>NC_073230.2:105945000-108445000 GCF_029281585.2 Gorilla gorilla gorilla | reverse complement strand
CACTACTAAGCATAAGTTTGAGTCCATATACTTTTAGCTTTTTATCTTTATATGATATAGAGAGATCAAATACATTTGAGTCTGTTAATGAAAAATTATACTATCAGAAAGCATATGCCTTCAAAAATAGTGAAATAATATGTTAATAAATTTGCTAGCCTGCTACAGAATACTTGTATGTGACAGACAATTCACAATGTATCCTTCCTAGTTTTCTCTGTAAAAGGAGGTTACTAATGGTTAAAAATTATAATCAATATTTGGAAATAAAACTACCAGAAACAATAAAGGTGAAGAGAAACAATTTGGTATGCAAAATATGCAAGAAAAATGGGACGTGTTTTTGATTAAAAAAGGTATGAAGTAAGCAGAATGTGTTTTTGTTAAATGAAACACAAGTTTTTTATTCTAAAATAGAATGGCTCATTGTTCCAGAATGAGAAAGAAGAAAATGTAGGAGAAAGCAAATCTTTAATGGATATAAAAATTGCAGAAGTTTTGTGGTAAAGGAATTTTTAAAAAGGAATTTTATGTGTGGTCAAATTGGCTAAAGATTTGAATAGATTTATTTATAAGTTTGTTTTTTTAAAAAAACTTTAATACCAAAAGCATATTGATGAAAAATTAAAATGGCAAAGTTTTCTTGGATTATTGGTCTGTTCTTAGTAACAGATTGTTAAAGGCTTTTTTTGGGGGGTGGTGCGGAATTGCTGTGCTTTATGTCTTATGATGTCTTTTTTTTTTTTTTTTTTTTTTGAGACAGTCTTGCTCTGTTGCCCAGGCTTGAGTGCAGTGGCTGGATCTCGGCTCACTGCAACCTCCGCCTCCCAGGTTCAAACAATTCTCGTGCCTCAGCCTCCCAGGTAGCCGAGTAGCTAGGACGTGCACCATCATGCCTGACTAATTTTTGTATTTTTATTAGAGATGGGATTTCCCTATGTTGGTCAGGCTGGTCTCAAGCTCCTGGCCTCATGTGATCTGCTTGCCTCTGCCTCCCTAAGTGCTGGAATTACAGATGTGAGCCACTTTGCTTGGCCATTATCATGTTTTCTTTGTTTTTTAATTTAATTTAATTCTAAGTTCCGGAATACACTTGCAGGACATGCAGGTTTGTTACATAGGTAAACGTGTACCATGGTGGTTTGCTGCACCTATCAACCCATCACCCAGGTGTTAAGCCCCTCATGCCTTTTAATTAAGAGAACTGACATGTCTCAGTTTTAAAAGAGTTAAGGTTTTTTACATTTTTACAATTTTGCCTTCCCAAAATCAAATCCTAAATGAAATCTTGTTTTAGAACTGACTGAGATTTACTTGTGGGTCCCTGAGAAATTGCAAATGATTTGTAAAGAGAAAAAAATAATTAGGTTTATTTAATATGTTAAATTGCATGGGGAACATTGTAAAACAAGAAGCGATGTTTCACTTTTCCTATGTTATATGTATATGGGTAAATACTATTAATATACATATTTCAGAAATTCTATAAAGTTCATAGAAATTTGTCACTACCTTTGCCATTCATATTTCCTGGTATAATGTTATCATCAGTCATAATTCGTTATTTTTTAAAATGTTGTATGTAACAGAAATAACCAAATTTCCTTCTCAAATTAATTCCTTTTTTTCTTTTCTTTTCTTTTCTTTTTTTGTGAGATGAAGTCTCGCTTTGTTGCCAAGGCTGGAGTGCAGTGGCGTGATCTCAGCTCACTGCAGCATTTACCACCCATGCTCAAGCAATCCTCCCACTCAGCTTCCCGAGTAGCTGGGATTACAGGCGTCCACCACCATGCCTGGCTAATTTTTGTATTTTTTGTAGAGATGGGGTTTTGCCATGTTGGCCAAGCTGGTCTCCAATTCCTGAGCTCAAGCAATACCCCCCTCCTCAGTCTCCCAAAGTGCTGGGATTACAGGCCTGAGCCACTGCACCCAGTTGTCAAATTAATTCCTATAAAATCTTTAATCATGGTCATATAAAATATTTCTCATCCGTATAGTTTTTGTTTCACTCTGATTCTTCTCTGAAAGCATTTGTAACCAGCTATTGCCCAGAATGATTCCTGATGACATTGCTTAAACAACTTTGAGACCATTTCACTGGACTGAGTAAGGATTTGCCAAACATTAGTGGAGAAATTGATAGGTTTTAATGAAAATGCAAATCTAAGATCAAGCAGAATGGTTTTTGTTTTGGAACATAGCTGTTTTTAAATGTTTTATTTTCCATATTTAAGGAACCCTTTTCTCTTACTACACTTTTGTAAATAGAAATGGAACAGTTATCTTTCCCCCTACTGATGCCTCCAGAATTTGGAAACTCATTGAATTTTCTTATTTTAATGGCAATTCGTTATTGGCATAAGTTTAATAAGAATCTGTTCTTCTTGTAATAGGACATAATTGGGAACATTGGTTATATTACCAAGGTTTTAACTGGAATGCCATATTTGAGAATTATGTGCATGGAATCTGGTTTAAGGAACTAAAGTTGACTTTATGAAGCCAAGATTTACAACGGTCTCTTTGAAAAGCTACCTTGGTACCTGGGTTACAAGATTCCCAGCATCAGAGGTGAATAAGGAAAGTCATTTACTGGCAGCACCAGGAATATTGAAATATCTTGGGGACCTCAAGAAGAGAGGAATTCACCCAAATCTATAGGTCCAAAGTTAAGTCTGTTGGTGAGTTCTTGGCTTGGCTTCTTAGCCTCAAGAGACTTCTAAAAGTCTAATCTGAGATTCCTGATGAAACTTTCAGCAAAACAAACTCAAAAAGGCCTGTGTGATCAGGTACTATTTTTGCTGCACATATGTAATTAATCAGGCCAAATCTAATGAGACTAGGCATATTTTGTAAACAAGAATCAAAATGGAAGTAACTATAGAGATAAATTTTATGTATTGATAAAAACCTATAGTGTACCCTTGTGGGTTCTCAATTCTTCTGGTTTCCTCTGACGTGGCTACAATTCTGAAAACTAAAGTTTCCAGTTTTTCTCCCAGCTTCCTGACTTGGAGTTACTAAGAAATAAAACTGCTCTTTTCTGAAGCTGGGTGATTTGATATAAACTTTGAAGAAATCACTGCAATAGATCATGTATGGGCAAACCTTGTGCCTGCTTCTGTGTGAGCCACTCAGAAAGTTCACCAGAACTCCTGATGCCATCACCAAAGACATTCAAAACACAGACCAGGACATCTGTGGGACTGCCACTTTCATCCTTGAGAAAAACATTTAGAAATTTTCTCAATTGGCTGGTCCCTGGACTCAAACGAAGTTTCCAACTACTTATCCTTATTTTACTTTAATTTTCATAGAAATTCCTTTCATTGTATTCCTGACTGTTAGCACTATTCAGCAAATATCCTCTACTAGCAGCTTCCAAGAGATGGTTCAGCTAATCCTTAATGAATAAAAGGCAACCAAAAAAGAAATGCACTTACATTGTTCCAAGGAAAGAAGAATGTATCTTCTTCCCTTTAACAAGAGGAAGAACTGACATTGATTTTTCCCTGGACCAAATTTTAGTCAGCTGCTGTGAGCCCCACTAGGCCTTGTCCTTGGGAATATCCTCCAAGAGCCTAATTTTAGCAAGAATTCTGCTAAGTAAGTTCACCAGAACCCCCCACCCTTGATATCTAGTTACGCTCTAATCTGACCAAACTCTTCATCCATACCATCCCTGAGGTGATGTCTGATCCCCTGGCCTGCCTTCAGCAAGAATCATAATAGGTGGGTTCAGCCAAAATCTATCTTTACCTTTGATGTGTTCCTCTTAATAATTTTCCATCCACCAACTACACTGCTCTTTAACCATAAATTCCCACTTTTCCTTGTATTCATAATTTTGCCCAATTCTATACTGAGATATCTTTTCCCCTGTTGAAGCAGTTTCCAAGTAAATCCTGTTTTTACCACCTTAACTATTGTTAGGGTCTCATTTTTCTTTGACAAAGGGAACCAGCTGTACAGAGAGTCTAAGGAGAGAGATTCTTTAGCACTCTTTGGAAGAAATAATTTTGTTATGTAAAAGTAAAGTGGGGTGAAGAGTGGGAAATCTTGTGTTTCTGTTTTAGAAAAAAAAAATTCTGACTTTAGAAATATATTTTCTATTAGGTAGTCTGCTGTCTTGTATTTGGTTGATAACTTTGGTATTGGTTGTTTTAAACTAGAAATAAGATATGCCATGTAATTTTTTGCTTCTGAATTTATTTGTTAAAATTGATTCAACTATTGTCTCTGTGCAGGAGAAACAATGTAAATGGATTAAATGTTTTTTGAGGCACTGAAAAATAGTCATTGAGCCAATATATTAGTAAGATGGTGAGATGGTAATGGCATTGAGCTAGATCTTGGTGATAGAGTTCTGTGATTAATATAACCACAATGGAAACACAGAAGCTAGTTTACAGATGGGTGGCAGAGGACACATATTTATAGAAAAATTCAATGGCAATTTGCCAACATCAAAGTCCAGGTACAGAATGACAATGATCCAATTAAGAAAGTATGTAGACAATGTTGGATCCATGTGAATGTTTCTAATGTTCGTGGCATTTGGATTGATGCCAGTGGAATTTGGCCCAGTAGGAACCAAGACTACGATTCAAGGAAATGATGTCTTAGGAGGATGAAATTGCAAAGGTAAAAGCCCCAGACAATTAGGCACCCTCATTCACAGTGGGGACTTTCAGATATTTCCTAAATTTGCAGGAAAACAAGAAAGCTACTTTTCAAGAAGGGCAACATCCATGAGGATTTTACGTTGTGTATCTTAGGTTAGCAGCATCTATTTAGCAATGGAGGCCTCTTTGGGTTATTGATTTATTTATTTTTATAATTTCTTATATAAATGAAAACAGAGAACATTTAGATTCTGTTTTCCAAATTATGTAACTCTCCTCCTGAAGCTTGGTACTGAGAAAAGCCATGACCCTACTTTTCCCCATAATTAAAATCTGGCTCTAATTAAGTAAAAAGTAAAGCATTCTTTAATATGATTGCGTTAGTACCCTTAAGGCATTTCAGATTACTTAACACTAATGGTAAGACATAGATCTTGCTTGTAATACTAATGGTAAGACATGGATCTCGCTTGTGATCTTGCGGTTTGCTTGGACAAATTTTGTTTTTTTTTAATCTTCATCTTGTGAGGCCTCAGCAAGTTTTAATGAACATTTCTAATTCATATAGTTTGTCTCTTTTAACTACCTTCTGTAAACATCTGTAGCAGCTGGCAACTTTTTACACACTGAAAACACAGAAAAGGGGCTGGGTGCAGTGGCTCGTGCCTGTAATCCCAGCACTTTGGATTGCTTGAGCCCAGGGGTTTGAAACCAACCTGGGCAATATAGTGAGACCCCTGTGTCTACAAAAATTTTAAAAAAATCAGGGCCGGGCATGGTGGCTCATGCCTGTAATGCCAGCATTTTGGGAGGCTGAGGTGAGCAGATCACTTGAACACAGGAGTTCAAGACCAGTCTGGGCAATACAGCCAAACCCCATCTTTACCAAATAAATAAATAAATAATAATAAGCCAGGTGTGGTGGTGCATGCCTGTAGTCCCAGCTACCAGAGAGGCTGAAGTGAGAGGGTCACCTGGGCCTGGAAGGTCAAGGCTTCAGTGAGCCATGATCATGCCACTGCACTCCATTCTGGACAATAGAGTGAGATCCTGTCTCAAAAAAAAAAAAAAAATTAGCTGGGTATGGTGGCACCTACTTGAGAGGCTGAGGCTGGAGGATCACCTGAGCCTGGGAGATCAAGGTAATGCATCATTATTGTGCCACTGCACTCCAATCTGGGTGATAGAGTGAGATCCTGCATTGAAAAAGAAAAAGAAAGAAAGAAAGAGAAGGAAAACTTTTGTTGTTAACGTTATATATATTGCACAAATAATATACATTCATTAGAAAAAATTAGAAAATAAAGCAAAAGAAGAAAACTCATCTATAATCAAAACACTGAGACAAGTAACTAATACCTTTTTGATGTGGAGTCTTCATACTTCTCATACATACATAACTACAAAATATGCACATATTTTAATTGTAAGTTGGAACAAAATCTGCTTTCATATAACTCAATCCTTTATCATGAACACATTTCCATTCCTTTTTGATATGTAAGTCTTCATTCTCAATAATACGCAGAATTCAAATAGTGGATTTATCACTTTTTTCACTTAAGTATCTATTAATGAATATTAGAGTTGTTCTTAATTTTTCACTAATGAAAGAACTCTACAATGACTATTCTCTTGAATATATCCTTGCCAACATGTACAATTATTTCCTTATGATATAGTACTAGAAGTAGAATTTTTTGATCAAATTTTAAACGTTTTTTTTATTTATGCTATGAAATTACCTTTTAGAAATTTTGTACCAACTTCAATTCCAAAGAATGTTGGGGGAAAGGAAATAAGACATCTTACAGATCTAGGGCAAGTACGAAGATCTAAAAGAACTATCTATTTGCAAAACATTATGCATTTTGATGTGTACTGTACATTAAATCAACTCTTTTTAATTCAAACATGCAAAAATTTACAGTTCTTTCAGATAAACTGCTCTCTCCTCTTCAACATTTGGCATAACAAGTACTTTGTGCAAATACTCTTCAAATTTCGAATGAAAGGGAAGAATCACAAATATGCTTTCTAAAAACCATTACTTCGAAGAAGAAATCAACCCCACAGAAATACAATCATAAGAGAATACTATAAACACCTCTATGCAAATAAACTGGAAAATCTAGAAGAAATGGATAAATTCCTGGACACATACACCCTTCCAAGACTGAACCAGGAAGAAGTAGAATCCCTGAATAGACCAATAACAAGTTCTGAAATTGAGGCAGTACTAAATAGCCTACCAACCAAAAGAAGCCCAGGACCAGATGGATTTACAGCTGAATTCTACCAGAGGTACAAAGAGGAGCTGGTATCATTTCTTTTGAAACTACTCTAAACAATTAAAAAGGGGGGACTCCTCCCTAACATTTTGAGGCCAGCATCATCCTAATACCAAAACCTGGCAGGGATACAATGAAACTTCAGGCCAATATCCCTAATGATCATTGATGTGAAAATCCTCAATAAAATACTGGCAAACGGAATCCACCAGCACATCAAAAGCTCATCTACCACGATCAAGTTGGCTTCACCCCCGGGCTGCCAGGCTGGTTCAACATAAGCCAATCGATAAATATAAATCATCACATACATAGAACTAAAGACAAAAACCATGTGATTATCTCAATAGTCACAGAAAGGCCTTCAATAAAATTCAACATCCCTTCATGTTTAAAACTCTCAATAAACCAGGTATTGAAGGAACATACTTCAAAATAATGAGAGCTATTTATGACAAACCCGCAGCCAATATCATATCAAATGGGCAAAAGCCAAAAGCATTCCCCTTGAAAACTGGCACAAGACAAGGATGCCCTCTCTCACTACTCTTATTCAACATATTATTGGAAGTTCTGGCTAGGGCAATCAGGCAAGAGAAAGAAATAAAAGGTATTCAAATAGGAAGAGAGGAAGTCAAATTGTCTTTGTTTACAGACGACATGATCCTATATCTAAAGAACCCCATTGTCTCAGCCCAAAAGCTTCTTAAGCTGATAAGCAACTTCAGCAAAGTCTCAGGATATAAAATCAATGTGCAGAAATCACAAGCATTCCTTTACACGACAACAGATAAGCAGAGAGCCAAATCATGAATAAACTCCAATTTACAATTGCCTCAAAGACAATAAAATACAGAGAAATACAGCTAACAAGGGAAGTGAAGGCCTTTCCAAGGAGGACTACAAGGTGCTGCTCAAGGAAATCAGATAAAACACAGCAGATGGAAAAACATTCCATGCTCATGGATAGGAAGAATTAATACTGTGAAAATGGCCATACTGCCCAAAGCAATTTATAGATTCAATGCTATTCCCATTAAATTAACACTGATATTCTCCACAGAATTAGAAAAAAACTATTTACTAATTCATATGGAACCAAAAAAAGATTCATATAACCAGGACAATCCTAAGAAAAAAAAACAAAGCTGGAGACGTCACACTACCCAACTTCAAACTATACTACAGTGCTAAAGTAACCAAAACAGCATGGTGCTGGTACAAAAACAGGCACATAGACCAATGGAACAGAATAGAGAACTCAGAAATAAAACCACACATCTACAACCATCTGATCTTCTACAAACCTGACAAAAACAAGCAATGGGAAAAGGAATCCCTATTTAACCAATGGTTCTGGGAAAAGTGGCTAGCCATCTGCAGAAAATTGAAACTGGACTCCTTCCTGATACCTTATACAAAAATGAACTCAAGATGGATCAAAGACTTAAATGTAAAACCCAAAACTATTAAAACCCTAGAAAAAAATCTAGGCAATACCACTCAGGACATAGACATGGGGAAAGATTTTATGATGAAATCGCCAAAAGCAATTGCAACAAAAGCAAAAATTGACAAATGGAATCTAATTAAACTAAAGAGCTTCTGCAAAGCTAAAGAAACTATCAACAGAACGAACAGATAATCTACAGAATGAGAGAATATTTTTGTAATTTGTCCATCGGACAAAGTTCTAATATCCAGAATCTACAAGGAGCTTAAGCAAATTTACAAGAAAAAAATAAACAACCTCATTAAAAAGTGGGCAAAGGACATGAACAGACACTTTTCAAAGGAAGACATAAATGTGGCCAACAAACACATGAAAAAAATTTTAACATCACTGGTCATTAGAGAAATACTAATCAAAACCACAATAAGATACCATTTCACTCCAGTCAGAATGCCAATTATTAAAAAGTAAAGAAACAACAGATGCTGGAAAGGTTGAGGAGAAATAGGAACACTTTTACAGTGTTGGTGGGAATATAAATTAGTTCAACTATTGTGGAAGACGGTGTGGTGATTCCTCAATATTTTAGAACCAAAATACCATTTGACCCAGCAATCCCATTACTGGGTATATACCCAAAGGAATATAAATCTTCTATTATAAAGATACATGCATGTGTGTGTTCATTGCAGCACTATTCCCAATAAAAATGACATGGAATCAACCTGAATGCCCATCAGTGACAGACTGGATAAAGAAAATGTGGTACATACACACCATGGAATACTATGCAGCCATAAAAAGGAACAAGATCATGTCCCTTGCAGGAACATGGATGAATCTGGAAGCCATTAACCTCAGCAAATTAATGCAGGAACAGAAAACCAAACACTGCACGTTCTCACTTATAAGTGGGAGCTGAACAATGAAAACACATGGACACAGGGAGGGGAACAACACACAATGGAGCCTGTTGTAGGAGGGCAGAGGGGGCAGGGAGAGCATCAGGAAAAAGAGCTAATGCATGCTGGACTTAATACCTAGGTGATGGGATGATAGGTGCAGCAAACCACCATGGCACACGTACAAACCTGCACATCCTGCACATGTACCCTGGAACTTAAAAAATAAAATAAAATAAAAAGAAGAAATCAGATTATACAGGACAAATTACTTGGAAACTTATTAAAATAAGGATACTTCAAAGAAAAAACTATGAAATGCGACTAAAGTTATAGTTAGTTTTCAAATATACAAACCATTCAACTTAAGGAGTTAGGAAAAAACAATAAAAGAAAATTGCTATCAGTTAGAGACAACGTATGTTTTTGCTTCTAATTTAAATTAAAGCCAAGTAGAGAGTAACAATTTAATTGTTCCATATATACATAAATGAGAATTTATAAGTAAGGATTTAATAAATATAAAAGATAAAATGAATGAGGTATGAATGATCTAAAAAACAAAACCAATAGCATTTTTAAAGTTAACGTTAATAAAAAGAGCTGTTAGATGATTTTTGAAGAGGGGCTTGGCAGCCAATATTTATTTATGTTTGCCTGTTTCTGTGATATTTTTCTATATTGCAGAAAACAAAGGTCCTTCTACGACTAATGAAATTCAACATCAAGAACTGGAAACATCTGAAGTTTTACCCTTCTTGCAAGCTATCATGTTAGTCTGCCACTGCTTCATGGAAGCTGCCAGAAGACATGAGACTCTTATGCTAGATATTAATGACTTTATTATTCAGAACGGCAAAAACCAGAGTATCAGCATTTGCATTGGTTCTGAAAGACACAAATCTCACAGGATAATACAAAGAAGTCTGGGTAATACCTGCACACATAATGGGGTGGCGTACAAGAGAGGAATTCTAAACATAGGGTACCTGAATCTTTTAAAATGAGCAGTAATTCTATCTGGTCTTCACCCTAGAGAGAGACATTTTCTCTGTCATTTGCTATATAAACATCCTTCAAAAGATAATTTGAAATAAAGTCAGTGAATGCCTTCATTTGCAAGATGTCCAGAAATGTGAGAGACCCATGGAAAACAGTCTCCTAGCAGAAAAAAAGAGAAGGAAGCACAATTACTGAGTAAGCAGCTGATTTGTAGATTTGTAGGATTATAATAAAGCAGATTGAAATTTTTGCCTGCATTTTCCCAATATTATCCAGTTGAATCACCCACTTTGATGCTGAAGGCAGCTGAGGAAGTAAATAGTGGTTTCTTGCAATTCCTTACTTCCCAATTTCTTGAATCTAACAGATCTTTGCTGTCTCTTCCAAACCAGGTTTTCAAATTGTTTTGTAAGGTTATAGTTTGCTTTATTGATTTTTTCTTGCTTATTATATTTAGTGTGTCTTTCACTTTTCTGACCAAACTCGGCTGATATGATAGATAATGTAAGGATGTGGTTCAGAAAACAGATTCTCACAGACAGGAATCTGTGATTTACCATTGGAAGGCCATAGTGACCCCATCATCAGTGGAAAGTAGGATACTAGTAGTTGAAAGAAAACAATGGCAAATAACTTGTGTTTACGGAGCTACGAAATAGTAAACCAGAAATAGGATTTGATCATGTGGTTTGCAAACTTAAAAGGAAAATTAAATTCTTAATTATGCCAGGGCTTCAATTTAAAAGTTGGGGTATTGATTAAGAAAGAGTAGAATTCCAGGAATTGGGATGAAAACTTTTTGATGAATTCCAAAAAGTCTGAGGACTTCAAACTGCCTACGTCATTGATCCTTAATTTCCATCAGAAGCAGCCCATCTTTTCTGTTTGAGAATATTAGTCTTCCTTCACCTGAAGATTCTAAATGACCTCAATGATGTGTCCTCTTGTAAGGCAATGCCAATTTTATTCAATACCTACTACCTCTCATTGCTTCCAGATCTATAATTAGAGGATGAACACAAGACAAGTTGGGAGTAACTACAAAGTCTAATCCGAGGGATAGCACATACATGAAAACAGAAACATTATCTTTCAAATTTACCTTCACACAAACCAGGGGAGGAATGTAGGGAGGAATGACTGTAAACGTTTTGAAGCAGCACACACACACAAAAATACCATGCCAGGTACCAGATTAGATTACTGATATGGGTACCTTTACCGGAGATTCTGGTGTGACTGTGACCTCAGGCAGGTGGGAGTGGTTCTCGTAGTTTATTCAGTCTGTTGATTTAAATCTGAACACAGCAGTGACCTAAATTAAATAAGGTTGAGGTGCCAGAATGTCCTTAGTTTAATGTAGACTAATGAATCTAAAAGCTTAAGGAAATAGGAATGATGGAGGATGTTTTCATGGGAAACTCACATATTTTCCCTTATTGTGTCCCTGAGGAGGATTTAGAGAACACTTCCTTCACCAAAGCTTTAAGAGATACCAGGGAAGGCAGATCCAGCATTGTTGCAAAGGTAGTGGTGGCTGTTCTTTGCAGACAAGGAAAGACTGTGACAGATTAAGCCTCTTACATGGACTCATTGATTTTAAAGAAATAAAAGATCTCAGAATGACAGAAGCCGAATATTAGCACTACCAACTGCCAGACACAAGGAGGTTCAATTACCATAAAGGGAAGAAGGGTACAGCAGAGTGGCTTGGCTGAGTCTAGGTCTTGATAGTTAAGCAGCCTGCTAACATTTTTTTATGATATATACTTGATCTGGATATTTGATTGAAAAATAAAACTATAGGTTTAGTGATTAGAGATCTGAATTGAGTCACTACAAAGCAGAGTCACAGCCTCTCACTGAAATGCCGTATTTAATCTAGTACGTAGATCCAGAACTTTTTGAATGAAGAACAAGCAGATTCCCTTTGGGAGAACCCCAACAAAATTATCATGAGTAGGTACTACAAATAATCCTTTTAGCCTTCCATCAACTAAACTATGGCAATTTACCAGGGGACACCATGCATTGAATAATGCAAATGGCCAGATTTCTAAGGCATTTTTGGATGTAAGTCCCAAACTGACCCTAAAACATGGAGCTTCAAACTGCTACGGTGAGACTGGTCTTATTGTGATCAGGCAATACGTGAGATTTTGGCTGCCAATAATGTCTATCAAGTTGGAATGTCTACTAATGTCTATTAAGTTGTAATAGTCATACTCAGCAACTGACAGAGTCCCCACATTGGGTTGCTGCCCTTTAGAAGACAGCCACTATAATAGGAAGGGAAAAATAGAAGCCGAGGGAGTGCTTCTCTCTAGCAAAGCAATAAATGAAAATTAAGGCCAAATCAAGGGCAGTTGCAGACTACTGCCACTATCAAATATGTGAAAATGCAGAGTAAATTTTTAAATATCACATTCCTATTTAAGTCAACTATTTGTTTTGTGAAGAAGACATACAGATCTTGCAGAATCTCAGTTGATTGTCATGAAATTAATCAGGTGGTGACTCTAATTTTGGTTGCTGTTCCAGATGTGGTATCTTTAATGGAGTAAATCAATTTAGCTCCTATTATCCAGTATATAGTTAATATTCGGGTATTTATCTGGAACTTTTTAATATAATTTGTGAAAAACAACAGAAAACAATTTGCTTTCATTTGGCAGAGACAGTAGTATGTCTTCATCGTCTTACCTAAAGACTATATAAACTCTTTCTCTCTCACAATAGTTTCTACAGGAAACCATCACACAAGATATAAAGTAGGAGTCTTAGTAACAGAGATATCTAGTGAAAATGTATGTGAACGCTCACAAAAACATTCCAGAGAAGGCTTTCAATAATAGTTGTACACAACCCATTCTGTGCAAGTCAGTTTGCCTCTTTTCTTAGTCATTTCATCACTGGATTCATGAATAAAATGGCCATTATGAAGATGAGGTCTAAACAGAGATTTTTATTCTGAGAAAGCTCATGTGGCAATCATGACAGCCAAAGAATGAAACAACCAATAGTGTAGACCAAACCGAGGCCCTGATATAGAACCATTTCCTAGTGTGACTAGTGAGCCAGTCAGTGGCAGAATAATTACTTTGGACCCCCGCCATTCTGGAAGGGAAGAAAACATTGCCTTTAGAAAAGATAATTTGGATATAAATTTGTATTTCTTCCCCCACATTGCTTTCACCAGCATCACCACCTGCATATAATACCTTATTCTCTCACTGGGTATCCCACATAATATGGCTTCTGACCAAAGAGCTCATTTTACAGTGAAAGTAGTCACTCATATCAATGAGACTTACTGGTGCTACCATGTACCACATTGTCTGAAGATGCTGTCTTAATGAAATAGCCCGATGGTCTATTGAAGAAACAGTACGTCACCTGCTGGGAGGACAAGAAGAGCCAAAACATACAAATAAAAGCTTGCAAGTCCAAGGTATCTTCTGACAAGATGTACAATATATTCCAATAGCAATTGATAGCAACAATGACTAATAAATACATGATGCTGTTTCTACAATAGTCAGGACACATGGCTTTGAGAATGAAGGGGCTGGAGTGGGAATATTCCCTGCCCTGTTACCTCAACAATGCACCCAGTAAAAATTTTGTTTTCTGTTCCTGTAACTTTGAACTCTGCTGGATTATTGAGTTTAATTCTCACAAAAAAATGGTTCTATTCAACTGGAAATTGAGAATTCCATGGAACCACCTTGAGCTCCTTATACCACTGACTCAATGGACAAGGGAAGAGTTAAAGGTCTGAGATGATTGATTCTGATTATTAAGGGAAAATAGGGTTGCTAGGGTTGCTTTTACACACTCTTAGCCATTACTACTAATGCCTATTGCTGCTGTTGCTACTGCTGCTGCTAATACTACTGGGAACACTTTAGGAATAATATTTAGTCACCCAACCAGGTAAAGAACTGCAGCCAGACCAGAAATGCCAGCTGAGAGACAAGGGGCAAGAACTAGATACTGGAAGAAGGAAGTTGTAAAACCCAACTCCAACCTCATGGCTTGTTGCTATGTGTATTTTCAACTCTGCTTTGTTTACATATGAACATGATGGCAAATGTGGACTGAAAGAAAAAGTTAAGATTAAAAAGATATTATTTGACTTGCATAAAACTAAATAAGTCTAAAAGAAACAAAATAATTAAGCCTTCAAACAATGCTGTTTTTAAAGTTTGTAGCATTTCCACTTCTGAAATTATTAAAGCTTAAACCCTCACTACGATTTTGGGGCTAACCTGTTTTCCTTGTGTATGTGTCTGAATTTATGCATATTAACCAAATGACATTTTTTCCTCTCTCTTACCTTACCATTGTATATATAATGTGTGCTGTTGCTGGTGGTGATCCTTCTAATTTAGTTGTAAAATATCAAAGAGGGATTTTATGGTAGGTACGCATATTTTCTTCCCTACTTTGTTTTGCATATATTTTTATGAATAAATTAATTTTTCTCCTCCTTTTTCTCTTTCCTGGGCAGGGGAAAATAAAGTTATTGACATATTTCCAAAACTTCCACTGGATGTCCTTGTTCATTTTCTCCCAAGGATCTGCAGGAACAAATGCAAACATTGGCTACAGGAGAAGAAATATTCCACTCCTCACTTGAGGGAGCTGTAATCTGTTTTCCTGCTGCATCCTTTCCCTTAAATGTTTTTCCAGGGTGTTGCAGAGCCACAGAACCCTTGGTAATTTTACCAAGAACAAATTGTGAAGTAGCTTCTGAACCCATTACCTACTAAGATTTTATTGTTCATCTTAATTTTACAAAATGTCCATCCTTGGCCAAAAAATTCTCTTCCTTAAATAACAAGAGATTGTGTAAGTAATACTTAGAAGGCTCAACTGTATAGACTCCCTTTGGCCAAAGGGGCAAATCCTAGATTGAGTTTTTGAAATATCTTTTTAAAAATTATTTATTGCATAACAGATTAAAGAGGGCCTGTAAGTTTTTTTTTTTTTTTTTTTTTTTTTTTAACAGCTGTTGAGCTCTTGCTCTTCTGTGATAAAATCCCGTAGAAGATTTAACCTGCTATGGATTTCTGGGAGGTCACAGGGCTAAGTAAACTCGGAATTTGGGGTAAGCTTTTTCAAACAAAGTCACTGAATAGATGTGGATGAGGAAAAAAGCTTGTGAAAGGCATCAGGCACTGCAAACAACAGCTGCAGCTGCAAGCCGGAAAGCATTCATATCTCTGTGTGACAGTTTGCTCCTCAGCCTTCCTAGGATTAGGGTGTGCACGCAAACAACACAGATAACATGAGAAAGAGTCGTTTATATCCTTACAATGTTTGCATTTATGTGCACGAGGGTACAAAAGGTGACATAGAAACATATTTGAAACATTGCTCTGTGACTAAGAACTTAGTCTTATCATTAAAGTAATAAACTGTGAACTGCCCTAATTTATGCTAAATCTCTCAGAAGCACCAAGCAGCTCAGCTGTTGCTGCTAGACCTCAGCACCTTAAAGATTGGGGATTCTGTGCTCTCTGGTGACAACCCTTGAGGACAAAACAAGCCTATTGGAGAAAGCCATTTATCAGAGCCCTCCTTTGACACAGGGATGCAGGGTGTTTGGACTTCAGGGGACTACTGTGGAGACAGAGGAGAAGGAGAGAAAGGATAAGTCTACCCTATGCTCTAGAGAAGAGACAGCTGGCTACATATTCTTTCCAACCACACTTGTTCCTACTGCTAGTGCAATCAGGAACAATCTCTAAAATCTATTGCTGCGTATCTAGTATCTGCTTTGAGACATGGAGTCTAATTTTTTGTTTGCTTGTTTACATAGTTTATTTGATTTCTTTTCTAATCTGATGTTAAATAACATCTATAATTTTGTGCTTAAAGTGTAAATTATCATATAAAGAGAACAGTAACAGGATTTCACAAACACTTGTCGTTCTGTCTTATATCAAAATAATATAAAATACTAAGACCTTTATATTAGATATCAGTATGTAGACTCTCATTATTTTGGTATGTAATGTACATTTTAGAGCATCTACCATAAGAATATGATAAATCATGTTGAAATAAATGATTTTTAAGAGAAATTGACATATGATTTTAAGCTAAGTGTATTTCAATCATATTGTATTTTTTTGCCTAAAATGTTTTATTTCCTTTGTCACCATAGTGAAAAATTATCAGCAAAATATATCTACTGTTATTATAACAACCATGAAAACATTTCCAAATTTATGTTGCCAATCTCTTTAAGGGGCAAAGAACATTCACATTTAAAATATGATGAAAACAAAGTTGCTTAGCTTTAAGTGAAAACTTAACCACTTTAGGAGCAATGATCATACAGAGTATGTTAAGAAGAACTTTCACTGAGAGACAAAGAAGGATTTTGTCTTTCTAACTTAGTGAATCAAGGGACAGAAATGGAGACAGAGGCAAAGAAGGATTTCGTCTTTCTAAATTAGTGAATCGAGGGATAAAAATGGAGATTTTAGAAGAGAAAGTCACACTAATTCTCTGCAATTGGAGGTTTCCCAGAAATACATCTGGGAAATGTATTTCCCAGGCCTGAGAGTCAACCTCTCGTAAGTCAGTGTTATATGGTGGTTACATCATCACCTCATCTTCATAGATGCAATAACTTGGTGGAAATTTGGGTATGATTAGATATTTTTCAATGAGTATTAGTCATGAAAATAACTTTTAAAAAAATTAATAGATTTCAAAAGCAGTTTTAGGTCTGTAGGGAAAAAAATGAGCAAAAAGTGCAGAGAGCGCCGTACACCCCTTGCACTGCCACCGCGTTCCCCTGTTCTTAACACCTTTCATTAGTGTGGTAAATCTGTTACAATTGATGAGCTAATATTGATATGTTATCTTTCACTAAAGCCAAAATGTGCCTAGAGTTTACTGTTTGTGTTGTACATTCTATGGGTTTTGACACACGTAAAATGACCTGTATCCATCATTATAGTATCATACAGAATGATAGCTTTCACTGTTATATTGCATTTTCATTTAATATTTTTTAAACAATTTACTGAACACATTTTGGGTTAAACCAGCTTTCATGTTGTGCTGAACGTTCTCCAATTGTTCTTCCAGATTATTCATTTATCTCCTTTCACCCTGCTCTGTACCCCTGGTGGTGACCTCTACAGAATGCATTACTGGGACTCTGCCGAATTTGGGTAGTTTACTCAGTGAAAATTATCAGCAGGTGATCAGAGGAGGGGAGGAGAGGGAGGTCAGGGTGTTTACTCCCTGCTCCTTCCCTATTTGGGTTCTTTCTTTCTTTCTTTTTTTACTGTACTTTAAGTTCTAGGGTACATGTGCACAATGTGCAGGTTTGTTACATAGGTATACTTGTGCCTTGTTGGTGTGCTGCACCCATTAACTCATCATTTACATTAGGTATTTCTCCTAATGCTATCCCTCCCCCAGTCCCCCACCCTCCTGGCAGGCCCCGGGGTGTGATGTTCCCCACCCTGTGTCAAAGTATTCTCACTGTTCAACTCCCACCTATGAGTGAGAACATGCGGTGTTTGGTTTTCTCTCCTTGTGATAGTTTGCTCAGAATGATGGTTTCCAGCTACATCTATGTCCCTGCAAAGGACATGAACTCATCCTTTTTTTGTGGCTACATAGTATTCCATGGTGTATATGTGCTACATTTTCTTAATCCAGTCTATCATTGATGGGCATTTGGGTTGGTTCCAAGTCTTTGCTATTGTGAATAGTGCCGCAATAAACATAACGTGTGCGCATGTCTTTATAGTAGCATGATTTATAATCCTTTGGGTATATACCCAGTAATAGGATCGCTTGGTCAAATGGTATTTCTGGTTCTAGATCCTTGAGGAATCGCCACACTGTCTTCTACATGGTTGAACTAATTTACATGCCCACCAACAGTGTAAAAGTGTTCCTATTTCTCCACATCCTCTCCAGCGTCTGTTGTTTCCTGACTTTTTAATGATCGCCATTCTAACTGGTGTGAGATGGTATCTCATTGTGGTTTTGATTTGCATTTCTCTGATGACCAGTGATGATAAGCATTTTTTCATGTGTCTGTTGGCTGCATAAATGTCTTCTTTTGCGAAGTGTCTGTTCATATCCTTTGCCCACTTTTTGATGGGGTTGTTTGTTTTTTTCTTGTAAATTTAAGAGCTTCTGCACAGCAAAAGAAACTACCATCAGAGTGAACAGGCAACCCACAGAATGGGGGAAAATTTCTTCAATCTACCCATCTGACAAAGGGCTAATATCCAGAATCTACAAAGAACTATTTGGGGTTTTGGCAATGACTGTGTTCCTTTACCCATAGCTACAGCAAGCCCCTCTTCCACAGGTTCGGCTTGTACCTGGTTCTAGAAAGAGCTCCCTCCTCTGTTCTCTGGGGGCTAGGGGTGGTAAATTCTTCCTGTTTTGACTAGTCCTTGGGTACTTTACCATCTTTTGTTAGTTTCTTTATGCTGCCCACACTTTTGTAAATAGACCCTTCAATAAGTTCTTTTCAATTACCCCTTGAGTCTGCATCTGTCTCTGTAGAAAGAACACACACCTATTTCATTGAATTTTTACAATACTGTTAGAAATTCCAGCCTGTAGACTTAACTTGTTCTCATTTTATATTATGTTTAAAAATTAAGGTAAAATTGAGGCTTGGGAAGATTAAAACATTGCCCAATATCACAGACTAAATATATCTTGAGCCAGGGATAAGAATCAGGACTTAGGGGTCTTCACTTCTTGTATAGCCATCTCCCCATGCACAATAGTATCTGGAAAAATGCTTTGCTATTGTGTGGTATGTTCATCATTATGCAAAAAAAAAAAAAAAAATCAATAAGAAAGAAACTATCTATTTCGGAAACACTGAGTCTGTAAGTGAACTGAATAATTTAGAAAGTGATGAAGTAATACATATGTTAACTAATTTAACTGAGCCGTTTCACAAGTATACATATTTTAGAACATGTTGTACATGATAAGTATATACAATTTTATTTGCCAATTAAAAAAAAACTTAAATTTTAAAAAGTGATGTGAATATTGTGGAGGTCCTTTTGTATTTTGTCATTTTCTGAGATTTT
This sequence comes from Gorilla gorilla gorilla, assembly GCF_029281585.2. Lineage (NCBI taxonomy): Eukaryota > Metazoa > Chordata > Mammalia > Primates > Hominidae > Gorilla > Gorilla gorilla. Next base: position 108,425,626 of record NC_073230.2, on the reverse strand, counting down.
GAATGAGAAGTGGAAAATTTATTAGCATACATTTACATATTCATGAAAGAATATATTTTACACATAAAATGCATTGACTTTTAAAGGCTTCTTTTCAGGTCCTTAATGGTTTGGATAGGTTATTTTATACCTATATTAATATTAATATGAAAGAAAAAATATTTGATTTGTAGAGATGTTTTACTGAATGTAGAAAAATCTCATATAATTTAGGATTAATAGGTATTTTGAAAGAATTCAGCACATTAATAAAACATTGATCAAATAACTAAGGCCTTGGATTTCCACAAAGCACTGACATTGCCCCTTGTAATAACCTAGAGCCAAGTTGGAGAAATATGGCTTAGGTTAGACGAAACAGAGATTCGAATTAATTATTGGGCAGTGAAATATAAGGGATGAATTCAATAGATTGGATTGTTGTTAGGAAAAATAGTTAGCTGGAACTCTTATGTAGTGAGTCTCACCCTTGGCCATACAGTGGAATCACCTGGAATACAGTGGAATACCAATGCCTGGATCCTACCCTGATTTAATCATGTTGTAGCCTGGGCAACGTGATCTTTAAAAACTTCCTGGTGATTTTGATGTGTAACCAAAACGGAATTGAAGAAGAAATCAAAGATAGATTTCTGGTATTGGCAACATCTACATTATGTCCTGAAGAGGGGTGTGTGTGTGTGTGTACACGCGCAAGCACATGCACACACGTGCACGTACATGCACAAAGCATTCTAGACGCAAACAATGGCATAAAAAAAGACATGGAGACTATGATGTATGCGGGAGCCACAGCTGAATCTTATTATTAGAGAGTAAATATGTGGCCAATATTAAAACTTAAGAGGTAGGCTTAATGCTTAGGTTCCTGTATTCTATACTGAGGACAACAAGGAGTCACTAACATTATATCTGAAATGCATTTTAAAAGTGCTCCCTGTGCTGTAGTATGGAGAAATGGTTTGGAAGTAAATCACATGACATGCAAGAAAACCATTTATGGCATTTTAGTTTAGGGCATTGGTGGCCTGGATTAAAGTGGTGATAGCAGTGATGGAGAAAAGCAAATGTACTCACAAGATATTTTGAAAAATTTGGTGACTGCTGTGGTTTGAATGTGTCCCCCAAAGTTTGTGTGTTGAAAACTTAATCCCCACTGTAACAATGTTGGGAGGTAGAAGCCAATTAGTGGTGATTAGGTTGTGATGGCAGAGCACTCATGAATGGATTAATGCCATTATCACAGAAATGAGTTGGTTATCTTGAGAGTAGGTTTGTTACAAAATCTAGTTTGGCCCCTCTTGCTCTTCTTCTCACCCTCTTTTGGCATTCCACCTTCTGCTATTAGATGATAGGGCATGAAGGCTGTCACCGGATGCTGGAACCATGCTCTTGGACTTTCTAGCCTCCAGAATCATAAGCCAAGTACATTTCTGTTTGTTATAAATTACCCAGTTAGTGATTTTCTGTTAAAGCAATGCAAAGCAGACTAAGACAGTGATGGAGTGCATATGAGGTAAAATAGTGGAAGGAGTCAACAGTGACAAATATTCTTTCCAGAGTATCAAATTTCTTATACTATAATCTAGCACTTCCTGATAAAAAAATCTGGGAGATTCATTATCTCAGAACATATTTAGCCAAAAATCAGGGAATGGTGTTTATTGCAGTTAAATTGCCCTCTCAGCTTTTAAATGCCATTGATTAGAAAGAAAAAGTTATAAATTAACATTGTCGCAATTGACCCGTATACATCATCTTGAGATGAGTGGAGTTTTCATGTACAACAAAAAATTATTGCAGGTGCACAAATGATGTATGCATTTAAAATCTAACTCAATTAATTATATGAAGAAAAGAAATACGCTTTGTCATATTTTAAAATAAAACTGATATATGTGTTTCATTTTGCTTTCAAAATGTCAGTTACAGTTCTCTTTAAGGAACACAGTGGTGAGAAAACACAACACTTCAAAACTCCACTAAGAACTACTTTGTAGAAATGGCAAGTTTAAGAGCAGAGTATTTGACAAGGTTCTGGAAATCCTAAAGGAAAAATTTCCAAATATAATATCAAAGTGAGAAGTGAATCTGAGAGATGGATGTTGCCATAATTTTCAATGGTAACTCAGCTCCCTCAATAGATTCTTTATGAGCATTTGGAAAGAAAAAGTAATGGTTATAGTTAGAAAATGAAAATAGTACATTTAATTCTCCTGGCTCAATATATAGTAAAGGTATTGTGGATACACCCCTTGCCTAATTCAATCATTGACTTATCTGGGCTTCACCACTCATTACAATACATTGAGGTATTCACATCAATGGGGCTAATTTGTATATAAATATGTAATTCCATATAAATTGTAGGTTACAGCCTACATGGAGATAATAGTTATGAGATTATCTATATTTTCATATATTGTTTTATTTTTTATTTCAATTCAACTAGATGAATATGCTTTTTGTCATCCTTGAGGGATACATTAAACTCATTTTCTCAATATCATGTCCTTTCAGTTATATAACTTCTATGCCCAAAATACTGTATCAGTCATTGGCTTTCCATAAGAATATTATGGCAGGTAAAAACCAAAACTATTGACTCTTAGGTAGATTTATGTGGTGATGATTTCACTGGTGATGTTCTCCCATTTAATATCATTTTTTGGAAAGCTATCTCATTATAGCTTGTGTGTGTGTGTCTGTGTGTGTGTGTGTGAGTGTGTCACAGAGAGCGAGAAAGATGTGAAATTTGCTGAAAAATTTCTCCATCAAAACTAGAAAGAAGATTCTGAGATGGTAAAAATGTAATAAAACAGCTAACAGACAGGATTTTAAATGTTCTTACCACAAATAAATGATAAATATATGAAGTAATGATTATGATAATTAGCCTGATTTGATCATTTCACAATTGAAACACTGTATCCCATAACGGTATCCCATAATGTATCCCAATATTGTATTCCATAAATATATACAATTATTATTTGTCAGTTAAAAGTAAAAGTTTAAAAGTATCAAAAGTTAGAGCCATTTTAATGTAAAAAACACCCAGTAGTTCCCTCTACTGAAATCCACGGTGTTTCTAGAAACCAAGTCCTAAGGCAAACTGTTAAATATGAACTAAGCAGGTGTTTCTGCACACTGCTAACGATTAATGGTCACTGCCTTTGGTGAAAAATTTCAAATGAGTACAATTTGTGAAAAATATACATGTAATTGTATTATGTAAATTCAGTGTATATATCCTTTCTGAGCTTATTTTAACTGTATATATTTTTTATGTTTCTGTCCTTGGGGAATATCATGGGAGTTATTTAGTCTTTATGTAAAATTTTAATTATTTAGGTTTATATGTTTGTATGATTACAATAAGACACTGCAGAAGTCAGCTGTGGCTTAAGTGTTAAGAGAACAGAGTAACAATATCCAGGGGCCAATGTAGACATTGCTTAGGATGTTGACAGTATAGCTTCATTAACCAAATCACATATAGCATATGTTGTGGTCTAAGAAAGGATCAGAATAAAGTTCTTATAGCGAAAGGAACATCAGATGCTGCAAAAACTTTAGCAAGTGTAATAGGAGCTTGCATAGTTAAGATGTTACCTTGCTGTCCCTCTGAGTGTCAATAAATATGATGAATCTCATTTATAGTGAAGAATAAAGGAGGATACAACAATCGGAATTTCTCAGAAGAAGAGGAAGGAAAAAGTGTGAACTGAAGGCATTTTATTGACATTAAAGAGATGATGAGGTGGACATTGTTGAATTGCATTGATGATGAAATGCTTGACAGGAATACGTTACACTTGGTGACCCAAAAGTTTTCCTTGCAGTTGAAGGTGAGGGTAGGCTTATTTGGGTATGCACACACCATGGACATTGTTGAATTGCATTGATGATGAAATGCTTTACAGGAATACATTACACTTGGTGACCCAAAAGTTTTCCTTGCAATTAAAGGTGAGGGTAGGCTTATTTGGGTGTGCACACACCATGGGAAATATATAATTCTTAGGGCCCTATTATATGCTGAGTATCTTTCCAGGTCCTGGAATGCAACATTGTGTCTGGGAGAGAGGGAGAGAGGGAGTGAGGGCATGGGGGACAGATGCAGAAACACTTTCTTCACTTTGTATTTTCACATGAACCTGAAATTAATCTCTTGGAGAGATTACCTTGTAAATATCTTGAGAAATGTCAGGCAATTTTTTTTTTTTTTTTTTTTTTTTTTTGAGACGGAGTCTTGCTCTGTCGCCCAGGCTGGAGTGCAAGTGGCGTGATCTCGGCTCACTGCAAGCTCCGCAATTTTTATAGAAAGAAAATCTAGTAATTTAACATTCTCCCTTTCGCTTTCCCTTTTAAAGTAAATATTTTCTCTTAAAAATAAAAATAAACAAATAACTAAATAGTAAAGGGAGTATTTTTGTTGTATTTTTAAATTTTCTTTCACAGAATAGACCAAAGTTTTAAGCATTCTGTATCTCTTAGTTTCTATTAAATAGGGCTTTTCTCTTTTTATTCTATGTTGTAAGAAGCCATTCAAATATTTTTGGGCACAAATTTGAGGAATGCACATGAAACATTAAAAACTATGGGCTTAGGAGTCAGAAAAACCAGAGTTTGTATCAGGTTTGTCACTTATTAGCTGCCTGACCATAGGCAAGTTACTGAACCACTTGGAGATTTGTTTTTTTTCTTCTATAAAACAATGATATTTTGGAGGATTAAAGTGTCTTACAATTGGTCATTTTTATACTCTTTCTCCATCATCATCATTATTATTATAAATATTCTCTTTTGCCAGATGAAAATATTAGTAGGAAAAAATCAAAATAAGCAAAATTTGTGCAAGTAAATACAATAATACTTAATTGTTATGTTTAATATCCTAACATGCTCCCATACATTATAGAAATAAAAGAACGGTTATTTTAGACGAAGTTTTCACCTTTCTTCTTGTCTTTTCCTACTTTGCAAGTAAATAAGTAGTTAGGCAGAAAGAATGAAGGTAGAATCCTTGAAACTAAACATTAGATAGTATTTACATAATTGAAAGTTGACTACATGGGATCTTTCATAATAATTGATTTATCTGCAGTTTTTCAAACAGCTTCCCACAAGCCAGAGGCAAGCAAGTCAAAGAAAATTATTAGAAAAAAATATATAGACAAGTTGTCTGAAAAAGGACTTGTAGTTGGTATAAGTTTTGGGGAGCTATAGTTGCTAAATTAGTGTTTTACCATAAATATCCTGACTTACTTCTGCTGAAACAGTTAGTGAAGTTTTCATGAAAATAGCATTGAATTTCTTCAAAAGTCAAAGCTCATTTCAGCTATATAATATTTTTCATAGCAATAAATATATTTTCAGAATTGAGCTTCTATAAAAAATTTTAAGTAATATCACAAAATAAACCAGAAAGCCTGTTAGTAGACAAGTAATGTTTTCAGTTCCAAGCAGTTTTCCTCTTCAAATATTTGAGGTTGTTCATTTCATAACATGGTTACTATGATTGGAATAATGTACTAGTAAGAGTGATAAGAAATTATTTTTGTCATTATTCATCTCAATTTTGAAGCATGTGAAAAGGAACTTTGTTGTATGTGGTATAACGTGTTATTCAAGTTCAGATGTGACAGATGTCACATGTGAATTTAAAAAAACAGATTTCCCACTACTGGGAATCTACCCAAAGGAAAAGATGTCATTATATCAAAAAAAAAAAAAAAAACACCTGCACATGAATGTGTATTGCAACACAATTGCAAAGATATAGAACCCACCTAAGTTCCCATCGACCAAAGAGTCGATAAAGAAAATGTGGTATACATATACCATAGAAAGCTACTCATTAAAAAAATGAAATAATGTCTTATGTAGCAACTTGGATGGAGCTGGAGGCCCTTATTCCAAGTGAAGAAACTCAGGAATGGAAAACCAAATATCATATGTTCTCACTTACAAGTGGGAGCTAAGCTATGGGCACATAAAGGATTACAGAGTGGTATAATGGACTATGGAGACTCAGAAGGTGGAGGGTGGGAGGTGGGTGTGGGATAAAAGCTACATATTGGGTATAAGGTACACTACTTGGGTGAAGGGGGCACTCAAATCTCAGACTTCCCTGCTATAATATTCATCCATGTAATCAAAAGCCACTTGTTCCTCAAAAACTATTGATATTTAAAAAATCAAATTTATTGAATCACAGTATTTTACACATAGAAAGTAATAGATCGTTTAATTAAGTTCTTTCACTTTATTAATGAGAACATTGGGGAATAAGAGTGACTTTCTGAAAGACCAACAGCTGATTTCCTGTATTTTAAATCTGAATGAAGAGTAGTTTTGGTTCCTAATATAGTGATGAGCTACAAAAATATACACATTTATGTCATCTGTGCAATTGCAAACCCTCTTCTTATTCATGGGCCTGTTTTTAAAATCTATTTATGGATATTATTTCTCTATTTTTATGGTGATGATGATGATGGTAAAAATAATGAGACCATAAAGACTGACAGTGTAAGGATCAGCTCTACTGATTTCAATAGATCTCAATTTCCATCAGGATTTCATAACCACTAAAAAGATTCAATGACACAATTTTCACATATGAGTCAATTAGACCCACAGTGCTCGCTAAATCTTCCCATCCTTCCCACCAATTCTGTTGCTACTCAAAGTGTGGTCTGCACTGGGGTAACCTAGGAGCTTGTTAGAAAGCACAATCTCACGTCCTATCCCAAATGTACTGATTCAGAATCTGCATTTTAACAAGATCTCCAGATAATAGTGAGCAGTAGTTGCTCTAGAGCAACTTTGATGGACCCCATGTGCCTCTTTGATAAGAAGTTAGACTGGTTAATGGGGATTCTCTGAGTATGACTTTAAGGTTACAAATTTCATTATGCTTTTTGGTTTGGGGCAGGCACAGACCAACGCAATCCAGACTCTTTTTGTGGCACCTCCAAAATGTTTGCTATTGCTGAGAAGAGAGGAATATTAGACTCTCATATCAGAATTTGGTGAAAGTTGTATTGGTTACCATTTCATGGCTGTGTGGTGTACTCTACACTTAGAATGGAGACAGTGCACTTAATAGAAGTGGCTTTGCATTGCATAGCTGTTAAAACTTTTCCAGCAAATGCCACCAGCTAAATTATAAGGGTGAATTAAAGAGTGCCCTTTATAAATAGTCACAAAAGGCCTCTGCAGCTGATTATAGTGTGGGTGTAATTTGGAGAAAGGTTTGCTGTAGGCATGAAATTATAGTACTGCTATTGGAATAGAGTCAAGAGCCTAGCCATTTCCAGTAGCTGTATCACCACCTGCTAGTATACTTATTCAGATTTGAGTCAGAGGGATGCATGAAGTCTAATGAGTCATCGAGTCTTCACCTAAAACACGTAATCTACCTATTCCTTTTCAAATGAGACTTGTTTGAGTCAGACCCTTGCCTGTGAGCTGACCTGAAGTCTTAAATGCTTTTTGCCAAATGAATTGCTTAACACAAATTGCTTAACAGTTTTTGTTCTGAGTTAGTCCCAAAATTTTGTCTGGGTCTCAGTTCTCCTGGAAATGTTCATACATGAAGACGAGTCCTGGCTGAGCGTGGTGGCTCACGCCTGTAATCCCAACACTTTGGGTGGCTGAGGTGGCAGGATTGCTTGAGCCCAAGAGTTCAAGACCTTCCTGGGCAACAAAGCCAGACCCTGTCTCTACAAAAAATTTAAAACTTAGTTGGGTGTGATGGCTTGCGGTGGGAGGATTGCTTAAGCCCAGGAGGTAGAGGGTGCAGTGAGCTGTGATCATGTCACTGTACTTCAGCATAAGTGGCAGAGCCAGACTCTGTCTCAAAAAAAAAAAAAAAAAAAAGACAGGGCTAAGGAATCTTATCTTGGACTCCTCCTTGGCTGCTGGTTTGATTCTCCAGCCAAATATTTCTAGCACTAAGCCAGCCTGAGAGTCATTGGTCTTAGACTCAGAATGACCCAGAAAATGCATCTTATCATTGCTGTCATTAACAAGTTGCTTGCCACTATGATCTGCTGTGCCTTGGGGACTGTTAGCTAGGGAGTAGTTTCCTCTTGCTAGGACTACTTTTCCTGCTAAATAGCCTTCCCATGACCGTCTGATTTGGACAGGGATTTTTGAAAGTATCTCTCTCTGTGTGTGTGTGTGTGTGTGTGTGTGTGTGTGTGTGTGTGTGAGAAACTCTTATGTATCTTCTATAATAATAATAGCTACATTTATATAGAACTTACCGTGTACAAGGCATTGTTTTAGTATTATATGTATATGTAAGTGTGTGTATATATATGTGTGTATATATACACATGATCTCATTGAATTCTTACTATAACAATGATGTAGGTAGTAGTATTATTTGTTTTACAGGTAGGGAGACTGAGGCATAGAAATGTTAAGTGCCTTGATCAAGGCCATAAACCTAAAAAAGAGAGGCCGAGATTCTATTCAATCCCAGGCAGTAGAGATCCTAATTTCTACTGTAATTGCAGATTAGTTGATGATACTCCTGACTTTGGTGGAGGAATCAGGGCACAGGAATAGAGGAAACCCTGAGAATGGGGACCTCTAATTAGGGACTGGGAGGAAGACAGTCTCTAGCTTTCACAGGGACCTAAAGCGACAGGGTAGTGAAACAAAAGAGAGACAGGCAATTCCTCCTGTCTTCTCTGGCTAAAAAACAAGGGGAGCAGAAAGCCAAGGGGACCATGCTAGAAGGCCAAATAAGGAACAAGTCAGAAATTCCTCATTCCAAGGAGAAGATGCCAACTCCTAGGCAGGTCCATGTGGCTAGTCAATTAGGGTCTCAAGGAGACACATGCAAAGAGCTTTACCATTGATCTGCTTTCTCTGAGCAGGAAAGAGCCAGATTGACCCTAAGGCAGTTGGACAGACTGTCAGCAGTTAAATGGAAGGATGTGGGCTGATGGAAGCAGAGCTGAAAAATCCTGTCTCAGTTGTCCATTCCCAGATGGAGGGAGGAAGCTCTTGTGGGCAGAACAGGGTGTGGACGGGTGAGCTGTAATTTCTTGGGGACTGGAGAGAACATAATTCAGCCAGGCCTACTCTCTTCCTACTTTATGCAAAATATTTCCAGCTGTGTTCATTAGATTATATAATCTTGAATATTGAGAATAAGATACAATTTCTTAAATTCAGCAATGAACAACGAATTCTTCATTAAAAGAAATTTGGTATGCTTTTAGAGATGGGAGACACAGCCGTAAGAAAATATGCTACTATGAAAGAAAATGCTCTTAATTAATACTGACATAGTGAGGACTCCTCTGGCATTGAGAACATTTAATATTAATGCAAAATGTTGTTGTCTACCATTTCCTTTTTTCTTTAGATCATTAGCATAGGATTATACAATTTTAAATTGGATTTCAAACCCATACCAAACAGCTGTGTCTTCTATTACAAAAGACAATGCACTCATACATATGTATTATGCACTTAATTAAAACTGTTGGATTTTCATTTTTAAAAGTTCTGATGATGTCCTGAATTTTTATAGTGATTTGGATCTCTGGCCTGTCATCAGTTTGCATATTTTGGGTGGAAAAGGAGGGTTTGGGTGAAATAAGCATTCCAAAGTTTATATAACGGGAGGAACATAGCCTAAAATTAGCCTTACCATGGGCTTAAAATTCACTATAGGTATTAATTCTTCATACTTATCAAGGGTTTATTTTCTCCCTTAATTTTTAAAATTATAAGTGACATGTATTTGTTTTAGAAATATGTAGAAAAATATAAACAGGAAAATTAAAATTATCTATAATCTTATTCTGCTGAGTTGAACATTACAACTCTTATATATTTCTTTTCTATAATTTTATTGCATAAAATCTATATATTTTATAGAATTTGAATCACACCATATTGATAAATATGCATTTTTAAATTTTCACTTTATTTTAAGTGGTCAACATTTTACCGTGTTATTAACTTGTCTTCACAAATATGAGTTTACATGGCTGTATAATAATGATGATAGCTGTAGAATATTTGAGCCTTCCAATTCTGTGATGAATGTAATTTGAATTATAGGGGAAGTAAGGACATGATAGAAATATATTGGAGGAAGAAAGAGAGAGGTGAGAAGTAGTGTAAGATAAATTCTTAGAGATTAAAGCATGAAGTAAATTATGTGTAGAAATGATTTTTTAAAAGATAAAGAAATAAGAGTATAAGCAACCAAAAGCCATAAAATTTCCGTCTGTTTCTAAAATGAGAAACTGGAATTCAAACAGGCAACTGATGATTTTCATTATAAGTTCCTCTAAATTACTTGATTTTTAACCATCTGTATATATGCTTTGGGTTTTTTTTAAGTGTAAATTAACTCTGGTGAAGAGTTAGACATTAAGATTAACCTCAGAATACCATGCTGGAAGGGGTGCCGGTGTGTGTTTGTGTGTGTGTGTGTGTGCGTGTGTGTGTGCATGCACGTACTTACATGGGAAGCCGACTGGGAATACAGTCTATCAGCAATGGCAGAAGAGGGAGTAACCACCCAAGAGCAATGCCCTCTGGAATAGCATGAGGGCTTGGGGGGCTGACAGCAAGGAGCAGAAATGGAGGACAAAAGTCAAGGAGCCCTTACTCTCTATGTCATGGCTTTGCTGTAGGGTAACCTTGCTAAGAAGACCTCATCAAGTGGGATGTAAGATCCCAAAAGCAAAGTGCATTGGACCTGGAAAAAGGCCACTTCTCCCAAATGTGATCATTATGTAGAAAAATAAGGGAGCAGTATTCTGAGCAACATGTCTGTATACCATTGATTGACACATAAGGTCCCTTCATTATAAATTTTACAGGGTGCCCAAGTCATTTTGCTGTGGTGTGATTTTGTTAAAATAAATATATAGCTTAAAATAACATTTCCAAGCTGAAATATGTAGAAAGGCAAAACAAAAACTTCTAGCTTTCTTGTGGTAAATTGTGAGGTAAAATAAAATGAATCTTAAATATAGTGCAAAATAGGAGGTATCACGCCTTACATCATCTTTATCTCCTCCCTCCCATTTTTTCTGTTCTAAGTGGAGTTGTGCTGTTATTTCATTTGTTATCCATATTTGGAAGTTTAGCTAGGTGGCTAGAAAATTTGATGAAGACATCTGATTAATTTTTAAATTTTATTTATTAATATTTTGAGGTGTTTGCAAAGTGCCAGGAATTAGGTTAGCTACTGGTTTATAGTGGTGAGTAAACCACTGTCCCTACTCTCATGAAATCAGCCATTTGGTCTAAGGGCAGCAGGGAGCCAGAGAAAACAATTCAGTCATGGCAGTAGGAGAACTCTGTGAAGAGCTCAGACTAGCTGAAGTTGCTTCCCATAGATATTATAAAATGTTAAAATATAATCATTCCTATGGGAAGAGTAGAAGAACACTATGTAAAGAGAAAAGAAAGAGACAACAAAGTGTCTGGGCACAATGCCTCACACCTATAATCCTAGCACTTTGGGAGCCCAAGGTGGGAGGATAGCCTGAGCCCAGGAGTCCAGACCAACCTGGGCAACATAGTCGGACACTTTCTCTACAAAAAATATAAAAATTATCCAGGAACAGTGGCCTGTGCCTTTAGTCCCAGCTATTCTGGAGGCTGAAATGGGAGGATTGCTTTAGCCCAGGAAGTCGAGGCTGCAATGAGCAATGATCATGACACTGAACTCCAGCATGGGTAACAGAGTGAGACCCTGTCTCAAAAAAAAAAAAAAAAAAAAAAGAAAGAAAGAAAAAAGGTAAAATTATTTTTCACTGTTAAAAATTCATTGGAATCCAATATATCCAGTCCTGGGTGTCCAAGTGAATTTGCTTAGAACTGAGATGGTATATTTACTTTCTTCTTTGGTTGAGCTTTTTCAGTAGAGATTTCTCTTATCTCTCTTTGTCTCCTTTTCTCCTCTAGGTAAACAGTATTTCCACAATTGTCCCCCTTATCTGTCTTTGTTTCTTCTGTCTCCCTCACTCCCTTTCCTAATAGTTTCTCTACTCATTCTTTCTCCTTTTCATTCCTATTTGGATACCTTTTCTTCCTCTTCTCTCCACACTGCTTTATCAAAACTACCAGTCATTAAAAGGTTTTAAAATTACATACAGTTGAATTCAGCTTTAGAAGATACATGTTCTAGCCGGGTGTGGTGCTTCATGCCTGTAATCGCAGCACTTTGGGAGGCCAAGGCAGGTGGATCATGAGGTTAGGAGATCGAGACCATCCTGGCCAACATGGTGAAACCTCGTCTCTACTAAAAATACAAAATTAGCTGGGTGTGGTGGCATGTGCCTGTAGTCCCAGCTGCTCAGGGGGCTGAGGCAGGAGAATTGCTTGAACTCGGGAGGCGGAGGTTGAGCCGAGATCACACCCCTGCACTCCAGCCTGGCAACAGAATGAGACTGTGTCAAAAAAAAAAAAAAAAAAAAAAAAAGAAAGAAAAAGAAAGAATATACATGTTCTGCAAACAAATGTCCTTCTGCTACCTATTCTATATTCCCTTTGCCTTCAGCAACACCTCAGCAGGTCGTGGATTTTTACCTAGTGGAGTGACCAAAACCTTCATTTCTTAAGGGTCTAGGTCATTTGTAGTCCTGTCTGGATTGGGTTGTTATAGTTTCCCTTTGACCTTAATCATATGGCATGGTAATACTAAAAGATGCCCTAAGGGTTCTCCTGTATTCCACATATACTCTTCCTTACCTCCATTGTGGAGTAGTAGACTAATTTCATCTTGATAGTCTGGGACAATCAACCCAGACAACACTGTAACTCCCTTCTTAGCTTGTTGACTTAGAGGTAGGAGGAGCCCAAGGTGTCCAGGTGGCAATCTCAACTTCCAGTTTAATGGAATTATTGTTGTGTCTCCTGGTGGCAGCATTCCTCCTTCTGGAACTAAGACCTCTAGGCCAGCAGATGTCTAATGTTGTGGGAACAGGAAGCAAAAATTTTGCTGGTGGGTCACTAGGGGTGATGGTGAGTGATGCCATTTCTACTTCTACCCCTTGATTCCTGGACCCCTAAATTCTAGCTATGGGAGAAACAATACCATATACTGAGCAGAGATTTGGGGCATACACAGCCTTCTGGAGAACTTTGCCCCAGCCTTGGAAGGTATTGTCACCTAGTTGGCATTGCTGTTGTGACTTCAAAAGGCCATTCCACTGTTCTATCAGTTCAGTTGCTTCAGGATGATGGGGAACATGGTAATACCAGTGAATTCCCTGAGCATCACCCCACTGCCACACTTCTTTAGCCATAAAGTGAATGTGGAATACCGTGATGGTGAATAAGACATTCCATGAGTCCAAGGATGGTAGCTTTGGCAGAAGCATTGCATGCAGGACAGGCAAACCCATATCTGGAGTAAGTGTCTATTCTGGTGAGGACAAACCGCTGCCCTTTTCCATGATAGAAGAGGTCCAATATAATCAACCTGCCACCAAGTAGCTGGCAGATCACCCCGAGGAATGATGGCATATCAAGGGCTCCATGTTGGTCTCTGCTGCTGGCAAATTGGGCACTCAGCAGTGGCCCTTGCCAGGTCATCCTTGATGAGTGGAAGTCCATGTTGCTGAGCCCATGAGTAACCTCCATCCCTTCCACTATGGCCAGTTTGTTCATGGGTCCATTGGGCGATGACAGGGGTGGTGGGGGATGAGTGGTGTCCAAAGAACAAGTCATCCTATCCACTTGATTCTGAAAATCCTCCTCTGCTGAGGTCACCCTTTGGTGAGCATTCACAGGAGATACAAATATCTTCACAGTTTTTGACCAAAAATCCTCCTCAGAGTTTACAAGCTTAGTGACCCCAGCTTCACCAGGGTCCTCCCATACATCCCCATTCCAAGTTGCAGGGTCTCATTCTTTTCCAATCAATGCCCTCACTTTAACAGTAGACACCTGGTGAGACAGAGCATGTACCTTTCATTGCAGGTCAGCCACTCACATGATAAGAGCTTGTGCCTGAGTTTCTGCAATTTCAGTCCTTTGTCTACAGGAGATAAGACTCAGGACAATCTTAGAAGACTTGAGGCTAAGTATGTGCTTCTGGAGCCGGGAGTTAGAATCCGTAAGATCATCCTTTTCTTTTGTCATTTTGTCCAGCGAACTTAGGAGCAACCAATCAACTTCATTATATTCCTTGGTTCTCCACATATGGTCGAAGGTATTATGTACAGAGTCACTAAACTCCTTGCCTCTCATGAGCAGTGAATCAGGAGTATCAAATGCATTTTTTCTGCATAACTCTCTAAACAGTTCACACCAAGGACTATCAGCATTCTCCATACTATTAGGAGTAGAGTCCTTAGCATTTTGAGGATTAATCATATTAAGCAGCCAACTCCAGAAACCCCAAAACCAACTAAAGAAAACTATTCTTCACATTCTGTTCCTCTAGAACCACTCTTGGTACCAAAATCTGTATATGTCAGAGTTCTCTAGAGGGACAGGACTAGTAGATGTATATATGAAGGGGATAGATGTATGTATGAAAAGGTTTTTATTAAGAAGCATTGACTCACATGATCACAAGGTGAAGTCCCACAGTAGGCCGTCTGCAAGCTGAGGAGCAAGGAAGCCAGTCCAGGTCCCAAAACCTCAAAAGTAAGGAAGCCGACAGTCTAGCCTTCAGTCTTTGGCTGAAGGCCTGAGAGTCCCTGGCAAATCACTGGTGTAAGTTCAAGAATCCAAAAGCTGAAGAGCTTGAAGTCTGATATTTGAGGGCAGAAAGCATCCAGCCTGGGAGAAAGATGAAATCTGGAAGACTCAGCAAGTCTGCTCTTCCATCTTCTCCTGCCTGCTTTATTCTAGCCATGTTAGCAGCTGATTAGATGGTGCCCACCCAGATTGAGGGTGGGTCTGCCTCTCCCCATTCACTGACTCAAATGTTAATCTCCTTTGGCAACACCCTCACAGACACACCCAGCATCAATACTTTGTATCCTTCAATCCAATCAGGTCCACACACAGTATTAACCATCACACACATCCTTGGGATTCAGCCACTTCTTAACTTTTCCATAGGTCCATTTTGAGACAGAAAATAATTACTTTGCAAAACATATTCCTAGACTATAGGTAATGGATAGGATACACAATCACAATTACTCTCAGAGATTTCTTTTTATATTTATATTATGTACTTATTTTGGTTGAATGTCTAAAATTTGGATAATGTTTGAGATGTCTGTTTTGTTTTTTCTCTTCTTCCATGCATATACTTGAAGGGGTCTATACACTCTCTAACCCAGGTGTACTGTTTTAATGAACCTGGGTGTTGGCATTCCAGGACAATAACAGAAGCCATATTTGCCCAGGCCTGAATCAGCCAAAACAGTGAATAACACAGCTTTTGAACCAGCTGGGTATTTGAGCTCTTCCTAAACACTTGGATAAGAATAATAGCAGGGGAAGCGGATATATCTGCTGTTCTTAATATCTTTTGCATGTTTGATGAGCTTACATTTGGAGTTGGTTTTAGAAGGAAGAATGAGATGAAGTGGAAAGTACTATCCCAGCTGTAGTATAAAACTTTATATCCTAAAAATGGAACACAGAAATAAACGAAAGCAAAACAAACAAATAAAACCCAAAAACTGAACACAGTGTGCCATGAAACTCAGAATGTATCTGCAATAGCACAATCATAACACATTTAAAGACACATAAGTAGTAACTGTAAAACTGAAGAGAACATAAATCTGAAATCATTATTTGCTTGTAAGAAATATCTACAAAACCAAAATTTATTTCAATTCTTCTTCTACATTTCCAGATGGCTATAGAAAAATTTCTAAGGAGCAAGGTATTGAAATATGATAGGTTAGGGTGATATAAATTAGCCTCCCTATGGTTTTAATTTGTTCATGCCTTTTTGCAGGGTTTCTTGTGGTGTTGGAATTCTGAAATTTGTATAAGCTCAACTCATTGAATTTGGACATAAAATTTGGAATAGACTCAAGGAGTAAGCAGTGTTAAGGTACAACTCTTTGTCTGATTTTTTAAATTGTTCATAAATTTGTCAGTATGCCCATTCATTCATTCAACAAATATTACCTGAACTCTTACTATGTAAAGCATTATTCTAGCAGCTGAGGATATAGTAATGAATAAACAGAAAAAAATAGTCCCCACTCTTCTGAGCAGAATTCTAGTAGGTGGTCATAGACAATAAACAAGGTAAATAAGTAGAGTTTACCAGACAGTTTCTATGGAGAAAAATGAAAAGGGAAGAGGGGTAGTATATGAGGAAGGAGGTAAAATTTTTTGATGACATGATCTCAAGACTTTATTCAGAAGCTATCACTTAAGTAAAGACCTGAAGAAATTGAGGGAGGGAACCCTAGAGATACCTAGAGGAAGAATTTTTGAGCAAGGGAAGAACTGAGGAGAGATCTGGAGGTGAGAGTGTGACAGCAAGGAAGCCATTGTGGCTGTGGTGGAGCGGCAGGGGAGAGGTCAGAGAGGAATTGTAGATGACAGAACCCTAATGTATAGGTCCTTTTATGTCACTATGAGGACTCTGGCTTTTACTCTGAATGAGATGCGAAGCTAATGGAGAGTTTACTGAACTACATGACTTACGACATAAATATGGAAGATATGTATTATATGAAATAGTAACCTTAGGCCAGATGCGGTGATTAAAATTAAAATTAATCAAAAATGAAAAATATTAACATTCAGTTCTTCATTCACACTAACCACATTTCAAGTGGTTAATAGCCAAATGTGGCTCTTTACTATAATATTGGGCAGCACAGACATAAAATACATTCATCATTGCAGAAATTTTATGGATGGTGCTATTGTAGACCAATCATATCATTTATTTATTAATTCTACAGAAATGCATGTCCATAAAAATTGCTAGATATCATATTAAGCTTTCTATATATATCTCTCAATATATATTGAATATATATATATTTGATACATATAAATGTATATATCTTGAAAAAAAAGGCAAGAAATTCAGAAGATAAAGAAGCTGCCAAGATCACACTTGATATATGAAAAAAACCTGATATATGAAAAGTAAAGGTAGGTTAACTGTAAGCAGAAAAAACAAGTTACTCATAAAAATGAGGCTAATTGCCATATATATATAGAAGATACGGACTTTTCCTTACCTATCATTCAATCTTGAAAGGAGAACGAGACACAGAATTATGGTCACAGAATTATTACTGAAACATGTTCATGATATAGGTTTCAAATGATAGAGTCAATTATTCGGGCTCCTCAGTTATTCTGGAGGAGAGGGGCTATCCTGAAAATGAGTTGAGAACATGAGTTATAGTCACAAAATGAGTAAGTAAGAGTATTTCAGGTGAAGAGATTAGGTTAGTAGAGATAGTAGTACTCCATAACTACCATAATAAACCTTGTATCTATGATCCCTTATTTAATTCTTGCAATAATTTTGAGATGGCAGTATTGATATTTCAGGCCTGTTGTGGTGGCTCACACCTGTAATCTCAGTGCTTTGGAGGGTCGAGGCAGGAGGATGGTTTGAGGCCAGGCATTTAAGACTAGCTTGTCAACATAGTGAGACCCTGATTCTACAATTTTTTTTAAATTAGCCAGTTGTAGTGGTGCATGCCTGTAGTCTTAGGTACTTGGGAGGTTGATGTGGGAGGGTCACTTGAGCCCAGGGGTTTGAGGTTACAGTGAGCTTGACGACAGAGTAAGAACTTTTCTCTTTTTTTAAAAAAAGGAAGAAATTCAGAAGTTAAATAAGCTGCCAAGATCACACTTGATATATGAAAAACAACTTGATACATGAAAAGTTAAGGTGGATTAACTGTAGGCAGAAAAAACAAGTTACTCATAAAAATGAGGCTAATTTCAAAAGAAAGTGAAAGAATGGCAATTTGGACTCTGGGTGTCTGGCTTTAAAGACTGTGATTTCATTTATGTACTATTCTACATTACTTTACTAAAAAGGGGTGTTTCATATATAATACTAAAGATAAAAAATAATGAACAAAGATATATAATCAATGTGAACATATGTTCACTCAACAATATGGCCTCAAATTATATAAAGCAACTGATGAGAATGTCAAGAGATAAACCAACAATTAAGGTTGAAGATATCAACATATGCTTCTCAGGAAGAGACAGAATAAAATAGACAAAAAATAAAGTGGAGATACTAAAAATCTGTTCAATTAAAGGTTTGAGTTATTATGTATATTATATATTCCATACTCATACAGAATATACTTTAAGCATACACTGAATATTTACTAAAATAGTTCATTAGGAAATAATGTCAGGGAAAGATGCCCCATGTTCATGGATTGAAAGTCTTAATAATGTTGAGATGCAATTCTTTTCAAAGTCATCTACAGACATAATACAATACCTATTAAAATTCCAGTGGCCTCCTTTTTTCCAAAAATGGAAAAGCTAACCTTAAAATTCATATGGAATTACAAGGGGCTCTAAATAGCCAAAAACTATTGAGAAAGGAAAAGAACTTTGGAGGACTCATGCTTTCTAATGTCAAAACTAACTGCAAAGCTACAGTAACCGTAACGGTGTGGTACTGGCAAAAAGATAGACATATAGATGAACAGAATAGAATTAAGAGTCCTGAAATAAACCCAAACATCTATGGCCAAGTCACTTTTGACAATGGTGCCAAGCTCTTCGATGAGGAAAAAATAGTCTCTTTAACAAATGGTGCTGGAACAACTGGATAACCACATGCAAAATAATACATTTGAACTCTTCCTTTACTCCATATATAAAAAATAACTCAAAATGGATCAACCTAAATATAAGAGTTAAAACTATAAAATCATTAGAAGAAAACACAAGGGTAAATCTTGATGACTTCGGATTTGGCAATGGGTTTTTAGGTTTGACACCAAAATCACAAGAAATAAAGAATAAATAGATGAATTTGACCTCATAAAAATTAAGAATGTTTGTGCACCAAAGGACCTCATCAAGAAAGTGAAAAGACAACTCACAGAATCAGAGAAAATATTTGTAAATCATATATCTGATAAGAATTTAGTATAGAGAATATATATTAGGTTGGTGCAAAAGTTATTCCAGTTTTTGCCACTAAAAGTAATGGCAAAACTGCAACTACTTTTGTACCAACCTAATGAAAACAAGAAGAAAAAGATGAACAATCCAATAAAAAAATGGGTAAAGGATATAAATATACATTTTTTTTCAAAGAAAATGTACAAATGGGCAATGAGCACAAGAAATGATGTTCGACATAAATGGTAATTAAGGACATGCAAATAAATACTACAGTGAGATATCACTTCATACCCACTGTGATGGCTATAATTAAACAGCCAAATATGGCAAGTGTTGTGGAGAATGTAGAACTCTTGTACATGGGTGGGGATGTAAAATGATGCAGCCACTGGGGAAAACGATTTGGTGGTGCCTCAAAAAGTTACATATATAATTACCATATGACCCTGCAATTTCGTTTTAAGTGTATGCCTAGGAGGAATAAAATGATATGTCCACACAGAAACTTTCATACATTATTCATAATAGCCAGAAGGTAGAAAAATGATTGAGATGTCCACTGAGAGATGAATGGATAAATTGTGGTCCATACATGCTATAGAATATTATTCATTCATAAAAGGTAAAGAAGTACCGATGGCTGCTAAAACTTGGATGAACCACAAAAACATGCTAAGGAAAAGAAGCCATGCATGAAAGCCATTCCTTTTATATGAAATACCCAGAACAGATAAATTCACAGAGACAGCAAGCAGATTAGTAGTTGCCAGGGGATGGGAGGAGAGTTGAGGGGGAGTTTTTAATGGATACAGAGTATTGTTCTGGGATGAAGAAAGGTTTTGAAACTGGAGAGCCATGGTCTTGCACAACACTGTGAATGGGCTAAATGCCACTGAATTATATATTTCAAAATGCTTAATAGTATGCTATTTGAGTTTCATCTCATTTAAAAAAAAAACCTAGAAAGAGAAGAGAAAAAGTATTGCAATGAAAATTTCAATTAATTCCATGGAATAGAAATTTTGACTTTATGTTCTTTAGTGTAGTAAAATTATAAATTAAAAACCTAGATGTTGGGCGGGCACGGTGGCTCATGCCTGTAATCCCAGCACTTTGGGAGTCTGAATGTGATGGGCGGGTCACCAGGTCAGGAGTTCAAGACCGGCTTGGCCAACATAGTGAAACCCCCTCTCTACTAAAAATACAAAAATTAGCCGGGTGTGGTGGTGGGCGCCTGTAGTCCCAGCTACTCGGGAGGCTGACACAGGAGAATCGCTTGAACCCAGGAGTTGGAGGTTGCAGTGAGCGGAGATGGCACCACTGCACTCAAGCCTGGGTGACACAGCGAGACTCCATCTCAAAAAAAAAAAAAAAAGTAGCCAAACATTCAATCCATTTGGAAACTAAATAGCATAATTTTAAATAACCACTGTGCTTATAATAATAAAGGGGATCAATAAATATTATAATTTATCTAAATCATTTAATTTAATTTACACTATTTGTAATACTTAAGGCACTACTTGTCAAAATTTGAAAGACAAAGCTAAAGTACTACTTAGAGGGAAATGTACTGTTTTATACATTTTTAAATAAATTTATATTTTTTTCTAAACAAGTAAAGGAAAGAACAAATAAACCAAGAATTCTACGTAAGAAGCTGGAAAATGAACGTAAAAATAAGAAATAAATAACATAAACAACAACAGTAATAAATTATATCATAAAAACTGAAAAGATAAATAAAATATAGAAAAGCAACAAAAACAGAGAACTGAAACAAAACCAAACATTAGTCTTTGAAAAGGATTATGAGGTAATACTGGGGAGATTGGAGGAAAGTAAAACACCGTCTCTCTGTTCTCCCCTAATCTTTATTAAATACTCCAGTGTTTCCTAGTTTTACTTTTCCTGCCGTTTCCTCATATCTTTCTTCTGTACCTGTGCTTCTAAACTATGAGAAATTTTGAATAAGGTTAGACTTCTGAAAAATGTTCATAGAAAGGAAAAATAGCAGAACCCATAGTATTTATTTATTTAGCCCATAATATTTATACCTGTTTCCCCTGCTTCCTTCCCTCCCTGTCTCCCTCCTTTCAGCCTTTCTTCTTAAAAGTCACCTGTATTTATGATTTAATTTTTATTATTTATGGTGGACAACTTGCTTGTTATCATGGGACACTGTATTTCTCTTATCTTAAGCTCTATAGAAATAATATATAAAGCAATGAGTGAAGTATATTTTTACTGTTAACATTTTTAACAAAGAGTCAGATTATGATTTTGGTAGGGTAAAGAAAAATGATCCCAAGCCCCACTGCCTTCATAAATGGGCATGCACGTCAGTGAGTTAAGCTTGACTAGTTTTATAATGCAGTTTGAAGTCAGAAAAGATTGTAAGCAGGTTTCTAACCTTTTTTTTTAAATTTGGCTTTGCATATGAGTGACTCTTAATGCCTAGATCATTTCCAATGGTCACACACCAGGTACTACTTTTTTAAACACAGAAATCATAACCCTTTTATAACTAGTAACCACTCTTACTCCTTGAGAATAGCTAAAAAACCTGGAGGCAAAGCTAGGCTGAAATATTAATTATGTGTATGTTTTGAGTAGTAATACATTTTTTCAACCATTTCTCCTGTTACTGTGACGAAAGAGACCACGTTCCTGTTCAACTGATTGGATTCACTATGCAGCCCCAGCGTGTGGTTTCAACTATTCATTGTGTAGCACAACCATCTCCAGAACGTAATATGTCTATTCTCCCTTGGGCCTGTTTTTATTTTCTGGGCGTGAACCAACTAGTGGAAGTGCCTCTTTGTCATGAATAAAGTTCTTTGTCATGAATAAACCTCTAGGATTCTTATGAGAGAGGAGAATGCTGGGAAAATCAGGAAGAATTGGCTTCTTTCACAACTATTAGGCTTCTGCTAACAGTTCTTTCTCACCTGCTTCTGTCTTCAGTAGACCTCACAGCTAAATTTATTGATATTTCCCCCTACCCTAACCCCAAGCTCACCCTGACAACCTGGAGACCCAAGCCTTCCTCTAGTCCTTAGGAACTAAGGCCAATAAAGGAAGTGTATCTATATTCTTGGGTCTATCCCCTAGCTTAGAATTGGAATGAAATCCTGATTCCCTAGCTCAGTAACAGCTACTGGACTCTCTTTCACTTCTATTTCCCTCCAGTTCTCTGAACTTAACTGATATGAGGGTGTTTAGTATCTGACCAGCATCCTTCAGCTTTTCCTCCTTGTATTCATGTACCTCTCATCTTCTAATTCAGTAATTAATTTTACGAAGACGTGCTGAGCACTTCCTTTTTTCCAGTCAATCTTTTATTTTCTTGGAGAGAGCAATAGACTCAACAAATTGCCTGCTCTTACAGATCTTAGTGGAAGAGAAAGAAACAAATAAATCTATTACACAAGTTCTGGTGGACATAAGTTGACCTAGTTTAGATATTTGTCCCCACCCAAATTGATGTTGAAATATAATACCTAATGCTGGAGGCGGGGCCTGGTGGGAGGTGTTTAGATTATGGGGGTGGATCCTTCATGTCTTGGTGCTGTTTTCAGGATAGTGAGTGAGTTCTCAAGAGATAGGTGTGTGGCATCTCCCCTCACCTTTCTCTCTCTCTCTCTCTTGCTCCTGCTTTTGCATTTTACATACCAGCTTCACCTTCTGCCGTGATTAGAAGCTTCCTGAGGCCTCCCCAGAAGTGGATACCACTATACTTCTGTACAGTCTGCAGAACAGTGAGCCAATTAAACCTCTTTTCTTATAAATTACCCAGTCTCAGGTAATTCCTTACAGCATTGCAAGAATGGTCTAACACGCAAGTATTATTAAGAAAAATAAAATAATAAACTCTCATGAACTGAGGAGGCCAGTGTGGCTAGAGAATGTTGGATGACAGGCAGAATGGGTGAGGTAGGCAAGGGCCAGGTTCTGTAGGATCCTTGCAGGCTATGATGAAGAGTTTACATTTTATTATAATTGTTATGGGAAGTCATTGAATGGTTTTTGAGCCAGGATATGACATGATCATTCCTACATTTTAAAAGGCCTTTCTGCTTTATGAACAACAAGCTGCAGCAGGACAAAAGTGGATGCACAGAGACCAGTAAATTAAAATGCGATTGCTATGGTCAAGGTGATAAATACTGATGGCTCAATTAGTGCATGATAAATGATCAGAATTGAAATACACATATGAAAGGGATAATACCTTGGAATTCTTGATTCTGTTCCTTGATTGCTGGACCTAACTCCATGGGGGTAATTTGTGAAGCTATTGAGACCTGAACTTTCTAGTTGCCCTTGCCATCAGCGATTTTTCAATCTCTTTAACCTCTACCTACAAATGCTTCCCAATTTTTTCTAGTGATAAGAGTAGTCTACTTTTAGACTTGAACTTTTTCATTGCCCTCTCTAACAACAAACTTGCAGCTTCTTTGATCCTGGACTGCAACTGTCCAATACTTTTCACCTGTGAGGGAGTCTCTTCTTGGTCTCTACTCACCTTACCTTCCTGCTGGCCCTGAGTTTCAGAAGTCTTTGTGGGCTTTCTAGTGAGCCTGTGAACTCACGGAAGCCATCTCAAAACTTGACCTGTGTAAATGCTGTAAAATAGTGACTAAGTGTAATAGGATAAATCCAAATTTGCTGTATATTTTTCCTTTTATGTGTTTAAAAATATTTATTATTTCCCTGCTCTTACATGGTTTCCATGTGTGGAATACAATTCCTTATTCTCAGTCAAAAATAAATAACATGTCTAAAGAAAAGATAAAATAATTGTATCAAAAGATAATTGAAAAAATAGTGGGTAGAAGCAGAATAGTCAATGATTCAGTTAGTGTAAATATTAGAAATATAATAAATGAATTTATAAAATAATTTTTTGTTCAAGTAATTGAAGTCAACAATGAGCTTTCTGGCAAAGAATTTGATACCATTAAAAAAGAACCAAATGGAAATTCTAGATTTAAAAAAAATACAAAATGACTGAAATTAAGAAATCAGTGACTAGCCTGGGCAAGAAAGTGAGACCCAGTCTTGAAAAAAAACTAAAAAATTAGCTGGGTATGGTGGTGCACACCTGTAGTCCCAGATCATGTCATCCAATTTTCAAAATTGTGTTTTTCTGCTGATCTAAAAAGCGTGCATGATTCCCTTATTGGAAGAGCAATTGGAGTAGATGTGTTCCACATACCTTGGTAACAGATGTTATCTCCACATTCTGCAAATTCCTGGAATCATTTAAAGTAAGCGTGGTGTCCAGGATGGTGAAATATTTCAGCCAAACATCCATCCACGAGCCAGCTGTTTATGCAGTAAGAAAAAGATGCCATTCAGAGTTTTTTTTTTTTTTTTCAGTTACAGGATTCTATAGCATGCTTTATAAATGCTACAAATATTTACTTTTCTTTTAGAATAGCAAACAGACTGCCCACAAATTTACTAAGCATTTTGTGTTTCTCTTTGCTTTTCTTTGATGAAGAATGAATGTTATTTGAATTGGAACAGAGTAAATCTTGGTAGACTTTTGGGCATTGGAAATCTGTAAAGCCACCCCTGTAATGGCGTTAAAGAGACCATATTTTTTGGATACTTCTGTTTAACTGCTTGGATTTTTTCCTGGAAGTCTTTTATTAAAACCCTTCTTAAAGTTTCCTTTCATTCCAATTTCCCAATTTGGATCACTGTTACTTGCTCTGGTGAAGAGAATGAAATGTTAAAGTTGATTATATGTCATTTTGCCCTGAAAAATGTGAGTTCTACTACTCTAAAAAAAATCTTATTCTTAATTTTTTTTTTTTTACAAAGCGAGTGGAACAGAAATAGAATAATACAGGACCAAGTGTCAGCAGTATGTTAATTTTCACTGACTGCTGGTGATATTGGCTTTTTGTGTCACTCTGACTCAAAGCCCATTTTAAAATTTAATGTAACTATTATAAGTGTCTTAAAATATGTCATTTGGGCCATATGACTCAGAAAAGAATGACTTTGCAGGATATATGCCAAGGGTGAATGCCTGCATAGGAAAGCAAGCTCATAATCATGAAAATCATTAATATATTTTTTGAATCAAAACGCATATTCCCATTCAAACTATTATTATCCTGAATAAGATCTTCATCATCTCTCATTTAACTATCACAATAACTCTGATTGGTCTCTCTTCCTCAATTGTACATTCACCTTTTCCACCACCTCACTTTCAATAGAGGAAACACTAAACCAATAATAGTCAAGTGAGGAAGATACTACTATGGGCCTATCTAGATTTTGGGGGGCAATTCTGAGTGTTCTAGCTACAACTCATTTCTTTCCTCCCTCTAAGAAAGAAAATCAGAATACAATCTAGTGAGAGTGTTACTATCCCAATAATTGCACTAATTTTTTTTGCTGTTAATTTGATTTTTTAATCATGGAAGTATGATTTATATGCAACAATATTCACCAGTTTTAAGAATTACAATTTCGTGAGTTAGGACAAACATACAGTCATATAAACACCATGACAATCATGATACAAAACAAGCTTGTCTAACCCACAGCCCAGGATGGCTTTGAATGAGGCCCTACACAAATTCATAACATTATGAGATTTTTTTTGTGATTTTTTTTTAGTTCATCAACTGTTATTAGCGTTATATATTTTATGTGTAGCCCGACAATTTTTCTTCTTCCAATGTGGCCCAGGGAAACCAAAAGATTGGACACTCCTGAATTATGAAACATTTCTCTCACTGCAAAAAGTCCTTTGCCTTTCATTTCCCGGCCTCAAACCCTTTCCCCTGACAAACACAGATTTCTGTATCTTATAATAGGTTTACCTTTTCTAGAATTCATAAAATTGATTCCTAGAGCGCATATTTCTTTATGTATGGCTTCTTATATAATAATTTAGAGATTCACCCATGTTGTTTTATTAGTATTTCATTCTTTTGTGTTGCTGAGTAATATTTTTAATGGATATACCAACTTTGTTTTTACATTTCAGTTGATAGACATCTTTTTGGCCATTATGTTATTGTCCAGTTTTTGGCTATTATGAATACAACTACTTTGAATATTATTGAGTACAAATCTCTCTAGGAGAACATAGGTTTTCGTATCTCTTGGGTAAATATCTAGGAGTGGAACTGTGGTTGTATGATAAATGTAAGTTTAAATTTATTAGAAACTTACAAACTATTTTCGAAGTTTCATTTTACGTTCACACAAACATTGTATGAGAGTTCAAATTTCATAGTATTTTTATCAACTCTTGTTATATGACTCTTTGTTTATAGCCTTTTTGGTGGTTATCTAGACATATAGCACCGTGGTTTTAATTTGCATTTCCCTAGTGACAAATAATATGGAACATCTTTCATGTGCTTGTCATTCTTATATTTTTTTGTTAAGTATCTGTTGTGTGCATTCTGGACCTAAGACACCAGTCTTTGAGACATTCTTCCTTTTTCTTCTCTGGTGTATATGTACCACATTTTCTTTACCCAATCCATTGCTGATAGGCACTTAGGTTGATTCCATGTCTTTGAGTGAACAATGCTGTAACGAACATCTGGGTGCATGAGTCTTTTTGGTAGAACAATTTATTTTCTTTTGGATATATACCCAGTAATGGAATTGCTAGGTCAAGTGATAGCTCTGTTTACAGTTCTGTGAGAAATCGCCAAATCGCTTTCCACAGTAGCTGAAGGAATTTACATTACCATGTGGTTGTATCAGCCTATTTTCTACCCGTAAAATTTGGAGACTTCAACAGCCTTCTTTCATTTTGTATCCATCCTCTCTTTGTCCCTTTCAGAACCTCAGGCCCAGAGGGTGGAGCCAGGAGCCATAGAGGATTATTCACAGACCTTGAAACCTAATGGAGTTTACCCAGTTGGATTTTGAGGGAACTGAGACTCAGGGAGGTCACATTGCTATAGGAATAGAAATATGAGTCTCACTATAAAGTCAATATATTTTTTTCCTTTACCTTACTGCTTTTGGGGTATGATGGGTTATATAGTATATTTTCTGATAAAAGGGAACATATTAGTTCATTAGGAGAATATAGTATTTTCTGCATAATAGTATCTGAGAGGAAATTATGCTTTTATGGAGAATATTGAATAATAGTTAAAAAGTATTCAACAATGGTTTGATATAAGATACAGAAAATTTATTCATTTCTTAAAATTTCAACTTTAATACATTGTGACATTAATATGTGTCTAAATGAAGATCTTTATACTAAGCAGATGAGAAGTATAAATATAGCTTTTGGGTTAGATAAGTCTATATAAGACAGATCTAGGAGACCCAAAGGGATATATTTGTAATGTCCATTAAAAAATGCCAAGATATACTGCCCAAAGCAATCTACAGATTCAATGCTATTCCTATCAATTTCATTTTTCATGGATCTAGAAAAAACTATTCTAAAATTCATATGGAATCAAAAAAGAACCCAAATAGCCAAAGCATTCCTAAACAAAAAGAACAAAGCCAGATGCATTACATTACCAGATTTCAAACTATACTATAAAGCTATAGTAACCAAAACAGCAAGGTACTGGTACAAAAACAGACACAGAGACCAATGGAACTGAATAGAGCACTCAGAAGTAATGCTGCACACCTGCAGCCATGTGATCTTCAAGAAAGTTGACAAAAACAAGCAATTGGGAAAAGATTTCCTGATCAATAAATGGTGCTGGGATAGCGGGCTAGCCACATGCAGAAGAATGAAATTAGATCCCTATTTTTCACTAGGTATAAAAATTAACTGGATGGATTGAAGATTTCAATGTAAGATCTCAAACTATAAGAATCCTAGAAGAAAAGCTAGGAAACACCATTCTGGACATTGGCCTTGGGAAAGAATTTATGACTAAGTCCTCAAAAACAATGATATCAACAACAAAAAAATTGACAAGTGGGACCTAATTAAACTAAAGAGCTTCTGCACAGCAAAAGAAACTGTCAAAAGAGTAAATGGACAACTTACAGAATGGAATAAAATATTAGCAAATACAAATCTTACAAAAGTCTAATATCCAGAATCAGTAAAGAACTTAAACAATTGCACAAGCAAAAAACAAATAACCCCATTTAAAAATGGACAAAAAACATGAACAGACATTTCTCAAAAGACATACAAGCAGCCAACAAACATTTGAAAAAATGCTCAACATTATCAGAGAAATGTGAATCAAAGCCACAATGAGATACCATGTCATACCAGTCAGAATGGCTATTACTGAAAAGTCAAAAAAATAGATACTGGTGAGATTGTGAAGAAAAGAGAACATTTATACACTATTGGAGGGAATGTAAATTAGTTTAGCCACTGTGGAAAGCAGTTTGGAGATTTTTCAAATAACTCAAAACAGATCTAGTATTTGAGCCAGCAATCCCATTACTGGGTATATATCCAAAAGAAAATAAATTTTTCTACCCAAAAGATGCAGGCACACATTAAATGCAGTACTATTCACAGTAGCAAAGACATGGAATCAACCTTGGTGCCCATCAATGGTGGATTGGATAAATAAAATGTGATATATATACACACTATGGAATACTATGCAGCCATAAAAAAGAATGAAATCATATCCTCTGCAGCAACATGGATGCAGCTAGAGGCCATTATCCTAAACAAATTAACATAGGAACAGAAAACCAAGGACTACATGTTCTCGTTTATAAGTGGGAGATAAACACTGGGTACTCATGGACATAAAGACGGCAACAACAGAAACCGTGGATTACTAGAGCAGGGAGAGAGTGAGGGAGACAAGGGCTGAAAAACTATTAAGTACTATGCTCAGTACTGTGATGATAGTATCACTCATACCTCAAAACTCAGCATCACGCAATATACTCAGGTAAGAAACCTGCACATGTACACCCTGAATTTAAAATTAAAGTTGAAATTATTTTTAAAAAACCATAAGTTTTAAAAATATAAATAAATAAAAATAGCCAGAAATTTTATGAAGAATGCCTAACATTATATCTGATTATTCCACAATATCAATAATAGCTTCTATGATCTGCAGCAGCTTTCCAGGTAATGTTTTTGTTTGTTTGTTGATTGGTTGGTGTTTTTTCTTTTCTCCTGGTTACTCTATTTCATTAGTTCAATATAGTTTTTATCTTTTATTTTTTTTTTTTGCCATTGTCAAAAGTTAACTTCAGTTATGCACTTATACATTAAAATATGGTTGATATCCAAGTACTAAATTCAAATATCTTGTGTAAGTTCTCTTTAGATTTATTTAAGAAATTGTTAGCCAGGCACAATGGATCATGTCTATAATCTGGGCACTTCAAGAGGCCAAAGTGGAAGGATCGCTGGAACCCAGGAAGTCATGGCTGCAGTAAGCTGTGATTGTACCACTGCACTCCAGCCTGGGTGATGGAGTGAGATCCCATCTTAAAAACAAGCAAACAAACAAACAAAGGAAAAAAAAAAAAAAAGAAGGCCAGGCACGGTGGCTCACGCCTGTAATACCAGCACTTTGGGAGGCCTAGGCAGGTGGATCACCTGAGGTCAGGAGTTTGAGACCAGCCTGGCCAATGTGGTGAAACCCCCTCTCTCCTAAAAATACAAAAATTAGCCGGCCGTGGTGGCCCACACCTGTAATCCCAGCTGTTCAGGAGGCTGAGGCTGGAAAATCGCTTGAACTCGGGAGGCAGAGGTTGCAATGAACTGAGATCGGGCTGTTGCACTCTGGCCTGGGCGACAAGAGCAAAACTCGGTCTCAAAAAAAAAAAAAAAAGAGGGAGAGAGAGAAAGAAATTGTCATTAAAAGCATGAGGTAAATTTCCACCGAGAAAATGTTACTATTTCAGTTAAACAATTGTACACAGAATGATGGCTAAAACTGACATTTATTTCTGTATTGGTCAAATTTTAATCTGTCCTTTAATAAACTCCTCTGCTTAGAAGTTGATTCTTTTCTTATTATTGAATCTTATTATGTCTCTTTGATAATCAGACAATGTGGTATAAATCCTGGTTTTAGGCTATCCTTTAACTTACCATTAATTTGCTATGGATTGTACTTTGGTAAGTCTTATAAAACTTTCTTCTATGTAACTCTGAGAACTATCTTCAGATGACCAACTATTTATATAGGGAGTCTAAATTTCAGATTATAATAACACTATTTCAGTGCAATAGCTGATATTTATCTAGTACTTATGCTGAGTACATTATTCCATTAGATTCCCATGTAGTCTATGAGATGAATACTATTACATCAATTTTAAAGATTAGGAAAATGAAGTTTGAAGAAAGTAAGCAACAAATTTAAATAACTCCTAAAAGATGGAGAGACTTATGTTTCTGTTGGATTTTGGAGCCCACACTGCCACTCCCATATGGTTCTTTTTTTTTTTTTTTTTTTTTTTTTGGAGACGGAGTCTCACTGTGTTACCCCAGACTGGAGTGCAATGGTGTGATCTCGGCTCACTGCATCCTCTGCTTCCCAGATTCAAGCGATTCTCCTACCTCAGTCTCCCTGGTAGCTGGGATTACAGGTGCCAGCCACCATGCCTGGGTAATTTTTGTATTTTAGTACAGACAAGTTTTCACCATGTTGGCCAGGTTGGTATTAAACTCCTGACCTCAGGTGATCCTCCTGCCTCAGCCTCCCAATGTGCTGGGATTACAGGTGTGAGCCACTGCACCTGGCCACTCCCAAATGGTTCTGATGCCTTAAGTGGAACTACCATTGAGTCAACACATATTCATATTATGCTGACTCTATCCCAGATACTGAAAAGGACACTAAGGATGCAAAGGTGATTCCAACAGACATGGTACCTGTCTAGGGATTGTTCAGTCTAGACACAAATGACAGCCATGGAATGCTCCAATTAAAAGAAAAATATTTTGAGTAAAACTATTTAAAACACTGGTAATTACATTATCAAGATTCATTCACGGCCGGGCGCGGTGGTTCACGCCTGTAATCCCAGCACTTTGGGAGGCCGAGGGGAGTGGATCACGAGGTCAGGAGATGGAGACCATCCTGGCTAACACGGCGAAACCCCGTCTCTACTAAAAATACAAAAAATTAGCCGGGCGTGGTGGCGGGCACCTGTTGTCCCAGCTACTCGGGAGTCTGAGGCAGGAGAATGGCGTGAACCTGGGAGGCGGAGCTTGCAGTGAGCCGAGATCGCGCCACTGCACACCAGGCTGGGTGGCAGAGCGAGACTCCGTCTCAAAAAAAAAAAAAAAGATTCATTCACAGTAAAAAAAAAAAAAAAAACAAAAAACAAAAACAAAAAACAAAAAAAAACCTCTTCATTGATTTCAATCTGGAAATGAAAAAGAAAAGAAGAAAAGGAAAGGAAAAAGAATTCTGACTCATTGGTAGATTTGTTTAGAAATGTTTTTCTTTTTTCTGTTAGAAAGCTCAGAGTTAAAGAGTGGACAAGAGAAATAACATTTTTTCAACTCTTCCATTTTCTAAATAAAACACTGCCACTATACATTGGAGTATGGGATATTATTTCCACTTTAAAGATAAGGAAACTGACTCAAATACACGGAAAACAGGATTTAGTAAACGTGGTTTATTTGGAACGTGATCTCAGATCCACAGAGGTGACAAAAACAGGAAAGGAGAAAGAAAAAGTGCTGATTGAGAGTGTGGTCTCAGCTGGAGACGCTCTTAACTCTGATTGCATGGAGACACTCAGGAGCACAAATTGCACCACGGGGTTAGTCCATCCAAAAGCAAGGAGGCAGCCTTTGGTACCCCTGTGCCAGTCAATATTCATTAAAGGGCAGTTTTTTCAAGGAAGTCGGAGCTAGCTGCTGGACACTAACAGTCAAATCTCAAAGGAGCTGGGAGAGAAATGCACAAGCAGGTAAGGGGGTTCTGGACAGGGGAACTACACCATCCACTATGCGTTTATATTTTAGTGCACCTACAGTCTATAGTTGGGTACCGAATACCATCAGTTGAGTTGCTTTGAATTCACACTCGTGTATTCCCCAGGCTTAATTAAGAGCACGTGGTGAATGGGAGGTGGTAATGACTCAGTATAAGATTACCTAGAGGCTGAATACCTAGTGGGCCAGAAAGCTGTTTTGTGAAAAGATAAAGGTTAGATTTTGCCTTTGGTCGGTTATTTGGAATTATACCCAACACCTTACTTTTCCAATCCTTTAGTTAACACCTACTATAAAAATGCTGCCTAATATAATTGCAATGATAAAGCCTATGTAAACTGTAGTTTTATATGACTTGTTTACTCCTAATTATGGTGTTGTCTGTCAATATGGAGTTACCAGGTGGTGTGGGCAGTCACCTAGAGGTTTTTCCATCTGAAAAAGATTGCTTTAAGATCATGGTGTTTTGGACTCTCTCACTATTTTTTTTTATTCTTTATCACTGAAGAAAGAATGAGGCCTATAGTAGTATATAGAACACCTTATTAAAATGAATCATTTACACACATCTTTTATCTAAAAACAACATTCAATAAGTGTGAATTGAATCAAACCTGTTGGGCTGGGATAAAAGATGTTAAATCCAACCACGTGATTCTCTCAGATAAATGCCACAATACACATTCCTGAATATGTTGGATTTAGTAATATGGTGCGTTTAGTAAAAGTGTTTTGTTTTTTCCTAATAAGGCCTTTTTGCTTGAGGAAACACAAAATGCAGAAATTTTTGTTGTTTTCCTTCTGATTTGCTTCTCTTTGTTGTTTTCCTTCTGATTTGCTTCTCTCTGGTTGTGTTTATACTGACTACTGAAATAACAGAGTTCAATACCCAGACAACTGGTTGAATGTTAAATACAGTATGTCTCTCCCACCATTGTGTATATGAAGGGGTATCAGTGTTTTATTTGAAACAGTACGTCACTTTGGGTTTTATCCTATGATTATCTAAATTAGAGTCTATATTTAACTGCGATGACAACAGCCATAGCAACCCATGGTTTAGTAAAGCCAAGGATAACTTTAAAAATCACAGATGAAAGAGATCTGAGGTTCCCTCTTATGAACACTCTTACATGGTTTTGTTTACTAGCCACATTTTAGAGAAATATGAGTATTTCATCCAGAATAGAATACACAATTATAATTCAGAAGGAAAACATGGAATGAAAGTAAAAAGAATGAGAAAGGCAATTGAAAGCAAATAAGAATTCTAGTATAAAAATATGTTATAAAATGTTCGAAAAATATTTAAATCATTAAATTGATTCCATTCCTAACAAAGATAACCTTTAAGAAACTAGATAACTAATGACAAGAAATAAAGTTTCATTTCATGGGCCTTTAAGAAACCATAATTTATTTATAGACATTTGGAAGCAGTCAGTATATTCTTTTGACCATAGGCACCAGTCTTAAAACCATCACATCTCTTTCAGTCTTCATAGGGGCATTGACAACAGAGTTTCAGTGTAGTTCCTAATTAATGATTAAGAATACTTTGAAAATATAAAACAAATGTATATTTTTTAATGTATCATTTGGGGCCTTAACCACTGAGGAAATCATAGAGAAGTTTGTCGTGAGGGACAAGGGGAATATACCACACATTTACAGGAAACAAAAAGGTAAGAATAAGTTTTATAATTTTATTCTTTGGAGGTCATGAAAAAAATTTCTTAATATCTTTGCAATTCACCAATTTTATTTTCTCCTAGAAAAGAAAATGTAGCAAATTTATTTGGGGAAATAATATATTTAAACAATGTAATGCATGCCATATAAGAAAATTTTTAGGGTTTTAAAATTAGTATAGCTGTGTTGACTTATGAAAATAAAAATGGTATCTTGTCTGTCCAGAATCATTAGGCCATAAGTCATTTGGAAGATAAATATTTTCTAATGAGTTAAGAATTTATCCCTTTACTCACTATAAGGATTTGTTTATATTTTAAATATTTTATAGAAGTTTTTTCTAAAATATTGTGTATGAATGTGTGTGTGTTTTTAGAGTATGGTGTGATGAATATAATTCGAGCATCATGCAGAGAGCAAAAATAGGGCTTGGCATTGATGGATCAGGATTCTAGTTTTACCTTTTAGCAGCTTTTGGGAAAGTTGCTAAAATAGTTCTGAGTCTCAAAGGTTTTATTTGTTTTTGTTTATTTTGTTTTAGTCTGTGATATAGGGATAATGATATATTTCTTGGGATTATTGTAAAAATTAAATTTGATTGAAATTACACAAGTTCCCTGGTACTCACCCATTCCTTAGATGACTTGAAACCATCATTGTGAACATCAGTTATGAGATTTGTTTGACCATCTTCTAATTAAGACTGAGGTTTTTTAGTTCCTTTGTCTGATTAAAGATTTTTTGTGTTTCTTTTGTCATTTCTCCTCCAATTTGCTCCCTCTAATTTACAGTAAGCCTTGAAAAACAAATATATATTTTAAAAAGGAATAAAAATACAACCATCCAAAAAGCCAACTAAAAAATAATTCTTTGAACCACTATACTAATTGTGTACAACTGTGCTGTTCAATACAGTAGGTCCAGTCCACATTTTAATTTTAATTAAGAGTTCAGTTCTTGAGTTTCACCTTTCAAATGGGTGATAAGCACAGTAGCTAGTAGCTGCTGTACTAGATAGCATAGAGAAGCATTTCGATCATCACAGAAGATTCTGTTTTACAGTGCTGGTCTACAATGTCTAAAGCTCTGAATTTGTGTTGTGGAATTCTGAAGATGAGTGGAATGTGGCTCTTGCTTTCAATGTAACTCAAGTCTCTGAAAGAAAATACTTAGGGGAAATGTTTGGAAAATATGAAAAATTCAGTGATGTGGATGATGACTATTTGACAAACATTGGGGAGTTAGCGTAAACAATTCAGGATAAAAAGAAGGTAGAAATGACTGAGCTGAAACCTAAAGCATATTAGTGATATTTGTGACCTTCCCAGTGCATGAAAGATTATAAAACATTCCAATGTGGGTCCACTTGCAAGAGGAGGCAAGGGGAAGGGGCAATTCTATTTGTATCAAGAATGTTGTATTTTTCTTTTAAAATGTTCTGTATTAAAATGTTTTTACTATAAATATGTATCATTTCAATAATACAAGTTAAAATTTATTTTAAAGAATCTTGACCTTTGTGTAATAGCATTGACTTTCTGCCCCTTTTCTCATCTCTGAAAACTGCCTGGCATCCCTTCCCAATTTTGTCTTTTAGCTCTCCCACACTAAGGGAGGCATCTACCCTCCTGTCCAAGCTTCATGTATGCTCGTGAGCTTGAATGCCGTTTCTTTTTATCTCAAATATCACCTGATATTTTATTCTTTTTCTCTTCTCTCTTCAAACATACCTTCTCTATCGTTTTTCCCTTCAGTCTAAAAATACATGTAAGGTTTCTGAATCAACCCCCTGTTGATCCTACTTTTCTGTCAGTCTCCTTCTTTTTCCACCAAATTTTCTAAAAACATGGCTTCAATTTGTTGTCTCCAATTCCTCACTTATAATTTACTCTTCAACTCTGAAATTGAATTTTCCCTCTAAGCATGAAATTGCTGTATCATTTACCAAGGTCTCCAGTTATTGTCATCAACAGTTAATCTTGTCAATTCTAGCAGACCGTTTATAGTTTATCTTTTTCTTGGGAAATATGTTGGTCACTCCGTTTACCTATGACACCACAATCTGTCTTATGTATATATGAGACAGAGATATCTGATCACATCTACAATTGCCCATTAAGTAAATATTTTCACAAGGATTTACTGTAGGCAATTCAAACTTTTCTTTAACATGAACTGGTCATCTCACCAAAATTTCCTCCTCCTGTTCCTCCTCCTCCTGTCCCAGGTAGCAACGATTGATACCTCCTTAAAGTCCCTCTAATCCAATCCATCCTTTCCACCCCCACTATCATTGACTTCATGCAAATGTAACTTACTCACAAAGTCTCTGACTGAATGTTCACCCTTCTCCAATCCATTCTCCACGCTGCCTCCTGGGTAATCTTTCTAGTATCAAATCAGCTGTATCAGTTCCTTTTCTGTTTCCTTTATTTTTAACTTGCTTTTCTGCTACAGCTCTCTGATAGTTTCTCTCACTTTTAAAAATACCTATTGCCTAAATAAATAATTTTTTCTTTTTAAGAGAAAGCAAACACAGAATTTTCAAGGTTTTAGCACTACATTGAGAATCTCCTGAAAAGCATCCAAATATGACACTTTTCCTTGAGTTTCACCTTCCCTTGAGGGTCTGTCACAGTCACACTGCCACCGCCAACATGCTAGGTTCTGAAGATGCCACTTCTCTGATAAATTTTGGTTTCAGACAGTACCTAATCTCTTTACACAATACTCAGAGAAGGACCAAGTATAAATAAAATTATAACTAAATGTTATAAAATATATAATTAAAATTTTAGGGAGGACTGTAAGAAAATCAGCAAGGGAAATTACAAAAGTAACACTTACTGGTTTTATTATTTTAAATCTTGCTGCCTTCTTTGTTTTTAAAAAGCTCTATAGATCTCTTAGGCCAACGTGTTACATGAAGAGAAAGTAGGCTTCTCGCATAGCTGTTCAACTGCTTTCCTAGTTTATGAATAAATAAGCCAAGATCAATAGAGCGCTGTTTCCATTCCCTCTCTATTGGCTTGTGATTGTCTATGCAGAGGCTGATGCCAGGCTCTGGCAGAACATTAATGTGGACTCACAGTTATGGATACATGATTCACATTTAAAAATCCAATAAGAACCAGAGTTGGCAGGCACGAGCCTGGCAGATTGGCAATTATTTTGACGATGTGAAAGTTATTTTTTAACTTTCCTATAAAATACATGTGCATGATATGACGCTGCTTTTAAAAGAATTCAATGAATATTTCGTGGCTGTTGTGAATAGAAAGTTGCTCTTGATAATGCAACTAGGACTAGTCTCAAGACACAATTGGCTCAGTGGCCTAATTACTGTCAATGCCATCAGTGAGAAGGGTTTATTATTAGTTATTCTCAAATTACTATCTTAAATAATTTCCAATATTCTATCAGGTCGTGGCAGATAACTCCACACAGAAAATCAATCAGCTTAAAAACCCGAAGACAGGTTTTGCAGTTAATTTGTATGGGTTTGGGTAAAGGGGAACCAGGAGACATGAGAATGCCACTTTAATAAAAACTACATGGTCACATGGTCATTAATTATCTTATGTCTTAGGCTGGGCACGGTGGCTCAGGCCTATAATCCCAGCACTTTGGGAAGATGAGGTGAGAGCCTCACTTGAGCCTGGGAGTTTGAGACCGGTCTGGGCAGTGTAGGCAGACCCCAATTCACAAAAAACAAAAATAATTACCTGGCTCTGGTGGCTTGCATTTATAGTCCTAGCTACTCAGGAGGCTGAGGTGAGAGGATCGCTTAAGCCTGGGAAGTTGAGGCTGCAGTGAGCTAGGATCACTCCACTGTACTCCAGCATGGGCAACAGTGAGAACTTGTCTCTCAAAAATATATATATAAAAAAATTATAATGCCTCATTAAATTAAAATTTTTCCTTATAAAATGTGACTGTCCCATAAGAAGTATGTGAAACATGATTTAATTTCTTTAGTTCACATGTGGATTAAATCTTTCATGTCACGAGCATATCTGCATTGGCCTATGTGTGAACCTATAGTGATGTTTATGTTCATAATAATGATCTTGAGCCTTTTCATAGAAAATCCTTATATTTTTTAAGACATTGTTTTGCATAGTTTCAATGTTAAGATTAATTTAAGGTTAAAATTAATTTAATTGCAACCAGAGTATTTTATTTTATTTTATTTTGAAACGAAATCTTGCTCTGTCACTCAGGCTGGAGTGCAGTGGTGTGATCTTGGATCTTGGCTGACTGCTACCTCTGCCTCCCAGGTTCAAGTGATTCTCCTGCCTCAGCCTCCCGAGTAGCTGGGACTACAGGCATGTGCTACCATGCCCAGTTAATTTTTTTTTTCTTTTTTATATTTTTGGTAGAGACTTGGTTTTACCATGTTGACCAGGCTGGTCTTGAACTCCTGACCTCAAGTGATCTACCTGCGTTGGCCTCCCAAAGTGCTGGGATTACAGGCATGAGCCACTGCACCCAGCCCTCAACCAGAGTCTTTTTTTTTAACTTTTAGGTTAAAGGGTACTTGTGCAAGATGTTACATAGGTAAATGTGTGTCATGGGGGTTTGTTGTACAGATTATTTCTTCACCCAGGTAACTAGTACCCATTAGTTATTTTTCCTGATCCTTTCTCTCCTCCCACCCTCCACCCTCCAAAAGTCTCCAGTGTGTGTTGTTTCCCTCTATGGGTCTCTGTATTCTCATCATTTAGCTCCCACTTATAAGTGAGAACATGCGGTATTTGGTTTTCTGTTCCTGAATTAGTTTGCTAAGGATAATGGCCTCCAGCTCCATCCATGTCCCTGCAAAGGATGTGGTCTCATTCTTTTTCATGGCTGCATAGTATTCCATGGTGTATATGTATCACATTTTCTTTACCCATTCTATCATTGATGGGCATTTGGGTTTATTCCATATCTTTGCTATTGCGAATAGTGCTGCAATGAACACACACGTGCATGTGTTTTCATAATAGAACAATTTATATTCCTTTGGGTATATACCCAGTAATGGGATTGCTGAGTCAAATGGTAGTTGTCTTTAGGTCTTTGAGGAATTGCCACGCTGTTTTCCACAATGGTTGAACTAATTTACACTCCCACCAACAGTGTATATGCATTCCTTTTTCTCCACAACCTTGCCAGCATATTATTTTTTGACTTTTTAATTATAGCCATCCTGATTGATGTGAGATGCTTTCTCACTGTGGTTTTGATTTGCATTTCTCTAATGATCAGTGATGTTGAGCTTTTTTTTCATATGATTGTTGGTTGCACGTATGTCTTCTTTCAAGAATTGTCTGTTCATGTCTTTTGCCCACTTTTTAATGGCATTGTTTTTTTCTCGTCAATTTAAGTTCTTTGTAGATGCTAGATATTAGCCCTTTGTCAGATGCATACTTTGCAAAAATTTTCTCCCAGTCTGTAGGTTGTCTGTTTACTCTGTTGATTGTTTCTTTTGCTGTGCAGAAGCTCTTTAGTTTATTTAGACCCCATTTGTCAATTTTTGCTTTTGTTGCAATTGCTTTTGGTGTGTTTGTCATGAAATCTTTGCCCATGCCTGTGTCCTGAATGGTAATTGCGTAGGTTATCTTCCAGGGTTTTTACAGTTTGGGGTTTTACATATAAATCTTTAATCCATCATGGTTAATTTTTGTATATTGTGTAAGGAAGGGGTACAGTTTCAATTTTCTGCATATGGCTAGCCAGTTATCCTAGCACCATTTATTAAGTAGCGTATCCTTTTCTCTATTGCATTTTTGTCATTTTTGTCAAAGATCAGATAGTTCTAGGTAAATGGTCTTATTTCTGGGCTCTCTATTCTATTCCACTGTTCTATGTGTCTGTTCTTGTATCAGTACCATGCTGTTTTGGTTACTGTAGCCCTGGTAGTACAGTTTGAAGTTGGGTAGTGTGATGCCTTCAGCTTTTTTTTTTTTAATATTCTCTTAAGAGTTTATTATAAACCAGTTTCATGGGCCACAAGGAAATAAAAGGACTATGTACAGACTTTCAGGAAACAGGCAGGGAGCTAGGAGAGCCAAGATGAGTCTAGGGTCTTGATGGGCACATTCTCGGGGGATGGGGCTCTGTAAGGAAAACCAGACAATCTGGAGAGACTCCATGAACAGCAGCATAACAAACAAATAGGTCTGTGGTAATGTGGCCCTGAGGAGTTGAGCCCATGTCTCTGTGGAGCTACTTCCATACTCTGTGGCCAAGGGTCAAAGACGGCCTCGCATCCAATGGGGAGGAGGCTGCATTCCCAGAGGGGATATGCCTACTGGAGTCTGTCTTCCAGGGGAGATCCCCACTGGGGGACCATAGGAGGCCTGACACCAGGAGGTAGGCCCATCACGCCTTCAAGAGAAAAGCCCCAAGAATGTAACTCAAGTGTCTATCTTGAAAAGGTATCAAGAAACTATAAAGCTGTCCACCAAGTTCTGAGATAGATGGACAGTTCCACCCTCTCAGCACCTCCTAGAAAACTGACATTTGAGCCTAACACCTAGGGTTCCCAATGGCTTTGCTCTTTTTGCATAAGACTGCCTTGACTTTAGACTGCCCTGGCTATTCAGGCTCATTTGGCTCCATATGAATTTTAAAATAGATTTTTCTAGGTCTGCAAAGAATGTCAGTGGTAGTTTAATGGGAACAGCATTGAATCTATAAATTGCTTTGGGCAGTATGGCCACTTTCATGATATTGATTCTTCCTATCCATGAGCATACAATGTTTTTCCATTCGTTTGTGTCATCTCTGATTTTTTTGCGTAGTGGTATCTAGTTCTCCCTGTAGAGCTCTTTCGATTCCCCTGTTAGCTGTATTCCTAGGTATTTTATTCTTTTTGTGGCATTTGTGAATGGGAGTTTGTTCATGATTTGGATCTCGGCTTGACTGTTGTTAGTGTATAAGAATGCAACCGGAGTCTTTTACAATTCTAAAATGAGTGTTCTTTGAATTGTAACCTTCATCAACAAGTATATATTTTCTGAATCACAGAGCTAAAAAGTACCTTTGAAATTATGTAGCTTATTGATTTACAAATCTGTTTATGGATCCTCACCTGGGGAGGCTTTTTGTTTTTTTAAAAAAGGTAGATCTCTAGGACTTACCCAAAGCTGACTGTAATTTCAGAATTAGGGTTCTTAAGAAATTTCTTAAATATGACAATGCTGATGAATGGCTAGTTTAGGAAACTAAGAATAAATTTATTATTTCCAGTTTGTAGAAGATTGAGGCAGACCAAAGGAGGTAAAGTGACTTCTCCAAATAACAGCAGATCTGACACAAGATTCTAAGCCTCTCAACTTCTAAACCTGTGGAATTTCTATGAAAAAAATACAGAATTTTCTAAGTTATCTGAAAGACGTGAATTAGCTAAAAGAATTACCCAAAACAGTGGACAATGTGTAGTTTCTGTGATTTCATATAATGAGTGTCTAATAGATATAAAGTTGTTTGCTTCTTTCTTAGGTGCTGTTGGTCCACATTCTGAGTAAATTATGTGTTTGCTTGAAATTTGCTGGCAGGGATTGAGGCCATGCCAACAAACGTTACTTGTGACAAGAGCAAGCATATTAATGTCAATAAAATATTCATATTATAATAGTATTTTACTCTCCTGTAATTTTCTAAGAAACTCAATGTGATATTTTCCTTCAACTTCCAGCCTTGTGGTTTTTATAAGCTGGATTTTCAAGTGACATTGAAATGAAGCATTATGTTCTAAAAATATATTCACTTGTTTTATAATACAACATTCCTGAGACATGAGCAATTACTTTTTATGCTGCTGCAAAGCTACAATAATACTAAATTCTAGCCAAGTCAATAGGTTCAACTACAGCAGCCATTACATGAATCATAAATCATGGAAAAGGACCCCTATAATTCATTGTGGTTTTTTTTTTATCTCTGAAGAAACTTGCATTAATAAAGCAGCTAAAATCTATGTGATCTTCATTAATTTCTACCTGTTGACATCCTTCAGTTTTACCTTAGAACTCACTGTTGATAATAAGCACTCTGAAACATTTGTATGGTTCAGAATTCAGCTCTAAGTGCATTTGGTTGAACAGCATTCTAGGTCTTTAAAAAATGATTTGTTTACAATAGTAATTATTTATTCTCATGCTGAATTGAAATTGCAGTTCTCTCCATGGGAAACCATCACTATTCCATTATTTATTGGTTCTAGCGAGTACATTAAACTTTGATAAAGTAGACAATCCTTTTATTTTGCCATTGTAAAATGTCTTCTAAAATATACCAGCCAGTGCACTTTCCTGCTCTTAAATGAAAAGCAGGGGAATGTCTCTCTGGCCATTCTGTCATCAGTGTGCTTTGAAGCTTTTTATGAGGATCAATAATCATGGTATATGCCAGAGAAGTAGAGCCTTTGAAGAACAGAGTACTAGCTCTGTTTTGAAATAGCAGATTCAGGTTCAATGCAACCACTGAAAAATGAGGGGCAGAAATAGAACATCTCCAAGGAACTTTTAGCTCCAAAGGACTATATGATTTTGTAAATGAGAGGTTGGACATCTGTACTGACTCTTGTCGATCATCTTAAATTTCTAGCATCAACCTCTTCTGTCATCTTTAGATTTCTATTAGAAGTAGAGAGGATATTCTAATTAACTGAAGTTTAATCTTAATTAACTAGTAAAAAGAATAATTAATCAGAACACTGATTCGTTGAGCATGCCAACTGATCAAGTAACGTCAACACTATCTGTGCAACAAACATGAAAAGAAATGCCTGATAAAACTCATTCTTGTTCTATGCTCCTCTCATACCTGTTCATGTTCTCTTACCTTGTCTACCATTCTTTTATTTTCTTTTGTTGTTAAGACCAGGTCTCACTGTTGCCTGAGCTGGAGTGCAGTGGCATGATCATAGCTTACAGCGGCCTCAAAGTCCTGGGCTCAAGTGATCCTCCTGCCTCAGCCTCCTGAGTAGCTAGGACTAAAGGCACATACCACAATCCCCAGCTCTTACCATTCGTAGGGAAAGAAATAGAGCAGAAATGACTCAGACTTTTAACAGGGCTTCAGAGAGTTTTGTCCTTCTTTTCCTAATATGTTTTCAGAAAAATGGGCAAAAATAATTAGATAAATAACCTAATCTATTTAAGTTTGTTCTGAGATGTTTTATAGATATTTTGTAGAATCACTTTGTTACAAATGCTTTGGGGATATCCTATGCTATTATTGGTTGTGTTTTAAAACCATGGTTTTGCCAGGCATGGTGGCTCATGCCTATAATCCCAGCACTTTGGAAGGCTGAGGTGGGCAGATCACTTGAGGTCAGGAGTTCGAGACCAGCCTGGCCAACATGGTGAAACCCGTCTCTACTAAAAATACAAAAATTAGCTGGGCATGGTGGTGCACACCTGCAGTCCCAGCTACCTGGGAGGCTGAGACATGAGAATTGCTTGAATCTGGGAGACAGAGGTTGCAGTGAGCTGAGATTGTGCCACTGCACTCCAGTCTGGTCAACAGAACAAGACTCCATCTCAATAAATAAATGAATAAGACAAAATAAAACCATGTTTCTAAATATGGAGTACATTTTAAACATAAAATATGTGTAAGATATAAGGAATGATGATTCAAATGCACACTGTGTCCAACATTTGGCTTTAGAAATGGTTATCATTTCTATCTTTGAACTATCCTATGTCATTCTGAATTTCATTCCCTTTCCTCTCAGCTCAGAGGAAATTAAATCATAAATTTTGTGTTTAACATTCCTTTGCTTTGCTTTTTGACTTTTACCATGTATCTATGCCAAAACAGTGTATTGTTTTACGTTTGCATAGTTCTACGTAGAAATTACATTGCACGCAATTGTCTACTATTTGCTTTTTAATTTTATTACACATTATGTTCCTGAAATTCATTCATATTGTTGTTTGAGGATACAGTACATTTATTCTCACAGTCATCCAGTGCCAACACAATGTGAATGTAGCAAAATTTATTTACTTG
This sequence comes from Gorilla gorilla gorilla, assembly GCF_029281585.2. Classification (NCBI taxonomy): domain Eukaryota; kingdom Metazoa; phylum Chordata; class Mammalia; order Primates; family Hominidae; genus Gorilla; species Gorilla gorilla. The sequence goes on along the minus strand of NC_073230.2, from coordinate 108,381,942 downwards.
TTAATGTACACAGGCTACTTCTGTAACTATTCAATTCTATTATGAATATTTTTGTTCAAATGGAAATGTTTTCAAAGTTCTCTAGGGTAAATACTCACCTGTTGAATTACTAAGTTACAAGTTCAGCTTCGTTAAATAATATAAATTTGTTTTCCAAAATGCTTGAGGCAATTGACATTCACATCATCGTTCTAGAAAAGTTTCATTCACATCACATCTCACTAACCCTTAATATTGTCAGACTTTCATAGTTGTCAATTTTGTGAGTATGGAAATGTATTTCATGGTTATTTTAACTTTCATTTCCCCAATTAATGTTTAGGTTGAATATAATTGTATATGTATATTTGTTTTTCATGATTCCTCTTCTGTGACATACCTTTTCATGGCTTTTGCTGCTTCTTTCTGTTAGGTCGTATAGTCTTTTAAGAGACTTACAAGATTTCTTCATATATTTTGGATGCTACCTCATCTTCTTTCCCCCAGTTCATGACTTGTGTTATACTTTATCGATGGTATCTTTTGATGCCATAAAATTGTATTAATCATTTCCTGTGTGTGTGACTTTTTGCATCTTATCTTTCCCTGACAACATAAAGATAAATTTCATATCATATATATATTCATGTTATATATCATATTCATATCATATCACATTATATAATATATAATATATAATTATTATAATAATATATAATATATTATATATATTCATATATAATATGAATATATATGAATATATAATATATTATAATATAATATATTATAATATATTATAATATAATATATTATATAATAATATAATATATTATATATAATTCATATAATATATGAATATGTTATATACATATATAATATTCATATATTATATAATATATTAATTATAATATTAATTATAATATGAATTTATATATTATATATAATTATAATATATTAATTATATTAATTATTCTATATATAAATAATTATAATATATTAATTATAATATGAATTATACTATGAATATCGTATATAATATATATAATATTCATATATAATATATTATATATTATATATGAATACATTCATATATAATATATTATATATTATATATGAATACATTCATATATAATATATAATATATTATATATGAATACATTCATATTATATATTATATATTATATATGAATACATTCATATTATATATTATATATAATAATTCATATTATTATATATATTATATATTATATATAATAATTCATGTTTTAATATAGACAATAACACCCTCTGCAAATAGTATTCTTTTTGGTTCTTGCATTTTGATACTTATTTCTTTTTATTTCCTTACTCTGTTGGCCAGATGCCCCAGTACAGTTCTTAATGGAAATGTTGATATTGAATATCCTTGTATTTTTCCTGTTTTATCCATATATCTGCTTTAATTTAAAGTGTACCTTGGTTGATTGTATCCTCAAGAACCTTGCAAAAGCAAATTTGGGAAAACAGATTTTTTTAAACCAAATGCGGTAGATTATATTATTTTGCAGCGATTAATTTTTTTTCCAAAATTCACCCTTATTAGCATCAAGCTCTGGTTAAGTTACCTAAAACACAACCACAGTTGAATTTTGTGACAGAGCTAGGAAGTATACACCCTTGTTTTTGTGCAACTGTCACCTCTCCTGCCTACTGTGTATCCACAATACACTTTCCATTATTTCATTTTCTCTTTTTAACTCCTATCATCTCGACTAAGATTGAAACCTGCCTTAATTCAGTTTCTGCTCCCTAAACAGGCACCCTGACTGTCATTTACATACTGGAGAATAAGACTTTTTTCAAAAATTGCAGCTCTAGTAATATTTCTATCTTACTAAAACATCTTAAATGTGTTGCCTTAAAGTTCTGAACCTGATGTTCAAAGGCCTCTTCAAAATAATGTCAATGTTTATTTTTTCAACATTTATCAGCATTGCCCTCTTAAATTTCTGAAGATATATTTATTACATTCGCAGTATGATTTGATAGTAAAGTGGAATTTAAAATGGATTTTTACCTCATACAAGTAATATTTTTCAGAAAACAGAGAGGATATCACCCTTTTAAATGTTCTACAGTAATATGTTAATCTGCTCACAATGTTTAACACACTAATCCCAGTAAGGGAAGTCAGAAAACTGTTTTTTTAACCTGCTGCTGACCTATTGTACTCTCTTGTGCAAGTCTGCCTGTTCTTGTTTGCTTTCCTGTAAAACAGTAATCATAAAATGTTTAATTCTTGACTATCAACAGGTGAATTATATTCATTGTGGATAACCTTGATTTAAAATCCTTGTTGGCTTAATTACACAGAGTAGTGGGAACAATCTTTAGCTGAAATTATATACTAACTCTTACTTACTTTCACTCTTTCTCCAAGCAATTTACTGCCCAGCAAGAAGCACTTTTTATGAAAAAATATTTTCATATTTCCAGAAATCTCTGAACAATTATTTCTTAGTAATATTTTTAAGCTGATACATTTTTCTTACTTTGAGAGGCAATGCTTGTTATCTCTAGCTCAGTGTGAGGAGTAAGGATGAGAGGTGTCAAGAAAAAAATTAAGTAATGTTTTCTCATCTAATCAATAATTTTATTTTTTGAAACAGAAGTGCCTTGATACTTAATGGTGGGCCTATCAAACTATACATATTTACCTGGGATCATTTCAAATTTAGTTTGAATGTGGATTACAGCTTTCCTATTTCTGTAACCTTGGTTATATTACTTAATCTCTCTCAACCTCTGTATGCTCATGTGTAAAGTGAGTATTATACATTTTTGGTTTGTACACAAAGTACCTTAAATAATGACTATGGAGCACTTAGCATTGTTGGAGAAACCTTGAACAAACATTCCTTAAGTACCAACTGTTACTATTTGCTTAATAAATTGAAAGTCCAGGCCATTAAACATACACATAATCTCATTTTTAGAAATACTCAATTTCTGTTGATTCTTTGAAGAGACAAAGAATTATGATTACTTCACATTTCCCATGGAAGGACTGTAAACCTCTGAAGTATGAAAGATTTTTGTTTGACCCAAACATATATATTCTGTTTTGTATAAGGAATTCACTTTTAAGAAATCATGTACAAATTGACATTTTTACCATTAAATGAATTTTAATAAGCAGAAGATTTCACCATTTAAAGATTATTTCTTATACTATGTAGTCACACTTCACTTAGAAGATGCATCAGACATGTGGAATAATAACATTTGGAATAGTCAGAGTTAGAAAACATGAGACCAGAGGTTCTCAAGTGTGGTGCTTCAACTGCACCATCCGCATCATCTGGGGCCTTGTTAGAAGTACCAAATCTTGGGCCCCATACCAGACCTACTGCATCACAAACCCTGTGGTTGGAGCCAACCACTCTGTGTGTTAACTAGTCCTCCACGGGATTCTGATGCTGCTGCTTTCTGGGAGCAATTGCATTAAAAATACAAAAAGGTGAAAAACAACACTGGGATGCAATTGTAGGAGGAAGGAGGGAGTGATGATATCTTCTTTGCTTGACGAAAATGTGAGATAGACACTACTTTTGAGCTGGTAACTTGTCCTTAAGCTGAGAGGCAATGCAGAACAGAAACATTTAGTCTGGGAAAATTAGGAAGTATTTCCAGGAAAACAAGGTGGGAACGAGAGTTAGGTCTCCACATCACATTTAGGGAGTTGGGAGTTCTTTAGAATTCACTGAACAGAGGACAAGAGAGAACTTCAATGTATTTAGTTGAAAATATTTCTGTAAGTTTCTAGGCTGCAGAGTCGGTTTTAAAAAATCAAAAAGTCATTTTGTGGTTTAGCATATAATTAAGAATTTTCCAGCATCTAATGGTTCAATAGTGGGACCACATCATCCAAAAGCAGTGATAGAAAACTCAAGATGGCGTGGGGAATTGCTATTCTCAAGGTCTTAGGATTTTTAAATTAAATTCCTAATTAAAGTAAGATAAAGAAAAAGGTGAAGTCTACATCTCAACAATTAACATAGGTGTAAATTCTTTTAACTCAGTAATTTACTATTCCTATCTCCTGGTCACTAAGAAATATTTAAATACGTATTCCAAACTGGGTGGATTAGAACTAACCTACTTTTAAGGTATTCTTTTCTTGAATGAATTATGTGAAGGTCAGAATTTAAAACAAACAAAACCCCCAAAACGCTACTAACAGACGAACGTGCACATTTCAACCAGAGTGTGCTGCTTTGCTTCGCTGCTTTGCTTCACTGAGCAAATTCGTGATTGCCCTGAGGCAAAGCAATTCCCTTTCACTCCTGACCCTCTGCTCTCAGCCCTGCTTTGCCTGCTATGAGGTTTTTTGAGTTAGAAATATGTGATCCTAAGCATATGTTTGGAAATAATATTATTCTGGCTTCAAGGCATAACTTCTGTTACTTAAATTGTCAACTCGTATGTGCATGTTAAGACAGAAAGGTCTAGGAACTATTCGATATCATTCAGCAGCCTGCTGATCTGTTCTGCTAACACTGTCACCTTCTAAGGAGAAAACAGACACAGGGTTTTGCTTTGTTTTTTAATATTTTTTTCTCTTCTTCCTTTGTCTTTAGTAAGTATTCATCTTTCTAATCGGGGCAAGGAAGTCACCAGGGTTATAAGACCATTTAGATCTTGTTAAAGCTTTGGGGATTAAATTTATCTTAGATGTCAACATCAAATATAATCCCTGAAGTGTATTAAAAATGGTTTTCCCCATCACTCATTTCTAAAAAGTGAATTTGTCTGTTAATTTTTACCAACATGCTATTTTTTAAAACTGATTTTTAATCCCCATACAGTTGTGTGATTCTTCCAGACTTTTCTTCATTTCACTCTTGAATTTCTTTGGGCAAACTTCTCGCCATCTTCAAGCTCCTTACACCTTCTCTAGTTAACTGACACTCATCCTCTTCATGATTCTACCTGCCCCTCAGAAGCCCAGCTTGTGGAGAATGCTCCTTCTCTCACCTTCGATGTGCCACAGGATCTCAAAACAAGGGTGGTGCTATGATTTGAGTGTGTTCTTCAAAGTCCATGTCTTAGAAGTGTAATCCCTAATGCAACAGTGTTGAGAGGTGGGACCTTTAAGAGGTGATTACATCACGAGGACTCTACCCTTATAAATGGATTAATGTCATTATTTCAGGAGTGGGTTTGTTAGCACAAGACTGGGGTCCTTTTTATAAAGATTGGCTAGCTCCTCTCTCTCTCCCAGGTGATGTCTGCTGCCTTGTTAAGATGAAGCAAGAAGGTCCTCACAAGATTCTGGTCTTTCGATCTTGGACTTGGATCTTGGTTCAGCCCCCAGAACCATGAACCAAATAAATTTCTGTTTGGTATAAATTGCACGGTCTCACATATTCTGTTACAGCAGCACAAAATATAATAAGACAGCCACTAAGGTGGCTTCCAAACCACTATGCTTGCTTTCTTTAAAAAATTATTTTAAATCTAATTATTTTTATCAAAATGAAACATGAATATACTTTAAATTTTTAAATAGTTTTATAAAGCTTATTATTTATTATAATTTAAAAAAAACCCAGTAGTCTCCAAAATACCAACCCACATCCCCCAGTCCAGAGATAACACTTTCATTCCTTAACTTTTTCTTTTTGGAATTTGCTACCAGATTGCTAACTAGCATCTCTATATAATTTTTTTCTTTTCCTTCCATTTTTTACATTAGCTATTGACTTCCTACAGAGGAAGAGGGAGACCTTACATTTATTACATTAACTTACCCCATCTACCCCGTTGTCCTTTATCACCTACAATCCGCCAAATATAGGTACAATTATTTATATGTTATTTAATATTTAGATTAAGATTGTTTATGTTATTACGATCATGAGATTATATTCACAGCTGAGTCATGTAGTGTTCTACACTTACATTTCTTTCCTTGTATGCTTTTTTGCATGATATTTCTTCCTCCAGTAGTTAATTGTTATTTCTCTCTCTGTGAATCTTTAGTTTTCTGTTTAACTATCACTATGTAACTATCCACAAACTCTTTGTTATATGTGGAAGTCACATATCACTGCTTAATTTACTTTTCTGTTCTCTATAGCTATTGTTACGAAGCCTCGCCTTTTCCTCATACTGTCTCATTATGTGGCCACAATCCTTCTGTCTAGAGACTTCTAACTTAACATCTAAACCTTTGTAGAAAATCAAGGTGATCAGCCACAGTTATAAATTATAACCTCTCTGTTACCACCCTCACCACCTTGCCTCTAGTCCTAGTAGACAAGCTTGAGGCATGATAATCCTACCTTTTGTGCTCTAGACCATATCCCTTCAACAGGTCAGTAAATTACATACATCAGTAGTTTGCAGTCCATTTCTCACTCTTCATTTCCTATGCAACTACCTTAATCCAGTCCTGTCATCCTATGCTTTACAATTGCAAGTCTTGTAAGTGGTCTGCTTGTCTCATGCTTCATGCCACTCCAATTCATTCTCATACTGCCACCAAAATACTGTCCTTGAACACATTTTGGGTCATGTAACTCCCTTGTCTAAATCTTTTGGAAACTCCCCAATGTATGTATGGTAAAATGCCTACTCCTTACACAAAGTCACCTGTGATATGGCCTCTTCCTCTCTCTCCTACCTTGTTTGTTTTAAAATTGGCATCCCAGTTTTTAAAAGTGAGATGATATTTATATATATGGAAATGCACAGTTGTAGGGGGCCGAGGTGGGAGGATCACGAGGTCAGGAGATCGAGATCATCCTGGCTAACACGATGAAACCCCGTCTCTACTAAAAATACAAAAAATTAGCCGGGCCATGGGCTCCTGTAGTCCCAGCTACTCGGGAGGCTGAGGCAGGAGAATGGCATGAACCCGGAAGGCGGAGCTTGCAGTGAGCCGAGATAGCGCCACTGAACTCCAGCCGGGGCGAAAGAGCTAGACTCTGTCTCAAAAAAAAAAAAAAAAAAGGAAATGCACAGTTGTTAAGTGTCATTCAATGTGTTTTGATGAATATGTACACCCATGGTATACATTTTAAAACTTAGGCTTGTAGAATAAGGAACTATTTGCATTTCCTCAAATATGTATGACTCTTTGGTACTTCTGCACAAAGTACCAATGTCTTTTCTCCTTTGACCTGGAACATTTGTGGGCAATGTATCCACTCTCTCTTTTTGCTTTTATAACTAATACATAAGTGTCATGGCACCCGTAAATCTTTATTGTCCTTATAAATCTCATGTCTATATTCTACACCAGATTGTACACCTGCCCGAGGGAGGTTCATTTCTAAAATTTTCTATGAATATTCAATAGTTAATACCAAGTAGGCACTCAATAAATATTTGTGGAATAAAGGTACGAAATGAACACTGAATGCATAATTTTTAAAAAATAGGGTAGTTCAGGTGCATGGTGTAATGTTTAAGGGAAGCAGCTGAAGAATCTGACTGCCTGGTACAAATCAGGGCCCAACTTCATATTACCTGTGGGATTTGGGGAAAGTTATATAACCTAAACATGACTCAGCTTTTGAATATGTAAAATGGGGACATTCGTTGCACTTATCTCATAGGTTGTTAAAAATTTTTTGAAAAATTAACCTTTTCCGTAATGCTAGGAACACTTTCTGGCACCAAGTAAACATTCAACGTTATTCTGCTTAGTATTTACATGATTATTAAGCAATAATTTAAAAATTTACATAAATTAGATAATGTTACATTAAAGATATTTAAAATTCCAGCTAATCAAATGGATGATCAAATATTCTATCTTATGAAAGTCATTTATTTTCATTAACTAGGAATCTCTTTCACAACATCTCTTATAGAAGGTAAGAAGAAACCACTGAAATATCAAAATCCTTTTACAACTGGAATGAGAATATATTAGTCTGTACTCACGCTGCTAATAAAGACATACCTGAGCCTGGGTAATTTATAAAGGGGAGAAGTTTAATGGACTCACAGTTCCACATGGTTGACCTCACAATCGTGGCCTCACAATCATGGCAGAAAACAAAGGAGAAACAAAGGCACGTCTTACATGGTGGCAGGCAAGAGAGAGCTTGTGCAGGGGAATGCCTATTTATAAAACCATTAGATCTCATGAGACTTATTCCCTACCACGAGAACAGTATGGGGGAAACTGCCCCCATGATTCAATTATTTCCACCTAGCCCTACCCTTGACATTTGGGGTTTATTACAATTCAAGGTGAGATTTGGCTGGGGACACAGCCAAAACATAGCAGCGAATAATTCCAGATTCCTAGAATCAAAGTTGTTAATATATGTTATGTGGACGTTTACTTTTTATTGTTATCATTATTATTTTTGTGGTTATTTTATTACTACCTAATACATAAAAAATAGTGTAACAAACCGAATTTAAACCTATATCACCAGTATTCAAGATCACAAGAAGCCATATTAGCATATGTAACAGGATGATGTAAGCAAACCCCACCATCTAGAGCAGTTCAGGGAAGCATGGACAACTGATCAGTTTTTGACAAATGAAGAAGGATAAAACGGAGGAAAATAAAGCAAGGAGAGTGTGCACGATTGAGAACAGGTGGGATTGATTTAGAATGCCTTCCAAAAGGAGATGTTGATTATGTTGATTAGAAAGGAAATTATTTTAATGTCCAAATCTGGTGGTAGCTTGTTTTTTAAAATGATTCTTTTAGAAAGCAACATAATCTAACTGATGGAAAAATAATGAGTTGGCAGCCCATTCAAATGAAAAAATTTTGTTAATCAAAAATTTTTTTTCTTATTTAACACATAGCAAAAATTTGCTGCAATGTATTTTTCTGTCTGTTCAACTAAAAATAAAATCAGGATGAAGACTGCAGTTAGTTTCTTCTGTGTATAATTTGAATCCTTAGATTCTAAAATACTGTAGCTTTATTTCTGCCATCTGGTGGTAGAAAATATTGATGTTCTTGCAGTCTGTGAAGCTATATTAATTCTACATACACATGTATTAATATACATTGCTTCCCCAAGGAATAATTTGTCTTAACTGAAATTGGCATGCATTTTAGTATATTGCACAGGGAAAAATGGAATATATTTTCTGTCTCTGAATTTTTCAATCAAAATGTATGATGACCTATTTATTAAATTATTTGCACACAATTATGTTTTATTGTATTAAGTCCTATAAATAAGTTTTTTTTGGGGGGGCTACAGCTTAAAAAATAATTCAACGTGCTCTAAGGCAGTGGTCCCCAACTTTTTTGGCACCAGGGACTGGTTTCGTGGAAGACAATTTTTTCCACGGATTGGGGTGGGGATGAGGAGGATGGTTTCAGGATGAAACTGTTCCACTGCAGATCATCAGGCATTAGTTAGAATTTAACAAGGAGTGTACAACCTCACATGCACAGTTCACAGTAGGGTTCACACTCCTATGAGAATCTGATGCCACCGCTGATCTGACAGGAGGCAGAGTTCAGGCAGTAATGCTCCCTAGCCTGCCACTCATCTCCTGCTGTGCAGCCCAGTTTCTAACAGGCCATGGACTGGTACCAGTCCATGGCCCAGGGTTTGGGGACCCCTGTTCTACATATATTTTTCTCCACATTCTTCTATTCAGTGCATTTTCAGAACACCAGGACATTTTTAAGTAGCTTTAGGATAAATTATTAATTTTGGTTAATGTCTATTCAAGAATGGGCAAGTAATATTGAACGCAAGATGAAAAAGCAAAGTGTAGTTATCAGGGAGTAAAAGACAAACAGCTGGAAGATCGCTTTTGAGCATTTGGTACTTCCTTCAGTTCTGCAAAGTCCAATTTATTGTATGCCTTCCTAATTATACAAAGTAGGTAATGCAGCAAGAGTACACGTAGTGGCAACGTGGGGAGTGAGAGACTATAGACATTAAAGTCATTGTAGTAGAAATAAACTTCAGATAGCTCAGGCTATATAGTCAAGGGTCTCTTCTCCACAGTTTCAGGGTCAAACCTAATTGCTTACCTCTTCTAAGAACCTGACTGCACTCATGACTCCCCTTAAAATATTTTTCTCTTAGGCTGAAGCAGGAGAATCGCTTGAACCCAGGAGGCGGAGGTTGTGGTGAGCCGAGATCGTGCCATTGCACTCCAGCCTGGGCAACAACAGCAAAACTCCATCTCAAAAAAAAAAAAAAATATATATATATACACACACATATATATGTATATATATATACACACACATATATATATGTGTATATATGTATCTTTTCTTTACTGTGTTATTGGGAACCCCTACTGTTCTGTGGCTACCAAGAGGACTTTTCAACGCTGTGGAAAGCTCCTCCTCTTAGAATGGTATTAGTCCTGTGTGGCTTATTTCTTTGTTTAAACCTTTGCAGCTGCATGTGCAAGAGGAGTGGTTCAGCCTAGAGAAAAACATGTTCAATATTGACTGAAGGTTTATTTGCTGTTTCCTTTGAGGTCTCTAGATCTTTCTTCTTTATTTATTTTATTTTTTGGAAGGGTGGGGAAGAACATGGAATTTGGAGGCGAACTACCTAGATTCTAGGCCTAGTTCCTTCTCTTAACTGACGTCATTGAATGATTTGAATCTCAGTAGATTTATCTGTAAAATGGGAATAATGGTAACACACACCCTACCTGCATCAGACATTTTTTGATGATCCATAAATACCGTTTCTTAAAGATTTTTAAAATTAGATTGTTAAAAAATGTAAACAATATTCCATGTCAACATTTGTTCTATTCTACTTGCTTTTTTCTATCACTGGCTCCAGCCAGTTCAAAACAGAGGAAGGAATAATATTTAATAGAGAAAGAGAATATTGTTTGAAAGAGAAAAATTTTCCACAAAGGCCAATTTACGATGTAGCCCAAGTATATGAAGAGCTACAGAATGTGCTTTAAGAATAACAGGCCAGGCGCAGTGGCTCACGCCTGTAATCCCAGCACTTTGGGAGGCCAAGGTGGGTGGATCACAAGGTCAGGAGATCGAGACCATCCTGGCTAACACGGTGAAATGCTGTCTCTACTAAAAATACAAAAAAAAATTAGCCAGGCCTGGTGGCGGGTGCCTGTAGTCCCAGCTACTCCGGAGGCTGAGGCAGGAGAATGGCATGAACCCAGGAGGGGGAGCTTGCAGTGAGCAGAGATCACGTAACCGCACTCCAGCCTGGGCAACAGAGCGGACTCTGTCTCAAAAAAAAATAAATAAATAAATAAAATAAAATAATAAAATAAAAAAGAATAACGATTACTCCCTTTCCAAATGGCAACACCATCTATAGCTGCCAAACTCAAGTGAAAACATGCAATTAATGATGTACCCTTTTTACATCTTCATGACACCTCCTCTTCAAAACATCTCTACCACAGTGAAAACAATTTGTAGGGGTCCAGAATTATTAGTTATCAAAAGCATCTTGACAGAAATACACATTGGATTCTATGGGTCAGAGGCCAAGCAATGTGTGTTGGTAAGAAAAGGAGAGGAGATGTTTTTCCTACACCTTCAACTTCTTAATAAATTTTCCCAAGACCAAGCCCTATTTCCGTGATTTTTTTTTCCAAAAAAATTACATGGGTTCACTAGAATATAGTTAAAATAACTCTTCACCAGAGATATAAATACTTAGGTTTGTTTTCCTTCAATACTTTCTAAACTTTCTCTGAGTTTAAGTTTGTTTTTTAAAAACATAGTTTTGAATTTGTACTGTGTGTAATTATCACTGTGGTAACCTTAGAAATAAAAATATCCCTAGCACATACAATATATCCAAAAACATTTTTGTAGATAACCTTGATATGTTGGTGATTGCACAGAACATTTTCCATTCTCATTTAAGAAATCAGGGTGATAATTTTTGTCTTCCTAAAATTATTCCCCACCAAATATATTGTGTTCACAATCATAAAAATGGTGTTTAGTATGGTGACAGGTTGTGATTACAATTTTCTGTGTGCCAAGGATAAATTTTAAAAAATACCAGTCTTGCAAGTTTGCCAATTATCATTTTATATTCCTTTCTCAATATATTTTTGAGAACTAGGTCTCTGAAATAGATAAAATAAAAAGGAAACAACTACACCTCAAATGATATTCTCAACGTAGTAAAATCCTCTTAGACCTTGGCATTAGAAGCGCATAGAAATTACAAATGTGATTCTTCATTAAATATCATCAGAATATCTGTTCATTCATTTATTGCTAGAGCTAAGCCAAGAATTGTTTGGGGTACTAAATATACAAAATGAAGTAAGTGGTAAGCGCAAAGATGCCTAAGTTGCTACGTGCTTGGATGATAATGTGTAAACATTCAACATGGACCCTGCCTTCAAGAAGCTCATAATTTCAAGAGAATGTAAGGGAGGTAGTTTACTATGCAGCATAATAAGAGTAATATGGCAGATACTCAAAGGGAAAGATAAAATCAGAAAGAATGACAAATTATTCTGGAGAATAAGAATGAAGAAGCCTGCACAGAATAGAAAAAAAGATAATGCCTGCATAGAATAGATAAAAAAGAAACTGAGACTTTAATGAGGAAGAGCATATATATTTTATTCACCAGGTAAATATGGTGAGTGGAGATGAAGAATTGGCGTTCTGAATACATAGGGTAACATATATAAGAACTATATATTATGTAAACTAATATTTAAATAATAGATTCCAAAAGAATAGAAAATTATTAACATGACATTATACATCTAACGACCCATTAGGTATTTTTAAAATTCCCTCATTGGAGTAATAACTACAAAAAGAATGAAGTTATTGTAAAACTTAATCTTTAGCCATTTTACTTATTTTTCTGATCTAATATTTTAAGATGTCAGTAAATTATACATGGTATAGGCATATGCAAGAATGTGTTTGAATGCTAAGGAAGCATATGAGAATTTATAAATCTTATATTCCCTCCTCAAGATATGCTACCATGTTATAAAATTAACTTTGATATTTTTACATCAAAACATGAGACTGTTTTAGTATTTCAATAATTTTGAAATGTATTTTTTCAGATTTTATTTAGGTAAATATGAAGACTATGATGAATAAAGATTTTGTAGATGAATAGAGTGACTACCAAATACTTATAAATCTGATTGCACACAGGACTAGAAAAGTCTATTTTATTATTAATTATTTATAATAGTAAAATACTAAAACTACCCTAAATATTCAATAGTAGTGGAATTACTAGATCAATTAAGGCATATCCATAAGTTGGAAATACTATGCAGCTACTAAATGCTGATTTTTAACAACAACTTTTGGGAAAATTGTCAGGGTTAAATATTAAGTATGAAAACTGAACAAAACAGTTTTAAAATTTATTTTAAAAAATTACTTTTTTGTCTGGGTGCAGTGGCTCATGCCTGTAATCTCAGCACTTACGGAGGCTGAGGCAGGCATATTACTTTAGGTCAGGAGTTCAAGACCAGCCTGGCCAACGTGGTGAAACTCCGTCTCTACTAAAAATACAAAAATTAGCCGGGTGTGGTGGTGGAACACCTGTAATCGCAACTACTTGGGAGGCTGAGGCAGGAGAATTGCTTGAACCCAGGAGGTGGAGATTGCAGTGAGCTGAGATCATGCCACTGTACTCCAGCTTGGGCGACAGAGCAAGACTCTGTCTCAAAAAAAAAAAAAAAAGAAAAAGAAAAAAAATTACTTTTTTTGTTGTTGTCGGAGACACCAAATCACAAAAGAAGTAGCGTGAACTAGTGTTTTATAGAGTTGGAACTCAGCTGACAGGTTGGTTCCAGGGAGGTGCTCTTAGCCACTATCCAACACTGCCTCCCTAGCAAGTTACTAAAATGTTAGTGATCATACTCTCCTAATGTGCAATTATAGTTGCTTTTAACTTTTTCTTTTTACTTCATATATTGGCTCAACTGTTTGTAATTAACATGTATTAACAGTTCTACTATAATATACGTCATTTTTTTGGATAAAGAAAAATATGACAAAGGAGTTAGTACTGAATTTATCAACTAGACTAACTGAAAATTTTTCTGTCTTTCTCACCTATATTAGTCTTGAAATAAACATGAGTGTTAATTGCTTCTATTCAGATAATAGGTGAAGATAGATGAAAGACATCGCATTCATTCATTCATTCATTCATGTGATAGCTAAAATTGTAACCACTGCATTTCCTGTAGTTGTCTAGTAAATGATATAATTAGATTCTACTTTCAATGTACATTTTGTGAAGAAAACATGCCCATTGTTCTTGGTAGTATCCTTTAGAAGTGATACCATTTTTCTAACATACTGGGTTTAATATCTAAATAAGCAGCTACATTTGGAATAGCTAACTGCAAAGTTAACCTAGGTATATATTAACCACCAATCAATGATTGAGAGTGATAACACTATACCAACTTATGGAATGCTAGTTGCACCTTAGAGATAATATAATTTAACTTTATTCAAAACTCTCATTTTTACATATAAATAAATTATAGCCCTAAGTCTTCTGTGAAACAGTTATTCTGGCTAATTAGTAACAAAATTAAGATGAGATTCATTCATATTTAACAACTTGCGTGTGAAATTCATTTCATTCTGTAATATTGCATCCAATTATCGTGATGTTTTACATATTTGTTTGAAAATATTTTAATAATTTATTTTTCAGTCTTCTAATAAAGACATTACAAATCTAAATGCAAATGTGTTTGTTAAATGAAAAAGAAATCCTAATGAATCCTGTATTGCTTTGGGTCATTTTGAGGGAGTATAATGTTTTTACAGTCTCTATTTTGTACTGCAATGAAGAGTGAATTTACAAAGTTTATCTGTGATATTAACATAAGTTATTTAAGGTGCTTATGTGATAAAATATATAAAACTATATACATAATTCTTAAATAGGTATCAGTTTAAGGCCATTAACAGGAGACATCAAATGGATAATGTGTTTCATGGGAAGATTTTTATAAAAAGGAAACTTGGTAGCTATTACGTAAAATAGGTATGTATAGCTTTTGAAAATAAATAATATATTTTTCTTCTGAATAATTTGAAGCGTCTATCTAATGTTATAGTCTGTATCACTTTTTAAAACTGTTTCTCACCTGCAGCATCCTTAAATTTAAAACTGTAATAGGTATGCTGGAACTATTTCTTATACTATGTTTCAATACAGACCAACCTATTATGCAAAAGAATGGTTCACTAAAAGCAATCTGAGAAAAGAGGGAAATAATAAACAATTCAGGAAACTATCAGAATCATTATGGCCTGACTTAATCCATAGGTAAATTTTTGAGAATCTGTAAGAATACTGCATATCCCCTGGGTAATGCTCCATAGTTACTGTTTTGTTCATCTGAGCATTGAAAAATACTGAACAGTGGTGTATTTTATTTTTTCTTCCTTACTGGTACATACATGACTAATTTGCCAGCTGCCAGTTATTTCAGTGCAGTCATGTCATAGATTGCTGGCTATAGAAAACAATTGTGTAATGCAGGATTGACTTCTGATATGGTTTGGGTCTATGTTGCCATCCAAGTCTCATGTCAAATTGTAATCCCCGATGTTGGCAGTGGGGCCTGGTGGGAGGTGATTGGATCATAAGGGAAGATTTACCCTTTGGTGCTGTTTTTGTGATCGTTAGTGAGTTATTGCTAGATCTGGTTCCCTAAAAGTGTGTAGCTCCCTCTTCTCTTATTCCTGCTCTGGCCAGGTGAAGGTGTGCCTGCTTCCCCTTTGCCTTCGGCCATGATCGTAAATCTCCTGCGGCCTCCCTAGCCCTGCTTTCTGTACAGCCTATGGAACCTCGAGCCAATTAAACCTCTTTTCTTTGCAAATTACCCCGTCTCAGGTATTTCTTTATAGCAGTGCAAGAACGGACTAATACAACTTCTTATGGAAATTAAATCCCTAACAAGGCTAAGTTTCTAAATAAAGGTCACTCCATTTATCCTACGAGGTGAGCCACGTAGAGAAGTGAGATAAAGATAAAGAACTGACACTCATTGATTCACAGGTGCTGTTGGAACAGAGTTGATGGGATTGTTCACAGAAAGCCTGAAAAAATCCCAGAAAAGTGCTACATGAAGTGTACTTAGAAGCCAGAAGTCATATAGGCAGCCTGAACATCAGAAAAAAATAGTGCTTTGGTAGTCACGGATGAAAATATTTCAATAATAAATTGGAGGCTAGGTGCAGTGTCTCATGCCTGTAATCCCAGGACTTTGGGAAGCTGAGGCAGGTGGATTACTTGAGGTCAGGAGTTCAAGACTAGCCTGGCCAACATAGTGAAAACCCATGTCTACTAAAAATACAAAAATTAGCTGGGCATGGTGGTGGGTGCCTGTCGTCCCAGCTACTCAGGAGGCTGAGACAGAAGAATCACTTGGACCTGGGGGACATAGGTTACCGTGAGCCAAGACCACGCCACTGCACTCCAGCCTGGGTGACAGAGCAAGACTCTGTCTCAAAAAAAAATAAATAAAAATAAAAAAAGAGAATAAATTGGCCTAAAATATAAAATATAAAATGTCAAAGAGGAACCAAATGAGATTAAACTGAAGGTTAGCTGTTATTTAGGCAATTAGGATGTTACTATTGACATTGTCTTTGACAAATAAAGACAGATTCACCTGCACTTAGCACTACATGAGATATCAGAAGGTGCCCAGTCTTCAGAGAAATTTGACTGGCAGATGTTTATTTGATGGTGATCTAGGGTAGATTTAGGTCATAAGAACAGAAACTATTTGTAGTCTTAAGAGGGAAGAGTTTTATAAAGGCACAAAAGGTAGAGAAGATACTTGATGGAGCAAGTCCTGGGGAGGTGGAGGAGGGTGAAATCAAGGTCACAAGTGAGAAAGGTGATCTCGGAAAATAGAGAGTATACCTACTAGAGAGAAAACAGAGATTCTAACTACCGGATAAGGTAATTGTTGTGAGCATAAAACAAAGATTTGCAGATAGTGCTCAAGATTTTAAACAACTACTTAGAGATCAGTTTTAGGGGCTGATTAGAGTAAATAACTAGAGTTCTAAACAGAGTATGGGCTCATTCCAAAGAAAAATGTATCTTAGTAATCATGAGGAGATGGAAGGCTTTCTGATTCTCCCTAGCAGTGCTTGGCATCCAAAGATTTGGAGTAGAGGAAGGAGATAGATTTTTCTAGAAATGGGATTATTAGGATAGTTGTGGTAGAAAGACAATTAGACCAAAGAGATAATTGAACTGAAGAATGAAGGCTCTTTGGACAATCTGAATGAAACTACAAGTATTGGGATGCCAAACTAAAGGTGGGTTTAGGAAACCTTTGGGGCTTAGGGTGTTGCTTCCAGTTTATTTTCTATATAGGTTTATCTCTAAATTTTTGTCAAAATTTGTATCAGAACTTGAATGATTTGACTACAATTACTTCAACTCTAATTATTTATTTTCTATAAATACAGGCCAAAGGGAGTGGAAAAATATCAAGCACAAAATGGCATCCAGTAGTTCAAAATTTTTGCCAGTCTATACATGTGGTTGATACAAAGTAATGATGCAGGAAGCAACTTCATTATATAAATGTTCACCATGCAGTTGTAAAGCTTAATGAAATTACAATGAAACTATATTAGAAAGAATAGTTTAAATCCTAATTACTCCCTGAAATGACAAGAGCGAAGGTCACTGTTGGTTAAAAATACAAAACTATATATGATGTATTTTGTTTCTTCACAGTAGATTTCTTTCTACTCAGGGAGGCAGAGAAGAAGTGATGAGATAAGATGACTATTTAATATATTCAGCTCATTTTACCCTGAAATGTGGCTTAGAGCCAGCTAGAAATGTTATTTTCTAGCTTTAGCCATTCCTTTATGTTTTTTTTTTTTGTTTGTTTGTTTTTTTTTTTTGAGACGGAGTGTGGCTCTGTCGCCCAGGCTGGAGTGCAGTGGCGCAATCTCAGCTCACTGCAAGCTCCGTCTCCCGGGTTCACGCCATTCTCCTGCCTCAGCCTCCCGAGTAGCTGGGACTACAGGCGCCCGCCACCACGCCCGGCTAATTTTTTGTATTTTTAGTAGAGACGGGGTTTCACCATGTTAGCCAGGATGGTCTCGATCTCCTGACCTCGTGATCCGCCCGCCTCGGCCTCCCAAAGTGCTGGGATTACAGGCGTGAGCCACCGCGCCCGGCCTCCTTTATGTTTAATCCATGATACTTATAAATATATTTCTCCAAATAGGTCAATATTATACATATCTCATTGAGAAAAATTACTAGTTAATTTACTTTACTTCTTGGTTATCTCAGATTTATTCTGAAATGTATTATGTTATTATCATAGGTTGCAAACAGAAAAACTTGTCTTTTGCTCTCCTTAAAAAGCTAACATTTGCTGGGCACAATGGCTTATGCCTATAATCCCAGCACTTTGGGAGGCCAAGAGAGGAGGATGGCTTGAGCCCAAGATTACGACACCAGCCTGAGCAACATAGTGAGATCTTGTCTCTACAAAAAAAGTTTTAAAATTAGCCAGGCATGGTGGTACATGCCTGTAGTCCCAGCTGCTCTGGAGGCTGAAGTTAAAGGATCACTTGAGCTCAGGAAGTTGAGGCTACACTGAGTCATGTTCATGCCACTGCCCTCCAGCCTGGGTGACAGAGTGTGACACTGTCTCAAAATAAGTAAATTAATAAATAGCATTTGAGAGTTTGGATTTTTGACCTCGAGAGCTGTTGTGAGGACTGAAGTTCAGTCAAGAGGGTGAGGATAGGCTTTGAACTTTAAATGTTAATCTTTATTAATTTTATCTTAAATGTGTGCATGAGGTGTTCTGGATAGAATACAGATTATTGCTATTGACTTAAGAAGCAAATAATGATTGTGTAATTCTCTTTACTCTGATTGTTACCCCTGGTCAATGTGATGAAACCTAATTACAATGCCCTAGAAAGGCAAACTTCTAATAAGAGAAAAAAGGAGAAAAATTGATTTTCTCTGCTTATGTACTGGAGAAAGACATAGCTGCCTCCTCCTACCCTCCCAAAATAAAGAAGAAAAATCTTTCCTTCTCAGACAAGGATGAAAAAGAACCCGTGTTCTCACTGTAATATTTTGGAATGTAAATACATCTCTCCAAGGCCACTGGATTCTGTGACAGAAAGATGCGTACATAGTTTTAGACCTTTTTTTCCCTTGAAATATAAATTCATACCTATAGAATTAGGTCAATCTCTGGAGTTCTTTTAGTATCTGTACAGTTGTAAATAAACTTCCCAAGTCTTGCTCTCATTTGAAGATCCCAACTTTCAGAGAAATTTATTTAGAAGGCCCCACCCCCAGAAACACAAAAGCATTTCCTCTTTCTCCGTAATAGATTATCTAGGGCAATTTTGGAAAGAGGTGATAGGAAAATTGGAGAATAAGTTACAGGCAATATGCAGATGCCCATGACCACTTAGCCAGGATGTCAGCTAGAGTGACTACCTGACATGTGACATGTTTAGAACATGATGCCAGGGCAGTCCAGGGACAGATTCTAGGCAAAAGTCCTCACGTGAAAGAGGTCAGCATCAGGTATAAAAGCTTATAAGATAAACTTTGATTCAGGGTGCAGAAAGATTTTTTGAAAATGTGTAAATTGCAAGGGAGTAGAAAACAAAGTAGAGAAATAGGATAATGTTCTGTGTTGAGCAGGTATGTACAAACCTGTCCCCAAAGGTGGAGGGAGCTGAGAAGCCAAAGAAAGAGGCTGACAAATCCAGTTTCTCAGAAAGAAGTATTTAATAGGGACTTAGGAACAGAGCAATATCCAGGCCAGCCATGAGATGGTGGATCCCTGCACCCACTCTCCATTAAGTGCCCTTTACGTAGCAAGCTTTTATGGTAAAGACATGTGCAGCTGGGCAAGGGGGGCAGTTGGATAAGCATCCTTATGTGGGGTTATCTATGCTCCAGGCATTGTTTAGAGACCTTGCTGCAGAACAGCATATCATGCAGGAGTGAAATATCGGTTATCATGGCAGTTTTGCTTTAAGATGGCGTCACTCTTGCCATGCAGCAGGCCGTTTTCCTATATATCTATATAGGTTCTTTATATAATGAAATTCGTAAATTATATACCTAGATGGGTCGTTTTAAAATTCATTCTTTCACACTTTTATGCCCTTTCCTTTTGAAGACTCATGTGTCTTCCCTTCAGTCCTGGAAATTTTTCCTTTATTATTTTTTTGATAATTTCTTTCCTTCTCTGTTTTCTATTCTCATTTTTAAAAATTTCTATTAATTAGGTCCCAGATTTATTGGATTAATATTCTGCCTTCTCTTATATTTTCTGCATTTTTTTCTTGACTTTTGTTCTATATTCTGTAAGATTTCCTCGGCTATTGTTCCCTTCTTTCTAATATTATTAATTTATGCAAATATATATTTAAGTTCTAAAACCTCATTATTATTCTATTTGTCATAGCTTTATATTTTGTTTTATGAATGGAATATCTTCATACATATCTAAGGGTAATATTCTGAGGGTAATATTCACTTTTTATTATTTTTTAAATTATCTGTTTTCCCTAAGGTTATTTTTTCCTATAAAGAAAAAAAAAATGAGCTCAGAGCTGTGCAAAGAATGTAAAGTATGCAAAACTTACCAAACTCAGAGAGAAATGAGAATAAGCCTTCATAAGGCTGGGGGACACCCACCCACACATGCCTCATTGTGGGGAAGTGTTTAAAGGCAAATTGTTCTTTCTTTCCTTCCCTGTAGTTTCCACACTCACTGATAAGTTACCTAAAAGGCTATCACAAGTTGCACAATGTGACCCTCACCCATTATCTTCATGCTCCTGGAATTTGCAATGCAAAGAACAATGTATACTTAATCAATAGCTTATGTTCAACTTAGAAGCTGCGCCTTCATTTTTCCTTTAAAAGCACACTTGTAACGTTGCTAATCAAAGCATATAATCAAGGCAATTTGAATCTGTCTCTCAAGTTGAAGGACTCAAATTTGGCCCAAAGAAACCCTCTACTTATAATAATGTTGCCTCAGTTTCTTTCTTTAGGTTGATACCTGTTTGGCTATGCTTTTACAATAAAGCTTTTTTCAAATGTCACATGATCCATAATTATCTGTCCATATTTAACAATA
The DNA here is from genome assembly GCF_029281585.2 of Gorilla gorilla gorilla. Lineage (NCBI taxonomy): Eukaryota > Metazoa > Chordata > Mammalia > Primates > Hominidae > Gorilla > Gorilla gorilla. The sequence goes on along the minus strand of NC_073230.2, from coordinate 108,360,825 downwards.
AAAAGTGTGACTAGGGGCAGTGAAAAGCAGTTGGGACTTCCTAACAGACAACTTCTTCAGTTTGGAGTGAATGTTACAGAGCCAGCAGTTCTGATGGTGCATCCCAAATGCCAAAAGGAAGGAGTTTCTGCTCTGTGGTGCTTTCACACAATTTTTCCTGGTTCTCCTAAGACACTTTTATAAAAAGAAAGATTCCTGACTATTTTTGTTAAACTTAACATGTGACTGTAGGTCAAGTATTGAGGTATTGGAGGAAAGGATCTTCCTTATAGACTTCCAGTTAGTTCAACTTTTCGATGCACCAACCCTCACTCCAGCCTTTCTTCAATTTACACTCCACTCCCTGAGTTCTTAGTTTTTCTGGAATTCCCCTTTACTTTACGGTTTCTCCAGTTGTAGCACCCATTTAGAATACTTTAGGTGAAGTTTGCTCCACCCTTTATCAGCTGACACCCTTCCCTCTGCTTTCTGTATTCGCATCTTTGTTGTAAATTTGCACCTGCTAAGGTGCCCTTTCCTGCTGTTTGTATTGCTGTGATTGTAACCATTTTCATTAATTTTCATCAATTTTTATGTTATCAAACATTCCGAATATAAACACATGTACTTGGTCACAGGCTAGGCACTAAGCTCAAGGTCTAACCTCTATAGCTAAACAAAAAAATTCTGTGAGGTGCTTTATGAAAAAATTCAGAGGGAGAAAGCAGAAATAAGGAAGCCAGATCCATGTTATCTAAGCCTTAAACCAAATTTCATTCAGCCTGAAAAACAAACAAAAACAAAATACACCCCAACAGGTAGAGGATGAGATGAAGTTGAATATAAAATCTTTAATATTCCATAAACAATGTGATATATGTGACTGTTTAACAACTAAATACAAGTGAGGCAGCCAACAAATATCTCTACTCTAGGAATATTCCAGCTATGAGATTCTTATAGATCAATCCTGTTCCCTAGAAAGCAGCTACTTTGGATTTCACAGCTGAGTTTTGGTGATTATCTCACTTACATGCTTTCCTAGTAGATCAACCATCCCTTGTAAACATTTACATGCTACAGATGTTATCTCTAATAATTCCATCAAATCAAATGGAACGAAGCACAGTAATAAAAATCAGGATTGTTCTATATTTTAGAGGATCTATTTCTTCCTAGCATCTGTGGGAAATCCTTGGATTAGGATAATGCTTTCATTATAGTCTCAGAAAAAGTGAATTATTACCAATTTGAATGGACAGTAGATAGTACATTTAGGCACCGTGGGTGTCAACAATTAATGGTTCGATTCTCTGCATGGTAAATCAATATGTACTTGGGATATATAATTGGTACACAAAATAAAATATGTGGCTTAGATATACTTTATAATTAAATTTTACACTTTTTGAAATGCTATAATTAACACAGACAAGATTATTTTCTAATTGTGTGTATTAAGTAAAATAAAGTATTTTGCAAAATGAATAATACTTTGAACTACATGTTATTCTAAAAAAATCAAACGACTATATAATTTTAAAATCATAGTACTAAAGCAATTATAATAAAATGTTTAATGAAGTTTAAAATAACAAATACTTACTTGGTTTTAAATTTCATAATGCTTAAAAGTATATAATAAAAAATAGTGTTGCTTTGTTCCCCATCTTCCAATATAATTCCTTTGGGCAATTAACAATTAACAAGCTAATACAGATGTACATTAAGATTTTTATCCTAAAACACATATAGGCATATTCTTTTTAAATGAAGTAGATAGAATTCACATACCACAAAACTAACCAATTTAAAGTGTACAATTCGGGATTTTTAGTCTATTCATAAGTCTATCACAGAGTTCAACAATCACCATTATCTAATTTCAGAACATTTTCATCACCTACCCCACCCACTAAAAAACTCACATACTCATTAAGCAGTCATCTCTTTCTACCCTACCTGTCTCTACGACATGCCCTTTCTGGACATTTCATATACAAATGGAATAACACATATGTGGCCTTTTGCATCTGGCTTCTTTAACTTACCAAAATGTTTTCAAGGTTCATCCATGTTGTAGTACATATCAATAGTTTGTTCCTTTTCATAGCTCAATAATATTCCATTGTATGGATATAACATATTTTATTTATCCATTCATCAGTTCATATAATTTGTTTGGGTTGTTTTGTTGTGATTTTGATTTGTGTTTCCATAATGACTAATAATGTTGAGAAAAATTTTCATATACCTGTAGGTCATTTGCGTACCTTCTTTGGAGAACTGTCTACTCTGTTTCTTTGCCCATTAAAAGAAAATTAATTATTTGTCTTCTTGAGTTGTAAACACTCTTTATATAATCTGGATGCTAGACCCTTATCAGATATAGGATATGTAAATATTTCACCCATCTTGTGGGTTGTCTTTTATCTTTTTTTTAAAAAAATATTACCTTAAATTCTGGGATACATGTACAGAATGTGCAGGTTTGTTACATAGGTATACATACGCCATGGTAGTTTGCTGCACCTATCAACCCATCATCTAGGTTTTAAGCCCCACATGCACTAGGTATTTGCCCAAATGCTCTCCCTCCTCTTTGCCCCCAACACCCCCCATGACAGGCCCTCATGTGTGATGATCCCCTCCTTGTGTCCATGTGTCTCATTGTTTAACTCCCCCTTATGAGTGAGAACATAAGGTGTTTGGTTGTCTGTTCCTGTGCTGGTTTTCTGAGAATAATGGTTTCCAGCTTCATCCATGTCCTGCAAAGGCCGTGATCTCATTCTTTAATGGCTGCATAGTATTCCACAGTATTCCACATTTTCTTTATCCAGTCTATCATTGATGGGCACTTGGGTTGGTTCCAAGTCTTTGCTATTGTAAATAGTGCTGCAATAAACATGTATGTGCATGTGTCTTTAGAGTAGAATGATTCATAATCCTTTGGGTATATACCCAGTAATAGGATTGCAGGGTCAACTGGTATTTCTGGTTCTAGATCCTTGAGGAATTGCCACACTGTCTTCCACATTGGTTGAACTAATTTACACTCCTACCAACAGTGTAAAAGCGTTCCTATTTTTCCACATCCTCTCCAGCATCTGTTGTTTCCTGACTTCTTACTGATCACTATTCTAACTGGCGTGAGATGGCATCTCATTGTGGTTTTGATTTGCATTTCTCTGATGATCAGTGATGATGAGCATTTTTTCATATGTTTGTTGGTGGCTTAAATGTTCTCTTTTGAGAAGTGTCTGTTCATATCCTTCACCCACTTTTGGATGGGGTTGGTTTTTTCTTGTAAATTTGTTTAAGTTCCTTTAGATTCTGGATATTAGACCTTTGTCAGATGGATAGATTGCAAAAATTTTTTCCCATTCTGTAGGTTGCCTGTTCACTCTGATGATAGTTTCTTTTGCTGTGCAGAAGCTCTTTAATTAGATCACATTTGTCAATTTTGGCTTTTGTTGCAATTGCTTTTGGTGTTTTAGTCGTGAAGTCTTTGCCCATGCCTATGTCCTGAATGGTATTGCCTAGGTTTTCTTCTAGGACTTTTTGGTTTTGGGTTTTACATTTAAACATTTAACCCATATTAAGTTAATTTTTGTATAACATGTCAGGAAGGGGCCCAGTTTCTGTTTTCTGCATATGGCTAGCCGGTTCTTTTATCTTTCTTGATAGTGTTCTTTGATGCACGAAATTTTTTAATTTTGACGAAGCGTAATTTATTTATTTTTTTATTTTATTACGTGTGTTAGGTGCCGTATTTGAGAAACTATTGTTTAATTCAAGCTAATAAACATTTACACTTATTTTTGCTAAGAGTTTAATAGTTTTGGCTCTTACATTAAAGCATTTGATCCATTTTGAATTGATTTTTATACATGGTATGAGACAGGGCTACAACTTTATACTTTTGCTCATGCATAACTAGTCCTCCTAGCACCATTTGCTTAAAAGACTATTTTCCTCCATTTAATTTTCTTGGCCCCATTGTCAAAAATTAATTAATTATGTATAAAATTGAAGGCACTGATGTAGTATCTTAGATTCTAGTAAAAAACTTCAGAAAGCCCATATCACTTTTATTCTCTATCTTTTATATTTGGTTATTTTTCCCTTTCTAGAAACTTTTAGAAATGTCTATGAATTCCAAATATTTTGATATTTTACTATCAATTCATTGATATAGGAAATTTTCAAATTCTCTATGCTAGACCTTTATTCTGACATTGTAACTGCAGCAGTTTTGAAACATGTCTACAAATCTTTGACACTCCTCCACTCAACAGGTGGGGTCTCTGTTCCAACCGCTTAAATCTAAGCTGAATATGACAACTTCTTTATAACTAAGAGGATTAATTGGTGAGAATATTATATGACCTTCCAAGCCTAGGTCATTAAATATAATGAAGCTTCCATGTTGCATGGCTGGGACACTCACACTGGCTGCTTGAGCTACCGTGTAAGAAATTTGCCTACCTTGTAATCTCCATTTTGTGTGGAAGGCCAGGTCACATGAAGAGTTCAGACACAGTCCACATGGCTTTAGCTAAGGTCATAGATGAAAGTCAGCATTGGCCAGGTACAGTGGCTCACGCCTGTAATCCCAGCACTTGAGTAGGCTGAGACAGACAGATCACTTGAGCCCAGGAGTTCGAGACCAGACTGGGCAACATGGCACAACCCAGCCTGTACAAAAAAATTAGCCAGGCATAGTGGTGCACACCTTTCGTGGAAGGCTGAAGTGGGAGGATCACTTGAGCCTGGGAAGTGAGGTTGCAGTGAGCCGTGATCACACCACTGCACTCCAGCCTGGGTGATACAGTAAGACCCTGTCTCAAAAAACAAAACAAAAAAATCTCAGCATCAATTTCCAGGTAGATGAGTGAGGATGACTCTAGATGATTTCAGTACCCTATCACTGAGTAATCTATAGCCATTGAGTGTTTCCAGCTGAGGGTCCTGAAACTGTGTAGCAGAAACAAACCATTCTTCCTGGGCCCTGTCCAAATTCTCAACTCATTTAACCATGAGCATGATAAAATGAGTGTTTAAAGAGCTAGATTTTAGAGTATCTTGTTACTTGGCAATAGTGACCAGAGCACCAGTCTTTCAGTTTTGGACAATAATAACTTCCTTCCTCTGGTCTCTTTTTCTGAAACTCCTTTTAGTTGGATGTTGGTCCACCTAGAATGATCCTCTAATGGTCTTACCTTTTGTTCTCCTGTGACGTGTTACCTTGTCTTTTTGTAGTGTTTTTTTGTGTCTGTATGTATCTGTGTGTGTGTGTGTGTAGGAGAAAGATTTTCCTTAATTTTTTCAAATTATTTTGTTGAATTTTAAAATTTTTATCATAGTATTAATTTACAATAATTTTTATTCTTGTGATCTGCTACTTTTTATTATATCTTACTTTTTTTGACTTGCATACAATATCATAAGCTCCTTCCCTGAAGATATTAATTTTGGAGTTTTGTGTTATATTTTCTCTGGCTCCTCTAGTTCCTTTTCTTCTGTTGCTTACTTTACTTTAGTTTTTTCTATCTTGAAGCCATTCCTTAAATGCCTGGTGATCCTCGGCTATCTGTTCACATTTGAGTAAATTTGTAGCTACACGTGCATGATAAGTATTTGCTGACTTCCAGGCTTCACATTAAATAACGTTTTTATTTGTGTACTACCGAATCCCAATGTTTTAAAGTTATATTTTGTGAGGCCATTTCATTGTCCTAGGGAAGAATCTATGATCTCCTGCCTGTGGAAGCAATTTAGGTAATATCCACTTTGCTGTATTTCATACTAGCACTAGAATGGGGGCAGGCCCTTACAGTTTCAACATTCATTTAATTCCCCAGTCTTAGTCTCTTGCCTCCTGCTACTCTGCTGCTTCTCCTGTACTAGTCTGGGACTAGTCTGATTCACTTATTCCAAACAATGAAACCTTAGGCTCTTTAGGGGTCATCAGGAGGAATGTAATGATTCAGGGAGCAGATCTGGAGGCTGACTACAATTAATGTAGACCTTCAATAATCCTCCTAGTATCTGCTCTATATTTGAAGTTGCCTTCTTCAAGACTTTGAACTGCCAGGCTTTCTTAAGAAATTATGCTTTTTTTTTTTTCATCAGAATAGTACTCTGATTATAATTTTCTTTGCTCCTAAAGGTCAGGCATCACTCATCTGTATGTTTTCAGTCTTCTAAAAACATGTTGTAATGTTTTATCTGCTCTTATCTCTTTTTCTTTCTGCTTTGTGATTGTAGTTTTATACTTTATTTTAAAAATATTTTCTGTTATTTTAGTGGAGTTTGGGAAAAATAGTTTTAGCCATATTGAACTAATATTTTGCAATTAATTTGAAAAACTGCAAATAAATCATCAGTTTTTATGACAGAATATCTTTGTTTCACTTATTTACTTTTTCAAATTTATTTGTTTAAATTGACTGAAAAAATTGTGTGTATTTCTTCTATACAGCATGATGTTTGAAGTATGTACACATTGTTACATCTGTCTAATTAACATGGTTGAATCTGTCTAATTAACATATGCATTACCCCGTATAGTTATTATTTGTGTGGTGACAGCACTTATTCACAATCTTAATATTTTTAAGAATATGACATATTATCATTAGCTATAGTCACCATGCCCTATAATAGATCCCTTGAAATTTTTCCTCCTATCTAACTGTAACTTTGTATCCTTTGATTAACATCTTCCAACACCCCGGCCACCCCTCAACTGACCTAGCCTCTGGTAACCACCATTCTTTTGTATATTTCTATGAGATCAACTTTCTTAGCTGCTACCTGCATGAGATCATGAGGTATTTGTCTTGCTGTGTCTGGTTTCTTTCACTTAACACAGTGCCTTCTAGGATTATCTACGTTGTTGTATATGACAGGATTTCCATAAAATGGCTGAACATCAGTTTTTAGGACATGATACATGCAACGTAGTCGAATAATATGATTGTTTGTATTAGTATAAGTAATGATATCACAATATTTAATATAACTGAACTTCTATGACATCTAAAATTACACTATATATGGGAACTTTTTTGCATTATATTATTTGGAAAAGTATGTATATACACACACACACACACAGACATACACTTTATATATGTAAACATATACCACATTGTATGTTTCCAGTTACATATGTATTTATATTTCAGAATATGTGGAAGTAGTTTTTTTGTTTATTTTTTCCTTTTTCCTAGAGAGGCTGGAGTCTGGGACTTGGTAAAGAAGGAAGTGGGCAATTCTTTCACTCACAAGCTTGGTTTTGACTGATAAATTAATTACAATACTTTCCATCTACCATACACTTGGGGAATCTACTTAAATCTACTCTCAGAGCTGACCTCCCAAGAGAATACAAGTCAATTATGGTTCAAGCTTTTCTTGTCTCATTAGCTACTTGAATAATAATACATTTGAATGACGGCCCAGGAGACTAGCATTAGGAAGTGCTTGTCTCAGTCCCAGATGAGCTTCTTGGATAATCCTAAGTGTCTGTTATTAGTTCAAGCTGTGCCATAAGACTGACTCAGTAGTGTTCCACTCACTTCCTGAAAAACTGGTGGGGTATAGCTTTATCTGTTTTTAATATATAAAGATCCAGTTGTACTAGACTTCTGTAGTTGGGGAAATTATTTTTAAGTCATCAAAACTGCTTCAAAAAAAGAACCAAGCAGTATGTCAGTTTGGCTTATTTTCCACTTGTAAAATAGAAAAGCACAGTGTTACTAAAAGGATTGAGTGTTAAAGGTTTTTTAAAATGACTATGTTCTATGTAGCCAAAAGTCACACCTAGCACAAAATTATTTTATTATTCTCATGGTCAGCCATGTTTTGATGCATGGAGTGGAAATAAGCTGTGGACCTGTCTATAAAATTGCACAAATAATTATTACTTGGGTCATTATTTAAGTAAGTTGTTTAACAGAAATTATTATTTTATAAATTATTCCCAAACATTTGAAAAAGGAGAGCTAAGTACAACAAATACAGTATGATTGAAGTCAGAATTTGTAAAAGAAAAGCAAACCATATAGTAACAATATAAACCACGTCTCAGAAGGAATATGATTGTTCCCTTACAAGGTATATTTTTAAGTATCTGTATGTGTACAACTAGAAATAAAATCAATTGGTCTTTGAATTAATCTTTATAACACTTTAGAGAAGGTGATTTCAAAGAACAAAACCCAGCAACGTTTTCCAGTGCCTAAGGGGAAGGTGTTTCCTATTTGGTTAGTGCTTCATTTTGATAATGTATTTAGCTGACCTGGAGCCATCATTTTACAACGCATCTTTCATCATATAAAGTGCAGAGCCTCACTATTTGGGACATTAACCCTTCTTCTCAGAAACCCCAGAGTTTAGAGATAACGTGAATATAATTTTCCTCTAATTCTATCTAAGTTCTATATTATCATTAAATCTCTCCATTGTATGTTAACATAAAATCTCTTATATAGACATTATTATTGGAAAGTTCTGGATTTCCTATAAAGAGATTTCTGCTTACATTTTTCTAGAGAATTCATGAATTTTATATATGTTCATGTGCATGTTCATACATAGTATGTGCAACTGACTATATATTGGATTTTATGGGTTGATAGATTGTTTCATGCATGTGAAATGACTAGATTATAGGTGAGTCAACTTTCATATTGGCTTCTTTGTTGATACATGAGGATTACCACGTAAGTGGATATCTGTGGTGGCTAACGTTGATCAACAAAAGAATTATGAAATTTAGCATGCCTTTTGCAAATTTAGTTACCAACTGGAAACTTCATTTCAATTAACATGTTGCATTTAAGCATAAAGACCCCAACTAAAATGGAGATGAGATTGTTTTAGAAGGGGTTAGTTAGCATCATCCTTCTATAATGAGATATATTTAATTCATTTTGGTGGATAATATTTGTAAACAAATGTGGCCTGGGGTTGAAAAACTTTCTGTATAAAGTTTTAAATATTAAATAGGTCCTTAATGTTAAACATTACAACATAACAGGTAGCCCCCTCCTTCTGTCTGTTTCTTCTCATAGCTTGAAAACGAGTTATCTTAGTCTATGCAAGAGAATGTTTTCTCATGCTAATATAAGGATCTCACTGATCTCATTAAAGAAAAGAGCATGCTGAATGTATTATTATTCCTGTACTTCTGCTCAGTTGAGTACTCTGAAAGCATGCTGCCTATTCATCAGAAGACAGTGACAATTCTAATTAGGATTGTCAGTGACTATGGACTGAATTGTGTCACCACAAAACTCATATGTCTAAGCCTTACCCCACAGTGTGTCTATATCTGGACACAACATCTTTAGGGAGTAATTAAGTTTACATGAGGTCAAGGGTCGGGCCCTAATCTGATAGGACTGATCCCTTATAAGAAGAGATTCTCTCTCTCTCTCTCTCAATGTGTGTGTCCCTGTCTCTCTTTCTGCCATGTTGGACACAGCCATAAGCTGGCCATCTGCAAGCCAGGAAGAGGGCCCTGACTAGAAAAAGAACCCTGCTGAACCTTGATTTGGACTACCCAGCTTCTGGAAAAGTGATAAAATTATTCTTTGTTGAGCTGCCCCATGTATGATATTTCGTATAGCAGCCTGAGCTGGCTAGTACAACGGTTCAAAATTAGGGTACTTTCATAGAAGGTCTGTTGTCACATTGAACAAGATGCCTTACTTATTTAAAAACAAACTGATTAATTATAAATTATAATGAATTAGACAACTGCTACAGAGAAAAACAACACTTTTCCTTATAATTATAGGATAAAAAATATCTTTTATAATGTCACTCCTGTATTTAACAAAAGTTCTAAAATACTATGGTTATTATATGTATGTCTGTAAGAATCTTGAAATATTTGTAACAGTAGTTACAAATCCTTAAGTTCGATAATTGTATAGTAATAACAAAGATACATCATATTTATTGAGAACTTACTATGTTCTAAGAGACATAATTACATGATATGTTTTAAACTCAACACTATGAAGTAGATACTGTATTTTTCCCATTTCACAGATGATGAAATTGACCACAGATATGGGAACACAAGGATTTCATCAAATAGTCTTAATGTCTCAATAAACCACAGCACCCAGTGCTGCACCTTGGCCATGGAGATACGTCTGCAACATGCATCATAGCCTGGTATCCATGGGACAAGGCTGCCCTAGATAACTCTGGAGATAATTTGCCAGTGTTTCCACTCTTGTCTCCCTTTTTGCTGATGGTGTTTAGACCATTTTTTTTTCTCATGAACACATTTTTTACTTTAGACAGAGAAAAAAAATTACCTGCATAAGAGCTTCCTCATTTACCATCACTTTCCAGTTTTGCATCTTCAAGCTTATACTCAGGATTAGTTTGAATGAATATGAGGTATTACCAAACACTTACGACATCTCTTAAAAAGGGCTAAACTTATTCCTTACATATTGAGCCTTTCTAATTTCTTCTCTGAGTGTAATCATAATTTTCAATTTTTGAAATGTATTATTTATATTCCTACTTATGGAGAAAAAGTAAAAGAGAGGATGGAGAGCTCTCTTTGGAGCCCAGGACATTTCCAGAGCAAATCAACTCTCCACTTTTCTTAGATTCTATCTTTTGTAGATTCTTTTAGATTCTATCTTTTTATTGGGTCTAGGCCCAATAAAAGTTTCTCAAAATTTTTGAGAGCCACCAAATAAGTGAACCAATGATCCTTTTCAGGATAATGTCCTATCTCTCCTGCTTCTCCTAGACCATTAAAATGAAAGAGAGAGGAGGGGGGCAGATATACACCCGGAGAATTCTCCCATGGACCTATGGAAAAGGGAGGAGGGTGAAATTGCTAATAGATAATCAGTAAGCAGCAAATGCTGTACTTTCCTGTGCTTCCTGCTGTGAATGTCTGTTGGGAGGATCAGTACCGCCTGGTCCCTCATCATCTAGATATGAGTTTCCTAGCCAAAGCAGATTGTTATCACATTTTCCCCAAAGCCAGTGTTTATTATGTCACAGAAGAGGCATCAAACAAACACCAACAAACACAAGCTCATCATGTAGTGAAATGAATATATTTTAAAATATTGCTATTTGATATCACATATTCAATATATTTAAAATATTGCTGTTTGATACCATGCCAAATATTACCAAAATGTGCATTGAGGGAATGATTTTCTCTCTAAGAAATAACCTCTTGTTCTTAAGCATTAGTTAGGGACTTGTGTGGTTAAGCATTCCTTGAAAGGATAGGAAATCTATCTAGATTGTCAAACAAGTTGCTACAGAGACAGCTGAATCAGAGAAGGCTTCCCATGACTGATTTGTGGTGTGGATTTTGTCCATATGCTTCACAGATGGCCATAATTATTGTGAACATCATAAAACAATTTATGAAATACACTACAATAGGCAAAAATATGAAAAATTGATACAAATTAATAAATGGAAAGCAGTTAAGAAAGGATTAAAATGAGAAAAAAATAAAATAGTTCAAAATAAATTAGTGTATTTTAAAAGAAGTGCCTTTTTTAAAAAAAAGTGAAAGAATTAGAAATCAGAAAAATAAAAATTTAGGAGTAAAAAATAGTGATAAAATTACATACAAAATAAAAGATAAAATGCTAAAAGTAAAAAGTTTATAACATGTAAAAACCTGCATAAAATACATCTCATACATTCTGCAATCATAAAAGCACGTAGATTGTACAATGAGAATAAGAATTAAGGATTGAAAATATTCAGTACAGATTATAATACAAAACTATGGAAATAAACGAGACCAAGAAAAACAAACACAAAAACGAAAGTAATAATTATTAGACAACTAGTTAGTAAAATTAAAAAGTCATAGGGCCGGGCGCGGTGGCTCACGCCTGTAATTCCAGCACTTTGGTCTACCGAGGTGGGCAGATCATTTGAGGTCAGGAGTTCAAGACCAGCCTTGCCAACATGGTGAAACCCCATCTCTACTAAAAATACAAAAAAATTAGCCAGACATGGTAACATGCGCCTGTAGTCCCAGCTACTTGGGAGGCTGAGGCAGGAGAATGGTTTGAACCCAGGAGGCAGAGGTTGCTGTGAGCCAAGATCGCCAAGATCACCCCAAGATCACGTGCCAAGATGCACTCCAGCCTGGGTGACAGAGCTAGACTCTGTCTCAAAAAAAAAAAAAAAAAAACTATAAAAATTAAGATGTCATAAATCAAGATAATTTTTAAAACTTTTAGAAAACATATCAAGATATAAATTTGGGTGTAAATTTGGGTATAAATTTGGATATTGGATACATTTGGATACTGAGATGTGTGGATCAGCAAAGTCAATGGCTTGACCTTAGTATGGTGATCAAAATAATTCTTTATAGTAGAAATTACTAATTCCATGAAAGAAGAAACTAGTTTACACCTATCTGAATACACTTATCTGTCTATATTTTAAAGGTTAACATTTGGAACTACTTAGAAAAAAAATCTTTATAAACTCTTGCAGTGGAGTGGAAAGAAAAACATTATTTCCATTTTAGTATAAAGTGAAGTATAAACGCATGATTACGCACGTCAAGATAAACTATCTCAGTTTGGAATTTTTTTTATGATTCTGTTTTAGAAACCAAGAATAGTCTTCAAGAACTAAAATAATGAACTCTGTGAGTCAAACAAATGAACATTTTTATTATGATATGACCTTTTAGTCTGTTTGGTCCTGATACTGGTATGATGTCCTTTTCTGGATAAAGAATAAATAGGTCAGCTCAGTAATTTCTGAATACCAAATTTAGTCTTCCTTTTGTTTTTAGTTCAGCAGAGGAAAATGATATGGCAAACAGCCTTGAGAAGGTAGGAGGATGAGTCTGTGTGTGCTATTAATACCTACATTATTTTGTCCATACAAGAGTCAAACCTAAAGAGACAGCAGAAGGAATAGTAGGTTGAGTCACAGGTGAAGAGGTTATGGGGTACAGCTGGGGACACAGAATGAACCGTTGTCTGAAGGATGAGATGTGCGGATCCAGGAACTGGTAATCAGGAAACTTCAATGTTGTTCTATAGAAGATGAAGAGTTGTAGATGAAAATGCCTATTTTACACTTCAGTTGTCCCCTCAAGGACTTGTCCCCTAGGGAGACATCAGGAGGGGACAGACTGGCTTTGGCTTTATCCTGCTTTTCGGTAGCCAAGTTCTGTTTATAGCACTCTCCTCTCCCCTGCCTTGGTGCTGCATGTCTTTTTACTGTCCACAGCCTCCTGATGCACCAAGAACCCACACACACAACCACCTTCTCTGCTCCCTTCAAAGCACCATGTGCTAAATCTTTGATCTCTGCTCAGATTCCCAGTTTTAAACTGAATCTGATGTCAACTGGATTGAAAAGAAAAGCAATTAGGTTATACTAATTCATATGAGAAGTGTGAATAACTGATAACCCCACCCACTTCCAATCACTTTGAGAAAAATTTGCATTGTAAAATAAGACATGTTAATCCTAATAAATATTCAATTAATAGTTCAGTCAATATGAGAAAGTAAGATAAAGATTAAAAAAAGTCAGGGATTGTGAAAAAATTTGTGGGGAGAAGGAACATATTTAATGACTTCTAAGTGTTTATATACTTTATTTCCAAATTCTGTTCTTGAATCCTGGGATATACTTTGTAGTGCCTGGTCAGATATGGTCTGTGATGTTTCCACCTTTCTGTGTATTAATTAGTGTAATGTTTTGGGTACCAGATCCATGTTGGTTACTTCCTTGATGAAAGTTTTAGTGCTTTTTGACAACACAAATTATGAATATAATCCTTGTCCTGCTCCAATTTCTTTTTAAGTCATAAGAATTGAATTCTTGCTCACTAGAGCAATTGGTTGTTTTTTACTTTTTGGTAGAACAAGTTCTATTTTGTTAAATGCACAGCTATAAACAAGGGTTAAACGACCTCTTTAGATGAAACAAAAACAAAGCCATCACCAGAACTATCCCCCTTGTAAGAAAGATATACGCTTGTATAACTTCTATTGACTGAAGGTTATAATATGCAGATATTTGATACACATATTTATCTCTAATCTTTGAACATCCCCCACTAAATTATGAAGAAACTCTAGTACACAGCAGAGGTGAGATGTTTCATGCTGATATCTCTTGTTCTCCAAGTTAATCTTTTCCTAGAAATAAAGACACTGTCTAGAGTGTCAAATCCAAAGAAATGAACACAAAATTGGAAAGTTACTATATGTGAATTTAAAGTGCAATGAGAAAGATGCCCTGGAGAGAAAAGGTGACACTGGGCAAACAGGTATAGAAGCAGCCTGAAGAGAATTCTGGAAGCAAAAGCTCTAGGTTGCAAGTGAATGATGCCCAGTTTCTACTTTACAAGCCTACCTGTTTCTTTCCTGCTTTTGTAAGTGCATCAAAGAAAGTAAAGTATATTACCCATGACTGGGCCTGAATTTTAACTGTTTTTCTTACTTGAATGTGACTTTAGACAAGTATTTTTAACTCTCTGTGCTTTAATTTTCTAATATGTAAAAATAGGTTTAAATATGTTTACTCTGATTAATTTACATAGTCTTTGGAAGAATCAAATAAGATGATAGATATAAAAGTTATTTATATGATTAACTTATTTAAGTCCAAGACTGACATTCCTTCATAGAATTTCTCTGAAGAAACATTCATAGCACTACTATTTATATTGTTAAATTTTTATATCCACTAATGTGTTTGTATCTATAAGAACTGCCAGAACTGCCAAGTCCAGTGAATAATGATATAAGTAAGAATATTTTTGTTGTTGTTGTTTTATCAATAATTCTTTTTTTTTTCTTTTTTGGAGACAGCGTCTCCCTCTGTCAGCCAGGCTGGAGTGCAGTGGCACAATTTGGCTCACTGCAACCTCCACCTTCTGGGTTCAAGCGATTCTCCTGCCTCAGCCTTCCAAGTAGCTGGGACTACTGGTGCCCGCCACCACGCCCGGCTAATTTTTTGTACTTTAGTAGAGACGAGGTTTCATCATGTTGCCCAGGGTGGTCTCGAACTCCTGAGCTCAGGCAATCTGCCAGCCTCGGCCTCCCAAAGTGCTGGGATTACAGGCGTGAGCCACTGTGCGCCTGGCCCATCAATATTTCAATAAATGACCTGTTTTACTGAGTCTATATGGTGAGCTAGTGTGTGGATATTCAATTAATGATACATTGCTTTTGTACTAAACAGACAATATTTTACAAATATAGTTTATAAAAATAGCTTGCAGTAAAGTATATGTTATTGTTATGGACTGAATGTTTGTTCCCCCAACTCCAATTTATGTGTTGAAGTCTTAACCTCCAAAACAGTTGTATGTGGAGATGGGGTCTTTGGTAGGTAATTAGATTTAGATAAACTCATGAGGGTAGGGCCCTCATGACCGATGAGCCTTTACAAGAAGAGACATCAGAGAGCTTGCTGTCTTTCTCTCTATATATACATTCACAAGGAAGTCACGTGAGCACACAGTAAGATAGAAGCTGCCTACAAATCAAGAGAAGAGGCCTTAGAATGAAACCCACCTTGTTGGCACCTTGATTTTTGACTTTCCAGGCTCCAAAACTGTGAGAAATACATTTCCGTTATCTATGATATTTTACTACAGCAACCTGAGCTAAGACACTTATATAACCCTATTTTGTTAAATATCCTAATATGTGTATACTAAGAAAACAAAAGGAGGAATAGACACCAATCTTCTAACAATGGTTAGCACTAGAATTTAAGAATTTAGGGCTCTTCACATTTTACACTATAAATTTGTGTATTATAGTAATATTTTTAATATGCATGTAATACCCTTCTGATTTAAAAAAGAAAAAAAAGATACATTTATTTAAGAAATAAGAATAAAATCTTAGAAAGAACACTTAAGTTTAGAGTCAAATGACTGATATTTTTCTTGATTGTTTTGCTTAAAAACTATATAGGCAAGATACTCAAGTTTCATAAACCTCAATCCCTCCATCTGTGTATTATATATAACAATATTTGCCATACCCAAGGTCTGCAAATTTTGTGGGGAAATTTTGTGAGAGATAAAACATAAGAAAAAATTTAAAAACTATGAAAGTACTTTTTGTAACTTATTGTAAATAAGTTAGTCATTAAATTTCTAAAGGAAACATATTTCTGAATAAGAGAAGAAAACTTCTAGACATGAGAATTTTAAGAACTAGCTAGCAATACACAAAGATGCTTTTAAAAATGTTATTCATCCATATGAAAAGGAG
This sequence comes from Gorilla gorilla gorilla, assembly GCF_029281585.2. Lineage (NCBI taxonomy): Eukaryota > Metazoa > Chordata > Mammalia > Primates > Hominidae > Gorilla > Gorilla gorilla. The sequence continues at coordinate 108,344,554 of NC_073230.2, read as the reverse complement.
TGGAAATTGAAACTGTTAACATTTTTAACCATGTCTGGCAACAAAGAGAACTAGCCTATTATTCTGAGATGTCACATATTTCCAATGATAAGGTTCTTATCTTTTTTTATTTGAGAAAAAAGCATTATTCTGATATTCTCTCTCTGCTAAGCTTATCTTTTTTTCTTCTTTCCAATTTCTCTGCATTTCTGTCTTTGAATGTGTATTTCAGAAAATTGAGAGAGTTAACATCCTTAGCTCTGACCAGACTAGACTAATTCAAGGTCTGTGTTTCCTCATTACTTTCAATAGTTCAGTAAGACTTATTGACCAAGAACAATACTCGGAGTTTTCCTATGAAAAATAATATGTGCTATTAAAAACAAACAAATGACTCATTTCTGTCTGCTGTCTTGGTTGATGGTCAATTAACTTTAGCAGTGCCGGCAGTGAGGTATCAAAAACAAGCTTGAGTGGCTTCACTGTGTATTTGACAGATCATTCACTTTGAAAAAAGTAGTCCCATTTTCCTGTCACTTGCCTTCATTGCATTGTGGGAGTAAAAACCTTGGTGAAACCGAGGTCATATATGGTATTAAATTTTAAAAATATCTGACATTGCTATCTTAGAGGACAAGTTTTCTATGGAATAACTGGCAACCACAGCTAAAAATAAGTCTGTTCTTTGTGTCATCTTTTACTCAACAAATAAATACATCACCTTGTTAGAAGATATATGGATACTCTGTCATACGTACATGATCACAAACACCTAACACTTCATATTTTCCATTTGCGGATTAGGATAGAAAAATTTCCAGTAAAGAAAATTTTAATGTTACAGGCTTTGAGTTGTCACTGCCATTTGTTTATTTGTTTGTTTCTTGTCTGAGATGGAGTCTCGCTCTGTCACCCAGGCTGGAGTGCAGTGGTGTGATCTTGGCTCACTGCAACCTCTGCCTCCAAGGTTCAAGTGATTCTCATGCCTCAGCCTCCCAAAAAACTGGGATTACAGGTGCACACCACCACACCCAGTTAATTTTTGTATTTTTAGTAGAAACGGTGTTTCACCATGTTGGCCAGGCTCGTCTCAAACTCCTGACCTCAAGTGATCCGCCCGACTCAGCCTGCCAAAGTGCTGGGATTACAGGTGTGAGCCACCGCATCTGGCCTGCAGATTTAAAAAAAAGTATGCACTGTTTCACATTAAAGTATAAAGTCAATCTGGTATTCTATGAAATTTCTTTAGTCTATGCTTCTTTTAGAAAAAAGCAAATAAGGGCAGAATTCTCTCTCTAGGTTCTCTACATTCCAGATTAACTGAGAGTGCCAGATTAACTAGATAAGAAGTAAATATATAAAACACAGGTTCCATATAAAATTTAAAGTAGTTTTTTTCTAATTCTGTGAAGAAAGTCAGGGGTAGCTTGTTGGGGATAACATTGAATCTATAAATTACACAATAGCAATGACTTGGAGCCAACCCAAATGCCCATCAATGATAGACTGGATGAAGAAAATTTGGCATATATACACCATGCAATACTATGCAGCCATAAAAAAGATGAGTTCAGGTCCTTTGCAGGGACATGGATGAAGCTGGAAGCCACCATTCTCAGCAAACTATCACAGGGACAGAAAACCAAACACTGCATGTTCTCACTCATAAGCGGGAGTTGAACAATGAGAACACATGGACCCGGGGAAGGGAACATCACACACCAGGGCCTGTTGAGGGGTGGGGCCTAGGGGAGGGATAGCATTAGGAGAAATACTTAATGTAGATGACATGTTGATGGGTGCAACAAACCACCATGGCACTTGTATACCTATGTAACAAAGCTGCACGTTCTGCATATGTATCCCAGAACTTAAAGTATAATAAAAAAAATAGAATGTTTCTACTACAATACAAATTTCCTCAGTGTGATGTATTATTTAACCTTTTCAGTAAAATGCAACATCATATGGGACTTCTGTAAAACAAGTATCTGTGCCTAGAATAGTTTTTGGAAAAAAAAAAAAAAAACAGGAAGATGTGAAAATCTAAACTGATAATGTAGAAATGAAAATGGAGTTAAACCAGACTAGTTATTCTTTCAAAATGAAAATGATTTATTTTAAGAAAAAACAATTTTCTAAAAGGTTATTTGAATGCTTAGTGGATTTATTTGTTGAATTTTATTTTGATAATAGTGTTGAGATATAATTCACATACCATATAATTCACCCATTTCAAGTGCACCATATCAGGCCGAGCCTGGTGGCTCATGCCTGTAATCCCAACACTTAGGGAGGATGAGGTAGGAGAATCATCTGAGGCCAGGAGTTCAAGACCAGCCTGGGCAACATAGTGAGACCCTACAAAAAATTTAAAAATAAGTCAGGTGTGGTGTTGTGTACCTATATTCCCAGATACTCAGAAAGCTGAGGTGGGAGGATAGCTTGAGCCCAGGAGGTTGACACTGCTGTGAGCCAAGTTCATGCCACTGAACTCCAGCCTGGGCGACAGAGTGAGACCCTGTCTCAAAAAAAAAAAAAATTTAAAAGGTGTACAATTCAGTATTTTTTCATATATTCATGCTTTCACAACCATCATCACAGTCTAATTTTAGAACATTTTCTTTTCTGCTAAAAGAAACCCTGCATGGATTAGCAGTCAATCAGCATTATCACACACTCCCATTGTCCAGCAGGATCCATTGTTAATCTGCATTCTGTCTCTATAGATTTGCCTATTGTGGATATTTTATGTATATGAATCACACAATATGTGGCCTTTTGTTATTGGCTTCTTTATTTACTGTAATGTTTTTCAAGGTTCATACATTGAAAATAAACATCATTCCACGTACCAATATGCCATTTCTTTTCATTGGTAAATAATACTTCATTGTATGGATATGCCACATTTTACTGATCCATTCATCAGTTGATAGACATTTGCATTGCTTCTACTTTTTGGCTCTTGGGAATAATGCTGTTGTAAACAGCTGCCTATATCCACAATAGGCAAATCTATGGAGATAGAATGCAGATTTACAATTAATCCTGCTGGAAGATGGGAGTGGGTAATAATGCTGATTGACTGCTGATCAGTGCAGGGTTTCTTTAAGCAAGAAAGAAAATGTTTTAATATTAGATTGTGATGCTGCTGTAAACATTTATGCACAAGCTTTTGTGTTTTCTATTCTCTTGAGTACGTAAATAGGAGTGGAATTGCTGCATCATATAGTAACTCTATGTTTAATTCCCAGTAAGAATGTAGTGACCTTACTGTTATGGGTTCAAGTCACAAATTGACTCTTGGAATCAAGTGGAGAGTCCATTCTATACCAAGCTCACATGATGGTTAATTTTATGTGTCATCCTGGCTAGGCTATGGTCAAACAACAGCCTAAATGTTTCTATATTGTACTTGTTAGATGCGATTAGCATTTTAATCAGTTGACTTTGAGTAAAGCAGATTGCCCTTCATACTATGAATGGGTCTCATGTAATCAGTTGAGGGCTTTAAGAGCAAAGACCGAGGTTGCCCAGATAGGAAGGAATTCTGCGTGAGTTTCCAGGCTTTGCACTCAAGACTGCAACACTGACTCTCACACTTTTCAGCCTACCAGCCCACTCGCAGATTTTTGACTTGCCAGGCCCCACACTCATATAAACCAATTTCTTAAAATAAATATCTCTGGATATATATCCATCCCCCTGAACTGTTTCTCTGAAGAGTCCTGTCTAATATACCACATGATTTAAGATTGAGGGAGACGTGGTTTCATACAAGACATCAAGGTTCTGGTAAAAAGGACAAGAGGTACAAAATATATGTTGGATGATAAAATCAAAGTGGATACTACTAAAAATCTTCTAATGTTTTAATCTAATATCCAACTTGCTCTGAAAGGTTCGCTTGCAATGTCACTTTCTATATTAATACACACAATAATAACACAAGTATTTTATTTTTTTGAGATAGGGTCTCACTCTGTCACCCAGGCTGGAGTGCAGTGGTGTGATTTTGGCTCACCGCAACCTCCGCCTCCAGTGTTCAAGTGATTTTCCTGCCTCAGCCTCCCTAGTAGCTGGAATTACAGGCACCTGCCACCACACCCAGCTAATTTTTGTATTTTTAGTAGAGACGGACTTTCTCCATGTTGGTCAGGTTGGTCTCGAACTCCTGACCTCAGGTGATCTGCCCACCTCAGCCTCCCAAAGTGCTGGATTACAGGTGTGAGTCCCCATGCCCGGCCAACACAAGTATCTTTTAAAAGTTGGAGGAGAGCTATGATGAATATATTATGTTTTCTTTCTCTGCTCTATTAAGATATTATTAGCATCTATTACTTATTTTCCATCTTGGACATTTTTGAAGAAACACAGTCATTGGATGGCATAGAACCAATGTGTTTTAATGTATAAAATGATTATGGTGTATGTCAGATCTATGAGTTTGGGTATAAGCACTTCATAGATGTTGTCCAGAGTGGGAAGTCTGGGGTGAAAGTAAAAATAGGCATACAGAGAGAAGTAGCTACAAGGAGCAGTCAAATACTTCTCTAATACCAATCTCACAAAGGTTTCCATTTATTTTATAGTTGTACAGATTCCCAATGAATCCCAGGATTTGAATTTATTAGACATTGCAATAATTATTATCTAAAAATAACTAGGAGCTTGTCTACTAAGTATCAATATACATATGTACACATAAACATATACACACATTTGGTCTGAGTCTTATGGGATCTGGCAAGTGCTAGGTGGACATGTTCAGAAGTGTTTCTAGAAGATACCAAGAAATACGGAAATATAGGAATAATAAAGCATAGTATATAAACCTATGCAAATTACAATAAATTTTATTAAATTCCCCTTATGGGCAACACTTTGGGTTTGGCACTTAGGTTAAAAAGGTACATGAGACTGATGACATCTCCCACAGATGTAAAATTCTTGTTGGAACAGACAACAGAAGCATTGTTTCAATCAGTCTGCTTTACTTTGCAAGTAGCCACACATCCAAATCACTTTGAGTTAAATAAAAAATAAATATATCACAATGTCACATCCTAAGGTAGGGAGGATAAAGATAACTTAATTCGCAAGTCCTGCCTCTGCTTCCCTTGACTCTCTTCACTTTGCTTGTTCTTATGTGGCAGTGGTGTGGACCTCATATCCAAGGTTTAGGATTTTTAGAAGAAGGAGAACCCGATAATTCTAAGTTTTAGCCTTCCATGTCAGAGTCTTGGATAGTACCTGTCATTGAAACTAAAAACAATCTCTGAAACCACAAGGTTGCTATACAATAAAAAGGGAGAAGAATGAATTACTATGGAAAAAGCATCAATTTTCTTAATAAATATAAAAACACAAATCATGTGTGCCAAATTTAAGAAAGGAAACATAATTATTACTACAATAACTCCGAGAAAATAATTAACAGATTTAGAATTAATGGGAAGTCTTAATGGAAGATGTATGTGAAACTGTTACAGTAAAGGTAAGAGTTAGAAAAGAGAGAATTTCAGATATATATATATAGTATATACGTATATATGTATATATATGTATATATGTATATATGTATATATATATATGTATATATGTATATATATGTATATATGTATATATATGTATATATATGTATATATGTATATATATGTATATATGTATATATGTATATATGTATATATATGTATATATATGTATATATGTATATATATGTATATATATGTATATATGTATATATGTATATATGTATATATATGTATATATGTATATATGTATATATGTGTATATATGTATATATGTATATATGTATATATATGTATATATATGTATATATGTATATATGTATATATGTGTATATGTGTATATGTGTATATGTGTATATGTATATGTGTATATGTGTATATGTATATGTGTATATATGTGTATATATGTATATATGTGTATATATGTATATATGTGTATATATGTATATATGTATATATGTGTATATATGTGTGTATATATATATATATCCTGAGCAAAGACACAGAGACAGCCTTGCACAGATGTGTTTAAGAGACAGTGAATAAACCGGATTGTCTGAACACCACGTGTGGAGCATTTGACAGAACCCAGATTACAAAAGGTCTTATGTACTTGTTTGAGGAATTAGTATTAATCTTTTGACAGCAAATTATATGATTGTACAGAAAAATCAACTGATGCCATATGAAGCCTAAATTCTAGTTTGCTACTAACTTTGCAACCTCTGGTAAACCACGTAAATTGCCTAGGTTTAAATTTTCTCATTAATAAACTGAGTAGGTTGGAATATGTGATTCCTAACTTACTTTCCAAACTTTATTTCCTTTTGACTCTATAAAACTCTGAAATGACATCAATATGAAAGTTTTCAGCAAAGAAGGAATACAGAAAGCACTGGATTAGAAAGGCAGGACTTACGAAAGTGTTTGAACCACTTTGAATGTAAAGGATGTAGCTTCAGGGGGTTCAGGTAGGAGACAATTATTGTTTGGGATCACGAGATAAGAACCCTAACTAGAACTGAAGCTCTGGGAATAGAAAAAAAAGAATAGTTGATTTTGAAAAGAAAACGTTTCTGGAGACTTAAGACTTTTGACAGACTTGATGATAGGGAATAGGAAGGTGAAATAAATCAAGATCAATCTAGGAACATAAGCCTGAGTAAGGTATAAAACATAAAAAATATGGAAACTAAGAGCAGGAGACGGTTTGGGGAAAAGATATCATTGAGCTCTCGAAATAAAAACGGCCATCGAGCTTTAGAACACATACTGAAATGTGGCTGAGAATGGTGGACATGAGACTCATTCACAGAGGGGCAATGAGTGATAAGACAAAAATAAAGATAAGATCAGAAACAGTACAGAACAAAATGGAAAGAGGCAAAATGATAATTCAAGGGTATGTCCATATTTAAGCAGTCAATATGAAGGGGAAATTTAAGAAGGGAGGAAAAGAGAGCTGTGTTCTGAAACTGAAGAAAACCATGTCGAGGCTGCAAATAGCTCACAGAGAGCAAGAATAGAGACATGGATATTAAATGTGGTCAAAAGGAGACCAAACATAGGTGACCCTGAAAAAAAGAGTTTGAGTAGGGTGAGAAAAGTAGTACTACGTAACAAGGAGTAAGAGACCGGAAAGTGGCCAATGCAGACTCATATTTAGAAACTTTGGTTGCAAAAAAAGGTCATGATAGGGCTAAATCTCAAAACAGAAAAGCGTGTTTGTTTGTGCTCAGGGAGGAAAAATCAGTACATAGGAAAAGAAGTTTAAAAAAGGGAATCATTAATAGAGAAAAGTAGCAGGTGATGCGATAGAGCTTAAGACAAAGAACAAAAGTGTGGGTGGAGCCTTCAAGAGAACCTGACACAATTCTCACAGGGACATACTGAGGTAGGGAGGGAAGTTGCTTTTGGAGAAATTTTGGTTTTGGTTGCAGAAAATATCGAGTAGCTAATTGAATTATCATTGTTACTTTGACACCTGTTAAGCATGTATTATATTCCAGGAACCATGATAAGTGCTTTCTGCATGGAATTTAATTCTCACAATGATCTTATGAGATAACTAACATTTCATGGGATAACTCACATTTTATAGATGATAAAATGTAAGGCTTAATATTTAGGCAACTTACCTAATATCACAGGACAATCAAGGTATGATGTAAAGCCAGACCTGTCTAACTCTGCTTTTAACTATTATCCATGTCCTTCTGTTATGCTGGCCTTAATCTTTTTCATAAATTAAAAGAGAACATCGGCCGGGTGCGGTGGCTCCCAGCATTTTGGGAGGCTGAGGTGGAAGGATCACTTGCACTTAAGAGTTTGAGACCAGCCTGGTCAACATGGCAAAAACTTGTCTCTACAAAAATTACAAAAATCAGCCAGGCGTAATGGCATGTGCCTGTATTTCAACTATGAGGGAGGTTAAGATGGAAGAATTGCTTGAGCCCAGGGGGTCGAGGCTGCAGCGAGCTAAGATCATGCCACTGCACTCCAGCCTGGGTGACAGTGAGATCCCGTCTCAAAAAAAATAAATAAATACAATAAAAGAGGACATCATTTGCTGACATTTAGAGTGAGTGTGGCATATGTTTGTGGACTAGATTTGTAACCTATTTTATTACTTAGAAACATAGTCTAAGGTGGACATAAAATATGAAAGCTTAAATATACCTGAGCCCTAAATTTCTACGTTGAACAGAGCTGGGAAAACAATGATAAGAAGGCTCGTTGTTGCCTTACCCATGAATTCACGACTTTGCTATTCTCCAGTAGGGAGCAGCACACAACCACCTATGCAACCATTTACTATCGCAAACAATACAAGACAAAGAAAACCTTTTGAAGATTCCACTGTGAGTAGTGAAGAAACTGAACCTCTGATAATTGGGCCCTGTCTTCAGAAAGCATTTAATGAAATACGTAGATTATAGTTTTGCCCTTTATTGCTTTATATATGCATTAGTTAAAAGAGCTATTTTGTCAATCCTATTTGAGAATCGTAAGAGAGCAGAAATGCTCTTGATTATAGATTGATGTAAAGAGCAAATAAATTTTAACTTAATATCAAACATAATTCTTAAAATTCAGAGTAATGAGAAAAATACTGTAAAGTCAATGCTTGGACATTGATGCATAAAAGATATTTCTGCATTTAAAACTTTGAAGTATAAGAAAGTACTATTTGTCAATGATTAAATAAAAAAGGACACAATAATGCTATAAAATGAAGGTTTTAGTTTTTGTTTGTTTTTGGTTTTTTTTTGTTTTTTTTTTTTGTTTTTGGTTAGAAGGCCACTGGGCCATGCCAAGTTTTTGTTATAAATATGATACATCCTATGTTTGTGATTTTATGAATTTGGTTCATAACATTACTATTACATTGAACACTTTGTATCAAAAATTATTTTGGGGTGTTGAAGGTACAATTACTACCAAATGGAAGAAAAATCATGGTTGTTGCTGAAGACACAGACCAGAAATGTAAAAATGGAAGAGAAATTCAAATCATCTAGTGACTAAGCTTTTTGGTTTAAGATAAATATTATGTTTCTGGACAATCTTACATTTTTTTACTCAATGAGCACAACATTTTAAAATTAAATACACTAGTTCTGGCTTTAGAATGTTCAAAATTAACCGTAAGAAATAAGCTTTGTTGTGTAGGGGTCAAGGCCTTTGGCCCTCTGGAGGTTCAAAAATTCCTGACATGAGGCAGATTAATAGGAGAAAAGGCATACACATGTATTTGACATGTATACAGAGGAGCCTTCAGCATGAAGACTCAACCCCCAGTAAGATACTGAAGCTTATATACCACCTTGAGGTTGTAGAAAGACAGTTGGTTCAGAGCATGGGAAGAAACAGGTTATGCTGTTAAATCAGGTTTTTGTGGCAAGATAGGTGATGGGAGGGGCAGAATAGGAGGCTTGCCTAGCAAAGGTGGTCTTGCTGTGTAGACGAAACCTGTTATGGGAAAGGGGTCCCGATCCAGACTCCAAGAGAGGGTTCTTGGATCTCACATAAGAAAGAAATTAGGGCAAGTCTTTAGAGTAAAGTGAAAGGAAGTTTATTAAGAAAGTAAAGGAATAAAAGAATGGCTACTCCATAGACAAAGCAACCCCGAAGGCTACTGGTTGCCCATTTTTATGGTTATTTCTTGATGATATGCTAAACAAGTGGTGGATTATTCATGCCTCCCCATTTTAGACCATTTAGAGTAACTTCCTGATGTTGCCATGGCATTTGTAAACTGTCATGGTGCTGGTGGGAGTGTAGCAGTGAGGATGACCAGAGGTCACTCATGACCATGTGGGTTTTGGTGGGTTTTGGCCGGCTTCTTTACTGCAAACTGTTTTATCATCAAGATCTTTGTGACCTGTTTATAGTGCTGTCCTCCTATCTCATCCTGTGACTTAGAATGCCTTAACTATCCGGGAATGCAGCCCGGTAGGTTTCAGCCTCATTTTACCCAGCTCCTATTCAAGATGGAGTTGCTCGGGTTCACATGCTTCTGACAAAACCTCAGAGGTAGCAGCCCTCAGAGAGATTAGGTGGTAAGTGTCTCTTTTTGGAACATTAAAGGTGTCAGACTCTCGGCTAATCTATCCTAGATCCAGGAAAGGGCCTAGAAACGGATCTAGAAAACATTAGCTGCATTAATGGAGATTCTCTACAGATGCAAATTTCTGCCACAAAAGACTGTTTTGCAGGGCCACTTCAGTCTGCTGGCCCTGTGGCAACCATTTCAAAATACGTCCAAGAAATATATTCTGGGGTAATAAATTACGACTTCCTTCAGTTTAGCAACCAAACATGAGTTTTATATATTTTATTGTTAGAGTAGGTAGCTAGTCAGACATGAGCACCGCAGGAGAGGGAGCCCCCCTACCCCCGACCAGAAATGTCAGGTGACCATCAAGTGATGGTGAAGTGGTTGTTACCTGTCTCTCTAAAATAATTGGCCACAGCCAACACCAGGAAAAGGCAGTCTCCCAATTAACACAAAAAACCTGAAACTCGGGATCAGCAGCTTCCTGATAAGATCTTAGGAGTTAGGCAAGTGGGCTCAAGCACACACATTAAGAGGCAAAATGGTAGAGTTTAACTGGTGTATGGCCTTCTAGTGATATTCAGCTGGTAAGGGAAGAACGCCTCAAATGAGCATGCATATAGTTTCACTAAACACACTGTGCATGCTCCTCTCCCAAGTGCTGGCAGGACACTGTGCATGTGGACAGCCCACCCAAAGGGAAGAATCAGGGGAGAAGGGACACATGACCCCAGATGAATGCCAACATATAAAACCCCAAGTCAAAGGTCATACAGGGCCCTTGACTCTCTCAACTCACCTTCTCAACCCTCTTCCAAGTATACTTTCGTTCCTGTTCTAAACTTTTTAATAAACTTTCACTCCTACTCTAAAACTTGCCTCAGTCTCTCCTTCTACCTTATGGCCCTCAGTCGAATTCTTTCTTCTGAGGAGCAAGAATTGAGGTTGCTGCAGACCTGTATGGATTCACTGCCAATAACATCATTGGTAAATTCTTCTTACTACCTATGAGTTAACCATTTTCTGTTGCTGAGGCTCTGACACCTCACCTGGAAACAGTGACACAGCCTCAGGAGGTCCTGACACGTGCTCAGGGTGATTGGGCTACCGCTTGGTTTTATACATTTTAGGGAGATATGAGACATCAATTAATACATGTAAGATGTATATTGGTTGAGTGCAGAAAGGCAGGACAACTCGAAGGAAGGGCTTCCAGGTCATAGGTGGATTCAAGAATTTTCTAATTGGCAATTGGTTTAAAGAGTTAAGTTATTGACTAAAATCAATAGGAAGGAATGTCTGGGTTGAGATAAGAGTTTATGGACACCAAGGTTCCCATTATGCAGATAGAATCCGTGGAAGGGAGTATTTCTTACCAGTCTTAAAGAGTCTGTTCTATCAGTCTTAAGGCCTCTGTTTTCATGTTAATGTTGGTCAACTGTGCTTGAATTCCAAAGGGAGAAGGGTATAATGAGGCATGTCAGACCCTCATTTCCCATCATGGCCTGAACTAGTTTTTCAAATTAACTTTAGAATGCCTTTGGCTGTGAGGAGGAGTCTGTTCAGTTGTTTGGGAGGCTTAGAATTTTGCTTTTGGTTTACTTCTAATAAAGTTTTTGGATTTTTTATAATTTAGTTGAGGTATAATTGAATTGAAATACAATAAGCTGCATATATTTAAAGTATATAATTTAATTTGCTGTGACATCTGTATATGTCTGTGTAACCCTCACCTTAATGAGGATAACAAGAATTTCCATAACTCTGAAAAGTTTCCTTGTGCCCCTTGCAACTCGTCCCTTCTTCTGCCTTGTCCCAAGGCAGTCACTAACTTGCTTTCAGTCATTACCACTTTCTTTACAAGAATTTGTAAGTGGACTCACACAATTTGTAGAAGGTATAAGAATGGTGAATAAGCAGATGAAAATTTCAATGTTTGTAGTCATCAGGGAAATGAAAACTAAAACTACAATGAGAGTAATATATGCTTATTTGAATTAATAAAATGTAAAAGGTTGATGACCAAACCATGTGTTGGCAGGGTGAAGCAACTGAAATTTTCATACATGGGTGTGGGAATGTAAAATGGTACAGCCGCTTTGGGAAACAGTTTGACCATTTCTTCAAAAGTTAGATACACCTGTCATATGACCCGGTCACTCCACTCTAGAGCATTTACTCAAGATAAGTGAAAACATGTCACACCAATACTTTTACATGGATAGTCATAGCAGCTTTATTTGTAATAGCCCCAAACTTGAAACAACTCAAACGTCAATCAGTATGTGCATGGATAAATAAATTATGGCATATCAATACAATGGAATATTGCACAGTAATAAAAAGAATGAACTATTGACACATGCCAACAACAGGGCTGAATCCCAAAGTGTGTACATTTTTAAAGCTTTCCTGCCTTTAAATCAGGGGTTTTCAGTGAGGGAGAGTGAAGAGGCAAAAAAGGAAGAAGGGAGATCTGGCTTATTGTAATCATGTAAAGACTTTTTCCCTAAATGTACACACAAGATTGATTCCATGGAGTATATCAGGCAGAGAAAAACAGAAAGAATGCTAATATATTTGCAACTTCTTTCCTTGTCTCCCTTCCTCCATGGAAATGTCAAACATGGGAAAAGGAGAACTAGATATATTTAACTTTCTTGGCATGTCTTTTGTCAAACTACATAGCTTTCAGCTTTTCTTAGGCCAAATGAATCCTAGATATTGACAGCATGAAAATATCCATGATTTTTAAGTATTTCTCCAAAATAGGAGAGACCCATGACGAATAATAGATAGGAAACCCTATTGAGCAAATAGATCTACTAGAATTTCCAGGCCAACATAGAGACCAAGCAAACCTGAGAGCCACAGTCCATTTTCTTTTAAGTAATATTACTTTGTAGTTGTTCTAGGAAGTAATATTACCCAAAAGAAAAAAGAAGAAACATCATGAGTTAATGCAATATTGAGCTATCTAAGGGATAACAAAATCATTCTAGTCTTTTTATTAAGACTTTTACTTCCCTATAGCATAATTTCTTTATAATTGGTCATCCTGATAGTGACAGGAGGCAGCCAAATGCCTAGGCAGATAGGGGCAGGTACTTGGTGAAACCCCACCTCCAAGCTGAAGACAGTTTAAACCTGAAAGCCAAGCTACAAGCTAAATCCTGGGACTAGATTGAGAACTTGTCCTCCTGTTTGGTGTGCTTTCCTCTGATTAATCCCTACCCTTCACCTATTTTACGTATACCTACCCTTTCCTAATTGGTTTTCTATGCTGTTGTGCCCACCTTTGACTGGTGTTTTTACTTTAAGCTTTGTTACATACTCACAAACCAATCAGCATACACTCCCCATCCTATGCCTATAAAGACCCCAGACTCAGTCAGTGGAGGTGGAAATGAACTGACTTTGGGAAAAGACAACCTGATTTTTGGGAAGATTACCAGTATACCTTTCCTGTCCCTTCTCTAGCTCCCTCTCCTCTGAGAGCCATTTTCATTGGTCAATAAAATTCTCTACCTTCACCATCTTTCAACAGTCCATGTGACTTCAATCTTCTTGGATGCTGGACAAGAGCTCAGGACCCACCGAGTGTGGGTACCCAGAAAGGCTGCCACACCAGCCCTTTGCCCTCATTGGTGGAGGGCAGCTGCCCCATGTGCTGAGGCAAAGAGCCAACAGAGCTGCTAACACACCACCGTCCATGGACAGCAGAACTAAAGGAACACTGTAACACCCCTTTCTGGGGCTTCAGGGTCACAGGCACCCTTGCATGGTCGCTGCCATATTCCCCTTGAGGCGACATGCCTAGTCTGGCTATGGGCCCTGCATAGAGCTTGTTCCTGTGTCGGCACCCTGCACAGCCAGCCAGGTCACGGACTGACTCACTCTGATGCTACCTCCCACAAGGGGTTGAGTGCAGAGGGCCAAGTAGAGGAGGTGCCCCTGCCATGAGTCCAGTGAAGGGACCAAGAAAAATCCTGCATCAATCCTTTCATAAAGCTCTTCCAATTTCAGTTGTCCTCTTATTATATATTCAATCATAAGTTTTCTTTTTGCAATTCATTCTGAATGAAATGATTGCTGTTCTTGTTATTATGGAAAGTTCTTGATTATGGATTTCAGTGTGGTATGTTTGTCTAGGTGCTTCCAACCGGCTCATGACTACTGTGACCTTTATTTGTTCTCCCGAAAAGCAATCCCCCACTCATCTCAGGTTTGTAATTAGAGCCATTAAACCTATGTTTTTCTTTACTCTTTTCCTTTTCCCATTTCAATTTCATCTTTCATTGTCCAATAAACAAATCTGCTATTCTTATTTTTCAATTTGATAATATGGCACATATTCAGTGAATCCCATAGCTCTATGTATGACCTAGACAAGGGCCCCGTCCCTCAAACTGACCTTCCACATTTGCATGCATTCCCTATGTCTTGTTCCTATATTTTTGTTTTCTCCAGATGTTTTATAATTGCTTCCATTGTCTCTCTTACAAAAGAAGACCCCCCCCCCCATAATAGTAATTAAAAGCAATCCTCTGCTTGGATCAACTAGACCAACATATGACAAGCAAAACCTCTTAAATAATAACAGGACCAGAATCTTCCTCCAAACTTGAAGAAGGCAGATTTTTGGGAAAGTCATGATCAGCATACACCTATCACAAACTGAAAGACATGTTAGTAATTGCAGAAATTTGATGAAAAGTAGAGGGAAAACAAACAGCTTCATAAACTTTGCAACAAATAGGAAGATAATTATATTTTGCATTTTTTTAATGTGGGAAGCATTTTAATCTTATTGAAGTATTTATTTCTGTAAAACATACTATCAGAAATTTGTAATTTAGATTTGAAAATTAAGTTTTTAAATATCTGTAATCAAATCCAATTAATGCAAAAAGTCAGTGACTTTAGTGTATGAATTAATATATATCAATTATAGTAATAAATTAATTACTATTAATAGGGGTAATGACTCAATCTTTCACACAATCCAAAAATACAGGTTCTAGTATTATTAGAAATCTACACATAGGAGACTGAAGCTCAGAAAAAATAAAGTAAATTAGAAAATATAAACAAGGTAAAGCAGCAACAAAAATTCATTGTGAGAGTATTCTTATGCAATCAAATGCATAACAGTGCAAATCCCCTCCCAGAAGGGGAGAGAAATGTCTCTAAATTATTGTTCTGGAATGTTTCTTGGAAGAAAGATTTTTCTATCCGTGGAAGTAAATTAAAGAGTATAAATTTTGTATAGAGGAAGTCTGTCTCCATCTTTCCCTGGCTCTCTGTTTATAAAAACCTTCCTAAAAAGATGGTTGTAGAGCAAATTGGCTGTTATGCCTCAATGTGGAATAACTTAAGAGTTTAATGGAGAATTGTCTCTCAACAAAAAGCAGTTAGACTATCCTCAATGTATCTATAAAGATGACTAAGTTCAGAAAATTAAGGAAGTTTATAGAGTTTGTGATATAGTTTGGATATTTGTCCCCAACCAAATCTCATGTTGAGATGTAATCTCCAGTGTTGGAGATAGGGCTGGGTGGGAGGTGTCGGGTCGTTCGGGCAGATCCCTCATGAATGGCTTGGGACATCCCTTTGGTGATAAGTGAGATCTTGCTCTGAGTTCACATGAGATCTGGTTGTTTAAAAGTGTGTGGCATCCCCCACCCCCCACCTTCTCTCTTTCTTGTTCCTGCTTTTGCCGTGTGATATGTCTGCTCCCTCCTGCTTTGCCTTCCACCATGATTGTAAGTTTCCTGAGGTCTCCCTAGAAGCTCAGCAGATGCCAGCACCATGCTGCTTCCTTAAAGCTTGCAGAACCATGAGCCAATTAAACCTCTTTTCTTTATAAATTACCTAGTCTCAGGTACTTCTTTATAGCAATGCAGGAACCACTTAAGATATTTTCAGTTATCTGAGAGTTACCCTTGAAAACGTATAACAGGCTCAAGGTGATAGTTCCGAGAATTTAGCAGCACTAGTTGCAGGACTTTGGAGTATTAACAGATACAAAGACTAGTTCAGGTGATACTGAGGCGATTGCTAGTTTTCAGATATTACAAGAAGGGTAGGTATTTCATGAAGCATAGGAGAAAAAAATAAATAAAAGAAGTGTCTTCTAAAAGAAGGAACACAAAACAAGAGAGGGAGGAGGAAGTGGAGAAAAAAGAAAGAGAAAGAGACAGAGAGGGAGAAAAGGTAGCATAAACACCCAATGGGTTAATTTTGCCCACTGCCCAGATAGATCTGATTTATTAAGACAGGGAAATTGCAATAGAGAAAATGTTTAATTCATGCAGGACTGGCTGAACTCTTGGTGTTGTACCTTCTATGAGTTTTGACAAAATGAATGACTTCTACCCATGATTATAATATACAAACTAGTTCTACGGCCCTAAAAATCTTCTGTGTTTTGCCTGTTCATCCTTCCCTCCCTCAACCTGGCAACCATGGATTTTTTACTGGCTCCAGAATTTTGCCTTTTCCAGAATGCCATATACTTGGAATCATACTGAATATAATCTTCTTAGATTGGCTTGTTTCACTTAGTAATATGGATTTAAGTTTTATGCATGACTTATCGTAGCTTTATGGCTTTATTTTTAAGAGCTGAATAATATTCCATTGTACCTCAGTTTGCTTATTCATTCATCTACTGAAGGACATCTTGGTTGCTTTCAAGTTTTGGCACTTATGAATAAAGCTGCTATAAACACTTGTGTGTGGGGTTGGGAGCAGTGATGCATGCCTGTAATCCAAGCACTTTGGGAAGCCGAGGTAGGCAGATCACAAGGTTGAGACCATCCTGGCCAACATGGTGAAACCCTGTCTCTACCAAAAATACAAAAATTAGCTGGGCATGGTGGCGGGCACTTGTAATCCCAGCTACTTGGGAGGCTGAGGCAGGAGAATCGCTTGAACCTGGAAGGCAGAGGTTGCACTGAGCTGAGATTGTGCCATTGCACTCCAGCCTGGGCAACAGAGTGAGACTCTGTCTCTAAAACAACAAAACAAACAAACAAACAAAATACAAAAACGCTTGTGTATAGTTACTTATGCCCACACATAAAAGTACATTTGTGTATAGATACTTATGTCCACACACAAGAACTCTGATGAAAAAACCAAATAACTAAATAAATAATGAGACATTCCATGTTCATGGGTAGGAGTACTCATCAATATGTCAGTTCTTCCTAGCTTGCTTTATAGATTAAACACAATTCCAGTAAAAACCCTAGTGAGTTATTTTGTGGATAACAACAGATTCTAAAACGTATATGGAGAGGAAAAAGTATCAGAATAGCCAACTGAAACTTTACTTCTTAGGATAGAGTGACCTCATCCAAGCTCCTTCAATGTCAGACTGGAAACTGGGAATCTTTCAGAGGGTTTTCAGTGTACTTTTTGTCACTTCTGTATTTGTAAAAAGGCTGCAGTCACAAAAATAACAGCTAGTACCCATTTGATGTTTAATATGTACCAGGTATTGTGCTATGTACTTTATATACATTAGTATACTTCTTGTAACAAATCAATGGATTAGGAAACCATTATTATGGTCATATTAACAATGAGGAAACTGGGTCAGGCATGGCTCACCCCTGAGCCTGGGTCAGGTGGCTCACACCTGAAATTCCAGCTGCATTGGGAGGCCAAGGCAGGAGGATTGCTTAAGCCCAGGAGTTTGAGGCCAGCCTGGACAACATGATGAGACCTCCTCTTTACAAAAAATTAAAACATTAGCTGTGCATAGTGGTGTGTGCTTGTGGCCCCAGCTACTCAGGAGGCTAAGGCAGGAGGATTGCTTGAGTCTAGAAGGTCAAGGCTGCAGTGAGCCATGTTTGCACCACTGCACTATAGCATGAGTGAAAGAGTGAGATCCTGTCTCAAACAAACAAACAAACAATAAAGAAACTGAAGCTCAGCATTTAAGTCACAGAGTTAGCAAGTAGTAAAGCTTAGGTTTGAACGTGTAGTAGAGCCTGGGTTTGAACCCAAGGAGTCTGGCTTCAGATCTTACATTCCTGGGCAATAGGCTGAGTTGATTCATATCACACAATATTACTTCTTTCAAAGGTAGCAGGTGGGAGAAGGAAGGAGTTAATAACAGGATTTCTCTCACTTAATAGTGTCTATGATTCCTCTAAGGGTTTCACTGAATAAAGGTACCTCTCTTATTGCAGTTTATTCATCATAAGCAGAATTTCATAATTTTTCTCCTTATTCTTATTTATATCATGTTGTACTAATCTGTAGAATATTAAAATCACTGTCATTTATTACTCCTGCCTCAACTTTTTTTCTGAAATCATTGCTGCCATCTTAGAAAACTTACAAATTTATAGCAAAAAATAAATGAGAGTCGGTGGCTCAAGCCTGTAATCCCAGCACTTTGGGAGGCCGAGGCGGGTGGATCACGAGGTCAGGAGATCGAGACCATCCTGGCTAACAAGGTGAAACCCCTTCTGTACTAAAAAACAAAAAATTAGCTGGGTGCAGTGGTGGGCACCTGTAGTCCCAGCTACTCGGGAGGCTGAGGCGGGAGAATGGTGTGAACTCGGGAGGAGGCGGAGCTTGCAGTGAGCCAAGATCGCGCCGCTGTACACCAGCTTGGGTGACAGAGCGAGACTCCATCTCAAAAAAATAATGATAATAAATAAATAAATGAGAGTGTAAAGAGAGGTTCCTTTCATTCTATTCATTTTGACAGGTCACCTCCTCTCGTTTAATTCTGTTTGAGATATCAAAGGCATATTATTCACAGCAATGCAAAAGGTATACACTGGGTTTTGAAATTCATTAATAAGTCTTCACCCTCCTTCGGTGTAATGGCCCTTGGATTTTTATCTTCTGCCCTTCATCTATCCTCCAGCTACATGCTTGTTTTTCTCTTTTAATTAGCAAACTCATAGGAGTGAGTCACAATTTTATCTCCTTTCCTATGAGTAGAATATTTTTGTCCATCCTTAATATAAAAAGTAAAAGTGATAAAGGCAAATTACAAGCTTTGATTGTTTTGCATCTCTGCTTGAAAAATTATTTTTAAACCCTTCTTAAATGAAAAATGTTATTAACTAATTTAACACAGAGATTATTTTAAAGCCAGTACACTCCACCTTTAGTAAATAATGATAGGAATGTTATTGCATCTTACTTGAACTAGTGTACCTTTACTTGGGTTAAAATAGCACACCACGTATCTTTTTATAGTAATCTGATGGGGATGATTATAAAGTTTAGAGCACTATATCTTCATGATTTTGAACTAATCTGAATTTCTATTCAAATGTTAATTCTTTCTCCTGCATTTTATGTCATTCTCATTGATTTTTACATGTAGATATGGAGTGGAAAGCCATTATGCTCAGATAAGTCTCATTCAAATTTATTTGATAATCATTGAGAATTGTGATGTTCAGGAACTCTAATGAGCACTTTGGATTCACTATTTCATTCAGCTTTCATAGAAATCCATGAAGGAAGGTATACTCTTCCATTTTAGTTGAGCAAATTCTGTTTAAAAAAAATTAAATTTTTTATTGGTGGTTAAATTTTTAACTAAATGGGAGAACTAGGGTGAATCATCTGGTGAAATTAAATCACACACTTATTGAATAGAGGGGGAAGGAGAGACAACTTTCAACATGCTGTGGGGAGGGACAGGACTTATGAAACCTTGATAGAGAGGGGTGTTAGAGCAGGACCACTAGCTTCATTGATGGAGAGGCTCAGGGTGTATTTAACAGAAAATAAATAAATGTAAAAGAAGTTTAAAAGGACAAGTAAGAAAGTAGAGATGATTGTTATTTTAAATTTGGGACATGTAATAGTTGAAATGTTGAATGTCATTTGAATTCAACACTTCCTTTATCTCTCTCATCTAAAAGGAAAAGGTGCCACTCACTGCTGCCATCAGCCTCTTCATCCTTAACTTAATTAACTCATGACTCTTATTTTGCCATTACTGTCAGCTGCATTGCTTTGCCAAAGCTTTCTCAGTGATATCTGCATCTTTAATTCCAATGGATATTTTCCAGACCTCAACTGAGTTGAGCTTTTTCCATACTTACTACAATTAATTGCTCTTCTCTGATTTTGAAAAATTCTCCCCTGTGTTGCATCACTTCACATCCCCTAGTCTGAATCTTACTTCTTTTATTGCTCTTTCCTTTTCAGTTTCCTTTGCAATATCCTCCTCTTTGCCAAGTAACTATTACAGTTCTAAGGTTATATCCCATGCTCTTTTTGCTTTCTATTCTATATCCTTAGTCTCATTTGCACCAGTTTTTATTACTATCTACCCTTGATGAGTCACAGATGTCTGTCTCCAGTCCAGATTTCTCCTCTGAGCTCCAAACCAGAATTTCCAACTGCCTACTCAACTCTACTGGGATATATTGAAGGCCTCCAAATTAATCATGTTCAAAACCATTCTCATGTGCTCTTCCTCCCTTCCTCAAACTCAATCCTCTTCTACTGTTCCCTACCTCAGCAAGTCACAACCATCTCCAAAACGACCCACCATCCCCTACCACATCTTATGGTAATGAATTATCAACAAGATATGTTAATTTGGCCTCCAGAATACATCATACTTCTGTCTACTTTTCTTATTCTCCTCCCTTAGTGCCCTCATTCAAGTTATTATTACATCCTTTAGAAGCATTTTGAATAGTTGCCCAGTCATATGTACAACCATACTCTTTCTCCCTTTAGTCATTTTTCCACAGGACAAAGTTATCTTCTCAAATTTCAAATCTCATTATACTATCCACTGAGCACTTGTTTTTAAACTAAAGACAAAATTTCTAATGTATCTTAAAAGGCCCGGCATAGTCTAATCTTTCCAATTTCACTTCACTCTATTCTCTCCCTTCCTCTTTGAGCTCCAGCCACTGCAGATTTTTACACGCTCTGTGATTTTTCTCACCTCAGGGCCTTTGCACATGCACTTCTTATAGCCTTGAATAGTTCTCTTCTTTGATATCATAACTGAAGCCTCATTCCCAATTCAAATTTACTTACTCAAAGAAAACTTCCTAACCCCTCTGACTAGATCATCACTTATATATTATGTACATATAGGATAATATCTATTGCTTTCATAGCAGATAGTGCATTTTATATGTATTATGTTGCTCATTTATGCCATGGCTTTCTTCCTCTTAGACTAGAAGCTCCATGAAGTTGAACTCATACTTGTTTTTGCTCATCATTGCAGCCCTCTAATTTGGCATGGTGCCTATTCTGTATAGCACGTAATGCATATTAAGTCTATGAATGAATAATTGAATGACTTAACATAGTCAAAGTTGGAAAGGTAACCTTTATCCTACAATTCCACTGGAGATACATAGTGTATACCCCTTACTACAGTAACTATTTTAAGAACAGACACTAGTTTTATCCACTCATATTTCCTGCAACTGTCTAAGTTTGAGTACAGTAAGTGCTTTGTTCACAGGTAAACTGAAATAATACAAGTGGAAATAAAACAACACAAACCAGTGTTTTGTTTAGATATTTAATGTTTAAAGCAATGTCTCCCCTACTGCCTAATCATAAGAATCACAAATTCTTGGGTGTTCTTCAGAGCAACAGAATCAGGGTAGAAAACCAGTGAATCTGAATCTGTAAATCTGAGAAACAGCGGTTTAATAGTGCTATGTATTTATATTAATAATAGACATAGTGATTAGAAAAAACTGACATCATTCACACATGTCTTAAGGGAAGCTATGTTCTTCTTTTCTTCTTACCTTCCTTTCTTTCTTCTATCCATTAGTTTATATTGATACAGTCCAAAAATAAAGTTTATTTATGACAGACCTACAAATGTTCTCTTCTTTTTTCCTGATTCATATGTACATTTTGTATTTTATCTGACCAATTTTTTGCTAAGGGCAGAGATATGTTTGTCCTCCTCTGTGATAAGGAAATTATTACTCATATCTTGAGGTAGGAGAGACACTAGTTAAGGTTGAATGCTGATAGTGTGGTTGTACCTGATAATATATGATTTATCCTAATCCACAATGGCACAATTGTGTCTCATACATTTTACTGCATATTCTTTTGGGAAATCTTAACCTAAGTACTACCATTTTTCTAGGTTCAACTGTGTGGGCTAAATGGTCTGGAAAATAGCTAGGCTGAGGAAGCCATGTTAAGATTATTACAACAGCATTTTAGTGAAAAATTAGAGTATCAAGGAAGAAACATACTCAGACGAATAACCTCATATTGATTTTTTACAAAGGGACAAGTGGTTTCCAAGAGAAAGGGAGAGAGAATCTTGTCTTTTGTTTGGCATGTTAAAATGATGATAAATCAGATTAATAACATTCTAATGGTTCCAATTTTGGAACAATCAAGATTTCTGCCTGTGTGGGATTTCGGTTTAAATATTACAATTTCATATTTTAAACATAGCCATCTTTATCTTTTGTAACTTAAAGATAGCCATCTTTATTTCATGCTCAATTCACCACATAGAGTTAGGATAAAAGTCAAGTCCCTGAAGAACACTAAGGACTTCTCCTTACCCAGTGCTTTTTTTCCATAAAGAAAATTGCAGTACAAAATCTCTTCCTATATTATCTAAGCTCTATTCAGAAAAGAAGAGTGCTGGCTGCTGGCAGAAGCCCATTATCCAGAAGGTGGCCTTACCAGGTTCAGGATAATACTCCCTCCCTGCAAACTGGCCTTTGTCAGTCATCAAAGCTGCCCTTCACTGTGAGAAAGTCTGTTTCCCATGTATGTGATTTATCTAAAGGGACACAAGTGGTCCCCCATTTCATTGAAATTTAGTTTGGGACCACTTTATGCTGAACAGAATTGAAAATGAGGAAGTAGAAAAGGTCTTTTCCAAAAACCACTCACAAAGTCCATGCAATAATGTTATTGATGTTAACTTATGTAATATTTCCCAAACTAAATTTTCTAAAATAAGAGTTGTATAAGTACAAGTTCAAAAAAGAAGGAGTTCTTATACTGTGTTCCTTTTTTGAAGATGCATAGCAGTAAGGAAATATGTTGAACTTTATTTAACCTTGTATGTCAAAATCTTATTTGAGGAAACTAATCCCTTGCAGATTACCACAGACTGGGTGGTTTATAAGTAGCGGAGGTTGATTTCTCACAGCTTCGGAGGCTGGGAAATCCAAGATCAAGGTACTGGCGGATTTGGTAACGCCCACTTCCTGGTTCATACTAGGGCTGTCTGCGCTCTGTGTCCTCACATGGTGGAAGGGGTGAGGAATCTCTCTGGGGCCTCTTTTATAATGGCATTAATCCCATTCATGAAGCTTCCACCCTCATGCCCTCATCACCTTCCAAAGACCTCACCTCCAAATACTATCTCAGTGGGGATTAGGCTTCAGCATATGAATTTCTGGGGAACACAATCACTCAGTCTACAGCATGTTAGGTTGAATGTTTGTTGTCTCAATATGAGGAAAGACACCTCATATTGAACCTTAATCATTACACAGTAACTTTTAAGGTGCCCATTCATATAGTTATTTATTAAAAATGGAATGAATAAATGAATGGATTAGTGGATGGATAGAGGATAGATGAACAAATAAATTAATGAATAAAAATAATCCCTAGGCCCAACACAATGAATATAATTATCAAATATAATTATGGTAAAGATGGAATAAGAGTTGCTAAAGTCAGATGTTACCGGTAAGATTAACCAATATTTGCAATAGATACAAAAATTCTGTCAGATCATTCTTTTAATCAATATGTTAACCTCTTAGAGGATGCTTCTTCTGAATCTCTTTCCATTTTACCTCTATTTTCTTCAAATCCCTTCCCCTTCCCCAACCACGTCATCTGCTATACTACAAAACCTCTTTATATTTTGGCCAGGAGTGGTGGCCCATGCCTGTAATCCCAGCACTTTGGGAGGCCGAGATCGGCAGATAACTGAGGTCAGGAGTTTGAGACCAGCCTGGCCAAAATGGCAAAACCCCATCTTTACTAAAAATACAAAAAATTAGCTGGGTGTGGTGGTGTGCACCTGTAATCCCAGCCACTCAGGAGGCTGAGGCACAAGAATTGCTTGAACCCGGGAGGCAGAGGTTGCAGTGAGCCAAGATCACGCCACTGCACTCCAGCCTGGGCAACCCAGCAAGACTCCATCTCAAAACAAACAAGCAAAAAAATGAACAAAAACCCCCCACAAACCTCTTTATATTTTTATCATACAACATAATAATTACATGTTAACTGTCCCCTGCATTAATAATTATTAATCTCTACCATGTACCAGGCACCAGGCACTCTTCTGAGCATTCCACACATATTATCTCATTCATTTCTGTATTGTGAGCAGTAGCTGCTATTATTTTCCTCATTTTATAGATGCAGATACTGAAGAGTTAAGGGTCTCACTCTAAGCTGTGCAGCTAATAAGTGAGAAAGCTGAGATATCAGCCCAGATGTCTAACTGAAGAACCCTTACTTGTCACTACTCTTCTCTATTTATAATCTCTCCACACTGGAGAGGATGTTCCTCTTATTCTTTTTGTCTTTAAAAGCAAGGGCTTTTTTGCTCCTGTTGACTAACATTAGCTTCTCATATACATAAGTTCCTATAACAATGAATAAAATGAAACCCACATGCCTACATTGAAACTCCGACTATTATTGCATTACATAGTAACTATTGTTCATCATAATGATTACAAGACACTAAGAAAGGGATAAACAATGTTGAAAATATTCTGCCTCAGAAGACAGAATAGTCTATAACACAGTTAAACTATTCATTATGCTTTAAGATACCAGGGTTTAAAAGAAACAAATCCCATTATAGTCTAAAAACACCCTATTTAGTAAAAAAAATCCCATGTGTAGTCAGGTGTTAAAAATAAATAATGTCCTTTGAGTTCTGGATCCCAGTTTTATTATATTCTACTTACACAACTTGCATATCTACACAGAGTTTTTACTGTCAAAATTTATACTCAGTTATACTTCCTCGCTTCATGACATCTCTTGTTGGAATCTTAATAAAATATGGCCCTACATGAGCTACTCGATGAAGTGATTTAAACTAAAACATGTTTCCCATGCAACCCTAACATCCTCTGTCAGCTGATGGTTAGAGATTAATGTCACAATTAGTATGTGGGCATTTAATATGCCAACCTCCTGGGTTTGGAACACTCATAAAATGCTATGAGCTCAGCTGGGCATTTTGTTATCATAGATCACAAAGGTAATATAAACAGACATCTGCTGGGCCTCTGCCGAGACAGAGTTTGAAGATAGTCCTCTCATGGAGTAAGATTTTATTTAGGCTTAAAAAAAAAAAAAAAAAAAGACTTTCAAAGTGGAAACATTGTTTCAGCAGGTAAATATCACAATGCATTTTGTAGACTATTACATGATCATCAGAAAGTCAAATTGTGTACATTCACCATTCATGTTCTGAGTTCAATAAATTCCAAGCTGGTTGCAATTTGGTCTGGTTATTACGCATGGGTAAAAATTTGCCTCTTCAAACCTCTTTTAAAATAGAAAGTGACACTAACCACATTTTTGGAATTTAAATACAACTAAGAGATAGCATAGACTGAGTATAGGAACAGTAGAAATTTATTGAATCTGTGAGAAGTTTTTAATTCAATTTTTCAGTAATGAAACTCCATGAATTGTGTACAAAAAAAGGTACAACCCTCAGTCAATTGGACTTAAATTTGTGAGCTTGAAAAGGACTAAGTAAATGCTAGGCTTCACTAGTTAATTTTTTAGAAAACACATATATTTGGCAAAAACGTTTTAGATTTTCATGAAGCATGAGCTGACGTAGTTGACTGTATTCAGCAACTTGATGCTTTACAGCTAGAAGACAAAACCCTTGAAGTAGCTAGGCTTGATGAATTTATAAGTTTAAGGAACGATGATAGAAGAAACTTGAAAATTTTATGATGACTTCCCTAAGTTACACACACATGCTAGGCGGAGGTTGCAGTGAGCCTAGATCGCACCACTGCACTCCAGCCTGGGCAACAGAGTGAGGCTCTGTCTTAAAAAAAAAAAAAATACATATATATATATATATATAATATGTAATATAAATGTGAGAAATTCAAAGGAAAAAATACATTCATTTTACAAAAAACTACAAATAAGAGTTCCCCTATTATCTACTTATAATTGTAGACATTAGAAAGTCATTAACCGGTTTATTAGTTACCAAATTTATATTGCAAGGTTTGAAGTGTAAGCATTTTCCAAAGCTCTGTGATAAAACTTTAATCAGGTATATATGCCTTGTTATCTCTTGGAATGTTACAGACAGTGGTAATTTATAGTAGAGGTTGTTACTAGCTTTAATTTAGTACTGATATTTTGGTGAAAATTATGTTTTAGGTTTGTAAAGTGGTTGAGTAAACAGTTCACAATCTGTCCTGACATTAAAGAGACAAAGACTATCCTTGGAAGGCTCAAAGATAGTAAGGGAAAAAGACTATTAAAAACAGAGTCGTATATTTAAATAGGTTACACTGTACTTATTGTAAAAATATAATTTAAAAGTTGTAAAACAAAATGTTTATGGATTTTGAAGCTTGGTTCCTTTACTATTGTATTTTGTTGCTCCAAGGACAGTGCTTCATATGTCATAAATCTGCTTTTGCAAGCAGTTAGACTGAAAATAATGCTCCTAAACACGTTTCAAGATTCGTGCTTTTTTTCTTTTTTTTGAGACAGAGTCTCGCTCTGTCGCCAGGCTGTGCAGTGGCCTGATCTCGGCTCACTGCAATCTCCGCCTCCCAGGTTCAAGTGATTCCCCTGCCTCAGCCTCCCGAGTAGCTGGGACTACAGGTGCACGCCACTGCGCCAGGCTAATTTTTTTGTATTTTAGTAGAGACGGGTTTCACCATATTGGCCAGGATGGTCTCCATCTCCTGACCTCGTGATCCGCCCGCCTCAGCCTCCCAAAGCGTTGGGATTACAGGCGTGAGCCACCGCGCCCTGTCTTGTGTTTCTTATATAATGGACAGATAAATAGTTACAGACCTTTTTGATGTGCTGCACTTTTGTTATCAAAAGACTAAAAATCCACTTGACTTGTGTGTCAGCCCTCACTTCAGCAATCTTACCTCAATGCTTTGAGACACTGAGGTGGATCTCTGTTTACAGAAACATCTATCAGGTGGCAAAGGCAAGGGTTGTGTTGCTTTCTTTAACATGGCTTTAGGATTCTACCATTATTTCTTTGAATAGTGAAGGGTCTGATTTCATCTCTACAAGCATGTATAACTTTTGTTGACACCAATGAAATTGGGTAAATGGCTTTGGGAGAACAGAGATTGCTGAGATTTATGTAGCATTATTTGGAATATAAAATAAATGTGTAAAGCTTACCAATTGGAAATTTTACCAAATGTACTGAAGATTTTTTAAAATCTTGAATTGGGTAGAAAAAAAATGATGGCCTTTTACTCATAGTACATCACGTTCTTTAGACATTTTTATTATTCCTCCCTTTCGCACCAAAAGCATTAATACAGAACTGGGAACCTTAACACCTACATACATACACATACATACACATGCTCTATTACACATGTGTAATATTATTTAAATGTGGATTGTCTGTTTTGTGTACTAGTCACAGAGATTTACCTGACTTTGTTATAGTGATAAGGCCTATGAAGAAGGAAGTACAAGTTGGTCAGAGATCACATAGGACAGATAGTCAGCCAAGAACTGGCTGGTAAAGGAAGCACTTCTTAAAAAAGTAAAAACCTAAAAGTTGAGTTAGTTAGTCAACCAACAGGGAGAAGAAGAATGTTCTGGGAGAGAGGATGTTTGCAAGTGTATTTATAAAGGTAAAAGATTGAGCTAGCAAGGTAAAAAGATGCCAGGTAGTTAAGAACATTTAAACAGTATGGCAGCTGGACATTGTTATAGACATTAGAGAACCATGGAAGCATTTGAAGTTGTGTCGTGTAATTGCACTGCATTTTAGAAAGAGCATCTGGCAGTTGGGTGAAAACACTGGAAGTGGCAAGAGTGGAGGCCACCAGACAGTTTAAGAAGGTGTTTCAGGAATCTCTGCAAGAGAGATGAACAAGACAAGGGGCAGTGATGATGCAGAAAAGCAGATCATTAAAAAAAAATTTAGAATGAGAATGTAGAATAAGCAAAACATGTTGAATAATTTGAAATGTGAAAGAAAAGAATACGCCAGGCGCAGTGGCTCATGCCCCTAATCCCAGCACTTTGGGAGGCAAAGGTGGGTGGATCCCTTGAGCCCAGGAGTTCAAGACCAGCGTGAAACACAGTCTCTACTAAAAATACAAAAAAAAATTAGCCAGGCATGGTGGTGCACACCCGTAGTCCCAGCTACTTGGGAGGCTAAGGTGGATCACCTGAACCCGAGAAGTCGAGACTGAAGTGAGCAGTGATTGCCCAGCTGAACTCCAGCCTGGGCAACAGGAGTGAAACTGTGTCATTTAAAAAAAAAAAAAAAGAAGAAGAAGAAGAAGGATAAAAACTAATCCAGCTTGAATAACTAAGAGGAGGGATAGACTTGGAGGTAATAAATAGTGGTTTGTTTGTTTTTTTTGAAATGTTGAGTTTTATTTGTCTGTATATGTTTGAAGAGACAGGAAGATATGCATGTAGGGATCAAGAGACTAACCTTGTCTAAAAAAAAAAAAAATGAAGCCATGAAAGACTTAAGATTTCTCAGAATGTATAGAATGAGAAGAGAAGATGGTCTAGTGAATATTCTTAGTAATACTAACATTTATACCATGATCAGGGAAGCTTGAGGAGAAGAAACATGAGATACAGCAGAAAAACCAGGGAATTATGGCATTCTGGAAGTCAAGAGTAATAAGGACGCTCTCCAGGAGACCTCGGTAAACAATCATTGGCTAATTTTTTTATTAATTCACATTCATTCATTAAGTTTATATTTTGTGTAAAGAGCAGGTGGGGAAAAACCCATATCTGGTCTCTGCTCTCAGGGAGTGCATAGTAATATGAAGAAATAAAAATAAGTTGAAAAATTACATACATAAATATTTCTTTGTAAACTTTAATAAGTTGTAAAGAGTAAAGTTATGGGCTAGATGTGGTGGCTCATGTCTGTAATCCCAGCATTTTGGGAGGCCGAGAGGGACAGATCACTTGAGGCCAAGAGTTCGAGACCAGCCTGGCCAATATGTCAAAACCCCCTCTCTACTAAAAACACTAAAATTAGCTGGGCATGGTGGTGTGTGCCTGTGGTTCCAGCTACTCAGGAGGCTGAGGCACAAAAATCACTTTAATCCAGGAGGTAGAGGTTGCAGTAAAGCCAAGATCAGAACACTTCACTCCAGCCTGGGTGACAGAACAAGACTCTTCTTAAAAAAAAAAAAAAAAAAAAAAAAAGTAAAATTATGAAGACCCGTAGAAGTACATACAGGCGAATGAACTTCTATTCTGTGAAGTTTGAGAACCTTGTCTTAAGAAGTGAACTCTAACCTAAGATTTGAAGAATGAGTAGGCGCCAACAGGGCTTGTAGGGGAGAGGGCAGTCCTGGCACAGAATCCTGCAAGTGGACTTTGATCCTGCAAAGGACTGAACATGTGAAATCAGGCCCACTTGCCCTGAGTAACTGCGCTCCTGAAACTTTATTTTAATCCAGAAATGATCTCAGCTTCTAGGAGTTTTAAAAAATAAAATTTAACTATTACTTTTAGGCAACCAGCTATGCAGGGAATGTAGACCTATATTGACAAGGATATTGAAGTTTGGGACATTTCCATGTCCCGATGGAGGTCACTATGGAAAATATGGACTCATCATTTCTTAATTTATGAAATACTTTTTAATTCTCTTACGTAGGTGAGACACTATGGGTATGAATGAATGCCACTTTATTCCTTTAAAAATCACCTTTATTATTTTCGTTATGATTTTTGGGAGCTAACATATATTGGCCCATTTTATGTGTTCAATTCAGTGATGTTTGGTAGCTTACCAAGTTTTTACATTATTCTTTAATAAAATGTTTATACATTAATTCATTTTCCCTCCCTTGGATGACAGGAGATGTTCTACCAGGCTTAACAATGAAATGTTGCCCTTGTGAAATCTTTCCTAGGGGCATCATTAGATATCTGGTTCTTTTCCCCAGGAATAAATGACACTTTTAAGCCTTCAGTTTAAACCTAAAATGAAAAGGAAATCACAATTTTTAAACATAAAAGTCATATTTTAAATGTTCATTAAAAATCTTTTGCATACCATTCCTCTTCCTCGTTTTAATAAGAGTTAAGACAAGCTTACTCTGGTATCAGTTTTCAAAAGAAATTGCTGAGTCAGAAGCTGAGGTTATGTTGGTCTGTGGTGGTTGTTTAATCTACTCTGTTTGTTCATAGGTAAGAAAAACTACCACCTAAAATAAACAACTGTTCAATGTCTCACAGCGGGTTGGTGCTCAAACTGGGATTTAAAATTAAGTCCTCAAACATAGCCCACGCTTCCCTATAGTGACTGTGTCACCCGTCCTAGGAGGGAAAATATAGTTCAGGGGAACTTTTTGCCACAGATTTACAATGCAATACCAGCTTAGTGATTTGCTGTTGGAATCTAAGTTTAATGAAGCCTTCTAGGAGTGCAGAGTCCAAAGTATAACTGCATATGTGCTTCCACTACTATTTTAAGGTAAAGAACATCCTAGGAAAAACATAGCAAAGCAGCATGGCTGTGGCTTTAGATCATCAAGCAGTTGTAGGGGAGAAAAGCAATATCTTTTCCTCATCTGTAGCTAGGTTCAAGGCTGAAACCCCTATAACAAAAGACAGGGTAGCAACAGAAAGGCATGCAAATTTAGTACAAGATTTATGTGACACAGGAGTCTTCAGAAATTAAGACCCAAAGAAGCAGGGAAAACTATGTGTTTTAATGCTTACATTGAATGAAGGCTGGACAGTTGATATGGTTTGGCTGTGTCCCCACCCAAATCACATCTTGAATTGTAGCTCCCATAATTCCTACGGTGTCATGGGAAGGACCTGGTGGGAGGCAATTGAATCATGGGGGTGGGTTTTTCCCATGCTGTTCTCCTGATAGTAAATAAGTCTCACGAGATGGTTTTATAAAGAGCAGTTCCCCTGCACATGCTCTCCTGCCTGCTGCCATGTAAGATGTGCCTTTGCTCCTCCTTAACCTTCTGCCATGACTGTGAGGGCTCCCCAGCTATGTGGAACTGTGAGTCCATTAAACCTCTTTTTCTTTATAAATTACCCAGTCTTGGGCATTTCTTCATAGCAGTATGAAAAATGGACTAGTACAACAGTCATGTGGAAGTATGATTGAATGAAAGAGGATATGATCTAATGGTAATAAGCTATGGAGACATTAGCAAGGCTTGTTCAAATTATTCTTGGTGTCTCTGTGTCTTTATTTCTTTCCTTTTGGTATAGGAAGTATCCCTCTAGAATGAGGGCTTTCTGACCTACTTTAAAGGAAGGTCAGAGAATTCTTTTATGGCCTGCTTCAGGGAAGAATGGTGAGAGAAAGTCAGAGAGATCTTCCCATTTAAGCTGTCTTCTCAAATGCCAAAGTGCTACATTTTGTGGTACATGTCCTGAACCCTGTCACAGTATTATTTGTTCTTTTTTAAATATGAAAAGGAACACAATTGTGAAGATGAAATAAGCATTTGTGTCTGTTTTTATACTTTTATTTATTTATTTATTTATTTTTAAGACAGGGTCTCACTCTGTCTCCCAGGCTGAAGTGTGGTGGCACCATCATAGCTTACTACCACCTCAAACTCCTGGGTTCAAGCTATCCTCCCACCTCAGCCTCCCAAGTAGCTGAAGACAACAGGCACATTCCAACATGCTTTGCTAAGTTTTTGTATTTTTAATAGAGACAGTGTCTTACTATGTTGCCCAGGCTGGTCTTGAACTCCTGGGCCCAAGCAATCCTCCTGCCTTGGCCTCCCAAAGTTCTGGGATTACAGGTGTGTGCCATTGCACCTGGCCTATGTACATTTTTATTATACAATTCTCTGCCTTTTGTTTCCAAAAGTGTAGATGATTATGCTATTCTGCCACATGTATCATTATAGTGCACACCATATGTGGGAATAAAAATGCTAAGTGATTATTTCTTGAATAGAGGCTAAGCATTTGTGGATTCAGGTGGACTGACAGACTCATGGACCTCTAACTCCTAGGGAAATTAAATTGTTTCTTTTGCTGGTAAATTATCTCACCTACCTTGTGCTTTATATAAATGTACACTTGTATACCAATATTTTAAGTGTAATAAAATATTCAGACTTTTAATGAATAAGATGATTGTAGCCCAGATTATCTTGTTCTTTGGCATTCAGGATAGGGTGCTTTATATGACAAACTTTCTTATGCTAACTCTAAGCGCAATCATCTAGTTCTTTTCTCCCAGGTAAGGCTTTTAATGTATTAAACATAAATATTCTCCATTAATTTTGATATTGTAATGCAATTAATACTTGATCATTTTTGTTTTTCAGAGGAGAAAACTTACAGCAGTATACTTTGAAGAAAAAATTTTCAATCCATATGTGTGCTTGGTTTTGTTCCAATATAACCACTTTAGAAAATATAAATGTCTTTCACATAAAATACTGGCTTTGCCTGTGTCTCATATGTTATTCCTTATCTGAAAGGTGTAATAATTAGAAGACCGTTACTGTCCCCCATGAATTAAATTAGGGTCTTTTTCTTTCCTTTTTCTTTCATTTGACTCTATTTATTACTTAACTAGTGTGACAAATGTGGCTGAAAATAAAAACGTTGCTATTATTAATGAAAAATGTGCTGGTCGCAGCAGTGGTGATAAAGAAAAATGTCACAGAGCACTCATTTTCCTCTTGATTTGGTGGAGTGGTCGCTGGGAAAAAGTTGTAATAAACAGAATAATGGAATGGTTAATGTTTTAGCAGAATGGGATTTTACTTTGATTTGCTGAAAAGATATACATTAATAAGCAGTCAATTGATTACAACTCACAAAACACAGTTGTCAGGCATCAAATTATATTTCTCCTACTAGTCTCTGTGAGCAAATCAAGATTTTAAACACAATACAGATAAACTGAAAGACACACTTTACAAAATTAATAATTACTTAGACTAAAACAGCAGTTAGAAAATGACCAAAAAAGTAAGAAGATCCTAAAAGAACTATGTATCTGTGTAACACTACAAATTTGGAGCAGCTTCAGTAGCTTCGTTAATCATAAACTAAACTTGACTAAAATATTACATATTATGTTTTCAGAATGTTATAATATACTACTGAGTTAAAGGCAAAAAATATACTATGATTCTTAACAAGATTTTATTATTTATTTCACTAAAGTTATTGGTCATCTAGATGGATTGTTTTTAAGAGTTGGAGGGAAAAACCTGTGATGTAAGTGTGCCCCCATGTGGCTATAGATTGGTTTGTAAGAATGTCTGAAGCATTAATGGAAAGGGGGCTTCAATTGGTTATATTAATATTATCTTGTTAATATTTACTCCATCCCAAGCAGAGAGTTGTTTCTCCTGTTTTTAAAATTTTTCTAAGATACAGGATTCTCAGTTTCTTCCATAATTCCTACAATCATATTATTTTTAGTAGTCATACATTTTAACCAATGGGTCTGCTTCTAATTCTGAAGTGTATAACATAGTAAAGACACAGAAATCAACACAAAAGATGTATTTTTCCTCATGTCTAAAGTATTTGGTTAAGTCAAGCCTAAGTCATTCTCTGCAAGTGTTTAAAAATACATTTTATAAGTAAATAGGAAGACGTATCCGGTAGGAAATTGGTATTAGGACAGGCCTATGGCCTGAGAAAATAGTTTGCTATTTATGTGATATTTTAATAAGACTATTATTAAGTCTATTATTAAGAGTATATTTGTTCATAATTTTTTTTAACCAATAGGATATTGGATATTCATAGTCAATGTTGGCGATTCCACAGAATTTGAAACCCCTTTTCCATACAGCATCTTTGTGGAGTTGATTGCTTCCATGTGTGTGTGTGTGTGTGTGTGTGTGTGTGTGTGTGTGTGTGTTTTATATATACATATTTTTTTTTTTTTGAGACAGAGTCTCACTCTGTCACCCAGGCTGGAGTGCAGTGGCGCAATCTTTGCTCACTGCGACCTCCACCTCCAGGGTTCAAGCGATCTTCCTGCCTCAGCCTCCCAAGTAGCTGGAATTACAGGTGTGCGTCACCATGCCCAACTAATTTTTTTGTATTTTTAGTAGAGACGGGGTTTTGCCATATTGGCCAGGCTGGTCTGGAACTCCGGACCTCAGGTGATCTGCCCACCTCGGCCTTCCAAAGTGCTGGGATTGCAGGCGTGAGCCACCACTCCCGGCCACTTCCATATTTTGACACGAAAGTATATCTTTATTTAACTCACTAGTCACTAAGCCCAGGATGCAAAGTCTAACTTATTGGCCAGTTGATGCTTCTGGAAAATTGCTGTGAGGGTTGGTTGTTAATGACCCCACTGTATATAAGCCCACATCTTGATTCTGAGGTAGTGCAATGTGTTGGCATTATAATCATGTTTGAGCGAGTTTGAGTGGCATTCATTTTTGTTTGTTTGTTTGAGCATGTGACTGAGCAGCAACCGCAAAAAGCAAGGGCACCGACGGCACAGATAGAAGCCTGAGCCTCAGCTTGAAATGCATGTTTTCATTTTAACAAACATTACTGTTCTCAGTGGAAGTTTCTTCAGGGTAGAAGCAAATTTTCCATATTTTATTTTGTTATATTTAAAAACTAGCCCCAAATGCTGTGCTTCTACTCTAACTTTTTATATTAAACTTTTAAAAGTGAAATCTGAAATAATTAAATTTTAAAGGTTGCAATCATTAAAGAATTAATACAAACATATATTTAATTTTTTTCTTTACTAAAAATTATCTTTTCTTAATTAGAATTCATTATTTAGCATGGCAATATTTGTGATGATGAAGAAAACTTTAAGTGAAATCATAATATTGGGAGGAATTTAACAGTTTTCTTTTTTAAAATAATTCAAGATAACTTCCATTTTCATTTTGGTCATTTAACATACTGTTTAATGTTCTCAGAGAACAATATTTCGGAAGTAAATATTTATGCCTGTCACTTTTGTGCACAGGGCAAAATGAGTTATGTACTTTGTTTGTTTGAGACGGAGTCTCCCTCTGTCACCAGGCTGGAGTGCAGTGGCATGATCTCAGCTCACTGCAACCTCCACCTTCCAAGTTCAAGTGATTCTCCTGCCTCAGCCTCCCAAGCAGCTGGGACTACAGGCATGCACCACCACACCCAGCTAACTTTTGTATTTTTAGTAGATACGTGGTGGTTCACATCTGTAATCCCAGCACTTTGGGAGGCAGAGGCGGGCAGATCATGAGGTCAAGAGTTACGTACTTCTGAAAAGCAAATTGAACCATTTCTGACCCCACCCTTTCCACCTACATTGTCTAAAAAATGAATCCTAAACTTAAGTCAGTAACATTTCAAATGATATATTTTCCTTTATGGAAGAGTCTCTTCACACTTATGGAAGAAAACAGGTTGATGTAGAGTGGGAAGGGAGGAAAGACAAAGCGATGAATGAAATATAGTATTTGTAATATTTATTTAAAATCTCATAATATTGAACATCTTCTAGCAAAACGTTGGCTGGTTGTCATACAGATAGTGATTCTTAGCTAGAAAATTTCATGGAATGCCTGAACTAAATGATTGCTCATGCTCTTTTTCATGTGTGCTTGGTATCTTGGAATTTCAAATTAATTTTTTAATATAATTTTTAAAATTTGACTGTATTTGTTGATAATTGCTCTTTGTTTTTGGGGAAAAAAGCCACAGGCACTTAAGTGAAGATTATTCATTGAGTTATGATTGTCTTTATGTGTTTAGAAGGAAAATACGTCATAGAAAAATGAAGTAGCAACACTGAGAGACAGAATTATCTAAATCCACCTAAACCGCAGTTTGGCAAATTGTTTAACTTATGTTCCCTGCAACTCACCTAGCTTATAAGAATTTAATTAAATATTTTTAAGAGTCATTATAAATCTAATAAGCTGACCTAATATTCTGACTATATATCATTTTCCAGAAGTATAGAAGGATAAATGATAGTGAGACATGCTTTTTTTTTTTAGATGGAGTCTCACTCTGTTACCCAGGCTGGAGTGCAGTGGCGTGATCTCAGTTCACCGCAACCTCTACCTCCTGGGTTCAAGCAATTCTCCTACCTCAGCCTCCCGAGTAGCTGGGACTACAGGTGCATGCCACCACACCCAGCTAATTTTTGTATTTTTAGTAGAGATGGGGTTTCACCATGTTGGTCAGGATGGTCTTGATCTCTTGACCTCGTGATCCGCCGGCCTTGGCCTCCCAAAGTGCTGGGATAGGCATCAGCCACCGCTCCTGGCCCAGACATGCTTTAAAAGTATGTTTTGCAGGGCCAGACATGGTGGCTCACGCCCGTAATCTCAGCACTTTGGAAGGCCAAGGTGGGTGGATCATTTGAGGTCAGGAGTTTGAGACCAGCCTAATCAACATAGTGAAACCTTGTCTCCACTAAAAATACAAAAATAAGCCAGGCAGTAGTGGCGTGCACCTATAATCCCAGCTACTCTGGAGGCTGAGGTGGGAGAATCACTTGAGCCTGGGAGGCAGAGGTTTCAGTGAGCTGAGATTGGGCCACTGGTCTCCAGTCTGAGCGAGAGTGAGAAACTGCCTCAAAAAAAAAAAAAAAAAAAAAAAGTATTGCAAATGGTAGACAATTTATAAAAAGAAAAAAATCACCTGTAATCTTCATAAATAACTTGATTTAGTTTGTAAAGCACCAACTTGGTTTTTTAAAAAGGAAGACTTTGACCATTAGAATAAAATATGATAGTCAGAATGGACCATACAGTACCAAGGGAGGAGCTCAACATTTATCGTCTAAAAATCTGCTTGTTCTTCCTTCCCACTTCTTATTCACAAAACAAAAAACATATGAGTGCTAAAACATTAAATTATTTTTCTCTCTTGAAGTCCAGAGTTATCATCCCAAAGCCCATGTGGTCGTCAGTTGTAATAATGTTCCATGCCAATCTGGAATAAAATGTGGGGAATGGGCGTTCCATTAAAAACTATTATTCACTTATAAAGCCTTACATTGTGTATGTGACCATATACTTCCCCCTCTCTTCAACCAGGGTAGTGCAAAAAAAAAAGTTAATTAATTATTGAAATTTTCAACTCCAAGAGTAAATTCAGCATTAATGATTTTTTTAAAGAAAATAATGTAGGAGATAAAATTGAATATATTTATTTTGCAAATGTAATTTCATATTAACAAAGAAATGTATAGAGAACATTTCATTTGCAGCTGCCCAACAGAGGGGTAATTGACTAATAAATGCCTCATGCCCTTTTAAAATAGACTTTCCAGGCCAAGAGCCGTGGCTCATGCCTGTAATTCCAGGGCTTTGGGAGGCCGAGAAGAGAGGATCACCTGAGGCCAGGAGTTCAAGCCAGGCTGGGCAACATAGTGAGACACTGTTACTATAAAAAAACTCACAAAAAACAAAAAACTTAGCTGGGCATGGTGGCATGCATGTGTAGACCTAGCTACTCAGGAGGTTGTGGTGAGAGGATCGCTTGAGCTGAGGAGTTAGAAGCCATAGTGAGCTATGGTTGTGCCACTGTACTCCAGTCTGGGCAACACAGTGAGTCCCTGTCTCTTAAAAAAAAAAAAAAGTCTCTACAGTACTGGCATGGTTACATTATCAACAAAAATGAATGCCTCGCAAAATCTGGCCAATGGAAATAATATTATTCCATATTTCTTCATTATTCTATGATTACAAATAGTCCACATGTAGAAGTTTATTTCCAAGAAAATCCAGTGTCATTGATATGTACTGTTACAGTTACCAAAATATATCAGGTTTTAGATATAAGGACATCAAAGACACTCCCATTCCCCATGTTCCAAAGAAATTTAAACTTATCCAGATATAGATGATAACACATAAATATTTTTGTAGGAAAACTTTTTGCTTTACGATGCTAGTTATATGTCTAGATAAGTTAATGTCTATTCAAACTAAACACGTCACACAGCACCTTTTCTTTTATATTTTGAAAAGCATACATGAGCAAGAGTGGAAGAGAAAATGGTCGATTAGAAAAGCCCACAGTCTTTTAGATTCTCTTTGATTATTATATCTGTAACTGCATCAAACACAAACTTGACATTTTGGGTATCAGTAGCACAGGTCATGTGGGAATAAATTTCCTTATCTTCTTTTTTTAAATTCAGGTCTAGAAACTGGTTCTTGATGTAGTTTCCTGCATCTTCAAATGTATTTGGCCCTTGTTAAACAAAATATTTGAACAAATAAAGATTAATCATATGTTACAAAGAATAGGCTATAAATAATATCAGCAAGTTTTAGGATTTTACTTTGATATACTAAGTATTGCAAAATCATAAAGGCAAGGGTCAATTATCAGGGTGCTGGGAACTATGCTCACCCCTTTGGGAGCTCCCGGTGGCTAAAAGGTAAACTTTGCATCAAAAAGCTCACAATACAGTAGAAATCCCAAAATATTTATAAAACAAAGTGAGTGATACAAACTTACATATACATCAAACACTGTGTGTGTGTTTGTGCGTATGGGTATGGGTGTTTTTATACAAATTAAAAGAGAAAAAGAATGGAAAAGGTAGATGACTAGGGCACAGAAGGAGATGGTATTTGAGCTGGACTTTGAGAGGTAGCTACAACAGAGAAATTAAGTGAAAACAAAAAAGTGAAAGTGAGAATTGTACCACTAGACTTGAGGGTAGGGTCGGGAAACAGACTGAGCTTTGAAGAATCTACTTCGATAGAAATGAAAGATTTTTGTAGAGGAATTGTAGGAAATCAAGTATAATAGATGTTATGGGCTAGATTATAGACTATGTTACTAACAAAACAAAGGAGTTAGGATGCAATATAAAAGGCTATAGAGAGGTATTCTTGACTGATGTGTTATATAGCAGTAAAACAATGAAGGCTCTGCTTGAGAAACTTTAGTCCAATAGCAGGATGTACAATGAATCAGTTGAGAAAAGGCAGAAATAAAACAAGTAGGCTAAAAAATACAGGACTACTAAAAATGACCTGTTGATGGGCTTTATAACAGAATATGCTTTATGGGGACTTGACACAGAATAGAGCAGTAGCATAAAGACTTTCTAAAAAATAAGTCTTTGTTTCCTACTTTATTGTAACTAGAAACAAAATTCCTTGAAGGACAAGCTTTAAAGCCATATAGCATGGCTAAAATCCAAAACACTGGCAATACCAAATTCTGGTAAGTGCATGGAGTTATAGGAGTTAATTGCTTGTGGAAATGCAAAATAGTGCAGTCACTTTGAAAGGCAATTTGGCAGTTTCTTACAAAGCTAAAGATAGTCTTACCATACAATCCAGCAATCACACTTCTAGGCATTTACCTAGAAACTTATGTCTACACAGAAGCTTGCACATGGATGTTTATAGCATCTTTTTCCATAAGTGCCAAAAATTGAGAGGAACCAGGATGTCCTTCTGTAGCTGAAAGGACAAACTGTGGTTCGTTTAAGGAACAGAATATTAATTTAGGAATAAAAAAATTAGCTATCAATCCATAAAAAGACATGGAGGAAACTTAAATGCATATTGCTAAATGAAAGAAGACAGTAAGAAAATGCTACATGTTATATGATTCCAGTTATATTACATTCTGGAAAAGGTGAAAGGATAGAAACAATAAAAAGATCAGTGGTTGCCAGGAGTGTGAGGAGGGAGGAGGCATGAATGGGGGAACACAGGGGATTTTTAAGGCAGTGAAGCTGTTCTGTATAATATTGTAATGCTGGATACATGACCTGCATGTGGCAAAACACATAGAACTGTGCAACATAAAGAGTGAACCCTAATTAAATGATGGACTTGGCCGGGGACGGTGGCTCATGCCTGTAATCCTAACACTTTGGGAGGATGGATGGATCATCTGAGGTCAGAAGTTCAAGATCAGCCTGGCCAACAAGGTGAAATCCCATCTCTACTAAAAATACAATAATTAGCCGGGCGTGGTGGCGTGCACCTGTAATCCCAGCTACTCAGGAGGCCAAGGCAGAAGAATAGCTTGAGCCCAGGAGGCAGATGTAGCAGGGAGCTGAGATCGTGCCACTGCACTCCAGCCTGGGCGACAGGGTGAGACTCCATCTCAAGAAAAAAAAAAAAAAAAAAAGATGGACTTTAGTTAATAATGTAAAATGTGTTAATATCAATTCATCAATACAATTCATCAGTTGTAACAAATGTACCACACCAAAGCAGTTCTCTAATAATAGAGAAACTGTAGGAGGGGATGGGAAACAAAGTACATGGGAACTCTTTGTACTTTCTGTTGAAATATTTCATTTCTGTGTACACTAGAAACTGCTCTAAGAAAGAAGTCCTGTTATATATATAATATAAAACCTTTAATTATGAGTTTATATTTAATTAGTAATATTCAATATATTTGAATATTATTTGTAATGTGCAAAATATATTATTATATTTAATCACATAACTGTATGAATATATTATAAATATTTATAATTATAGAAAAAAGATATAAGCCCTAATTGTAGGTTGACCAAAGTAAGTATTTGTTTTGATAAAATGCCATACTCCTAGTAACATCTGGGCAACCTTACGCACCTAAGTGGTAAAACTGGATTTGTATTTTTGTTTAAATCATAAATATGGCTGGGTGCAGTGGCTCACACCTGTAATCCCAGCACTTTGGGACGCCAAGGTGGACAGATCACCTGAGGTCAAGAGTTCAAGACCAGCCTTGGCAAACATGGTGAAACCCCATCGCTACTGAAAACATGAAAATTGACTGGGCATGGTGGCGTGCACCAGTGGTCCCAGCTACTCAGGAGGCTGAAGCAGGGGAATCATTTGAACCCACGAGGCAAAGGCTACAGCCTGAGCGACAGAGCGAGACTCCATCTCAAAAAAGTAAAATAATTTTTTTCTCATGTAATTTTATTACCAATGGAATATCCAACTATTTACAAAAAATAAATAAATAAATAAAATTCTTTCTGAAGGAGAAACAGCCCTTCTGTGGGATTTCACATTTACAATCGCTGACTAACAGGATTAGCACTAAAATTCCAGGATCCACGAAAACCAGAAAATGAAGATGTCATTATTCATTCTCAAATTCATTCATGCTATATCTCTAGAAACAACTCAGAGATTGAAGAGCCTCTGAGATCTACTACAGCATTACAAGGTTTCAGTAGGAAATACATTAAAAATGCCAATTTCGAATAAGATTTGCATTCCTGTTTTAATTTTGAAGACAATTCAGTTTCCAATGTCATTTGATAAAGTCTATAGAGTAGCAACCCTGGTCCATCTAACCCCTTCCAGTTTATTTTATTAGGGTTTTGCTTTAATGTACACAATGTAGAGAGGGTTCTTGTTTATTTGTAAGATTTTTTTTCCAGTTTGGATCATAAAGATAACTCAGAAATGATCATAAGCCTCATCCTCATAAGTATTAAATGTCAAGATCCAGATAGGAAATATATGTTTATACAAAAATTTATTTCTATGGAACTAAAAGAAAAGAATCTTACCAGTGTATTCTGGAAAGCAGATACTAAGATGCACCTTGGTTACCTTTTCTTGAAAGATATCTTTTTTGTTGAGGAACAGGACAATGGAGGTTGTTGAAAAATACTTGTGATTACAGATACTGTTGAACAGGTGAAGGCTTTCATGCATTCTATTCTGTTAGGTATCAGAAATGAGAATGGGTAGGATTATTATTTGCAAAATGTGAATGTTGAGCATCATGAACAAGGATCTAGAACTAACATAAATCTTTGGCAAACCTTCATGAGTTGGGCAATGTGGTAGTACTACTGAAAAGCACAAAGATTACTTTTAACCCTGGCTTTGTTTTTCTTTTAGACTTACCACTTCTTCGTCTTCCACGAGGACCATGTCATAGGCACTAAGTGCAGCACAAAATATTATGCATGTAACGCCTTCAAAGCAGTGAATCCACTTCTTTCTCTCAGATCTCTGTCCACCTACATCAAACATCCTTTAAGAAAACATCAAATGAATAATAAATCTTACAAATATCCTCCAAAATGTGCATTGAGGTTAACATTTAGAGGTATAAATGGGTGATCCCATATCTTCAAAAGGTACTCTTTTGACTTTTATTGATTATAAAATTAAATTTATTTGGTCAAATGGCTGCTCAAGGACTACAGAGAAAAAACAGTCTTTTAAAATTGTCTCCGTGCAAACTAGAACAAAATAATTTACACACTGACTTTGAGAAACTGGGAAATTTAAAAGAGTTTAGAGTTTTGGTAAAACATTCATTAGCCATAGAAGATTTTGATAAAAGTTTAGACATATTCTCTAGAATGAAAAGAAACTGCAAGAAGATTGGAAGTTACTGTAGTTCTGATGCTATGATTCTTGCCTATTTTCTTAAGTCTTTCTACATTCATTTACTCAAACAATTATTGTTTGCATTCTATGTACTAGACACTATGCTAGGTCTACTAGCACAAAGATGAAAAGATATGGTCCCTATCTTCGAAGAACGTTCTGTCTTGTAGAGAAAAAAACAAATAAGTTACTATAATATTATGTAAAATATATTCTAATATACAAGGTAAAATGTGAGCATACAGAAAGACTTAAGTTAGCCTGAGGGATCATGACACTTAGAGAAGGTGTTTGAAAACTCAGCCTTTCCTCTACTTTTATATTTTGGTAAGAGATCATTGTGGATTGAAGACTCAATTTTAAAAACTAGGAGCTAGGCAGTAAAAAGTTAGGTTTATATCAAAGGAGCTGTTTAATGTTTGCTGCCTCAGGGCTTTCACACACAGTCTGTTTCCTTTTCCTGTGACAAAGATTTCCTTCTTCCTTCCAAGGTTGCTTTTTTTCTCAACTATGAAGTCTTAGCATCAATATCTCCTCCATAAAGAAGCCTCCTGGAGCGTCCATTTAAATTACACCTCTCTCCATCCTCCATTTACCTTCTATAGCATCACTTTCTTTCCTTTATGGTAATCATCAATATCTATCATCTCCCTAATACAATAGCAGCCTCATGAGGTCAGGAACGTTATCTGTATTAGTAACTGCTGTATTCCTAGTTCCTGGCACCATGCCCAACACATAACAGGCATGCAAAAAATATTTGCTAAGTAAACGAATAGATTCCATGTTAACTGAATAGAGAGGCAGGAAACACAGCAAACATGCTATGTTCTCTCATGCCTTGA
This sequence comes from Gorilla gorilla gorilla, assembly GCF_029281585.2. Taxonomy (NCBI): domain Eukaryota; kingdom Metazoa; phylum Chordata; class Mammalia; order Primates; family Hominidae; genus Gorilla; species Gorilla gorilla. Next base: position 108,301,086 of record NC_073230.2, on the reverse strand, counting down.
TAACTTACACATGTTTTTTATAAATATGTGTAAGTTATCAAGGCATGAGAGAACATAGCATGTTCAGGGTAAGCAAGCAATTTATAGTTTTGGGAACATAAAGAATAAGGTAAAAACACTGAGCTACATGGCCTAATAATTATCCATTTATCCACTCATTCATCCTTTATTCAATAAATATTTACTAAGCACTTATTATAAGCCAGGCACCAAGGATTCAGCCTTAAGAAGCTTTTAAACTGGTGGTGATGGTGGTAGTGATTGGTGTGTGTGTTTCAAAATAGACTTTAGATATCCTGTAGGATATCCAAAATGGATTTAGATATCCTATATGGATATCTGAAAATAAACTTAATAGGAAATATCCATATGAAAATAGACTTCAGATATCCATATAGGAAGTGTAGGGGGTGGGTTGTCATTTGAAATGGAGTGATCAGGAGTTGTAGAAGATAGCAGAAGTGTAAAACCCTAAGGAGATGAGGGGTTGAGCCAAATGGATATCTGGAGCAAACAATGTTATAAGCAAAGGTGACAGAGGAAACAGCAAGAGCAAAGGACTTCAGGAGTGAGCCTCATGTGATCAGCCAGCAGTGGATTTACTGGTCCTTTCATGTTACATGAGAAATGTAGATTTCATATTGCAGACTATAGAGGACTATGGGTGATTTTTAGATAGGAAATTGACATTTTTTGTTTGTTTGTTGTTGTGTTAGATCACTTTGATCTGAGTCCAGAAGTTGGGCTTAATGAGGAAGAGATTAGAAGCAAAGAAATAAAGTATGGGGCTATCATAATAGTTTACAACCAAGGTATTAAGTACCAAGAAGCATCCAAGTTGTACAGACTTCAAGGGTAATAGTTATATTTGGAGTAATAAATGTCTACCGATCTGATTATTGAAAATAATCAAAAGTACAATATATTATACTTCATATTTCACATACGAACCAAGTAAAGATATATAGAACTAATATTCCCCAAATAATGTACTAATGCAAAATCACTCCATTAAGCAGTAGACTAAAAGAGAAGATGCTCACAATATTGAAGATAATGGTTAAGAGTTCAATAGTTAATAGTGTGGAAATTTAAATTTGGTGTGTATAAAGAATATTACATGTGCTACTAATTACCAAATTGCAGTTTCAGGCTTGCAAAATAAATGGAGGAAGGGGACCAAAGTTTGACTTTACGGTTATATTATGTGAAAATTAACCAATACATTTAATTTTTAAAAATTAAACAACATTCTTACAGAAACAAGGATGATAAATATGCATTCAGACATTTAAATTGTTCATCAACTGTTTTGTTAGTCCATAAAAACAACCTTAGTGTTTTTCAGACTTCGTAAGCTGGAGTTTTATTTATTTCTTTGTAGAAATTACTTTTTTAAAGTATAAATTACATTTAAACTATAAAATGTGGTGGAAATAGAAATAGTTGAGATCATGACTTTCATGTTCCACATCACCAGTTGTAATGGATTCATCTTAATTTAACACACCTAATAAGAGTTTACTATTTGTCGGGTATATAAGCACCTTACAGCAATTAACTCATTTAAACCTCTTCAGGAACTTGCAAGGTAGGTACGTTTAGCATTCTTATTTTTTCAGAGGGGCCCTTAAGCAAATTGCCTAAGAATTATTATTTCAACTGATATTTGTTGAGGCTGCTATGTACCTGGCTGGCACCACGATAGGTTCAATAGGTTCTGTGGCTATGATAGCTATGCTGTGAAAGTTGTTAACTTGCTAAGTCTATTTACTTGGAACAGAGGTGCACAACTAGTACTAGTGCCTGCAGTTGGCTCTCAAACCTTCACTAGTGGACAGAAATTATCTTCACTGTGGAGTCTATCCTTCTCCCAGGCCAGGCAGTAGTTCTATGTTGTCAAACAGGTCACTGGGCAAAAAAATTAAACTCCCTTCTTCTGGGAGGTTTCGTTCTTTTCTTTTAACGAAGATAATCACCTAATGCATTTCAGATGTAGTACATATATGCTCCGTTTGGTCATATATGAATATATTGTGGATCACTTTTTGGCAAAGAAATGTGATGCTGTGATTGAACAATGATGATTAACTTATGGATTTGGGGGACCTGAGGGTAGAGTATACATTACTAGGTTTAAACTCCTGGTGGGCTTTTCAAACTGAAACCACCCTTTCTAACCCCACCCACGGGGTTTTTAACCCATAAGGATTTCCATAGTCCTAATCCCTTTCACTCCAAGGTGGGGGGGGGGGGGAACCTTTTCCATTGCTTAATGACAAACCAGTCATGGAGCCAGGACAAAGAGTAATGGAATGTTTGTGCTAAGGGAGCCCAATGTGCCATTTCCACAGCAGTGATGGCAGGGCTGTAGGAATCGAATTCTAGGATGCCTCAGGTAAGTTTTCTCCACTAAGCAGAACTTGCATTAGTCTTGTCAACCTTTGTTTGTAGTCTGCTTTTCCCTGCTTTTATGCCCAGTTATGCCATTTTCTTTCATTCCGATTGATATTCGTATTCTTTTAGTCACATTTTCAATTAGATTATATATTGTTAGATTCTATTCACATCTTAAAAGTCTGAGAAACTCCTCTCTTTAAGGTGACTTTGTAATTGCTCAGATTTCCTGCATAGTGACCAAATATTTTACCTCAGAGAAAAATCATCTTATTTCTCTCATGCTAATAGTTTTGTTTTTTGGTGTGTGTGGGGTTAATGATAAAAATAATAGTAGGAATTAAGATATGGGAACTCTAATTTGTGGGTTCTATGGGGGACATAAACTCCCCAGGAGGAGGAAAAAAGGAAACTTCATATACTTCCTACATATTTTATTTTCTACAACATAATGTTCTCAAATGGCTTTTCTCCAAATCTGAAACATCTGAAGCATCTCTGAGATGAAAATCAGAGTAACAGCAAACTCATTGGCTATGTCTTAATTTTCTCTGATGAGTCAGCTTCTTTGCAGCCTACTAATGATGTGTTAACAGGTGTAAGAGGTAGCTATTCTCCTCTTCTGATAAATATGTACAACTGTGATAAGTAACAATTGCAGGAATAATACCTTACAGTTGAATAAAAGTCATATTGGAATTGTGTGCTCTCCCTGAAAAATAAATTCTAATCCATGGCCTTATGTTCCTCATAACAATTCTTTGAAGGGAAAATAGTATTTACCCATTTCTTTACCAAAATGAAGAAACTGGCCTTTGAGAGGCTAAGGTGGTTTGTTCCTAAACTCACAATTAGTAAAGGATAGAACTCATGTACTATGACCTTTAGCCCAGTGCTCTTTCAGCATATCATGCAGTTTCTAATAAACATGTTTTAAGTGGCTTGGCTTTCTCCCAAGGAAGAGAGGACAAAGATTGCTCAGTCTTAGCATTTTGTTCATATAGATAAAATGGATTCTGAAAGTCTATCTTAGGTTGAATGCTTATAATCGTCTCATTTTATGACTCGTTTGATAAACAATATTTTTGTGTGTGCAGATTGACATAGGAGACATAGGTCCAGGGAGCATTGAACATTTCTCTAATGCCATCTGCTATTATTGAACTGAAATGCTCATCAGCAAATCAGATCAATAGCCAGAGTTTTGTTTTTGTATTAATTCTCTTGGACACTATGTTAGCTCTAAGACTAGTTACATTTTGTTTTGCTAATATTGTAGTCATTTATTTTTCATACTTTTCAGTTTTAGCTTTTCCCAAAATTTTAATTTAGTCCTTATTTTATGGAATTGTAAAGTATTACTACCTATGAAAACAATTGGGAGATCCCCAAAGTGAAGTAATTGCTTATATTTTTGGCCGAAGGAATATTCTCCCTTATGCATAAAAATGAAATCAAAACAAAAAGCTTTATTGTGACCATTCTGTGAGAGACAAAATTTAAAATCAGAGAAAACATGTATATTTGCTGCCCGGAGTTTTGGATTGGTCAAATATAATAGATTATTAATGAGGGAAATGGATGTGCTTGAATACTCTTAACTCCCTGAATAAAATAATAAATCTTAACTTCCACGATGTTACATGGAACTTACAGTCCTCATTTGGGATTTTGTGTGGGGTTTTTTGGTCTTATTTAAGTTTTTTTTTTAAGGAGGGATAATATGTATTTTGTTATTAAGTCTGACATTTGATGGAATTCTTAAAGTTAAAAAATTTAAATAACTAAAATTTATGATGTAGCTAAAAATTGACAGGCCAGGCTTTTAAGTGACAGTCGAACACTGATTATTTGTTAAATTGACCAAGGCATTAATACAGGGCAAACCATCAGAGTTTTACAGCTTTATATTAAACAGTTGACTCAACAGTTGAGTTTTACAGTTCTAGTAAGCAGTGGGCAAAGCTTTGAGCTTTATGGTTTATGTTAAACAGTTGGCTAAATATTGGATCACATGAGATTATTCACATTTCATATCAGAATAGATTATTATAATATAATCTACCGCTTATAATTCTTGTAAAATTATTATATAATCTACAGTAGCTAAAAATCAACAATGCTTCTGCAGGTAATTTATTTGTTAGATGTCTTTGCTTATCCTATAAGCATGTACTTATCTTTGAAAAATCACTTTCTGACGTTCTCTACTATGTATATGATTACATAAAAATGAAACTCAATCTGCGTAGGAATTTATTTTAAGGTATTCTATTGAATGGGATTTATTCAAGATGTTAGTCTCTATTGCAGTTGTTATAATTTCTCATCATGGTTACATATGAGACCAGGTGGATCTGTGTCTTCACTACACACCCATAGCAAATGGCCTAACCAATCTTTCCCTTGTTTCTGGTCTTGAAAACAGAGAATGGTAGATACTTGCAGACAGGAAGGATGTGCACAGATGTCTTACTAAGTCTCTTAAATCCTCACAATTAAAAAACAGAATCAAAAGGATTTATAACTGTAAGGGAGCCAAGCTCTCCAAATCATCAGAATCTTTAATACCATTATATACTTTCTACTAAATGTGTGTGTGCACTTGAAACTTCAAATGCCCACTAGATAGTTCTCCGATTATTTAATAATGTAATTCATAAAGCCATCACAATAAATTCTGTCACTAGAATCAATTAAACATCATATTTTATAACTTATTATTTTGGTAATACTAACCATAAACATGCCTGAAACAAATATATAGTATATATGAGTTATTGCTCTATGAGATCTTATAAAGACTAGCAAAGCCAAATTGAAATGTAGCTGCTGGATGGACAGCCAGATTCACTCCTATCTGAGATGATGCATATGCCACACAAATGACCACGATATACACAATTCAATGTCATATCTCAGGAAAACTGTAGTTTCTTTTATATCATAGATCTGCTCATACATTCTTATAAACAGTTATGGTAATTTATGAAATCTAAAGCTCTGTGTTGTAATAATTGTTAACCTTTTGTCCTTAGCTCCCATATAGTTTTAAGTCCTTTCAATTCTGTTTTTCCATCATGGAAAAATTAGGGAGAAAGTTTCTTCTCTATAATTGTCTGCTAAATCCCTGTAAATACATTTCTAAGTTATTTGTTCTGAGGAATTATTCTGTAACAATAGGAGGGCTCACATTTGCTCTGCATTTTCCACTTACATAGTACATTAATGTCTATAAAGATAATTTATTTTATCAGTTTGACAGTTGCAGTTCTGGTTTGATAAGAACTCTACAGTAATTTCCATTGAATTAGATGATACACAATTATGATACAGTACATTGGCAGAGATAATTTTTCATTTTGGTGTTCCTATGTAAAATTTTAGAGTTATCTAATTTAGTATGTAAATTGAGCCTTTGGTTTTAAATAGTCATAAGACATCTTATGCTATGTGAATACAAATCAATGCTAATGTAATATATTTTAACACCTGGGCACTTGCTGAAAAAAAGTTGGAAGGTACATTATTTTTATACTTCCTATTTTGAAATACTACAGAATTGTACACTCCAAAACCCTGTGCACTTTTGGACTATCCTATTTAGCACTTGAAAGAAAAGCTATTTAATGGTGAGAATTTATTAAAGGATTAATATATCTTAATTGCTCTAACTAAACTAAAAACTGTATTTAAATAATTTTAAATAGCTCCTCAAGAAAAAGATATTTTAAAATATTTTGTAACAAAATTTAAGTATTTCCAAATTTTATTGTTTAAATAAAGACTTGTTTTTAGAAAAATTCCTTGCATTGGAGTAAGGAGGTACTGTATCTTCCATCCTCTTCCTCACTGAAAATGCCTTTAATAACATTGTCTTGAGTCAGACGAAAAGCAAAGCCTCTTAAAAAAACAAAAACAAGCTTGAAACCTGTTTTAGTATATAGCGAAGAGGTGGTAGTTGCACAGTAAAGAGAATGTTCTTTTTTTTTTTTTTTCTTTTTTTTGAGACAGAGTCTTGCTCTGTCACCCAGGCTAGAGTGCAGTGGCGCGATCTTGGCTCACTGCAACCTCTGCCTTTGGAGTTCAAGTGATTCACCAGCCTCAGCCTCCTGCATAGGTGGGATTACTGGGGCGTGCCACCATGCCCCGCTAATTTTTGTATTTTTAGTAGAGACGGGGTTTCACCATGTTGGCCAGGCTGGTCTGAACTCCTGACCTCAAGTAATCCACCCGCCTCGGCCTCTCAAATTGCTGGGATTACAGGTGTGAGCCACCACGCCCAGCCAAGAGAATATTGTATCAAAATAATTTCTAGCTGGGCTTCACAATCCAATTCACAAACACCTTACACTTTAGCATTCATACTGTAATAGAGAATTAGCAAAACCCTTCTCATTGCTTCATAAGGATCAATAATATGCAAAAGCAAAATAGCTCACCTTCCTATATGATTTAAGATAGTGCTTCACAAAATCACAAAACTACAAAGGGACACAGGAAAATGACTATGTACCAAAGGGGGTCTGGAGGTCTAAACTGAAGAGTCCTATTGTAAGAATAAAATGTATTTTAAAATTAATATTTTATTTTAAACATTAATGCAAATGTTATATTCTACTCTGTGATGGTTAATACTGGGTGTCAACTTGACTGGATTGAAGAATACAAAGTATTGATTCTGGGTGTGTCTGTGAGGGTGTTGCCAAAGGAGATGAACATTTGAGTCAGTGGGCTGGGAAAGGCAGACCCACCCTTAATCTGGGTGGGCACAAGCTAATCGGCTGCCAGCACAGCTAGAATATAAGCAAGCAGAAAAATGTGAAAAGACAGACTGGCCTAGCCTCCCAGCCTACATCTTTCTATCTCTGGGAGGGCGGCTGATGTGGTGGCAGTACCAGCTGAGGCGAACTGAGGCGGAAGAAAGATGTAGGCTGGGAGGCTAGGCCAGTCTGTCTTTTCACATTTTTCTGCTTGCCTATATTCTAGCTGCATTGGCAGGTGATTAGATTGTGCCCACCCAGATTAAGGATGGGTCTGCCTTTCCCAGCCCACTGATTCAAATGTCAATCTCCTTTGGTAACACCCTCAGAGACACACCCAAGATCAATACTTTGTATCCTTCAATCCAACTAAGTTGACACTCAGTATTAACCATCACATACTCATAATTAAGTTTCAAAATTTTATGATTGTTTATATTACTTTGTTCAGAGTGAAATAGATGTCTCAGAAAATGACCATGATTTTCTGAGGATTTATGTGTTTATTGGCAGTTGTCTCGTACCCTGGTTTTAGAAGCACTGACTTGTAAAGGACCACATGACCCTCCAACTTAAAGACAGTTCCCCAAAAGGCTGTCATTTTATCCTCCCTCCCGCCTTCCCTCTGAAAGAGATTATAAATGACCAACAACACTGAAAAAAACACTCTACAGAAAAATGGTTTTCACCCAATTTATCTAACAACTCATTAGTGCCATACAGTGTAAGGAGTGTGGTCTTTGAAGACAGAAAGATATGCATTTTAATTCCATCTCTAGCACTTCCGTGAAAGACCTTGGGGGAAATCTTTTATCTCAGTATAGCCTCCAGTTTTTGAGGCTATCCAGTTAGCCTCAGGATAACCAAGATTGCTTATCCTGAGTATGGATAGCAACACTCAGCTCATGATGTTACTGTGCAAGTATAAAGATTGTGTATGTAGAGTGTTTGGCATAGTGCATTTACTCATTCAGCAAAAATTACCTTCATCCTTACTCTATGCTAGCCACTATGATAAGCACTGGAAGTAGAGCTATAAATAGACATGGCCCCTAGCCTCCAGGAGCTCAGGGGCATATGAGATAGAAACAGAAACGAAAAGAGAAAACTAATAAAGAAGCAAGGCAATCTCATATATTGATAATTTTTTTTAAAAGGAAAGCAGTGTGATGTATCAATATTGCCGTGGCTATGGCTCACCCTGGCTTAGCTAGTGAGAGCTGTTTATTTGCATTTCTCCTCAACTCTGCATTTAGTGACATCACCTTGGTTGACTGAAATTGACCATGGTGGGGTTATTTGCACCAGAAAAATCAAGAGCTACGATCAGCCAGCCCTCCATTGCCTTACTGCCCCAGAAACCCTGCTGTTAAACATTTATCAGCATGCTGGAGGTTGTACAGTGACAGGGATAAGCATGGATGGTACATAGATAAGATGGTTATGCCTCCATGAGGATATGCATTTGATTTTGGAACTTAATGATAAGAAGGAGATGTTTCTTGCAGATTCAGGGGCAGAGCACTTTAGGCAAAGAGACTAGCAAGTACAAAGGTTTGAAATGTTAAAGAACAGATACATAAACAAGATAATTTTTGAGAGTGATCATTTTTGAGACAATACCAAGTTGGTTGGTGTTGTAGGGAGTGACTTGGGTCGTGAGCTTTTAGGTACTCAACAGGTAACATCACTTATCCAAACCTGTTTATGGTCCAGACAATCTAGGACACAAAGAGTTCTACTAGCTTATGAAAGGTAAGCTGCATCAAGTTATAACTCTCTACTAGGACTTTACTTCATCTAATCTTTACAACAAACTCATTAGTCAAGCAAATAAAGAAAAGGTTAACTGTGTTTCTTAACTCCTACTGCGAATTATTAGGTAACCCAGAATTGGAACTTTGGTCTGGGCAGCCTCAAGGCCCACACTCAGTTCTAGTCTGTTTCAGTGAGACATCTGGAGAAAAGAAAGAGTAAGACAGAAAAGGGACAGTGTCAAAAATGCTTTCACTGGCGTGGGAGGGGCAGAGGGGGAGAAACAACTGGACTCAGGGCCTCAAAGGAAAACCCAGAAACTGGATCAAAGGTGAGGAGTCTGAAGAAAGTAGTTGCCAAAAAGAACCATACAATAGTGAAGCCAAGACTGACGACAAACTTTTCCTACATTTGCCAAGAGAGGATGTTGATCCCAATCGGTGCAGTCCCTTTACCCTGGTTTAATCTTTGGCTCATCTTTCAGAAAATTAACTATTTGTGGGTCCTAAAATTTAGAAACGAATTTTGAAGAGTTTTTCCGTATTAGTTGAAAATATACTATCTACATAATAGGCATTCTACTTAGATATTATATATAACACATACTTTAAAATATTTGAAGCTTTTATCTTACTAAAATAAATTTATGATGTTGATTAATTACCATTTTCTTACTTTTTCCTCACAAGTGGATATGAATAATTCATGCCACTCTATCTCCAGTTTTTTACTCTTTAAGATTATTCTCATTGTTTGATACAAGAGTAATTTTATTAGTTATATTTTTATTGATTTTTGTCATTACTAAACAATGCAGCTAGAACCTGCTATTAATGTTTAATATTCCATATTGTCCACAATCCATACAAAAAGGTATTTAAATATTAAGGGATATTTTCTAACATTATAGTATGGGTTTCCATTTCTTGGTATAGTAAATGAGTGATTTTGCAGTAGAATTTCTAGGAAGCTCTCGATAATATAACAGCAATGAAAATAATGATTCATTTTCATACTCAAAACATGGTTATAAAATATGCCTTGTTATTGCAGTAAATAGTATCATATTCAAATAATTCTCATCTTGGTAATTTGCATATTTTAAAATTAAGGAAACAGATGTTATAGGAATATTTCAAGCAAATAGGAAAATAGAAAGGCAAAGGAAATAGGATTCCTGGCACCCATTTCTTGTATATTATTTAAATACATTTTCTTTTCTTTCCCCAAAGTACAGTGCCAGTTTTAAGCATGAGGAAAGTAAAATCTAGTCCCCACCTGCTCAAGCCAGAAGCATTTTAGCCTGGAAGGAGGGATGAGGCTCAGGATGAGAGGTTGGGGTGAGAGGCTATAGGAGGACAGTAAAGGACAGTGGTACTGAAGGTAAACTAGAGCTAGTGAGTACATCCAAGGATTATTGAACCTGAACATGGGGTAGAGCTTTTCTCCATGAGGAAATATTAAGCCTGATGCATACTTCAGTCTACAGTTAGAAAAGATATTTGATCATACCTGAAGTGCAAGTCTTTAAAGGAGAATTGAGTTTCAATGATTCCAGTCGTTTTCACTCGAGAATGGAGAACATCTTGTTCATTTGGCACATACCCAGATGCTGTTATTCTATCTAAATCATTAAGGTAGCTAATAAAGACAAAACACAATTATATATGTATATATAATACATAAATACATACATATATGTATATATAATATATGTATACATACATACATATATATGTGTATGTATATATATATATATATTTTTAACTTTGTGTTTGAAGAAACCAGGATTCAGTAGAAATGAATTTTTAGTGTAGGATCTATTAAAAATGATAAATTCTAGACAGGCACTTTCCAAACTCTGCTCATCAGAATTAAAAGTTTGGTAGCTGGAATGTTGCAGAATGCAGAGTGCTGAATGTGGCACACAGCTGACCCCCAGCGTCCTCTTCTAAAGGCACCTAAATCAACACTGCCTTAACCTGTGTTTTATGTGGTTTGTGTGATAAATTTGCTTGTATATGGATAGGAGTATGAAAGAAAATTTCTCTTTATAGTGCCTGGATCATTACAAAACTAAAAGCTGCCTTATAGTGGTAGTGGCTAGATTATCCTCAAAATTCTGTAGTTTGAATTTCGGCATTTTCGGTTTTATGAGAGTGATTGGTTCGAATGTACTAATTTGAAGGTTGTTTGTTATTTTTGCATGAATTTGCCTCATCAAGACTCAGCCATTTCCATTAAATGCCATTGCAATATCTAGTTAGCGCAATAAAAGAAGTACCATTTGTCTCTCTTCCTGGTCTATGCTGGAAGTGACTCATGAATTTGCAAACCCACCCTGACCTGGCTCTCCTGGGGACAGAAGGGTGAAGGTACCCACTGTCCCCACTCCCACCTCCTCTTCCATCAATGCATCACTGTGTCTTTACCCCTTCCAGGAAGCTATATTAAAAATTCCTAGTATTAACAGGCTGAATATGGTGTTTTTTTCCCCTCACAGGATCTAGGTGTGGTGATGAACAGGAATAAGTCTAATTAAATTGTGTATGCTATAACAGTCTGCTAAATTAGAGGAAAAAAAACCTGCTCTCAGCTTCCTGCTCTCAGCTTCCTAACTCTTGAAACGAGATAATGTCTTCATACTAAAAAAAAAAAAAAAAGTGTTTTATTGCTTTAAAAATAATTTGAAAACCACTGGTCTAGACTTTTGATACTAAGCTTTTAGTGTTTTAGCAATATCACTATTTCTGTAAAAATTTCAGATACAAATAGTAATAGCATGGTATTGCTTTTATGACAAATTTCACCATTACACTGAACCGCATTTATAGAAAGATAAGATTCAAGTGCTTCCATCGAGACAGAATTTGTGAGGTAGAATCCAGCTGAATGTTAGTCAGGGTTAAAAATTGTTTGTTCAGTGATTAAGCTGAGAAGCTGTTACGCCTTAGCACCTACTACAAAGATTGAAAAAACAAAATTATTTTATTAGTTAAAAAAATTCATTATTAATATAGGTAATTTATTCTTGGAGGATCTTTTTCCTTTTAAGCTGAAACAAATTAAGGTTGGACAAGTGTCCCAAAGGGATTTCGGCCGAGAGTAAAAATCACACCTCAGAAACACATAACATATATAATATGAAAATTTATCACCATTGTTTTATTCTAAAAAAGCTTAAGTTTTCTTTTGAAAAAAGAGTGAAACATCAAGATGTAAATGTATTGGAAAAAGTACTGGCAGGATTTGCTAGTGTATTTATTTTCTATTTTGGCAAGCAAATCCCTTTGTGAATTTTCTATTAACTAAGCCTGCATGTGTGGTTGGTGTGTTGTTGGTCAGTTAGTTCACGCAAGAGTAAAAAGAAAACAAAAAAAAAAAAAACAAAAATGTACCTACCAAAATAAAGATTAAATTCATTTCATGATACCTAAATGAAAACCCTGGTAAGGACACATTTATTTGCATGTATGAATGATTTCAAGCAAAGCAGAAGCATTAGCAGACTGACAATTTGCATTTAAAATGCTTGTTTAAATAAACAGATATGGAATGTGGGAGTTCAAGTCTATAATCTAAAGCTTAGACCAAATAGAGGCCCTTAACATATATGAATCTAATCATTTAAAAGTACTAAATTCTTTTCCAATTATTTAAACTAGTATTTTTCCTGGTGAAGTCTATGGTAATTCTTAAAGCACGTGGAATTTTAAAGGCACACTAGATGGCTGCAATTAGCAAACCATGCAGTCAACTAAAATGTTTCCTCTGATTATCCCTGCCATACCCCTCTTCTTTCAATTTGCTAGAACTGATGAGGTTATGTTGCCAACTATGGCATTCCTTTCCCTTATTCTGATTATATTCACTTTTTTGTTAGCCTTAACTTGAAGGATCTCTAGATTTGAGAAAACAATAAGTATCTTACTTTTACCAAAAAAAGAAAAAAGTGTTAGAGACCTTGCTCTATATAATGTATATGAAATAGACATACATTGTAGTACCAATCTCATTTTATATCTAGTTTTCCAATATAATTCAGTGTTTGAAAAAAAAAATCTGCTCTTAATTTCTGGAAGAAAGCAATGACCATTCAACTACCTTTCTCAGCAAGCTTTCCTTTTAAGGACACCTAAGAGCAGAAAAAAAACCCACTTTATTATTATTATTACTTTTTGTTTATGTATGAAATTTCTCTGAGACCCAGGGGAAATGAGCTTTCCTGTTGTTATTCTATTGCACCTGCAGTAATCTGGGTAGTTGAAAACTATTACAATATGGGCAACATTTACAAAATGAATGCAAATTGATACTGTTTAATTGTTTTTAATTTGATGAACAGATTTAAAATTTTACTATGAATCTATAATGGAGTAGATAGTCCCAGTGTAAAACATACTTTAAGTATTTAAATAAAGGAAAAAGCTAAAATTAAATACTAGAAAATACAATAAAATGCCATTTATTTGCCCATTTTAACTATGTGGCTTGTACAAGACTAAATATATTAATGAGAGCCCACTTTAATCTATCTTTCTCTCTAGCTCTCTACCCAGAGCTTTACTAAGCAAGATTTTATGGAAATATTCCACAATTCAGCTTCTTACTCATTGTGACTACCTTTACCAATGAATAGTTTAGAAAAGCAATGCTTTACTCCACTGCAGAGATCCCTTGTACTATTAAAATGTGGTAGGTGCTGAGACACTTAGGAAAAGTTATTCAAGTTGATATAATCACAAAATGAGACTCACTCTCTCCTTCATCAGAGAGCTAGGAAAAACTCCTCCAAAAGCAATGTGCCCTTTGAAATTGGGGTCTAAAATAAAGATGAATGAATAATTACAGAAAATTTTTTCTCTAGAGTTTATATAGCTTATTTTCTCTCCCTAATCATTTTGTCCATCAATGATTAAAAATCTGAAGTGTCATGCAAGCTTCATTGTTCTGTCCTTAACCGATCTTTTTCATTTGTTTCACTTTTACATTACTGTTTTGCTTTTGTTTAATTAAATGATGCTAGCAGCTTCTGTTGGCGGGGAGAGGGGGAGTTCATCAAAAGAACTATATTTACACTTTTTCACACATATGCATGAACAGAAATAGAAAATGAGTAATTAGATTGTATTTACATATGCACACATCTTGCAGGCATATAGTAAGGGGCTATGTTAGGAACCACTTGCTAAAAGAATTGTTTTTTGGGGTTAATTTGGTGACAGGGTCTTGCTCTTTTGCCCCAACTGGAGTACAGTGGTGCAGTCTCTGCTTACTGCAGCCTTGACCTCCTGCGCTCAAGCAATCCTTCTGTCTCAGCTTCTCAAGTAGCTGGGACTACAGGCACATGCCACCACACCTGGCTAATTTTGTATTTTTTTTTGTAGCAACTTGGCTTTGCCATGTAGCCCAGGCTGGTATCAAATTCCTTACCTCAAGCTGTCTGCCTGCCATGGCCTCCCAAAGTGCTGGGATTACAGGCGTGAGCTACTGTGCCCCGCACTAAAAGAAAATTTTAAATCACTTTGATAATGAAATTATAAATAGTGTCACAAGCCCCTAATTTCCTTATGGTTAATTAATGCTAAATGGATGATACAAGCAGTGAAATTTATAGAATTTTTTGAGACTCCAAAAGAATCTCCTAGTATACAAGTATCATTTCATTAATTTCTTCTAGAATTTTGTATCATGGTCATCAACCCAATGAGCCAAGGCATGTGTCATTAATGAAATTAATCTAGGAGATGATTTCACTAATATGAATAGAGATGAAATGAGTAGCCCAAAACCTCAGTATGCATGTCACCAGTCTGTGTTAGTGTGAAAGGCTATGCATAATGGTTAACACTTTTTAATCAAGAGAAGATATTTGCAACATAGAATCTTCTCAGGCAGTTTCAAACTTAGTTATTTAAAATGCTCCCCTGGTTATATTTTCTTAAATCTCATTATGTCACCTTGCTCATTTTCATTTCTCTTCAATTGCTTTTTATTTTACTCTAATAAAATGTAACACCATTTATTTTCATCATTTGAATTTACAAATGCAAAGTATGCAGAATTATAATTCTTAATTTTAAATGTTTTACCTCCAATTCCCCTTAAAGTGAATTCACTTACTAAGCTGCTGAGTCATTGAGCTGATATTCAGATGCCCTTTCAAAGCAGGCCTGAATTCCTGGATCTCTCCACAGCTGTTTTATTACCTCAGCCAGTTGAGGTGTCATGCCACCATCTTCCAGGGTATTTGCCATTGCATAAAGTTGTCGTTGGTCCTCCTAGAACAATATTTTGGTGAGAATAAGAATGTATTATTTGGAATCACATATTCTATTTTCTAATAGAGTATTTTACTGGGATAATTTTAATCTTATTCTTTTAGCTAATAATTCCACCAAACATCTTTTTAAACTATATTGAGGTAAATAGAACTAAAGTTTTTCATGGCTGGATGATGTCCAGAAGAGTTCTCCTTTGCAAAAACTATAAAATATTATGTGAAGAAATTAGCATATTTTGAAATATGTCACTGACTTCTGAATGTGGTATCAAGAAGGATAATAATAGTTTGCTGTAGTCATACTAAGTTTGCAAAAGGTCTACATATTATACCAAGGTAAAAGAAAAATTAAGCTGATTTAATCTGGTATCTTCTTTTTTTAATCATTGCCATGAATTTTTCTAGAAAAAGCCAAGTAAAAATTAGAGTAGACCGGGCATGGTGGCTAACGCCTATAATCCCAGCACTTAGGGAGGCCGAGGTGGGTAGATCACTTGAGCCCAGGAGTTTGAGACCAGCCTGGGCAACATGGCAAAATTTTTCTCTACAAAAAAATTAGTCAGGGATGTAGTGCATGTCTGTAGTCCCAGCTACTTGGGAGGCTGAGGTGGGAGAATTGCTTGAGCTTGGGAGGCAGAGGCTGCAGTGGGCAGAGATTGCACCAATATATTCCAGCCTAGGTGACAGAGCCAGACCCTGTCTAAAAAAAAAAAAAAAAAAAAAAAAAAAATCAGAGTAAAAATGGAAATAAATTCATTATTCTAAAATTGTATTATTTCAAAAAATTAATATATAACTTTTTTTGTCATCGGGTTACTGCCTCATAATCATATAAAGAATGGTAAACATTTGGATCCACATAATATTTTTGAACATCCCTGTAGGTATTGTTGATTGCATATGCCTTTGGAATAAATCAGTAGGACAGAGGTCAGAGTTTTTTATGCAAAGCAAGGAATTATTATCTTAGTCCTGTTGGGATAACATTTGGAGGTTACCAGCAAAGAAGGAAATAGAAGTTTACTGAGTAAATACTATAGTCTGCAATTTATTTAAACAAATAATCAAAATAGCTTTATGACAAATCATTTTTTTAAAGAGTAAGATGTTGAGTTTCAGAATAACTAAATTGACTGTGGTAATAGCCCAGGCAAATGGAGAAGTCTGAACTCAACCTTGTTGTCAGCCTCCAAAACTGATACCTTTTTTAGCTCATAATCCTCCTAGTGCATATTATTACAATTTACAAAACTGCACATACAATATCTCACATAATCCTCACAACCGTGAGATAGACACTATATTTTCTACATTTTACATGTGAGGAATCTAAAACTCAGAGTTTTAGAAACGAGTAAACCAGTAAATACAATAAGTATCAGAATAAGAGTCAAATACAAGCGCATTTTGTGCCATGTCAGGCTGTTACTGTTACAGGAAAGGGGTCCCAATCCAGATCCCAAGGGAGGGTTCTTGGATCTCACACAAGAAAGAATTCAGGACGAGCCCATAGGGCAAAGTGAAAGCAAGTTTATTCAGAAAGTAAAGGAATAAAAGAATGGCTACTCCATATACAGAGCAGCCCCGAGGGCTGCTGGTTGTTCATTTTTGTGGTTTCTTGATGATATGCTAAACAAGGGGTGGATTATTCATGCCTCCCCTTGTTAGAGCATATAGGGTAACTTCCTGACATTGCCATGGCATTTGTAAACTGTCAGGGTGCTGGTGGGAGTATAGCGGTGAGGACAAGCAGAGGTCACTCTCATGGCCATCTTGGTTTGGGTGGGTTTGGGCCAGCTTCTTACTGCAGCCTGTTTATCAGCAAGGTCGTTATGACCTGTATCTTGTGCCGACCTCCTTATCTCACCCTGTAACTTAGAATGCCTTAACTGTCTGGGAATGAAGCCTAGTGGGTCTCAGTCTCATTTTCCTCAGCTCGTATTTGAGATGAAGTTGCTCTGGTTCAAATGCCTCTGACACTACCAATGAAGTATGTTCAATAAGAACTTGCTTTTCTGATACAACTTAGCTTATTATTATTTTGAATTGACTACAGTTTTTTCTACCATTTTATCAAAAATCTGTTCTTTGTATAAAAAATAGGGATATGTCACTTATTGTTAGAGACACTGGTAAGGGTAAAAAAAGAAAATAACTTACTCTATCTTTCTTCACAATCAGCTTTTATTGTTAAAAGTAAACTGATCAGATGATCATTGGTCCACATATTCAATGTGTAAACCAAAAACAAAATTCTAAGTCCCCCAAGCAACAGAATTCTAAGCCCCGCAACCAACAGAAATCCCTCTTGGCCAACAGAAATCCCTCTTGGCCAACAGAATTCCAAAGTAAACCTGAAAAACTAGGTCAGGCTGTGATAGGAAGGGTGGGGTCAGACATGCCTCATTAGGCCCTCCTCCCTTTGGAATTCAGGCATAACTCACCCGCATTAACATTAAAACAGAGATCTTAGGACTGATAAAACAGACTCTTTATAGCAATAAGATCCCAAATTCCAACCTGACTCCAGTATAGAGCAGGCCCTGAAAGAAATTATTTTACCCCCAAATATATTTTTTTGGCATATATAAAAGAATAAAAGAAAATAACAATAAAATAAAAGCTGTCTTTTGTGGGGGAAATTTACATTGTGTAGAGAATCCCCTTCCCTTTTCAAGGCCTTTTCTGATCCTGGTGAGATTAGCTGAAAGTCTAGCACTTTTTAAAGGTCTACATAGGAAATATTTGCCATCTATTGCCTCTAAGGGTGCCACCTATGCGGCTTCATCTACATAATAAGAACCTTGGTCTCCACAGCCTCTTAACCTAGAGACTCCTTTCTACTCATTCTCGGCCTTTAGATAATAACTGAATTCTTTCAACCAATCAGAAAATAACTTAATTCTTTTCAACAACCAATCAGAAAATGTTTGAATCCACCTATGACTGGAAGGTCCCACTTCAAGTTGTCCTGCCTTTCTGGACCTTGCATGTATTGACTGATATCTGCCTGTAACTTTAATCCCCATAGAATGTATAAAATCAGGCAATAACTTAACTACCTTGGGCATATGTTCTCAGGACCTCCTGAGGCTGTGCCATGGGTCATGGCCCTCACATTTGGCTCAAAATAAATCTCTTCAAGTATTTTACAGAGTTTGGCTTTTTTGTCAACAAATGGCCAAATCAAGTCTCAACCTGATTTTCCTGCATCAACACAGGATAGATTTTTAAAACCCCATTTCTCTGTTAAATGGATATGAAAGAGAACTGCAAGTTCAGCGAAATATGCTCTGGTCACTTTCACTAGCATCATGCTATTGGCTCCTTCCACTATTAAAGTGCCGTTTAGGACGAATGATGCCATAAAACAACCACTACGCAGTTTTATCCCTAAGGAGAAAAAATTGTATATCTTGTCAGCATATCTTTACAAACCAAACATATACTGTTTCATTTCTTTCTGTTTTTCTTTCTTATTTTTCTTTTTCTTTTTTCTTTCTTTTTCTTTTTTGTTTGTTTGTTTGTTTGTTTTTTGAGATGGAGTCTTGCTCTGTCATGCAGGCTGGAGTGCAGTGGCACAACCTAGGCTCACTTCAACCTCCACCTCCCACTTTCAAGCGATTCTCCTGCCTCAGCCTCCCAAGTACCTGAGACTACAGGTGCACACCACCACACCCAGCTAATTTTTGTAATTTTTTTTTTTTTTTTTTTTTTTAGTAGGGTCGAGGTTTCACCATGTTGGCCAGGATGGTCTCGATCTCTTGACCTCATGATCTGCCCACCTCGGCCTCCCAAAGTGCTAGGATTACAGGTGTGAGCCACCATACCTAGCCTTCCTTTTTAAAAAAAATTCTATTTTTAATTTCAATATACTTTATTTGTAGAGGTATCATGAATATAATTCTAGTTTAAACACTTCAGTGTTACAAAGTCTCCCTTGACCACTTCAATCCTACTACCTCCCACAAAGGCAAGTTATCCTATCAGGTTGGTTTTTGTGTCTCCAGACCTTTTACTTTTTAAATCTGTGCGTGCATAGGTGGAGCATACGGTAATGATTTTCAATCCAGGCTGCACATTACAAGCATATGGTGTACCCTTAAAAGTACTGATAGCAGAACTGCAACCCAAACAAAATGAATCAGCATCCCTGCATGTCAGGCCCTGCAAAGGTAGTTTTTAAAAGCTTCAAGGTGACACAACTGTTCTGACTGCATTAAGAATTTCTGGCAATATACAGTTGTTATTTTTTTAACCATAAATAACACTTTATTGAACATAGTGTGTTTCCATTCTTGATGTTCTTCTGTGCTTATTGAAAAGCTGGTATAATTTAAAGAATTACAATTCTTTAAATTTAAAATTCTTTAAAGCTTTTAAAGGATTGAGCCTTCCCATCAAATGTGAATTTTTAAAATATATATAACACCAAAATGTATAGGTATTATGAAAACTTAGCTTCCTCATAACGGCCAAACTGATCAAACACTTAACTCCTATTTTATTGTTATATTTTAAAAACTCTAGTAATTTCTCACCAAACTCAAAACTCAACATAAAACCCAAATCCCTTATCCTTACTGTGACTCACAAGGTTCTACATGTTTTGATCCCCTCTTTCCCTCCTTTCTCCCTTTCTCTCCCTGCCACCAAGACTCAAGATGCACTGTGAACAATTTGTTGCTCCTTGAACTCACCAAGCCTTCCTTTCAGCACATTTCAATGGTTGTTGCCTCCATGTCCTTCAGTGGTTCACTTCCTTTTTCACTCAAGTCTCTTTCCAATACCAACTCCTCAATGAAGCCTTCTCTAATCATCCTTTCTGCCACATTTTTCAAATAACACCCTGTGGATTTGAGTGGCATCCCAAAGAAGTTTTATTTCCCTATGAGGTATTTGGAAAAGCTTGGGAATTACAGTGGGCCTGGAATGGCTCATTCTCTCTCTCGCTCTCTCTCTCTCTCGCTCTCTCTCTCTCGCTCTCTCTCTCTCACTCTCTCTCTCTCTCTCTCTAAAGAATATCTATTTTATTTATTCATTCATTTTTATTTTACTTTAAGTTCTGGGATACATGTGCAGAACATGAAGGTTTGTTACATAGGTATACATGTGCTATGGTGGTTTGCTGCACCTATCAACTCATCTTCATTCTCTTAAGATTGTGTAACTTTGGGACTACATTGTATAGAAAATAAAATATGTGTTTTCCCTACAGATTACTCAGAACTTCATCGTTAATATTAGGGATCCCAGGTGGTCTTAGAACTTTGTGAAACTTATTCTGAACCCTAGAGTCGTATTTCCAAATATCATGAAAAAAACATCAAAAGAAAGGAAGACTATATAGTTTACCTAGTAATTGTGAGAAATGCTGAGTTAAAAATGCCATGTTTTGTTGCTACTCGGTTTTCAGAATCTTTGAGTAGTAATATTGGTTGAAAATTTCCAAGTTATTGGACGCATATATATCAAACAAATCTAATCACAGAACTTCAGTTGTAGAACATCTTGAGGAATCAGTGCTTTTTGGTTCATATTGTAGAGTTTACTTTGTAGGGTTCTATGTCCAAGATGATTACAACAGCACTCAAATTATGTAGTAAAAGTGTTACAATTTTCAGCATTCTTTTATGTCAGTTGAGTGGATTCTATATGCTCCAAAATAGGATATAATAATATTCAAAAGGATAAGTAGATATTTACTAAATATCTTCATTATTTCTCCTTTCCTATTTCTTCAGGATGTGAAGGTTTGTTACATAGGTAACAAAAAAAGAGGGTTTGTTAACCCTCTTTTCAAATTCTATGCTTAGGAAATTATAAGCCTATCAAATACTAAACCACAACCAATAAGAACAAGCCCGATTTAGCTGCTTCCCCTCTAACTATATATCCCATCTCTCTGCTACTCCTTAGCTATAGGTCCTGAAATATTGTCCTTAACTGTTCCAATAGCCTATTCTCATTTCTGCACATATTCCACAGGAGTAGGAGTCCACCATTCTTCTGAAACCTCTCTCACTATATTCCCAATGGCTCCATATTTCTAAATCCAATAGATTGTTTTTAATAGTCTCCTTTCTTGACCTCTCAAGACCTTTCAATGTGGATAATTCCCTTTGGAATACTTCTCTTGAATTCTGTGATTTCGCATACTTCTGATTTCCTTTTACTCTTCTATCCTCTCCCTTGAAGTGTTCTTTTCCTAACAAATGAGCAGAAAATATTGTGGTTTTTTTTTTAACACTCTTCCCTAGACTCTGTTATCCCTAATACCCTTCCCTTCTTAATCTAAGTGCTTCCTTCACCTATTCCATCCTACTTTCTTAGTATGAATTATATGCCATAGTATAATGGCATGCCAATAACACCTAGATTTAGATCTCTAGACAAAGTGTCTACTTTGGGCTTCAAATGCACATTTGTAATTGCTTACGTATGTAGATATCAAATAGAACTTACAAACTCATTCCAAAACCAAACTAATTAGTTCTTTTTCATCCTCATTTAATGTTAGTGTTCCCCTTCTTAGTAATTCCTTCTTTAAGCAAGGATCGAGCTCCACATATAGCTGCACAGCCTTTTTGAAATAGCATATTTGTAGTTACTTGTTAAACATCAAGCTCTCCTCCCCTGATGACAAATATTATTTCCATCTCAGTTACTGCTGAGCCCTCACTACATCCCCAGTGTCCAACTAAATGTCTACCACATAAATAATAGTTTAATAAAAAATAATTTTTTCAAGTGATGTTGGATGTATAGATTTCACTACCTAAATTTTAATGATCCTATATTCAAAATAAATATTGAAAAATAATACCTAATATTTACTGAAAATGTACATTCTATAATACTCTGTATATAGTGGATTTCTTATGTTTTTGCTTCCTTCTTTAATAGTCATTGTAACTCAAGGAGGAAAGCCATAACATTCTGTGGAAGCAGACACTGAAATTTAGAGAGGTTAACTTGTCCAAACTTATAGACCCAGTGACTAATAAAGCTCACATAAATTTTCTATCAGAACTTTCTGTCTTTGGCAATCTGTGTGATGATGTGCAAATGGCTATATAAAAGTATATACACTTGTATAAATAAATAATCGAGAGCTAACCAGAACTCTGAAAGTCACATGTAGGTAGTGTTTAGCAATCAATCTGTTAAATAAACAATTTTAAACAGGTCAAGAGTATATTAATCTCAAAATCAAGTACTAGAATGCAGCTGAAACTGCTAGAGTTCACATAAGTTGAAATCAAAATATGAACTATGTCGTGCCTGACAACTGTGATGTTCTGATAGTTGAGAATATAGGTACTCTTGAGAAGTTATGACAATGGCTAAGTGCTGCTTAAGTTGATCTGTTTATGCCATTCAATTTACAGTTTGAATGAACTGTACTTTTATTTTTTAATTAGCATGATGGCAGCAATGTGTAGAGTTTATTATTTTCACTTCCCCTATATGTCAACTCATTAAGACTTTTACTAATAAATCTCTCATCTCACTTTTTTTTTTTTTTCAAGACAGGGTCTTGCTCTATTGCCCAGGCTAGAGTACAGTGGCACCATCACAGCTGCTGCAACCTCAACCTCCCAAGCTCAAGTGAATCTCCCACCTCAGCCTCCCAAGAAGCGGGGACTTACAGGTACACGCCACCATGCCCAGCTATTTTTTTTTCTTTTTCTTTTCCTTTTTTTTTTTCTTTATAGAGACAGTGTCTGGTTATATTGTTCAGACTGGTCTGGAACTCCCGGGCTCAAGCGATCCTCTTGCCTCAGCCTCCCAAGGTGTTGAGATTGTAGGCATGAGACACCACATCTGGTCAAATATCAAGTATTTAGTGATCAGAGCATCACTGTTTCACAATCTCTGGGTTGTATGAAAGACACAGTCTATTTAAATAAGTAGCAATAGGCAAGATTGTGATTTCCAACTTCTCTGACACAAATGCATGGAATACTGTATTGCATCTACAAATTTAAACATCATTAAATCATTCTCAAAGGAATTCAGAGGGTACATCTATTTTTGTAACTATTATTGCCTAAGAGGAAAAAATAAGTATTTCTAATCATTAAATCCTTTAATAGCAAAAAGCACTATAATGGAATCCAGGAGAAGTGGATTTTTCCATAAACTTGAGCTACTTAATGTAAACCAACTAATCTTTGAGCCTTGCTTTTTTTAAATTAAGGTGGGTATACTATGTTGTTTCTTAAGAGCCAATTTAAAATCCTACGTTCTTAGGAAAAGCCAAGGTCAGATCCATAACTGAACTACACTTAAATAAGAACATGATCACTAAGTCATAGAGAGATAAAGAATAAAAGGATCTTGGAGTTCGACTCCTCCAAGTTCCCCTTTTACACATGAGAGGGAAACTGTAGCCAGAGAGATCTATTGGAGCAAACTGTGGAGAAAGCTAGAAATGGGAATCAGTAAAATACCTGACTCCTTGCTTTATAAACTATCTGCCTGAAGGCCATACTTAGCATTTCCTTGTTCTTTGAAGAAAAGTGACAGAAAAAGGGGGATTTCCCCTTTCTTTACATTAAGAGCACAGAAAAGGCTTTGTTTTGTTTTGTTTTTGTTTTAATTGTAATGATTTCTAGTGGTCATTTACAAGATCCAGTGGTCATTTAAAAGGTCCACTAAGCTGGGTGAGAGAGTTCAAATGACTCCTCTTTCTTTATCTTTACTATGCTTTTGCTCTCTATTTTTATTGTTTCTATAGCAAGGTTTCCAAGAATTACGTTGGTAGGCATTCAACTGGCATCCTCTGGAGGTAACCAGATGCCCAGCTGCTCCTGGAGGGGACATATGGAAGTGGGTGAGTTCTTCTTGTGGATTCTACTCAGTTACTCTTTTTTTTGGGTAGGGTCAACTATGGTTCTTTGGATAATACTGTAAGTTTCATTTGCCAAATAATTTTATATGTTTGCCTATAAACTTTTAAAGTAAGTGGCTTTCAAATATAATTTAATGTAAAATAATTGGATAGCAAAATATAAAGTAGGGAGAAAATAATTTTGTTGCTACCTTACAAACGGAACTATGACTACTTGAATATACTTAATATACAGACATTTGCTTACTCCTACAATTTGAATTCTTTTTTTAAAAAAACTTATAAAGTAATCATTTCCCCGTTGCCACACAGACCTTGTAATCATCGTCAAACATTAATTATAACTGTTATTAAACATTTTTAGTCTCTTTGAAATGACATAACTAAAAAAAATTAATGTAGAGACATTGCAAATTGTGTTTATGCCATAAATTCTTTTGTATTTAGCAATCACAAGCAATATTTTTATTTGTTATGGTGTATTATTTGATATTAAGTTTAATCCTCAGGAAAACAACTAATGTTGAATAATATTACAGTATATAGTAAAAAAGTTTCACTTCAAGGAAAATAGGAAATCTTACACAAAACAGAATTAATGTTTCAAAATTCATGTTTCATATTTTTAAATTTTGGGTATAGATTAATACTATGAACTTATTAAGTCCTCTTATTTTATGGCTCAAACTCTATTGCAGGACATACAGCTGTCATTATTTGCATACTTACTGCACTTCTGGGATTTACATAATCAATTCCAAGGGTAGTCATGGCTTTCACAATAGCTAGGATGGATTGCAATGTATTACTGTAAATTACTGCTTTGAACTCCATGCATTCTTGCTCACTGTAACCATTCTTATGGATGATCCTATAATTTAAACATGAGAAGTTTCTGTGAGTTGAATAATTGATTGTAACACTAAAGCACATCAAACTAAGTTGCTTGAATAAAATTACAGTATATATTCATTAAAAAGGAATTTTGACCATATGTATATGCTAACTCTAAACAATTTTATGCCTTTGGACTTTTATTATCATTGTCATTTATACAGTATTTTCTTTCTGGACTACCCATGATAAATATGAAAAGACTTAGGATTTGTTATTTAAAAATACTTTTTTAAAATGGGTAAATCATAAGCATTATACTTAGAAAGTCTGTTTTTTTAAGAGAAAAATTTCTAGATTCCCAGGACAAAGACATATACAGAGTTTTGAAACTTGACCTTGTGTTTACAACCTGATGTCTAGAGGAAGCGAAGTCATTTAGAACATTCATGACTTTTCCTACCATGCTGAAAAATAGGAGTGCCTGCTTTCTATTTACAGCATTAACAAAGGCATCTTTTTTAGTACAGGTAATTGCCCTGTTAAATTTCTTGTCAGTTCTCCATCTGTGTACGTGCCACTGAGTTATAAAAGTTGAAATGCCTGACATTTTATTTGGCTGAACTCTTCTCTACCTTCCACTCATTCAGCCAAACTCAAGATTTTACTAGTAGTTTTGGAATAATAGCTTAAAATAGATTTACCTATCAAAAGCTAAAATCGTTAGATATGCCAGTTACATATTTTTGCATCTTTATTGTATAATTTTTTTTGTTCCTTTCTATTATTTTTTCTTATTGTCTTGAAGTGCTTTGTATTCATTAGGCGTCTTTTTGGATGTCATATTACTGAAGATTTATATTGTGTCTACACGTATAAAGGCTTTAGCATGGGGGGAAAAGAGCATAAACACCTCTTTAATGTCTTCGAAGATATTAGAACCTTCATATACAAGAAATCTGAACTGAAAGGAGTAAAGGCAGGGCCTATATTTGTTATTTGTTGTTTTTTATATTTGATTACAAATCATTGCTGAACTTCTACTTTAAACATGGTCATGTTTGTCTTGCTGCATTAAACCATTAAATAACTTATATAAGTAAATAAAATAGACAAAGGCTGTAGAAAAAAATGCAGTAAAAAGTCTTTATGGATAGATCAAGAATAAGTTTATTAAAGAAATCCCAGTTTTCTGTCAAATTGAACTTGGAAAATTATTTTAATTACTAAAATGGCAACTGTGAATAAACATGAGGCACTTAGGTTATCTTCATGAAACAAGTTCTGATTACTATGAGAAGATGAAGAAACATTTATCACAAAGAAAAATGATAAAAACAGATGTTAAAATGTCCAGTTGAAGTGGGACTTTAAACAACATCATTTTTCCGGGAGATGCATGTATAAATTTCAGTGAGATAGAGCACTCCAACGGCAAAGTTGGTTCTGAGGTCTGTTGAAATTCATAAGCTTTTACTGTGCTTTTTCTGTGACATATTGTGTTATGTGTTAAAGAAATACATTATGCAAGTCTCTCCTTCCCAAAACCATAGACTAGAGCTCCTCTGTATAATACATTAGTCACTAGATGATTAATTAAAATTAAATAAAATTAAAAATTTAGTTTCTCAATCACACTATCAACATTTCAAGTGGCTACTAAAGCCACATGTGGCTAGCAGGTGCCATATTTCAAGGCAAAATAGAGAACTTTCCTATCATCACACAAAATTCTGTTGAAGAGTATTGAGTTATAAGAAGGCAGAGTACATAAAGAGATTTTTGAACATTATGATAATGCATAGGAACAAACTCTGCATATAGTAAGATGCTATAGAAAAGAAAAAGTGATAAACTCTACTAGGAGTGGGTGTAAGGTATCAAAAAAGACATCCCGGAAGCAGTGATAATCAGCTGATTGTTCAAGGATGGTTATTCCTAGATGGTCAAAAGGAGAGAGAATCATTGTAGGAAGAAAGATCAGTATGAGCAAATAGATGTTCACAATTTTCAAGTGTTCAATATGTGCCAAGCACTGTCATAAGTGCTTCATCTGTCTTATTTTTTACAATAAGCTCTTTAAAGTAGATACAGTTATGATCTACATTTTATAAGTAAGAAATGTCAGTATAGATAAATTAAGCAAATACCCCCAACTTATTCAGTTAGTTTGTGATACACCTGGACCACAAACAGAATCTGATGTACAGTCCATGATCTTAGCCATGATGCTCAGCCTTCTATAGTGTGTTAGTCTACAGACTTATAAAACGTCAGCATTAGTGAAGCAAGAGGTAGGAGGGGAGAAATTATAGGACAGGAGGATGAAGACATCGGCAAGAAATGGGCTCCAGTGTCTTGTGTGCCATGGCAAGGAGATTGATCTTGACGGCAAGGGTGAAGAGTTGAATTCAGGAGCTACAATCAGCTTTAAATGGATCAGTTTATGGCAGTGTGGATAATGCAATGAAGGGAAGAGAAGGGAGGTAGAAGCTCCTTAGGAAGATACTGAATTAATCTAGGTCCGAAATGATGACCAATGGAGATCAATGACATGTTTGGAGACAAATTGTGTAGATGTGGCATGACTTGGTAAAAGGGTGAAGGCTTAGCATAACTATGCTGAGATTTATTGTGTTGTAGGCTGGCGTTGTTGAAATTAAATTTTAGGGCGATAGAGGCCAGATGGGAGATAAGTTTAATATTTATTCTGATTTGGACCTAGCCAGAGAATATAGCAGTAGATGTATCTGCCTCTCTAGTTTAGACAAAGTGTGTGAGTTTGAAAGAAATATTCTGAAACAGTCAGCTTGAAGATTCTGGTGAAAATCATAGAACTCTAGCAGTTTTCATTTTGATGAAGGTGCAGAGTAAGTAAAGTGCCAGCATCTCCTGGTACAATAGAGACACTAACATTTTAAATGTAGTCAGAGATAGAGTTAGAAGAATAAAAGAGATAGTTAGACAAACCGGGAAAGAGTTCTAGAAGCTGAAGAAAAGTTTTAAGTGGGAAAAGTGATGTCATCTGGAATTAACATAAGGACTTAAGGAGACTTCAAATAAAATGGCTATTCAAAGATGACATAATAATCTTCGTAAGGGCAACTTCTCCAACTTACCAGAAGCAAAAGTGTGATGAAAATGGCTGAAAGTGGAAAGTAAAGAGAGCTAATTTTGATTATTTTCTACAGAAATTCTACTGAGAAAAGGAAAGACAAAGCAGAACAAGGAAACTTGCTCTTTTTAAATAATAAAAGAAGTGCTCATTGTAGAAAATGTGAAAAGCCTAACAATATTAAAAAGTAAAGGTGCTTTGAACTTTAAATTTCACTATTGAGAGAAAATTTATTTGAATACTGGTATATGCTCTCTCATTTAAAAAAATTATCTATTTGATCATACTTGAGATTAAAATGTTCATGCACCGGGCACAGTGGCTCATGCCTGTAATCCCAGCACTTTGGAAGGCCGAAGCAGGTGGATCACTTGAGGTCAGGAGTTCGAGACCAGCCTGGCCAATGTGGTGAAACTCCACCTCTACTAAAAATACCAAAAAAAAAAAAAAAAAAAAAAAAAAAAATAGCTGGGCATGGTGGCAGGCGCCTGTAATCCCAGCTACTCAGAAGGCTGAGGCAGGAGAATTGCTTGAACCTGAGAGGTGGAGGTTGCAGTGAGCCAAGATTGTGCCACTGCACTCCAGCCTAGGTGATAGAGCGAGACCCTTTCTCAAATAAATAAATTAAATAAATAAATAAAATAAAATAAAAAATAAAATGTTAATGCAATTTTGTAACCTGTTTTTTTAGTAAACATAGCATTTCCTCATATTAAAACCTTCTCATATACATGAGATTAATACATGATTTGTAATAGTTATATAATATTGCAATTGAAGAATGAATAGTCCTGTAACTTTGCAACCTAATTGCTTATGTTTTATTTTAATTTGTGGCACTTTATTCTACCCCTTATTTCATTATCTTAAATAGTGATATAAGCCTTTTATACAGGCTTTTATATTTTATATTATTGAATTATTTTATTTTCATGCTTATGCATATTTTATTATTTTTGACAATTCTCAGCAACATATTTAGATCAATAATTTTCCCAGCTTACTATGTATATTAAAGATATTATTTTTATAAATTCTCTGTAATATATAATTTTACAAATAGCAATTAAAGATATCCATTTCTCAAAATCTCATTATTATTGGATATTTTTTTAAAATTATTGTTTGTCAATTTACTACAATGAAAAATTACCTCATTAGTGATCTGATTTTTAACTTTTATAATAAGGTTACACTAAAATACATTATCTATTGAATTTTGTCATTTCTATACTCTCTATTCATACCCTATCCCCATTTATGTATATTGGGAAGCTTATTGTTTTACTTAGCAATCTATGGGCCTTTATATACTAGTCACCAATTATTTATCATATTTATTATAAACTTTTTCTAGTTCTCTAATTTTGGCTTAATTTTATTTACGGTTTACTATATTTAAAAGTTTTATTTTTTACACAGCCAAATAATTGGTCTTTTTTTTCTTTATTTAAGCTCACAGAGAATGGAGAAATGAAAAAAGAGAGGTTCAAGCATGATCATAGCCTGGGAGACAAGAGCAGGCAGATACTGTGGAAATGTAAATGAATGTCAGATGACTTAGTTGCAAGGATGGTCCTAAAAACTCAAAAATAGTACAATCCCAGGGAACAGAATAAAGGAGCTCTGTTCTTCAGAGACAGTAGGAAAGATCAGATGTTTGGTTGCAGATAAGTGAAGCTTAAATATTGGTTGATATAAAACTTACATGACATTATCACATAAAAGGAAAACAGTGGCTTAGATTGAAACCAATTTCATTATTGACTGGCAGGCATCACTCCCTTATAAAATATGGCCCAAAGAACAAGATCCTTTAACATATAATTTAAAAATACGTTAAAAAATGGTCCTCCTCCTCTTCATCCTCCTCTTTCCTCCTCCTCCTCCTCTTTCCTCCTCCTCCTCCTCTTTCCTCCTCCTCCTCCTCTTTCCTCCTCCTCCTCCTCTTTCCTCCTCCTCCCCTTTCCTCCTCCTCCCCTTTCCTCCTCCTCCCCTTTCCTCCTCCTCCCCTTTCCTCCTCCTCCCCTTTCCTCCTCCTCCTCCCCTTTCCTCCTCCTCCTCTTCCTCCTCTTTCCTCCTCCTCTTTTTTCCCCCTCCTCCTCTTATTTCCTCCTCCTCCTCTTTCCTCCTCCTCCTCTTTCATCCTCCTCCTCTTTCCTCCTCCTCCTCCTCTTTCCTCCTCCTCTTCTTTCCTCCTCCTCTTCTTTCCTCCTCCTCCTCTTTCCTCCTCCTCCTCTTTCCTCCTCCTCCTCTTTCCTCCTCCTCCTCTTTCCTCCTCCTCCTCCTCTTTCCTCCTCCTCCTCCTCTTTCCTCCTCCTCCTCCTCTTTCCTCCTCCTCCTCTTTCCTCCTCCTCCTCTTATTTCCTCCTCCTCCTCTTTCCTCCTCCTCCTCCTCTTTCCTCCTCTTCTTTCCCCCTCCTCTTCTTATTTCCTCCTCCTCCTCTTTCCTCCTCCTCCTCCTCTTTCCTCCTCCTCCTCTTTCCTCCTCCTCCTCTTTCCTCCTCCTCCTCTTTCCTCCTCCTCCTCTTTCCTCCTCCTCCTCTTTCCTCCTCCTCCTCCTCTTTCCTCCTCCTCCTCTTTCCTCCTCCTCCTCTTTCCTCCTCCTCCCCTTTCCTCCTCCTCCTCCCCTTTCCTCCTCCTCCTCTTTCCTCCTCCTCCTCCTCTTTCCTCCTCCTCCTCTTTCCTCCTCCTCCTCCTCTTTCCTCCTCCTCCTCCTCTTTCCTCCTCCTCCTCTTATTTCCTCCTCCTCCTCTTTCCTCCTCCTCCTCCTCTTTCCTCCTCTTCTTTCCCCCTCCTCTTCTTATTTCCTCCTCCTCCTCTTTCCTCCTCCTCCTCCTCTTTCCTCCTCCTCCTCCTCTTTCCTCCTCCTCCTCTTTCCTCCTCCTCCTCTTTCCTCCTCCTCCTCTTTCCTCCTCCTCCTCCTCTTTCCTCCTCCTCCTCTTTCCTCCTCCTCCTCTTTCCTCCTCCTCTCTGCACCTCCTCCTCTTTCCTCCTCCTCCTCTTTCCTCCTCCTCCTCTTTCCTCCTCCTCCTCCTCTTTCCTCCTCCTCTTCTTTCCCCCTCCTCCTCTTATTTCCTCCTCCTCCTCTTTCCTCCTCCTCCTCCTCTTTCCTCCTCCTCTTCTTTCCTCCTCTTCCTCTTTCCTCCTCCTCCTCCTCTTTCCTCCTCCTCCTCCTCTTTCCTCCTCCTCCTCTTCCCCCTCCTCCTCTTATTTCCTCCTCCTCCTCCTTCCTCCTCCTCCTCCTCTTTCCTCCTCCTCTTTCCTCCTCCTCTTTCCTCCTCCTCCTCTTTCCTCCTCCTCCTCTTTCCTCCTCCTCCTCCTCTTTCCTCCCCCTCTCTGCACCTCCTCCTTCTTTCCTCCTCCTCCTCTTTCCTCCTCCTCCTCTTTCCTCCTCCTCCTCTTTCCTCCTCCTCCTCTTTCCTCCTCCTCCTCTTTCCTCCTCCTCCTCCTCTTTCCTCCTCCTCTCTGCACCTCCTCCTTCTTTCCTCCTCCTCCTCTTTCCTCCTCCTCCTCTTTCCTCCTCCTCCTCTTTCCTCCTCCTCCTCTTTCCTCCTCCTCCTCTTTCCTCCTCCTCCTCCTCTTTCCTCCTCCTCTCTGCACCTCCTCCTCTTTCCTCCTCCTCCTCTTTCCTCCTCCTCTTTCTTCCTCCTCCTCCTCTTTCCTCCTCCTCCTCTTTCCTCCTCCTCCTCTTTCCTCCTCCTCCTCTTTCCTCCTCCTCCTCTTTCCTCCTCCTCTCTGCACCTCCTCCTCTTTCCTCCTCCTCCTCTTTCCTCCTCCTCCTCCTCTTTCCTCCTCCTCTCTGCACCTCCTCCTTCTTTCCTCCTCCTCCTTCTCTTCCTGCTGCTGTTGCTGCTGCTTCTGTTTCTTCTGCTTCTTCTTTTACTTTTTAGCCACAATTATCCTTTAAAATTCTCTAGCAGTGACAAAGCCATGAGGTTTCACCCATTTACCTTTACTTATCAATTACCTTTTTATTCAGGTAGACACTGTATTCTTTTTTCATTATTTCCTTATTAAGGAATTCGGGTCTAGTTATTTCATTATAAAAAGGAAAAAGTGGAGAAAACAAATGCAAAAATACATCAAAATTCATGATAGTAATTAAGCATTTTATTCCCAGGTAGGCAAAATGCCAATGAGATTAAAAATACTGTTTCCTCAAAAAATCAAATATACGATTGATTGACATATTTTAAAATATTTACCGTTAATGATCAGATTATAAAGTCCTTGATATCCCCAGATTAATATGACTAAAATATAATGCTTTAAGCATTTGTCTTATTGAGAGGCACATTTTAAAAAATGGAAATTATAATATTATTCATCTGCTACACTTTCTGCTAAAGGATACAAGGTATATTTGCACAGGAACTATGACCACTCTATGATCCATGATTTAGAAAAGATTGTCAATCAGCGTTTACAAAAGCATGTATTTTAAGAATGGTCAAATACATGGACAGACATCAAATATTAAACACTTGAGACAGATGTATACCTACTTCATTTGTTTAACAATAGTACTTTTCCCAGATTCTCCTGCTCCTGCAACATAAAAAGAGGAATATTATTAACTGATACACCAAATTTGAATAGATATTAAAAACTATCACTTTCCATGGATAATCTTTAATTTTTTTTAATAGGCTTAGTGGGTACAAGTGCAGTTTTGTTACATGGATAAACTGCATAGCGGTGAAGTCTGGTCTTTTAGTTTACCCAATATCTGAATAGTGTACATTGTACCCAACAGGTAATTTTTTTCATTCCTCACCTCCCTCCCATGCTCCCACTTTTCCAAGTCTCCAGTGTCTATTATTCTACTCTTTATGTCCATGTGTGTGCACTGTTTAGCTCCCACTTATAAGTGAGAATGTATGGTATTTGACTTTCTGTTTCTGAATTGTTTAACTTAACATAGTGGTCTCCAGTTCCATCCATTTGCTGGCAAAGACATCAAAGACATGATTTTATTTTATTTTTTTAATGGCTGAGTAGTATTCAATTATATATATCAGATTTTCTCTGTCCAATTTTCCATTGATGGACACTTAGGTTGATTCCATGACTTTGCTATTATAAATAGTGCTGCAATAAACATACAAGTGCAAGTGCCTTTTAAAAATAATGTTTTTCTTTGGGTACATATGCAGTAGTGGGATTGCTGGACCAAATGGTAGTCCTATTTTTAACTCGGAGAAATATCCATACTATCTTTTCATAGAGGTTGTACTGATTTACATGCCACCAACATTGTGTAAGTGTTCCCTTTTCTCTACATCCCTGCCAGTATCTGTTGTTTTTTGACTTTTTAATAATAGCCATTTTGACCTGGTATAAGGTGGTCTCTCACTGTAGTTTTGTTTGTTTGTTTTTGTTTTTTTTGAGATCGAGTCCCACTCTGTCACCAGGCTGGAGTGCAGTGGCGTGATCTCAGCTCACTGCGACCTCCGCCTCCTGGGTTCAAGTGATTCTCATGCCTTAGCCTCCCGAGTACCTGGGATTACAAGTGCGTGCCACCATGCCTGGCTAATTTTTTGTATTTTAGTAGAGACGGGTTTCACCACGTTGGCCAGGAGGGTCTCGATCTGCTGATCTCGTGATCTGCCTGCCTCAGCCTCCCAAAGTGCAGGATTACAGGTGTGAGCCACTGCACCTGGCCTTCACTGTAGTTTTAATTTACATTTCTCTGACAATTAGTTGTAGTGAACATTTTCTTCCATGATTGTTAGCCATTTGTATGTCTGCTTTGAAAAATGTCTGTTCATGTCCTTTGCCCACTTTTTGATGGGGCTATTTGCTTTTTTCTCGTTGAGTTGTTTGAATTCCTTGTAGATTCTGGGTATTAGTCCTTTGTTTGATGCATAGCTTGCAAATATTTTCTCCCATTCTTTAGGTGTCTGTTTACTCTGTTGATTATTTCTTTTTCTGTGCAGAGCTTTTCGTTTGTCCCATTGGCCTATTTTTGTTTTTGTTACACTTGCTTTTGAAGTCTTAGTCACAAATTCTTTGCCTAGGCCAATATCCAGAAGAGTCTTTCTTTTTGAGATGGAATCTCACTCTGTCACCCAGGCTGGAGTGCAGTGGCAAGATCTCGGCTCACTGCAACCTTTGCCTCCTGGGTTCAAGCGATTCTCCTGCCTCAGCCTCCTGAGTAGCTGGGATTACAGGTGTGCGCCATCATGCCCAGTTAATTTTTGTATTTTTAGTAGAGACAGGGTTTCACCATTTTGGTCAGGCTAGTCTCAAACTCTTGGCCTCAAGTGATCTGCCTGCCTCGGCTTCCCAAAGTGCTGGGATTATAGGCATGAGCCACTGCACCCAACCCACCCTATTTAAATTTCTAATTCGACTCTCACCCACTCAGTCTTCATTTCCCTATTCTACCTTCACTTCTTTCCTAACACTTTTCTCCTAACACTTTTCTTCTTCTACATGCTTAGGAATAATTCATATATTATTTAAAAATGTTCCTTTCATCACTGCAAAGTAAATTTCACGTTGCAAAGAATCTTTATCGCTTCGTTCACTGATTAAGGCAAAGCACCTAGAAGAGTGCCTAACTCAGTAGAATCTCAATAAAACAAATGAATTCTTTGACTCATACTTCAGAAATGAGATTTTGTCCTTTGTACTGCACATCATTTTTTCCTCACTGAAATGTTTCTGCATGATTTAGAATGTTTTCTTAAGCCTCGATGAACAGATATAGCTATACCTAAATTTTGTTATATTCAGGACAACTTTTTTTTTTTTTTTTGGTCATAGCCATATGTAAATATGTCTAGTTTCTGCAGTTGTCTGAAACAGCTGTCCACCTTATGTGATAGTGAGGAAATAAGAGTGGTAAAGCTATGGGAAATTATGTTTCATTTTCTGGTGATGATATATAGATTCTTTCCCTTGGGAAAACTTCAAGAACACACCTCTCCATGATTTTATGCTAGTTGGCTCTCCACCACTGATAGTGAAATGTGACAACAAAGTTGATAGATGCAAAAATCAAAGTAACTTGCTAAAATTTCTTTACATAATCAAACACAAACTGACAGATTGGGCATAACCATCTCATTTACTAGAGGCTGCAATGCCCAAGAATGAAACAGTTGAGAATAAAATAAAATCACCTTGCCCATTTTCCGAAGACAACTGACCCTATCATTTTGCATGGCTGAGAATTATTTGTTTGTGAGAGTGGCAACTCATTCAAAAATGAATGAGCTTTGCACAATAGTCTGGTTTGCTGGCTTTAAATAACTCACTATTTTGCTATAGGAAGTGCGTCACTTTGGGAAAAAAATGTCATACAATAATATTATAAAACTGTCCTTGATAGGTTTTATTTTAAAATCTCTAACAATGGAACTGAATTTTCTAAATTCTAGCATTATCCTGTACAAATGACAGAATATCAGAATATCTTATTTCTCTCTCTATATACACATATATGTGTATACATATATATATACACACACACACACACACACACACACACACACACTGTCTTAAATTACAGAGCAGTGGGGATGTGGAAGAAAAGTCAATGGGCTCAGTAGGAACTGCAGTACTTGCTCATGCAGGTATATTTAACGTTGTATTTTGTTCAGCCAAAGTATTCAACTAGAAATGAGAAAAAAGTCTCATTTCTGAATGTCAGTTAAATTTATTTAAAGGACGATATAATTGCTACAATAAAGTGAAAATAATTTAGACCACTTTCTTTTAAATGAATTGTCTATCTTGAGATATTGAGCCTAATGAGAAAAAGTGTGTCAATGATTTTCCAGAATTGTATCAGCATATGTATTATAGAGAAATATTTTATTGATTAAGAACCACTTTTAGGCAGATTAAAAATCACAACCGAATTTTATTTTATTCACTATATGTTATAGACTAGTTGAAAATTTATAAATTTGTGGAAAAAGTGACTTTTAGACTGTGTCAGTTAATGTACATTCAGAATGGTCTTCTGTACTTCATAAATATGGCCATTTGGTAATCATACAGATAACACTAAGTTGTGGCATTTCCAAAAGTATTTCTAAGGCTACAGGGTATGTTATTGTATAACAATTATTTGTAACTTAGCTGGTAATTCATGCTGTGTTTAAGGTAAGCAGAATAATCAATCACTTTTTTAAAAATGGCATGTACTTTTAAATGAAACTACATATTAAAAGTTAATATTTTCCCTTGAAAGTCTTTAAAAAGGTGTCTGTATCATCCTTGCTTTATGTAGTGACTTCAGTCTTCTATGTAAAGGTCCAGTATAGTCAATTACAGCATTAAGAGGAAAATTCCTAAAGAAAAGCCTATCTACTTAAAATCTCATTTATTATTTGGAACTCTATTGCAAAGTTATTTCAAAAATAAATTATTGAGCCCCATTCTCACAATGATTCTAGGTCATAGTTCACAATAGTCATTTCAGTCTTGTGAGATTAGATCATGTTACAGAGCCAAATATAGACATTATAACAGCATGTTCACATACGCTGATGGTGTCCTGAAATAATCTCTTCCTTCCAAATTGTGGTCATCGCTAATATTAGTTTCTGGGTCAAGGGGTACCAAGAGAATTTTAACAAGATATGCATCTGTTTCTTTGAAATAGATAATGTTACAAATAATTAAATATTTAAATTTATACTTAATTCATACTTACTCATAAATTATTTTATTTTTAATAAGAATAAGTAAGGAATCCTGTTCTACATTTTTAAATCTGAAAATATTAAAAAGAATTTTAAATCTACCCAATATTTATACATGTAACTGAACTTCAATTGAGCACACACAAGGCTTGATTGCTCATTTTGGATGACTTGTTCAAACAGGCAAAATGAGATTACAACATTGTGACTTGTAATCACTCATAAGATTTTTTTTTTGTAGGTGGTCTTAAAAATCACATAATTGTATAGTAGAAAGAAACCTTAGAAATCAACCAGCTATGCACATCTCTTCAGTCTATGCATGAGAAAAATGAATCCAATAGAGATTATGATAATCACGCAAAGTTTCAGATCTGTCTTCAAACAAAGAAACTATGTATTCTGACTCTTACTAAAGCTGTGTCATATCGCTTTCTTTTTTAAGTAGGCACTGATAAATACCAAAATGGTTTCAACACTTAAGAAATTATTTTAAATGCATTTTTTATAAATTAGTATGAGAGCGGTGTACTTTTTTTGTTGGTTTGTTTGTTTTGAGACAGAATCTAGCTCTGTTGCCAGGCTGGAGTGCAGTAGCATGATCATGGCTCACTGCAGCCTTGGCCTCCTGGGCTCAAGCAATCCTGCCTGTCTCACAAACTGCTGGAATTACAAGCATGCGCCCCTACACCTGGCCTTGAAAGCAGTGTACTTTCAGAGGCATATTGGTATTGCTGTGTCAGCTTGCATTCACAGGTAGACTGTTGGTATAAAAGATTTTTAGGGTAGTCTCTTTTGAGCCAACTTAATTTTGTTCCATGTATTATTTCTCCTTTTTATGGAGTGACATCAAGATTCTCTGTCCTTTCCACATGACAGCCCATCACATAGCTGGATTCATCATGTTTTGGAACTAAATAGATATGAGCTTGCACTCATCTCTGACTGTGACTAAGTGTCTTGATCAAATTCGGTCTCTCTGAAAGTCAGTTTCCTCTATTATAAAATTGGGCTAAAACTTGGGAGGATTAGATCACAAATATAAATTACCTAGAACATACACTAATATATAGTGAGCTTTAAGTATTTTCTATTATTTGAAGAATGTGCTCATATCCTTTTAAAGAAATATTTCAAGTATAATATGATCTACTCCTTTACTCCTTTCTTGTGGAACATGATTTTTAGATTATTTGTCCTCTGAACCATACCCCATGTAAGAGCCAATGTCTTTCTGAAATGCAGTACTGAAAATTATGCTGTAGATACCAGATTTATGAACAGCACTGACATTCTGCCACCTAGACCTGCCTCACTCCTGGTGGGCTTGTTTATAAATAAGTAATTTTCTTAATAAAGACCATGATTAGTTTGCCTCCTTTTTTTTTTTTGGCCTACACTGAGCTTGTGGTAATTAAAGTTTTTCTACTTTTTTTCACATCTCTTACCAAACAGATTCTCCCACAAACCACGTGTATCTAATTGATTTTGAACCTCAATAAAGATATTTATTAAATTCCATTTTGCTTATTTGCGGCAAGCATTTCTGCTAGTAGAGGTTATTTGGAAGTCTGACTTGGTTTTGTCACTATATCCTTCCAAACTGAATCTCAAGTTTGAAATGCCTGCTTTATCCCCCTTCACCCAAATCCCTGATAGGAGTATTGAAGAGAAGGTCAAGGGCAGGAAACTGTCATACTCTAGGGTCTATTCTGTTAACAGGAAACCCATTAATCATAAGTCCTTGTTCACTATCTCTAGTGAACAATGCTAAATGTTGGCCATTAGGTATGATAGTTACTGAAGGTTTTTGTACCTACAGTTTATCTGACTAAGGAAATTCTCTTCTATTTCTACTTTAATTGGTGTTTTTTCAATCAGGAATTGATAAGGAATTTTATTTAATTATTTTTTGGCATCTCCTGACATTCTTTTGATTTTTCTCTTTTAATTTGATAATGTAGTGAATAATGTTAATTGATTTTCTAATAGTATTTTAAACATGCATTGTTGGGATAATCCATCTTCCCCCAAAAGTCCCCCCAAGCTTTTCTCTTTTTGCATTTTATGTATTGCTGGCATCGGTTGGCTAATATTTGGCTTTGGTTTTTATATTTATATCTGTGAGGATGATTGACCTGCCATTGTCTTTGTCAAATTTTGTTGTCAAAGTTGTCAAATAATAAATTGAAAAGAATTTTCTAAAAATGTTTATGTAATTTTGAAATGCTCTGCCCATGGACTGTTTGATAGAATTCCCTTATAAAGCAATATGAATAAATTTGCAGATAAATTTGTACATTTTCTTTTGCCAAAAAAAACACATTGTTTATTTTTCCCAAACTTTTTATTTTGATAATTAATTTAAAAACTTACAGAAGTTCAAGAATATAGTGTTCTGGAAGCCCGCATTTTATACCCTTCCCCTTTCTGAATTATTTGTCCTGTTTGCTTTCTTTCTCATATGTATGTATACATTTACATATACATATATGAACATAGTTTTATGTTTTGTTTTGCTGAATGTTTATTAGACATTTTACCCATAAATATTTTGAAATGCATCTTCTAAGAATAAGACAATTTTTCTACAAAACCAAAATACTATTTCCATGCTTAAGAAAATTTATATTAATTCTAAATGTTATCTAATACTATATACTCCATATTCAAATTTATCTGATATTGTTTCAAAAAAATGTTTCCCATACCTTTTTTGTTTCTTGTATTCATGATCCAATCAAGTTTCACACTTTCCTTTGTCGTTATGCTATTTAAGCTCTTCTAATTTATAACATTTTCCTTGTAATATTTTTGTTGTTTTGTTTTGTTGACATTGGCATTTTTCTAAAGTCTAAGACAATTTTCTAAATATATTCAATTATCTGTATTCTCTGATGATTAGATTCAATGTAAATATTTTAGATGAATATTGTATAAATAATACTGTGGATTTTCAGTTTGTCATATCAGTAAACATATGGTGTCAGATATACTTATATGACTATAAGTACCTAGTTCTATGATACAGAAAAAATAAGCATCATGAATCTGTAAAATTCCTCATCAGCCAAACTAAGTATGTTTCATTCATGAGAAAGAATATTGTAGCTATGTACTATCTTTCCTTTTTAATGATCTTTTATTTAGATATTCCAACTTTCCATTTTATACTTATTTTTAAAATATCTGATAATATTTATAGTGCC
The DNA here is from genome assembly GCF_029281585.2 of Gorilla gorilla gorilla. Lineage (NCBI taxonomy): Eukaryota > Metazoa > Chordata > Mammalia > Primates > Hominidae > Gorilla > Gorilla gorilla. The sequence goes on along the minus strand of NC_073230.2, from coordinate 108,261,210 downwards.
TATAGTTACCAATAATGTACTGGATACTTAAAAATTCACTAAGAGGGTAGATCTTATGTTAAGTGTTCTTATAATAATAGTGACAATAAATAAGAGGACAGGAAACAACTTTTATAGGTGACGGAGAAGTCTACTGTGTGGATTGTGGTGAGGATTTCACAGGTGTATACTTATCTCCAAGCTCATCAAGTGGCATACATTAAATATGTATAGCTTTTGCATATCAAGCATACCTCAATAAAGTGGTTTAAAAATGTTATATGAGCTTTCTTGGATTTTGAGAAGCATTTTAACAGATATTTCATTTTTCTTATTAACATACCTTTTAGGCTAAAAAATGACAATACTAAAATACAAAATTACATGATTTTTCCCACACAGGTCTGTTGCAGATATTTGTCTAAGTGTTCATTAATTGTGGGAATAGTCATGTATACTATTTTTTAGTATAAATACATATTGCAACAACGATTTTTAAAAAGGCCTTGGTTAATCACATGGTTTGCCTATACTGATATCTGGACAAAGGAAAATATAAAATAAGGAAAATGGAGGATTGAATTTATCAAGCATGTAGTTCTTACTAGAGTTATCCCTCCTAATTTTCAGACCCATATGTTGATCTAATAGATATCCATTTGGTCCTGCTAAAAAAAAACATAGGTTTGAATATCCTAAATTATTATCCCTTTCCCTTTTCCCCAGACTCATATTTATCCTGCATTTCACATACCAGTGAATAACATAATCAACCATAACCAATTCCACCCCAATCACGCCTCTTATTTACCATCCACATGCAGTCTGCCACCAAGTTCTGTCACTTTGTCTCCTAACATTCCTCAAATCTTATTTTCAAACTTAAAATTTCTGCATTAATTCAGAATTGCATCAAGACTTTGCACGATAGTAACAGTTTCCTAATTGTCCTACCTACCTTTATCCTCCTTATTAAATCTTTGAGCCATAGTATAGCCAGGGTAGTCTTTAATTTTTTTTAAAAAAGCCAAGTACAATCATTTTAGTTACATAGTTAAAAAACCTATCAATATCTTCTTATTGACTACAGATACAAGATAAAATTCCTATGCAATAACATATAAATGACTTTCTTCCAGCTCATTTCTACATGCAAAGGTATACCTGTGTTCTAGCCACCATGAACAAATCACAAGAATATTTTAGATTCTGATTCTGTCATTCTTCCATTCACCATACATGCATCCTTTCCTGTGCCATAATTCGATAAAGAACAAAAGCAGATATGTTCTTTGTTCTCATAGAAATTAGAATGCAGACATTAACTTAAAACTGACACATACAAATAAAAGGCTTTGCTTGGCTGTAAATATTTGATATTTGGAAACCAAACTATATTCTTAAGTTGTCATTTTCTTCTTATCTATATCATGAAAGTAATATCTATTTTATAAGATTTTCTCATAGATTAAAGCAATAACAGAAGCAGTAAAGAGAAAAATATGAGATTTATGCCAATAGAGATAGAGCTAAAACTAAATCTTTTGACAACATTGACCTTCAGACAATGGAGAGGGAATAGTCATAAAGAAAGCTAAGCAGGATTGAAATATCAAGTGGATATAATGGGAAAGGACATAACAAGGCACCTCATGGAAAACATAAAGATACATGGGCAGCAAAGTAAACTTGGGAAATTATTTTGAGATCTCCCAAAGTGTGATCAGGTCACTGACAGATACAAGGAATTTGTGAATATGGGTCAACAAATTGAGCAAAAGAAAGAATTTTAGAGTCATATCAGTTAAGTTCTGTTATGAGGTCCTCAAAAGAGAGTATAAGAGAGTACAGACTAAAACCCACCAAGGTTTAAGAACAGACCGTGGTAGATGAATCCACTTATAGATGGAAAGAAGAAGCAAGCTTCAATGAAAAGAGGAATACAGGGATGTAAAATTGAGGACTGTTTAGTTCAGACTTAGTTTAAAAGTTATCGCTTGGGGTGGAGGCTCATGCCTGTAATTCCAGCACTTTGGGAGGCCGAGACAGGCAGATCGCTTGAGCCCAGAAGTTTGAGATCAGCCTGGGCAACATGCTGAAACTCTGTCTCTACAAAAAATAGGAAAATTAGCCAGGTGTGGTGGCACATGCCTGTAGTCCCAACTACTGTGGATGCTGAGGTGGGAGGATCACTTGAGCCCAGGAAGTTGGGGCTGCAGTGAGACGTAATTGCACCACTGCACTCCAGCCTGGGTGAAAAGACCCTGTTTTTAAAAAAAAATAGAAAAAATTATTGAGATGTGAATTTTGTGAATTGGCCATTATCTGCACTCTGTGAGGGATAACTTTTTAGTAGAGAAGAGCATATATACAACTTACATTGCAATTAATGAAAGAGACTAAACAGGATAAGAAAATAGAAGCAGTGAGCATAGCATCCTTTGAGAAGTATTTCAATATAAAAACATTTTAAAAGATATCTATATGAGGTAAATTCAAGGGTGTGTTGAAGTCAAATAAATTTTCTTAGGCTAAAGAAGAGAAACATCTGTATTTGCCATGAAGAAAAAGCCAATAGATAATTTTGAAGATGACAAAATGAAAAATAATTAATGGAACAAAATTTTTAAGATATGAAAGGTGATAGAATTTATAGCACAAAGGCTGAAGCTAATCTGAAATGAAAATGGAATACTGCTTCTTTAAAACTAGTGAAAATATAAGAGAATACGTGAATGTTTAGTGAGATTTGGAGATGATCATTTATAATTGTTTTGTTGTATATTAGTGATCATCTAGGGTGAGGTTGGGGGGAGATTCAAGATGAAAGTGATGTTGGAAATGTGCGACCAGCTGCCTTTGGAATATTTTAGAAGAAAATGAAGAATAAGTAAAATAATTATTGGCCCAGCTAAATTTAAAACATGATATGTGTCAGCCAGGAGACTGAAAATGATACACTGTTTTATTCTACAACATCTGGGAATGAAGGAAATTAAGAATTTACAGAGGGATCAGGGTTAGATCAGCACTAAGAGCTGAAAAAGCTGTTAAACAGCATTACATTCAAGAAAATCAGTTGGGAGAAGTGTATCAGGAAAATGGTAAATGGAGAACTCTGAGGGATTATCCAGGGTTGAGGGTTTGAATGTCAGTTAAGGTAGAAGATTACGGAGGTGAAATACTCCTGAATTTTAGGAGGAACACAGCTGAAATGACTGGCCCTGTTTAAAAGGAAGTAGATTAAATCAGACAACTAATTCACTAAATATGGAAAAGTATGAGAGATAATAGAATATAAAATTCTGGTTAGAGAGTGATTTTTTTATTTTTTATTTTTTTATTTTTTGAGACAGAGTCTCACTCTGTGCCCAGGTTGGAGTGCAGTGGCACAATCTCGGCTCACTGCAGGCTCCGCCTCCGGGGTTCACGCCGTTCTCCTGCCTCAGCCTCCCCAGTAGCTGGGACTACAGGCGCCCGCCAACACGCCCGGCTAACTTTTTATGTTTTTATTATAGACGAGGTTTCACCGTGTTAGCCAGGATGGTCTCGATCTCCTGACCTTGTGATCCGCCCACCTTGGCCTCCCAAACTGCTGGGATTACAGGCGTGAGCCACTGCGCCCGGCAGAGAGCGATATTTCTAGATATCTTTAAAAAACAATTTTAAGTAGTAAATTTATTCTATTGAAATATACTGAGACAGGAATCAAACCCATGACTTCCCCCTTTTTTATTAGCACTGCATCTTGTAACAAACAGAATGGACATTTTTCATATCTTATGGATTCTTAAGCTCAGTTTTACCTTTAATCCTACTTTAGGTTCAAATTCTACATTGATACATTTGCACACCAGTATTTGGAGGAAAATTATTGAAAGCAATGGCAAAAACTGCAATTACTTTTGCACGAACCTAATAAATAGGGGATGGATTCTGAACTTGGGTCTAATACCTTAAACGGAAGTATATTTTATTTTACATAAAACAGATCATAGAATCCTTACACTATGAAATGTGTTTTGCTACCTTTCCTTTCTAACAGTATGGAGAGGTAAATAACTTGTTAACTGCTCGTGTTGCTTATATAAATATTTTTAAAGATAAAATATTTGTCTTGAGTCAATAATTCATGCTCGAATGAAAATATGCGAATATAAATATGTTCTGTAATATTACTAGAGAGCTTGTTAAACTGTAGTTAGCAAGAGTCATTGTCAGCAAGCCAGAATTTTCAACCTCCTTAGCAAATACTATCATTTGGCTAAGCGTGGAATGTTTTACTAAATGGTTTGCATCTTTTACGCGAGTGCCTTAGGAGCCTGCTTTTAAGATGTGCTGATCAACTGAGATAAATGCATCTAAAACAATCAGTCAAATATACACAAATTATTTGTCTATGTGCTTTTGCTTGTTGGAAAAGAGGGAAATTATTGGAAACTATTTGATGCTGCCATGGGCCATTCTGATAGATAAATGCAACATTGTAAATATTTGGCAACTTTTTTGTAAACTGTAAATATCGGGAACTTTCAAGTTGTTGTAGTCCCTTGCATTTTGGAGAAAAATTTAAACTCTCCAAGTAGGTCTTTTCTGCCTAAAGTTTTCTTTCCACTTCACTGAGAAGCAGTTTTAAACATTCGCATTAAGAATATTCATGCATCCCAAAGATTGGATACCTCTAGAAACATAAAATAAATAATTTGTTTATTTAAACTGACAGAGAAAATGGTATGTATTTGTTGTGTACAACATGGCATTTTGAAATATATATACATTGTGAAATTGTTAAATCTAGCTAATTAACATGCATTACCTTGCGTAGTTATTTTTGTGGTGAGAACACTTATCCACTCTCAACATTTTTCAAGAATGCAATATGATGTCATTAACTGTAGCCATTATGCTATATAAAAATATTTTGTAATATTTATAAATATGTTTAAAATAAAAAGATACTATTGTTGGAGGAAGGAAAGAATGGTTTTAATTTGGATAAATAAAGCAAAACAAAAAGTTGGAAACATTATTGGGAATTTGTTTTACATGTTGTTAAGAAGATTCTTCTTTTTTACCAGTGATCAGAAGGGGACTTATTGGTTAATCCTAATACATAATTATTCCAAAGAATGTATTTATCTGATCTTATCCATGGACAGGCATGGACTATGTTGGTGTAATAAAATTTCAAAATAGTGTTTCTTAGAGTTGATGAACTTGTAATCTAACCAGTAAGTCAGAAACAACTCTAGTTTCCTGGAATCTCTCCCACTCATAACTAGGGATAATTTAAAAAAAATAAAGACATTAAAAAGCACACATAGAATAAAAATAATCATTTAAATTTAACCTGAGTCTTGAGTCCTCACTTCTCTTAGTTACATGTAAAAGAAAGACAAAGGAAGACTAATGATACACATTTATTGACATTTGATTTATTTCATATTTGGGAATCTATTATGCCAAAGAATAAACCACGTTTGTCTAGATCTTTACAAGTTACAAAATACTTTGACATCCATTATTTCTCTGAGTTTATGTGGCTAGCCTAAGGTCACTCTGGGAAGTACAAAACGCATTACAGTTGATGAAGGTATTAATAAATCAATTTCCACCTCAGGTGATTTAAAAATGCATTCTGTTCTAGTATTAAATTGTATTCTCCTTATTCTGCTCCATGGTTAAACCTATTTAGCTAATTCTGCTGTGTAAGTTTTATTTTACTAATTATTTTGTGACAAGCCTTTAGATAGCATCAAAAATCATAATTCTCCTACTACATACCTTCCAGAATATCCATTTGTTGAATAAGTGAAACCATTTGAAAAGTTTGAAAATGTTAAATACAATAAATATATTACCTTCGAAGTAGTTTTTGATCTCTAGACTCCATCCCTATTCATGTTTCTAAAAGCCAGATAAGTGGAATAATAGTTTAAAACAGTAAAACTCAGATTACATCATTAAAATAATAATAGTGTGACTCTTACAATATAGCACAAAGAAAAAATAAAAATAAAGGGTTTTAGAACTAAAAGAAAAGAACATCTATGATGAACTTCCCATGGTAATGCTGGAAATCACTAGCTAAAAGTGAAAAATTGTAGAATAAATGTTAATTATATATATAAATGTGGCAGAGGGTGTTTTGAATATGAAGAAAAAAGAAAGCTAATTTTTTTTCCTATGCTTTCCATGGGGCTTCAAATCTAACCAGCCCATGTGATGGAAATTTGCAAAAAAACAAACGAAACTGATGCAGCAAAATAAACTCAAACTGAAATTTGATGTAATGAGCATAAAGAGGGGAGAAAGGAAAAATGGAAACATGATCCATATTGAGTTCAGAATTAAATAATACGTATTATTTTGAATAAAAATACCATTGAATGAAACGTTTATAAAACTTTAAAACGTACTTAGATACAAATGAGAATATTTTATCCATTAGAATTTGTTTTTCTTATTAAAATGTGCTCTTTCTGGAATATCTTTGCAAGTAAATTTTTTAAAGCATGTGACATTATTTTCTCAGCAATGTATGAGTCATCTCCAGTGTTTCCTAAAAGCCTACTTTTTGCTAAAATAAAACACAGATTTGGTATCTGTTCTGTAATTTTACTGAAGGTCTGAAAGGTGTAATAAAAAAGGCATCTGTCTGCAAGATGATCCTTTAATTGTAAAGTTGCACTTTGACAGCTCTTCAGATTCAGTGAAATCTTGTGTTCAATAATACCAAATGGTTACATCCGCTTTGCAGTACATGTTAAATGTGGAAAGTTGGTGTTATGAGTTTAAGCTTCTAGAAATTCATTAGATGAAGATCAACATACTGAAAAAAAATCTGTCAAAAGTGTTTTTTAGATTTCTTATTTTTGTAAATGTAGGTATTGACTCAGGATCTGGTCACTACTAAGGTTAAACTGATTAGTTCCGTGTGACATGTACTCACTGATAAACTTAAAAGTGTCATTCAGATGACGCTGATGAATGAGAACATCGTTTCAATGATGGGAAAAATTAAATAGATTTCATTGGTGAGGAGATTTGAGGGTAGGAGAGTGGAAAGTTTTGGTTTAGTTCAACTAAGCACTTTTATAATGTCTTAATGAGGTCAAATTGAATATAAAAATTACAGTTTTGAGAATTTGAATTCAATCCAAACATGAGAATGAAGTAGAGCTGTTATAAGACTGTTATGAATTTGATAATTGTATCATCATATGTAGATTCAGATGGACTCCAAAAGGGAAACTTAGCCAGATGTTTGTAATATAATTGAAATAGGAACAATTTAAGAGAATTTCATTTATTTTGTATAAATAAAATGTGACAAAGGAGTTTAGTGCACATAGTGTTGGAACCAAATAAATCCAAGTATTTTACTTACTAACGATGAAATTGTATGTATAAAATTGTAAACACCTTGGGAAAGTAAAACATGTAATAGTCCCACTAATGATTCTTTTATACTTCTGGTACAAATATTGCTCTTTCTTCTTGATCTAACCACCACTTAAGTCTAAAAATAATTCATCTGACTTTATTTTTCATTTGATAGCATTGCATACAATAAGTTGGGTCCCAGTCAATGGCTCTGTGGAGTTGTAAAATTTACTAATTCTGGAACCCTGTATATATCAGTAGTCCATTGATTTTCAGTTCCAAATTTAAAAAAAATCTTTCTTTTGTCCATCATTACATTGAACCTTTGTGACCCAATTTTCAGTGATGTATTTTCATTCATCTATATATACTCTTTTTGAACATTTTTAATTTTTTTTTAAATTGACAAATAACATTGCATGCTTGTGTTGTGTCCAACACGCTATGTTGAAGTAAAAATACACTGTAGAATGGATAAATCTAGCTAATTAACAAATGTATTACTTCACAGTTATCATTTTTGTGGTAAGTGCACATAACACCTACTCTCTTTACATTTTTCAAGAATACAATATATCATCATTAACTATAGTCACCTTGCTGAACAGTAGATCTCTTGAAATTTATTCTTCCTATTTAACTGTAATTTTGTGTCCTTTGACCAACAACTCCCTTTCCCCTTGTTCCCCCCAACCACCCTAGCCCCTAGAAACCACCTTTCTACCTTGTTCTTTTCCATCACAACTGAATCTCTAGTTGACTGGCAGCTCTGATATACTTATCTCAAGAGTCATTGCTTTTGGCATGTTCAATAGTTTTTGTCTTAGTCTAAATTGTGGTATTAGCTCTTTCATTGTTTTGGCTTTCCATTTGTATTTTTACAAAATAAGAGAATACGTAAAAAAATAGATAATTGGTATATTGAAAACACACATCTATTGAAATGTTATTTAAACATGGAAATTTTTAATACGTTTTATCACCATTCTTATGTCATTGATCTTAGTACAAAAGGAATATAAAAATGCATTTGTAAGAATGCTTGTCTTTCCCTTTTACCTTTCATTTGCTTTTCCTGTGTCCATGTTACTTTCACTCTTGCTCAGAAACTAACAGAATTCTATGGTGTGTTAGGAAGCATATATTTCCTGGTGTCATTAGCACTTAACCCACATCTTTCAAAGTCACCAACCTCTGGGTAGTTACTGACAAGTGCTGTGGGTCTGTGTGCAGGCACAGAACCTGTGTGTAAGGGGCAAGGATGTTTCCTTTCCTTTAAGGAGCAAGTGCTGGGAATCCCACAGTTGGCTTCTGAAACACTTTTGCCACTGGGAGCAAATTAGACACAACGAAGGAATACTTAAATAAGTTTAAGTATTTAATTCATTTAATATTAAGTATTTAAGTGTTTAAATACTTAAAATATGAGGAAATTTGTTATGTGAAATATGCACGATTCTGAAGTGAGATGAAGTCCTTTTGTGTATAACCAAAATCAGGGAGAAAGTACAACTCATAATTGAATCAGAAGTAAATGCTTGCTTTGTATTCTTTATATAGGTCATCATTTTTATTTCAAAAACATATTTCTGTTTCAGTGAAACTGCATGTAAAATGTTTTATGCTTCATGTAAAATGTTTTATGCTTTATAGAAAAAATCTGTATATGGATTATTTTTATTCTTTCAATTAATTGAACACTTATTGAATTTATAGTCAAGGTAAAACAGTGCTGAGTTTTGAAAGAAGGAAAAAAAATAAAAGAGACATAAATCCTGACCTGAATGAATATATAAATGCTCTAAAAGGATTTAGGTAGAGTATTTTTCAAGTGTACAGGCAATATTGCAGGCAGTATTTAGGAGCCTAAGTAATATTGTTAATATAATTTAAAGTACCTTATCATTGTTCTCTAACTTGACTAATTGATTTTTAACTATACAAGTAAATAACAAACATTAACTTCAACGTCAAACAATTCAACCTATTTCTGTTTAAACAAAATAATATAACTCTTTATAACTTGTAACTAAAGGATTGCTTTCAGTGTTAAAAAGCTGACATTCAGAAAATGATTAGGGTGCAATAAAATAATAAATGTATCTGATTTTTATTTTATTAATAGTAAATCGTATTACTGACAGAGAAATTAGCTGATAAATATTTGCCTCCTTGCTTAACAAAAACATAATAAAATACTAAACAGAAAAATTATTAAATATTGATAGAGTACAAATAAATTTTCCTTAAGCTTCCAAACACATTTTTATAATAAATTTCCCATATGATAATACAATTGCAATTGAAAAAAAAGTCAGGTTTTTGAAAGCAAAAGGGAAAGAAATTACCTAATAGTAGCAGCTTTACGGTTCTTGCATCTCGCTCAGCATCCTCCTGAAGCTTTTTCTCCAGTTCTTTTGATCTTTTGGCTGACTCCTTGCTCTCTGAACTGATTCCACTTCCCATCTTGTGGTGGTAGATACTTGTCAGTTTATATGTTCAAATTTTTCAAATGTTGAGCACAGCTGTTGTTTGGACATAGGATGCAAGAGTAATGTTCTGCTGAAGTACCTAGCAGTCCATTCCCTAATGCTCTAAGATTCTGCTTTGACTAAGGAGATGCTTTCTCATCTGTCACCTGATCAGGTGGTAAAACCATACCACCCTGATGGAGGCTAGAGAGGAAGTTCATTATGCTTTCAAATTAAATGACTGCTTCGGGCACATCTTCGAAAACAGGCTTGTCTGCTTTATAGTATAAAATAAGGTAGAAAGTTGTCAAAATCTATACACTAGAGATGATCTACAATAAGCAATTCAAATAGAATGTTTCTCACTACTGGGCAATTTTTATTACTGTGATTAAAAGTTACTATTACTAATCAGTGATGCTTACATCTTATCTTCAGATATTTGGCTCTTCAATTTCTTTATAATCACTCCTGTATCACAATCAGAATATTTACATGTAAATTATCCAACTTTTATGGTCTGCCTATGCTTAGATTATTACTTAAATCTATTGAGCATCTATTAGCATCTGTCAGGGAACAAAAAAAATCTTTTTTTTTAACAATGGATACAAATACATATAGTTTTTATATTTGTACATATTGTATTGCTACAAATATGGAATTCAACACAGTTTTCTTAAATTATTGATTTTAGTCTCATAGGATCCATCTCTATAAATTGAGCTTTTGCCTCCTGTGAGAAAGTCAATCCATCAACATTAATTGAGGGCCCACTTGGTGTAGACACTGAACTATGTTCAATTTAGGCAGCGCATTAACTCTTTAGGGCCATTAAACAACAGCTGCTGTGCTGGAGGGACTCTTACTGATTTGGTACCAAGGGAATAAAAACCAATGTTCTTTGAAACAGCAGGTAATTTGGTTTTTCCTACAAACTAAAAACAGTAATTACACCTAAATAAGTTCCATAGCTTTCAACTACCCCAACAGATACTATGTACTTCTTGAAAATCTTCAGGATTGAGGGCAGAGATTGTTGCACAATTTTTTATTTATATGAAGCATAAAGTGCTTGGTAGATAGTCAATCAATATTTCCCTTATAAACAGAGTCGGTTGCCTGTGGCACATCTTTCAGTGTGCATTTTGGGATTTGTGAATGTGCTGAACCAGAAAATGCTAGAATACAGTCAATCCACCAACCTGTCAGTGGTGCTCTTCTTGTGGGATCATGAGCAAAGTTTGAACAGGTGAGTTTTTACATATTCATGCAACAAGAAAATAGGCTGCCAGATTAAATACATAGTCCTGCTTTGTTTACTTTTTCCACATTAAAAATATTAGGCTGAAGATACATAAACATAGTCAAAACTTCCTGGGTTCCGTTCTTCCAAAGCCATATTATGATAGTATAAAGATGGGCAGTGGTGGATAGGCAAGGATTTGTGCAAATCATGTGGTATTGCTTTTACAATGCAAAGGGCCTGTCCCAAAGGAAGGAGATTTGCACGGCCTAATGCTCACCTGTGAACACAAAGTCCACTCTGAAAGCAACACTTAGCACATTTAATCTCTTTTTGCCTAGTGCTTTTTTATAGAAATTGAATATAATAGCACCCTGAATAAACAGAATTCTTGCATGTTCTATGGCAGAAACGAACTGACAGGCTACATCATATAATTTGCATACAAGCATAAATATACCTCATAGCTTTTTGGCAGAGACGTACCCTGCTTTTAGGAACATACATGTTTTACTAAGGCTTCCTAATGGGATTACTAACTAAAACTGACCAAGTCTTTCAGGAGTAGGAGTATACATTTTCTGCACTGTATAAAACGATGAACTTCCACTTTTCTGTTGTAACCAGTAATGTTCATCAACTTGATGAGATTATCATGTTATTTTATCATCAGTGATTAAAATATTCTTGACATAAAATTCTAGGTATGTCTGTGTTACAGAGAGGGAGAGCAGGAGAGCTAGAGAGGAAAGCAAGACTCATTTCTCAGCCTTCTCCCCTGGGTGCCTCGGACACAGCATCATTAATGAGCTGGGCTTAATACAGCTATTAGTTCACATTGCTTCACTTAGTCATATAGCTTTCTGTACGTAAAGATATGAGGAAAATCAAAATAGTAAACTCCGCTAGCGTGGTGACAATATCTTACTAGCTTGAATGGTCTACATGGTATATGGCACAGTACTAGTTATAGTAAATGTTCAAAATTACTTCTTGCTGACAAACTGGTAGAGGCTGGAGGCCCTTTCTTTCTTGTGCTTAGTGACAGTATACTTAGGATATCTTTTCTAAAATTTTGCAGTGACTCAAAAAAATCAACAAAAAGCCAAATTTTAGTTTTAAATAGTGTCAGTATATACGATTGTAGCTATTAGTCCAACAGTCACACATTTGTTTCCTCAGTCTTAAAAGTAATAGCAGCATCCTCCTTTTCAATTGTTAAGCCCTGTTTGTTCTACAGTAAGGGAAAACTGATAGAAGATGACAACAGAAAAAAAAAAAAAAAGCTAAATTAGATGCTGTGACCATAAATTTTGTTTGTTCTTGAAAACAAGAAATGTGAAGCTAGCCAAAACACCAACATCATGTTAGAGTTTTATACATGCATACATACACACACACAGACATACACACATGTATGTAAGGTCAGTGCAAAAGTAATTGTGCTTTTGGTCATTTTAAAAGTAATTACAAAAAGCGCAATTACTTTTGCACCAACTTAATGTATGTTCCAGCTAGGAGAGATGGTTGCCCTGTGTACACACACTTGCACACACAGACACACACAAAAACGTGAATGCACAAGCCTATGCACACACACAAAAAGCAAGAGATTGTGTTGGAGTGCAGTGGTCTTTTAGAATAATCATTGAGAATGACGTTTAAGAATATTGTTTCTTTATTGCATCACAGTAAAATTGATTTGAGGACAAATACAGAGATTGAACCACACTTAACCTCCAATAGTCACTGAAATACCACAAGTATGGAGGATGAAAATAAATTTTCTGTTGCTATTTTTGGTTAGGATCTCTGTGGAATCTTCAGAAAGCAACATTAGCCTTTAAAAAGTTTGAATAATCACTATTCTACATCGATGATTAAACATATAGCTAGAGGTGACATGCAATTATTTGCTACCTGCTTTTAATAACCAGATTTCAATCTATGTTTTTGGAGATGTCTCTTTTGCCAGTATCACCTGCGTTTCTACGGTCATCAAGCTGAATTGCTCGTGGGGATGTTACCTGTGGCTGACTTCAATGACTTGAGGTTGCTACATCTTAGGGATGTCTCAATGGCTCAGCTAATGCTGGAAATTGCCAAAACAGGCTGTGATCAGTGTTACTCTTTATTTTGTTTCCAATCTTACAGGAGGTGTTGATTTCAGGCATTCTATCCCTAGGTGGTTTGAGTTGTGGCTGCCTTAGCAATGACCTTTATCCTTGTATATTCCCATGAAACTTGAGGCAAACCATCTCTCCTTTGCTAATGGTACTCAAATGTACACTTCAGGGAGCTCCAAGCCTGGTATTTCTTCCAGAGAGTTCATGCCTTTTGGGGCTTCCTAAGAGCAATCTTTTGATCTTGAGGGAATAAAGTAAACCTTACTCTTTCAAGTTAGTACATTCAGATGGTGCAACAAGTTTACATTGCCAACATTAAACAGCTCTTATGTATTAATAGGTAACACAAATATGTATTTTTTTCATTGGAGTTGATTTCTACCTTTCTACATTTTTTTATGAATTAGGATAGAATTTTATATATGATTATTGGATAAGAGTCACAACTGTTTCCCAGGGTCTCAAATTCTGTCTCTTTTAAGATTTTTAAAATATTGCTCTTTAACACATTTCTATTACTAACTCCCATAATCATATTTCTCAGCAGTTTCAGCCCTGATTGTTGCAACAGCTTCTCACTTAGGTTTCCTTACTCTAGGCTCCACTCTATCCCAGTCCAATCAGTCTGATTGTGCCAGGCTAAATTCCCTCAAAGGCAAGTTTAATTATTACTCATTTCTGGCTGGAAAAAACAAATGATTCTATATTTACTACTTCCTCCTGTGTTACTCCTGTAACATATGTTATTACTGAGTACATGAGTATACCATGTACTCAATAATATAGTTATCACTATCTAACTATCCAAATATAATTCCTGATCACAGGCAGACCTCAAGGATACTGCAGATTCTGTTCCAGACCACCGCAATAAAGTGAATATCACAGTAAAGTAATCACACAAATGTTTTAGTTTCCCAGGCCATATAAAAGTTATGTTTATACTATACTGTAGTCTATTAAGTGTGCAATAGCACTATGTCTAAAAAAGCAATGTGCATACCTTAACAAAAAAAATTGCTGAAAATGCTAACAATCCTCTGAGCCTTCAGCAATTTATAATCTTTTATAAATCACTGTGTAAATATTAAATAAATGTTTACAGATAAACACAATATATTAAACATCAAGAGGTGCAGTTTCATTGGCCATTGAACATGGTTTCAATACTTTTTAAAATTAAAGTATAGGAATATCGATAACTTGGAAAACAACACAAACTTGATTTTTACATAAAGCCTAACAAGAAAAGAGTTACTACTTCTTGTTGTCCTTGTTATATAACTTCTTAGGAGTATTTATATAGTAGTATATAAATAGTAATCTTTTTGTATATCATCAGAGCTCTGAGTTACCATGTGCATTGTCAATTTCAATATTTCAAAAGGAATCTTTTATTTTGAGCAGTAAGTCTCAATAGTGGGCTTAAAATATTTAGTAAACCAGGCTACAAAAAAATGTGCTGTCATCCAGGCTTTGTTTTTCCATTTATAGAGCACAGGCATAGCAGTATCAGTTTTAAGGACCCTAGGATTTTTGGAATGTTAAATGAGCATTGGCTTCAACTTAAAGTCACCAGCTGCATTAGCCCCTATAAAGAGTGTCAGCCTGTCCTTCAAAGCTCTGAAGCCGGACATTAACTTCCCTCTCTAGCTTCGAAAGTCCTAAGTAGCAGCTTCTTGTTATATGACTACTTAATGACATTGAAAATCTGCATTTATTGTAGCCATCTTCATCAATGATCTTAGCTAGATCTTCTGGATAATTTGCCACAGTTTCTGTATCAGCACTTGCTGTTTTGCTTTGCACTTTTATCTTCTGGAAACGGCTTGTTTCTTAAATCTCATGAACCAACCTCTGCTAGCTTCCAAGTTTTCTTCTGCAGCTCCCTCACCTTTTTCAGCCTTCATAGAATTGAAGAGAGTTAGAGCCTTACTCTAGATTAGGCTTTGTCTTAAGGGAATGTTGTGTTTGGTTTGATCTTCTATCCATGGCCACTCAAACTTTCTCCATATCAGCAATAAGCCTGTTTCACTTCCTTATCAGTTGTGTGTTCACTGGAGTGGCACTTTCAATTTATTTCAAAACTTTTCCTTTATATTCACAACTTGGCTAACTGTTTCAAGAGACCTAGCTTTCAGCTTATCATCTCATCTTTTGACCTGCCTTCTTCACTAAGCTTAATCATTTCCAGATTTTGATTTAAAGTGAGAGGCATGTGACTCTTCCTTTCACTTGAACACCTACAGGCCATTGTAGGGTTATTAATTGACCTAATTTTAATATTGTTTTGTGTCAAGGACTAGGAATGCTGAAGGAGAGGGAGAGAGAGGGGAACGGCCAGTTGGTGGAGCAGTCAGAACACACACGTGCATTACGTTTGTTGTCTTATATGGACACGGTTCATGGTACCCCAAAGCTATTACTATAGTAATACCAAAGATCACCTACAACTATAATAGATATAACAATAATTGTAAGTATGAAATGTTGAGAGAGTTACCAAAATATGATACACAGACACAAAGTGAGTACATGCTGTTGAAAAAATGATGCTGATAGACTTGCTCAAAGCAGGGATGACAAATACCTTTAATTTGTTAAAAAAAAAAACTCTCATATTTGCAAAGCACAATAAGTGAAGCACAATAAAATGAGTTATGCCTGTACTTCTCATAACAGTCTCTATTATAGGTGGGCTTTTACTCTTTCCGAACTAGGAGTCCCATTTTAGTTTTTACTCATTCTTCTTTTCCTCACTAGGGATATCTTGCTCTTCCACAGATGACTTTTTTTGCATAGTACTCATTCGTTAAGAAAGAACCTACCATTACACTTCACATCTACTAACATCCACTGGCTGATCTTTTATATTTTCTTTTCTTTTCTTTATTTTATTTATTTATTTTTTTTTGAGACAGGGCCTTGCACTGTCACGCAGGCCGTAGTGCTGGCACAATCACAGCTCACTTACAGCCTCAGCCTCCTGGGTTCAAGTGATCCTCCCACCCCAGCCTCCCAAGTAGCTTGGACTATAGGCACATGCCACTACACTTGGCTAATTTTTAATTTTTTAGGTTTTGTGTGTGTGTGTGTGAGAAAAGGTATTGCTCTGTCACCCAGGCTCAGTGACACGATCATAACTCGCTGCAGCCTTGACTTCCCAGGCTCCAGTGATCCTCCCACCTCAGCCTCCCAAGTAGGCGGAAACACAGGTGTGCACCACCATGCCTGGCTAATTTTTTTGTATGTTTGATAGAGATGGGGTTTTGCCATATTGCCCAGTCTGTTCTCAAACACCTGAGCTCAAGCAATCTACACACCTCAGCCTCCTAAAGTGCTGGGATTATTGGCGTGAGCCACCGCACTCTGCCTAATTTTTTAATTTTTTGTAGAGACAATGTCTCACTCTATTGCCCAGGCTTGTCTCAAACTCCTGGGATCCTCCTGCCTTGGCCTCCCAAGCTGCTGTTATTATAGGTGTGAGCCACCAGGCCCAGCCTGGGCGATTCTTCACTTCTGAGATCTCTCTAGAGGAATCTGCTGCAATTGGTTTGTCCTTCCTCATCAACCAGACAGTACACTTTCCAGTGGCCATTCTCTCTAGTTCTTCTCTTCGATTTGTGGGTTCTAAGCTGGTAGTACATAAAATAAAATTTTGTTTATTGAAATCATTGGAGAATGGTGGAAGATCAATAGATGTATAGTATTAAAGAGCTCTTTACTCTGTATTAAAATTGCATAATTCTCCTTCCCAAGTGATTTCAAATATGAAATTTTAGTTCTGGAATTTTAGGAATCTGTTTACCTAACAATGTTCTCCTGTTATATGTCAGGAATGAGAGTTTCAGCAGTAAACAAAATAGTTAGAGACATGCCTTCATAGAGCTTAATTTCTAGTATTTTTACCTGTGTATGTATGTATTTGTGAGGTTAAAATTTACACAGACAATAAGATACATCTGTAAAGTATATAGAATTATAGATGGTGACAGTTGCTAAGAAAAACCAAACAGAGAACAGAGGTAAGGAGCATGGGGATGGAGATGAAGATGAAAGGTTAGAATTTCACATAACGTGTCCAGAAAAAAAGCTCACAAAAAAAATAATTGTGTTAGAGTACGTTCTCTGAAAACTGACTTTAAGATGAAAAATACATACAGGAATTTTATTAGAAAGTGTTCTTTGAAACCACCCTTATAGGTGAGTCAGGGAAGCAATATCAGAAGAGGGAGGAATTGGATACACAGCAGTTGCAACAGAGAACTCAGCCAATCTTGTGGGGAGCTCTGAAGCTGAGATAGTTGTACAGATTTATATGAAAAAGAGACAAGAAGACTGGACTGTTGTATCTCTTTCAAGAAACAGAAAGTTAATGTATGTTTGCCCTGGAGAGAGGATAAAACTGATCCTTTTCTCTGAGGGTCATTTCTGAGCAAGGCCTAAGCTGTGACCTATCAGCCAAGGGAGTGATTTCTTAATCTTGAAGCGGAACTATGGGCAAAGTAGTTGAGTTTTGTTATAGTTCACCTCCCATATTACTTGGATGCAGGTAAGTTTAGTACACTCACTACATCTGGGCATGCCCAAGGATTGCAATTACTCTTTTTCCTAAGGAAACTTACAAGAAGGTGTTCAGTGAATCAAACTACAGCCCTTGTCAATGCTTGCTAGTTTCAAAACTGCAACTGTTACTCATCATCTCCCTATTCTTCGACCCATGCGAGGTTTCCTTCTCCTAGATTAACACCTAGGGTGATCATCTCTCCAAGTTTTTCCAGGACTGAAAGAATCCCTGAGACTTGGGACTTTTACTTTTAAAATGGGGACAGTGCTGGGAAAATCAGCACTGGGACTGGGACTACAGAATTTCTCAGGATGTGAGATTTTTAGTGCTAAATCTAGGAAAGCCACGGCAAACTGAGAAAAGGTGGTCATCTTACTAACACTTGTACTTGTGTATGTGGCTTTTCTGTTGAGATGATGCAGATTCTTTCATGATGAATTGCAGGCCCTTGAGCATCATACCGTTAACAGTCTGTGGCTTCTGCTCTTGCTGTTTACTATTAAGGTTGAGCAGGGAATAAATCAATAAACATCTCATCTGGTCACCTGGGTGCCGAGTGTATGCTGGCTTGATGTGATTGTGTAACAGTAGTCAGTCCTGCTCCTAATGACTAGAGTCAATTGTTCACACCTAGTTGGTGACTCCTTAAGAAGCCTGAAGTGATAAAAAGACAGCTGTAATTTACAGTTTAATAGGACCCTTATTGTGCACCTGGTGGAAGGATTGCCCTTTTGGAAACCAGAACTAGACCCCACAAAGTTGAATTTTGTAGACATAGGAAGCACAGATTCCCCACATGGGACATTGGGAAAGATGGTAAGTGAGGTCAATTCTACTTCCATCCCATAATTCTCAGGTGTGTCCCTTGTGACCTTAGGGACACAAGCACTGTATCTTTTTTAAAATGCATCTAGAATGTATATTGTATCCTGAGGATGGCTGTCATTTGCAAGCTGACAGATTCTGGGTGGTGCCGCATGAAATAGGACAAGTAGATTCCCTGGTCGTAGGTCCACTGTTATGTCTCCTTTTCTATAAATTGAGTCCATTGGTCCAATGCAATGTTATGGCATTCTGGCTCAGTAGATCAAATAGTCTATAAACCCCAGGAGAGTATTAAAACCAGTCAAAATGGATGTCCGTCTATTCCAGAGTAGAGACAAATGATTGGTATTCTGATGGGATTGTGCTCCATAGGGGAGTCAGTTAATTTTTGTTGCTGGTAGGTAGAACATTTGGCAGAGGCAGTAATTATGTCAGCCTTGGTAAGTGGGAGGTCATGCTGTCAGGCTCATGCATAGCCTCCATCCCTGTCTCCACGGCTACTTCATTCGTAAGCCCATTAGTGTAGCACTGGGGATCTTTGAGTCTGCCTATTGGTTACTCCAAGCCTCTTCCATGCTGGATGCTCATTACTGGGTGTTAACATGCCATACAAACCTTCAGCAGGTTCATTCACTCTCTTCCTCAGACCTCTTTGTCCCTCATCTTCTAGTCATTTCATTTCCAGGACCCAGAGCATCCAGCCAATTCATTGACAGCTATCCATACATATATTTTTACATTGTATTCTTTTTTTAATTCTTTTTTTTAAGACAGGGTCTTGCTGTGTGGCCCAGCCTGGAGTGCAGTGGCACAATCACAGCTGTTGCAGCCTCAAGCTCCTGGGCTCAAGCTACCACCGCCCCCACCCCACCTCCGCCTTGGCCTCCCGAGTAGCTAGGACTACAGGTGTGCATCACCACACTTGGCTAATTTTTAAATTTTTTGTTAGAGATGGGGTCTTGCTATGTTAATCAGGCTGGTCTTGAATTCCAGGTCTCACGTGATCCTCCTGCCTTGGCTTCCCAAAGTGATGGAATTACAGGCATGAGCCACCACCCAGGCCCATTTTGTTTTAAGAGTAATTTATCTTTTCACACAAAGTGGATAACCAGGTGTATTTGCCACAGCTCCACTCATTGGAAGGATTTCTTTTTCACAGGTGACTTTCAGTTACACCCAAAGAAGGCAAATGACACAGCAGCTGTATCATTATTGTTTATACTTGTCTATCAAGCTGAGCCACCTGTGAGCTTAGCTTGGCTTTTTTCCTCCTTCATTACCTGGCTATAAATGTCAGCTAAGGGAGGAGCATTGGTGACTATGCCACTTGATTATTCAGATTACTTGTGCCCGCTGGCCATGCTTGGGCCACATCCTGGGTATAATACTCTGACTGAACAATGGATTTCTGTTAAGCACACCCAAGTTTATGGTTTGGTAGGTCTTATGAAACCTATCTCTTGATGAGTAGCTCTGATCACATGGTCACCTGATGTCCTATTTTCCAATAGTCCAATTCCACCAAAGCTCAGTAGCGTGAAAATAGTGCTTCCAAATGGTATATATTTCTGCTATAGATGGCATTACTTTGCTCCCTATGGTTCTGTCTTATGTTTCTCCAATTGAGCTTTCCATTAATTCTACAAGACACCTTTTCTCACTGTAGACAACTATAATACAATGGTTTTCAACTGCAGGTGATTTTGCCCTCCACAGCTCATTTATGAATGTCTGGAGACATTTTTGGTTGGCACAAGTGGGAAAAAGGGATTGCTATCAGCATCTAGTGTCATCTGCTAAATATTCTACAAAGCACAGGACACTCCACCCCACCCCCTCACCCCTGTGCCACATACAACAAAGAACTATCTGACCTGAAATGTCAATAGTACTGAGGTTAAGAAACCCAGCTTTAGTACTGTAAGTCTATTGGGACATAGTCGCTCATATAGCAGAACTTCTCATATGACTTCCTAAACTTGCTGAAATCCCTTTGTTGTTCTGGAAGCCTTTTGTGTCATTTTATCAATAAGGTGGAGCTGGAATATGCTGTCTTTATAACCCAAGGAAATTTACAAGTGGTGTTTCATTAGGTACAAGAGTCAATAATTCGTTCTTTATTTCAGAGAAAGGCCCTGGCATGTTTCATACTACTGGACTCCTAGAAACTCTGCTGATCTGGCAAGGCCTTGAATCTCTTTAGGGCTTTTGACCATCTTCTAGAGTTAATGTGTCTTAACAAGGTTTCCAAATATACTTGTCACTTCTTGTTCATCTTTTCTTATTAACGTAATGTTATCAATACAGTGGATCTATACAATGTGCTGAGAAATGTTAAGACAGTTCAGGACTCTTTGGAATATTTATGACAGAGTATGAGAATGTTCACACAAATCAGGACAAGTCCATAAATGCTTACAGCCATTTATCTCACATGAATACGACTATTTCTGTTTCTCCTTCCAGATAGGAATGGAAAAAAAGATTTTCACGAAATCAGTGGCCACACACTATGTACTTGAGGTTTTGTTAATTTGCTCTAGCAAAGATACCACAATGGGCAAAGCAACTGCAATTAATGTTACTACTTAACTCCACTTGCAGCAGTACTTTGTCATCTGCCAGGATCTGTTTGGCTTGTACAGCTAGTCTCCTAAATTAAATAAGATATGATGGGGTCCACTATTCCTGAGTCCTTCATATATTTATGGTGACAACAGTGTGTGCCATTTCCTCTGGGGTGCAACATAGGTTTCATTTATTTTACCAGATGGTGTATTAGTCTGCTAAAGTTGCCATAAAAAAATACCGCACACTGGGTGACTTAAACAGCATAAATTTCTTTTTCTCACAGGTCTGGAAACTAAAAGTAAGAGACA
Source organism: Gorilla gorilla gorilla (assembly GCF_029281585.2). Taxonomy (NCBI): domain Eukaryota; kingdom Metazoa; phylum Chordata; class Mammalia; order Primates; family Hominidae; genus Gorilla; species Gorilla gorilla. The sequence continues at coordinate 108,239,731 of NC_073230.2, read as the reverse complement.
AAGGTAGCGGTGGGTTGATTTTTGGTGAAACCTCTTCCTGACCTGTAGATGGCTTCCATTTTATAGACTGGCTACCCTTAGCCTCCTAATGATTACTCTTGATGCTTCTGATTGTTTATATTTAGCAATACTCATGTAAGAAGCTCATTTATTTTGCTCCAAGAACACTGATCATTTCTACTGATCATGTCCATAGGTCTCTGCAAGTCCGGATCTCCTGGCTGCTGCTCTGACTTTGACTTTCATTACCACATTGTATTTACTTCAGTTGTCATAATTAAATGCTAGCACCTGGCCTCTATTGTTTGGGGATCTTATTATCCCCATGCTTTGAAAGGATGCTTAGGTGTCGAGAAACACTTTCATCAAGTAGTGTAGTTTCAAGCACATTTTTTAAATTATTTTTTCTTTCCTCCTTTCCCCCAGTCTCAAGATGTAACCTTGAAACAAACTATAAAAATATTTTTCCTTAGTCTTAAAATATAGCCTTGAAATGTACTGTGAAACTGCACTCCTGTCACTTTCCCACATACACTCCTTTATCCCATGCACATTTATCGAACTGTGTGTTTGTTAAACTTACACAATGCACACATCTAACTATATGTTTAAGAAATTCCAGGGGCTAACTTAAAACAAACCAGGCATGAAGGCCCAGCTGCGGAATTCTCCTCCATGTAAAGATTGGCTCAAGTTGGATAATCTACAGCTCGGTAGCTGTCACGATGATGCCAGGCTGCACTCCAGGTGGGCAATAACTCAAAATAGGCATTGGAGCAAAACAGACAGCCCCTATACTCTACACAACTTCTGCATGCCTCCCATGTCAAGCTTCTCCTTTTTTAATCCCTGTCCTCAGCCCAAACTTTTGAAATGATTTTTTTGTTATCTTTTTTTTTTTTTTTTTTTTTTTTTTTTTTGAGATGGAGTCTCGCTCTGTCACCAGGCTGGAGTGCCGTGGCTCAATCTTCGCTCATTGCAACCTCCTCCTCCTGGGTTCAAGCAATTTTTGTGCCTCGGCCTCCCAAGTAGCTGGGATTACAGGCACATGCCACCAAACCCAGCTAATTTTTGTATTTTTAGAAGAAATGAGGTTTCACCAGGTTGGCCAGGATGGTCTCAACCTCCGATCCGTCCGCCTCAGCCTCCCAAAGTGCTAGGATTACAGGTGAGAGCCACCGCGCCCGGCCTGAAACGGTTTCTTTAAGACAAGAGACTTGACCGTTTTCCCACTGCTAGCTCAAGAATAAAATCACTTTCCTTCCACTGCACTTCCTTCTTGTTCACTGGCTTTGCAAGTGGCAAGCGGTGGAAACTGCCTTCAGCTACAAGAAGAGGTCTGTTACTGTTTTTTCTATTATCAACCCTGGCTGAAATCCCTCTCACTAGTGAATTCCTTTTAAATTTCAGTACACATAAAGCTTTCTGGCAACTTCTTGAAGTCTGATTTATTTTCCAGCCTTATGTATTAATATTATTCTTTCTAATATGTCAACTCTGAGTCTTTTGCCACCTTCCTCTGCCGTTTGTCATAGGACAACACTATATTCAGGCTTCCAAGAGTCTTCATAGAAAACATTAATGCTATCTCTCAGGGTGTTGAATCTGATACAAAAAAAGGGCTTCTCTCTGATATGTCTTCTTTATCCAACTTTATGTGTTATCTTCCTTTAATTCAGCACTCTTAGAATACAGTATCTTTCCTGAAATTTCACACTGGCTAGCTTCTGCAGCTCTTTTGGTATATGGTGGTACATGGTCTCTTTCTTCTGTTAGCAGGTCTAGAACTTGCCTGACTAGGTATGCTGTAAGTAGATTACAGTTATTAACTTGTTCTCCAGAAGGAGAAGAAAACATAGATCCCCACTAAGGTTTAAGGTGCATGTTATCTTATGAGACAAGAGCCTGGGCATTGGCTTCATGCAAGAGGGATTGCTAGCCTTTAAAAAGGAAGTATGCCACATCTTCCAGCCCAAAGGGTCCAGGGGAATTTAAGAATTCAAGATCTTTTGATGCATCAGCCCAGGCATCCTTATTCTAAATCTCAAGGTCCCACTCCTTCCCAGTGAAGACCTTGATCTTGTTGTAGTAGATTTAAGAAGCTTGAAAATTCAGTCCTCTCTGGAACTTGCTATCTTTCTCATTAAGTCCTGCACCTAATCATTGTGTTTTCAAGCCATTTCTCCACTGCAGGAGATAAATGCTTGTTTTTATGCAGCCAAAAAGTCCCTCTGGCTTTTACACTTTACATTAAATTAGTGACTAACCACCATTGGCCTTCCGTTGTCTTTCTCTAGTGGATTGGTAGTTCTCAGCAAATAGCCATCAGTGCTATAGTTCTTCTTTTTTTTTTTTTTTTGGTCTATTGATTTTTCTTTATATATATTTTTATTTTTTTATTATACTTTAAGTTCTAGGGTACATGTGCACAATGTGCAGGTTTGTTACATATGTATACCTGTGCCATGTTGGTGTGCTGCACCCATTAACTTGTCAGTTACATTAGGTATATCTCCTAATGCTATCCCTCCCCACCATGGAATACTATGCAGTGCTATAGTTCTTATAATTTCCACTTTCCCTACACCTCTCAAACTGTGAAATTTGCCCCATCATTGCCTCTTACTCAGATCACATTTTAGGTCACTATCAATGAAAGTTTAAAAAATTGTTCTGCTACTGCAAATCAGGAACTACAAGTAACACACCTACAAGTAGTAATGGGGTCCTAATTGCCCAGCTGGTTGAGAGGTGGGGTTTGGGCTGGATAATCTGGTTTCAATATCCCTTTCTAGAGTCTGCATCCTAAGACCACTCCTGGCACCAACTCTCCTTGATTAGGCTTCCTGGAAACAGAGTCTAAGGCAGATATTTGCATAAAGTGGGAGAGTGATAAGATACGCCATCGGCAGATATACCTGTATAGAATGAAAAAGGCAGGCAGCAGAAACAGTTGAACTATAGTGGAGGTACAAGAGAGTCCTCTGCTGATTCTAAAGGGAGTCTATAGCTGGGAAAACTCTTCAGAGTTAAAACTGAAAGGAGCGTGAACCCTCATGCTCCTGTTATCCGAGTCATTGGATGTGGCTGCCCTCAGTTATAACCATGGCCAGGGAAGTCCTTTCGGTTAAGGACAATTTCTGGAGGGAAACTCAGCTGTTAATACTTCCAGTAGCTGTAAGAATGAGTGTCTTAGTCATGAAAGGGGTTTTAGGTGGTATAGCAGAATATTAACTCCAGTAACATTTGGGCAAAGACATTAAAGAAATTAGGAAATGAAAAACACAGACATCAGGAGAAAGACAAATCTGAGCCAAGAAAATAATTGCAAAGTCTGTGAGGCAGGCACTTGCCTAGTGTGTTTGGAGAACTGCAAGGGAATCTGGGTGTCTGGGGTAGAGTGGGTATGGGAAGAGTAGTACACGAGGAAGGTGGAGGCTGGGTGCAGTGGCTCACGCCTGTAATCCCAGCACTGTGGGAAGCCGATGCGGATGGATCACTTGGTTAGGAGTTTGAGACCAGCCTGGCCAACATGGTGAAACCTAATTTCTACTAAAAGTACAAAAAAAGAAAAGAAAATTAGCCAGGCATAGAGGTGGGCACCTGTAATCCCAGCTATTTGGGAGGCTGAAGCAGGAGAATCTCTGGAACCCGGGAGGTGGAGGCTGCAGTGAGCTGAGATCATGCCACTGCACTCCATCATGGGCAACAGAGCAAGACTGCATGAAAGAAAAGAAAAGAGAAAAGAAGAAGGAGGGAAGGGAGGGAGGGTGAGAGGAAGGAAGGGAGGAAGGGAGGAAGGAAGGAAGGGAAAAAGGAAGGGAGGGAGGGAGGGAGCATTAGTGGGCACAGGTGTGGGCTGTCCAGATCGCTGAGGGCCTCTTAGATTAGGTCAGGACTATGGCTTTTCTCTGTGAGAGACTGAAAACCATTGCAGGGTTTTGAGGAGTGGAGTAAACTGATATGAACATGTTGAAGATATACTGAAGTGATCTAGGGCAGAAATAGAAAAATTAGAAAAAATTTGCAATAATCCAGGTGAAGGCAACATGATGTAGGCTAGATGATCACGATGTTAAGAAACGGTGAGATTTTTGGTACATTTGACAGGTAGAACTGGCAGGATTTGCTAAAAGATGTGATGTGGGGTTTGAGCAAAAGAAAGGAGCCTGAGTAATTGTAAGGAAGAATGTGCTATATACTGGGGTGGAAGGAGGCTAGATAGCAGCAAGATGGTGGAGTAGGACTTCCAGTGCTTACCCCTCTGCAGAATCATCAATTTGAATAACTATCCATGAATGAACATGCCTTCGCAACAGCTAGAGAAACCAGGTAGAAAGATTACAGCACCTGGGTATAGCACAGAAATAAGAAAAGGCACATCAAAGAGATTAGGAAACACAGTTTTACATTACCCATTACCACCCCTCTCCTAACCCCAGGCTGCATAGAGTGGAGAGAGATACCCTCCACATGGGAGAAGAGAAAAGCAAGCAAAAGGCTTTGCTTTGGACCCCCAAATTAGGCTCATGTCAGTAAAATTTAGCACTGGCCAGTCCCCCACCGCCATCCAGGCTGGTACCCTCAGACCAAGCCTCCAGGTCCATTCAATCACCAGGCTGATCCCATCAGCCCCAGCACCAGGCCAGTACCTGCAGTCCTAGTCGTAACCTGCTATACAGTCTCTAGGCCTCCCTAGCATCAGGTCTCTCCCTGTAGCCTCAAGCTCCAGGCCCACCTCAGCCTCCATACCAACCAAGAACAAAGTCAGCTCACGTAGCTCCAGGTTTCAGGCCCACTTCAGGGCCAGGTTGACACCCCTGGTCTCAGTTACCAGGCCAGCACTCATATACATAGGCTCCAGGCCTGCCCAGTGCCAGGCCAGCTCCTGTAGTCCCACCCTCCAGGCTAGCCCCTGTGGCCCCACGTCCCAGCAAACCTAAGGTTTAGGCCTGTTCCAGTAGGTATCAGCAATGAGGGGCTCCCAGGAAGTCAAGCTCTACGACTACCCCTGTAGTCCCAGATTTCAGGCCACTCTCACAACCCCAGACCCAGGCAAGCCATCACAAACCTAGCCTCCAGGCCAGTACCCACACAGCCACCTTCCAATCTGGCCCTCACAGGTCTGGCTCCAGACAGGTCTCAAAGGCCCCAGACTCCAGGCTGGCAATCATGGTCTCAGGTCTCCAACTGGCCTCTATAAACTCAGACTGTATACCCACCCCAGCACCAGGCTGGCCTCAGGTTCCAGTGGATCCAATGTCCAGGCCTGCTCCAGTAGACCAAGGATCTGGTCCACCCCACTAGACTCGGGTCAGGCCAGCCCCCATGGACTGAACTTCCATGACCACCCTTACAGAGCCAGGCTCCAAGCCAGCCCCTGTGGATTCAGGCTCATGTCTTACCCTGGTGCCAGGTCAGCCCCTGTAAACCCAGGTTTCAGGCCAATCTCCGTAGAACCTGGCAGGCCCACTCACCTGCTGAACCAATCAACTAAGATTCCAGCAGTAAGCCTGACCACAGACTACATACTACGTGACTTCCCCAGAATCTCTGGATAGGATCACTGGTGAAGGATTTTCCCAGACAAAGCCAGTCTGCAAAGACTAAAAATGTTTCTGCTTCTTCAAATATGCAGACACCAATGCACAGACACAAGGATCAAGAAAAATCAGGGAAACATGGCACAAACGAACAAAAGAAATCACCAGTAACTAACCCTAAAGACATAGATATTTATGTCTATGTCTACCGCCTTAAAGAAATTCAAAACAATTGAGATGGGAAAGACTGTAGCAAGCATATTTGGAGGAGAAAAACTGCTATGGTTTGAATGTGTCCCCCAAAAGTCTATGTATTGGAAACAATCCCTCTGCTTCCAAAACAAGCTCTCTCTGGCTCCCTTGCTCTTATTCTCTCACATGTGATGCCATCTGCCATGTTATCATGCAGCAAGAAGGCTCTCACCAGATGTTAATGCCATGCTCTTGGAATTTCTGGTTTGAGAATCACGAGCTAAATAAACATATTTTCTTTTTAAATTACTTGGTTTGTGGTATTCAGTTATAGCAACAGACAATGGACTAAGGCAGAAAATCAAGACCTCAATTTTGAATATAATATGTTTGAAATAATTACTAGCCAAATTAAGTGTTCAAGCAGGCCATCTCACATATGAGACTAGAGTTCGGAATCATGGCTAGAATGTAATTTTGGAGTCATCAGCAATTGATGGACTTTAAAACTACAAAAGGAGCTGAGATAATCAAGAGATTATGTAAAACTAGAAAAGAAAAGAATTCCAAAGACTGTGTCCAAGATAACTTAAAGGAGCTTAAGAAGTTGCAGCTAATATGAATATTAAAAAGTCAGGAGAATGTACTCTTCTCCTAGAAGCCAAGTAATGAAAAGGTTTTAAGAGAAGGGAGTGATTCAGTCTGTCAAATACTGGTGAATGGTCAATTAAAAAATATATTGAAAATTAATTCTTGAAACCAGCCAGACCTATAACATTTTCAGCTGGAATATCACTTGAGGGACATGTACTACATGTCTAAATATTTGTTATTAATCAAGCTAACAGACTATTAATGAAATATATTTTTTCCTCTTACTTAGAAAAAGTAACTTCATAATGCTGTAAAGAGCCATGCTGAAATTTAGCACTCTTTGACTTTTAGAGCTCTATGCTGAAGTGTGGAACTGCAAAAATCCTGGCCCATTCTTCCCCCATAGGAATTGCTAACAGCAGCTGTTTGCAGGAGATTAGCAAACTTGCTCATGTAAGAGTTCCATCATGGCAAAGCACAGAATTGATAGGAGGAGAAAGGGGCTCTTGGCCTACTGTTTGAGCTGGAACATCAGTCTTTTCCTGCTCTCAGTAATCCTAGTTCTTAGACCTTCAGACTCTGTCTAGAATCTACATCATTGGCTTTCTGGTTCTCATGCCTACAGACTACGTCACCACTTTTTCTGGGTCTCCTCCTTGCAGGCAACAGATTGTAGGGCTTCTTAGTCTCCAGAATTGAGTGACTCAATACTCAACAATACATCTGTTTAAGAACTTATTTCAATGTATTTAAATTATGTATATATACATTTATCACCCATACTAATTGATAAACTGTAGAGTTTGGAACCAGAAAAATCTGAATTGTACTCCTGGTTACATCATTAGTTATAAGTGGCTTAGTGAATACTAGCACCATGCTATGCTTCAAATGTGCCACCACCTGAATTCAGGTTTGGCCAATGGGATAGTATTAAGAAGCAGGCCCTTTATGAGGTTGATATGGTTTGGCTTAGTGTCCCCACCCAAATCTCATTTTGTAGCTCCCATAATTCCCACGTGTTGTAGGAGGGACCCAGTGGGAGATGATTGAATCATGGGGTTGGGTCTTTCCCTTGCCGTTCTCGTAATTGTTGATGGGTCTCATGAGATCCGATGGTTTTAAAAACCGGAGTCTCCCTGTACAAACTCTCTCTTTGCTTGCTGCCATCCACGTAAGATGTGACTTGTTTCTCCTTGCCTTCCACTATGACTGTGAGGCCTTCCCAGCCATGCGGAACTGTGAGTCCAGTTAAACTTCTTTCTTTTATAAATTATGAGGTCTCAGGTATGTCTTTATCAGCAGTGTGAAAATAGACTAATACAGTAAGTTGGTACCAGTAGAGTGGGGTGTTGCTGAAAAAAAGACACCCAAAAATGTGGAAGTGACTTTGGAACTGGGTAACAGGCAGAGGATGGAAGGGTTTGGGGTGCACAGAAAAAGACAGGAAAATGTAGGAAAGTTTGGAATTTCCTAGAGACTTGTTGAATGACTTTGCCCAAAATGTTGATAGTGATATGGACAATAAAGTGCAGGCTGAGGGAGTCTCAGATGGAGATGAGAAACTTGTTGGGAACCGGAGCAAAGCTGACTCTTGTTATGTCTTAGCAAAGAGACTGGTGGCATTTTGCCCTGGCCCTAGAGATTTGTGGAACTTTGAACTCGAGAGGGATGATTTACAGTATCTGGTGGAAGAACTTTCTAAGCAGCAATGCATTCAAGAGGTGACTTCGGTGCTCTTAAAGGCATTCAGTTTTATAAGGGTAGCAGAGCATAAAAGTTTGGAAAATGTGTAGCCTGACAATGCAATAGAAAAGAAAATTCCATTTTCTGAGGAGAAATCCAAGCTGGCTGCAGAAATTTGCATAAGTAACAAGGAGCCGAATGTTAATCCCCAAGACAATGAGGAAAAGGTCTCCAGGGAATGTTAGAGGTCTTCACAGCAGCCCCTTCTATCATAGGTCCAGAGGCCTAGGAAAAAATATGTGGTTTTGGGGGCCGGACCCAGGGTAGGGTCTCCATACTGTGGGCAGCCTAGGGACTTGGTGCCCTGCGTCCCAACTGTTCTAGCTGTGGCTGAAAGGGGCCAACATAGAGCTCGGGCCATGGCTTCAGAGGGTGCAAGCCCCAAACCTTGGCAGCTTCCATGTGGTGTTGAGCCTGCCAGTGCACAAAAGTCAAGAATTGAGGTTTGGGAACCTCCACTCATATTTCAGAAGATGTATGAAGATGCCTGGATGCCCAGGGAGAAGTTTTCTGAAGGGGCAGGGCCCTAATGGAGAACCTCTGCTAGGACAGTGCAGAAGGGAAATGTGGGGTCAGAGACCCCACATGGAGTCCCTACTGGGGCACTGCCTAGTGGAGCTGTGAGAAGAGGACCACCGTCCTCCAGACCCCAGAGTGGTAGATTCACTGGCAGCTTGCGCCATGTGCCTGGAGGAAGAGCTGCAGACACTCAATGCCAGCCTATGAAAGCAGCTGGGAGGGAGGCTGTACCCTGCAAGCCACAGGGGCAGAGCTGCCCAAGAGCATGGGAACCTATCTCTTGCATCAGTGTGACCTGGATGTGAGACATGGAGTCAAACGAGATAACTTTGGAGCTTTAAGATGTGACTGCCCCGCTGGATTTTGGACTGGCGGGGGGCCTGCATCCCCTTTGTTTTGGCCAATTTCTCCCATTTGGAATGTGTGTCTTTACCCAATACCTGTACCCCCACTGTATCTAGGAAATAACTAACTTACTTTTGATTGTACAGGCTCATAGGCGGAAGGACTTGCCTTGTCTCAGATAAGATTTTGGACTGTGGACTTTTGAGTTAATGCTGAAATGAGTTGAGACTTTGGGCGACTGCTAGGAAGGTGTGATTGGTTTTGAAATGTGAAGATATGAGATTTGGGAGGGGCCAGGGTGAAATGATATGGTTTGGCTCTGTGTCCCCACCCAAATCTCATCTTGTAGCTCCCATAATTCCCATGTGTTTTGGGAGGGACCCAGTGGCAGACAATTGAATCACGGGGGTGGGTCTTTCCCATGCTAGTCTCATGATAGTGAATGAGTCTCATGAGATCTTATGGTTTTAAAAGCAGGAGTCTCCTTGCACAAGCTCTCTTTTTGCCTAGTGCCATCCACATAAAATGTGACTTGTTCCCCCTTGTCCTCCCCAGTCATGTGGAACTGTGAGTCCAAGAAACCTCTTTCTTTTGTAAATTGCCAGTCTTGGGTATGTCTTTATCAGTAGCATGAAAATAGAATAATACAGTGTTGGGGTGATCAGACCCAACACCAGGTCATGGGGGCGATGAAGTCCAGCAGAGTCAAAGGATTGAGAAAAAGACAGTTTGAGAAGTAAAGTGGGACTGGGGGCCATCGCGATTGTGGAGGCTGCGAAGGCCCTTAGCTCTGGGAGCCCACACTATTTATTGGTAATCCAACAAAGAAACAGGTTGTAAGAATGTGGAGGTCAAAAGGGCAGGTGCATGATCTACAGCTGTGATGGTTTAGCATTTATATGGAACATGTTCTGCTACTTGAGACAATGGGAATACAATCGATCTCAGAGCCTAGGAGGGCTAGAAGCAAGGAGCCAGCAAGTCCAGACACATTCCAGAGGACATTATGTCAGACATGCAAGCCCTGCCTCAGTATTTTTCCCCAACACTCAGCTTTTCCCCAACAATACAGAGGTGATTAGGCAATGAGGTCTCCTCTCTGGTAAATGGGATTAAGGCCCTTATAAAAGAGGCTTCATGCACCTTTCACTTTTCCTTCCACATTCTGCCAAGTGAGGACACAATGATCCTCCTCTCTAAAGGACGCAGCCCTCACCAAACAACCAAACCTACTGGCACCTTGATCTTGGTCTTGCCAGGCTTCAGAGTTGTGAGAAAGTACATTTCTGTTATTTATAATTCCCTGGTCTGTGATATTTTGCCATAGCAGCACAAATGGAGTATGTCAGTCCATAGCCGTTTACATTTGATCCTTTCATGAATTTCTGTAGGTGATAAGATGGAGAGAATATTGTCAGGAGACATAGTTCATACTTCTGCCAGCAATACTGAGGATGTTTGAATTGCAGGACAACCATATTTGCCAAAAAGTAGTATTAAGAAGTTCAGTTACTGGTTATGATATGGAGAAATGAATGCTCTTAAAATATTTGGTGGAAATCTAAATTATTTTAGGTAAATTGATTCTGTCAACTTCAATTAATATTGATTTTAACATAAAGAAACAAAAATACGGCCGGGTGCAGTGGCTCAAGCCTGTAATCCCAGCACTTTGGGAGGCCGAGGCGGGCGGATCACGAGGTCAGGAGATCGAGACCATCGTGGCTAACACGGTGAAACCCCGTCTCTACTAAAAATACAAAAAATTAGTCGGGCATGGTGGCGGGTGTGTAGTCCCAGCTACTTGGGAGGCTGAGGCAGGAGAATGGCATGACCCTGGGAGGCAGAGCTTGCAGTGAGCTGAGATTGTGCCACTGCACTCCAGTCTAGCCTGGGCAACAGAGTGAGTCTCCGTCTCAAAAAAAAAAAAAAAACAAAAAAAAAAATACTGGCATATATTAGTTTGCTAGAACTTCCATAACAAAATACTACAGACTGGGTAGCTGAAACAACGGGGATTTATTTTCTTACAGTTCTGGAGCCTGGACATCCAAGTTCAAGGTGTTGGGAGCTTGGATTTCTTCTGAGACTTCCATCCATGGCTTGCAGATAGCTGCTTTCTTGCTGTGTCCTCACATGGTCTTTCCTCTGTACCCATCCCTGGATATACTATTTTCTTGGTTATTATGTAATCTTGTGAAAATTTTTAGTTTCCTTCCTTATAAAATTAGAGACTTACAAAGCTCTTTTGAATATTAGAAACTCTTAGCATGGTTCCTGGAAGACCAATATAGAGCAGCATTTATGATTTTTCCAGTTGAAGAAAACTACATATCCTGAGATCTGGAGGCAGGAATTTCCACAGATATAGGTGAGATTGAGAGACAGTGTGGTGAATTACCATGAACAGGTCAGTTTGATTTGAGAATTGTGTGTGTAGAAGAGCAATAAAAGACAAATACATATTTAAAAATTGATTCAAATAGGATTGTGGCTGGCATCAAATTCCAAGATAAGGGATTATGGTACAGGTTGGAAGGAGCTAATAGATATTTTTGAGTAAGGGAATGGCCAAGTAGAAGCAGCATTTTAAGAAAAAAATATACCTGTGCCATACTATATAGGTTGACAGAAAAGAAAATAAAAATAAAAAATCAAGTAAGAGTCCTATTACAATATTTAAAACATTAGAAAATAAGGATGAGAATTAGGGTACTGAACTGAATATGGGAAAGTAATTTTAAAATGTCCAAATACTAGAAATAATATCAAGTAAAAGATAATAATAGATGCTTGATAGGAAAAGAACATGGAATGAAAATTTGGTGCTGTGAAAGGAACACTATTTTTGGAGTCAGAGAGTCTTGGGCTCAAATTGTGTCTTCCCTAGTTTTGTGCCTTTAATCATATACTCAGGTCATCTGTAAAACAAAAGTAATCATGCCAGTGAGTTTGCTATGGTCTTGTAATATAATAAAATAGTAAGGCCTCTCTTTTGTTCTAAATTGGGATAATGTTAACGTAAATGAACAAGATTGGGGGTAAAGGGAAACACATTTGAAATACAAAATAATAAGACTAACACTTATTTGTTTGATTTGATATGATGGCAGGATCTCCATAAGAAAACACATAATAGGCATTTGAAAATTCATGACTAATACTCAAGGGAGAGATCATTATTTTATTTTAAAAATGAAATATGTTTTAAGTATGGGGAGAGAATTAAGGCTGAGATGACACCAAATTGCAAGGTATATAAATATGGAATTCTTCATCTTTAAGTTCAAACCATGATGAACTCTATTTAGATCATGGTAATAGTTTTTCTAGCTAGCTGCTGTCACTTTTCCTATTCAGTCTCCATAATATGGCTAAGTATATTTTCCTATGCCCCCTTTAAAAACCTCCATAGTTTTGGAGGTTGACATTCTCATCTCTCTGCTGTATGACTCTAATACAACCTCCTCGTCCTATATCTTATCACATATCTGTTATGTTCTTTGCTGTTCCAGGCATAATCTCCCAGGACTTTTGAATTACTTATCAAAACATACTCTTTGTCCTAAAATGTGAAATGTCATCATAAATCTCATGCATTTTCAGGATATCAGAGTGTATTTATTTTAAAATTGAAAATTTGTGCGATGTAAAATAGAACATTCCTTCTAGGTGTGCATGGATCTAGCAGTCAATTAAATTTATATCTTGTTATTTGTTGAATCAAACAATTTGAGTCAGATGCAAAATATGTAAGAATCAGATTGACCTTCCTTTGTTTTAGCTTCAAGAAGTAGTGCAAACCCAACCTTTTCCTGTAATGGGCAACAATGAACCATTGGGAGAAGGTAGAGAAAGTCTTTGTTATCTTCCATGGAGTTGGCTTAGTATGGGCAACTGACATTACTGCACAACAATTGGCTTTTATTTTACCTAAAACCAATCCCTTTAAAGAGAGAGTTACCCTAATGTGAAGTGAGCAAAATCATTATTTGCATCATTCTACCTTACTTTTAAGAGTTCATTTCTTCTCTCTCGGCACATTCCTTCTTAAAACTCAGAGGCCTCCCAGAACTTCCCATTTTCAAAATACACTTCATCGAAACTCTTCCACTAGACAAAGCACCATAACTCAGACCTATTCTATATCTGAAGATGGAAGTTATCAAAGCTTTCTTAGTAAGCATAATGGGGTGATAGTCAGACAGAACTTTCTGGGCTTAAGTTTTCTTAACTACACATGATGATATCAAAATCTATTGTCACAAGTGAGTGAACTGGCACATGGCAGTTGTTCAAAATTTTATTCTTCCTTGTCCTGTGCCAAAAAGAGTCGTCCCGATAGCACCTGCCTACATAATTAATGATGATTATATCTCCAACACAGTTCTTTTATATTGCGTAGCCTGATGACAGGTTTGTTAGACTTTCCCATCAGTATCCTGTTATGGATGCTGTGCCCAGCCAGAAAAGACTGGACTTACCCTCCCTAGTTGCTAGAATGCTAACAGCAGAGAGTTGTCATTTCTCTCTAGAAATTTCTCTCGGCCAAAAATGTCTACCTTACCCGTGGTCACACACTTCTATGAGGGATAGCCTATGTCTAATGACTGGTGCCTCAAATTGGGATAAATCTGAAGGCTCATCCCAGCTTCAGAGCTCAGTGTGGAGTTGGCTGAGACTTTGTTACTACTGGACTGAAGCCCATTTGCAGCCCTTCTCTGTGTAATTCTACTATTGTCACTTCCCCAACAGGTGTTGACCCTAAGCTTCCTTCATGTTAGCTTGTTTTAGAGTCAGCTTCCCACAGAACCACGTCAGAAACATACTTTAAGCCAAGTATGTCCAAAGCAGACAACCACCACCACCACTACCACCTCCAGCAAACCTGTTCACACCACATTTTATGAGTTAAATTGTACTGTCTTTGACTCAATTGCCCAATGTATCCTATTCATTTTCACTTTGTTCCCACATTCAAGGAAACAGTCTTTCCATTTTTAACTCTATAATTTCTCTCCAGCCTAAGGCTCATTTCCATTCATATTTCTCCTGCTTTTGTTCAGACAGTTCATTCCTGACTTATTATAGTAACATATTAACTGGTTTCATATTTTCTTATGCTTCCTGTTCAATATGTTTAAAATATATTATTATCGATTCACATGGAGTATTTAACACACAGTGATTTCACCTAAGCCACATGGACACACTTGTGATTTACAATAATTTTGAGGACAGATTATTAGATTGTCTGTTCAAAGGATCACCATTTCTTCCACACACACAAAAATTAAGGTATTGAGAAATTTAACTTTTAAATAACCTTAGATAAATTCCCCAATGATGTTGTATTCCCAGAAACCAAAGTCATTTGTGTTGTTATTATTCTTTCCACTTGGCAGTGAATGGGTTAAAGATCACTTTCTAAAAGCAAGTCTTGCTAAAAATTAGAGCAGACGGCCATGAGGACTTAGAAGCATGTAGAGGATATGGAAAGGAGGACATCAAATGGGAGCAATTGGGCAGAATAATAAACTGGTGTCATAACTGACAACAGTAAATGTCCAGTTTATTGAGAAGTGGCCTTCCTACCACTCATTTTCTTCTGAAACTAATTGATCTTATTTATTGTTACACTCTTCTCATCATCTTCCTTCACTATGACACTCCTTGAGTGTCCTTGGAGAAAAATACATCTATGGTTTTGCTTGCATTAACAGTTTTCCAAGTAACTCACAAGTGAAGAATATCATAAGTTAACTGCACATGTTCAGACACCTACCTTGGGGAAGACACACACACACACACACACACACACACAGAGTCATTCATGCAGGCTGCCAGGACGAAAGCTTGCTTGACTTGGCTACTCAATTTAATCAGCAGCAGTTTGCCTTATTACTTATTGCATTATCCACCTCTTGCCTAACTTCCAGTCTCTTTTCAGGTCACCATCCCAGAGCTTCTTGTAGAGTTGGCTGAGACCTTGTTAGAATTCTCCATACATATCCTGTTGTGACACTAACAGGAAGTTCTAACACCACACTCCCTCTCTAGTCACACTAAGCATCTTAACCTCACAGATATACATTTTTTCTCTGCCCTCTAGGATACTGCACAAACTGTTCCCTATGCCTTGTACTTCCTCACTGCCTTAAACTCCCCCAATTTGGACAGCTCTTTCTAATCTTTCAAGTGGCAACTTTGACATCTTATCCTCTTAAAACAAAAATTTTAAAACCCTCTCTACTACCCTAGACTAGATCAAATATTCTGTTATGTTTTCCCCTAAAACTCTTGGCTTACCGTGCTAATAACATTCATTAATACATAAAATTGAGTAATTTAGTTTTTAACTCTTCAAACTTAGGCTCCAAAAGGACTAGAAATGTTAATATTATTCACCATTGTAGTGGTGGATCTTGACATAATGCCTGACATATCAGAGACATTCAAAATTTTTTGAAAGAATGAGTGGTTTCTGTGTTGAAATGAGTATTCTTTTTGCTCTCTTGAAAAAATAAAATTGTTGCTTTGAATGTGGTTAAACATAATTCTAAGATATGAACATTAATTTTTTGGAATGTTTTTCTCTTGAAATTATTGATTTAATAGAATCGTATGGCTCTGCATCTGTCAAAATAGAACCAGTCATACTTGCATTAACAAACAATGCCAAAACTCAGTGACTTGAAATAATGATTTATTTCTTGCTCACTGCTATAGTCTAAATATTTATGTACCCCAAATTGTATATGTTGAAACTTAATCCCCAAAGCAAGAGTATTTGGAGTTGGAGCCTCGGGAGGTATTTAGGTCATGAGGGCGGAGCCTTCATGAATGGCCTTAGTGTCCTTACAAAAGAGCCTCCAAGGTGATTCTTTGCCCCTATTACTAGGTGAAGACACAGCAAAAAGGCTTCTTTTACAGGGAAGTGGCCTTATCAGACACCAAATCCACCCGTGCCTTGATCTTGGGGTCACCAGCTTCCAGAACTGTGAGGATTAAATGTTTGTTGTTTATAAATCTACCAGTTTTTGGTGTTTTTTATAGCAACCAGAATGGATTAAGACACATTATATGTGAATACAATTACACGGAGAGTATTCATAGAATAGGACAGAATGCTGATGATAGAGTTTTGGGGGAATATTTAAAAAGTAAATAAAAATTATCTGTATTTAAGTGTAATTACATGATAATCATTTATATCAGTTTCTGCTGCACAGAAATGCATTTATATACAGTTACATGAACAAAAGTAAATAATTGGGTGTTTCAGAATATTTAGATATCCAAGCTATTGCCATTAATGAAATTCTTCTATAAAACTAAGTAATTTATCTTTTGCATTATTTATTTTCTCAAAAGAAGTGATTATTTATTTAAATTTCCAGTGATCATCTAGAATAAACCCATATAAAAGGATATAGTTTTTTATGTATATGCATTAGTGAAAATGGAAATCTTTCTCACAGGAGGCTTTGATGACAGTTTGTAAATTGCTTGCAAGTTACTACATTTATTTCAGGTTTCATGTTTTAGATTAGTCCTAGTAAAATTCTAAGACCTTATTTATTTTTTTGAAATATTTCATTATTACCAGTTTTTTCCAGCTATTTGTGGAATTGTTGTCTTCCTAACTGATGTGCTAGTATTCTCTAGATTATTTCTCACAAATACAGATAAAGTCTTACTTTGAGAATTTTATTGTTAATGCTTTTAACTACTGAGAATGCAGATTATGGCATTGTGTTAAATGACAATATAAATTATCCCCGACTATTGCTCAACTTCTTTCTAGTTTAGCCATTGACTTTCTTCTTCTTTAAGCAATATTCTCAAGGCAGGACCAATTCTGCTAATGAGTAGAATAGGCAGATTGATGCATATCTGATAGAATTTAAGTGATTTCAAATTTCTCCTCAAACTCATACCAGTGTCTCACATTCCTACATTAGCTATACTTTTAAAAAGTAACTATTTTGGTACTTTTATAAAGTTAACTCATTAAATAAATTTGTTTATTTGGTTTCGCTATGTTATTGGTTTCTCTATGTTGTTCCCCTGTTTTTACTATTCATTTCTCAGAATTTTAAAGAACAGTGTCACATTGTTGAGCTATTTTAAAACTGTAAATAGAAAGGAAAGGAAGAGAGAGGCTTCAGTCCCAGGCCAAAAACTATTAGCACAGCTGAAATCAATCACTGTCTTTCTTGTTCCATAGGAATTACTACTCAAGGGACCTTCAGAAAGGGTCAAGGAAAGCTATTTTTCTTCCCACGACTGGGAAATACATATTCTTTCCTATGATGAGAGGGATGTGGTGTGTGTGTGTGTGTATGTGTGTGTGTGTGTGTGTGTATGTATATTTTTTCAGAATTCTATCGTATCTATTTTATTATATATATATATATATATGTATCCCTCATTCTTACTCCTCATTTCATTCACTTATTTTAGCATCTTCCAATAATTCATCTTTCTAATCGATAAAAAGTAAATGGTGGTAGAAGTCACTCTATTCCATTAAAATTATTGCCACACTGCTTGAGCAAGATTATATGTCTCCAGAATTGAACTGAGGACTTCCTGAGTAGAGTGATTCCATTTTTTAAAAAGCTTTCATAGTATCTGGCACATCAAGGCCTTCAATAAGTCTTATTAGAGTAACGAATGGACATATGAATTGATGAGAATACTTTAAAACATTACATAATTGTTAAAGAGATTTCTGAAAGTCATAGAAAATCTATTCTTTTGAGTGGTTTTAAAGATTTAAAATTGATTTCCCAATAAATGGATGGTTCAGAATACTCAGATAAATTCACAGGACTGTTGTGAGTAATCAAAAAGGTAACAATTAATACAAATAAACAATAAGCAACAGAAATAAATAATTTTTAAGTAATAAATGTTTTAATATAGGTTAACAAAGTATTTCTCTGTGAAAGACACTAGATACTCAATAAATGAACTACACTTTAAAAAAAATGTTTTCCAAGATCTTCTCAACAAATAAGCCATGATATACCAACTATAAAGGACAGATAATCTGCTGACCAGTTCCATCAAGCAAATCACATCCACATCAGTCCAAGTAGGCCATAATGGGGGCACCAAAAATCTCATGTGGGGAGATTAATCACACTTTATGGGAGGCTTTTGTGTATAAAGATTAATTTGAGGTCATCTTTTCTGAAGGGACATCACAGTAGCTTCAGAGTTATATGACTAATGAGTTTTGCTTTTATTCCTCTGTCCAGTTACTTCTTTAACATGACTATATCTAGTCTTAACTGTCCTCAATTCATCAATTCTGGGGCCCTTAAACACGGTTGAAATTATCTTTGTAAACAAATGCAAAAAATATTTATGAACATGTTCTTTCGCTTTTCTTCAAAGGCATAAAAAACCCTTACGGTGCAGACTAGTACTAGATCTCTAAGAGAAAAACGCAAAGGAATCACATGAGAGATAATATTTAATTAAAATTTCAGTTTTGTTTAGGACACCAAAGGATTCCAAAACTTTAAGCTAATTCACCCTCAATCAGTGATTTAGTAATTCTTATATAAATAGTTGTAGACAGATGAGAATAAAAATGATTCTATTTTTGCTAACATTTGCTTGAAATTTTTGCAGAGAAATCCCAAGTTGTTCATTTATGTCCTTTTGAATACTCCTTACCATAAATTTTCTTTCATTTTATTCTCTTATTAGGCAATGGGCAGGCAGAGCACAATACTTGGGCATTATTGGACTGATAAGAATCTGTAAAACATTTTCTTTCCTTGATGAAATCTGCAATTTGCCTATAGCCTGATTTCCTTAAGGCTTTTGCCTATTGACTCATCTTTGACAATCAGCCAAAAGGAATTTCAAGACAAACACAAAGTGAAGAGTCACAGTCAGCTTTTTCTACACTCTTGGGAAAGCCTTTCTCGGTACAAAGTTATTCTTGATTTCATTTAGCTAAAAATCCCAGCTAAAATCCATAGAAAAATGTATGGAATGGGAAATTTGGGGTTTTGGGGTTATAAATTTTTTGAAACCCATTACATCTTCCTAAGGCTGTAATTTCTGTTAGAACCTACCCTTTCTGTACTTCCTTCTCCCTCCCACTGGATTCCAAGAGTCTTCTTTCTTTCCTACTTCTCAAAAAACAAACTATGGAAGTCAGGCCACTTACCTGGAAGATCCTTCTGAACAGAAAACATGTTTAATTTTAATTTTAACTTTTTTTTTTTGATACTGGGTCTTGGTCTGTCACCTAGACTGGAGTGCAGTGGCACACTCACAGCTCACTTCAGCCTTGACCTCCTGGGCTCAAGTGATCTTCCCACCTCAGCCTTCCTAGTAGCTGGGACTACAGGGTTACACCACCACAACCAGCTAATTTTTATATTTTTTGTAGAGACAGGATTACCCAGCCATGTTGCCCAGGATGGTCACGAACTCCTGGGCTCAAGTGATCTACCTGCCTTGGCCTCCCAAAGTGCTGGAATTAAAACCATGAGCTGCCATGCCCATCCTGACATGGTCTTAAAAAAGATTTAAAATATTTTTTAAACCTTTATCTCCTCTAGAGTCCCTAAGGAATAGAAGATCCTTAAAACATATTTATTGGCTATCTGACTGCATTCCTAACTAAAGGTCCATATCAGTGAGAAAATAAATGAAAACATGAACATATTTATTGCTACAGATAATTTTCTACCTTTCCCTCTCTTATATTATTTCCAGTTATTTTAAGAAAACAGTCACAGTAATTAGCTATTTGCTTATTCTTCACTGTATTTTAAATTAAAAAAATTATTAACAGTATTTTAATTTATAACTTAATAATACTTGTTAATTTAAATGCCTTAAATTGACAACTAGGTAAAAGAAAAAGTTACCAAAACACGGGGGATTTTGTCTAGGTCCTGCTGCTCACCACACAGAAAGCCAGTCACTGAGACAATGAGTATTGCCAGGGAAGAAGGCTTTAATTGGGTGCTGTGGCTGAGGATATGGGAGGTCAGTCTCAAATCCATCTCCCTCACTGACTAAAATTAGAGGTTTATATAGCAGGGAAGACATGAAACCATGTGTGGGAAAATGGAAATTAGAGATGGACAAGGCAGAGAAATTGGTCAACAGGCAGCGGGGTGGTGCAGTCATGTTGGGTGAGGAGTCTGGCGTCTCTTTGTCTAGGTGCAGTGATCTAGTAAGTTTCAGCTCCATGGTATAATCTGGGAGGTCTGATAGCTGGTTTCCTGAGAAGGTAACTCAGGTAAGACAAATGTAACTCTCAAGTTTTAAGACTGGGAGGATTAATTTCTATGTTTACTCCAAGAAATTATAAACATCAGTTCTATGGAACAGTTGGTCTAGTTTCAAAACCTAGTGTGCTCTCAGAAATATTTGAAACCAACATTGTTTTCTTTCTCTCTCTTTTTTCTCCTTTTCTTTGTGCTTTGGAAATATTATGCTGAAAGAAAACATGATTTGTTTAAGTCGAGGAAGTAGTTTTCATAGAGAGTAGAGTACAGTTTCTTATGATTCTTCATCTGCTCCTATAAGGCTTTCAGGAAGGAACATCCAGAAATTGTAAGCCTTAAACAATTGAGCAATGCTTTATTTTGCTTTCTGTCTCATAGAAGGTCTACAAATTCAGTTATAATAAGAAGGAATTAAATAATAGGTAATTGATATGGTTTGGCTCTGTGTCCCCAATCAAATCTCATCTTGTAGCTCTCATAATCCCCACTTGTTGTGGGAGGGACCCAGTGGGAGATGATTGAATCATGGAGGCAGGTCTTTCCTATGCTGTTCTTGTGATGGTGATTGGGTCCCATGAGATCTGATGGTGGTTTTAAAAACAGGAGTTTCTCTGCACAAGCTCTCTCTTCACCTGTTGCCATCCATGTAAGATGTGACTTAGTCCTCCTTGCCTTCCACCATGATTGTGAGGCCTCCCCAGCCACGTGGAACTGTAAGTTCAATAAACCTCTTTCTTCTGTAAATTGCCCAGTCTCAGGTATGTCTTTATCAGCACCATGAAAATGGACTAATACAGTAAATTGGCATCAGTAGAGTGGGGCATGGCTGAAAAGATATCCAAAAATGTGGAAGCAACTTCAGAACTGGGTAACAGGCAGCGGTTGGAACAGCTTGGAGGGCTCAGGAAAATGTGGGAAAATTTGGAACTTCCTAGAGACTTAGTGAATGGCTTTGACAAAAATGTTAATAGTGATATGAACAATAAGGTCCAGGCTGAGGTGGTCTCAGGTGGAGATGATGAACTTGTTTGGAACTGGAACAAAGGTGACTCTTGTTATGTCTTAGCAAAGAGACTGGTGACATTTTGTGCCTGCCCTAGGGATTTGTGGAACTTTCAACTTGAATGAGATGATTTAGAGAATCTGGTGGAAAAAATTTCTAAGCAGCAATGCATTCAGGAGGTGACTTGGGTGCTCTTAAAGGCGTTCAGTTTCAAAAGGGAAACACAGCATAAAAGTTTGGAGAATTTGCTGCCTGACAGTGCAACAGAAAAGAAAATCCCATTTTCTGAGAAGAAATTCAAGCCAGCTGCAAAAATTTGCATAAGTAATGAGGAACCAAATATTAATCCTTAAGACAATGGAGGAAATGTCTCTGCATTGTGTACAGCCTAGGGACTTGGTGCTCTGCATCCCAGCTGCTCCAGCCATGGCTGAAAGGGGCCAATGTGGAGCTCGGGCTATGGCTTCAGAGGGTACAGGCCTCAAGCCTTGGCAGCTTCCACATGGTGTTGAGCCTGCGAGTGCACAGAAGTCAAGAATTGAGGTTTGGGAACCTCTGCCTAGATTTCAGAAGAACCAGGAAAATACCTAAATGCCCAGGTAGAAGTTTGCTCTAGGGGTGGGGTCCTCATGGAGAATCTCTGCTAAGGCAGTGCAGGAGAGAAAGGTGGAGTGGGAGGCCCCACACAGAGTCCCTACTGGGGCACTGCCTAGTGGAGCTGTGAGAAGAGGGCCACTATCCTACTGACCCTAGAATGGTAGATCCACTGACAGCTTGCACCATGGGCCTGGAAAAGCCACAGACACTCAACATCAGCTTGTGAAGGCAGCTGGGAGGGCGGCTGTACCCTGCAAAGCCACAGAGCCAGAACTGTCCAAGACTTTGAGATCCTACCTCTTGCATTAGCGTGACCTGGATGTGAGACATGGAGTCAAAGGAAATCATTTTGGAGCTTTAAGATTTGACTGCCCTGCTGGATTTCATACTTGCATGGGGCCTGTAGCCCTTTGTTTTGGCCAGTTTCTCCCATCTGGAATGGCTGTATTTACTCAATTTCTGTACCCCCATTGTATCTATCTAGGAAGTAACTAAGTTGCTTTTGATTTTACAGGCTCATAGGTGGAAGGGACTTGCCTTGTCTCATATGAAACTTTGGACTGTGGACTTTTGAGTTAACGCTGAAATGAGGTGAGACTTTGGAGGACTGTTGGGAAGGCATGATTGGCTTTGAAACGTGAAGATATGAGATTTGGGAGGGGCCAGAGATGAAATGATATGGTTTGGCTCTGTGTCCCCACCCAAATCTCATCCTGTAGCTCCCATAATTCCCACGTGTTGTGGGAAGGACCCAGTGAGAGATGATTGAATCATAAGGGTGGGTCTTTCCCATGCTGTTCTTGTAATAGTGATCGGGTCTCATGAAATCTGATGTTTTTAAAAACGGGAGTTTCTCTGAACAGGCTCTCTCTTTGCCTGCCTCCATCCACGTAAGATATGACTTGGTCCTCCTTGCCTTCGGCAATGATTGTGTGGCCTCCCCAGCCACGTAGAACTGTAAGTCCAATAAACCTCTTTCTTTTGTAAATTTCCCAGTCTCAGGTATGTCTTTATCAGCACCATGAAAATGGACTACTACAGTAAATACACTTGTCAGGGGTACCAATTTTAAAATATGAAACCTGGAGGATATAATGTTAAGTGAGATAAGCAAGGCACAAAAAGACAAATACCACATTATCTCACTCATATGTAGAATCTGAAAAAGTTGATGTCATATAAGCAGAAGGTAGAATGGTGTTACCAAGGGCTGGGGCAGTTGAGGAAAGGGGTCTGGGAAGATGTTGGTCAGAGGATATAAAAGTACAGTTAGATGGGAGGAATAAGTTCAAGAGCTCTATTGTACAATATAGTGATACTATTATGTATTACAATATGATTAGTAATATATAGAATTCTTGAAAAATGCTAAGAGAGTGGATAGGTGTTCTTACTACAAAATATATAATTATGTGAATGAATTCATATGTTAATTAGCTAGATTTAGTCATTTCACAATGTAAATACACCTTGAAACATGTTGTATGTGATAAATACATATGATTTTATCTGACAATTTGTAAAAATTGACAAAGGTGATAAAAGAAATAAATAAAATAGAACTATAAGAACTATACTGTAAGGAGAATGAACAAAATGGAAATAAAGATCATGTGAAGTAAGGTATTAAAATTATTGGTATAAATATCTGAGAAAAGCCTGGAAGTTTATGAAATATGTGGAAAAACAGAAGCTTGAAATTTTATGCCTAGGAGATATTTAGAGATTATGTAAAAGTACATATAAACATTTTTATGTCATGGATCAAAAATCTGGATATTTTTCTCAAATAAACCATCAAATTTAGGGCCAAGACAAAATTAGAATCCAGGTTTTCCTACTTCGAGTCTAGTGGAATATCACTTTAAAAAGATCTTTCAGGCCATTAACATAAGCTCTCTGACTACAGAGATTTTGTAGTCACCTTAATTGTGGTATCTCTAGAGTCTAGAACTAGACCTGACCCCTGGATTCGGCACTCAACTAATGTTATCGAGATACATGCATGGGCAATAAATACATTAATTCATTAAGACCTAATTTTTGAACGGTTTGTGATAAAGCTCACATGTTAAATAATCAAGGTCCAGGGTATGAAAGCCCTATAATATGTGATGTTATTTTCTTTAAATACTTGTAAAATTTTAGTAACTAGATTGAAATATATGTTAACTATTGATATTTTAATGTTTGAGATATGAAAATGACAGTTTCTTGTTTCAATTTAAAAATCACTGATATAACTTTAACAACAAATAATTCTAAGAATGTGAAGACAATAATAATGCTATATCATTTTAGAAAAATAATCTAAAAGCCATACTATTGATGTCTGATAATGGCCAAAGGGTTCTTTTATTTTATTAGGCTGGGTAGTTTAGCATATGAATCATCCTGAGAGCTTGTTAAAATAGAGATTTCTGAATCCCTACCAATTAAGATTCTGGCCTAGAAAATCAAGTCTAATTCCTTGGCCTGGCATTCAGGCCCCTTGTATCAGGTCTTGGCTTTCCTATCCAGCACCATCTCCTCACCAGCCTGCTCTATCCCCTTCTCTCCCAATCATGCATCTTTGCATTCTTAAATCTCCTAATTGTATCTGAAATGCCATACCAATTTGTCAAATTAATAGACTTATAAGCCCTTTCTTCATAAATTTATTATTTATTTATTATCCATCTCCCCCACTAGCTAGTAAAACCCTCTGTGGCAGTACCATTGCACTGGCATTTACCAAGACCCTGGTACATTTTCCTGGTAAATAGAATGTGACCAATAATTATTTGTAATATGCATAATTGAATGACATTTGTCCACTTTGTTTAGTATAAAGCCAAATAATATAAACATGAAATAGAAATACATATTCTATGCAGAGGAACTGCAGAGAGTATATTTGTTCTACAAGAATGAGGGGTAGTTTTAGGAAAGGTGTTATTGAATTGGTAACAAGTCAGGCTTGAGTTTGTGACTGAAGGCTAGGGATTTTGTCCAGAAGCAATTACTCACTAAGGTTCTTAGTTTTAGCTTTCTCTCATTCTTACTCTCAAATTGGTACATGTCATCAATATTTTTTTCATTAACTTCCCAACTATTAATGTTGGTAACTATCTACCCCTTATCATTGTACAAAAGCTCATTTTCATTTTCTTAAGTGGTAGTTCTGTCTGTTCACTTGTTCCTTTAACACAACTAGTTTACTGTGATGAGTCTTGTTCTCTTTCATAATGAATTCCTATTAGTTATCCATAATTATCCCAGAATCTGTGCTCAGTATAAGAGGGAGTTGTCTTTTGGAAGCATCCCAGAACCTTTGACTTGCAATTTATAACATTTACTTAGTGACACAAAAGAAAACAAACAAAAGGACATTTTTGAATAACCCCAGAAACTTTCCCCATTAACATCTAATTTTAGATTATATCAGTTCCTGCTAATGGAGGTCTTGGAGGCTGCCAGTTCACACAATGTTTTCAAATTTACAGCACAAGGCAATGAGAACATATGGGACCAAAGTTCTGTTTTTCATATTCTCCATTTTAACCTTTCCCTTTGAAATTTAATCAACATGAAAGGAAATAAACACTTTTTGTCTTCCTTGTACAATGGGAGTGATATCCTCCTCCATTTCCCCAGTGATAGTCAGGTTCCAGATAGCTGCCTTTAATGGCAAAGTTTAAATCACATTGACTCCTATGAGCAATTTGGCAAGTATTTTTACCAAGCACAGGACAACTGATAGAGCCAAATGGCTAAATACTTCTCTAAGGCTAATCATAGAATTCACAATTCAACTTTGGAGTAAAACAGCTGTGTCAAAGAACTATTTGACATTTCACCTGCAATGTAACCCAGAAGAAAAAATTAATTACACACAGAAGACTGAAATTCGTGGAGCATTGTTTAGATATCAAAAACTGGGATTTGCATTTCAGAATATTTTCTGAACAATTATGAGGATGTTAAATTGGAAAGGGAAGTCAACAGAGAATTGTAAGAAACCCACTAATTTTTCTGAGCTGTTTCTCCTGCTTCCTGGGAGAAAAAGAAAGGGCTTCTGAAAATCTACACATCTCAAAAAGTTTACTCATTTCTTTGATTTGTTAAAAAAACCCAAAAATCATTAAATATCTATTGTTCCATTCCGATTTTGTGTGAAATGGTATTGCCTAGATATTTACTCCCTACAGTATTTACACTTAAGGGCTCTACATTTTATTGACATCAAAATTAAAAACAAAGGTTTTCATTCTTTAACCTTAGAGGGGAAAAACTATGCTAAATCTAGGAGAAGAAAGTTTTACCTTTCTATGATTCGATTCTTTTAGTGAGTAATCTCTTTTGAGTCTCTGTTTTTTTTTTCAAGGAAGACTTTATCAATTTACATCAATTCCTAGTTCGATAAGTCTTAAGGCAGATATAATTATTGTTTTCCTTATTTGTTGAGATATTTTCATTCTATCCAAATGTTTTGTCAGTGGTCACATTCTCTTTCCAAATAATTTCAGCAATTAGATTATTGCAGCATTTAAGAAACTTTTCTTCCCTATATAATGTAAAATACATAGACATTATTTTAAGTAGCAATTGTTCTTATTTATTGAGACCACTTGTGTGTAAGATACCATGCTAAGAACTTTGGATACGCTATCCTCAACTCAGTGTTTTCTCATGTAAAAAGGGGATAATAGAGGTGTTTACCTCACTATTTTGTTGTGTGAAATAAAGCATTTTGAACAATACTGACCATACAGTAATTTCTATGCATTAAATATTACTTAAAATTATACATGAATATATTACATAATAGAATTGTCCTATGAGGTAGGTAATTCTTAACATTTAAATATTGAGGAAATTGAAGCTAAGCAGTTTAAGTAATTTGCTCAATTTTACAAAGTAAGTAGAGGAGCCAAAATTAGAATTCATGTCTCTCCAACTGCAAAGCCCAAGTTTGTAATCTGCATCTCCTTTTGCTTCAGTATTCTCCACCCCACATACCTTCTCCCGGCCTATGCACAACATGAATGTGAGGAAGACACTACACCTTCACACATGAAGCACTTGTCTGAATTATGCTCCACACATGGGATGTTTCATTCCATTTTGTGTTAGTGGATGCTACTCCTCTTTTCAAGTCTCACTTCTGTTTCAGGTTTGTTGCTTTCTGACTCTCCTGCTCCATTCTCCTTCCTATTGTGTCTTTCATCTGCAAGCTTAGAGGAAGAAGGATACTCTTTTAAAGTAAAGCCATCCAGTCTCTCCTGGTGAAAACCAGAAAGTTTTCCCTCTACAGCTTCATAGGCATGGCACAGTGCTTGCTTCATGTAGTCTCAAAACCCCTTCTTAATTTAGTTTGCAACTTTAAGAGAGGTTAGGAATACCTCAAATGGCTCTTAAAAGATTTATATCTTTTTAAGGCTTTCTTAAGCTACTGTGTAAATTTATATCGAAGAAAAGAGACACTAAAACATTTTTAGTGAATCTGGTGCTCAGAATCAAGCAACACATGATCACTATTGAGGAAGAAGGCCTCATTCCTCCACAGGACAGCTGACAGAAAAGCATTTCATTTCACTGCTTGATGCATCACATGAACTTTATAAAAGTAAAACCAGGGCCGGGAGCAGGTGGCTCAAGCCTTTAATCCCAGCACTTTGGGAGGCCGAGGCAGGCGGATCACGAGGTCAGGAGATCAGGAGATCGAGACCATCCTGGCTAACACGGTGAAACCTCGTCTCTACTAAAAATACAAAAAAAAAAACAAACAAAAAAAAAAACAATTAGCCGGGCGTGGTGGCGGGCGCCTGGGAGGATGAGGCAGAGGCAGGAGAATGGCGTGAACCCGGGAGGCGGAGCTTGCAGTGAGCCGAGATCGCGCCACTGCACTCCGGCCTGGGTGACAGAGCAAGACTAGGTCTCAAAAAAAAAAAGAGTAAAACCAGGCAGAAAGGTGTAATTTGTAGGCAAAGCCCCACAAATCAGGGAGAGATTTTTTTGTAAAACCTCGTTTGAGTATTAATTTTCATCTTCGATGTTATAGAAATATTTGCTATCTAGGTCAAGAGAACTTTCTGCATCTTTAACGAACAGCTGAACAACTGTAAACATGTAATTACTGGGATAAAAATCAAGAGGAAAGGTCACTCTGCTACTTCCTGCCTTTCAATTAGGAATATAGAAAGACCTTCTGTTTATCTTCCTGTTCTCTTAGAATTAGCCTTCATCCCACTGGCCCAGAGATAACCTTTCCTGATAATAAGTTTTTCCAACAAGAATAATTCAGTAACAATTTCTCCTATAAGGACTGAGTTGCTATGAAATGGGGGCTACTGGTCTTGACATTTCTCAAGATACTACTCTAAAATGCTTACTTTCAATAGTTTAATGCTTTAAATATGCTAAATAATCTATCAGGACATATAACTTATATTTATAATGTATAAGACATCCAGAAATCAGTATGGTTCCATAATATAGAAAGAGGTCTGTTTTTTACTGCTGTCACCAACTCTGGGTCACAAATCCTTGAATGATTTCATCATGTCAAGCTGACAGTGTGGCTAACTTGGGACTAATTCAAGGAGTCAATTATTTCTTCAGGGTGACTGAACACTTAGTTTGACATAAGCATTTTGTAGAACTTAGGAATAGTTTTCATGGAAACAAAAATACAAAAATAAAGTTCTAATTCAACTTCCAAGTATTTCTCCCATGGTAACTTTTATTTATGAGACCAAATGTATTCTTATATAGCTTAGTAATTCATCTAAACGCTGCTTTTCCTATGCATCCGTGTCTCTTCTGTTCAGTCAATTTCCACAACTCCAATAAAAACCTTTTTATTTTGCTCAATTTACCAAATTTTATGACCTTCAATTCTCTGCATATGACTCAGAGTCCTATGACATGCACATGTTTAAACATGTGATCTATGTGGCTTTGGAGTTGGAGCATATATAAATGTTGATTCCACTTGGCTGAAAACTCATATTCAAATCTCAGTAGATACTTTTTGGGTAACAAAGTAATCTGCTAGGGAATAATGCTAATTGACAAATTTTTTTCAGTTCTCTAGAAAATTATCAATAATTTGTAAAAATTTTTCATTTTCCTTTCTAATTTTTTTCACTTGTTTCTCATGTCGAAACATATTTTCTGATAGTGTTATATTTTTGCTTTTGCTGTTGACTAATTTTTTTGTTTGTTCGTTTGTTTTTGAGACGGAGTCCTGCTCTGTCGCCAGGCTGGAGTGCAGTGGCGCAATCTCGGCTCACTGCAACCTTCGTCTCCCAGGTTCAAGTGATTCTCCTGCCTCAGCCTCCCGAGTAGCTGGGACTACAGGTGCCCGCCACATGCCTGGCTAATTTTTTGTATTTTTAGTAGAGACGGGGTTTCACCATGTTGGCCAGGATGGTCTCGAACTCTTGACCTCATGTTCCACCCACCTCAGCCTCCCAAAGTGCTGGGATTACAGGCATGAGTCACCACGCCTGGCCTGTTTACTGATGTTTTTATTTAGCTTCACTAATTCTTTTTTTTTTCTTTTCATTATTTTATTTTATTTCTATTTCAATAGTTTTAGGGGTTTTATTTACATGGGTTAATTGTATAGTGGTGAAGTTTGAAATTTTAGTGCATCCCTTACCTAAATAGTATACATTGTACCCAATATATCATTTTGTATCCCTCATCCCGCTCCCCCTTTCCCCTCTTCTGAGTCTCCAATGTCTATTATACCACTTTGTATGCCTTTGTGTACTCATAGCTTAGCTCCCACTTATAAGTGAGAACATACAGTATTTAGTTTTCCATTCCTGAGTTACTTCACTTAGAATAATGACCTCCAGTCCCATTCAAGTTGCTGCAAAAGACATTATTTTATTTTTATTTTATGGCTAAATAGTATTCCACAATGTATATAAACCACATTGTCTTTATCCATTCATCAGTTGATGGGCACTTAGGTTAGTTCCATATCTTTGCGGTTGTGAATTGTCCTGTGATAACATATGCATGCAGGTGTCTTTTTTATATAATGAATTCTTTTCCATACCCAGTACTAGAATTGATGGACCAAATGGTAGGTGGTATGGTTTGGCTCTGTGTCCCCACACAAATCTCATCTCAAATTGTAATCCCCACATGTCAAGGGAGGGACCTGGTGTAGGTGATTGGATCATGGAGGGCGTGTTCCTCCTTGCTGTTCTCCTGATAGTGAGTTCTCGCAAGATCTGGTGGTTTAAAAGTGTGGCACCTTCTTTCTCTCTCTCCTGCTGCTGTGTAAGATGTGCCTTGCTTCGCCTTCGCCTTCTGAAATGATTGTAAGTTTCCTGAGGGCTCCCCGGTTATGAAGAACTGTGAGTCCACTAAACCTCTTTCCTTTATAAATTGCCCAGTCTCAGGTATTTCTTTATAGCAGTGTGAAAATGGACTAATACAGTAGATCTGTTTTTAGTTCTTTGAGAAATCTCCATACTGTTTTCCATAGAGATTGTACTAATTTACATTCATAACAGCAGTGTATAAGCATTCCCTTTTGACCACACATAAGCCAACATCTACTGTTTTTTGACTTTTTGATGCGATTCTGGCTGTAGTAAGGTGCTATCTCATATTGGTTTTAATGTGCATTTCCCTGATGTTTCGTAATGTCAAGTATTTTTTCATGTTTGTTGACCATTTGAAATTCTTCTTTTGAGAACTGTCTATTCATGTATTTGGCCACTTTTTAATGAGACTTTTTGCTTTTTTCTTGCTAATTTGTTTGAGTTCCTTGTAAATGCTAGATATTGGTCCGTTGTCAGATGCATAGTTTAGAAATATTGTCTCACATTGTGTGGGTTGTCTGTTTACTCTGATGATCATTTATTTTGTTGTGCAGAGGCTTTTTAGTTTAATTAGGTCCCATTTATTTGTTTATTTTTGGTTTTGTTGCATTTGATTTTGAGGTCTCAGGCATAAATTCTTTGCCTAGTCTAATGTCCAGAAGCGTTTTTTCTAGGTTTTCTTCTAGAATTTTTATGGTTTCAGGTATTAGATTTAAGTCTTTACTCCATCTTTATTTGATTTCCGTATTTGGTGAGAAATAGGAATCCAGTTTTGTTCTCCTACATGTGGCTATCCAGTTTTCCCAGTACCTTTTATAGACTAGGATGTCCTTTCTCCCATTTAGGTTTCTGTATGCCTTGTTGAAGATCGGTTAGTTGTAAGTATTTGGCTTTATTTCTGTGTTTTCTATTCTGTTTCATTGGTCTATGTCTCCACTTTTACACAAGTACTATGCTGTTTTGGTAATTATAGCCTTGTAGTATCATTTGAAGTCAGGTACTGTGATGCCTCCAGATTTGTTCTTTGTGCTTAGAATTGCTTTGGTTATTCAGGCTCTTTGTTGGTTCCATATTGATTTTAAGATTGTTTTATCTAATTGTGTGAAAAATGATGTCAGTATTTTGATAGGAATTACACTGAATATGTAGATTGCCTTGGGTGGTATGATCATTTTTATGATATTGATTTTTCCAATCCATGAGCATGGGGTGCATTTCTATTGGTTTGTTTCATCTATGATTTTTTTCAGCTGTGTTTAGTAGCTCTCCTTATATAGATTTATTACAACCTTGGTTAAGTATGTTCCTAGGTATCTTTTGCAGCTATTGTTAAAATGATTGAGTTCTTGATTTGATTCTCAGCTTGGTCATTACTGGTGTCTAACAGTGCTACTGACTTGTGTCCACTGATTTTGTAACAATAGACTTTACGGAATTCATTTATCAAATCTAGGACTTTTTTGGAGGAGTCTTCAGCGTTTTCTAGGTATACAACCATATAATCAGTAAACAGAGACAGTTTAAGACTCCCTCTTTTCCAATTTGGATGCCTTTTATTTCTTTCTCTTGCCTGATTTCTCTGCCTAGGACTTCCAGTACCATGTTGAATAGAAGTGGTAAAAGTGGGCATCCTTGTCTTGTTTCAGTTATTAGGGGGAATGCTTTCAACTTTTCCCCATTCAGTGTGATGTTGGCTGTAGGTTTGTCATACATGGCTTTTATTATTTTTGAGGTATATAATTTGTATGGCTAGTTTTTTGAGGGTTTTTTAATCATAAAGGGATACTGGATTTCATAAAATGCTTTTTCTACATCTATGAAGTTTGTCATATAGATTTTCTTTTTAATTCTGCTTATGCGATGAATCACATATATTGATTTGTGTATGTTGAAATATCCCTGCATCTCTGGGATGATAGCCACTTGATCATGGTGATTCTTTTTGATGTGCTGTTGGATTCAGTTTGCTAGTATTTTGTTGAGGAGTTTTGCATCTATGTTCATCAGAGATATTTGTCTATAGTTTTCTTTTTTTCGTTATGTCATTTCCTGGATTTGGTATCATGATGATACTGGCTTCATAGAATGAGTTAGGGAGGACTCCCTCTTTCTCAATCTTTTGGAATAGTTTCAATCGATTGGTATCAATTCTTCTTTGAATGTCTGCTAGACATCAGCTGTGAATCAGGCCTTCTTTTTTTGGTAAGTGTTCTATCACTGATTGAATCTCACTTTTTGTAACTGATCTGTTCAGGATTTCTATTTCTCCCTGTGTCAAACTAGGAGGGCCATATGTACCCAGGAATTTATTTATTTCCTCTAGATTTTCTAGTTTGTGTGCACAGAGGTGTTTATAGTATTTTCAAATGATTTTTTGTATTTCTGTGTTGTCAGTTGTAATGTCTCCTTTTTTTTCTAATTGAGATTATTTGAATCTTCTCTCTTCTTGGTTAATTTAGTTAATGATCTTTTAACTTTGTTTCCTCATCTTCAAAGAACCAACTCTTTGTTTCATTACCTTTGTATGTTTTTTCTTTCAATTTCATGAAGTTCTGCTCTGATCTTTGTTATTTCATTTCTTCTGCTAGCTTTAGATTTGGCTTCTTCTTGTTTCTCTGGTTCTTGAGGTGTGATATTAGTTGTCAATTTGTGATCTTTGAGACTTCTTGGTGTAGGCATTTCGCACTCTAAACTTCTCTCTTAGCGCTGCTTTTGCTGTATCCCAGGTGTTTTGATAATTTGTGTCACTGTTATTCATTCAAATAATTTTTCAATTTCTATCATGATTTCATTGTTAACCCAAATATCATTTAAGAGCAGATTGTTTAATTTCCATGTATTTGTATAGCTTTGAGGATTCTTTCTGAAATTGATTTCTAGTTTTATTTCACTGTGGTCTGAGAAGATCCTTGATATGATTTCGATTTTTAAAAGTGTATTGAGACTTGTTTTTGTGGCCTGTCATATGGTGTGTCCTGGAGAATGTTCTATGTGCTGATGAAACAAATGTAAACTCTTCAGTTATTGGGCAGAATGTTCTGTATATATCTGTTAGGTCCATTTGTTCTAGAGTGAAGTTTAAATCCAGTGTAGCTTTGTTGACTTTCTGCCTTGATGATCTGTCTAGTGATGTCAGTGGAGTGTTCAAGACCTCACTATTTTTTTTTATTTGACACATTCCTTTTACATTTTATTTGAAAGAATGAAAGACCAGGAATAAACAAACTATTACTGAAGAATATCAAGGTAGAGAGATATGCCCACACAAATCAAGATCTCATAGAAAACAATAGTAATTAGGATAGTGGAGTCTTGACATAGTGATAAATAAGTCAAAAAAGAAAATAGAGAATCAATGTTTTTAATTTACTAAATTATGTCATGGTATATGTAACATTTGATAATTATTATTAAACATTGTGTTTTTGAGACTTACTCATGTTGATACATTTAGATGTAGTTAATGGATTTAATCTATATAGTATGCCATCATGTGAACAGACCTTAATTTTTCCAGTCATCCCATGATGTTCCTTTAGGTTGGTCTCACTTTTCCACTTACACAATAGCTTGATGAACCTTCGTGTTCTTTATGCACAGACATGAAGTCATGTCAAAAATAATGTCTGTAGGTAAGATATATTTGTCTTCAAAATTATAAAGTAGTACTAAGGTGTTTTACAAAGGAATTACAGTAATTTGCATTCTGATGAGAGGTCATCTTAACTTATACCTTCACCAATTTTGTATTATGAAGATTTTTCATTCTTGGCTGCTTCATGGAATAAACGTATATTTTATTTTTGCTTTAATTTTATTTATCGGGTTACAAATGCAATTGAATATAACTATCAATTATTCAGAATCCCCCTTAGTGAATTACCTTATTGCTACCTTTTGCCCTTTTTTCTATCTTCCCTGAATGCATATCCTTCTTGTCTCTCTGTTTTTTTTTCTTTTTTATTATAAAATAATCAGATGTAATTTTATTTTTTCTAACACATAAAATCCATGATTTTTTTAACTTTTAATTTTAGGGGATATATGTGCAGGTTTGTTACATAGGTAAACTTGCATCATGGGGGTTTGTTGTACAGATTATTTCATCAGCCAGGTATTAAGCCTAGTATCCATGACTTATTTTACCTGATCCTCTCCCTCCTCCCACCCTTCACACTTCGATAGGCCCTGTGTGTGTTTTTCCCCTCTGTGTGTCCCTGTTTTCTCATCATTTAGCTTATACTTATAAGTGGGAACATGTGGTATTTGGTTTTCTGTTCCCACATTAATTTTCTAAGGATAATGGTCTCCAGCTCTACCCATGTCCCTGCAAAGGACATGATCTTGTTCTTTTTCATGACTGCATAGTATTCCATGGTGTATTATGTACCACTGTTTTTTTAATCCAGTCTATCATTGATGAGCACTTAAGTTCATTTCATGTTTTTGCTATTGCGAATAGTGTTTCAGTGAACATACACGTGCATGTGTCTTTATAATAGAATGATTTATATTCTTTTGGGTATATACCCAGTAATATGATTGCTGGGTCAAATTATATTTTTGTCTTTAGGTCTTTGAGGAATCACTATGCTGTCATTCACAATGGTTGAACTAACTTACACTCCCACCAACAGTGTATAATCATTACTTCTTCTCTAAAACTTTGCCACCATCTGTTGTGTTTTGACTTTTTAATAACAGCCATTCTGACTAGCATGAGATGATATCTCATTGTGGTTTTGATTTGCATTTTTTCATGATTATTGGCCACATGTATGTCTTATTTTGAAAAGTGCCTGTTCATGTCATTTGCCCACTTTTTAATTTTGTGGTTTCTTTTTTCTTATAAATTTAAGTTCCTTATAGATGCTGAATATTAATATTAGATGTTTGTCAGATGCATAGTTTGCAAAAATTTTCTCCCAGTCTGTAGGTTGTCTGTTTATTCTGTTGGTCATTTCTTTTGCTGTGCAGAAGCTCTTTAGTTTAATTAGATCACATTTGTCATTTTTTGCTTTTGTTGCAATTGCTTTTGGTGTCTTTGTTATGAAATCTTTGCCCATGCCCATGTTCTGAATGGTATTGTCTAGGCTGTTTTCCAAGGTTTTTATAGTTGTGGGTTTTACATTTAAGTATTTAATCCATCTTGAGTTGATTTTTATATATGGTGCATAAAAGGGGTCCAGTTTCAATCTTCTGCATATGGCTAGCCAGTTATCTCAGCACCATTTATTGAATAGGGAATCCTTTCCCCAGTGCTTGTTTTTTGTCACGTTTGTCAAAGATCAGACAGTTGTAGGTGTGCAGTCTTATTTCTGGGTTCTCTATTTTATTCCATTGGACTATGTGTCTGTTTTGTACCAGTACCATGCTGTTTTGGTTACCGTAGACCTGTAGTATAGTTTGAAGTTGGGTAGCATGATGCTACCAACTTTGTTCTTTTTGCTTAGGATTGCTTTGGTTATTCAGGCTTTATTTCTCCATATGAATTTTAAAATAGCTTTTTCTAGTTCTGTGAAGAATGCCAATTGTAGTTTAATAGGCATAGTACTGAATCTATAAATCACTTTAGGAAGTATGGCCATTTTAATAATATTAATTCTTCCTATCCATGAGCATGGAATGTTTTTCCATTTGTTTTTGTCATCCCTGATTTCTTTGAGCAGTGGTTTGTAGTTCTTGTTGTAGAGATCTTTCACGTCCCTAGTTGTTCTAGGTATTTTATTTTTTTTGTGTGGCAGTTGTGACTGGGAGTTCATTCCTGATATGCCTCTCAGCTTGACTATTTTTGGTATATAGAAATGCTAATGATTTTTGCACATTGATTTTGTATCCTGAGATATTGCTGAATTTGCTTATCAGCTTAAGAAGATTTTGGGCTGAGACTACGGGTTTTTCTAGATATAGGATCAATGTCATCTGCAAACAGAGATAGTTTGACTTCCTCTCTTCCTATTCGGATGGCCTTTGTTTTTTCTGTTGCCTGATTGCCCTGGCCAGAACTTCCAATACTATTTTGAATAGGAGTGGTGAGAGAGGACATCCTTGTCTTATGACAGTTTTCAAGGGGAATGCTTCCAGTTTTTGCCCCTTCAGTATAATGTTGGCTGTGGCCTTGTCATATATTGCTGTTATTATTTTGAGGTATGTTCCTTTAATACCAAGTTTATTGAGAGTTTTTAACATGAATAGCTGTTGACTTTTATCAAAAGCCTTTTCCACATCTTTTGAGACAATCAGGTGGTTTTTGTCTTCAGTTCTGTTTCTGTGATGAATCACATTTATTGATTTGTGTATGTTGAACCAACCTTGCATCCCAGGGATAAAGCCTACTTGATTGTGTTAGATAAGCTTTTTGATGTGCAGCTGGATTCAGTTTGAAGCACTTTGTTGAGGATTTTTGCATTGATGTTTATCAAGGATATTGGCCTGAAGTTTTCTTTCTTTGTTGTATCTCTGCCAGCTCTTGGTTTCAGGATGATGCTGGCCTCACAGAATGAGGTAGGCAGAAGTCCTTCCTCCTCAATTTTTTGGAATAGTTTCAGTAAAAATGGTATCATCTCTTCTTTGTATATCTGAATGTATCAGCTGTGAATCCGTCTGTTCCTCAGCTTTTTTTGGTTGGTAGGTTATTTATTCATAGCACTTTATTGTTCTGTTCAAGGATTCAGTTTCTTCCTGGTTCCATCTTAGGAGGATGGATATGCCCAAGAATTTATCTATTTCTTTTAAATTTTCTAGCTTATATGCATAGAAGTGTTCCTAATATTCTCTGATGGCTGTTTGTATTTCCATGGGGTCAGTGGTAATATCCCCTATGTTGTTTCTGATTGTGCTTATTTGAATCTTCTCTATTTTCTTCTTTTGTTAGTCTAGTTAGCAGTCTATTTTATTCATTTTTGCACCAAAAAAACAGCTCCTGGATTCATTGATCTTTTGAATGGTGTTTTTTTGGTCTCTATCTTCTTCAGTTTAACTCTGATTTTGGTTATTTTTTGTCTCCTGCTAGCTTTGGGATTTGTTTGTTCATGGTTCTCTAGTTGTTTTAGTTGTGATGTTAGATTGTTAACTTGAGATCTTTCTAACTTTTTTATGTGGGCATTTAGTACTATAAATTTCCCTCTTAACACTGCCTTAGCTGTGTCCCAGAGATTCTAGTATGTTGTATCTTTGTTCTCATTTGTTTCAAAGAGCTTCTTGATTTCTGTCTTTATTTCATTATTTACCTAAAAGTCATTCAGAATTAACTGGGTGTGGTGACACATGCCTGTAATCCCAGCTGCTCAGGAGGCTGAGTCAGGAGAATTGCTTGAACCCAGGAGGTGGAGGTTACAGTGAGCTGAGATTGCACCACTGAACTCCAGCCTGGGGAACAGAGTGAGACCCTGTCTCAAAGAAACAAACAAACAAACAAAAACAAAAGTCATTCAGAAACAGGTCATTTGATTTTCATGTAATTGTATGGTTTTGAGTGAATGTCTTAGTCTTGATTTCTAATTTGATTGTGCTGTCCAAGAGACTGTTTGTTATGACTTCAGTTCTTTTACATATGTTGAGGAGTGTTTTATTCTGACAATGTGATTGATTTTAAAGTATGTGCCACTGGCAATGAGAAGAATGTATATTCTGCTGTTTTTGGGTGGTGAGTTCTGTGTGTCCATAAGTCCATTTGATCCAGAGCTGAGTTCATGTCCTGAATATCTTTGTTAATTTTCTCTCTCAATGAAGTGTCTAATATTGTCAGTGGGGTGTTAAACTCTCCCACTATTATTAGGTGGAAGTTTAAGTTTCTGTGATGGTCTCTAAGAACTTGCTTTATGTATCTGGGTGCTCCTATGTGCTCCTGTGTGGGAACATATATATATATATTTAGGATATATATTTAGAACATATATATTTAGGATATATATTTAGGATAGTTAGGTTTTCTTGTTGAATTGAACCCTCTACCATTACATAATGCCCTTGTCTTTTTTTTAAATCTTTTTTGGTTTAAAGTCTGTTTTGTCAGAAACTAGGATAGCAACCCTGCTTTTTTCTGTTTTTCATTTGCTTGGTAGATTTTTCTCCATCCCTTTATTTTGAACCTATGTATGTCATTGCTTGTGAGATGGGTCTCTTGAAGAC
Source organism: Gorilla gorilla gorilla (assembly GCF_029281585.2). Taxonomy (NCBI): domain Eukaryota; kingdom Metazoa; phylum Chordata; class Mammalia; order Primates; family Hominidae; genus Gorilla; species Gorilla gorilla. Next base: position 108,201,462 of record NC_073230.2, on the reverse strand, counting down.
AGCATACCAATGGGTCTTGGTTCTTTATTCAGCTTGCCACTTTGTGTCTTTTAATTAGGACATTTAGCCCATTTATATTTAAGGTTATTATTGATATGTGTGGATTTGAACCTGTCATAATGATGTTAGCTGGTTATTTTCAGACTTGTTTATGTGGTTGCTTTATAGTGTCACTGGTCTTTGTACTTCAGTGTGTTTTTATAGTGGCTGGTAAAGGTCTTTCCTTTCCATATTTAGTGCTTCCTTCAGGAGCTCTTGCAAGGCAAGCCTGGTGGTGACGAATTCCCTCCGCATTTGCTTGCCTGAAAAGGATCTTATTTCTTCTTCAATTATGAAGCTTAGTTCGGCCACATGAAATTCTGGATTGGAATTTCTTTTCTTTAAGAATGTTGAATATTAGCCCCCAATCTCTTCTGGCTTGTAGGGTTCAACTGAGAGGTCTGCTGTTAGTCTGACAGGCTTACCTTAGTAGGTGACCTGGCCTTTCTCTCTAGCTGCCTTTTAACATGTTTTCTTTCATTTTGACCTTGGAGAATCTGATGACTATGTGTCTTGGGGATGATCTTCTGATGGAGTATCTTACTGGGGATCTCTCCATTTCCTGAATTTGAAAGTTGGTCTTTCTAGCTATGTTGGGGAAGTTCTCATGGATGATATCCTAAAATACGTTTTCCAAGTTGGTTCTATTCTTCCCATCTCTTTCAGGTACACCAATCAGTCATAGGCTTAGCCTCTTTACATGATCCCATATGTCTTGGAGGTTTTGTTCATTTTTTTTTCCACTCTTTTTCCCTCTTGTTGTCTGCCTGTTTTATTTCAGAAGGACAGTCTTCAAGCTCTGAGATTCTTTCCTCTGCTTGTTCTATTCTACTATTAATAATTGTGATTGCATTATGAAATTCTTGTAATGTGTTTTTTCAGCTCTGTCAGACTGCTTATTTTCTTCTCTATACTGGCTATTTGTCTGTCAGCTCCTGCAATGTTTTATTTTATCTTTCACTTCCTTGCACTGGATTATAGTGTACTCCTGTAGCTCAGTGAACTTTGTTCCTATCCATGTTCTGAATTCTACTTCTGTCATTTCAGCCATCTGAGCCTCAGCCAAATTTTCAACCCTCACTGGAGAGGTGATGCAGTCATTTGGAGGAAAGGAGGCACTCTAGCTTTATTAGTTTTCAGCATTCTTGTGCTGATTATTTCTCATCTGTGTGGGCTTATCTACCTTCAAACTTTGAGGTTGCTGACCTTTGGATGGGTTTTTTTTTCTTTTATCTTATCTGATGTCCTTGAGGGTTTGATTGTGATATAAGGTGGATTCAGCTAAATGGCTTCATTTCTGGAGGATTTTAGGGAGTGAACTTTCAGCTCCCAACTCCTGGACTGCATGCTGTAATTCTGGGGGACTTGTATTGAGCCCCGACTTTGTTTTCTGGCTCCTTGAGGTTTGAAGTTTACTACGCCAGGGGAACCAAGGTGACCAAGGTGCAGCAGCCACAACCAAGTGCTAGTGGGTGTAGGGGTGCCTGCCTCCCTGTGGGCATTCACCACAGTGGCAGATGCAAGGCAGTTGGAGGGGGAGCAGGTGGTGTCCCGATGGAGACTGTATGCTGTTGCACAGGATGTGGTGTTGATTTGGGATGGGGTGCTGGCCACCTGTGTGGGAGGATCCCCTGTTCTCTATGCACCATTAGTACAAAAGCAGGGTGCTGGCAGGGATGGGGCTTGCTGGCTGTATGCCCACCAAGGCTTCTTTTGCAATGCTGGTCCACAGGAGTCAGAGGAAATATTGCACTCCCACATACTGGTGGGGCAATTAAAGCAAAACCCGCCTGTACAAACTTGTGCCAGCAAAGTGATGTGGGGAAATGCCATGGGCACAGGGGAAGCTGCAGTCTGGGGAGAAAATGTGAGGGCTGGTGCATGGCCTTAGGGGTTGCCTTGCTGGAACTCTTCACTGGTCAGGCATGGTCCACTGACACAGAAGCTATGGTATGGGCCCCCAAGGCACCCAAGACTTCCTTGTAAGTAGGCGTGGCCAGGCTGGGGCCCCAAGAGAGGCCAGCAGACTAAGGAGTTTTCAGGTCAGACCAGCCCTATCTGATGTACAAGAGTTCCCCGCAGAGATCAGGTTTGATAATTCCCCAAGGGCTAATGTCTTTTATGGAGCAAGTCGCGCCTAGGGGGATGGCCATCCCTGGCCACTTCCCAACTACAAACTCTCCTGCACCAAACCCTCTGGGCACAACATGTGCTGGCTTGCTGATCCATCACTTTACTTGTCTCCTGGGGGCTCAACCCCAGAAAGACGCAGGTTAGCAATCGCTCAGTGTAATCAGCCCTGTTTTGTGCTGTGGGCCCAAGCCAGGGGTTCCCTCTCTGGTGACAAGAATTGTGCGTATGTGGGACCCTACTGTGGGAGATGGACTTGCCTTGTCTCTTTGGTTCGACTGCAGCCTATTGGAGGTGTGGACAAGGTACTTAGGGTCTTTGCTCCTTTATTAATCCAAGGGTAGCAAGAATGTTTCCACTGAAGAGGCAGTGGCAGAGAGGCTTTCACTTGCCTCTAAAGGCTCTGTCTGGGGAGCTGCTGAGTTGCTACTGGCTCAGTCACTCTGGCAGAAAGTGGCTAGAGGCCCAGACCTGGAGGACCTGCCTGGTAAGGAGACAGGGGAACAGGTATCCATGTAACAGTCTGGCCACTTTTCCTTAGGGCTGCTGTGCTATGCTGGGGGTCTACTCCAGTCCCTAGTCACCTCAGATTTTCTAGTACCTGGAGATATCAATGAATGCTGTGAGACAGAAAAGATGGCAGCCTGCCCCTCCCTCTGGGAGCTCTGTCCCAGGGAGGTATGGGCCTGTTGTCAGCCCAAACACAGGTGTAGGAGGTAGCTGGAGACCCAGTTTGGGAGGTCTCACCCAGTCAGGAGAAATGGGATCAGGGATCCACATAAAAAGGTAGTCTGGCCATGTTTTTGTAAAGCAGCTGTGTTGTGCTTAGGGTCCTCTTCAGCCCCCAGTCACCTCAGACACTCTGAAGCCTGAAGGCTGGAACGGCTAAGTCACCCAAACAGCAAGGATAGAGGCCCACCCTTCTCCCTGGGAGTTCTGTCCCAGGGAGGCCTGAAACCTCTGTCAGCTGGAGAAGACTGGTGGGGTAGGTGGAGACCCATTAGGAGGGTCCACCCAGCGATGAGGAATGGGATTGAGGCCTGCTTTAGAAAGCAGTCTGGCCACATTTTTGTAGAGCAGCTGTGCTGTGCTGGGGTACCACTTCTAACCCTGGCCAGCTTGGGCTCTCCAAAGCCTGAAGGCTGGAAAGGCTAAGTTTCCCAAACAGCAAAGATGGTGGCATGCCCCTCCCTCTGGGAGCTCTGTACCAGGGAGTTTTTAAATCTCTGTTGGCCAGAGAACACTGGTGGGGGTGGCTGGAGGCCCTGGTTGGGAGGTCCCACCTACTGAGGAGTAACGGGATTGGGGACCCACTTAAAGAAGCAGTCTGACTATGTTTTGGTAGAGCAGCTGTGCTGCGCTGGGGGAATCCCTTTTGCTCTCAGTTGGTTTGGACTCTCCAAAGCCCAAAGGCCATAATGGCTAAGTCACCCAAACAGCAGAGATGGTGGCCTGCCCCTGCCACTGGGAGCTGAGTCCCAGGGAAGCACAATGCTGTTACCAATGGCTGGCTGGAATTCCAAGCCAGCGTGTCTTATCCTGCAACATAAGGTTCTGTTCCAAGCAGAACCTGCGAACCATCACTGCTCAGCCCCTTGGATTCAGCCTCTTTCCTAGGGGTATGTACAGGGGTCTAACCTCCCTCCCACTTTGACAAAGTTGCAGCTAATTTTGCTGGGATGCCCAGAAAGCCAGAGTATCTAAAGCTCCCGCATCTCCATGCATGCATGAGTGGCTCCTTTGCTGAGACAGATAGCTCTTTGTGTCAAACTGAAGGCCCTGGTGGGCTGGGTTCATGAGGGGACCTCCTGACCTGAGAGTTGCAAAGATCCATGGGAGAAGCATGGGTTTCCAGGGTCGCACATTCTTTTACTGCTTCTCAGGGCAGGAGAGCTTCTCTTTGGCTCCCTGAATGGGCCTTCACCCAGCCTTGCCTTTCTCCATCCTCCTTGGTCTGAATTGTTTCCTTGATTAGTTCCAATGTGAGTACCTAGATGTTTCAGTCGAAGGTGTTGTATTTACTTACCTCTTCCGTGCCTCTCCATGAGAGCCACACACATTAACTACTTCTAGTTGGCCTTCTTGGCCACTCTTCCCCAACCCCACTATTATTATGTTGCTGTCTATCTCTTTTCTTAGGTCTAGTGAGTTTTCAAAAAATCACCTCATTAACATGAACTCAGATGTGGTTAAAAAGGGATTATTATGAATAATAGAAAATGCTCCTTTACCTTTATTGCTCTTATCACTTAGGAAATTCTAAGTGTTTTAGAAACTCTGCGCCAGAAATGGGACAAAGACCAAATGTATATTTTTTAAATTATAAATCACAATATCACTGTGTCTAACTAGGCTTAGAATACTTGTACTTTATACTTACCTGGTCCAATTTGCATAATGTTATATTCTCTTTCACTGTAGAAACAGAGTGACATTCTGCAGAATGTAAAGATGATTCTGCATCCTGTGTACTGTATTATGAAAGAGACAGACAGCAAGCAATTTAACATAGCCTGGTCCATGATCATAGCCTGCTGCCCTTCCTATGTAAGAGCATAATGATTTTTTTATTGTATTTATTGATGCGGATTACCATATATATATATATAAATACATAAATAAATAAATATATATATATATATATATATGCCAGATCAATAGATATACACTAAGTACCATATGTTGTGTTCATGTGTTCAAATAAAAACAACACATCCACATTGCAGCTGCAATGGAGGCCACCCGGTTAAGTCTATGGTAGACCATTGCCAGCCATAGAGTTTTTGCAAAAGCCGTTCAAATGGATTAAATGGGAATGTCAGGATAACCATCACACGTAAATTTTTGAGGAGGGTACTAAACATTGCAATTCTACTCAGAATATGGTTTTGTTTCTGAAGTCTCAGAAGTGAGAAATTCTATGGGCATTCTCTTGTTTTTTCTTATCCTATGCTATCCTATTCTCTTGTTTTTTCTTATCCTATGCTAAGTTGTTAGCATATGCTAACGACTCATTCTACAGGCCAAGAAACCAATATAAAATTTTTGTCAGCTGCAGAATGTATCCACCCCAGTTCAGCACTTAGAGATCAAGGAAATAACCACAGAGCGTCTTGGACTTGGGCTTTAGAGTCTTTTTATCACCTGTATCTACTTCAACCCACACCCTAACTGGGGAGTCATGCTTCCTTTTATGTCTCCAGGTTATCAATGACAAATTATATGTTGAGGCCCTGAAAAGGTCTAGGTAATTTCCCTACCTTTTGCACAACTATTCTGGTTAATGGCTTGAGGTCCCCTTGGAGAAAGATTGGTGGAGTATTTTATTGTACATGCTTGCTGCAGCGTTGCAGTCTCTCCCTTAAACACAGTCACCTCAGAAAAATATGTCACCATGTTCAGCCCCCACACCCAGGAGGAAAGGAATTAAGATCTGCTTCTTGAAGGCAGAAGTATCAAAAACTTGGTAGGCAAACTTAAAACAAACAAAATGTCTGATTTTAGTTGTTTCAGAAAATATCACAAAGGTACTCTTTAATGTATATACTCTCTATTATCCTGTTTGTTGTTTAATTTCTCCTAGAATTTATGGAAACAGCACAAATAAAGTAAACTCCTGACTTTTTCTTTTTGGCTAGATATTACACTTTTTGTATGTTTAGGATAGATTATTATTTCCAACAGGATCACCAGATTATTTCAGGAGGAAATAATCTATTTTAAACTTAGATACTCCAATAACCAGATCAATGTTTTAAAATTCTAGTTGTCAAGGTGTTTTTGTTATTGTTTATTTTATTTTTGTCAATCTCTCTGCAGCACACTTAGCCTACTAAACAGAGTCTCCAAGTAATGACCCAGCCATCTGTATATATATTTTAAAACTTCATACTTAATTTTTGCTGTACTCGGTTGAAAACTGTTGGAGTTTATTAATTTTCTCTTTGTTTTAAACTATCACTTTCAAAGTGTTCTTTTGATTATATTTTCCTGGTTCACTAAAACATGTGAAATATACATGGAGATGATGGCTTAGGGGCTTTGTAAATAATACTAATTTCAATTTAAGTGATTATTGTTTGTGTTACATAATTATCATCTCTGGGACTCTGTGGCCTTCACACAGTGAGTTCATCAATTCCTGGTGTTGATTGCTTTACATAATGAACTTTTTTCTGTATGTTCTTAGAATCTAAGTCTGTAGGGGAAAGGAGATAAATGTTACTGAGGGTTTGAATTGTATAAACTCTGTGATTTTAAGTTATGGCTTTTTAGGCCTAAGCTTTTCATCCTATGAATACTCTTAAATATTACCCAGGGTAGTCATAGAAATATTTGAAGCTTAAAAATATGAGTCTGTTGATTTATGGAGAATCACTTTGTATTTCTGTAAAAGTTTTTGTAAAATTTTTGAAATTAATCTTTATGAACCTAGAGTAGAAACTAGGAAAAAGAGAGAAAATTTTTCATGTATTCTACATTAGGCCAATCTGACTACATTAATATTACTCAGTATTATTCAATGCTTGTAATATCCTGGGTTTTTTATTATATTTGTTTAAGTCTAAGGAAAATTAGCAAATGTTTAAAAAATAAGATAGCATAAATTAATTAATTAAAAAAAACAGCATAGACCCTTTAAAACAAAGGTGCAAACTCTGTCTTATTTCTGCCTGCTCCTACTCCCATCTCTCATAGCCTCCTTTAACTATTTCTAGTTTTGTTTATTATTGTAGTTACCCTCACAATTTATGTACAGGTAGAATAATGTGATAGCTCATAATGTGGAATCTGGAACTAAACTATTGGACTCAAATCCTGGCTTACCCATTTATTAGCTTGACAACTTTGAGCATAACTTTTGGTGTTTCCATTTTGTCATCAAAAAATAGAGATGAAAGTATCAACTTTAAAAGTTCTAGTACTTTAAAATATTTTAGAATAGTGTTTGACATGTAGAATAGGTGTTCGCTAGTCTCATTACCTCCAGATTTCTAAATACTATAGTTATATCACTATTTTTTGAATTATATATTTAGAATATTTTCTACTGATAAATGAAGATTTAACTCACATAACCCAGCTTGTCTGGCTGCTCCCTGCAGCTATTTCTATGTATATTCAGGGCATGATTCTCCGGGTTCTACTTTATTTTTCTATAATTTCCTATCCCTTTACTACTTTGCAGAAGTGTGTTGAAACCTTCCATAAACTGAAAGTTCTTCTTTTGTTCATTTTATTAGCTTTTAAATAATATGAAATATTGAAAGATTACCCAGTATCTTGAGTTTACAAGCCATAAATTTTTTTAAAGAAATCAAGGGTGAGATAGAGGGGTAAATGATGTGCTTTAATTTTTTTATTGGTATATAATATTCACACATTTGTATGGATTTGTATGATTTTTTTTACATGCATAGAATTTGTAATGATCAACTCAGGGTATTTAGGGTATCCATCTCCTAGAACATTTATCATTTCTATATGTTAGGAACATTTCAAGTTCTCTCTTCTAGTCGTTTTAAAATTTCTTGAATCATTGTTAACTATAGTCATCCTACTCTGCCATGGAATATTAAAACATGTTTTTTCTATCTAACTGTATGTTCATACACATTAACCAACCCTTCTTCATCCTACCTTCTCCAAAGCCCCTCCCAGCTTTTGGTAATTATTGTTTTACTCTCTACTATTGTGAGGTCAATATTTTTAGCTTTGACGTATGAGTGAAAACGTGATATTTGTCTTTCTGTGCTTGGCTTATTTCACTTAACATAAAAACCTCCAGTTCTATCCATGTTGCTGCAAATGACAGGATTTCATCCTTTTTTATGACTGATTAGCATTCCATTATGTATCTATAACAGATTTCCTTTATCCATTCATCTATTGATGGATGTTTAGGTTGATTCCATATCTTTGCTACTGTGAATAGTGCTGCAATAAACAGAGGGAATGCAAGTATTTCTTTGATCTACTAATTTCCTTTCCTTTGGATAAATACCCAGTAGTGGGATTGCTAGATCATATGGTAGTTCTATTTTTTAGTTTTGTGAGAAATATCTATACCTTTATCCATAATGGTGTACTAATTTGCATTCCTACCAACAGTGTACAAGAGTTCCCTTTTCACTGCACCCTCTTCAGCATGTTATTTTTTGTCTTTTTAATAATAGCCATTCTAACTGGGGTAAGATAATAGTTCATGTGGTTTTGACCTGCGTTTCCTTGATGATTAGTAATGGTGAGAATTTTTTCATATTCATGTTGTCCACTTGTATTTTTTTAATAAATGTCTATTCATGTTATTTTTTATCTTTTTAATAATAGCCATTCTAACTGGGGTAAGATAATAGTTCATGTGGTTTTGACCTGCGTTTCCTTGATGATTAGTAATGGTGAGAATTTTTTCATATTCATGTTGTCCACTTGTATTTTTTTAATAAATGTCTATTCATGTTCTTTGCTCAATTTTTAAGAGATTATTTATTTATTTTGTTGAGTTGCTTGAGTTTCTTGTATATTGTTTATTTTATTTTATTTATTTTTTGAGGCAGAGTCTCGCTCTGTCGCCCAGGCTGGAGTGCAGTGGCGCCATCTCAGCTCACTACAAGCTCCGCCTCCTGGGTTCACACCATTCTCCTGCCTCAGCCTCCCGAGTAGCTGGGACTACAGGCGCCTGCCACCACGCCTGGCTAATTTTTTGTATTTTTAGTAGAGGCGGGGTTTCACCGTGTTAGCCAGGATGGTCTCGATCTCCTAACCTCGTGATCTGCCCACCTCGGCCTCCCAAAGTGCTGGGATTACAGGCGTGAACCACCACGCCCAGCCTATTCTGTTTCTTTTGTTTGTTTGTTTGTTTTTGAGAGGGAGTTTTACTTTTGTTACCCAGGCTGGAGTCTAATGGTGCAATCTCAGCTCACTGCAACCTCTGCCTCCTGGGTTTAAGAGATTCTCCTGCCTCAGCCTCCTGAATAACTGGGATTACAGGTGCCCAACACCACGTCTAGCTAAATTTTGTATTTTTACTAGAGATGAGGTTTCACCATGTTGGCCAGGCTGGTCTCGAACTCCTGAACTCAGGTGATCCACCTGCCTCGGTCTCCCAAAGTGCTGTGATTATAGGCCTGAGCCATCACTCCCCACAAGTTTCTTGTTTATCCTGGATGTGAGTCCCTTGTCATATGAGTAGTTTGGAAATATTTTATCCCATTCAACTGGTTGTCTCTTTATTCTGTTGATTGTTGTCTTTGTTGTGTGGAAGCTTTTAGTTTAATATACTCCCATTTGTCTATTTTTGTTTTGTTACTTGTGCTTTTGAAATCTTAGCCATAAGATCTTTGCCTAGGTCAATGTTGTGTAGTGTTTTTTTCCATCTTTCTTCTGGTAGTTTTATAGTTTTAGGTCTTAGGTTTAAGGCTTTAATCCATTTTGGGTTAATTTTTGTATGTGATGAGAGACAGGGTCTAGTTCCAATTTTCAGCAAATGGGTATTTAGTTTCCCCAGCAACACGTATTGAAGAGAGTATCCTTTCCCCAGTGTATGTTCCTGGTGCCTTTGTTGAAAATCAGTTGACCACAAACATGCGGATTGTTTTCTGGGTTCTCCGTTCTATTCTATTGATCTGTGTGTCCATTTTCACACCAATACCATGCTCTTTGGGTTATTATGGAGTTGTAATGTATTTTGAAGTCAAGTAGTGTGATGTCTCCAGCTTTGTTCATTTTGCTTAGGCTTGCTTTGGCTCTTTGAGCTCCTTTTTGGTTCCTACAAATTTTAGGATATTTTTTCCTGTTTTCGTGAAAAGCGTTCATTGGCATTTTGATAGACTCCATTGAATTTGTAGAACTCTTTGGGCAGTGTGGTCATTTTAACAATATTAATTTGGGTTCATGAGCACAAGATGCCTTTCCACTTGTTTGTATCCTCTTTGATTTCTTTCATCAGTGTTTTGTAGCTTTTCTTGCAGAGATCTTTTACCTCCTTGGTCATATTTATTCCTAGTTATTTTATTATTTTTATAGCTATTATAAATGGGATTATCTTTTTATTTCTTTTTCAGTTTTATTATTATTGGTGTACAGAATGCTACTGATTTTTGTATGTTGCTTTGTATCCTTAAACTTTACTAAATTTATTTATCTGATTTAAGAGCTTTTTCATGGAATCTTTAGCTTTTTCCACATACAAGATTATCTCATATGCAAAGAGAGACAATCTGACTTCCTATTTTCTAATTTGAATGCCTTTTACTTCTTTCTCTTTCTTGATTGCCCTGGCGAGGACTTCCAGTACTATGTTAAATAGGAGTAGTGGAAGTGGGCATCCTTATGTTGGTCCAGTTCTTAAGGGAAAGGCTTTCAGCTTTTGCCCATTCAGTGTGATGTTAGCTGTGGGTTTTTCATTTATGGCCTTTATTATGTGAAGGTATGTTCCATTCCGCCCGATTCTTTGAGAGGTTTTATTATGAAAGGATGTCAAATTTTATGAAATGCTGCTTCTGTGTCTATTGAGGTGATCATATGGTTTTTGTCCTTCATTCTGTTGATGTGATGTATTATATTTATTGACTGCATATGTTGAACCATCTTTGTACTCTTGGGATAAATCCCATTTGATCATGGTGTACTATTATGTTTTATGGGCTGTTGGATTAAGTTTGCTAGGATTTTGTTGAGGAATTTTGCATATATGTTCATCAGAGATATTGACCTGTAGTTTCCTTTTTGTGTGTGTGTGTCTTTGTCTGGTTTGGGTATCAGGGTAATGCAGACCTTACGGAATGAGTTAGGAAGAATTGCCTCCTCTTCAATTTTTTGGAATAGTTTGAGAACTGGTGTTAGTTCTTCTTTACAAGTTTGGTAGAATTTGAAAGTAATCTAGTCCTGGGATCTCCTTTGTTGGGAGACATTTTGTTACTGATTCAATCTTTTTACTTGTTATTGATCGGTTTACATTTTATCTTTCTTCCGGATTCAAAACTGGCAGGTTGTATATATCAAGGAATTTATGTGATTTCCCTAGGTTTTCCAATTTGTGAGCATAGAGGTATTCAGAGTAGTTTTTGATGATCGCTTGTATTTCTGTCATGCCAGTTATAGTGTCTCCTTTTTCATTTCTGATTTGGTTTATTTAGATCTCTGTTTTTTTTCTTGGCTAGTCTAGTCAGTGGTTTATCCATTTTGTTTATCTTTTCAAAATCCTAACTTCTCATTTTTTTAGACTCCATTTTGGTTAGCTCTGATCTTTATTGTTTCTTCCTTCTGAGTATGGCTTTTCTAGTTCTTTGAGATGCATCATTAGGTTGTTTACTTGAAACTTCTATATTTATTTGATGTAAGCATTTATTGCCATGTAGTTTCGTTTCAGCGCTGCTTTTGCTGTATCCTATAGGTTTTGGTATGTTGTATTTCCATTTTCATTTGTTTCAGATTTTATTTTTATTTTTTTCTTTATTTCTTTATTGACCCAATGGTCATTCAGGAGCATGCTGTTTAATTTCCATGTATCTGTAGTTTCCAAAGTTCCTGTTTTTTACTGATTTCGAGTTCTATTTCATTATGCTCTCAGAAGATTTTGGTATAATTTTGATTTTCAAAAATTTGTTGAGACTTGCTGTGTGTTCTAACCTATGGTCTATCCTGAAGAATTTTCCATGTGCTGATGAAAAGAATGTATATTCTGCAGCTGTTGAATAAAATGTTCTATAGATGTATTTTATGTTCATTTGGCCTAAAGTATACTTTAAATATAATGTTTATTCATTAATTTTCTGTCTAGATAATCAATCTACTGCTGAGAGATCTCTCCCTCTAGATCTAATAATATTTGTTTTAGGTGCTCCAGTGTTGGGTACATGTATAATTAGAATTTTTATATCCTCTTGCTGAGTTTATCCCTTTGTCACTATATAATGATCTTCTTTGTCTCTTCTGACTCTTTTTAACCTATAATTTGTTTTACTTGATATAATTATAGCTACTCCTCCTTGCTGTTTGCATGGAATATCATTTTTTCAAATCCCTTTACTTTGTCTATATGTGTCTTTACAGTTGAATTGAGTTTATTGTAAGCAGCATATAGTTGGGCAATTTTAAAAAATACATTCAGCCTATCTATAACTTTTAAGTGGAAAATGTAATCTATTTACATTCGTGGTTGTAACTGATATGTGAGGATTTGTTCCTGTCATTTTATTCATTGTTTTCTGGTTGTTTTGTATATCTTTGTTCCTTTCTTTCTGTTTTACTGTTTGTAATTGTGATTTGATGGTTTTCTATAGTGGTAACAATTGGACCTTTCTTTTCCTCATTTGTGTGTCTGTTCTGTGGGCAGCGTGCTCAGGCATTGTGGTAAGTAGTGCCAGGCTGGGAGGGCCAGTCTTCAGAACCCTCAGTGGTGTGCACAGGTGGAGGCTGTGATGTGCAGGGTGAGGTGATTCCCAGGACCCCAGCAGAGTACTCAGGTGGTGGCAGCAGTGGTGGCAGTGGGTAGGGAGAGCCTTTCCTCAGGGCACACGCAAGTACACTCTGGCCCTGCTGCTGGGGTAGTGGGGCAGGGTTGTTATTAGTGATAGCAGCCATCAACAGGCAGTTCTCAAGTTTTAGGGAGCATGTGCTTCATCCTCTAGCAGTGGTGGAAATGGTGGCAGCTGTAGCAGCAGGGAGAGCAAGTTTCCATGGTATATGTAAGTGCCCTGCAGTCCTGCTGATGGGGAGATAGGGTTGCTGTCAGAGGTCCCAGTCCTGGACAGGCAGAATACAGTCTCTGGAAGAGTATGCGCTTTGGTTCCCTTTCTCTCAGGGTCAGTCTCCCAGTGTACCACACTGTTTGTTACATGGGGTGTAGGACACTGTGTGTGCCAGAACACTAGAGACCCAGATGCTATGATGGGTCCAAACATCATTGTGCCACTGCATCCCTGTAGGTGGATATGGGGAGATGTTAGTTGGGCTCCAGGAGTGTGGAGATGCAGAGGCTGTTGACCCCTACCCAAAGGGCAGGATGCAGCCTGGTGGAGTCCGGGCTTTCAAATGGTGCTGTGTTGCAGTTGCTTAGGACTTTGGAGGTGTGTGGGACCCAGCCTGTGCTCCCTCTGTGAAGCAATCCTATTGCATGGTCTCCAGGAAGCTCCCTAAGCTAGTCTCAGGGCCTGTGAGGGTCAGGGCCCTCTCTCATGTCTAGGGTTGCAGAAGTCTGCAATAGGAATGTGGACTGCTGCAGATCTCTCACTTATACTTTCCCTGAACTAGGGAGCCTCTTTGAGCCCCCAGCCAATCACAGGTAAGCTGGCTGTCTCACTTCCATCTTCTTCCATGTCTCAAATATTTCTTGTCACTTCTCTGTTGAATTCCAGTGTCTGCTATTAAATGCTCTATTCAAAGTAGAATTGTCTTCTTGCTCTTTTGGTTCTCTTTGTGGAGGAGATGAATGCCAGATGTCTCTCTTCAGCCATCTTGAAGCCCTTTCAATGTGTAATTTTAAGTGAATAGGGAAAGATAGAAAAACTTGTGCAAAATTACATTAAAAGTAATTTAAAGTAATTTTGATGCTCAACTTCCATATGTAAAATGAAGTAGTTGAACAAGATGACTTCTAGGATCCTTCAAACTGGAACATTCCATCACTATAAAATGGGCGTTATTTTCCTTATCAACCTCTACTTTTTTTCATTAACTATGGTAGCCTAATCAGTTTCAATAAAGCACAGTCTATGCATACTGCTTTTCCTTTTGTTCCGAACGGAGGGACCGGCTGAAGCCATGGTAGAACAACATAAATTGTGAAGATTTCATGGACATTTATTAGTTCCCCAAATTAATACTTTTATAATTTCTTACACCTGTCTTTACTGCAATCTCTGAACATAAGTTGTGAAGATTTCATGGACACTTATCACTTCCCCAATCAATACCCTTGTGATTTCCTATGCCCATCTTTACTTTAATCTCTTAATCCCGTCATCTTCATAAGATAAGGAGGATGTATGTCGCCTCAGGACCCTGTGATGATTGTGTTAACTGCACAAATTGTTTGTAAAGCACGTGTATTTGAACAATATGATATCTGGGCACCTTGAAAAAAGAATAGGATAACAGCAATGTTCAGGGAACAAGAGGGATAACCTTAAACTCTGATGGCCGGTGAGCCGGGTGGAACACAGCCATATTTCTCTTCTTTCAAAAGCAAATGGGAGAAATATTGCTGAATTCCTTTTCTCAGCAAGGAACATCCCTGAGGAAGAGAATGCGTCCCTGAGGGGAGGCCTCTGAAATGGCTGTTTTGGGGACAGCTGTCTTTTATGGTCATAGCAGAGGGATGAAATAAGCCCTGGTCTCCTGTAGCGCTCCCAGGCTTATTAGGACGAGGAAATTCCTGCCTAATAAATTTTGGTCAGACTGGTTGTCTGCTCTCAAGCCCTGTCTCCTGATAAGATGTTATCAATGACAATGCGTGCCCAAAACTTCATTAGCAATTTTAATTTCGCCCCAGTCCTGTGGTCCTGTGATCTTGCCCTGCCTCCATTTGCCTTGTGATATTTTATTACCTTGTGAAGCATGTGATCTCTGTGACCCACACCCTATTCGTACACTCCCTCCCCTTTTGAAAATCGCTAATAAAAACTTGCTGGTTTTGCGGCTTGGGGGGCATCATGGAACCTGCCGACATGTGATGTCTCCCCCGGATGCCCAGCTTTAAAATTTCTCTCTTTTGTACTCTGTCCCTTTGCTTCTCAGACTGGCTGACACTTAGGGAAAATAGAAAAGAACCTATGTGAAGTATCGGGGGTGAATTTCCTCCAATAAATTAGTCAAACAAGATGACTTCTAAGATCCTTCAAACTGGAACATTCCATCATTATAAAATGGGCATTATTTTCCTTATAAACCTCTACTTTTTTTTCATTAACTATGGTGCCCTAATTTCAATAAAGCACGGTCTATGCATACTGCTTTTCCTTTTGTTTCCTTACTAGTATTCATGTCTGTACACTAAATTTGAAAGATAACATAGCCTTCTACACTAGTATCTTAGCTGAGTCCCTTGCTTCCACTCCTTCTCTTATATTGTCCTACTTTGAAATTGCTTCCAAACACTCATTGGATAAAATCACAACTCTTACCATGGCCTACAAACCTTTTCTAATTTGATTTGTCTTTCTTCTATTTCATCTTCTATCAATCTCTTCTTCTCTACTACATCCTCATAATACTCGTCTTCTTAGTCTTTAATGTCCAAAGCTTTTCCAAAGGTTTCCAAAAGCCTTTTCCTGGGTATTAACCCTTGTAGTGTCCTCTGCCTAGAATGGTCTTCCAATATTTCTAATTGCCTGTTGAATCATGATGATTTATTAAGGCAGATGATTTACTTTGTATTAAAGAATATTCTTAAGATAATTCTAAAACCATGCTTAATGCCTTATATTATTCAGTAATGTTTATACAAATGAAATCAATTTGTATTTTAAATTAACAAACCATACCTTCAGTGATGGTCACCACCCAACCATATCCACTTATGTACTACATACATATTAATTTTTCCAACTGTGTGTTTACTTTTCTAATACTTCTATTCTTCTAGCCATTTTTAGTGGTTTCTCCTGAATTAAGTTATCCAAATTTTATTTAGTGTAGAAGAACCCAAATTTCAAAGGCAGGACAATTAATATGATTAATAGTGTCCATGAAGAAGTTCCTTTATAAGACATTAATGTTCTGCTCACTAATATTTGTTGCAACCTAAGTTTTTTAGAAATACCAAAACACTGATGATATATAGTATGAGTTTTACCAGAAGCTTATTAGTTGGCAGAAATAAATGTGATAGGTTCCATATTATGCTTAGGGAGATGCACTTTACATTAAAACAAAAGTTAATAACAATATATTGTATCCTTGGAAAATGCAGAAGAGCAGATATTAACTGTTCTTGCCACAAAATAATCATGTGAGATATGCTGCATGTTAATTAGCTAGATTTAGCCATTCCACAGTGTGTGTGTGTGTGTGTGTGTGTGTGTGTGTGTATGCAACATGATGTGCATCATGTAAAACATGATGTTTTGAAGTATATTGATATATATCTATATATATCTCAATATATGTATTTTTGAAGCATAGATATACTTCAAAACATCATGTTGCACATAATATGTCAATTTAAAACAAACAAAATTGAGCAAATATTTAAAAGTAAAACCAACAAAACCAAAAACCTATGCAACTATTATTGTTTCCTTTATGTCATTAAATTGTTTTGGTTTTATAGTGTCATCTGTTCAGTCTACAATGCTTCTGTGTCACATCAAGTAATAGTAGCAGAATATTAGGAGAAGTGGTTATTCAGTTTTAGTTTCAAAGCTTAGAAGAGAAGACACTGCATTGTACTGCAGGTCAGTATCAAGGAGATCAGGTTGAGTCAAGAGTACAATAATAGAAAAGGCTGGTGGAATTGAGGATCCGAATTGTAGGGCTCTCTGTAGGCATAAGGCAAGACGTGAAAATGGATATCCTGGAAGCAACTGAAATTTCAGGCTATCAATAATTGTAGAAAGGATAGAAATGCACAAAGATTGAAGAAAATAGTGAAGCTCAGGAATGGGCAAGGCTGGTTAGATCTTAATAAACATGACAGTGAGAAGCTTGGACCCCATTATCAAGAAAGAGGGGGACTCTTTATATTCACTGAGGAAAGGAGCCTGAGTTTAAAAGGGGAAGAAAGAAGGAGCCCTTGAGTTATGAGTGATTGGTGAACATTTCATTACTCTCTGGGAGATTTACTTACTAAGTCCTTACCTCCTAACCACCTGGTAGGAGTTAGCAGAAATAGGGCTCAGATAAGGTGCCTTCAATGTCAGTGGGTATGTTTGTAGTAAATATGACCTTACGGCCACAAAACGAAGAATGCAAAGGAGGCCACATTTCTTTATATTAACTCTAATTATATTCTGAGTACCCATGCCCCTGGGCTGGAGGTAAATTCAATCTCTGTGATCATGAAGGTTCTTTTCCTTCCTGTCCAAGTCATGGATAAGTCCTGAAGTTTAATCTGCACTTAAAGCCCTGGAGGCTGCTCTTGTCTTCACTTCTCACTGATGGTTATTAAATGTTCAATGACCAAGTCTTCTTGGTGCTCTGAGTTTCTGGAATTCTGTTGCTTCAAAAATCCTTTATTGAAACCAGGAATTTTGATGCTTCTCAAGGCTCAGCTTGAAACCATTTTGATCCTACCACTTCCCCCAAGGGTAATGAAGCTAGAGGAAGGTTTTCTTTTGGGGCCTTTTGGAGTCCTGCCCTTCCACCCTCCACCAAAGTCAACTTCTCCCCTTTCCTCTTCATGATATCAGGAATGTTTTCTCTTTGAGAGAGGGCAGTGCTCTTTCTTGCTGAAGACTTTCTCAACCAAGTTTCTCATCTGATCCACAAAACAATTCTCCAAAAGACAGTGTAGTAGAAATACTATTCTAGATGTATAAGAAAGAAATTATCACACACAATGGATGAAAATCAGGGCTTGTTTTTCTCGTGCAACCTCAGGACACTGTGTGTGCCAGAGCACTAGAGATAAAACCTAATAGTCTTTTTCAGGTGCAAAAAGACTATTAGAGATCTGGTGGTTTCTTCCTTTACATCACACTATCTGCGCACATCACAGGGCCCCACGTTGATGGAAGACCCAGGACTACGCTTTTCCATTTTAAATCAGTTTCCACCATCTTGGCAGCCTGCTTTCAGGGAGTCTGAAGTAGTGTCATCTCTCTGCCTTTCCAAAAGTGTTCAGTGGCATTCAGACTTAACTGTCCAACTGATAGGCCTGAGGCTATGATCATAAAGTTGTTTCCATCAGTGCGAGCCACCGCTACCTGCTCCTGTGGTTCTTTTATCTTCTATTCCTTCTGTAATGTGTCTTCCCTTATTAGCGGGAACCCAGGTCTTTGTCATCTTACTAGTCTCATGTCTCCTTCCTAGAAGCTGGAGATTGTTCCCACAATTCTCACTCTTAAAAATATTCCATACTTTTAAAATTTTTCTCCAGGTCATTAGCATCACTTTTTCAATGAGCATTAACTTTTACAAAAGACAGTAAGAGCAGTTGGCCTCAAGCAGCTTTTGTTTTTATCCCATAAAAATGAATATTTTTGACAAGGAAGTTCAGAGGCCTTAGTATCTACTTGGAAGAGGGATAAAAGGAGATACAGAAGGGACAGATACAAATTAATATCTCAGAAAATTCTGTTTCTACAAAATTTGGAGCTTCATATAGGCAAGGAAAAGAGAGAATATGCTATTCTGTGAGTTAGTGGGGGACCAGGCCAGTAATGGGCCAGGATTTTTGAGTTGTGATGATAGCACAGAGAGTTCTGAGTCCTTACATCAAGGTGCCTGATGCCAGAGGGCAAATGTTAGAAAATCAGCCAAGATGATTTACAGGTCAAAGTATTATAGTGTGTCTGAGTCTAAGGATTAAAGCTAGTGCTCTTAAGAGAAAAATTTGAATTGAAGAACCAAGTAAAACAGATGTCAGAATATTAATGGTATGGTATAGTTGGTTGGAACAAAAAAATTCCAGAGATATAAGGTTAGTGCTGATGAAGGCAGCGATCCCATTTTCCATTTTTATTATGGAAAAATTTTTTAAAAGCCCAAGGAGAAGGGAGCCTACTGTGCATTTGTGTCTTGATTTCATAGGGTTCAGAAAAGCAAGTTACCCCATTTGGTTGCAATGTAGGCCCCCGATACCAGGTATATCACAGTGGGTATCAAACATGTAGGTGTTAATGGAGTTGTGAGTCCCTAGATGGGACGTACCAAAGAGTAAGGAAGATCTGACTGGTAAATATCAGCCTCAAGGCTTGCTCTCTTGTGTGAGCCTAACAACAGCCCCTACCATCAGCTCACACAAGAAATACTCACGAGTATTTGGTTTGAATGGTATTCATTGGATTAAATAAAATATTCCAAATGAGATGGTCTATGTAAAGCCTTCATATCTGGTGCAAATAGATAATCAATATTCTTATATCAGGCATAGAATGTATTAGAGAATGTGCAAAGCAGCTGTCTAAGACCCTGTTAGGAGAAAATAAGTTCAGGAACTTGAGTTCATTGAAAGTGATTTTTCTGGTACAGAATCTAATACCTAGAAGGATTTATGAAGACAAAATTATGGACCCCAGTATTCAAAACCAGAGTACCAAAGTAAAAGCAACATCAACAGCAAGGCCTATTATAGAGGCAGCATAATTGCTCCCTGATCCAGAACATGAGACACTCCTGTGACCTAGAGGTGTGAGCCAGCCCAGTCCAGCATATTGGAAGTGACTAAGCCTCTGATGAAATAAGTGTTCCCACCTACAAATGCTAGGGTCACACGGTGTGTGAGAACCTGGAGAACCAATCTAGTCACATACGGTTATTTCGAGGAGAATGGGGAGTATCGCTTGGAGCCTAAGAGTGTTGATACGCCAATTTAAAAATAGTTTTGTCTTACACTAAAAATATCTGGATTCCAAAAGGAATGTGATTTTACTTCTAATCAGAAAAACTTGACAGTAAAGAGAAACACGCATGTACTCATATACACAATGGCAGCTATGCTTCTGATAATAAAGTCCTTAAAAACTTTTTTAACTGAATTTTTAATGTCGTTAACTGAGATAAGTGAACACAATGTGAAATTCTCACAAAAATATGTTCTTACAAATTATCTTCCCAGACAGTTACATTGAATACATTTATCTTGCACAAAAGTTGCCTGATAGAAATGTTGGGGCATATATAGAGGGCTACATTAAAATGAGGAAGTAATGACCCCATCTTCTAGAGTATTTTCACTTTTACACAGCCACATTTGTTCATTTATACAGATGTGGAATCATGGATTGTCATCTAGCAAAATAGACAATATTTTCATTTATCCATTTATTCTAGAAATACGCAGCACATTTTATATTCCAGGCATGGAGAGTACAAGAATTATAGTCTACATTTTTGGCCTTTAAGAAGTTCACTGTCTGGTGGAAAAAAACAGGCCCAGAGAGAGAGCAGCATTAATACAAAATAGCACGACAACTGCAGGAACAGAAATACGCACAGGAAGCACTCAGGACAGGAAGATCCCACTTTTAGGGGTCCAGGAAGACACCTTTTAGGAAGTAACACTTGAGTCTAGAGGGGTTAGTAGGACTACAGCTGGGAAACTAAAGACTCTTTTGCACATCAAAGCATTATTTATAGAAAACAGCAAAATAGCAAGCATATTTATATATTTTTTTCAATATTAATATTACTAAACTGAAGTCTCTTCACACAACAAATATTCACAGGTGGTAATCACATGCAATCAACCATGCTAAGTGATGTTTTAAGTATTCCAAATTAAAACTGTTAAAACATATAAATTATTGCTTGGAAAACAGAGAGTCTCTAAGGGCTCAATCTAACAATAAAACTTGGTCATAAATATATAAAGTCATACACTTACTAGAATTATAGAATATTTAACATTGAAAAGAATATAGCAGAAGAAGCAATGAAATGTATGTATTTTGCCATCATGTTCACTTATCTCCGTTAACCACATTAAAAAATTCAGTTTAAAAGCTAACAATTGAGATGAAACACATCACAATCCAAAGAGCGTGAAAGAGCCTCATTGAATAATGAAGTTTATGATGGCTTTAGCCAAACAAAGTAAACCTACAGGTAACAATAAAATAATTTTCAAGTTCTTCCAGATAAATAGCAGAATACTTCAGCCACCCATGAAGAACATCTTAAAACCACATGGTTCCATTAAAATAGAAAACATTCCAAAATGTGTGGATCTTGATCATATGGGTTAAAATAATTAAAATATAAGTGATATGTAACTCTCAAAAGGTAACTGAATGTCTTAGTTAATACAAAGTAATTAAATCAAATTCATACAAAATTAATTTACCCCCTTCAAATCAAGAGTATGTAATTTGTAATATACTATTGAGAACTGTGTGGCAAATATATAATTTTTAATGAAAGTAGTTCTCCTACCCCTGTGCCTGCCTTGTCCCCATTCCCACTCACACAGACCTTAAAAAAAGTTTCCTGGATTTGGGCCTGGGCTGCATCAGGCTTTAAATATTAGACAACCCAAGGAAACCTGAAGGCAGAGTATAGAGTGACATTGTGTCTTCTGTGTGACTGTTTTCCTTCTCTGCATTATAATTCCAGCTCTGTACTTTCCTGCCTTGAAATCTTACCTTCCCAGCTTCTTCCCACATAGTTCTCTTTGATCACTTTTTTTTTTTTTTTTTTTGCCATTAACACCTGATCTCAGTCCCTTTGTCTTCCTTTGAATTGAGCGGTATAGTGCTATAATAATTTAAAACATGGCTTTAGCTATGAAATAAAGAGAGCCCTTTCTCTAAATAAAACTGAGCCTTAACATGCTAATATCTCTATGACCCATGATTAAGTTTTGCCTACCATAAAAATTAAATAAACAGTGTAAGTGTATCTTTTCAAAAGAAGGAACAAATGGAAACGACTCAAGAGCTCCTGGTCATGGGAGGGGGGAAAGGCCAATAGTAAAATAGTGAAATTTCACGAGAATGGGAGGCAAGGAAGTGAAAATAGACTTCCATTTATTTCAGATTTCTTCTTAGGAAGAGCCCTGGGTGTTTGAGTCTTGCAAGGCTTTCATTCTGGGTGTTCACAGCTGTACTGAGCTCCTGCTCAGTCCCAAGTGTTGTTACAGGCACTGGGCCATGCCACAGTGAACAAGGCTGCAAGATCAGCAGGCCAAATATATTTATTTCCATTTAACAGAAAAGAGAACCCAGGGAGCTTGCCCAAGTGATTTTCCTGAGGTTCTTAGGGATGGTTTTGACAGAACTGCATCAAGAATGAACTTGTCATTTCTGACAGCATGGATAAACATGGAGAGAACTGTTAAGTAAAATTAACCAGACACAGAAAGACCAATACTGCACAATCTCACTTATATGTGGAATCTTAAAAAGTTGAACTCAGAAGTAGAGAGATTAGAAGGGTGGTTACCAGGGGGGCTTGGGGAGTTCTTGGTTAAAAGATACAAAGTGTCAGTTAGACAGGGGGAATGTTTGGGACTTATACAGCATGTGGACGATAGTTAATAACAATGTATTGTATTTTTGAAAACTGCCAGAGAGTAGATTTTGAGGGTTCTCATCACAAAACATGGATAAGTATGTGCAGTGATGGATAAGTTAATAGGCCAGATTTAATCATTCCCCAATGTATAAATATATCAAAACCTCATGTTGTACCTTATGAATATATAAAATTAAAAAAAAAATACTTCACTATATACAATAAAAAATAGAATTCAGAATTTCTCATTGCTCTTTGTGAACAGTAACTACAATTTAGACCTTAGACATATGATTTTTATAAGACGTTGTATTTTCTTCCATCTTGTATCCATTTATCTTTGCTTCTGTTACTGCTTCACCATTTTTCTCTGTCCTTTCCTCTGTTTTCAAGCACTTTTTGCACTTTGCTGCTGATATTGTATGTGTTGCTCAATCATTTTAAATACATAGACCCAGTCAGAAATTCCCATGATAATCTCTACCTTAAGCATGCTGGCCACAATGCCAGGAAGGCAGATGTGTCAGCACATTGCCTAAGTGCCTTGATCATGTGATCAGATACTGTGGCACAGGACAAAGGGAATAGAAGAAGCCCAAGGAACAAGGCAAAGTAAAGGGGAAAAGAAGAACTCACAGAACAGCTACCACATTGCACTGGAAGCCCAATAGATACAACCATGCTGTTATAGTTTGCTGATAGAAAGAGGTTTCAATAACACTCTGAATTTAATCATGTCAGAAGTTATTAGGCCACTTGATCCATGATCAAAAGCAAGAAATAGATACATATTTTGCAACATAGAGCATGCACCCTGAATTTTCTGTGTGTTTGTGTGGAGGTGGGGGGGTTGTCTGGTGAACTCATTGACATTGTTTGTACTTCATTTTTATCTGAAATTCATTGCAGGTTTTGTCCCAAAGAATTATAGGAGGATTGGGAAAGCCTTAGAATGTTCTTTCATAAAATCTCTGACATGTCCCTTTTAAAAAATTGAAAGGAAAGGGGCTCCCCATTCATATTGGATTTTTCCTATTTTGCACACCATTGTCTTCTGATCACCTCCAAAATCACTTTCCATTATCTTTACATATTTGGCAAAAAATGGGCGATCAGTACACTCTACTTTTATGTACAACAAACATTAGAAAATGACTGTGGTGAGGGATAGTTGAGAAAAGCACTAAGGTATCTTATCTGTCTCTTGTCAAAGAGCCTAAAGATTATGACATTTTAAAAAATAATCTCTGTTGTCAGAAGCTTTAATGTTATCAGTTACCTATACCCAAGACTTTGGAAATAGTGTTAGTATTGCAAAAAGAGACATTCTGGGAATGAGGTGTACAAAAGATGTCGGAATTTAGGATATAAGCTCATTCTGTTTATTTGCAGCTTTGTTTCTCTAGGAAGGAAATGTATTCTCTTTTCATTTACCGAATCTTCCAGATAAAAGACAATTGTTCGTAAGCCATTCTGCTTGCTCTCTCCATCAAGTTCTTGGCCTTTGAAACTAGTTTTTTATCAAAGCTGTACAAATCTTGGATTTTGTAGATGATTTGGGAGAGGAAGGTACAAGAAGGAAAAAAACTGATCCAAGTCTATGAAGTCAATGATTTGAAGTACTATTTTGTATAAGTCTGTAAGGAATCTTCAATTGCTTAACCAATTCCCCCCAAATTGAATGAATACTAATTTTAAACTGAAGTAATACTCATAAGATAACTATAAAAACCAATTTGTGAGACAGTGTTTCTTATACTAACATATGTAAATAAACATTTGCATTTTTATTGCTATACTCACATAAACTAAAAGTGTAAATATAACTCTGGCAGGTTATAATAACTCTGGCAGGTGTAAATATCTAAAGTGATATTTCCTTGGAACAATATTCAAACCGTTGTCTTTATATTGTGCTTCTAATCATGACTTTCCATTTTACATATTAGTAGTTTTTGTTATTTTCTCTATAAAGCTGAACACACTCTTTATAGATAATTAGGCAAATAATTAAAATGGAAAACATATATATATATATCATTTATTCTGCTATCTAAGGATAATCACTCAATTTACCTTTGTATCTTTCTTTCCAGTGAGATACTTATTATTACTTGAGAGTGGCACTTCGCAAAGAGCAACTATTGCATAGCATCAAAAAATTAAAAAAAAAAAAATAAGGGCTGGGCGCGGTGGCTCACGTCTGTAATCCCAACATTTTGGGAGGCTGAGGCGGGTAGATCACCTGAGGTCAGGAGTTCGAGACCAGCCAGACCAACACGGAGAAACCCTGTCTCTACTAAAAATACAAAATTAGTGGGGCGTGGTGGTGTATGCTTGTAATCCCAGCTACTCAGGAGGCTGAGGCAGGAGAACCGCTTCAACCCAGGAGGCGGAAGTTGCGGTGAGCCAAGATCGCGTCATTGCACTCCAGCGTGGGCAACAAGAGCAAAACTCAGTTTTAAAAATAATAATAATAATAAAAAAATAAATGTTATTAAAATTTTAAAGGGATCATAGATTTAACATAGTTGTACTTCCTAAATTCATCATGACAATCTAATCCTCTTCATTCATTTAGGCTTTGCTTCTGCTGGATTCACTTTTTTATTTGGTTGGGGGAGAATTTTTCTGATTTTCCAAATACCTTTTACTATATTGCATTTTGTCTGCTATTCCTAGATATTGATGATAGCAAATATCTGCAGAGCATAGTAAAAAACTTTGACTCGAATTTCAGGCTTTTTGTGCATGTCAAGTTCAAATTTATATAGTGATGATTTCAAGGCCAAGTTTAGAATCCATATGATTACAATCTAACCTTTCAGGGCCCAGGATTCT
Organism: Gorilla gorilla gorilla; assembly: GCF_029281585.2. NCBI lineage: Eukaryota > Metazoa > Chordata > Mammalia > Primates > Hominidae > Gorilla > Gorilla gorilla. The sequence goes on along the minus strand of NC_073230.2, from coordinate 108,176,337 downwards.
AACACCTTTCATTCACAGATGAGAAAATGTGACTTGGGTGTGGTGGGTCATACCTGTAATCCCAGTGACACAGGAGGCTGAGGCAGGAGGATTGCTTGAGCCCAGGAGTTTGAGACCAGCCTAGGCAATATAGTGAGACCCCATATTTACAAAAAAGTAAAAATAAAACTTAGCTGAGAATGGTGGCACATCATGTCTGTAATTTCAGTGATGGGAGTCTGAGGTGGGAGGATCACTTGAACCTAAGAGGTTGAGGCTACAGTGAGCAAGATTGCACCACTGCACTCTAGCCTGAGTGACAGAGTGAACCCTATCTGAAAAAAAAATGGGGTCTTTGATCTCAAAGGTTAATTGAGGCAGCTGAGTATTGAGAAGTCATTTCAGTGACAGTGTTTGGAAAATATCTGACAGTGTATGACAGATTCATGGATAATCTATTAGACAATTATTCTCCATTCAGAACTGAAGTTGTAAGGGTAAAAACAGCTGATAACCAAGATAAGGAAGGATATTATAATCAAACAACATTTTGACATTTGGTGTCACTTGGTCTGGGAACAAGGATAAAGAATAATACGTGGATGATAAATAAGATAGCTTCCTCATCTAGTCAATAATCTGCACTGTAGTGCTCTTTACATGAGAGATTTAATGAGGCTTAAATGAAATGGTTAATGTGTTAGCGCTCTGACTGCTAATCAGATATATTATTGGGTACTTACTACTAAACACAATGATGACTGCAAAGCCATAATCATTTCTCTCCAGGGGCTTCTAATTTGTTGGCTAATGATAACTATAAGCTATAAGGGAGGCGTAGAAGTAGTGGTGGTACAAGAATAGGTATGAACTGCACCATGAGGGAACATAAGCCCTAAGTTATGCTTTGGACATAAACACTCAATGTGGTCAAAAGACCAAGAGTCTGATGGAGTCAGCTTCTAATTGCCGTAGAATCCTGAGCAAAGCATTTAGCTTTGTGTGTGACTTGAGGTGGCTCTATTAATTTCCATTTGTTTTGAATTAGTTACTTTATGCATGTGCGTGTCAGTCTGATTTTCATAATCACAATTCATCCAAAGATTTTCTCAAAAGTCAGACTTATCTAGAAAATCTATACCAAATAAGTCACAAAGAATGGCTCGACGTTGGAGAGAATGCTGAGATCTAAGGGAAAAGATACAACAGATCACAAGAAATTATTATGAACAATTATATGCTAGCAATTTGGAAAAACCTAGATGAAATGGATAAATTACTGAACATGTGCAATCTACCAAGATTGAATTATTAAGAAATCGAAAATCTGAACACATCTCTCTCTCAATTGCCTGTACTGGTACCTAGAAATGTGTTTTATTGCATTCCGTATTGAAACAATTCATTCAGTCAATTTCATGGAAAGCCTTCAATGTAACAGGCCCTAAGATGAACAAGGGTAAACTGGCTAATGCTGAGTCATGACCTGCAAATAACTGCCAGACCTCCAAGGGAATTTATATTGTAATGTACCAAAGCTTCTATTTAGCATTAAGGCAACGGAATAGAGTTTTTATTTGAGGTATCATCAAGAAAAGTAGATGTGACAGTTTTGGATTCAGTGTTGTATATGATCTCTTTGATCCTGCAGATGTTTTAATACTACAATTAGCACACAGTAGCTAAATAAATCCAATCAGTTCTGTGTTGTGAATTGGCATGCATGTAATACAAACATAAAATTTAGCGACTGTTTTTTCCTAGTGACTTCGGACCTTGGTCATTGCAGTTCTTATCTAATCTCTGATTTAGCCTCCAAATTCCAATATTCAAATATCCGTTTATATCATGTCTGTCCTCTATGTTAAGGTTTCTAGATTGAATATCTAAAAGTGATCTACTGCCCAAATGGCAAAATGTGGATAAACATTGAAGCTGAGGTATGATCACCTGGGCTCTATGTTATACCATTATCTCTACTGTCTAAAATGTCCACAGCATAAAGTTAAAAGACAAAAAATAATAATAAAAGATATTTTTAGATATTGTCCTTATGAACAAAATGAGTATAAAGTTGACTTTTAACTGTACAGGAAGAAAAGTTTACAGAAAGACTGAGTAGGCCTAACTGTATCTGCTGTCAATCAAAAAACACAAGTATCACAAATATTTTCTGCTTTATGAATTTTGCTTGCATTTAATCCTTTACATGAAAGACAATCAGTCTCCTATGTTTCTAAGTTTCTTGGAAGGGGTAATGTCATATAAACCTTAATCAAGAGTTAGACCTTGAAATCTTAGCTGCTTAAATCACCCATTTCTATATTGTGTTCATTGTTATTAACTTAAAATTCAAATCCCACAGTTCTGTGTTTCATTTTTAGCACATCACTTCTGGTAGGGACCAGATGTTTCCTTTAGACTAGGTTATGGCTTCTTATTTGCTTCTCTTTTTTATCTTAAAATTTATACCTACTAATAGCTTCCATGCGGTCATTTGCAGGACATTACAGTATAGAGTCCTTGAGCTGGCAGCTTGGAATAATGTTTTAGGGACAAGGAAGGAAGCTCTAAGGGAAAAGTGTGGAAACGGAAAGAGAAGGAGACAGACACAGTATATGAAGATACCAGATGAAGCTAAGAAAAAAATAGACAGCACACTCCAACTTGCTTAACTGTGATCTCCATGCAAAAAAAAAAAAAAAAAAAAAAAAAAAAAAAGTCTTATGGGGAAACATTCCAATTTGCATTGTAAGTGTACCTTAGTATTCAGGTAAACTTTTAATAATTGTCTTTAAAATACAGCTGAGTATTTCCATGGCTTAATATTCTCCTTATACTATTAAATTTGTCTATTATGTATCATTTAAGGGGAAAAGCAAAAACACAGACAGTGTTATTCTCTGTACTTCTTTTGATGTAAACAAAACAAAATATATAACTTCTAGATAAAAAGCAAACTAAAAATATTAGTGAAAGTCCCCAACCCTAATTTTAGGAGCTTCCAAAATTGCTTACAAGTGTGCTCTGTAATGCAAAAGATGTTCAAGTTTATGGATCAATTAGGACATTAAGATAATAAACCAGAATTAAAACCAAGTATTAGCATATACTTTACATACTAATTTTGGTCAGAAACATTCCATCAAAGATTAAAATTTTGTATTACATCTACAAACAGTAAGGCAAGGGTTAATGTCACTATCCTGAGCTCACTTCTTTCAGGAATCTATGACTACAGTCCCTAATTTTGATAATATATCAAACAAGTATGAACAGAAAATGTATAAGTTTTCTTTATCATCAAAGAGACTATAGCAATGAGTTATTAAATGGCTATTTGAAATGTATCTCACACACAAATGTAAAGATATCTTGTTATATAATATTAGGTCTTAGGTTTTATGCTAAAAATGTTTCAATTTTGATAGAGATGAAATCTCTTCTATACCCTTGTATTTATGACTGATTTCTGGCTATATGTTGTGTCACCTCCTGAACCATGGACATGACCACTGATTATAATCTGAATTTGGTAATAAGGTACATGAACTCGACATGCCCACCACCCCATATCTTCCTCTAATTGTAAATTGTTATAAAGAATATACAATATTTGCTAAAATAAAAGTATTTCTTAGAGGTACCTAGATCATACCCCCAAAATAGTATGGCAAAACATATTCAATTTATACACTTAGAGTTCCAAAGTAAAGTATACAAGTCTGGCAATTTGATGCCAATTTGTGAATAAGGAAATGGGAGATCATGGAAAATAAGGAATTGCACAGTTTAAAATAATAATAACAGAAACATCAAGGCAAAAGATACCACAGGTATCTTGAATATCATTCTAAGGTTCTTTTTTTACAAATCTGAGACACTTAGGTTTTCAAGGACAGTTGAAAATAATGAAGCAAAGAGCAATTATAAGCCAAGATATGCCAAACATGAAGAGAATAAACCTTTGCACTAACCTCTCATACCCTTTCAGTGTCTCCTCAATTCCTACTGAATGGATACCTTGGCCAAGCATTTAACATTTTCTCTGATATTTCCTCAGTTTTCTTTTTCTTTTTTCCCAAATTTGAAAATTATTTCCTACTTCTTGAGTTGGCAGAGCTTCAGGCAAACTTAATGCCTCTCTGCTTCATGTACATATCCCATATGTTTAAGGGCCTCCAAGTCTTTTTTTAAACTGTTTGCTCTGCCTAGAAGCTCATTTCTTTCCCTTTCAACATGTTCAAATCCTATGAATTTTTTCAAAGCTTTACATAATATCCTATTATCTCTGCATTTCCTCATCTCCTTCTGAGATGTCAAAGCAAATTATTTATGCATATCTTATGGTTTAATAATTAGCTACTTTATATTATAACTATCATCTATCTACTATTGTACTACAGTTTTTCCCAACCACTGGTTTCCAATATTCAGGGATTAACAATAACAAAAATGGTAAATGTGTCTGTTTCCATTTTGATTTTAAAATCAATTTGGACTCTAACTGCTTGAAAAGGAAATCAGCAGTTTCAGATACTCTTAGTGGTTGTCAAGTGAGCACACATTCAACTTATCAAACTGAACAGTCCTAGCTATAAGGAGACCTTCAAACATTATTCAATTTTAAATCATTATTTTTATAAAGTTATTTTAGATATCATTTGTTAAAGGTATTGACACATATAAGTATATTGAAAACCACAATTGAAAGTAGGGAAATCTCTATCTGTAAATTTGCAACACCATCTTTATCAGATTTGAAAATTACATTCAGTTGATTCATATTCCAACAAAGCAAGAAGCGTTGTCTCTGGTATTTCACAACCAATTATCAGAAAGAAAATGCATCATATATATATATATACACACACACACACATTTAATGTTTTATTTATTAGTATAAAAACAATTCACATGGATGGAGAAGTATATTTATTATATTTATTAAGCAGACTGCACCTTCTTTCTTACCTCATAATTAAGAAATTAAATACCTGAAATATGAAAAAATATACAATTTAAGGTGTGAAATACAAAAATTTAAATAGCAATTAATAAAAGAAGTGTTTATCTATATTTGATGACCAAAAAGGTAGTTAAATTTCAGGTTACTTTTCACTATATATTTCGTACTAAAACACAATACATTAAAACTTAATTTATGTGTTAACACATTATCCTTTTATTAGCTGATTATTTTAGAGTAAAATTTATTTATTCGTATGAAAGAATCAAATTTAGCTCTTCATTGGGGTATTATTAAAGAATACATAATCCTTAACAATTTACTAATATAATTAAAAATCTAACTTTATCTTATAATGTTAAAATTAATAATATTTTTAAGAACTGGAGTGTTTATGTATAAATATAAAAATGGGCCACAGGTCAGAAAATGTTTGGAAATATTAGTTGAAAATAAGAATAACAAAAACTAAATATAATAAATGCTTTACACTTACTGAGAAACGTAATATATCAATCAATCAATAGATGAGTAAATACATAAAGTGGAAGGAGAAAATAGCCCCTGAGGTCATCCTCTAGAAGTTGAGGACAACATCTCGCTGATAGCCAGCAACGAAGGAGAACCTCAGTCTTACTACCTTAAGGAACTCAATTCTGTCAACAATCTTGTGAGCTTAGAAGAGGACCCTAAGTGCCAAATCAGAATTCAGCTCAACCAAAACTTTGATTTTAGTTTTGTGAGACACTGAGAAGAGAATCCAGCCATTCCATGCCCAACTTCTGACACACAGAACTATGAGGTAATTAATGGGTATGACTTTAAACCACTCAGTTTGTGGTAATTTGTTATGCAGCAACAGAAAATGAATATATTAGGGTTGCTATTTTATTTTTTTGCTATTCATTCCTATCATTTTGTGTATCATGACAAACTTTTTTTTTTTGAGACGGAGTCTCGCTCTGTTGCCCAGGCTGGAGTGCAGTGGCGCGATCTCGGCTCACTGCAATCTCCGCCTCCCGGGTTCACGCCATTCTCCTGCCTCAGCCTCCCGAGTAGCTGGGACTACCGGCGCCCGCCACCACGCCGGGCTAATTTTTTGTATTTTTAGTAGAGACGGGGTTTCATCGTGTTAGCCAGGACGGTCTCTATCTCCTCACCTCATGATCCGCCCGCCCCTGCCTCCCAAAGTGCTGGGATTACAGGCCTGAGCCACCGCTTCCGGCCGACAATTTTAAGCTATGTATCGGACTATAGATTTTTCATTCTTCACAGATATTATTTCATAGAATTAAGGTTCATCATTAAACTGTAAACATTTTTCATTGTGAATTAATGTGATAAGTAAATATATGAGAAATAGTTTATTCCACTGGCCAACAGATATTTCTGGTGTGTTTTCTATGTGCTGAGTAGTCTTCTAAGCAGTGTGGATATGGCAATGAACAAGACAGTAAAACTTCCCTGGCCTCAAGGAGCTGACATTTTCATGTGAAAGATATTAAAGATTTTTAAAATACCAGACAAACTAATGTGCAATAAAATCAGGTAGCATAAATAAATAAATGCAATAAAGTGGGTTAGATGATAGGGTATGACGAGAGGTTATTTGAAATAATGGCTAAATGAAGACAGGGAGCAGAACAGACACACAAGTGTCTGGGGGCAAAGGATTCTAAGTAGACTGAACAGCCAGTGCAAGGTCCAGAGGCGGAATATAGTTTGGCATTTTCCAGAAGGGGCTGTGTATTTTGGTAGAGTACATGAAGTGAAATATGGTAAGAGATAAGGATAGAGAACTAGTCAAGGGCCAAATCATGTGACGTGTTATAGATTCTGAATATCTGAAGATAATCTCTACTTCCGAACCCTATATTAGAATGCTTTGAAGACATTTAATATTTTAATATTTACTTTTTCCTTTTTTTGAGACGCTCAGTTGCCTAGGCTCAAGTGCAGTGGCACAATCATAGCTCTCTGCAGCCTTGATTTCCCAGGCTCAAGTGACCCTCCCATCTTAGCCTGCCAAGTAGCTGGGACTACAGGCACATGCCACCGCATCTGGCTGCTTTTGTTTATTTTTTGTAGAGACAGGTCTTGCTAAGTTGCCAGGGGGCTGGTCTCAAACTCCTAAGCTCAAGAAATCCTCACACCTCAACTTCCCAAAGTGCTGGAATTACAGGAATGAGCCACCGCACCCTGGCCTAATGTTTATTTTTTATAAAGACAAACATAATGAAGTTATCTTAGAGTTTAGTGCATGAAGAAATATGATGTCTTCTGAAGGACTGCTACATTTTCCTGTATCTGATGAGAGCTTTGAAACACAAAGCAGTTCCTTTGTGGTCCTGGCTGCCAGGAGACACCAAGCTTGAGCTCCAGTGAACTAACAGTCCTTAGCTAAGGTTTTGGGGAAAATTCATCTCCTCTCCTTCATGACTATTTTCTTTGTTATTTATTTTATGTCACCATTGGTTTTATGTTGTTCACTGCTGTTTCAAATACCTTTGGAAATAAGTACAGTTTTTAAAAATCCATAAAATCACCACATTTGCCAATCTGGAATGTTTCTTTCTAAAACTATGATTCACATGAAATCCATTTATTAAATAATTGTTTAGTATCTGGGAACTGTCTGTTAAATTAAATGAATAAGCCCTCAATTACACCAGTGAGGTTAAATATGTTGCTAAGTATGATAAAATAAGATTTAAATGGACAGGTAAAATAAAGCCTGATATGTAATATTATGAGAGGTCAATACAGGAAGGGTTTTTACTGCCTAAGGGGAAATGAAGAAGACAGCACAGAGATAAGGTGCCTCCACTGAATCTTAAGGTAACACCACTGTGTGCTACTGAATATGGTAATGCTTGCTGTACACTGCCCAATACTAAAGGGTGTCATTCATATTATATATTATGAAATAGTATCCAATTTGGTACAACTTATTATTAACATATTAATACATATATTATGAAATATACAATATTGTACAGCAAGCATACTTATAAATATATATCATGTATGATGCATCATATATACATCATACGTTATACATGATATATATGATATACATGTCCTATATATAATGTATATACATGTTATGCCAATTTTCTTGCAGGGTGCAGTAAAATGCCATGAAGAAATGGCTTCTTTTATTTGCACTGTTATCCTATGGGCCAATGGTAGCACAAGCAGTAATTTTTAAACATGGAAATACCCATTAATTTAGATTTGATTTGACCAGGTTGTATATTGGACATGTTATTAGTTTTTCAATGCTTCAAGTATACACACCTTGTTAAGAATCACTGAATCTGGAGAGTAACATTTAGTAGAGAATGGAAAATTCTAGATATAAGAACTATTTGAAGCAGTGAGAGATGAAAAGAGAATGCAGGGACAATTTCATTGAAGAACAGATGATTCAAAATAAAAACAATAGGTGAGGGCCTTAAATACTGAGGAGTTTGAAGTCCATTATCTGGGCAATGAGGATTATTAATGTTTTATTTTAAATAAGTCAAATAATCAAGTTTGGGACTTAGGAAGATTAATCTGATAAATGAGAAGGGAGCAAATCTTCATGCAGGAAGATCAAGTAGGTCACGATGGCAGTGGTCAACATGGTGGTGATTAAAACCTGACTTAAGTGGATGCAGTGAAAAATAAAACACAGGAGACACAGAAAAAAATATGGTGAAGTTAAAACTGTTAGAAATTGGAAGCTGGTCGGGTGTATGGGTGACAATTTCAAGCTGAGTGACAGTAGGTATGGTGATGAAATTTATGGAGATTGAGAACACAGGCTTAGGGAGGGGGAGATGTGTGTTTAAGGCATCTGAGAAGAGACAGCCACAAAAGGTTGACATGCAGTTACACCACAGTGAGTCAATCACACCAGAGTATCCAAGAGTTCAAGGCCCAGATCCATGGAGATCTAGGTCCAAGTCTGGCCATGTGGGGCACCATAACAGTAGAGTAAATTACTTAACTTTTCTAAACCTCTATTTAAGTTGTAAAGCAGTAAATATTAGTATCACCCCAAGAGTTAAAAAATATTGAGATAATAAACACTGTACCAGTATGTAGAAAAGTCGTAACAATGCTAACTAATCTTATAATTAGGATAAAATTTAGGGGTCAAAAATTAAAATTTGGAATTAATTGTGCAGAGGTGCTGAATTAGACCCACAGAGAAAAATGCATTATCAAGGAAGAGAAGATATAGGAAGAAAAGAAAAAAATATAGCCTAGACCTTGATAGATCCCTATACTTAGAACGCAGGTAGGGCAGTGGGAACCCAGAAGTAGACAGGGAAACAGCAGCCAAGAAGGTCACTTTCTAATCTTTACATTAAAAAATAGGCAAAATTGAAAGAGTGATATATGAACTGTATTATAAGGGCTGGAGGTCTCAATTGCAGAGCTTTGCTAGAACTTTTCAGTCTACCTCAGAACCATAGTACTTAACCCTCCCATGTTTTGCTCTAAGAAAGAGGATGGAGCTATAGCTCACTAGATACAGCTTTGTACCATGCTTGTCAAAAAATTACAATAAGAATTGTTTGATCGTTACTGATTACTATCTGATAACATCAGAACAAAGTTTCATAAACATAAGTGCTACAGCATGGAAGTAATAATGATAACAAACCAAGGCTCTCTGTCTGATTTAAAAAACAGTGGGACATCTGCTTGGCTGCTACCGTAATTGGCTACCGGCCTGTTATTTTGTTGTGCTGGAAGAGGGACTTTATGTCCTGTGGATATTATTTGTTCTTGGTCCAGGGGGACCCAAGTTTCCATTAGATTACAAGCTCTATGCACATAGCCAGATGTGTGCAAGACTCTTGCATAATTTCTGTAAATCATGCTTAACTTTTTTCCTTTTAGTATTGGGTTTCTTTTAGTTTCCTTTGGTCCTTTCTCTGTGAGAATTAACTTGTATCTCCCTGGACTCACAGTGTCTGTGGTGTCACTTGGTGTGTTGTAACTCTCCCTGCCATAGCCTTTTGAAAGCCTCCTGTGATAACCAAACTAAACAGATACACTGACGTTTCAATATCACTGTTCGTTCGTGTTGACATTGGATTCAATTCTATTCACTCATTCATTTATTCTTTCATTCAGGAAATATCTTTTCAGCACCTGCTGTATACCAATCATGTAGCTAGATGTGTTCTCATATGTTATCCAAAGAATGAGTGTTCATGGTAGGATATAGAATGATTTCTAGAATAGCTCCCATTTAAAGACTTCTTCAATTAATCTCACTCTCATTTCCTCATGCACCGCTACCACCACTAAACCTGTTGATATTACTTTCTAAATATGTCTTAAATCCATCGTTTTTTCTCCACTTTTTTCTGCATCCTTTTTAGGCTGTATTACCATTACAGTCAAGCATAATTGCCTTACTGGTTTCTCCACCTGAATTCTTATCTCTCTTCAACCCATTAACCATGCTGCTGTTGGAGACTTTTTCTTTTTAATGTAACTCAGATCGAATCGTGAATCTTTCCAGATTAAAATACTTCAAAGACTTCTTGTTGTTCCTGGGATAAATCCTTACAAACTACTGTGATATCTGGCCCATCTCTAAACCTCCTGCATCATCTCTCATTTTCCCTGTTCTCTGTCATCCAGGGGCATTGGCCTACTGCTTTCTGCTTTCTGCTTTCAGTTATTTAAACCTGCTGTGCTCTTAGCTGTCCCTGGCAGGCTCATTGCAGTTGCTGCTCCCTTACCTTTCAATGCTTTCCTTAATTCTTTGCCAGTTAAAACTGACTCATGTTTAGATATTGGTTTATTTAGCTCAATGTACATAAAGCTACATTAGCTAAATAAACTAATATCTAAAAATCTTGTATGTATATGTACATGGGAATGTATGTATACATATTTGTGTGTGTATATGTGTATGTATGTATGTGTATATGTGTGTATGTGTGTATATACATATATGTACATACGTATATACATACATATGCACACACAAATATATATACATACATTCCCATATACATATACATATATCCATACATATCCATATATTTACATACATACATTATATATCCATATACATACACACACACATATATATATATGCATGCATCTATTAGGGAAGCCTCTCTGATCTCTCAGTCTAGCTTATCACATTGCAACTTTTTTCCCTTCACTAAACAATAATATACTTGAGAGCACAAATTTTGGCTCTTTACCACTTTTTCCCCAAAGGAGTAGCACAAAACGTATATGTAAATAGAATTGCAATATATCTTGCTTTTGAATGAAAAATGATTAACTGATAACCCAACCATCTTAAAAGGGAAGAATGCTGCTTTGGGACTATACTGTTTCTTGCAAATTCTTGTCAAGGCTTTTATAATTAATGAAGATGACAATAGAATGGAGGAAATAAATAAGGATACTAATTTAGAATAATTTTAGGCTTCAAAGATTTGAAACATTACTCCATTAAATTATTTTAATAGTATATATTTCCATTAATCTTCATTATTTTTGAAGACCAAACACAGAGTAAGCACTCTTCCCTAAAGTCAGCTTTTTCAAACATATATAATGTTATTTTACTTTTAAATTGGCAGATAAAATTGTGAGTATTTATTGTATAAAACATGATGTGTTTTGAAGTATACATAGATTGTAGAATGACTAAATCTAGCTAGTTAACATATAAATTACCTCACATAGTTATCATGTATGTGGTACAAACACTTAAAACTCACTCTCTTAGCATTGTTTGAGAAAACAATATATATATTGAAGTCAGTTGTGAGCAGCAATGGCAATAAAAACTTTACCTTAATCTGATGTTTAGAATAAGGACATTTCACATATGCTAGATTAGAGAAAAGCAAGTTAAGCTGAGAAGTTTAATAGTAAACCTTTGTCATGCTCTCCTGTAGAAAAATGCTCCTAATGAAGGATGTGTTTGGGTGAAATTGTTTATTCTATGAAAACAAACAAGCAAGTAAACAAAAAACCTTGGTAAGAAGAGTGCACTAATAGAATCACTTACAAATTAGCCCTCAAGTATCTTTCAGAGCCTGAATTTATAGTTTAGGCAAGCTAATAATGATACAAGGGCATTTTTTCAAATATGTTATTCCTAAACACAAGTTAGCAAGGTTAATGTGTAAGCATCTTGTTGAATAATACTCATTGTTTTCAAGTGGGCAGAGGGGTTTATGCCAGAATTTCTCTAGAAGGCCACAAACTGTTCCTTCCCAGTTGCGTTTCAGAGCCAGGGGTTCAAAAACAGTTCACCATTAACTTTTACACAATGGACTATTAATTTTAAAAGTCCTAAACACACTCAGCGTTACATACACAAGGATGAAGTAAATGTCATTAATAATACTTCAAGCACATTGGATGATGGCAATGGAATAGAGAGGAGAATTATCTGAAAGAGGAATAGCACTCAGAAGACTTCAGGGAAACAGGACATGGGAAGTGCTGGGTAGGAGTGAAAACATCAATCCTACTACTGCCTGTATATTGATGATGCTTTGCATATGTACAGATGAACTTAATTACTTGTTTTGAGAAAAAGATGTTCACACAGAAATGGGAAATTCTATGATACTGTCTTGTGAAGGACATTCTGGCAACAGCTGGAAACAGCTACTATTAGCAACAGGATTGTTGGTTCAACTTTAATGGCTTAAAGTTAGGCCAGACAACCAATTGGAAAAAAAAAAAAAAAGTCCTAAGTTTCAATGGACATTCTGTGATGAAATGTTCAGGTCTGAAGACAGTTGGTGAAGAAAACTTCTAGGGATTCCCTAAATGGAGAGAGTCAATGGTCTTGTCTCAGTGATTTACCACAGAGCCATCGTGCTTTTTAGCACAATCTACCACAACTTTTCCCTCTCCCTCACCACCTGTCCCTATAAGCTCATGCCCAGCAGGGAGTAAACAATTTAATGATAATGCATATATGATTCGTGGAAAGGAAATACAGGATTTCCTGTTCTTATGGGACATAATCCATATTTGAAGATAACAGTGCTTACAATGTCAGAGGCAGTCTATGATATTTACTGTGTTCATAGAAAATATGCATAGCTCTGTTCACTGAATTTTTAACATGCCTTCTTCTTTGATAAAATAATTTGTTTAAAAGTTCCTAGTTCAAATAATAGAGAAACCTTTTACACATAGGGAACAACACTTTTTTCCTTAATTAAAAAGTTCACATTCTACAATATTTGGAAATATGTGACCCTACTTTTCATGTAAAGACCATCTGACCTAAAGGGCCAACTCCTTGCCACCTGATTGTCCCTTTCTCTGTCACATATCAGACCTCTGACTGGCTGAGAGGTAGACATCAGGGCTGGCCTTCCAGGATCTGGAAGATCAAAGTCTGCTCATACAAACTGGCAAGGAGAATGTGAAATGCATAAATGCAAGAAATGAGAAATCTCCGTGGCTGGAGTGGTGGCTTATGGATCCTCTCTCTTTTTCCTGTCTTAGGGACATAATGCTTCTGGGAATGTCCTGGTGTCATAGCAATACTCTTTAGGGACCATTTCTGTGCTTTCTGTAACTTTGTTTAAGCAACAAAAAAGCAAAAAAAAAAAAGCTTTGGACTTGCTCAAAGGGTGGCTAATCTGATACAGATAAAGGGTGGATGAAACTCATTTTTAGCCTGTAACTATGTTGTAGGATGGAAAAGAAAACTTGCTTTTGGGTCAAAATTTTGTGGGTTAGACTCTCAAATGAATCAGTTATTCACCATGTGTCCATTGTCAAAACTTATCCTTTTAGTTGCAGTTTCTTCTCTGGAAAGTGAGCCTAAAATATTAATTTGAAAGCTTATTTTGGGATTAGAAAAGGAGAGTGAATTAGATGGTATCTACGTTGTAAAGGGTCAGGCACATGAACAGTGCTCAACACATAGGACCTATTATTAAAATATGATGAAAATACTGGTTATGGTAATTTGACAAAACAACCTTTTTTTGTGGATAGTGGTTACTACTTGATACAGAATAGTTTTATTTAAAGAGTGGTAACTCTAGTCTATCATTTCCCCTTAATATGATTCTGTAAAAGAAATTTTAATTGAAAATATTTAACTATCAGGAGAGAAATATGACTTTTCCAGTTTCTCCGTTCACTTCGTTTTAGTATAGAATTAGAGATTCTTAATATATAAATCCTAGAAAGTAACTTAGAAATCTTGTCATTATATCTTCAGAGTAATAACTTTCATCACAGGGTCTGTTTGGGCTGAGAGTAGAGCTTTATTCATATTTACCAGAAGTCCCAAGCAAAAATTTTTTAAACCAAGTACATTCTACAACCCTTCAAAAAAGATTCAAAAAACAATAATTTAAACCAAAGAACTCTGGCAGTGCATGGCACTTTCTGCCTCATTAAATGAGGCAAACAAAAAATGACCAAATGACTACTGAAAACATAGAGGAGAAAAAATACTAAGAAAGTTTACAGAGACTTTCCAGTAACAAAAGTTACTGGAACAAAAATCTGTTTTGTTGACTCAATAGTAATCAATATTCACTTTTATGTTGTTTTATACTTAAGACAGGAAAACCTGAGCCTTTCTCTTTACTATCAGAGCAAATGGCAATCATGAAGTGAAGCAAATTGATTATTGATTACTGATTACTTGAATTTCTATGTTTCATAAGTAGAACAACCATCTGTTAACAGGAATAACAGGTTTTAGCAGGGAAAGGATTAAGGGTTTTATTTTCCTCAACTGAGGCCCAAAATAAGCGAGATTTTTCAAGTTAACTTTCATTCCATTTGGCTCAGGTGTCAGGGATCTATATTTAACTTGTGTTAGGCATGCGTCCGAAGTGCTGGAAGGCTCAGGATGTCAATGGCTTTCAGATGTCAGGATAACCTTAAGGATAGATGAAGGGTTGAGAGCCTGTGCCTCATTTCTGAGTTCTCAGCTGCTGTGCCGTGGAAATCCTGTTTACTTTCTGCATCTGCTCCTGCAAGACTCTGGAGCCAGTCTTGAGGTCCTACATCTCTGAAAGCAAGCTCTTCTAGAAGTTGGTGAGCAGAATGCTTTTTGTTTAGAAGTGTGGCTATAAATGTCTTTGTAGTTGATGCACTCTCATCTAGTAAGTAACTATTATTTTTGGGCTCTCTAAAAAGGTAATTATCATCTGATATAATAGTTTAGTCTGTGATGCTTCTTTTAACATATTTGTAAGTTTTAACCAAATGGTTAAAGAAATTTGCTTTTTCACCCTTAAACCTCACATATCCACAAGTCTCTAAATTCCATAGGATGCTATGGATTTCTAGTTGCCTAGTTCATGTCTTTTACTTAGAAAACATCAGAAAACCCAAACTTCTCGTGATTTCAAAAAGTGTAATTGTACCTGAAACTTCTTTTCCTTTAGATTTCTTATTTATGTTTTCTGATAGGTTTTTAAGAAGATTAATCTTTTCAAAAGGATGCTCTAAAAATCTGGCCAATTTGATTATCCTCTTCCAACTTGGAAAAAATATGTATTTAAAATGAGACTAGAATTTGAATGACCTTCTTTCATGGAACTCTGGAAATGTTTTTTGGCTTGCTGTCACAACTGACAAATATATTTAAGAAATAATCTAAAAGACCAATCTTAACAATTTGACTCCTAGACAGAAGAAAACAAAAATCTTTTTATACATAAAACTTACTAAGCATTAATGATCATAGAAATTTTCTTGAGTGTGGGTGCCACATGTCTTATTTGTGGGGTGGGGGCAGATTTTGTTACATAGCAGAATTTTTATTATATGGTGTGTTTCATAATATGGCTACATAAGATCAGACAACACCGCCAGGAATGACAGAGTCGTTACTTATACAGAAAGTCAACTTAAGTTATGCATATTTCGAGACACAATTAAGGTTGATACAAAAAAAGAAAAGCAATTCCTTCTGTTTCTCCATGCTATTCTGCTGTTCTACAAGCCCTGGAAAAGAATTAGATAGGCTTCTTTGCCTTTACAAAAAAGGTCACTTTCTTTTATTATTTGGGGAATGGTTGCTTGGTGCTAGACTGAATTCTGGGGAACCATTTAAGGCTAATACTTCCAAAGGGGTAAACTTGTTCACACTCCTTGAGAGAACTCACAATTCAGATGGGATCTCTATCTCAAAGAGAAATAGGCAACCTATCTTGTTTTCAGGTGTAACTGACTAAATAATAAAAGTGGATTTGTGGGGCAATATATGAGACTTCTGTAATCCTGACAAGAGGAAAGGAAAAATATTTTCAAATGATGTACTATGCAAATACTAATTATTTGGAATCTGATACTTTTGTAAAGGATAATGACAACTGTGTAATTAACTGTTCTAAGAGTTCAAGAAAGCAAACACCTGAGGATAATAAAACAGTTTTCACCTGGGGAAAAGATAAGCTCTGGAACTCAAGAATTACGGTCAGGCAAAAAAAAAAAAAAAAAGAGTTTTAAACTGCTGAGAAATCATTGAAAAAGACTGCTTAAGGTTGTAGAGTGGGATGATTAAATGGAAGGAAATGTTTCAGAGCAAAGAAATATAAAGTTCTTGATGTGACTGTGGCTCATTTTGCTTTTGGCACAAATTGCTGATTAAGATGACTACTTACGGAATTTAATCTGATATTCTTAGTATTTACAAACTAATAAAGCTTCAGGTTAAATTGTTTTGAAAAATAAAGAAATGCTATAAAATGAGTGCACTTCAGATAAAAATTGTGAAGTGCGTGCAACGCGCTTCACAACAGGTTACTTTATTGCCACCTGTGAGGAGCAAGAGGAGGTACTAGAGGTAGGGGAATGAGGTTGGGTTTCCTTATCATGTGACTAGAATCCTCAGTCATGTCTAATCCACAGTGGTTCAATCATAAACAATAAATGCTCACCAGGAAAAGTAAATGATCACAAACAAATATAAGTGTGCAATGAATATAAAAAGAATATAGTCGAGTAAATAGTTTTAGTGTTTTGTTGTATATAGAAGTACAGTAATTGGTTAAGCCACTGGAATTTTTTTTTTTTTTTAGCAAAGTATGCCGTTGGTTCCACAATAAGCTTTCAAGTCATTTCTTTATGGAAAAGGGTAAAGTGAATTCTGATTTGTGTCTTCTGACAAACCATGTGGAGAAGTAACACTTTTAGATACGTGCTTGTTGGTACCCTGCTAAATAGCTAAAGATGTTTTGAAACATACTCAGAGACCTTTGTCACACAAACACTATAGTACAAAGAAGGAAATGACAGAAAATTGGCAAGCATTAGAGGGGACATAGGAGACAGCTTGGCTCATTCACCAAGGACTCCGGACTGTGCTCAAATGGAAAAGCATTGTTTGCCCTTCAGTGCTTGTGATGTTTAAAGGTGAAATTAGGATAGTTTTTAAAAATAAATTATTATTAGTTTCATCTCTTCATTAATGTTGTTCCTTCTCATTAAGTCTTATAAATATTACTTTTCTCATTTAAATTTTTAGAAAATTAAAAAAATATATATTAGTCATGTCATGTTTTACGACCATGACTTAATAAGAACACTTCAGTCTAATTGAAATTCATTTGGAGGTTCCTTTGGTCCCATGTTGGAACTTCACTGTAACTTTATGTAAAATGTAGCAAATGCCATTGCAAGATCTACTTCTTGTATCTCATTCTGGTCAGTTTTAGAAATGAAGTAATAAAAATTAGTGTGTTCAATACAATGGTCTCAGAAAATAGAACCCAAAGCATACTGTCTTTCCAGAGAAGATACAAAATTTTAAGTAAACTGGATATCTACTTTAAGACTGAGCCCTCAAACATGAAATACCTATTTTGTTTGAATACATGATGGAGTTGCTATCTTTCAAATACCTTTATTCATTGACATACTCTTTCAAAAATATTTAATGAACACCTACACTGCTTTAGGAAATGCTATTAGGAGCAATGTTATGCTAAACGTTTATAAGAATCTAGGATCATTTTACAGGTGGTTTTCTGAACCTTGTTCATATAGAATGAAACTTTTGATGAAGGTTAACAAACAAAAACTGTTAGTAAATGGTGAAAGCATATTCATCATTTTATGGACACTTTTCTCCATGACCCCACAACAACAGCTCTCTTAAAGTGTTATCAGTCTCTGGGGGAAAAAAAATGGACCAGATGAGTGACAGTTATATTTCCAGAAGGACTAGAAGGAAGATACTGTCAGAGTTGTTTCCATTGCTTGCTCTAAGCTTCTCGTTTTTGCATCATTTACTCTTAAAATGCTAAGTAACTTCACACAACATAGGAAGCCTCTCCAGAATAAAATATCTGTAGTATGGACTCTAAGCTTTAGGATGGATAACTTCCTAAAATTATTTCTTCTTGAACTATTTCATCTGAAATGGGGAATAAATACTACTCTTGATTTTATCTTGGTCTCTTGGGGAGACCTTTAATTTCTATTAGCCCCATCCTTTTAAGAGCTGTTTGGGCAATAGGTACATCTAAGCAGATGCATAGACAAGGAATTACAGTGCAGAAAGGTATGAGCTGTGATAAGCTTAATATACAGGGATAAGAGCATTCCTTACAGACCTTTGCTATTGCCTAGAGTTGGAGCATCTTGCCTGCATATAAACTCCATAAAGGTAATGGAGCTATTCCATTTGTAACTACTTGTGTTAGTAACAGCAATGTCCCAGTACCTGACTCATACATAATAAGCACTCAATAGATAGATTTTATTCATTTATTTAAAATATTGTCTAAATATTTCCTAAATCAAAATATTCATCTTCTACTAAGGACTATGACTAAAATTTTAAGAATTTTGAATCACGTAAATAACTTAGATACACTTCTTTCTTATGTTTAGCACTTTTTCTAAAAATATCCAAATTGTTGTAGAGCTCTACTATAACATAATACGTAGATCTGTGCAACTTTTTTTTTTGTATTAAATTCTCAGGTAGGTAGTTTAATGGAATGTTACTACTGCTGTTCTTCCCAGCATGTCTGGCTGGGTTTGTTTATTTTTACAATATAGGACAGATCCTCTACTCACAAAATGAATTATGGGATTTAATAGAGAAATATTCTATAATTTACAAGATGCTAAATATATAAACTCACAGATGCTGAGAATGTCTCAGTGAATCAATTCATGAAGCTCATTCATTTCATCTAATGCCCCTCAGTGATGTCCTAGTCCTTTTCCCCAGTCTGCATGCAAAACTTAGATGTGCTTGCTACTGTGCTCAGTCTCTTAGATGTCTTTGCCGCATGTACTGAGTTTTGGATGAAGCCAGAGAGAAACATTTAGCTCAGTCAGTTTCACTCTGGGTCCAAGGGTCATCTTGGAGATTTGCTAATCTTTCCTCCAGGAAAGGGTTGTGATTTCTCCACTTTTCACTTCATGAACAACCACAGCATGCACAGTACTGTTCTTTGCTAGCCTAGTCACGTATCCCCTCAAAACCCTCTCTGAAGTTGGGGGATGGTGACCAGCTGGTGGTAAAAGTACAGGCATCACCCATTTTCTTTCTCCATCCCTTAGTTCCTTTCTGACCTAGACAGCTGCTTGAATGTTCTTTCCCCTTCAGTCTTCCAATCTTTGTGTATTGTATCCTTGTACTGCAGCTCTGTTATAATCATTCAACAAAATTCTATATGGTTTACCAGCTGAAGTTGGGAAACACAGGATTAAGCAAAGTGAAAAATAAATCTTATTATTAAGAGGCAAACAGGATGCTTGCTATAATTCCTCCCATTATCTTCTCCACTCCATTAATATTCCTCTTGAGTATTAAAGGTAGCATTTTGTTCTCTCAACTCTCCCATGCAAAACTTCTGTACATAGTAACAGCAAGAGAGTTTCTGAAGCTGAAATCCTGTAGAATAAATAAAAGCAACTGAAACAATCTGAATGGTCCTTTGAAAAAAAGAAGAAAAAGAAAAGCACTTAATTATTTACCATGGCAAAGCAACAGCTATGAAGCTTGCGTTTTCTTTTTTTCTGAGGCTTAGGGATGGACGTTTACTTTCAGCTGCTCTGCCAAAGTTTACATTTTTTTCATAGCAAAAGCTACAAACAAGAGAAGTGGGGATAGTTCTTAGCACACTCTAAAACTAAGATCTACTGATTTTTTACAAATAAGGACGTGGAGGCTTGTAGAAGTTAGTGACCTTTTATGCCTTTGTCTAGCCATATTGCTTTCCTCAGTTTCCATTTCTGCAGATTTCCTGGGTTCCCATTCCCCATCCCCCACTTTCTAAGTGATATTATCAATTTTCATGACTTCACCTGTAATCTGAATGTTGAGGAGACCCCAGTCTACATCTTAGGACTCCAATCACTCTTCTCAACTTCAGACCCATATATCTCCATGCCAGTAGGTCAAGTTCTCGAGTTGAAAGTATCTAAACTCTTTTTGTTGTTGTTGTTGTTGTCATTGTCGAGACTGAGTCTCACTCTGTCGCCCAGGCTGGAGTACGGTGGCGCAATTTCGGCTCACTGCAACCTCCTCCTCCCAGGTTCAAGCGATTCTCCTGCCTCATCCTCCCGAGTGCTGGGACTACAGGTGCCGGCTGCCACGCCCAGCTAATTTTTTGTATTTTTGGTAGAGATGGGGTTTCACTGTGTTAGCCCGGATGGTCTCCATCTCCTGACCTCGTGATCCGCCCGCCTTGGCCTCTCAAAGTGCTGGGATTACAGGCGTGAGCCATATAACCTTGTTAATGTGTTCTGATTCAAGATGTACATTTTTATGTTCAAAATTAAATTATAATCCCCAAATGAGTGTCTTTTACTAGGCTTCAATTTATCCCAGCATTCAATAATATATATGCGTATAACGTATCCCCTGCAAATTATTTTAAAATAAAATGGTTAAATTTTAATAGCTATTTATTATCTATGTGGTACCTGCAAAGCACTCTAAAAATAATTATGCAAAGTGCCTAGTATTTAATGAGAAGTAAATTACTGGTTGAGGCATACTCTCTAGTGTTAGACTGCATATGTTTGAAACTTAGATCTCTAACTTTCCAGCTCTGTGACCTCTGGTAAGTTAGTAAACTTCTTTGTACCTCTGCTTCCCTATCTGTAACACATGGATAATAAACATGCCTACCTCATAGGGTAACTGTTCAA
Organism: Gorilla gorilla gorilla; assembly: GCF_029281585.2. Classification (NCBI taxonomy): domain Eukaryota; kingdom Metazoa; phylum Chordata; class Mammalia; order Primates; family Hominidae; genus Gorilla; species Gorilla gorilla. Next base: position 108,155,237 of record NC_073230.2, on the reverse strand, counting down.
GATAAGCAACTTAATGCATATAAAATACTCATACAAGTGTCTTGCATATGGTAAGTTCCATAGAAGGGTTAAATATTATTTAAGTTTTACAATAATTTTAAAGTAGATAGTGTTATCTCCATTTTACAAATGAGTAAACAGACTTGGGGAGATTAAAAAATTGGCTCAGGATCTTGCAGCCAGTTAGTGAAAATGTCAATATTAAACCCTGATAGGACTAACTTCACACCACCCCTAAACCTGGTCCTATATTTCCCCTCCAGGTTAATAGTACCTCCTTTTGTCTTGTTACTCAAGCGTAAAACCTGAGACTTACAATTTTTTCCTCTCTACCTAGCTAATTAGTCACCAAGCCTTAGCTATTCATGCTAACTTCTAAATATCTTCCATATCCACTAAATATTTCTGAAATCTTTCCCACATTTCCCACCCCCCACCCCCATAGCCACTTTTTAAGTTCAACTACATAATTTCCTTTCTAGATTATTTTGATAGGTGTCCTCTGGCCTTCTCTCCAATCCATTCTTCATGCTGATGCCAAGGCCATCTCCTAAACCCAAATTTTGTCATGCGCTCCTTCTCTAAAAATCCTTGAGTAGTCCTATGTTGCTTTCAAGATAAACCCATGAGAGAATGAATTCCAGGTAATCAAGGCACACATATAATATAAAGTTTGGTATAGTATGTGTTACATTAGGGCTTCACATTTGTGGTCATTTGTGGCCACTTTTCTGGTGTCTTGTTCTTCCAAAACTCATACACTGTACCGAATCCTTACTGAAACATGTTTCCCTAGTTGTATGTTTATTATTTTGTATGTTTCTTTACGTATCTGTATTTGGGGAAATGCTTGTGATCCACTATACCCTCTCCCACTCTGTACCCGGAGCTGCACAATGCAGTCCTGGCGTAAGGAACCACTTCCTCCACCACTGTCCTTTAACACCTTCTCTCCCTCACCATTCACTCTTCCCACCTGAGTGTAGATGTCACAGCCTATTAGAATTGTCTGTTTATAAATCTGCCTTCCTAGACCTGCTGGGAGCTACTTGAGCGGGGTGTCAAGTTTTTGTTTTGTTGATTCTCATGTTTTCTCCCAATCAGAAGTCCAAACTAAGACTACTTTGGGAATGCATTTAAGTTTACTCTTGCAAGGGCTACTGATGGATAAAATATTTGCCAATGTAATTGGGGGGAATAAAAGCATGTATAAATAAAACAAAGTTGATGATTCAAACTATGATAGCAGAATAATTTCACACGTAATCTGAAGATTTCAACAACAAGAGCTTGATAGGAGACATAATACAGTATTAGAGTCAGAAAAAATAGTTACAAAAAGCCTGAGTTAGTATTTGCCTGTCTTCTGGCTTGTGATCTGTTGGTGAAGGGAGCCAGATGAGAATTTGGTTCAGGTTACAAGTATGATCACCCAGCAGGTGCTTGCTATGTAGGCAAAGGGTTGAGGGCAAGATAAGATTAGGAAAGGACATGCACTGTGAGGGGTGAGCCAAGCTCTGGGTCTGATCTAGGTTTAAAGCCTTCCTTGGAAAACAAGGACTGGCAAGTGAATACTGGAAACTGAAGAGTGAGAAGTATTATCCAAAAGCACACAGCTCACTTTTAACAGCTGATTAAATGAGACTAGATTTATCACAGTAGTTCTCAAAAATTGGCATGAGAATGATAAAAAATGTTTAACTTGGTATTCACAATGCCTTTTTAAAAATTGTTACTATATTGTCATTGTAATTATCATCATCATTACTCTTATTTTGAGTTTTCCTGGTCTATATTTGTGCTCTGTATGTCTCACCTCAGACTACCTAAGATTTTTAGTCCCTTCTAGGAAGTTATTTAAAATCCACCTACAATTATTTTGGTAGCCATTTACTGAGAGGGTAATTTAGCTTCCTAATATTATGGTATTTTTATGTCATCTTTTGTAAATACAAGAATAGTAATATCTTCAATGTAGTGGCTGAGGCTTCTTTCCTTTAGTGAAGTTTTAGTGAAACAGAATTTTCCTCTATCTTCTTTTGAACGTATTTTAAACAGTTATTTTAATTTTATTTATTTATTTATTTTTTATCTTTTATCTTTTTTGAGACGGAAGTCTCGCTCTGTCTCGCCCAGGCTGCAGGGCGGTGGCATGATCTCGGCTCACTGCAACCTCTGCCTCCTGGGTTCAAGCGATTCTCCTGCCTCAGCCTCCCCTGTAGCTGGGACTACAGGCACCGCCACTACGCCTGGCTAATTTTTTGGATTTTTAGTAGAGACGGGTTTCGCTGTGTTAGCCAGGCTGGTCTCTATCTCCTGACCTCGTGATCTGCCTGCCTCGGCCTCCCAAAGTGTTGGGATTACAGGCCTGAGCCACGGCACCCAGCCAGATTTTTTTATTTTTTAGAGACAGGGTCTAGCTCTGTCAGTCAGGCTGGAGTGCAGTGGCACAATCATAGCTCACTGTAATCTCAAACTCCTGGCTTTAAGTAATCTTCCCCACTCAGCCACCCAAGAAGCTAGGACTACAGGTACACACCACCATGCCCAGCTAATTTTTGTGGTTGTTTCTTTTTGTAGAGGCAGCGTCTCTCTATGTTGCCCAGGCTGGTCTCAAACTCCTGGCCTCAAGCAATCCTCCCTCTTGGGCCCCACAAACCACTGGGATTATAGGCATAAGCCACTGTGCCCTGCCTTGAACAGAATTATAATAAAGCTCTTGGGTGTTTTGTGGCCTTTCAGTAGATTCTCTGCCCCCCTGTTGTGACCTGGCCATGTTTCTTGTCTCAGCCTGCTTTTTTCTCCCATATATGACACAGAGGCCCTAACCTCAAAATCGTTGTCCCGTGTCATTTTGCACACCCATAATAATCTCTCCTATTTCTCATCACTGTGGCATCTTCTAATTTTTCTTCTTTGAGTTTCTCTTTAGTCATCTTGAAAATTCTGAGAGATTGTGCTAGCATATACATGAGAGCCTCCTGATAGCACTGGAGTTAGGAGCCAAGTTTCTTAGATGCTTTATTACTGCCAATGTCCTTTCTTTAACCAAAGACCAACAGGAACACACCTGTAGTGAAACAAGTTCATTACTCATTGAAAAGAGAGGGAAGTGTACCATAGGGAACTGACAGTGACCCGGTAAGAAGATGTTAGGAAAAATCTATTCTAGAATTTGGACTTTGGTTGGTTGGTTGGGGAGGGTCGAGGGGGTGATACTGAAGGAAATAGAGATTTGCTCTGAATTAGATGTTGTCAGGAGGCAGGAAAATTTTATGATTGGGTGTCTTAATCTTGGAGGGGGGAAGACTAGACTGAAGCTAAAGCTGTAATTGATAAAGAAGCAGAGTCACTCATAGTACGTGAGAAGGGAATGTGTAGTATCTGTGGCTTTGACAGTGTTCATAATCGTTCTGGGTTCAGACATAAAAGGTCTCATTTTGTCTTGACTCATCATGATCACAGAATGATTTTATCTAAAGTAAATGCTCTATGAATTGTTTGTGTTCAGCAGAACAAACACCAAGGCCAAGCAGTGAGTGCTGGGCCTGTGCCCAGAAACAGCAAGACCTAACTAATAATATCAGGCCAGCTCCTGGGTGATGGGCTGTTTTCTCTTTACAGTACAAAGTTCTTTGTTACTTCAGTAATTAAACATGCACACCTGAAATCCAATTTCCACTACTTTGATGATTGTTGAAATAAGATTGTTTTGAATGTCCTTCTTAAGCTCTATAATATGCTCAATACACTGAGTCCTGTAATACAAAATATCATTCCTGTTATGCTAGCAACCTGAAAAATCACAAGAGATCAGTCCCTGTATAAAAATGACAATGTGCACAAATTGTTTGGGGGCATTTATTCTTTTCTTTGCACATATACCATAAAAATTAATTTGTTATATAAATGAAAAAATTATGCCTTTGGCATATATAAAATACAATGAAATGAAATTTTAATAACTCAAAGCTTCTTATGAAGAAATTAAGGGGTCTTTCTACTTACTATATAGATGAATAGCATGCTAATCAGATTGTAGAATCCTGCAGTTGGGAATTATCTTAAAACGTATTTCTGAAAATATGCACCTCTGTGGAACTTATATAAATGTGGTTAAATATATATACTCAACTTTCTATTTAGATATTCCAGATACCACCTGAAATAGAAGAGATGATCTGACTTTTTCTATTATTCAACCATATACTTTCTTTTGTTGTTTTTATTTCTTTAATTTTCCACATTGACAGATATAATTGTATGTATTCACTGCGTCTTAAATGTATAAGCATTGTGGAATGGGCTCAATCTAGCTATTTAACATGCATGTTATATCACATAGTTATTATTTTTGTGGTGAGAACACTTTATATCCACTAAGCATTTTTTAAGAATTCAGATAGACTTTCATCATAAGCTTTGCTTAAATAAAAAATCTAGTAAGTGATTCAAGTCTGTGATTGAATAATATTCCATATATTTAGGTAGTATATGGATTCAAAATGAGTAGAAATATTGACAAACATCCCATGCTAACAATCTACTTTGTAACTTCTCATAAATCTGTAGAGGAAGTAGTGGTAGAGAGAGGAGGGGAGATAAGGCTATAAATAAACTTGATTCCATGAGTCACACAAAGAAAAAGTATCTTTTCTTTATGGTAATGTAATATTTAAGACATTTGTAATATTCATAATTGTACTACTTTCTTTACATTATACATATATGCTTTTTAAACATGAGCTGCATGATAAATTCAAAGTTTCAGTGCCATATGTAAAATTAAGTTTCTCTATTTTTTTTTTGCATGGAGGTGGGGGTTGCTCTTAAAATATGATAAAGGCAATACAAGAGAAATAGTTTGTTTTAACCACTGCTGTATTTATCATAGTATCTTGTTAATAAGCTACTTTGATTCTACTTTATAGAGATTTTTCCTTTAGTTACTCTTGAAGATATCATCTAAACCAAGAAAGATGTTCATTCTTCTCTTTCTCCTTAAGGTCTATCTTTTCACAAGATCCTACTTCATCTTTCCTATTTTGGAATAAAACATGTAGCTCTGTTTTATGTGAGCCAGAAATAATTTACTGAACAGGAAACTGTAGTTAAGAAGTAAAAATCACAGTTAAAAATTTTAACTTTTAATGGGACAAAGAGGCTTGAATCTTTTACGGATGAGAGATGCTTGTCACAGGCCTAAGAGATGGGGTTTATTTAAGCCTAGTCAGCACTTTTGATTCTTAAATTTGAATAGTTCAAAAGTCAAATTAGAGTAGGATCCTGATAACTGAGTTGATTCCTTGTTAACAGTAATAAAAGGTAAATATTATCAATAAATATAAAATATCTACCAGTTACTTGGGAAGTTAATATAGTACTTTTGGAGTATATTTTATGCAGAACCAAATGCATATAATTAGCTAATGTGCTTTTGGATGTCTATATTTTGTAATAATACTATCTGAAAAGTTGTTACAGATAAACATTTATTATTTTTCTGAAAGTCAAAAGGATATTTTGTATGCCCGGCTTAGCAGCAGTTGTCTATTTGAAATGAAAATAAAAGAGCATTAATGCCAATCAGCTTTCTTACTAGAAATATTCCTGTACTTGATGTTTTTCCACAAACTCTTAACACATCACAGATATTCTTAAACTACTTGTATAAATTATACCAGAATAAAATGGGCATCATTCTCTTTTTTGTTTACATCGAATATTTGTTTCTCCAGAGCACATCCGTATTGTGAAGAAACAATGGTGACTGTTTTTAATTGCAAAAACTACCCAGATTCTTTCTTGGAGAGCCTCCTTGTTTTCCATTGGGTTTAGACATAGGTTCTCTTTCACTCTTTATCCTACATTTTTAGATCATCATAATGTATTTATATTTTATACACCCACTGGCCAACAAGAGAATCTATATATATGTTCACTAAAAAGCAGGTTTATACAATTAGTTTACTCATTCCTTCTTCCTAGTAAGGTTCTTCTTTATTTGAGTCCAGTTCCTGACTCCAGAATAAAAATGAAATTATCAATGTCTCTTGTACATTAGTCTGTGATTCTTTTGCAGGGGCGCCCTCTGTATCTTAATCTTTGCTTCTTCTTCGCGGCTCCATCTTTCCCTCAAATTCCCCACCATGACACTGAAGTACTTCCCCGATTCTGCCCTTCTTTGGAAACCAAATCTGAGTTCCTGACCCCAATTCCAATACCCCAGTTTATAATGTGAAGTGGGAAATTGGGGGATTAAATATTTCCTGATATCAGTTGAAAACTGTGGGTGCCCTTGTTATTTGCTCTGCTACTTGTTAGCTTTATACTGTATTTGTCGCTTCAACGAATGCCAATATAAAAGAAATGCTAAGTCCTTTGTTCCTTTGACCTTTTGTGTTTTTTTTCCCCTCTGCTTGCATAGGGGCGTATCCAGTTTTCATTACTTCTCTTCTGTCTACCCCTGCCGTTATGTTCCAGAATGCCACCAAGATGAAAGCTAACCAAAAGTATTTCTCCCACTTGTGATAATGACTCTTAGGGCTTGCTTTTCAATTTTACAGCCCTCTTTGCCATGGCTGCCACTACAAACTGCAAGCACATTCCCGTTAATCCACTCTGCCTAGAATGAGACCACATTCCCTTCATTAGGCTGAACACAAGTTTTAGTTCAGGGTCTTGTGTCTTTCCCGCATTCATTTATTAGTCATCTAGCTGAATTTCTCAACCCAATTTATTGCTTTTCATGTGACCTTTTAAAAGTACAAACTCGTATCCTGTCACTCCTCCAACTTATAATTATTTAATTGTTCTATTCTGCTTACAGAATAAAGTTCAGTCTCCTTAGAATATCATGCAGGGGGCTTCAAGGTCTGGTATCCACCCATTTTCCTCATTTTTGCAACTTCCCTGAAAACCATTTTTGTACTTTTGCAAGCATATCACTTCCTTTTTGCCTCTGAATTTATGCATGTTGTTCTTTCTGCTTCTATTGCCCTTTTTCCATCTTCTGTGATTAGAAAATATCTATTCATCCATTGAAGCCCTTCTGTTATTTTACAATCTATCTCCTATCAACAAAATCACAATCTATTCAAGACCATATTTTATTCATCTTTGCATGCCAGCGCCATGCTCAAAGCCTGGAGTATGATTAAAGGTCAGTTAGTGTTTGAATTAATAAGTTAGTTCTTTAGTATGTTTCCTTTCTCTTAACTCACAACTTGGAATTGTATTATTTCTTTACTCTTCAGAATTTCTCCCAAAAAATTCTAAGGCGGGAAGCTTCATGAAAACTCTTGGAGTTTTCTCTAATAGTCTTACCAAAACAAATGGAAGACTCTTTCTTGGTTTCCATGATAGCTTTCTTTGTTTCAGATTGGTTAATTTTATAGTTCCCTTTTCATTTGTCAGGATAATTCTGTTTTTAGGAAGGATAGAAGCTTGGACTTAATTTTATTTTGAATTTTGATTTAATTTTGATTTGATTTTATAGCCTTAACAGATAAAACTTTCTTCCTTTCAAGAAATCTATCTTTCCAGGCAATAGGAGATCTTGTGGTATTTCTTTGTTCTTTAGAGTTGATTCTGTAGATACTCCTTGACTTTTTGTTAGGGTTATATCCCAATAAAGCTAGTGTAAGTTAAAAATATGAAAATATCATTGTAAAAATGCATTTAATACATCTAATCTACTGGATATCATAGCTCAGCCTAGCTTATCTTAAATGTGCTCAGAACACTTACATTAGCCCACCTTTGGGCAAAATCATCTAATACAGAGCATATTTTAGAATAAAATGTGGACTATGTCATGTAATTAATCAAATCTAGCATTGAACTATGGTTTCTACTGAATGTATACTGCTTTTACACCATTGTGAAGTTGAAGGGTTGTAAGTTGAGTCATTGTAAGTTGGGGACCACCTGTGTGTGTGTGTGTGTGTGTGTGTGTGTGTGTGTGTGTGTGTGTACATGCGCGCGCACACACACACATGCAATTTGAGCAGATAATTGTGTTATCAAGATGGTATGACAGTCCAATATTTTAAAGTGATTTCTCTAGAGGAAAGTTATTATTTGACAAATACTATGAAAATAAATCTCAAACATTTTCTTAAGTCTCTCGTTGTTATCAGTTGGGATGATTTTGCCTGCAAGTAACAAAGTCCAAAAGAAGCAGTTTCTTGGGTACTTTTTATTTTGTTCATATAATAAGGAGTCAACAGACTGAATTAACCAGCTTGGAATCATCCTTAGGCTCACTGATATTACTTAATTCATAGGACTCTAGGTTGGTTTTTCTTACTGTTACCCTACAAGTGCAAAGTGGCTACGGCAATTGTAAGGATCATGTCTTTATATAACAATGCCTAACGACAGTAAGAAACAAGTTTCTGTCTTGTTTCAGTCTTTTAAAACAGAAAACTATCACTACAGCTCTGTAGCTGACTTGTTTTTATGCCTCAATGTCAGCATTTTGTTATATGCTTGCTATACATCTCATTATCAAGGAGAATTGTGGCTAAAACTAATCAATATTCAACCTATGTAGCTTGGGAGAGGTTTTATAATCACATAGACATGAAATATCTAACACAAAATCAGAGCTCAGTGAGGAGAGATGAGGTGGAAAGAGTGGAAGTAACTTCTGTCATAGTATGTCCTATTCTAATTTACATGAGTTCAATTTTTGAAAATTAAAATATATGTGTCCTCACACACAGGGGAACAACACACATGGGGGCCTTTCAGAGGGTGGACAGTGGAGGGAGAGAATCAGTAAAAATCATTAATGCGTACTAGGCTTAATACCTGGGTGATGAAATAATCTATAGAACAAACCTCCGTGACACAGTTTACCTGTGTAACAAACCTGCATCCTGCATGTGTACCCCTGAACTTAAAAGTTAAAAAAAATAAAATAAAATATATGTATCCTCAAAATAATTTTTAAAGAGTAAAACTGCTGTGAAGGGCCAGGCACGGTGGCTCACACCTGTAATCCCAGCACTTTGGGAGCCTGAGGTGGGTGGATCATCTGAGGTCAGGAGTTCGAAACCAGCCTGGCCAACATGGCAAAACCCCATCACTAATAAAAATAAATAAATTAGCCGGGCATGGTGGCGGGCGCTTGTAGTCCCAGCTACTTGGGAGACTGAAGCTAGAGAATCGCTTAAACCCATAAGGCAAAGCTTGCAGTGAGCCGAGATTGTGCCACTGCACTCCAGTCTGAATGACAGAGCGAGACTGTGTCTCCAAAAAAAAAAAAAAAAATTGTTGTGAGAAAAACAAGCTCTTCAAACGTACATTGGATGCTGAAGTTTCTATTTCTCACTTGACTATGATATTCTTTTCAATTACATCTGTGCTGCGGTCTTCTAGGGGTTTGTCATTAAAGAAAGGTCAGACTGATAAGATAGTAAAGTGCCAAAAGTTGGTCATGCCTAAATTCATTGGAAAAATTACTTAGTTTAGGACAGAACTTTATTCCATTTATGTAAAGATGATTACTATTTTCTGTCATGCACAGTACATGTTCTTTCATGAATATTGTTAGGAGAGAGTTTATAAATTTCATAAATGCTTTTGGTTTTTTTTACACTGTTTCATATGGATAGTAATAGATTATAGTGTGATATATATGTTTAGACCCTGCATTCATGGTCTGAATGCAGCAGCCAGCATTTAACTCTTAGCTCAGCACTGTTCGTCTTTGAGCAATTTAGCTAACCTCATAGAGCATCATTTTTGCCATTTGTAATACTCTGAAAATAGTGACACTTAAAGAGTGTTGTGTATTGTGTTCTGACTGCTACACTGTTCCCCTTTCTTGTTCCCTTTCCTGGAGCCACCCTAGTCCCTGAGACATGACTATATTGAAACTAGGTCAATTTATAACCCTACAATGGCCTCTAATGTTCAAGTGAATGGAAGTGTCACACATCTCTTTAAATAAAAAAACTAGAAGTGATTAAACTTAGTGAGGAAGGCATATTGAAAGCTAAGATAGGATGAAACCTAGGCCTCTGACACCAAACAGTTAGCTAAGTTGTAAATGCAAAGAAGATGTTCTTGAAGGAAATTAAAAGTGCTACCCCAGTGAACACACAAAGGATAAGAAAGTCAAACTGCCTTATTGCTGATATAGAGAAAGTTTGAATGGTCTGGATAGATTAAATCAGCTACAATATTCCTGTAAGACAGAGCCCAATCCAGAGGAAGGTCTTTACTCACTTCGATTCTATGAAAGTAAAAGAGGTGAGAAAGCTGCAGAAGAAAAGTGTGAAGCTCACAGAGGTTGATTCATGAGGTTTAAGGAAAGAAGCTGTCTCCATAACATAAAAGTGCAAGATAAAACATCAAGTGAAGAAGCTGCAGCAAGTTATCTGGAAGATCTAGCTAAGATCATTAGTGAAGGTGGCTACACTAAACAATAGATTTTCAGTGCAGACAAAACAGCCTTCCATTGGAAAAAGGTGCCATTTAGGACTTCCATAGCTGGTGAGGAGAAGTCAATGCCTGGTTTCAAACCTTCAAAGGACAGGCTGACTCTCTAGTTAGGGGCTAATGCAGCTGGTGACTTTAAATTGAAACCATTGCTTACAACCATTATAAAAATCCTAGGGCCCTTCAGAATGATTCAAAGTCTGCTTTGCTTGAGCTTTATAAACGGAACAACAAAGCCTGGATGCCAGCACATCCGTTTACAGCATAGTTTACTGAATAATTTAAGTCCACTGTTGAGACCTACTGCTCAGGATAAAAGGATTTCTTTCAAAATACAACTGATGATTAACAATGCAGCTGGTCATCTGAGAGCTTTGATGGTTATGTCCAATAAAATTAATGTTGTTTTCATGCTTGCTAACACAACATCAGTTTTATAGCCCAGAGATCAGAGTCATTTTGACTTTCAAGACTTATTACTTAAGAAATAGGAGGTGGGTGGTCACTTGAGGTCAGGAGTTTAAGACTAGCCTGGCCAACATTGCAAAACTCTGTCTCTACTAAAAACACAAAAATTAGCCAGGCATGATGGTACATACCTGTAGTCCCAGCTACTCGAGAGGCTGAGGCAGGAGAATCGCTTGAACCCAGGAGGCAGAGATTGCAGTGAGCCTATTTTGCACCACTGCACTCCAGCCTGGGTGACAGAGTAAGACTCTGTCTCAAAACAGAAAAAGAAAAAAAAGGCTATAATTTCCATGGATAGTAATTCATGTGATGGATCTGGACAAAGTAAATTGAAAACCAACTGAAAGTAATTCACCATTCCAGATGCCATTGATAATATTTGTGATTCATAGGAAAGGTTGAAATATCAACATCAACAGGAGTTTGGAAGAAGTTGATTGCAACCATCATGGATGACTGAGGGTTACAAGACTTCAGAGAAGGAAATAACTATAGATGTGGTGAAAATAGCAAGAAAACTAGAATTAGAAGTGAAGCCTGAAGATGTGACTGCATTGGTGCAATCTCATGATAAAACTTCAGTGAAGAAGAAGAAGCTTTTCTAATTGAGCAAAGAAAGTGTTTTTGTTTTTGTTTTTTTTTAGATGAAATCTCCTGGTGAAGATGCTATGAACACTGTTGACATGATGTGTAGGGAAAAACTTTCTAAACCATGTTTTTCCTCTGCCTCATGCCACAACAATCATCACAAAAGCAGAGTTCGATGACAAGAAGTGTGGGGGTTTTCCACACACACACACCAAGCAGCAAACACCAGCTGGATGTCATCCAACTCGTTCCGACACTATCTACATGGAAATAGTTAGATCCCACAGGTTGGGAGCTTAGTCCCCAAGATTGCCCCCTTCTTTCAACACTAGTCACAAGTCCAAGTCTCCAGGACTACCGACCAGCTTCAAGTTGGGGTTCTCATTACCCCCTCTTTGGGTTTGATTAATTTGCTTGAAGCAGCTGACAGAAGTCAGGGAAATGCTTATTTATGTTTACCAGTTTATTATAAAGGATACAAATGAAGAGATGGATCAGGCAAGGTATGGGGGAAGGTGTGTGGAGCTTCCATGCCCTCCCTGGCATGTCACCCTCCAGGAACCTCCAAGCATTCAGCTATCAAGAAGCTCACCAAACCCAGTCCTCTTGAGTTTTTATGGAAGCTTCCTGACTTCAGCATTCCTTCCCCCAGGATGTAGGGTGGGATCCTGTCTGGGGAGAGTCTTGAGACTAACAATCAGAAGAGAGGGGAAAGATTAGGGTCCTGCCTTGGGGCAAGTGAAAGGAGGGCTAGAGGGAGATTCTGTTTTCTGAGGCCTGATATACATGATAACAAAAAATCTGTAACTAGGGTTAAGGGAAATATGAACCAGAAAAGGTGGACAAAAACCAATATATATCATAACACCACATGTGACAACAAAGAATTTATAATATTACATAAAGTTGGTTGATGAAGCAGTGGCAGGGTTTGAGAGGATTGTCCCAGTTTTAAAAGAAGTTCTACTTTGGGTAAAATGCTATCAACCAGCATTGCATGCTATAGAAAAGGCAAACAATTTTTCCAAGTGATGTGGCAAACTTTATTGTCTCATTTTAAGAAACTGCCACAGCAACCCTGACCTTCAGCAACCACCACCTAGATCAGTCAGTAGCCATCAATATCCAGGCAAGATTCCCTACCAGCAAAAAGATTATTATAATTGTTAGCTTTTTTTTAGCAATAAGGTATTTTAAAGTATGTACATTTTTTAATGGTATGGCACACTTAATAGACTGCAGTATAGGGTAAACATACTTTTCTATGCAGTGGGAAACAAAATTTGTGTGACTCAGTTTATTGTGATATTCAGTATATTACAGCAGTCTGAAACCAAACTTCCAGTATCTGCAGAGGATGCCTATATTCTGGGCATGTTTACATTTATCTAATTTTCTTAACATTTTCTAGTGTTATCTCATCTGTAAACATGTGACTAGCAATAATTTATAGAATGCTTTGGGACAAATAATACATGGAAGCATTTAACATGATAGCTGACTCGTGGTAATAGGTGAATAAATATTTGTCCCCTTCTGTATCATTTGATAGAATTTTTCAAGTTGTCTCACATGTGAGGGACAAAATAAATAAATGTTTTAGAACAAAAATAAGGTATTATGTTTAATAATTTAAATAATTTAAAAGTCATTTATATTTTTTTAAAAAAATCCAAAGAACACTAGAGAATCAAAATAATTTTAAAAATTAACTTCATACTAGTAACAGGCCACTAGTAACAGTGTATGGAAATGAAAAAGAGGTATTATTCCAGTTATCCAAGAGCTTAATATTAAGTTAACTAGCGAGAGTGGCAAGAGGCAGCCAAATGCCTAGGCAGATAGTGGCAGGTCCCCACTGAATCCCACCTCTAGCCGAAGACAGTTTAAAGCCTGAAAGCCACGCTACAAGTTAAACCCTCAGACTGCATTGAGAACTTGTCTTCCTGTTTGGCGTGCTTTCCTCTGATTGATCCCCACCCTTCACCTATTTTATATATACCTTCCCTTTCCAAATTGGTTTTTCACACTCTCGTGCCCACCTTTGAGTGGTGTCTGTGCTTTAACCTTTTTTACAACCAGCATACACTCCCCATTCTGAGTCCGTAAAAGTTCCCATACCCAGCCACATGGGGGACTTTCCCACCTTCAGGTGGGGGGATCACCCCTGCATCTCCTCTTTGCTGAAAGCTGTTCCATCACTCAATAAAATTATTTTCTGTCTTCCTCACCCTTCAATATTCACCATATCCTCATTCTTCTGGGGCATGAGACAAGAGCTTGGGAAATGCTGAATGCTGGTATAAGCTGGGACATGCTAGTGTGGCCAAGAGAGGCCCAGGTGGGGCATGGCTAGCCGAGGGTCCCTGGCTTGCAAAGAGACCACGAAGAAAAATCTTACATTACTAGCATTGCTGAAGGAGAACAAAGAGGAATAATGGCATCCACCAAAAATCAAAGCAATACTGTCTCAAACATTACAGCAGAACTTGGAGAAAGGTGTTAAAAAGAGATAAAAAGTGGAAATAGAAAAAAGAGCAAAACGAAGCAATATTCTAGTTACATTTTTAAAAATAATCATTAGGATGATTTAGAACAAGTGTTTGTAACTCTGGGGGTCTCTGAACCCTCATTTGTAGGACTAGATGTCTGCAGTGAGAAAATAAGAAAGGAAAGAGAAGAAATGTATTCTACACAGAAGTAGGGGAAAGTTCCTTAAACTATGAGTCACAGCTATTTATATCCGAACAAATGTGCATTTCCTATTAGTCCAGGAGAGTTTGTGGTCTTCTACCCCTGCATTTATATAAAGAATTGTCCTGTGCGTATAAGCTGCATCTCCAGAATATGAACTCCTTGAAACTACCTAGCAACACTTAAGTACCTAGACCAATTTGGACAGACAGCATTATTGGGTTGTCTTGGTAAATATTGGTAACTTCAATAACCAAGAATGCTCTAAAATCTATAGCTAGACAACAGGCTATCTCTGAACTAAACTTTAGACAACAGTCCTTGGTAGACTTTTTTTTTTTTTTTTACTCTGTTATGTAAAAGTAGAGACTTATCTAGTAATAATTCTAGCTGGTTCATAAATCTCTGATACCATTAATTTCTCTATTGAAGATCTCATTGTTAGTATTTATTATACCAATCTTCTGTTCTAAAGAGATAAAAAATAACTAAATTTTGGACTTCTATTAAAGGCTAGGGACCAGCTCTAGAATGAATGTTCTCAACCAGGGTGACTGTCCACTTCATGAAAGTAGACTAAAAATACCAAACTCTCATATATACACAATAATATATATCAAAGTATTTGAAGTACATTATAGAAATCCTCACAGTAAGGGTCACATTTTCTTCCACTTTGTGGCAGAGTTCTGAGCATATAGTGACCATGTGATAAATATTAATTCAGTATGTGAGTGTATGAGGATGTATTTCATCAATATTCTTTGACTGCCTTAAGTGTTCTGGGAAAAAGCCATATTTTTGGTCTCATTTAGCATATACTGTAATTAATACTTATTTTTAGGGTGTATTTATTTTTGTTTTAATTTATTCGATTTGTGTTGCATATACAATATTGTACCCATCAAATATTGCTTAATTCTTTCATACTGCAAAATAAACAGCTATTATAAGCCTGAACTTGTTAGTCTTGCTGGGCCCTGCCCAAGGTTGCCCTCATCTCCAGCTTTCCACAAACTGGAATATTCACTGATGCTTTGTTTCTTCTCCCAGACCAGGATACATGTTGTTATGTGGTTCCTAGGAGGACTGTAAAGTCCTCTAACAAAGACACAGGATGGAATGAATCAAGGGAATTACTATGAGAAAGTAGGGATATCCCTGGAGAGGGGACTGTTTCTGTGTGCTTTTAGACGTCACAGAGTAATTGTTTCTTTTTTTAAAGGAAGGAACTAGGGTGAAGAGCAACTCATTTTTAAGCTGGAGAGGTTAACAAACACTGGCTGCAGGATTTACTTTGGTTTAGGAATACCACTGTCTCACAGGAGTGTCAATCAAAATTCCACAGCCATTCTTCGACACTAGGAGGTGGGACTGACTGATGGACAGCAGTGATTTGACCCAGCACTTGGGGCAAACACAACCAGAGTCTTCGGTGTTAATTCCCTGGTCTTCCCAACTAGCATTCGGAAAGTGCATTAACATTTGTGGCCTTGTGCTCTTTCATCGGACTTCTAATGGTAATTATGCCTGTGTAATCACAGTAAAGTTACCTAATCTAAATATGTAAGATTTCACACTTTGCTTGCAGTACTTAAAATTTCCTACTTTGATCTGACTTTTGCTTTCTTCTTGTCCAGTTTAATATATATTTGCATTTCTCTCTCTCCTCTCAGGGCGTAGAATTTATGGAGTATTGTAGGCATTTAGGCAGCCTGTTTCAAACTTTTAAATAAGAAGTTGTATCTAAAAGAAAGTAGAGGGATGAGTCACATGATTTTTACTATGAGTTCTCAGTAATTGTTATGTTAATAAGTGGTAAGAAGGCATTCAAAAATATTTGAAATAATCTAAGTGCTCCAACATACACATGCTTATATGCATGCAACAGTGGAGGAATATCTTAATAGGGCAAATTCGTGTGCAGCCATCTTTTATTCTTAGGAATATATATATCCTGCCAGATATGGTCATCCCAGCACTTTGAGGCCAGGAGTTCGAGACCAGCCTGGAAAACATGGCAAAACCCTGTCTCCTGTCTCTACCAAAAATACAGTAATACAATAGTAGGATATACTTCCTAGTATACCCTAGGAAGACTGTTAAGTTATAGATAGTCACTTTTTAGCCAAAGATGTATTATAATGAATATGATTATAAAAATTTAGATTCTCCTATATTAATATTGTAAGACAGAGTGGTTGACTTCTCAATGTTGGAGCAAGCAGAATCTATCCTCCCCTGCTTTTGATGTTCAATAGTGACAAGTAGAGGTCACACGCAGTCTCTGCTGCTGGCATTCCTGGCATGGTCACAGTGACTACTGTGACTTGTTTGAGAGGTGACTTTGAACATTTATTTTACTTTCAGGTTAGATAATTTAGTCATTGTATTGGCTTGGGCTAGTGAATCTTTGTTACAACAGCCAATAGGATATATGAAGTAATGTTTTAAAAAATTAGCCATTAAAGACAGTTTTCAATTTGCAAACCATTTCTAACATGTTTTCCATGGTAAGAATTAGCTACACAGAATGATACTGGGAAATATAGAAAAATGGGGGGTACTGGAACTAGCTAAAATTTTACAGATTACAGGTATAATTGTTTTGCTGGTCACACATGATTATTTCTATTGGTTACATTTTATTTGGACTTGTATTGTGATACATTGTTCTATAGAAACAAACTATATGCCTTAACTTTGTTGTGATGATCTAGAACAGTTGGAAACTGAGCCTGATGTATTAAAAGAGATTACAGGAGGCCATGGTTTGCCGCAGTGGGCATTGTGTGAAGATAAGTGACTGAAGAAGGTGTTTATAGACAGACGCAGGAAATGCTAATGCATGCTCATTCAAAAAATCATAACCTTGCTTGTATTTCAGATCTGTGCAATTCTATTTGTCATTTGGATGGCTAGTATTGTGACTCAAGTATTCTAGACAAGCTGTGATTAAATATTTCAACAGAAGACCTCAAAGAATTATTGATTTATAATTACCCACGTTACCTATGCTACAATAATTAGAAACAAAGAAATTGAAGTGATGTACTGTATAGTAATGCTACTAAACAGATATATGTTTATATGAAAAGGCAAGGAATTTATGAAGGCTAGTATTATGTAAATGACTGTCTCTAAAGAATTGGATGATATATTGCATTTTGTTCATTGATTCAACAAATATTTGTCTGCCCAATACGTACCAGGCACTGACCATTTCCTGTAACTAACTTCATCCACTTAGCACTGCGAATAATCCAATAATTCCCCAGGACAAATATTATTATTCAATAAATTAAATGAGTATCAATACAGGGGGGTATTTTACAGAAATCACTGTTCTCCTGGGTAATCAGGGGATCTGCCATTGAGTTTGGTAGCACAGATTTTTGTATTTTTCCTTAAGGGATGATGAAAGATCAGTGGACTCCTAACTATCTGCAGTCTGTGGAGTCTCAGGTTGCTTAGAAACTCAGCGACTGTGGGCTTGCTATGGCAACCCAATTTATTAGTGACTGCAAAACTAACTTAGCTGGCATTGTGGCAAATCTCCATATTTTGCTGGTAAGAATATTCAGATAAGTTCTTCTATCATACTAGTATTATATTATTTACACTATTGAGCTAAATATTTATCAAATTTTGAAAATAATAAATTATGATTTATAATGGTCTAGAACTACATGAAAATGAAGCTTAAATTCTGAATGTATTTTTAGATTTCCAATTTACACTGTCTGCCGGTTACCAGGCCATTGCCTTAGCTTAAATCTACAGTACGTGGTTTATGATTTGTACTATATTTAAAGCATGATAAAACGAAACTAGTACAGTCTATTATCTATGTGCTAAAAAAATGGTCTGCAAATTTAGCTTTAATACTTCTATCCAATTAATAGATAAATTTATGTATATATAGTATAATTTAATAATTTTGTTTTACATTACAAACTTCATATATAATTGTAAGATTTTACAGTATTATGTATTTTTAAAATCTTATGTCTTAATATACCACGTAATCTGATACACAAATGTATTAGAAAACCACTTTACTTGAAAAGTACATTTTTGCAATTGTGGGAAAGACATTAGGGAACATATTCTCAACCTTTGTTTGAGTATTTGTTCCCTGTAGTACATTTACAAAAATTTTGCCCTTTCTGATTTTAGTCATGCTTTTAGGTTCTGTTGTTTTACATGCTAACAAGTTCTATTGTTTTACACTATATATAAACTACAATCTTCTCTGTACCTCTTCATATGTAAGTATTGCATTCATCTTATCTCCCTATTGATTCCAACTTTTTGTTTTTATCACAGTCAATAGCAGAAGCAGAGCCAGCATTCTCTCCTGAGACAGACTATTACAAGGTTCTATTTACTGTCCTTTTCTCCTGGGTTTTGGCATTTATGCATTTTGTTTTGATATTTAAGACTTCATCATATTAAAGGTTCTCTTGAGATTGAAACAATCAGTCTGACTCAGGTTTTTACAGGACAATGCTACATTTGATTATATTTTAAATTTTTTCTTTATATTTTATCCATTGCCTCGTAATTCTGCAAATGATGAAGTTATTTTTGAATCCTCTAGTACATCAGTTCAACTAGGCTATGCCCCTGTGGTTGACGATATGTCTCATCTCACAGAGGGAAACAAGTACAAAGAGAGAACTTAGGTTATTTTCTTGGAATTAATTCTCATTGGAACAGAAAAGCCAATTCCCAGGGGTCCTTGCTTAAGCCTCCAATTAGTACACCATATTCACCCCCTCCCTTAAAAGAGGGGCTTTTTTTTTTTTACTTAGACTACAGACCCACTGCTCTTTAACAGAATAAATGAGCAGTCCAGAACACTAAACAACCCAAAGGAATCAAACTCTTATCAAGGGATCATGTGTGTTAGCCTTTAAGGAGATAGTAGATCGGCATGTAAAAAAAAATTAGGTGGTAGGTTACAAATATTCAGAAGACTTGGAGAGGATTTTCAACAGGCAAAAGCAAAACAATACAACTATTTAATGATACACATTTAGTGTTTAATCATGCTTTTTGGTGTGACTGAATTATTTTAATACATTTTACAACACTTTATTTTAATCAATATGTCTGTTTCTGCCAATGGATACATAAACACAACTGGTACATTGCATCATTTAAAATATTTGGGAAAAGCTCATTGTGTAGAAGCATGTCATTCATTCTTGTATTACAGTTAATACCTGTGAAAGGGAAGAATTAAAGCCCTTTATAAGAATATTTTCTAATGTGGAATAATCAAACTATTTACCTGTTTGCTACTTGAGATTTTTGCTTAAAAAAGAGTACATCTGTTCTTTATTCCATTACATGCATGATGTCTATTAAACATGAAAAATGCACATCTGGAAAATCATCAGTGCATTTAAACTTGATCAGATACTGGAATAAACAAAGGTACTTCGTCTCCTACAAAAGTATTTAACATATACATGCATGTCTTTTAAAAATCTATGCTGTGATACATAGAGTTACCGTTTATTCAGCATCAATTTTAAAAAAAATTTGAGCACTTGTTAGGTATCAGGCACTATTTAAAACTCTGGAATATAATGCTAAATGCTACCAGCATGATCCCTGGTAATATGTTATAGGGAGTTTCATTGTGACCTACTCTCTTGCTACTTATGAATGAACAGATGATGAATTGAGCTATTTTGGAATCCTTTCTATAAGTGGAACACTAAAATATTCTAAAGCTATATAAATGAGTAAAATACAGTCACATGGTATATGTGCTTCATGTTATATTAATATCTATATTTGTTACATAGAGTGTAGAAAACCATATTGCAGAAACACTTTTTTTCTCCTCCTTTAAGAGACCTGGATAAGCCATGTTTCTTGACTGCACTTACGAGCTAGAAGTTTGATTAAGTGTTTTAGTTTATTAAAAATACCTGTGATCTAATGCCTATGTTTTAAATAGAATCACAAGGTATCAGCTTGTGTGCTTTCAACCTGTGAACCCCAAATACCTAAGACAGATCCCAGTTAATTTAATCCCATGTACCCACGGTAGTCAGAGCACAGTTTGGTTTTATGCATTTTAGGAAGACCTGAGACATCAATCAACATATGTAAGATGAACATTGATTCAGTCTGGAAAGGTGGGACAACACAAAGCAAATACAGGACAACTCAAAGTTGGCAGGGGGTCCCAGGTCATAGGTAGATAAGAGACAAATGGTTGCACTCTTTTGAGTTTTTGACTAGCTTCTCCAAAGAAGGCAATCAGATAAGCTTTTATCTCAGCGAGCAGAGGAATGACTTTGAATAGAATGGGAGGCAGGTTTGCCCTAAGCAGTTCCTAGATTGACTTTTTCTTTTAGCTTAATGATTTTGGGGTCCCAAGATTTATTCTCCCTTCACAAACCTAAATTAGCTGAATCAATAGGAGGACAGGTTTGCCCACAGAATTGAAAACTCCAGTGTTAGCACTCTTCCGGCACAGGTGGATCAGATTGCTGGCTCTTCTTAACTTTCTCTGCTCTCTCCTTATTTGGATGGTAGGTTTGACACAGGCTGGCTTTCCTTGAGGTTGTAAGAGGGCCTCCAGCAGCATGGCTGTAGGCTTCCTCCTTATACATAAGCAGTGGGGATTGGAATAGAGAATAGATGATGATAGAAAAATCAATTCCCACTGCTTTTCAACAAAGGAGCACATTTTCACGAGTTCTGGGCAAATGAATGTCCTATAACACTCTCTATTTAATTAAATGAGAATATTAAATAGTACCTTGACATTTTTAGAGGCAATAACACATTAATAGCTCCACATCAACATGTGGAGAAACTTTCGAATCTTTCCCTCTGAACTTAGTGTTAAAGGACATCTCTGGAAACTAACCAGCCAAGCAAGACTTTCTGGAAAACAAGGTACTCCTCACTACACAAGATGAATTATAGATGTGGAGTTGTGAAGTCTTGAAATGTTGCTTTCTTTCCTCTGGAAAATGCTTAAGCATATTGAATTAGCCCTTAGAGGTTATAATTCAGTTAACTGAGATGGCTGAATTTTGTCAGATTTATTCATTGTTCTTCATGTGTACAAATAGAAGCAAATCCCTCAACATACACCTTAACACTCGTGTATTGGATTATTCTAAAATAAAAATTGCCTATTTTTAGTTTAAATCTTATTCACCTAGATTGTCTGGAGACTGATAAATTCAATAGTAGCCTTTTTTTTTTTTTGGTATCATGAAAAAAAGTATTCTAGGTAATTAATTTGCATCAAAAGACTTAGAAAGAAAACCACTGCTATATTTCTTTTATTTTTCACCTAACCTAGATGACATGGCAGATAAGCTAGGGAAAAATTAGTAAATAGCACAAATTTCATCTTCATTTTTTGAATTTTAATAGTTTGAAGAATTAAAATATTTAATACTTAGGGTGCTAAATGTGAGGTTAAGAGACTAAGTAGAAGAATAAGGTTTAGTTTTGGCTGAAATATTTTTTGATGATATTTGCGGACCCATCATTGTGTGTCAAACTGTCACTGGGGTGGTATGCCCATCAAAACAAGGATCTGTTAAGTGGATAAAATGAGCACATCCATAAAAGGAGTAGAAGAGCTAATGAACTTACAGTTTCTTCTAATTTAGAGATATTTGTGTTTTTCTTTGTGGAATTGTATGAAGTTGATTTGGAGACAGTTACAAATTTACATACCTAAAACCAGGTACCATTTTGAAAGAAAATTAAGATAAAAATGAGATGTCAAATAGCCAAAAATCAACAGAACAGACAAATGTAGGATAATCAAAGAAGAAAAAATTAAGAGAAAAGTCTATACTGAAAGCTTATTATAAAAACCAATCTTTTGGGATGTGCTTCTCTATAGCATGGGAAATACTTGATGCTTTTAATTTGGGATTCCAGAAATGGTGTGGTTTCCATGTTTTTATGGATTTATTTCACCTCAAATTTTTGTTCACTGCAGGCTCCTTTCCTCCTGCCTATTTTGATTACCCAATTTTCCCGGAGGGGTTGTTGAAAATGAGAGGAAAACAGGCCTAGCAATGATCTTGGATCAAGTCCAGAAAATGTTCTTATTCCTTGGAATACATTACATGGAGGATGCCACTCCAAGCCTTGTAAATGCAGCTTGGGAAAATAAATACGCTTAGAGTATTCACTCTGAACACGAAAGCACAGTGTGGTTAACAACAGGAGAATTGCAGAGTATGCCGAAACATAGAAAACATAAACATTTCAGTTTAGATTTATTATCTTCACCCATGAACTGGGGCACTGTGGAATAGAACAGTTTGCAAACCTACATAACACAGCTGAGAGACCTTGGGCTCCAAAAGCCAACAAAACATCGTGTCTGAGAAGTCTCTGAGGATCTAAGTACAAATTGAGCAGTGCAAAAGTAGCAGGGCTAGTGGTGTCTTTTGAGAGTGACATTCTGTAGCAATTAAGATTCCATACCTACTATTGTTTACTTAATTCACAACCCCAGAATACAAAAGAAAAGTGACATTCAGAATCTGAAATGGGATGATCACAGCAAACATGTTTGAGTCCTTCCTTGTTTGCTGGAGAACAATGAGGATGATAGACACTTTCATAAAGGCAGGGCTCATGATAACTAAACCTTCATAGGAGAGTTAGAAGGATGAAAGATTTCTTTCTGCATAACCACAAGGTAAAGTATTTTATCAAGTCCATTGTAACTGCTCCATAATGTGAAGCAAATTTTAAATGCTGCTACTTAAGTTTCAGGGCTAAAATGAAGTTTAATAGGTAAGTTAGACTTCTCTATTATTCAACATTTAAATGTGGAAATTCCAAAGTGAAGGTTTTACTCTACTGCTGATAAGTTTGCAATTTTTTTTTTTTATTTCAAGAAGATAACCAGCTATCACAAAGACACATACAGGACAGTTGAAGGGTTTCAATGTTTTAGAATGATTCTGAAGTTCTAAGATATTTGTCTCATGTATTATAGAATAGTAGTCTGCCACTTTTCATTATCTGAATTCTAATATTTTCTAGAATATACTCATGTAAACATGATATAAACAAAGTGATTTAAATAATTCATAACATTTCCAGAAAAACATTTCTGGAAGTTTTATATATATTTTATATATATACATAAATGATATAAATAATGTACAAAACACACATATTTGTATTTTTTTTACAAAGTATTGTATAATGCTTTGTTAAAACCAAAAATGCATTTAGTGTAAGATGTTCCCACTGTTAATTCTATAGATGCTTAGAAATCTTAAGAATATGTGTCAAGTTATTGCAAGGTATTCATTTGAGAAGTAGCACTCCAAACTAAACCTGTTGGTCTCTTGGAAGACAGAAAACTGAAGCTTGTCCAAGAGCAAAACCTTCCCTTAAGGTTTTTGAGAACCAACCTGGAAAATGATGTTATGATTTCACTATAGGATTTGATAGATTGTTTTATATTCCTTTGAAATTATTAGCAGAAGCTGCTGTGCCACTCAAGTGCAGGGTTTGTGCCAAATAATTCTGTGAAGTCTCAGGGCAGAATGATCACTTCTCCATTTAAAAAAAACGAAACAGAACAAGAATGGTATCACAGATGTATTATTTCCTGTGTTTCTTTTAAATTATTTTTGTATGCTTCTTAGAAACTTCACCCCACAAGCTTTAAAAAAAAATGTAATCAGGCATGCTTCTGTGTTCCTGGAAAACGTTTGTGTGTATATACACATGCATATCTGCATATGTATTTCAGTCTTTTAGGAAGCTAATGCCCAAGTGTTCTGTATCTTTAAACTTGAGGTAACAGATGATCAGCTGGTGCAGACGTCAATATAATTTTTTAAAAGATAGACTTGCCAGTGTGGTTTAGTGTGTGTATTTATTAAATGGAACAAAAAATCATTTTATGTCATCCTTCATCTGATTTCTTTATATTTTTCTGTTTTAATATATTCATCATGCTGATCAATTTTTTATGGTTTAAACAAAATAAGAAAAACCTAATATTTTAGCATTTTAAAACACATCATTATGGCCAAGCCTAGAGCCAATGCAAAGTTAAATTATTTCTCTGAACCTTCTCAAAATTATTTATTTTATTTTAAAGACTCCACTTTAGGGACCACCTTTTTAATCCAGGGCTATTATAATATTTCTCAGAACTAAAATTTGTGGTACCCTTAATGACAATGAATTTTTTCTTTCTGCCCGGTAAAATTCAAAATTAATTAATTGCTATTTTTTTCTCAACGTTTAAAAAACTTGGTGCTCATCAACTAAATGCTTGTTTTGGCTATGAATTATTGATTTTTTTCCTGCTATTTCATCACACCATGCTTTGAGACCTAGTTATTCTTTTACCTAAATGTTTCTGTTTTTTCCTCAAATAATTTCCTATCTACTCTATGAACACAGTTTACCTAACTATGCTGATCATGGCATTTCCTTATGTTTCTTACCATCATTTAAATGTTGACTAATTTTTTTTCCTACTTAGAGAATTGTTTTTGCAAGCTGTTCAAGTAAGAATTAGGTCTGCCAACATTTTTAGATGGCCTGTAAAATTTACATAATGATTTGGCCATGCCCACATGAGAACTACCTACATATACAGAAGTGCTCTCTTTAATCTGTTACAAGCATGACTTCTATTAAACCTATCGGTAAGATTATTTTCTACTTTTAATGCAGTATGTTTGTTTTCATCCTGACTTTTGATTCATTAGGCCATGTGGTTTAAGTCTAAACTAAGTTACTCTGATATTCGGAATTTCACCTTTAATAATGTTCTGGAAATTTTCTTTTAAAGGTGATATTAGAAATCTCCATTTCAGTCTCTCAGCATTTCACTAGCATTACATGATGCTCTTGTCTTTTGCAATTTAATATTTAAATTACATAGATATTTTTTATTACTGCATGTGAAGTCCTTCCTCAACTCATAAAGCAGTTAGAACATACTAATACTTTAATACTTCTATAAGTAACGAGCTAGCAACTGAAAAATGTTCATATATTATACATATATAAGCATAAGTGTGTATGTGCCTAAATGTATGTATGTATACATTTCCATGATTAATATTCCCTAAAGATTAAAGTGATAAAATAAATGTTGCCTGGTTTTACATTGGTAACTAATGTTATGAGATAGTTCATAGGTCAGTAGAATGAAATTTTATGTTTTATTTAATCTAAAATAATTCTGTTGATTGCCACCTACCTATGTTCACTGTTCATTTTCTATTGTGTCTAGACATTATTTTGCTCTTAATGTAATATCAGGTTAAAATTATTCAACTTGTGCAAAGATTTTGAGAAAAATATGTAAAATTAGATTTTGATCAAGGATAAATGTATCTTTTTTTTTCTTTGAAGAAAAGAGTATAGGCCCTTCAGTCAGTCAGTTTGGGTTCCAGCCCTTGTTCTGCCAAGTACTAGCTGTGTGAACTCAGCTAGTCATCTAAAGAGCCTAGTAAGGAGAGATGATTATTCAGCAAGGTAATACATGTGAAATACTTAGCTCTACACCTGGCAGGTAGTAAGCTCCTACTGTGTGTTGACTGTGTTATTGTATGATCATCTTCATTGTTCTTTGCTCTTCAAGTCTTTGTTCACCCATTCAATCTAGAATTACAATGCAAGTTATACTAAAATGCTTCTTTTCATTTGCTGAACTGTTAAAAAAACGCTTAGTTTTCTTTTAAATGGTATCTACTACTATAAGATATTCTTGTATCTGCATATAGCCTTACATTTTAAAGTTTAAATCTACTATCTGATCTTCAGCTTAAAGGTAGGTAGACTTTATAGGTTTTCCCATTTAACAAGAAAGGACAACAGGAATACAATGATTATTACGTCTTGCCTAGTTCACAAATCCTATTGCTAATAAAAGAATCACATGGGCCATGTGATTCCTCTTCCAGAACTCTTGTTACCCATCTGTCATTTGCTTCTCAAATATGTTGCAATATTTGTTACTCAACTTACTGTACTCTTCCTCTTTTATTTCACAAGTGTTACATTCCATGAATCAGCTTGTCCAAAAGTATTGTTAAAAGGATTTTTTTAACTATACAAATGCTAAAAGAAAGTTTATTTTTTTTTGAATGCTCAAAGTGGATAAAGGCTTTCAAAGCATGATACAATCCTCAAAAGGAAATGACTCAAAGTTTATGGAATAAAAATGTAAACATTTCTGTAAGTTACACATACAAACAGAAAAGTAAAAATTGTCAAATTAAAAAAAAATGGTCAAATGTCCGAAGACTATTTTCCTACTAATTATTAAGAAAGGGACAAAGCAATTTATGGAAAAAAAGGTGAAAAGGATATTGTTACAAATGTTTTAAAATAAAAATGGCTAATATACCTTAGAAAATTATAAAATTAGTGGGGGAAGGTTAACACACACTTAACATTTGTTACTTCTGAGGAATACAATTGGGGATTGAGGCTTCTCATTTTACACTTTTCTATAATTTTCAATATTTCTTTCTCTCCATACTTAATACATTTTCTAAAATAAAATTGTGCATGATAGCCAGTGATGGCCATAGCAATTATTTGTTGTTGTTTTTGTTTTTGTTTTTTGAGACAGAGTCTCACTCTATTGCCCAGGCTGGAGTATAGTGGCACAATCTTAGCTCACTGCAAACCTCCGCCTCCCAGGTTCAAGCGATTTTCCTGTCTCAGCCTCCTGAGTAGTTGGGATTACAGGCATGCACCACCACACCTGGCTAATTTTTGTATTTTTAGTAGAGAGGAGGGTTCACCATGTTGGTCAAGCTACTCTCGAACTCCTGACCTCAAGTGATCCGCCCACCTCAGCCTCCCAAAGTGCTGGGATTACAGGTGTGAGCCACCAAGCCCAGCCACAATTTGTTAAACAAAAACTATGTCAGGCTCTGTGCTAAATCCTTCATATTATCACTTTTAATCTTTACAGCAATTCTGTGAGGGAGATATTTCTACCATGTTTAAGAGAGGTAAAGTAGTTAGCAATAAGTCATACACTTAGGAAGTGATGAATTCCAAATTCAGACTCGGATTCCGTTCATTTTCCTAGCAGATGTTCTTAATCTGAATCAAACCATTACATATCCATGGTATGAAGAAGCAGCATAATAGTCTCTCATTTCCACTCATTCTCACTACTTGTAAAGCATTATGATGGTTATAATAGTCTTGTGTGTGTCTGTTTATTCAACTTATTACCAACTATGAGCTTATTCTATACTATAGGGGTTCAGTGGTGAATTAAACAGACAAGCATCCCCCTCCTCAAAAACGCAACATTCTAGCAAGTGCAAAGGCAGGTGCAAAGTTCAGTGGTGAATTAAACAGACAATCATCCCCCTCTGCAAAAACCCAACATTCTAGCAGGTGCAAAGACAGGACAAAAACAAAAGTCAATTGGCAGAATTTCTTCGATGGTGATAAGTGACCTGTGGAAAATAAAGCAGAGAACGGAGAGGGGAGGAGGCTTGTAGGAAGTGGGGGTGATGAAATGGGGAGTGTTGAGTGCCTAGAAATTTTCAGGCTCCTGTCAAGTATTGTACACTACTCATCTCTTAGCTCTTATTATTACTCTTTTATTTAGTTTTCTCTATTCTTTGATTATGAAAATGAGAGCAATGAATATGTTAATTAACTTGATTATGGCAATCATTTTACAGTGTATACACATGTCAAAATGATTCATACCTTGATAAATCTGGAAAAAGAAGAACAAGCAGTTAACTTCCAATTGCA
This sequence comes from Gorilla gorilla gorilla, assembly GCF_029281585.2. Classification (NCBI taxonomy): domain Eukaryota; kingdom Metazoa; phylum Chordata; class Mammalia; order Primates; family Hominidae; genus Gorilla; species Gorilla gorilla. The sequence goes on along the minus strand of NC_073230.2, from coordinate 108,127,253 downwards.
AGTCAATATAACTAGGGCCCGGTAGCCTGAGGATTTAAACTTACATCCTTCCAATTTCTAACCCTATGTGATCTCTTGCAAAAAAAAAAAAAAAAAAGAATTTCCAAAGAATTGTGTCTAAACTGACTGAAGTAGATTGAAAATTATATCCTGTCATTCTAATAAATTAATCCAGTGCTATAGTGGATTTCCATAAAGCAAGGTATATGCTCACATAAAACACATCCCTTCAAAATATGGTGGGTGCATAGTCTTTAAAAAAATGAAAACCCCAACACTCTTTACTTTAAAATGGGTACAGCATTTTGCTATGTTATTGTTTAAGGTCTATATTTTTCTAAAAATCCACGGTTGCAGATTTGACTCAGCTGTGTGCTTTCAGGTCTTGTATGCTAAGCTACTCAGGAACTGTTGTCTATGGGATTGAACACTTAACAGCTGTCTCTGGGAATGTAAATTTGATTCTTTGGACTGCTCATGGGACTCTGTGACATTTTCCTCTCCAGTGACAGCAGATTTGAATGGCATTAGGCTACTGATTAAATAATACCCAACTAAGTTTAATGTCAGCTTAGACATCTATTTTGCATGTATTTTTTCTGAAATAATCTTTCTCTAATTGCGATCATATTTTCATTATACTTTAGTCTTTTAATATCTTTAAAATATGCTCTTTTAAACAGGTCTTATCTGAACCCTTTCATTGGTAATCTTTTTCTGAATTGTCATATTAGAGTGTGAATGTGTGAGAATTAAGGTTGAGAAATAAATTAGCTTAAATACAAAACAGCTATCTACAAAATAGATATTCTTAACCAAAATAATATTTGTCTTTATACTACCATTTTATATCGTGCCACCAAGATAAAAGGTCGCAGTTATTTAAGGGAATTACCTTCTTAAGTTTCATGAAATCACTGTGAGTTATTCTTTTCTAACTGAAAGCATAAATTATAAAGAGATTGCACATGGTCGTTTCTACTTTATCCTAATTAAGTGGTCTGAGATTTGAAAAAAAAGTAATAGACTTACAATATTTTTATGACTTATTTTTTAAATAAATATGTCAGTAAAAACTTCCCTGGGGAAAAAAAATGCTCAAGGAGAAAAGAGTGTTTGGGGTTTTTTTTCAGTTGTATGGCACTGCTTGCAAATGAAAGGATTCGTTGCGTGCCTCACATGTCCAAAAAGGACAGCACGAGCATTCTAACTATAAGGACTGGTTTAAATATGATCTAATGAACTAAATATATTTCTGCCTGGTATTCTTAAGTTACTTTACTTCTAAGGTTGTTTGAATGCATTTATCCAGCTCTCCTATCAAATACATGCCAGGTTAACCCTGTGAAGGTTTTCCTGTATGATTCTGAGAATTTCTTTATAAGAACAGGGTCTTGATAGTGAAGGTTCTTTCCCCAAAGTGCAAGGCCTTCTATTTTGATTCAATATCAACATAATGCTTTTTTTTTTTTTGAAAGTGACTTAAGTACTAAAGATTATCCTCAATAGTAATTCTACTTAGACATATTTTGGTTGAAGAAATTTAAGGAGTTTATTTTTTGTAGGAGCACTGTGCTGTGATCATGAAATTTTTGCAAAACTGACAGAAAATGATAAACAGTTAAGAACTTCCAGCTAGAACAATAGGCTGTTTCCTTTTTTTAAGTCAGTTTGTCATCCTTGCTGATTGACAGTCTCCAATTGTTTTCAAAATTATTAGTCTCACAGTATTTCAGAATTACGCTGTATAAAAAAGTACATTAAATTTAAACTTAATAAAATAAGGATTGCAAGCTCAGTCAAGACAGGGAAGTGAGAATATGATTATTCTTCCAAATTTACTATTTCCACCAGCGGTGTCAGTTCAGCATCTGAGAATATGTTAGGGGAAGCTCAGCAAGTCAGTTCCTTTTGTTTTTCTGGTCTCTGACTTACTTGGATGGGAAATAGCCAAAAAAAAAAAAAATGCTGAATATCTCAGATATAGGTAATGGGTCTTCACCAGAACATAAAAATAGACCCTTATTAGCCATATCAGTAATGTGCTATGTGGGGGATTTTTTTTTTCTTTCAATTCCTCTGGCAACAAACCACACACTGGGATCTGACACTGTAGAGTGCTTTTTTTTCTCTTTTTTTGGGGGGGGAGGGGGTGTGGTTGCATATTTAAACTCTCACGCATTTATGTAATGAGGACTGCAGCGTAGGACTTTCCTGCAGAATACCATTTGATCCTATTAAGAATTGTCCAAATGTTGGAGCATTTGATTGAAAAATCCTTCTTAGCCATTTTAAAGGTAAGTTGTATGATTTTTCTTTAAATAAAAAAAGATTAAGGGATTTTTCCCATCACCCAGATGATGGGAGGTGACACTACTGTATAAATACTCCTAAGAAGTTATATAGGAGGACAGGAAAAAAGGTAGTAACTGTTTTCTTAGTCACTAGGCTTTATCTAAAAATCAGGTTTGCATTATTTTCAAGTTATCAACCTTCCTATATTTTATGCTTAAACCATACCCAATGGCATTTCATGTCATATGTATAAGTTAATATTTAAAGTGATTTATAATCCAATTTGGATTATTATTAAAACTTTCATTTTATACTTAGGCTATTTATACATGATGTTTAAATGATGAAGATCATTATAGTGCAGACCAATATAATGAGGTTAGATGTTATAAATGACTTACAGCTCTTATGTCAACATGTTGTCTAATATGCAATTATTAACTATTACTTTACAGAGTCATTAGCTTGTTTAATTTTCAATCTGAATTACACAACTTTTGGTATACCTGACTTGCTCTACATGATCAAATGCAATGTGTATTTTGGATATGTGCTTTTTAAGTTCTTTTCTGTAATGAACAAAGATATTGTCATTGTTACTGGGAATAGCAAAGTATATTACTTTTAAATAATCTGAAATGTAATTAGTGTAAATTAGTAGAATAAAAATAAAGTTAATGTTTTTTTCAATTCAGGAAGCTTATTACAAATAATACTGAATTATTAGATGATGATGCCAAGTTGAAGTAAAGGAGAAATCAATTTGGAGGAATTAAGTAAAAGCCTCAAATTAATTATATATTAACTAAAATTATAAATAACTGTAAATGGCATAAATTCTCTAGAGTACATCCCAGTTTCTGAAATCATCAAGTAGCATATTGAAACCTGTTTTGTAAAGATTTGCATGTACTTTTTAGTCTTTTTCTGTGTGGTTTGAAGTCAGTAATGTGTGTTGAAGCTAAGAAAATATTGCTTTAAATATTGGTTCACAAGGAAGCCAAAATGAAATATTTAAAAATGTTTGTTATATAGAAAGTCCAGTGGTCCTTTGGAGTTTACAAGAAAATAAGAACTAAAGTTGAAATCATTTAATTTACCAGACTCATTAGTGAACCAGAACAATAAACCAAACAGAGAACCATCAGATAATGGGTTAGCCTGGGAAGAATATTAATTACAACTGGAGGTACTTGCACAGAGTGTACTGAATTTGGAATTTACCTTGGAAGTTATAGTTGCCACCCTATTTTTTTAAGGAATTTTTTTAACCTTGTTTACTTTAACACATTTGAACCCTGCATGTGTGTGTATTTCCTGTGTGTTTCCTGAAAAGGAAAGTTTAAGATAATTCTGTAACTATCGGATAGTTAATTCTGTAAGTATCCTCGCATCTAATCAGAAGATGTTTTGTTCACTGGCCCAAGATGTGTCTAAAACTTGCAAGTAGCATTGTTCTAAACTAGTAGCTGTCTTTCCATTTGCATATTTTAATTCCATACGTATATGATCACATTTCATTATAATCTAACTATTTTGCAAATACTCATTTCTAGTTTTGTAAAATATACACATTTATTAGATTTTTAAAACACTTGGTCAATATGAAATAACACTTTACTGTTATGGTTTGAAATGATACTTCATAGTAATATTTCAAAATAACAATAACATTTTCTACAATATAAATATATATTATTTTACTTCATTTAATACTTGCAACCTTATTTGATGTAAGTAAACTCATTTCAGAGAAAACTGTATCACAGACAAACTTCAATACTAACACCCAGAACTGAATCTACATTTCTTGGCTTCAAGGCCCAGCATTTTTGGCATTACAAACCTTATAGCGTCTGTTTATAGTAGAATTTGGGGTGTGGAAAAAAGACATTAGCATTCTTGTCTAAGGTTCAAAAATTAAGATTGGGTCTAGATAATACTCTTCAAGTCAGTATGAACTTAAGAGAATAATTTCAAACCTACAGTAATCCCTGGTTCATAAGTCTTTAAAAGACGGGACTTGTTTCTCTAGAAGGATCCCAAGTATAATATATAAAGTCCAATGTATTTATTGCATTAATTTTTAAAGACTACCATCAAAACAAGTTTCAAATTGCAATATTTGAGAAGTATATAATTATTTTATATTACAGAAGTCTATCAAGTTTTTTCCTATTTTACATTTTTACCATCATATATTCTGATAGGATGGAAATGGACATGAGATAACTTCAGTAAGATAAGATTCTGGAGATCTCATAGTCCAGTTATTTGAAAATTATTTGTGGAGCCCATGGGTTCTTTGGAGATGACTCAGAGCCCAAGTGAAGCGTGACTGGAAAAGGGAAGAGGCACAGTTTCTGCTCCTTTCTTTTACCAAATAGCTCTTCTTTGAACTATCTTTTATATTGGTATTGTGCATAAAATTTACCTTGAAAGGAGAATTCTATCTCTAAACATGATTTTATAAAGAATGACCTAATGACCTTATGTTGATGAAACATAATCATAGTTAAATGATTGTTTTACACCCATTTCTACTACCTTGAATTTGAATCTACATTTTTACTCATGTCTAGGGAACTGTGTCTTTATAAACATACATAGTTATGATAAGAATGTGAAAAAAGTAATTTTAAAAACTAACTTCTATTCTCATGCAAACCATTGAATGAATTCCCCCAAGTCCTCCAAAAACTAGATTTTATGGACAGATGCTGTATTTTTTAGGTAAGGAAAACTCTCTGTATCAAGAGAATGGAAAACAAGAGTGTAGTCTGGTTTTCTATCCTAAGAAAAAGTGGGAGGAAGGCTTATAGATAGAAAAAAAAGAAATTTTAGCTATCTACTGATCAGTAAGAAAATGTCATTTAGGTCTGGCAAGTGTCTATGGTACAAGTACCCTGGAAATCTAAAACTTTTCAAATTTCATAGTTTACATCCCAGCAGATGTTACTTCAGGGCCATGCCTTTTCTGGGTGGAGTTTCCAAGGGAACACAGCTTTATAAATACAAGGGATTAATTATAGATGCTCTGGGGACTTGCTCTAATATTCTAAACTGTTTACTGAAGAGGCTTCTTATATCTCAGTCTAATGCAGGCTTTGCAAAAAGCTTAGTCTCTGTTTCTACTGGGTTCCCAATATAGTGGAAGGGTATTTTGCTTAAAAGTTCATTACAGAAACACTGTTGACCTGATAACCAAAAAAAAAAAAAAGTTATATTTTTCCTCCCTCTTTCAAAGATGACCCAACGGAATAGGGTCTACTCATGAATTCTACAAAAGGAATAGGATTTATAATCTATAAACTGGACAGAAGGCAACTGAGCTGCCTATAGAATCAAGAAAGGCATGTAATTAGTTGCCTATTAAAACACGTCTTCTTATTTTCCCTTTCTTCTTTATACAAGTCTCAATTAGTTTTCTGTATCTTGGCTTTCTAAATTTAAGTACTTTAAGCAGGAAGTAAATTATTACCGATACAGTATAAATATCTTGTCTGTTTCTTATAAAGGACAAGTAACAATTAGTAAAGAATAAAATTTAATCTACAATTAGCAAATGAAATTAATTACCTATTTTCATATATAAGGAGTTGTGTTATTAAGAAAACTGAGTAAGCATAACCCAAATTTTTTTATGCTCTAGACAGCTAAATTTGGTGGAATGGTGGAGACAAACTACATTCTTTCTCTGAAGATAAATATAGGTGGAAAAGCTGTTGACTACAATGTGCTATTTAACATGAACTTTTCTCTTTTGTATTTGGTGCACGTCTTACGTAGTATGGGTGGTCCTCCTTTGCCTCAGGTGAATAAAACTAATTATAATTTTGTCATATGCAGCTTAAGGATAGAGTATGATTATAATAACAATACTTCATTACTCATGGTGTCAAGGCACCGAGTGATAATAAATGAACCCAACTAGTGTCACGTATTTTGCCTATTCTTAGGAAAAAGGTAGAAACTTAAAGTAATATGAGGCAATCAATCAGTTGAAAATTTGAGCAAATAGACAAGTTCAGTTTGTCTAGCTCTTTTTTCAAAATATCAGCATATGGATTGAAGTTTTGTTAGATTAATACTTGTAATTTTGCTTGTATATCATCCTGACCAATGTTAGATTGAGAACTGTCTAGCCATAGAATTCAACAGAATAAATTACTTGATACTTCTGTTTTCTAATGTATGTGACTCTACAGCAGTGGGATGTGTACACTATCTCACTTCAGTTTTAAGTTCAAAGCAGACAGAGCTAGGCAGTACCCAGGCCTGTCCATTGCTCAACATATCTAGGCTCAGAGTCCATAGAAGTTATAATAATCACTTTTCAGGTCTAGAGAGGGAGCCATTGGAGAGCCTGCACTACTCCCTGGTTTCTTCAGTGGTTACTGCTGGAACTCTTTACCCCTTGCAGAAACTCCTCTCTGTAGTGCATGGAGCTACTTGAATAAAGAAGAATGATTTGGGAGAAGGCCAGATAGATTGACAACTAGGTTGTGGCATAGAATCTGGAGAAGGGCTAATATATGCACATATACCTATTCTAACAGCAATAGAGTTATAATTTTAAATCATTTTGTATCACATTTGTCCGAGTTGCAAATGACATTAATATTGAATGAGTAATTTTTAGTGAAGTTTATGTGGAACATAAAATAACTTTCCCAGAGAGATAACTTAATCCTTGAGTTATACATGTTTTAAATAGATTTTCATACTATATTAACAAAACTGGAATATGACACTGGGGGTTTCCTGCTGCATTTTTTATGTGGGCTCATAAAGCTGTGGGTTTCTACAGAGGTTCTCCTAGAGCTTCCTAACAGTGAGGATAAAGAGTGTCAGGCAGGAACAGGAAGACAAAGTTAAGAAACAGAGTCTCTGGGTTTCTCAACTGCTGTGGAATCAGTCATTTTACCTAATGGACTTCCACGTAAGAATTGAAAAACCAGTTCAGCTGCTTAAATTAAAAAATGCTGATCTCATTTTATCATCTCATTTTACGCATGAGGAAATTGAGGTGTAGAGAGATTACGTGGCTTGTCTGCTTTCATTTAGCAAGACAGTGACAAATCATTCTTTGGTTTAATCTTGTCCCTTCATCTCAATTGAACCAGCTGGGATCGCTATATTTTATTTGCTTCGTTAAGTATAACTTGCAGAAAATATTTGGGGATGCTCTATGAAATGGGCATTCAATAAAATATTATGTACCTAATAAACTACCCTAAATCTCATTATCAGTTCACAACATACAGAACACCAGCATGACATTCTCTAGTTAGTGATTACTATGGTTGCTTAAAAGATGGTTTCAAGAAAAGTTTCAAGTGCTTTACAATTATGCATTGCAAAGGAAATTCTATTCGACAATATCCAGTCCTGATTACCAGCATTAAATTACTCATTCCATTGCATTAGGACGGCCATGGACAAAGCCATATGAGGTAGCATGGTATACGATTTCCAAGGGCAGGGAAAGCTATTGTTACCACTCCACCCTGAACAATTAATAAAAAGCCAGCCCTACTTGCTCAGTGAGACAGAAAATTCCACAGGAAAAACAAATCACTAGTTTAGACTTATGTGCATTCCCTTTACATTGGAGAAAAATGACACTAAAAAACTAGTCAGTCTTCTTAATCACCAAGACCTTGATGTAAATGAAGTTTATTGCATCCTATGGTTTATACTGGAAAGTATCCTGTGTATAAGGGAATAGGCAAAGGGGAATCCCAAAGGTTAAGGGAACATATGTAACTAATAAAATTGCCAAGAAAAATATTTGTAACATTTATTCCTACATTTTTGGGGAAAATATCATTTTCTTATTCTTTTCTTAGCTCTACAGGTAATATTTTTGAAAAACTATATGATTACTAAAGTGGAAGTGAATACTAATAAAATCATAAGAGTGGTACCTCTGTTGCAAGACAGCTGTGGAGGGAAAATCTGAAATTATAACAAACCACAATTATTAATACACTTACAACATTAACAACAATATTCTATGTGCCCTTTTTTGACTGCAGCCTTCATTCCATTGGCACATATGTTTTCTTTGGCCATGAGCATTTCAAAGTAGAGAATAATTGTTTATAAACTATAAAGCGCATTCTGACTATAAATGACACGCCAACCCCATTATTGACAAAATTTCATTGCAACAACAACAAAAAAGTTCAAATAAATGTGTTTTCAAATACTAGTTAGAATTAACTCTTATTATTACAGTAGGATCCACTCATTTCACAAATTGTATTCTTTCTTCCAATCTTTTTTTTTTTTTTTGAGATGGAGTTTCACTCTTGTTGCCCAGGCTGGAGTGCAATGGCATGATCTTGGCTCACCGCAACCTCCGCCTCCTGGGTTCAAGCGATTCTCCTGCCTCAGCCTCCGGAGTAGCTGGGATTACAAGAATGTGCCATCACGCCCAGCTAACTTTGTATGTTTAGTAGAGATGGGGTTTCTCTGTGTTGGTCGGGCTGGTCTCAAACTCCCAACCTCAGGTGATCCACCCGCCTCAGCCTCCCAAAGTGCTAGGATGACAGGCGTGAGCCACCACGCCCGGCTCTCCCAATCTTTATATAATAATCACATACTATGGCTGGGCATGGTGGCTCACGCCTGTCATCCCAGCACTTTGGGAGGCTGAGGTGGGTGGATCATGAGGTCAGGAGTTCGAGACCAGCCTGACCAACATGGTGAAACCCCATCTCTACTAAAAATACAAAAATTAGCCACGCATGGTGGCGTGCACCTGTAATCGCAGCTACACAGGAGGCTGAGTCAGGAGAATTGCTTGAACCCAGGAGGCAGAGGTTGCAGTGAGCCGAGATCATGCCACTGCACTCCAGCCTGGGTGACAGAGAAAGACTCCGTCTCAAAAAATAATAATAATCACATACTTTATGAAGATACCAAACATTAGATTGACAAACATATACTAACACAAACTACCTAATTTTAACAGAATTAGCATGAATCAACTGCAAATGACAAACTATACTGTAGTTGAATGTGTAGGGAAAAAATTCTTCAGTAAGAGAGCAATGCCATGGTTGAAACAAGACATCCTATACATTTTATATTTGCTTCAAATTCTTTACACCTGTATTCTATCCAAAGTCATTAATAAAACTGAAAGTAAGATACACTTATTTAAAAAATGCCATGTTTTAAACAGTTTTTAGGACAAGCCATTCAGGCCTGAACTCAGTATTCATGAAAATTAGACTTTCTTTTAACAGTTATTTTAAGTATGGTGATATTAGAGACTGTCCCAGTATAAAATTTCTGAGAATTTTTTTTTTCTATTTACCCATGCTTTTCTCATTTTCACAGATAGCTTTCCAATGATTAGACGAATTGATTCTTTCTGTGACTCATCAGTTCATTTCCTGTAAAATTCATGTCTTGCTGTTGATTTGTGAATTAAGGTATCGTAAATAAAACATCTGTTACCATACTTGCTTATCATTTAATGGGAAACACATCAGTCAACCCACATTCTGTTCGCAGGAGAACTCCAGAAAGGGTGTGGAAGGTTGTGTTGGGTGGAGAAACCAGATAGTGAGGATGCAACTAAGTTGCTGAGACAAGGGAAGAGAGATGAGGGTGAGAGTTCTCCTTAGATAAGATTTCAATATGTTAATCATGCGTAGAAAGAAAATTAAAAAGGAGGAATATGAAGAAATTCAGATATGACATTATTAGTTCTGCCACTGGTAGGCGTTAGAAGCAAGAAAAGGGAGACGGACTGAGGAAGCCACTTTGGTGAAACAAAAAGAAAAGCATTTGTTTATTTAAAGCGAGCAAAATGATATGTTTCAGTGGGTGTTTTCTTTGTACTTTGATCTTTTTGTACTGATATTTAAGCTTCTGTTTTATGATCTCTTTCTAATGATAGAACCAGAGCTTGTAGAAACCACTTTAATCATATCCAGGAGTTTGCAAGAAACAGGTGCTTAACACTAATTCACCTCCTGAACAAGAAAAATGGGCTGTGACCGGAACTGTGGGCTCATCGCTGGGGCTGTCATTGGTGCTGTCCTGGCTGTGTTTGGAGGTATTCTAATGCCAGTTGGAGACCTGCTTATCCAGAAGACAATTAAAAAGGTACAAGTAGTCCAAAGAATATGCCTTCTCATTTTGATTGATTCTAACTTCTCTTTTTTTGCTTTGTATTTACCTGCTTTATATTTCATGGTAACTGCTAATTTTGTATCTTTGACATGAAGGTAATTATGAACCACTGCAACTCTATATGATGTGACTTTATGTGAAATGTTATAAGTATAATGTATATTTAACATGACTCCATTGCCATCTTAAATATAAATACCAAATTCTATTAAAAGCTGTCTACGGGCATGCATGTTAGTAGAAATAACTGTTTTAAGTTATGTCCAAAGAGCATGTTGGCATGCTTTTGAATAGGAAATAAGTGAGTATAGTTTGTAAAAGCACATTTATAAAAGAAGTTGCACTTTAGTCAATACTGAGAAAAGTAAAAGTGTGTGTGTGTGTGTGTGTAATGTGTTTAATAATGAAACATAAATCCTTATTAAATTGTAGGTAAACTTGTTTGGTAATACACTGTTTAGTAATCCACTATTTTTATATGTGTGTAATAATCTCATTATCTCATAAATATTTTCTATTTAAGAAGCTTCATATTTGAATCTTAGAAAATACTTTCAGAAATAATGCAGAACATATCTTAGTATAAAACAAATTGACTGTAGTGTGAAAAAACAGAATGATTAGGTGGGCTTTGCACAACAACCTAGAATTCATCTCCCACCCTAGCTTATTCGAATTAGCTACACACTCGCTCATCAGAAACGTTGATTGATAAGGGGAAGAAGAGAATAAAGGGAAGCAGATCTGCTGAAGTTCTAAATCAGGGATGGCAAATTCAAATGGCTGCAGGAGTTTGGATACAGGGGATAAAGGGAAGCAGATCTGCTGAAGTTCTAAATCAGGGATGGCAAATTCAAATGGCTGCAGGAGTTTGGATACAGGGGTTAAACAAAATTTAAGGTGCCAAGAACAAGATAAAATGAAGAACAGGAACTGCTGTGAACTAGACTGTGTGTTTACTGCCTGAAGGCATAAATGTTCATTTTATTAAACATAATACTGGCCAAATAAAACGAGTTCTGCCTTCAACTCTCTACCTGGTTAGGATGGCAATGACCTAGACAAAAGGTTAGTAAGCATAGTGCACAATGGAGAACAGGAGGAATTGAATTTTTATTACATTTTTATTGCTATATTGTTAGTATTTTTAATATTTTTGATCCACAGTTGGTTGAATCTGCAGATGTGGAACCCATGAATACAGAGGGCTGACTGTATTGTGTTTATTGCTAACATATTGCAGAACTTCAGCCTCATGCATTTAACTGAAAAAACATATATAAATTAGTATCCCCTGCCTTGGAATTCTTAGTTTTCTTGATAGTATGTTTAATATAGGCCAATGGAAACAGACAGGTAATAGTGAGGTGTGGGGCTTATCTAATAGTGGGATGGAGTGGCCATTGATCTGACAACCTTCCTACTCATAAACTATGTTCTCACCCAGATCTTATGCAGAGAAAGGACAAGATCAGTGTCTGTGTTAACGTACAGACTACAACATCATTTGGAAAAGTTTTCCAAATTCAAAAATCACAATAATCTTCCAATGCACAGCAATTTAGACTATTTTTTTTGCTGACACATAATTATTGGTCAATAACTGAGTATTGATGATTTAATTTTTTTCTTTGTCGTGCAACAAAACTGGTACATGTAGAGATTCTTTTGGATAGCATGTGAGGTGCTAGCATTTATTTTAATTCTTTAATATTTATCTTTATGCTCATAATAGTTAACCATGAGAAAGTAAGTTTTCTGACATCAAAATGTGCTTTTGTATAATGACTAAGAGAATAATATAATCTCATCTATTGTAAGCTATAACCAGGGGAAGATATATTATAATAAAAAATACCGAGACCTATGAGACTCTAGAATTGAATTGGAAAAGTAAATGCTGTAATACTTTGAAAGAGAAATCTCTCAGAGTATTCAAGAAACTTCAGGAAAAAGGTAGGACTTGATTCAGATTTTAAAGAAGTGTAGAATTTTGAAAGTCTCAAATAACTGCAGTAACCATATTAAAGGACTGATTGATAGTATGAAAAACCCTGTGAAAATGCTACCAAATGCAGTGAAGATGGAAGGAAGAAGGTAGAGAATGTGCCCATAATACTGGATTAACAGCAGAAAAGATTAGAAGTTAACATGGGGTTAGAGTTAGGAAGCAAGCTTAGAACATCAGGCAGAAAAATACTTAACTGATGATACAATACACAATAGTCATTGGTAGTTTTTCAGCAAGTGTAAGATATAATAAAACCTGAATTTAGAGATTAGATGGCTAACATTTAATTCTTACTAAGAGTTTCCTATATACTAGTTCACTTAATCTTCAAAAATATCTGTGAGAAGTTGCTGTTATTTTACCCATTTTACAGGCACGAGTCCTTAAATCAACTTGCCAACTCACCTAGCCAATAGGGAAAGAAGTCATTCTCCAAACGTAAGCAATCTGTAGGAAGAGCCTAGATGGAAAAACCTGGCCTTGTATACTACTCTACAGCAGAAAGGTTGCAAAGTGAGGATACCAGAGATAGGAAAACAAACAAACAAAAAACTGTAGGATATGACCACTCTCAAGGAGAATATAAGATTCTCTTTTAGAAAGATATTTGCATAATCTGCACATTATATAACAAAAGGCACACTGGTCTGGCATGGTTGAGTATATAGAAAAAAAAACTGATAGATAATAGGATGAAATGGAAGCTTGGAGAGACAGATTAAATTAGAGAGAGGAGTAAAAGCATCAAACTCAAGATGTCCAGTGAGTTATTGATAGAAGGTATGTATATACCTTACAAAGTAAAACAGAGGTTTTATAAGTGATGTGTTATGAACATCAGTCTGTGTTTCAAAGGTCAGAGTTCAAACAGATTTGATCATTGCTATAGAGATTAAAAATAAAACTAAACAGTAGATTTACTTTTAGAGAGTTTTAATGGAGAGAGGAAAAAGCAGAAGAATTATTACAGAATTTGTAATAATTCAGAGGCAGGAAGACAAAAGTAGAAAAGGAAAAGAATGATCTTATATGAAGAAACAAAGAGTACAATCCTAGAAGTTAATAGGAGGCCAGAACTCAAGGAAAGAAAGCATAAGATGTTCTCAGGCAGATGAAAATTAAGAAAATAATGATTAGAACATGGTCACCAATAATTTTGAAAGTATACTTTGAGTAGGGTAATAAAGAAGGGGGAATTAAATCAATGGAGTGCTTTTCCTTCTTGTTTTTGAAATAAGAATTATCCGTGCAATCTTTTACAAGGAAAAGAGAAGATTCAGACTTCCTAGTGTAGATTCAAACTCAAGGAGGTGGTACAACAGAGATTCATAAAAACTGTCAAATGACAGTGCACATTGTAAGCCCCCTACACGTCCATAGACTAAGACTCATCATCAGAATCCTTATATTGGTCAAGATGTATGGTACATTTAAGGCTAAGCTTCTTTTTGCTCTCAGATTCCTACACAATCATGTTGACCTTGTTAATTTAGTCATATGAAGTAGGTGGAATATTGTTTGAATAGACTGTTTCTTTTTTCTTCAGTTTACAGACTATTTTTAAACGATATTGGTGTATGTATATCTTTGGCATACAGTAGGAGTCAAATATTTGAATTTTGTGTAAACCTAGAGAGCCAAGTGTCTTACTGCTGCCTCAGAAATACTTAGAGTAATGCTATTTCACAAACATATGGGTTTTGGTACTGTTGACTTGTTATTTGTGTACCATTAAAACTCATTTAATATTACTTTGTTTAGCTGACTAATAGCAAATTAAGAAAGCTATTGTATACAAGTGATATTTTGAAAAAAATAATTAAACTTCTTAATTGAGAATGATGAGAAAATCATTTCATATTTAGTGTAGAGTTGGAGTGCTGTGATACCTTCCAATTCTGAAAGATGTCATTACCATTTGAAATAGTCTAAAACAGTTTAGAAACCTTATTTGTACTTTATTTTTGCTCTTTATTTTCAAGGGATGTCTCTGGTATCCTCATGATTTTTATGGATTATAGCTGCAATCTTTCTTACCAGTATTTTTGACCATGATTCTTAATAGAGTTGTGTGCAGCCAGCAAGTTTATGCAGTCTTTCAAAAAAAAAAAAAAAAACTAAAAATCAATAGCAAGAGCTGCCATGAAAGTAGAAACTACCAAAGCACTGTGGAAAAGGGTCAAAATTCTGCCACCATTTACAAAAGATAATTTATCACTTGACATTATTAATGTCAGTTGATAAAAAGTTTAGTGAATATTGTATAACATAACATAGGTAGTTGTATGCTAAGCAGATTAATGCAGGAACAGAAAACCAAATACCACATGTTCTCACTTGTAAGTAGGAGCTAAATATTGAATACACATGGATATAAAGAAGGGAACAAAAACACCTGGGGCTAATTGAGGGTGGGAAGGGGGGAGGAGAGGGGAGGATCAAAAAACTACCTATCAGGTACTATGCTTATTACCTGCGTGAAGAAATAATCCATACACCAAACCTCCATGACACACAATTTACCTATATAACAAACTTGCACATGTACCTCTGAACCTAAAATAAAAGTTGGAAGAAAAAAACTAAAATTTGAAGAAGTTCTGTAGTTCTAACTATAGAACACCAAAAAGGAATTATAGGTTTCTTTGTTCCTATTAGAGAACTAATATTAAATATCATCATTCAATTATACCATTTTTCCTTCTCCCATTCTTGAAAACAATGATCCTTCTGTAGCTTGTAAGAAATGCCTTCAGACAAAATAAATTGAAATCATGATTCATTAAAATGGTTATACATGGCTGGGCATGGTGGCTCATGCCTATAATCCTAGTACTTCCGGAGGCTGAGACGGGTGGATCACTTGAGCTCAGGAGTTTGAGACCAGCCTGGGCAACATGGCAAAACCCCATCTCTACGATACAAAAAAATTAGCTGGGTATGGTGGCACATGCCTGTAGTCCTAGCTTTTGTGGGGCTGAAGTGGGAGGATCCCGTGAGCCCAGGAGGTTGAGGCTGCAGTGAGCTAAGGTCGCGCCTCTGTACTCCAGCCTGGGTGACAAAGTGACCTGTCTCCCCCCGCAAAAAATTATGTTTGAATTAATAGTCCATATTTTAATCATATAATTTGTTTATATTAACTTTATAATGTATGCTTCTAGTATTTCCAGATATAATAAAATAATTTGTACTTTTTCATAGTATCTAAAAGCTCAAAAATAAATGACTAAAAATATTAAAGATGGTAGTTTGTTTTATATTTAATGATGTAAGAACAACCCAAAATATTTAAATTAAAATAGCAGTATAAAAATGAATTAAACACTATGTATATGTGCATATAGCTGTAATAACAAATGTCACTTAAAGACAATGTTTCAAGAAATAGACAAGCATCTATGTTTCTTCTACTAGTCCAGTTTAATATCAACATAGTTTACTTTTCATGCCAAACACAAAATCTTCCATTTTAGGTACTTACATAAATTCTTGGAGGCTAATTTCTGGGTTTCAGAAACATATTAAAGCTTACTACTCCAACACATTTCACCAAATTTTATTCTGGGTTTTAGTTGATGATGATGTTCTGAAACTAAAGCCATTTTCAGATTCTCTGCATAACTGTCACTACAATTCTAATTCATTCTCAACTTACACACACTTGCATAATGCAAAAACATTAGAATTTCTTTTAACATGGGGAAATGATTCGTTTTAGGCCCAATTACAAGCAAATGGTAGCAGCTAGTGGGAAGGATGGAAGTATGCTTCTGGTTTTTAAGAAAGTTTTTACTTTACTAGAAAGAGAAATATTAAAATGATTAAATAACAGAAAAATAATTGTCACAGGATATTATATAAGTTATTGGCACATGACTGGCTTAGACAGTAAATGCTATGAACCAAGCAATTAAAGCAGAATGGAGAAGTAAATGGTATTAGAGTTCTTCCTCTAAAGGATGGATAGAATTTGTAAAATACTAATAGCTGACATTTATTGAATGTCTGGTTTGTACTAACACTGTTCTAAGTGTTCACGTTTATTGATCCCCATAACAACCTATGAGGATAAATATTTAAGCCACATGAAAATGCCAAAATTCAACTTTTTTTGATTTTCAAAAATACTAAGTCTATATGGTTCAATCTAACATTACTGTTATAATTTCACAGATAAGGAAAGTGAGGTACAAAGAAATTAAATAATCTGCTCAAACTTCAATGATTATTATTATTATTAAGTGATCAAACTCATAGCATCTAATTTCATTGTTGGCCACTTCAGTCTATGCTTTAGGGAAGAAGCCACTATACCTTGTTAGGGTGGGGATAGGGTAAAAAAATCTAACTCGTAGATTAAAATCTGCTAAACATACTTCTGTCTCTTGGTAGAAACTTGTAAAGTCCTTGAAAAGTGAAACAAAATATTTTCTACATTTGTACTCTACTCCATGCATAGCAAAGTATGAAGGGCATTTTAATAATGAAAGTTGTCAGTTATGTAGATGATTATTGCTGTTGCATGAAAACAGTATTCAAGTGAGTGCATGACTACATATAGGATATTAAGGTCCCAACAAACATCTGTTTTCAAATTAATGTAGCAGAATAGAAGTTTCAAGGTCAGTGCTTTCAACCCAGCTATAGACCATGCTATGTGAGAGTCACCAGGTTGAAATCCAGTTGTTGTTGGGGCTTGGTAGTCTGCATGCTCAGAGTCAGGGACAAATACACACATACACATTAGCCAAGTGAGAAAATCTTATATCACTTTTTCTGTGTACATGCTTACCAGCTTTGTACTTCAAATTTAGTAAAATATTTGCAAAATAGTCTAGATAATCCAAATCCAATTTAAAATCAAGTTCTTTTAAATTCACAAAGGACATAACATCTTTTGTTTCTTGTGACATATTTAGTCTTGGTATTCAAGGAGTGACTACAATTTAATACATATAGTAGTGGTAGTGTCAGAAACATATTATTACTACTTCGACTACTTCAATATTTTTCTCTATGTCTCTAAACAAATCATGATGCTATGGAAACTATATAAAATTGAAGTGAAAGGACCTGATTTTTCTATTAACTGCTAGTAAATTTGTCACATAACATTGAGTCAGACATCTCTTTTCTCTAGAACCCATTTTCCACCTCTAAAAAATGGACGGGGTTAGATGGTCCTGATTCTAACAGTTGATAATCCAACACATTCATTTCAACCCTGTGTTTCACGTTTGCCTTATTTGTCGCTAGAGATATTTTTTAAGGGAAAAGTGATTTGTGGCCTTTAGAAAAAAAGGTCTCATACACGTACAATGTCTTTTGGTGTTTAGATGGACACTCATTGTAGAGTTAGGAAGGCATTCAATCCTGTCAAGCACATTCTGTCACAGACTCTCTTCAATTCTATAAGAGTTTGTTGAGTTTCTTTCATTAAGAGATATTAGGTCGGTGCAAAAGTAATTGTGATTTTTGTCATTAAAATTGCAAAAACCGTAATTACTTGTGTACAAACCTAATATGTACCTTGAGAGGCACTTGATGAATAACAGGTATTGTTTTTGAGCATTAAGATTCTAATAGTGTGAGGAGAATAATGTTTGTGTTTGTGTGTTCTCCCTTCTTAAGTCTCTTGAAATGGAGAAATCAACCGTTTTCAGCTTCTATTTAGCTTTGAGCTTCAACATCCTCACCAAACATATTTACATTTAGAAGAATATCCATAATGCTTTAAGCAATTTTGTCTTAATATTAGACTTAGTATGGAAATAAGCCTTTTTGGGAGCAAATAAAAAGTTTTTCAAGGACAATTTGTTGTAAAAAGTGATAAAGATTCCACCACTCTAGTAGGTCCAATGTACCCCGTATAAGTGGATTACAGCAGCGTAGGATTTTGTAATTCCATTTTAACTTGGTGCCCAGTTCTTCTCTAAGGAATTCGCTTATTCCCTACATTAAGCAATAAGTAAAATATCATGAAGATATGAAACTTAATTTGACTTCTACCAACTAAGTGCAGAGGGTGACAGAAAACAAAAAAAAAGAGTCATAGCATGGTGTAAAGGAGGACTAGTCTAAGGGTCAGGGATGAGGATTTTTGTCATGAATTCACTACTGTTTGCCTAGGCTGTCCTTGGGCCAGCCACCTGGTTTCTCAGAGCCTCAGTGTGCTCCACTGGAAAATGTGATCATGTTCAATGTCCTTTCCTAATCTGTCATTCTGTGAAGTGGTGCTTCCAGGTGAAGGAAACAAATAGGTCAGAATGTTCCTGTGGTCATTGTTCTCTTTAGGCTCATTTTCCATGAAATAGTTGTATTCCTCTTCCTGTAGCACACTCAGGTTAAGTTGGAGCTCTTTAACCTGGGCATTCTTCCCAATACTTCATTAGAAATACCGCCTGCTTCAAAATCACCTTTGTTTGCACTATCTACTACAGCGTAATAGACTTCTGGCTCAGAGAGTGAAAGCTGTGGAAGAAAACTAGAAGAATATTTATGTTAACTCCCTTATTTTACAGCTAATGAAGTTGACCCTAGGGAGGTTTGATGACTCTCCACCCAGTCCCAAAGCTCCTAAAGCAAGGAATCGGGTTCCTAATGTAGGATTTTTAATTCTCTTATTGGTGTATTTTCCACTTGTCTATTTTTACCAAAGGAGCATCAGTGATTTTTAGTGGATTTCACAAAGGAGTAATAGGACAGCTTCCTTGTCCTGTTTTTTTCTTTAAAAACTACAACCCAATAATGATGAGTGAGGCTGTTGTAATTTTTGGAAACATATGATAATGGGTTGTTGCAAATATATTGAAAGTTAGGGGCTGTGTGCAGTGGCTCACACCTGTAATTCCAGCCTTTTGGGAGTCCAGGTCAGGTGGATTGCTTCAGCTCAGGAGTTCAAGATCGGCCTGACCAATATGGTGAAATCCTGTTTCTACTAAAACTACAAAAACTAGGTGGGCATGGTGGCACAGGTGAGAGGATCACTTGAGCCTGGGAGGTCGAGGCTGCAAGGAGCCAAGATTGTACCACTGTACTCCAGCCTGGGTGACAGAGCAATATCTTGTCTCAAAAAAAAAAAGAAAAAAAGGTTAGGGAAGCCAGATTGAGCAGGATTTTGAAGACACGGTGTCAAATTTGTGTTCTTCATGTAGATATTTTTATTTTCTTAATGTAGTGAGTGTTAAGTACCATCCTCTGAAGTGTCCAACTCTTGAAGGAAAAGAAAAAGCTTCCAATACCATTAGATTTTTCACTCAGTTTTTGTGTTTTGTTTCATCAATCCAACTTAGGGGCAGAGAAGAAGTTAATGTTCAACTCAGTAAGAACTTTTTTGAACTTCGGTAAAATTTGCTTAATAAATTATGTTGACTGTTGCAATATTTTCAAAGCATCACTCTAAAGCTTGCCGAAGGGTCACTTTAAAGTTTGCCTTAAAATCAACAGTCATGTCTTCAGTATTACACACTGATTCTCTTTGTAAAAGGCTAAAAAGACTGCTGTAATAATAATTTGTTGAAAACATTTCTGCTGCAAGTGTATGGTAAGGTTGCAAAGGTTCTCATGAATGAGGTACTTGGGCTTGGTCCTTTTATTCTGGCTGACTCAAGGCTACAAACAATCTTCCAGAAGTGCCTGTACTTACAACAAAGACATAACCCAAACTTATTTTCTTTTTCATAGCAAGTTGTCCTCGAAGAAGGTACAATTGCTTTTAAAAATTGGGTTAAAACAGGCACAGAAGTTTACAGACAGTTTTGGATCTTTGATGTGCAAAATCCACAGGAAGTGATGATGAACAGCAGCAACATTCAAGTTAAGCAAAGAGGTCCTTATACATACAGGTGAGTGAGTCCCCACAAATATGAGGCACTCTTACCTTGACCATGTATTTCTGAGAAGTCTTCTACTTGGCAAATGTCATTGTATTGAAATGTACTTATTATTTTCTTGCCAAAAATATACTTTAAAATATTTTTCCTGTCTGTATAGAATCCTAATCTAAGAATTTAATGATTATAAGGTATTTATTTTGAAAAAACTGGAAGATATATACATTATCCAAATATTTATTAGACAATATATAGAAAAGATAAACAGATTTTATTATAAACTTACCAGTATCAAATAACTTCCCTATGTTTATGAAGTTAGTGTTTTGTTATTGTGGCATATATTCTCAACAACTCTGAAATATTCCTGCTGAGGAAAAAAAATCAGTTTTCACATCTTAAAATTTAAAGCATATTTTAACAGTGGTTCTCAAAGTGCAGCTGGGCCACAACACAGCAAAGTGCTGGGCCAGCTGCATCAGCATCAACAGGGAATTGGGAAACATGCAAATCCCTCCACCCCATCCCAGACCAAATGAATGAAAGAGTTGAGGCCCACTAAAGAGTTTTTACAAATCCTCGGTGATTTGAATACACAATTTTGAGAACCACCGTGCTAAATTCATTTTTCCTAACTGCGGTGCCTACTCAAGATTTATATTCAAATTAACTTCCGGGTCATATAGATGTTTACATTGATCTATTTTAGTTTCACTCTTATATTTCCTCTAGTGTTGAGACAATATTTTATATCTTTCCTCTGCCTTCCCTGATAGTTTAACACACTTTTGAACAGAATCTTAGAGTATTAGAACTAGAGGAAATGATCAGCCAGAATCTGTCATTTTGTGAGTTAAAAATGCCTGATCCAGTGGATATGAGGTCACTTGTCCATGTTCACACAGATGTAGGTACTGGTAGCTCCTAGATTTTTGTATGCATTTTCTTCCATTTCAATTATAGACACTCTGTCTTTTTCACTAAAAAGGGAAAAAAGGGGGAGATTGAGGTGCCAAAAACACTACCTTAACCAAGGATTAGGAATATATTTATGGTATCCATATGGGAACATAGTTATGTTCTGCTATAGAATTTGTTACCTAAATGTGTATTTTCCCTCACGGATAATCACAACTAGTTATACACCATGATTAGTTCTCATCACAAAGTTTTGTATTTCTAATGATTTTTTATAATTTATAGTTTTAGTATCTTATCTGTTTTGGTTATCGGATAATTGTATAATTTTCCTTCTTCCCCAAAGCATTACTATGCTTCCAGATTGAAAATTCACACCCAAAATAAAATGAAATAACAGGCATGGTGAGGGTGGTGCCTACTACCATAGCACATGACATATAAGCCACAGAGGGCCTTGGTGCATGTCCTGTCTTAGCAGTTTTACCCGAATCGGGTGTCTCTGTGCGCATCTGTGACAATTCATAATTTTGTCAATGAAGACTTAGTTTTTATGGGTACAAAAAAATCTTACCTTAGAATTTTCTTCATGGTCTTAAAGTTTTTATATTATTAGCAAGAGTCTATACAAATATCTTGTTGCAAAGAATGTTGTTAGGTGTACCATATATATATATATATATATATATATATATATATATACACACACATATATATATATGTATTCATAGGTGTATATATACTTATGAAAATCTAGAATTCACATATGACCTAAGGAGAGTATCAGCATAATTGTTTAAGAAATAGAACCTAAGTGAACTGAGTAAGTGTGAGGAAAGAAAATAGTTGTTAGAATTTGAGAACTCATCATGATTTTTTTTGCTTGTTTGTTTGGGGGAAGTTATATTTTTCACTTCTGTTTTTAATTTTATTTATTTTTTGAGGCAAGGTCTTGTTCTGTCACCCACTCTAGAGTGCAGTGGCACGATCACCGTTCACTGCGTCCTCAACCTCCTAGGCTCAAGTGATCCTCCCACCTCAGCCTCCTGAGTAGCTGGGACCACAGGCGCATGCCACTATACCCAGCTAATTTTTATGGGTTTTGTTTTGTAGACAGGGTTTCGCCATGTTGCCCATGCTGGCCTCAAACTCCTGGGCTCAAGCAATCTATGTGCCTTGGCCTCGCAAAGTGTTGGGATTACAGGTGTGACCCACCATGCCCGACCATATTTTTCACTTTTAAATATATTATTTGGGATATGAGAAAACATATTATTGAAATAGTTCTCCTCTGGTAGTTGACAGCTAATCTATATTTTATTCTTAAAGCCTTTAACCTATCTCTCTGAGGGACAAAAAGGGGATGTGTTAGATACATTTGGTTTGCTTAGAGAGGCAATGGAGCAAAGACTGGAGAAGAACAGTTGCATTTACAGCTAAATTTTAGAATCCATAAATAGCTCTTTCTATAACAATTTTAAAGGGATTCCTGATTATCTATAGGTCATCTTGTCTCAGCATGTCACCAAAATAGTCTTTTATTGTTTGCCTGAGTGCCTTAAATAATGGAAAAACAACCAGTACCTTTTAGAAAAAAGTTAACACTTTGATAGTGCATGTGTTGAGCTAAACATGCTTTTTCATAATTAATTATACCCTAAATCCATCTGACATTGGAAGTATGTGAGAATGTCCCTCCTCAAACAGAACCACAGGCTGTATTTGGCCATTGTCTGCTAAAGTAAGCTTGATTACACTTTGACAAGATATGACCTGAATCAAAGCACGAAATTGCTTGGGTTGAGATCTTATGTGTGTTTCTACCTACACCATCTCTATGAAGATGCTGTAATTCCTTCAGAATATTCTTAGATCCGTAATTCATTTTTTGAGTTACTTTACTTTGGAAAGAATATAAAGTAATCTTGAGAAAAGCATAAATTCCTTCCCTTGACCTTATAAACAAACACGTTCCAAAACTTCCATACAGTCTAACTTTTAAACAAAAAATTCAGTAATTATGTTCCCTTTTTAAAACAACATTCTAAAGGCAGGGCTGTTTTAAGGATTTTTCTTTTAGTGACTGCCATCTACTGGTATAATGTTGTCAGTACACTGTAGGTAACGTGACAATTATGTTGCTATTGTTTTAATATATGTGCATATTTCTGAAAATTGAAGTACTTTGATTTGAAATATTAGTAATATGCACACTCATTTAAAATACAATTGTCCTGAGTGCTGTTTCAGATTTTTATATTCTTTGTATGTCTGCAGTACTTCAAGAATAGTAGTTTTAATAAAATTATATTAAAAATATATTTCTAGCCAACTTTGAATCCTCTTTTTAAAGAATCTGAGACATTTGTTTAGTAAATACACTTAATGAGAACTCATTATATACCAGGCATGATGCTTAGAGATACAAAACACTCATAAACCCCTACCCTGTAGGAATTTACATTTTTATTACAATGGAATAAAATGGGTTTTTAAAAAATTCAGTCCAATTGTTTAAGTCTTTACCTTGGCTATCTACTCACTTCACAGGCATTCAGATATGACGGTGCAATTATGATATATATCTTATTTCTTCTCAGTGAATATCTTCCACTCGTGAAATGTATTTTTCCTGTAATAATCACCCTTCACTGCGTTCCTAAAATGTAGTTGGTACTTTGCAGCCTAGATATGTTAGAGTCAGGAGATTAGAACTAGCAAAAGTATTCAGTATACTTGAGGGGTTGGGGAAGTTAGTCTATAACCCTTAAAAATGGAAATTATATTCTTATCTCTAATTCTCATTAAAGAAGTCCTGAAAAAGGAAAAAAGCAGTGCCGGACAGGCCTTGTATTTTGATCATTCTTTCTAATATAAGAAAATGTGCTCTAAATATTCCCCTGCTGAAGCCCCTGTACTTTTTCTTCCTTATCCTCAGGATAAAGTCTCATTTGAGTATTAGATGCAACTCTTTTATGTTTGAGATCTTACTTGTTTCAATAACTTTATTCCCACTACTCTCCTCACCTCTTACTCTGTAATCCAACCACACTCAAATATCTGTATTTCCCAAAACATATTATGTTCGTTCCCATGCATGCTACCATCTGCCATACTTTGCCTAACTAAACTTGTATTTGTTACATAGACCATTTATGTAGACTTGTACTAAAAAGTGTTTTAACCCTCACCCCTACCCTGACCATTCTAAATCTGGATCTGTTTTCTGTTTTCCCATGGAGTCTCCATTATAACAATATTCCTTCTCTCTCACTATTTTAATTTCCAGTTTGCCAGTTTAAGACCCCTTCTGATTAGTTTGCTAGAGACCCTGGCTGATTTCTCATTTTAACACCATTGCTTACATACTATCTGGCATATTCTGTGTGTTCAAAAATCATTTGTTGAATGAATGACATTTGAGATCTAATGTTCACATATGACAAATGTTTTGAATTTTGTTTACTGCTGTTTCTTTAGAGTTCGTTTTCTAGCCAAGGAAAATGTAACCCAGGACCCTGAGGACAACACAGTCTCTTTCCTGCAGCCCAATGGTGCCATCTTCGAACCTTCACTATCAGTTGGAACAGAGGCTGACAACTTCACAGTTCTCAATCTGGCTGTGGCAGTGAGTAGACAAGCAACAAAGTAATCTATTTTAAAATACTCTAGAACTCACGTAATTAATCCTATCATTAGAATTATTAGGTTTTACTTGTTTTTCCATTTGTATCAAAACGTATTCCTGTATCATTATTTTGAATGGAGGCATGGTCATTTGGAAAGTGACAAAATCGTAAGAATCGGCTGCATTAGAAGACCACTTTATTTTTTTCATTATTTTTTGTCGAAACATTCTCTATACTTAATTTCAATTTTATAATAGATTACAGGAAGATGCTTAAGAAACACGTACAATATTTGTTTCAGTATGTCTTTAAATGATAGACTTTTAAGTATGTAAGCAACTATATAATAAAAGGTTTCCAAACGCAGCCTGTAAGAAATCAGGCAAATTTTACTATAAGCAATAAACCATTCCAAGCTTTCCAGACAGTGTACCAGTAGCTGTACCAGTGGGCAATAACCTTTAACCAAACAAAAAACAAACAAACAAACAAAAGCACTTTGCAATTTGTTGCTGCCAAATGGGGAGAAAAAAGAGTATATAAACTTGATGGAATCACAACTGTCAATATAATTTAAGGGAAAATAAAGTCGATAAGGTTGATGGTGTCTATTGTTTGGAAAGTCGAATTCGGCTGTTTGCTTGGGGCTCTAGAGACCACACCACTGAACAAACATAAAACTCCGCAGAGTCTAGCTATCCGCCAACAGGGGGTGCCGTCCAAACTCATGGCAAATAAAGGGTATTTGGTGCTCACCATTCGCAACAGGCGGGCATTTATGTGGATGAAGTACAATTTCTTCAGCAAGCTCAGCTAAAACTCTTAAGGGGCAAATATGAACTCTGCATTTTAAGAAAAATAGAAAACGAAAACACAAAATCCTAAAAAGTATATGAAGGCTCTGCATTAGCACACTGGCATCAAACCACACATCCACAGCACATCCTAATTCTATGGGAAACAATCCTTGCTTATCGGAGGTGCATATCTAAATTCAATAGCTTACCGATATCTTCTTGGGAGTAAGCCAAAAGGAAACAGAAAACCCACATTAAAAAAAGAAGTTTCTTTTCCTAAACATTTTCCTGAAGCTGAAATTGAAGTGGAGAGGACGTCAGTTGTCCTCGTCGAAATCGGAAATCGTAGTCCTCCTCATCCTCCCCAACCTGGGACACCGGGGTCTTCACCCTGGAGATGCTGTACTGAGACCTGTTGGAGCTTGTGGCCAGCATTTCATCCGCACCATTGGTCAGGTCACTGGCAGAGAGCCTCGTGCCATTAGACGTGGAACCTGCCGTTGTGATGAACACGCCTGCAACAATTGTCTGCGCTATTTCTGTCACGTGTGGCTCCAGCGCCTTTGGGACCAGACTTACGGCTTTTTTTTTTTTTTTTTAAGTTCTGGGATACATGTGCTGAACGTGCAGGATTGTTACATAGGTATACATGTGCCATGGTGGTTTGCTGCACCTATCAAACCATCATCTAGGTTTTAAGCCCCGTATGCATTAATGCATTAGATATTTGAGAAGACCACTTTAAGTGTATCATTAAATAAATAGAGCTTAACTTGGAATGTCGTCTTCTTGTGGCTGGCACCGAGGCAAAGAAATGTAATCATCTAGGAATTAGACGAATTGCATTTTGAGTTTTGGCAGGATCTGGCAGTAATTTTAAAGATAAGCTTTAAAAAGTTTTGTATTAAGCTCAATATTAGCATTTAATCC
This sequence comes from Gorilla gorilla gorilla, assembly GCF_029281585.2. Lineage (NCBI taxonomy): Eukaryota > Metazoa > Chordata > Mammalia > Primates > Hominidae > Gorilla > Gorilla gorilla. The sequence goes on along the minus strand of NC_073230.2, from coordinate 108,100,687 downwards.
ATTTATTTGTTAAAATCCAATATTGTATTCTTGTCTTAAACAGTGACTTTGTTTTTGTAGGCTGCATCCCATATCCATCAAAATCCATTTGTTCAAGTGGTCCTCAATTCATTTATTAAGAAGTCAAAATCTTCTATGTTCCAAGTCAGAACTTTGAGAGAACTGTTATGGGGCTATAGGGATCCATTTTTGAGTTTGGTTCCGCACGCTGTTACTACCACAGTTGGTCTGTTTTATCCTGTAAGTACCAAATATGAATGGCAATATTATTACATTTTAATTGAATTAATTCAATGGCATTGGCAAGGCATAATTTTATAATTTATCTCATTAGTCTTATTGCTGATCTGGAGACATATATCCTAACTTTTTAAAAAGTCCGCTTCTCATTATAGCTTCAGCTTTCCTAGTTGGGAAATTCATCTGAATTTAACAATTAAATTTAAACCTGAAGAATAGATTTAATAAGGTTTCTACTCATTTATAAATACACAATTTTTTTTAAATTAGCCGGTAAGCTAGTCTGTAAATCTTTGAGCGCTGTTTTTGGCTTTTATTTCCCTATTCACATAATCAAGTTTAATACCATATTTTTATTTGTTTTAAATATACTCCTCATTCCTCCTTTTCTAGACCTCTTACAATTTTAATTTATATTTAAAAGTTAGCCTAATGTTCACATCTCAATACTGATAAGGTAATAGACTTCATTTTAATGGGATTTGTAAATAAGAATTTTTAGTAGTCCATAATGTCATGAAATGGCAGCTTGAAGATTAAGGAAAATGTGAACTTGATGGTGTACTTGATTACTGCTTAATGTTTTGAATTACAAATAGGATAAGCTAACTACTGAATTGGAAGTTGGACTATGACTTCATTTGGCACCATATGTGAATATTTATGTTCTCTAGTTCATTGTTTTACTTTTTAGATACTGTTAGGATTACAAGGTTATATATCAATTATAAATGAATGTAGAAAGCCATAATGAATCAAATTCATTCTGATTTTAACTCAATACTCATAGCTCTTTCTTTGGCTAATGCTTTAACTTTTGGATGTCTAATTTTTATCATTTTAGTAACCACTTATTAATGATTGTAACATTTAGAATACCCCTAGAAATCATTGTTCTTATAGGTTTGTTCAATGTCCCTCACCTCAACATAGTAAGAATAGTGATCAAAATGCCCTCATTGACTTAATTATGACAAAGAGTGCTAGAGTTCACATCATGTCAGCTTCTGATATGTATCTTCTTTGTCGCAGCATCTAGCACTTATTTCTAGGCACCTTTCACAATTTTTAAGGCCAATAATTTAAAAACATGTATTGCAGATATATTTCAAGTCATTTGAGTAACCAGTGATTGAGAAATGTGAAAGTGAGTTATGTATTGTACAACTTTGAAAAAATGACTTGTTCTAGAAGTAACATTTTCCCATACATATATTTCAGTACAACAATACTGCAGATGGAGTTTATAAAGTTTTCAATGGAAAAGATAACATAAGTAAAGTTGCCATAATCGACACATATAAAGGTAAAAGGTAAGTATTCTGGTAAAATGTGCATGTATGTTACTAGGGTACTCTTAAGCAGGAATAGTATTCATTTAATATCTCATAAGACATAGGCATCAACCTATAGAACAGACCTGGTTATAATTCAGCTCTGGAAACTCCTCTTCTGCTAGGTATTAACTCTTTAGTTGTGGTAACTGGTGAGTTCACACCAGTGCATAGCTGCTGACTATCAGCTCCACTTTAAGGTTTGGTTCACCTTTCTGCACAGGTTATGGTTGTGTTACATAAATCCCCAAAGGGACTATTTTTTCATCTCTGCTACATATCCAGCATTACAGTATAATTATTCTTACAATTAGATAACCATAAATGAAAAGGTAAAAAAAAACCAACACATCAACTGATGGTGTAGTAGATGGAAACTTTTTTTTACTTTTTAAATCGAGCATATCGAATTCCATATTCCAGTGGCATGACCTAAATGTGTCTATAAAGATGGAAGCTTAATGAATCCAGGCAAGTGCTTTCATGACCTTCCCCCTGTAAATAGTCTTTAAATAATTTTCCTATTGATAACTCAGCTTTTTTAACTTTATCAATGCAAAAATAGAATGAATATTTCAAGTGCAGTTCTACAATGTAAATACAAAATGTGAAAATGAAGACTTTGCCACCTTTAAAGTGGTAAAATAACAAATCAGCTTCCTAAGCCATTATTTCCTTTTTTTTTTCCCTAGCTCCAGCCTATTCACCTAAAGAATTTATAATTTATCATATATGTAAACTAGGAAGAACCCTAATAAATATCAGGGGAACAAGCTTTCTTCTCCATAAAATTAACAATTGTGTGTTCAACTAGTTTTTTTCTGAAAAAGAATAAAGTGATCAAAACCAAAAGAGATGAAATGTTTTTATTAATATAAAGTAACCCCTACCTCAAACTGAGTCTATCTAATGATTGCTTTTAACAGCTAAATATTACTAGTGGAGTACTTTTTCTTCTAAAGAGTCCACAGTTACATACTTTTATAGAAAAAAGTCAGTAGAGGGAAAAAAAACACTTCTAAGTATTCACTTAAAAGGAAATCACAGCAATTTTTTATATTGAGAAATAACGAGCATTTCACTCTAATATTACAGAGAGACGTGGAGGGGAGTTGCAAAGCGCTCCTAATTAGAGTAAGAATTTCACATCACTTTAAGATTGTAAGGTTGATTTAACTCATGGTAAGACTGAACATGATTAACCACTTATTTTGTTTAAAAAGTAAGCAATGGCTTGTCTTGACATGTCACTGTCAGGAGTGGAAAAAAAGTTTTTCCATCACCAAAAAGTGAGGATGCAGGGAAACTATTACTATTGTTTTTATCACTTCCAGATATATATAGCTTATTTAGACAGAAAAGTATAAATTAATAAACTCTTTCCTACTTTAATGCCAGTCCATGAGAGAATTAAAGAGAGGAAGGGGCAAGATTATAAATTAATCATCTACATGTTTTGAATGTTTGCTGATCCAAACATCCGCTTCTTTCCTCTTCCCTGCTTCTCTCTTCTGCCTGCCTTGTACTGAGCTTATATCAGTTACCCACTTAACACTTTCCTTCTATTCATTCTGAACACTTATACTACTGAGTAATTCACGTATCCCATTGGAAAAAAAAAATTTTTCCCATAAGTAGAGATCTAAGTTTCTGATAAATGTTTTTAATTTTTTTCTTATTCCAAGATGTTTCTAATTAACACCTGGCAGTTTTTATTTTATGATCTGGCTACCTAATGGCATCAGGTACATTGCAATAAGATAAAAGGTTCAAACAAAACATAAACAGAATTAAACATTTCTTAAACTTAGTACTTGTCACATTTAAATGCATCATATTAACAGAAGTATTGAATTATAATAGAAAAAGTAATGTAAGAAAGGTGTTCTTTAAATAAGAATGTTTATTCATTGTCTTTTTCTATTCCTAGGAATCTGTCCTATTGGGAAAGTCATTGTGACATGATTAATGGTACAGGTAAGAATATTTGTTTTGTGGTCATCACAGTGAATCCACCTCCATTTCCCACAAATCCACCGTTGTACTGACAGTGTTCTGAAAGTTGAGGGTGTGTGTTTACTTGCCTTTATATCCCCACAACAAAATTCAGAGTCACTATTTGTATATAGGCTAAATGTCTGTTCAATGTGATGGGATTTGTAAAGATTAATCATAAAAAATTAGCCCTTACTGCATGATTCAGAGAAATGTTTGCTTTGTAAAAACTTAACTGCCATCCTGGCAACAGAAATAAATGGTAAAAAACAAACAACAACAAAAAACACTTTAGTTACATTTCAAATATTTTATAAATAGTATACAGATAAGTTAGAATTGAAAGAATTAAAAAAAGCTAATTACAAAATAGAAAACATATCTAAGCAAAGCTTATAGCTGAGCTAGAATAAAGTTGCAAGACAGAACCATCCATTTTTGGATGAGGTGGTCAGAATGAGAGAGAAAACAATAACAAAGTCAGATGTCTTCTTAACTGTGAAAAATATATGTAAAAAATGAGCATTCGTAAACTTAGATTTAGGGTATGGTTAGATCAGGCTTATTCCCCTTCAAAGTACAGGTATGCCTATTAGTTTAAGAATTAAGATTTTTAAAAAGCAATGGGAGGCTGGTCACGGTGGCTCATGTCTATAATCCCAGCACTTTGGGAGACCAAGGCAGGTAGACTACTTGTGCCCCGGAGGTTGAGACCAGCCTGGGCAACATGGCAAAATCCCATCTCTACAAAAAAAATACAAACATTAGCTGGGCGTGCTGGCACATGCTTTTAGTTCCGGCTACTTGGGAGGCTGAGGCAGGAGGATCACTTGATTCCAGGAGGTGGAGGCTGCAGTGAGCTATAATTGCGCCTCTGCACTCTAGCCTGGGCAATAGTGTGAGACCCTGTCTCAAAAAAGTAAAATAAAGGTGGTGGGAATCGAATACCATGAAGTAATTAATATCCAGAGGCAAGCTTTCAACTACTAGGAAACAAAAGCATGAAGTTTAGAAAATTAGGGAATATCCCATAGGAAAATGATATAACAAAGGTAAAGACACTTAAGTAAAAATGAAGTACAGAGAACGTTTACTTTGCCAAAGGTATGATTATTGACTTCGTATGCATACTTGATTCTGTCATTGCCTTGTAAACAAAAAAAGCAAACAAAAAAACAGCAAAAACACTGTTGGATTTGCAGGTTGTTGTTGTTGTTTTGATAAAAAAAGCAAACAAAAAAACAGCAAAAACACTGTTGGATTTGCAGGTTGTTGTTGTTGTTGTTGTTGTTTTTTTTGAGACATAGTCTGGCTCTGTCGCCAGGCTGGAGTGCAGTGGTGCGATCTCGGCTCACTGCAACCTCTGCCTCCCGGGGTTCAAGTGATTCTCCTACCTCAGTCTCATGAGTAGCTGGGACTACAGGCATGCGCCACCACACCCAGCTAATTTTTGTATTTTTAGTAGAGACGGTTTCACCATGTTGGCCAGGATGGTCTTGATCTCTTGACCTTGTGATCTGCCCCCCTCGGCCTCCCAAAGTGCTGGGATTACAGGCTTGAGCCACCGCACCTGGCCAAGGCTTTGCAGGGTTTTGAGCCATAGGAGTGGGCAAATAAGCTATTTTCTAAGTAAAGCATTTCTGGAAATAAATTTTCAAGTCCTCAATACTACCAATGCTAGTAGTTGTATAAGCGGAATACTTAGTCCTTAGATGCAGAGATAAATATACTGTGTCAATCCCAGTAAAGGATTATTTAAGGAGAAAAATCTTTAAAAAGAAGATTCATTGACAATAATAGAAATGCATGAGCATCAGGCATGATGTTAAAAATATCTATGGGGAAAATAGGGCTGATACAAACTAGGAAAAGAGGGAATTTGGACAGAGCAGGGGATGATCCCTGTGAGAGAGATTCTTGCTTATGGCACTAGGGAAAAGAAAGTAATAAAACAGTAAGGTTCTAATGTGTTTTCATCGTAATTTAGAAGTGCATCCTCTTTACCTTCTTCAGTAAGTTTGAAAAGACTTAAAATGAAAGTATTGGTATACATTTAGAATGTTTCTTTTGGGAGGACAAAAAAAAAAGCTCTGCAAATATCAGCTATGTTGCAGTCATTGTCCATGGTAGTTGCTGGGTATAATTAGGACATAATCTTCAATGATATTTTAGATAATGATCTTAAAAGCTTTTCAATGCATTTTTCTTTAATTATTAAGAAAATGGAAAAGCAGTTGTTGGCAATGTCCATATGGGGGCTTATATTTTACTTGTCACAAGAGTGTAAACTAATGAAAACAAGGTCACAAGGTTGACACACTTGCCAGAGAAAGAACGTACAACGCATAATCAAAGATGAGACTTACCATTTAAAACTCATTCAATGATGGCTCGTATTAGTGATATTCATGTGAGAAGTACATGGAGGAGTTAACTATTTCTTCATATATCCAATGTTTGCCATGGATCATAGCTGTAGCAAAAAGTAAATTCAATAGATGACTTTTTTATACACTTTCAAAGCATTTGAAGTTCTGTTTAGTGAGAGAACTTTAGTAAATATTTTTAGAAGTATTAATCAGCCATTAGGACAAATGAGAAAAGAAAATCACTACAAATAAATGTGGACATGGCAGGAGATCCAAATGAACTTCACTGGAAGAAAAGTGCCACTCTACTGGTGGGGTAGGGCATTTCAAAAAACAAACACAGTTAGCCTTAACATTTCATGTTTAAGTTTCTTTTATTTTGTACCGTTAAATATGTATAGTATGTAGATTTGCTGTTGACGAAAGCAGCCGCCAGCCATATGTAACTGTTAAGGACTCAAAATCTGGCTAGTATGATTTGAAATGTGCTGTAAATATAAAATGCACAGTGGATTTTGAGACTTTAAGAATTTAAAAGATTTTATAATGGTTACATGTTAAAATATTTTGGATATTAATAAGTTAAATATAGTTTTGTTTTGTTTGAGACAAAGTTTTCCACTTGTCGCCCAGGCTGGAGTGCAATGGCATGATCTTGGCTCACTGCAGTATCCGCCTCCCGGGTGCAAGCAATTATCCTGCCTTAGGATAGCTGGGATTACAAGCACCTACCTCAGGGTAGCTGCCTCCCAAGTAGCTGGGATTACAAGCGCCTACCACCACACCCAGCTAATTTTGTGTATTTTTAGTAGAGACGGGGTTTCACCATGTAGGCGGCTGGTCTCAAACTCCTGACCTCAGGTGATCCACCTGCCTTGGCCTTCCAAAGTGCTGGGCTTGCAGGCACAAGCCAGCATGCCTGGCCAGTTATTTCTTTTTACCTTTTAAAAATGTGGCTGCTAGATAAATTACTTAGGCAGTTTGCATTACATTTCTGTGGACTACACTGGAGGAGAGATTTCTAGGTTTTTTTCTAGAACACATATTACATCTAATCATTTGCCACTCGATTTTTAAACAGATGCAGCCTCATTTCCACCTTTTGTTGAGAAAAGCCAGGTATTGCAGTTCTTTTCTTCTGATATTTGCAGGTAAGACAGATACTGAAGTATGTCTGAGTCAGACCCCAGGTGACAAAATGCAGACCAAGAAACTTAAACACAGCGCAGGAAATTCATCATGTTTATTAACTAACTCTTTGCAAAATATTCTTCTGCATCCTCCAATTTTTAATAGTACAAATCATTTTTTTTTGCCATTTCTATCTAAGCAAGAACCATTTTGCCTTTTAAAAACTAAACTAGTAGTCTATTAACGATCAAGTCCAGAAGGGCATGCCCAATCTTTCTAAAGACATACAGAGAAGATGATGCAAATGTAACAGAACTGTGTTAATGTGCTCTGCTCAGATTTGTGGGGCCCAGTAGATAACACACAAGCACTGGAGCCTTTACCACTACCCTTGAGCCCAAGCTCTGTCCCTAAAGACTGTATGCTTGTGGGTAGGCATTTAACATCTCTGAATTTTTTTCTTATCTGTACAATTTAAGACAGCAGTATTTCTTCATATACGTGTATCTGGGGATAAGAAAAAAAATGTGTATTGAACCCTATGATAGACACTTGGTAAACGATGGAAATGTACCAGGTATATATCCAGCATGTATATGCATACACTCCAGTGAGTGGTCTTTCTTTCCAGGATTAATTAAGCCATGAAAGAAACTATTTCATTTAAACTGATCACAAATAAAGTATTTGAAGGAAGTCCTATAAATATTTACTCTATTGGAGAAATTGCCTGTGAGAAGTAACTTGGGTATAAATAAACATGGTACTTCACAAACAAGAATAGTTCATGCTTGGCTATTGAGTTTTAGTATGTGTTAAAATTTCCCAATCACTTTTTTTCTAAGAATGAAACAAGAATTTAAAAGAGTATATGATGTTTCTAAGTTAAAATAAGAATAAGAAAAATGAATCTCCAGAATGTAAGTTCAGGTTCCTGGAATGCAGCTCTTTTTTCTCTGTATTTAGGTCAATCTATGCTGTATTTGAATCCGACGTTAATCTGAAAGGAATCCCTGTGTATAGATTTGTTCTTCCATCCAAGGCCTTTGCCTCTCCAGTTGAAAACCCAGACAACTATTGTTTCTGCACAGAAAAAATTATCTCAAAAAATTGTACATCATATGGTGTGCTAGACATCAGCAAATGCAAAGAAGGTGAGTAAATATCCTCAGTAGCACAGTCCATATCATAATTTGTGATATTCTTTAAAATGAGAACTTTACCATAATCCTTTAGCAACCAAAATTTAAAATTAAAGTAAGAAAGTAATTAGGGCAGAAGAATGGTGGCAGAAAATTTTAGTGCTGATTTTGTATTTTGGGAAGATCCCACTTGTGTTTCAGTATTACAAAATTTAGTTAAAACCACACCAGTATTTCCTTGTGGCTGCTTTTAGATTTAGGGTGAAATGAAAATAATTCCGAGAACACATTAAGCATCCTGTTATTCATCTGTCCTAACGTTTTTCACTAGAAAATGGTACAGGTAAATGTATTTTCAGTATGTATCTAAAGCTAGAGTTAAACATGAAATTTGGAGACTAGCTTATCCCGTACATATTTATCATACTAACATGAGTGTGGAAGAAGAAAGAAAAAACTAGTGTTAAATAAATTCTTAGTCCATAGACATATTACTGCCTGAAAGGTGTACATATATAGTTGAAACTTTGGGTTCATCAACAAAACTTTCCATATTGAAAATTAATACTGAAGGAGTTTACAGTAGAAATCAACTGACATAATTCTTCCCCACCCATGTTAAAAACCCGATATGTATTTTTTAATGCAAGAAGCTTTAGTTTTGTGGAAATATTTTTTGAATTATATGTGAAATGAAGGAAGTTATTAATTCCAATTGACTCTTAAAACTTGTCTTCAGGGAGACCTGTGTACATTTCACTTCCTCATTTTCTGTATGCAAGTCCTGATGTTTCAGAACCTATTGATGGATTAAACCCAAATGAAGAAGAACATAGGACATACTTGGATATTGAACCTGTAAGAAAACACATTATTGATCTGATCACATTATTGATCTGATTTGGTTGATATTTTAAAAAATACAATACAATTGAAATAAAAATAATCTTGTCGATGATTATTTATTCAATAATATTTATTGAATCACATTCTTGAAAGTTACTGAAACTTATGTCGATTTCTTCCTATTGTTTATGAAGTGATTCTAATTGGCTTAAAATAATTTTATATAAATATTTATGCTTAGATGAGGAGTTATTGTATATTATGCAAAAGTCAAAGAGTATATGTGAGTTTGACTATACTTATTGTCAAAATCTATAAAATTGTTGTAGTGCAACAGTTTTAATCATCTTTATTTTTGTATTTTCCTTTTCAAAAAGTAAATGAAATTCTAGGATTTTAGTAGTCATGTTTTAGTTTCAACAATGACACATGGATTCTAACTGAATATATATTTGACCAGGAATTATCTGAGATCTTATATTTTGTTGCTGATTTTTGATTTTTTTTAAAACCATTTCAAGTAAATCACAAATCTAACTAACTAAAACCTTGACATTCGATTGGGCAAATAAATTGTGTGTATCTATATGGATGCATGTGTATACAAATATAACTATATATGCAGTTTTAAAAGTTTCAGTTAGTCCTGTTTAACCTTAAGTTACTACCTTCTCTTCTGCTGTAAGAAAAATAAGTTTTGAATAGTATAAAAGAATGTTTTTAAAAGTTGGTAATTATTTAGTTGTTCTCTTTTTAGATAACTGGATTCACTTTACAATTTGCAAAACGGCTGCAGGTCAACCTATTGGTCAAGCCATCAAAAAAAATTCAGTGAGTCTCTTGAAAATGGTTATTTTGATATGATCTGTAGTATCTTCTTGTAAGAACATGAGTAAATCTATGTAAGTAAGTGGAAATAACATCTGATATCAACTTATCTTTAGCTTAACGTCACCAAACAATCATTATTAAATGCTTATGACAAATTTCACCTATACCTTAGTACCATATCTCGTGTTTATTGAAATGGTTCTTGCACAGATTTTGGAATGGTTTTATGGTTTTATTTGAGCATTTGATAGCATCTCTCATTTTGTTAGCTGCCCAAATATTTCTATGACAATAAGTTTTGGAATTCATATTTCAGTTCCCTGAGAATTTATTGAAAGGAAAAATCCACACTTGGGAAAAAAAATGTGATTAGAAGACATATAAGAGCAAAGGAAGTCAAAAACAACTATATTAAAATTTAAATGAGTCATTACAGGAACAAAATCAAATTAGCAACAGCAACTAATTTATGAACATTTATTTTAAAGTTTGTTATATATAAATATTAGTTTATATGTTTATAATTATTTTCAACGTATATTACAGAGTATTAAAGAATCTGAAGAGGAACTATATTGTGCCTATTCTTTGGCTTAATGAGGTTTGTATTTGCAGCTGTTAGTCATTAAGAACAACCTTCTTTGTATATAAACAAGCTCTTGATGTTTCAAAAGAATGTATAGTATTTAAGGCTATATGTATTTCCATTACCCGTATGGATGAGTATACATTTATTTAACCTATTTGAGATGATCCAATTGAACAAAAACATCAAGTTTGTGTTAGTTTTCAGTTTTTAGAAAACATTTCCTATCATTTAAGATTTTCTTCAAAAATGCTTCAAAAATGCATCTATTAAACACATTTTCTTGTTGTAACATTTGTCTTAGGACAGTCTATCCTATTGCCTGACAAGGTATTTTTAGTATAAATCCATGCATTGATAGCTATAAAAATAGGAAAGGCATTGAATAAGTCTTTGGAGCAAATGAAACTGTTGACCCTTTGATAGTTCTGAAGAGCAAATGAATCCTAGTACATTGAAGAGTACCGTACTCTATCTATCTGGCACTTAATTGCCTTTCTTGACTTGCAAAAGGAATTCCATTAACTTGCCTTATAGATACTGATGACTAACACCAATAGAGGTGTTAGAAAAAAGGGTGATAGGCAATTGAAGGGTTTAGTTTATTTTGTTTTACTAATGTACCCAAATAATTTTGATTATTAACTTGATTACAGACTGGGACCATTGGTGATGAGAAGGCAAACATGTTCAGAAGTCAAGTAACTGGAAAAATAAACCTCCTTGGCCTGATAGAAATGATCTTACTCAGTGTTGGTGTGGTGATGTTTGTGGCTTTTATGATTTCATATTGTGCATGCAGATCAAAAACAATAAAATAAGTAAGTATATACCAAAAAATATTGCTTCAATAGTATTAGCTTATATATTACTTGTTTTCATTTTATCAGAGAGAAGTTGCATATTAGGCCATATATATTTCTAGACATGTCTAGCCAATGATCATTTTTAAATATAGGTAAATAAACCTATAAATATTATCACACAGATCACTAAGTATAGCTTTAATTCTGGGAGAAATGAGATAAAAGATGTACTTTTGACCATTGTAACAATAGCACAAATAAAGCACTTGTGCCAAAGTTGTCCAAAATTGACTGGTTCATTTCTCAATTATACAGCTAGTTATATATTATCTGATATTTAAAAGTAATTGACTAGGAAATGGTTTCATAAGAACAGGATTGCCGCATGTAGACATGCTGGCCGTGCATTTTCCAAATCCAGAGAAGTCCTGAACTAAAATTTGAATATAATAGTATCAGGAAATAGGGGAAAATAGTGTTCAACATAGTAGAACCAAGTACTCAGAGTTGTGTACAAGAGTTTTGGCAGAATTGTAGAGAGACTTTAGGCCTCTATGCTTTAGATATTAGTGTCCATGCACTCTTAAAGATGAATGAATGCCTGACCTTTCCTAAAGGAAAACCTTTTTTTAGTTATCACAGGTAGCTTTGGTGTTGCCTGTGGGGGAGAATTTTTTACTTTCTCCCTATTTTTCTTCAGCCCACCTCAAGGCAATGTAAATAAAAGCAGTATGTGTGTTATAATAACTTATTTAGTTGTTTACTGTGTGCCAGTACCATGCTAAAGATTCTTTATCTCACATAATCCCTAATACAATTTCATGATTTTCCAATAGCCTGGATTCATCAGCATCCATTCTACCTTCTAGAAATGTTCCATGAAATCATACATTTTAATTGTTTATTACCAAAGCATAAATCAGTGAAAGTGGAATTTGGGGACCAATAATTTCCTTTTGTGAGATTGAGAGCTTATGTTTGAAAAGGCAACCTAATTTTTGGTTCTAATCACTTCTACCACTATTTAGTCACCAAAAAGACAATAATTCTGCATCCAAACTATTTGGACAGAATGGCTTCGAAATGCTAGCCTAAAATGTTCACATTATAAAAAGTTAAATATTACCTTCAATACCTGTCAGTAGCCTACTGACAAATTATGACTAAACAAAGGTATTTGTAGGACTATGTAATAGAAAATATCATCCATCCGCTGAAAAGTAAAACAAAATAACAAAAAAACTTGTCCTAATGGGAAAGCATGCTTAATAAAAGGAAATGCAGAAGTTACAAACATGTTTTGTAAGTATTCAGAATTAAAATTATGTGATACATTTTTATGATTGCTTAATGATCCTTGGATGTCAGATTCCTTGGGTCTATTTATAGCTAAATTATAATGAAAAATTCAAGGCTTGCTGGAGCAACTTTGTCAACAAATATATTAGTTTTGCTTATATATTTGATTTTTATGAGGAAAAATTACTACCCTTTTTTACAAGCAGAGAATAAACTGTTGATTACTTGATTTACTAGATTTAGAAGAATCACAAAAGATGTAGATTTTCTTAAGCAAAATTCAGCTCTTAATATCATAAAAATTATATCTTTGGGCAGATTTGTAAACAATAGGAACAAGTAAGAAGACAGGTATGTAAGAAGGAGCAAAGTGTAAGACGGTGGAGCTTTAATGTGTGGTTTTACTCAGGGAGTCACAAGAAAATAACCCAATGGTCCTTTTGAAAGTAGTACATACACCTTTAAATGGAAGTTGGTCTGAAGGGTGTGGAGATGCTGGTCCAGGGCAGATGCACTTTAGCTACCATTCCTTGCCTGGTGTGTGCTGGTCTTGAGGGTTGAGAAGCACCCTTCTTATGTGCCTTTCTGGAATGGGAATGTGTTTTGCCCTGTTGGTGAAGTCCATTAGAGAACTTCTCTCTGCAGCTAGAGAAATTGAACTGATTAATAAAAAGTGTGATATCTAAGATATACTGCCACTCTACAGGCAGTAAATGATTCTTCACATTTGTGCACGAGCTACATTATGACCCTTGGTAATACCGACCAACAGGATGAAAATTAGATATGCTTTACTTTTACAAAGCACACCTTATCTTTTAGTTGAAGAAATGGTGGCACTATTTCTTTTTTTGCACTAAGCAACTGCACATTTCAAAAGGATTATTGAGATGTTATGAAAATCTTATGAAAATCTCTACCTTGCACAAAAAAAACCCCAGCAGCTTTTAAAATTCATCATTTCCACAACTGAATTGATTTCCGTTTCTACAGAACTGGCTCAAGCACAAACCAATTTGTGTCGTTCTGATTCAACAATTGGTTTCTGGGTGGCCAATTCAGAAGAAGAGTGGGCATGCTCAACAAATCCTAGGCCCTGCATTCCTGTCATCCTCATCTGGGGGAAACACCATCATCCCAGTAGCTGCCCTATTCAACTGCAACAGTCTCCAGGACCATCAGCATACTGCATTTCATGTGCACCAAATATTTTGAAAGACAGACATTTATAAATAATTGGCTTATGACTCATATTTCTCTATGAATACCTTCATGCAGCAGGTATAACTCTTTTCTTTATGGGCTTAAATATTTTGTCACTGATCCTGCAAATGGACATCATTTTAGCACACTAGCGGTTTATATTTTAAGGACCTTCATTCTCTGTTCTGCACCTCTTCTGGAAATTGAGTAAATTTTGCTTTTTTTTTTTTTTTTTTTTTTTTACTCAGTTGCAACTTACGCTTGGCATCGTCAGAATGCTTTTCTAGCATTAAGAGATGTAAATGATAAAGGAATTATTGTATGAAATATTACAAAGCGTAGACTATGCATTGTTATTCATTACATTTTTTGCTATCATAATCGCCTCATAAAGACTGGTTTCAACCATTAAAATATGTTCTTCCTTAAATTCCTGTGCTTTTTCTAGTTCCTGTTGTGTCATAAAATGTTTATCCTAATTTTCTGTCTGAAGTATATTTTATCTGAATCCACATTTCTTTATAAATCCATAGTCCTTGCTGAAATATGCTTTCTAAATTTCGACCAGTTTGTTCTAGGCTAATTTTTTAAGCTAATTGGATGAAGAACAAAAAGACATTTGGTTTCATCCTTTACAGCAGTAGGACAATTGCAAAGGTTTTTCCTTTTTCGTAAGGAGACACATTAATAGGTAACTCTGCTTTCTTGAGCAGGGGTTCACTTATTTTGAGAGCATTAGTTCTCCTAAAAAGCTCCAGCATAGAAAGGGAAGACAAACCAAATTCTATCTTGTGTTTTACCCACAGAAGGATACAGGACAAAGGAATAGTAACTGGCCTGTTTGGATACTAAAATTGAAAATAACTTTTAGCCTCCTTATGATAGCCGCCAGAGTAAATGTTGAGCATTACTATAGAAAAGCCACAAACCAAGAATCTACGTGTTTGGAAAGATCTTTTGCATCTCTGAAGGTGCTTAAAGCATACTTAGTGCCTTTCCTTTTAACTGGGAAGATAAAAGTATCTGTCCAAGATATTAATATGTAAGATAACATTGTAGACATGTTCTTCTGATAATACAAGGTTTATTCTATTTGCATTAGGATATTTGTGGACATGTCCATCTAATATAAAGGAAAGTTTTTTAATCATTGAGACATGTAGGGCTGAGTTATATAATGTAGAAACTTCTAAAGATAATTGGATGAGAATATACATATTGACCTGTATATTATGACTAATCATGACTCAGATCTTAATACAGGGATGATCTCATAGCATTTAGACATCAGAAAAGGTTTTGACCTATATGTCTTTAATATTGTTTGAACACATGTATAATCTTTATCATTCCTCAGTGTTTCATTTCTAAAATTCTGTAAAAGGAATATAAGAGGAAAGACAAGTCATATACAAAGACAACAAGATTAAAAATATGCAGTAGGAAAAATAATTACTTAAAGAAGGGGAGATTTTTTTTTTACATGAAATCTGGGCTTTGGATGTGTGTGTGTGTGCGTGCACACATATGCACTGTGGTGGCAGTGGGGCAATTTGGGGAATATGTTACGTGTATGACTTTGTTTTGCCCTGGCGAAGTGAATGTTGTTCAGAAAGGGTAAATGTTTGGACACTTGCAATTGCTCACGGATGAATTTATATGTTTTAGTCATAGAAAAATTGTACCCTTTGATAGAAGCACATTTTCTTTCCAAAGTTGGTTATTAACCACAGAATTATAGCAGTTATTCATAACTTAAGTTTGACAATCAATAGCATCTGCAAATGGATTAACAGATTAGAGAATCAACAGCATCGGAAAATAGGTTAATGCATATTGCTTCTAACAAGTGCATGAAGAAATAGAAGAAGCTATGTAGCTTTCAGTTCTGACAGAAAAGGGTGAAGGAGGGTATCATTTCAAGAAAAAAAATAGCTATGCACACAATGGTTATCTCTGAAAATATTTGTATTAAAATGTATATACATGGCCAGGCATGGTGGCTCATGCCTGTAATCTCAGCACTTTGGGAGGCAGGTGGATCATGAGGTCAGGAGATCAAGACCATCCTGGCCAACATGGTGAAACCTCATCTCTACTAAAAATACAAAAATGAGTGGGGTGTGGTGGCCCATGCCTGTAGTCCCAGATGCTCGGGAGACTGAGGCAGGAGAATCTCTTGAGCCTGGGAAGCAGAGGTTGCACTGAACCGAGATCGCGTCACTGTACTCCAGCCTGGTGACAGAGCGAGATTCCATCTCAAAAAAAAAAAAAAAAAAAGTATGCACGTACAAGTTTCTTAACCCGTTATCAATGTCTGAGCTACATAATTATCTTTCTAGTTGGAGTTTGTTTTAGGTGTGTACCAACTGACATTTCAGTTTTTCTGTTTGAAGTCCAGTGTATTAGTGACTCTGTGGCTGCTCTCTTCACCTGCCTCTTGTGGCCTGTCTACAATTCTAAATGGATTTTGAACTCAATGTCGTCGCTTCTGGTTTCCTGCATATACCAACAGCATTACCTATGACTTTTTTTTTTTCCTGAGCTATTTTCACTGAGCTGCGCTAATGAACTAAAACTGAGTTATGTTTTATATTTGTATCAAATACATAAAAGGAACACTGCTTTTTCCTTTTGTGGCTCAAAGGTAGCTGCATTTTAAAATATTTGTGAAAATAAAAACTTTTGTTATTAGAAAAATGATTTTGCTTATTTTTATTTGTGAATGTAGTTGACTTCCATATTGTTTGATATTGTTACTATAGTTTTATATGAGCTATTATCCTTTCATGACTTATTTACATATCACTCCTATTTCCTTTTTCCAACTGTTCCCAGATGCTAGTAGTACAATCTACACATTGCAAAACATTTCATTCTGCATACTCATGAAGGGGGCTGTGACATAGGATAAACATAAATATTTTAAAATTTTGCTTTAATTACATGAATCTTAGACAAACAGCCTCAACATCACCTGGGAACTTGTTAAAAATGCAGAATCTCTGGTTCTACCTCAGACCCACTGAATCAGAATCCACAGTTTAACAGGATCTTTAAGAAATTCATAGACACTAGAAATTTTGGAAAAGCCCTCATTTAAGTCACTGAAGTTTGACTAGCTGTAAGAGTTTTATTTGACCTGTTGCTGGTATTAGTTTGATGTATTAACAGAAGGACATAAACATACTGAGATGAGGGGGAAGTTCATCAGACCTGAAAATGTTGCTATAAATATCCCACTAAGTTTTATAATTTGCCCTGTTGAGCTTGTAAATATTTTCGAACAGTAATAAAGCTAATCTATATGGCAGAGTAGAGGGTGAAGTGGTATTAAACTTTATACTCCTTTGATTTGCTGGAATGTGTTATTTGATCTACTTGACAGTATTAATGACAAATATATATACTGCATGTAAAATAATGAATAGGTTAGGAACAGATAAGGGATACTAAAATTGGAGACAGGTCCTAGACTTTATCTGATATAAAAATTATTCATCTGAATAAAGAGATTCTTCAGGATCCAGTAGCTTTCTGTTTTATAAATGTATACTGAATAATAATAGCACTGGAGTTTTACTATGAGCACAAAACTGGGCTAGACTGCTAGATGGCCTGCCTGCCACATGTCTGCAGTGGAGTAGGGAGCAGGAGCAAGGGAGGCGATAAAGAAAAGAAAATTCAAAGAAGAGTATTTACAGTGGAGAAAGTCTATACCGTTATATAGAAGTGAATGAGGAAGGCTGAGCACAGTGTCTCTTTCAGGTAATCCCAGCACGCTGGGAGGCCGAGGTGGGAGTATAGCTTGAGGACAGGAGTTTGTGACTAGCCTGGGCAACATAGCAAGACCCTGTCTCTAAAAAAAAAATTTAAAAATTAGCTGCGTGTGATGGCATATATCTGTGAGGCAGGAGGATCCCTTGAGCCCAGGAGTTTCAGGCTGTTGTGAGCTATGATCACGCCACTGCATTCCAGCCTGGGCAACAGGGTGAAACCCCGTCTCTAAAACAAAGAGTCAATGAGGCCGGTATGAAAGAGCTGAGCTTGGAACTATCTAGTCTTAAAGTGACAGTTTGGCAGCTGTTCCTCTGCCCTAATCTTGTCTTCATTCTACATGGTTGAGGACTAGGGCATTTGTGGAAAGAGGAACCTACATAACAGAGAAGGCTCTGAAGTAAGTGGTGAGCAATTTCACATACTCTGCCACATTAGCATTAAAGAATAGAATTCAGTTATTGGAGACTTCTGTGGAATCATCTTAGAATGGAAATACACACGAAAAGGATTTATATATCTTTGGATATAGACTAGGGAGCAGGACTCTATTTGAGAGTAGAACCAATTTGAAATACCAATGTAGGTTAATGTTGGATATGTCCTTGTAGATACTTGAAAAATTATTTTTAAATGCTGCTGTGATGAGTTTGTGAAACTATATCTATACTGGCTAATTTAGGAATATTTCTTTATCCACTTTCATTGCCTTTCCATCTTAGCCCTGCAGCCAGCATATTCACAGCTTGTTTAGTAGAAGTACAAGTCAGCCACAAGGGCATCAGCAGAGTAATCAAATGCACAGTAGGATTACTTGGATTCTGAAATTTCTCTTGCAGATAATCTCTTGCCAGAAAGTATTGCTCTGCTATTTCTGTTTTCCGTATTATTTAAGGACATTTAGCTTTGCTAATAAAGGAAACAAATGACAAGCATAGATGAAACTAAGTTTAAGGAAGTAGAGTAACATGTCAGATATCAAGGAAAGCATTTGTTGAACATAGGAAGAGATGGAATTGTCAAATATACTTAAGCCACTAACTGTACATAACATACTACATTTATATGGGTCAAAGAGGTATCCCACTTGTCCCCCTGCTGGCAATATGAAGAAAACAAATGACAGACATGTCTGTTCAGCAGGCCTCTGGTTCTCTACAGCTGTGGCCAGGTATACTTTCCCCTGTGTCTCTCCAATATAACAAGAATTAATTTTGACACGGTCCCCTTCTGTATTTTGGACTCCCTTGCTTATACTCCAAATCTGGTTTTAACCCCACCATTAAAAGAGAAAGTTGATTCAACAGAGAGAGAGAACATATGAATATTGTGTACTTCAGGATTCATATATAGTGGGACTTCTACCCTCCTTAGTACTCTGTCCTAAACTTGTAAATCTACGTTTTCTCTTTGCCCTAGCTTCTCACTGTGCATTTGAAGTTGATCAATAAATTGTGATATTTAATAATCTTGAACTGTTCTACAATTTTTTTGTTCCTTTCGGACAGAGCTCTCGGATAGTGCCTGGTAGTGTACTTGGAGGCTAACATTCCCTTTAAGTAATTTACAGTGCAACACTATGGTTTCCATGTTGGGTTTAAATACAAAAGGTTTGTTTATAATAATTCAGCATGAAAAATATGAAGTTCAGCAGGCTTGCTAACTAAATAATGAATTATAAATATCATATGCAGTCTAAGGCCTGAATGGCAAATACATTTCTTTTACCAATCATTTGATAATTGCTTGAAATCATTTAGTTGAAAAAGTCTTGAATTGGTTAAGAATTATGCATAGACAGGTCTAAGATCTGTGTGGACAAAAGGCCAAAAGAATTAGCAAGGTCTGTCTTGGGAAATGTAATAGAGAAAATCTATAGTCCTTATGGGAAGGGAAGTCTCTAAAGGTAATTATGAAATGGGGGAGTTGATGTGAGGGTTTAAACAATGATACCATTAAATGAGTTAAACTTTTATAGTCAACTATTACCATTCATTGCCAGACTGTAGAACTGTCAACTAACAAAAACTCTCTAAGTTCAATATGTATTAATAGTAGGGTTCACTTCTAAACATTAAAGCTACATTTGACTCAGTTTAATACACATGTTGAATAAAATATTTATCTGATAAAAATGTAACTAAGCAAGAAAACAGTTATTGGCAAATTTTCTGTAAAGGACCAAATAGAAAATATTTTAGGCTGTATAGGTCATGCAGGCTCTGTGACAACTACTTGGCACTGTCATTGTGGCACAAAAAAAAATAGCCACGGACAATATATAACAAATGGTCATGGCTGTGTTCCAATAAATCTTTTTATATATGTGTATATATACACATATATACATATGTATACATATATATATATATATATATATATATATATATATATACATATGATAAGCTGTATTTGGCACACAAGCCACAGTTTGTTGGTTCCTAGACCAGAAAGTGCTGGAACTTTGTAGATTTTGATACAATGGATAATTATTTGAGTGACTGGATTAGTCTGAAAGTTTCCTATTGTATTAGCCAATCATAGCTATATAAAGGATATGCCATTCAGAAATGGGGCTACTAAAAAACAGATGTTCTTTAGTTGACTGAATTTCCTTGCCATGTCAGAAATGGAACTCTTCACTTTTGGGGATTAAAGTCCAGGTTACCATCCAAATGAAGCTATTCTGCTTAATATTATCTCAATGATTAACAACTATTTAAGTCATGAAGTCCTTGCCCATGCCTATGTCCTGCATGGAATTGCCTAGCTTTTCTTCTAGGGTTTTTATGGTTTTAGGTCTAACATTTAAGTCTTTAATCCATCTTGAATTAATTTTTGTATAAGGTGTAAGGAAGGGATCCTTTCGGCTTTCTACATATGCCTAGCCCGTTTTCCCAGCACCATTTATTAAATAGGGAATCCTTTCCACATTTCTTGTTTTCATCAGGTTTGTCAAAGATCAGATGGTTGTAGATGTGTGGTATTATTTCTGAGGGCTCTGTTCTGTTCCATTGGTCTATATATCTGTTTTGATACCAGTACCACACTGTTTTGGTTACTGTAGCCTTGTAGTATAGTTTGAAGTCAGGTAGTGTGATGCCTCCAGCTTTGTTGTCTTGGCTTAGGATTGTCTTGGCAATGTGGGCTCTTTTTTGGTTTCATATGAACTTTAAAGTAGTTTTTTCCAATTCTGTGAAGAAAGTCATTGGTAGCTTGATGGGGATGGCATTGAATCTATAAATTACTTTGGGCAGTATGGTCATTTTCACGATGTTGATACTTCCTATACATGAGCATGGAATGTTATTCCATTTGTTTGTGTCCTCTTTTATTTTGTTGAGCAGTGGTTTGTGGCTCTCCTTGAAGAGGTCCTTCACATCCCTTGTAAGTTGGATTCCTA
The DNA here is from genome assembly GCF_029281585.2 of Gorilla gorilla gorilla. Taxonomy (NCBI): domain Eukaryota; kingdom Metazoa; phylum Chordata; class Mammalia; order Primates; family Hominidae; genus Gorilla; species Gorilla gorilla. The sequence goes on along the minus strand of NC_073230.2, from coordinate 108,079,725 downwards.
GGTATTTTATTCTCTTGGAAGCAATTGTGAACGGGAATTCCCTCATGATTTGGCTCTCTCTTTGTCTATTATTGGTGTATAGGAATGCTTGTGATTTTTGCACATTGATTTTGTATCCTGAGACTTTGCTGAAGTTGTTTATTAGCTTAAGGAGAGTTTGGGCAGAGACGATGGGGTTTTCTAAGTATACTATCATGTCATCTGCAAACAGGGACAATTTGACTTCCTCTTTTCCTAATTGAATACCCTTTATTTCCTTCTCCTGCCTGATTGCCCTGGCCAGAACTTCCAACACTATGTTGAATAGGAGTGGTAAGAGAGGGCATCGCTGTCTTGTGCCAGTTTTAAAAGGGAATGCTTCCAGTTTTTGCCCATTCAGTATGATATTGGCTATGGGTTTTTCATAAATAGCTCTTATTATTTTTAAATACATCCCATCAATACCTAGTTTATTGAGAGCTTTTAGCATGAAGGGCTGATGAATTAAAACACCAAAAGCGATGGCAACAAAAGCCAAAATAGAAACATGAGATCTAATTAAACTAAAGAGCTTCTGCATGGAACAAGAAACTACCATCGGAGTGAAGAGGCAACCTACAGAATGGGAGAAAATTTTTGCAATCTACCCATCTGACAAAGGGCTAATATCCAGAATCTACAAAGAACTTAAACAAATTTACAAGAAAAAATCAAACAACCCCATCAAAAAGTGGGCAAAGGATATGAACAGACACTTCTCAAAAGAAGACATTTACACAGCCAACAGACACATGAAAAAATGCTCATCATCACTGGTCATCAGAGAAATGCAAATCAAAACCACAATGAGATACTATCTCACACCAGTTAGAATGGAGATCATTAAAAAAGTCAGGAAATAACAGATGCTGGAGAGGATGTGGAGAAATAGGAACACTTTTACACTGTTGGTGGGAATGTAAACTAGTTCAACCATTGTGGAAGACAGTGTGGCGAATCCTCAAGGATCTAGAACTAGAAATACCATTTGACTCAGCCATCTCATTACTGAGTATATACTCAAAGGATTATAAGTCATGCTGCTATAAAGACACATGCACACATATGTTTATTGCGGCACTATTCACAATACCAAAGACCTGGAACCAACCCAAATGTCCCTCAATGATAGACTAGATTAAGAAACTGTTGCACATATATACCATGGAATACTATGCAGCCATAAAAAAGGATGAGTTCATGTCCTTTGTAGGGACATGGATGAAACTGGAAACCATTATTCTGAGCAAACTATTGCAAGGACAGAACACCAGACACTGCATGTTCTCACTCATAGGTGGGAATTGAATAATGAGAACACTTGGACAGAGGGTAGGGAACATCACACACTGGGACCTGTCGTGGGGTGGGGGCATGGGGGAGGGATAACATTAGGAGAAATACCTAATGTAAATGATGAGTTAATGGGTGCAGCACACCAACATGGCACATGTATACATATGTAACAAACATGTGCACACTGTGCACATGTACCCTGGAACTAAAAGTATAATAATAATATTAATAATAATAAAAAGCACTGTTTAAATCTTGAATTGGCAGGGCACTGCTATCTCCTCAGATATTCTATATACTTCTTGGACACTTAAAATTTTGATTTACTTTTCTTTTTATAGGAAGACATTTGCAAATTTAGGTTTTTGTATTTTAAAAAATACTTCCTCAATTAGGTCTTTCATTATTACATCTATAATAATTGTTCTGGTTTCTACATTGACTAAATATAAAATCCCTAGGTTACATTTCTTTTTTCTTAGTGTGATGGATACAAATATATTTCTTGTGGCTGGGTTTGAATTCCAGGCCCACACCTCACTATGTACTTTTGAGAAAGTTAACCCCTCGGGTGTCTTAGTTTCTTCCTCTGTAAAATGAAGATACTAGCACCTTCATTACAGAGTGGCTTTGAGGATTAAATTAGTTGATGCATTTAAAGTGCTTCTAACAGTGAATGAAATAGAGTAAGCACTCAAATGTTAAGACCATGCAACTTTGATGAATCATAGCGACTATGAATTGATTGCTTAATAACCCACATTTCTCCTTTCCCCAAATCAGTAGCCCTAGAAAAATTGCTCAAAATGCTCAATCTTCAGGAAAGTGGTGAATGTTGAATACTACCATGTTGTGATGATAATGGATGTCCTGGATTTGAATTTACCCTACTAATAAGTTAGTCTGCACTATGTCATGGATGTTGGCAGAATACACATGATAATCCCGGGACAAAAACAGAAGACTTTGTTATTTACAGCAGAGTAAAAACATGAGCATCAGAGTCTTTTCCATCAGTTGCCCCCACTTTAAGTCTTGCAGGGGCCATGCAATAGGGCCCAGGTGGATGCTCCACACCTTGTGGGTTTGTATCACAGCTGAGGAACACTGAGTTTCCAAAATCCACCACTTTTGAGAAAAAGCAGTAAGCAAACCATCCTCTTGTTTAAGAGTAGGGCTAAGACATTGCTTCATCCCTCCTAGTTTGTCACTAGAAACATATACCTAAGAGTAGGCCCATACAAGGAGAAATTAGGACCTTCCTTTATGGGCATACCCAGCAAGACATGTAGGAAAATAAGCCCAAGGACAACTGTCTTTTCCAACAGTATTCCAGGCATGATATTTCATTAAAGGTTAATTTTTTTGCCCTTTCTAGATTTATGAAAAAAGTTTGGTAAATTCAGTTAACAACATTAAATTGATGTCTTCTTAGAAGGCTTCTCAGCACCTTTACTGTATTATAAATATCTAAGAGGAAAAGTTAGTGTTCAGTGTTTAGTAAAGTTTTATGACCATGGATTCCTTTTCCTTAAGAATAATTGCTTAGGAAGGCAGAGTACATTTTTTAAAAGAACAGTCTTGGCTGTTACTATTTTTCTTGCTTCTCATTTATTTCCTGACTTCTCTTTTTAATCACTGTAAGATAGCCATACATTTATTCGATGCATGATTATAAAGTACCTATGCCAACAAGGGTACATATAAAATACCCAATATTTGAAATGTTGATGGTGTTCCCTATTCTGTGGCTTTCACTGACATGCTTACCTTAATCATCTGACCATAGTATTGACTGCATTGTTTTATCTTTGTGTACCACATGATACATTTCTGGACCACACAGATACTCTTTGTAAACAGAACACCAAACATTCCTTTAATTGTCTGCTATACTATACTAAGATTCTTCTCTCACTCTTATATGTCAGATATCTTACTATTTAATCTTTCTTTATATTCAATACTTCATTCTCTGGCAAACTTTACTCAACATCTTAAAATGTTGGTGTTAATCTATCATTACTTACAAGAGTCATCTGTTAATGCCATGAAAACTTTGCTCATAAAAAGAATTTAAGTAGGACTGTTAGCTGTTGCAGAGACAGCAGTGGTCCTTAAACATCTTTTCTGCCCCCTGCATATTTCAGACCCCTACAATTAAAAGGAATAATGCAATAAATTCTGGCCAGTTTTCTGTGGATGGAAGTATCAGGCAATGAACATCAGGAGCATTGAAGAGCTTTCACATCTTTGTCAACTGTTGCAATAACTGACAGTACAGAAGAGATCACAGACTGCCATCAGCTTGGCTTCTTGAGTGACTGTGTAGAGGGCACCGCCAGGTCACACATTTGAGACATGAGATATGAGAAGAAGGATTTTCTTCAGTTTTGAAATGAGTCAGAAAAAAGGAAAAAATGAAAAAGAGTAAAGACACCTACGGGAATTACAGAACACCATTAAGCAAACACATATTCATATTACAGGATTTCAAGAAGCAGAACAGTTAAAGAAAGGGACAGTCAGATTATTTAATGAAATAATTGCTGAAAACTTTCCATCTTAGGAGAGATAAGGCAACCGGATCCATGAAACTCAAAGGTGCTTGAATAGATTCAATACAAAGCTGTCCTGAGACGCATTATAATCAAACTGTCAACAGTGAATTACAAAGAGAATTCTAAAAGCAGCAATAGAAAAGTATCAAATCGGGCACTTTGGCAAGATGGCCAAGTAGGAACAGCTCTGGTCTGCGGCTCTCAGCAAGATCAACACAGAAGGTGGGTAATTTCTGCATTCCAACTGAGGTAACTGGCTAATCTCATTGGGACTGGTTAGACAGTGGGTGCAGCCCACAGAAGGCGAACCAAAGCAGGGTGGGGCATTGTCTCACCCAGGAAGCACAAGGTATCAGGGAACTCCCTCCCTTAGCCAAGGGAAGTCATGAGGGACTGTGCCATGAGGAACAGTACACTCTGGCCCAGATACTACACTTTTCCCATGGCCTTCACAACCCACAAAGCAGGAGACTCCTTCAGGTGCCTACACCATCAGGGCCCTGGGTTTCAAGCACAAAACTGGGCGGCCATTTGGGCAGATGCCGAGCTAGCTGCAGGAGTCTTTTTTCATACCCCAGTGGTGCCTGGAACAGAAGCAAGACAGAACCGTTCACTCCACTGGAAAGGGGGCTGAAACCAGGGAGCCAAGTGGTCTAGCTGGGCAGATCCCATCCCCATGAATCTCAGCAAGCTAAGATCCACTGGCTTGAAATTCTCGCTGCCAGCATAGCAGTCTGAAGTCGACCTGGGATGCTGGAACTTGGTGGGAGGAGGGGTGTCTGCCATTATTGAGGCTTCAATAGGCGGTTTTCCCCTTACAGTATAAACAAAGATGCCTGGAATTTCGAATGGGGTGGAGCCCACCACAACTTAGTAAAGCCTCTGTAGCCAGAGTGCCTCTCCAGATTCCTCCTCTCTGGGCAGGGCATCTTTGAAAAAAAGGCAGCAGCCCCACTCAGGGGCTTATAGACAAAACCCCCATCTTCCTGGGACAGAGCACCTGGGGGAAGGGGTAGCTACAGCAGACTTAAATGTCCCTGCCTGCCAGCACTGAAGAGAGCAGCAGATCTCCCAGCACAGCATTCAAGCTCTGCTAAGGGACAGACTGCCTCCTCAAGTGGTTCCCTGACCCCCATATATCCTGACGGGGACATGCCTCCCAGCAGGGGTTGACAGACATCTCATAAAGGAGAGCTCTGGCTGGCATCTGCAGGGTGCCCCTCTGGGATGAAGCTTCCAGAGGAAGGAACAAGCAGCAATCTTTGCTATTCTGCAGCTTCTGCTGGTGACACCCAGGCAAACAGGGTCTGGAGTGGACCTCCAGCAAACTCCAGCAGACCTGCAGCAGAAGGGCCTGTTAGATGGAAAACTAACAAACAGAAAGGAATAGCATCAACATCAACAAAAAGGATATCCACTCAGAAACCCAATTCAAAGGTCACCAACATCAAAGACCAAAGGTAGATAAATCCACAAAGATGAGGAAAAACCAGCGCAAAAAGGCAAAACTTCCAAAAACCAGAATGCCTCTTCTCCTACAAAGGATCACATCTCCTCACCAGCAAGGGAACAAAACTGGATGGAGAATGGGTTTAATGAAGGGACAGAAGTAGGCTTCAGAGGTGGTTAATAACAAACCCCTCCGAACTAAAGGAGCATATTCTAACCCAATGCAAGGAAGCTAAGAACCATGAAAAAAGGTTAGAGGAATTGCTAACTAGAATAACCAGTTTAGAGAAGAACATAAATGACCCGATGGAGCTGAAAAACACAGCACGAGAACTTCGTGAAGCATACGCAAGTATCAATAGCTGAATCAATCAAGTGGAAGAAAGGATATCAGAGATGGAAGACCAACTTAATGAAATAAAGTGTGAAGACAAGATTAGAGAAACAAGAATGAAAAGAAATGAACAAAGCCTCCAAGAAATATGGGACTATGTGAAAAGACCAAACCTACGTTTGAGTGGTATACCTGAAAGTGGCAGGGAGAATGGAATCAAGTTGGAAAACCCTCTTCAGGGTATTATCCAGGAGAACTTCCCCAACCTAGCAAGACAGGCCAACATTCAAATTCAGAAAATACAGAGAACACCCCAAAGATACTCCTCGAGAATAGCAACCCCAAGACATATAATCATCAGATTCACCGAGGTTGAAATGAAGGAAAAAATGTTAAGGGCAGCAAGAGAGAAAGGTTGGGTTACCCACAAAGGGAAGCCCATCAGACTAATAGTGGATCTCTCTGCAGAAACCCTACAAGCCAGAAGAGAGTGGGGGCCAATATTCTACATTCTTAAAGCATTTTCAACCCTGAATTTCATATACAGCCAAACTAAGTTTCATAAGTGAAGGAGAAATAAAATCCTTGACAGATAAGCAAATATGAGAGATCTTGTCACCACCAGGCCTGCCTTACAAAAGCTCCTGAAGGAAGCAGTAAACATGGAAAGGAAAAACTGGTACCAGCCACTGCAAAAACATGCCAAATTGTAAATACAATCAACACTATGAAGAAACTGCATCAACTAATGGACAAAATAACCAGCTAGCATCATAATGACAGGATCAGATTCACACATAACAATATTAACCTTAAAGGTAAATGGGCTAAATGCCCCAATTAAGACACAGACTGGCAAATTGGATAAAGAGTCAAGACCCATCGGTGTGCTGTATTCAGGAGACCCATCTTATGTGCAAAGACACACATAGGCTCAAAATAAAGGGATAGAGGAATATTTACCAAGCAAATGGAAAGCAAAGAAAAAGCAGGGTTTGCAATCCTAGTCTCTGATAAAACAGACTGTAAGCCAACAAAGATGAAAAGAGACAAAGAAGGCCATTACATAATGGTAAAGGGAATGATTCAACAAGAAGAGCTAACTATCCTAAATATATATGCACCCAATACAGGAGCACCCAGATTCACAAAGCAAGTTCTTAGAGACCTACATTAGACTCCCACACAATAATAGGGAGACTTTAACACCCCACTGTCAATATTAGACAGATCAACAAGACAGAAAATTGACAAGGATATTCAGGACTTGAACTCAGCTCTGGACTAAGAGGACCTGATAGACATCTATGAAACTCTCCACCCAAAATCAACAGAATATACATTCTCCTCAGCACCACATTCCACTTATTCTAAAATTGACCACATAATTGGAAGTAAAACACTCCTCAGCAAATGCAAAAGAACAGAAATCATAACAGTCTCTCAGACCACAGTGCAATCAAATTAGAACTCAGGATTAAGAAACTCACTCAAAAATCTCACAACTACATGGAACCTGAACAACCTGCTCCTTAATGACTACTGGGTAAATAACAAAATTAAGGCAGATATAGATAAGTTCTTTGAAACCAATGAGAACAAAGACACAACTTACCAGAATCTCTGGGACATGGCTAAAGCAGTGTTTGGAGGGAAATTTATAGCACTAAATGCCCACAGGAGAAAGTGGGAAAGATCTAAAATTGACAACCTAACATCACAGTTAAAAGAACTAGAGAAGCAAGAGCAAACAAATTCAAAAGCTAGCAGAAGACAAGAAATAATTAAGATCAGAGCAGAACTGAAGGAGATAGAGACACGAAAAACCCTTTTAAAAAAAAGCAATGAATCTAGGAGCTAGTTTTTTGAAAAGATTAACAAAATAGACCACTAGCCAGACTAATGAAGAAAAGAGAGAAGAATCAAAAAGGCACAATAAAAAATGACAAAGGGGATATCACCACTGATCCCACAGAAATACAAACTACCATCAGAGAATACTATAAACACCTCTATGCAAATAAACTAGAAAATCTAGAAGAAATGGATAAATTCCTGAACACATACACCCTCCGAAGTCTAAACCAGGAAGAAGTTGAATCCCTAAATAGAACAATAACAAGTTTGGAAATCGAGGCAATAATTAATAGCCTATCAACCAAAAAAAGTCCAGAACCAGATGGATTCACAGCCAAATTCTACCAGAGGTACAAAGAGGAGCTGGTACCATTCCTTCTGAAACCATTTCAAACAATAGAAAAAGAGGGACTCCTCCCCAACTCATTTTATGAGGCCAGCATCATCCTGATACCAAAGCCGGGCAGAGACACAACAAAAAAATAAAATTTCAGGCCAATATCCCTGATGAACATTGCTGTGAAAATCCTCAATAAAATACTAGCAAACCAAATCCAGCAGCACATCAAAAAGCTTATCCACCACGATCAAGTCGGCTTCATCCCTGGGATGCAAGGCTGGTTCAATATGCGCAAATCAATAAATGTAATCCATCACATAAACAGAATCAATGACAAAAACCACATGATTATCTCAATAGATGCAGAAAAGGCCTTCAACAAAATTCAACACCCCTTCATGCTAAAAACTCTCAATAAACTAGGTATTGATGAAATGTATCTCAAAATAATAAGAGCTATTTATGACAAACCCACAGCCAACGTCATACTGAATGGGCAAAAAATGGAAGCATTCCCCTTGAAAACTGGCACAAGACAGGGATGCCCTCTCTCACCACTCCTATTCAACATAGTGTTGGAAGTTCTGGCCAGGGCCAGGCAAGAGAAATAAAGGGTCTTCAAATAGGAAAACAGGAAGTCAGATTGTCTCTGTTTGCAGATGACATGATTGTATATTTAGAAAACCCCATCGTCTCAGCCCAAAATCTCCTTAAGCTGATAAGCAATTTCAGCAAAGTCTCAGGATACAAAATCAATGTGCAAAAATCACAAGCATTCCTATACACCAGTAATAGACAAACAGAGAGCCAAATCATGAGTGAACTCCCATTCAAAATTGCTTCCAACAGAATAAAATATCTAGGAATACAACTTACAGGGGATGTGAAGGACCTCTTCAAGGAGAACTACAAACCACTTCACAAGGAAATAAGAGAGGACACAAACAAATGGTAAAACATTCCATGCTCATGGATAGGAAGAATCAATATCATGAAAATGGCCATACTGCCCAAAGTAATTTATAGATTCAATGCTATCTCCATCAAGCTACCATTGACTTCCTTCAAAGAATTAGAAAAAACTACTTTAAATTTCACATGAAACCAAGAAAGAGCCAGTATAGCCAAGGTAATCCTAAGCAAAATGAACAAAGCTGGAGGCATCACACTACCTTACTTCAGACTAGACTACAAGGCTACAGTAACCAAAACAGCATGGTACTGGTACCAAAACAGTTATATAGACAAATGGAACAGAAGAGAGGCTTCAGAAATAACACCACACATCCTCAACCATCTGATCTTTGACAAACCTGACAAAAACAAGCAATGGGGAAAGGATTCCCTATTTAATAAATGGTGTTGGGAAATCTGGCTAGCCACATGCAGAAAACTGAAACTGTACCCCTTCCTTACAACTTATACAAAAATTAACTCAAGATGAAATCAAGACTTAAATGTAAGACCTAAAACCATAGAAACCCTAGAAGAAAACCTAGACAATACCATTCAGGACATAGGCATGTCCAAAGACTTCATGACTAAAACACCAAAAGCAATGGCAACAAAAGCCAACATTGACAAATGGGATCTAATTAAACTAAAGAGTTTATGCACAGCTAAAGAAACTATTATCAGAGTGAACAGGCAACCTACACAATGGGAGAACATTTCTGCAATCTATTCATCTGACAAAGGGCTAATATGCAGAATCTACAAAGAACTTAAACAAATTTACAATAAAAAATCCCATCAAAGGGTGGGCAAAGGATATGAACAGACATTTCTCAAAAGAAGACATTTATGCAGCCAACAAGCACATGAAAAAAAGCTCATCATCACTGGTCATTAGAGAAATGCAAATCAAAACCACAATGAGATACCATCTCATGCCAGTTAGAATGGTGATCATTAAAAAGTCAGGAAACCACAGATGCTGGAGAGGATGTAGAGAAATAGGAACACTTTTACACTGTTAGTTGGAGTGTAAATTAGTTCAGCCATTGTGCAAGACAGTGTGGCGATTCCACAAGGATCTAGAACCAGAAATACCATTTGTCCCAGCAATCCTATTACTGGGTATATACCCAAAGGATTATAAATCATTCTACTATAAAGACATATGAACATGTCTGTTTATTGCAGCACTGTTCACAATACCAAAGACTTGGAACCAACCCAAATGCCCATCAGTGATAAACTGGATAAAGAGAATGTGGCACATATACACCATGGAATACTATGCAGCCATAAAAAAGGATGAGTTCATGTCCTTTGCAGGGACATGGATGAAGCTGGAAACCATCATTCTTGGCAAACTAACACAAGAACAGAAAACCAAACACCACATGTTCTCACTCATAAGTGGGAGTTGAACAATGAGAACAATGGACTCAGGGTGGGAAACATCACACACCAGGACCTGTCAGGGGATGGTGGGGTAGGGGATGGATAGCATTAGGAAAAATACCTAATGTAGATGCTGGGTTGATGGGTATGGCAAACCACCGTGGCACGTGTATACCTATGTAACAAACCTGCACATTCTGTACATGTATCCCAGAACTTAAAAAAAGCTATCAAATCAAATATAATGAAGTCTGCATTAGACTATCCATAAATTTCTCTGCAGAAACCTTGCAGACCAGGAGAAAGTTGGAAGACATATTCAAAGTTATAAAAGAAAAAAAAAAAACCTTTCAGCTAAGAATACTATACTCAACACAACTGTCAATAGATGAGAACAAACTGAAGGATTCATTACCAGTAGAACTACTTTACAAGAAATGCTTAAGGGAGTTCTTAAAGTGAAAACAAAAGGACAATAATTACTGTAACGAATACATATGAAAGTATAAAGCTCACTGGTAGAGGTAAATACATAACCAAATCAAGAATATTTCAATACTGGAATGGTGTATAAATTATACATTTCTGTAATATAAAGATGAAAAGCCAAAGTGGTCAGAAATAGCTAAGACTATCATAAGTTGTCAGTAAATACACAATATAAAAAGATGTAAATTCTGACATTAAAAACAAATTGTGGTGATGGGACGGAAAAAAGTCTAGAGCTTTTATGTTCAACAGAAATTAAGATGTTATCTGCTTTAAAAAGTAGATTATAAGGACGGGTGTGGTGGCCCACACCTGTAATCTGAGCACTTTGGGAGGCTGATGCAGGCAGACCACCTGAGGTCATGAGTTCAAGACCAGCCTGCCCAACATGGTGAAACCCCATCTCTACCAAAAATAAAGTTAGCTGGGTGTCGTGGCATGCACCTGTAATCCCAGCTACTTAGGAGGCTGAGGCACAAGAATCACTTGAGCCCTGAAGGCGGAGGTTGCAGTAAGCTGAGATCATGCCATTGCACTCCAGCCTGGGTAACAAGAGCAAGACTCAGTCTCAAAAAAAAAAAAAAAAAAGTAGATTATAACTACAAGATTTTATACATAAGCCTACTGGTATCCACAAAAAAAATAAAAGATAGCAGATATACAAATGATAACTAGAAAAATCAAAGCTTAACACTTCAGAAAATTATCAAATCACAAATCACGAGAAAGGAAAAAATATCTGTAAAACAAAATCAAATTTTAAAATGTCAGTAAGCCTTTACCTATTAATAATAACATTGACTGCAAATGGATTAAATTCTCTAATCAATAGAGTGGATAAATAAATTTTAAAAAGATCCAATTATATGTTGTCTACAAGATATCCACTTAAGATTTAAGAACTCACATAGCCTGAAAGTAAAAGGATGGAAGAAAATATTTCATGAACATGATAATTAAAAGAAAGCAAGGGTGGCTATATTTACATCTGAAAAAAAAAATTTCAAGTAAAAAACTTTTGCAAGAGACAAAGATGGTTATGATTTAATGATAAAGGGTCAATTCATCTAGAAGACACTCTCAGTGTACGTACACGCCACAATTAAGCACCTACAGACATAAAGCCAATATTAATGGACATGAAGGTAGAAACAGATACCAATACCATAATAGTGGGGGAATTTATTATCTCACGTTCATCAATGGATATATAAACAAGACAGAAACTTAAGGAAATACTGGACTTAAATTGTACTTTTGATTAAATAGACCTCACAGGCATACAGAGCTTTCCATCCAACAGCTGCAGAATATCCACTTTTCTCCAGTGCACATGGATCATCCTCCAGACCAGATCACTGAGTCCACAAGACAAGTCTTAACAAATTTAAAAAGATTTAAATTATATCTAGCATCATCTCAGACTACAATGGTAAGGAACTAAAAATCAGTAACATGAGGAATCTTGGAAAAGTCAAAAAATATGTAGAAATTAAACAACATGCTCCTAAACAACCAATGAATCAAAGAAGAAATCAAAAAGGAAATTTATAAATATCTTGAGACAAGCAATAGAAATATAACACATAAAAACCTATGGGATACCAGCAAAAGTAGTTTTAAAAGGGAAGTTTATAGTAATATATTCTTACATTAAACAAAGATTCCAAATAAATAGCCTAGCCTTACACTTCAAGGAACTAGAAAAAGAACTAAACACCAAATTTGCAGAATAAAGAAAATTTTAAAAATCAGAATAAAAATAAACAGGAATGGAAAAACCATAGAAAGAATTGATAAAACTAGGAGTTTGTTTTTTGAAAACAAATTGACAACCATTAGCTAGTCTAGAAAAAAATAGAGAGAGAGACAGAAAACAAAACAGTGGTTAATTCCACTGTAGGGGGTGAATAAAAAGAAGGAAATAAGGAGATGTAGGTCAGAGGATACAAAGTAGCAGATACTTGGGATGAACAAATCTAGAGAACTAATGTACAACATGAAGACAATAGGAAATAAAGTTGTACTGTGTTTAAGGGATTCATGCTATGAGATTTTTATCATTCTTGCCACAAAACAAAAATGGGTAACTCTGAAATGAAGAATGTTAATTTACTTTACTGTAATAACACTTTTACTATGTATATGTATCCCATAAGATCATGCTATATAACTTAAATACATAAACTTTAAAAAATAGCAGAAAGGGACATCAGAGAGGAAGTGAGAGCATTTTATGCCTGGTTAACTAAGGTAAAGAGTTAAAAATAATTCCTTTATGACAGCACCTCATTTCTTATGAGAATGTGCTGAGAATCTCCATGAAGGAGCTATGTTATGCAATATTTTTCAAACATATTTTTGCAGAGCAACTTGCAGGACTGGTGTTCTGCAGGGCAGATTTTGTGAAATCGTCCTCCAGACAAATTATAGTCCATATGCCTTACGTAAGGGGGGAAGTGCTATTAAAGAGCAGAAGACCAACAGACAGGAGCTTCAAATTTAGTCCTAACTGTCGATAATTTTCTTATTGGACTTTATTGCTTCATCTATAAATTGAAAGAACTGAGCTAAACAAAGTGTTTTGATCTTGAAAATTCTAAATATTTTAAAATGCTTGGGCTACTTATAATACACTGTCATAGAAAGTTTTCCCTAAACAAAGAAAATTGTATTGTTGCTCTGGAAATGCACTGATTATATTTTCAAGTCTGAAATTATTCAAGACATTTTAATATTTTGCATGTAAGATTTATTTTGAAATTTGTCCTCTCACTTGAGACGTTTTGCCCTATTTAAGCTTTTGTTCAGATTAAAATTGAAACTCTCCTCCAATATTACACGACTGGCTTTTGATATCCTGGGCTCAACTGATGCTTCTTAAACTTTAATGGACATCATATCACCTGCGTATGTGGTCAGAATGCAGATTCTGATTCTATAGGTCTAGAATACTGTCAGATTCTGCACTGGCCACAAACTCCCAGGTGATCATGCTGCTGTGGGTCTGTACCATAACACCAACCTGAGTTTTAATTCATTTTCTACAACTACTCATCACTATGAGATTGATCAAGTCAATAAATATTTCTGTGCCTCTGTTTACTCATTGTCAAATAGTGATAGCACACTTGCTTTAATGGCCTCACAAAGCTATTCTGAAGAGGAATTAGATTTTATGTGATGATCTACTAAAATTTATAAACATATCCGCGTTGTTCTTTTTTTTTTTTTTTTAACACAAATTCAATGGTTCACTCAATGGGCATTTTCAAATCTTTTTTCTCATGACATGTGATATATGTCATCATTTTCTGATTTTTAACATAATTATGTCACCCTAATAATTCACTGATCCATAGGAATGCTCTGATTAGGGGTTTGGAATAGTTAGATGTGGGGGAATAAAGGGAAAATATAGATGTTTAAAAATCATAGTGATTTTTACTGTATTAAATAAATACTATATTGTACTATACTATAAATACTTTAATAAAGGTAGAGTCAAAAATTTCATTGCTGAAAGTGACTTCACTTGTGCTATCCCATATGTAAATGACTTCAGTGTGTGATAGAGAAAACAAAATTTTTAAAAGATAATTTTCCTAGGAAAAGATAATTGTCCTAGGTCACACAGCATGTTAGTCAGGAACAAGGTTGTACCAAAATTCAGGATGACAGAAAACTTACTAATTTTTGAGAAAAGAAAACATCTGCCACATAAACGTGCTTAAATAAGGTGAAGATGAAGACTTTGATTATATTTCAGAAACAGATTGGACAACCTGATGCAGGGAATACGATTTTAATATGCAATTTGTGAAAATTCCACTAGATGGCAGATGAAATCCAATGTTAAATATAGGAGCGTGACAAGGAGGAAAAATGGAAACGCAATTTCTTTATTGAAAGACTGGGCCTCTGACTTTGGCACATTCATTCAGTGTATTAATATAGTGCCTATCACTGATTTAACATATAGAGATATGCTTCATATAAAATATTTCCTACACATTTTTTAAATTGAACTAATGGCATGGCTACATACGCATGTTACTAAATGGGAAATTGTTCGATATAGTGAGAAAGCATGAAAAAAGACTTGAGTCCTGGTCATAGTTTTGACACTAAATAAAGAAGTGACCTTGAGTAAGTTACCTCACTTGTCTGAATCTCATCTTCTCACCCATAAAATGTAGACAATAAATAATAATGCACTACTAATTTGTAGGGCAGTTGAGGTTGTATGGAAATTGGCTTTATAAACTGCAAAGCACAACACAAGTGTTGGTTACTGTTATTTCAAAGCCCCTTTTCCCTTTCTTGACTGAGGCGGTGGGACTGTGAGCCTCAAATCAGGTAAGCCCTCCTTCACCAACCTTCCACTCTGCTAAGCCCTCTCAGTGCCCTCAAGCTCCGGGAATCAAAATCTTTCTCTCATTCTGGCTAGTGTTTATTTTGGCTCCTATATGCCTTTGGACTTCTGCAAGTTTCTCTGCTCTGGTTAAAACAGTCTGCTGTTCTATTACTGTGTGTCACAAGGACTTTCGTTCCCTCTGTGGGTTAAAGTGTCACTTGGTGCTCATGGGAGAAAGATCGGGAAACTTCTTCATTTTGCTGGAGTCACTTAATTTTCAAATCTATGTGACAGAAGCCACATAGTGTCCTACTTGTTCCTTCACACTTCCTCTGCCCTTCTAGTTTTAACAGCAAGTTTATGCCTCTCTGCTGGTACAGTCTAAATTCCAGTAATTCAAAGATTCATCAACAGTCCAAACTCTGTTTATATCTCCATGAATACTATTGCAAACCACATCCCAGCAATAACGTTTACTTTAAGATTCAAATTAATGACTACAGTCTGAGACTACATAGAATATCTATTGCAGGCAACACTTGAAGAAAATTTGTGCTATCCCATATTTAAGAGGGGATAGCATGTGACTTGTCAGATCTGTAGCTGCTTAGCAGAATCGCTGTAGAATATTTCCCAACGAAGGTTGTATCCAAGGCTTATTATCGGGGGAGAATTTGTCACATCCATTAATCAGAGGTTGATCTAAAGACTGCATGCAGAAATAGTGAGAGTCTTGGATGATCTATGTAAAAACATATCTGCCACTTACAGGCTGTTAGAAAGGTGTGTTCTATTGTGGAAACTTTTCCCCCGTCCTTTTGCTAAGAATTGTTCACAACGCAACTTAAGATCCTCAACTGTGAACATTATTATAAATACATACTTGCCCTCATTTTTGAGGGGGTGAAGTTGATCCACTGTGATTTCTCTCTGGTAACATGCCATTCCCAATTTTCCAGGAGTGACCTTGTATTCAAGCTTTCCACTTTTTCCTACCCGTCAAATTCTACCTCCTGAACTTGAATTTACACTGAAGCATAAATACCTGATAATTTCAGAGTAAATTAATTACTTCTACCAAAGCTTTTCACATTTCAAAGCAATCAGAACCGGAAAAGGCAGGAAGAAAGGTAGAGGTTTTAACTGGCCTATAAGGCCCCTAAAATTCCTGCTGCCCTCCCTCCCACCTCCCCCAGTCCTACCCCACCACACACAGAAGACTGAGGTTTCCTAGCATCTTCTATTCATCTATATAAATACATTAAATTTATTTTTGTTACTAAATGGTGACAAATAATTAGACAGAGTTGCAAGAAACCGAACGATTGTGTTTGGAATGATTCAATCTGAAACATAGGCCATGCATGTACACTTAACTGTAATGGCTTCAGGAACACATCAAGGATATAAGTAGCCAGCCTTCAGAGCAGAGGCAATTGGGCTACAAATAAAGGCCCATATGATTTTCAACTGCACACAGTGCCCCATAAAAGTTAGGACACTGCAGCCGGGCGCGGTGGCTCAGCCTGTAATCCCAGCACTTTGGGTGGCCGAGGTGGGCGGATCACAAGGTCAGGAGAACAAGGCCATCCTGGCTGACAAGGTGAAACCCTGTCTCTACTAAAAATACAAAAAATTAGCCGGTGTGGTGGCGGGCACCTGTAGTCCCAGCTACTCGGGTGGCTGAGGCAGGAGAATTGTTTGAACCCGGAAGGTGGAGGTTGCAGTGAGCAGAGATCGTGCCACTGCACTCCAGCCTGGGCGACAGTACGAGACTCCATTTCAAAAAAAAAAAAAAAAAAAAAAAAGTTAGGGCACTCCATATAACAACTGTGCTTTTAATTGAAAACTCTGAGGTTGAAAATGGTAAGAACAGATCATCTAAAATGCAAGGGCTAATATGTTATTAAACAGCTTTTTACTTGAGCAACCCTAGAATGAATGGCAGCAGAATCATTTACATAGAGTGAGCAATAGAGAAGAGGCTAGGTCTTGAATATATGTGGTTATATATTAATAACCTTGTCTATTACAATACTACTTTCAAGCTCAAGTTAGAGAAATACTTTGGGAACACTCGTAAGTTTAGCAGGGTCTAAAGAAATATAGAATGGGGCTTCTAATAAGTTGAGAGAGAACCTTGGCATATTCTGCTCACTCCTCTTAACATCATTGTTTGGAGACTGAAGGACAGCTGTCATCCTGTCAGGACATGCCCAAAGAGCCCACAAGTTTCACCCTCTAACTCACAGAGCAAACAGGCTACCCTGTCAGCAGTTTCTCAGATTGCTTTTCATCCACCAACAGGCTTATTTTCATGTATTGCCATCTAAATCTCTCCAATTTTGTGTCAGTGCAGAAAGTATTATCCTTTTTATCTAAGGTTAATTCTTCCACCTAAGCAAATAAGTGTGCTAAAATATTTTCTATCTTTAAACTAAAACAAAAATCCCTCTGCTATTGGAATTCTAGGCAAGTGGTCATAACCACCGTTATCATTCTTATGTGGAAAGGATGTTTCTATCTTGCCACCCTCCTCACCCCTACACCACAGTCTATTCTCAACCCAGCAGTGAGTGTCCCTGTTAAAATATTGTTCCATGTCACTCCTCTGCCTAAAACCCTAACTCAGGGTATAAGCCAAAGTTCACAAAATGTCCTTCAAGATCACAGGTAATTGGTCCACCTTCCACCTTTAACTCTGATCTTACTTTCTATTCCTTTCCCTGTCCATCACTCAGTTCCAGATTCCCTGATAAATTTGTCCAGTCTTGCATATGCCAGGCACACTCCCACTGTGTGGTCTTTGTGTTAGCTTTGCCCCCTGCCCAAAGGGAAGATCTATATTCCTATATATACTCATGGCTTTCTTCCTCATCCCATTCAACTTTTTTGCTTAAAACTAACCTTCCCAGGCTGGACGCAGTGGCTCATGCCTGTAATCCCAACACTTTGGGAGGCTGAGGCGAGGGGATCAACTGAGGTTGGGAGTTTGAGACCAGCCTGACCAACATGGAGAAACCCTGTCTGTTAAAAATACAAAATTAGCCAGGCATGGTGGTACATGCCTGTAATCCCAGCTACTCGGGAGGCTGAGGTAGGAGAATCACTTGAACCTGGGAGGCGAGGTTGCAGTGAGCTGAGATCTCGCCATTTCACTCCAGCCTGGGCAACAAGAGCAAAACTCTGTCTCAAAAATAAATAAATAAATAAATAAATAAATAACCTTCCCATGAGGTCACCCCTAATCACTATTAAATTTGCATTCTACCTCAAGTCCACCCTTTCCTCTTTTTTCTCCTTGTGCTTATCTCCCAACAAGGTGTGCGCGCTCTCTCTCTCTCTCCCTCTCTCTCTCAATAGATAGATAGATAGATAGATAGATAGATAGATAGATAGATAGATAGATAGAAGTTTGCATGCAATTAAGAATTGTGTTTATGTGCTTGTATATGCAGAAAGAGAGGGAGGAAGAACAAGAGAACAGACATTTTAGTCTATTTGTATATAAGACCCAGCTCCTATGGCAGTGATAGGCTCATAGTAGGTACTCAGGAAATATGTGTTGAATGAAAGGAATAGTGATATTGGCATAGAGTAAGAGAGCTGACATTGGAGATGGAGAGGAGTGGATAGATTTGAGCAATATGAAGGAGACAAATGTCAGGATTTGCTGAGTAACTGGCTATGGTATGTTAGAGGGTGATGAGCTGGAAAGCAGACTGAGAGGAGACAGAAAACCCGAGAGAGGAGTGATGCAGTGGGAGTCAAAGAATGGACTCCTCCTGGGGTTTAGGGTAATGGTTAGTATTAATAGTATCGAAGTGAGATAAGGACTAAAAAAGCATTTCATTGGATCTGGTGGCTTGAATAACACTGTAAGAATAAGTTTGATATAACTCAAATGTTCTATGATCACTCTCCCACCATGCTGCTTCTTACCCAATAAGCCTCCTTTTTCCTCCTCTCTCTGACCAGCACCCAGATAAATGCAGGCAGATACTTCTAACTATTAGTATGCAGCAGAAGTGATGTTGCATGACTGCCTAGCCAGGTCATAAAAGGTGACGCAGCTTCTGCCTGGCTTTGTCTTTCTATTCAGACTGTCCCTTTGGAGCACTGGCCATCATGTAATGAGCCTGGCTATCTTGAAACCACCATGCTAGACAGGCCATACAGAGGTAGAGAAATGCCTGCAGAACCCCATGTCCGGTCTCCAGCTGTATGAATCTTCTCAACCCACTTCAACATGTGAGTGAGGAAGCTTTTGAGATGACTTCAGCCGCAATCACCACCCCATTATAACAACAGACACCTGTGCTAGTCAGCTCTGCTTCCATAACAAAATATTATAGACTGGGTGGCTCAAATAATATATTTATTTTCACAGAGTTCTGGAGGCTGAAAGTCTAACATCAGGGCTCCACCGTGATTGAGCTCTGTGGAGGGCTGTCTTCCTGTCTTGCAGACAGCTGCCTTCTCTCTGTGTCCTCACACGACAGAGGGAGAGAGCTAGCCCTGGTGTCTCTTCTTATAGACAGTACTAATCCCATTGGACCAGAGTCTCACCCTTATAACTTCATCTAACCCTAATTACCTCCAAGAGGCCCCATCTCCAAATACCTTACATTTGGGGGTTAGAGTTTCAGTTATGAATTTGGGGGTGAGGGATGGACACAAACATTCAGTCCATAAACAGAAACTCCCATCTGGGATACCTACCTGAGTCCAGTCCACACCAGAACCATGAGAGATAATAATGATAAAGGATCATTCTGGTTTTAAGCACTAAATTGAGGATGCTTTGATATATAGTAGAAAACCAGAACTCTTGCCAGGCACGGCAGCTCACACCTCTAATCCTAGCACTTTGGGAGGCCAAAAGGAGAGTACTGCCTGAGTCCAGGAGCTCAAGACCAGCCTGGCCAACATGGTGAAACCCCATCTCTACAAAAATACAAAAATTAGCAAGGTGAGGTGGCGCACGCTTGTAATCCCCGCGACTTGGGAGGCTGAGGTGGGAGGATTACTTCAACCCAGAAGGCAGAGGTTGCAGTGAGTCAAGATCATACCACTGCACTCCACTGTCTCAAAGAAGAAAAAAGAAACAGAAAAAGTAAAACCAGAACTCCTGTTCATCTTTCAGACTTCTGCCAGCTATTTCTGCAGAGAAGAACTTTCTGCCCTTCCCCACTTCTTTCACCCAGGTACAAGGTAACTATACATCCTTTGTGTTCCCCCAAACATTTTATTTTGCTTTAACATGGAGTTTTCACAAATGAGAACAATTGTCTCTATTTCCTACAAGAATTGCTGGAGGCAGACAATATAGAAGTCATAAAAAATGTTGAAAAGATAAATAAGCATTTAAAACCTACACATATCATGTCTGAAGAATAGACTTGTGGGTCTATTGCATCAGACGTGGAAGGGGCAATAGGGGCAATATTTTATACCTAAAGAAAATCAACATCAGTTTTACCCTTCACCTTCAGCCAGCCCATTAAGTGTGTATGAGAGAAGAGAGAGAGAGTGCACGTGTGCGTGTACAGGGTTGCCCCACCTGAGAGAGAGAGAGAGAGAGAGAGAGAGAGAGAGAGAGAGAGAGAGAGAGAGAGAGAGAGAAAGAGAAAGAGAGTGTGTTTACAGTGTTGCCCTACCTGAGAGAGAGAGAGAGAGAGAGAGAAAGAGAGTGTGTTTACAGTGTTGCCCTACCTGAGAGAGAGAGAAAGAGTGTGTGTGTGTGTGTGTGTGTGTGTGTGTGTGTGTGTACAGGGTTGCCCCAACTAAACTGACCCACAAGTCTCTGAATTTTAATGAGGCACAGACCTAAAGGAGAGCATCATCAGAGTAGTGTGCTTGCTTTTCATATTATATAATGATTTAATGGAACCACAGATGGTGATTAACACTGCAAACATTAAACAGAAGAAAGATTCCAAATGTATTAACTTAATCAAAGCATATTTATTGAATATCTGCTATGTGTCTGGAACTATCCTATTTGTTTTAGGAGAAATGAGAGATGTATAAATAAGGAAGTCTTCAAGGAAGTAATTTTCTAGTTAGTGAGATAAGACAAACACAAAAGAAACTTAATAGAGGAGATAAATGGCTTATTTGAGCATATTAAGATATAATACAACCCAGCAGGAAATAATACATGTAAATAGTTTCCAACGCTATGTTCAGAAATATTTTCTCAATGTAGTTACCAGGGGTAGGGGAAGGCAGGGGTGGGGAATGGGGAGATGTAAGTTAGAGGATACAGAGTAGCAGATATTAGGGTGAACAAGTCTAGCAATCTAATGCAGATGAGGTTTAGAGTTAATATATTGGCTCATGCCTGTAACCCCAGCACTTTGAGAGGCCAAGGCAGGCAGATCACCTGAGGTCAGGAGTTTACGACCAGCCTAGCCAACATGGTGAAACCCCACCTTTACTCAAAACACAAAAATTAGCTAGGCATAGTGGCGCACGCCTGTGCTGCAGGCTGAAGCAGGAGAATCGCTTGAACCCGGGAGGCAGAGGTTGCAGTGAACTGACATTGGGCCACTACATTCCAGCCTGGGTGACAGAGTGAGACTCCATCTCAAATAATAATAATAATAATAATAATAATAGTAATAATCATATACTGTATTCAGAAATTGTGCTAAATGAGTAGATGTTAGCTGCACTTGCCACACACACTGAAAAAAGGGTAACTATGTGAGATGATGGATACGTTAATTTGCTTCACTCTAGTAACCATTTCACTGTCTCTATGTATCCCATATCATGTTTTATACCTTAAATATAGACAATAAAATTTATTAAAACATTTTTTTCAAACTTGGGCATTTAAGACTTGGTAATATGAGTGATACCAAGCTGAAACACAAAAGGGATTGCTATATTTACACATTTTTAAAATATCACAATTACAAAAACAAAGATATTCCAAAATAAGAACTCTCTTGAATTTTCTAATTAAGAGAAACAGCAGTGTTCTCCTATGGGCTCTAACAACACATCTGCATACTGATTTTCCTTTCTCAGCTTTTATATTTAAAGGACATGTATCGGCTTCTCCTTGGTGTTCTTAAGGCCCCAACACTTTCAAAAGTTGTATGTGATCTATGGGGAAATATGATTGATACCAAATGGTATTCAGGCCATCAAGTAAAATCTCAACATTTCTTACTGTTCCTTCTGAAAGTCACAATTCCTATTCCAAACAGTTATTTCTTATTCTTTTTTAGGCTTTGAGGCCCAACTTAATAACTTTGCTCAATAAAAATTGTGCTGCTTTTAGTTTTCCATAAAAAGTTAATATAAAAGTAGAAGCATAAAAAAATATACCAGAAGCATAATGGAGTATAGAAATGTGTAAAATGAATTACCTTTCTTTATCCTGTTCTTTTTATTCTTTATATTAGTGGATGGCTCCTTCCCTTACCCAGCTGTGAATAAGATCAACTTAAGTTGCTTTCAATTTAGTGGGGATACAAACAAGCAAGTAGGAAATTGTGATACACTGTTATAATCAGGGAAGGGCAAGAAGCCTGCGGAGAAATCAGACTGAGAAAACTGAAAAAAACCCAGGAAACATAAGAAAAAATAGTTGTTAATGAAACCAAATCAGAGGGAATTCTAAGCAGAATTAACATCGTATGAAAAGACTTAGAGAGGAGTGAGATTCACTGGAGGAGCAAAAACAAGTTTCATATGGCTGTAGTTTCCAGCACAAGTTAGGGACTGGCAAGAATGAAGCTGAGAAGATGAACAGTGGGGTGAACAAGGAAGGATTCTGTAAATCAGGCTAAGAATCACTGAACTTGTTGAGGGTAAGGTGTAAACATTGGGGGTTTTAGGTAGGAGGATGACACAACCAGATAATATTTAAAAGATCATTCTGGCTATTGTGTAACACATTTACTGAAGGATGTTATAACAAGTTCCATAAAATATATTAGTGATCAGAACTAAGGTGGTAGAAGTTCACAGCGAAAGTGGACAGTAATCAAGAAACATTGAGGGAGTTGAATTGACAGGACTTGTTGATCGATTTGTAGGATATAAGAGGATTTTTATTTAGATAGATTAGATATTTAGATAGATTAGATAGTTGGGTAACTTGACATAGGCAACACAGAAGTAGACATGGTTTTGGCTGGGTGAAGTGATGTGTTCAGCCTTAGAAGTACTGCTAGGTGCATATAGAATGTAGAAATATAACTCAAGAGAGAAAGAGACAACTGGATAAAGACATAACTGAAGCCATGGACATGAATGAAATCATGCAGGGGAAGAACATAGTGTACAAAAATAAATAAATAAATAATAAAACAGTCTAAACAAAGTCCCAAGGAGCGTTAACTTTAAAGATGGGGCTGGAAGCAGCAGCATTTCCAAAGGACTTAGAAAGAATGCCAGGAAGAGGAAGAGGAGAACAGTCACAAAAGGTAAGAGAAGAGTGTGCTTTAGGGAGAAGCATTGGTGATGAGCAGCCCCCATCCTTGTGAGAGAGTGTGGAGGGAAGCAACTGCAGTAGAGTCATGGTCAAGGAAACCAGATTGCTAAAGAGTGAGTGAAGTGTTAAGTATTTAAAACATATATGAAACTCTTTCAAGAAGTATGGCCACAAAAGGGAAGTCGTCTACTAATTTTCATCATATATGTAAATTAAAACACTAAAAGAAGGTATCCAGGATATTGTGACATGGAGAAAGTCTCCTAACTGTTCCTCTTTAAAGGCAACCTAAGTGAGCACACTTTATCTTATCTGCAAGCAGACTATCTTGATGAGCCTTAGAAAGCCTAAAAACCCAACTTAGCACAACCATACAAGGGTATGCTCCCACACTGTGTCCGTCTCACCCTTACCCAAGTGAAGCTGCAGTTTCTAATCCGTTTGTTTTTCCTTTCCACTCGTAATCAACGTAAAATTGGATCCTCCATTGTGACTGAGGTGAGGTAGTATGTAAAAAGAGATCATTCAACCTGGGGGTTGATAAGAGTCCCTCCTTTTCTTTCTTGTGGCACTTGAAGAACTTCTAGAGATCTCAGGACAATCACCAGAAATAGACTTAACGTGGCCAGTGCTTCATGGCATTTTAGTAATTTGAAAGCTGCAGTCAAGAAGGGCGGTGATCTCTTGATGAATTTCAAGGTTCATTTTCTGATCAGGTTGAGTAGTATCTTTTATGGACACAACTATATCTATTCCAGGAGCTTCCTCAATTGAGTGTCCTTCCTATATTTTCTTCTGGATGTTATGAAGGTGATATGATTAGGTTTTTGTCCCCATCCAAATCTTATCTTGAATTGTCTCCATAATCCCCATGCATCGTAGGAGAGAACTGGTGGGAGATGATCGGATCGTGGAGGCAGTGTCCCCATGCTGTTCTCATGATACTGAGTTCTCACAAGATCTGATGGTTTTATAAGGGTCTGACAGTTCCTCCTATACACACTATCTCTCCTACCACCATGTGAAGAATGTCCTTGCTTCCTCTTCACCTTCCTCCGTGATTGCAAGTTTCCTGAGGCCTCCCCAGCCATGTGGAACTGTGAGTCAATTAAACTGCTTTCCTTTATAAATTACCCAGTCTCAGGTGTTTCTTTATTGCAGTGTAAGAACGGACTAAAACAGAAGGCAAAGCTACTTTGGAATCATAATGGATTCTGATACTATAATCACTCAGGATAACCTATCACTGAGACAAACGTGTGCAGTGACCCTGTCTTTTCTGGGATGAGTCCACCTTAATCATTTTGATTGAAATGACTACCTACAGTGGCATTTTACCAGGTGGGAAAAAAAAAACTATTCAAGGTTGTTAATCTCCTTACAGATAACAGAAGTTTGATATCTCAAGGACATAGAAAATGAGCCTAATTTGAGGTTCAGTCACAATATCTCAATTTATTTAAAAACCAGTCAAGTTTCAGTTCTTTTTTGATGAACACTCTGTGTGATCTGATATACTGCTATGCTTGTGTGAATGTCCCTTCTCAACTTAAAAGCTTTTCTGGCCTGGCATAGGTCACCAAAATAGATGGATTTACCAGAATTAGCATCTTTTTCATATCTTTGACCAACATCAGAATATTTCTATTGAGAACATACAGTCAGTATTGAATCTTTATCTTATAAAACACACACACACACACACACACACACACACTCAACTCGAAATGGATTGAAGACTTAAACATCAGACCTGAAACCATAAAAATCCTAGAAGAAAACATAGGCTAAAAGCTTCTTGATCTTGGTCTGGGCAATGATATTTGGGATATCCTACCAAAAGCTCAGGGTACAAAAGTAACAATAAAGTGGGACTCCACCAAACTAAAAAGCTTCTACACAAAAAGGAAACAAGTACCAAAATGGAAAGATAGTCAAGAGATTGAAAGAAAATATTGCAAGCCATGTATCTGATAAGGATTTAACATCCCCAACATATAAAGAGCCTACACAATTCAGTAGCCAAAAAAAAAGAACAAAAGAAAAAAGAAAAGCAATCTAATTAAAAAGCAGAAAATGGACAAAGGACCTGAGTAGACATTTTTTCAAAGGAGACAAAAATGGCCACCAAGTATATGTAAAGGTTCTCAACATCACTAATCATCAGGGAAATGCACAGCAAAACTACAGTGAGCTATCAACTCACACCTGTTAAGATGGCTGTTAACGAAAAGATAAGAGATAACAAGTGCTGGCGAGAATGTGGAGAAAAGGGAACTTTAGCATGCTCTTAGGGGAATACAATTATGGGAAAAAGCATGTAGATTCATCAAAAATAAAAAATTAACAATTAATAGAACTACCATATGATACAGCAAGTCCCCATCTGGGTATATACCAGAGGAAATGAACTCAGTACCTCAGCGTGATATTCTGCGCTCCCGTGTTCATTGTAGTATTATTCATAATAGGCAAAACAAGAAAACAACCTAAGTTTTGTAGACAGGTGAATGGATAACAAAATTACAGTATGTAATGAATATAAATAACACTTATATAAGTTTAAGGCTACATAATACCTCATTGTGTGTGTGTGTGTGTGTGTATACATATAAACTTGTGTGTGTATATATAAACTTGTATATAACATATGTAACTTATATAACATACACACACACACACAAAATGAGGTATTATGCAGCCTTAAGAAAGGAAATTCTGCCACTTACAACAACATGGATGAACCTGGAGGACATTATGCAAAATTAATAAACCAGACACAGGGAAATTTTCTAAGAGAACATTTCAGGTGCTCTCATGACAACAATAAAGTAAGTGAGGAAATGAATATGTTAATTTGCTTATTTTATTCCATATATGTATTAAAACATCATGTTGTACATGTTAAATATATGGTTTTTACAAAAAATAAAAAATATGTGTTAAGCAAAGTGAATTATTTCAGAACCTCAATTGGCTTACATCATAATCGAATTGCACTTCATTGAGGATAAACTCCTGGAGGGCAGAGTTCTTTCCACATGTTTATCTCCCGTTTATTGTCTGGCATGTTTGCTTGCACACAGTAATTTCTCAATAAAGTTTTATGGATTTTAAATTGCTCCATAAGAACAAATGCCTAGAAAATATTGGAGAATTAGAACAAGGGAATTTTCTAGCTGTGAGCTAAAGAAGATAATATTATCTTCTTAATATCTTAATATTATCTTATTAATATGGGAGGTACTGCAAGAATACAACTTTAATAATTGTACCATATAATTCTGATAATTTCTAGTCAGAGCTGTACTTTTTATGTTAATAGCAAGCATTTTCAAATGCTGAAAGTATAATAAATGCTGCAGTCTTGTCTGTTGTAAATGCATGTTTGTTATTACCAAGCAGCTCTAGTTTACAAATGAATTCTTACAGTGATCTAACTTCTTATATGCACAATTAACTCTGATTGGCTCCTCAAAATCCCTGGGGCACCCGTTGGCTCTCTGCTCACACTTGGTCCCCCTGTGGTGTAGTCATCACATCACACATTTCATTGTTAGGCACACCCACCTGAACCCTTTCTTCCCCTGAATCACATGCAATACTGCCAACCTCTGTGTCATCTTCTTGAGTCGCTACTCCCTAGTGGTCTTGCATCTGGAAGAGGAACTAGGAGAATCAGCAGTCAGGCCCAGAATTCCTGGATATCTCTTGTTGCCAACTGGGATTCACATTTGGGTTGGACTAATCATGTTTTTGCCATCCCTGAACTAAGTGCAGTGGACCTAACTGTATCCTGCCAACTAAATCTTAAATCCCCAAGCCTCCTGCCGTACACAGCCAAAATTTACAATTCCTAATTTTTATTACTTATTCCATTGTACTAGGTCACTCCCATTTTCTTTATTTTAACCATTATTCAATAGGGATAATAATACTAAATGTATCTCAAAGAGCTTTATCTTGTCAGAGGATTGAAAAGTGAGGTAAAAGAATTTTAAGGCAATAAAGAAGCTTTATTTTTTATTTTTATTCTTATACTTTAAGTTCTAGGGTTACATGTGCACAACATGCAGGTTTGTTACATATGTATACATGCGCCATGTTGGTGTGCTGCACCCATTAACTCGTCATTTACAGTAGGTAAACCTCCTAATGCTATCCCTCTCCCCTCCCCCCACCCCACAACAGGCCCCGGTGTGTGATATTCCCCACCCTGTGTCCAAGTGTTCTCATTGTTCAATTCCCACCTATGAGTGAGAACATGCGGAGTTTGGTTTTCTGTCCTTGCAATAGTTTACTGAGAATGATGGTTTCCAGCTTCATTCACGTCTCTACAAAAGACATGAACTCATCCTTTTTTAATGGCTGCATAGTATTCCATGGTGTATATGTGGAATATACATATTTTTTCTTAATCCAGTCTATCATTGTTGGACATTTGGGTTGGTTCCAGGTCTTTGCTATTGTGAATAGTGCCGCAGTAAACATATGTGTGCATGTGTCTTTATAGCAGCATGATTTATAATCCTTTGGGTATATACCCAGTAATGGGATGGCTGGGTCAAATGGTATTTCTAGTTCTAGATCCTTGAAGAATTGCCATTGTCTTCCACAATGGTTGAACTAGTTTACAGTCCCACCAACAGTGTAAAAGTGTTCCTATTTCTCCACATCCTCTCCAGCATCTGTTGTTTCCTGACTTTTACTGATCGCCATTCTAACTGGTGTGAGATGGTATCTCATTGTGGTTTTGATTTGCATTTCTCTGATGGCCAGTGATGATGAGCATTTTTTCATGTGTCTGTTAGCTGCATAAATGTCTTCTTTTGAGAAGTGTCTGTTCATATCCTTTGCCCACTTTTTGATGGGGTTGTTTGATTTTTTTCTTCCTTTCTAACTTTGCAAGGCCAATTTTACTTTGGATGTGACTGAATTTTAAATTGTCAAAAGCAGGGGGAGGAGCCAAGATGGCCGAATAGGAACAGCTCCGGTCTACAGCTCCCAGCGTAAGCAACGCAGAAGACGGGTGATTTCTGCATTTCCATCTGAGGTACCGGGTTCATCTCACTAGGGAGTGCCAGACAGTGGGTGCAGGTCAGTGGGTGCACACACCGTGAGCGAGCCGAAGCAGGGTGAGGCATTGCCTCACTCGGGAAGCGCAAGGGGTCAGGGAGTTCCCTTTCCTGGTCAAAGAAAGGGGTGACGGACGGCACCTGGAAAATCAGGTCACTCCCACCTGAATACTGCGCTTTTCCGACGGGCTTAAATGGCGCGCCACAAGATTATATCCCGCACCTGGCTCGGAGGGTCCTACCCCACGGAGTCTTGCTGATTGCTAGCACAGCAGTCTGAGATCAAACTGCAAGGCGGCAGCCAGGCTGGGGGAGGGGCGCCCGCCATTGCCCAGGCTTGCTTAGGTAAACAAAGCAGCTGGAAAGCTCGAACTGGGTGGAGCCCACCACAGCTCAAGGAGGCCTGCCTGCCTCTGTAGGCTCCACCTCTGGGGGCAGGGCACAGACAAACAAAAAGACAGCAGTAACCTCTGCAGACTTAAAGGTCCCTGTCTGACAGCTTTGAAGAGAGCAGTGGTACTCCCAGTACGCAGCTGGAGATCTGAGAACGGGCAGACTGCCTCCTCAAGTGGGTCCCTGACCCCTGATCCCCGAGCAGCCTAACTGGGAGGCACCCCCCAGCAGGGGCACACTGACGCCTCACACGGCAGGGTACTCCAACAGACCTGCAGCTGAGGGTCCTGTCTGTTAGAAGGAACACTAACAAACAGAAAGGACATCCACACCAAAAACCCATCTGTACATCACCATCATCAAAGACCAAAAGTAGATAAAACCACAAAGATGGGGAAAAAACAGAACAGAAAGACTGGAAACTCTAAAAAGCAGAGCACGTCTCCTCCTCCAAAGGAACGCAGTTCCTCACCAGCAACAGAACAAAGCTGGATGGAGAACGACTTTGACGAGCTGAGAGAAGAAGGCTTCAGACGATCAAATTACTCTGAGCTATGGGAGGACATTCAAACCAAAGGCAAAGAAGTTGAAAACTTTGAAAAAAAAATTAGAAGAATGTATAACTAGAATAACCAATACAGAGAAGTGCTTAAAGGAGCTGATGGAGCTGAAAACCAAGGCTGGAGAACTACGTGAAGAATGCAGAAGCCTCAGGAGCCGATGCAATCAACTGGAAGAAAGGGTATCAGCAATGGAAGATGAAATGAATGAAATGAAGTGAGAAGGGAAGTTTAGAGAAAAAAGAATAAAAAGAAATGAGCAAAGCCTCCAAAAAATATGGGACTATGTGAAAAGACCAAATCTATGTCTGATTGGTGTACTTGAAAGTGACGGGGAGAATGGAACCAAGTTGGAAAACACTCTGCAGGATATTATCCAGGAGAACTTCCCCAATCTAGCCAGGCAGGCCAACGTTCAGATTCACGAAACACAGAGAACGCCACAAAGATACTCCTCGAGAAGAGCAACTCCAAGACACATAATTGTCAGATTCACCAAAGTTGAAATGAAGGAAAAAATGTTAAGGGCAGCCAGAGAGAAAGGTCGGGTTACCCTCAAAGGGAAGCCCATCAGACTAACAGCAGATCTCTCAGCAGAAACCCTACAAGCCAGAAGAGAGTGGGGGCCAATATTCAACATTCTTAAAGAATTTTCAACCCAGAATTTCATATCCAGCCAAACTAAGCTTCATAAGTGAAGGAGAAATAAAATACTTTACAGACAAGCAAATGCTGAGAGATTTTCTCACCACAAGGCCTGCCCCAAAAGAGCTCCTGAAGGAAGCGCTAAACATGGAAAGGAAAAACCGGTACCAGCTGCTGCAAAATCATGCCAAAATTTAAAGACCATTGAGACTAGGAAGAAACTGCATCAACTAACGAGCAAAATAACCAGCTAACATCATCATGACAGGATCAAATTCACACATAAAAATATTAACTTTAAATGTAAATGGACTAAATGCTCCAATCAAAAGACACAGACTGGGAAATTGGATAAAGAGTCAAGACCCATCAGTGTGCTGTATTCAGGAAACCCATCTCACGTGCAGAGACACATATAGGCTCAAAATAAAAGGATGGAGGAAGATCTACCAAGCAAATTGAAAACAAAAAAAGGCAGAGGTTGCAATCCTAGTCTCTGATAAAACAGACTTTAAACCAACAAAGATCAAAAGAGACAAGGCCATTACATAATGGTAAAGGGATCAATTCAACAAGAAGAGCTAACTATCCTAAATATATATGCACCCAATACGGGAGCACTCAGATTCATAAAGCAAGTCCTGAGTGACCTACAAAGAGACTTAGACTCCCACACATTAATAATGGGAGACTTTAACACCCCACTGTCAACATTAGACAGATCAACGAGACAGAAAGTCAACAAGGATACACAGGAATTGAACTCAGCTCTGCACCAAGCAGACCTAATAGACATCTACAGAACTCTCCACCCCAAATCAACAAAATATACATTTTTTTCAGCACCACACCACACCTATTCCAAAATTGACCACATACTTGGAAGTAAAGCTCTCCTCAGCAAATGTAAAAGAACAGAAATTATAACAAACTATTTCTCAGACCACAGTGCAATCAAACTAGAACTCAGGATTAAGAATCTCACTCAAAACCGCTCAACCACATGGAAACTGAACAACCTGTCCCTGAACGACTACTGGGTACATAACGAAATGAAGGCAGAAATAAAGATGTTCTTTGAAACCAACGAGAACAAAGACACAACATACCAGAATCTCTGGGACGCATTCATAGCAGTGTGTAGAGGGAAATTCATAGCACTAAATGCCCACAAGAGAAAGCAGGAAAGATCCAAAATTGACACCCTAACATCACAATTAAAAGAACTAGAAAAGCAAGAGCAAACACATTCAAAAGCTAGCAGAAGGCAAGAAATAACTAAAATCAGAGCAGAACTGAAGGAAATAGAGACACAAAAAACCCTTCAAAAAATTAATGAATCCAGGAGCTGGTGTTTTGAAAGGATCAACAAAATAGATAGACTGCTAGCAAGATTAATAAAGAAAAAAAGAGAGAAGAATCAAACAGACGCAATAAAAAATGATAAAGGGGATATCACCACCGATCCCACAGAAATACAAACTACCATCAGAGAATACTACAAACACCTCTATGCAAATAAACTAGAAAATCTAGAAGAAATGGATAAATTCCTTGACACATACACTCTCCCAAGACTAAACCAGGAAGAAGTTGAATCTCTGAATAGACCAATAACAGGCTCTGAAATTGTGGCAATAATCAATAGCTTACCAACAAAAAAGAGTCCAGGACCAGCTGGATTCACAGCTGAATTCTACCAGAGGTACAAGGAGGAACTGGTACCATTCCTTCTGAAACTATTCCAATCAATAGAAAAAGAGGGAATCCTCCCTAACTCTTTTTATGAGGCCAGCATCATCCTGATACCAAAGCCTGGCAGAGACACAACCAAAAAAGAGAATTTTAGACCAATATCCTTGATGAACATTGATGCAAAAATCCTTAATAAAATACTGGCAAAATGAATCCAACAGCACATCAAAAAGCTTATCCACCATGATCAAGTGGGCTTCATCCCTGGGATGCAAGGCTGGTTCAATATATGCAAATCAATAAATGTAATCCAGCATATAAACAGAGCCAAAGACAAAAACCACATGATTATCTCAATAGATGCAGAAAAGGCCTTTGACAAAATTCAACAATGCTTCATGCTAAAAACTCTCAATAAATTAGGTATTGATGGGACATATTTCAAAATAATAAGAGCTATCTATGACAAACCCACAGCCAATATCACACTGAATGGGCAAAAACTGGAAGCATTCCCTTTGAAAACTGGCACAAGACAGGGATGCCCTCTCTCACCACTCCTATTCAACATAGTGTTGGAAGTTCTGGCCAGGGCAATCAGGCAGGAGAAGGAGATAAGGGTATTCAATTAGGAAAAGAGGAAGTCGAATTGTCCCTGTTTGCAGACGACATGATTGTATATCTAGAAAACCCCATTGCCTCAGCCCAAAATCTCCTTAAGCTGATAACAACTTCAGCAAAGTCTCAGGATACAAAATCAATGTACACAAATCACAAACATTCTTATACACCAATAACAGACAGAGAGCCAAATCATGAGTGAACTCCCATTCACAATTGCTTCAAAGAGAATCAAATACCTAGGAATCCAACTTACAAGGGATGTGAAGGACCTCTTCAAGGAGAACTACAAACCACTGCTCAAGGAAATAACAGAGGATACAAACACATGGAAGAACATTCCATGCTCATGAGTAGGAAGAATCAATATCGTGAAAATGGCCATACTGCCTAAGGTAATTTACAGATTCAATGCCATCCCCATCAAGCTACCAATGCCTTTCTTCACAGAATTGGAAAAAACTACTTTAAAGCTCATATGGAACCAAAAAAGAGCCCGCATCGCCAAGTCAATCCTAAGCCAAAAGAACAAAGCTGGAGGCATCACACTACCTGACTTCAAACTATACTACAAGGCTACAGTAACCAAAACAGCATGGTACTGGTACCAAAACAGAGATATAGATCAATGAAACAGAACAGAGCCCTCAGAAATAACGCCGCATATCTACAACCATCTGATCTTTGAAAAAACCTGAGAAAAACAAGCAATGGGGAAAGGATTCCCTATTTAATAAATGGTGCTGGGAAAACTGGCTAGCCATATGTAGAAAGCTGAAACTGGATCCCTTCCTTACACCTTATACAAAAATCAATTCAAGATGGATTAAAGACTTAAACGTTAGACCTAAAACCATAAAAGCCCTTGAAGAAAACCTAGGCAATACCATTGAGGACATAGGCATGGGCAAGGACTTCATGTCTAAAACACCAAAAGCAATGGCAACAAAAGCCAAAATTGACAAATGGGATCTAATGAAACTAAAGAGCTTCTGCACAGCAAAAGGAACTACCATCAGAGTGAACAGGCAACCTACAACATGGGAGAAAATTTTCGCAACCTACTCATCTGACAAAGGGCTAATATCCAGAATCTACAATGAACTCAAACAAATTTACAAGAAAAAAAACAAATAACCCCACCAAAACGTGGGCAAAGGACATGAACAGACACTTCTCAAAAGAAGACATTTATGCAGCCAAAAAACACATGAAAAAATGCTCATCATCACTGGCCATCAGAGAAATGCAAATCAAAACCACAATGAGATACCATCTCACACCAGTTAGAATGGCAATCATTAAAAAGTCAGGAAACAACAGGTGCTGGAGAGGATGTGGAGAAATAGGAACACTTTTACACTGTTGGTGGGACTGTAAACTAGTTCAACCATTGTGGAAGTCAGTGTGGCAATTCCTCAGGGATCTAGAACTAGAAATACCATTTGACCCAGCCATCCCATTACTGGGTATATACCCAATGGACTATAAATCATGCTGCTATAAAGACACATGCACACGTATGTTTATTGCGGCACTATTCACAATAGCAAAGACTTGGAACCAACCCAAATGTCCAACAATGATAGACTGGATTAAGAAAATGTGGCACATATACACCATGGAATACTATGCAGCCATAAAAAATGATGAGTTCATGTACTTTGTAGGGACATGGATGAAATTGGAAATCATCATTCTCAGTAAACTATCGCAAGAACAAAAAACCAAACACCGCATATTCTCACTCATAGGTGGGAATTGAACAATGAGATCACATGGACACAGGAAGGGGAACATCACACTCTGAGGACTGTTGTGGGGTGGGGGGAGGGGGGAGGGATAGCACTGGGAGAATACCTAATGCTAGATGATGAGTTAGTGGGTGCAGCGCACCAGCATGGCACATGTATACATATGTAACTAACTTGCACAATGTGCACATGTACCCTAAAACTTAAAGTATAATAATAAAAGAAAAAAAAAAAGAAGAGAAAAAAATAAATTGTCAAAAGCAGTTAAATTGTCAAAAACAGTCAACACATGATCTTGGAACATAATTTTCAAAGCATGTTAATAGTATTTACTCAAAGAAATTAAAAATTTCAACAAGGAGCTAAGTGGGCTGTGAGAATAACTGAGCAAAGCTGGATGGAATACACAAAATTAAATCAGTTGCTTTATTGCGGAATTCTTTAGCCATTAGTAAACAACAACACAATGTGCATACTTAAGAAGACAGGAATGCAGCGTGCAGCATTTCTTGCTTGAGCTTAGTGGGTGAGATGGGGGTTAGTGTTTCACAGAACATGGTTAGAGGAAATATTTTTCTGAGGGCATCACTACTGACAGGCTCACATAAGTCATGCATATACATGAACTATCCAGTTGCTGATCATTTTAATTTGCTTTAGCTCCAAGACTGGGGAAGACTATCACCTGCATTATTCTCTGGTGCCTTTATGGACTCTACTAGTACAATAGAATACTAAGTAGTTAATTGGCTAAAATAGGTCTTGGGTCAATCAGTTAACATGTTAAGATCAATGTCAATTGGCAAGTTCTATCCAGATTGAGATGTAAAGCATTTCTATGGCAGGTTAACTAATCATCTTTTTGGTCCTACCTAGCACTTTAGCTAGTTAGCATTATCATTCAAGTAATCCATGTAAATAGGAAACTTAATAAGGAATATGTGCCTATAGGCCTAAGCAGGTGTAATTTTCTTTAAAAATTAAAAGGTTTGTTTGTTTGTTGTTGTTTTTGAGACAGATTCTGGCTCTGTCACCCAGGCTGGAGTGTAGTGGTGCGATTTTGGCTCATTGCAACCTCCGCCTCAGTGGTTCAAGCAATTCTCCTGCCTCAGCCTCCAGATTGGGATTACAAGCATGTGCCACCATGCCTGGCTAATTTTCTTGTAATTTTAGTACAAAAGGGGTTTCACCACATGGGCCAGGCTGGTCTCAAACTCCTGGCCTAAAGCGATCCACCTGCCTCGACCTCACAAGGTGCTGCGATTACAGGCTGGGATTACAGGCATAAGTCACCACACCCAGCCTAAAAATTAAAAGTTTATACTGTATTGTTCACATTGTGATGCAACTTTCCATATGTATTTCCAGAATCAACTATGTATCAAGGAATACTGAAAGCATAAAATGAGATCATGGTGAATTCTCTCCCATTGTCATTCTTGTGGTAAGGGAATGAATGGTGGGGAGAGAAGCTAAGAGGAGAATTTGCTCTATCTCAGTTCTGTATTGCCTCCTGAAACAGAATATCAAGTTTTCTTATCTACATGTGAAAAGGCTTTCAATACTTATAAATAAGGGTATCACATTAGTTCTAAAGGATGATTTTGAGTGTTCTGCTCATCTCTTACGTTTGAGGAACAGCATTATCTCTGGTTTTGTGAGCACTACTATTTCAGGACCAGGCGTCCTGGTACTAATGAGTTGCCACACTCTGAGCAGTGGTGATATTTAACAGAGTATGCCTTAAAACAGCATCTATGGCTACAAATTGATGAGGGTATCAATCATTCCTGAAAGCCTAGTATGCAAGGAGTCCAATTTTCTCCTTCCAAATTTAGGGAGTATAATATCAAAGAGATGGGAAGTGAAGACTTTCAGACTCAGCAATCACTGAGGATGGTTTCATCTAGACAATTCATTGAAGCAAGAAAGTGAGGACTAGGAGTAGTAGTATTATGTAAAATATTTACCGATTTTGACAGAAGTCATATAATAAAAATGTATCTATGCCATACATTTATAACTTACAAAATTTTAGTGTACTCCTTATAAAATATTTATGATAGAAAATATTAAATATGTAATTCAAAGAAGTGTAAATTGTAAACATACCCTTGGATACAAATTTTAGAAAATAAAGTTAATTAACATAAGGTTAATATGACATGGACCTTTAATGAATCATAAATAATGAAAATAAAATACTATATGATCATTGTAAAGTTCAACCTCATATATGTACACAAATTATCCATAAAACTAAAAAGTAGAAACAACTCAAATGTCCATCAACGGATAAGTGGATAAACTTAAGGTGATACATCCATACAATAGAAAATTAGGCAATCAAAAAAATGAAATACTCCTATGTGCTGCATGTATGAACATTGAAAACATTATGCTAAGTGAAAGAAACTAGTCACAAGTGACTATATATTGTGTAACTCCATATATCTGAAATGTCTAGAATGAGAAAACCCATAGAGATAGAACATCAGCTAGTGGCTGCCTGGAGTGGAAGAAGGGGAAGAGGATTAAAACTGACTGCTACACAGTACAGGATTTCTTTTTGAGGTGATAAAAATATACTAGATTATGGTGGTAGTTGCACAATTTATGTACATCTAAATGGGTGAATTGAATGGCATATAAATTATATCTCAAGAACAGCTATATATATACCCCCTGACGAGTGTGCCTTTGAGTCATAATATTTGTATGCAATTTTTAATATGCTAATTAAAAGCAATTTATGCCTCTATACCAGTTGAAGGAAGAATGCTGAGGTATTTTAACTCCAACTATTTCCTTCTACCTTTTTATTCTTCAAATAATCCCAACTCTCCTTTGATAACTTTGGGTAGACAATTTTTTTTTAAACAAGGATAACAATTTTTTATTGGCAAGAGTTGTATTTTGTTTCAAAGTACACTTTCCAGTTTGTTTTCTTCTTTCTTGGTTCATGCACAGTCAGATGCAAAAGTACCAAAAACAGTTTCTGTCATGTTGAAATCCTGTTGATTTGGAAAATCTAATGTCTAAATTAGAGAACTTTTCTTTCTTTCCTTATACTGCAAGTTACTCAATGTGACAGTACAGTATGACTCATAGAAGCACAGATCTGCCTACGACTGCAGGCTGTGGGTGGATTGGAGTCAAGGAAGAAAAAAATGGAGTAAGAGATTCATATGCTTTGAATTCAAGGCATAAGGGTGAGATTTCCAAATGTCAAAGTAACCTGGCATCACAACAAAATTGTATGTAGTTTGCAATACAAAAATGTTTTAAAATAATTTAACAGGGACAATTTTCAGAATACCAGCCTGGCAGTCATCACTGTTATTGCAACTGCACAGGAATCTGGGTGCTACTCCCGTCAGGATCACTGTGGATGACCATGTTTTCTAAGCCAGGAGGATTCTTGAAATAAGCCTCTTCTGTCAATCACATGTCTAGTACAGCCAGGGTCTTTGACTGTCTGAAAGCCCCATCATTGTCACCTTCTTAGTCTCTGCTACTCACTGGGAAGCCAGAGAGATTCCCCGCTGCTCTAGGACCAGAAGACTTTCTTCCTTTCCTAGCCTCTAAAAATCTCCTCCCTCTTTCTTCCTCCCAGTTATTGCTCTCTTCCGATTCCCCAGCATGGTCCCCTGAAAGAATTCAGGCACTAGAAAACTAAAGCCCAGAGGCAATTTTGTCGAAGCAATTTAATTTTTAATCAAGCTATGCAAAAATCTCAAGGGGCAAGGGAGTACTATGGCCTGGGAGGAGGAGAGAAAACAGAGTGAGAGCAAAGTAAATTATCTCTAATTTAACCTGCCATACTAGGACTTAATCTCTAACAGTTCACTCCAAATACTTCTTAGTTATATAGAATAAACCATGTCATCCAATTTGCTGCTGAATGACCTTTCACCATCCTGGGCTGATATTAGTCAGAGGTGGTGATTGCTTAAGGCTCAGCTAAAGGAGCTCATTTTGTTCCTTTGCTGCGTCTTTCAGTCATTCCATCAGCATGAGCCACTGCACTTTGTGCCAGTGTACTCTGTGCCCCTTCCCACTGGGCTCTGCATTACGCTTTCATCTCATCCCAACCACTGGGCTTCTGTTAGTCAAACTTGCATTCCACATGACACATTTCCCCATCTGTGTCTTATTGTGAATATTTTCTGCTGCTCTCATAAAATCTTTCACTATCCTGGGTTACTCTCATCTCCTTCATTTGTAGACTGCATGATGGTTAATGATTAGGATTACAATACATTTCTGTAATGTTAACATGGTATCTCCAACAGTCATTGTTTTGTGGCTACAATAACACATTCCGGATATATAAGATTGAAGATTAAGTTAATTCACTTTTATTTAAATGGGCTTATTTCTTTTTGACATTTGTAGTCCAGCTGTAGAGTATGAGTATGTGTATATATGTGTGTGTGATGATAACAAATAATGGGGGAAATACTTGAGTCAATTGCTCACTTGGGAAGGGAAGTTAAATCCACAATTGTCAGATAGATTCCTTAAAACCTTAAAAAGCTTAAATTACATATCTGGATTAGCTCACCTTGGTGTAAAATGGGACATTCAAATTCCTTTCTCATTCAAGCCACATCAGTTACATCTGCATTTTAGAGGTGTTGTTTTCTTTTCCTGAGCTAGTTGTAAGTAATCCTTTAATCAACTCAACACACATTTTTTTTTTTTTTTTTTTTTTTTTTTTTTTTTTTTTTTGAGATGGAGTCTCATACTGTTGCCCAGGCTGGAGTGCAGTGGCCAGATCTCAGCTCACTGTCACCTCCGCCTCCCGGGTTCAAGCAGTTCTCTTGTCTCAGCCTCCCGAGTAGCTGGGATTACAGGCATGCCACCACACCCAGCTAATTTTTTGTATTTTTAGTAGAGATGAGGTTTCACCATGTTGCCCAGGCTGGTCTCAAACTCCTGACCTCGTGATTTACCCATCTTGGCCTCCCGAAGTGCTGGGATTACAGGCGTGAGCCACCATGCTTGGCCGAGAGATGTTTTTAAAAAGAGTAATCGCAAAAAAGAGTAGGAGAACAGGAGTAAATGCAGGAAACAGAAAGGGAATGAAGCAGAACTGAAAGGGAAAGAATAAATGAATATGAAGCAAGAGAGAATGTCACCAATAAATATCATGCTGTGAAGTTACACCTGTGCCACAGAGCCCAGGTTACCCTCCAGAATGAGAAGGAACACGGCAGCTTGAATGGAAATCCAGTTTATGTGAGTGCATCACTTAACTTACCTTAGTTTCATTTTGCTTTTCTGTAAAGAAAGGGACAGAATGACCCCAAGGTTCACCAAGATTTCTTTTTGATTTAAAATTTGAGAATTCTATGAAAGGTCACTCTGTAAGCCAGGTAGCAGCTGGGCAATTCAGTCAGGCATGTGTTTACATTCCAAACATATTCCAGAAGCACCCTGTAGAGTTTGAAAAGGCCTCTGAATTTGTCCTTAAAAAAAAAAAAAAAAAATCTTCAACATGAGCTGCTCTTTGGACTTTGTTAAAGTGTTCTTTTCTTCTTTTGTAAGAGATCTCTGTCTGCAAAAGCCATCTGGGAAATATTCACCACAAGTTTTCTTGTAGGATGGAAACACTGCTGCACGCTAGCTGCCTAGAATGAGTACAAATCTATCCAATGGTCACTAACTGCCCTCAAAGCCCTAAATCACTTTCAGCTTTGAGGAGACATATGTGTTGGGATGGGTCCCATTCAATTAGTCTTTTCCAGTCAAACTCCAGAGTGAATCAGGGTTTTAGCCAACTCTTAATAAATATACCAGATTTTAGCATCTGGAAGGAAGCCGATCCAAAACAAATTATATGATCCACATAGTATGTAGTTCTGGTGTGGTCATTTGATTCCTGAGTGGTGACCATACCCTGGATGTGTAGGACGAACTTTTAACCCAACAAATGACAATTTAGCAAACAACAGCTGCATAGCCCTTTCACCAGTGGAACGACAGAAACTCATATTAAATGAGTTGTATTTACAGTGATATTAGCACTTCAAAAATGGCTTTTTTGTCAGCAAAAACATAAGAAGGCCTACAGCAATTACAGGATTATGCTCCTCTTCAGGATATAAGTCATGCCCCAGAAAGGCAGATAAAATTAATGTCTCTTCTTCTGCTCAGTTGAATATTTGCTTTTATTTTTACCTCTATTTCGAGTCTTTGCTAAGGAAAGGAAGACTTTGTCTTGGATGGTTTAGTTAGCAACATGGCTTATGTTATGTTTTATGACTAATTAAAATGGAACTGAAACTTGCAGGGTGGTGTTACAAATTAGCATGCTCCCATTTGGACCTCTCGTCTTAACTCAGCAGGTTGTGTCTTAATCCTGGAGCTCTAGGCACTTTCACGTGGTTATTGATTGAATCCACAGATTCAGTTTCATACAGCAAATGACACTATGTAGTCAGCCTCTTAATTACTTAATGCAGTATCTGTGTGTCATGACAATATGCACATTAAAACAAGTAGTGTAAATACAGCTGAAATGAGCCTGGCTGAGGCAATTTTTATAAAAGCTACTCTACGTGAATGGAAGGTGTCTCAAATTCAGTTAGGCAAAGTGTTTCAGTGAAAACGATGCACTGTCCTAAAAGCCATTTGGATGATGTAATCTCTTATGACAAAGGGATTACAAAATGACAAAATGAAAAAATAACTAATCCATAAATGTCTGTAGGTTGGGGTCTGTATGAGCAAGATAGTACTTTGCTTTGCAGCAAGTATCCTTTTTAAACTAGAATGGGAATAATCATGATGTCTAATTACTAAGCAGAGTTTGGTGGGTTCTTATTAAGGACTCTCAACATGTCCAAAACATTGAAACACAACTAAATGCTAGATATAGAAAATGAGCAGAATAACCCACAATGTAGGAAACCAACTACATAATCTGTCAGTTTCCTGTGATAGATTTAATCTTTCATTATTCTATAAATCAATTCACTTTTTAAAATTCATTGTGATTGGAGCTGATTGGCTAATTTTTAACCTTTTCTCCCTTCTTTTCCCTTTCCTCCTTTCATCTACTTTTCTCCTTCCTCTTTTCCTCTTTTCCTTCTGTTCTGTTCAAAAACATTTTAAGGAGCCAAGGGTCTAGATTTTTGAAAAACTCCTGAGCTCAGGCAGTCAATGGGTAGGAGTGGTCTTCAGTTCTTAGGATTCTAAGATTTTTAAAACATTCCATGAGTAATTGAAAGTTGTGCATATTTTCTTTTTGATTGATCATTTTATACATATGTTACCATTAGAACTTACATGTATTTTCATTAGGTCTTTTGTCAACTAATGGGCCTTAATTTTTTTTGAACTATTAAGAATTAAAACACAGTGCTATGTCTTTCAATATCCTATCCATTCCTAGTTTTTATGTTAAAAAAAGTGCTTCTGAAACTGCAAAAAAAAAATCCAGATTGTTTTATTAAAGGTTAATTATTCCCAGAATATATAATTGCTTTTATAGTCTCATTAATCCAGCACTTGAAAGTATAATACAGTCTTTTGTTATAGTTCTATTTCACATTGATCCAATGGTATGTGACAGAGGTAAAAGAAAGGGATGTGTCTACCAGCAAGAGTAAGGCAATTACCTCTGCAGGAAACTAACCCAGTTAGTAAGAATGAAAAAAAAAAATACTAAAGGAACTAGTTTTTGATAAGGAATTTATTCATGGTACAGACATAGCCA
Source organism: Gorilla gorilla gorilla (assembly GCF_029281585.2). Lineage (NCBI taxonomy): Eukaryota > Metazoa > Chordata > Mammalia > Primates > Hominidae > Gorilla > Gorilla gorilla. The sequence goes on along the minus strand of NC_073230.2, from coordinate 108,037,751 downwards.
GCATGACTTTTCAGGCTTGACTTTTGAGTCAAAGACAAGTTTTGAAATGTCTACTCTGTTGCTAAAGTCTAGCAGCTATGCTCTCTTTGCCATGTATTCATCAGTCTCATGAACTCTGAGATCATGAGACTATAACGTTTCTTTAAAAATAAAGGAACTTAAAGAATTCTCTTGTGGCATATGCAAATAATTCTCTTGTGGCATATACAACTTCTGTGCCAGTTGAATTATACTGTTGACTAGTTTTATCTTCAATAGCAGTGACGGACAAGTTCCTCTTCACTGACCCCACTGCCATCTGTCATCCTGGATTCCACCTACAGTGCATTGTATGAGCTACACTGAACAGGTTTCACCCTGGTCAAGGTCACTGCCCCAGCCAATCAGAATTGATGGGGTCACTGCAAATATCCAAATTACTTCCAAATGGAGGTGCTGACAGACACTGTTAATGAGTACTGTTTTGTCAGACTTGTTGATGACCTTTGACAACATCCTTCTTCCAGACTGCTGAGATTAGTCTTTTTTTCCCTCCTTCTGACATTTAGGTGGTATCCGATACTTAAATGCACATTCGAGGGTAATCTGAATCTGTGTCAGAAGATGAATTTGCAGAAGTGATAAAACTGATGGTGTTGTTATCAATCCATTAAGGAAATATTTTATTTGTTTAAGAAAGGTCTAAGCCTGCACCTTTGGGTAACTGCTATGGAGAACCGGATGTGAGATGCACAAATCTATATTATCATACAATTACGATAGCAGAGCAAATGATCCTACTTCTAAATAGTATCAGGTGCCTTACTTTTCCACTTGTGTCCCATGCTGGCCAATGAGGTGCAGAATACAAAAGAGAATAGATCACTCCTAGTTGTACATTGTCATTCTAAAATAATAATATCTGCTTACACTGGTTGGGTATTATGACAAAATTATCAGGTATATTATCAAAGAGACTCTTGAGATCATTGTCTTGCTTTTTTATATTTCTGGTTATCCTCTGTGATGAATCAGCCAAATCCCAACACCCTCAAGAAGCTACTTAAAATGATGAGGTATTAGAGTGTGTGGGGGACTGTGCAGGTAGAGACCCTATGAACAGGTAGACCAATGAGAAGTCTACAGTTCAATAAGGGTAGAAAAGTTTAATACATCACTTTGTTCTTTAAAAATTCTTCTATCCAGCAGCTATTTCTGTTCTATATTTTCAGGTACTAGCACCCGAGGGTGTTTTTGTTAAATGCTACTTTGTTCAGCACTTCTCTGTTACAGCAACTGGATTCTTCAATTGTTCACAAACTTAAATTATGTGAAGGGAAGTCCTATCCCTTTAGCTCTATTTCCTTAGCCCCCAAGGAAATTTTTATGATATTAGTTTTCTCTGCTTCATGGATTAGATTTAATTTCCATTCGTAAGCAGACCCTTACTATCTGTGGTCTCCCTCAGGATTCTATTGTTCACCTTTCTTCCAACCTAAATCTCAAAGGCTGCCTTACAACTAATTTACAACTTCCAGTAAAAGTACTTTAGAAATATAGGAATTTGTTCAGAATATCCATAAGTTACAAAACATTGCCTTTATTAAAAAAACTACAGGTGGTCATCATAGAGATTTACTCTATTAGTATTCTTATTTTTAATTAACAAGACACACATGTGCTGTCTTTTTTCCTTTAAGAATCATTTTAATGGAGTCAATTTTTATGCTCCCCTCCATTTGCAATTCAACACCTATTTAAAATATTTTACTGCAAATAAAAAGGATCAAAGATATTTAGAACAGTCTTATAATCTAATGTCTGGGAAACAAGTCTGAAATTAAGTATGAGACAAAGATAAATGAAATAGAAGCCTTAATATATATTCAGTGTTCTAGAAGATGATAGAATCCTCAACATACCTTCTCTGTAATTTTTCTTGGATTATGTCATCTTTCATGTAGTTTCAACTATCTCTTTGTGGAGAGTCTCTCAGTGGTTCCTCTGGAGGCCAACTGTGTAAATCTTTTCCTAGTTTTGTATTCAATGACCTCTTGTTGGCTAACTTGAACTTGGCCATGAGGGTACTTTTGTATTTATACCATAAAAATGGGCAGATGCTACACATCAAGGCTTCTTTGCCCCTCACCCTTCTCCTGGAAAGCCAGTGGTTAAAGTATTTCCAATTCACCACCAGTCTTGACCCTATCCTAATTCAATTCAGGTTAAATCTCACTAAAAATAATTTTATTTTGTTTTCCCTTTGTCTTTAAAATAAGCATACCAAAAAAAGTCATTTTAATTTAGTGAGTAATTGCTATTAAAAGCAAACAAAATTAGGTTTCTTGGATAATTCCTCTCCATATATCACTCTACAAAAGATACGTAACTTTACAACAAGGCAAATTATATATTCTTAGAGTTTGCCTCACCTGTCCCAATTGAAGAGTGTTTCTGTTTGCAGAGAAAGGAAATACTCATTTCACTGTGAAGGATGAGGAGAAAAGAAGAAAGAAATTATTTCTCTCTTCTGTCTCCCCAAAATCTACCTTCATCCTCTCTATCATAAATTATACAAGTAAAATAGAACCTTGTCACTCAAAATGTGGCCTGCAGACCAGCAGCCTGGGCATCTCCTAAGAGACTGTTAAAAAATGCAGATCTCCAAATCAACCTCAGACCTCCGGAATGAGAATCTACCTTTTAACAAGGCTCACAGATGATTCAAGGACACATGCAAGTTTGAGAAGCTCTGGATTTGAGGAGAAAAAGGCAAGGGGCAACTAGGAGAAAGAAGGGATTTGGGAGGAGAGTAGATGTTGGGTTAGGGCAGAGGTACATCCATTCAGTTATCAGGCCCCAACATGCTTGCTTCTCTACAAAGAAGAGGCACAACGGAGGACACACTTCACCCCTTTAAATGAGTTTATAGATGACTTTTCTATCCTCTTCACCTGTGGCTGGTTGTCTCCTAGCACCTGTTACAAAAGACAGTGATACTGACAAGATAATTCTAAACTACTGCTAAGAAATTTGGAGAAAGTTATCAGTATGATCCTGAGGATGAAGCTCTTCATTTCTTCACCAAGTTGAAAATGTGGCTTGAGGAAAAATATTTCTGCTTTCACTTTGGCCTTGTTTGCCCTAAGGCCACGTGTAGCTGAGCACAGCCAAATGAGACTGACTGAAAAAATCTGGTATAGACAGTGCAGTTGAACAACAGCCAGGCCATGAAATGGAGTCCCAGAAATTCAAGCTCTTACTTAGTTGATGCTGACAGCTGAAAAGAATAGTTTTTTTGGTCTCGCATGCACTTTTCTGCACTATATAAACCATATCTCTAGGTCACTTACGTTGACCTGGCTTTATTACAAAATGTGTGACCTCTTTAAGTGTCTCAGTTTTGTCGGTAAAATGGTGGTGTATGACAGCTCTTGGGACCACCCTGGTCTTTCCACCTGTCCTCACACCTTTCACCCCAGAATATTCTGCCCTGTAAGAGCTATCTAATTAAGACACTTTGTTCTCTGGCTCCAGCTGTTTCAGAGAATCCTGGCAATATGCCGCCCTCGTTTTTCTGAATTCTTAAGTCCTACATTTATTAAATTTGTCAGAAAGATTTTCTCAACCCTGTACAGACATAGTGCATGTGTGTACACATGGGTGGTATTTTTAACCTAGTCTTAACCACTGATTTTTCTTGTGATAAAAGTGATGTCCTGAGACATTTCAATTGTTGTGGTATCATGCTAGTTAATAAATACTCGGATATCATATGACAAAATTACATTATCGGCAAAGGCAAACATCTATAGATAGGAAGATGATGCTGGAAGTCCTCATTTACACATGTTATGCTAATATTTTCTACCAAAAATTATCACTGACATTAAAGATCACTTGAATCTCAGAGCATTTATGGATGGCACTTCATAATTTCAGCATCGTAACTTAGAATATTCTTTTATTAATTTCAAATTTCTTAATATTATTCATCAGTTTCATCATCTGCAAAAGGCAGATAATAGTAATACCTATTCCTAGGTTTGAACATGAAATTTAAACAAGGTAATGCATAAAATCACAGTTCCTGGCAATTAGTAAGCATCCCATTAATGTTAGCTTTATTGTCATGATATTTTTACTTATTCTTTTATAAAGTCTTCAAACCACAATGTTGACAATGTTTAAATGCATTCAATAATTGTTTAATTAACATCTAAATATCAGTCAAGTTGCTTCTATGTGTTTTAACACATACAGCCTAATCTCAGCATGCCAGCTGAATTACTAAGAAAAGATAAACTCTCTTTATTGTTGTGATTTCTATTGTTATAGCTCATTTCTAACTTGGTCTTGAGGCCTCTCTCTTAAAAGTGGCCATAACCAAGATAGCCACTCTTTAGGAAAGCTCTGACTAGTGAAAAGTTAGGCTCAGATTGAAATGTGTTGGTCAGGCAAGACAGAATGAGAAAGTAAAACCAAACGCATGGAACATAAGAAATGTATTACTTACAGGTCTCAGGGAGGTTAGGGGTGCCAACGGGAAGCTGACGGAAGTCTGGAGGTGGTAGGGAACTCAACCAACACGCAAGGAGTTAGAGGGTGAGAAAGAGCCAGGGAAAGGATCCGTGGAACTGTGAGTTTGTAAGGTCCACGAGCACAATCCTTTAGGCTTTCCTGTGGGGGTTGTGGATTGGCTAGTTTAAAAACAAATGTTTGCACAGGGGGATCTTATTTACATGATTCTAGTGTTAACCATTGGGTTCTATCATGGGCAGCAGCTGTCGGGTATGTTGGTTTTTTTTTTTTTTTTTTTTTTTTTTTTCAGTGATTAAAATGAGGAACAAGTGGCTATTTGCAAGCACTCACACAGGGAGAGGATTTTTTTTTTTTACTACACTGAAGGTGACAGGGTACAGTTGCATTTCAAACAACTTAAGTCAGGCCTAAAAATGGATGTCAAGGCAGAAACTATATTAATCAATCTTATGACAATTATTGTTCCACTGCTTTAACCTTATTGACCCCTAATTGTATTTCTCACTTCAGATTCCTTTGGGAAGCAGCCAGGACATCAATCAACTAATCAATCAAGTAAATACTTGCTTCTCATCTCCTTCTTCTTAAATATATCTAAATTCTCAAGACATCTACATTGACCAACTCATCTCAAAAACTAATAGCAGGTGTTTATTTCATTATTTACTGCATTCAAATGCATATATATCTGCCTCAATCTCTGCTATTCCCAAACTTCAACTCTTGGAATCAATCTGTGGATTCTTTTTTGGATATTATTCATATGTTTCCACCCCCAAACCTATAGAAAAGTCCTTCTTCTACCACATTAACCTTTCAGAATTCTATACTACACAGTCCATTCTAGGCTCCTCCTAGAGCAGAAGCCTCCCCTGATTACTACACTGAAGTCTCCATTCTCTAAAGTTCTGACGACTTAGGTGGCATAGGACAAAAACCAGACGTGTTTTTTTTCAGTCCTAAACAAGCTGCTTGCTAGCTGCAGAAACTCTGAGCTTATTTTCCCATCTGTAAAATTCATAGCAATGTCTACCAAATATCACTGTGGGAGATAGATGTGATAATGAATGAATAGGGCTGAAATAGCATCTTAATAGAACAAGGTAGATTTTTCATCATGTTCTCTTGTGGCCATTGTGATAGAAACCAAATTTTTTGACTGTTGTTGAAGTGTCATCTTGTATTAGTAAGTGTTTTATATTTGCCTTAGCTTCCTTTTGGAGAATAGATATGATATTATTCATTTCTTATATGGGAGTACATAGTATAATTTTATTTGCTTGCCTGATAAATTTTAGTGAGTGTTCTACTTAATGGAAATTCTATAGGTATTCAAAGCAATAAGTGTGCATTTTCTAAAATCCGTATTATTTAACAGATGATGCCCTATTCATTAGATATTAGTGTCTATAAAGATTCATTATATACTATCAAAAAGGGGAGGCCCCAAACCAATTCCACACAGGCTTATTAAGCAATTAAGCACCTGTTTGGGGGCTGGCACTGTTCTAGATATAAGGCATAAAAAAGCGATTGAGATATGAAGTTTACACTCTACCTGTGCTTTTTTTTTTATGAAAATATTTCAAGGCAGCCCGAAAAGGGCTTTTATGGTTTCTTTGGCTGATTGAAAATGAAAAACAAGTGCTGACAATCTCAGAATCCGTTAAGCACGCCCCCTGCTGTTCATTGGCTACAAATATTTTTGTCTCCACCCACCATAGCCACCATCGTGGTGGCTATGGTAGCGACAGAGGAGTTTAACCCTCTTTAAGGAGAGGTAAAGACATCAATCATCCCTTTCCTCGTTTTTCCTCTTCATCAAATTCATCTTCCATAAGTATTTTTATCCAAAAATATCCATACTTACTCCATTCCTGAGAAGGAAACTCAATGTGCCACCATTTTCAAAGCCTCAATGCCAGCTTTTGATGAAGCCATCTCAGGAGAGTTCAGAAATCCCCTTTGTAGGAAAAGTCTTCCTTATTTTATCTGGCATAGGGAAGCAGTTATCTGTGGTGTAGGGGGTTCCATCGTGAGGAGTTGGAACAGCTCTGGAATCACTGCTTTAATGCTGACCCCATTGCCCCAGTTAAAGATTAAGTTCCCACATAAACTGAATTGTGAATTTCACTCTTCTGAAAAAGGATATTTTACCACAAACTCCATTCTCTAAGCTTTCCTCATTCACTTAGACAGCTTGTTTCTAAATGCAGGATAAAAGTGCCATCATTTCTGCAATAAATAAAATCAGGATTAAGTAACAGAGTCATTAAGGCAGCTGGTCTTTGCAAATAGTTGGTCTTAATCATGTGGCAATTTATCTTTTGTAAGGTTATTTACTGTGGACTCTCATCCATAAAAGCAGTTTGCATCCTCAGTTGTTTAGAGTCACTGTCCTTATGACCCAGCCTGACTTAATCTAAAGCATCCATGCAGCAGGGTCTTTAATCACTCTTTGATTTTCATCTATGATTGTTTTAGTTCTCAATATTGAAACCTATGCTATTTCTTCTTCTGGGCATTACTGGGTAACAAATCCCTTGTTCTTACAGTTTCTGCATATTGTATAATAGCTCCAGCACCACCTCTAATGCTCTCTTCCAGCTTCTATTTGACCTCATTTGGTGTTCTTTTTTCCTTCTGGACCACACTACTCCCCCAATCCGTTCTTGCTGTAAGGGGATGAATACTGCCTTATAACACTCCTTCCTCTTATTTCAGAAATGCACTCCAGGAGGGAGCTATTGCTTATATTTCTGTGTGAATGAAAGTCAATACTGAAGTCTACTAGACTTTAAGTCTAAAAGAAAGTCTACACTTTTAAAAAATATGTTTCGTACTGCTAGTTGATCTTCCTATTTTCTTTATTTCCATTCTTCCTCTCAAAAAGCCTCTAAAATACAGACAGAAATATGTTATGTTGAATGAAAATCGCTCATGTCACATCATTGGCCTCCAATAGTTTTTATAACCCTTAGAATCAAATCTGAACTTCTCACCACGGCCATCAGGGGCCAAGGGACTTGGTTTCTCCACCTTCTGAATCCGATCTCCTCCATGTCCTTTGCTTTCTCACTTATATCCAGCCACACATGTTTTCTTTTCTTTTCTTTTTCTCACATCTGCCAGAATTGTTTTTACCCTGGAGCCTTTTATTGGCTTGTCCCTCTGTCTGGAATTCTCTCTTTCCTAATTTTTGCATGATTCCCTTACCTTTCTTTAATTTTCTTCATAGCATTTTTCTGAACCTAACCGATTACATAATTATTTGTTTGATTCGGTTAACTTAAAGAAAACATACAATTTATAACTTTAGGTAAGCAGAAGGGGATACTTTATTTCTCACCAAGGGTTGCAGCCTGCAGCGTGTCCATTCTGAAAGGGTGGGAAATATAGCCTCCAGTCAGAAGCCAGAATCAGATACTTCCATGGAGGGGCAGAGGGAACAGGAATTTATGCCAAGTAGCTAATTTCAGAAGCCTGGCTACTGGACCCTTACCTTTTACCATATACAAAAATCAACTCAAGATGGATTAAATACTTAAGTGTAAAACCTAAAGCTACAAAGATCCTGGGAGAAAATCTAGGAAATAACATTCTGGACATTGGCTCAGGCAAGACTTCATGATGAAGACTCCAAAAGCAACTGCAACAAAAACAAAAATTGACAAGTGGAACTTAATTAAACTAAAGAGCTTCTGCACAGCAAAAGAAACTACCAGCACTGTAAACAGACAATCTACAGAATGGGAGAAAACATTTGCAAACTATCCATCTAACATAGGTCTAATATCCATAATCTATAAGGAACCCAAACAATTCAACAAGCAAATACCAAATAACCCCATTTAAAAATGGACAAAGGACATGAACAGACACTTCTCCAAAGAAGACATACATGTGGCCAAGAAGGATATACAAAAAATGCTCAATATCACTAATCATTAGGGAAATGCTAATCAAATCCACAATGAGATATCATCTCACACCAGTCAGAATGGCTATTATTAAAAATTCAAAAAACAACAGATGCTGGGGAGGTTATGGAGAAAAGGGAATGCTTATACACTGTTGGTGGAAATGTAACTTAGTTCACTCCTTGTGAAAGCAGTTTGGAGATGTTGGGAATAACGCTCAAAATCCTAAGGAAATTGAACACTCAAAGGATTCTTAGCACAGCAATTATACTTCTGCGCAGAGGGGTGCTTCTCCTTGGCCAGTTGCCATGAGAGCACACCTGAACCAAGGGGCATGAGAGCCTTTATTCCTGACGCAAGTCCTGCCCCTGTACCCTTTCCCCATTGGCCGGGGTCGGGCCGTACAATCTAAACTAATTCCGGTTGGCTAAACATTGGAACTTTTTTTAGATAAGGTCGGCACGTAAGGGAGAGAGGGGAAAAGGGGACGGGGTGTCTACAATGAGCAAGAGAGCTAGTCTTCTTTCCACGTAAGGAAAGGAATGTGAGCTGGTACTGATAACGCCTGGTACTGTGGCATGTCTGGGCATGTAACAAAGGCAGAAAGGAAGAAAAAAAGAGAAAAAGGGAAAAGGGATGGGGGGTAGTATGAATAAAAAAATAAAGGATTGATCGGGCTATTTGAAGAGAAACCTCATCATATCCCACAGGAGATTTCTCAAAGAAACTACAACAGAACTACCATTCGACTCAGCAATCCCTTGCTGGTTATATACCCAAAGGAAAATAAACCATTCGACCAAAAAGACACATGCACTTATATGGTCATCGCAGCTCTATTCACAATAGCAAAGAAATAGAATCAACCTAGATGCTTATCGATGGTGGACTGGATAAAGACAATGTGTTAAATAACACCATGAAATACAATGCAGCTGTATAAAAAGAGATCATGGCTCCATGGATGGAGCTGGAGGTCATTATCCTAAGTGAATTAACATGGGAACAGAAAATCAAATCATGTTCTCACTTATAAGTGGGAGCTAAACATTGAGTAGACATAGACACAAGTAAGAGAACAATAGACACTGGGGTCTATTTGAGAGTGGAAGGCGGAATGAGGGTGAGGATTGAAAAACGACCTATAGGGTACTATGCTGATTACTTGGGTATCAAAATTATCTGTACACCAAGTCTCCACAGCACACAATTTAGCCACTTAACAAACCTGCACATGTACCCCTTGAACATACATACAAGTTGGATAGAAAAAAAGGAATTTATGCCAAGTAAGGTGGCCAAATACACATATTCAATAAGCTATGGAAGGAGTCACGAATACCTGAAAGGAGAAAGGTGCACATGAGCAGTTGAGCTTCCTGCATCTCCATGTTCATAAAATGGTGATGTAAGGGTGGAATTTTTGACCCTCTGACATCTAAAGATGAAGCAGAGGACACAAAATCCCTTACTGTGCAAGCTCTGTTGACTCACCAGAACCACTCCATGACTGTAGTCTCTTAATCAGGCAAAACAAAAGAGAGGCAGCATCAGGTAGTTGGTTGATATCAATAGTGGAGTCACTTAAAAGGGTTGGTTCCTGTTTAGCCCTTAGGGAAGATAGGCTAATCGTAGTGAGTGAGGGAGGGGCCTAACACCCTCATCCCATCAAGACTGAGAATTTCATTTTCAAGTTTACTCTGGGGTCCCCTTGGTCAAGAGATCGTCTGTTTAGTCAGTTGTAGGGTTTAGGATTTTATCTTTATTTCTCATTTCTTTATTTTCTTCTCCTCTAGAAAGGAAGCTTTACAACAGCAGGGACTTCACTTTGTTCCCTGCTATGACCTCAGTGACTGAAATACTGCCAGATGCATAGGAAATGCTAAATGACTATTTGATGAAATCATGAATAAATGATATTTCCAAAATCAGAGGCATGGTAATAAAAACAGCCAACATTTATCTGATACTCATATTATGTCAGGTAAGTTCTAAGCACTTTACATGGATTATCTCAATTAATCTTGACAGTAGTCCCATGATATCGATATTATGATAATGATCTCAGACGTGCAAAACTAGGAAGTACTAAGAAAGCAAGCTAAAGCAAGGTGTTCTGACTTCACAGCCTGAGCTAGATGCTACCTAGAGTCCTAGAAATCCTATTTCAAAGGCTGCTGTATATAGAATCTGTCCAAATGATCTGACTTTCCTAATAGATGTTCCTGAGGGGGACTCTTGATAATGAAGTATAGAAGATGCATAAAATTTGTAGCCAGACTCGTTGTTTTTCACATTTTTTGGCCTGTAGGAAGTTATTAAACTCAGGCAAAATCTCCAAATGCTTCCAACCCTCATTTGTAAAATAGATTAATAGCATATACTTCAGAAGATCCTGTGAAAGAAGATATTATGTATAGTGTGTGTGTTTACATAGAAATGCTCACTAAATGGCTATCTTTATGAGGAGGATGGTGGTGGAATTTGTGGTGGTGCCATGACTGCTGCAGATGAGAGGTGCATAGCACAGGGGTTAGCATCTCTACCAGACTGACTTCGACATGCTTGACCGTGCCTGAGGACTGGCCAGGATAGAACTGACAGGAGGCTATGGTATGGGGTATCCAGGAGTCTTAGGAAAAGCCAAGCTCCTCATGTGGAGGATAATAGCTGACATCCAGGATGAATAAGTCTAAGCTCCAGAGAAGTCACCTCAAGGTTTCTAGGCAGATGGAGAAGGAATTCAGCTTGAGGAAGGAGTCAAGAGCCTTATCTTGGTTTGAAAAACAAAACAAAACAAAAAAACAAGTAAGACCCACAAGGTTCATGTCCTGATAATGATTATCAGATCATCTGCCTGCCAGTGCCAGGGGGATAAGGAAATAGGAGCAATAAAAAAGATAGCAAACGGTCACTGGAACTTCTGGATGAGCTAAGGGGCTTTGTAAAGCATGTAATAATAGCACCAATTAAACTAATAATAATATCTTAATCATGTGGTAGGAATGTGATTTTATCCTCACAACAACCATATGAAGGGAATAATATTATTATCCCAATTTTTCAGATGAGGACCCCAACAGGCACAGAGAAGTTAAGTAACTTTCCCAACATAACTCAGTTAGCAAATGGCTGCTGGGAGTCTGTATAAATAGAAGAAACAGAGGATTATCCTGGGAAAACCAAGGAGATGGCCTCATTGAGCCAGAGAGCCCAACAAAGGCACAAATGAAAATATTGGTACAAGTATTGAGAAGAATGATGATTTTCAAATCTTTCCTTTGAATAAAATTGTAAGAGAAACTAATCACATTGCCAGCTCATTAATTAAAGTAACATTTGATGATAATGCTGTGAGATATAGCCTTCAAAAGATACTTAAGTATTTGGACAACAGCTTTATAATGAAACTCCCATCTCCATTTAATTATGTAAGCACAGTTGCTTACTGTTTTCATATCTACAAAAATTAGAAATACTATTTTCATTGAATTTAGTTTCATGCTCTCAAGTAGACTTCATCCACAAATAATTTAATTAATGGACAAAGAAAGAAGCTCCATTTATCTTATTAAATAAATGTATTTTCATTTAAGATTTTTACTTTTTAATGGTTTTCAAAATTTGGAATATATTTATGTCCTTTGGTCAAATTGTGATGATTTATAATTTTAATTCCAAAAAAATGTTAATACTTAGAGGGTTATATTTCTTTTTTTTTCTTTTTTCTTTTTTTTTTTTTTTTTTTGAGAACAAGTCTCACTCTTGCCCAGGTTGGAGTGCAGTGATGCAATCTCGGCTCACTGCAACCTCTGCTTCCCAGGTTCAAGTGATTCTCCTGCCTCAGCCTCCCGAGTAGCTGGGACTACAGGCACGCACCACTACGCCTACCTAATTTTTGTATTTTTAGTAGAGACGGGGATTCACCATGTTGGCCAGACTGGTCTTGAACTCCTGACCTCAGGTGATCCACTTGCCTCAGCCTGCCAAAGTGCTGGGAGTACAGGCGTGAGTGAGCCACTGTGCCTGGCCTACATTCTTAAATAAGAATTAAATATGCATATTTTTGTTGTACATATGTACGATAGTAATCAATAAAAGACCTTAAAATATAAGACTTGCTGTATCAGGATAAAAATTTTTGAAGGAAGTAGAACAGAAATGTGAATAAGAATAAATAGAAATAATATAAAATTTCTGGCTGTGAAAAAATTGTTAAAATTGGATCTTTTTTATTATTTTAAAATATGTTGAGTACCAAATTCCTATACTATTTTGATTTCATTGTTGTCATTTAAAAAGAGATGTAACTACGTTATTTTAAAAGTTTGAAATTGATATTTTACTGAAAGTTATATTCTTTGCAACTACTGACACATATAATAAGAAAGTTAGTTTTTAACTTAAAAATTATTTAGTGGCTACGTAACTTTTCAAAATTCTCTTTGAAGTACTTGAATGACAAAGGTTGAAATCTTCTCAAGCTCATGGGTGATATTCAATGGATAATCCTTGCTCCAGAGAACCAAGGCAATGAAGAGTGAGTTGGTGGAGGTGGATGGTAAGCATACAGGTATTTGTGGGTTCTGTTTCTACCTCACTTCTGGGTTTGTGTCCTGGGAAGGTACAAGATCTCCGAGGGGCAAACAATACAGACATATCTTGGTGGTTTTAGGCCGGAGAGGCTCAAATTGTCTCCCAGAATGGTGCAGGAATAGCAGAAAAATTCCTATTCCTCTAAAGTGTGTTTGGACATAATGGAAAGCTCATTTGCCCTGAACAGGCTTTCATTAGGAACAAGAGACAGCAGAAGACCTTCATTAACTGGTGACAAAGTTAAAAAGAAAAACTGATGTTATCATAGATGCCAATATGGATAAATGACATGAAATATCAACTGAACTATGTAGATGCAATCTGATGAAAAAGAGAAAAATGCTCAAATGAAAAAAATGGTTTTGCTCTCCTGATTAAAAAATAATAGCATATGCTGGAAGAACTCCACATATACTATTTTATTCTCACAACACAACTACTACATTGGATAGACATTATTATTTCCAATTTTAGAGAAAGTGACAATTCATCAAGAGGGATTAAATGACTTTTCCAGTTTATATCATTTATAAGTAGAGAAGCTGGAATGTGAACCTGAAGCAGAAATTGGGGCTCATTTTGGAATAATGTATATACTGAATATAGCTGGTTTGTGAATTTGCGGGTATGTAATCTGTATATACACATACACATACGTATGTGTACATAAAAACATCACTGGGATTCTGCTGAATGTTCCAGGCTGGTGTGGCTTGGGTAGCATCTCCTTCATTTTATTGTTTTCTGTGGTCTGCTTTTCCTATACATGAGACAAACTGTCAATACAGAACCACAGCTTACAACACTTCCAGTTCACATCAACTCAAAAGAAGGTAATTTATAGGTCTAATTTCTCTGTTTGACTATTCATGATTTGACAGAGAGGTAAAGATGATTATAATTTATCCCCAGAATCAGTAATAAAGGGAAAAATTAAAACATGTAACTTCTTTTTCTTCTTTTGAGAAGTCCTAAGAAAGTGAGAAATTCCTTTTATCTCATGTATATTGAAAAATATCGAGAAACAATTGGAATGATCTTTTTCATAATTCTATCATATATTCATTTTGCCTTGCAGAAATAATTTTGTGTATGATCTCATAAAATCTTTGGGTGACTTTCTTTTCTGTGCATAATTCAGAGGAAAAAAAAACACTAAAGGAATAGAACTTCACCCTGCTTTTGTACTTGGAGGTTGAGAGGTAACCTCACATAAACAGTTTTAATGTGTTTGTTATAATGTCATTCTTTAATAGCATTTTATGTAAGTAACACTCAAGCATGGCAACATAATAGCCCTGAGAAATACACAATTTAAACTATGTGGAAAGTAGTATTTTATGAGGTGAATAGACAAATACATTAGAGTCACTAGAATGAAGATGGCATTATTATTTTTTTTTAATCTTGGAGCTAGTTCTTCCACCTCTCAATACCTGTGTACTATGAAGGCAACACTGTTATGAAACCATAAAAATTAAAACGTATACCAGAGGTCCCTTAAGAAAAACAACTTATTGACAATGAATTTCACCAATTGGCATGCATGCCAGTAGAATTTGTTGTGGTTTTAATTTTGCAGAGGGGCCTGCATTCCTGTGCAAAAGGTGCTTGGCTAAAAGGATACTAGGATAAACTCTTAAGAAAAAAAAATTCCGCAGTAATCTGCAGCTTTGTCATCACGCATGGAATTCAATAAAATTCTCAATGTCTCTGGTTAAATAAACATTTTTTCTTACTTAGTCTGCTTATTTTTTTTGTCTAGACTAAAGCTTTTTAACAGGCTGCAAAACAAGCTGAATGTTTCTTTTGACTTTAGCTAGCAGAATACGTGTAGGAAACTGTTACCATTTTCTTAAAAAAATTTTCACTTAGTTAAGACATAAATCAGCAGTACATTAAAATTATAAGAAACACATCAAATATTTTAAGACTCAGGTTAAGGTGAAATATAAGCAAGGGAGATACTGAGAAATAATGAAGCAATTAGGGAGCAGTGCAGAATTGTTAAGTTGGAAGACCTGTTAAGACAACTTTTAATTTTTGTGGTTGCTTTTTTCTTCACTGACATTATTAAAGATTGAAAGCCCAGAGGTAGCAGAAAGCTGTAATAGGTGTGCCATTCAAATGTGTTAACTGGATTTTGAATTAATCTATGGTTTCTTTCCTCTAATTTATTAAAGGCTCATTTTACAGGATAAGGTGTTACCTGACCCAATGACTGCAGTTTCCCCACCTAGATCATTGGCATTTAACCTGCCATAGAACACAACTGAAACATTCCTTCTTGTTCTAGCAAAATGATACCTTCTAAATAAGGCAATGTTAAGACATTTATTGAATACTTACCATGTAAAATGTTCTGTCCTAATGCTTTACTCGTATGAACTTGTATAGGAAAGGAGGGCAGAGAGAACTGTAAAAATTTCCCAGAATAAGACACTTAGCTTGGATTCAAATTCAAGCAATCTGACTCCAAAGACCATGCATTCCTAAACGGTGTATTTCTTCCAATGTAGACACAACATACTCTGAATAAGTATCTATAGATGTGAATAGATGTACAATATTAGGGAGAAAACAAATATGTATTTGTTTGGAAGTATACACAGAAAACAGATAATACTGGATGTCTTTTGGGTTGGGACTCAAATAAATGAGGGCTATTGGTACTGGGAGAGCTTTATATGTGCATTTTTCTGCAATTTAAATTTTGAAATAGTAGATGCATTACCTTCACAAAAAATGGATAAAGGAATCTTTAAAAATGATATGAATTCAGTAGATTCTATCATGCTAACAAGTTAAGTTAACCCTACATTAAAAATAAAAGCTAGAAACATAATTGGGGAATTCAACATGTTTTATTTTGCCAGGCCAATGATTTCATCAATATCCAATTAAATTTTAGTGTGACAACTACATTTAGTTTGTTTTCTTACACAGATTGAACATTCACCATTATGACAGTTTCATCATGCTAAAATCTATTCACAAACTTACACTTTGGAAAAAAGTGTATTTCTAGAAAATTTTATGTACAATACAAATGGAATAGATATTAAGTCACTGAATTGTCAAGCTACATAAAATAAAACCAATCAACCACCAGTAGTATACATTAACAGCATTTTTGAAAAAAAATTTTCTTTTACATTCAGCAGAGTTATGTTCATGAAGAATTTCTACATTTTTAAAAGTAATGAAAGTATACACAATTTAATAATTGTGAAAATAGAATTAAATAGCACAAATATAGTATAAAACTAACACCATTACTGTCTATCAGTTTGGGCTTATGTGAAATAAAGAGAACTGTGACTCTGAAACAATTTTACTTTTAACTTTGAGAATAGATTGGCCATAAACACAGAAGATGGTTTTGGCTTTACATTGACACATTTCTGTGTGTCAGTGTAGAAGAGAAAAGAAGTTTAATTATACCTTTTAAGCAGGCAAACCATTATAATAAACTGCTTTAGAAATTACTCTAAAATTATACACATTTGGAACAACAGATTTTTTAAAAAATGAAGTTTGGTGTTATGTCATGCATTTTAACTATTTTTGCTATAGCGAGGCCTCCTCATATATTATCATAATTTATCACAGTTTAAATAGTGAATCATATTCTGATATTCTGATTAATAATCATATTCATTTTGACAATGATTTTAGTTTTTGAAGTTTTAGACTGCAATACTTAAAAAGGCCATAATCTACTTTAATTACCTTCATCATAGATTATTAACTATAAATAAAATGTTTATACGATATTTGGATTAGGTACATCGTGCAATATCTGTTTTTACCTGGAAGCATGAAAATGTCTTAAAAGGTAAATAAAAAAGCAAAAGTAGTGTTTTTAAAATATATATGAGAACATGAATAATTTTTTCACATTTTTCCATCTAATTTTTATTTGGAGAAAATAATTTCAGTATGAAATTATTCTAATAAAATTATTCAAACATACAATTAGGAGATAATTATTTATTCATCACAAAACTTACTACATTTACACTTAGAGACCGGTGAACGTATGTACCATTACCTTTTGAAAGAAAGAATGTCTCCTCATATTGTTTTCTTACTTTCTAGACATAACAAGCACCTTGCCATCACACTGAAAAGATCATAAAATATACAGTGTTGACTTAAAAATCAGTATGATATCTGAGACTGGTTTTAATAAAAGGAAGAATCATTGAATTTGAGTACTGAAGTTGAAAACTAGCCATATTTGTTATAAATTCCTCTTAAAAAATTAGTAGTTTCTACTTTGATTTTTCTTTTTGATGATTTCACCCCTTATTTAGAAGTCTAATACTTCAAATTTTTCCTTCTTATATTGTTTAATTTGCCACACAGACTAGGAAATAAGAGAACAAACAGTAATAACTGAGTAGTGCAAGATTATATTCTTTGAGTCTAAAATAAATTAAATAACTTCCAAAAAAAGTAAGTGCTTTTGTTTGGAAGGTGATAACATAAGAATATAAACCGAACTGCTTCACTGATATAACTCCCACCAAATATCTTCATGGGGTAGGTTACTGATTTTTATCTTCCTGAATAAGGAAACAAAAGTCAATGACAGATACCAGTAACTGATTATTTTTACAATCTTAAAAAAAAACCCAACATATTTCACTGGAACCATAAAAACCCATCATTTTCTCTTTATGAATAACTCATGTTTTTATACAACTTTAAATGCCTTCTTCCTTTTCTATTTCTTTTGATAGCCATTCTGTCATATGCATTTATGACTTTTACTACGTAAAAGCTGTGGATTTGGAACTTGTTTTCATATACAAAATCACTGACAATTAGAATTCTAAAGCCCCAAAGCAGGAAAGGAATACCACAGGGATGTGGCCCTCATTCAATTGAGGGATGCAACAATTCTAGTTTTGCAGCCACCATATCGATTTTGAAGAAAAGGTGAATAAAGATATAAATAAAATCTGGGTTAAGTTAAATATTTATATGCACCATGAGGACCATGACATGTCTAGTGCTAGTCACTATCATACAAGAAAATGCATGCTCATTTCAGTTCGTGTAAAACTCACTTTAGGAGTAATCACCTTTTTCAGTAATTCCCCTTGGTAAAGCACAAGTTTCTTTGCTCAAAATTTGATCATTGAAGACAGAGCATTTGTTAATGGAAGCATAAGACCCACCTAAGAAAATATTATGACTCTGGCAACTGATTCCTCCTGTTTCTACTTTTCCGACTATTGATGAGGGCCTTTAACTTGCCATAGTCCCCTCTCATTTTCTGTGATTCATCTCCCTGCTGATGTTGCTGCCGAGTGTCTTTGCAGTATTGGTTAATCATCTGCATTTCTGAGTGGCTGAATGCCCCCATGATGTCCTTCGGGTGGAAGGGTAAAGCCCTCACAGAGCTGGCCCAGGTCCATGGGGACCATTTGTCCGTCACAACAGCCACCATTTCTGAATCTAAAACTTTGAAGTTGATCTTGGCTATGGTCTGCTTGAAACTATTTTCTGTAGCAATGCAATGATAAAGTCCTTGGTCAGAACCCTGAACAGAGCGGATCAGGAGTCCCTGTGAAGTGGCTATTATTCGTTCATTCAGCTTAACCTAAAAGAGAGACACATTAAAGTTACTGAAACTGAACATTATATTTCCTTAGATTATGACCAACATATACAGAATAGTCTCAACTTTCACAGATTTGGGAAAAAAGTATTGAGCACTACTTAGCATCCTTCTCAGTGGACACGAAATTTTGTTCAGTTCCATTGCCTTTTTTTTTTTTTTTAAACATGGGAGATCTTGTCACAGTCACAGGGGTATTGAATCTAATAAAGAGAGGGTGAAGATATTATCCATATCGGCAAAAATAGCTTAAAGTGCTTTCCCCTGGACAGATGTTTCTCCATATATAAGCACAAAACTTTGGTTGCCTTTGAGATTGGAATCACAGTCAATATATGTAAATGAAACTCACAGATACTTTAAAATATCTATTCCATCCTGGTGTTCTAGTCTTTTATATTTATAAAAAATACTCGCCAGTGAAAACATGAAGCCACAATTAAAGGGTGAATTTTATCGTTTTGTTTCAACAAATGAATGGTCTTCTAAATAAAAAATACATAAGCAGAGGCAGAATTTTGAACATTATCAAGGGCCTTTGTCAATTATCCCAAAATAAACAATGTCTAAAAATTAGCTGGAATGTCATCATCTTTTAAGTCCTCTAAGTGGTTTCACTTTACAAGGAAAGGTAATAAAAAGCTATGAATTAATATTTAATTACTTTATAGGTTTTACTGGAAAAAATGATTGTTTACTGGGTATCAGTAAATGCTTGAAACCTTCCTTACAGTTCCACCTGTAGTATTGCCAATGAATAGATAAAAATCTAAGTGGTAAGAGGTTCTTTGACATGTATACTCTAGAATACTCTTTCATTGAAGCAAAAATAAATTTGACCAAAACCAAAATTAGATAATGCATGTTAAATGTTTTCCTAAATGATAAAGTTCTGTGCAAATGGACAAGATATTACTAATAATATCTAAATCAAAGATGAATTGGTTTGTGCACAAAAAAAGCACAAAAAGGCAAGTATAGTATTAAAAGATAATAGAACAGAACTAGAAAAGAGAGAATCACTTGGAGGAAGAAAACAAAATTTTGACATTAATTAATTTTACTAAGTTTAAACGTTCCTCAAAAACAAATTGTGTATAAACACATTCAGAAATTAAAGAAAAAAGAAATTTTATCCTATTTGTGCAAAATTGGGAAAATATTTTGAGTCCAATATGGTAAATCCATTAAACATGTATATAATATTTGGCACAATTACATTTTAGGAATTTATCTAGACTATATACTCTCACATGTGTGCAGGTATTTTTGATAAGAGGAAAACAAGAAATTACCTAACAAATAGATGGCTTTGAAAAAAAACACTTAAGGTATATTCATACGATGGAATATTATGCAGCCAGGAAATATGAGCTGGAATCACATGTACTGATATTGAAGTGGGGTGTGTGTGTGTGTGTGTGTTTGTGTGTGTGTGTGGAGGGGAGGAAAACTATAGAACATATTTGGAGAAATATATAACTGTTGGGAACCTTACTCTGGGCAGTGGGAATAAAAACTGAGTAAGTTTTATTCCATAAATATTAGTATTATTCAATAGATATTAAAAGTGAGAATAAGTATTGAAGTGGAGGAGGGCTTTCAGTTTTCACTTTATGCTACTTAGTACGAACTATTTGCCTTTGCTCTGTGAGCTTTTATCATTTGTCTTACTTAAAAAATGATTAATGTTTACACAGTAGTATGAGTGAGAAGCACATGTTTTCTTAAAATAGAAAGGATCAGAATAAGTTTAGTAAAATATTAATAGTTTACAAATAAGTAAAATTGTGCTCTGCTTAAATTCTGAACAAAACAGACTTTCATACTTGTGTTAGAGCTAATGTTATTGCACTATTAAATTATTACATTCTTATGTTTTTGAGATTGGAAAAAAAGTCAAAATAGCAATATTTGAGTCTCCATATTCTTGAGCATTCTGAACCAGAACTTTGGAAATATTATTAGAGAGAATAAATCCTTAACACATTCCATTTTAAATTTTACTATTAATTTATATGGCAGATATTCAAACATATATATTTTAAATCATAGATGTTATATTCACTTATATATTATTCTATTGAACTTTCTACTGAATAAAAGAAAATTACTTTTTAGTTGATCCTTGTTTAAGTATTACTTACCCAATTCACATATATACATATAGGCTTTTTCTGGAAGGATGGTTCACGTCCTTGTGTTCCTGCCCTGGCCTAACAACTCACTTGTGTATAGTAATCATCATCACTTATGACTTCTAACCCAGCTTGCTCTGCAAGGTAATTATTATAATCCATATCCATTCAAAATAATTGAAAATTAATTTGACTCTAGAAATGTCAAGACCTCTTTGATAACAGATTTTACAGCAAAGAAAAGAGATCTCAAATAAATAATAATTTTCATTATTAAAATCTTTCTAAAAGTATTGTTAGCGTCTTAGGCTTTAGAAGAATGATGGGGCTCTGATGTCCATCTAGCTCATCTTTCCTCCAAATAATTCAGTTTCCTCCTGCAAGTAGTCATCTGCTTATGGTTTAATATTCCAGTAATGAGGGACACACAATTTCCTAAACAGCTCCTAAGATCTTTGGGTAGACAAGTCTGAGAGTTGGAAAGTATTTTTGCATATGAAACCAACATTTATTTCTGTAACATTGATGCAGTATCTGTGTTCTACAGCTTAGGGTGGTACTCAGTCTACATACCCTTAATTAACTTAATATGTAGTAACCAAATTGCCCACAACAGAAGAATACACATAAATGCGGAAGGCTCCACTTCCCCCTCGGCTCCATCAACTTTATGCTGCACAAATGGTGGTACATTTCAGACTTCCCTAAGGCTTTATATATACATACATATTTTTATCTTCTCATTTGTCAGGACAACATGACATCAATATTATGAAATTAGTTATTTACAAGATATCACCCTATGTCATTTTACAATGTCTCCCTTATTTCAAAAAACCCAGCTCTTTCTAATCCATGAAAAGTTTCAGTAAGTGTCTTTTTATTTGAAAATCTGAGGACTTTTTCCACATCACTAAATAAAGACAATGCTCCCATAGACAATGATTCCATATATTACCTAACCAAAGCACAAGAGTTATGAATAATAAAGCAATGGAAACAGATTACCACACAGCAGAAAAACGCTCTTTGTCATGAAGGTTATAGTTCAGTGTAACTTCTTGCTGAGGAAAATTGAACTTTTTTAAAAAAGCCTCCTTTTATCTTGTGAATCACACAAAGATGCCGTTGTGTGAAAACTTGGCTTCTGGATTTGCACACATCTTGTTTCTTTTACGAACGTTTCCTCACATCAATACTACCGTCTTAGCACCCAAGGTCTTGTTTCAATCACCATGTTACAGAGGTGAGCAGGCAGAGAGAATTTCTAATTAATCCATCAATTCTTAAGGACAAAGGATTTTAAGGAAAGTGGCACTTGTCATCCCAAAGACGTAAAAGATGATCATATGCCTTTCCTTTTTCCTTTGATCTGAGCCTCGCCGAGGGACAGTGATTTAATGTTCTCTCCGAAGCCCTGATGGATTGCTGCTGTGCTGCTTTACTCACCTCTTTCCTCCTGTCTTTGTCTTTCTGTAACAACCACTTGATAGATGCCTGCGGAGACTTGGGGGCACACTCCAGAAAAGTGGTGTTATTTTTTACTCCATACTGGACAATTTCAGCTGCATTTCTGTATGCTAGCAGGCAAAAATAAAAGGCGAGAGAGAAAGAAAGAACACAATTGAATTTAGAGCACATTCTCCTGTAGAAATGCTATATACATGTTTATTTTTATACAAAATTGTGAACAACTATCGCAGCCAGCAAAAAGCAGTGGTAATCATTTAACAAGCAAAATAGGATACGTTGTTCACCCGTTTTGTTTGTGTAAAGGGAAGGAAAGACTGTGAATTAAGGCAATGTTGATAAGAAAATCATGTTTATTCAAGAATTACTCTACATCAACGATTGTTCTTAATATTACTTTGTTAACTTAATTATTACAATACTCCTGCCACATTTTCTCAGCTTTTCACAGCTGAGCAAACTGAGGCTGTGAGTTATGAGGAAATACACTTTAGTGAATGTGTCAGGCAATACCGAAGCCAGGTTTATCCCATTCCTAAAGTCCATACTCAATGTTATATAGAGGAAATAGGTAAGCACTGGGAAAGGGCAGAAAGTATTGTGGCCTTGGTGGAACGTAGTGGTTGAGAACACTGTCTTTGGAATCAGAGGAACGTAGGGCAAAATCCTGACCTTACCACTACTGGCTGTGTAACCTTAGACAAGTTACTTGATGTCTCTGTGCTTCAGTTTTACTCTTCTCTAAAACATGGATTATAACATTTTTACATAGGTTTCTCAATGAAAGTATTAAATTAGGCAAAACATGTAGTATTGCCAGGTGGTAGCTTAGACATGGACAGAATCCTCACTAATAAAGCAGGAATAATAAGACTCTAGTTGCTTCTCGAGCATTGAGTGAAATAATCATAAAAAAGCACTTAGCTCAGGTTCTGACACAAAGTCAGCATCAATATTTGTTTGATGTTACCTCCACTGCCATTATTCTTACCACTATGACAACTACTACTATTAATGGGAACTGATACACTTTTACAAAATAGCAAATGGAGAAATGGTAACTTGAATTTATTCCCTCAACTAGATGTATGGAACAAGTAAGCAAAATCTGTCTTAATTTGCTCTTTGCAGTTAGAATAGTTAGTAAAAAGAATGCCATTTTTTACTAAAGGAAAGCACAGACTCAAAAGGATTAGAAATAGGAGTCTCATTGTTAATTTTTGAAACAGCACACCTGTAGCATCTTGACGAGCCACAAGGAAGGTCTGCTTGGAAATACTTTTACTTGGTGGGACTGAGGCAGGAAAAGTATTGTAACATGGTAACTTCGTGTCAGAATGGGAAGGAAGGAATTAGTTTAATTGAGGGACATAAGGCAGGATTGTCATCAGGCACTATAGTACACCCATGTTCATAGCAGGATTCTCACTATATCCAAAAGATGGAAGCAAACCAAGTGGTCAGTGATGGATGAATGGATAAACAAAATATGGCTTACCTACATACGTACGTACGTATATATATATATACACACACAAACACATATATACACACACACATTATATACATGCACACATGACAAAATATAATTCAGCCTTAAACATGAAGAAAATTGTAATATATTTTACAATGTAAATGGACCTTGAAGACTTTAGGCTAAGTGAAATAAGCCAGTCACAAAAGGACAAATATTGTATAATTCCACCTATATGAGGTATCTAGAGTAGTTGAATTCATAAGAATTCATAAAGAAGTAGAATGGTGGTTTCTAAGGGCTGGAGGGAAGAGGTAATGGTTAGGTGGTATTTAACGGGTCTAGTTTCAGTTGGGGAAGATGAAAAATATCCAGACGTGACTGGCAGTATGTTGCACAACAATGTAAATATGCTTAATGCCACAGAACTGTAAACTTTAAAATGGTTAAAATAGTAAATTTTATGTTATGTATATTTACTGCAGTAAAAAAAATGCTGTTCTAAGGGTTCTTCAGTGGTAAATCCTAAAATGGAAAATAGGTTTTCTTCAGAAAGAAAATACTAGCTAAGAAAATCTGTAATTACAATCTGCGTGAAAGACCTACCAGCTAACATACTTGAAGTATATGTGTTCCCAGACATTTGTTTTACACGATTCTCAGTATACATACAAAAAGCCTTTAAGTTTTAATTACCCTATATAAATACCCAGAATTGTTATAATAAATAGTTTTGAAAGTGAAACGCCTGAATCTATGACAATGTTTCCCCTTACTGAAATGCGATACGGAGCATTGCTACTGTTCACTGAGATTGGCCATTGCTCACTTTTAATACCTTTTAGATTAAATCCTCTGCATTGAGTCAGTGGGTTTCCATGTCTCACATCTTGTCTTCGGCTCCTCCTGCAAGTGCAGAAATACATAAAAGTGACTGAGAATTATCACTGCCAATTACACCACTCTTAAAACACTGTAATTTTATACTTTGCATCCTTTTTATTGCTAAGCTTTCATAAAATTTTTTAAAAAGAGTTCTGATTGATGCAGCTATCTCACATTTCTTATACAATTTATCAGTAATGGGGGGGGGTACTTCTCTTTGCCTTTCAATCTGAGTAAATTTTCCCATCTACCATTCATGATGAAATGGCTATGAATCTCCTGCTGCATGCATATCCTGAATAAATGCTACCTTCTCTAATTAATAGTGTAAATTTTTAGTTTAGAGAAATTCAGCCTAAATTTTCTAAAACAATAACATCCAAAGTATAAACTCACTAGCATTTTCCTTTTTATAATAGCTTGTCTTAAATAAACATACTTGTTTCTTACAAAAGTCAATGTTTTCTGTTTCTAGATATATTAAAACTTTTCTGAAACAAGTAATAGAGATAAAAATAGGGACATTTAATAAAAAGTTAATTTCATTTACTAGAACAAGCATGTTGTCCCCAACTTTTTATTTTGAAAATTTCAAGTCTACAGAAAAGTAGAGATATGAGTAAAATGAATACTGGTATACCTAGATTCACAAATTGTTATATTTTGCCACATTAATTTCTTTCTCTCTCACATGCAAATATATATCATGTATATGCTGTGGATCCACACCTATGAAAGCCTTTAGAAAGTAAGTTACAGATACAATAATGCTTCACCCGTAAGTGCTTTAGCATGTATTTTTCAACGACAAGTAATATTTCAACATAACAATATAATTATCTAAATATATTGATATTTAACAACATAATCTAATGCATATTCTATATTAAAATTTCTCTAGTTGTTCCCAAAATATCTCTTATGGATTTAAGTTAACCAGCTTCCAGTCAAGGTTCATCCTTTGCATTTAGTTGTTACGTATTATTAGCTTAAGCATTTCACAAATTTAGTTACATTGGGCCAGGTGCGGTGGCTCACGCCTGTAATCCCAGCACTTTGGGAGGCTGAGGTGGGCGGATCATGAGGTCAGGAGTTTGAAATCAGCCTGGCCAACACAGTAAAACCCCATCTCTACTAAAAATACAAAAATTAGCTGGGCATGGTGGTGCATGGTAGCATGGTGGTCCCAGCTATTCAGGACGCTGAGGCAGGAGAATCGCTTGAACCCAGGAGGTGGAGGTTGTGGTAAGCTGAGATCGCGCCACTGCACTCCAGCCTAGGTCACAGGGTGAGACTCCATCTCAAAAAAAAAAAAAAAAAAACAATATTTGCAAACTGGTCATTATTTAAATAAGTTCTAAGTTGTATTCAAATTATTTAATTTCGTGAGTCTTAGATTCACTAAGTACCTGACTTTCAGTGGTATTATGTAGTCTAAGAAGTCGACGTAGAGCAGCTGCAATCCTCTCAGCATCACACATTGTTAAAAGTCAGAAGGTGACTCTTTAAATATTGTGAATACCAGCCTAAATCGATTGCTTACTATCAACACCGAAAAGTATACATGAGTGAGCATATCACTTAATTGGGTTAAATGCTAAGTCTTTCTTCATACTTTTAAAGATAAATAAAAATATTCAGCAAGGACAGAAATATTGAAAGCACACAGTGGATATTAAACTTACAAAGAAAAATAAATCACAAAGTCATTGATAGTGAAAAAAAGCTCATTTTCTAGCTAAAGAAAACACTACTTCATGTACACAATGGAGTGTAGAAATCTACTTATGGTAGAATAGGTATAAAATTTTGTACCACCTAAGTATTCCTTTTCCAAAGTCATGTGACCCTTACCGATTGTATATTTCTGTACACACGAAAACAGTGAAAGTGTTAGCCACTTTCATCTCAGGAAATACGATTAATATGGTACTGTATTCTAGAATAGCTCGCATATCAAGTTTTTACTGCATAACATTTGCTATATTTTGAAGTCCAGCATTATTTTACCACAGCCAACTTCTGAGTATATATTATATGAGCATCATGAGAGCGTTTTCAGCCATCTAGGCAAGCGATATCATTCACAACGGCTAAATTTATTGTCCTGTGATCAACACTATGTAATGGTTTATTCATGTATACAAACTCTCAAGCTGGGCAATCTCAATTTACAGTATCACATAGCTTCTAGACATTGAAATACAGAAAAAAACATTGTTATGGCTTGGCTTAAATCATGAGATCAGCAAGGCAGCCATCTGAGCATTTTTTATGTGTAGATTCCCTCCATGGCACTCACATAGCATCAAAAAAACATGCTGGTAGGCAGAGTAATATTGTATTGCATGTAGAACTTGGAATTTGGTTCAAGTTTCTCATGTTTCATCCACAACAGTAAATTCTTTTGGATAAATAATGAAATCTTTTTTTATAGAAAAGACATTTATTTGAAAATTGGTCTGATTATCTTGTCTTAAAATAAAGTTTCTAACTACTTGTCTGAATCCAGAACAAATACTGTTAGAGACTATACTGCAATATTTGGTACAAATCCACAAATATTTAAGAGACTTGAGAGTGAAAATGAAAAAAAGTTTTTATTGTTTACTAGAGTTTTTCTTGTTTGTTTGTTTTTTGAGACAGAGTTTCACTCTTATTGCCCAGGCTGGAGTGCAGTGGTGCAATCTCGGCTCGCTGCAACCTCCGCCTCCCAGGTTCAAGCGACACTCCTGCCTCAGCCTCCTGAGTAGTTGGGATTACAGGCATGCGCCACCACGCCCGGCTAATTTTGTATTTTTTAGTAGAGACGGGGTTTCACCATGTTGGTCAGGCTGCTCTCCAACTCTTGACCTCAGGCAATCCGCCTGCCTCGGCCTCGCAAAGTGCTGGGATTACAGGTGTGGGCCACTGCGCCCGGCATGTTTACTATAGTTTTTTTAAAAAGGGAGACTATTGAGCCAATGATATTTAACAACTTCATTATGTCAAAGTATGGATTCCACCAATTTCCAAGTATAACTGTATTTCTCTGTTTGTATACAAAGAAAATAGTTTTTTGCTTTTTATTTCTATGAAATCCTCTAAGTGATCTTCGTGTTTTGCTTAGAGAGTGGCATCAGCACAAAACTAGGTAAATTAACACTATTAAAGAAAATAAATGTGGAAAAGTACTCCAAATCCATTATCTTCAAAGGAAAATGAAAAACTCATATGGGAATTTACAAAATAGTTAATTCATTCACCAACATGTTTTGCATTTACTATAAATACCTGCTTAACTAAGTCAGGACATAATTTGGAGAATGTAAATACTGTAGACATTTTTAGTGAAACTTCCAATATGCTAGTCAAAGATAAATACGGGTAGGCTCAGGCATATTTTTTATATATGTAGCATTTTCAGGCTTTTCATGATAGAATTAAGGCACTGCTGGAGATAATCAAAATAGCTGTTTTTTGTTGTTGTTTTTTTTTTTTTTTTTTTTAGACAGAGTCTCACTCTGTCTCCCAGGCTAGAGTGCAGTGGCGTGATCTCAGCTCACTGCAATCTCCGCCACAAGGGTTCAAATGATTCTCCTGCCTCAGCCTCCCAAGTATTGGGATTACAGATGCCTGCCACCATGCCTGGCGAATTGTATTTTTTTTTTTTTTTTGTATTTTTAGTAGAGATGGGGTTTTGCCATGTTGGCTAGGCTGGTCTTAAACTCCTGACCTCAAGTGATCTGCCTGCCTCGGCCTCCCAAAGTGCTGGGACTAAAGGCATGAGCCACTGCACCCAGCCAAGATAACTCTTTAAATAGCTACTACTTTCCTTCTCAATCCATGATTCATAGTTTAATCAAGCATGATATTGTAAATGCAAAGAACTGCATGATAGACTCATTTCTTTGTTTATTAAAAAAGTATGATTAAAATTATAATTTGTGGTGGTAGAATGACAATGTACATTTAAGCACACATCTTAGAAAGGATACCTGGGGTTGTAATAGGTGGGAAAACATGCAAACAAATGAGCTAGCCCATATTGAGCATAAACTTCTAAAATGTAAAAAAGTATTTCTAGTATGCAATGATAGTCTATATACAGTATGGACTTTTACTTGAGAAATATTATTTGTTATATAAAAATGCTTGTTGGTCAAAACAAGTCTTTGCTGAGAAGGAGTACTGATCTCCAGTTTCCTTATATTATATAATAACTGGTATATCTATACAACTATGGTAAAAGTCCATTTATAGTCCCTATATCCCTTTCTTCCTTGGAAGGTATAGTGCTTCAGCTTCCTTCAGCACTATATCTACTTAATAGATTGAAGATTATATTGCAGGTGTTAGAGAGGCAAATTTTTAGAACATCTTGCTAAGTAAATAGTATCACCTTACTAAGAGCTATGCTAATCTAATATCACTACTATCATATTTGGCAGTGAAAAACAAATATGGTTGAAAAATACCAACAGTGGCCACAAAAATCACTTATGTGAGATTACATTTGAAATTTGCCTCCCTCACACTGTCCAGGTTTAGGCCTCCAGCCCCATATTAAGATGAAAGATCACAGAGTAATGATGTCTAGAAATTCTAGACAGACATCATAAGAAGTCAGGGACCTCCTCACTAGCGCCCAAATTAACATGGAGGAACACAGTCTTGGAACGCATCTACGAGACTCCTGGTTTAAAGAGTGGGAGTTCTCTTCCTATCTCATGCCATTAAGACTCTCAAATGATCCAGCCCAGGCCACTCCTCTCTACTCCAGATTCATATTTCTAACTGCCTACTCAATATCCGTGTGTGAACATCTTATAGATACCATTAATGTAACATCCTCTTTTTCCTCACAAACCTGCTCCTTTCACAGTCTCTTCTTTCTCAGGAAGTGACATCTACATAAATCCTAATGTTCAGTTCTGACAACTTGGATCATTTTTGACTCCTCTATTTCTCTAACCTCCCACATCCAAATACATCAATAGATTCTGTGAGCTGTCAAGCATCAGACCACTTTTTTTTTTGCCACCTCTTCCTTTATTATCCCTCTACAAGCCACCATTATATCTCACCTAGACGAAGACAGTCGCCTCCTGTCATGCAGCTTCTGTCACCCCTTCCCTTCTGCCTCCAACCTCTTCCTACCCCAGGGCTTCAATGCAAGCCAAATCCAACCAGTGATCTTTTGAAACCAAAGCCAAACAGTATCATTCACATGGTCACAGCTCCTCAGCTGTTTTCCATTTCACTTTAAATAAAAACTTTTCAATTACTTACAAAGTCTGACATCATGTGGCATTCTGACCTCATTTCTTCCTATTGTTCCTTTTCTCATTTCAGGGCAGCCTCACTAGCTTTAGAGCTGTTTCTTGAACAATCCTGACATACTCCAGTATTAGAGATTTCTGGTCCCTCTTCCTGGAATGTTATTCTGCTAGATAACGTCTTGGTGCCATTCCACATGAAGTCCTTGCTCACACAGTATGTCCACAGTAATGCCCTTTTTGACACCCATTTAACATCACGACCTCCTGCTTACCACATATTGTACCTACCTTCTCTGCCCTTTCTAAATTCACAGATCGTGTTATTATTTGATATACCAGAGGTTTTCCTTATTTATTTATTATTGATCTTTTCTCTTTAGAATGCATTATCCCTGAAGACAGAGATTTTTGTCTTTTTTCCTGTTATATGCCTAGCTTCTGAAACAATGCCTGGAAAATATATTTCCAGTGAAAATATTTGTTGAACTAATGAATAAGAGGATCAGAATACTTTTAATACACAAAAGCACTAGGGTTGTTACAATCTGTCAAGGTCCTCAAAGGAATGTAGAGAATAAAAACCATAAAGCACCATCACCCCAGTGCTTTACTTGAAAGCTCACTGGTGCTCATGGCTGCTACTATTTGCTCCCTCTGCTAACCCTAATTTTCAAAGGTTTTAGCCTTGTCACCATCATGACCCATGTCACTGTATGACTGAAAATACCTATGACCTTGATTGACTCTGAATTCTGCATATTCCTTTTCAATTTCTCTACTCATGGTTCCTTCCAACTTGGTACAAGTCGATGCAGTTTCCCACCTAGAATTCTACGTGGATAAAAAGTACCCTGCCTCAGACTGACTTTCTTTCTTAACCTAACCAGTAATCATGCACTCACCACTCCAAGGATAAAGCATGGTCATCAAGGTTTTGAAAGCAAATCAAGGTATCCATGCTGAAATAGTACTCCTGTAGCTTGAACTAGAACCAGCATTATAAGATAATTATATTGTATCCTTGTTTACAAGATAATTAGGCAATGTAGAGAAATCCTAGGAAGGTGGGTTTTAAGGCTACACTAAAGCATATAAAATAAAAAAGACGGCCGGGAGCGGTGGCTCACGCCTGTAATCCCAGCACTTTGGGAGGCCAAGGCGGATGGATCACGAGGTCAGGAGTTCAAGGCCAGCCTGGCCAAGATGGTGAAACCCCATCTACTAAAAATATAAAAATTAGCTGGGCATAGTGGTGGGCACCTGTAATCCCAGCTACTCGGGAGGCTGAGGCAGAGGATTGCTTGAACCCGGGAGGCAGAGGTTGCAGCGAGCCAAGATCGCACCACTGCACTCCAGCCTGGGTGATAGAGCGAGACTTCATCTCAAAAATAAATAAATAATAAATAAAATTAAAAAGACATAAATTAGGTGATGCAAAAAATGAAAAAAGCTAAATGCTACTTGAAATATTTGATGAGTCCTAGGGGAGTAGGTGTTACAGAGGAGCTTTGAAGGGAGAAAGGACTCTTTCCAAAGTACTGTACTCTGGATTTACCATATCTGTGAGAATCTCAAGTTATAACACATTATCATTTTCTTCATTCAAAGACTATGTGTGGTGTTAAACATAGCTTCTACTTTTAATGTCATTTAAGGAAACAGCAATAGAACTAATTCTAAAGATGTCAAACACTTCTGTATTGTCTGGTGTCCTACATTTGGATGCTGAGCCGAGTGTTTAGTGCTCACCGTTTCCCAGTTGGGTAGAATCTGGAACAGGAATGGCCATCCCAGGCGCAATAAGGGTCTCGCGCCAGGCAGCAGTCAGCACAGGCTGTACCATAGATGTGGCAGCGGTGCAGAGATACTTGGGAAACCCCTTCATTGGAACTCACATACAACTGTTGCTATTAAAGGAATGATGATGATTTATTTCAGATGTGGAAGTTAAAAGAAGACTTTCAGCAGGAACACATTATAATACATGCCCACAAACCCTTGGATTCATTTTGGAACCGACTAAAAACATGAAGCAAAGCACAGAAGGGTATAAAGCCAAAATAAATAGAATTTTCCTACGTTAATATGCCTATAACATTACCACTTTCCTGTTAAAAAAGAAAAGCTCAAAGCACCATATAGAATGGTAATGTGTTTTAGACATTGGGATTCATTGTTCTCTCAGATTTGAGCTAACATATTACAGATTTAAGTTATGACTTTTTTTCTTTGAATGCTATATCTTAGCAAAGCACAAGTAAGCATTCCTATTTTTCAAGTGTGGCAACACGTTACTTTGTAAATTTGAGAAAGTCTGGTTTAAAATAAAGGGCATTTTAAGTTTAGAAGGAAAAAATGGTAAATAGTAAGTACTGGATGAAATAAAAAAGAACAATTTGGTCACATGCCTTTGAAAGTTGCATGTTACTCATTAAAACTACTTAAAAATAATTATTTAGAATAATATCGGTATTTATATTTAAACATGTCTTAAAATTCTGCTTGATCCAGTGATCTTCATCATCCTAAAAACCTCACGGATGAAGATTTCATCCTCCTTCAATTGTAGGATGTCTACTGCTTCTAAGATAATGGTTTGATTCCTTTAGCTGTGCATAATATGGTTCTCAGGAGCTGAAGGAATGAGTCTCTAATTGATACTCCTTACTTTCCAAAGGACTGATATAACTCAAGTTAGCACAGAATCTGTAAGCTGAAACTTGAATAGATGCAGTTGTATGGGTGTGTGTGTACTCCTCCATGTACAGATACATAAACATGCACATACATATACATTTAAAAATTAAATCTCTGGAGACACCATGGGTCCACCAGGCTCTGAAACTCTGGAACCAGACTTCCTAGATTCAAATCTCAGCTCACCTACAAATTTGCTGTGTAACTTTTCTGAATCACAGCCTCCTCACTAGTAAAATTAGGATAACATAGCACTTACCATATGGAGTTTTTGTAAGAAATAAATGTTGTAAGGTTTTCCTCCACATAAAATGCTTGGAATAGTTTCTGGCTCATAAATTGCTCAATGAATGTTAATTAATGGTAAAAAGTACAGTAAAATATCAGTTAAACTAGCAATACATGTTTTCAATTCTAATCAATTATTTGAATCACATCTCACTCTACTACATCTAATAATTTTATTCACATCAATTGACTTTTCAGAAATTGTGCTGAAACTGACTGATCTCCAGTTGAAACATTCAAACTACGAGAAAACAACTGCATGTTTTGACAATAACCATTTGTCCAGGCACATTTGAAATAAATGTCTATCGAGTAAATTAGTAAGTAATACAGCAAATTTATCAGCTTCATTAAAATACTTTAAGGATACTAGTATATTTGAGTGTAGGACACAGGTAGTTTCATTCTAGATAGTATACTTTTTATTAATTGTACTATTTTCTCTTACATGGAGTAAAAGAACAAATTAAAAAATAAGAGAGCATAAGATGGATAATAAAATGGGAAACACTGAGAAAGTTATTTAAATACACATAAGATGTCATTAACAATTTGTAGTCCTCTCGCACTGAAAAAATGATGCAGTATGCAGTTGTACAAATGATTTCCAAAAAGTCAAATAATTATCCTTGCCTTGAATCTCACTGTTTTAATGAGACATTTTAAGTTATCTACAATTTAAGATGTTGAAGACAGATGTAATACATAACTAAATATAGTTAAAACTTGCATACAGGATTACTATGCCACACAAACGGCTTTGTGTCCATTTTGAATCCTGCCCTGCTACTTTCTCTTTCCATTAACTACTGTAAACAAAGGGCTTCCCTGCTGACTTCAAAGACAATTCTGACTTGAGATCCGCTCCCTAGGACATTAGACAAAATGACGAATGGCTTCTCGTTACTTGGGAAAATGTTTGTTATGCACCATACAAACATTTTTACAGATGAGATTGTTAGCTCCATTGTACCTTATTTATTTTCCCTCATAAAATTCAGTGATGTCAAAAGAGTGTAAGACTGACTATAAAATACTACTTCATCTGTAACAAACCAAATATGGTGAAGAGCTCCAGAATCATGTAATCGGTTGTGCTAACACATAAAACCTTTACTGTGTATTCCAAGAAAAATAGGTCTCAGGCTTTTACAGACAGCATTTACTGAGGATCCACTTTATTCTAGGTAATTTATATAAATTAACTTGTTTGTGAGAAGAGCATTATCTTACAAATGTAGAAACTTAGGTCAGTGAATTTACATGATTTGTTTGTACATTATGGTCAGATTGGGATGCAAATGCATGCCAAGCCTATTTGGAAGCCTACTCCATTCTCACTATATTACTCTGTACCTTAAAATTTTTTTTTAAATAATACCTTTTGGAAATGGAGAGGTACATGGTTTGCTCATGTATATATTGGAATTGTGCTTTTTATTTCAATGATCATTGTATATTTACATGTGTAGGGACAAATCAGACAATTAATTTGAGGATTTCAATTACAGTCAAATATTTCTTTTCCAATTCCTGAACCCTTAAATTTGAGACTTTCCTTTTTTTTGACATGTTTAAATCATAGGAAATAATATTTCCTTAAAAATAAGCATAAAAGAATGCACTGTGCATTTCAAATATGTGACAACAGCAGGAACTCAGGATTGATTACTCATTCCAAGCCTCCAACAATGTTGTGATGTTATAGAGTAGCCCAAACTTTATGCTAAATTCTTCCCAGAAAGATTATTTTTATTTCAGTTGGCTTCATACACCGTAATATTTGAGAAAATCAGATATACAAAATGTTGGAATATCTTGCTGTATATATGTTCTGCTCCGACAAACTTTTATACAAAAATAAACCTATTCAGTCTTTCACTAATAGCTTGTAAGTTCTACACCAAAATTAAAGGTGACTTTGCGGTATACTTCAAGTAGTATTCTTTATTTTGTTAGTACGATAACTAATTATTCAGAAGTTATAAAATATAATTTTTCATAACAACAAAACATTTCAATAAGCAAAGAACATAAAATAGCTTAGTTTTTACCTTTTTAGATGAAATTTTCATTGTTGTTATAGGAGCATGATTCTAAAATATTAGAAAACAACATGTTAGTTCCTCAAATATTCCTTAAAAGGATTTTACATTCAGATTTTTTTCTATTAAATCTCAAGAAGAAATCATTTTTCTTTATATATACATCTACTTTAAAATTACTTGTTATATAAAATACATTTGCATATACTTGTCTATAAAGTACACTTCCTCTTTGGAAACTAAGGATAGAGTTGTTACACAGATATATACCTAAAGTTTGAGACCAGCCTGGCCAACATGGTGAAACCCCAGCTCTACTAAAAATACAAAAATTAGCTGGGCATGGTGGTGGGCACCTGTAATCCCAGCTACTCAGGAGGCTGAGGCAGGAGAATTGCTTGAACCTGGGAGGCGGAGGTTGTAGTGAGCTGAGATTGCACTATTGCACTCCAGCCTGGGCAACAAGAGCAAAACTCCGTCTCAATAAAAAAAAAAAAAAAAAAAAAAAGAGTGGTAATTAAAACACATGTATCAATATAGGCATTAGAACAAAAAATGAAAATCTGAGAAGGAAATTTTTGGAATATTCAATCCAACAAATAATTCAGAATTGGATCCACGGACTCAGGTGGAGGAAGATGTGGAATGGTACACCATCTAATTCCTCCGCAACACAAGCACTCTGCATAAGACACTATCGTTCACCTGCCAGTGCTGTTTTGGAAAGACAATATATTAGGCTGAACCATACTAGTTAATACTCATTGTTGCAAACAAAAAAATATTGTTAGAAAAGGTTCTCTTTTGATAAAATGTGAATGAATGAAAGAACCTAAGAATTTTCTGGAATAGTAAAATGCTTGCAAATTATTCATAACTTCACTTCTTAAAAATTATTAGTTACTTTTAATGATTAAAAATTAGACTTCTGGTGGGGTGCGGTGGCTCATGCCTGTAATCCCAGCACTTTGGGAGGCTGAGGCGGGCAGATCACCTGAGGTCAGGAGTTCGAGACCAGCCTGGCCAAAATAGTGAAACCCTGTCTCTACTACAAAATTAGCTGAGTGTGGTGGCGCATGCCTGTAATCCCAGCTACTCAGAAGGATAAGGCAGGAGAATTGCTTGAACCCAGGAGGCAGAGGTTGCAGTGAGCCAAGACTGTGCCACGGCACTCCAGCATGGGTAACAAGAGTGAAACCCATTTCAAAAAACAATAATAATAATTAGACTTCTGGTAAAGTGATTAAGATCCATGAGCTTTATTTGAATAACTCAAGTGGGAACAAGCTCTCAAAATCAAATGTACCCCAGTTATTTTGCTTTCTGGAGCTGCATGTATTGACCAACATTTTAAAAGGGAAAACAGTGATATCTTTAATTCTCCATTGCGACAATTTTTGATCATCCCTTATAAATATGTACACACACATGCACACACACATACAAATGCTGCAACCTATAATCAGTTAGGCAGCTACTAGTAGTTATACTTCTAATTCTAGTTAAACTCAGAGGAACTAGACTTATTGTCAGAAAATGTGGAACAGAGGACTAAAAGAAGAGATTATGGTCCTGCACTGTATAAAAACAAAGCTCCTGGTTTTTCAAAATCACATTGAATTTTCTGCAGTACATCAGTGTGACACTTAGCTAAGAAAACTTTTCAATTTAAATGCATTATTTCCTCACATGCTCATGACAGTGTATCATACACACCCAATTATTTTTACCTCACCTCAGAAATGTGACACAAACACCATGCTGAAGACAGTAACTGTATTCAGTAACTGTGTTTCCTGACTTGGCCATATCAATCACTGGCACACACATCAGTAAGAAAACTCAGACTTTTTTTGGTGTCTCATGGGCTGATGTCCCCCACATGCATTCTGACTGACTCTGTTTTTCCACTGAGAGTTTATTATTCAAGATGATAACACCAGCATAACTCATATGACAGACCATAAGTAGTTAGCACGTGATCAGAATAACTCATGTTTCTTTCCATAACATGTATGTTTAGGTTTATGTCATGCTCACTTAATTAACATTTCCTGGTAATCAAAAGGAGATATTTCAGTGTTAAAAATGAAGTGCTGCTATACGACATTTTTGCTATCCTCAAGAATACTCCAGAATAAGGCACTTCGTATTATTTTAGCAAGCCAAGTTCTCCCTACTGAGTTGAATGAGGAAAAAAATATGTTCTATATAATGTGATTCTGGTGAATCTAGTGAAATAATCAATTTCTTTATAAAACAAGGCATGAAAAAAGCACTTGTCTGAATATCATTGACGTCATTTTATGAGCCCGATTTTAACACACCAATCACAAAGAACCTGTGCCAAAGTTAGTCTAGCATTAAAAATTATACATTTAATAATATAGTAGGAAACTTGCCAGAGTTCCTCAAATTTATTTGATTCTATTTTATATTTCTTTACATTTAAAATGTATTACCTAAATCTAACGGCACTGCACCCTACCCACTTATGTGCTTATAAAGTCAGCATTTTTGGTGACCGTGGGAATGTCTACTAATGAGTCAATACATTCTAAGTCTACTCAACTAAGCAAAGCAACTTGCTGGACTAGCAAGAGTCTGCTACTGGGAGTTCTCAAGTGCTACTTTTACTCAGTCATAGGCTGACTCCGGTCTTTTGTTGTGTCTGGGCCATTGTTTCTTAATTGGTTTAGTTGGAAATAGTATTCTGCAGCAGGACTGATTCCATGCCAAACTTTCTTTGCAATTCTAATAGCTCCTCTGCTGCGCTTTACCCATCTTTCCAAATGCAGATAAAAAGCACCACTTGAACTACAGTGACTGACACTGTGAGCAGAGAAGGGCACAGCAGGACACCACAAATCCCCTCTCCTGGCTCACAGATACATAAAGAACAGGCACTCTGCCCTGACCAGGTGAGATCTTACAGTACTGAACTTCCCTTGTGTATGTTTTTTTTTTTTCTGTCCTTTTTTTCTTTTTTTATCCCAAATTCAAGGACAAGGAGAATAATACAATGAAATCTCAAGTTCTGAGTGGTAAAGAGACAACATTTGTTTTATTTAACTGAAGTGACATTTGAATTAAAGGCAATAAAATATGAGAAAACAAAGTCGTTTTTCTTGAAATTACTGGCTAAAAAAATATCAGAAAGCTTATCTAACAATCAATAATGTGAAAGTATTTGGGTTTCATTGGCTTGTGAAGCAAATGATAAAAGCCCTTTCATGGCAAAATCTTCCAGACCTTGACAACTAGAACTCATTTTTTAAAAATAATGATGACCACAATTCTTCAAGTTGTGATGATAGCTTAAAAACAGAAAGAATCCTTTTATCTTAAGATAACTTGAAATGTAGGAAAATACTTTGCAAAAATATTTGTTCTGTATTTCTTATTTTATCTGGTGTTTTCCTACCCTCAAAAATTCATAACATTCATTTATTTGATCTTTTATCAAATATAGTTTCCTCCCAAGTGGCTGTAAGATTAAAGAATTCCACTCATCATGCATGTTCTGAGATTAATAGAAGAGATGTTCAAACCTTAAAGACTTCCAGCTCCTCCAGAATGAGCTCGCCACTGACAGAGTTGTTAGTAGGAAGAACAACCACTTTTTGCACAGTACCCCGATCTAAATTAAAAAAAGAAGCAATGAGATATTACAATACTTTTTAAAAGAAAGCTATTTAGACATAGGACTACTGACTTGGACCATTATTTACATAAGTATTTAGTAATCAAAAAACGTTGTATGTATTAAGCCATTGCCATGTGCTGAATGTATTCCAAATCTCGTAAAAATTGAAACACATACAATTCAAGGGGAACTAATATGAATATCTTATATTTTGCACACATTGGGTGTAGCTACAACTATGAGAGAAGGAAAGAATGTTAAGTCAAAAGTTCGGAACCAAATGTGTATTCTTATAATACAATACATAAGTTTTTTTGTTTTGGTTTGGTTTTTTTGTTTGTTTTTTTGAGACAGTGTCTTGCTCTCTTGCCCAGGCTGGAGTGCAGTGGCGTGATCTTGGGTCACTGCAACCTCCACCTTCCGGGTTCAAGCGATTGTTCTGCTGCAGCCTCCCGGGTATCTGGGATTACAGGTGCCCGCCACCATGCCTGGCTAATTTTTTGTATTTTTAGTAGAGACGGGGTTTCACCATGTTAGCCAGGATGGTCTCGATCTCCTGATCTCATGATGCGCCCACCTTGGCCTCCCAAAGTGCTGGTATTACAGGCGTGGTGAGCCAATGTAACCAGACAATACATAAGTTTAAGTTTGATCATTAATATTACTTTCTCCTCCACACCAACATTATAAAGTGACAATCTCATTTTGTTAACATTAAAACAATGATTTCATTAACTGAAGAAAGATGACTACAAATGAATTTTTATAATAACTGTATAAGTCACTAGGATTGGAAAATTCACATTTGGTCTGTTAACTGTGATGGACTTTCGACATGGTAAAATGTTTCATTCACCATTCAAAATCGTCTTCAAAACAGAAACACAACTGATTTTATTTCAGGTGTGGACACCTATTCATAGAAAAGTTCTACTATTTACACAATTTTATTTGTCAGTTTGTTACAGTACGTAGCTAGTCAGACATGAATAGGTGAGCAGAGTCCCCCACCCCCAACCAGTAATGTCAGGCGACCAACAGGTGATGGTCAGGCAGTTATCACATGTCATGTCTCTCTAAAATAATAACTGGTTGCAGCTGGTGCTGAGGCAGGAAAACAGGGTATGGAGGCAGGGAACATAAAGCTGATTCAAACTTCAGCTATGACAGGAAATATCCTCTCCGCAGGGCATACGCCGGGTAAATGACTTTGTAACTTTACTTCATCCTCTTCCTTTACATAGGGTGTACCCCAAATAGAGGGTATTTAAACTCCAAAAAATTCTGTAACGGGGCCTTTGAGACCCTACGCTCAGGCCTGCTCCCACAATGTGGAGTGTACTTTCATTTTCAATAAAACCCTTCATTCCTTCCTTGCTTTGTTTGTGTGTTTTGTCCAGTTCTTTCCTCAAGACGCCAAGAACCTGGACACCCTCCACCATTAACAGTGCCAGGGAAACACAGTCTCCCAGTAGATGGAAACATCTGAAACTGGTGATCAGCAGCTTCCCAGTAAGATCTCAGGAGCTGAGTGAGTGAGCTCAAGCATGTCCATTAACAGGCAAAATGGGAGAGTTTTACTGGTATATGACCTTCCTTTAGGAATGCTAGACTGGTAAGGGAAAAACGCCTCAAGTGAGCATGGGCACAACTCCAGTAAACACACTGCGCATGCTCTCCTCCCACGTGCTGGCAGGCCACCATGCCTGCGGACAGCTCACCCCAAGGCAGGAATCAGGGGAGAAGGAGCCCAAGACCCCAGAAGTATGAGAACTTGTAACACCCCAAGTCAAAGGTCAAAACTGCAAACTTGATCTCTCAAGTCGCACAATTGTATTTTTCTTCCTTTCATTCCTGCTCTAAAGCTTTTTAATAAGCTTTTACTCCTGCTCTAAAACTTGCCTTAGTCTCTCACTCTGCCTTAGGCCCCTTGGTCAAGTTCTTTCTTCTGAGGAGGCAGGAACTTGGGTTGCTGCAGACCCACACAAATTTGCTCCCAGTAACAAGCTGGCAATATGTTTCTTTGGATATCTCAAAATGTAGAGGAAATTTTGAAATTAGATGATCCAAATAAGCTGAATCAAATCAGAAATTTACTCATATGTCCCAATTACAGATAGCCAAAAATTGAGATGTCAAAATAAATATAAGAATACAGGAAAAAATATTTATGTCAAGATTTATAAATGGTTTCACAAGTCATGTAAACATTATGCATATAATCACGCCACTCTACCAATCACATAAATTTTAGGTTTAAAAGACACTAGTTTAGATTTAGCAATGTGGGGGTTAAAGCAAATTTGTGAGTAATCTGGCAAAGTAAAAATATATTTACTTAAAATGTTTTTATTAACTAGTGAGTTGGATCATAAATATCAAGTTATTCCTCTTTTAAATTATAACTGTAAATTTATAATTTGTAAATATGCATTATCATCAACATAATGCACATTTTTAAATTCTGCTGAAAATGTTATAAGAAGAATTAACTTGAACTGAATTGTACGGGACTTTACAACCAGAAATCATTTAGTGAGTAATACTATAAATTTCAAATCTCACATATCAAGTTGGCTTCTATTCCACAGGCACGAGTTACTCTGACATAAAAGATTTTATCTCATGTTTATAGTTTGTGTTTTATGAATCCAATTGAAAGAGTCAAAGTAATTCTTAATAAAAAATAAACTCAACTTTAAAACACTGCAAACTGAAAAATAAAAATCCACTAAATTAAAAATAATGTTTATACAAAAGAGCAAGACAGAGTTTTCCAGAATAATGCCTGAAATTTGTAAGGACACAAAGTATAAGCACATAATCTTAGAAGTTGCAAAGCATACTCTGTAATTTAAAATTCACTTCTTAAGCCACACTCAAAAAAAGTGAAAATAATAATCATCCCAAAGATTTGCAGGCTCTAGTTTTAATTAAAAGGCTCTGAAATATCTGA
Source organism: Gorilla gorilla gorilla (assembly GCF_029281585.2). Lineage (NCBI taxonomy): Eukaryota > Metazoa > Chordata > Mammalia > Primates > Hominidae > Gorilla > Gorilla gorilla. The sequence goes on along the minus strand of NC_073230.2, from coordinate 107,996,222 downwards.
TTTGCAGCCACTTCCTTAGAATTACCTCTGATAGCCGGGCGCGGTGGCTCACGCCTGTAATCCCAGCACTTTGGGAGGCCGAGGCGGGCGGATCACGAGGTCAGGAGATCGAGACCATCCTGGCTAACACAGTGAAACCCCGTCTCTACTAAAAAATACAAAAAAATAGCCAGGCATGCTGGCAGGCGCCTGTAGTCCTAGCTATGCGGGAGGCTGAGGCAGGAGAATGGTGTGAACCCGGGAGGCAGAGCTTGCAGTGAGCCAAGATCGCGCCACTGCACTCCAGCCTGGGCGACAGAGCGAGACTCCGTCTAAAAAAAAAAAAAAAAAGAATTACTCCTGATAACAACTTAGACAATTTTCTTGGAAGATAAATAATACAAGTAAAGATTAGAAGTGAAAAAACATTTGGGGATGGGGATGCTGTGCAGAGACCTGTCACAACTGAAAATGGATGCATGTGTTTGGAGGTGTTCGTTAATTTCTATTAACAACCTATTGGAATTAGCAGTGGAAACTTCTAGGGAAATACAACATACCAAAACACTTGATCTGAAAGCCATGAAACTGTGATAGCTAGGGCAAGATTTGTGTGTGTGTGTAAATGACCACAGGCATGTGTGTGCATATACGTTCCTGTTGAATATTTGTTGAATTAATTTGTAGGCATGAAGGAGAGAAAACTCAGAAGAATACAGATGTAAAATCTTTGTTATATGAGCATGTTATCATAAAAAGCATTTTTTAACAAGTCTTAACAGTTTTATGGTTCCCTGCTGCAGTTTGTAAGAATCACTACCATTCTATGTGACAGCATAATCTACATTCTTTCTTGTTTGCAACTCTTTAAATTTTTTTTTATCTTTAATCATTATGGATATATAATAGTTGTACTATTTATGAGGTACATGTGGTATTTTGATAAAGATATACAATGTGTAATGATCAAATCAAGGTAACTGGGGTACTCATTATCTTAGGCATTTATCATTTCTTTGTGTTAGGAACATTCCAATTCCATTCTTTTAGTTATTTTAAAATATACAATAAATTACTCTTAACTACAGTTGCCCTATGAAAAGAGACTGAGTAGAGGCTGTGTATAACACAGCTCCAAATAAAACTGCATAAAAACAGGTTTTGGTTAGAAAGGTTCTGATAGATAAAACTATCAGCTCTGAAAAGAAATAAGTACTCTCAAATGAGACAACTGACTCCATATTCCCCAATGTTTTCACTTACTATGAGAGCAAAATTTTACAGAAATCCCCATTTCCTTCTGACAAGGCTCACAACAAACATACTTTATGCATACCATTTTAAAAATATTACACAAAGAAGGGCTATAAAGATGAGCTAATAAAAAGATAATGCAGGCCGGGCACAGTGGCTCACGCCTGTAATCCCAGCCCTTTGGAGGCCAAGATGGGCAGATCACCTGAGGTCAGGAGTTAGAGACCAGCCTGGCCAACATGGCGAAACCCTGTCTCTACTAAAAATGCAAAAAATTAGCTGGGCATGGGGGCAGGAGCCTGTAAATCCAGTTACTGAAGAGGCTGAGGCATGAGAATCGCTCGAACCTGGGAGGTGGAAGTTGCAGTAAGCTGAGATAGTGTCACTGCACTCCAGCCTGGGGGATAGAGCAAGACTCTGTCTCCAAAAAAAAAAAAAAAAAAAAAAAAACAAACCCACAATACAAAAACTGCTTTTTATCCATTTGCAGTAAAAGTTACAATACCACTTTTAGTCATTTCTCTTTTCCTTTGTTATTTTTGGTCTTGATGGTAATGAGTTCCCTGTATGAGGAATACTTCCGAGGTATCCTTGCACTGTATCATTTACTAATAATTAAGTAAGTAGTCTTAAGTTGTGTTCTACCCATTTTCACTCATTGATTCAACAAGAAAGTACTGAGTGAGTTGGGCAGTATGGATGCAAACATACATAGGCATTGGACTCAAGAGTTCAGAACCTAGAATTTATGGTTTTCTGAGCAGTAAGTGTGTTCCCATTAAAATGTTAGTCATTGAGAGACAGGCATTCCAGAATGGCCATAAAACCTCCAATTACTTATGTCCACATAAAGCCATCTGCATGCCCTTTCTTTTGAAGATGATAATATACTTATCAAATGTTTTCCTTCTGGGGGTGGTGAGAATGGTATTCCCTGAATGTATTCACAACTATAAATCCTTTTTAGTGTTCTGCAGAATTGGACTATTGCTTTTATATCCTTGGGGAAGGCACCATGTCTATGATATAGTTACAGCGAAGCTGTCACTTCTTTTTTTCTTTAAACCTCACTTTGCTATTGTGTAAAACGTAAAAAATAACCATGCTTTTCATAACGGCTATCTAAAAATCCATTAAGCTAAGGCTAAAGCCTAGCCAGAATCACTTCCCTTCTTTTGGCACTAACACCCTGACACATCTTTCGGAAACACCGCCTACCTCATTTTCAGTCTACCTGGTTAAGGAATGGTTTACCTCTCTTCCGGCTCCAGGGAGGCCCACGTGATGTAGGGCTGGCCAATAAGAGCATACCCTTGCCCCTGTGATTCACACAGGAACTGACCTAGAAAAGAGTGAGGGCCCTGCCTTTCCTGGGAATGAGGTAAGTGAGCCTCTTCTTCTTTCTGAAATTCAGGAGCATTAAAGCTTGTAAATCTGGAGGTGCTGGAGCCATTCTTGCTACCACATGCAGACTTCATTTGAGAACAAGCAATGCAGAGGAAGTAAAACTGAAAGGTTGTGTAGTAAGTTCCTGATCACATCATCTTAGCACAAATTCAGCTATGTCTGAGGCTGTGTTCTGGATTTCTCAGTTAAATGAAGAAAACAGTTATTTTGTTTTAAGTAGTCTGAGTAAGGTGTGCGGTCACTTTCAGTTGAAAGAGCTCTGACTAATAAAAATTAAACAAGTAAGACATGGAAATTGCTTAGCATGGTGTCTGGCACATCAATAACGTTCTCAGTAAATGGAAGTTATGTTTTAGTTTTAGCTCCATCGCTGAGTACACTTTTGACACAATTGTAGTCACTTTCTTTGACTGGCCCTCAATTTTCTCTTCTGTGAGGTACAGATAACAGAGATACTCTAAATACATTAAAGCACTGTGGGAATAAGCAAGACAAATCTGCAAAGTGATTTGCATAATGCAACTCTATGCACAAAGGTAACACAGCAGACTCATCAATCCATATGAGATATTTTTATTTTCTTTTGTTTTATTAAATCATTAAAGAAAATTTCCTAGACAGGCTTCCTTCCTGCCTTATTTTATACTATCTAATTTTTTTCTAATATAAGGGAGCACAGCAATTATCCTTAAACCTTTCCACTGTCTCTAGCCAAGAAATCAGCTTGCATTTGTAAGTACAGTAAGTGTTGGCTGTCTCAGGCAAGTGATCAAACACAGCTCACTACTAAGCAGGTCATTGGAATAGTCATTTGTATATCTATCTCCTGAGTCTTATGTAAACAGTCCTAAGGGGGTTTCCCTGGAAACTCATGTGCCAAACTGTCTGCTTTCCCCTGCGCTTCTGGTTGCCTAGGGATTTGGGGGAACACTGCCTCCTTAATGAGATCTGGCCAGTCCCTTCCTCCTGGTTGCTAACCTATAAATGTATTCTAGTCAGGGCCAGCTTCATGGGTGTGTCGCCCACAGTCACACAAGTTCCTGTGCTCTTCGTGCTCCTAGGTGTCAACCTAGGCAGCCCCGTACACGATATTAGGGGTAAATTATTGCAAAATGATTAGTTCTAGTATTAATTTAAAGTAGTATTATAAAAGATAAAATCACCATATTTACTAAAAGGCATCTCTTCCTTTTTAATAATTTTCTGAGACAACTTGCTTATTAAAATACGGAAACATACTTTGAAAGCCCAAAAAAGAACTGCAAAATCTTTGCTTGTCAAATGAATGCTTAATAGAGATGAGGGAGGTATGACTAGACATGTCAATTATTAATTTCTATAATTACATACTGATAATTGGCTGCCTTATTTTATGTTAAAATACCCATTCCTAATACATTTATTTTCCTGTTAGGTAATCAAACTGCTGCTAAAATCTTTTAATAGTGAGTTTTAACATTTCAGAATAAAACTGAATCACGAGTTTATAAAATCTTTCTTAGTTCACTGAATCTACTTTTAAAAGATAGCATTCTGTGCATGTGTATGCCTTGTTACAAAAAATATGAAGTATTTCTAAACTGACTTATTTAGCACAATTTCTCACGTTTAGCAGGGTTTCTCACATGGTAAGCTTTGAATTGGTAATTGGAAAGCTGTAATGTTGACACCTTCGGCTTCAGCCCTGGGGGTATTAGAGCCCCAGTTGGTCATCAAGGGCATCTCAAGTGTCTGTATTTGAGGGGAGGCCCTTAGAAAGGCTGTCTCAACAAAAGCCATCTAATCATCCTCCCAAGTGTGTTGATGCTAAAGAGTTTATAGGGTCATATAAATTTGGAAGTACTGGGTTAAACTAGGTTAAACATGTTTTTTTTGTTTTATTTTTTTCCTGCAGAGCCTTTCAGAAAAGTTAAAATACTTTGTTGCATTATGAGGAAAATAGTGTACTCAGTGCCTTTCAAGTTTATTTGCTGATACCATTAATTTCACTTGGCTCCTTAGCACCTACAGTCATGTTCAATTATACAAACAGTTTCTCACAGTCTGGCTTTCAGATTACCTCACTCAAAGTCACCTTGCGAGTTTACTAAAAATACAGATGCTGGCTCCCACATCACACCACAGACATAATGTTTGGAGGTGCTGCATATTAAATAAGCTTTAGAGAAGAAACATGTGTTTGCTCAAACATTAAAGAATCGTGAGAGACAAACAGTATAATTTTTTAAACCTATTTCATTTCTTGGTAGTTGTCTTCATTTAATCAAAGAGAAAGCTAACAAATTGGTTTTTAAAATAGAAATGTTACAATTTTTTTTCTATTTTTAGCTAAAATAACACATTTTCTACCACTATATTAAATTACTGACTTACTTGCAATATATTAAAATATTCAGGGGAAGTCTTCAAGCAGAATTATAATAAAGAATTTTCATGTTTTGAAAATTAGAGTATATATGATTTATGAAATTGTAAAAATAATGATCTTCAGCAAAATGAATGATAAAGCCCAGAGTTGGCATAGAAACAAGGAAACAGAAATTTTCAAACACTTTTGGTAGAAATGTAATCAGGAAAATCTTTCTGGAGGGCAATATGACCATTAACCATGATGGAGTAATTGATACTAGAGTACTTTCCTGCAGTAAGCAAATAAAAAAACTGGACAAAATGTATGAGGCCATTCTTTTTAGGTAACAGATAACAGGCAGTGCAAGACCAGAAGAAAGGATACTCACAAGCTAATATTCATGATCATTCCCCACTTTCTGTCTGGGAACAATCCCAACAGAGGTTCAGAGAGCTTGTGTTTAAGCATGGTGGTCCCACTAAGATGAGGAGGCACATATGAAAATGTGGGGCAGCAGAAACAAATCAATTCTGTGGTACAGAGTGTCAGAGCAAGGGAGGTGTCCAGAAAGTGGGTTTCAGAAATCCACGTGGAAACTCTGTGAGTCTCTGGTTGAGTCCTGGGCTATATATGCAGGATGAGAGCACCAGAGGCTTACCAGATTGCAGTTGCTACTTGCAAAAACTGTTCAGATAAATTACAGGTTTGGCAATTCTGGAAGAGAAAAGCTGGATGAAGTTGTTCTTGCCTCAGTCAGATCTCATTAACACCTTGTTAAAAACCATGACATCCAGCTGACACAAGAAAGGCTGAGATTTTAAAAGTGTCCTATTCCAGAGGAAGACCTAATTTAGGCCTGCCCTAACAAAACCCATAACCTAATCTGATAAGACGTGGAAGGGAGAGATTTCGGAGTTTGAGTCCTGTGAAATTGGAGTGACATGCTTTAAGCATATGCATTCGAACAAAGAGTAGTACAAGTTCAAACAAGTGCAAAGTGATCAGCTAATAATAAAGTGCTTGCTATAATAAGAATGAACACCATTCAGAGGAAGAAAACAGAACTCAAGCCCAGGGCATTATCCATAATTTCCAGGATTCAACAACATAATTCATTATGTATAAAAAAGAGAGAAAACAGGACCAAGAGTCAAGAAGAACAAAGTTGAGATAAACCAGATGCTGGACTTAGCAAATAACAGCGTTAAAGCAGTTATTATAATTAGTACAAAAACATTCAAATAATAAAACAAATATATTCAAAAAGTAAAGGAAGACATGGTTTCAACAAATTAACAGGCAGGAAAATTCATTAAAGAAATAAAGACTATCAGCCAAATAAAATGGAAATTTTAGAACTAAAAGTATAATAACAGAAATAAAATATTAACTCCATGGGGTTAATAGCAGATTAAAGTATTGGAGTTGAAAGAGAAAAAAGTCAATGAACTTGAAGACAGATTATAGAATTTATGCAATTGGAAAAACAGAGGGAAAAAAGATTGAAGAAGGTGAACAGACCCTCTTGGCCTGTGTGTTATCAAATGGTCAACATATATGTGACTAGAGTTTCACAAGAAGAATAGAGAGATTGGGGAAGAAAAATACTTGAAAAAATGGCCACACACTTCCCAAATTTGATGAAAAACATTACATTACAGATATAAGGATTCATTAATAACCAAGTTGAAGAAATGTTAAAGGAGTCAAACCCTGGCATATTTTATGTAAACTGCTGAAAACAAACCACAGAGAAAAATCCCTGAAAGGAACAAGAGAAAAAATACATTGTCATGGGAACAAGGAACGTAATTATTGGTAAGTTTTTATGAGAAACAAGGGAAGCCAAGAAGATAATAGAATGGCATTTTTTTAAATGCTGAAAGAAAAGACAAAGTGAACCCACAATTCTATATCCACAAAAATAATCTTTTAAAAAAAGTGAAAACAATCAATAAAAGCGTGGAAATTTTGTTGCCTGCAGACCTCCTGCATTTGGAGAAATTCTAAAGGATGCCTTTTAGTCTGAAGGGAATTGGTACAAAATGGAAACTCCAAAAGGAATGAGAACCCGGTATGATTCTCTTTTTGTTAGTGCTAACTGGTTTGTAGGTAGAAGTTTTGGAACTGCTACAGATATTTGAGAACATGATAAAAGCTGAAATAAGAACAAAGCTGACCCATTTCTGAAAATCTTAGTGACAGAAAAATAAAACGATTTACTCTAAAAAATAAATAAAAAAGCCAAACAGACCTATATGTGATATCTTACAGAGTATTAAAAAATCAGTATTTACAGTCTAATCCCTGTATTAAGTAGGGAATTATATTCTACTTTTAATGCAGGCCCATTATCTTTTATCTACAAATCTAAAACTCTTAAGTTTGTTTTCTTTTTTCTTAAATTTCTTTGGTGGCAAAATCTGTCCTGACTTGAACTAATTTGGTCATAAAACCTGACCTGCACTGACTCAGGCTATTTATGGTGGTGGTTTTTTTTACACATGGTTTGAAGATTTCTGTTTCACTGCAGAAATAGTACTGTGCATTATTATAGGGTGTGGTCCAAGGTTCTGCAAGTCATTTTACCTAATATATATGAATACATTACCTTTTCCTATTCAAATACTTCTGAGGCACATTTGGTTTCAAATAAGGGAATATAAACTGTAATTGCTTTTCTTCCTTTTTTTAAAAAAATTATTTTCTAGATTATTTTTACAATGAGCATATGTATCTTCGGCAATAACAATTTAAGAGACATAGTTAAGTGAAGCTATAGACTGAAATGTATGTTCCTGTTTTTACTAAAATGATGGAGTATACATCCTCAAAAGCAGATCTACAAAGATTACTTTACTAAATCAGGATACCACTATGACGTCTGCCCAAGAGCAGTTATGTTAGAAGGAATACAACTAATTTGCATTGTTCCCTCACATGCTGAACACCGTATATGTACAAGACCGTACTCTACGAAGGTTCTCTTTTTGCAGTTATTAATAGCCCTCAGGAGTAGATAACAATTGCTCATTAACAGACCAGTTAATGGCAGTCCCTACAATACTGCCAAGTAAATTACAAAAAAAAAAAAGAAAGAAAAGAAAATATACCACCTTCTCCAGAATCTGCAATAACGTCCTCTGTTTCCATTTTATTCATTCTCGTTTTGCACTTGCAAACAGTATAAACTAGAGTAAAACCTGCCAACTGTAATCCTTTCTGTTTCTTTATAAAATGTGAATATAGTATTTGCCCTACACACCTGACAAGGTTGTTCAAGATCAAAGAAAAGAGCCTACGTGAACCTTTCTTGTAAATTCTACAGATTATAACTAATTTTACTCCACGTAGTCTGAAACTGCCTTTCCTTATTTGTCTCTTCACCTGTTACATAAATTATTTATATACTTTTGTTATACACACCAGTGCTTTACTTTTATCTACAAATTCCAAATGAAAGAAATGCCACCAACATATTACCAACAGATTCATCTATGATGTTACTGAAGTTTTAAAAATATATTTTCTTGTTTTTGCTTTCAGCTTTTCCTAATATAGTGGGTACTCAAATGTAGGTGATGCTGGAAAATAATTGCATGCATATTGTTCATTACCATTTGTATTGCTTACAAGTATCTGAGCTCTGTGAAAGGAGATGCTTTTTTCTGTTTTGTTCACTGCTTATTTCTAGTGAATAGAACAGTATTGGACACGTGACAAACATTCCAAATACTTGTTAAATGCATAGCTATATACTAATATATATGATATATATCATAGATATGTGTGATTGATTTCAATAACAGATATTATATAGGTACATGTGTGTATGTCTCTATTGAATGCTTACTAATTGCTAGGTTGTACACTCAGGCTTATACATATTTTATCTCATTCGGTCTTTAAAGTAAATCTATAAAGTCTACTTTAAAATTCTCCTATAAGAAAACTGGGCTTAGAGATGTTATATAATTTCCTCAATGTAATATAACTGATAAGTGATAGAGGGCAGGATTTAAACTTGAATGCTAAAATATATTCCCTAACCTTTCATCCAGGAATGACACTAAAAACCATTCTAATAAATTATTTTTTATTTGGGTTATTTTTTTTTTAGACGGCGTCTGGCTCTGTCACCCAAGCTAGAGTACAGTGGCACAATCTCAGCTCACTGCAACCTCTACCTCCCGGGTTCAAGCGATTCTCCTGTGTCAGCCTCCTGAGTAGCTGGAATTACAGGTGCATGCCACCACGCCTGGCTAATTTTTGTATTTTCAGTAGAGACGGGGTTTTGCCATGTTGGCCAGGCTGGTCTCAAACTCCTGACCTCAGGTGATCCACCGACCTCGGCCTCCCAAAGTGCTGGGAGTACAGGCGTGAGCCACTGCACCCAACCTTGTATTTGGTTTTATACAAGGTTTTGGAGAAGTCACAACCAAAATTAGAAATGGTGACTATGGGAACATCTCTTGATCTACATACCACACTGCCATATGTTGATATAGAATTTTACAGGTGCACACACATGCTTGCATCCATCATGGCTGTAGAAAGTTTCAGAGTTAAACCTTTAGGCAGGTTAATTGAAAAATAGATTTCTGGGACAAAGCTGAAAGAGACATCTTAAGGCCAGTGGTTTTACTAAACTAGAAATTGTATAATGAGTGACTAAGTTATGTTTTGATTTAATTGAAGCCTACCAAAAAATCAGAAAACAACAAAATGTTCCCTTTTAAGATTTGACTTCATACTTTATTTATTCAACTAAGGTGTCTGTCCTCATAAAAATATCTGCTATATCTAATGTGTCAAAAAGTGTTTAATAAGTTTGTATATTCTGGTTCTAGAAGCAAATTTTCTCTGTGAGGGTTAAAAAAAACCCCATAATATAGTATTGGCTCAAGTGATAATCCATCAAAAAATGAATTATTACCATTATTTCCTGTGATATAGCTAAAGAATATTCACATAGGGCCTCAGCAATCACTAAAATTAATGTTTTAGGACTTTGTGAATTACTAAAAATTACATATCACATTTTAGTATTCCTGTTTCTTTACAATAAGAATTGTTTCTATTTATATTTTAATTTCAGATAAACTGACACACCTTCAATAATGCAGGTTTATGTAAGTTTTTACTGATCCTACAAAAGATACAACAACTGCATGTCCAAAGATGTAAATTCGGGGCTAACCTTCTCTATTTAATCCTTTACTGTTTGGGGAGAAGAATTACTTATCTGGGATTCATGAATTGTATGGTCACTCAACCTGTTTTCTTGCACCATTTTTTATCATAAGATAGGTTCTTCTGTGTTAGTTTTCAAAGTTTAAACCACATACATAAACTGGCTTGAATATCTATCTACATTTCTAGGTGCCTGGGTAAGGAAAACATCTTTCCTCTCAGAATGTGGTCATCAAACAACCCATTTACTTGCATTGTTAACCTCTTCCTACTTCTTTCTGTTCATGTCTCAGGTCTTTCCATCTGGAATGGTTATTCTCCTGGCAAATGTTACTAGCGTGTAAGAAGATAGGATGAGGAAAATAACCTACTACCAGGGCACTCAGCTATAACAGTGCCACGTCTGATGATCTTGACCACCGCATCTTCCTTCCTTTTAGTGTTTATTCTCAAGGCCACCACAATATCACATTCTTTTATTCTGCTGTTACTTGTATGATCACTCTCCATTTTCTTGGTAAATATTCTTTATTTTCCCACCCCTTAAATGAGCTCCAAGAGTTAAATTCCTTATCTGCATAGTCTCCTAGAGTGACTTCAAGCATTTTCATGGATTCAGCTAACACCCACATTGCTAATGACTCCCAGATCTCCAGCTCCAGCACAGTGCTCTCTATAACACCCTCTTTGACTTATCTATCTGAATAGTTCACCAAATCTTCAACTTGATGTGAGATGGAACTGAGCTTGAATTTAATTATTGTTCCTACTAGCTTTGCCATCCTAAGCAAGCATTTAATGTCTCAAAGCCTCAGTTTCCACAACTGTAAAATGGGGATAATGATTTTCATTGGGTTGCTGTGTGGTTTTAATGAAATAATGTATTTTAAGTGATCAATTTAGACTCTCATGCATAGTAGGTCAAAAGAGGAGATAAGTGTACCATTTATTTAAAAAAAAAAGGAATTCATTACTCTCCAAATCTGATTGCTGATTCTCTCTTACCTTGATCAGTCAATGGTATTTCTTTCCCCCATTTGCCAAGTCATATATCTACCAATCAAGCCACAAATCAATTTTTATCATCAGGTCCTTTCTTTCTCCCAAATACCTTTTAGATCAGATAATGTCATTTCTAACCCCTGTCTTAATTTATAGGCTCTCATCATTTCTTACCTATAACAGAAAAAAAGTCTCATTTTCTTTTCTCTGTCTTTAACGTATCCTCCACATCATCGTGAAAATGATCTACCTAAAAATGTGTATGGGTCATGGCTGACACACTCTTAGGTGACCCTTAATGAGTCATGCTCTTGTATAACTCCTCCTCTTGAGTGCAGGTGGAACATGTGGCTTGCTTTTAAGCAACAGAAAAATATAAAAGTGATGGTATGTCAATACCAAGATTATGATTATATGATACCCCATCTCAGCAGATTGAAGTGAGAGACTCTACTAGCCTTGAAGAAGCAAACAACCACATTTTAAAGAGCCAATGAGGAGATCTATGTGCAAAAACCTGTGGGTGGCCTCAAGGAGTTAAGGACCTTACTTCTGCAAAAGCAAGGAACTGAATTTTGCCAAAAACCAGGTGGGTTTGGATGAGGACCTTGAACTTTAAAAAACAATGCAGCGTGGCTAAATTTTGATTACAACCTTGTGATACCCTGATCAGAGAGGCTAGCTAAGCAATCATCCTTAGGAGCTCTAAGATAATAAATGTATGTAGTCTTAAGCCACAAATTTTGTGGTAACTTGTTATACAGCAATAGAAAACTATCTCAAATATGTATCAGGCAGCCACTCCCATGCGAAATAAATATTCATTGAATTGGATTAAATTGTCTCCTCCGTTGGGTCAAGAGATTCTTAAAGGAAAGTGATGTTGCCATTTTTCTTTATATATCGTTAAGTCTTGGAGTGCAATAAACTCAATAAATTCTAATGACTGAATAAATGACATCTTTGTGATATATTACTATGTTATTCTATACTGGTTGAGAAAGAGCTCTAGAACATAACAGGCTATCTTTTTGCATAAATCACTAAGGACATTTCCAGAGTTTTAAACATCAGGATTGATTAATCTTTGTTTTAAAAATTATTAAAAGAAGCATAGATTAAGCCATAACTCAAAAGCTAGTTGTACTAAGTTTCTATTGCTGTCATGAACAAATTATTACCAATTTAGTGTCTTAAAAACACACATTAAAGGCCAGGTGCAGTGGCTCATGCCTGTAATCCCAGCACTTTGGGAGGCTGAGGTGGGCAAATGGCTTGAGCCCAGGAGTTCAAGATCAGCTTGGGCAACGTGCAGAAACCCCATCTCTACTAAAAATAGAAAAATTAGCCAGGCGTGGTGGTGTGCGCCTGTAGTACCAGATACTCGGGAGGCTGAGATGGGAGGATCACCTGAGCCCAGGGTGCAGAGATTGCAGTGAGCTGAGATCACACCACTGCACTCTGGCCTGAGCCACAAAGCAAGACCCTGTCTCAAAAAACAACACACATTTATTACCTTAGAGTTCTGTAAACTAGAACTCCATCACAGGTCTCACTGCACTAAAAAAAGATTTTGAGAGGGTTCCTTTCTGGATGCTTTAAGGAGAATGAATATACATCCTCGCATTTTCCAGCTTCTAGAGACCACCCGCTTTCCTTGGCATATGGTCTCATTCCTCCATCTCCAAAGCCAGCTAAGTCACATTTCTCTGACACTTCTTCCACTATCACATCTCTAACAATGGCCAGGAAAGCTCTGCTTTTTAAGAACTCATGTAATTAGACTGGGCACACCCAAGCAATTCAGGAAAATCTCCCCATCTCAAAGTCTGTAACATTAAACATATCTGCAAGTTCCTTTTCACAAGTAAGATAATAAGTCCCCAGTTCCAGAGATTAGGACATAGAGATCTTTTGGGACAGAGGCATTATTCTGCCCACCCCATTAGTGGAAGAGAAGAATAAGAATGCAACTCATTGTAACACATACGACTCTAATACTACAGACTTCCTCAGAAACTCTGTTTTCAGATCTTTTCATTCCAACTTAAACTATATTTCTCATTCTGTAATGAAACATTTCCTTCCATTTTCTAGAATTTGAACTTTCCCAAGTTCAATAAAAAATTTTAAAAGCCAGCTTTCTGCAAAAACCGCCACCACAACTGGCAGCTATAGCCTTCCTATGGATATTCACATAGGGAAGGCCTGGCCTGGCTCAGCAGCAGGCTGTGAATTCTTCTCCTTGGGACAAAGCCTGCCAAGTCTGCCTCAGGGAAATTTGGCAGCACATCAAGAACAAAAACTTAGTGTGGCTGTTTATTCTTGACACACAGACAATAGACTGCATCATTTAATGTCTTCAGGCTAGAAAATTTTCCTTACATTCCTATCACTAGAGGGTTAAATAGGGGCAACACTCAGGGATGCGGTATGACTGTAATTGTTTTCAAGTCACCTAGAGAAACACCAGGGATTCAGTAGTAAATGACCCAGTGGTGCAAAGTGAATCACTGCCCTCTGTCCTCCTGCTGAGAGCCACTAGGTCCTTGCATGATACTCCAAACTCTCCAAATATATGCAGAATCCATTTTAATTAAGAAAATAAATGCCAAAGAGTTTGATGGGTGTTTTGGTGAGCATGCAAGACATTTTGAATATAGATATGAGTCCCAATTTAAAACAAATTTTAAATGGGCAAAAATTTAGTGATACATCAAAAATGAAGGTAAAGTTCTACTCCCTTTCCACATCTTCCCCTCTCACCCCCAATTTTTATCTCCTTTCTTCCTAGGCATAATGTAACTGACATAAACATATCAAATTCACAGGTTAAATTCGAGCACATAAGTTAATTCACACACAAAAATTCAGTCTGTTCCAAGGTGCAGTTCGTCCAAGTCTTCTCTGTCACCTTGTTCAAGATGAATCTTGTTCACATGTAAGACTTGGTAGTAACATATGGATGGGTTAAAATGAGTGCTATCACTCAAACAAAGCAATGCCAATGCTAACGCTGAATGTCAACACATCAGGGATATTATCATGATATATGTGGATGAAACATTTAATTCATAGTAAAATGAGAAAATATAAATGAAATGAACTTCATTTAAGGAAAAAATGTAAAGTAGTTATGGTAAATGAGGTAAAAATGTGAAGAGAATAAATGCTCAATATATGAAATCAGACAGCATGGGTTTATATTCTGGTTGTATTATATATTAACTGCTATCTCTATGATATTAACTTATCTGTGATTCTGCCCAAAAACAATGACAAATAATAAATGCAACTCATTCATTCAAATAATACCTCTTGAGTGGCTACTCTGAGTGATGCACTAGTCTAGGTACTAAGGATACAGCAATAAATCAATCAAACCCATATCCCTGCCCTCCATGGCACCTACATTGTTACAATTCTTCATATGATATTTATAAGGGTTGGATGAGATAATTTATTTAGCATTCCTGGAAAAAGATAAGCACTGCAGATAAATTTAATTAGCATCATAATAGTAATAAAATATTTTAGAAATCTGTAAATATATATTTATTTGCCTAAGCCAGAATACTAAATAGTAAATGGGTAATTTGAGCAGACTAGAACCAATTATCATATATATTAACATATATATAACACATTATATGTCTATATCTTTATACAATCATTACATGAGATTTTACATTGTCCTTAAAATAACAGGTCTCTGAAGAGCAGCTTAAAGAAAAATAATGCTGCTTTTTGAAACAAATTTTTTCAGCAATGAGCCGTATTTTTATTTTTAATAAGTTCTCTTTTTAAAGTAAAATGTAAATGACAACATTTGCCTCTAGATTAGCATTCACTCAGGGCTATGTTCTTTTCTTTCCCTGTCTCTTCACATACCTCTCTTTGCTACTCTTCTACATGATCAAGTAGTCATGACACTGTGACTTATCATCTATCTCCCATCAATTCAGCCATCGTTCCACTCTGTTCCATTAGTATTTCCTGCTGTGAAAATCCCTGTAGAATCTATGGTAAACTCTCAGAAGTTTCCACATTCTGCTTTGGAAAGCAGTGACCCACAATGTTATTAAAAATCAGTAACTTACAAAGGGTTTTTTCCTTACGCCAAAGCAAAGGAGACGTCTAGACATCCTCAGAGTGACATTCACACACAACTTCTAGCTGACAGTCATCGTTTCTCAACTCACATGCACTGCTCCAGCTATCAAATTTTACACGGGGTATTTTAAGGAGTTCTTTAAAAATCAAAATTCCTGGCTCTGCAGTTCATTAAGTGTGCCATTCCAAGAGATGCAACTGCCAGAACTGGTTAGTTACTATAAAGGCAGTTATCCTCTAATGCTACAAGGCAAGCATTTTAAAGCTTTATTCACATATGTGACACACACTTCAAAACTCCACACTTTCAGAGGACTTCCTGGAACCAGTGTTCCAACTTAGTACTCCTCCAGTTAAACGGAAGCTAATAAGAAGCATGAAACAGTATACACTATATAAGAATGTTAGCAGAACACCACATGTATTGACCCTACATTAAAAAATCATAATAGCATTAAATCATCCTAAACCTCTTAACACCCATTCACAAGAATACTCTCACTCTTTCATCAAAAACCACGTCATTCTGATTCATGTATAGTGCTAAAAATATAAATTTTACAGAATGTCTCTGAACCTGACCTAGACACTTAAATATTTTCATAACTCCAGAAGCAAAAGGAAAACTGGCAAAAATCTCTTGACTGTGTAACACAGTCTGCTTTGAACAAACAGCCTGGATGTAAGCAGTAGGTGGCAAAGTTAAAATAGAAATGTTAATCCTATGAGGACCCTTGCCTGCTGTTTTATAGCCCTTCCTCAAGATTAAAAAAAAGAGAGAGAGAGAGAAAGAACATAAAAACACCTAGAGCCCTAATGCTACAGAATAAAACCAAGTGCTGATTTTAAAATACATTTTTTCAACCTGTGATTTTTTTTTTATAGACAGTAGTATCAGGACTGGGTGGGAAAATAAATAAATGTAGTTTCCAGCTTAAATTTTAACAAAGTAGCAGTATTTTTTTTTACTCAAGATAAAAGAAGAAATATTAATTTTGGGCAACATTATGAATTACTGTATTATATCTACATATTAGAAAATAGCTTCTTGAAGAAGTATTAATTTTTAAAAAAATTTACAATTATCAACCAAAACAGTGACAAGCAAACTTTTTCTGTAAAAGGCCAAAATATATATATTTCTGGCTTGGCTGGCTAAAAGGTCTCTGTGGCAACTAATCAACTCCGCTGCTGTAGTACAAAGGCAGCCACAGATGAAATGTAAATGAATGGGTGTGGCTATATTTTAATAAAACTTTCTCTATGGACACTGAAATCTAAAAATCATATAATCTTCACTGCTCATGAGATATTCTGCTTTTTACTTTTTCAACCACTTAAAAATACAAAACAACATTATTAGTGTATGTACCATACAGAACATACGGTGGGCTAGATTTGGGCCATAGGTTATATTATTAGTTTGCCAACCCATAGACTAGATACCAGTAATGAAAACCATAAGAAATAAAAGGTCAGAGGACAACGCTCACTTTTCCTTCCTTACTTCCTCTTTCCCTTCCTCCCTCCATTTTTTCCTTTTCTTTTTAAATTAATTAATAATTAATTTTGCTTGATATCTGGCAACACAAAAAAATAATCTGATGCAGTTTGATGGGAGTAGAAGGTCAGTATCTCAAATTCAGCCAGAGTTGTACACGATAATGGTATTGGGCTAACTGTAACAGTTACCAGGCATGGAGCCCACACAACTACCATGGAGATTGTGTAAGCTACAAAATCATTCATAATATTCAAAGTGAATATCATTACATGAAATCCTATTTGCATTCCAATGAACTGTCACATAAGTTTCCCCTATGGCATCTTCTTTGACAAATAATATCTTCATTGAGTTTCCCTGAATTTTCCATAATGATACAGAAGAAAAGCCAAAAGAGAAACTTGCTTCATTGTGCCAATAACTGGAGCATCATCATTCGTTTATAACAGCTGAAGGGCTGTCTGACACTAGGGGACCTGGAAACACCCAAGAAATGTTTTCTCCTTCCCAAGACAGTTAGATATATAATGCTAGGAAATCCTGGGACAATGACCTGTGATTCTCCCCTAAAAAGGCTATTTTGTCCCTTTTAGTAACAAACAGGAAGGGAGAACTCTCTTTGGGAGAAATTTCACCAGAGTTTCACTCTTGTTGCCCAGGCTGGAGTGCAATGGCGCAATCTTCGCTCACCACAACCTCCACCTCTCGGGTTCAAGCCTCAGCCTCCCGAGTAGCTGGGATTACAGGCATGCGCCACCATGCTGGGATAATTTTGTATTTTTAGTAGAGATGGGGTTTCTCCATGCTGGTCAGGCTGGTCTCAAACTCCCGACCTCAGGTGATCTGCTGGCCTTGGCCTCCCAAATTGCTGGGATTACAGGCGTGAGCCACTGTGCCCGGCCGCAGTAAATATTTTATACCAATATACTGGTTGTTAGAGACTCAGGTAAATTGAAATCATTGTTTAAAAATTATAATGCAGCCGGTTATGACAATAAGGTCCAGTGGCTAAGCGCACTACCATCTCTTCAGTAAGATGCTGTTGGCAGGGGCAGTGTCACAGCACACACTTTCCTATTAGGATGGGATCCTCAAGAGACTCCTGTGGCTTTGTAAGCAATCATCAGTGCAGCTTCCACTACAATTAAAAACATATGCCTAAATATTGTTTTTGAAAATGACACAAGTGTTTAAATACCAAAATAAAAATTCTATGAAATGGTGCCAGAAACTTATGTGGTAAGAAAAGCCAAAGAATTTGTGCAAAAGTATGCTTCTTACTGTCTTCTATGAATAAATACTGCTGAACAGTTCATAATGGCTTAAAATTCCACCCATGAACTCTACATCTTTTATGGAGAAAATACACATATTTCATGTAGATTTTCATGAAAAAAAAAAAAACCAACCAACTTGGCTGTGGCATCAAAGCCCACCTTTAAGACAGCCTTCACAAGAAAAAAAAAGAAAACAGTCATCTTTTCTGGGTAATATGAGACACTGTGGAGAGGTAATATTCCAAATTAACACGTAGCCTCAGGAAAAAGAAAACTGTTTTTCTAACACAAACTCTAAGTTGAATGATCTGAGCTAAGGCTAAAAGCAAATCTTTGTAGTCACTTACATGAAGGCTGTATCTGTAGAGAACAAACCTTATATGCAAATGAAGATTAGCTTTTACAGTCACATTTATGAATTCATATTACACGAGTAACAATGGACATAGTTATGATTTTCAATTTATCTTGACAGATATTTATTGAGCTTATCAGGTACTGTGATATGTCTAGAGAGAAATTATATAGCAAAGAGAGATAGAACTTTGAGAGAAATGTGCAGTAATGAATACAAATATGGGAGATTGGATTAACTGCTGGGTGGAGAGTTTTCAAAGAGGATAAATTGAGTTTGAAGCATGATGTTTGAAATGTTAATGGGTTATACAATGTGTGTTATCCAACAGTCAACTGTACATGAAAACACTGAGCATAGGAAATGGTAAGGAATAACAATATACATTTGGGATTTGTTTGCACAGAATGGATAATTAAAGCCAAGTGAATGAATGAGATGGACATGGAGTATCTTAAAAAAGGGGACCATAAGCAGGCACAGAGGTTCATGCCTGTAATCCCAGCACTTTGGGAGTCCAAGGTGGGTGGATCATGAGGTCAAGAGATTGAGACCATCCTGGCCAACATGGTGAAACCCTGTCTCTATTAAAAATACAAAAATTAGCTGGGCAGGGTGGCATGCGCTTGTAATCCCAGCAACTTGGAAGGCTGAAGCAGGAGAATATCTTGAACCCGGGAGGCAGAGGTTGCAGTGAGCCGAGATCGTGCCACTGCACTCCAGCCTGGGTGATAGAGCAAGACTCCGTTTCAAAAAAAAAAAAAAAAGGTGGGGGAACATAGACAGACCCTCAGGGAATACCCACATTCATGGGCAGGAGGAAGCCAGCTAAGAGGCAACCACTAGGAAGAGAGGAGAATCCTCTGACACATGACTGAAGCAATAGGTAAAGTGAGATTCTCCAATGCCAACTGATGCAAATAGGAGAGAGAGGTATTTCAGTGGTTAAAAGCCTATATTTTTCTTATCATGAGACCATGTAAGACCTTGACAAAATCTGCAATACAGCAGAGGTGGCAGTGGGTGAAGACGGATATTTAGTTTCATAACCTGGCAAGGCTTCTAAGTTGAGGATTCAGTGGAGGATGAAATGGAAGAATCAAGTGAGTAAGAATATAATTGATAACAAAAGTCCTGGAGATGGTAGGATGAGATACAAATTGAGAGCAGAGTGAGGA
Organism: Gorilla gorilla gorilla; assembly: GCF_029281585.2. NCBI lineage: Eukaryota > Metazoa > Chordata > Mammalia > Primates > Hominidae > Gorilla > Gorilla gorilla. The sequence goes on along the minus strand of NC_073230.2, from coordinate 107,976,610 downwards.
ACAGTTATTCTGGGAAGGAAGGATTATTCCTCAGATGTCAGGCAGGCAAAGAGAGGAATAGTGAAAACTCAGATATGTCCAACCGTGGGAAAGGATGCCAACCTAGGATGCCAAAAAGGATCACAAATGTAGTAGCACATTTTAGAAGATTCTCAGTCTCAGACCATAAAGCTGAAATTATATGAAAATGAAACATTCAGATATGGGGTTTTCAAGAATAAAAAAAGGATAAAATAAAAACCTTATCTTAGCACACTTTGGAAATTTTATTTAGCCAAGAAAAGGTACCCACATCTTAAACTGATTGAAGTACGAGTGCAATTTATCCCTTGATCCAGAACACATATTCCACCACTGCCATATTTTATAATGACTTTTACAGATGTGTTGTCTCTTTCCTAATAAATTACCTAATTTCATAAAGTATTTCTAAGATTACAACAAGACGTTATTGTAAAGAGTGTTATTGTAAGTGAAGAGATTTCATCAGTTCCTATAAGGTAGTTAGGGATGTTTGAAAATACATTTTAAATTACTGCCCGACCGACAAGCCAGGGTGTGAAAGACGTGAGTAGTGGTTCCTAACTTTAGCGTGCATCAGAATTACTTAGAGGGCTTGCGAAAACACAGATGAGTGGGTTTCATCCCTAGAATTTTGGAAGAAGCACCTCAGAATTTATATTTCCAACAAGTTCTCAGTGATACTGATATTACTGGTCCAGGGACCACACTTTGAGAACCACTGCTCTATAACATATGATGCTAGTTATTCCCTATCATGTGGGTCTATAAACAAGCACATTTTCATTCAACTTCTATCAGAGTAAACTGATAGAATTTGTAGATGTATTAAAAGAGTGCCATCAATATTTTCAAAAAACCTGTCTATATTTGAGTCACATTCACTTCCAAATGTTATATTGAGTATGTTATCTGTCATTATCATTATCCTTAGAAAATGGCTTCATGTATTGATTAAGAAGTCACAGAGTCTGTTTCAGTTGAAAGGAACACTTACCTCCACGGCTTATTAAATAAGGGCTAAACCAGCTTCGGTTATGTCTAGATGCAATTCTAGTACTTAATCATTGCTTTTTTCTTTTTCCATTGAGACAAGAAGAAGTTTTTCACAAAGCTGGTTCATTTCCAGTTTGGATGGAAAGTGCAGCAGAGAAATCATACAAATATCTTGTAATGACAAATTGCCAAGAAAATCATATAGCCCTACCTACATATATAATATATATATTATATAATGTATATATCTCTATATATATTCCTCACAAGAACTCTATAATTTACTTTTTTAGCTTCATTTTACAGATGTGAAACTGAGGCAAAAAGAGATTAAATATCTCACTAAGGGCTAGACAGACGTAATTATTGGAGTTTTTCTAGTTTCAATATCATGGCCCTTACCTACTACCTATATTTAGTACATTCTTTTACTACACATTAAAGCATATCTTGGGCTCAAATATTTACCTGTTCCGAGAAACAGGACATGGTATCTCCCATCAGCAGCGTTCACTCGATCCACAGCTATCTTTGTATACTTGTAGTCAGTGCCAATACGAACAACCAAAGGCCTTTTGTGGATTGGGTAGATGGAATTGTACATGAGAGGATGGTTCCGAATAAAAGTGACAACATCATCTGGGAACTCCTTGGTGGTTCGCATATTGGGTGTAAATGCTCCTCCTGGACACTAGAAAGAAAGTTTTAAAGAACCAAGTTAATAAAATAGTTGCCTTGTTCTAGTAATAATCAAAAACTCTCTACTTTTGAAATCACTTAGAAGCTCCAGTTGTTTTAAGTATATCTGCTACCTGTGGAGGTGAAAAGAAATAGCATGATTATGTTTTACTATCTGTAGATGATTAATACAGTGTGTATTAATTTTGAATCAGGCTAAGTCCTTGTATGTTATTCTGTTTTCAGAGAAGAGCTGATGCCATCTTGTATATGAGATAACTCTTCACCCTTCTCACTCACCACTTTTCTATTTATTTTGTCCCAGACACCATTTTGTTCGGAAAACAAAAACTAGTGGACGCAATCTAATGCTGCCACTTGTTAAAATAAATTATATTATTATCATTAAATTCAGTCAAACTCTGACATGTAAAAGTTTTATTTCATCTGATCTGCCCTCCCAAAAGAGAGCTCAGAAATTGGAGCTTAGGGGCTTAGGTGGCTCATGCCTGTAATCCTAGCACTTTGGGAGGCCGAGATGAGAGGATGTTGAAGCCAGGGGTTCAAGACCAGCCTGGGCAACATAGCAAAATTTCATGTCTGGGAAAAAAGTTAAAAATTAGCTAGGTGTGGTTGTGCATGCCCGCGATCCCAACTCCTTGGGAAACTTGAGGCAGGAGGATCTCTTGAGCCCAGGAATCTGAGGCTGCTGTGAACTGTGATGAAACCACTGCACCCTAGCCGGGGCAACAGAGTGAAATCCCACCTCTGTAAAAAAAGGAAGAAGAAGAAAAAAAAGGAGGAGGAGGAGGAGAAAGGAGGAGGAGGAAGGAGAAGAGGAGGAGAGGAGAAGAAGAAGAAAGAAGAAGAAGACAGCTTAGATTGGATATGTTAAATTAAATCTGGTAACTCCCCTCTATCAAAGATCCCATTCATTATCCTTAGAATAAAATACCAACAGCTTAGAACGGCCCACAAGCCTCTGCATGATCTGGCCTGAGCCAGCCCCTCCTACTGTAAGTCTTGCTGCTCCTGAGCCTCAAGCATACTTCCCCTCCAGGATCTTAGCACCTGCTCTTCCCTGTCCGGCATACTCCTCTCCAGAACACCCCATTTCTGTTACCTCATTCAGTTCTCAGCTCAAAAGTTGCTTCTTGAAAGTGATGACATATAAAAGTAGCTCCCCTTCTCCGTCTTTACTTTCTGTCTCCTTGGCCTGCTATTTTTCTTCACAGCCCTATTTACCTAACAGTATATTATGTATCAGTTGCTTGCATCTTTATTGTCTGTTTCTCCCTCTAGAACTGCCTGTTTCTCCCTATAGAATGTAAGCTTGTGCTGACTGTAACTGGGTCTATTTTGTTATTGTTTTGCCATCAGACTTATAACAGAGCTGGTTAGTAGATAATCACCAAAGAGTAGTTGAATGAATGCATTATATCATTGATTGTATCTGGCCTGAATGAATGCATTATATCATTGATTGTATCTGGCCTGCAATTTTGGTGCCGGGTCTGTATGAAACAGGGGCCTCAATTCTGGCCAGGAGGGAAAAGTTTCAGAGCATTAAGCCCAAGGGGGCAGGCAGAAAACAAGAACGAGATCTGGAGAAAGGACTGCTGAACAGCGTCAGCAGTTCTGGCAAGGGAACCTGACAGGGCTTCTGAGGAGAAGATTCCATTCGTAGGGCACCTAAGGCCAAACTTAAGGGTAGGCTGGGAACTGCTGAAGCCAGAACTCAAACTCACTCACTAATTGGATCTGAGTGTTAAGTTATATGAGAAAAAACATTGGGTATAATATTTTAATACATACAAACATTATTACTATTAATAATGTTATTAAATACCTGTCAATATTAAATTCCTGTCGATATCTCTACTTCCAGAAACAAAAACACTATATTTTTCTTGAAACACACAGCACTATCATGTTGGTTTTCATTTATCCTCTTTAGAGAGGTATGTGGTAAAAGGAAAGTAACAAAGCAAGCTGCCTGTTTGATAGCAATAGGCACAGCATCAGTCATAAATAGCAGGATGCAATGGGGACTGTGACAAACTGGGGAGTCACGTGTTACCCAAAGATGGCAATGAACACTTATCCAGCTGACTGCTTCTAAGCAGGAATAAAATCCTCGTGCTTCCAGACCTCAGCAGAAGATAGAATGTGGAATTTTATGTAAAATCTGCCAAGTGTTTAATGTTGACTCAGTAAAAAAAGAACAGCAACATGGGGGGGCCAAACAAAATATGACAATCTCCAGGTTAAATCCCTGCAACAGCTGTCCAACAGTATTAGTGCCTTTGGGCCAATGTTGTCAGGCAGGCCTCCACGTGCAGCTAGATCTCAGCAGATTACTAATGTTATCTCACTCATTTAGACTGCAGCATCATGAGTGCAATATTTAGACTTACTTTGACCAGTTAACATTACCAGACTAGAACTTTTTACAGATCTGATAAATATAGTTCCCTTTTTGTAGAAAGGCACAAGGAGCAATTAAATGACTTAAAAGAGTAGCAGTAATGAGACAAGTAATAAAACGAAACCTCTCATTCTTTATTCCATTAACTAGACTTTCATCTGGAGTTCATATGTTTTTATTTTTTAAAAAGTATTATATTTAAATACACATTTACAAACTGCTCACAACAAAGACCAAAATGAGGACAAAAAATTTAATTTGAGGTTGTTCTAAGCTGATGAACGTGTTCCATACTTCTGCAAAATATAGAATTATGGGTGTTTTCTAGCCTCAATCTTCACACAAAGTGGAAAAAGGGAAACACATTGCTCACTGCATGAAAACATGGAAAGAGCAATGCATGGGTAATTTAAATAGTTCCAGAACTTTATAAAACACCGCTAATGATGGCTTGCTAAACTGAAATGTCTCCTTAAGTATTTGCAAGCATTCTCGTTTCTAAGTTCTGGAAAAATCAAAGTTAGCATATATTACTAAACAATTTACATAATTTCCAGTTAGTACAGTTTGATGTGAGATAAGCTTATTAAATGATCAGTGCCTAGTCTCTGGCTTTTACTTAATGGTAAATGAAATCCAGGTTAACAATTATGTCAAGGTTGCTCAAAACCATAGTTATTAAATAGGTAATCTAAACAAATCAAATAAGTTACTTTGCATTCATTAAAATATTCTCCACAAGACTTTTTTAATACTCCCATGAATTTATCACCTAGAAACAAGTGTCTCCTAGTATATGTTCAAACTTACCAAATAATTCTTTTTGATAATAATTATTCTACTGATTCATGGCATCAACTTGCTGATAAGACAGACAATGAGTGCTAATAATGTAACACAAACAAAAATTGATTGCCCTTTGTAGACTCTATCTGCACTGAGTTTGCTCAGTGTCATACTGCCAAGAATAAATCAGATGTGATTAACTTTTCTCTCACCTTGCAAAATAATAAAACATGTTTATTGAAACTTCAAGATAACATAACATCTATGTGCTAACGTAAAATATTTGTCCACTAACTAGGCTGGTGTTTCATTCTTTAGAACATTAATTTTACTCTGCAAATAGTCATTAAGTAATTTTGGTTAAACTTCTCCTTTAAATGTTTTTCCTCAGTTCTTCCAGCTATTTGTTTATCAAGCAGTGATAAGCCCTCCTTTTTTGAGTAAAGACATTTCAAGTGCTCTGATTACTAAAGTGTGATATGAAATGCTAGGAACAATAAGAATGCCATGTTAGGAAAGTAACAGCAATTGTCCTTACCAAACTTCCTTCCTATACTCAGGTATTCATAAATATCTGCTGCCTTCTGAAGTTTCTAAATGTTCTCTTAATCTTCACGTCCATTAGGTCAGTTTTCAGAATATACTTATATGTTAATATACGTATCCATTACTTGGGCATATTTTATCCAAAAAGCACTTTGATGTGCCCAGTAGGGGACACAAGAATAAAAAATTACTGTTATCTTCAGACACAAGTATTCTAGTAAGAAAGATAGACATATTCAAAGCAAAATAACAATATTATGACAAAAAGTAATAATTTGAAACAAATGTAAGATAAACAATCAATTTTGGTTTAGGATCAATTTCCCTACACACTCAAGAGGCCATATTTTTAAACCAAGTTTATAACAGTGGAGAACTTATAGCTGCCAAGGTCAGTGAAGAGGTTTAGAGATGATAAAACAAAATTTAGAGTATTTAGAGAACTGTAATTCGTGGGGCATGGCTGGATCATGGAGCCCAAAGTGAAGGAAGGAGGTAGGAGGTGAGGCTGAAGACAGATTGCAGAAAATAAATGCAAAACTAGGCTGAGAAAGAGTGACTAGCACGGTCGAGGGGATCTTAACCTAACACGTGGGGGATGAGTGGTATATAGATAAATAAAGGATCTTGGTGGCACTCTAGAATCTATGCTTATTTCTAGTACTGGTCTATGAAATTTGTATACTGAGAAAAACTCATTTTATGTTTCAACCTTGGTAATCCAAGCCCTTTGTCTGAAGTCCAAAAAATTACATAGTTGAAGACTTGTACTTATGTATTAGCTGACCCTCATCTTCCTTATATTTGCCTCCCCTACATATAAAAGCCCACTGCTCCAGACCTACTAACCCACACAGAGCTTCGAAAAATCACTTATTCATTTCTGTCTGTGTCTTGTAGTGTATGCTGTACCCTTCATCTGAAAACCCCTTCCTTCCTTACTCAATTTATCCACATCCAATCACCCTAGGGAAAGCTCAATCTCACATTTTTTAATCCCTTTTCAAATCAGACTGTTTTACTACAATCTCTCTTTCCTCTAAACTTTAATAATATTTATTTTTAAAATTTTATTCACGTTTTGAATAATGTGAGACGACGTAATTAATTTTTCATGTCTATATGTCTTATGCATTCAGTTTTCTTAGAAACATTCCTAACTGAATGTTTTCAAACATCTAAGACAAAGAGAAATACTCTAATGTAAGCACAACCAGAAGACGTATGTAATCAACAAAACTGCCAGCAATGAACTTCTCGTATCCTTGCCACTACTGACTATGTGGCTCATCAATTTTCTGTGATCCTTTGCATGTACCCGACCTGTCCAAGGCATGATGATGGAAGCACATGACTCTGCTATACTTATAAAGAGATGTTAAAGTTGAACACTTTCATTAAGTTCTGCTTTAACAGGATATACAACATATACAAACAATCTCCTGCAGAAGCTTTATACATGTTGCAGCAGAATAATGTAATATGTTTGCTCAGCCACAGAGTTTTCATTCTTTGGCTGCCCTTTGCAACATACCAAAAGTGTCTTGTTTCTTCCACAAACTTGAATTACTTACGGAAAAATATAATGACACAATTGGCAGGCTTCTTCCTACTGACTTGGGCTTGCTGGTGGGGTTGTTTGCTAACAGAGCTACCAACCGTGCTTTAAAAGAAGCACCTATAGGGAACATTAGAACGAGGGTATGAGATTTCTGCCAGTCTCATTTCTTTAAGAACACAGCCATATATTTATGGGGTTGACTGGGCAACCATACTACTGTAGGGGGAAATAAAGTAGGACAATCACAGTTGATCCTTCATTGGGAGGACTTCAGAAGCAACATTCTTAACCTTAGAGAAGAGAGAATACTTTGGATTACTTGGCTGCAGGTGGTTCGGCTACATGAGACGATATTAAACCCTGGAAGTGCAACGAAGAGACAGACACTGCCGCTCTTGAGTCAGAGAGCTGACTTCATGGTGTTTTGCTGGTTGAAGGGTGGAGGGACAGAATCTTCAGGGAGGTACGCTTTTCCAGGAGTTCCAAAGGTCACTCCTCTACCCTGCCTCTTTTATTCTCTAAGGATCACTCATCTGAAAATTTTTTGATTTAAAGGAGCTGCTCTGGTCTCAACACCAGATGTAAGAAACCACATTATAGAAATATTTCTCAAATCCTGACTACTCCCTTTTTTCATGGAGTCTGTTGCAGATGTGTGTTGCTAACCCTGGCTTACTCTACACTGCTTTGGAACAGGAAACAAATGGTCATTCTTGAGAGGTAAAAAACAGTGAAAAGTGGGACTGTTAGCAGAATTTTCTAATTTAGCATTGGTTTATTCTGTTTTACTAAAAAAGGTTTAGTATTCCTACATTTTATGTAGAACAATTGCTGCCTGACATGAACGGTTTTCTCACAGTGATGCTCTGAGTTCTATACACCTGTTAAGGTGCCTTTTAAGTTGTCACGTGGGTGAAGAGCCTGATGAGAGGTAAGGTCAGAGGTCACTTTGTTTGAGGAAAAAAAAATCTCCCTGATTTGTAGCATTTGCCAATTTCCATGGTGTAGGTAGTTCCATGATGGCTGATTTCAAGTTACCACTCTAATGTTCTTAATTGAGAAGAGGTGTACATTATCTGCTCTTGTAAGCTGGGTCCATGCTGGCTCCAGCACAGACTGCATGAGGCTCTGAGGCCTCCAGCCCTGATTCAAGCAGCATGGCTCTCTTTTATCTTTTTAATATCTTTATCTGAAGGGTTTCTCTTAAGTTTTTTTAAGGGGAACAGAATTTTGTTTAGTTTGCAAATCAACTGCTCCTGTACTAACCCCATTTATATGCTGCTCAAAAGAATCACTGATGAAAGCACATGTAATCACAACCACCTCTTAATTTTCCATATTAAGATGAGTCTATGACTAGGTCAATTTCAAATAGCAAGTCACTCTCAAGAGTATATTTTTCTCTGAAAATGCATAAAATATGTTGAGTAAAATAATAACAGCCTTTGATATATAACAGAATTTGAAAGTTGTTCAGCCTCCCCTCCCTTTTCTCTTAAATAATCTCTGCTTCTTATCCAGCACTCCCCAATCTTTTTTGTTTTTGTTTTTGGAGACAAGAGTCTAGCTTTGTCGCCCAGGCTGGAGTGCAGTGGTGTAATCTCAGCTCACTGCAAGCTCCCCTCCCGGGTTCATGCCATTCTCCTGCCTCAGCCTCCCAAGTAGCTGGGACTACAGGCGCCCGCCACCACACCAGGATTCCCCAATCTTAAAACGGCTGTATCTGCTGATGCTTTTCCCTGTTTTATACAAAATTAATGTTCTGTCCATCTTCTTTAGAGCTGCGAACATCAAAGAGAGATCATCTTAAAGGATAATATAAATTCTGTGACAGGACTTTGTTGTCACTTATAATTAAGTATGACCTAAAAATTTAATCTTTTTATGAATAAGAAGCAATTCTCATAATTTTTCCAAAGTTAATTAAAGATCAATTGTTCCACACAAAATACATATAAATGATCAAACTTTGAGCTTCCTAGCCAAGAACAAAACTTAAGCTTTAAAATTTTTGGAATAAAATATGCTCTTTAAAGGCTTAGCAAACTGTATCTTCAATTTTCAAAAAATTAACATTGGTATAATTTAAGAAGAAAATAAAGGAGCAAATAATATTGCAAATAAACTCTAATAAGAAAAATAAAATGAATCAACAATTAGTAAAAATTATATGGGATAATTATTTGGAAGAATATTAGCCAAGATAATTTCAAATTCAAGAAAAAAGGAACACCTTGTTTACATAAATGTATCTTTTGATTTTTAAAATAAATTCATTGTTCATATTTATCCATTTTATAATTATAGCCCTATTTTATGAAATACAGAGATATAAGATTATGTTTCTCTTAATGTTCAATTGTATAACATCTCTCGGTGTACTGTCTGACATTTTAGAAACAAAAACTAATCAACATTCTAGAAGGCAGCATTATTATAGGCCAGATGAGAAAGAAAGAGTAGGACTGTTATCAATGGACCCTTAGAAAAATTCCGGTTCTAATATTCCAGTGCACTGTCTGTATCTTCAGCTGGAAAACTGAGTTTTCAATGTATCCCTAATACTACTAATATTGCATGATATGGATATAGCTACCTGCTTTAATAACAGTACTTCTAGTTCAGACCATTCCTAATTAGAAAGCTGCCTATAGTTAAATAGTTCTAATCTGTGTTACTTCATAGTTATAAATATTTTATTCGAAAAATTACATCTCATTTGTTGTAATTATTTCCTTACACATACATTTTCTTCCTATGAGATATATGTAACACAATTTCTATCTAAATAGATTCCTAGAAATGGAACTATCTCTATGTGAAGTATCTCTAAATTATTTCTCACATGGTTATTCCTTAATTAAAACAGATATTCAGGCCGGGTGCGGTGGCTCACGCCTGTAATCCCAGCACTTTGGGAGGCCAAGGCGGGCGGATCACGAGGTCAGGAGTTCAAGACCAGCCTGACCAACATGGTGAAACCCTGTCTCTACTAAAAACACAAAAATTAGCCGGGCATGGTGGTGCATGCTTGTAATCCCAGTTACTTAGGAGGCTGAGGCAGGAGAATCGCTTGAACCCGGGAGGCGGAGGGTGAGGTGAGCTGAGATTGCACCACTACATTCCACCCTGGGCAACAGAGTGAGACTCCGTCTCAAAAAAAACCCAAAAAACCCCACAGATATTCATTACCTGTTAAATGAGTTTTTATAAAGCATCATAACAAAGAATTTTCCCTGGATACTTACAGTTCCAGGGCGAGGATATGGAATTCTGCCCTGATAGGAAATCAGCTGATGATTGGGCCCTTCTTTGTGGGCAAAAGGCCCATTAAACACAGTCTGTATATCAGATAAATGATACACACACACGGCTGATCCTTTGAAAACTGAGCTAAAAAAGAAAACAGAAAAAGGCATTTTCAAATTTTTAAAATTAAAATACAATTTAAAAAATATATGGTAAAATTTATGATAAAAAGTTAATATAATCCACCATAGAAAAGTTAAATGTTATCGAACACATGTGAAAAGCTGGAAAACTTTGAAAAAAGATATTGATACATAAAGCATTACAATACTCAATTCATCCATGGAGTTAGTAGACAATAAGTTATAGTAAAGTCCTTTTCAATGTTTCCAAAATACAGGACAACTCAAAAAAGTTTCTAACCAGTTTAACTTAGCAGCAAGAAGGTATACTGATGATTTTATTTAAAAATATTAATTTGAATTCCAAATCACTATCAATATAACCTATCACAATTTAACTCAAAGAAATGAATCTCATTAATAATTGAACACCATATCTTTTTGTGTTATGATTATTTTAATATGAGAGTGTTCTCACATGGTATCCTGAATACTAGTTGGAGAAGTCTATGTTGTCATGGTTTAGGTACTTCCCTGTTGGTCACAGAACAAAAAACAGGGGCCCAAAAATGATTCATTAAACCATCTTTAGTCAATGACACCTCAAAAAATTTGTTTGAATCTTTAGTAAGAAATATTTCCATTGTCCTATGGCAGGTTGGCTGAAATCAGTGTTTCTCTGACTCACATATTTATTTCAAATTAGACGTCTAATGAAAAAAGGTGCATTCCCATAAAAACAAGTAAGACACATTGTTAATCATTAGTATCAATAGGCAGAATGATGATTTTGAATTTTTTGATATTAAAGTTACAGGTATTGGAAAAAACAAAACGAGAAAAATAGTTTTATTGAAAACAACATTTTCTTAAGAATTTGATTTTTTTCTTTGTTCAATTCTTTGTGAGTTAAATCAAGACTACTTAGAACAGGAGTTAAACACATCCTTAAAGACATCTTTTTAGACATCTTGTGGGGCAACTGCAAATATTTAAAAACAACTTCCTTGTAAATTTCTTTTTCTTTGAATAGCTCATTGCAGTTTACAATTATACTATGTTTTTCCCATTAAAAAAACAGCTAAAACCTTTAGATTTTTGCTTTGCAGTTGATTGTCTAATCAAAGGGATCCATTATCTTCTACAGTGGCTGAGTTAACAGCTTAACTCTAAGGAATATGCCTACTATAAAATTAATAAAGAAAAATATGAGCAAGATAAAAAAAGATTTTTTATCTTGAAATACATACTTTAATTAGCTTGGGCATCCCAGAGAAGTGAGAAAACATTAAACTAATTTTCAAATACATAAAATAATCTCATATAGAATAAGAAAATTGGCCGGGCACGGTGGCTCATGCCTGTAATCCCAGCACTTTGGGAGGCCCAAGTCAGGCGGATCACGAGATCAGGAGTTTGAGACCAGCCTGACCAACATGGTGAAACCCTGTCTCTACTAAAAATAAATAAATAAATAGAAAAATTAGCTGGGTCTGGTGGCACATGCCTGTAATCCCAGCTACTTAGGAGACCGAGGCAGAAGAACTGTTTGAATCCAGGAGGCGGAGGTTGCAGTGAGCTGAGATCATGCCATTGCACTCCAGCCTGGGCAGCAGAGTGAGACCCCATCTTAAAAAAAAAAAATGGCCGGGGGCAGTGGCTCATGCCTGTAATCCCAGCACTTTGGGAGGCTGAGGCTGGCGGATCACGAGGTCAGGAGATCAAGACCATCCTGCCTTGAACATGGTGTAACCCCACCTCTACTAAAAATACAAAAAATTAGCCGGGCGTGGTGGTGGGCGCCGGTAGTCCCAGCTACTTGGGAGGCTGAGGCAGGAGAATGGCATGAACCCCAGAGGCGGAGCTTGCAGTGAGCCGAGATCGCACTACTGCACTCCAGCCTGGGCAACAGAGCGAGACTCCATCTCAAAAAAAAAAAAAAAAAAGAAAGAAAAAGAAAATTGGTTCATTGTTTTGTCAGGTTCTAAATAGTCATCACTTTACTTCAGAAGTAAAAAGTATTTTTATAGAAATGCCTAATTGTTTCCAGCTTTCCTAAGGTATAATTGGTATACAAAAAAATACTTTACACAATTAATTAATAGTATACAATGTGGTAAGTTTAGACATATGTATACACTTGTGTTACTATCACTACAATCCAGGTGATAAACATTTATTACCTCTGATAACAGCAACCAAAAAAAATGCCAAAAGTTTTATTTGCTCACAAGTGCTCAAATTATTTTATTGAAAAAATCATGTATTTTTTCCTACATTATAATTCATTATTTTGATTTGTTTGATAAAAATATCATGCAATCATTACAAATACTCTCTACAAAAGTATGTGGAAAGCATTAGTTTAGCTCCAATATATTTTGGTAATCAGGCAAAAGTAAATAAAATGGAAGGATTACATCCCAAATGACATGTAAAATTAAAAGTTGCAGAGAAGAATGCTTTTATAATAATTACTGTTACTCCATGAAGTTTATTGTTTAACTCATAAAATGTAACTGTTGAATAATTACCTTGATGTTGTAAAAATGCCATACACTAGTGTTGTCCTCGGGTTATCAGTTTCCAGCAGAAACACATCCTCTATAAAAAGGAAAATATTCTTTTAAAGTTTCTAAATATTAACTTCTTTGTTTTGAAAAATTTACCCTAAGAAAATAATTTCAACTATGAAAAGTACTCTGCAAAAAGATATTCCTGTACCATTATGGTAATTTGGAAACAAGTAATGATAGAAACACTAAATTAAATTAAATTAATACAGATACTAATGGAATTTATGAAAATTTTGTATCCTTGTGAAAACCATGCTAGTAAAATAATATTATGGGGAAAAAGTACAATGATATATTTCATAATATGGACTAGAACCATATTAACCTTAAAAATATCCATCAGAATATAAGAAAAAGATTAACAGTGAGTGTTACAAGAGGCAAAGCTGTAGAAATATTCTGGTGCTTCTTTCTAAATATCCTTTAATGTTAATATATTACTGTTTTAATTAAAAAAATACAAATCTCAATTTCTTTTTGATCTAATCTTAGGAGTTGGAAGATGGAATAAAACTTTTTCACGGTAACTCATCTTACCATCAAATAGAACTTTTTGTGGCATATGGTCAAAATTGCTAGTGATACTTTTATTTAATGATAGCTCCTCTAACAAAAAGATATTTAAAGTATATTAAGGCAAAAACAAAAGTATGCACAGTGAAGTGATAAATAACAGAATATGAAAGTAGATTTCTGATAGAAAACTCCAATTAATAATCAATTGCCATGATTATATGAAAGGCCCAGACATAGTGACAATCTTGCTAACAGAATTATTACTGAGAAACACAAAGAAATATGTATTTATTTTAAATTAAAAATGAATTTAAATGACCTCATAAGCAATAAATTTATAACCACTCAAACAACAAATTAACAAACACTAGTCCTTCCATATGTGAATAAAGGCTGACAATGTCTAGCTCTCCCTAAAAAAAAAGAAAGACTGAAACATAAAATATATTCCCAAACATTCAGGGGAGTAGAATGAGCAAGTAGCCTGTTTCACAAAATGATACTTAGAACTTTTCTCTAGAAAAGCTTATCTAGAAACTTTTGTTCCATAATCAACATAATCGTTTTTGAGAAGAACGATATAGTTCATAACTATTATAATTGGTAAATTTTTTCCAAATGGTAACACAGATTTATAACTTATCACCTGTCTCAAAATCTGAGAATGACCATTATGTTACATTCTAATGAATTAAGATGAAAGAAAAGTCATTTATAAATGACATTTAGTAAATATGATGTGCCCTGGGATATTCAGATTAAAAAAATAAAAAAAACTGTTCCTTGGCAGAGGGAATCAGACTGTCAGTCCTTATTCGACCTGGAAAGTGTAAGCCTCCTCATATCACATTGAGAATATCTAATCTCAGAGTCACCAAGCAGAACTAAGAAGGGAACACGAGTCTCCAAATTTCTACTCTGACACTTTTTTCCATCCAAACTCTATCCTGTCCATTAGCTACAATAGTAAAAATATATAGCTGTATTTTCACACAAAATCAGAATATTAGATATTCTAATATACATGAAATAAATATTCATTTATAAAAACACAAACATATCATTACCTATACACAAATTATACAAGTTACACCCCCAAACACACACATTCATTCATATATTATGGTGAATTCAATGAGCTAAATGTTTCAGCAGTGCACTCATGGGCGTAACAGATTACAAAATACTTAAGAAAATTTATGAACAGTATCTAGATAATTATTTTAAATTAGCATATTATTTATGCTGAAAATATGGAAAGTACATCTTCTTTTGAGACCTTATTTAAATATATAAACTTTACAAGCCTTCTTTCAGAAGCATTTTTCAATCTCATATGTATGTACCTAATTCATCAAAGTGTGTTTCTGGGCCGTCTTCATCTGTTACCGAGCACACCAGCCTCGCCTTTAAGAAAGTGGTCCACTTGTTGACAAGGCTACGCAGTCCACCAGTGTCATTCTAAAACCATTTTGTAAACATAATTCAGATTGCTTAAGTAAATATTGAAGCACATTAAAAATTCGACTTGTACTGTAGTTGCTTGGAGGATGAAAATCTGAAGAATGGATATGTTAACCACTTCTGCACATCAATTGTCAAAGAGGAATATTTATGACTTATAGTATTTTATATGATAGTTATACTATTATTCTCTTATAGCATGATGTCAGCTGAAAATACATTTATTTGATAAATGTATGACATAATTATTTCTAATTTTAACAATGTACAATGGAAGTATTTATATAATGTTATAGAAAATAGATCATTTAATCTGCCTTTCCTTGATAATTTATTGTCTTCAATTTGAACATAAATTATTATACACAGTGAGTTTTGCAGATTGTGGTCAGGAGAGTGATTATATCTTTACACCAAATGGTCCCCAACAGTTTTACATTCACTCCTTCATTTATCCACATTATCACATAATTTTCAGTATTTCTAATCTGATGCCTAATTATACATTATAAGGAGAAATGGCATTTGGATCATTCACAAATAGTCTCCATTGAAGACATTTTTTTCCTGTGTCCAAAGGCCTTTTAGCCCTTCTGCTGACTTCGCTGCCTTGTTGCAAATGACTGAGAAACAGTTGAGCTCCATGATCAGTGGAGTATTATAATATATAAACTATTTTAAACACTAAGCACTTTAAGTAACATTTTTTCACAAAGGATGCTAATCATAAATAAGTCAGGATAAGTCTGTAAAACTCTATTACAAATAGGACATCACAAATTTTCTTGTGTTGCTATGTATACTTATTGTTTCTACACAAGAACATTTTGGTTACTGTTTTTAATTAGAATTTTATTAAAGCTTTTCTTAATTTTCACTATTTATAAATGGTTCCTTAATAATCATCTCTTACTGAGATATTTACTGTATTTTATTGACAACAATCAATTTCTTTAGGTAATATACAATTTAGCTATTTGTTTGAATACCAATGCATTAAATAAATACGTGAAAATTTGTCAGAAGTGTTTATTTGTTCAAGAACACAAACAAAATATTTTCTTGAATTAAGATTTTTACTAAAATAGGGTATGTTTATCTCATATAACTTATTGAGGGTCAGAATTTGGGTTGGGGTTATAAACACTATATTCAATATAAAATGATGAATATTAAATATAATAATGATGATGAATAAATGTTACATTAAATGCTTCCCTCAATATTTTATTTATTTGTAATGGTTGATAATAAAAGCATGGAGATAAACCATAATTTGAATTTTTTGGTCTTTCTTCAAATCAGAACAGCATTAATACTTACAGGACATATTCGAGCAATCATGGAATGAATCTGTTTTGTGCTCCTGTTATTGTCAGTCAGTTTTTCTTTGAAGAAGAAGTACACCTTAGCATCATTTGGATCAGTACCATCTGGGATGACATGTGCATCTACAAACATAGGTTCTAGAAAAAAATGTAAAAGACTAGGTATATATTCATGATGAAAATCCATCTTCTGTCATCCAAGTGGACCACAGGCAGATGCCTCCCCCATCTTTGGTAGAAAAAAACAATTCAGCGTTTACAGGCACATTTCTAAAAGCAGTAATTGCATTCACACACCATGCCACATTTGGAATGTCAAGTACCACAGGAAGTGCAGGAAATGTGAAAATTATTTGTGCACCAATGAGTTTCAAAAAATTGAAAAACTTTTCTACCAGCTATTTCCTAGGGAATCTGATGGCTGTTTTATTGAAAAAAATATTTATTTTTCAAAGTGTGTTTTTCAATCTAGCACGTATAAACTCAAATTTGTTGAAGCAGAATGAGGAGTTGGAAGTCCAAGCTCTGAAAAACATGATTTTTCTTAAAATGCAACATACGAAATGAAGGGGAAACTTTTCAAGGAAAAACAGCATCATTAGTCATTTGGAGACATACAGGGTTTCCTTATTTCAAGAACAAAACAACTTTTAGAATATTCTATTTCCAGATGTACTGGAGGAATAATCTGAAGAAGTAAATGAACAATCAATGCTTTCTTGTGCTGGCCTATCAGTGAAATAGGATGCTTCACTGTGGTGATTCATGCTTAACTCTGCAATGTTAAATGAATTGCCACATTTAGGGTCAGCTAAAAATTTTCTCCAGGGTGAAATGACAAGAATCTTCGTTTTTTGTTTTTTGTTTTTTTTTTTTTTATTATACTTTAAGTTTTAGGGTACATGTGCACATTGTGCAGGTTAGTTACATATGTATACATGTGCCATTCTGGTGCGCTGCACCCACTAACTCGTCATCTAGCATTAGGTATATCTCCCAATGCTAACCCTCCCCCCTCCCCCCACCCCACAACAGTCCCCAGAGTGTGATAAATTGCTCTAAACAACAGCAATTGATTGGAATAATACGGTAAACCAAATGAGCACCTTTTTTGATGTGAATTCCATATGACTCCAAGAGCTGGAGGCAACTGAATATGGATAATCATAGTTATCATTCCTATGATTTCTACTGAATATTAGTCCATTTATGAGAAAATACATACCAGTTTCGTAATTTTAGAATCTAAGTATAAAACAAAAAGAGAGGCCCCGGCTATACTCTGTTCATTGCATCTAAATGTCATACATTTGGGATAATTTTTAGATTTGGTATTGTTAAAACATACAAGCAGATTAAATGAAGTAAAAAGCACATTTAATTGCAATATGTTACAATTAAACAACTGGAGAAGATGCTTGGGTACTAAAATATAAATTATCACTGTCACTTTTATTTATTCATATTCATATGATAACTGTAGGATGATTAATAGAAATAAAGAATCGAAATATGGACTATGAGCTATTCAATTGTTTATTTTCCCCGAATATTTTAAATCATAGAGTACAGAATTACCATTATTCATGTAATAGCCTGATATTTTAGTTTTTAACCATTTTCCCTAGTTGTTAGGATAGAATTAAATAAGTTAGTTTAACACGATACTAAAAAATAAATGCATCAAATGCTTTCTTACCACTTAGCCATTTGGAATTATGTTGATCAGTTCTGACCGCATTCCTCTTGGTTAAACTTCGAAAAATAGCAGCATCTGTCCCCATGAAATCTATATACATTCCAGAGAAAAGCTCCTCATCTATGAAAAAGAAAACATCAATGAAATGTAAAATTTTAAAGCTATTTTGAAATTCTAGGTGAGTTTATTTATTAGGAGATCACCACAGGTATTACAGTGCTATGATAATTGGTTATAACCAAATATTAATTGGTTTGCACTGTCCAGCAAATCAATAAATTTTATAAATTTTAATCTTTTCTCATTATTGCCTGAATGATAATTACTATGTTTTTTAAAAAATCAAACCTCAAAACAACTTTATTCTATGTAAAAGTGAAAGTTCCTCTACCTGTACTTAATTATACTATATATTAATTTTTATATAGAGTCTATCAGAAATGGCAGACATATAATAGATAACAAAATAGCTTAACTGTTTACCTATAATACATTTAAAAGAAAAACACTGTAAGAGTCAGAAAACATGGTTTCTAACTTTGGTAATCCCTAACAAGCTGGTAACTAGTGCTAAGCTATTGAACATCTGGAGTCTCAACCTTCTAATCTACAATGTATGGGAATTAGATTATGATCTTAAAAGTTCTTAACACATATTAAAATTTCTAATATCATCCTAAATGGATTGAATATAATAGTTTTAAGAATTATTATTATGACATGACAAGGAGGCCACATTATAACTGTCAAAACATTATCAGTGACTAAAAAATGTAATCACTAAAAGTATATATTTTGATCTTTAGTGCTAGAAGTTTCCTGGTAAGGTAAACAAAGTGCTATTTTTTCAACTGCAACTCAGCCATAAAAATAGAATACGATAAGAAAGAAAAGATACTTAAAATTAAATAAATTTTCACTATTAACAGAATCAGATGTGTTAATCTATATATACATAACATTCAACATTTACCTTATTGTTTGAAGATCCATATTACTTTTCATCTAGTAAGGAGCAGTAAGCATTGAATTGGTAACAAACGTGACCCCTGAGTATAAAACAGTAGCTAAATATCTATTATAAAAAGCATGAAATTTATCAGCCTGGCCCACTGAACTGCCTTGCAGCTGCGTTCCTTGACTGTTGTTCTAGGATTACTCCCTGGGCTACCTTCAGACTGTGGTCATTTTGGCAGGATTGGAACATTTCAAAGTACTCTAAGCTCACTGTTTAGTAATAAGCAGTACCAGTCAGCCCAGCATTGAATGGAGAATGGAATGTATCTAATATGTGCTCGCCAGGTTATGAACTGGACCCCCTACCAGTTAGCAAGCTGGTGTGGCGGGCATTTTGTTGCTCAGCTCTGCTTCGTAGTAGGGGTTCTAGGCCCATGGAAACAGATTATAGGGAGATAACAAAAATATGTATGAAGGCTTTTTTTTTTCTTTACCATTTTAGCTTCTTTAAAATTCTAAGAACATTTGTGAGGCTTATATACACACAGATCTAGCTATTAAATTGTGGCAACTTTGTAAATAATTATTTCACATTTTTGTATATTCAATTAACCATTAAACTGTGGATTATACATTCCTGCTGTTCAACAGATTGATTGGCACAGCTATCAATTGTCATATCTGTTTTCAAGCAGAAAAAGAAAAAAGATACTAAGAAGTTTGTGTATGGCAGAGAGGGCTAATTCTAATCCTACTTCATACCACCTTATTAGTCATGTCTCAAACATTACATAAGCCTGCACATCTAATTGGCTTCATTTCCTATCTTAAATTCGCAGTAATTTTAACAGCAAGTTAGGAACTTTCTGCTTCATTTTATATCAATAAGAAATTTTTGATTAATGTCACTTTGGTAACAATCTTGAGAGGATTTTTTGCATGACTTTATGCAGAAATAAACTTGTGCCTTTTAACTTTATTTCAAAAACATTTTGCTTTCCAACTGTATTTCTACTGACCAGAAAAATTTCATAAAGTTTATGCAGGCTCTTTAAAAGATAACATCTGACTTCGTTGTTGCCTACAGCAGTGACTGAAAATAGCAAAAGCACACTGAACTTGCACAACTACATCATGAAATTTGGAATTCTAATTCTTCAGGTTTCTGGTCATTTAATAGATATAAATATCTTAACCAATCTTTGCTTTTATTAGCGCACTGCGCTTGAATGGAAATGATAAAGCACTATTACATGGTTAAGGGAGATGACCACACAAATCACAGGAGGTAATTTGAGAGGGATAATCAATTGGATGAATAAAATGGTAACTACAATCTTATAAAGCTTTTTGTTCTTTTTACTGTCAGTTTTTAAGGTAAGCAAATTGTTTAGTGACTTTCATTTGATTACAAAATGTAAAGTTACTCAAATGTTAAAAGTAGTATAGGAACATGAGCATAGGAATTCAACTCTCAGGTCCTTGAAAAACAAAGAAGGCCAATGTCTAACTCCTATTTTGGAAACAAATCCAATTCTCTAAGGGCAAGACTATTAAATGACTTAAGACAATTTAGCAAGAAAATTTATAATGCCTTGTTCTAATCCTTATTATTCTAAAGAATATTCAATGAGATAAAACTCTAGTAGCAGCTATGTGAACAGGTCCTTGAGGTTTATTTTTGCAGCATTTAAAAGGAAACAAATGAAAACTATATATATATTTAATTACTATCAAATACACCACATGGTTTCTGAAGATGAATAAAATTTTCTTCCTAATGGAGAAAAGAATTTCCAAAACGCTGCTTCTATTAAATATTTGGAAACATGCCTTGCATAGGTCATAATTAGATAACTTTGTAGTTTCAAAGCTAACTTTATGTCCTAAATGATATACTTTTGGCTCCTCCCTGTCCGACTTGAACGCCGATATTCAAGCAATTCACTGAATAACTTCCAAGATTTACCTGTCTTAATGTAATTTCCAGATATGAGAAAGAAAGATGAGTTATTTATTTAAATGAATCAAAGCAAGCATTTTGAACACAATTATTATTTTTTACCTGTTCTATGGTTGAAAGATGAAATTTTAATGCTGACAATACATTAAAAAAAAGCAAAGAGGAAAAGACATCTACTACACGTATGACATACTAAAATCCAACATTTGTTACTTGGTCAACACATGACAACTCAGAGACAGAGTTTCACTCTCGTTGCCCAGGCTGGAGTGTAATGTCGCGATCTCGGCTCACCACAACCTCTGCCTCCCAGGTTCAAGTGATTCTCCTGCCTCAGCCTCCCGAGTAGCTGGGATTACAGGTGCACGCCACCACGCCTGGCTCATTTTTTTGTATTCTTAGTAGAGACAGAATTTCTCCATGTTGGTCAGGCTGGTCTCGAACTTCCAGCCTTCGGTGATTCACCCACCTCGGCCTCCCAAAGTGCTGGGATTATAGGCATGAAGCACTGTGCCCGGCTAACTCAGACATATTTTTAAAGTGTCTCAATCAAAAGAGAACGTCGTTTAAGTGAGTCATAGAAAGGTATTCAATGACTGAGGTTTAAAAATTGCCTTGTCAATGTGTGGATCATTAAGCAATTAGGCCCGCTGCTTAACTGATATTTTGTGTAAAGTGAAAAAATGAAAAAAATAGCTTTATTACCATCTCCTTTTTGGCATAGCAATTTTTAGACAATCCACAGAGAATGGACTTGACTAACACGTGCACTTTGTTCATCTTTCCTTTGAAAAAAAACCCCTTTAACCATTTCTAAAAGATTACTAAAACACAGGAGTGCAGACATCTCTTTGACATACTGGTTTCAATTCCTTTGGATATATACCCAGAAGAGGAAATGCTGGATCATATGGTGATTCCATTTTTAGTTTTTGGGGGAATGTTCATACCATTTCCCAAAATAGCTGTACTAATTTACATTCCCACCAACAATGTACACAATTTCCTCTTCTCCATATCCTTCCCAACGCTTGTTATCATTTTTATTTTTGATAATAGCCATTCAAACAGGTGTGAGGTGGTATTTCATTGTCTATACTCCCATGTTCATTTCAGCATTATTCACAAAGCTAAGACATGGAAGCAACCTAAGTGTTCATCAACATATGAATGGATTTTTAAAAACATGGTACATATATACACGATGGAATACTATACGGCCTTAAAAAAGAATGAAATTTTGTCACTTATGACAACATGGACGGAACTGGAGGACATTACACTAAGGGAAATAAGCCAGGCACAGAAAGACAAACAATGTATGATCTCACTTACATGTGGAATCTAAAAAAGTTGATCTCATAGAAACAAGAGGGTAGAAAGGTTAATTATCAGGGTCTGGAGGACAGAGGGAGGGGCAAAAAAAAGATGTTTATCCAAGGAATAAGTTTTAGTGATCTACTATACTGCACAGTGACCATGGTGACAGTAAATCAAATTTATTGTGTATTTCCAAATTGCTTAAAAATAGATTTTTA
This sequence comes from Gorilla gorilla gorilla, assembly GCF_029281585.2. Lineage (NCBI taxonomy): Eukaryota > Metazoa > Chordata > Mammalia > Primates > Hominidae > Gorilla > Gorilla gorilla. The sequence continues at coordinate 107,954,182 of NC_073230.2, read as the reverse complement.
ACATTCTCACCACAAAAAAATACGTGGGTGAGGTAATGGATATGTCAATTGGCTTGACTGAATTCTTCCATTATGTATACATAGATCAAAACACCACACTGTATCCTATAAATATATACAATTATTATTTGTCAACTAAAAACAAATAAAAAATAATGAAAGGTAAAGAAAAAAATACTAAAACATGAGAAAAAGTGGATGTAGTTAATACTACAAACAATTACAGAAAACATTGAAAACTACTTTTTGATAATATATAAGTATATATATACCACTTATAAAAAATGCTTGGCCTACTCTGGGAATGACAAAACTGTCATAAGTTACATGCTTATTATTTAATCATAAATATTCTTACAAATGAGAAACTGAACTCTCTATTTCTCAGATCACAACTTTCTTCGTATTATTTTACTCACATACTATCATCCACACAACCATCAAGAACAGGCATACCATGTCAAGCTAATTTTCCATGTTATTTTATGTTTAATCCTCCCTCTTTTGTTGTCTACTTACTGATCATAACAGACACCGTGTTCACGTTGGGGTTGAAAGAGCAGCGTCCTTTTCCAGATTCACACTTGGAGTCAATCATGAAAACTTGGTCCTTTATTGTAGATAAAATTTAAAATGTAGCAATGATAACTTATTTAGTGAAGACAATTGCTCATTAGTAAAACAAAGCATCGTTAAAATTAATATGCCTTTTAGTTGGTTGCTTATTATGCCTTCCAATTTACTTCATTAAGATTTACTCAAACTATGAGAAGAATCGATCGGTAATTACAAGCTAACCTCAGCAGGGCTAGCTCTCTTTCTATTACACTCCCCAGAAGCTGATCCAAGAAGTCGTTCTCCTCAAATCAACATCAGCAAAAATCACTTGAAAACCAAGTATTATTATAAATCTCAACTAGATGTGTCGAACATCAGCCAAAAGAAGAAAACTGTCCACAGAGGAACAATCTATGTAAGGACTATACTATTGTCAAAATAATTAAGATTTTTTTAAAAATAGCATTTTATGTTACTGTTTAATTTTATCATATAAAGCATTGTACAAGATTCAACAAAATAATTCATAATTCATATTTAAAATGTGTCATTTACTCATGACTTTATTTAACAAAAATTCACTGAGCATCTGCCATGTACCAGAAACTGACTAAACACTGGGGATACTGCAAACAAAATACACTAAAATCTTTGTCCTCAAGTAATTTATAACCTAGTAAGAAAGGTAATAAATAATTAAAATATGGAATATGTTAGATAGTGCTTGCTACTGAGAAGGAAAGTTAAGCAGGAAAAGGGAAGAGAGAAGACTATAGATTGGGGGCAATAGATTCAATGGTTTTAGCCTCACCAACAAGAAATATATTGTCAGTATAAATATGCACCTTTTTCTCACATAAAGTTAGTACAAGCCCCCTACCAAAATTCAAAGTAAAAAAAAAAAATGACCATTTTAATAAGGTCAAATAAGATGATAAGGAATCTTAATTATCGAGCTAAGACTTTTGAAAGTTATCCTGAAAGAAATATGAAGTCAATAATATTTTTGAGTGTGGAAATGGAAAGATCAAAACCTTGCCCTAGAAAGTTGGACTTTATCTTGAGCTTTAAGAAGATTGGGAATGAAATGTATAAAAACAGACACTGCATTCAGGAAAATTGGTTAGTTTCCTATTACAAGAGTCCAGGGATTAGGAGGTAATAATCTGACATGTCATGTTTTCAGTGGTCAAGGTAAGAGCAGCAGAGATGTAAGAAAATTTATATAGTAGCAATCAACAGAGGTTGGCATCAGTTATAATTCAGTGGTTCTAATTTCATTGTACTTGTTGTCCTTTTCACATTGCCTCCACACCCTGAAAGGATACATTTATTACATTCCCTGTACATGCCTCCAAACTACTGTTTTGTAAAAGGTAACCTAAAAAGGTAAATCCAAACAACTATATATTTGTGATAATCAATCACAACCAATTTCTAATTGATCATACTCAGGAAAACAAAGATGATTCTAAAGTTTTGACTCCTTGAAAAAATAAAGCTAGTACATAGTTGAGTTTCTATACTACTGCAGGACCTCCCTAAACATAATAGAGAATAATAGAGCCTAAAAAGAATCACAGTCCTCCAGCCTAAAAAGGTTCTTTCTGAGCATCCTAAGATCTTCATCAATGAAGTCACTCTACAGGTGATGAAAAAATATGACTTGTCCAGAAGACCATGTAGTTAAAGGGTGATAATAGCACAATTTGAATTCAGTCTCCTGACTCCTAGTGAATCTGATTTCCAAAAGATCTTCATTCATATAACCACTAAACTAAATCAATAATCATAAACCAGAAGAAAAACAAACAACAAAAAAATAGTAAGCCTTGTTGCGGTTCTAGAGCTGGAGACTGATTTGACCAAATAAGTGAGAGTTCGTCTTGCAGGAATTGGTAAGGTTGTTTAGGTACCATTTGCTCTCAACTGACCTACTCCTACACTGCACAGCACTCTAGATCTAGATCTTGTCACCACCAGGAGCAGATGTGGTCTACCTAATAACTATCTCAAGCACCCTGAAATAATTCTTAAAACTTGTCTCCTGAGAACTCTTCTCTGCTTCTCCCCAGTTCGTTAGGCTTTTCTCTTTTTGACTTTGTTAACAGGTTAGATTGCATGTTTTTTTTGGTGTTGTTGTTTGTTTGTTTGTCTTTTAAAGACAGGGTCTAGCTCTATCACCTGGGCTGAAGTGCAGTGGTGCGATCTCGGCTTACGGCAACCTCCACATCCCAGGTTCAAGCGATTCTCATGCCTCAGGCTCTGGAGTGGCTAGGACTACAGGGAAGCACCACCACGCCTGGCTATTTTTTTGTATTTTTTTTTTTTTTTTAATAGAGACGGGGCTTTCGCCATGTTCCCCGGGCTGGTCTAAAACTCCTGGGCTCAAGTGATCTGCCCGCCTTGGCCCCGCAAAGTGCTGGGATTACAGCCATGAGCCACTGTGCCTGGCCAGATTCCATTTTTAATTTCAATAAATTTTTTAATTTCAATAAATTTTGACACAACATTCGATTCCTTGAATGTATGACTTTTTTCACTGCATCCACACCCTAAAGGAATACATCTATCTACATTCTCCATACTTGCCTCCAAACTACTAAACATTTTGTAGAAGGCAACCTAAAAAAGTAAATTCAATACATTACAGATTTGTGATCACCAACCACAAGTGGATCCCCTACAATGTACAGTGGCCTTTCAAAGATTCTCTTATCACAACTGGTTCTGTCATCAAAAATTTCAGGCCTTTGCCACTAAAGTCAAATCCTGATTTTTCTGATCCCCTAACTTATTCTCAACTCACATTATTGCTACTTTGCAGAGAAAGCAAAGCCCTTAAATGATATATCTTCAACTCCTCACTACTAAACACACAAATATCATATTATATTTAGTAATGTAATATTATATTGATATATCCACTAATACGTGAGACTAGTTCTCTTATTTTGAGGCCAATTCTTTGGACTTCATTGCTTTGGATTTCATCTTATCTCATCTTTTTAGGTACCTCAGATTTCCATTATTCCTTGTGTTTCTTTGATACATACTTTCATCTTAATAATTGGAGCCTTTATGCCATTATTTAAACAACCCCTTCAGCTCCCATATACCATTCTCCTTATAAACCACACTTCTCAGGGAATTACGTACATCCTCACCACCATTTTCTGACTTGTCATTTTATTTTCAATCCACTTTAATTCAGCATCTAACGTCAATTATTGCATTGAAACACTTATTGATAAGATCTTTAATGACAATTATGGTACAAAACTCAGTGCTTATTTTTTAGACCTCATTTTACTCGGATTCTCAATGGCACTTGGAATTGTTGAAAACTTCTATGTTTTTACAATGACTTATTTTTATTTCCCAGAACCAGCATAGTCTTTTTTCCCCTCCCCTCTTTCTCTGCCTGTTCCTTTTTTTTTTTTTATCTTTTTTTTTTTTTTCTTTAAGACAGAGTCTCGCTGTGTCGCCCAGGCTGGAGTTCAGTGGCCGCGATCTCGGCTCACTGCGAGCTCCGCCTCCCGGGTTCACGCCACTCTCCTGCCAGCCTCCCAAGTAGCTGGGACTACAGGTACCTGCCACCACGCCCGGCTAATTTTTTGTATTTTTAGTAGACATGGGATTTCACCGTGTTAGCCAGGATGGTCTTGATCTCCTGACGTCATGATCCGCCTGCCTCGGCCTCCCTAAGTGCTGCGACTACAGGCATAAGCCACCGCACCCAGCCCTGTCTGTTCTTTTTTTTTTTTTTTTTTTATGGAAATTTTTTTTTCTTTTTTTTTTTATTATACTTTAAGTTTTAGGGTACATGTGCACATTGTGCAGGTTAGTTACATATGTATACATGTGCCATGCTGGTGCGCTGCACCCACTAACTCGTCATCTAGCATTAGGTATATCTCCCAATGCTATCCCTCCCCCCTCCCCCCACCCCACAACAGTCCCCAGAGTGTGATATTCCCCTTCCTGTGTCCATGTGATCTCATTGTTCTTTTTAGGCTTGTTTGTAAGTTCATGTTCCTCTAATTGGCCATTAAAGTTAGGAGACCCTCAAGTCTCAACCACAGTCATTCTTTTCTTTTTACTCTATACTTTATCTCCCTCTCTGCATAATTAAATCCACACTTTTCTTGGGCTCCAGTTACTCTTATAAAACAACGACTCACACGTGTATATACTCAGTCTTATATTTAACGGCCTACTTGATATCACTAGTTGGATCTTTCCATGGGATCTCTCATTCAACAGACCAAACTCAGGCTTATAATCTTTACCCTATACATGGTCTCTTCATTCTCATCTCAGTTCATGGCAACTACACAATTAAAGAGGTTGAAAATAACAAACAAGAAGTGTCAGCATTTATATCATTTCCTTTTCCTTATCCAAATCCATCAACATCATCTATACTATTTTATACTTCATACCATTTTATACTCTCTGTCACCATTGCTATCACCGGAGTACAATGATCTCTTTTGTGGTCTTCTATGTCAACTCTCAAACTAATCTCCTACAACTTTTCCACCCCCCACACACCGTGCCACAAATCACCTATTACTTAACACACAAGTGACAACACAATTCTGTTCCTGCCATTTTCTGCTGAAGATTGTTCCAATTTACTTCTCTGTTGACATATAAGTAGCCTTTAAAGCTTTTAAGGTCTTTAAAGCTTTAAAGTAGCTTCAACATGATTTTGATTCTGCTTTTATTCTCATTAAATGAATATTTCTGGATTGAACAATGAGAGAAAATAATAGAGAGTAGATGGTGAAAAATTAAAAAGTAGGCATAGCAAAGTGTCCTATGGTCTCAGACGTCAATAAAGGCAATGAAAAATACAGAGCATGAATGGCGGAATTTAATGTCACAGATCGTTCTAGGAGAAGGGATACAAAATGAGGGAGTCAATTTGTTCACTGAGGAATCTGCCATTAATTAAACAGTTTTAGTTAATGTGTAAGAGTGAAATATTAGAAAGGATGAATAAAGACATAGAGAATAGGAGCACAAAAGCTGGAAATTCAGCCTCCTACTCTGAGAAGCTTAGTAATGAAGTAAAAGAGAAAGGAGAAAATTAGAAAAAAGAAGTCACAGAACCAAAAAAAGGATTTTAAGGGAAAGAAACCCAATCCTTTCTTTAAATGGGCAAAAAAAAAAAAAAAAAATGTAAATGTAGAGGAAAGGGAATGAAGACATAAAACAGAGTGATGAAGGTTATTTATCAAAGAACTTAATACAGAAAATGTATAATTTTTCTTCTGAAACAGAAAAAATCCTACAAAAAGATACTGAAACAGACTAGATTGGTGGCAAATTTCATTCAAAAAGCATAGAGGATAATTTCGATACCTATGACACTCTTGGTCACCTGTGATATTCTTGGTTAGTCTAAGGTAAAGTTATCTGCTTGATAAGGGTCAGGGTCAAGGGAGCTTAATTGGTATTCGGGTGTTGAAACAGATGTTATGAAAACATCTGATGAAATCAAAGATAAGATGTGGTAATATTGCAAGAATTTGCTGCAAAATTAACCAATCACCATTTTTGCTTGATGTTTTATTCATTCATTTAAAGTCATGATTCACTTGTATTGCTTTATCTTTTTCCAGGAACAGAAGACAAGGAGTAAAGACAGTAGACACAGGAGAAGAACCGTGGTTAGGTCTTCATGTAGCAAGGATTCCAGGCTCTTTAGGTGAGTACTGTTGAAATCTCAGAAAGCTCTGAATCAGTCTCGCAAATAATAGAAGAGAAATGGGGTATAACAAAAGCATGTGATGCTCCAAACATGAAGTAGGCTCATCAAATATTCCCCTAGAACCAATGAATATCTATGAAGACAGACCAATGAAGGATGGTAGGTAATGTCCCAGATATAAAACTGAATAATTAAAGTGACTCTGCCAACCTAACTTGGTTCACCTTCTATGCAAAATTAGGTTTGAAGAGATGAAAAATGTCATCTCTTAATAACAATACAAGAGGGTCAGCAGTAAGTATCACCCATGGTCATTACAAAATACAATCTTAGTGATAGAGAAGAATTCTCTCAAAATAAAACTTTCTGCATCACGTGGTCATTTTATGCTAGGAGATCTTTTATCCTAAACTAAAAGAAAACAAATCCATTGTAAGATTGATTAAACTGTGTAGTTCTATATTTACAATATGGCTTTTATACTACAAATATATAAAAGTGATGTTATGTTGAAACTCTCCGACTAGAGTGAACTATCAAGGACTACATTTTATAAAGCTTAAAAATCATAACCCTGTTCATACCTAAATTGGCTCTTAAGATGTTCACGTATTATTTCAGAGATTCATTAATGAAACTGCTTCTCCTTTGAAACGTATCTTTTGAAGTGAGACTAAAGTAGTTCATATTTAGCAAAGTGATTAAAATGTATTCCATGCTGGTTTTCCAAAGGAGATTATTTTTTTGGACAGAATTTCCAATTAAGCTTTGAAGTGCATAGTGGCCAATTCGTACATGGGAAAATAATTTTATTTGAAATCTGTGCTCTGAAAATGGCTATGCTATTGTTGGCCTGTACAGTGACTGCACAGACTTCAGGGAAGTGTCTGACAGATTGCAGACGTCTGAGGCAGTAGTTTATTTAATCAATTGATCACAGGCATGTGGTTTTAATGACAAGCTCAATGCAGCCAACTGTATTCTTCCAAAAAGCATAACTTTACTTTTCCTGTAAGACTTTTAATATTTCATAGCATCTTGAACGACATTAAAAAATGTCTCATTTTGGGGTCAAATTATAATTAGTTATTTTTAAATGACTTTTTATTCATTAAAAGATACTTATGTATAAATTACATGTCTGAAAAACAACTGAAAAAAACATTGTTCAGTCATATTAGAACTAAAATAGATTAATCCTTGTTAAAGGAAAATAAGCTTTAGATCAGTAGACATATTTATTTTTTTCAAAATTCTAATCTCTAAAATCAAATTAAAATATTACTTAAAAACTGGACTTTCTATATTTAAGTTGCATAATACAACCAAACCAAGTTTGAAAATTCAGTTTTTAAAATACTTATGTTAAGTAAAACAACATGTTTGACTAAAAGAATGAGTAGTAACTCTCTTGGTGTAATGTACTTTCCTTAGTCAACAGATGTGCACTGGGATAACAAAGACAGGCTTAAGTAGCACAGGTGAAGTTCAACCAGCCTCATATTTGACTATACATTAGCTATATATTTGACTAGTGTTTAGCAAACATCATACCATAATGCCCCATATCACCTTAACTAATTTAAGAATAAGGCTGGAATAGCCTAATGTAGGATGATGTTGGTCTAAGATAAAAGTATGATTTGTTAATTACACCAAGTTCTTTTCAGCAGACACTTGGCGTCCCACTTTATACATCTTTTACAGACATATATTTATAAAATTTTATTGAATTTGAAAGACAAGAAATTACTTACACTAGATTTGAGAAGGTTAAGTTTATGCTACAATATTTCTATAATTTGGAGCAAATATTATTACTGTATTACATTCAAGTAATCTTGAAATTATAACATTTTTCTTTCATCTTTTACAGCTTTACAAATAAAATAGATATACTAAAAATATACACATATACACTAAAACTATATAGTTGCCTCCAACTAAAAGTATATATATATATATATATATGTATACACACATATATAATACACATAAAAATATATATACATTTTTAGCTGAAGGCAAAAGGTGATACTTCAAGTAACTTGGCAGACAGGAAAAAATATAATATAGTTTGTATTTAAAGGGCATGAAAATATTTTATGAATATTGATATGTCCAAGTTTTTACTCTAAAATACAGTTTCAAAAATCCTTGACACTAATATCAAAACTAAGAATGTTAAATAGTTATACTTACCTCTGATCTCCTCCCTCTGTTCAAGTAAGTACAGACAGGACTGAAAGCGCCACTCCCACAGACATACAAATGTGTGCGATTGAAAGTCTGAATTACACGGACAAAGTTCCCACAGCCGTGCTAAAAGAATCAGTAAATAAGCAGTTAGTAACTCAATGACTTTCATTGTTATTTCAGTTAGCTATGTTAACCTGAGATCTTGTATGATAAGTAACAATGAGGTGACATAAACTTTTGATGTATTAGTCCAGGGCGTCCAATCTTTTGGCTTCCCTAGGCCACACTGGAAGAAGAATTGTCTTGGGCCACACATAAAATACGCTAACACTAACAATAGCTGATGAGCTTAAAAAAAAAAAAATCCCCCCAAAAATCTCATGTTTTTAAAAAGTTTATGAATTTGTGCTGGGCCACATTCAAAGCTGTCCTGGGTTGCATGAGGCCCTTGGGCCACAGGTTGGACAAGTTTGTATTAGGCCATATCTTCGGGGAACTATTAGTATATGTGCACCTCTTAAAGGTAATTTGAGAATACTTATCTAACTTGTAGAAGTACCAAATCAAATATTAAGAAAAACAGTGGCTCAGAAATAGTCAAAACATTATTACAGAAACAGTCACTCAACAAACATTTACTGATTACCTACTATTTGCCAGGGTATAGTCAAATTCTCTGGGCATCCTTACTGAGAAAAACACAAAAATCTCTACCCTTGTAGAATGCAATTGAACAGAGTTGTCATACATGCCCTGCTTTTTCTATTTCTGTTTTAATCTGGACTAATTCTAATACTTCATTTGAAAATGCTCTCAAATTTATACATATCAATGCTAATATTATTTGGCAATACTTTGCTATACATTTTCCTTTCTGCTCCATTTTTTTTATTGTTAAAAGATGTGTTTCCAGAAATATTAAAATAACAACATGGCTTATTCCACTGATTTATTTCAAGAGAAATATAATCCAACGCAGATAGTAAGTAAAATGCTATATTTCATTATTCTTGTATTACAACACTGTCTAAATTTTTATGTCCTGAAACTTTATAAATGTATTCTTTACCTGAGAAAGTTTACAAATTAACACACAGAAGTTATTTTTTCTTAAGTTTTCCTTAAAACTTTAAACACACACACATTATACAAACATGTTCTGAATGCACCTGTGCCTATACAAGTTCCATATTACCATTAGTGCACAATGGCAGACACTATTCACCTTAAGAATTGGCAAATAAAACTAATCTCCAACAAAATGCCAGCATAATGATTGCCTTCTATGAGGAATGACATAATCAATCTCTTTGCCCTGGATCTCCTAAACTACTCCCTTCTTCTCTTGTAGAAACTCCTTTCTCACTTGCTCCCAGTTCAGGTAAAGGCAAGGCTGTCATTTATTCACCCAATGAAACAAAATAATTATTGTAATTCTCAACTGACTGTGACCTTGCAGGAGCACAGAAACATAGTCAGCCCTAGATGCAGATCTCTGTGACCAAATTAACCACCGAATGTTCCACAGTTACTAGCTTCACTATCCTTTGCTGACTATAATTCAATCAAGCCTGAGATTGAATGACTTCATGAAGTCATTCTCTCAAAGAACATTAATAAAATGATTGTGTATTAGAGACAGTATTTTTATAAAAAACTATAAAGAAACATCAAAAGTTAACAGTAATTTTTCCCTGGGCGGTCAGAAAATATATGTTGCTTTTCCCCCTGCTAGGTACCATGTATGCTCCTTTTTTTTTTTTTTTAGAGACAGAGTCTTGCTCTGTTGCCCAGGCTGGAGTGCGGTGGCGTGATCTCAGCTCACTGCAACCTCTGCCTCCTGGGTTCAAGTGATTCTCCTGCCTCAGCCTCCCATGTAGCTGGGATTACAGGCATGTGCCACCATGCCCAGCTAATTTTTTTTGTATTTTTAGTAGAGATGGGGTTTCACTGTGTTAGCCAGGATGGTCTCGATCTCCTGACCTCATGAACCACCCGCCTCGGCCTCCCAAAGTGCTGGGATTACAGGTGTGAGCCACCATGCCTGGCCTCTCCTATTTTTTTATAAACCATATCTATTATTTATATTATTTAAAACTAAAACAAAATAAATGTTGCTAAAATAGAAGTTAAAATTAAAGTCAATATTATTTTACATTTTCCATCATTTTTTCCTTTTATATTCATTATTACTTGCCAGCAAATATATACTTTTTTCTTATGCAGTAATTTTATAGATGTTTCTATGATAGATTTTTATTATTAAATAATCAATCATTAACTCTAGTCAAAGAAATTAATCCTTATAGACCAGACCATACACTTTATTTTTAAGACATTAAGGATTTTTGTTAAATACACAGTGTCATTTTATCTTGACACCTGTTTATAGAGGTACCTGGAAATTGATTACATAACTACAGATGATAACATGTTTCTGAAGAAAACACACAGATGAGATATGTGTGTTTATAATATGTCTATGTAAAGGGAATCTATGAGGAATGAGACACATGCGTAGTTTTTTCACATTCAAGTTTAGTCATTCTGGGATTCTGTATACAATATTTCCCCATAAATATATAAATAATTCAATCCAATTCCTTTAATAACAGGTTATGTCTCTCTCATCTTGGGTCTTATGGATGTCAATGTACTTTCATGAATTACTGGTATTGGTAAAATGAAAGAAGTCAATAACATCTCTTATATTTCAAATGCCAACTATACTCATTTCATGTATATATCTATCTGCTTATTATGACTAATATTTATTTAGAGTTTATTACATCCTAGACTGTGAAATAATCATATTGTATATTTTACCTTTTATTTTTACCTCTAGAAAGTTTGATTTTTACCTTTATAGCTGACATTTATTTAACACTTACTGTATGCTACTTAGGCACTTTACACATATTCATTCAGGTTTTTACCATAACTCAGTCCCTTTTAGAAAAACAAACTTGAGTTTTTTAAAAAAATAACCTGTTTGAGACCATATAGGTAGTAACTAAAGCAGATTTACAAACACATACGTCTCTAACATTGAATCCTGTACTTTTAGCTGCTTTATAATTTGTCATTGGACAAGAAGTCCACAGTTGGTTTTTTCGGTGGGGGTGGGCGACAGAGTGTCACTCTGCCACCCAGGCTGGAGTGCAGTGGTGCGATCTCTGCTCACTGCAACCTCCGCTTCCCAGGTTCAAGAAATTCTCCTGCCTCAGCCCCCCGAGTAGCTGGGACTACAGGCATGTGCCACCACGCCCGGCTAATTTTTTGTATTTTTAGTAGAGACGGGGTTTCATCATGTTAGCCAGGATGCACAGTTGTTTTTATAAGTTAATACTGATATAACTTTTTAGTTTTTGTAACATTTATTAGTATTCACAGAGCTCTTAATCCTTTGATGTCCACTGTTTAATTCTCATAAGAATGCTCCAATTTATTAATACTCCATTTTAGTGATGAGGAAATTTGAGTCCCAGAGAGGTTAAATAAAGAGTTCTAGTTTTAATAAGTAACTAAACTGGGACTTGAACCATGGCCACTCTCCACTGTGCAGCTTTTCTATAAGATTCTGATTAGCAATGAGCAGATTCCCACACTATCTGTTGCTCAATGTGCTCCCTGCCCCTCCCTGCACACAAGACCACAAAAGGAAAAACAATTCAGCTGAGTTAACTATTGAAAATGATTATCCAGGTCCTTTCCATTTCCATTGTGCTCCCTTCGTTTCTGACCTAGACTACTGCAATAGTGTCAATTCCATCCTGCAAATATGTGCTGAAGTCATTCTATGCGAGGCACTGTATATGGTACTAGCAACAGTGGAATGAATAGACTCAGTCAATGCCTGCTTTTAAAGAAAGGAGAGCATAATGTATCAGGCTGTGGTAGATACTGCAATAGGACTGTATTTTTAAATGTACCGTAGAAGGAAAGAAAGACATTACGTAATGCTGATCTAGGGGTAAAGATTGGAGTAGAGGTGACATTTGAGCTGAGTCTCGCAGAATAATTTAGAGATTTTCACAGGCAAAAGCATAAGGAAAGAACATTTCAGCAAAACAAACAAACAAACAAACAAAAAACCAGCATGAACAGAAACACAGACATGAGAGTGCAGGATTTACTTGGGGACTAGTGCCTAGAAGGGTTAGAGGATAATCGTGTGATGAAATCAGAGAGGTAATTACAGTTGGTCTGCCATCCTACCATAGTCTTCAGATAGGCAATAGAGAATATTGCAGAGAAGACAGAGTAGATTTAAGTATGCAGGTCTCAGAGCCAGATGACCTAGGTTTAAACCTTGGCTTCATCTTTTACTAGCTTTCAGAACTGAAGACAGTTACTTGTCCTCTGGATGCTTCAATCTTTGCATTCCTAAAATGGCAATGGTAATACTTGTTGTGGACAATATATTAATAAAGCAGTAGAAATCATATCTGGAAAATAATAAACACATCCAACTGTCCAATATTAGATTTGTTTTATTTGCATTTTAAAACTGACATTGTCTATAAACCCGGTGAAATGGTCAGGACATCTGTCCTGCATAGAGCTTAGTGCAGGTCCTGACCACAGTAAAAATCCATAAAAAGTATGGAGTATGAATGAAGCCTTAGAGACTTCAGTGGAAATAAATATGATGGATGCTTTCTTTTCATTGTTTAATTCTCTTTCAAAATGATTTCCTGGCACAATGTTAGTGAAATATAAAGCTGCTAACATTATACACCATATAATAAAATTCTATTTATATACACATTTATGTCTATATAACAAAACCCTGGAAGAATATACCCTAAATTGTTAAGAGTTATTATGTTTCAGTAGTGCAATTTACTTTCTTTAACAGCGATATAGCATTAGCTGTGTACTATGCACTGCTCTAAGCTCTCTGCAAATATTAACTCATCAATCCTCTTAACAACCCAATAAGGTTAAGTGCTACGGATTAGCACATTTCACAGATAAGAAAACCAAGATGCACAGAAAGTTTAAGTCTCCAAGGTCGAAGAGCTAATAAGAGATGGTTTATTTTCTGTTGCTTTCTATGTACTTTTCTAAGTCTTCAAAGATTGTTGTATTGAAAATATATTACTTTTATAATATAAAAATAGATGTTTAAAAAATATATCCTGGAGCACAGGTGAATAGGCCTTTAAAAATATTGACTCATCATGGTCCATAATCTTCAATGACATAAAAATACTTCATACTTTCTTCTTCTTGGTCTATACTTCCTTGGTCTAGGGAAATTAATCAAGGTATTTTGAAAAAGAAAATATATTTTTTAGGAGCTTAGGGTTGTATGGTCACAGAAATAGGGAAACTGATATTCTACAATTAATAAATCAAGTTTGACACCATGTGCATGTAATGTATATATATCTAAATATATATAATCCTACTTAATTTTTCAACCGTCTCCTATAGTATTTACATAGTACATTCATTAAGCCCTATCTCATGGATATGTTTGACAGCATGTGCTATTGTTTAAGCTCAATTTATTTAGAGTATGAATAAAATACTAACATTTAGAAATAAATGGAGCATGTAGGAATGTGAGTACATAGGGGCAGAGAGAGAAATGGGAAGTAGGTTATATTCTTTTTAGCCAAGGTAGAAAATCCCACCATGAAAATTTATTTTCTTTAAAAACATTAGTTTATTACAGAATTATGCTATATTACTACCTAAGACCAAATTTTAAATCACATTAAATTTTCTTCTAATTGTTATCTTGTTACAACGTCAATTAAAATTTGATACAACCAAAAAATCTGAAGGATTAAGGGATGCTTAACTCTGTTTTATTTTTGCTTTCAGTTGTTATAGCAGTATGGATTTTAATTGCTACCACTTTATGTTTTGCTTAGATGATTAACAGAGCTAAAGGCAGAAAGTTTTAGCTTAATGAAAATATACTTCTAAAATATATGCATAATAAATGCGCTACAAACGTAATTAATCTAAAAGCATTAATAAACTCATCATCTACTGTGTCCTACCCGCAAGCCCTCACAATCAGTTGGAACGAGTTCACGTGCTTGTATGCACTGTGACCTGAAGGGGTGAGTAGATGTTTCCCAGGCTGAAAACACGGGAAGATAATTGAAGGAAAAGAGAATCAATTGCATGTAGCACATACCAAAGGCTGGAAGAGAGAGAGGGTACAACTTTTTCCAATTTCAGTATCATTGAAATAAAAGGTTAACAGAAGTTCTAATAAGATTACCACAAAATCTATCAAACCTTTCTTAAATAACCCAGCTGTGCTTTGTGTGTATCCCTTAGCATTTATCATTTTCTCTCTGGAGGGGTAGCATGTTTTAGTGGCTAAGGGTACATAATCCAGAGCTGTATGTGACTTAATCAGACAAAGACCGTCCCACTTCACAGCAGCACAGCTTAAGTTTCTCACTTTCTTAGTAATGCAGTTATTTTATCTTAAAAATACAGGTGGTGACAATAATGTCCACCTTGCAGTATTGTTATGAGGATTAAAATAAAGCACTTAGAACAGGACCTGGCCTGTTCCATTAAATGTTGGGTATTTTTTCTGAATATCAGTGTATGTATGTCTCATCATATCCAGCACATTGTAAAGACTTAAATGTAAGGACTCCATCTAATTCACCTCCAGTTTCTTCACAACAACTAATTTGTGCATATTGAAAGAATTCCTGTATTTTAAAAATATTAGGTTATTAGATAATATTTATTCCAACTTTTAAGAAGTTCTTAAGTATGTGGTTTCATTGAGAAATGTAAGAAGGATAGGTTGTTCTGTACAACTTTCAAAGATCTATTTCACATTATTTTTCTGCCACAGGCCTTTTTTTTTTCCCATAGCCTAAGTAAAGGACACTTCTATAAGTACTTCACATGTATGAAATGGGATGGATTTGTCAGACATTCTTTTCTTGCATAGACCAAACATGTATTTTTGATTAGTATTTCCCAGCACTCAACAATGTTGTATGGACAAACAAAACCTGTCCAGCCGAGTCCTAAAAATACATAGGAAAGAGCACTCCATTAGATATTTCCCTTGTGTATAACGGGCCATATAGTAGAATTTAAAATATCAACAAATTACAGCATGACAAAACTATGGGAAAATGTCAGCATGTATTGAAGATTTTTATCTAATAACGTTTAATTGTCAGAAAGCAAAACAAAAACCCCAGAGGGTTTCTACTTTGACAAAGGAAGTAAGAAACCAAATGACTTGTCTAAGATTCTTCAGAAACTCGGCAGCAATTTTTGGAAATAGAATGTACAAAGGTACCTAAATTTTGCACATTCTGCCTATGGCAGTTCATATGAATGAGAAATGCAAATCCTTTTGAACAAAGGACAATGCAATTCAGTATAGCCACGGGATATTATTGTGGCAAAAGGCAAGGCATGATCAGACACACATCAATGGGAAAAAATCTCATTAGAGAATAAAAGAAAATAGTTTAATTCATCCACAATTACTAAAATAATAGCCTCAGGGGACAAAACATCATTCTCTGCAACATTATACTTCATTCTACCATTGGTTTCCTGGAACGTCATTGTAATGTATTTGTTTAAGTGTTTCTTCTACATTTTTCTGGATTTTTTCCTCCAAGATTGTGGTCTAACAGATCCCTTGGATAGCAAATATGCCCCTGCAAATTTCTCCTGCCCACTTTTAAATTTTTTTATTGGATAAATCACTCCAAGAACCCTCTAGTAAGGCCAGAGATCCTGCCCTCCAGAGTCTTCCATGGCCCTGCCTTGAGCCAAAAACTTGTGCAACTTTACACCTGGGGCTGTTAGCAGTCAATGAAAATAAATGTTTCATTTCCTCAATCCCATATTTCCACTTTCCACAGGATTAGTATTTTTCCCATGTTCGGTCTTGTCTGATCCATCTCTACTTCCAAGACTCAGGGCAGTCTTCACTCCTGAAATCAGCGTCTCTTGACCCTACCAAAAAATAAATACTTAGACAACATTTTTTAACACTAAGGTGGTCTATTACTTGTTATGACCTGAGACCTGAATGTATGTGTACATGTTGACTCGTCTGTCCACCCAATTACCATATTTCCAGCTTATTTCTAAATTAGTTTGTATTTCTATGCTCATTTGATTATGGCAGACTTTTCTAACAAGGTAATAAAGTTGACTGGAGTCAGAACTGTTTCTGTCTTTGCACCAATTATGTCTTCGGCAAACAGCTCCATGCTAGATATATAACAGGTGCTGAATCAGTACGTATTGAGCAAATAATGGAAGGAATGAATGAAGAAAGGAACGTCTTTACCAAACTATTTTTGAAAGAGAGGGTGATTTTGATGCTTGACTGTATTACATTTTCATTATTTGAGGCAAAATGGTGAGATGACTTATGTGCTCCATTATAAACATTAAATGACATGTACACATTAAAGATCTGCTCCATGTATTTGTTTTAGAATATTCAAGAACGACAATGTATTACTTTCAGCAAGTCATCTGTAGAAATCAATATAGATTTCTCCCTTGATTATTTTGAATCTCACCTAGAGGAATACAATTTGCACAGGTATTGCATACTGAACATATATTGATACTTATATCTGCCTCTATTGCTGTTTCTGTGGCTATTTTTAATTAACAAAGGTACCATTTATCACTGGTGATTTGTATTTATGGAATTTGCTGGCTAACCACTACCCTTTTGCCAAGAATCTTTGTTTGGAAAAGCCCACAAGGTATCTGGGGGCTGCTCCAGACACTTGCATTATCATCGTTTCAGAAGCCTGCTGAGAATTCTGCAGGTTGGATCCACTAGGAACAGAGGTTATTAATGAAATCCATCATGAAATGTATCTGAATGAAATAATGAAAGCAAGGCAAGCAATTTTTACCCAGTTAGGAATTCTGAAGTTACAGAGAGCCTGAGAGTTCCAGTCTCCTCAATGTTTAGGTTTTTAGCCTGTGTCCAGCAAAAATTTAAAACACCACCATCCTTTGTCTCATTTTTGGCTCCCCTCAAAGTACATGGATTCGAAAACCAAATATTTAAGTTAGTGTTTGTTTTTTTTTTTGTTTTAACACTTACTGTGGGATCTTTGCCAGCCATTTTGCATTCTTCAACTTTGATTGTAGATGCTGGCCAGAAAACCTGCTCAGAAAGAAAAATAAAGGTTGCATAATCTCACTTGGACATATGACAGCCCAGTGCTCTTCATTTACTTTTTGTTAACAGATTTATTTAGGGTGATCCTATACTAAGACTTTAAAATTCTTTCTTTTTTATCAAGTCATTAATAAAGATTCTATTATTTTAACAATTACAATTATTTTTATTTCTTCCAACAGTGTTTCCTTTCACAAATGCTTTTCAATAACATATGTTCATTTACTAATTGTATATTAAAATAAGATCATTATTAACATAAATGTGAACAATTTTTCACATAGTACATAGTACACTTTTGACATATGTACTCCTTTTGACATAGTACACTTTTCCCAACTGCTTATATGACAATAAATTTACACTTACATATCTTTCTCAGTTAGTATTATTTTTGGTAAATCACACAACCAGGCTAGTAGATTTACATAAGATGGGCCCCTGGGTACTTCAATAGCTAAAATAACTTGGATGAAAACCAAGAGATTCCCTCTCTCTGAAATACTGTGCTAGTACTCTAAGTAGTTGCAGCCTTGGGTCCAGTCTGGCAATAATCATTAATTTTTTTAGTTGTCAGTCCATTGCCTGTGTTAACACTTCTGCAAATGCAGAAGTCTCCTTGTTGTAATAAATTTATAATTAATCTACATGTATTTTTTTACTCCAGTGAAGCTCAATTTTATTTCCTTGTGAAATGGAATGATAAATATAGGCCATACTGATCAAGTAGCAGTGTATTTAATAGCTGTTTTCCTTTCAGGCCCTTCACTGGTTACACAGAGATGACAAAGTAGATCTTCCTTTTCTCTGACCATTTCTTTCATGCACTACCCTATAATCCCTTTTTTCTTTATGTATTTATACACAGGTAGTATTTTTTCAGTTAGCTCCAGGTTTTGAATTGTTAAAAACTATGGAACTAGACGATGAGAACTGAACTTAATATCTTTTCAGTCCATGAAATAAGTACTAACTTTCATAGTAACATGGGACCAGTATTATCTATTGTTCTAATAAAATGCATATTATTTTTTACTTATTTACTTTTTTTTAAAAAGAGACATTGAAAAGGTGGACACTGTCCTCATGAAAGTGATAAACTTACACTCAAAGGTTCTTGACTTATGTTGTTAATATTCAGGGAAAGAATGTGATCTTTGCTTCCCACATATATCCGGTCCTGATCTTCATCCATTAATAAAATCCTGTAGTCTAAAGGATGGTGGGAAAGGCTGAAGTATTCAGAGGTCTTGGTTTCTTGAAGTTCTGAAAGAGTGAACAGCACAAGTGTAGATACAGTATCCTGGTTCTATAATTCTATTATTTTAATAAAAACTATTATGCAAATATTCCAAAAAATGTCAAGGTACATTTCCTTCTACAGTAAGAAATTAATTTTAAAATAGAGTTATGGGCTAGTTCCCTGTAATCTCAGTACTTTGGGAGGCAAAGGTACGATGGTCACCTGAAGCCAGGGGTTCAAGGCCACCCTGAGCAACATAGTGAGAACTTGTCTCAACAAAAATTGTTTTAAAAAATTAACTGGGCATGGTGGTGTGTGTCTTTAGTCCCAGATACTTTGGAGGCTGAGGTGGGAGGATCTCTTGAGCCTAGGAAATTGAGGTTACAGTGAGCTATGATCATGCTACTGCACGCCAGCTCTGGCAACAGAACGAGACACTGCCTCAAAAAAAAAGTTATGTTAATGGGCATTTTAATTTATATTTATACTGAAGTAAAACATAAATCACTAAGTGCAATGTTAAAGTTTATGGTAATAGTATGTGATTACAAAATCAGTCACGTTTGCAATAATCTCAACTCTGTTTTATTACTGGACATCATCATCTCAAAACAAGTTAAAATAAATAAACCAAAAAAAAAAATACAGTGAGCAGATTGAACAGAAAACAAAACCAATAGCAGTGTGATTGTCTTCTTATCCTCTATTAATGTTTTATTTTTAGACTCCATTTATTCATCATTTTAGGATTGTTATTTCCTACTACAAATATTTGCCTTGCTTCCCAACATAATTCTAATTAGTCCGACTTATTTTTCTATAAATTACTTGAAAGCAGACGTACTTTCAGGAGGCAATGTTATTTTTGGCAGCATAACTATGCATATATCTAAGGAAAATATATGAATTTTCAGGTATCTAAATGTTCATATTTCCAGGATCCTCAAGAGGTTAGTGACTCACACTCATTTAACTTCTTCCACATTGCCTAAGTGCCTGGATGGCTGGCCTTTGAAGACAATCAATGTATCGTGACATTTGTGATACATTCTCTGGTCAAAATGCTCCTCTCAAGGAGCATAACTTTAGACTTTTCTATTCAAATGGTTCAGGATTTTTTTGTTCTTTTGATTATAATCTGAAGAATGACAAACTCTAAGAAAGAGTCTGCTTTCTGGGATGACTGCTTCCATGATGAACTGTTTCTAGATTTTTAGGCATTGAATCACAAACACATTTCTAAAAATTCTGATAGAGCTGTAGTTTGACTTAAACCAAAATCAAAATGATACAAATTCTTATAGGAAGTCATGGACTATATCCCATGAGTACTTGGGCCATAGCCCATATGACAAGATACAGAAGTCACAAATTTAACCTATTTTCTGGGCACATTTGTTCAGAATGTCTGCCATAATATCCTTCAAGTAGTTTCAGCCAATAATCTGAAAATGCCCTGGAAGAAGCAGAGTGATAATGAAACCAGGTTCTGTTGCCAAACTTCCTGTGAAACTGAACAAGTTACTTAACCTCTCTGTGCTTTAATTTCCTCATTTGTAAAATGCAACAATAGTAACTTCTGCCAAGAGTTCCCATGGAAATCAATTTAACTGACACATATAAATACGTGAAATGAGTGACAAGAGATAGTATTCAATAAATTCTAATTACTGTTATTAAGTTTGGATCATGATTTTTAAGAAAAACATGAATTTAGATAAAATAGATGTATGTTTTCCTCCTTTTTAAAATTTAGGGAGCTAAATCCCTAAAATTATTAGGACATAATCTTATAGCCTCAAATTTACTGTTCAAACAACAATAGTAAAATACAGGATTTTTTTATGTTGGAAAAAACAATCAAGAGGTTAGAAAAATATTTCAGAAGAATCTTAAAATGTAAGATCATGACAGCATACAAGAACAAAAGACAGGTCATTAATAACAAGGGCCTGGGTGAAAGGTCTTTGGAAACAGGGGGCTTGGGTGCTGAGCATGGTGCAGCCTGATAACCTTCCAGTTACTGAGCCTCCCTAGGAATCACGGACAGAGAGGTGACACGGCTGGCAGGTGGTGCCACAGCCCAAAAACTGAAACAGCTTCCTTCATGAGGAGAGCACGTAAGGGGAGAGGGAAGTCTTTCAGGAAAACATCAGCCCATGCCAGACTAGAGGTTAGGGCTAATAGAAAAAAATCCAAGAGCTGAGAACATGGGAGAGAATATAGAATCAAAGCAAGTATCACTCAAAGGTTGGAGAGGACAGAGACTGCCTTGATTCTGTCTAAAATCCAGGTGTTTTATAACGCTTACTTTTATCTCAGGGCTATGATTCATGGTTGTGTAAGTCTTCTATAAAACACCAGGGGTAAGATATTGCTTGGGCTGCTGGAATACACATTCAACAAATACCTCTTAATAAATAATTGTGGAGTGACATACACAGACTAGCGCAGTAAAATATAACTGAGTTCATGGCCTCTGGGGCTCAACCACTGGAGTCTGGATTCTGGCTCTACCATTTCATTTCCAGATGTACTTGGCAAGGGCCTTTATCTCTCTGAACTCTAGTGTCCTTATCTTTAAAATCAGGATAATAATAGTATCTACCTCACTGGGTTGTTGTGAAGTTTAAACTGTTGTCAAGTTTAATATACATAAAGTTTTTAAAAGAGTCCCGGAGCTATACTGATGCTGGTTACATGGGTTACCTATTATTATAACTTGGGGCAAGACATCAATCTTCAGCAAGCAAAGTCAGAACAATTTCTTATGCAGGGAGGAAAAAAATGACTAGAATGCCTAATTTAGAGTTAATATTAATATATTCAATTTTTTTACAAGTAGCATCTACTCAAATTAATCAGGAGAACACAATAATAAAATAAGGCATTGTTAAGGAAAATAATTTGAGTATGCAGGGTAATTTTTAAAGTATATAAGCTGAAAAGACTAAAAGACATTGTTCTAGTAGCTGAGATAGTATATTGATGAACACCTGATATGCTAAAATGGAAAAGAAAAATTGATGTGAGAAATGCCTAAAACAAAGAATTTGGAATGATTTTATGTAGGTTTTGGCTAGGGGTAGAGGAAAGATTGGCGTAAATTCCCCTTAACATTGTAAGCTAAGCATAGGAGAAATGAATATGCCCTTACTACTTTTGGGAGATCTGAAAAGGAGATATATTTGGTAGAGAAAGTACTTAGGTATGGACAGATTAAATTACATTCAAATCAAAGCAGAAGTGTTCCACAAGAATGTAGAATTAGATAATTAATTTAATTTTGTCATTAGAAGTAGCAAATCTTCAGGTAGAGATGTTCAGTTATTTTCATGGATGATTATATGGAATTCTGAGAGTAGATACACTCTCTGGGGAAGAGTATATCTAAAAATCAAAGCAAAGCATAGAGATGACTTGGTTGTTAGATACAAAAAGGGAGCCAGAAGGTGATTCATGATGTATAGGAAACAGTTTGACATTGTGAAGACAGTACTCAACTGGTGTCACAGTTCTGAGTTGAATTTCAGCTTCATCACTTACTAAGTATATTATTTTGGGAAAACTAGCTCATTTCTGTTTTAATTTCCTCATCTATACATTGGCAATAATAATACTGAACTCAAAGTATGTTCCACCAGCCCACAGTAGAGGATCAATATATGCTCCTTTCATCAGGAGACACTGTAGATTATCTATCTAATTAGATACTATTCTTTTCTTCCACCTTGACAGGGCTGTTCAATGCCAACCATACTGGCCCCATTCTTCTAGCCAGTGAGTGTTTTAAATACGGCCATGTGAACAACTTTAGCCAGCGAACTCTGGAGGGAGGCCTTCTGCACGGCTACTGAAAAAGGCTTATTGAGTCTTAAAAACTGGCACACACAAAAGAAGAGGTGATTTCTTTTTCTGCCTCTGGACATTGGTATGTGAGCACATGATGCTTGCAGCAATTGCATCTACCAAGAAAGTTGCTTACTGAGAATGGCAAGCAGAAATGTAGAAAAAAATCTGGATCTTTTAAGAAATCACTGAGTCACTGAATTAACCGGAACTCCATTATTACTGGAATATTCTGTTACATGAAATAAAAAGAAATCCTTGCAGGTTTTAGGCACCTTGAATTGAGGTTTTCTTTTTCTGCTGTAGAAATAAATACTAACTGATATATCTTTTGAGGGTCCACAAACCCCCATCACGACTTTCTCACACTTTCTATCATGAAGAAAGTTTAGTTTTGATGTTTTTTCCAAAACATTATTTTTTTCTTTTCCCCTTCTTTTTCTAATCTGTACTGAAATAAAACCAAGAGTGTGATCTTAGCTGGGAAAATAGGCTCAATTAAATTTTATGTGCAAGTAACAAGCAAACAATTGCAGTTCTCCTCTTTGCCTGTTTCACTAGAAAATCGTCAATCCAGGCCTGGCACGGTGGCTCATGCCTGTAATCCCAGCACTTTGGGAGGCAGAGGCAGGTGGATCACGAGGTCATGAGATCGAGACTATGCTGACCAACATGGTGAAACCCCGTCTCTACTAAAAATACAAAAATTAGCTGGGCATGGTGGCAGACGCATGTAATCCCAGCTACTCAGGAGGCTAAGGCAGGACAGCCTCAATTCTCCTGCAGAGGCAGGAGAATCACTTGAACCTGAGAGGCGGAGGTTGCAGTGAGCCAAGATCACGCCATTGCACTCCAGCCTGGGGTGACAGAGTGAGACTCTGTCTTAAAAAAAAAAAAAAAGAAAAGAAAAGAAAATCGTCAATCTATCGCATTAATTCAAATACCGCAGGGAGCAATAGCTACATCAACTTAAGACCTTTCTGGTCCAGGGATTTTTATCTAGTTTTCCGAGCCATAAAGCATCTTCAAATTTAATTACCTATGGCTTACTGATAGTTGACAGCTGTTAACCAGGGAGATTGACTTCAGAAGTGCCCTTGTTGTAAAAGGCCTAGGCTATTTTGTTAAAATGCTATTTAAATTGCTGTTAGTAGTCATAATTGAACTATACGACTTGGGGAGAGAAACGACCTTTTTTTTTTTTTTTAGAACATAGAGATGAGCTCAAAGCAATGAGAATTTTATTTATAAAAAGAATGACCCAAGAATCTATCATTTGGTTTCACATAGATCCAATTTAAGTAAATGAATGATCCAGTGAATTGGCCACGGTTACAGAAAGTGACTGATGTAATGATTTGGCTACAGTGAGAGAAAAACATTACAATTACTAGTCCATCATCTAAACAGGCAAAGAATGGCATTGTCATTCCTTTAACCTCACAATGATGTCATCCTTTTTGAAGCATATGAGGTACAGCTATTTGTGTTGTTTCTCAGGACATGCTCAATTAACGAATAAGGGACTCTGGCTGAGAGTATGTAGTATTAGAAAATGCAGTGGCTCCACAAAGGGCAGCATAGGTCTCATGGCCCCTGGGAAAATCTCCCAGGAAACAGCATTCAAAAAAAATTATGCATGTTTGTTTTCTACAGTCTACATTATTGTAGAGCTCCATGATGGAAAATTACTGTAATGTCTTCTATGCCAATGTTCCCTGGGGTAAAATTTGCTGCACAATATGCTTACCTAAAATTCATGTATCTACATGAACTTTTCTTTGTAATAGAAACCACTGTGAAGCTTTGAGAATTTAACCAAAGCTGGAAGAACAATAGGTTTCCCCAAAATCTAAGCCCTGGCAACAGAAGCTTCTGGAGCTACCTAAGTATAGTCAATATATTGTTACAGCAATTATAATATAGTTCAAAATACAGTAACATATTATGTCCATCAATAACACTCTATTACTATTCATATAAGAACAAACGTTTGTTCTCTGTTAAGCCAGTCAGTGATCTTAATATTTTTGAGTTAACTAAGTCATGAAGAATCTCATTCATGCACTCAAAAATGTGAACTTGATAAAGGAAGGTAGAGAGTTTAGGGTTTTATTTTATAGTTGTCCCTTGGCATCTGTGGAAGATTGGTTCCAGGATACCCTACAGATAGCAAAATCCAGGATGCTCAAATCTCTGCTTCAAAAGGCCAGAGTATTTGCATATAACCTACCCACATCCTCCCTATACTTTAAATCATCTCCAGATTACATAAAATACCCAATACAATGTTAATGCTATGCAAATAGTTTACTGTATTGCTTTTAAAATGTGTATTATTTTTACTGTAGTATTGTTATTTTTTATTTTTTTCTGAATATTTCTCATCAGTGGTTGGCTGAATCCATAGATGTGATACCTACAATTCAGAGTGCCAATTGTATACCTGTCAAACCACACAGTAGGGTAACTCATTCGTTCAGAATACTACATTGTCTTCAGCCTTTTATAAAATTCAAAAATAGGTAAAAGACTCCTTGATTGAAAATCAATTCCCAGGAGTCGCTGGATTAGAAGCATATGCAGTAACTACTCATGAATTTAAAATTCATGATGTGTTATTAATTTGTTCAATATATATTTATTGAGCCCTTATCCCAGCAGGCTAGACACTTTGCTGAAATAAGAGGATAGAAATAATGAAGATACCATGTCCTAATTACTATTTCACTGCTTACCTAACATTCTGTTATTCTTTTTGGCTAGTCCATCAAAACATTCTTTTCATCATAAACCTCAGATCTCAGGCAGAATGCACATCTACAGATTTCAAAGTAAATCTTTAGGATATCTTTTACTTCAGAGATATTGCTACTGACAGGATAATTTCCTCTTTTGAATGTCTTATCTCAGAAGAATTTTAAGTAGAGTGGGCTCAAGTGACCCATCCTCTCCCTGAGGCTTATTGTTTTGAAACTGGATTAGAAAGTGAATTTCACCTGTCTGTTTAGAAAAAAAAAATAAAGACAAGAGCAGTGAAGCTTCAGCGGACTGAAACTACAGCTACTAATTCCTAATGTGAACAAAGACAATAGAGACCAGAAGGCATGTTATTAAAACCATATTTGCTCAAAAATAATAGCCCCAAACAGCAGCCACCTGTGGGCTTACCAGTAGCAGCAAGTGTTCTAGGTGCTTTATAAACTTAGTTCACACAATTTCCATTCAGTCTTTGCATTCGGTTCTAATATTACTCTAGTCCCACACACAAAGGAATTAAAATTGAGCAAATTTGAGCAATCTACCCAAGATCACACAGTAAAGACTAAAAGAGGCAAGATTTCAGGATTCAAAGCAAAGCCAGTCCTTAATCTGTGAACTCAATCAGATGACCTCTTGCTTTTCTTATCAGACTGACAACTTCGACAGTTACTAGTTGGGTTTCTTTCATGTTCTTGCTCTGGACATGGGTCTGCATAGTATCAAATGTAGTATAAGAAATGCCTCAGCTTCCCAAATTTTCTTTGCCAGTCGGGGACGAGTAGATACCATACTCTAAACAACTCGAGAACTATCAACATCTCAGTGATGCTCTTCTCACTAAAGCATTAAAAAAGGTGTGAGAGGCAGCATGAAAATGGTATCAGACATAGCTTCATCAAGGGAACAGACATAGCTTCATGCAGAAGACAGAAGGTTCCCCTTTTCTTTGCTTTTTGACAGGCATGATGGGATAAATGGAAGCAAAATGCCAAATGGATTAAAGAAGGAATGAGGAAACAACTATACGCAGGGAACCCAGCTAAAGAATGACAGCAGTGCTGGGCGCGGTGGCTCACGCCTGTAATCCCAGCACTTTGGGAGGCTGAGACAGGTGGATCACCTGAGGTCAGGAGTTTGAGACAAGCCTGGCCAACATGGTGAAACCCCATCTCTACCAAAAATACAAAAATTAGCTGGGCATGGTGGCAGGCATCTGTAATCCCAGCTACTCGGGAGGCTGAGGCAGGAGAATCGCTTGAACCCGTGAGGCGGAGATTGCAGAGAGCAGAGATCATGCCACTGCATTCCAACCTGAGCAACGGAGGGAGACTCCATCTCAAAAACAAACAAACAAACAAAAACAGACAGACAGCAGTGAACACAGAATGTATCTCCCACGCATTGCATCAGATGGAAGATTTGCAAATGCACAGGTGCCTTGAAACAATGATTCTCGCCCTGGTTTGCCCCAGACAGCCCCAGATTGTGCCCATTTCCCCAGCATAATTATCACTAGTGCCCTCTTTCATTCTCAAAAGATTCATGTTTTGGAAGTTAAATTATATGGCTGCTCCACTTTTAAGCAACCTCTTAATTATCTTGAATGGTTTTCTATTAGTTTTAGTAAAAATTTCAAAATTTTAACCCTTTCCGATTTAGAACAAAAAGTGGAGCATGCTGTCAGTGCTTCTTTAATTTTACATAAACGCACTGTTTGGGGCTGAAGTAAGTCTGACTGATTTTCACTATGAAATAAAATATAAAACTGTTCTTGCAGTTATTTCTACACAGAACTAGCATCAGAATCATCTGAATCTTCAGAATCATCTATTTCACAAACGTCGGATTAATCAAATCAATCTTTGGCCAACAACTGTTCAAGAAGGTGTTAACACATAGGAATGCTAAGTTTTCTGGGATTTGACACTTTCAGGAATTGAGAATTACCGTATTTTGTGAATCGAAATACCACTACTAAAAACAGAAAACTATAAATAGAGTAAGTCTTTTGTTTCCTAAGTCGATATACTAGAGTGATGCGAAAATAATAATAAAAGAGAGATATTTTGTGGCAAAGTTACCTTGGGGTAAATGCTGCAGCTGCAAGGATTATTGGGGCAAACAGGAAAGGGTTAACGTGGCCCTCCAGGCCTCCTATGATCTAGGTCCAGATTACCTTACCACAAATCTTAATCACCACTGTTGGCCTATTCTTTGTTCTTGCTCTGCTGCCCTTCTTTTTAAAACTTCAAACTTGCCTTGCTCCTTTTTTGCCTCAGGACCTTTGAACATGTTGTTCCTCTTGCTTAGAAAATTCTTCCTGCCTTTTTCTAATTCCTACTCATAATGTGACCAATAGTTTTGATGTAATTTAAACAGGGCTGTCTCATAAAAGCTTCCTCGATCCTTTAGACAAAGTCAGGTCTCAGGTTCGCTGATAAATTTGCTCCTTTCCCTCCTTGGTTTTCTTTTCTCTTGAAGGCTTCCTGGAAGGTCATCTGAAATGGTCTACAATGTCCTGGATTGCGGGGTAGGGGACTACACTATGACTTGCTGAAACCTACCTTGTTTCTGTACAGTTTTCAAGTGGAAATTGACTCTCAACATGAAACACAGGTCTTTGTTCATTCACATTCTACCATTTTTTTGTTTGCTATATTGATTTTTATTATTTTTAATCATGGTGAATTAAAAATATGAGCATAAACCAATCAAATGGAAAAAATGCCATCAAATTTCAGAAAATCATGGTTTACATGAAATATTAATACTTTATCACTATTAAAAAGTAAGGTGTGTATGGCTGGTGAAGGCAAAAGGCTTGGCTTTGGAAATAGTAGACCAAGGTTAAATTTTTAGTTTCACCTTTTGCTGGTACAGGGTTTCCCCCAACACCACCCTCCAGAGCACTCCCCTTAGGTCCTGCATCTACAATATAAAAAAAGAATGAGAATATTTTGGAACCAGAATAATCTCTAATGTTCTGTATAGCAACAAAATGTCTATAAAAATAATTCCTTTTTCACTGTTTACACATATTATCTATTGTTGTGGGATATCTGTAAAGCTAATGTAATCCTTCATATTACTATACACCTTGTAGGAAAAAGGGGTCTATGTAAAAACCAATCTTAGAAGCATAGCCACAGTAATATAACTGTGTATTTTCTAGAAAAATGAAGCTAAACCAAAAGCAAGGCTATCTTGTTCCCCTACTATATTAGTCCATTTTCACACTGCTACAAAGATAGTACTTGGGACTGGGCAATTCATATACAAGAGGTTTAATTGTCTCACAGTTTCACATGGCTGTGGAGGCCTCAGGAAACTTACAATCATGGTGAATGGCAAAGGGAAAGCAAAGCTCCTCTTACATGGTGGCAAGAGAAAGAGAAAGAGCAAGAAACTGCAACACTTAAAACCATCAGCTTTCCTGAGAACTCCCTCACTGAGAATAGCATGAGCAAAACCGCCCCCATGATCCAATTACCCCCCACCAGTTCTCTCCCTTGACACGTGATGATTACAACTGAGATGAGATTTCAGTGGGGACACAGAGCCACACCTTATCACCTACAAAAAAACATATTTTACTTGTGTTGTGTAATTCAATTAAATAGAGAATTCTAAACTCTTGACTTCCCTTTCTCTAAGCTCACTTGGAAGACATGGCCAATCTTTTGTTCCTTGTATGGTAAGTACTGTCTGGATTCTATCTCAGGGTAGGAAGAATACACAATTAGGGAATATCTCAGATGTCTTGAGAGACTGTGAACTGGCAGTAACTTACTTCTAAAAAGTAGAATAAAATCTGAACTTATCACTAATCTATATAAGGACAACACAGATGAGCTATCAGTATCAATGATATTCATACTGCTAGGAAGGCCTCAGTTTCAGAGTGTCCACTTGAGATATAAACAAGGCAGATAAACTTGTAGAGGAGGAAACACTTCATCTGACACCTGCTTTCTAGACCTCTTGGCACTTCTGAAAAAGCTTTACTTTGAGTCAAGGTGTTCAAGAACAGTGGTTCCAGGATGGTTAACAAAACAAAAGCAGATACCTGACAACAGACAGAGAAAAAAGTGGGCACAGAAGAGAAATGTGGTATCAGCTGGAGCTCAGGGTAAATAAGTGTACCTCTGCTAAATAAACTATTACACGGTCATTACAAATTTTTTTTGTGTAAAAACGTTAAGATACAGAAAACATTTTCTCATGTGCTAAAGTCATAAAAGCAGGCTATATTCAATATGAAAACAAGTGTTAAAGGTCATTCACAAACAATAAGACTTGTAGGGATATATTTTTAAACATTTATAGCAAAGTCCTTGGATGGTGGGACAGAAATATAAAGACAGTCAATATTTCAGACCAATGTGTGTGCATGGGGGAAGGATGATGAGCTGACATGGTGTATCACGTCAGCAAAACCCCAGAACACTGAGAATCTAATAGACTCCATTCCCCAAGCACATCCCTTAAGTGACCACACTGGAACCACATATCACATATGCAAAGAGTCTTAAAGCAACATTTAACACTTGTCTTTCACAAAATTTATACTATTTGCTGGATTTGTATGCTTTCAATAAAACTCCCTTGACCATATTGTGGGCTTCCAGTGGGTACTTTTAGTCAGCACACTTAATTATAGCAAGAATAGGAGATCTTATGTGCTTAGTGAAGTCTCTTGTCCCTCTCACCCTCATAAAGTTCTGAACACAGCCCACAGCTCTCTATAACACAATGCTTGTGTTTATACATAACACAGCCCACAGCTCTCTATGACATACTGCTTGTGTTTATACATAACACAGCAGGCTGTATACAAAATAGAAATATTCTTTGAGACATTTATTTATTCATTCATTCAATAGATGGTAAAAAGGCCAGGTGTGGTAGCTCATGCCTGTAATCCGAACATTATGGGAGGCAATAGCGGGTCAATCACTTGACCCCAGGAATTAGAGACTAGCCTGGGCAACATGGCAAGACCATGTCTCTACAAAAAATACAAAAATCTGCAGGCTTGGTGGCATGCACCTGTAGTCCCAGCTACTCAGGAGACTGAGGTAGGAGGATCACTTGAGCATGGGAGGTAGAAGCTGCAGCGAGCTGTGATTGCACCACTGCACTCCAGCCTAGGTGACAGAGCACCTGTCTCCAGGAAAAAAAAAAAAAAAAGAGAGCGAGAGAGAGAGCGCGATGGTAAATGCCAGGAGCTAGGTAAAAATATGCAAAAATTTGGTCTCTCTCTCAAACAGGAGAGTCTAAAGTGGAGGTACACAAGCAACTGCAGTATAAAAAGATGACTCCAAAAATTGAGGAGCATTAAAGAATGAAGAATTAAGTCTTCCCGGAAATAACAGAAAAATATTAGACAGAAGGAAGTACTTGCTCTTGTTTCTCCATTCAATAAATATTAACTAAGCCACTCAATATTATACTAAAATCACAGTAATAAATGCACAAAGTATAGTAAAAGGGAGGGTAAGTGTTTAAGACAAGGGCTTTACATCATGGCTGTGGAAACAATCATGTAAACTTTGACCTGAAGGATAAAGTTGAGCTAATAAAGAAATAAGCATTTTCCAGGGAGTAGAAAAAGTTTGCATAGAAACCCTCAGGTGGGAGATTCAAAGGATGATTAGAAGTCTCAGGGTTGATCAAGAAGAGGAATGGAGTGGGGTTTTCTCAGCAGAAACAAGGAGCCAACCAACACAGAAAGATCCAACTTTCTTCACTGTCAAACCATAGGGGTTGAATTTTTCCCAAGTCACTTCAGATGCCAATGAAACAAATCTGAGCAAGTACCCGCCATGATCACATACAAGTTTGCTAGAAAGATAATTCTGCTTCATGAAGAGTTCTTAAGAGCAAGATTGCTCCATGATACAATATTAAGTGAGTAAAGCAGAATAAAAATATTTTGTATTCTTAAACTATTGTGTGCCTGCATAGTAATAAATAAATGTAGAAAAAAGTCTTGACAAAAATGCAACTTATACATATTCTCATAATCCTGGGGGCTCATTTCAATGCCCTGTCAGTTAAAAGGACTGTAATTACCCTTTGATCAAGAATCAGGCTATGCAAACTTTCCTTACAGACCACTGTAATTTACATATATTCTTATACAGGAGTCTAGCTGCACTGCACCTAATAAAATGCTGAACTAGGCAATGACAGAAACATCAGTATCTAACTGGAAAACAGCTATATGTTGGCAAAAAATCCCCATCTCTAGATTCCTTCAGAATGATGGAGGACCACCCACAGCTTTCAGTAAGACAAACTATTTGATATTTAAAAACTCAGCTCCCCCCACCAGCAAAAATTCTTGAACTATGCTTTCACTTGATGCATTCTTAAACTCATTTTCTTTTGAACACAGGAAAAATATTATAAACTATATACCATAAAACCTCAAATTTAAAGACCCAGACTTTATGAACAAAGATGGAGAAATGTTTTCCTAAAAAGACAGCTACTTTATCTAAATATTATTTATTTCAATGTGACTCATTGTTTAGCCAAGTTACTACATTTGGCTTCAAAACAAAAAAACAAGTCTGCAGAACTGCAGAGGACAGTGGAGACATGTTCATTTAACTTTAAACACATTTGTCAGTCATTCTACGCAGAAGCTCCCTTTTCTCCTTTTTTCTTGTCTCTCTCCCTCCGACACTGTCTAAAATACAAGGTCAGTGACTCTGCAGTGCTCAGCGGCTGCAGCAGAGATTTAAACAGTCCTTGGGAGTGGGCTTCTACATAGTAATAGAGCCACCCTTTAATTCTTTTCAAGAGAAGCACAAAGGATGCAACCATGTTTCCTGCAGCTTTGAAAGCCCAAGACTCATCATATACACAATGGCTTTTCAATGTATATCCAAGACATTTCTCTTTCCTTTGTGCTAGACTGGGAAACCATTTGTTTCCAAATTTCACGTGATGGTATTTGGAGACGGCATCACTCAAGCTTTCAAAAGAGATCAGTGTTGCACTTTGCTGTTTTAGCTCTGGAAACATAATATTTATCATTCTTGCATGTACTTCAAGAAGAATAGCAGAATATGAGACTCAAAGTTTATTTATTTTACAAAATGCTGCTACCCCATTGAGACAAACATTAGCCATGACTTTCTTTTTAATTTTCAGCAAAATCTTTTGGTGGAAATAAGGCACACTTAAAAGAGGAAATGACAAACCATGAGAAATCCAGTTTGACCTAAGTGTTAACAGCTCATGGTCACCTTTTTAATGCAGAGGGAAGCTTCACTTCACTGACTTACAGACATTTTTATTCCTGAATCTCAAAAAGCAACACATTTTACTAGGCAAAATGACAGTTATAGATAGCTGGGGTGGTGTTATTTGAGGGACTGAACATTAAACAATTTAAGTAACTTTACAAGATTAAGTCAAACAAGCCACATTATGCCATACAATCAGAAGAGCAAATAAACAGGGTTCTAGTGCAGAATCTGTCTTTTTGTTTCTTTTCATCAGAGACATATAAACTGTATTCCCTAATTTTAAAACGCTGCAAGCTTTGTTACTTCATCGACAATGAATATGAAAAAAACAAAATTATCTTTTCACATCCAGGTGTAAAATTAATTCAAGTTAGTACATTTCCAGTCCAAAAATCAATTTAGCCTAAAACATAAAATTAGAGATTAGGAGGGGCGTGTGGGTGGGGGTGCAGATAAAGAGAAGTTGGTTAATGGATACAAACATAGAGTTAGATAGAAGTAATAAGTTCTAATGCTCTATAGAAGAGTAGGATGACTGTAGTTAACAACAATGTATTACATATTTCAAAGTAGCTAGAAGAGAGGACCTGAATCGTTTCCAACACATTCAAATGATAAGCACTCAAGATGATGGATATTCCAAATAACCTGACTCTATCATTACACATTCTATGCATGTGACAAAATATCACATGTACTCTATATATTGTCTATCAATTAAAACACAAATTAAAAATTAAAATGAGACCCTTTTTCTTTGTGTTTTTTTTTTTTTTAGCTTAATAATGCATTTTCCTGGAACAAAGTCTGGCTTTTGAAGACAAATCTATTCTAAAATCTTGGCACTGCATCTGACTAGCTGTGTGGCTTTAGGCAACTTACTTAAATTATTAGTGCCTAAGTGTTCCCACCTGCATGAAGAAAAAAAATACTTATCTCATGGGACCATTGTGCTAATTGAATGAGAAAGTAAGTGTGAAACACCTGGAGCATAATAGCTATCACTCACAACTGGTAGTCTAGCCATGCAAAGACAAGAGTTTCAATTTTAAACAGGATAATTGTACACTGGCTTTAGGGCATTACTCCAGAGTTATTTTCTAAATTAATCCTGCTAAATAAAAATCTATTGAATTAATATTAATTTGTATTGAAATGTAATGAGTGCACCAATAAAAACCATTATGATATCTCAAGATTCTAAGAAAAATAATTTTTATTACAACACAAAAGTAAATGAGAGGAAAAGTTTTCTTACTCTTTACCCAGTCTGCCTAATTTAAGTTACCACACACTACCTAATTCCTACTGAGAACATACAAAGTACCTATAAAGTGTCTAAGAAGAGGTTACAAGCACTACCTCATTTACTCTCTACAAAAATGTTATTAACTAAGTTTTATTATTTTCTCCATTAAATATATAAGAATACTGCAGATGAATCATGGGTACCTTTCCCACATTTTGAATGTAAGTGCCAGTGCCCACACTCTCCTGTCCCCATGGAGGATGAGAATATGCTCAGCTGAGGCACTTGGTCTCCATCACTTTTCATGAGTATAGCTGCAGTCTTCAAATTTTAATGCACATACGACATATGTAAGTTGCTTATTAAAAATAAACATATGGACAGTGCCAGTGTTATGCTATAAACTGAGATCCAACAGTTCTCCCAGCAAAACCTATCTGACCAATTGTCATATTAATATTACTAATGATTATATTGAATCAAACATTTGTCCAATAATATTTTCTAAGATTTTACATAAATTAACATCTATCCTCATTACAGTCCTACCTGGTATACAGTGGTTCAGAGTGTGGGCCCTGAGCTTGACACTTACTTGTTTTATCATCTAGCAAAGTTACTTAATTCCTTGGAACCTCAGTTTACTTACTTGTAAAATGGGGGTAATGATATTATCAATCTCATGGGTTCCTAATTAAGATAAAGTAAATTAATAAATTAAAGCAGAGCAGTTCCAGGTACATTACATTGCTCAGAAAATATTGACTGTGATCATCATTCTCATATTTAAGGAATAATAATAATATTCCTCAGAGAGGTCAGATCTATCTTTCTCAAGGTCACACAAGTAAAAATGGCCGGTGGGAGAAAATTAAAATGATGTGTTTCTGGCTCTAGAACTACTGCCCTTTCCAACACATCACCTTTCTACTCTGTCAGTGCAAACTCGACCATCAATGAACCATGTCTTTTTGAGTAAATGCATGAAATGTGCTAAGGAGTTAGCACATTGCTGCAGTAGTTTTCAAGGTGTGTAACACAAGCACCATGGAAGTGTCCTTCTAAATCTTCGTATCTTTGTGAAATGTCTTTCCTTTGTCAGGGGGTTCATGATCTCGCCGCTTGAGGAGAATTTTCCAAATGAAAGCAGAATCCAGAAGTATGAACTCATCAGTGAGAAACCGCTCTTGTTGAATCTCCAGCAGGGCCTCCCCAACCCTGTTGATACGACCTCTCCCCCTCCACTGTTTACAAAGGGTAGCCACATGGCTCAGCTTTTTACTCAATCTAAGAAAAGCTCCCAGAACCCTACTGTTCCCTCACGCAGACTGAAAACTATTGTGAGGCTAAAACTGACAGGAAATCTGGAAATGGGAGACAAAAGGTAAACATTTCTGTAGATACTGGGAAGTTGATCACACCCTCTGTGTCATCTTTCACTTTTTTGAAACCTGCATTTCCTGAGTACTTCTTAGGTGGACATCAGTAAGCCAACTGCTATGGAGGGTATTAAGACTTTTTAAAAATAAAACCATCTTCAAGGAGAGAGACAGCATACTCATAACACTAGAATACAAGGCAGTATATGATAAATGCCTGCAAAGACAAGCAGCGAATGGCACCACCATCCATATTCAACCTACAAACAATAAAATCATGCTCCATTCCTCCCTCCCAGCCTACCAATCAGCTGCTGAGCCTTGCTGATTTTACCTCTAATAGTCTCTCATATCTGTCATTTTCTCTCCATTTCTATTATCACTCAATTCTAGAACATATCAATTCTAGTCATCTCTCATGGAAAATGGCATGAGCCTTCTACTTGCTCTTCCTGTCTTTAGTTTCCTTCTTTGTCCAAATATTTATTGAATGGTGGAAAACCATGGGCACTAGGGGCAGTCTGTGTGCTGGGAGTACAATGACTAGGACCCTACCCTACAAGGCATGTGGAATTCTCACATCAGCTTTGTGCTTCTATCTGAATTAATTTACCACCCAAACACTAAACATGACCATGCTTTCACACATTTTCACTCTGTCCCATTTGAAATCTATTCAATGACTTCCTGTTTTTTAACCAATAGTTCTGAAAAGTCATGCCTACTTTAAGAAAGTAGCAAATGCAATGGCCTTTCTTTTTCTCAAAAATTTCATATGGGTCATAGTCATAAAATATTTCATGCAAATTCAGGGTGTCACTGATACTCTGAAATTCATTCAAGTATCCCATAAGGGTAGTCTATGTGCCTAGGAGAAAAATGTCTCATCTAAAGGGAAAATTTCATGCCTACAAATATGTTAAACACAGCCCTTCATGACCTGACCCTTGCTACCTCCTCAGCCCGATGCCTGGTATTTTCTCCTTGATCTTTATGCACCTACAATAGAGCTATCTGTATTGTCTGGAAAACATCATGCTATGTCATCCTTCTCAGCCATATTCATACTAGTCTGCTGTGCCTTTTTTGCTTTGCTAACTTTTCGTTGTTTGTATGTTTGTTTGTTTTTGAGACAAGGTCTCACTCTGTCACCAGGCTGGAATGCAGTCGCACGATCATAGTTCACTGTAACCTCAAACTCCTGGGCTCAAGGGATCATCCTGCCTCAACCTCCTGAGTACCTAGGACTACGGGCACACAACACCATGCCTGGCTAATTTTTGTTTATTTGCTCAGCTGGTCTAGAACTCTTGGCCTCAAGTAATCCTTCCATGTCAGCCTCCCAAAGTGCTGAGATTACAGGTGTGAGCCACCGTGCCCAGCCCCTTTTCCATGTTTTTAAGGCTTAATTGATACTATTATCTATATAAAGACTGTCCTGATTCTCCTGTGAGAAATGATGAAAATGGCTCACCTTTATTTAATAATACACTATTTTACTGGTGCCAAGATAACTAATTGTAATTACCTACATTTAAACTTTGCAACAGCACTATGACGTGCATACACTGTATTTCATATCTTATACATAAGGAAACTACACTTAAGAGGAGTTAAGTATGTGTTGATCAATTATAGCTGAAGAGCAGCAGAGCCAGGATTAGAACTCCAGAAAGCTGAACTCTAAAGTTCTTTCCATGGTAACACCTCCCTCCAGTACTCCTTTTGTATACTGAGTACATGTCCATTCTTACACACTTTAGATACAACCTCAGACTAATTAACCCCACAAGTCTGAGTGTGCTGGACAAATTTTATTATTTATTTCAGGAAACTTCAGAATAGTTTAGAGAGACTGGAAGGCTGTGCCTGTTCAAAGAAAACTGTTTAGGTTGACCTGGCTAAGACCTTCAATTTTCTACCCAGTTTGGATGAGGGAGACAGAAACAAGGAGAGAATGGATTATTCATCTCAGCATTTAGTGCTGTCATATTTTGGGTATTTGTCACTCACCACAGAGCAAATTTGATGAAAGAATGGTATAGATCACTCTCGAATGCTCAGTGGTGAAGAAGTGTTTCTGTGTCTTTGTTTTGTTACTGTAGTATACAATAAGAGTAAATTTCCAGGTAAATAAACATTAATTCACCCACGCAAATACAAGCCCAAATTTCTTAACATTAGATTTGGTAGATATTACTTTGTCAAATTGCTATGCATGTCCTAAAGATAGACTATCATTTTCCACATTTATTGTATTATGGACTGGTAATTACCGTTGGCACTCTCTGCCAGCTACAGAGGAACATACTTAAACAACATTGGCATTGAGTAGGGTTTTTTTCCCCCTTTCCAAAAGTAACAAACTCGCTTGGCATCCTCATTTTGCTTTTGAAGCATTTAGGACAGACAATGAATCCACAATATAATTTGTCAGCAAATCTTCCAGTAATAAGAAATCTATATAGGGCTGACTGTGGCAACTGGTGTTAAGAGCCACTGGGGCTACAAACAAGCAAGGCGTCATTGTAGAAAGCATACGCTAGACAGAAAGGGGGCACAACAACAACCTTGTTCA
The DNA here is from genome assembly GCF_029281585.2 of Gorilla gorilla gorilla. Taxonomy (NCBI): domain Eukaryota; kingdom Metazoa; phylum Chordata; class Mammalia; order Primates; family Hominidae; genus Gorilla; species Gorilla gorilla. Next base: position 107,916,208 of record NC_073230.2, on the reverse strand, counting down.
TACAATCAGCTTTTTACTCTGAGGCAGATCATCTCATTCAGCCTCAAATTTAGCATCTGTAAATGAAGGGGTTGAACTAAATAATCAGTAAGATCGTTTCCAGCATTGGTCTTTTCTGATTTCAAGATTTTCTAAAACTACCTCTAACTCCTACCCCAACATAAACTTTGAATGCTTTCAGATTTTATGTATAATATGCTGCTCCTTCTTTCCTGATATTTCCTTTGCTATACATGCAACTAATTCTAGTGTCTCAGAGTTAGTTACACAATTTCTGAATAATGGTTAAGCATGTAAACTTAACTACATCTGAATTCGAGTATGTCTAGTTTTCTGTAATTAGATATTCAGAATGAAAATCAGCACCAATAACTAAAGTTCAGGACAATAAAGAGAAAACTATTCCAAGTAATGTCTCCCTTGAGATTCTGACTGGGACTATGCTCCCTCCTTTTAGTCTCACAACTGAACTGCAAGCTCTAATTTTTGACCTTAGGAAAGTCACATACTCTCTTGATTGTAGTCCTCTACCTAAAAAAATAGTGCAATAGTAAATAATTGCCTCCTCTATCTAGTACACAACAGTAAATAAAATCTGGCAATGGAAAAATACTATCTACTAGACGATAACTTGATCACCTTCATGTCTACATATGCTGGACATTGAATAACACCGAAGGTCACGTCATGGTGCCCCATGTTCCACCCTGCTAAACATTTCTTCTCCTAGCAACATTTGAAAAAAATAAAGTTAGCCTTCTTTATAAAAGGATAAAACAATTCTTAGTCCCATCCCTCTTCCAGTTTTTGATGTTTTTATTCTTCAAAGGATTTATACTCTCTGTTTCTCCAGCAAGTATTTTTAGAAAACATAAGCAAAACAGTCCAGTCCAAAATTTTCTTGAGAGCATTCTTTCTCTCCATTCTTTCATCTCATTTTTAGTGTTTCTTTCCTACATATTATTTATGCAAACTATGTATTTTATAGAAGCTAGTCTTCTCAGTCTATGTTTTCGTTTTATTTTTCAATTTACAGTGGTTTTATTCACGGTGATTTTGTTATAAAATTTAGATAGAAAAATTCTTTTTCTCACTTTGGATGCCCTCTTTTAAATCGAATGCAGACTGTAACATGGAGAGATGATAAGATCTCTTATAAACCCACTTCAACACCCTTTCCCTCCTCAAGTTTCACAGCAACACGTTTCTTAACGCAAGAGATTTTACTGCCTTTTAATCCAGCTTTTGAATGTCATACAAAACATCATTTTGCAGCTAAGTTTCTAAATTTAGCCTTAAGTATGTCTACCTAATTCTACCATGAGTGGATAATTGCTTAATCTTCTACAGTAATCTTCTTTACTGTTCTGCATAAAAAGAATACAAGAATATATACTTTGACTTCATTTTATATAATTTACACACAGCTTTCCACCTACAATTTCAAACCAACAAGTAGCAACACTAAGTTTTAGCAACAGTGGCCATTAAGTAAAACTCCGATGCTTTTGCTGAGTAGACAGCTACATAAAAAGAAAATCACCATTGCTGACAAAATACTTTTCCTTAATTGTAAATCCTTAATATTTTGTTTTTAAACTGATCAACTATAAGTTTCTTTTATCATTATCTCTATTTCATGCATACAAATGTATACGCATAAAAATACATGTTCTTAAAGACGGGCATTAATGAATATATTAGATAATGATGTACCTTTTCATAACTGAAGGATCAAAGAGAAAGAAAATAAACACTATAAGTGAGGGTACAGAGAAACAGATATTCTTGGTTGGTGCAAATATAAATTGGCATATTGTTTCTGGAAGGCAAGTCTATCAGAAGTTTAAGTATAAAGTTATACAGCAAAACTCTTGGAGAATTAAATAGGAGACAATCTTTGTGGTCTTGTGATAGCCAAATGTTTCTTAAATAGTGCAAAGAAGTATAAATCATAAAGAAAAGAATGATTTGTTAGAATACATTACAATTTAGAATATTCATTTATATAACACTACCATTATGTGGTGAAAAAGCAATACAAATAATGGGAAAAGATTTCTAAGCACATATAATCTATAAAGGGCTCATACTGAGAATGTGTAACAAACTCCTAGAAACTAATTTAAAAAAATACAAACTAAAATAAAATGGGCAATGCTTCAAATAAATGTCTTACAAGATATTTAAATGACCAACAAACTGAAAAGTGTTCAAATATAATCCAGAGAATATAAACGAAAACTATGATACACTACTCTATAGTTACATGACCGGCTCAAACTTTGTTTTTAAATAATGTTAAAAAAGGAAGCTGTTTATTTCCAAGATTTATCAAAGACACAGAACAACTAGAATTATCATATACTTTTGGAAGGAATATAAATTTCTATAACCATTTTGGAAAATGGTTTGGCTTTATCTACTCAATTTGAATGTATATATACCAATGACCCCACAATTCAATTTCTAGTTATATACCAAAAGATGTGTGTAAAATGTTCATAGCAGTCTTATTCATGATAGTTCTAAAACGGAAATGGTATGTATGAATGTCCATCAACAGGGGACTGGGTAAATAAATTATTGCACTTTTCTTACAATACAATAAAAAAGAATTAATTACTTCTACATATAAAAATGCCAGTGAATCTCTCAAGACATTGAGCAAAATAAGTCATACACGAAATAACACATACTATGCAATTCCATTTACATAAAGTTCAAAAAAAGGCAACAGTAATCTATGGTCATAGAAGTAATGCTGGTGGTTATATTCAGGGAGAAGGGAGGAGACGGTCACTGGAGTGACAAAAGGGGTCTAGTCATATTTTTCAACCTGCATGGTAGTTAGACAAGTATGGTATCTTTTGCTAACTAGTGTGGTATGTCATACATACTGAAGATTTTTGTACTTTTTCTGTATCTATGCTTATTTGTTGATAATTATATTTTCTAAAAGAGTATTAAATCGATGCATGCATAATCTCTGAATCAGTGTATATTAGTTTTCTGTGGTTTTGTAACTAATTACTACAGGCGTGGTGACTTAAAACACAAAATTTTTTCTCTCACACTTCTAGAGACCAGGAGTATAAAATCAGTTAACACTGAAGTTGAGGTGGGCTGCATTCCCTCTGGAGGCTTTGGGGATCTGTTTCTTGCCTCTTCCAGCTTCTATTGATTTCTTGGCTTGAGACCACCTCCCTCCGATTTCTCCCTCTGTGGTCATGTTGCCTTTTCCTCCTCTTCTGTGTCAGTTTCTCAGCCTCTCGATAAGTACACTTGTGATTCCATTTAGGGCTCACCCAGATAATCCAGGATAATTCTCCCATCTCAAGAGCTTAAATTTATTCACATCTGCAAAGTCAATTTTGCCATGTAAGATGACATTCGGCCTGGCACAGTGTCTCATGCCTGTAAACTCAGCACTTTGGGAGGCCATGGTGGGTAGATCACAAGGTCAGGAGATCGAGACCAGCCTGACCAACATGGTGAAACCCCATCTCTACTAAAAATACAAAAATTAGCCAGGCGTGGGGCAGGCACCTATAATCCCAGCTACTCAGGAGGCTGAGGAAGGAGAATTGCTTGAACCCGGGAAGCGGAGGTTGCAGTGAGCCGAGGTCGTGCCACTGCACTCCAGCCTGGGTGACAGAGCAAGACTCTTGTCTTAAAAAAAAAAAAAAAAAAAAAAAAAAAGACATTCATAGGTTCTAAAGATTAGGATGAGCACATCATTCATGGGGCCATTACTTAGCCTACCACAGAGTATGACTGACAATACTAACTATGGTTTCAAAGGAGCAAGACCTAACTGAGTGCCAGAATCAGCTGAGAGGGCATCATTAAGCAGGAGGGGAAAAACTGCTTTTTATGGATAATGGTATCATAACACGTAGACAGCGATAGGCAGTCACAGCACAAAATGGCCACAAATAATGTCAAGTGATAAAGAAAAAAAAGTTGAATATAATCCACTACTAGTAAAAACAAATTGAAATATATCTGCCTAAAATGTGGTATATTTTCATGAAAGAAGACAATGTTAATTTTAGTTGTATTTACATTAGAAACTATAAAAGTAAAGATATTAATTTTAATATGATAAAAATACGATGGAAGGAGAATATCATGAACAATGTTTGTTTTGGTTTGTTTTTCCACACTTCTGAAACCCTTGATCTTCTCTAAATGCCTGAGCTTGTTACTCTTACACAGAGTTACTCAGGCTGCTAATGCAAACACAATGACAGAGTGTTGCCATAGATGAGGCATTTCATCACCACTCTGGAACTAGAAGACTCTTGGACACAATTGGTTGGAAGCAGACGAACCCCTTTATTATATCCCCTCAGTAGGTATCTGACAGAAATCCCTATGGAGAGTCAGGACACTCTCTCATACACTGCTTTTCACATTACTGCTACTTGTGGCAGCTTCAACCCTGACCTTATTCATGTTACTAGTTTGAAATGCATGTTTATCCCCTTGATACAGTAGCCGGTGTCACTTGTTATTCACTTGTCTCTTCAAAAGAAAAGATTCAAACTATGAAACTACTAAAATAAAACATTAGGGAAACTCTCCAGGACACTGGTCTGGGCAAGGATTTTTTGAGTAGTACCCCATGAGCACTAAGCAAAAACGGGATAATCTCAAGTTTAAAAGTTTCTGCACGCAAAGGAAACAATCAACAAAGTGAAGAGAAAACCCACAGAATGGGAGAAAATATTTGCAGACTATACACATAATAAAGGACTAATTACCAGAATATATAAGGAGCCCAAACAACTCAATAGGAAAATAACTAATAATCCAATTTTAAAGTGAGCAAAGCTGAACAGACATTTTTTCTTTCTTTTTTTTTTTTTTTTTTGAGACAGAGTCTTACACTGTTGCCCAGGCTAGAGTGCAGTGGTGCAATCTTGGCTCACTGCAAGCTCTGCCTCCTGGGTTCATGCCATTCTCCTGCCTCAGCCTCCTGAGTAGCTGGGACTACAGGTGCCCACCACCACGCCTGGCCAATTTTTTGTACTTTTAGTAGAAACGGGGTTTCACCATGTTAGCCAGGATGGTCTCGATCTCCTGACCTCGTGATCCGCCCGCCTCGGCCTCCCAAAGTGCTGGGATTACAGGCATGAGCCACCGTGCCTGGCCTGAATAGACATTTTTCAAAAGAAGACAAACAAATGGTAAACAGATATACATAAAGGTGTTCAACGTCACTGATCATCAAAACTACAATAAGATATTATCTCACCCCAGTTAAAATGGCTTTTATCCAAAAAATAGACACTAACGAATGCTGGCGAGGATGTGGAGAAGGAATCTTTCCATACTATTGATGAGAATGTAAATTAGTACAGCCACTATGGAGAACAGCTTGGAGGCCCCTCAAAAAACTAACAATAGAACTACCGTAAGATCCAGCAATCCCATTGCTGGGTACATATGCAAAAGAAAGGAAATCAGTATGTTAAAGAGACGTCTGCACTCCCATGTATACAGCAGCATTATTCACATCAGCCAAGATTTGAAAGGAATCCAAGTGTCCATCCACAGACGAACAGATAAAGAAAATGTGGTACATATACACAATGGAGAACTACTCAGCCATTAAAAAGAATGCGATCCTGTCATTTGCACAACATGGTTGAAACGGGAGGATATTATGTCAACTTAAATTAACCAGGCACAGAAACACAAACTTATGTGTTCTCACTCATTTATGGGAGCTAAAAATAAAAGCAATTGAACTCAGGGAGATAGACAATAGAATGATGGTCACCAGAAGCTGGGAGGGTAGTGGCAGGAGGGGTGGGAGAGGAAGTGGAGATGGCTGATGGGCAGAAAAATACAGTTAGAATAAATAGGATGGAGTATTCGATAGCACAACAGGCTAACTACAGTCAACAATAATTTATTGTACATTTAAAAATAACTAAAAGAGACTAAGACTAATTGGACTGTCTGTAACAAAAAGGATTAATCCTTGAGACAATGGATACCCCATTTATCCTGATGTGATAACTACACATTGCATACCTGTATCAAAATATCTTATGTACCCCATATATATATGTGTGTGTGTGTGTGTGTGTGTATACACATCTGCTATGTACCCACGAACATTAAAAATAAAAAAAATGTAAAAAGGAGATGCATTTTGGACATCATTTCACAGAAAAAAAGAAATAAAGTTATTGTTATAAGCTCCATAAATAAAACTCAGGTCATTGAGAAATGTAAAAATTATTTTGCTCTAATTAATATAGTATGTTTATAAGTGAGACATCACAATGACCCTGAAAAATACATTATGTGTTTTAGGTAAGGTTATTGATAAAAATATTCTCATAAATCTGGAAGACTCTATGTATCCCAAAAAGATGCTCTCAAAGAAAATGACAAAAAGCCTTTTCAAGGATCTCCATTTGTCCTTCTTTGCCCAAGGACACATTTAGATCAGACTCCATATGAACTTACACTAAATGGCAGCTCATGAAGGTACAGGAAAAGGGGAGGCTCGCTGTTCCTTTAACTGAGCATGCTTTGGAAAGCAACAACTCCCCCTTGCCAAGTGGAGGTGCTTAACAGCATAGGTAAACAGCATAGGTATACCTCCCATTAGAAAGATGACAGTCTTAAACTAGAACTCAGTTCTGGAGCCTCACTACTGGGCCAGAAATGAACTTCTTAGTTGTTAGATCCTGGGTGAGACCAAGGTTTTTGGGTAGGGCTGAGGTAATTATTGTGAGAGTCACCTGGGGTTTTCCAATATTTTAATATTAGTACAGGTATACCGGTGCCTATCAGTTGGGTACAAGACCTGCATCCATTATATTAATGAGCGGCCATCTGTGCTCTTTTACATCTTTATGGAGAGGGTATTTATCCAACAACGAAATCCAGTTAGCTTATGACTAATACCTAACTTACTGTTCACCTAAAATATTTGCCTGAAAGACCAAGAATAACTTTTATACCTATTTCTACCAATAACATTGTTTTCTACATTTGCATTTCATTACTATAGTGGTTTGAAACTTTTGGAATGTGGATCCACTAACGGAACAACATTGTTTCTGTATTTAGATATTAGATAAGATGTAACCAGATTTTTGCCAACAGACATTTTGAGGCTATCTTGGAAGGCCATGCTATTTAAAGCATGCATGCTCTTTGGATTTCCCTTGTCAATTCTTTTATTGATATTAGAATAATATACAACAAATATAATAATCTTATATTCATAAGCAATATTTCTCTAAGCCCTTTCCATGATTACGGATCATCTCATTTAACATTCACAATAGCCATGTAAATGAAAAGACTGTAAGTTATTATCCAAAATGGAACATTTTTTAATGTGAAAGGAGAAAGCTAGCAGTAATTACTTCAGGACAATTGGCATAAACAGGGACTGTCCTTGGGAAACTATAATGGATGGTCATTCCACATATGAAAATTATTATTATTGTCATTTTATTATTATTGAGACAGTGTCTCACTCTGCTTCCCATGCTGGAGTGCAGTGACATGATCATAGCTCACTGCAGTCTTGAACTCCCAATTCAGCCTCTGGAGTAGCCAGGACTACAGGTGAGCACCACCATTCCTGGGTAATTTGTAAATTTTTCATAGAGACAGGTCTCGCTATGTTGCCCAGGCTGGTCTAGAACTCTTGAATTCAAGCAATCCTCCTGCCTTGGCCTCCCACAGCACTAGGATTACAAGGTAAACCACTACGTCTGGCCCCATGAAAATTATTTTATCCTAATCTGAGGAAACTAGGGCAGAAATGTTTCAATAATGTGCCCACATGCACGGCAGAACCAGGGCTGGCTCCCTGGCAGTCTGAGTTCAGAATCTCTCTTCTGAATCTCAAGGCTGGATGACTCTAGTGGAGTCAACATGATACAAAACACAAGGCAACTAGTAGTGACAATAAAAGGAGATGACAATTTTAATAATTTGCCTTCTTTGAAATATTCACTCCTAACACTAGTTTGAGCTGGGGAGTTAACTTTTTTGCTTGTGTTTAGATTTCACTTCAACATGAAGCTCTTTAAAAAAATAACCTTCCTCAATCATTCATGTTACGTTTTAACTAGACTTGGCAAGGAGTTAGCAGTCTCAGAATCATGAATTCATGAAAAAGATGAGCTTTTGTGAATTTATTTCTTGCTTCCTAAAAAAGGTCACATCTATTAAATATAAGGAGATAACATCATTTTTAATAGTATTTCACACTAATTAGCAAAGGAATTTTTTATTAAACATAGTTATCAAATTTTTTGGAGTATTTTTAAATTTTTATTATTTTTTTGAAGGGCTCACCATAAATATGCAGGTAAAAATTCACTGTTCTTCCAATTCTGTAAAGATATCAGGATAACAATGGATTTGACAGATTACCTGAATTTTTTTAAATGACCCCTTTGAGGATACATTTTAGAACATTTGATGTTTTCTGTTCATTCTCTTCTACATATAGCAGGCAAACCACGTCCACTTCTTATATATAATAATACATCCACATTTGAACAAAAAAGCAACATGAATATGAAATAACTGTGAACTAACGAAATGATAACCCGGTAGGAATGAAGATTAGCACAGGCAGAGAGAGGCTGGCACTGCCATGCAGCACAGCATTCAACATCATGGTGACAGCCCAGCCAGAGATTTTCAAAGTGTACACAATTCTGCATTGGTTAAGGAAAAAAAAAAAAAAAAACTAGGTTGGAATAGGAATTTATGCTGAAAAAAAAATCCTTACACCTCAGGCTTGGAGTTTAAAGGATTAATAAACAAATGAGCATTGCAAATATAAAATCTTTTCTGGAAAAAAAATGTTATAGACATTATTTCATTATCTTACCAACACTTCTGCTCCTAGATAAAACTCATCCACTACAAACATCTCTGCTGCTGATGAGCTAGACTGAAAAGAAACTGGACCTAATCCTAAATCTGGGCCTAAAGGTCCTGACTTGGGAGAACAAAGGGAGATTCTGCCCCCTGTGCCACCAAGTATGGCTGAAATTCAAGGTGCTATCATCCTATATGGACATTCCATTTGCCTCCCCCATGATTTGGAATGAAAATTACAGTTCTCAGGATTAACCTTGAAGTGAAAATCAACATTATCCCCATCCTCCCCTTCCTCCCTTCTTCCTCCCTCTTATTTCATTCTAACAACCACATGCCACTGCATAATGGGAGGACCAGTCACTACGGTCCTAACCTCACAAATTTCATCACCAATATCTATTTTTTAAAAGTGTCTCATGACCTCCACCTTTGCCTTTCATTAATTCCCGAATTAAATGTGTTTTATTTGCCTTGTTATATGTGTATATGTGTTCCTTAACAGGGTCAAATTCATGATTTGCACAATTTTCCCAAGAAGAGCACATAAACACTCTCATGCAGGTTTTGGCATCAGTGACACGGGCCCTTTAATGAAGGAAATTTGAATTTTCAGGATGTGCTCATATGCCACATACTCTTAAACCTCCCCAAATTAATACTGCGTAAGAATTTAGCAGTTAAAATAAAGTTTTTAAAAGGCAAGAAATTACGAAAACGAGAAAAAACAAAATCCAATGTATAAATTATATGATTCACTGCTAATTCAGCCAGGACATCTCAGAATTGCTTATCATTAGACAAAATATTTGCTTCAGATATGTTAATTTTTGAAAATTGCTTATCAGGATTTTGTTTTAATTAGTAGCCATAAACTGCTACAAAGGGTTCTCTCCCCATTCAAAAATACTTTGTAAAAAATTAATAGAATATCTTTATAAGCATTTAAATCGATCAAAACTTATTTTCTAAGTAGCATAGTCAGCTATTTCATTTCTCTAGACCCCTGATAAAAGGACAGTAATATTGAGGAAAATAGTTTGATCATATTAGTTACAAGTTAGAATTGGTATGAAGAATTTGTAAAAGAGCTAAATATTCTTTGCTAACTAAACAAACCATGAATTTTTACTAGCTCAAAATTTTGCTAAAAAGACTTACAGTGTCTTAGTTGCATGTCATGCTTATTAATGTTTTGTTATTGTATGTGATGTTTCTAAATATAGGCAAATATATTCTATGTTCATAAAGTGGAAAACTCATTCAAATAGACCTTTTTTCCATACCAAAACTTCTATAATATTCAGATATCAGATTATAATATGGGGAATCCTGTTATGTTATGACATGGCTTAAAATTTACCTTAATATTTTTATGTGCCTAAAAGACTCAATCACACTTCTAGCATTGACATATTGAAAATAAATATTAGGTATTTGCTATCCAAGATGGCTTATACTCCTAGTTATCTGTATAAGGAGGAAGGCTTTCAGGTGAGTTTTACAAGAACAGGTACTCTAAACTACCAGATCACAGTTTCTTTGGGTGCGGCTCAAAATGCATACTTTAAAAAATCTTCCGTATGATACTGAGGTTCAAGCAGGTTTGAGAAGCACTGATATACATCATGACAGACCAAATATGTTTGCCTGTATGGCTTCCACTTGGTTTAACTGATGACCAGATACCAGATCCCAGAGGAAAATGTTTAGTTATACAGATGTCCAGATATATTCCAAACTGAAAAAAACTGTGAATAATTTACAATAAGCTAGAGTACTGCTCTTGAGATAGTTTGAGATTAGAGTTTTAGGTTGTAAATTTGTAAAACCACAGACATTTTGAGGAGGAATTCCAGTTCCTATTTTTAAAGATGAGGAAATTATTAAATAAATAATAGGCATTAGTTTTGTGTGTTTACAAATCACACATGCTCAAATGAGAGCACACAAAATGAAAAGGCTATTTTTAAAATACCTAAGACAAACAGAAACAAAAAGCTTGAGTTATATCAGGTTGAGTCATTCAAATGCATACATATTAGAGGCCATACTTTTCACGTTCTCCTTTGTGACCTTGGAGTGTTTAATTACAGCAAATGTACTTTGGCCCAGACTAGTTCCCACTTTAAATGGAGCAAGCATGAATTCAAGGTAATTCTCCATATGAATAACTGAACCCAAATTATGTAGAACAGAATGGTATCTCAAAAAGGATAAAGTGTGGGCCCCTCGGTTAGAGATGCATCATTTGTCCTCTTTATTATAACACTCAGACTTTACAAGAGTTTTCAACTTTTCAGGCTTTTCTTTCCTTTCCTTGATCTTTTCCTATCGTTTGAAATCTTTGAAACTCCCTCGTAAAACAGGCATTCATCATACCTTAGTTCTTAGACCATAAATCCAAAAAAAAATAAAGTGGTGAAAACTCAAGAAAAAAAAGAACAGTGTGTGTGTGTGTGTGTGTGTAGGTGCAAAGAAGCATATTTATTTTTCCTGTAGAGATGAGCCACTGTAATGGTTTATCCTAGTTATATGTTTATGCATACATATATATTTATATAACTTTTTGTTTTCCTTAATGCCTTTAGATGTAGAAATCATTTCCTTCTGTTTAGAACAAGTATATTATCAGGTTTTGTTATGCCTGTCTTACAGCTTGTGGGTGTATTGAAAAAGTACCCAATGAGCTCCCTAGAGAGGATACCTGTTCTGCTCTATCATTTTCGAGTTCATCCTAAAGATTTCTACCAAGTGTCAGGTGATCCAGTAAGCTCACAAATGCTCAGAAGAGCCTCTCTAAGTCAGGACAGCAACTAGACTTCGAGACAACTGCATGAACTGAATTCCATATGTTGAAAACAAAAAGAAAAGATTTAAGTCAAACGCAAAGCTTAGCTGATTTCTGTATGTGTATTCTATATTAACAATAGTTTGGGGGCACACATTTTCAAACTTAGCACCCTCCTGTTGCCACAGTCTGCTGACAGCCTCCATTTAGCTGTCTTTTGAGTCCACTGCATGGTAAGCTCCTCTCTGAGGCAAGGCACGAGGCCTTATTTGGTGATGACAGCTCAGTGGCTGGCTGGCTGGCTGGCTGGCACAGAAAATGTTTCTGAACTGAACTGAAATTCAGCAATCTCTAACACCTTTCACATGTGTTTTGGTTTTGGAGTCCCTTTGTAAGTCTGCTAGACACTATTTGTTTTTTTTTAAATAATCGGGTTTCAAAAATGTCTCATCTGTGTGCTATAAACTCATTTAAACTTGGGAAACAATATTCTAATTAATAATAGGCATAAAATATAAAAGACTATAGAACGACCACTTAGCTTTTATTCAAATATCTTAATTCTTCTAAAATAATCCTTTTAGTAATATGTATGCTTAGCAAATATATATAGACTAGTGTTTTTATCCTACTTATTCAGCAATAATACTATTTCCAAGAATAAATGAACTATTGGTTAGTTTTTATGATTAAAGTAAACTATGACTATGACTATAAGTAAACTATGACCATGGTTTAGTGGTATAAATTTATAATCATAAAAATATTTTTAATAAAAGATTATAAACCTTCTCCTAATGGCCAACTATTTTTGAATTTCTGCCTTAAAATTTTGATGAACACTTTTATTTCTTCCTCAAGACACATTACCATGTCTATTATGTCTCCTTTCACAGTGCAGCACCATCATATTTCCGTTAACATGTGGCTCTGGACATACAATAGATCCAACTGCACCTCTTAAAACACAGCGGCAATGTGGTAGAGAAAACTGACTTAACATAGTAAAAACTATAGCCTGAGCTCTGCTCACCAAGCTGAGTATTACAGAGACATTATCCTGTTTCCATTTGATAGAGTTAAAGTTATCTCAATCAGAGAGCAAGATCTAAGCTTAATGGGTAAAAATGCAGAGTTGAGGTTTGAGATCCCAAACTGCCGAGGTCAAGGGCCCATGGTCATTACTCTTCTAGCAGTGACAGAAACAGAACGGATAAGTGCATTCAATCAAAAGGCATGAACAGCGAAGACGAGGCCACCCACACAAACATCTGTTTGCTCACGAGGTCCTTTTCATAGGATAGCATAAAGACAGGTGTGGGGTTTGAAAAATTCTGTTTGGGGAGACCTACTGCTTGGTGAGTGCTTTTCTTCTGTAGTTACCTTCGAAGCATACTTTCAACAATTCTTCTTTAACTCATGTTTGTTTACTGAGTGTCAGTAATGTTGACATAGTTTATGTGTGACTTTAAATCAAAGGCATATTGAAAGAAATAATATGGATTTTCACTTAATTAACAAAGGCCTTTATCCAGTTGATCAAACATGAGAAAATGAGAACATACCAATATGAACATTCCTTTGCCATCCTGTTCCCTCACAACAGCACTACAGGGCAGACTTTGAGTATAAAACGCATGAAAAAAATGTTGTTTTCTCCCCTGTTCAGAAAAACTTCGATTATTAAGAATTATTCCTAAAGCATCAGTTTATCTATTATTGAAAAGAAATACATATTTTTTATACATATAGAGTATTTTCACAGGGCAACAGCTTCTAGATCAATTAGTTCTGAAAACTTACTATATATATTACAAAATGATTCAGTTATTTATAATATATAATATGTTTCAGTTAAATTTGCCACTTAATAGCATGATATTACATATTTGCTTGCAATGATTTTCAATATTCTAGACCTTCCTTTAAATAGTCCATAAAATGTCCAAATTTTAGAAGTTACTTCATTGTATATCTAAATCACATTTAATAAGAGGTTATTTGTGGCAATATGTCAAGTCAAACATATAACAAGGTAGATTTAAAACAAAACTGAGCACTGTTCACACAAATTAAATAGCTATGAATTTAAACATTTAAAGCCTTTAGAAGACTGATCTCAAAGGTTATAGAATGCAACTATTATTTAAATTGCAACATTTGTTATTTCAAAGAATATTTTGAGTATGTATTCTTCACCAACCATTGTACTAGGCTCTAAGAATACAGTGCTGAATTAAACAATGCATCTCAGATGATTTAACACATGCAAGTCTGGTTTAACATATGCAAGTCAATAAATGTGATACATCACATAAACAGATTTTAAAACCAAAATCACACGATCATCTCAACAGATGCAGAAAAAGCATTTGACAAAATCCAGCATCCCTTTATGATTAAAACTCTCAGCAAAATTGACATACAAGGTACCTACCTCAATATAATAAAAGTCATTTATGACAAACCCACAGCCAACATAACACTGAATGGGGAAAAGTTGAAACCATGCCATCTGAGAAATGGAAAGAGACAAGAATGTACACTCTTACCACTCCTCTTCAACATAGTACTGGAAGTCCTAGCCAGAGCAATCAGAAAAGAGAAAGAAATAAAGGGCATCCAAATCAGTAAAGAGGAAGTCATACTGTCACTGTTTGCTGATGATAGGACCATTTACCTGGAAAACCCTAAAGACTCCAGAAAGCTCTTAGAACTGATAAAAGAATTCAGCAAAGTTTCCAGATACAAGACTAAGATACACAAGTCAGTAGTAGCTTGTGTACCAACAGCGACCATGCAGAGAATCAAACCAAGAACTCAACCACTTTTTCAATAGCTGCAAAAAATAAAATAAAATAAAATACTTAGGAATATACCTAACCAAGGAGTCAAAAGGCCTCTACAAGGAAAACTACAAATCACTGCTCAAAGAAATCACAGACGACACCAACAAACGGAAACACTTCCCATGCTCATGGATGGGTAGAATCAATATTGTGAAAATGACCATACTGCCAAAAGCCATCTACAAATTCAATGCAATCCCCATCAAAATACCACCATCATTCTTCACATAATTAGAAAAAACACAATTCTATAATTCACATGGAATCAAAAAAGAGCCCGTATAGCCAAAGCAAGACTAAGCAAAAAGAACAAATCTTGAGGAATCACACTACTTGATTTCAAACTATACTATAAGGCCATAGTCACCAAAACAGCGTGGTACTGATATAAAATAGGCACACAGACCAATGGAACAGAATAGAGAACCCAGAAATAAACCCAAATACTTACAGCCAACTGATCTTCAACAAAGCAAACTAAAACATAAAGTGGGGAAAGGACATCGTTTTCAACAAATGGTGCTGGGATAATTGGCTAGCCACTTGGAGAAGAATGAAACTGGATCCTCATCTCTCTTCTTCAACAAAAATCTACTCAAGATGGATTAATGACTTAAACCTAAGACCTGAAACTATAAAAATTCTAAAAGAGAACATTGGAAAACCCTTCTAGACATTGGCTAAGGCAAGAATTTCATGACCCAGAACCCAAAAAGCAAATTCAATAAAAATAAAGATAAATAGTTGGGACTTAATTAAGCTAAAGGGTTTTGCACAGCAAAAGGAACAGCTGAAGCTGGAGAATTGCTTGAACCTGGGAGGCAGTGGTTGCAGTGAGCCAAGATCATGCCACTGCACTCCAGCCTGGCGACAGAGCGAGACTCCATCTTAAAAAAAAGAAAAAATAGCTCAACATCACTAATGATCAGGGAAATGCAAATCAAAACCACAATGGAATACCACCTTACTCCTGCAAGAATGGCCATAATCAAAATATTAAAAAAAAAAAAAAACACAGTAGATGTTGGCGTGGATGTGGTGAACAGGCAACACTTCTACACTGCTGGTAAGAATTCAAACTAGTACAGCCGCTATGGAAAACAGTGTAGAGATTCCTTAAAGAACTGAAAGTAGGACTACCATCTGATCCAGCAATCCCACTACTGGGTATCTACCCGGAGGAAAAGAATTCGTTATACAAAAAAGGTACTTGCATAGGCATGCTTATAGCAGCACAATTCGCAATTGCAAAATTGGGGAACCAACCCAAATGCTCATCAATCAACGAGTAGATAAAGAAACTGTGGTATATATATATCACATATATATATATAAACACACACATATATATAAACACATATATGTGATACATATATCACATATATATCACATATATAATAGTATTCCATCATATATAGTAGTATTCCATCTGATATATATGTGATATATATGTGATATGAGATATATATATCACATATCACATACATATGTATCACATATATATGTATCACATATATAACATATATATCACATATATATCGTATATATCATATATATCACATATATCACATGTATATCACATGTATATCACATATATCACATATATGTATCACATATATATCACATATATATATATATGACAGAATACTACTCAGCCATAAAAACGAATGAATTAACAGCATTGGCAGCAACCTGGATGAGACTGGAGACTATTATTCTAAGTGAAGTAACATAGGAATGGAAAACCAAACTTTGTATGCTGTTAGTGATATGTGGGAGCTAAGCTATGAGGATGCAAAGGCGTTAAGAATGAGACAATGGACTTTGGGGACTTGAGGGGAAGAGTGAGAGGGGGCGAGGGATAAAAGACTGCAAGTATGGTGCAGTGTACAATGCTCAGGTGATGGGCGCACCAGAATCTCGCAAATCACCACTAAAGAATTTACTCATATAACCAAATATCACCTGTACCGCAATAACTTATAAAAAAATAAAAAATATAAAAAATTAAAATAAAGAAGATAAAAACAATGTATCTCTTTCCTTAGAGTTTTTATTCAATGTTTAACTTAACACAAGGGTTGTTATGTTGTTACTAAAGTAATCTTAAATTAGCCAGTAATAGGGAAAATACATTAAGACAAATAGGACACAATGTAGAAGAAAAAAATAAAGAAAAACAAAAGCCCCTCACCAACACCTTACAAGAAAGGTGTTGTAAGGAGGCTCTTACAAGAGCTTCCAAAATATGACAATTAGATAAAACTCAACTTACTCCCATAGATTCACATAGATGCAGATGATTCCTAATATATCACTCTAGATTCTACATCTCTCCTGAGCTATGAAATTCTCATTTTCCCAAATGCCTACTCAATACCTCTTCTTGATTTTTCAAAGTTTCACTCCAACTTTGCATATGTTGACCAGAACTTACTAATTCAACTTCAGATCAGCTTTTTGCCTTGTCTGCCTTCTCCTGCGGAAGGTACCTTAATTTTCCCAGACACCCTGGTCAACATCTTTCACTTCCTCTCATTGTTTTTCTAGCTCTCCTCACATCTTTTTTGTTGCATTTCTTATTACCCTACATCACATATTAAACGGTTGGTTTTATCACTTGAAATGATTTCTTAAATGTTTTTACTAACCAATCTTAATCATTTGCGGCATTTACATACACTCTGGTGCAGTATTAATTTTTCTAAAATGAGTTTCTTTAAATCCTCCTTTATAGTTAGCTTTGTGGTCTTAAAAAGGTCACTTAAAGCTCTGAGAAATAAATGTACGGAAGTAAAATGGTATCTAAAATCTCCTTGTTCTTTAAAACTCAATGATTCTGTCTCTGTCAGAGATACAGAAACTTTTTTTTAAAGCTTCATTCCTACGTATATTAAATATACAATTAGACTTAATAATACTTAGCTAACATCTGTAGCCATATCCTCCATGACACCCCTAAATGGTACTGGCCTATTAAACTACTTACTATTCTACTAATATATTTCAATCATTGTATCCTTATGTCTCTGTTTTTACTGTCTCATTTATCTGGAATATCCTTTCTCAATCATCTTTCCATCTTTAAGAATGCATATCAAGTCCGGGTGCGGTGGCTCACACCTGTAATCCTAGCACTTTGGGAGGCCAAGGCAGGTGGATCACTTGAGGTCAGGAGTTCAAAAGCAGCCTGGCCAACATGGCGAAACCCCATCTCTACTAAAAATGCAAGAAAAAAAAATTAGCCGGGTGTGGTAGTGGGCACCTGTAATATCAGCTATTCGGGAGGCTGAGACAGGAGAATCACTTGAACCCGGGAGGGGCAGGTTGCAGTGAGCAGAGATCGCGCCATTGCACTCCAGTCTAGACAAAAGGGCGAGACTCCATCTCAGAAAAAAATAAAATAAAAAAGAATGCATATCAAATACCAGCATTCTAATGAAAGAATTCTTGGTTTCTTTCTTCAATGACCGGAATATTTTGTTTATATTTATTTTGTGGCATTTGATCTTTCAGAAGATAATTCCTTACATTATAGTTAACAACAGTAAATGTATTAAGAGGATGTACCATAGTTTTCTTCTTTTGTCTATCACTTGTAGTGCCTAATTCAATGTTTTGCATAAAGTATTAAATAAGCATCGTTTAAATAACCTTTATGTAAATATTGGAATGATATGACTTGTCTTATTAGAGCAGGATAAAGATCCAACAGTGTTTTCAGATATGTGTTTTCAATTAATTTGCATAAAACTCTATTATATAAATCACAGATTTAATTTGCATATAAGGAAATTGATTCTCAGGGAAGTTAAGTAATTTGTCAAGATTATATCCCTAGATATTACCACTTAGGCCTGAGACTAAAAGACAAACTATCTTCTGAGGGGTCCAGTGTCTTCTATAATATTATGGTAAAAATTCAAATTAAAAAAATATTTACACAATAAAAACCATACTTTAAGAGTTTCCTAGTTTAATGAAAGAGCTAGAATCAAATCTTTTAACATAGTAATTTTTACTTTTAATTATCACATTTTTATTTTCTTAAGAAGTAGCTCAGCAGCATAAGACAGGGCAAAAAATAAATAAATAAAAAATAAAAAAAGAAGTAATGTGTCACTTGGTTAAAGCATGATTTCTCAATGAAATCTGTAATGACGGCTATGCATAATTATAATCTGCACTCCAGAAAGGTGCCACAATAGCTGGAGAAGGTGTCTGTTTTGACTGAAAGCTGTCTATCTATGCATTCCAAAGAAGCAAATAGTAACTTGGTGTTGAGAGAGCTCATTCCCAGAGCTTCTTACAACTTAATAGTAATTTTTTAAAAATCATTCAACATAAGGGGCATTTAAAATATATAGAACATTTCATTTGCATTTACAGGCACTGCCATTTTGCCATAAGATTTTTCTGATGAAAAAATTAAGAATATAAGCTTCCCATAAAAGGTAAGTTGTTGAGCCTATATAGCTTAAAAATGGACATATTTTCCGACTACATGTGCGTAGAGAAAATACAGAGAGCAATATGAGGCTGAAATTGTGGAAACAATGGAGCCTGTGAGTCAAGAAAGTTGAGCAAGTTTTAGGTAGAGAAAAGTGAGAGAGAATTCTAGGGAAGACTTTCGATTGCACTGCCTATTGGGATAATCCCAATTTGGACAGCATTTGTTTAAATATACAAAATACACAACAAAATTACCAATTGAACATGCAATTATGGGTATTCATAATAATATTTTCTGATTAATGGTTGTAGGAAAAGACTTTATAATAATCAAAACATACCTTTTTAAAACAAACAGAAAATATCTATGTTGAAGTATACATAAAATAGATTTGTTTCTTTTCTTCTATTTTTTCTTTTTAACTTTTTTTTAGAGACAGGATCTTGCTATACTGCCCAGACTGGTCTAGAACTCCTGACCTAAAGCTATCCTCCTACCACAGCTTCCTAAAGTAGTGGGATTACAGGCATGAGCCACCACTCTCGGCCTAACAAATTTCTTTATATTGGGCCCCACATACTGAGCAAAGTGCCAATATTTCAAAATATTACAGTTTGGAAATCCCTAATAAGCAGTGATGTTGTAAAGTTAACTCTGTCCTCACCTTTTTCTTCAATGTTGAGTCCTTTGACCTCTTCGTGTTTCCCTGTCTTGTCCTAGATGCTCAGTGAAATTTTGGAAACTGCTAGTACAGGCAGGGTGCATGCCATAGTACTGAAGTCAGGGAGGAACAGTAGGGCACACGGTGGTATCATATAATGCTGGGTGAAAGTTTATCATTTCTTTCTATATCAATATGTATAAATCATACACACACATACACACACACACACATTAACCTCTCTGTGTGGAAAAAGTCATGAGAAGGAAACACTCAAAATCTTTAGAGACAAAATATGTAATGCAAATGAGTCAAGCAAGCCAGGAGAGACTACAAATTGATGATCAATTGGAACTGAGTCTTGGTCTCAATGTCAGGCAAATGATAGGGCATGACAAAGACAGTTGAAACCAGAAAGCATATGCTCTGTCTAAAGAGAATGGCCATTTTTAGCTATTGTAGTATCTTGTGCTGCTAGATTTTCTAATTTTTAAAAGAAAACCAGACGATTTAATTGTATTATGAAATCTTGCAATTTAAAAGTATTGACAACAAATTCCTTGTTTTTAACAATGTAGATCAAGCTACACATGTCAGTGGGCCAACATGTCTGTAAGCAGGGATTGCTGACTTCTGGAATAGAGGATGGTGCATGTCTCTCTCCCAGGAAGACAAAAATAATGGCAGACTTGAGAGAGCATGAAGAATATATTCCTTTCCTTCATATATCCTTCCCTTATATTTTATTTCACTTTATTTTTATTCACTATTTTTTTCTGAGACAAGATCTTACTCTGTCACCCAGGCTGGAGTGCAGCGATGCAGTCTCAGCTCACTGCAACCTCCACCTCCCAGGTTCAAGTGATTCTCGTGTCTCAGCCTCCCGGTAGCTGGGACTGTAGACATGAGCCACCACACCTGACCAATTTTTGTATTTTTTGGTAGAGATGGAGTTTCACCATGTTGGCCAGGCTGGTCTCGAACTCCTGACCTCAAGTGATCTGCCTGCCTCGGCCTCCCAAAGCCTTGGGATTACAGGTGTGAGCCACTGCACCCGGCCCCTCCCTTATATTCCAAAATACAATGCTGATTATTAATATATTATTTAATCATGTTTGTAACCAGCTGATGACCATATACTTTCCTTTCTCTATAAGCAAAAATATTCATGAAATTCACACCAAAATTTGTTGTTTGGGGTAGGGGGAGGAGGAAGATTATAGTCTGGAGAAATTCCACAAGTAGCAGATTGCAGGAAACCACAGCTGATTACTGTGTGGTTATACAGCCCATTACTGAGGATATACCAGGTGTCACGAAGGGAACTGGGGCAAACAACCAAAAACATTTTAGAAAACAATTTATCTGTAAATTAGGACTTGCCCACATTAAATGCATAACAAGGTTTTCTTGTCAAAGGAAATGCTGCATTATAATACCAAAATGCATACTTAAAATTAGACATCTCAGCAAAGATTATTTACTAGTCCTAAAAATCTAAATTAGGTATATATTTAAGAGCGTAATATGCCTTACATATTGTAATGGAATAAATTATGGGTAACTACAATTTTAACTACAATGAGGATTGTGGAGATTTATTTAAAATCCTGGTGTTCCAAATCAGCACAATTTTTAGTCGCTGGAATGAATGAACTAGAATACCTCCCTCCTCCTCTTCCACACACACAGATTTGGCAGTGCTTGTAAGTGATCACTTATGAATTTAATGTTCATAATTAGCTGTAATTAGCTAGCAAGATGTTAATGAAAACGTGTTTGTTAGCAGCAAGGAAAATCAGCATCTCATTACAAGACAAGCAGGGATTGCTTGGTGTGTAAATTTATTTGCTCGTAGATTGGTTCTTAAATGTTAAAGATACAAATTTGCTGTGTGCCCTTTAATATTTATAGCCCATAACAACTCTCACAGAAGAAGTAAAAATGTGTAGTAGGTGATGTTTGTCTACCCAACCCCATTTCCGTTTCTTACATTCTTCTTTGCTTTTCCAGAACTCACAACAGAGCCATTCAGGGTTAATGGGAAAGGAATTCATATTTATTGATATTCTCCATGCCAGGCACTGTGGCAGGAGTAAAGTGAATCAGAAGAGCCATAAGCACCTAAAATAGCTTTTTGATTAACATGTTTTCCTCCTGTCAGTGTTTAGAATTATAAAATTGTATTGCTAGATTTTCTTTCTCCTGTTCCTGAGAGCACTATTTGTTTAACAGCATTTTTCTAGTTTCTGGGGTTTAGACCTCAGTATCACCCTCAACCCTTACTCCCTCATTCCTCAAACCAAAAAGGGCCGGGTGTTTTATGGAAATCTCTTACTCATTCTGGAATCTTCCTGACTTTAACTCCAACTTCAGGTACTTCTACTTCCTGGCTACTTTTCCAGACATTACTTTCTCTGCTCACCAATTCTTCCTTTGCCTTATTACCAAAGTTTATCTTCTTATGGAACAGATGATCAAAAACTTCATGCTCAAAAATGTTCAGTCTCTTTTTCTGTCTCTTTCTCAGGGTAAAAGTCTTGCCTATAATTGGTAGGGTCCACTGTCCTCCATGCTCTGTCTGTCTGAACTTCTCGCATCTTATGTTTCCACTGCACGGCTTCTTACTGTGTGCTAGATGAGCACTCCTAGTCATTATGCAAACAGATTACCCAGGGCCTTCTTTCCCCTATCTGCAATTACCTTGCCCCACCTGAGTGGGAAGACAATACCCTTCTCATGTGTCCAAAGTCCATCGGAAAAGTTCCTTTCTCTTCCATGCCTTGTCTGATGCCACCAATGAATCATATTAACCATATTGACTTTTTTAAAAAGTCATCATTTATATTCAGCACATCCATTTGTTAAACAGATTTTCTCCCTTTTATCTAAAGCAAGATTTTACTTCTCTTTTTAAACAGATAAATCAAACCTTGGGCATGCTAAATGACTTAATTGGGGTCTCACTGCCATTTAGCTGCAAAGCGAATCCTCCTTGAAACTAGCCTCCTATGCTACCATAATGACAAACACTAACACAGACAGGGCGTACCACGTATCAGAGATGTTCTAAGTATTTTTACGTGTGTTACTCAATTCTCACATCAAATCTGGAGGAACACCTATTTTACAAATGCTTAAACTGACGCATAGGGACATTCAGTTGGTTGCCCAAGGTCATGCAGCTTATATAACATTGAACCAAAATGAAGCACGGGGGTTTAGCACCAGAGCCCACATTCTTAACGTTTTGCTCTGAGATTTGTATTTTAAATGAGCACAGCAGAAAGAGACACTTTAAAGAAAGTCTCTCTAGTGGTAGAGTTTAGACACTTGTGCCTTCTGGCTAGGAGGGAGAAAGAACTCCCCTGAGCCCTTCAAATCGCTCCAGAGATGCCACACCTCCCTGCTTTATATGAAAGGACTGCCTTAAAGGAATGTGTATTTTTGCCTGACTGAGTTTAGACCTTAATACTGGCCCTCTGAACAAGATTTGGCCACCTTTAATTTATGTTCCTCTATAAAAGTCAACAGAGTTTCTGGCTGTAAATTTGTCATGCCTTACTAATGAGCTAAATTGTGTTTTCTGTCAGTGTTCCATTTAAATTGATGTGACCTCATTCATTAGCACATATGTATTTATAGTTGTAAGAAATGCACGAAGGTTTCAAAACCTTCTGCCCAATAAAAAAGTCAAGAGGGGAGCGAGTAGGAGAGTTGGTAAAGATACGCAGGAAAAGAAAGAAAAACTGACTTTATTTCCTCTAACCTTCAGTACAAAATAATCTTTCCAATACACAATTTTAATCCTATTACTTCCTTGTCTAGAGACCTTTAATTTTTCTGCATTGACTGCATGATCTGTTTCATATTCATGGCTTTGTATGTAAAGCTTCCTATAAAGCTAGCTCAACACTATCCTTCTAAATATAACTCCCATTCAAACATTATGCTAATTTATTGATTTGCTTATTCTAAAATGTATACTGAGTACCTACTGTGCTTCAGACACTGCTCGAGGTGCTGAAGGGTATTAACCCATTTACGCCAGAGACTGCAAATTTTTGAATTTTTCCTATCAGACCTTGGCGATCACCTTGAGCAGCAGGATATAAATAACTCCCACCTGCTTATCGTTCCAATAATGGAACACTGGGCATAAATGCTTAAGGTGGAAGTCTCTGCCTTCATGGTGCTTATATTTTAGTAAACAATAGGTGAGATCATTTTAGTGTTTGATATGTATTTACAAAGCAACAGTTCTCAAAAATTTTGGTCTCAAGACCTATTTGCATTATTAAAAATTGAGTACCTCAAAGAACTATTTTTTGGTCTATGTTTATTATTTATCATAGTAGAAATTAAAATTGAGGGAAACCTTAAATATGTATTAATTTATTAAAAATAACCATAAAATGCATTATAGTAATATAAATATAAAAATTTCCTTTTTCACTACAAAATAACCTAATACACCATTTTAATCCTGTTACTTCCCTGTCTAGAGACCTTTAATTTTTCTGCATGATAATTTGACTGCATGATCAGTTTCATATTCACGGCCTTGTATGCAATGTTATAAAAATAAGGGTATTTTTACAAAATTAGTGAGAAGAGTGGCAATATTTTACGTTTTTCTCAGAATCTCCTTTTGTTGTTGTTGTTTTCAGACAGAGTCTCGCTCTGTCACCCAGGCTGGAGTGCAGTGGCGCAATCTCGGCTCACTGCAACCTCCGCCTCCCAGGTTCAAGCGATTCTCCAGCCTCAGCCTCCCAAGTAGCTGGGACTACAGGCACGCACCACCGTGTCCAGCCAGTTTTTTTTGGTACTTTTAGTAGAGACAAGTTTTCACCATGTTGGCCAGGCTGGTCTCAAACTCCTGACCTCAGGTGAACCATCCACCTCAGCCTCCCAAAGTGCTGAGATTACAGGTGTAATCCCAAGAGGGGAGTGAGTAGAAGTTATATTTAGAAGGATTACATCTCTTTAATGTCTGTTTTAATAGAAGATTGCTGAATTCTCGGCCGGGCGTGGTGGCTTACGCCTGTAATCCCAGCACTTTGGGAGGTCGAGGGGGGTGGATCATGAGGTCAAGAGATCCAGACCATCCTGGCCAATATGGTGAAACCCATCTCTACTAAAATTAGAAAAATTAGCTCAGCATGGTGGTGCACACCTGTAGTCCCAGCTACTTGAGAAGCTGAGACAGGAGAATCGCTTGAAACCAGGAGGTGGAAATTTCAGTGAGCCAAGATCGCACCACTGCACTCCAGCCTGGCAACAGAGCGAGACTCTGTCTCAAAAAAAAAAAAAAAAAAAAAAAAAAGATTGCTGAATTCTCATATTGCTTCTGTGTTCAGTATATTGCAATTTCACCTGTCACATAGCTTTTGGAAAACTCCACTATACATTCACGAGAATGAGAGTGAAAAAAAAAAAAAGAAAAGAAAGCCACATCTTACTTTTGTCGTGAAACTAGTTTTGACCTTGTGGACCCCCTGAAAGATCCTGGGGGCTTCAGGGATCCCCAGATCACGCTTTGAGAACTACTGGCAGAAGGAAACAAAGGGCAGGTGAAGGGTCAAAGCTAAGTAAGAGCTAAGCTGAGTTCAGAAGAGTTGGAAGGAGCAAAAACAACTCTAGGCATAAAAAGCAAAAAGCGTACAGGGCTCAAAGTAGGCACCAGCTGGAAAAATGGAGAACTTGAAGAGAGCCACTGTGGTGAGACTGTGGTGAGCAGGGAAAAGTGTGGTATAAACTGGTTGCAGAGCAGGTACAGCCAGACTGTGCAGGGCAAAGGTCATAAACTAGTGACCTATGGTTCTAATCTGGACATCTGTGTTGCAGATGTTTCTAGTTTGTTTGTACAGTGCTTTATTACTATCTTTATGACAATTATGATGATGATGACAATGATGACGACGATGAGATACTTGAGTCAACTTTTAAGTGGAGACTTTGCCTAAAAATCTGGATTTCTGGATTCTGTTAAACGAATCAAATCATCAGGCAATACTAGGCCCATTTCTGTGTGGGGCAAGGAGAACTGAGTAACATCTAGTGCATTAGAGGAAGCCGTAGTCTCCACCATCCCTATTGCATTTTCAGAGTTGAAGCTCTCTTCATTGCCATTCCTCTTGGCCTAAGTCACTTATTAAAGTCACTATCCTCACTGCACAAACTTGTCATATGCATCAGACCTCTAGGAGGGCCTTTTGTAGTGTTTGGTTTTTGATTTTAAGTGAAATGAGAAAATCTTTGAATTGTGGTATGCAAGGGAGTGATACTCTCATTTCCATTTTTAGAAGACTTCCAGTTGTTGCATGGAAAACAGTTTGTGCATGGGGGCAAGGGTAGAAGCTCTAGTTAGGATGTTCACTGTGCTCTGGCCTCTCCTAGCCTTATTTGCACCATCAGGAGTTATGTTGTTGTTCCTGTTTTTCCCATGCTGAAAGCTCTTCCTCCCTCTTGCATCTTAACTTACCTTCTCTTCTTTCAAGATCACCCCAAAGCCCTTTTTTTGGAGTGGAGACAAAGGTGTAAGGTGTCCCAAAACCACAAGTGTTCCTGGCCTGAGGCATTTACTGTACTCCTTGTTTATACTAACAACTTATAATCAATGGTTTTGGAGCTTTTCACAGTAAGTTATCTCATCCATTAGACTGTAAATTCCTTGAGGGCCTGAACTCAACTGCTCTTATCTCCTAGAATTGACTGCTCCTAACAACCCCAACAAGATAAATCATAACAATTAGCAGTGGTGTTTACAGCATTCCAATTCCTTAGGTGCTTTTCTCACATGGTCTAGGCTTTCAAAGTCCTTTGCATATTGGTTGTTAGGCAGGGTTTTGAGAAATTATTAGAATTATATCCATGTGATAAGTAATTGTTTTTACAGCAAGGGTACTACCTTGTTCTATGTTCTATGCATTATTTAAAAGACCATAGCAAGTTATTTATTTATTTATTTATTTATTTATTTATTTATTTATTTATTTATTTATGAGACGGAGTTTCACTCTTGTTGCCCAGGCTGGAGTGCAATGGCATGATCTTGGCTCACTGCAACCTCCGCCTCCCAGGTTCAAGCGATTCTCCTGCCTCAGCCTCCCAAGTAGCTGGAATTACGGGTGTCCACCACCACACCTGGTTAATTTTTTGTGTTTTTAGTAGAGACAGGGTTTCACCAGGTTGACCAGGCTGGTCTTGAACTCCTGACCTCAGTTAATCCACCCACCTCGGCCTCCCAAAGTGCAGGGATTACAGGCATGAGCCAGCGTGTCAGGCCCATAGCAAGTTATTTACTCTTCTCTCTTAGTTTCTTCATCTGTAAAATGGTGTTTTAAAAAAATAGCACTTTGGAGGCTGAGGCAGGTGCAGCACGTGAGGTCAGGAGTTCGAGACCAGCCTGACCAACAAGATGAAACCCCAACTCTAGTAAAAATACAAAAATTAGCTGCCGGGTATGGTGGCAGGTACCTGCAGTCCCAGCTACTCGGGAGGCTGAGACAGGACAATTGCTTGAACTTGGGAGGCAGAGCTTGCAGTGAGCAGAGATCACGCCACTGTACTCCAGCATGGGCGACAGAGCAAGACTCTGTCTCAGGAAACAAAACAAAACTAAAAAAAAAAAAAAAAAAAAAAACAAAAAAAAACAAACAAAAAAACACCTTCCTCATAGGTTGTTGTGAGGAATAAATTAGATTGTACATACTAAGTGTTCAAGTCTTTTTAACTGGATGGTTGCGTGACAAATACCAGCTATCATCAGCAACATGATTCTTAGATGCTTGTCCCTGCATACAAAAGAAATAATGACTATGTCTGCATTATTCAAAATCAGAAAAACTGTGACATTTCCAAAGTTCTTCCTACTAAAGGGCATATAGAAGCATACTTCCATTTGCTATATTAATTTTTTAGTATCAAAACTAGTTTCAGTGCACTCAGTATATACATTACTTAAAGACACCTTTCTGGGAGAAATTTATGGTTAACCAATTAATGTGGAGTAGTCCCTCCTTGTTGGTAGTTTGGCTTTCCAAGGTTTCAGTCGCCCTTAGTCAAGCACAATCTGAAAAAATTAAATGAAAAATTCCAAAAATAAACAATTCACAAGTTTTAAATTATGTGCTGCTCTGAGTAAGGTCATAAAATCCCCCTCCATCCAACTCCATCACACTAGGGAAACATGCCTTTGTCGAGCATATCCACTACCCGCCTATTACTCACTTAGCAGCCTTCTGGGTGATCAGACTGACTGCAGAAGTATCTCAGTGTTTGTGATCTAGTAATTCGTACTTTACTTAATAATGGCCCCAAAGTGCAAGAGTAGCGATGCAGGCAATGTGGATATGACAAAAAGAAGCTGTAAGTGCTTCTTATACGTGAAAAGGTGAAACTTCACAATAAGAAAAGAAAAAAAAATTATATGCTGAGATTGCTAAGACCTACAGTAAGAACACATCTTCTATCAGTGAAACTGGGAAGGAAGTTAAAAAAAAAATGTGCTAGTTTTGCTATCACACCTCAAACTGCAAAACTTATGGCCACCGTGCATGATAACTGCTTAGCACGGAGAAGGTATTAAATTTGTGGGTGGAAGATGTGAACAGAAAAATATTCCTATTGATGGAAATTGAGTTTGCCACCATGCACGGTCTCAGGCATCTGCTGGGGGTCTTTGGAACACATCCCCTGCAGATAAAAAGGGACTACTGTATTAATAATTCCTCTAATCTATTTTTAGT
Source organism: Gorilla gorilla gorilla (assembly GCF_029281585.2). Lineage (NCBI taxonomy): Eukaryota > Metazoa > Chordata > Mammalia > Primates > Hominidae > Gorilla > Gorilla gorilla. The sequence goes on along the minus strand of NC_073230.2, from coordinate 107,887,827 downwards.
AACTTTAGAATTTTAGATATTCTTATATTATCTGGTTTAGCATCAAGCTCCATAATAAGTGTATTTAAGTATATACTTATTTAAGTATATTAAGTATTTGCATACTTAAGCATTTAACTTAAGTATTTCAGTATGGTGCCACTGTTCTATACAGGCAGGTTGAGTGTTATAAAGAGGTATATAAGATGGCACAGGGAAAAGCACAATGATTAAGAACAGAGACTCTGGCACCAGATGGCTTGGTTCGAGCCCTGGATGCTCTACCATTTGTTTTGTGTCACAGCTAACTTCTCTGTGCCTCATTCGCCCCATCTATCAATTGGAACTAATAACAATATCTAATTTACTGAGTTGTTTTAGAGATTAAACAAGTTGTAGTAAAAAATTTGCAAAGTGTGTTCCCAAATAATGAGAATGTTACCAAATTATTTAAGAAACAATTAAAATATAAATTATACTGCTTTCTCATCATTAAAATATTTTTCAAAATTACTTAAATCATTAAATAGTTGCTTCTGCATTATAAAATAAAGCCCTTTGATAATATTTAAATTAGGCCACAATGAAAGTCCCATGAATTCTTCAATTTGTCAATTTGATTTGTCACATGTAAAATACGTATTCTTAAGCAGCGTGAAAACACTTGTCAGTAAATTGAAAATGCTGCTGGTCTCCCAAACCTCTCCTTTCTCTGCTCTTTCCATCACTGCATTGCTCCCAGCAGTTCTCAGGGAATTGCTTTCAGGGTCACGCCAAACTGGACCCAAGAGATTCCAATAATTACATCCCAGTGGTGTTGACATTCAGCTTTGTCCCACAAGCTGCTGAAGACAGGCAGGGCGCCATCTGTCATGTTAGATGGTCACTAGTTAACGATAAGTGGTGGAGATTACTTTTCTGACATTCTACAGTTTGCTTCTGAGTCAACCTTGTAAAGTCTGGAGCAATTAAGAGTTATCTTGGGAAAAGATCATAGCAAGACAATGAGTACACATTGATAATATAGAATTACAAAATTTAAAGCACAGTATCACAGGAAACATGCATACATCACTCCTAATTACACTACACACTTTTTCTACAGTGGCAACCACATACTTTTAACAAGGGCCCTAATTTATTATGTATTCTGAGACACAACATTTGTTAGTCATGCCTACTGAATTCTTCAAATTTGGAATGTTTTGCCTCGTTCTCCTTTAACTGCCAAGCTCTTTGTAACCTGAAGATCTCTAACTTCAGCAGAAACACTTTCCTTTATAGTGAAAAAAAATTAATCTCTGTAAAGATTAATCTCAAGTGTGATTTAAATTACCATACTCCCTCATGTAGTCTCATCTTAATGTTTTCATGCCATTTGGCAATAATGGTCACTATACTTCAAACAGTGTTTTATCTACGTTTCTTTAAAATATACTTATCAGTTGAAAGATGGAAAAAAAGAAAATACATTCACCTGGTTTTCCCCCTTTCTTGTCCATGTGGACACAGTTGTAGTGACTATATAATTCAATATTTTCTCATCTAGTCTTTGGTTATGCAGTGGTAAGAAAATTGATTGTAATAAGAATTTTATATTTTTAATTTTTTTTTCAGAGTATAACTTTTGAAATGGAAGAGATAATTTTTGACGTGTGAGAATGGATGCACTAGAGTTGGAAGCAATATGACTGAAGAAGGCAAAACTCCTCCCAGGAGATTCCACATCATGAATTCCCACTCAAGGTGAGCTTATTTATTACTTCACTTCAACTCACACCTTCAGTTAAAGTTTTGTATTGACAACTTAAAATTTATCTCCTTCATTTAAATTTAATTACACTTTGTAAGTTGAGCCTCTTCCATTTACATGAATTTCTTACTTGTTTCAAGTCCCATAGAATAAAAAAAATGAGGCCGGGCGCGGTGGCTCACACCTGTAATCCCAGCACTTTGGAAGGCTGAGGTGGGCGGATCACCTGAGGTCGGGAGTTTGAGACCAGCCTGACCCACTCGGAGAAACCCCATCTCTACTAAAAATACAAAATTAATTGGGCTTGGTGGCACATGCCTATAATCCCAGCTACTTGGGAAAGCTGAGGCAGGAGAGTCGCTTGAACCTGGGAGGCGGAGGTTGCAGTGAGCCGAGATTGCACCACTGCACTCCAGCCTGGGCAATAAGAGCAAAACTCTGTCTCAAAAAACAAAGAAACAAAAAAGAATTAAAAAATGAATATAATTTCACAAAGACTGACACTGAGGTAATCTGGAAAGTTTTATATTATAAGCTATAAAGGACAAAGTAATTGAAAGTATGGGGGTGGTGAGAGAGGAAGTTAGCTTGGGCACTAGGATACAGGACTGTCATTTACTGGATACAAAACAAGGAAGAGAAAGGAGTTTGGTGAAAGGAGTGAGTGGGGATCCAAGTTAGATATCTTAAGTCTGAGGGTGCCTATGGCTTGTGGATGTTCAATTAGGTGTCCAGTACACCTAATACAATATTTTTCTTGCATATACAAATATTGGGTTCAGGAGGGAATTAGGGACTAGAAATACACCTGGAAAAGATCACAGCATAAAGATAGTGATGGAAGCCTTGGCAGTGATGAGATTGCCCAGAATGTGGAGTGTGATCCTAGAGACACTGATATTTAAGAAGATACATAAAGATGAATTCAAAAACATTCGAAAAAAAGTTGTTATAGAGGTAGGAAATGATGTGAAAGAATACTGTAATTAAAGCTAAAGAAAAGAGTATTTTCAAGAACAGTGGCCCAAGTCAAATGTTACACAGAAATCATATCGGATAAGGGGTGAAAGTACTCTAATGTGGCAATGAAGATGCAGAGGTCCCTTCATTGAGGTAGTGGTGAAGAACCCCAATTGTAGAGGCCTGGAAACTAATGAAGAGGAGAGGATGTGCAAATACCAGATACAGAAATGCAGCCAAAGTGCTTGCTACCAAACAAGAGAAGGCAGCAACTGCTAGAAAATTGAACCTAGGAAGGATTATAAAAAAAAAAAAAATAAAGAAAAACAATGGGAGACGTCTGAGCATACATTAATGGAAAATGGAAATGGGCATCTGAGCAGGACTTCCTGGAGGTAGACAAGAGGGACAAATAAGTGATGGAACAAAGTTCTTTTAGAGACAAAGGATGAAGAATTCCAGAACATGAGGAATGAAATAACCTTCACAAAAGGGGCATGTGATTCTTTTCAGTCAGCAGGGTAAGGGGCAAGAGAGATGTAGGTGTAGTAAGGTTGTAGGCACCTGATTGTCCTCTCAAGATGCTGCACAAGAATTGGGAGGGGAAGGAACACAGATTCTAACATACAACACTCTGTGAAACCCTCCCTTCAGTCCATGCATTCAGTTATTCATGGAATTTAGCTACTCATTTCCCTGAGTTATGCTATAGAGTCTATGTTACAGCCTTCAGCTATATATTTAGTATCTTATACTTAGCTTATTAAGCTTTAGCTTAATAGCTTTCATATCATATTCAATATCTTATATTTAGCGATATATTAGCTTTTGTTGAGGTAATATATAACTAAAGTTTTAGTGTAAAACACCAACATAGAATAAGCATAACAGGAGGCAAACCACAGAGGTTAGGTGGTATTTAAAATTAGTTTGAACAAGTGACCAAACCTCTTCAGGGTGACATGGAGCAAACAATCTTACAAGGTTTCTCTGTGACATTTATAGAATTTCCAGTTCTCTTCTTTATAGGAGACCCATCATGGTACCAACGAAATGAGATGTGCATTTCAACCCAATTCCTTTTTTACTTTAGCTCCTACTACTCATTCTCTCACTCACTCTGCTGGCGTTCTTCCCAGAATATGCTAGAAATTCTCCATCACACCTTTGGGCCTTTGCTCTGGCTTTTTCCTCTGTCTGGAATGCTCTTCCCACAGATATCCCCTTGGTTAAGTCCCTTATTCCATTCAAATCTTTGCTCAAATCTCAACATCTCCAGGAGGCGAACCCTGACTACCATTTAATACCACAGTCTGCCCTTTCCCCATCCTTGCAGAACACCATTAACCTACTCTGTGTTTTCTTTTCCACAGTACCTATCATTGTTTAAGATAGTGAATAATTTATTCATCATGCTTAGTGTTTTTTATCTGTCTCCTTCCACAATAATATAAGATTCACTACAGTACAAGTATTTGTTCTGTTCAAAGATGTATTCTGAGTCTCCAACTCAGTATCTGGCACATAGTGCTAAGTATCTGTTAAATGAATGAATGAATTTGATGCTGTGGTGATTCTCACTATGTTTAAAAATCATAGTGGTTGCTTATCTTAGAAATACATGTTGGACAATTTACAGAAATTTTTAAAAATATCTATGCCTGGGGGGAAATGCAACTGAAATGTGTTCACTTTTACTTCCCTCCATGTATACGCCATAATCTTACCCAAAAGCAAATCACAGGCTGGGAGTGGTGGCTCACGCCTGTAATCCCAGCACTTTGGGAGCCCAAGGCAGGCAGATCACTTGAGTTCAGGAGTTCCAGATCAGCCTGGCCACCATGGTGAAACCCCATCTCTACTAAAAACACAAAAATTAGCCAGGCGTGCTGATAGGTGCCTGTAGTCCCAGCTACTCAGGAGGCTGAGACAGAAGAATCGCTTAAACCCTGGAGGTGAAGGCTGCAGTGAGCTGAGATCACATCACTGCATTCCAGCCTGGGTGACAGAGAGACACTCTGACTCAAAAAACAAAAACAAAAACAGAAGTAAATCGGATCGCAGAAAGAAATACATCATATCCTTTAAGGGAGTCTCTTATATTGCAAATATTCCATCACAACTATTCTTATAAAATTACAATTCTGATGATAATCTACTGAAGTTAATTTAATTGCAAGGATGTGCGATGTTGTTTCTGATAAAGAATGATCTACCAAAAAATTTCATGCCTGTTACTTTTGTTGCCTGGAGAAAGAAACACACACACACACACACACACACACACACACACTCTCATGTAAAGTTTTTCAATCATTTTAACCAAGAAGTCAATAAGACCAATAAGATTATTCTTCCAAATGAATCACAAATATTGTTCTACTTATAGTCTCTTAGCTGGTCTTTTGTCATTTTCATATACCTGAAAATAACCTGTAAGTTATATGGAAATTTGAAATGTGTTTTATGGTGAAGTCATTTTGTTTTTTATCACTAACATAGCAACACTAGTTTCCAAGAAAACAGAATTGATACTTCCTCTGAGTGCACTCTGAGTTTTATACAATACTTACAAGAAATAATGAACAATTTCTGGCGTCCCTGCAGGGGTTTTACATGTGTAAGTGATTAGGAAACTGAATGCTGAATTCTCCCAGAGCTTATCTTTTGTAATATGGAAAATCAAACCTCTCCTACATGTGATATTTGTCTTAGTAATCATGGGAACAATTAACTGTGCTTACAATTGGCTTCATAGCAGCAGCAGCAGCAATGAGTTGAAATAAGGTTAGAGAATTAGATTCATATTGTTCCTTATGGAGATAACCCATTAGTAGGGCCTCTAAACAGGCAGTGCATTAATATGAAGACAGTGTGAGGGGGAAAATATCAAGCCACATAAAATTTGTTGTGATAGAGAAAGCTTGCTGAGTGTCATAAAAGGCTGAGGAGGTTTATCCACATATGGATACAAGTATCATCTACTGGGGGACAAAACACAAAATAAACTACTCATGCAACGTTGTTGATTTAATAATAAAAAATGTATTATATTTAAATAAAACATAAATATCTCAAGTGAAGGAAAGATGTTGCATATAGAAGTATTTGCGCACACAAGAAGTGCCCACGTTCCTTCACTGTCCATCCACCAAGAGATACAAATTTTACCATGAGCATATAAAAGAACTACAATCACAGCTTATTGGTCACTATAAATGTAGCACAAATCACTACACCTCATTCTCAAAATGCCACTGACTCAATACTGTGTGGATCAGACCACTAAAATGCCTCCACACAAAATCTTAAATAACCTCAATTAATAAAATGAGATGTTAATAATGTCTGTTTTATTGGCCTGAAATGTAACACACCTTCTGGCATTTTTATTTTCTTGGAGACTAAACCATAGCAAGAAGTTTGTGATCACTGTATAGCACTGAGTGAAATCTCAAAATACATTCTGGAATTTGTAAGGGATTTTTTTTTTTTTGTATTTTCACTGTCAATTATGCCTCGTATTATTTATTTATTTGCCAAAATACGACTGTATGAAAAAAAGCTACCTCATAGAGCTCATGACACATAATAGGTATTCACTGAGCATTTGGTGATTTGTTAAGCACTCACATCAATAAAATATTTCAGCTCAACAGGCACACTAGGGGCCAGATGAGCACTGACTTTCCCCATTGAGGAGTCTCGATTACCTCATGTCTCACTTCAAACAATTTATTTTTCTTGTATGCATAGCTGGGTTCAAGAGTTCTTTCTTGTTTTAATTGGATATATTCTTTTTCTTTTCTTTTTGTAAGTCCTATAATACAGTAAAGACATCAAATAGAACCCTTTTAGAGTTATGTGGAAAACTTTTATATATAAATATTTTATTTGGACAGTTTTCACATAAAAATAGACATATGAAAATTTAAAAAAGAAAAGGTCCTGATGAGGAGGCTCCTATCAGAAAGTGACATTTACCTAAACCCTCTTATATAACAACAACAACAACAACAAAAAACTAAAGGTAAATACACCTGAAAGATACAAAAGAGGATGCCATGAGATACACCTGAATCTCTGAGGAAACACGTTCTCTTTCATTAGGTAAATTGCTTTGAATGACTTCTTTCATGTTTTACTGTTATATACCTTTATATTTTATCTCTCAAGCATTTGTTAATACGCCACAAGCTATCCTATATGTGCTTTTTTTATACTTAGCAATGAACACAAAATGCATTCATTAACAAATAATTATATCAAATCAACAGCCTCCTTCTAAAATTAAAGGAAAGGGGTCTGAAAATGTTGCTTGTGACTAAGCAAGTTACATCACACATGGAATTTAGATTCTGTTCCAAATCTGAGGACAGAAGCACACACCTTAGCAGGATCCCTTATTCCAATTACAAAAAGCAGAACCAGTCCCAGGAGTGTCTGTGTTTGAACTGTGCTTGATCTGGGATACTTTCAAACTGAATCAGAGGTAACTCATCTGAATTATCAAACAAAACTAATTATATAATCATAATCTCCTAAGATAAAAATATGGGTTTTCCCTTAATACATGAACTTTTAAGATCAGGCCTCTTACTTCCCCAGTTGGATTTTTGCATACTCAGACATAAGGTCACCACCCTGTCTTTGGAATGACATTTTGTGTTTTTGTCCTATGACTCACCCATGCTTCTTGCTGTTCCTTCCATTCTGGACACAAATGAAGGCTCACAATTTGCCCTAAGGCATGTTTCAAAAGCAGCTTTACAGTGATTCACTGCCCTTTGGTCCTTCAGAGTATCAAAGCACATCTTTAAATCATGAGCAAAAAAAATGAGCACATCTTTAAATCATGAGACTTCAACAAAATCCAGTCATACCATTAATTAACTCATAATTCACAAGAATCATTGCTCAACTTTCATTTTTACTTAGCAGTCATTACTTCCCACAAGAAATGTTTTTAAGAGTCTGAACTAAGTGTGAGGCACTGTGATAAATCCAAGAGGTCGTTTCCTAACATCTAGGGTTTAAGTCACTGTCATGGCCACTTTATGAGCAGAAATTCCATTTTGGCAAAAATACTTGTTAACATGGTACATTTTCTTTGAATTGCATTAGTTTTGAATTTTAATTCTAATCTATTAATAAGCTCATTTTCATTTTATTGTTATAAAGTGAAAGCCCAAGAAATTTACCCGATTTTATATGCAGACAGATGTAAATGAAATCTCATACAATCAACTTGTTTCTCCTAAAAGATGTGAAATATTTAAGACATAACTATCCATCTGAATTTCCACATTTTATAGGTAATCTCAAAATTGAGATTAGTCCAAATCATGAGTCTCTTAGTGAAAGCATCAAGAACAAGTTTCTTGACTCTACCATAGAGGACTTTTAACTACATTGTCTCTTCCTAACCGCTACAAAAATGTGAGACCCTCATAACTAACTTATCAAACATTAGATACTCTGTAAGTATACCTGATTTTTTTAAAAGACTACTATAATTCAAAAGGATGAATAAATTAATGAAACTTTTTACAGACTTCTGTATTGACAATTCTGTAGTGAAGATAAGTAGCAAATATTTTCCATCAGTCTAAACAGAAGAGGCAAGCAGAGGGAAACTTCAGCTTTTGAGGGAAAGTGTTGATGCAAGAATGTAAGCAGTTCACTCTCATACAAACAACGGCTTTGTCTGCCATGGAAGCTAGTGCAAGGTAACCACGATGTAAACTCTAAACACATGTTCAGCAGAAATAGTAAAGTGACTGTTTCTTTGTAGAAGAATTTCTTTATGTGTTTATTACTGCTTTGATGTACACCATAAATTTCTGCTTAAAGGTCACAAGACTGTGATGACAAATCAAAAACCAGGTTGTGATAATATGTTGACGATATAGGAACACTGTGTAAAGAACTGGAGAATAATAAACATTAAGGCCAGTACCGGCATTTTAAAAATACAGATTAGATGCTCTTAAAAAATCTTCTAAAAATATTTGGTTCCCACAAAGTACAAAGAAAATATTTTACTGTTAAGTAGAATTCATTCTTTTTATGAAATCCTTGTACTTGAAAGCTTTCATAAGATTATAGTTTTGTGATGACATTTCTCGAGAATGAGACAAGAAACGACAATTCTTATAATTAAACGTGTTAACTGGTTTAATAGTTTTGCAACTCAGGATTTTTCCCAATATATTGTTTCTGAAGCAGAGTATCACCTGATGTCTGAAATCTAACATCTTTTTTTGTTTGTTTGTTTTCAGACATTCGGAAGATAGCTCTTCTCTACATTTTCCCCTCTTTTATCCCTAGGTAAACTGTGTAAGGAATAGTTTTTGCCTTCTTTAAAAACCTGGATGACTGGGTTTGGTGGCTTACACCTGTAATCCTAGCACTTTGGGAGGCTGAGGTGGGTGGACTGCTCGAGCTCAGGAGTTTGAGACCTGCCTAACCCACATGACAAACCCCATCTCTACAAAGAAATGAAAAAATTAGCCAGGCATGGTGGTGCACGCCCATAGTCCCAGCTACTTGGGAGGCTGAGGTGTGAGGATCCTTTGAGCCCACGAAGTAGAGACTGCAGTGAGCTGAGACTGCGCCACTGCACTCCAGCGTGAGCAACACAGCGAGACCCCTATCTCAAAAAACAAAGAAACAAATATCCTGTATGTTGGTTGTTGGTGAGTTCACATGAAAATACAATTGTTGAAGGTAAAAGCTTTAACAGCTCTTTCATAATATAAGTTTTAAACACATGAGTCAAAGTGATTGCTACATCCATATAAATTTGTATTTAAAATCGGTTTTCAAAACAATATCCAGCATAGGCACCTATAAACTGTGTACATTCCACTGCTCCAAAAATACTGCATGTACATATTTGCAACCTCTGCTGCTCCAGGCCAGTGACTGTGTCTGTGCAGTCCTTTAATCTAACTGTCTTGTCATCGCACAGTATGTCATTAGTTTATACAAACCCGCTGTGCTAAGCATCTATTACAACAAACCGGCTGATGACATACTGATTTTTTAGTTTCAGTTGTCCCCTTTGAGACCTTAGGACAGCTGTGTTTTTTGTAAGATTCCACTGAGTCTAAAATATACTCACATTATCCATTCAAACTAACTCAAATAGAGACATTGTTAATTACTAGTGAATGCATCTACTGTTGAAGATTCTAATAAGAAAGACCAATCAGCAAATTAATTAATTATATTATTGCACATATCAAGTCTACCTTTTTTTTTTACTTTTAATTTCTAAGATCTGCTATTGTGGTTATGATATGGCATTGGTATAATAAATATATACCATATATGCAGTATGTATTCATATATCTGTGCATTTATGAAACAGGCTCAGCTGGATGTTGTACAACTGGAAATCAAACTTTTTTTTTTTTTGGAGACAGAGTCTCGCTCTGTTGCCCAGGATGGAGTGCAGTGGCGTGATCTCAGCTCACTGCAACCTCCGCCTCCTGGGTTCAAGCGACTCTCCTGTCTCAGCCTTCTGAGTAGCTGGGATTACAGGCACGCACCACCACACCCAGCTAATTTTTGTATTTTTAGTACAGATGGGGTTTCACCATGTTGGTCAGGCTGGTCTCGAACTACTAACCTCATGATCTGCCTGCCTCAGCCTCCCAAAGTGCTGGGATTACAGGCATGAGCCACCTTGCCCAGCCAGTTAAACTTCTTAAAAGTGACTTGCATTCTCAAGCTCTCCCATGACATATCATCTTAGAAGTTGCTTGGTTAGCAAAAATTCAGATATCTAAGGAGTTAGTTAAATGTTGCATCATAAAATTATTAAACCAACCTTGTGCTAAAATGTCACCAGCATTTATTCTAACCTTAAATTATGAATAATATGATCGAATATATGTAGTTAATAATCTCACCAAGTCTATTTTTTTAAATAACAAGACCAGTAAGAAAAGAATTAGGGTATTGCTAGGTAACAAATATTGATCAATTTTTCTTTCAACGCTAAACACTAAAGTCTGAAATGTGTGCATGTTTGTATAAAATCATTAATATGTTACATAAATTAAATTAACTAAAATTTCAGCCTCTCAGTTCTTGACATACACATATAGTTACCAGGGAGTGAAATTAAAATACTCCCTTAAAAGATTTCTATTTTAATGTATCAATGTCATTTTACAAAGCAGATCCAAAATTTAAGGCATAATACATTAAGCACATTTAAATTTTCTCACATGAAATATTTTAAGTGTCTGCAAAGTTTTAACAGTTATTAAATATCTAAACAGATTATGCTCACCAATTTTAGTATTCAAAACAATTAATTCAATTTGGTATAACAGAAATAGTATGAGGAAACAAGTCAATAAATAGAAAAGCATGATTTATTGAAACTTTATGTGAGTTTCTCTGTGAGTTTCCCTCATGAGTTTCTCTCATAGTGAGAGTGAATGCCTCTCACTATGGTTCTATCTTCAGTAAATATATTAAATTTAGAGTAAAGCAGAAAGATTAAATCAATGATTCAAATCCCTGACCCAAGATTAAATGGATGAATCGAATCTCCAAATCAAAGCATTGGTAGTATGTCTAACAAATTACAGTATTAAACAATACAGTAGCCTTCAGGCAAAGGTTAAAGACTATTACCATCAATCTGTCAAACCAGTTATTTAGATGATGGTTACAGGCTTTACATTTCTTAGAGTTAATTACATCACAGATTTTTTAAATGAATTGAAAGAGCTGCTTATCCTGAGTAAAAAGCATAACTAAGATTGGATACATACTGACAATTACCTGTCATGGGAAAAAATCTTAAAAGACTCCAAATACGTTCAACTCTTTAAAGCAATATTCCGGTGTTAGACATAGTCTAATATAGAGGCTTTTTAAATATTGATTTTTATATCATCTTAGACATCTCTGATTGTAATTCTGATTTCAATTTATCAACAGTAAATAGTCTACATAAAGAATATAGCTGGAAGGGCAGAAATATAGATTTATGCTACTTGTCTGAAAAGGTCTCTTATTACATGTTTTAAAGATTTAGTGATTTTTACGTTAAAAAATAAAATGTTTTAGAAAGAAGTCTCTGGCAATTTTTCCCCTTAAACTATGAAAACTCAGAAATGATTCCTGAGTCTCTAGGCAACTTAAAAAGAAATAATTGGCCAAGTGTGGTGGCTCATGCCTGTAAATCCCAGCACTTTGAGAGGCCGAGGCAGGAGGATCCCTTGAGCTCAGGAGTTGGAGACTATCCTGGGCAACATGGCAAAACCCCATCTCTACAAAAAATACAAAAAACTAGCCAGGCATGGTGGAGTGTGCCTGTAGTCCCAGTTACTTGGGAGGCCGAGGCAGGAGGATTACCTGAGTCCAGGAAAATGAGCCACTTGGGAGGCTGAGGCAGGAGGATCACCTGAGCCCAGGGAGGTAGAGGCTGCAGTGAGCTGAGATGGCATCACTGCACGCCAGTCTAGGTGATGGGAGTGAGACCCTGTCTAAAAATAAATAAATAAATAAATAGATAATAATTACATGGTTCTTACAAGGTTGTTGACGTGAACATTAAGTCCAATAATAATGTAGCAAAGAAACATCTAGGAGACATACATAAAATATCTATCTACATTGTAATTAACAAAGGACAAGGAAGACATTTCTACTATCGTTCTCAAGTGTCTGAATTTTCATTTATGTCATTACTTCTGTTTGTGTCAAAAGTATGAAGATTTTTATACCAAGATTTTATATACAGTTTTCCTTATAGACATTATAGACATTTAAAATATTATAACCGCAATAACAAAAAAATATTGAGTCCAACTAAGAAGATGGTATATTTTATCCCATAATTTAATGTTAAAATGTACCTTGATTTTATCTTTTATTTGAAATGCATTTTAATTTTTTTTTTTCTTTTGAGATGGAGTCACACTCAGGAACCCTGGCTGGGGTGCAAGGGTGCGATCTCTGCTCACTGCAACCTCTGCCTCCCAGTTTCAAGTGATTCTCCTGCCTCAGCCTCCCGAGTAGCTGGGATTAGAGACGTGTGCCACCACGCCCAGCTAATTTTTGTGTTTTAGTAGAGATGGGGTTTCACCATGTTGGCCAGGCTGGTCTCCAACTCCCCACCTCAGGTGATCCACCCACTTCAGCCTCTCAAAGTGCCAGGACTACAGGCATAAGCCACCACGCTCGGCCATGTTTTGAATTTTATATTACAAATATGAATGTCTTTTTTCTTTCATTTGACTTCGCAATAACCTTATTTGAGAAAGGGCAGTTATTATATTCTTTTAGGTATAATAAATGTAAAGATTGTGAAGTTTACAGGAATAAGATGTAGTAAAATTAAAACTAGAATAGAGGTCTCTGTATTCCTAATCTTATATACAAACTTTGTTACATATAATCATCTTTCTGTGTTATGAATAAATCTTCAAATAATTACTTATTAAACATAATTTACTATCAATATAGAAGATGTCATTATCCTCTTTGTTGTATTACAACACATTCCTGTGAAAGATTTAAGATATCTGTATTATAGGTTCTAAACTATAATTTAATCTTTAAAATATATTGTCCTCAAACAGGTATGGTTACAGATGTATTATGCATTATTAGTAAAAGTATAGATTATTTTGGGTAACATAATACAAATCAAAGTAATTATATACTTTTCTAAAGTGCCATGTTTTCAAGGCAGAGATGTGGTTACTACAAACATAAATATGACAAAATAAATGATGACACATCATATATTGCAAAAAGAAAAAAAAGATTCTTTTTTTCTTTACAGCATCCTCCCAAATAATGCCTAATGATATAAATTTGTTTCATCCATGATAATTTTTAGTAACAGAATCACAAATAACTAAGTCAAGTCAGGCAGATGGAGTCAGATGTGGGCGATCAATCATTCAGATTATACTTTTGGTATCTTTAAGCAAATTAGTCAAACTATTGTTTTGGGGTGTTTGCTTGATATGTAGTCTATTATTCTTATAATTGGAAAACTAATTAAAATGTATAGAAGCAAATCAGATGTGCATTAAGAGAAACCATTTGTTTTCAGAAGTCCAACATATTGAAGGGACTGATGTTGAGGCTAAAAGGTCTATTGCTTTTGAAAACCTGGGCACTTGTGTAAGTTAATCTATCACATTTTCAGTACATAAATCTTTGATATCTGTTGCTATCATTTTTTGATAAAATATTACTATGGGTCAATCAAGGACAAGAAAAAAAGACAGCTTGTTTTTGTGATCTCCTCAATGACATATATAGGCAAATATTTTCTGAAGGAAGCTGAGGGTCTTCCAATGCTGCAAGCATTCCCAAAGATTTCTCCCTTTGGTTGTGGCCCCCTTTTCAACATAGGCCCTAAAACTCAATGAAAAGACTAATGTCTAAGTTAAAAGTGTATAAAGAAAAATAAAAATATATTCACAAAACTTAAAATCTTGAAGGGGTACTTAGTAAAATAAACTTTAGAAACCACTTCTAAACAACCAAATCTAAAGGCTCAAAAATGAAAGTTGCTTTTTACTTGAGGTTTGGCTGAGTTATTTTATTATATATACTTTCTACTTTTTAAATCTATTGGTCTGGAAACTGAAATACACATGTTCAGTGGTGGCTGAACTTTCCCCAACTGGCTTGACACATGATAAACTACAAAGTTCATGGAGCTCCAAAAATACCCAAGAAGAACCAAGAGCTCATGTCAGAGAAATAGTGCTACAAAGGAAGTTTAGATTCTGGCAAGGTTTTTAAAATAATGTCCTAGCTAATATGATATTATGTGCATATTATCACTTTCTGCAAAATCTCCAACAGTCAAATGTGCTGTGCATTAAACTGATGCATCATCTGGCTACAAAACCAGTAATTTATGATCTTTGTAGTGCTGTATTTTAGCTTGTTTCTTTGAGAAGCATATGCACATGTTATCTGCATGTCATTTGACCTCCCTGTACTAATAAGATTTAATGAATATTGGTTCAGATCTCAATTCCAGGGCCTAGCACAATTAAAAGCCTCCCAGGAATTCCATGTCTAATTCCCCTGTACTTTTCTCTGTTTCACTTCTTGATTTATAGCAGTCTGCTTGCTTCTGCCCTATGTAATAGAGGACTTGCTTCTGCTCCATGTAATACAGGTCTACCCTTTTACTGGTTTCCATATAAATTTCAGACACACTCAGCATTTTGTGATATTTGGTTAATTTACTGATTGTCCATAAGTGAAACAGAAGGAAACTCATCAGACATTGAAGCCCTCCTGCCATCTTCCGTCTATACTCCATCTTGCGTCTATACTCCGTCTTGCGTCTATACTCCGTCTTGCGTCGACTCCTGACGTGTCCATCCTCACTTTGCAAAATCTGTTACTGAGTGAGTTCAATTCCACTCACTCCTTATCCCTCCCTCCCCCATAATACTTCTACTGCTTCCCTAGTAGCAACAGCCTAGAGGAAGAGCTTATCTTCTCCATCCCCCTTAAATTCTGAGAAATGAACTTTATCCATCATAAAATTCTTCAAACAATTTGAAATATACATGGAGGGATAGGAATCAGAATGGTAACAAAAAAAAAAGTAAGGAAAAGCAAGAAGACATACATGCCCTTTCTTTGCACACCTATCTTTGTTTTAAATGATTAAAAACATGGGAAATATCAATTAATTTAAAAATATTTTCAAATGCTTTTAAAAAAAGAAAAATGCAAATTATTTTATTGAGTCCTGGGGGAAAATAGTCTAACCCTTCCTGCTGAATTTAATAGTTAAAATCAAACTAAAAGTTGCAAAACTATGAGGACTAGTGATTTCATTCTCTTAACTAAAATTCATTCTCCAGATTATATAAAGTATCTTAATTTCCCTAAATGAAGATTGTTTTTCCATGCTAAGCAGAAAAGTCATATTATTATAAAATTTACTTTTTAAAGTAAAAAGCATTAGCAATAGTTTTATAATTCAAACAAGAATAATCAACCAGAAATATTTATTTTCTTTCCCATTATTTTATAAGATACCTACCCATACGCTTAGGATACTATCTTCCCAAAAAAATCTGAAACAGTAGAAATAGTAAATATCTTATAAACCATAAAATCTTTCATTCGTTCTTATATTAGTTATAGGCTAGTTCATTCAGAGATACGACTTTGCAATAACTCTTTGCATAATGGTAGAATTGTAGGATCACAGACAAAAATCACTGGCTTCTGTACAGTATCTTTACAGGAGGCAATAAACTACTACTTGCCAAATTGACTAGGATCATTTTGACATTTATCCTGCAGTTCTCTATAATGTTTTAAAATTAAAAGTTAAATGCACATTAATATTTTCCTGGGAGACCTAGCACAGATTATTAAAATGTATTTACAGAGAGATCATTATTTACTTTAACAGTCAGTAGGAATTTCTTTGTTTTTTTCTAAAAGCAAGGTGATCCGTGATATTTTTGTCCTTTTGTATGATTCTCTACTTCTTATTCAAGACCTGTGATTAAGTTGTGTGTATATTGTCTGTAAAATGAAACAAAAGTAGGTCCTAAACATTGTAAGAATATGGTATACTAAAAAGCTTTGAAACCAAAAGAAAATTTAAAAAAAACAACAACAATGTAGACTACCTCATACCTAACAGACACTATAGACAAGCTGATATTTTTTCAGTTGAAGTTAGGACATTAGATCATTTTTCACAAAAATAGATTCCTTAAATAAGACATGTTGTCTAACAGGTATTTACAAGGCATTTCTAGAAATTCAGGCATAAGTATTTTGCTCTTTGTCTACTCAAGTTTCTAACTAAATTCCCACTTTGAACAAAAAATTCCTCTTTTAAAGGTTGGAACATGTGGTTGTATTTGATGTTTTTTTCTTTCATTTTTCATGGCTCTAACAAGAATAATCTTTTCTGGAAAACAAAAGACTGTGTTTCTTGTGATTTTATTCTAAGGGAATACAGGGTATTGGTTATTCTTATTTTCTTATTCTTTCTTCATTGATAAAGATAGAAGCTAGGGATTGTGTTACATTGAGCAACCTAAAGTTGTGCTGCAACTTCATAAAACCTCTTGTCCTTAAGCTCCTTCATTAGCAGATGACTAAAAGACGAAAGGTGGAAAATATGAAGCCCAGAGTTTTTATTTATTTTTAAAGTCATATTTATCCCTTTTCATTAGCTTATTTATATTGCTTTCCTTATCTAGCCCTCCTTTTCTCCTAATGTACCTTGAATTCCAAACAACTGCCCTGTCAGGGCAACTTGTCTCATCGTTTGGACAGTTCATGAGCCAGGTTAGGTTTCTCCAGCCCCATTTGTCTGAGTCTCCAACATCAACATTGTTCAAATCCATTACATGGTGTCTTAGACTCGAGGCAGAACAAATTGGGAAATTAATGTCTACACCATTGTTCTATCAGATACACTCTCTGCCTTCTTTCCTGACCATATGTTCTTAAACTGTACTCTTTCCAGGTACAACTAAGATTTTACACCCCTTTTCCTTTGTCTCTCTAGCCTTCAACACTAATTGCTAACAATATCATCTGTTATATAGTTATTATTCTCATCATCTCCTTATGGGATTGTAAGTTCATGGCAAGCAAGAAATTTACCAATTACTGATGTCTGTTCAATACAAAAGACAATGCCTCAAATACAGTAGGTGCTCAAGAAGAATTTTAAATTATTTTATTTAAGGGAAATATATTGCAAGGCTTGGGTGGAGGGGTCATATTGATACGTGCTAATGTGTATTTGGTGTTAGAAGTCATCCTAGATTTACATAGACTCTGAGGTTACATAAATAATTCAGAGAATACATTAAGGATATTTCCAAGGTATATACATAATTCCTGGAAAAGAAAAACCAACCTATAAAAACTTCAATTAAATTACACTTCAGCCATTTTGAAACAGACAAGCATTTTTAAAATGTAAACAACGTTACAACGTTACGAGAATTTTCATGCTGTATCATGAATGAAAGGTAACTGAAGACATTCTTCTACTTTAATTACCATTTCTACAACTCACTTGAATTTTAACCCTTGACACACATGAATGCTGTGAAAACTAGTTCTATTTCCCAAGGATAAACAATCTACTTTGCCATCGTTAAAAAATAAATATCCAATTTATCATACAACAACCAAATGCTTTCTTTTGTAGATAATACTGTCTACACACTACTACCAATTCATCCATGAATACTGTAATTACAATTTTAATTATAGCAGGTGCATAAGAAAGTACAGTATACCATTTTTCTTATTTAAATGTAGAGACCTCGATTTTTAAAGAATATAAAGAAAACACAGTAAGTTAGATCTGCATATTTGTAATTAGAAAATAAAATCTTTGTACCTCCCTAATAACTGAA
The DNA here is from genome assembly GCF_029281585.2 of Gorilla gorilla gorilla. Classification (NCBI taxonomy): domain Eukaryota; kingdom Metazoa; phylum Chordata; class Mammalia; order Primates; family Hominidae; genus Gorilla; species Gorilla gorilla. The sequence goes on along the minus strand of NC_073230.2, from coordinate 107,869,716 downwards.
TTATTAATAGTTCTTGATGTGTTACATAATGGTTTCACATTGTCATGTCAATAGAATGTTCACTGGAATTAAAATTTACATGATTTAGTTTTTCAATATTATAAGAATTTTTTTTTAATATAGCACTCATAGCCATATATTTCTACAAAAAAATTTTTTTAATCACACATTGCTCCAAAGGAGCTGTTTCCAAGGTAAAGGGATTTGAACCCAGTCTGATGCATTAGCACTGGGGGTTTGAAGGCAGACGACTGACTATGACTACACATTATTACCTTTTCTTCTTTTCTTTGGATGCTAACAGCAAACAGTGGATATTTTAATAAATCAACTAATTTTTGCTTGTTTTAGGTCCCCAAACTCTTGCAACTGATCCCAATTTACCTTTCATAACTATTTTTTTAATGCCTGATTGGACCCACTCTTAACCTATTTTTATCATCCTTCACACTGCATTATCTCAATTCCTCCATTTACTTCTTAAGTGGTTAGGTAGAGAAGAGAGTGATGATGGGGGAACACCATGGATGCACAAGTAATAGGTATATCCAAATTCTAGTTACGCTGCCTAGTAGCCAAGATTCTTCATCTCTTTGGGCCTCCCTCAGCTGTAATATAAGGGGCCAGATGAGATGATTCTAATGTTTCTTTTAAACTGTGAGAAATAACACTGTAAAATAAAACATGTCCCAGTCACTAATGGCATCCAACTATCACCACCTGATTTCTTCCTTACTGATTTATCCCCACACACACGAGCATGCACGCGCATGTTACACACACACTCCATAAATCCACCTTCTCTTTGAAAGTGCCATTTATTTTACCTAAAACTGTTCCTAAACTAGTCTTTACTAATGGCACTTAATCTCCATGTGGCTTAAAGTAACAAACCAAGGAGTATGTGTGTGGTGAGCCTGTGGTCATGAATAAGAGGAAATTTGAATGTAAAGGGCAGAAAGCAATGGAAAATGGAAGCCAGCCGACTACCACTGTTTTTCCAGCTGTTTGTTTCACTGGTCAAAAATTCTAGTAAAACAGATAGTATTTCTTTACAGCCTCATTAGTTTCTCCTATGTAAACTGACAGTGCAAGGCAATGTTCACTGCATCTAACGTTCAGATACAGCAATCTTTTAATTTTTAAAAATTATTTCTTGACTCTAGACTTAACAAAATGACTTTCATAAAGGTGTTAAAAATCTGCAAAAAATTCTAATCCTTGAAAAATAAAACAAATTCAGTCCTTATATACACATCAAACTACACATGTGCATGGAATGATTAGAAAATTGCAGAGATTATTAAATTTAAACATAAAACATAGACATACATGTCTCAGGAATACATGTAATCTATTAATTATCTAGGTGGAAACAATTATGAGCTTTATAATGAGGAGAATGCCTTAAAAAATCTTGTTAAAGATACACACAGCTACTTACTTTTTAAAATATCTCTGGGATCTGTAAAAATTAAGGTGATGATTCAATTTAGGGCTGTCTAAAGCAAAATTTATTCTATAGCAATTAATTACCTTTATTTCATCCATTTTAAAAGTTTTCTTCTATAATCCTTTAACATCTGACAGATATTTAGGCCTGTGAATAAAATTTGTTGTTGCTCCTTAATTTGTTTCACAATATTTTCTGAAATATTGTGAAATAAAAAGAAAATACAGATAATACAGTAATGTGAATATGAGATTTGTGTTTAGTTTATCTTATCAATTGTACTTAGTAATATCCCCATAGTAGTCTAAGCATGATATTAATATCTAATATTGTAATTCATATTACAATATGAATTTTTAAAATTGCTTTTTCGATTTCCCCAAAATAATCAATGATTCTTTTAAAATAGCCCTACAACTGTAAACGTGGAATTCATTCATTAACTTACAATAACTGATTCCTTTATAGAAACTGAAAATGCTTCAAACCTCAGTAAAATCAGGAAAATAAAGTTGATATAACCATTTGTGTTAAATCACAGTTATGTAAAAACTTGTGTTGTCTTCCCTCTAGTTGCTCCAACTCTAGGAGTCCTTTCTCATTTCTCTATTACTGTATGCTGTTATTTAGCTAAGCCTTAGTCATAAACCTGCTATCAAGAAAAGTTATATCTCAGATTACCTTTAAAGAGAATGCATTAGATATATGCAGGATAAGGTACATGCAATATACAATTATTTGAGATAATTAAATATATGAGATAACGTAGAAAGGGAAACAGAAAAGTTGTCTTAGCCTCCTAAATCAGCCTAATGCTTAACTGGAACCTCAGGTGGAATAGGCTGTTTAGCTCTAATAGTTAACAGGATCTCTTGCGACCCTCCATCAGTCCTGGTTGTTGTTTCTTCACAACTTGCTGTCTCAGAATTGTCTGTTGGGCCCTATTCTGGTCCTTGCCATGCTATGAACCAGCTAGCCTACATCCTAACTTCTCTTCTTTCTGAGACAACTTTTCTAGAAGCCCCTTCAATGGGGCTTCTCCTTTCCTTGGGGCTTCTCCTTTCCTTAAGGCTTCTGCCCTTACCCAGCTTCCAATGTCTGCTTTCTCCCTGTGTATCTCAATTTCTTCACCCTCTCCTGATGCTCCGTCTCGTGTTCCGATCTCAAAAGAAAGGAAACCCGGTGAGAGTGTGTGGCAGGGTAGCAAGACTTGTGTGGCAGGGGTGTGGGGGCAGGTAGGCGCCCGAGGGCATGGGGCTGCGGGATGGGCCAGCAACTTGCATGGCCTGACTCAACCACTGGCACACATTTTTGGAATGTTAGCAATTCTACTCAATTCTTCTCCCTCTAATTTCCCTTTTAGCAATTATTAGAAAAATAAAGATCTAAAATGAACTAGAGCTAGACAAAACTATTCATTTCTGCCGTCTGAGTTATGAGGCAGCATGTGGAAACATTCTATTTGGGAATTCCCATCAAAACCACAAAAACATAAAACCATAAAACACTAAGAAAAAGGCCATAAAAACATTAAAATATCAACATCCTTTCCGTGTTCCTTGAATAACAAGTGGATCTCCAGAGGGAAGTAATGCCTTCTTTTGGGGGCTGGGAACTACAGGAGAGATTCAGTAGTAAAAGAGCTACTTTAAGTAAGCTTTAGTCAACAGACCACACTTGCCTACATGCCCTGGCCAATTCTGACCTCCCTTCTTGAACACCAGAGAAGAAAAGCAAAGGATAAGTAAAAATGAGAGGAGATGTTCATGATAGGAAACATAGAAAATAGTGCCCAGATACGAAGAGGGATAGTAGAAATAAGAATTAGAAAAACTGAAGAGAAGAAAGATAACCTAGATGAGGAAAACATGATTAAAAAAAAGTTTGAGGCTGTTTAATTGACTGCAAGGTTTGATAGTGGCATAAGCAAACAAGTAAATAGAAATTCAGAAGGCTTCATTTACCATTTAAAAGATTAAAGCTACTGTTCAGCTTTGCTTAGTCATAAATTTTATTGTTTACTTTGTTGTGAAGTGTCTTTATTGATACTACAGTCAGACAATATAGAAAAATGGATCCTAAATACATTGGAATAAATACATAATAAAGCTATTTTTCTAAATTGTTTATAAACTTAAAAATATAGGGTTGTTTTCTTTGTAGTTAGAACCTGGCATGCCTTATTAAAACTCTTGCCAATTGTCCTAAAGGATAACGAGATAATTTAGGGGTTGTTTATATTGATCAATTCCAGATTCTTTTTTCTAAAATATATCGTAGATTAAAAAAACAGAAAAATAAGCCAGGCATGGTGGCTCACCCCCTGTAATCCTAGCACTTCGGGAGGCTGAGGTGGGCAGATCACCTGAGGTCAGGAGTTTGAGACCAGCCTGGCCAACATGCTGAACCCCGCGTGCCGACGAAAAATACAAAAATTAGCCAGGCATGGTGGCACATGCCTGTAGTCCCAGCCACTCGGGAGGCTGGGGCAGGAGAATCGCTTGAACCCAGGAGACAGAGGTTGCAGTGAGCCGAGATCGCGCCACTGCACTCCAGCCTGGGCGACAGAGCGAGATTTTGTCTCAAAACAAACAAACAAACAAAAAACAGAAAAATATAAATCTAAGTACTAAAATGTGAAATAATTCTTACTGAAGATGAGTAACACTGAATTCCATATATAATAATAATAGAAACAAAGATGAGTATATAGCAGAGTAATTGTATTAATAAGAATTATTGTATGTATAAAAGTATGCATGTGTCAAGCAATGTTTTTTGTGTTAATATTTAGCAAAGTATAGGCAGAACCAAATCACACTAGTCCTGCAGCTCACAGGACATGGGAATCAGGCTTCCATAATCACTCTGTATTGAGAATCAGGACACGCAGGTAGGGAATCTCTTTCCTTAAATATACCTGCATAAAGGTAGGATAGGTTTTCACTGAAATTACAGAATAATTTTTTCACAATAATTATGCAAAATAGTATTAGCCCACATTGTCTTATCAGTAGCCACAGCCTGTCCATAATTTTTGTTTGACCAAAAAAAAAAAAAAAAAAATGAGAACTGTTGGTTATAGTAGTGGCTTGATGAATTCTATCCCAAAGTCTTTCAACATGGCCTAAATTGGTTTATAGGTGATTTGTAGCTTCATACAAACCTCAACATACACACCTATGTACATAAATGGATAAAAATGAAGTAATGCTATTGTTGAATCCCTTCACTAAATAAACATTCTTATGTGCCCTCCTTTATCAACATTTTTTTTTGTTTGAGACAGAGTCTCGCTCTGTTGGCCAGGCTGAAGTGCAGTGGCACGATCTCGGCTCACTGCAACCTCTGCCACCCGGGCTCAAGCAATTCTCCTGCCTCAGCCTCCTGAGTAGCTGGGATTACAGGCGTGTGCCACTACGCCCGGCTACTTTTTGTATTTTTAGTAGAGACAGGGTTTTACCATGTTGGCCAGGCTGGTCTCGATCTCCTGACCTCAGGTAATCCACCCATCTTGGCCTCCGAAAGTGCTGGGATTACAGGCGTGAGCCACTGTGCTCGGCCTCAACTTATTTTTTCGTAACAAATATGTTCATAGATGAAGACAAAAGTAAATGCATTATTTTATTCAGTTTTAAAATGATATGACATATTTTTAGAAAGACATGATATACACCTTGTTTTATGACTTTAACTTTTTTCTAACTGTATTTTCATTGAAATAAACAGTTCTACTTTTTTTCTTCTCTGCCTTGATCAATACCACCCTGGAGACAGCATTCTTACAAGAACTTTTGCTTTAAATATAAATTAATTTTATCTGTCACTGTGCTTTACTCTAGACCAAGAGTAGAAAACTCCATGTTGTTGAGGTCAGGCAAGTAACATAAATTAGTAAAAGAAACCAGGCTAGAAGAAGGGCTCTTCTCAGCCCCCATCAGTCCTTGCCAGATCCTCTGACATTCCAAGAAAAAATGAGAAATAAAGACTGTCAACTGAAGTCTAATTCTTAAATGTTAGCAGCTGATTCATTTTTAAATACTATATGAACCAAGACTATCTTTTTCTAGGCCAGTGACAAGTTTTCTACTTCTATATTAATATTTCTTAATATACCCAGACAATACATTTCTTCAGGGTAGGGAGTCTATTCTAGTTATCTTTTAAAATCTGTGTAAATTTAAGGGATACAGGTGCAGTTTTGTTACATGGACAGACTGCACAGTGGTGAAGTCTGGGATTTTCACATAACTGTCACTCATATAGTGTACATTATACCCATTAATTCCTAGTCATATTTTAATTTCCTCACTTTATATAATCTTACATTTAGTATTTTTTTTTCCTTTGAGACGGAGTCTCGCTCTGTTGCCCAGGCTGAAGTGCAGTGGCACCATCTCGGCTCATTGCAAGCTCCACCTCCCGGGTTCACGCCATTCTCCCGCCTCAGCCTCCCGGGTAGCTGGGACTACAGGTGCCCGCCACCACGCCTGGCTAATTTTTTGTATTTTTAGGAGACACGGGGTTTCAACATGTTAGCCAGGATGGTCTCGATCTCCTGACCTCGTGATCCATCCGCCTTGGTCTCCCAAAGTGCTGGGATTACAGGTGTGAGCCACCATGCCCAACTACATTTAGTATGTTTTTACTGTGTGTCACATCTTGATAAGTGTTTTACACATATTACCTAATTTAATATTCACAATGATATTATCAGGTAGCAACTAATATTATCCTAATTGTATAGCCTAGTAAACAGTTGAGGAAGTTGAGGCAACTGCCATGAGTTACGTGGCTAGTAAGTGGTAAAGCAAGATTTCACACTCATGCAGTCAGCTCCTGAGCCTGACCTAGGCTTTCTACATTTGCCTCAGCTAGCAGAGGTTGTGCAGAACGGAATCAATTGTTTCCATTTTGGTTTGAACAAGGCAAAGATAAAGGTTGGGAGGGCCCATTCACTATTGGCCTGTAAATCGTGCACAGACTAAAAAGTAACTCTATATAACAAATGAATCACTTTCATGATTAGTTTACTGTACAACACTATAAATACACCATCACCTTTTCTTCCTGTGTACTGCTGAGATAACAAAGAGAAAAGAATGAAGTATGGAAAATATTTAATGTGTGTTTTAATGTGTGCTCCCTAGAACAGAAGATGTTGGATATATTGCCTGAATGGCTTAAAAATAAATTGGGAAATATTGTGCCATAACACCTCATTTTGTACATTGCACTAAACAGTTCTGGCATAACTGGATGGAGGAAATGAGTCATAGTTTTGCCTGTTGTACAGGGTGGTACAACAAATTACTGCATCTAATTTTGGTGGATGAACTCCAGAAATGAATTGGGAACATAAAGATTATAACAAAGTCAAATAATTTTTCCAGTTGTCAAGTTAGTTAGAATTAATAATTTTGGTTTTATCAACAATATTCTAAAACAAAAAATTAAGTAAATATCCTGTGAAAAATAAAAACTATCCTTGACTATGTGATGTGATTCAACGATTTACTGATGTGGCTATTTTAGTGTTGTCCAGAAGTAATTTCCATTAGGCAAAACAATTTTTCTTTGTTCCATCCAGGGAAGCACCACAGCTGTGAAACTCACATTTTGACACACAGAGAGTTGTAGTCTTACAGTTTCCTAAATCAGATATTGATATTTTACACCTGGAACTATATCCTAAGCATTTCTTACTTGTCAGTTACTTCACTGGATCTATATACTTTGCAAAACTTACCACCAAGTGCTAAGTAATAGAAGCATACTACGTTTAATCACTTCTTTCAAAGGGAAAATATATCTTTCCATTAAAGATCAATCAGTAAAGTTGTAGGTAGAAGCTTGGAATCAGTATCTTTGTTTTCTGTGACTACAATTTTAAAAATACACAATGTCCTAGAATATCATCTGCTGTTTCATTTCATAAAATAGTTGTCTAATTTTCTTATCTTGCCTAAAGGGCATCCAATGAGTAACATGTGTGTCTCTGACTTTGCCCATATTAGGTATATTGTACATTATAAGGTATTAAATTTATACCTCCCACAAAAAAGTTATTTTTCCTCTTTTTTTCTATAATGAAAGACACTATATTGATGCACTAAAACAAAGAATGTTATAAGCTGTTGATAAAGGCCATGTAAAGTTTTTCAATTCATGTTGTTTGGGTTTTTTTGTTGCTGCTTTTGAGACTGCCTCGCTGTCACCCAGGCTGGAGTGCAGTGGCGCTATCACAGCTCACTGCACTCTTTGCCTCACAGGCTCAAGTGATCCTCCTACCTCAGCTTCCTGCGTAGTTGGGACTACAGGTGTGCACCACCGCACTCAACTAGTTTCTGTATGTTTTGTAGAGAAAGGATTTTACCATGTTACCTAGGCTGGTCTTAGACTCCTGGGCTCAAGCTATCTGCCCACCTTGGCCTCTCAAAAGGTTGGGATTACAGGTGTGAGTCACTGCACCTGGGCTTCATGTTGTTTTAATAAGAACAAGTAAAGATGACATCCTTTCTAGCCAACACTGACAATTTTCATAGTCCCTAAGTACTCAATTTGTGTTTATTACTGACCTGTCCATAAGACTTCTTATTTCTACCTCATATCAGTTACACAGTTTTTTCCCTACAAATTTTTTCAATTGTAAATATGTAGCTATGTTTATAAGCAAATGAAAGCATCTAATTGTGCATATTAAAACAAAGTTAAACTCTCATATAGCTAAAGAAAAATTATGTCCCTGAAAAGGCACAAATATTAAATTGATCACATAAACAACTATAAATTTCCATGGTCCAATTTTTCAACTATCCATGTATTTAAGACTAACTAACATCATTGATTCATTTAAAACCAAAACACATGTCATCATGATATCACAACATCACACTAAAATAATATATGATTTGTAACTCATAATAGCAGGGGCAGTCTCGTTCCCATTTCCAGGCTCCAGTGAAGTTTCCACTATTCCTCAATGAAATCCCAGGTTTATTTCTAGAGGCCCACGGGTATTTACACTTTTCCTTGTGTATTGTTGAGTATACCAAAACAGAACTGCCAGGCATTAGCCCATGGCTTTTCTGCCTACGTGAAAACAGCAGGATTATAGTACAAAGGGCAGAGACCTAAGCCAAGATTATGTGCTAAGAAGAACGGTAAGAGCATAAGCCCTCTGAATTCCTGGCACCTTATGATCCTGGAACTGAGAGCCCTGACAGGGTTTGATCCACTATTTTGGTTCTTTCTGCTCTACCTCTGCCCATCCCTCCTAATGCAGATAAAATTCATTCATTCTTTCACTTTCAAGTATTTGCAGTCACGCATCCCTTAACAATGAAGGTATGTTCTGAGTCATTTGGCAATTTTGTCATTGTGCGAACATCATATATTGAACTTACACCAACCTAGGTGGATCTCTCACTACAAACCTAGGCTATATGCTATAGCCTACTGCTCCTCAGTACAAACCTGTACAGCATGTTACTGTATAAAATTCTGTAGGTAACTGTAACACAATGGTATTTGTGTATCCAAACATATCTAAATATAGAAAAGGTACAGTAAAAATACAGTATAATAATCTTATGGGGCCAGGCACAATGGCTCACACCTGTAATCCCAGCACTTTGGGAGGCTGAGGCAGGCAGATCACCTGAGGTCAGGAGTTCAGGACCAGCCTGGCCAACATGGTGAAACCCCCGTCTCTACTAAAAATACAAGCACTAGCCAGGAATGGTGGCACATGCCTATATTTCCAGCTACTCAGGAGGCTGAGACAGGAGAATCACTTGAACCCAGGAGGCAGAGGTTGCAGTGAGCTGAGATCACGCCACTGCACTCCAGCCTGGGCAACAGAGCAAGACTCTGTCTCAAAAAAATTAAAAACAAATCTTATGAGACCACCATAATACATGTGGTCCTTCTCAATGTAAACATCATTATGCAGTATATTAGTGTGTTAAGTATCTACTACGTATCACACATCATTTAAAAGGCTAAAAAAAAATGATATACAAGGAAACAAATGTAAAGAGCCAGAACCTGTTCCCACTTCCACAAGTGACATATTTTTGTGAGTGACAGGAAGCCTTCCCTATCTTCTACTTCCACTCCCCTACCCCTACCACCACTATAGCTTCTTCATCTTTTAGAAAGTCTATTATCCCACCATTAGACACAGAGGGCATCTATTGCACAAACCTATATTTAATCCCCTATATGTCAGGCCTGATGATGTAACCTAAAGGCCTATTTAATTTTATTTTATTTGAGACAGAGTTGTGCTCTGTTGCCCAGGCTAGAGTGCAGTAGCAAGATCTCGGCTCACTGCAACCTCCACCTCCTAGGTTCAAGTGATTCTCGTGCCTCAGCCTCTCCAGTAGCTGGGACTACAGCCGTGCACCACCATGCCTGGCTAATTTTTGTAATTTTAGTAGAGACTAGGTTTCACCATGTTGGCCAGGTTGGTCTCGAACTCCTGGCCTCAAGTGATCCACCCACCTCAGCTCTCCAAAGTGCTGGGATTACAGGCATGAGCCGTCACACCTGGCCTAAATACCTTTTCAGGTTGTTGAGATTCTTACAGATATGTCATTATGTTTCAAAATACAAAGGATATAGAAAATAGAACACAATTTTCTAAATCATGGCTTTGAAATGGATCTTCACATTCCACACAGAGTAACTGAAGGGTATTTGTTCACTCTTAATGGGTTGTAGCCACTCAAACTGCGTTACCACTACACTGATGATGATTTACCTGGCTTTGAGAATCTCAACTGTTGAGTAAGGGGGCTAAACTTTAATTTTTACTAACGACTGCAGCCTGAAAACTGCTAGAACACTAGATTGAATAGTGTTCTCTTTTACTATTAAAAGGAGTTCCCTGACACTTTCATGTTGTGTAACAGAAACTGCATTTTAGGGATTGGGGGAAGTGGTTTCTAAATATGATAGTAGGTTAAAGTCACCTGCACAGTTTTACAACACTACTGTCATCCCTAGAGATAGTGACTGAATTGGTCTGAGGTGTGGCCTTGGCATCAGCATTTTTTAAAGCTTCTAGGTAACATACAGCCAAGGTTGAGAATCACTGCCCTAGGGTCTCAGGTTTAACCTTACCAGTCATTCCAAAAATTCAGAATTACAGTTTCTTTTTCCGAATTTTCAGAATCTTAGCGCTAACTTTCTAACTTCAAGCCTTGTGGCCCTATAATAGGGTGGCAAACTGCTGATGAAAATGAAAGCACAGAGAAAAAAAAAAAAAAAACTTTTGAACTCTGGGTATGAAATCTGTCAAGAAAGACATTTCTTGAGATAATGTTGTTTTGAACTCCTGATATTTAAAATAGCCTCTTTCATGCCTTTGCTGCAACCCTCAATTATGGCCAATTTTTTTTTTTGGGGGGGTGGGAAGAGGGAGGTAGGGAGAGAGAGGGAGAGAGAGGGAGAGAGAGGGAGAGAGAGGGAGAGAGAGGGAGAGAGAGGGAGAGAGAGGGAGAGAGAGGGAGAGAGAGGGGGAGAGAGGGGGAGGGGGAGGAGAGAGGGAGGGAGAGAGAGAGAGACAGGGAGAGAGAGAGAGAGAGAGACAGAGAGAGAGAGAGAGAGAGAGAGACCGAGACCGAGACCCCTACCACCACCACAGACAGTTTAGGATTTTAAATGCTCTGGGCAGTTGGATTTAATTTGACAATTAGAAGTCAGCCTGTTTGTCAGTTATCAGTCAGGCAGTCATAATGACTGCACAGTTACAGGCACTGTTGGGAATTTGGAGGTAAAGAAAACAAAATCAGCAAAACCATTTTGCCCCAGAGGCTGGGAGACTCCTGCAATAAGTGTAAGTGCAATAAGCTCATCCCCGGCATTCCAGCTTAATTTCCCTCTCCATCCAGTTTGTAACTATGATAAAGCTAATCCCTGCTAGCAAAATGATTAATGCCTACAATGGGTTTAAAGCTGATGCTCTAAACTAGTTTAAGATAATTTTTGTTTTTAAAATGTCACCTTCTGTGAGGTGTCTATGCTTCTTTTATGGTATGCAGCAGGTTTTGCCTGGTGTAATATTTACATGGTTGGCTTATGCCACTTACTAGAGTAGGTGGCTGCTGAGGACCAAATTCACGTCACACTTCTTTTTGTACCCACAGATGTAGCACACAGCATTGTACAAGGTAGGCTCTGGAAAACAGTCATGGAATTGAATGTAATTTTGGTTTTGTTTTTTTTTTTAACTGAATAATAAAACCTCTTTGTAAGGAAGCTGGGTGAGTAGAGAGCAAAAGAAGGAGAGACAGATGGACATAACAAGCTTTACAAAAGGGCCTAAAAGCTTTTTTTCTCTTATCGATCCATAATTCACCAACAATCAATTCTAACTAGATTTTCCTGCTTCCACTGGAAGATGAACAAAATTTCTACTGTTGGAACTTCATACAGATACGTATATATCTTGAAAAACGTCTATGCTATTAATGGACCTCAGCAAATTTATCTTTAGTTATTAAAAATCTAATATTCTTTTTACCCAGAAGCAATATTAGAAAAGGTTGCAACTACGCCTTACTATCAAATATTGTAAAATTTAGAAACCGAAGATGGTTATTGCAGAGGTAATTTCATCTAAGTGCTCATGGCACTGAATTTCATCTCCATAGCACAAATAAATGACACATCTTAACTCTCGGCCACCTTTAACTACATTCCTGCTACACATTCCATCAGCACCTGGGCTCTGAAGCTTTTACCATTTCATGAATAATTCCAGGCTAAGCTTGATCATCTTTTTCTCATGTCAGTAAAAAAGAAGAGAAAAAAAAGAGGGAAGAAAGGAAAACAAATGCAAGAGATCAATTGCTAGATAGTATATTTTATAAGTCTCTAGTGTAGTATCTGAAGTGTCTACATATAATTATGCATATTAAAAGTGTTGAATACATTATCAGAAGAGTAGAAGGTAGATGTAAGAAGAAATATACCAGTGTAGATCATTATAAAATATTCTATGCAGACAAGCTGTTGAAAATAAAAACATTATAAAAGGAATACTATAGATATAAGGGGAGAGGCAAGCATTTCCTTTCGCCTAAAACCAGAATATTTCATTATTCTGTAGCCAAGTGGTAGGGGCTGCTTTTTCTTCCACAAAGTAAAGCTTACTGAATGTTTTTTTCTTCTATCATAGAAAATTGATTATACCACTGTTGTCAATATAATTAAATGAATAACCAAAGGTTATAATACTAGCATATAGAACCCTTTGCTTACTGTACTTTAGATATCAAAATAGAAAATACAGCTGCATAGTTCATATTATCAGTTTCCTCTGAAAAAAATGTACATAATTAGATTTTTACACAAAAGTTTTAAAACTCCAGTCACATCAGCAGGTTTTGACTACTAATGGAAAATGGAATTGATGCAATTATGTGAAACAGTGGCAGGAAGCATGGCTTTTAAAAGAATCAGCTTAAAGAAAAAAAATTCCAGTTGCATGTGCATTAAAGCTGTCAAAACTCTAAGCTAAAGATCCGCTCTCTGTGCCAGCTAAACCCCTGCCCGACTCCGGAAAGTAACTTTCTGAAGCCATGCCAAGCCCTCTGCTTGAAAATAACATCTTAATTGGTTTCTTCTAATAAAATTCAAAACGCTCTTTTGGTGATGATAATACACTCATTGTTTTATTCCTGCTTAATGTTCTGGTCTCTTGGAATGTTTTGAGCATTACTGTTCAGGAGAAAGGAAAAAGCCCTTGAGCCTGAATTTATGGAGCAACAATCTGGCTGGATGGACCAACAAAGTTGGAGGCTTTTGATGCCAGAAAGATTGTTTCTATAAACAATCTATAAGGGTGGTTCTATTTAATGTCAGATTCCTATATAATGTCAATGAGACTCCAATCTCTTCCTATTAACTGCATCATTAGTATGTAATAATGTTTAGTTGTGAATACAGAACTAGATTGTTTAGAGAATACTTAGGGCTCTGACTGGCAACTGACACAAATTAAATTATTCGATAATTCTTTTCAAATCAAGGGGTAATTTAAGTCATAAGGTTTTTCTTCTGCTTGAGTTATGATAACTATCGTACATCTATCTACAAGGGCAGACATGTTATTTAAAAGGCTCCAACATATCCACCATACCATATCTAAACTTCTGCATGCCTTATCATCCTGTTAAGTTCTTTATTAAAAGTTGTTCAATTCAGGCTATTGAATAGTTTGTTTACACATGGACTCTAATTATGTAACGAAATTCAATAGAAAAATATCATTTGTATAATATTTATACAAGCCAATTTTATAACCACTTTGCTACTACTCACTAATTCCATTAAACAAGGGATCCCTGTCTTAAGAATTATAGTTGCATTGGAATTGTCTTTTCACATGTAATATTCTGTATCATTTAAAATAAACTGTGATCACATATATTATTTCTACTTGACTCAATTACAAGGAAGGTCAAGCAAGAATACTAGGGTGTTCAACTCCCCTTACTCTTAGTTTCTAATTTTGTTACTGCTGTCTTAAAATCTTCAGACCCGTTGTGTTCACTATCAAATTTCAGCAATGAATGAAGTGCCAGCTTGGTGTACTTCACACAGTTTGTACAAAGTTATGTCTATTTACAAAAGAGAAAAGGTCTTTTCTAATTTAACTTTTGTGAAATGAGGATTTGGGAAAACTGAAGCACATAATTAAAGATTACATTTCATATGCTATAATTGAGATTCTGTTCGCTCTTTGGCAACTGACGCTAACTATAGTAACACTAGCAACTTGGGTTGCAAGACTTCGCTGGCTGGAAAAAAGAAAAGCAGGCGTAGAGAGCAAATTTAGGTACTTATCTTATTGATGCTTTACATATTATGTGCCCCATTGACTCCCTTTACATCCCTGTTATCTGTGCTAGGGATGGATTACTTCCTTTTTGCGGGTTGCTATTCAACAACTCATTTTGTTCTCACTATCACCAGCTGTCAGAAAAATGGGAGGGAGACAGGGCTCAAATTCGCAAGTCACCAGAGTTTCTTGTCCTGGTCCTCAGCTTGCTTGCACTAAAAGCTGTCACTATATAACTGTTACAATAATGTTTTAAGTAATAAAGTGTTCACCAAACTAATGATCCAATTATATAATTACAAATCTGTGGTTATTCATAAATGTAAAATAAGAAAACATATAAATAATGCATTTAAAATGATACCAGGAATACAACAGCTTTTTTCTGACTTAACAGTTTTTGTTATATGAATATACAAGAGAGTATACACTTAGGAAAGACTAAAACGGTATTCAAATATAATGTAATTTTACTCATAGACGATGTGCGTGTATCTGTGTGTGCGAGAGTTCTGCATTTATTTTTACTCAGATATATATCCTCTCTCCATAATTAATTCTATCTGTAGAAAGTCAAAATCTATAAGGAAATAAGTTTTTCCTAAAATAATTTAGAAGTTGCTTCTTCAGAGCTATTAATTCTACATAGAGTTAAGGTTTTCTTTTTCCTGGATCAACAGTCTGTCTCCCTTCTCTGAGGAACAGAAATCTTCTGTAAAATTACATTGCTGTAACTCCCTGAGTTTATCTATTCCATATAGACTAGAGACTTTACATTAGCCATTATATTACAAATAAGGTTAAATATAAGAGCAATCTTGTATTCAAAATTCAAAGTCTGGTACCTGATCATTTTTATCAGAAAATAGTTGTACTAAGGTAGTAATTTAGAAATTAATTAGGTAGAATGTTTTATACTTTTATTATCAAGAATCTTAAATGCTTGCAAGCGTTAAAGTTGAGTAAGGCAAGAATATTTAGCATTTTCAGTGGCATCAGTTCAAACCAGAACATAAGATTATTTTAATGGACTTTTCACTCTAAGGTAATACATAAATGAGCAGAGTGGAATATTCTAGGGATTGACTAAGGGGAATATGGAATCCTGATGTACATAGCACATCAAACGAGCTCTTGATTACAAGAGCAGTAACTTGGGGAAGGAAAGACAAGACTAGTATGGTCATTAATTTGCATGAATTAGAGATAAATGAAAATATAAATTATTCTTATTTATGTATTGCCTCAATCTTTGCAAAGAGAATTGAGAGGCACTTAAAATATGATGTTGAACAGATTTAAAGCCTGATATATAATGATCCTCAAATTATCGCTGAAAATCAGCAGTTAATTAAAAATGTAAGGTATGTTAAAGCTACAGTGTTGTACATACTTGGAGAAGAAATATCATGAAGCAAGTTGTTAATACTCATATTAATAGCCTTGCATTTCTGCAGATTTTGTAACATACATTTGCAGGGTATCTCTGATTCTATACAAGCACTGCTCATAATTAATTTTTCTCTTCTTATACCATTTTGTCTTCTAGTCTTGTCAATGCCACCATTAAGCTGTAGAACCTTAACCAAGAGCTTTAGCCTCCATGCCAATTTACTTCATAGGCATTCTATAATAAATTAAATAATAAGGGAATTATTTGAAAAGTAAAAAGCATTTTACAGAAGTAACATATCCCTATTGAGAGCTTAAAGACAGCTCATTCTCATTGGATAAGGAGGATGGGTTGAAATGATTGTTTCTGAAAAGCCTGCAATTTAAAACGTGGAACATACTTGCCATCTTTTACAGCTCAGCAAATTGTTTCATGGCTAGTGCTACCCTAAAATAGCACATGGCTCAGCACTTAGTTTGGCCTTCCATGTGCCCTTCTTGCTAACTCATACTCTGAGCTACAGAACATCTTACCTTTCTGTTCCTTGCCTTTAAATGTGTTTTCATTAGCAACAGAGGTCTTCAGTAATATATAAATGAAAACGGAGAAGGCAAAAAAGTGCTGGAATCTGCCCAAAGCTCACAGCTCTATTTCCCAATGCTTGTTCTTTTTTTTTTTTTTTTAACAGTAATGGAACTAAAACCAAAGTGATAGTTTTTTATTATAGTGAAGTGATAGTTTTTTTATTTAAAATAAGTTATTTTTTACAACCTTCTTATATAAAAGATGTTTATGAAATGAAAAAATTGAGTGTGTCTCGGTGCTATTTTTTTAATGCAACGAATGGTATCCATGAAAAAGAACATCTGAATCTTTTGTTTTAAAAGACAGTGCAAGGTATAGTGAATTTATGGAGATACATCCTGATAAATTTGCATAATGAAATGAGGAGAGTGTATACTAATTTTTTTCTACAGTTATCCATCTAAGCATTGACTTGCTCGCACAGGCACAAAGGGAGATCTCAGTTACAGCAACAAAATAAACATGTTCCAGAGAGGTAATTCCCCTCATCTTCACCTTGATGAATCATAAATTAAAGGGGGAATTTGGGATGATATAGGGAATGAATTTTATTTCATTTTCAGGCAGGTTTGATGTTCTAAGAGCAATGTAAAATTCTAACATGATATTGTTAACATGATATGTTTACAGAATATCTTACTGAGAAAAATTATTTTCCTTTTTCCTTTCGTTGTGATCTTTGTGGATCTTAAAACTAATTCTCATGGCAGCTACAGAAATGGCTGCCACAAAGTCAGTATTAATGTTAGTGTTTAATTGCCAAAACTATTTTAGAAACAAAGAAGACAAAAAGTAGTATACACCAAGGAAGAATGCGAAAATGTATAACTTTGGTTCTAGATATATCTTCTGAATCAAAATTGCAAATAAAGGCTAAGTAACATAGTTTTATCAATACATGTGAACAACATATCAACATATATTATCAACATGTGAACAAATTTAAAATAAGCTATCTAGGATCACTTGCACCATCTTCATTTGATAAAGAGTTCAATTTAGTAAACATATGTTTAGGCATGTCTATTAATCCACAGAATAGGACCTTTTTTTTTTTTTTTTGAAACAGGGTCTCACTCTCTTGCTCAGGCTGGAGTACAATGGCTCAGGCTGGAGTACAATGGCACGATCTCGACTCACTGCAAGCTCTGCCTCCCAAGTTCATGCCATTCTCCTGCCTCAGCCTCCCGAGTAGCTAGGACTACAGGTGGCCACCACCATGCCCGGCTAATTTTTTGTATTTTTAGTAGAGACGGGGTATCACCGCGTTAGCCAGCATGATCTTGATCTCCTGACCTCGTGATCCACCTGCCTCGGCCTCCCAAAGTGCTAGGATTACAGGCGTGAGCCCCCGCACTCGACCACATTTTTTTTAATGGAACTGCTTTGTTCGTATGACCGATTAACATAACACTCAAGCTCACTCTTCTAACTTCAGAACACTAAAGCATTCCTTCTTTGCTCCCAATTGTAGGAACCTTGTAACTCTGAATGGCTTAACACAGAATATCATTTATTGGCAACAGAATCAAGCTTATTATAATCTGATGAAACTCACCTGGAATGGTAATTACTTTTTTAGGACAGGAAAATATAGGCTTACACATTTTTCTAAAAATTTTTTTCTAGGAGAAATCCACAGCATATCAATGTAACACCTTTTATCCTAAAACTTTCAAGAGATGTTCTTTGAAATACCTGAAATAAAATTTCCTCCCTCCAATTCAAGTCTACTAGAAATATTATTTTATTTTGATTACCAGAGCCCTATATCAATACATATTACAGGGGAAAACAGACATATGAGGCTACATTTCTTAGCAATTCTTCTCATCTTCCATTGCAATTATATTTTACAACAGTTTTTACCTTGCCGCTTTACAAATTTAGTGTTACTCTATTCTAGACTCATGTTTCAGCTAATGTCCAACTCACACGTGAATTCATCAATCCTTTGCTGAGTTCAATTAAACTCTCACAAGGGGGAGAGTAGAAGGAACTTTTTATTCACAGAGCACCCCTTGAGTTTGGGTTTACTAAAACACTCATGTGTGCTTCAAGATATTTCAGTGACATTTAATTGAAACCATCATAAGGAGACTTAAAAGAAAATGCCATAACACACACCTGAGAACTAAATACTTCTCAGTAACACAAACCTGAGAAGATTCAATACAGCCAGAGTAAGCGTCTTCCAAGATTAACGGAGAAATCAAGAACAACTGCTTTTATTTTCATTTCTTGGGCAACCACAACAAAAACTATTTCAACAAACATGCCTTGTAATGCTAATGCTACCAGAGCTCATAAAGAGGCAATTTATTATTTTCAGTTTATTGTCCAATAACAATTCATCAGCTTTGGGGCTTAGTTCATTAGTTCACAGGGGTTCTTTTATTTGTTGAGGGTGATTTTAAAAGATGTTTTATAAAATTCCATAGTCTTTCATTTACATACTATCAAAGGCCTGGAGACTTTGGCAGCTTTATTACTAAAAATTCAGCACAGACAAAAGGGAAAATGAATCACAAAGTAAATAAATAAAACAGGGCCAGGCGCAGTGGCTCACGCCTGTAATGTCAACACTTTGGAGGCTGAGACAGGCGGATCACGTGAAGTCAGGAGTTCGAGACCAGCCGGGCCAACGTGGTGAAACCCTGTCTCTACTAAAAGTACAAAAATTAGCTGGGCATGGTGTCGCACACCTGTAATCCCAGCTACTTGGGAGGCTGAGGGAGGAGAATTGCTTGAACCCAGGAGGTGGAGGTTGCAGTGAGCCAAGATCTCACCATTGCACTCCAGCCTGGGAGACAGAGTGAGACTCTGTCTCAAAAAAAAGGAAAAGAAAAAACAGGTAATCCTATGCAAGTCTAGTGCTTAGTCATAAAATACCTATTTCCAATTCAAAACTCACACTCAGTTTTCTGTTTTTAAACCACTGTCATGCATATGCAAATGTAAATTCAGCCATGGGCTGCAAGATTGGCCAATATTAACTAAGGAAAAACTTATACTAAAAGCATTTGTGTGAACCTTATATTCACTTGCAAAGCTATTTGGCATAAAATAAGAGTTAGACAAATTACAAAAGAAAATATTAGAAGTCACAGGTCTCAACATAGAAGATGTAAGTAGCACAAATGTGACTAATTAATAACATCTGAAGTACATTCTCCCACAGGACTGATGACCATCTGGTTGACCTTGCCCTAGATCAACAGGGAAGGCAAACCTGTAAATCACTGTTTTACAAATGTTATCACTCCATTATTTCACCACAAGAAAAAGGGACGGAACATGAATGGGAGAAGAGACTCATTGCTCTATACACCTTGAAATTGCCTATGATGCTTATTGCACCTGAAGTAACACAAGACTGAGTGGTTTCTTCTCAAGTTCCACCCAGAGAGAGACAGGCAGAGGACCAAGTTACAGTGATGGAAAAGAATTCAAGACAAAAGAGCCAGTAGGTAAAGTAATTACGAGAGAATCTAAAGGTACTTACAGATATAAAACAAGTAATGCAAATGACCTCTGTCTAATACAACTGGAAACTATCTGAATTTCTGCAAAACACCTTTCAGTTGCTGATTTTTTATTGGAAAACAGTAATAGAACTTTAGAAATATGAACTAGAAGTATATGCCACATGTATTTAAATATATACTCTTAAATACATTAACCCCATACAAAGCTCTATATTTTGATGTTGAGAATAAACTACTTTGGAGGAAACTTAAAAACCTACTTGGTACAATAGTCAATGAGTCATCATTTGACTAATGAGAAACTTTAAATAATAATAAATTTGAACAGGCATTTCAAGCAGGTACACTGTGAAATCTCCTAAGAAAACTGTATTGAACCAAGGTTTAAAATTTGTACATTTTGACAACTGTTTTCGCCTGATACTTTCCCTATAACTTGTCTATGTAGTTCATTGTAGGAATGTTTAAAATTATTGAGTTACAAATCGTGCAATTTTATTAGATGTATTCTCACTGTTGATACATCTCTTTTAAACAGTATTCAAAACAAGTGATTTTCTATCTCTCTGATTATTTGCTCTGTTTTTCTCTCACTTCCTAAGAGTACCAGTAATACATCTGAGAAGAACAAAATATCAGGAATTATAGAACTTTGAGATCAACAACTCATGTCATATTCTACATAAGTTACAAATCAAGGCAAGTCTTATTCTGCAAGAATCTGTTTTGAGTTTGAGTGCATTTAAAATATTAGGCATAT
This sequence comes from Gorilla gorilla gorilla, assembly GCF_029281585.2. Lineage (NCBI taxonomy): Eukaryota > Metazoa > Chordata > Mammalia > Primates > Hominidae > Gorilla > Gorilla gorilla. The sequence goes on along the minus strand of NC_073230.2, from coordinate 107,849,184 downwards.
ATTATTTTAAATCCCATCATTACTTCTAGTCACTGTATAGCATAGCTGTCACTGTCTTACACAGTTCTGAAGTCTGGTTCTAAAAGATTATACTATGTAATTTCCTTCTGTAAAATATGAATTGCAATTGCTTTTTCAAATACAGAATTGGTTCATTATCTCTAGTAACATACTTTTTGTTGATATTTACATTAGTTTGGATTAATTTTCATGTAATGGAAAAGAAAGCAGGTAGAGACATCTAATCTATTAGGTCACTCCATCTCTATATATACTAGCAAAAATATAGAAAATAGAGGGGAAATTGCACTACTTCTTAATGCCCTTTCTCTTTTATTTGAAAAGGTATTTCATAGTTCTAACTTGGGAGGAAAAGTGTGGGTAGTCTGTAAGATGCTTTAGTAATTAAGGGGCTAAAAAGGATACTTCAAAGGGTCTGTTTTTCCATTCTTCACAACTTAACTGCATAGCTATGGGTTTTAAGGGGAAATGCCTTGCATGGAGGCTAAGGAAGCAGTTAGAAGCTCACACATTCTAAGTTCCAAATATGGCTCCTTTGGTGCTTATGACAACCTTGGGAAAAGCACTGGTGACTTAAAAAGAAAAAAAGGACAGCCATTTGACTGGCAAGTGTCAGTCATTCTGCTATTTGAAATTTGAGGCCAGGCGTGGTGGCTCACCTCGGGAGGCGGAGGCGGGCAGATCACAAGGTCAGGAGATCGAGACCATTCTGGCCAACATGGTGAAACTCCGTCTCTACTAAAAATACAAAAATTAGCTCGGTGTGGTGGCACGCACCTGTAATCCCAACTACTGGGTAGGCTGAGGAAGGAGAATGGCTTGAACCTGGGAGGTGGAGATTGCAGTGAGCCGAGATCGTGTCACTGCACTCCAACCTGGTGACAGCGTGAGACTCTGTCTCAAAAAAAAAAAAAAAAAAAAAAGGAATTTGAGACAAAGTTTCAGAGATACTCTGCTATAGAAAGGTCTGAGAATATATTGTTTATCAAATGAAAGAAAAAGTACTTGCAATGACACTAAAGTTTATGCAGAGTTGAAAGAAGTAATAAAATTATAAATGACCTTGATTGGCAGGATGGTGTTCCTCATCCATGTCTTGCTCCATCTGTCCAATTAGTATGGGTTACTTGACTAACCAAATTCATTCATCTGTAAGTCCTTTGAACTATATACATTAAAGCTCATGCAAACCATTCCCTCAGAAGACCTTGCACCTTTTATGTATGTGAAAATCTGAAATCACACCCATTTCCCTAAGCTTCTGAGAACATTTGTATACAACAACAATCAAAAGCATATTTCCAATTATTCTTTTAGGTCCTTTTCAATTAATTAGGGGACTATGCCAATCTCAGGAAATCCTTGTGGAAAAAGAAGAAACACCATTAGAACAACACACGGAGTAACCAGTTTTGAGACTAATGCCCAAAAAATTAATTGGGAGAATTTTTTAGTAATTGAACCTGCATAGCTCTCTCTGCTGCTGAGGATTAGCACAAAGGGGCAATTTCTTAACATTACCAGGTGAATAGTAAGATCAAAGATGCTAGGCTTTGAGCTCGTGCCCATCTCCTCTGTGAGTACACAGGCAAGCACAGAAGAATTATTTTACAAAAAGCAGCATATACTATAAGCATTTTCATAAATACCTCAAATCCAACAGAGGATCTTTGTCTATTAACCAATCATTTAAAATAGCTATTGTCCTCCAAAACGCAGCCCAGTAAATATTTTTAAAATTAATATCCAGTAATATTTATACTCTTAATTTCTGAATCTGGATAAGGAAGATAACAAAACTTAAAATAACATTTTTCCCAGAGTGTTTATCAACTCTCTTACCATCAAATGTTAAATAAACTCTTGCTTGGGGCTGGGAAGATCCTTTTACACAGATAGAACAAATAAATACTCCAACCAACACGCAAATTGTCCGGAATGCCATTTCTTCAGATATGCAAGTTAATATCCAAGGAAAAATACCTTTAAGAGAGAGACAACATGTTTGTTATATCTCATTTCACATTTTAGGAGTAGGAAAAAACAGCAATCTAGACAAAACACCCTATTCACAAAAGAACCATCTGAACTTTTACAGTAATGCAAACAGTAGGAGGTGCTGTGTCTTTGCTTCTCAGATGTGAAAATGTGGATTTGATTCATTTGTGTCTGGAAGTCTTTGCAACAAGAGAAACTTTCATCTTCCAGCAAATTGATGCTACCATCAAAACAGAACAAAGCAGTGAAGAAAAACACTGATACCCAAAGGAAAGCCCAATATTTTAACGGATCTTCTCTCTAGAAATCCATTACATTAAAAAGACTTGAATAGAATTGAGCTAAAAGAATATTACTGGATGAGAACTCTTTCCCCCCACTAATATAACAGCAGCAGCAAAATCTCACATGAGCATTCATGTGTACCTACTCACTTCAATAGTCATTAGCTCTTTTGGAGTAATTGTCTCTGGAAATGGTGTTTCCTTACATAAATCTATGTGTGCTCAATCCTGGATCACTAAAGTCACTGGAATCAGTTATCTGCCATTTTATCCAGATGACCAACAGGCAGTTGTTAAATGATGCAGATGAGGTAACCATGGACTAGTGCCAAATTCAAACCAATGACCTAGTGGTGAGCAATCCAGTGAGCCATGTATCCACCAATGCATATTTTAAATAAATCAACCAGAATGTGGGCTGTCAAAATTCCCAAAGATAAATCAAAGAGACAGGTGTCACTGCTTGAAACTATAGATATAAAATTGGTACAGGCTATTAACTAATATCTGAATCCCAAGGAAGACCAGATAATGTGTTACCATAAACCTACAGGAGCTCTAGTGGCTACATCATGTAAAATAAACTCAGGACCATTAAAGAAACACAATCATTTTGCTTCTACCATAATTATACAATAAAGTGACCCAAGAGTCAATAAAGAAATTTATTTTTACAGGTTACAACAATGCTGATCTTCATTATTTGGCTTTTCAAATTAAAATTTCATAGTCAAAATTATTAATTTCTTTGTAAGAACCACTAACAACTGAAAAAGACAGCTTCATTAATACAGAATAAAAAGAATTAAATGGAATATGCAATTTTAAAGAAAAATTTTAAGTAGATTTCCTAGGTGGTGCACATATTATGAGAGTTAGAAATGAAATTGTACGCTTCTTTTACCACACAGATGGAGGAAACTCTAGAGATGTTTGTGTTGGTAATTTTCAAAAGAAACAGTTTCTTCCTGCTTCCACAACCTCTTCACCCTGTCATCCCTAAATTAACTTAGAAGGAAACTGATTTTATGGGTGACTTTCCCTCAGTAATTTGCCCCTTGGTTCTGTTGACTTCATAGTTAAAGCCAAAAGAAAAAAACTATTAATATGCCTAACCTTTGTTATGTTTACTGAGCAAGTTGATATTATTTACACATTTTTTTTGCATATTGGTATCTTACATGTTTCTCCCAAACGTACATATACAACCAATTGCAAAGAATACTGGTGATACAATGGCAGGTGAAACGAAGACAGTCTACAGGGCAATTTGATTTACATCCTACCTAGTGGAGTGAAAGACTGAAAGCCAAGTGTCTTAAATACACCCCCGCCTCCCCAACAGTATCTTACAACTTCTTCCCTTTAACTCAGACACAGACGTTCCTCTTGGTGTTTTCACTTCTGCTGATCGCAAACTAACAACACATAAGAAAAGAATTCTCTTATCTCCTCTGGAGCAATTTTGCCTTTGAAGGCACTGTAATACTCAACTTGAAACTCTCCGCAGGTGTCACCGCCTAAAGAAACAACTCGAGCAGGGCTCTCAGCAAGGGGAAAGCTTCCCTGACAAACCGCGTGTGTTCTTAAGAAAATGTCCAGGCTTGAGCATACCAATGTACGAAAAATCAATATACAGGCCAAAAAAGTTATACTTTGCTAAATCTGTAATGCGGAAAATGACCAATTTAGCTTACCGAGGTTGAAAGAAATCAGCACGGAAAAGTCATCAGTTTGCTACCGGGGTTGAATCCCCTTGTGTCTCCAGTCCTTTTCCCAGACGACCTTATTTTCTAGCACGTCGCAAAGGTGAAATTCTTTCTTCCCGGTCCTCTGAGTTTCTTTGTAAAGGAATCTCAGCGCTGCAGTGCCGCGGCACCCGGAGCTCTTCTCCGCGTCGCTCAATCAAGCACCTCGGAGTGAATGGAAAGTGGCCGGAGGCCGGGGGCGAGCGCTCTTGGTGTCCGATTACAGCGCCGCGGCGCGCGGCTCCGGCTGCCCCGGCGCGCCGCCCAGCAGGCTCGCATCACCACCGCGCAGCCCCGGCCGCATCTCCGCCAGCCGCGAGGCCCCACCCCGAGCGCGCCCGCGAGAGCCTGGCAGGGAGCCGCGGGGGCGGGCCGGGCGGGGCCGACCCTTAGAGCCCGCGGCTGGCCAGACGCAAGAATGCGCGGCCGCAGGCTGGAGCCCTAGCACCGCAACTCTGCTCCTTTCGCAGTCCGCGGCGGAGTGAGCAACTTGCTGGGTGCGCTCCACGGATTTTGTTGCCGGCGGCTCTTGAAGACTTACACAGGCTTTGCCTGGCCGTAAATATCAAAGTGCAAAGCAGTTGTGGTTTTTAATTTTTGCCAGGGAAGAATCACTGCAGCCTTTTAAGGCAAAGAGATGCGTTTTTAAAAGGACGTGAGTTTTGTCCTTATTCTGCTGCGTTTTTGTTTGTTTGTTTTTTGTTTTTTGGAGAGGGAATCTCACTCTGTCGCCAGGCTGGAGTGCAGTGCAGTGGTGTGATCATGGCTCACTGCAACCTCCGCCTCCCGGGTTCAAGCGATTCTCCTGCCTCAGCCTCCCGAATAGCTGGGACTACAGGCTCCCACCACCACGCCCAGCTAATTTTTGTATTTTTAGTAGAGACAGGGCCAGGATGGTCTGGATCTCTTCACCTAATGGTCCGCCCGCCTCAGCCGCCCAAAGTGCTGGGATTACAGGCGTGAGCCACCGCGCCGGGCCTCTGTTGCGTATTTTCTAAAACAGGTCAAGATAAACGACAATCTTGTTGCACAAGTGTATCCTTTTAATGGGTATTGTTTCCTATTGAGTTTCCTTAATGCCCTGGAAGCAGTAATTCTGTTGACCCCTCCACGTTGACTCATATCCAGTACGTTGCCCCCAACCATACTCCCAAACATAATTACACGAAGAAATTATTTGACAATTCTATGTTGAGAGGCTGTTCTGAGTTATGCCAACAGATTGCCATAACCACACATCTACAGAAATACATTAGAGGTATATTTCCAGCATTACTTTCAGGTACACTTGTTAAACTCTGGAACTGACTTTGATGTTTAAGTGAAAATTACTTCTCCGGACCACAATAAACTAGATGTTTAAACATCGGGAGAAATGAGCTTTGATCCCCATAAAACAAGCAGGCACTTGCTTAAAATCACTGTGGGGCACAGCCCAGCAGATGTCACTCTACAGAAGGAACGTGGAGTGTAATATCTCCACCTTATACCTGACAATTCACATAATGAAACAATCATTAAATTCTTATAAACTGTATCATAGAAAACCCCTCTGGGGGTGCAAAATCATTGTTCAGTGGGAAAGTTGAATGAAATCTCAGGAGGAAGAGGTGAGTGAGACATATCTTTCATGTGTCTGGGGCCCACCTCTTCTGTTCAGTAAACATACACATGTCTCAGACTCACACTGCATAGTCAAGGAACGAAGGATCAAGTCAAATAATGCAAATTTAAGAGTTCAAAAATACTATTCCAGGGCTAATATTATCTCCAAACGTCAAAAATTAATATAGTAACAACAGTTAAAATTATTTTTTGTGATGAAGCGTGAGAAGATCCTTGACATAAATTTGTAACAAGGAATTTAACCCCCAAAAAACTGACAGTATTAAAATCCAGATGTCAATGTGAATAAGCACTATGCGTGCTTCTCTGAAATACTTCTGAAACTGAGTAAGATCCAGGTTATATACTCTCCACTATTATCCTCCTTCTGATATCTCATTCGGCATTTATATATTAAGCAGGGAGAAGAATAAATCATTAGAAAGATGAGTGTGTGGATTAAATTAATTTAGAAATGTGGAGCTGTTAGAAGTTGATCAACAAATTCACGTAAGATGGAATTTGTTTATACATTTTAAGTTTGAGAAAACCACGATAAAGAGTTGCAAGATGAAATGCATCTCAAACGGTGTATTTACAAAGGAGCTTAATTCCAAACTCAATTTACAAACACCAATGAATTAGCTCAATCTGTTACACATTCAGGGGTTTGGAGGCCTTGACAAATAGCTTAATCACAGCCCATGAAATTTGTGCCGAAATTCCCTCAATATTGCCCAAATAAACCTCTTTTCAATGTGCTCCTGGGATTTAATGGTATTTGCTTAGCTCTGAGACGTTTACAGTTGGCCACACCTCAAAATGAATCATAAAAATACTGATAGGCTTTAGCCAAGATAGATTCAAGCGCAAGGACACAGTGCTCATGCTTGCCAGAGACTTAGGCCACAGAGTGGAATTTTAACAGTGGCACTAGAAGTCCCTAAGATTAATCTCTGCCCACATTTCCCCACACTGCTTAAAACACCTTGACAAAACAAGACTTGCCTAAGAAACATTTCTGGGCACTACCACTTTTTTAAGACTTCAGCTTTGACTGTCCTTACAAGTGGAAAACAACAGCTAATTGAGAACGCTGTTTTCGGTAAGGGGGACACTAAATGGATCTACAGGAGTAGTGGCACAACTGAATTTAGAGAGCACTAATTACAATGTTTGCACCCAGCAAAACGTTTTAGACAAGCGGCCAAACTAAAATACTTAGGATCACTTTTATTAAGACGTTTTAGAAATGGTGCAGTATCTTACACACTGAAGTGTCTCTGCCTGCCAAGGTGTAGTGGGCATATTTTTAATTTTTATGTTTTTGATGGTCCTGAGGAATGCTATTTAACTTAAAACTCTAGCACCGATTTTGAGTTACATACTTTTCTCCAGGAGTTTCTGCAGCTATACATTATCTTATTTCAAATTTAAAGAAAACAGATTTTTCCCTATTATACAGATGAGTCATGTAAATAAACTCTACCCTAACCAGAGAATATTAATAATTCAGAGGTTAAAAATTGTCTTATTATTTAGTCATAAAAACTGATATTTGTAATAGAAAATAGATAGTGTATTTGCGAGGTACTTTGCTTATTATCTGCATAGCATTCTTTAATGAAGTTACAATTTTCAATGAGAGAACGTTGAAGGTTTGCCCAAAATCAAATGGGTAGTAAATATTAGAATAGGAAGAGAAACTCAGCATGATTGCCTTAATGTCTCAGGTTTTTCAATAAGTTTCAATACTTCCTCTTACCTTTTTTGCTTAACATTTTTCTCCTCTTTTCTACTTCCCTCTCTTTCTCCTTCACTCAACTTCCATATGCCATCCTTTTAAGTTTCCTGAACTGTATCTTTGGAAAGTCTGAACTTCCAATGGTTACTTACTTTATTTACATCAGCCTTACGTCTCCTTGGGTTACATTAACAGCTCTGAGACCAAGCCGGTCAAACAGGTCTGGTCTAGAAATCTGTGTGTGAAACTGCTACCTGCACAGCAAATAGGCTTTAATATTTCCTCTATCAAATCATTTCTAATTTTTCAATAAGATGAGTGTATCTCTATTTTCATTCTTAATCTGTTGCTAATCTGTATTGCTGACTGTTTTTTCTCTGTTGATATGTACCACTCTATGCTTCTCAAATTGTAGGGTTCTTGACATTAAACAAAATAAACTGGCAACAGTGGTTTGCTCTGGAAAGGAAAATTGGCTAGAAAGGTTTCATGGTTCACTCTGTTTTACATTTATAATTTTAAACGAGGTGAGTGTATAAGCTATTACAAAGTTCAAAGTTTAAGTCCTCAATATTTCCTTAAACACCTTTAAACATATCAAGTATGTTAAGCACAATATTTCGCAACTCAACCAAAATAAAAGCACATTGCCTCTAACGTTTATATACTACAATATTTCATGTAAAAGTAGAATAGTAAAGAATTTCAGTAGTAAGAATCCGTTAGTGAATTTACTTCCTTAGTACAAAAATGTCATGTGTGCATGAGAAAGGTTGTAATAGAGTTATTATGATCATTCACATTTTCATCACAAGGACAAAATGTAAACTTTCTATTTGTTTTGCCTTCTTGGAATATTTCATGTGAAGCCTCAGTGAGGACAGAGTATATGTATTTGAGATTATATACAACTGCAGTTGCAGAGAATCCCACAGTTAATGTTTGCTAGTCGAGTATATGCACACCCATCCACAGTCACGTCTTGAGGAAAGCCAACAGCTTTTATGAATCATATTGGATCTGAAGCTCTCTGTCTCTACACCTGGAAGACCAAAACCACTTCCCATATCTGTTCTCACAGGAGAGCCATGAGAGGCCTGCATGAGTGCCTCTGATTGTCAGATGCATGTAATGAGGCTCAAAAATAATAACCAGCTGGAGCAATGAATGCAGGACTGTTAGTTACGGCTAATTGACTCCCATCTACAGCCTTTCGAAATGGGCAAGGGCCTTTCCATGTAATCTTCAGATTTTGCTATTGTTATCCTCTTCTTGGACTTTAAATGGTTGACTAGAAAGTGGAGTATTAAATTGTGCAAAGAACTTTCACATCCTAGCAGATGCATTCTCATAATGAAAGTCACATGAGAAATCCTGCCGTCTTCTCTGACAGTGATTTCCAGGAGGTAGAGGGGGCTGTGTAGGAAATTTGCAAAGAATGAACCACTTATTCAGTTTATTTGATTTATTTTTAGTCATGAGGCTTTGAAATTTTTTTCACTTTTAAGTTCAGGGGCACATGTGCAGGTTTGTTATATAGGTAAATTAATGTTAGAGGTGTTTGTTGTACAGGTTATTTCATCACCCAAGTATTCAGCTTAGTATCCATTAGTTGTTTTTCCTGATCCTCTCCCTCTCCACATCCTCCCCTCTCTGATAGGCCCCAGTGTCTGTTGTTCCCCTCTATGTGTCCATGTGTTCTCATTATTTGTGGCATTTAATAACTTTAAAGAAGGATATACAATTTTCATTATTCAACAAGTATGACATAATTTAAGATATAAAGCTCTTGGAATATATTTCAATGAAATATTTTTCCTTGATCAATTTTGTTCACTGCAATGGACTCATTGAACTTTAGACCAGAGGTGTACTAGAAGGAGCAACATGATTTAAAGGGCATGCATTATTAATAGACATTTGAGGAAGTGTATTTCTTTCAATCTCCCTAACAGCCCTAAAAAAGAAGATATAAGTACCTCCATCATGCAAACAAGGAAGCCAGTCAGAAATTTGAGGTGCTTTCCCCTACTTTGGTCCCTAGGCAATAAATTCAGGTCTGCCTGTCCCACAGTCCATGTGTTTCCTGCTTTCTACCACCTCTTGGCAAACACATCTAATAAAAAGCTCAGTAAATAAGAAACGGGAGTGGAGACTTTTACTTTCCTCCTAGGCTCTTTAGGTCCTGAAGAAGCTTTTCTGTTTTACTTGGATGTTTATCACATTACATTTCAGATTTGAATGATAAATACAGACATTGTATCTTCACTCAAATTATAGACAGCTCGAGAGCAGAAACAGCGTCTAATTCTCCTTAGTATCCTTTAGAATACCAAGAACCAAGATGATTAATGAACAGCTTTGGCAGATAAATGGAGAAGGGGTTCAAGGAATATGGGTAGAAGCAAAGAGAGAATCAACAGCAAATTGACCACGTAAATGATTACACATTATAAAACAGAAAATCATACAAGTTATTTTATTACGCATCCAAGTACATTTATAGTTATATAAATTAAATCTATTCTCTTTAAATATCTAGTTTGTTACTCATGTAAATACAGTAAATGAAAACCCAGAAACAAATTTGCACAGTGGATTCAAGCCTAAGTAACAGGAAGTTCATCAATATCAAGTGTAATTTTAAAATTAAAAGTCGCAGGTTACCTGTTTGCAAATTGTCACCAGGGTTACTGAAGTCTTTTGTTCATGTACTGAAGGATAAAGTTGCAGCTTATTTCCATGGTTCATACAGTCTCTTTCCACTGCTTGGGTCAAGGTTAATTCTTCACCCCTTCTTGCTCATTCCTTCCCCTGGCACCTTAAATTCTGTGTGTATCTGATGTCCTACCTGACCGTTGTTTGACTACACTATTCCTCCTCACACTTCCGTGGCTTTGCAAATGCTCCTCTATCTTTAATACATCCTGTCTATAGTATAATCCTTTTCTTTAATCCTAAGCAAAATTAATCAAGTCCTATATGTCATATATAGAGTTGTAACTATATCAATTTTGATGTCAAATAAATTTACATGTGAATCACCAACTCCTAACCTACTAACTATATATGTTGGGTATTGTTTGATTTCCACTTCTAGTGTTGTTATTTGCAAAATGAGAATTAAAGCAACAACCTTTAGGTTTATTGGTTAAAAACTATAATGTGTTAGTTAAATACTACAATGTGTGTGAACACCTCTCTCACTTTTGTATTGTCTTAAGTTTTTCAGGTGTATCATTTCATGTTACAATTATGTGAAAATTTTCTCCATTGACTCCCAACAGCTCGAGTAGGACACAGGAATCTTAGACATTGTAGCCAGCTTAAAGCCAAGTCTTGGCACATGGTAACAGCTGAATAAATGGTTGATCAATTAATTAAACTGATCTTTTAATGATGATTTGAGGACCTTGAAGATCCAAATATCTTATTGTCACTGAGACTGTGGCATTTCAACACATGTGATTTCTTATAGGATTCTTAAGTAATCACTTTCCAAGGTTCATAATTTTACTCCAAAGGTAATTATGTTTGTATTATCCCCTTTAGACCACATTTAAATTTTATTTTGAGTCTGTAAAAACTTTGGGAACATTTGAACTGGTTTGATTCTTGATAATCAGCTGCTACAGGAACAGGTGGTTTGGATTAAATTTTTTTTTTTTTTTTGAGACAGGGTCTCGCCTAGGCTGGAGGACACTGGTGTGATCATAGCTAACTTAAGTGCAGCCTCAACCTCTAGGGCTCAAGCAATTCTCCCACCTTAGCCTCCTGAGTAGCTAAGACTACAGGCATGCACCACCATGCCCAGGTATTTTTTGTGAGACAGTGTCTCCTCATGTTGCTCAGGCTGGTGTCCAACTCCTGCTGGGCTCAAGTGATCCTCTTGCCTATGCCTTCCAAAGTTCTGAGATTACAGGCACCAGCCACCGTGCCCAGCCTTAAATTCTCTTTTAAGTTTTAAAAATTAAGATTCAGAAATTACGTTTTTAATTTTCTGGTAACAGATTAGAATAAGATTCCCTCAAAATCATATCACAGTAAAAATAAGAAAATATGATTACAAAGAAACTAGTAGCAATTCCTGGCATAGAAAGGAAAAAAGTTTTCTAGCACATAAATTCAATATAAATTTTTTCTCATGTTTCATTGTGGAGTTCTTCTACTAAAGTCTCAATTTAAGGCAACAAAAACATAATTCTTTAAAACCTCAATTACCTACTAATTGTATTTTTATATTTTCATCTCTTCTGTAAGTTTCCATCTCAAGTTTTTTGTTTATTTTCAAGGTAGATAGCATTTAAAATAATCCATATATAAGAATCTGGAGTTACCTAATGCATATATAATAACATCGTGTTCAGAATTGGTTCCTTCCGGTGGGTTCTTGGTTTCACTGACTTCAAGAATGAAGCCACTGACCCTGGCAATGAGTGTTACGGTTCTTAAAGATGGTGTGCCCGGAGTTTGTTCCTTCAGATGTTCACATGTGTCCACAGTTTCTTCCTTCTGGTGGGTTTGCGGTCTTGCTGACTTTAGGAGTGAAGCTGCAGACCTTCACAGTGAGTGTTACAGCTCTTAAAGATGGCACATCCAGAATTACTTGTTCCTCCTGGTGGGTTCATGGTTATGAAGATCTTCACAGCTCGTAAAGGTACTGTGGATCCAAAGAGTGAGCAACAGCAAGATTCATTGTGAAGAGCAAAAGAACAAACAACAATGATTCCACAGTGTGGAAGGGGACCCAAGCCGGTTGCAGCTGCTGGCTTGGGTGGCCTGGTTTTATTCCCTTATTTGGCCCCACCCATGTCCTGCTGATTGGTCCATTTTACAGAGCGCTGATTGGTCCGTTTTTACAGAATGCTGATTGGTCCGTTTACAAATCTTTAGCTAGACACAGAGTGCTGACTAGTGCGTTTTTAGAGAGTGCTGATTGGTGCATTTACAAACCTTTAGCTGGATACAGAGTGCTGATTGGTGCATTTTTACGGAGTGCTGATTGGTGCATTTACAAACCTTTAGTTAGACACAGAGCGCTGATTGGTGCATTTACAATCCTTTGGCTAGAAAGAAAAGTTCTCCAAGTCTCCACCCAACCCAGAAGCCCAGCCAGCTTCACCTCTCAGCATGACTTTTAAAACTTGGTTTACCAAAGGATTCTTCATCTGAAAGATTCCTTTAATGAGCAACTTACCCTAATACACTCAAATTTTAAAAATTATATCTAGATTTTCAGAAAATGTCTATGGTTTAAATGAGAAAAGAACTAAAAAAGTAATACCAGTTAATCAGTTTTAAAATGATATGATGAATAGACCAATTTAACATGTTTATAATTATTAGCATATTGGTTTAAGAATATATGGTACATTGTACATATTTATTTGCAGATAACACATATCAACTAGGAAAAAAGAAGTGTGACCATAGAAAATGTAAGTTCTGCAAAAGTAAACCTTGTTGGAAGGTACTGCACTGTCGCCATAGAGTCGAGTCGAGTACTATTGTTGGCTATTTTTATCACTGGTCCGTTAGAAAGTATAAATGCATACCTATAACTCCAGGAAAATCTTCTTTATGGTTACTACAAAGATAATATTTTATTTAGAGAACTTCCCCTTTCAAAATGAGCTGTTACTCTCCCTGGCATTTTAAATCCCGCCTCTCACATGCCCATATACACACCTCTATTTTTGAAGAAGTGTCTTCTTACTTTTTTTAAAAAAAGATTCTTACTCTGATACTATAAAGTTTAATTAAAAACATTAAAATAAATTGCAATCGTATTACAACATAGGCACACTGAAGTCATGACCTTGATTTTGACAGTATAGATCAGATTTGTGTATCCATTTATTGATGTTGTCATCTGTCTCTCTGTTTATTATGGATTACATTGGAAAGCTCTACAAAGTACAACAGACTTTATTCAATATTTTATTGAGAAATATTTCATTATTTGACTTCCATTTAATTTCTCTCTTAAATATGCATAAGCTCTTTGGTCACAATATATTGCCTCTCCATAGGATTTATGTCCTTTAACATTATAAGATAAATATACTTAAGTACTTTATCATTATATGATAAAGTCTATAAAGTATCCTTTAACATTACATGAAATAAGTACATTACATTAAATAAGTACATTTATCATGTAATGTTAAAGGATACAGACTTTTATCATATGATACTTAAGTACATTTATCATATAATGTTAAAGGATACTTTATATACCTCATCATATAATGATACTTTATATACTTTATCCTTTATGTAGTTTATCATTATATGATGTGTGTATACACACACACACACTCTCACACATTCACCAGGGTATAGGTGGTTTAGGCATATGACACATTTATAAAAAATATATATATTTAACTCTTTTAGTCTCCCAATTTCATGTAAGGCTCTTTAATCCCATAGCCATCTGTTGTTTTTATTCTTTTAGCAATTCCTTCCTTGTCAGTCTTTTTTTTAAATTGTGGGTAATTATTTGATAAAAGCAAAATACTATAAGGGTACCTGCAAATTCATTTCTTTTAATGAAGAAAGTAGCCTTTGGCAACACTTTAAACAATTACTGGCTAAATACTGCACTGGTTAACAATTTGAAGATTTGAATATTGCATTTTTTTAAATCTTCTAAGATTGCTGTATATTTTGATGGACAAAACAAATGTCTTCTTCTTTTAAAGCTTAACATTTCCCCCATATTTAGACTTCAAAAGAAATTCTTCACCACTCAGTTTCATTTTAAAATAACTGTATATATACATAAAATGATAAAAATACATATACAAAGTGGATATATATATATATAAAGGGGGTATATATAAAAGAGATATATATATGGGAGATATATATAAAAGGGACATATATATAGGGGATATGTATATAAAGGGAATATATTTATATAAAAGAGATATATATATAAAGGTATATATACACATATTATATATACACATATTATATATATGTGTATATTATATATATATATATATATATATGGGAGTTTATTAAGTATTAACTCACAGAATCATAAGGTCTCACAATAGTTCATCTGCAGGCCGAGGCGCAAGGAGAGCCATTCCAAGTTCCAAAACTGAAGAACTTGGACTCTGATGTTCAAGGGCAGGAAGCATCCAGCAAGGGAGAAAGATGTAGGCTGGGAGGCTAGGCCGGTCTCTTTTCACAGTTTTCGGCCTGCTTATATTCTAGCCGTGCTGGCAGCTGATTAGATGGTACCCACCCAGATTAAGGGTGGGTCTGCCTTTCCCAGCCCACTGACTCAAATATTAATCTCCTTTGACAACACCCTCACAGACACACCCAGGATCAATACTTTGTATCCTCCAATCCAATTAATTTGACACTCAGTTTTAACCATCACACTAAGGAAACACAGCTGAATGAAACATAGGGAAGACAGAAAGCTGTACTAACCATCTCCACCCCACTTCACTCCTGTCACACAGCTACGTGTAAGGAATCTGGCTTGGGGAATTAGTCACAGGTCATCATCATCTAGCCCTGCCACATCCTCTGGGATGTTCTCCCTCCAGGCAGGCCATGGCCATGTCTCAACAATAGTTTCAGAGGCTCTGAATGATGTCAGCCTCACTTAGGAGGGATTATAGGATAAGTTGTGTCCCCCCAAAAGATATGTTGAAGTCCTAACCCCCTTGTACCTATGAATGTGACCTTATTTGGAAATAGGGTCTTTGCAGATGTAATTCATTTAAAATGGGGTCATTAGGTTGGTTGTTAATCCAATATGACTGGTACTTTTAAAAGAAGAAGGCAATGTGAAGACAGACGCAGAGATTGGACTCACGCTGCCATAAACCAAGGAATACCTGTGGTTACCAGAAGCTCAGAGAGACAACAAAGGATATTCCTCCAGAGCAGGGGTCCCCAGCCCCTTGACTGCAGACCGATTGAGGTCCCAAGCTCAACTGCCTGAGCTTGCCTCCTGTCAGATCAGGGGCAGCATTAGATTTTCATAGGAGCGGGAACCATACTGTGAACTGAGCTTGCGAGGGAACTAGGTCGTGCTCGCCTTATGAGAATCCAACCAATGCCTGATGATCTGAGGTAGAACAGTTTCATCTCGAAACCATCCCCCACCACCCTCCCCCCACACTCCCCTTTCATGGAAAAATTGTTGTCCTTGAAACCATCCCTGGTGCTAAAAAGATTGGGGATCACTGTTCCAGAGGGTTTGCAAGGGGCATGGCCCTACTAACATCTTGTTTTGGGACCTGTAACCTCAGATCTTTGAGAGAATGCATTTCTGTTGTTTAAAGTCACTCAGATTGTGGTACCTTGTTAGGATAGCCCTAAGAATTTAATAAATGTTAATTTTCTGCCCCCACTCCCTGTATTATAATATCATCTTTCCCCTGAATCATAATACTATAAATTAACACTGTTCTCACAGAATGGAAAAATTCTCTTTCTTCTGAGCTTCAGACTCCCGACTTGTCAAATGTTATCAATAATGTTTTCCTTTCATAATTGTGTAGCTTAAGCCAAATAAGAAACATGAAGTATCTGACATATAATAGGAGTCAATGATTCTTTAACTCCCTACTTCAATAATTTTTAACAACATTATCTGATTAAATATCACCTTAAATTTCTCAATTTCATATTTGTTAGTAAAATTCCTTCAAGATGTGTACTGTCTTCAAATATTTTATTTAAAACTGAAGACTTACACATATCTATTAGACACTGGTATGAACTTATGCTTATCTTAACACATAAATATATATGGTTATATAAATACATTTGGGTAAATACACTTACATATATATCTTTGTGATGGTTAACTTTATTCTCAACTTGGCTGGGCCTCATGTCCCAGCAATTTGAATAAACATTATTCTAGATGTTTCTATGCGGGTTTTTGCATGAGACCAAAATCAGTACATTTAAGTTGGTGGCTTTTGAGTAAAGCAGATTTTCCACTATAATGTGGTTAGATGTGAGTCAATCCTTTGAAGGCCAGTATAGAACAAAAAGACTGACCTGTTCTGAACAAGAAGGAATTCCGCAGCAGACCTGAAATGTAATGTGTGATCCTCTCTGGGTTTCCAGCCTGCCAGCCCACCCTGAAGATTTTGGATTTGTCAAGCCTCCATAACTGCCTGAACCAATTCCTTAAAATAAATCTCTTTACACGGCCAGGCATGGTGGCTCACACCTGTAATCCCGGCACTTTGGGAGCCTGAGGCAGGCAGATCACGAGGTCAAGAGATCAAGACCATCCTGACCAACATGGTGAAACCCCGTCTCTACTAAAAATACATAAATTAGCTGGGCGTGGTGGCAAGCGCCTGTAGTCCCAGCTAATCAGGAGGCTGAGGCAGGAGAATTGCTTGAACCCGGGAGGCGGAGGTTGCCGTGAGCCAAGATCACGCCACAGCACTCCAGCCTGGCAGCAGAGCAAGACTTCATCCAAAAAACCTGTTTACACAACCCCACACAGATACGCTTTTGACAGACCTTTACACAGTATGTGAACATGGCATATATATATTATATATATATACACACACACACATATATATATATATATACACACACACACACATATCCTAGCTCCATTGAGAATCCCTAGAAGCAATGCCACCACAGTAGTAACAAGCACCCTCAACACCCAGACCCTGGTGTCTAAATACTGTTCTCCAGTAAAAACTAGTGAGGGTTCATTGAGAAAATGGCTAATTTTAGTATCATGAGCAGAAAAATAAAAGATGGGTCTAGAGCATCTTGTAGTTTCAAAAAGTAAAATAGTCAAAAACAAAAGAATGTGACCACTTAAAAAGGACATGAATAGGCCGGGCGCAGTGGCTCACACCTGCAATCCCAGCACTTTGAGAGGCCGAGGCGGGTGGATCACGAGGTCAGGAGGTAGAGACCATCCCGGCTAACATGGTGAAACCCCGTCTCTACTTAAAATACAAAAAAATAGCCGGGCGTGGTGGTGGGCGCCTGTAGTCCCAGCTACTCCGGAGGCTGAGGCAGGAGAATGGCGTAAGCCCAGGAGGCAGAGTTTGCAGTGAGCCGAGATCATGCCACTGCACTCTAGCCTGGGCAACAGACCGAGACTCCGTCTCAAAAAAAAAAAAAAAAAAAAGGACATAAATAACCTGAAAGGGCTCTCAATGGCCAAAGCTACAACAATTTGAGGCACAAATACATAATGTAACATAGTACTGGATTATAACCTAAAGTATAAAGTAAATATACATGAATACATGCTGATATAAAACAAATGACTGAATGTTTCTTTCAGAAGAATTCCAAATAATATGTGTAGATAATCCCCAGTATAGGAGGTGGAGCTTAATTCCTATCCCCAACTCCAATGACTCACTTCCAAAGAATAGAGCAAGAGAAAGAATAACAGTAACTGCTCAATGGAGAAACCTGGAAAACACTACTTTAGCCTAATAATCAAGGATAACCTCATGAGTGGTATAATCTGGATACCATGTACTTCCATTGTGAGATGAAGAAAAGGGGACTTCAACTCTGTTCTAATCTTTCCAAAACCTATAACCACAGTCTATTCATGAAAAATACAGAAAAACCCATATTAGAAGACATTGTGCAGAATACCCGGCCAGCACTCCTCAAGATTATCAAGGTCATGCAAAGAAAGAAAAGAAAGAGAAACTCCTACAGACCAGAAGAGACGGGGAAGACATGAAGACTAAATGCAGTGTGGTACCCTGGGTTGGATCTGCCACATAAAGAGAACATTAATAAAACACCTGGTGAAAGCCATAAAGCCTGGAGTTCAGTTAATTATGATGTACGATGTCAGTTCCTTAGTTCTGATAAATTTATCATGGCCATGTCAGATGTTAACAACGAGGGTAATTGCATGAAAACTGTCTGTAATATGTCACCTTTCTGTAAATCTAAAATCATTACAAAATAGGGTTGTTTTGGAAGGTAGCATCAATCTAAAAAATGTAAATAGTAGAGATGGGCTTACAATGAAAAATAATATTGTCTGGCCATTGGATCTTTTCCTCTAGCCCTGTTCTCCACTTTTAAACATTTATAATGGTCTACATTGATATTTCTTAATTTTAGAGATTATCTTTGATGTTCATGAAATTATAGGTGGAAGTAGAGACCTCATATAACATTTGCTGTTGATCGTCTCTCCCTGTGAGAGATTATTATTTATTTGTTTAGTTTTTTATGTTATAAATAATATTCTTATACTTTTATTTCATCAACAATAAACAAAATTTCTTGAATACATTTTATAGGATGTGTATATTATTACTACCCACAACTTCTTCAGCTCTTCTCAAACTTCCTCTCGTTAGTAGCTAGAATATTTTATCATGTGTTGTCAAAATTAGTTACATTTTATTTCATTTTGTAGCCAAAATTAACCCTTCTGTTGTTTTCTATAGCTAGTTTATAAAATTGAAAAGCAATAAGAAGTACTATTATGTCCATCTAAATGATGTCTATGTGGAACCAAGGGGTAGGCTGTGATAACATTTTCTTTCCTATCTAGTGCTATTCATTTCATCAATTTACTTTTTTCCTTTTTTTCTGCAATATAAAGGTGACTATCTTTTTTTTCCTTGTAGCTGATATCATGTTTCAGGTTTTTCAGAATTCTCAGAAGTAACAAACCTGTGATATCCCCCTTTTTTTTCCCTCCTGAAATGATTCTTTTCTCTAACATTCATTCTTCTGCTTTGATCTGGGCTGATTATTCTATAAACCAAGTGGTTCTATAAACCAATTCTACATGACTGTTGAGGGTTAGATTCTCCATTTTCCTTATTCAATATGTCTATCTTCCTCTTTTTGTATATTTGTATACTCCCTGTTTTCTCTGAAATGCATATTTCAGGAGCTTCCTAAGAAAGGCTGTGTGGAAAGTAATATTAAAATATCTTAATTTTGTGCCAGTGACTACATAGTCCACCATTCTCTCCACACAGTCCAAGATGAAGATTGGTTAACTTTGAAGACATTGTAGCATTTTATTCTAGGATCCCATTTTGTTGTTAGGTAGTCTGATTCCAGTTCAACTACTATTCCTTTCTAGTTGACCAGTTCACCCTCTCCTTTAGGAATTCCTCTTTGTCATTGTGGTATTGAAGTTTCATAATACTTTATTAAATGCATATCTTAAAAAAAAACAGGAAGGAAAGCAAATTTTATTATGAGATCACATGTGTACAGGAGTAATACAAAATATAAAAACTCAAAGAAATGGCCAGATGGTTGATGCTTTTATACCCTATTGAGGTTACAGTAAGAATAGGAGCTGAGAGCATGCAAAACAGGTTATGGTGGCGAAAAAGGTTATGGGAGGAGGAGAAGAGGAATAGTAAATATGTATCTCTGCAAATACTGTGTTGAGAACTGAATTAGACCTTTTCATCTGTAAACTTGTGCCTGTATCTCTCAGAAGTGATTCTCTATTAATTCCTTTTGAATTATTTTCCTTGTATTTTCTCTCTTCCAGCTTTCCAGAACTTTTTAATTCGTTTAATGCTAAGTCCCCAGAATTGATCTTCTATGTATTTTATTTATTTTTTAAAAATTTATCGGCTGGGCACAGTGGCTCACACCTATAATCCCAGCAGTTTGGGAGGCCGAGGCAGGCGGATCACCTGAGGTCAGGAGTTTGAGACCAGTTTGGCCAACATGGTGAAACCCCGTCTCTACTAAAAATACAAAAATTAGCCAGGCATGGTGGCAGGTGCCTGTAATCCCAGCAACTGGGGAGGTTGAGGCAGGAGAATTGCTTGAACCCGGGAGGTGGAGGTTGCAGTGAGCCGAGATCGCGCCATTGCACTCCAGCCTTGGGGACAAGAGTGAGACTTTGTAAAAAAAAAAAAAAAAAAAAAAAAATTCTTTTATCTTCTAAATTTCTTAATTAATTATTTGAGGAACAATTAATTATTAATTTTTAAGAGATACTTTTTGTTCTGTAATGATTTATTTGTCATAGAATCATATTCTTATGTATAATTTGTATTCTTCTTAAAAACTCTAATGACCCCTACTATATTTGTGAATGTTTCCCGGGAGTCATTTATTTGTTTCATCTGACTTTTTCATGTTTCAGACTTCTCTCAACTGTCCTGTGAACTTCATTTATGCATTTACGTGGGTTCATGACTTGAGGTTTCTGAAGTGTGAGGCACGGGATTGCCAGACTTAGGATTCGTTCAAAGGGCCAGGTTGCTAAACATTTGGCTCCCTAAATATCAGTATATTGATGGTCTTATTTGGGGGTGGCTATTTCTACACCCTCAACTACCCTTAAAAGATTAATTTTTGGCTGGGTGCAGTGGCTCACACCTGTAATCCCAGCACTGTGGGAGGCCGAGGTGGGCGGATGACAAGGTCAGCAGATCGAGTCCATGCTGGCTAACACGGTCAAACCCCCGTCTCTACTAAAAATACAAAAAATTAGCCAGGCGTGGTGTTGGGCGCCTGTAGTCCCAGCTACTTGGGAGGCTAAGGCAGGAGAATGGCATGAACCTGGGAGGCAGAGCTTGCAGTGAGCCAAGATCGTGTCACTGCACTCCAGCCTGGGCAACAGAGCCAGACTCCGTCTCAAAAAAAAAAAATTAAAATAAAAAAAAGATTAATTTTTGACTATTGAGTAAAAAGGCTGTCTTCTGACTGTTCTGTATTCAGTCCTGAGAAATGGAGTAGGCCACTTCTTCCCTCTACCTGCTTTAAATGCATTTCCCACCTTTTGTAGTGGCTGGTGCTTCCAGGCCTGGACCTTGCTGTGGTTTTGCAGCACATATTGACTCTCTTCTCACCAGCTGCTGCCTTCTCTTCATGTCCCCTAGGCCACAGATTTTCCTATCCTGTTGCAACAGTACCACTTTACCATCTGCTTTCTGCCTTCTAGAAACATGTTAAAAGCTTGGGAATAGCCCCATTCTACTCACTTCATTGTTGCAAATTCATATTCTTTACAAAACTCTTTAATATTGCTTTAATATACAGTTAAGTAGATAAAGATATAAATTCAAATGTTCCATTACTATTTTGAACAAAGCCTTCCCTTCTCCCCTTCAATTAGCACTTGATTCCCACTGCCCTCCTCCCTACTGTATTTTGTTTGAAATTACTGTTGCTCCATCCCACCTCAACATTGGTAAACATTTTGTTTTGCATTGGGAAGATTTGCTCACCAGGAAAAACATAATGCTCATATAATTGCTCCCCAAAGACCATGCTTATTAGACTCTGGCTGGGCTAAGAATTCACTACATGTGAGAAACTAGACAATTCTAAAAACGAAATACATTATATGTGATATGGAAAAGACTGGCTATCTTCCCTCATTTAACTTCTGGCCTTAATTTCTCATCTGTAGAATTAAAGAAAAAAATTATACGTAAACCATGTGTTAAAGTTTGTCTCTCAATTTTTTTTTTTTTTTTTTTTTTTTTTTTTTGAGATAGAGTCTGACTCTGTCGCCCAGGCTGGAGCACAGTGGCACGATCTCGGCTCACTACAACCTCTGCCTGCCAGGTTCAAGCAATTCTCCTGCCGCAGCCTCTCGAGCAGCTGGGACCACAGTCATGCACCACCATGCCTGGCTAATGTTTTGTATTTTTAGTACAGATGGGATTTCACCATGCTGATCAGGCTGGTCTCGAACTCCTGACCTCGTGATCCGCCTGCCTCGGCTTCCCAATGTGCTGGGATTACAGGCGTGAGCCACCGCATCCAGCCATTGTCTTTCAAAATTTTAAATAACCTCTCATTAGTATAATCAGATAACAATATTACATGTTTTATATTTTTAGATATTTTATAGAAGGCATTTTCAAGGCATTCTATAAAATATTTGCAGAAATTGTTTTCGTCTAGGGATGAAAAAGAATATTTTGGAATTTGCCCTCATGATTTTTCCCATTTAATGCCACTTATGAGCTTTATTATATATGTTTTTACTTAATAATATATAATAAATAATATACATATTAAACATTTTCATATAAATTTTTATGCATTCAGGAGTCTTGAACACTATGAGTCTTCATCCTCTAGTAAGTCACTACATCTTCTTGTAAGGATTGTTTTTATCAACAGACAGTATAATTACCTTTTCATATGGAGTGGATCGTTGACTTCAATGACATTTTAATGGATCTTAAGTGGATTCTGACCCTGACCTTATCTTATTTGTGTGTGACTTTCCATAAACCATTAGGCGTATGTTCTTTATTCACGTAAGTTGTGTGAAACAAACCTGGTACATTACTCACTTGCCTTTTGTTCCTTTTGTTATGTGATAAAACAATATTTGTAAATCGCTCTAACTCATGTATTAATAACATGATTAGGTAGTTATTTTTAATTATAGACTAAAAAATTGGGTAAGCCAATTTTGGATCAGTGCTTTTGAGCTTAACACTCAAAATGATGCCATTTCCAATGTCAGGAATGGCCTCTGTCTAATGTATGGTCATTTCAGTGATGCCTAGGACACCTTGTCTTTCTCCACTGAAGGTATTTATAGAATTTCCTTATACAACTAACTGGTCTGTTGGAACCACTTATTGTAAAAACCTAGCCATCTTTATTTCTGCATGTAACATAAAAAATTAAAAGCAAATACATTAAAGAAGATAATTTATAATCATTGTATTTTGGTTATAATTAATATAATTTTATACAAATTATAAATAGATACTTTCCTTAAACCAAAAGATTTCTTTAATTTTTCTTCTGAGAGGAACCAGTATTATCTTCTATAAAACAGTTTTCTACTTGATTAAACTAAAATCTGGTAAAACCACCTTTTATCTCTAAATAATCTGCAATATTTAGAATTCTAGAATTAGAAAGGATCTTTAAGATGATTTTGTCTAATTTATTCATTATACCTATAGAAACTGAGGCTCAGAATAGTTGGTGATTGTTAGGGTATCAAAATTAATAGGCAGCAGAAGCTCAAAGAGAACCGGTACCTGTTATTTACCAGACCAGGGCTCTTTCAGTTGTTACTTTATGTCCACCACACTTCTATACCTTAGAGAATCAGATTGCCATTCTTCATTGGTTCAGAGAACTGATATGAATGAGTACATGTAGCAAAAGCTATTGTCATTTATCATTGTACAGGAATTTGTGAAGTCCTGGCATTATAGAATGAGAAGCATCTAGGAGGCTAGCTAATCTAATGCATCTGTACCCTAATACTGTGTATGTTATGTATATTACATAGGCATATGTATATTACATATACATTACATATGTTATATATATGTAATTACATACATAATTACATTATGTATATTACATATGTTATATTACATATGTATATGTGTGTACATATGTAATACACATATATTACACATATATATCTCTGTATGACTTTTTATTCCCATTTGTATACCATATATATTTTTTAATCTTGACTTTTTCATTAAATTCAAACTATAGAGTCCTTATCATGTAAAAGATGCTTGGCACTTAACATATATTACCTAATTTCATTTTCATAATAATCCTGAGAAGTTTTCTTATGCCCAATTATACACCGTGAAACAATGTTAAGAAAAAGTCTCTGAAAGAGTGAACACTTCACTTCGTATCTCACAGAGTGAGGATTCAAATTCAAGTCTGTCTTTCTCCACAATAGCTTGTATTGTTAACCATAATTTTCTCTGGCTTTTCACACTTCTGTTCTTCAAAACTGCCATGCTTGTTCTCACTTTAGGGTCTTCAACCTAAGGAGTCTATCTAGGAATGCTCTGCCTTCCATCCTGCCATGATTCACACCTTCTACAAATTGAGACCGCAGCTGACATATCAGTTCTTCAGAGAGTTGTTTCTTGCTCATTTTTTTATTCATCATCTATCTATATTACCTATTATCTATCTATCTATCTATCTATCTATCTATCTATCTATCTATCTATATCTTCTACTGTCCTTTCTCTCTACTACAATGCAAATTTCATAAATGTGTTTCCTTTACCACTATAATATCCATTAGTCCAATACCTGGCATGGATTAGCTCTTGAAAAGTATGACTTGAATTAATTAATTGATTTACACAATTTACAGACTGTCCAGCATTTTCTACTTTGTTATCATCTTATCATAGGTGTCAACAATTTTTTAAAAAATAATTTTTTCAGTTATAGCATATTATTTAGTTCAGGGGATGCATTATAATTTATTTAATCTTGCTCTATTTCTAAATTTTTAAAATATTTCCTTTCAACTTTTTGTTACTCTACGTTAAAGTTTCTCAAGTGTGCACTACTGACATGTTGGTCCAAAACGTTTTGGTTGTTGGAGGGGGGTGTGAGACTATTCTGTGCACTGTGGGTTGTATAGCAACATTTCTAGTCTTTTTTTTTTTTTTTTTTCCGAGACAGAGTCTCTCACTGTCGCCCAGGCTCGAGTGCAGTGGGCCGACCTCGGCTCACTGCAAGCTCCGCCTCCCGGGTTCACGCCATTCTCCTGCCTCAGCCTCCCGAGTACCTGGGACTACAGGCGCTGCCGCCACACCCGGCTAATTTTTTTTGTATTTTTAGTAGAGACGGTGTTTCACCGTGTTAGCCAGGATGGTCCCAATCTCCTGACCTCGTGATCCGCCCACCTCGGCCTCCCAAAGTGCTGGGATTACAGGCGTGAGCCGCCGCGCCCGGCCAACATTTCTAGTCTTTATGCACTAGCTACTAGTAACTTCCCATCCCTGAGCTGTGAAAACAAAAATGTCTCTAGATATGGCCAAATGTCCATTAGGGAACAAAATCACCCCCAGTTGGGGACCACATCTCTAAATTATGCTGCAATAAATACCTTTAGGTGTAAGGTTCTTTCCATATTTAAAGGTATTTCCAAAGGTTAAAATCTCAGACTCATTTTATAGATGGAAAATCAGAGTCTTAAAGAGTAAATTACTTTGCCTAAGGTTATATACACTTGTGAGGTAGAAAAGTTGGAATTTTATCCTCAGTCAGTATGAAGTCAGGGCCTTGTGTTTCAGCACTATGTTTCAGGACCCCTAAATAAAGGTCACATATACTATGGTGCCAGACAATAGTATCTCAATTCTTGATTCCCCCTTCACCCTATTTCCCCTCCTTTCTTTAAGGATTTCTTTGCTCCATCCTGCCTTCCAGTAACCTTTTATTTTTATCTCACTCTTGGAGATTCTTCTTTTCCCTGTCTCCTCCTTTTTACTCACCCCTCCCTTTGTCGTAGGTTTAGTACAAGCTGACCCTGAGCCAAGGATGTATGTGTAACCAGTTTATTAAGGAAATTCCTCTAGGGCATGCAGGTTAGGGAGTTGGAGAAAGCAGAAGAAGGAAGGGAAGTAAGCCAAGCAATAGTACAGGTGCAGAGGCATGCATCCTGTAGAGAAGAACTTTAGCCTGACTTTGCAGGGAGCTCTGGAGTACGTGTTACACCTTAGAGTTGCCCCAACTAGAGGCAAGAGAGCTGGTTTTCATAGCATCAGACACTCTTGTGTCATTGTTATAGGATAGGAGAGAGAATATACACGAAACATTTAACATCCCTCCCTCCACACACAGAAATAACAAAAAAGGATAATAAGGGATTTGTGAAGAGCTCCCATATTGCTCACCACATACTTCTCAGGTATTGTGTTATCGCCACCATGAAATTTGCCATCTGCTGTTTCCTGTTGCTGTAACCGCTCTGCTAGGTCCTAGCTAATAAATAAGGAACACTGAAGCTGAATATAAATAATGGTTCTGGGAACCAAAGTTCTGAGACAGTGTCCTTATAGACCTCTTCGGTTTTTAACCCAAAAGGAAAAAAATGCAGGGTGCTCATGTGTGTGGAAATTCATTAACACTTTAAGAGATCTCTTGATCAAAAGTAACCTCTTAGGGAATGTGCATTTCAAGGCCCTGTCTTACCCCAAACTGGAATTTTTGGCCCGAGGAAAATAGCAAATTATCTCACTTAGGGACAGCTGGTGTCCGCACGGAGGTTTAAATTTAACTTAGGAGCTAGAAGCTAGTCATGTTTAGATTCAGAAATACGAATTCATTGCAATAAGGAGTTCACCAAGGGCAGGCCGAAAGGACAAAGCAAAGACAAGTACAGTCTTATTTCAGTGCCATAAAGGAATTGTCATATGAGCCTTGACACACTAATTCCACAACTGAAGATCATGCAACTATTGCCCAATAAATTTAAACAGAGTGATTGCACTTAGCCTTAATTGTCCAGTTTCTATTTTTGAAAAAAAGGCAATGAGTAACACAATGTTTCATAACCAGGAAAGAAGTTTTTGAATTTCTTTATATCACAGATAGTGAACACAATCTAAAAATAAATATTAAATAATCAAAATCCCAATGTAAAATATATATCTATCTGTATATATTATCACATGGAGGGAAAATTTGCACCACTAATATAAATGCTATTTATTAGGCATTGCTTTTCAATAGATTTTCATCCACTCTTTCATTCTTCTGCTCTATTCCTTGGTCACCTTCCTTCCATCTCTTTTCTTTCCCCTTTTTTCCATCTTCAATTTAGTGTTTGTTTCTTAAGAAACAAGTTTACGTATTTCTTAGTTCTCTGTTTGTCAACAGAACCTTTCTCACTTTTCAACTGCAAAAATCAAGGTATTTTTCTAAAGAATCCATCAAAATAGGAGTTCTAATGTCCACTGATTAAATAATAATTCTTCGCAAGGTGCTTCAAATGCATTGACATATTTGAGAAAGTTATTGCAGACAGATAGCAAATTTATTCCCCTCTTAACATGTTAGTACTAACAAACAAATCAGTTTGTACAATCAGATTGCTATTTAGAAGTTTCAGTTCTAACTAAAAGGCTGTTTTTCATCTTCACCAAACACTGGCTAGTCAGCAACTCCTGCCAGCATTCTCATAGCTGCCCCAGACAGCCAGTTGCAGGAACTCTGGCTGAGTCATGTCTCTGCTCAGCTACTCAGTAATGAAATATCCCTAGGGACATTCCTAAGACATGTCAGAGATGTGTTTTTAGTCTCCACCTATTTCTTTGTCGTGCCCCAAGCTGTGCCCACATTAGTGGAATTTCCAGTGCATTGCCGTGCTCAGTAGGCCAAAGAGAAAAGTCTGCAGAATTGCTACTTAATATTACTTAATAAATCAGTAACAGAAGCAATGAATGGAATGGAATGCAAAATTCTTGGCTCTTAGCCTTAGATAGAACCACTTCCTTCCTATGAGCAAATAGTGGTTCATAGGTTATCTTGGGGAGGGCTACTTCAAAGGGATAGTGTCTAAGTAGTCAATTTTGCTTGAATAAATTATGGAAAATACATTTTTCAAGAGGAGAGGCTATGCTACTTTTTTCCCTTTTGGAATACTGGGTATATCCTAGGTAATAGAGAGTCAGTGAACAAATCTTTGCTGATGCTAATAGTTAAACAAAATGATTCAAATAGTTACTGAGCAAACATTTGCTGATTAAATAACATAATGATTCACATATGAAATGTGTTAGTTAGGTTCTACATATACTGTATCATTTCCTTTCAACCAATATTTTCTATTTGTCCCAGAATAGCCTCCAAAAGAAAATTGCTGCTGGAATTTAAAAAGACAGCCATCTAAAAAAAAGTAACAAGTTGACCGGGCACGGTGGCTCACGCCTGTAATCCCAGCACTTTGAGAGGCCGAGGCGGGCAGTTCACGAGGTCAGGAGATGGAGACCATCCTGGCTAACACGGTGAAACCCTGTCTCTACTAAAAAAATACAAAAAATTAGCCAGAGTGAGACTCTGTCTCAAAAAAAAAAAAAGTACCAAGTTAATAAAATATAATAAACAGATGGTAGAGGCAGTCAAACGTAGAGAATGCAGAAGCGACTCTTCTTTTAGTCCCTATTTATTAATAACCCTTTCTGGACCAAAACAAAAGAACAGTAATGGACAAATTTTCTTGCAGATTCAAGAAAACTGCTTCATATCACTATTTTCTAATTATCTTCATCAAGTTGCCACACTACTGTTCTAAAATGTCTCTTTGATCCAAGCACTCCTTGTGCTCCCCACTGTCAATGTCCCAATGCTACAGAAACTGCTTCCTTCCAACCTTTTACCTGCTACCCACTGGGTTGATGCTCCTGGACTCATGACCAGATCTTATCTTCACATATGGCAAACATCGCTGTTGGATAAACACTTTCTGCGGAGATTTCCTTTTGAGACATGTATCTAGGTGGCCATGGGTTGCAAAAATTGGTGAAAAAGTTAAAATCTATTTGCTTTACTAACTGTGGTCAATTGCTGATGTAATAAATAACATAATGATTCATATATGAAATGTATTAATTAGGTTCTACAAATACTGTATCATATCCTTTCAACGAATATTCTTTTTTAGTCCCAGGATAGCCTCCAAAAGAAAATTGCTGCTGGCAATTTGAAATAACAGGCATCTTAGAAAAATAACAAGTTAATAAATATAATAAAGAGATGGTAGAGGCAGTCAATGTAGAGAATGCAGAAGCAACTCTACTTTTAGTCCGTATTTTATTAATAGTCCCTTCTGGACCAAAACAAAAGAACAGTAATGGACAAATTTTCTTGCAGATTCAAGAAAAGTTAATTAATCCTTAATCCTTAATTTAGTTCATGCTTCAAAATACTGACAATGTTTCTTTTCAAAAAAAACAAAAAACAATCTGAGTATTCCACTTCCCTATTTAAATCTTGCACGGTTCCCTATTTTACAGAGGATAAAAGGTAAACTTACCATGGTAAAATGGCTTTCCAATGGGACCTTAACCAGTCCCTTCCTCTGCCTGTCTCATTATGGGATCCAGTCTCGGTGGGCTCTAAATCGCTTATTGTTCTCAACACGTGGCTCCCTCTCAAGCATCTATGTCTTTGCATTTGCTCTTCCCTTTACCTAATATAACTTTCTCTCACGCACTGCCACTTTTTCTCAGTTGCAGGATTTGTTTGAATGGGGACTATGAAGATATTTTTATTTTACTTGTTTTGTATAGTCCACTGAACTCTGAGCTCTTTGAAGACAAAAATCATAATTTATTTATTTTGTTAACATTGAATGTAAAGTGTAAGCAAAAGTCATTGAGGACCCTAAGCAAATTGGCATCAAGGAATGGACACTTAAGAAAGAGCATTATAGGACCTTACAACTGCTAGTTAAGTATTGGCTAGAGTATTAAAGAGAAACATGTCCTGCTACCCCAGCTTACCAAATGGGCATCACTTTTTCAATCTGCTGAGATGCGATGACAGTCGCAGACCCACCTGGGGATATCCTGGCTATTAATTATACTTAGTGCAGAGTTCAAAAAGGACTCAGAAACATCAGGCGATTAAAGGATGTAGATTATGGATATAATTTTAGAAGAAAACAAAGCCACTTGAGTCATTCTCCTAATAAAGCAAATTCTGTTAGAAGGGGTAACACATTAAGCAGCATGTTGGTATGTACGTATGTATGTATGTATGTATGTATGTATGTATGTATGTATGTATTTATTTATTTGAGATGGAGTCTTGCTCTGTCACCCAGGCTGGAGTGCAGTGGCGCAATCTCGGCTCACTGCAAGCTCCACCTCCCGGGTTCATGCCATTCTCCTGCCTCAGCTTCCCGAGCAGCTGGGACTACAGGTGCCCGCCACCACGCCCGGCTAATTTTTTGTATTTTTAGTAGAGACGGGGTTTCACCGTGTTAGCCAGGATGGTCTCGATCTCCTGACCTCGTGATCCTCCCGCCTTGGCCTCCTAAAGTGCTGGGATTACAGGCATGAGCCACTGCGCCCGGCCTATTTATTATTTCTTTAACAAATGTTTATTTATGACCTTCTCTGTGTAAAATATTGTACTAGGTAGAGGTGACAACAGATAGATATAATCTCTTATGGAGCTTACATTCTGAAGACAAAGAAAATCAATAAATAACAAACATGCAATAACAAATTACAAATAATAGGTTGATTATTTAATTATAATCTGACACTTGGGGTGAAAAAAGCATAGAATGGAGAAATATAATCTAAACTTTGGGGTCAGGCAAATTCCTATGGGGAATTGATATTTATGATATGAGGATGGAAGGTGTTACTAAGGTGAAGAGGGGATGGTAGAGAATTCCCGGGGTTTAGGGTATAACCTGTGCAAATGCCCCATGGTTTCATGGTGTAGAATACATTCAAGGAAGAATTTTGAAAACGTTGAATTCATTAGATTTTCTGGCTACAGAATTATAGCTTGGATATGAATAATGCTGATGTGAGGAGTCCGGTTAGCATGTGAGAAGTGAAAATATTTGAAATACATTGGCATAAAATTAACAGGACTTGATGCTAGATTGGATATCAAGTTTAAATGAGAACTAGGGAGATGTTGAAGCCCCTCTCTGCCAATGGAACACAGGAGAGGGCAGTGAGAATATCATACTTTCAGTTCTAGAGACACTAAATGTGGTGTAGCTATGGGGTGTCTGGGTAGAGCTGTCAAATGGGCAGGTGGTTATCAGTGTGGAGCTCAGATGACAGTTATAGGACTGAGGCTTCTATTTTAGAGTCTGCCATATATACAGGGTAAATGAAATCACTGGAGAAGACAATAAAGCCCAGGTAAAACATGTGGAGTGGTAAGAGAGAAGGCCTAGGAGAGAGCCCTGAGGAATTCCGACATCTAAAAGTTTAATAAAGCAGAAGTGTCAGCTAGTCAGACTGAAAGTGAGTGTGAAGTCATTTGCCAGCTGGAAGAGTTAGCAAGCTAGAGATTTTAAAAGACAAAGTACTTTTGCAAAGAGAAAATTATCCAAGCAAAAGGATTGGATAATTTCTTGGCAATGAAAGTTTTCAAAGGTCCAACAAGTCGTTTTTTCACATTCAAGTAATGTAAGTAAAGTTTAGAAAAAATCATTGGTAGATATCTAATAGTTGTAAAAATGAGATTGGTTCAAATGCCACAAAATCTAATATGGATGGATATTGTATGATTTTTTTTCTGACTAGAAGCAAAAACATTTGCCTAGTGAATTGTTCATATGAATAATATTGTATTATTGGAAAAGTAATGTAAAAATAATTGCCTAAGATCATCTGATAAATTTAAAAAGTTAGAAAGTGAGCCTTGGAATAAAAACAGCAATTTATCCCCAGGATAAAATCTCTCGGCTAAAAATCAAATATCTATGCAAAACATCAACATTTTGACACTCTCCATTGTCTTTAATTTTGTTGTAGCAAATATCTAAAATCATCTCATTTACCTAAAAATGAGTTGGCATTTAAATTTGCCTTCCTATAATCTTCTTCTGAGAGCATCGTGATGTGTGGTCTTGGAACTCCCTGCAAGAGCAGTGAGCTGATGTTGGTAAGCATGTGTAAAGCAAATTTTATTTTATACAAAATTAACATGTGACGAAGCACAGGCCAGAATTTTAAAAAATATTTTTATATCAGAATTTAATTATGTATTTTAGAAAGTAGCTTACTAAAATCCAATTTTCAACCCAGTGAATTACTTTACAATTAAAAAAATACTCTTTGAGAATTAAATTTTCCTTTGTGGAAACAAGTCAAATGGCCTGGAGGTGTGGCATTGTCATTACTGTCTATTAGTACCATAGGAAAAGAGATTTAGACTGGAAAGTAAACTTGGCATTCATAAATCACTCTACAGCAAAATCAAATATCTTGGACTTCTGGAAAGCATTTGCAGTAATTCTTGAAACAGAGCACAATACAAGATCAGGGCAGACAGGACAAATGAATTTTCCCCAAGTCAACAGTTAAGAGGGCTTCTGAAATAATCAAGCAATGGGAAAAGACAACATTTGCTCTCAGAATCATGATTATATTATTGTTAAACCTTTTGGCCGGGCACAGTGGCTCACACCTGTAATCCCAGCACTTTGGGAGGCCGAGGTGGGCAGCTCACGAGGTCAGAAGTTCGAAACCAGCCTGGCCAACACGGTGAAACCCTGTCTCCACTAAAAATACAAAGAATGAGCCAAACATAGTGGCACGCTCCTGTAATCCCAGCTACTCGGAAGGCTGAGGCAGGAGAATTGCTTGAACCCTGGAGGTGGAGGTTGCGGTGAGCGGAGATCATACCATTGCACTCCAGCCTGGTGAGAGTGAGACTCTGTCTCAAAAAACAAAACAAAACAAACAAACAAAAACCAAACAAACCTTTCATATTATAGTACGTGGTTTGAATACTGGAGAGCCAGGGTGTTCCAGAAATTGACTTCTCTTCTAGAAGAATTAGCACGTGAGGTATACTTGGAAGAATGGGGATTTCTATAGCCAGAGAATGACAGTAAGGCTGTACTGTCTGAGAAAAGACACAAAGGATCATATCAAAATGAATGGGGATTGGAAGAAGCAGTTAGTATTATGGTCTGCCTAGAGCATTGGGTACCTAAAAGGAAGTATCAAGTAGGTAGGGTGAAATAGCAGCACAGGAGACATCTGTTGTTTGGCTTGTCTAACATTGACAGTGTCTAACATTTCCCCTCCTTCTGAGAAAAGCCATCGCTTCTTTCAACGGACTGCTTCCCATTTCACTCCAAATACATGGTTTTATTTGGGGCTGCCAAATATGATATGTCACCTAACTCTCAATCCCATCCGTCCTTACCATGAGAATGGGCAGGTGGCCCTTGCTCGGCTAATAGGAATTCTTCTCTAGGACTTTGGTTTTTAAATTGAAACAAAGGGCAGCCACTTGTCTTTTCTGCAGTTTGGTCATTGTAATAGAATAGTCTCCTCTTCCCTGCAACACAAACACATCCATATCTTAATCCATGAAGTCTGTGAATTTGTTAGGTTACATGGCAAGGGAAAAATAAGGTAGTAGATGTGATTAAGTTTGCTATTCTGCTCACTTTAAAACAGGGAGATTATCCTGGATTTAAAAAAAAAGAAAAGAAAAGAAAGAAAGTAAAAAGAAAAGTGTTACCTTATTCCCATATTATCAAATGACTATTTGTACTCTAGAGGTTGTGCCATTTTTCTAGAGAACCATCAGCTTTAAGACCCAACGCAAAGGGCCTAACAGACACTTGTGCACAATCACACAGTATAAATTAATTCCATCAAAAAGAAAGACACACAAGCACACACACACACAGACACACACATGCATGGAGAGAGAGAAGAAGGAAGAAAGAATGGAAGAAAGAGAAGAATGGAAGAAGGGAGGAAGAAAGGAAGAGAGGGAGGGAGGAGAGAAGAAAGTTTCTGTGGTAGATTCCTACTTAGGACCAAAGACAATCACTTTGATTGGATTTCCAATACAATCCAATTTTACAATTAAGTTTGTTTTTTAAATTATTAATTCTGAATTAACATTCAACAATGATGATTATTCTGTTACTCTCTACTACTGTTATAAAGTTGGCTATATTCAGGCTGTTTTAATTGTTTTAATCTACCAATCTAACTGCAAACATTTTCCAAATAGATTAATTCACTCTCTTAACTTTTACATGTCTGCAGAAGTCTAATAAAATATATATAGTATTCTGTAAGTTGATTTCTTATTTTTTTAAAAAGGCATGAATTTGATCTTGTACTACTACTTTCCTGCTGCTCTCTTTGCTTTTCAAGCTTCTACTAACGGTGCTATTATCTGACTTTCTTTTGTAGATAAATTAATCCAATCATAAAATGTATTCAAATTATGATCCTTGAGAAAATTGCTTTCAACCCATCCAGATTCTAGGGCCTTACACATTTGAGAAATTAGGAGGATTTATTAGAGCTCCTCTGCTTTATGGGTGGACTTGGTATTACTATAATATCTTTTCCTGTATTTTGGCTGACTTTTCACTCACAGCCATGTGTATGTGTGTGTGTGTGTGTGTGTGTGTGTGTGTGTTGAGACACAAAGACAGAGGCAGAGAAGGACAGAGAGCGATTAAATGGAGACTATCCTTTCTTTCATACTAAAGCAGTTGTTTCATATTCCTAATTTTAGAGCAACATGGCCGATGCTTACATTATCCACTTGGGTAGGAACCTCAAACCTGCATACATACCTGCAGAATCTCAAGCAATCTAATGACTTCCACAGTGATTTCTGGGAATGTCCTCACCTACATGGTTCTTGCACCCCCTCCCTTTATGTACAACAGGCACAGCAAATGGTAATTTAGAGAATACATTACTTAAGAAGAGAAATTGCCTCTCAATCTGAAAGACATCATTTAAGCAACACAACGAAGGAGTAACTCAATGAGTGCTACTCATTTTTTGATTGGCAGTAGGCTGTCAGATCTGTACAGGCAAGGTTCCTCAAGAATAACCTACAATTTAGCCTTCTCCTCTAATAATAAATGGTTCAGTTTCCCTATATCTCTACTTTCTAAAAACATTCTTCTACCCAAACCATGCATAAAGCTCATGTAATGGCAGTGTCAAAACATTAGACCATTGAACTCAGGAACCTTGAGAAACTATATGGTCTTCCAGTAATTTAGAATTTTAGTTTCCCATTCTCCTTCGCATCTTGTACTTCCTTGCTCAGATTTTCTTCCTTTGGTCTTCTTGTTAATACAAGGATCAATATACCATGTTTTCTTAGTCCTGAGACATAAGTATTATATTTTTAAATATTTATTAATTTGGGATGCATAGTACAATCAATATGACATTTACATAGTACATATTTTTCCTTGAATGCTGTTCTCAAGTCAAGGGTGTCTCTACAATGGAGAATATCTTAGAATTGAGGAAACATGCTAATTAATGTCTAGCTGTTATAAGGATTAAATAAGTTAGTCTATGTAAAGAACTTAGAATAATACTTAGCAGATAAGTCACTCAAGTAATCTCAGGCATTATTATCATAAACATCATCATTATTACCTTAGGCAGAATAGTACATTTGTCAGGAGCATAGTTTCTGAAGCTAGACAGACCTGAGTTCAAATTTCACTCTGCTTTTTATTACCTTGGGGGTCCTGGCATATTATATGAGTTCTCTAAACATTGGTTTTCTCTTATTAAAAATGAAGACTGACATTTGAAAAAGTAGTGAGACTGAATGAGAACAACAATTTTTACAAGCTTAATGTAGTACTTGGATCAGAGCAAAATCTTAGTTGAGGAACTATCAATTGCTTCCAATTAGCTGTAGCCAATTATTAGAGCATTTATCTTTCTGAATCCTAGGCTATGCTCACAGGACTGGCTTTTGCCACCAGGTATTTTCAGGAATGAAGAAACAAGAACGAGCTGAATGTATCTGGATGTGTCTGGTCCTGGCTTGCAGCCCTTTTCTTAAATCCAGTATCACTACTTGTGGTTTTAAACTTGATGACATCTCTGGGCCTAAAATGATAGATGATCACAATTTTGTTGCAGCTGTGGTTTAGAGAAAGGGATAAAAACCATGATAGGACATCCTGATGGTGACCTTGGGCACAAGTTTTAGCAGAGTCATACAGTGACCCTCTGGTGTCCCTCTGTGTAGAGGTCTCAGTTTGGTGTGTGATTCCAAGTGTTTCTATTACTGTCACATAATTGGCAGGTGGTGTAGGGGAAATTGTGGGGGAAGTTACTAGCATACAGAGCAGACTTGTACTGGCCTTGTAGAAATGATTGTTAAATTTTCAGGAGTTTTGCAAGCCAGTTATTAAATACAATCATTATTAAAATTAAATTATGTAAATTTACAATTAATTATATTAAAAGCAAAGGTAATGTAAATCCCAGACTCCTCACTTCCTAATTATTTTACTATGTATTACTATAGCCTATGCTTTTGTGACTATTTAAATCTGTTGTCTCCATATAGTGAAAATGCCCTCCAATGGTCTGCTACTGAGTGTAGCTTTTCAACTCTGTTCATTGATAGCATGTCAATAGCTTTAAATCAGCATTGGTGGGAGTATATACTACAAAATAGGAATCTATCTCCCTGAGCTGGTTCTTAAACATGTACCAGTAAAACACTTGAATTAGAATAGAGTTGGGTACACTGGACTATAGTGGAAATGGTTTTTAAGCAGTTATTTACTAGATTTCCCTGAATGCATTTGATGTCAAAGTAATGATAGGTTTAAAACTGTGTGTTTGTGAGTATGTGCATGTGAGTATGTCTTTCTGTTTTTACAAGATAAACTACTGAGTTTAGGGTGAGGACAGGTCATGTTCAGTAGGACATGATTCTCAACTATTCAGTATTTTGATAGCCATTTACTAAATGTTACTAAACAGTTAGTAAACTGTTGGCGTGCCAACAGTTGAAATTGTCTATGATGTGAGAATATTTGTACTACAAATTAAAGTGAATTTTGTTTGTTTTTTAAGAATTGGTTTATCAATACTCTGCCTAAAATCCTTATCTTTGCCCAAAGCTCAAACAAAATATTACCTGATTTATCATTGTATTTAGTAATTTTGGGGTTGTTCTTATTCAACTCTTTTTTTTTAAATTATACTTTAAGTTCTAGGGCACATGTGCACAACGTGCAGGTTTGTTACATATGTATACATGAGCCATGTTGGTTTGCTGCACCCATTAACTTGTCATTTACATTAGGTATCTCTCCTAATGTTATCCCTCCCCAAGACAGGTCCCAGTGTGTGATGTTTCCCACCTTGTGTCCAAGCGTTCTCATTGTTCAAGTCCCACCTGTGAGTGAGAACATGCGATATTTGGTTTTCTGTCCTTGTGATAGTTTACTCAGAATGATGGTTTCCAGCTTCATCCACGTCACTACAAAGGACATGAACTCATCCTTTTTTGTGGATGCATAGTATTCCATGGTGTATATGTGCCACATTTTCTTAATCCAGTCTATCACTGATGGACATTTGGGTTGGTTCCAAGACTTTGCTATTGTGAATAGTGCCACAATTAACATACGTGTGAATGTATATTTATAGTAACAGGATTTATAATCCTTTGGGTATATACTAGTAATGGGATGGCTGGGTCAAATGGTATTTCTAGTTCTAGACCCTTGAGGAATCACCACACTGTCTTCCACAATAGTTGAACTAGTTTACAGTCCCACCAACAGTGTAAAAGTGTTCCTATTTCTCCACATCCTCTCCAGCACCTGTTGTTTCCTGACTTTTTAATGATTGCCATTCTAACTGGTATGAGATGGTATCTAATTGTGGTTTTGATTTGCATTTCTCTGATGACCAGTGATGATGAGCATTTTTTCATGTGTCTGTTGGCTGCATAAATGTCTTCTTTTGAGAAGTGTCTGTTCATATCCTTTGCCCACTTTTTGATGAGGTTGTTTGATTATTTTCTTGTAAATTTGTTTAAGTTCTTTGTAGATTCTGCATATTAGCCCTTTGTCAGATGGGTAAATTGCAAAAATTTTCTCCCATTCTGTAGGTTGCCTATTCACTTTGATGGTAGTTTCTTTTGCTGTGCAGAAGCTCTTTAGTTTAATTACATCCCACTTGTCTATTTTGGCTTTTGTTGCCATTGCTTTTGTTGTTTTAGTCATGAAGTCCTTGTCCATGCCTATGTCCTGAATGGTATTGCCTAGGTTTTCTTCTAGGGTTTTTATGGTTTTATAGACCAATGGAACAGAACAGAGGCCTCAGAAATAACACCACACATCTACAACCATCCGATCTTTGACAAACCTGACAAAAACAAGAAATGGGGAAAGGATTCTCTGTTTAATAAATTGTGCTGGGAAAACTGGCTAGCCATATGTAGAAAGCTGAAACTGGATTCCTTCCTTACACCTTATACAAAAATTAATTCAAGATGTATTAAAGACTTACTCAACTCATATAATATTTAGTCTCATTCTGAGTGGTACGGGGTAAACTTTCTGCTAAACTTTCAGAAAATGCAATAAGACTAAACACAGGCCAGGCGCGGTGGCTCACACCTGTAATCCCAGCACTTTGGGAGGCCAAGGCGGGTGGATCATGAGGTCAGGAGTTCGAGACCAGCCTGGCCAATATGGTGAAACTCCGTGTCTACTAAAAATACAAAAATTAGTGAAGTGTGATGGTGTGCGCCTGTAGTCCCAGTTACTCGGGAGGCTGAGGCAGAAGAATCGCTTGAACCCAGGAGGCGGAGGGTGCAGTGAGCCAAGATCATGCCACTGCACTCCAGCCTGGGCGACAGAGCGAGACTGTATCAAAAAAAAAAAAAAAAAAAAAAACTAAACACAAAACAGTAAAATATGTTTTGACTCAATACATGTACTGTACACAAAGCAATTTTATATAGCTTTTCTGTTTCTAAAATGTTATTCTCTAAATTCCTCTAGCATTTATTTCATATGAATTCTGTCTGTTATCATGTACCTGAAAACATACTGGAATCGCTTTCATTTTGGTAGTAGTTTTAGTCAATGAATATCTTTCTTTAGTAAGAGTCAAAAGGTACAATAAATTGTTTTTGCTCAATTTCTACACACTAATACTAAATCTGCATCTTATGGCACTTAAAACAGAACTCTTTACTTTCTAATATATATGCATAAATATCAAATTCTAGAAAATAATAAGCGCTCATAAATTGATAACTGGAAATTTTTGCTTCCTTTTATGTGTTTGGTTTGGGTAATTAATGGATGATTACATTAACTTGGGGGGATCTGAATTCCACTCATTCATGACCAGACTAGATATGAAAACTAGCTTATCCTCCTTTAATTATTACTCATTTATCACACTCAATATGCTAAAATAAGTTATCACAGAAATATTGTTAACCCAATTAGTTTTAACCTGCCTGATAACAAACTATTAATAAAAGTTATCGTTTACCAAAAATGTATTCGTACAGGGATATTTTTAGAGAACTTTGTGGAGAATCTCTCTTGGAACAGCTGTAAGAGAAGAGATAGTTTGATAATACAGAGGATCATCAGAACTTTATTACTGTTATCTTTTAAAGTCTCCAGTATAAGTGGCTCTGCCTTTCCTATTTTCAGTATGGTACATCATTGCCAAGAATCACCAGAGCATGCCTGAGGCTTTTGAAATTTTATCCTCAAATTCCAGAGGGTCTGTCATGAAACCCTCTTTGACTTTGTCTATCTGTTAATCCAATGCCTGCCCAGATGATGTTCCCAGGATAGAACCAAGGGGCCCCATAGTTTGGCACTCAGTTCATATGACATAGCATAAAGGATCATAAAAGACAGTAAAGCTACATATAATCACTTATGATAATTTACTGAACTTCAATAACAAAATGGTTGTAATTTCTACATGGTAGATATTTCACATGATTTTAGAATTTTCTGCATTTATGACATTGATCTTTAACGACCAGGAATCAGTGCCAAGCTGGTGTTGAGCTCATTTTGAGTAACAAAGCAAAACTATACAAAACTATAAAAATTCTAATTTATTTTTGTCTTCCTATTTATTCAATATCTATTTTTCTTGTACCTGAAATGTGGTGGATATTGAATAGACTCTGGATAACAATGATTAAAGAAAAAGACATTTGTTTTTCTCATGGAACTATGAAGTATTGTGGAAAAGATAAACATTAGGGTATAAATATAAGTGCAATTAAGTGTTACAAGGGGCACAGGTAAAGTGGGAATCAGTAACACAGGATGTAATATTGTTTGGGGAAGTCAGAGGACACATTCCAGAAGAAGTGATGTTTCCACTCAAGTCGGAAGGAATAAAAGGAGTTAATTAACGAACGAAGGTGGGCAGCATTACCAGCCTAGAGGCATCTCCCTTTCTCATCCGTGTTCCATTCAGTTTAGTTGTCCTCCTACCACCTCTTGAATTATTTTGGAGAATATGACTGTATTGAAGAGTAGTTTAATAGGGGAAGTGGAGGAGAACAGTCCTGCCCTGACACTCTTCCTGATTCCTCCCAACTCCCCACAATCTTTACTTTTTCTGTGATCCCAAAACTTGGGCAGGATTCAATTAATTCAGGAAGCCAGTGTAACTATCTAAAAGAAAATTGACTTCTGGAGGATAGACGGAGAACAGTGATACACAACTAACCACTTCTCTTTATCCTCTACCCATTTATCGCTTCTGCTTATTTATGCATCATCTGTAATGACACGCAGCATGCTCTATGTGTGCACACGTTCCTTTCCTCTCCCCAAAGAGAGGCTATATAGCCATTCATTTAATTATTAAATGGATCTGAGCCAAAAATAAAAATTGTTAAAAAATGGTCTAACTTACCAATATCAGTTAATATTTACCTATATATTCTTCTTATTCTTTAAAAAACGCTTTGTTGATACATAATGTACATATTTGGGGGGTACATGTGATATTTTGATATATTCTTATGATGTATAAAGATCAATCAAATCAGGATAATTGAAATAACCACCACCTTAAATATTTATCTCTTCTTTATGCTAGGAACTTATTATTCTTCTATGGTTTCATTTTAAATTCAATTATCTGAATACATATACTCTGATTTTATATATAAGGTAAAAAACCAATTTCTCTTATACCACATGTTGAAAAATAAATGCCTCTGTAATTAATTCACAAGATACCTTTTGTTATGTATCATGTTCACGTGTAATATAAGATTTATTTTAGGACTATTCACAATAATCTCTGAATCTATGTGCTACTTTTTATAACAACCTCTTGGTGTTTTAATTGTTGTAATTTCATAATGAACCTGCATAGCTGAATAAAATCTACCACGTTTTAAAAATGTAAACTATTTTACATTTCAATGACTTTGTCAAGTTACCAAAAACAGTTCATTGAAGTTGTGATTTGGAAAACATTCAAGCTATGCATTCATAGAGAAGACTAACTGCTTTGTTAAATCCATCTTTCCATTCAGTGACCTAGTATATCTCTCGCATATATATATATATGTACATAATTTTCGTATATATATTATCTACTCAGCCTATACATTCTGTACATTTCTTGTTAAAGTTATTCCCAAACACTGTACATATCTAGATGCTATTGCAAATGAAGTCTATTCCTGATTAGGATTCTAATAGGTTCATGCTGATGACTTAATTTTTTTATTCTGTCCAATTTATCAAACTCTCTTATCCATTCTAAAAGATTTAAACTTGATTCTTTTGCATTTTCTAGATAATCTGCAAATAATGAAAAATATAAACTTTTTTTCCCTAAACTTCTTACTGGTTTTGCTTTGCTTTACTCTTTATTCTATCACTTTTTATAGAATTCTAGTATAATATTAATAGTACTGGTAACAGTGGACATCCTTGCCTTTGTCCTAATTTTATTTATTTATTTATTTATTTATTTATTTATTTATTTAT
Organism: Gorilla gorilla gorilla; assembly: GCF_029281585.2. NCBI lineage: Eukaryota > Metazoa > Chordata > Mammalia > Primates > Hominidae > Gorilla > Gorilla gorilla. Next base: position 107,807,505 of record NC_073230.2, on the reverse strand, counting down.
TTATTTATTTCTGAGATGGAGTCTCACTCTGTCACCCAGGCTGGAGTGCAGTGGCGCAATCTCAAATTCACTGCAAGCTCCACCTTCCGGATTGACGCCATTCTCCTGCCTCAGCCTCCAGAGTAGCTGGGACTTCACGTGTTTGCCACACGCCCGGCTAATTTTTTGTATTTTTAGTAGAGAGGGGGTTTCACCATGTTAGCCAGGATGGTCTCCATCTCCTGACCTCGTGATCCGCCCGCCCTGGCCTCCCAGAGTGCTGGGATTACAGGCGTGAGCCACCTCTCCCGGCGCCTTCGTCCTAATTTTTTCCTTTTTTTTTTTTTTGAGACAGAGTCTAGCTCTGGCGCCCAGGCTGGAGCACAGTGGCGCGATCCCGGCTCACTGCAAGCTCCGCCTCTGGGGTTCACGCCATTCTCCTGCCTCAGCCTCCCAAGTAGCTGGGACTACAGGCGCCCGCCACCATGCCCAGCTAATTTTTTTGTATTTTTTTAGTAGAGACAGGGTTTCACCGTGTTAGCCAGGATGGTCTCGATCTCCTGACCTTGTGATCCGCCCACCTTGGCCTCCCAAAGTGCTGGGATTACAGGAGTGAGCCACCGCACCCAGCCCTTTGTCCTAATTTTAAAGAGAACTAATCTATAAGTGAATAATGGTGAATGATCCTTACTTGTGATTTAAGAAAAACTGTATTCCAGATGACAGAGAATGCTCCTCTTAGGATCATCTAAACTTTCGTATGTTTATCTAGGATTAAAATATTCATTCCAGCATAGAATCACATCCTGTGCTCTTTAATAACAGTTATCCAGTGTACTTGATGACCACAAACACAGCTGCATTTATTCTTGTTCAATGGTTGCTTTTTATATCTTCACAGAAAATGATACGTCTCACCTAAAACACTTCAATGCATGAGTAACTGTTATACATAATTAAATAAGGTGGAGAGGTGTGTGTGTGTGTGTGTGTGTGTGTGTGTGTGTGTGTGTGTACTAATTACCATGCACATTATTAGCAGCCCAGGAATACAGTTCAAATTTCACTTCCTCCATGAAGTCTGTCTTGAGTTCCTGTACATAAGTATTTCTTCCCACCTAAATTTCCAAAATATGTTTTCAGCATTCATGTGATGCTTATCACATACGATTAAATAGGGTATTTTTTTTTTTTTTTTTTTTTTTTAGACGGACGCTCACTCTGTCGCCCAGGCTGGAGTTCTGTGTCACGATCTGGGCTAACTGCAAGCTCTGCCTCCTGGGTAAACGCCATTCTCCTGCCTCAGCCTCCCTAGTAGCTGGGACTACAGGCACCCGCCACCACGCCCGGCTAATTTTTTTGTATTTTTAGTAGAGACGGGGTTTCACCGTGTTAACCAGGATGGTCTCGATCTCCTGACCTCGCGATCCACCTGTCTCGGCCTCCCAAAGTGCTGGGATTACAGGCGTGAGCCACTGCGCCGGGCCTAAATAGGGTAGATTTTTAAAAATAGCTTTGCTTTCATCGTTTTCCAGTAAAATACAGTGATTTCAAGCACAGAATCAGAAGTTAGACCAGCTAGTTTCAAATCTCAGCTCTACTTCTTAACTTCATAACTTATCTTGACCTTCTACAGTTCTAGGGCAAATTATTTTGCTTCTCTGTACCATAGTTTCCTCATACGTAAAATGAGACTAAAAATATTTATTATATATTTAAAACTTTATTTTAGAGTGTTCTGAAAATTAATGAAATATGTTAAAGCTTTTAGAATGAATCTTTGCTCAATTCATTATGAGTATAAAACAAGAGGAGCTATGTAAGGTCACTTTTGTGATGGGTACTCTTGTTAATGTTTATGTATATTACTTCTCATTTAATCATCTCAGTAAATTAACAAGACAGTTGAAGCTTGTGGAGATAAAATTATTTGCCCAAACACACAACTTTAGTAAGTCAGAGAGCTGAAATTTCATCGCTGTTGTTTCATGGCAAAGCCTTTACTCTTAAGCAATGCACAATTCAGGTTTCCAACGAGTACCACAAGGAAAGGGGGTCTCTTTTATATAGAGATTCACATAGAGCGTAGGGGAAGCTTCATATGAACTATAACTCACATATTGCAACTAAAAAAACATAGCAATGGTGCTCAACACTCTGCTGTACTTTAGAATCCATTGGTATTAGAGTTTTGTTTTGTTTTGTTGTTTACTTTCTTCCTCTTCTAAATTCCAATGCACAGGGTACACCCGTATCAACTAAATATGAGTCTTTGAGGGTGGGGTTGTAGATATCAATTTTGTTTTGTTTTGTTTTGTTTTGTTTTGTTTTTGAGACGGAGTCTCGCTCTGTCGCCCAGGCTGGAGTGCAGTGGCGCGATCTCGGCTCACTGCAAGCTCCGCCTCCCGGGTTCGCGCCATTCTCCTGCCTCAGCCTCCCGAGTAGCTGGGACTACAAGTGCCCGCCACTGCGCCTGGCTAATTTTTTGTATTTTTAGTAGATACGGGGTTTCACCGTGTTAGCCAGGATGGTCTCAGTCTCCTGACCTCGTGATCCGCCCCCCTCGGCCTCCCAAAGTGCTGGGATTACAGGCGTGAGCCACCGCACCCGGCCAGACATCAATATTTTTAAAATTCCCCAAGTGATTCCAGCGTGTAGCAATTATTGACAACCAGTGGTTTAGAACAGTGGTTGTAATTAGAACCAATTAGAATTTACTGGAAAAAAAATCCTCAACTCCTCCAGATGAGTCAGGGAGGGTTTTACAGAATAGGAGTCATTCTTTACTTGATATTTGAAAGCGGAAAAATTTGTCAAAAAAATCATGGGGAAAAAAACAAATAGGGAAAGGGGAAATTTTGAATGAATAGAACATTCAAAAAAACAACAGAAGAGAACACGGTGTAGTACTCTCTGGCAACAGTTAGAATTCTGCATTCTTGGTCATCCTGAACCACCCCCTAAATGGTCTTGTTTGTATAATGTTTCCAGTTCTTCACTGATCATGTTCATCTTCTGCTCTAAAAACATGGTTCTTTGTTGCTTCTTTCTCAACTGCTCTCTGACAAGCCATCTATGGGGTATTTTCTTTGAATCTCCAAACCAGTCCAATGTGACCACATACTTAGTTTCTGCTTATCATTTAGTGGTCTAAGTTTTCATTAAAACGTTCATTATAACATTCCATTTTTGTTATCTATTTATTCCTTTTTTTTTTTTTTTTTTTTTTTGAGACGGAGTTTCACTCTTGTTGTCCAGGCTTGAGTGCAATGGTGCAATCTTGGCTCACTGCAACCTCCACCTCCCGGATTCAAGCGATTCTCCTGCCTCAGCCTCCTGAGTAGCTGGGGTTACAGGCTTGTGCCACCACATCCAGCTAATTTTTGTATTTTTAGTAGAGACAGGGTTTCACCATGTTGATCAGGCTGGTCTCGAATGTCTGACCTCAGGTAATCCACCTGCCTCAGCCTCCCAAAGTGCTGGGATTACAGGCACGAGCCACCACGCCCAGTCACTTATTTCAAATATTGAATTATGTATCTGTTTTCTTATGTTATATGTATGTAAATATGTATATAAATATGTCTATTAGATAAAGTGGTAAGTTGAAAAATAAATGACATTTTAAAATACATTAAAATTTAAGTCTGCAACAAGAAGAAATTCTATTCACGTAATTCATCTATGTATCTCAAGCTGCCTTAATAAAAAATCAGAGTTTATTTTTTAATGGTTACAGATGGGATGACAAGTTGGGTACAACAGGAATTTCTGTAAAACCTATTATTTCGCCTGAAACCATGTGCAAATGACTTCCAGGAAACAATTGGTCAGAATGTGATTTGAGTCATTACTTAAAATTCCAAAGAAGACAGTAATAAAAACAAATTAAAATGCTATGCAAGTCTATTTGGGGAAAAAGTTGTTTACTACAAAGCAGAAAATCCAAGTATAAAGAATTAAGACATTTCTTTTTCAAAGCAGAGTGATAGTAAAATGCAACATATGGCTTGAAATCACAATCCTGACAGTTTTTGGAAATTACTCAGTAGTTTCCAACATGAAACCAAATAATAAATATCATACTGGCTTTAAAATGTAATAAGCCAACATATGTCTGAATTGTTTAATGAAATCTTGGAGTGTTAACTGCCCCTGTGAAAAAAAAGGAATGTATAAGTGGAATCAATAGATTAGAAAGTTGATTGACCAATTTGAACTGATACCTTCATAATCATGTGTCTGCCAGCCTTATACACTCAATAGATACAGCTGTTGACATAACATTTTAGATAACAGAAGAAATTTTACAGGTGCTTAGGAAATACACATGAAGCTTTGGAATCAGCCTCTGGATGAAACTATCAGAGCATTTGTGAACTGCTCTGACACAGTACTTCTGGGAGCTGGTGGCTGCAAAATCCACTGTCACCCTGATATCCTGGTATACAGAAAAAGACAATCAAAGCAATCAATTGTTCATTTCCTGCCACAATATGGTTCCTTATACAGGTCAAAGACTGAAAATCAGAATACAAATACAACTAAAAAGTATCCCCACCACAAGAAAATCATGGTGGACTTATTAAGACTTCCCAAATCATGTTACTTTCACAAATAGCACTCTAGAATTCTACAACTTTATAATCACATTAAGAAGTGACCGGGCACTGTGGCTCACGCCTGTAATCCTAGCACTTTGGGAGGCTGAGGCAGGCAGATCACGAGGCCAGGAGTTCGAGACCAGCCTGGCCAACATGGTGAAACCCTGTTTCTACTAAAAATACAAAAATTAGCCAGGCATGGTGGCGGGCACCTGTAATCCCAGCTAACTGGGAGGCTGAGGCAGGAGAATTGCTTGAACCTGGGAGGTGGAGGTTGCAGTGAGCCAAGATTGCACCACTGCACTCCAGCCTGAGTGACAGAGCGAGACTCCCTCTCAAAAAAAAAAAAAAAAAAAAAAGGACAATCTAATCTAGGGATCAGGAGATTTGTGTGTGTGTTTTCTCTCACAATCCTTTTGATCTCGGGCAAGCTGTTGAAGTTTTCTGAATCTCTTTGCCTCTTCTGCAAAATGGCAATGTTAGACTAGAATGGTAGTTTTCCACTTTTTTTTTTATATATGCTGTGAAAGGCTCATTTCATATGAAGTCATAGAAACATTAGACATTAAGAATATGTCACCATATTCATCAACTTACCTTTCTGTTAATAAACCAATCAGGCAGTAGAACCTGGAGCTCATGTTGAAACCAACCCAATAGTCCCATAGACAGTTTTTTGGATAAACATAGAAATTGACCCTTCTGGTCATAAAGCTTGAAATTTACATTGGTTTTATCTGAGTTCCCTGCTCAGGAAAAGACTTTCAGTCCTCCCAAAAAGTATCAAAGAACTGAAACTCACCAGATCACCACATCCAGACAATGAGATGACAGACCCCTCATTCATCATGATTGCTTCCTTGCCCCTCCCTAGTTCCTGTTTTTTACACATTGTTTCATCTCTTTCCTGCTATATAAACCCCTAGTTTTAGTGGGTAAGGGAGATGTATTTGAAACAGCTCCCATGTCCCTGGCTGCAGCACACAATCAAAGCCTTTTTCCTTGGCAATAATCATTGACTTAGTGATTGGCTTTCTGTGCGGCAAAGAGCAGGACCTAAACCAAACCCCTGGTGTTTAGATAACAATGTGAAGAGGGGATGGGGCGGGGGGGCTATACAATCATTTTTGTGCTTGGAGAATCTTGCAAGGTTATCTAAGAATTTGTCTAACTTTAGGGGCCAGGCGCAGTGGCTCACACCTGTAATCCCAGCATTTTGGAAGGCCAGGGCGAGCGGATCACGAGGTCAGGAGATTGACACCATCCTGGCTAACACAGTGAAACCCCGTCTCTACTAAAAATACAAAAAGTTAGCCAGACGTGGTGGCGGGTGCCTGTAGTCCCAGCTACTCAGGAGGCTGAGGTAGGAGAATGGCATGAACCCGGGAGGCAGAGCTTACAGTGAGCCCAGATCCTGCCACTGGGCAACAGAGCAAGACTCCAACTCAAAAAAAAAAAAAAAGAATTTGTTTAACTTTTTTTTTTTTTTTTGAGAAAAATGGATAAGAACCATTGGTTTCAAAAAAAAGGAGACATTATGTCTAACAAGGCATTTCAGGAGCTCTACAAACCTGAACTCAAAATTTGATATGTTATGACATTGTTTTAACTCTGTAAAACCTATTATAAATAACTTTTATTTATCAGTTACTAAGTCCCCAGTGCTCTTCTAAGCACTGTACAGAAAACAACATAGTTTAACCTCATTACAGATGAGAAATGCATTACAGATGAGAAAACCAAGGCACAGAGAGTTCAACTTAGTTGCTCCAAACCACATAACCATTAGGTGCTAGAATGGGCATTTGAATCCAGGCAGTTTGGCTCCAAAGGCTACACTCCTCACACTCTAGTGCATTATACAATAAATTCAAATGTAGAAAATGAATAAAGCCACTTGTGTCTTCACTGTGCATCTTCTTCAACTCTGTAAATGTAGAATTGTATATCTTTTATTAGAAATATCTAGCCTTGAACATATCCATCCTGTAATGTAAAACTCTAAAAGCCAGTATTAACCATCTGTACATGTATTAATGGTTTTCAGTTTATCTTTTTGATTTTTAGGCAAAGCTCTCCTTTGAAAGTCAATCTCTGCAGGGCATGGGAGATCACGTCTATAATCTCAGAAACTAGGGAGACTAAGGTGGGAGGATAGCTTGATGTCAGAAGTTTGAAGCTGCTGTGAGCCATGATCATGCCACTGCAGTTCAGCCTGGGCAACAGAATGAGATCCTGACTCAGATAAACAAATGAATAAATAAATAAAACCAAAGGTAATTTATTTCACTTATGATTTCACTCAATTTATTGTGAAACTTTTATTTATTTTAATGTATGTCAGTGAGAAAAATTTAGTTGTCTTGATGAAGATTTGTTTTTTTTGTTTTGTTTTTTGGAAATGCTTCTGAGCCATATTGATGGCTTTATAAACTCAAAGCGAGGGCTAAAAGATACCATTGCAGATAATATCCATTGCAGCTGTACTTGGTTTGGTTGTACCATACATGGCACATTTTTATCAATACAGACAAATAGCTCCAAAGATAACTTTTTCCCAGTTTACCTCAGAATCTCAGGATAATCTTCTATTAAGGCTTGGGGGATGAATTGTGGTAGAAAATGTTGAAGCACTGCTTGTATTTCTTATCAGAAATATAAAATCAGAAAAAGAATCCCCCAAGTTGATTAGTAGTGATAATCTATTATATCTCGCTTATTATTTTTCCATTTGCACATATTCTGATGTGTACAACTGCTAAGTGGACGTACCTGGGCCTTGCTAATTGAGCTTGATACAGGCACTTGTTTCTACAGATTTGCATTAACAGATATGCTCAGGTCTCAATTTAGTTTTAAAAAAATCGAGAAAAAGTACTGATTTGCACTTGATTAAATTACAACATCTTTACAGGAAGTTCAAATACATGCACAGAGATGGCAGATCTGCACAAGACAAATTTACCCCAAAGAACAAGTTAATGCATTCGTGGTTCCACAGGGTTGCAACTTAACACAAAACACATTAACTGTGGATGTTGTCTGTCATTACAGCTTTTAAAGATTTAAAATATATTTTAAGGCCAGGTATAGTGGCTCACGCCTGTAATCCCAGCACTTTGGGAGGCCGAGGCGGGCAGATCACGAGGTCAGGACATCGAGACCATCCTGGCTAACATGGTGAAACCCCGTCCATACTAAAAATACAAAAAAATTAGCCAGGCATGGTGGCGGGCGCCTGTCGTCCCAGCTACTCGGGAGGCTGAGGTGGGAGAACGGCGTGAACCTGGGAGGCAGAGCTTGCAGTGAGCAAAGATTGCACCACTGCGCTCCAGCCTGGGTGAGAGCGAGACTCTCTCTCAAACAAAAAATAAAATAAATAAAATAAAATAAAATATATTTTAAAATATTAAGCTCTTATTTAGCTAGTTATAGAGCCCCCAAAATACCATAATAAAACTCGTTTAAATTTTGAAAACCATTCAACTAAACAACATGTATGTCAATTTCATAGCTGACGTAATTTTTTAAAATGCAAAAATGATTACTGAGCACTAAATTCATTGTGGGATTGGTTTATTATTCATAGCTATTTTGCCACATGTGCTTTGCTTATCTTCTATAAGAATTTTCTTTATAAGAGGAACATACAGAAAAATAAAGACAACATTTAAGCTTAGTTCCTCGTCATGCTATATTGTGGAATTTTTTTTTTTTTTTTTTTTTTTTTTTTTTTTTTTTTTTTGAGATGCAGTCTCACTCTGTCACCCAGGCTGGGGTGCAGTGGTAGAATCTCGACTCACTGCAACCTCTGCCTCCCAGGTTCAAGCGATTCTTTTGCCTCAGCCTCCTGAGTAGCTGGGACTACAGGCGTGCACCACCACACCTGGCTAATTTTTTGTATTTTTAGTAGAGATGGGGTTTCACCATGTTGGCCAGGCTGGTCTTGAACTCCTGACCTCGTGTTCTGCCTGCCTCGGGCTTCCAAAGTGCTAGGATTACAGGCGTGCACTGTGCCTGGCCTATAGTTAAAATTTTATCTAGCAAAATTTGAAATATTTTTAACATGTATTGTTTTGATTGTTTTCCTCTCCTTTAACTATATGTTATCAACTTCTGACAATTATTCCTTCAAAATATCTTGTGTATCTGCCTCTTTATGTTCATTACCATTGTAAGCAACATAGTCCTGGCTGTAGTCTTCATTATTGCAAAATATAGTCTGTTCCTCCAATAATTCTTTCCACACATGCCTTTCCAATCTAATCTATTAATATTCCTTAGTGAAACCCACCCCTGCCTGTATGCCAGTCTCCTTATGATCTGTTTCACCTGTCCTCTCCTCTTTTTAAATATTCTTGAATGTTGCTTAAGATTTAGAAAATCTAGGCCGGGCCCAGTTGCTTACGCCTGTAATCCCAGCACTTTGGGAGGCCAAGGTGGGGGGATCACGAGGTCAGGAGATCGAGACCATCCTGGCTAACATCGCGAAACCCTGTCTCTACTAAAAATACAAAAAATTAGCCAGGCATGGCAGCAGGCGCCTGTAGTCCCAGCTATTTGGGAGACTGAGGCAGAAGAATGGTGTGAACCTGGGTGGCAGAGCTTGCTGTGAGCTGAGATCGCGCTACTGCACTCCAGCCTGGGCGACAGAGCGAGTCTCCACCTCAAAAAAAAAAAAAAAGATTTGGAAAATCTAGTCTTCCCCATTTCAATAAAATGTTATTATTCTTAATAGTAATGAGGGAATTGTGTTTCATTGTGATAATATCATCTTATTTTCCATTTATTTTCTCTGATTTTATTGTTCTTTTGAGGGTGTTGTAATTTTACCTGAGAAGTAACTTTTGTCTTAATGATTTTGCTTCCCTGTGAAGTATTTTTCTGCAAACTAACTGAACTTTTATTTCATAATATAGAAAATACAGTTGCCAGTATACAAGAGACAAGCCATTTTCTGAATATTCGTGAGAAAAATTCAAGCTGGTCAGATTGGTTCAAATTTATCTAAAATGATGGCCTCGTAAATGTCGGACCCAAATGCTATTTACTCATACATGCTGTATGATTTCTGTAACAATGATCTATCACTGACATCCCTGTAATTAATTTGTTCATTTTTTTCAAGAAGTGTGTACTGCACAGTGTTCTGGATGCTAAATATATAATGGTAAACAAAAAAGATCTGGCCCCCTACTCTTCCAGAGCTTAGATTCTTGTGGGGCAAAAGGGACTAATTCATAATCTTTCAAATGAACAGGAGAAGAGACCAAGAGGAACTATAAGAGCCTAAATAGGGCATTGGCCTAGAGAGGGATCACAGCAAATTCTCCCTGAAGGAATGATCTTGTACTGAACCCTGAAGCATGAGCAGACACTAACTTGCTAAAGGGAAGGAGGAGTGTTCCAGCACGGCTAAAAATCTTGTGTTAAAAAGAAAGCATGACTGGTTCGGGGTCTGAAAGAAGAGCGGAGTGGTTGAAATGCAGAAAGTGAGGAGAAATGAACTGGAAAATGAAGCTGGAGAAAGAGATGGCAACCATAGCAAGCCTGCTGCTAGTCATCTTAAGTAGTGTTGTTTCTCATCACCCTAAGAGCACAGGGAAGCCAAAGAAGGACTCTAAACATGGGGAGTGATATATGTGGAAAAAGACCCAATATCAACTGTCAACTAAAAATGTAAGATTTCTAGGTATTAAGTACTCACAATAAAGTTAACACTTGGGAACTGTTCAAAGGCACATTAAATACCATGCAATTGTGTTTATACGAAGTGCTTTACAATTCAAAAGTACATTGTGTTGACATTTGGAGACTATATGATATGCCTGAAAGTGGCAACTCAAGGTTGTTTCAGAAATAATCCATAAATTAAAGTCTAGGTGTATTAGTTCATTTTCATACTGCTATAAGAACTGCCCAAGACTGGGTAATTTATAAAGGAAAGAGGTTTAATTAACTCACTGTTCTGCATGGCTGGGAAAGTCTCAGGAAACTTACAATCATGGCAGAAGGCAAAGAGGAAGCAAGGCACTTTCGTCACAAGGTGGCAGGAAGGAGAATGAACACAGGAGGAACTACCAAACATTTATAAAATCATCAGCTCTCATGAGAACTCACTCAGTATCATAAGAAGAGCATAGGGTAAACCACCTCCATGATTCTATTACCTTTATCTGGTCTTTCCCTTGACACATGGGGATTATGAGGATTATAATTCAAGATGAGATTTTGGGTGGGGACACAGTAAAACCATATCACCACAGATGGCCAAGTGTTTTTAAAATTAAAACACTGGAACTGAAAATAGGACCAAAATGCTTACGTAATAGTAATCTGATGTCTTCATGCATTTTTAAGCAATTTTACCTCTATGTCCCTGGTTTGCTTCCAGTTTAGGTTGGAAATTACTTGGAATTGTTATCACATGACAGCTGCTGACACATTTGAAGTTAATCAGTTCTGAGGTTAGCTTCTAGAGCATGTGTTCACACGGTAAAGCCAACATCCTAATTGCCACCAACTGTTTTCTTCTGCAAAGTCAGTAAGAGACCACAGATCAAGTTGTTTAATGACATCAATAAGAAATGGAAAAGAACCCTTAGTTCGCCTTTCCTTTTCCCTTGAGACCACAGCATACCTGCTTCTTTTTTCTTCAAGTATTTTGCCCAGTCCCATCTAAAACAAATCAAATGGTATGAATTCTTTGCTTCCCTCTGCGATTCTCTCCAAAACCTCTAAACATTTTGCTTTCCCCCACCCCCCAGTTATTCTCCTTTTTGCTTCCTTAGTAGACATCTTAAGGAATCCCTGCCCTTGCTGTGTATTCCCAGGATTCAGAAAGCAAGCTGAGATGTTCAGTTAGGTCGTGGAGGAGGAATGAGATGGAAAACTGAATTGCCTAATCACCTCAGTGGGTGGTCCTTGTACATAGAGATAAAATTAATCATAAGGGTGGGACCGTGGTAACTATAAGCTATCCACAACACAATAACATAGACCTTAATAGTATTTGATATTGTGATCAAATATTGGCCAAGAAAGAAAGTCACCAGAAAGGCTAAACAAATAAAATGCATTGAAGACTAGACAGGAAAAATGAAATATGTGCTCTGGAATATTCCATTTGTTATATTTTTAAGGCTGAGTAGAATGTATGACAGTAACAAATAGGCGTTTTATTCAACAACCCAAATCTAAAAAGTGATCATTGGTGGGTAATGTTGAAAGTGGTTATCACAAATGTTTGGAAAAAAAGCATTTCTATTAGATGTTCTTTTCACATTATGAGAAAATATCTTTTAAAGGCGGTCTTTTTATGTTCTTATAATACGACCCTATAAGATTTCCTGTTTTACAATATAGGAAATTGAAATTCAGCAGTTTAGTAAGTGAGAAACAAATCTAGAATTAGAATTTAGGGTTCTTATTTTTCCAAGGCCTACTTATTTCACCATTACCATCTGTTAAGTTGTTCCTTTTATAGGAGGTTTTTATCATACACGAGGGCCAAAATGGAAACTTCTGTGTGATGACAAGGAAATCTTACAGTTATGGGGAGAGTGGTAAGGTGGAAGGGAAAGCTTGGGCTGATGAACAAAGAGTTTTAACAGCTTAGTGTTTCACACATGGAGAAACAATTCTGAGGTCAGCTAACACCTGTTTTTCCAGATTCTGATATATCTGGCTTGTGTGAAAACTCCTTTATTTTCCTTTTTATGTAAAGGATTTTACTGGTAATAGCTATGGGGAAACAGACTGTCAATAGCAGAAATAATGTGGGAAGTTTATAAAACTCATAAGGTTTCATCACTCATCTTTATCTTCAAGCATCTTTATAGAATTTTAACACTAATTCTAAGCAGATATTAATTACAAATCCCCCAGAAAAAAGAGAGTGAGGCTGTTAAAGAATTGATACTTTTCTTTTGAATATGTATCCAGAAGTAGGAATGCTGGATCATATGGTAGTTGTATTTTTTATTTTTTAAATTTTTATTTATATACTTTTAATTGGAAAGTTGAACTCATAGAAGCAGAGAGTAGAAAGGTGTTTTCCAGGAGTCAATGCAGTGGGGGTTTGGGCGGGGGGAAGGAGGAATGACTAGATTACAAACTTTTAGTTATAAAATGAATAATCTCTAGAAACATAATATCCAACATGGTGACTATAGTTAGTAATAATGTATTATATATTTGAAATATGCCAAAAGACTGTATCTTACATATTCGCACTACAAAAAAAGCAACCATGTGAGATGGTGGATATGATAATCAGCTTGATAGTGGGAATCATTTCACAGTGGAGATATATATATATATATTATATATATATATATATGTCAATCCATCATGTTGTATACCTTGAATATATGCAAGTTTTATTTGTCAATTATATCTCAATAATCCTGAAACTTACAGAAATTGTTCCCAGATGCTGGGCCTCCCCAGTGTTGGCCTATTGGAAGAACATTAATAGAAAAAGTCAAATGACTTTATAACTGTGCCATAATATAGCAAGTCCATACTATTCCTATTTGGATTTAGGCTTTATAAGCATGGCTTTAACAAACATTATCCTCCACAGGGTGCTTTGCATATTACATGACCTCGTTATCTGTTTTTAGAATAAACTGTTTGGAGGCCAAGCTTTTAGTTACGCAATGAAATAGCAGCTCATTAAGGTATAAAGGTAACTAAAAAGCATACCAAAGGTAACGTGCAGGATTAGCTTTTTCTTTGTGATATGGGTCTTTTGTGAAATATTTTCCTTGTCTATCTTGTATCTATGATCTCGTTTTTCATTACTGGGAATATCATGACTTTCATTTAGATACCCAACACTGTTATGCAGCCCATGAGGATTTCACATGAGTTCCTCTCCCCTCTCCACAAGTTTGATTTTCTATATGCACACATAGATTCTGAAATTTGGGGCAGAATAATTTTTAATAAAGTTAAGGACAGGTGTGGTGGCTCATGTCTGCAATCCCAGCACTTTGGGAGGCCGAGGTGGGTGGATCACCTGAGGTCAGCAGTTTGAGACCAGCCTGGCCAACATGGTGAAATGCCATCTCTACTAAAAATACAAAATTAGCTAGGCGTGGTGGCAGACACCTGTAATCCCAGTTACTTGGGAGGCTGAGGCAGGAGAATCGCTTGAACCTGGGAGGCAGAGGTTGCAGTGAGCTGAGATTGCACCATTGCACTCCAGCCTGGGTGACAAGAGTGAAACTCCAACTCAAAAAAAAAAAAAAAGAAAAGTAAATAGTAACAATTATATAAATACTGAATGAGGATTTATTTTTATTACTCTTGTCACAATTGGCTAAATAATTACTATAAGGCAAACAAGTGTGTGAAGTATTGGGGTGGAGCTGTGTTTTCTAAGCATTTGCTGAACACTTAATACCAGTGCCAGTGCTCACAAGTTTAATACCTACTGGACGTACTAACAGAGGAAACTCATTTATTCCTTTGTAATCATATATCTTTAAATATTGTATAAGTCTTAGTACAATCAGGAGATTAAAACCACACAGCAATTTGAAAAGGAAAGGGGTAATATAAAGAATTATTAAATATAATAAGGGATTGCAGTAACAAGGGGTTGGCTAGTAAGAAGTAAAAGAACTCTAATGAGTAGAGGAATGGAATATATAAGCAAGAGTCAGCATCCTAGGACTGAGATAATTGTCCATGGAATAATTCCCATTACCCCAGGCCTGAGATCCAGGTTTTATTGGGAAGAAAATAAGCTTGGCTCACTGAAAGGCAGAGAATTTGTTGTAGTGCCCTGCCAATGGAACTTAGAGAAAATCTAACTTTCAGTACTGCCAGAAATCACCCTCTTGGTAGCTGGGGAAATCTGTTTATGGGGAGATGTCTCACCAGAGGGCCTCCACTATGAAACTGCTCATCAGGCGTTCAGATGGCAGCCACTGGCCCCTGAGTGCCGTAGGTTAATTTTCTGCAAAAGCCTAGTGCTAGATAAGCTGCCTGCACTGTCAGAACCTGCTGCTGGAGAAATTACCTGCCTTAGACACGTTAAACCTACTTGAATATATTGGTTCATAAGCACTCAGGAATAAAGCTAATTAAACTTCTGACTGGAGCACCTAGAAAGCTCTCTCTTGCTGTGAGGCTCATGAATTTGGTATCTCAGCTCTGTTGGACTTCAGCCCCCATTGGGTTCTGGTTTCAGTCGACCAACTAGACAAACAATTTATATCACTCCCAATCTTGTATGTTAGCATACCAAATCATATCCCTCTTATCAATATAGTGTAATCTAAAACTAAGAACTGTATTCATTCTAGCTCACTCAGAATTAATATCCACAAACATTTCCCCAGCATGGGGAGGTACAGTGCAAACTTGCCACTAGGATACTTGTACAAGTGTTCATGTAAAACTATGGCCCACACTAAGTCACACTGCAATCCCAGAATTGCCATAGCATAGTAGTTCTTAAGCAGAGATAATGGGTTTCCACTCCCTCCCCAGGATACTGGCAATGTGCAGAGGCACTTTTGATTGTCACAACTAGAGAGGTGCTGGCAGTGTCTACTGGGTAGAGATTAGGGATGTGGCTAAATATCTTACAATGCACACAATAGCCTCTAGAAAAATATAATTATATGGCCCAAAATGTCAACTGTGCTAAGGTTGAGAAATCTGCTAGACTCAAAGAAGTGGTCATGATAGAGTAGAGAAAATCTAGTGTGGGAGGTGCCCAAGGGTACACTTTTACAAAAGAATGGGTTCAGCTATGTCTTTGGAAGCCAGAAAGAGAAGCCATTACAGAAAGAGAAGCCATTACAGAAAGAGAAGCCATTACAGAACTAGGCCCGGTGATGGCATAGTGGATGATAGGATCCACATGATGGTTATGTCACCAGCCTCTGAATGCATAATTGGAATGAAACAGAAATAACTGGTAGTTGGCACAATTCCCACAAAGGGTCCTTGGTCTGTGCGGTAAGAGCTATCATTGTTCTATATTTACATAGCCATCTAATTTTCTTTACAAATCATTTTGCTCTCCACTGAAATCTAGATTAATAGAGGACAAAAATATTCCTAACTAGAGAAAGATCACTATTTAGCAACTATTATAGGAATATAACTAAAATTTCCTACCAAAAATGATGAAAAGATTGCCTTTTATTAACAATAATCATTAACAGTCTCATAGCTTCATTATTGTTCCTTGTTTATAATGATTTGAATTTGTTAGGTAGAAGGATCCAGGAAAATAAAAGTTTATTTTGTTCTAGGTACAAGTTCGTCAAAATAACAAAACAAAACAACAATAACAGAAACAAAAGCAACAAAGATAAACTTGGGTTCTGTTTATCAATTTCCACACATAATATGCAATATTATTTTTTTTGCTTTCTCTCTTTAGGTCCAGACTGAAAATGCAGGCATGTATCCTCAATCCAAATAATTTAGCTGTCACCTGGAGAATTAAGTGTCCTGAATTTTATTCCTAAAAGTGGCCTTGGAGTTTATTTTACGGATAAAGAAATTGAGGCTCAGGAAACTGAAATTACTTCCTTAAAGTCAAACTGTTGGTAGGCTGCAGCCTAGATTTCTGCACTCCCATTTAATGGTATTTCCATTAAATAACAAAATAATAATATTAAGGATAGTCAGAATAACATGTGAATTTAAATCATGCTATCTAGTCTATTTTCACTAAATTTTATTTATTTGGGCCTAAATATATTTACTAATTTGTACAGTTAGGGAGTTGTTTTACACAAGGGAAAAAAATTTACGTTAAATATATACTGTATGTTTTGTTAAACCATTTATTTGACATCTCTAAAATACTCCTTTTGTTTCTAATCTAATTTTCAACTTTCCACAAAAAGCCACGAGGATCCAAGGATTGAGAAAGAGCTTATCTATTCTTGATATTCATCATCATCGATAACATCCATGCTCTTGATAAATCACTCTGTCCCTTGTGTTTGTTTCCACACTAACACTCTGTCTTTTTTCTCCAGCTCATCAGAGTTGGGTGCAGATGGATAAAGGAAAAAGAGAGTTGTTGCTGGGAAGACAAAGTGGTAAAGATAAAGGTTTGAAATAGAATTTTCCTGGTATATAATTTAAGAGTAACAGTATTGAGCTAGATAGTGACTATGTTTGAGCAAAATACGTGGTAAAAAAGAAAAGGTAAAAGGAGAACAGCGTGTGTTGGCAAATTTCTCCTTCCTAAAGGCTTAAGGTATGATTATTTTTTCTATTTATAAACAGAATTACTTTTTTCCACAGCCCATTGTTCTATGGTCTTAGATTGTCAACTAATTCAAGAAAGATGAAGAACTGTTCTCTGAGTCTTATGGTACAAGGAAAAACAAGACGTGAATGCTGAAAATATAATTTCATAGATATTGTCCAAAACTGGACTTCATAATGTAAATTTGAATTCTAAAATATACATACATATTTTCATTTTTATCATAAACTTTTTTCTAATACCATCCAAATCACTGGGGTCTTTGTCTTCAAGTGGGATGAAAAACTGACCAAAGCCTATTTTCCTTAATGGAAGCTTTATTTCAACAACATCTCTATTTTGACTAATATATTTTATACCTTATACTCTATTATCTCTAAATTTTTCCTGCATATTGTTTTTCATTTTCTTTTGACAAATACTTATTACTTTCCAAATTAAGGATACAAGCATTCATTCAACATATATTCATTGAACACCTTCAAGATGCAAAAACTTACTACTAGGAATCAAAAGGAAATTGTTCCTGCCCTTGAGGATCTCACAATTTTAATTATCAAAAGTGAAGTAAACGCATAATTTTGTTCAGCAGCCGAATCCATGCAATCAGGAAGGGGAACCCAAAACTCAGTACTATATTTTGAAATTTCAAATAACTGTTTCATCTATCTAAATAGAATATCTTACTGAAATTGCTATAAAGCAGAGTAGCAAAGAATCCGTGAAAAAAATCCCATATTTTGAATTTTCTCACATAACGTTAATATAACTTTAGAAGTGTTAACCTCATTCCCCAAATAAATTAATAAAGATTAGTGTGTTTGGAATTGGTGGGTTCTTGGTTTTACTGAAGCCACAGACCCTCGCAGTGAGTGATGCAGTTCTTCAAGATGATGTGTCCAGAGTTTGTTCCTTCAGATGTTCAGATGTGTCCAGAGTTTCTTCCTTCTGGGGGGTTTGTGGTCTGACTGACTTCAGGAATAAAGCTGCAGACCCTCGCTGTGGGTGTTACAGCTCTTATACGCAGCGCTTCTGGAGCTGTTTGCTCCTTCCAGTGGGTTTGTGGTCTTAACTGACCTCAAGAGCAAAGCTGCAGACCTTCGCGGTGAGTGTTACAGCTCATAAAGGCCACGCAGATCCAAACAGTGAGCAGCAGCAAGATTTATTGCAAAAAGCCAAAGAACAAAATGGGACAGGAACAGGTTGCCACTGTTGACTGGGGTGGCCTGCTTTTATTCCCTTACCTGGCCCCACCCACAGCCTGCTGATTGGTTCATTTTACAGAGAGCCGATTGGTCCATTTTACAGAGAGCTGATTGGTCCATTTTGACAGAGTGCTGATTGGTGCATTTACAAACCTTTAGCTAGACACAGAGTGCTGATTTGTGCGTTTACAATCCTTTAGCTAGAACCAAAAGTTCTCCAAGTCCCCACCTGATTAGCTAGACACAGAGTGCTGATTGGTGCTTTTACAAAGCTTTAGCTAGACACAGAGTGCTGATTGGTGCGTTTACAAACCTTTAGCTAGACAGAAAAGTTCTCCAAGTCCCCACCTGTCCCAGAAGCCCAGCCAGCTTCACTGCTCACTCACACTTGCTGGGGGGTTTTGTGGCACCTCGCCTGGGCACTCTGGCAGCCCAGAGGGAGTTCATCCCAGACAACCAAGAAGAAAAGAGGGGAAGTGAGAAAGAGACGGAGACCCGCCATCAAAGAGGGAACGGAGGTCCACGCACAGGACCCAGCCTCTGATCAAGTCCAGCAGGCACCGGCGGGCCGCGCCTACTACAGGGAGAGCTGAGCCTGTGCCCACCTGGAACCCGTGCCAGCCTGAAAGTGCGGCAGGTAGCCCTGGCTCCCGCCCACGCCTCTCCCTCCACACCTCCCTACAAGCAGAGGGAGCCAGCTCTGGCCTCAGCCAGCCTCAGAGAGGGGCCCCCACAGCACAGCTGCAGAAGGGCTCCTTCAGCATGGCCAGAGTGGATGCCCAGGCTGGGGAGGCGCCGAGAGCGAGTGAGGGCTGCTAGCATGTTGTCACCTCTCATTAGTATAGAAATAACTTGAGTGATACTGTATTTGTGCTACTGTGACTAATTTAATTTTTTTGTCATGGAAGAAAATCCTTTGTGAGATTTAAATTTTTTCAAATTTCTTAAAACATTTCATGGTTGAACATATTTTTTATTTTAGGGAACATTTCATGTGTACTTGAAAGCTTGCTTATTCTGCAAATTTAGGGGTATAGTGTTTTACAAAATGTCAGTTAGGTCAAGGGGGTTGACAATATTGTTAAAAGCTTCTATATCTTTCTTTTCCCTTCCTTCCTTCTTACTTTCCATTATTCCTTCTTTCTTTTTTCATTCATTCATTCATTCATTCATTTATTCTAGTTAGCAATCATTTACCCAGAAAGACATATTAAAATCTCTAACTACAATTTTGGATCTGTTGATATATACCCTTAGTTGTATCCAATGCTACTTTATCTTTGTAAAGAGTGGACTCTTTTTTTTTTTTTTTTGAGATGGAGTCTTGCTCGGTTGCCCAGGCTGGAGTGCAGTGGTGCGATCTCGGCTTACTGCAAGCTCCGCTTCCTGGGTTCATGCCATTCTCCTGCCTCAGCCTCCTGAGTAGTTGGGACTACAGGTGCCCACCACCATGCCTGGCTAATTTTGTTTTTGTATTTTTAGTAGAGACGGGGTTTCAGTGTTAGCCAGGATGGTCTCAATCTCCTGACCTCGTGATCCGCCCGCTTTGGCCTCCCAAAGTGCTGGGATTACAGGCGTGAGCCATTGCGCCTGGCCAACTCTTAATTATTTTGAAGTGACTCTATCTTGGTAATACTTCTTGTGTTGCTAAGTTTTCCTAGCATTAATATAGCCACACCGGATATGTTTAAAATTTGCATGGTACATCTTTTTGGATCATTTCCATTCAGTCTCTCCAAGTCTTTATATTTAAAGTGTATCTCTTGTAGATAGAATATACATTTTTTTTTAACCTGAGGTCTTACTTTTTCTATCCAGTCTAACAATCTCTGCCTATTCATTGAAATATTTAGTCCATTTTCATTTAGTGTACTTCTTGATGACATTCAGTTTAGATCTACCCCGTTTTATTATTTTTCTCCTTGTCCCACTTGTTATTTTAGGTTAATCAATTGTTCTTTGTATTCCATCTTAATACTTCAAATTGCTTTTTTTTTTTACTGTAATTGTTTATGTAACATGTTATGTGGTTCCACTAAAGAATACAATATATATACATTTTATGACAGTCTCCTTAGAGTTACTACTATACCACATCACATGAACTGTAAGAAATTTGCAACAGTATTGGGCAGAAGAGAGTTAAACAACAGGCCTCACTACTATCCCTTGAAAGGCCTGTTTACATGTCCAACCCTTGACTGGTACGTGGAAATTTAACTCTTGGAAGAGTTGCCACCATTAACTGCTTAAGAGTGGTTTACTAGGCCGAGGCGGGCGGATCACGAGGTCAGGAGATCAAGACCTGCCTGGCTAACACAGTGAAATCCCATCTCTACTAAAAATACAAAAACAAAATTAGCTGGGCGTGGTGGTGCATGCCTGTAATCCCAGCTACTTGGGAGGCTGAGGCAGGAGAATGGCGTGAGCCCAGGAGGCAGAGCTTGCAGTGAGCTGAGATTGTGCCAGTGCATTCCAGCCTGGGTGACAGAGCAAGACTCTGTCTCAAAAAAAAAAAAAAAAAAAATTGGTTTACTGTGCCTAAATCATTTGTAGAAGCGACATGGTTTAGGGTGGGCACCCATTTTTCCTCTAGGAATCTGGAATTTGGGTACATGCCATCCAGGGGGTGCCTACATCATTAGCCTCCCATAAAAACTCTGGGCACTGGGCTCTAATGAGCTTCCCTTGTTGGCAGCATTTTACCCATGTTGTCACAGCTCACTGATGGGGAAATGCAATGTTATGTATGATTCCATTAAGAGAGGACTCTTGGAAGCTTGTGCCTGATTTCCCCCAGATTTTGTCCCACTTGATGTTTTCTTTTGCTGATTTTGCTTTGTATTCTTTCATTATAGTAAATCATAGCCACAAGTATAACTATGTACTGAGTCCTGTGAGACCTCGTAGCAAACTATCAAACCTCAGAGCGATCAAGGTCCCAACACAAGTATAAATGTACCCAACCCTCTCTTTTGTGTCTTCTGTATTATTGTTGACATATATTTTACATCTCTATATATTATAACCCCTAGTAAACAACATTTAAAATTTTTCATTATGCAGTCATTTATCTTTAAAAACTTAAAAATAGAAACGGTGTCTTTTATGTTTTATTTACCTACATAAATACAGTTTCTATATTCTCTATTTACTCCTGTAGAAAGTTTCTATATATGTCATTTTTTTCAGATCAAAGAACTTATTTCAGTATGCCTCGTAGTGCAGTTCTACAGACAACAAGTTTACTCAGTTTTTTAAATCTCAAAATGTATTTTTAAAAATTAATTCTTTATTGTTTTTGCTATGTGTGACCACTGAAGTCTGTGTTCTATTAGCCTCGTGGTCAGCTGGTGATTTGCAGATGTTTCCTTTAACATCTGGTATTAAAAACAACAGCCACAACAACAACAAAAACAACTTTCCATGCCTTTGCAGATTGGTTCTGTGTTGGAACATTCCTGGAATGCATAGCCAGGCAGTTTATAACTGTACCTTAGTCTTCACTTCCTGCTTGCATAAGCTGGAAGATCAATCAGAGATGAGAGCTTATGATCTTCTCAGGTCTTCTCTGAGCATGTTGTTAGCCTGGGCATGCATGTGGGTTTCTAGATTCCCTGAAATATGTAGAAGTTTCTTTAAGCCTTTATTTTTCTCAAGTATTTTCTTCTTCTGGCTCTTTCTTCTCAGGTTTTTTGGTCTATTGCTTTCCCTGACTGTTACGGCTCCCCCCAAATGGCAGTGGCTAATTCATTTGCTTTAAATGCTTTCAAAAACTGCCACCTTGGAAGTAATATCTGCCATAGAGAAGCTCCAGTGCAGGTGAAACAAGTGTAAACCCTTGAGTCAGTCCTCTAGGAAACCACCAGACAGATTAAATCACACAGCCACAGTTTAAAAAAAACAAAACAAAACAAGATTTCTATTCCTTCCCCTGGTACTAGTAACCTGCGCAAGGAATGCGAGAGCTGGAGAGTTGGGGATGGCAATAGGGTAGGTTAAAATGCCACAGACTTCTCTTAACAAAATTCAGAAGCTTTTATTTCATGAAGTGCTTTCCTAGTTGTTGTAAATTTTTTATTAGATTTTAGAATTCCACAAAAGTTGATTCCCAAAATGTTGGCTAACTTTATTCAAAGAAACAGAGTTTTGTATATTCCTACATGGTCATATCCCCTGATGTCACTCTTGCTTTCATATTTTTTTAATTGCCTTCATTTTTTTTTTTTTTTTTTTTTTTTTTTTGAGACGGAGTTTGCTCTGTCGTCCAGGCTGGAGTGCAGTGGCGTGATCTCTGCTCACTGCAAGCTCTGACTCCTGGGTTCATGCCATTCTCCTGCCTCAGCCTCTTGAGTAGCTGGGACTACAGGCGCCCGCCATCGCGCCCGGTTAATTTTTTTGTACTTTTAGTAGAGACGGGGCTTCACTGTATTAGCCAGGATGGTCTCGATCTCCTGACCTTGTCATCTGATCACCTCAGCCTCCCAGAGTGCTGGGATTACAGGTGTGAGCCACTGCACCTGGCCTTCTTGCCATCATTTTTGAAGGACATTTTCACAAGGTATAGACGTCAGTTAGTGCTTTTTTTCTCTCAGTATTTCAATAGTGTGCTTTCATTGTATGCTAGAATACACTATTTCTAATGAGAAATTAGCCCTTATTCTTATAATTATTCTCCTGCATATAATATGCCTTTCCGTATTTCTAGTTGCTTGGAAGATTTTCTTTAGCTTTCAGCAATTTGATTATGATTACCTATATTTTCTTTTCTTTTTATGTTTACATATGGGGTTTTGCTGAGCTTCTTGGATCTGTAAGTCAGTATTTTTCATCCACTTTGAAAAACTTTCGATCATTTTTGTCAAATATTTTTATTTCCAGTCCTCCTATTATCTCCTTTTTGGATTCCAAGCACATGTACTTAAGATAAATAGTGTCCCACAGATCAGAGTTACTCCTATTCGTTTAGTTTTCAAAGTTTTTCCTTTCCTGTTTATTTTTCTTATTATATTACTACTATTGATTTTTATTCAAGTTTATTGACTTTTCCTTTTGCTACCTCTAGTATTAAGACCAAACAATAGAATTTTTGCTTCCAATACTATAATTTTTAGTTCTTGAACTTTCATTATGATTCTTTTCAAAACAATTTTCTTTTTTTTTTTTTTTTTTTTTTTTTGAGATGGAGTCTTGTTCTGTTGCCCAGGCCAGAGTGCAGTGGCGCTATCTCGGCTCACTGCAAGCTCCACCTCCCGGGTTCCAGCAATTTTCCTGCCTCAGCCTCCTGAGTAGCTGGGACTACAGGCGCCCGCCACCACGCCCAGCTCATTTTTTGTATTTTTAGTAGAGATGGGGATTCACTGTGTTAGCCAGGGTGGTCTTGATCTTCTGACCTCGTGATCTGCCCGCCTCGACCTCCCAAAGTGCTGGGATTACAGGCTTGAGCTGCCGCGCCCAGCCAAAACAATTTTCATTTATTCTTTGACATTCCTCTCTGGTTCACAGACTTTAATGATCACTTCCTTTAAACCAGTTGCTGAACATATTTATCATTAGCTGTTTGAAAGTTCAAGTCTGCTAATTTCAATATCTAGATGACCTCATGATCTGGGTCTATTAAATGTCTTTTCTTTTTAACATGTACCAACTTTTTTCTGTTTCTTTACACATATCTTCTTGGTGTACACTGAACAATCCAGATGATATATTGTACAGACAATGGATTCTGTTATGTTCCCCTGAAAAGTCATAATTTATCTTCCAGTGTGCAGTTAGATTACTGATTGGCATGCTGAACTTTTGGAAGCTTGGTTTGGCACCTTGCTAAAGAAGGTGTGTTTAGGCTTTCCCTTTATTCATAAGAAAAATTCTTAGTTCTAAGGCACAAAAATACGTGAGAGTGTGGCCTCTCTTTGGTTTCCATGGGAACTCCTATAACCTAGTAGATTTTCCATTCAAAATTCTAACTTTCCTTCAGTGATCATCAGTCAGTGTCCCACTCACCCTCTTCTGACATCCATCTTTTACTTTCTGCTGAGTTTCTTACAGATTTTCCTCCTCATGCACAGTAAAAGAGTCAGCCAAGGGAATGAGGGGACTTTATACACAATATTGCCGGCTTTCATTTTGTGGCTTCCTTCATTTCCTGAATGTATCTTCTCAATTTCCAGCCACCTGCCAAATTCAAACTCTGATATCACACCTCAAACCTGTAACACTGCAACTTTCCACTTGATCTCTAGAATTTGCCCCAGACCCTGTGGAATAGGCAATGCTCAGGAGAAAAGCCATAAAAACATAGATCTTGCCCAGTGAATAATCCTTTTTCAAGGGTCAACTTCCCTCAAATTTCTGATTAATTTTTGTCAGTCTCCAGTGTTTTCAATAGCTCAATTTCTATTTTTGTATTATAACATATTTTGTCCATGCTTCTTTCTTTTCTTTTCTTTTCTTTTTTTTTTTTTTTTGAGATGGAGTCTCGCTCTATTGCCCAGGCTGGAGTGCAGTGGCACGATCTCGGCTCACTGCAAACTCTGCCTCCCAGGTTCATGCCATTCTCCTGCCTCAGCCTCGCCAGTAACTGCGACTACAGGCACCCGCCAACACGCTCGGCTATTTTTTTGTATTTTCAGTAGAGATGGGGTTTCACCATGTTACCCAGGATGGTCTTGATCTCCTGACCTCGTGATCTGCCCCCCTCAGCCTCCCAAAGTGCTGGGATTACAGGCGTGAGCCACCGCAGCCGGCCCATGTTTCTTAATTATTATTTGCAGGAGGGTTAGTTTGAAACAAGCCACTATGACATTACTGAAACTGACAAGTTTAGAACTGGATTCCTTGGAGACCTGGTGGACCCCAGATAGGATCCAAAGAAGTTGAGAAGTTAGGTTGGTGGGGTCTCATTGTTGCAGGACTTTTCCTTAGTTCAGCTAAAAACGAGGTTCTTTGTCCTACGGCCATGAAAATTCAGGCTCACAATTTAAATGGTGAGTAAGACAGTGTTTTATTGGGTAAAAAAGAAGAAAAGGGGGAAACAAGGACTCTTGCAAGGCCAGAGTACGTCTGCTAGAGTGCTTCCTGCCGGCAGCTTAAATCCCAGTTTCCACACAGGAAGAGGAGGGGCCAGGCTCCTCCCTGCTACAAACCCAGTGAACTTCTCAAGGCTCCACCTCAGTGGGTAGGCTGGTTGGAGTTTCTCCAGGGACCCCCTCCCACCTGGCTGTCTCATCATCTTCCTCCCTACTTAGAAAGAGATGATCTCCTTTTAATGTTTTATTTTATTCATCATTGTTGTTACTTATAAGATTTTATTTGGAAAATAAAATCTGTTAAGAGTAATTTGGAAAATCACTGCAGCAGACCATTTATGCAGCAGATTTTGAATAAAATCATGACATGTGCTACACCAGACTTTTAGATTTTGATTTCAGTTAATGACTAATGTTAGGGATTATGGTAAAATTTTTAATAACCCAAAGCTATTCTTATATGTTCAGGCTTCTTCATTCACACTTCTGTGATACTGAAACAAATAGCATTTCCAGACAGAAAAAAAACCTTTTATTTCAACATTTTATGGAGTGTGTAACTTATATTTAGGCTGTTGGCCAACATAGGAACAAAAATTTTGATTGAAATTGTCAAATAGAGTCCTCTCATTCCAGATTTCTGGTAATAGGAATAATTGAAGTATTTTGACACTCCTGAAGGTGAGAATACAACAAAGGGAAAAATTACAATGAAGTCACTATAGAATAAGGCCAATACATATTTTATTATATAGTTAACTTAGTTATGTAAGATAACAGTGAAAATATTATATAGGGGTGGGCGCGGTGGCTCATGCCGGTAATCCCAGCGCTTTGGGAGGCCCAGGTGGGCGGATCACGGTCAGGAGATGGAGACAAACCTGGCCAACATAGTAAAACCCCGTCTCTACTAAAAATACAAAAAATTAGCCGGGCGTGGTGGTGGGTGCCTGTAGTCCCAGCTATTCGGGAGACTGAGGCAGGAGAATGGCGTGAACCCGGGAGGCAGACCTTGCAGTGAGCCAAGATCGCACCACTGCACTCCAGCCTGGGTGACAGAGCGAGACTCCATCTCAAAAAAAAGAAGAAAAGAAAAAGAAAAAAATGTTTTATATAGAAAGTTTCGTTATTTAAATGTAAAGAGTAGCACATATCTAATTACTTAACTATTGTTTCTGTTTGAAAATTTTATCATCCAGCATAATGTTCTTAATTGCTTTTGGAATGCACCATTCCAATACCTTTCATCAAGACAGAGTTTTTATCAATTTTATTTCTAAATAAATGGGATTTAAATTTTTCAGTAATCATAATAAATAGCATGTTATATTTTCAATTCGAATGTTAATTTTATAACACTTGTTGGAGTGGAAGGAATTGTGTTTTTTTGTTCAATGTTACATTTTACCAAAAGGAAAAATATGAAGTGGACACGATTAGCCATTATTAGACACAAGTTTGTCTTACTTTTTTTTTTTTTTTTTTTTTTGAGAAGGAGTCTTGCTCTGTTACCCAGGCTCGAGTGCAATGGTGCGATCTCAGCTCATTGCAACCTCAGCTTCCCGGGTTCAAGCAATTCTCCTGTCTCAGCCTCCCAAGTAGCTGGGATTACAGGTGCGTGCCACCCATCCCAGCTAATTTTTGTATTTTTTAGTAGAGACGGTGTTTCACCATGTTGGTCAGGCTGGTCTCAAACTCCTGACCTCAGGTGATCCATCTGCCTTGGCCTCTTAAAGTGCTGGGATTACAGGCATGAGCCACTGCACCTAGCCCTTGTCTTACCTTTTTTAGAATGTTAAGAAATACCCTTAACATTTGTTTCACTAAGTTGCTGCAAAAATCTCTACTAGTGGTACAACTTTTCAGGTGAAGATTTTTGTTTGTTTTATATTGAAAACAGCCTGCAAAGGGTACTATATGATTACTTATAATTTTATGAGTCAGCTTATCTATTTTTAAGCTAATGTGAATAAAAGATGAGTTAGAAAAACAAGCCAAGAGGTAAGATCTCAGAAGGAAATCTTGTAAAGTTAAGGTTTTACTTAGATAGAAGGTCACAAGAGATTATGTTATGCCTGGACTGAGAAGAAAATTAAGGATAAACACATAGAAAAGGGAGAAGGAAAGGGATGATGAAAAAATGGGGATGAGTTAGAAAAAAGGCAGAAGATATCCTCATTCTGACATTAAATATAAGCACTTTTTACTCAACTAAATATACAGAGAGATCATTTATTCTCCTCTTTCTATTTATAGATAATTTTAATTAGACCAGGCAGCTTATATGAATTTTCTCACGTTGGAAGGCTAGATACAATAAGAACAAGGACCAGGTGATCAGACTCTATCTGCACTCATTTCGGTTCAATTCAATGTATTGCACAGTAAGTCAACTTGATGCTCTTTAATAACCCTATTTTATAAAAATTCAATTTACTCAACTATTAACTGCAAATTTTTTGTTATGGAGAATACATTGCAATTGTCCTAATGAAGCTGAACAAAAAAATCTCAACCTCATTGATGTAATGAGGTGAATGTAATAATCAAGAATATTAAATAGTTTGAAACACACTAACAGAAACTTGCTAAATAAAGAGTAAAAATGGGCTGGGCGCAGTGGTTCATGCCTGTAATCCCAACACTTCGGGAGTCCAAGGCGGGCGGATCAAGAGATGGAGACCATCCTGGTCAACATGGTGAAAACCTATCTCTACTACAAATACAAAAATTAGCTGGGTGTGGTGTCACGTGCCTGTAGTCCCAGCTACTTGGGAGGCTGAGACAGGAGAATCACTTGAACCCGGGAGGTAGAGGTTGCAGTGAGCCAAGATCATGCCACTGCACTCCAACTTGGGATACAGAGCAAGATCCTATCTCAAAAATAAATAAATAAATAGCAAAAATGTTGAATATTTGTATGAAAATCTTCCAGTTTCCCTTTGAATTATCTTGTCTTCAAAGAGATAGTCTTTCCCCACTTCATTTTGTTTTTGGTAATTACTTATTCTGCATTTTTAAAACAAGAATTATGCTTATATGATAATACATCAACAAGACCAATGGATGTACATCCATTTATAATTCTATAAATATATACCTACACACGTATATTTTTCTATCTTTAATTGTGTAACCATTTTCCTTAAGGGATTCATAATAGTGCAGAATTTCTCAGAGTATACACCTAGATTAAAAGACAAACCACACATTTCATAGACTCTAAGACAGTCTCATAATAATAACAATCTTGAATGTTGCTTTAGAAACTTCTGCCAGATCTCAGGTCTGGAACTTGTTATACATAAGGGCATGATAAATAGCAAAAAATAAACAAGTGAGCTGAATTTTTAACCAAGGCAAGGAACAAAAACTGCCAACACACTGTCAGACCAAATAGCCCTGAAAGGCTCGTCTATGCCTAACTACCATTTAAGGGAAAGAAGGCAGAGGGAGAGAATAGAATAAAAGAATCTTTGGATTAGTTGCAAACATTAGCATTTTTGGATAGTTTAGCTTTGGTGGTGATGTGATCAAAAAATCAAAAAGTTTGATTTTAAATTCTGCAAACAAATAGTCTTTTATTTTAGAACATAGTGCTTATTTTACAGGGCATTCTTGGTTTATCTTTTATTTGAACCAATTTTTATCTCATAAACATCAATAACAAAAGAGATGTTTGTAAGTACAGCAGTGAAAGATAGATAGATAGTTTGAGAGTGGGTGACAGAATTATTTAGGGAGGGAGCTGTCTTTTCCTGAGCACGCGTACTATGAGCCGGATTTAGTCAGAAAAAGATAGATCTTAGGCATTTTATGGAGCTGTCTTAGGACTGATATACAAAAACTAAATTTCTCTTCTCTAACCTTAGTAGTAACATTAGAATACATTGGGGAGTTTCTTAAGGTTGCTCATAAAGAGAATGACATAGCTTGGGAACCTGAAAATGATTGGAATCAATGAGGAGCACAGGTAAGGAAAAGGTATGTGAATGGCCCAGAGGAATTGAACACAGATGTCCAATTTTTTTTTTCTTTTTTGAGATGGAGTTTCACTCTTGTTGCCCAGGCTGGAGTGCAATGGCACGATCTTGGCTCACCACAACCTCCGCCTCCCAGGTTCAAGTGATTCTCCTGCCTCAGCCTCCCAAGTAGCTGGGATTTACAGGCATGCACCACCATGCCCAGCTAATTTTGTACTTTTTTAGTAGAGATGGGGTTTCTCCATGTTGGTCAGGCTGGTATTGAACTCCAAAACTCAGGTGATCCACTCATCTTAGCTCCCCAAAGTTCTTGGAATTACAGGCATGAGCCACCGTGCCCAACCCAGATGTCCCATTTTTAATGTAATTACAGTAGACAGTCATGATATTCTGTGCTTTGGGCACTATATCATAGGCTTCTGCATCTATTCCTAATTTTTTTTTTTTAGTAAAATTCTCCTGCACAACTAAAGAGCTACAACATCGTGCCTATGGTCAACAATACTGTATTGCACACCTAAAAATCTGTTTAAAAGGGAGATTTTATGTTGTGTTTCTACCACAAAAAGTATCATTGTGTAAATGTGATTTGAGAAATATAAGAAAAAAGAATATTATATGATTGGGTCCACATGGCACAGATAAAAGGAAAGGCTGCTAAGACGATTCCAGGCAAAGCAAGGAATGAAACCCATAACTAGAAGATATGCAGGAATCACCTGGTGAGACTGAGGATAGTATATCCCACTATTCGTAGAAGGAAGTTTTGAGTTCTCCCTTTTAAAAATGAATAATGGGACACAATAACCCCAAAAGACTGGAGGACTTTAGGGAAGCTGAAAATGTTATATTTTGTCATGTTTAATTTAAATATCAAAATTTCTGTGAGAATACCATTGTTCTGAATTCAGATGTCATGTTAAAGTTAATATTGAATTCATAAAAAACACATAGGTTTAAAAGCTATATACCAATGAAGACAATGCAGATTCTTAGCATATGAAATACTATTTAGCTAACCTTAAATAGTGACTAGTGTGCTTCCTCTTGCTACCCCTATCTTCTGACTTACTTTATCTTAATAAGTTAGGTTTGGGGATTTTGTGTACACTCTTTCCCCAAACCTGATAATAATAAGATAAATTTCTAGGTCTGTCAATGGGGGAATCTTGTACAACTTTATCCTTTGATAAGAGAAACATGTATTTCAACATTTAGTAAAATACCAATTCTACCAAGTTATTTATTAGTTCAGATCACTTTCTGGGTAAGCGTTATAGTGTTTTTTAGTTTTTTAAAATTCCTTTATTATGGACACATTTTCTTTTTAAAAATAATATTTAAAAAAGCATACAGTTGGCTGGGTGCACTGGCGCATGCCTGTAATCCCAGCACTTTGGGAGGCCGAGGTAGGTGGATTACCTGAGGTCAGGAGTTCACGACCAATCTAACATGGTGAAATCCCATCTCTACTAAATACAAAAAAAAAAAAAAAAAAAAAAGAAAAAAATAATTAGCCGGGTGTTGGTGGTGCATGCCTGTAATCTGAGCTACTTGGGAGGCTGAGACAGGAGAATCGCTTGTACCTGGGAGGCAGAAGTTGCAGTGAGCCAAGATCATGCCATTGCACTGCAACCTGGGCAACAAGAGTAAAACTACATCTCAAAAAAAAAAAAAAAAAAGCATACAGTTACTATTTTTAAAGAATTACCAAATTGTTAAAAAAATTAAGTTAGGTTTGGGGATTTTGTGTACATTCTTTCCCCTATTTTTAGATTTCTACTGCTTTACTATACCACACATTTTAGATGCTTAATAAAGTACACAGCAGCTGGGCGCGGTGGCTCATGCCTGTAATCCCAGCACTTTGGGAGGCCGAGGCTGGCAGATCATGAGGTCAGGAGTTCAAGACCAACCTGGCCAACATAGTGAAACCCCATCTCCACTAAAAATGCAAAAATTAGCCAGGCATGGTGGCACACGCTTGTAATCCCAGCTACTCGGGAGGCTGAGGCAGGAGAATCGCTTGAAACTGGGAGGTGGAGTTTGCAGTGAGCCAAGATCGTGCCACTGCACTCCAGCCTGGGCAACAGAGTGAGATTCGGTCTCAAAAATAATAATAATAATAAAGTACACAGCAACACATTTGCCAATGCAAAGTTGCATGGGGGAGGCACACCAAAAATTTTATTTGGGAAAAACTAGAAAAAGGTTTCAACCTTCCCTTCCAAATCTTCTGGAACACCACTTTGCTAACAATACTCTTTATTCATTCTTGCTGCCTTCAACCAATTTCAAACCCTCATTTAATAAATGTTCTATCCCATGTTTCAGAATATCCATATGTATTAGTCCATTCTCACGCTGCTATAAAGGACTGCCCAAGACTGAGTAATTTATAAAGGAAAGAGGTTTAATTGACTCACAGTTCCACATGGCTGGGGAGGCCTCAGGAAACTTACAATCATGGTGGAAGGGAAAGTAAACATGTCCTTCCTTACATGGTGGCAGGACAGAAAAGTGCCGAGCAAAATGAGGAAAAGCCCGGCAGTGTGCGGTGGCTCACTCCTGTAATCCCAGCACTTTGGGAGGCTGAGGTAGGCGAATCACGAGGTCAGGAGTTCGAGACCAACCTGGCCAACATGGTGAAACCCCATCTCTACTAAAAATACAAAAAAAATTAGCTGGGCATGGTAGCGGGCACCTGTAATCCTAGCTACTAGGGAGGCTGAGGCAGGAGAATCGCTTGAACCTGAGAGGCCGAAGTTGCAGTGAGCCAAAATCGCGCCACTGCACTCCAGCCTGGGTGACAGTGCAAGACTCCGTCTCAAAAAAAAGAGGAAAAGCCCCTTACAAAACCATCAGATCTCGTGAGAATTCACTCACTCTCACGAGAACAGCATGGAAGTAACTGCCCCATGATTCAATTACCTCCCACCAGGTCCTTCCCATGGCATGGGGATTATGGGAACTAAAATTCAAGATGAGATTTGGGTGGGGACACAGCCAAACCATATCACCGTATATCCAGTTGATTTTAAAATATAATTCTAAGAAAATATTTCTAACTATGCCCCTTACTTTTACTTATTTGTTTAGTTTCTAAATCTAATAAAAATGCATCAAATTTTTGGGCCAAGGATGCTATGTTATATAATGAATGAATTTAACAAATTATAAAGCACTTCAAAACAGGAGCTGTTTATATCTCGAGACATTTCCTTTGGAGTTTCTCGTTACTGGTTGCAGAGACAAAACCAGAGAAGTTTTTTGAAGTTATACTCTAGCAAGATTTTACAGATCTGTATTCATATCTATTTTCTGAGAGAATTATACCTATATTATGGGGACAAGTAGAAAAGACACAGAAACATAAATAAATGGAGGCTAGAATATTCTAAGATAATATGTTTTTATAAACGTGTTTAGCTCCTCTGGCTGTTTTGCTTCAAGTCACTCACAATAATATATATAGTTAATTTTCATAATCAAAATCATACATATTTATTGTTAATTCTTATCATCAGGAACTACATATTGTGCTACTTGTTGGAGAAATTTATGAAGCAGGACACAATGGGAATGATTTCAGGACAATGTTCTAGAGTGAGATGAGAGGTAGCTTGCGATATAAGTGGGTGGGTTGGCTCTGGTGGAGCAGGAATGCTTCTGTAATTTCAATGTTAAACCCTAATCACGAGTAATTTCACATCTATGAGTACTATTAAAATGCCCATCACTAATCAGCTTCTAAGTCCTTCAGGAATCTAAGTGCTAATGTTTTCGAATTCAGGTCCAAGTACTACATATCTGTCAAGACGGATATTTGCCACCAAAAAAATAATTGGGGAATCTTACTTTTAAATAATATGATTGTTGGCCGGGCGCAGTGGCTCATGCCTGTAATCCCAGCATTTTGGGAGGCTGAGGTGGGCGGATCACGAGGTCAGGAGATTGAGACCATCCTGGCTAACATGGAGAAACCCCGTCTCTACTAAAAATAAAAAAAATTAGCCGGGGTTGGTGGCGGGCGCCTGTAGTCCCAGCTACTCAGGAGGCCGAGGCAGGAGAATGGCGTGAACCAGAGAGGCAGAGCTTTCGGAGAGCCGAGATCGTGCCACTGTACTCCAGCCTGGGCGACAGAGCAAGACTCCGTCTCAAAAATAAATAAATAAATAAATAAATAAATAAATAAATAAATAAATAAATAAAATGATTGTTATTTAAAAAACTGACTACCTGGAAAACCGTGTATGTTTTCAGAAGAATATCATGTAAATAGGCCGGGCGCAGTGGCTTACGCCTGCAATCCCAGCACTTTGGGAGCCCAAGGTGGGCGGATCGCGAGGCCAGGAGATCAAAACCACCCTGGCTAACACGGTGGAACCTCGTCTCTACTAAAAATACAAAAAATTAGCCGGGCGTGGTGGCGGGCGCCTGTAGTCCCAGCAACTTGGGAGGCTGAGGCAGGAGAATGGCGTGAACCCAGGAGGCAGAGCTTGCAGTGAGCCAAGATTGCGCCACTGCACTCCAGCCTGGGTGACAGAGCGAGATGCCGTCTCAAAAATAATAATAATAATAATATCATGTAAATATTACATTTTGAATTTTGTGTTTAGTGAATCCAAACCAGTTTTGTTCCTGTCCATAACACTTTATGTTATGAGGATGCACTGAAATAAGCATTTCATGTGTCACTGGTGGGTGATGAAATTGGTACAACTTTATGAAAAGAAATTTGGTGTTATCATGTCAACAGCACTAATATGTACATGCCCTTTGATACCAATATGCTTGTTCTCAGAAACCAATCTAAGGCCAAAAGAATTTAAAATACAGGGAGGGAAATATGTGTTGTATAAAATGTTTATTGCAGTAATGCTTTCAACAGGAAATATAAGTGATAATCAAAATGTCCAGTAATATATTAATGTTTTAATATTAATCATTTGCAAAATGAAATATTACACAGCCATTCAAAAGTATTTTCCTTATGGCTATGTAAGAATATCAAAATACTGGCCAGGCACGGTGGCTCACGCCTGTAATCCTAGCATTTTGGGAGGAGGAGGTGGGAGAATCACGAGGTCAGGAGTTCGAGACCAGCCTGGCCAACATGGTGAAACCCTCATCTCTACTTAAAAAATGCAAAAAATTAGCTGGGCATGGTGGCAGGCGCCTGTAATTCTGGCTACTTAGGAGGCTGAGGCAGGAGAATTGCTCGAACCTGGGAGGCGGAGGTTGCAGTGAGCCAAGATTGTCCCACTGCACTCCAGCCTGGGCGACAGTGTAAGACTCCATCTCAAAAAAAAAAAGAATATCAAAATACTTTGTTAGAATTTTAAGAAATTATAACAAGTAGGCATATAATTAAAGAATTTTAAGAAATTATAACAAGTAGGCATATAATTAAACATGCATAAAAATATAGAAAGAATGGCTTATAAAATGCACCTGGATGCACAAGGACATATGAAATGCATGTTACAAACCCATTGCCATTTGTTTATCAAATGCTCTGTGAGGTATCTTTTTTTTAAAGGGGCTTTAAAATCACATACCTATAGGTGTATAATATTTGCCTTAAAGCCATTAAATTATCTTAGCTAAGATATAACGGAAGGTCGTGCTGTTAACAAAAGGAGAGACTTAAAAGTAATACTACTTGTGTATTTGATTTGCCCATTAGTAATTCCCAATTTAAGGCAGACAAGCAGGAGTTTCTTTTCTATTCCCTACTGAAGACTTCTTTGTTTCTGAGTAGGACTTATTTGCTGTCTAGTCATGTGGCAACAGATTTCACATTCTTGCCATCTCCATGATGCAGTCCCTAGCTATGAGATTAAATAGCTTTTCTTGGGTTCATGTTGACTACTTTTTTTAAAATCTGAAATTTCTCTTTCAAATGATGGTTGGATTCTGCCATTAGGCTCTATAAAGGCAATGAGCACGGAGTTTCTCAGAAATTGAGTGCTCATTCTTCATAGGCTCCCTTTCCCTCTTTTAAAATTTTTTTAATTAATTAATTTATTTATTTATTTATTTTTGAGACAAAGTCTCGCTCTGTTGCCGGGCTAGGGTGCAATGGCATGATCTCGGCTCACTGCAGCCTCCACCTCCCGGGTTCAGGCGATTCTCCTGCCTCAGCCTCCTGAGTAGCTGGGATTGCAGGTGCGTGCCAGCACCCTAGGCTAATTTTTGTATTATTAGTAGAGATGGGGTTTTACCATATTGGCCAGGCTTGTCTTGAACTCCTGACCTCATGATCCATCCACTTCGGCCTCCCAAAGTGTTGGGATTACTGGTGTGAGCCACTGTGCTTGGTCCCTTTCCCTCCTTTTAAGGGTCATTAACTTTTGGACTTTAAGCAACCAGACTAGTTCAAAGAGAAAAAGAAAAAGAAACTAAAACAAATAAACCAAAAAAAAAATTATGTAATTCTCTTTTCACCAGTTAACTTTGCAAGTGGTTATTACCTATTACAGATTTTACTCTTATCCCAACCAAGTAATAGAGAACAATGAATCTATTTGTTTGACAGCTGACATAATTTAAGAGATGGAATCTTTGCAATATTTCCTAAGGTATCCTTCTTCTCTTGCCCCATTAAGGGTCCATTTTTTCTAATTGCCAATGAATAAGGAGGCCAAAGTAATGGGGGTTTTATTGCATACATATAGTTATTTAAGTCCTATTTTCTATCCACTATATTTCAATTACCATCATTGCTACCTCATTGCAAGTTACCATACTGGATGCCATAAGAATTGCTAAGTCTTGCCCTAGTGTGCTTTGAGCACGACGGAAAAAATGCAATTGAGGCAACAGTCACATTTTCTAGAGGGTGCTGGGATACTGATGTTTATCCATTAGTCTGGATGGGTCCTTACAGCTCTTCAATATAGTAACATTTCAAATATTATATATCAATGATATGAAGTGATGACAAAGTCAAGCATTAAGCACTCTAAAGCCATATTAAAAATTCCTTCACTGGGTGGGGCGTAGTTTGTGGCTCTGCTTTGCTTTACAGACGGATTCTTCAGGAGTTTAGAAGCCAATACAAATTTAAAACTCAAGAAGTTCAATT
The DNA here is from genome assembly GCF_029281585.2 of Gorilla gorilla gorilla. Taxonomy (NCBI): domain Eukaryota; kingdom Metazoa; phylum Chordata; class Mammalia; order Primates; family Hominidae; genus Gorilla; species Gorilla gorilla. The sequence continues at coordinate 107,771,363 of NC_073230.2, read as the reverse complement.
ATACAGTGAAAGGAAAAGTTAAAAATTGCCAAATAACCAATAAAATGTGGGAAAACATCTGTTTTGAACTACTAATAATGGTTATATTAACACCAGTAAATAAACAGTAAAAGAAGCATCCTGTGTTTATTCTTTGCCTCAAGAACTTAATTTCTTAGGTTCTTAATTAGCTTAGGAAATGAGTGAAAAATATTTTCTTGGATAAATGTACTTGAATATTCTCTACCAATATGTACTGTTATACTGACGATCCTTTGAGAAAATAAGATTTTTGAATTGTATAAGATTTGAAATTTTATAAATTATGAGAATATATTGCCTCCACAGAGATGTTAACTGCTAAAAAGTATACTGTTCTCATCAATGACTATCTGCTCTTTTCACTTAGTATCTGTTGTTATGATTAAATAAATACCACCTTAAAAAAAACTAAAACTCTATATTCCGATTATGTACAATTTGCACATGCAAATAAATTGCATTCAGAATAAGATTTATAAAGTTAAACATTTTATTAACTTCTCCATCTTCGTTACATTTCAATAATTGATATGTCATAATTTTTATAATTTTATGTAGATGCAAATTCTTTGTCTTCTTCTTCTTCTTTTTTTTTTTTTTTGAAGCATAGTCTCGGCAAGCTCCGCCTCCCAGGTTCACGCCATTCTCCTGCCTCAGCCTCCCAAGTAGCTGGGACTACAGGCGCCTGTCACCACGCTTGGCTAATTTTTTGTATTTTTAGTAGAGACGGGGTTTCACTGTATTAGCCAAGATAGTCTCGATCTCCTGACCTCGTGATCTGCCCACCTGGGCCTCCCAAAGTGCTGGGATTACAGGCGTGAGCCACCACGCTCAGCCGGGTCTTGTGTGTCTTTCTTACCACTTATTCAAGACAATTCAAAAGTTTGGTGGAAGGATGTATATTCAAGAAAGATAGTTGCTGAATTATTTTAATGTTTTTAATCGGTGAAAAAAAATTCAGTTCTGTGTTAAATGTTGTATTTGTAAAGGGGCAAAACCAGAGTTGTTAAATTGACTGGAAGTTCACGATTTTCTTTCTTTCTTTTTTTTTTGACAGAGTCTCGCTCTGTCACTCAGGCTGGAGTGCAGTGGCGCGATCTCGGCTCACTGCAAACTCCGCCTCCCGGGTTCACACCATTCTCCTGCCTCAGCCTCCCGAGTAGCTGGGACTACAGACTCCCGCCACCACGCCCAGCTAATTTTTTGTATTTTTAGTAGTGACGGGGTTTCACCATGTTAGCCAGGATGGTCTCTATCTCCTGACCTCGTGATCCACTCGCCTCGGCCTCCCAAAGTTCTGGGATTACAGGCGTGAGCCACTGCGCCTGGCCGAAGTCCACAATTTTCTTACCTTGAGTGTGGAATCAAAACCTTGCTTAGAGTCTAAATAACTCTAGCTATTGGCACAATAACAAATTGAAACTCATTTTTAAAACCACTTGACATCTGAACTTTAAATAACCTATATTATCTGTATATGATCGCTTTTCTTGTTTAAAGCATTATGTTGAAAAATGTATCTGCATAAAAATACCAATTTTGGTTATGAAAAGCAATTATTATTGATATATTGTTATCAATGACATCTAAATAGTCACCTGCCTGATATGTCCTCCACTTTGTGCATATCACTTCTGCTTTAGGGAACATACCCATTTATTAGTATTTAATTCATGAGTTTTACAATCAATTCCAATGAACTTGTACAACACAGATAACGCTTATGTAGTACTTGCTTACGTTGAAATATTTTATGAGATGCCTTGAGTATTTTTTTCTTTTTCTTTTTTTTTTCTTTTTTTTTTTTTTTGAGACGGAGTCTCGCTCTGTCACCCAGGCTGGAGTGCAGTGGTGCGATCTCGGCTCACTGCAAGCTCTGCCTCCCAGGTTCACCCCATTCTCTTGCCTCAGCCTCCCAAGTAGCTGGGACTACAGGTGTCCACCACCATGCCCGGCTAGTTTTTTTGTATTTTTAGTAGAGACAGGGTTTCACCATGTTAGCCAGGATGGTCTCGATCTTCTGACCTCATGATCAGCCCGCCTTGGTCTCCGAAAGTGCTGGGATAACAGGCACGAGCCACCGCGTCAGGCCTAGTGTTTCTTTATTGTAAAGATTTGTTTATTTCACAGTTTTAGACATAATCTTAAAGTTTATCTATTCCATGGGTTTACAACTTTGGTGCTATGCAGTAGAGTATGTCTAGCAGTATTCCTGACCACTAGCCACTAAAGCCAAAAGCAGCTCTCTAGTGTGACAGCCAAAAGTGTCTCCAGAAGTTCCCAAATGGTCACTTGTAGATAAAACAGCCCTTGTTGAGAAACACTGATATATTCCAATTAACCGAAGGATGCTTAAAACTCTATTTGTTCATACTGATTATTCAGAACCATTATGCAGAGTCACTTATTCTTCTGTGTGAAAAAATATTTCATGGGACAGTCAAATTAGAAAAACTGATGAGTAAAGTTTTATTTAGTTTACCATTTTTCAATCTCTAAATAGTACATCTGGTGAATATTTGCATTAGTTTTGAGAGAATTTATAGAGATACAGATATTCTAATTTCAAAATACATTAGTTGATGTTTGGATACTGGGATTGAAAAGATCTATATAAGCACCTTGTAATAATTTATACATTAAATTAGTCATCAAAATGATTATGTGACTATTGCCAAAATAATTCTCTTAAATAGTTGTTTCTCTCAAAATATTTATAAAAGTTTGATTAAAATCTTTAGGTTTTATTTTAAATATTTTTTCTGCTTTAAGTGCTCACAAATAAGCAATTAATCCCCCTCCTTCTTTCCACATTAACACATTATGAGGAATTATTCAGAGGGATTAACATTGCATTGGCCACAGTAGTAAAATAAATACGACCATTCAACCAATGAATGAAAATACAAACATGGAGTTTTAGTGAAAACTTCCTTTGCTCATTCCTAGAAAGTCTGATTCCTGAGAAAGAGGCTATGGAAGGAAAAGGATTATATCAAAAGCATTTACATGGGTTCCTAGAAACCTAGGCAAGATTGATTTTGGTTAAGAAAACATTCTTTCTACAGAATGTTGGGTGATTCAGAGGGTAGGACAGGTGAAAATAGGATCTGCCAGTAGTAATATAAAAAATCCTGGATATAATTTGCTGTTTCTCTTTCTCATGAAAATAAGTCCAATCACTGATCTTCTCCTCATCAGTGCCACGATTATGTTAACCACACTCCTGAGAGAGGTCGAGGGTGAAATGCTGAGAGTGGGAAATGGAAACTGTGTTACCCTCAATCTTTCCTCCACTTGACCTTAAAGCCCCTCCCTCTCTGAAGCAAAGAAAGTCAGATATGTCCAGTGGGATGGCTTTAATGAGTATCCAATTCATTTGGATCCTCTTCTGTGAGAAAAATGGAAAAGAAACAATAAACCCAATAAGCAGATTTCCCATCAAGCATGATTCATCAGAAAAAAAAGAGGAACAAACCTTTGAAGGTAATGGCAACAAGGAAGAGCATGGCCCAGGTGGGGCAGTGTGGAAGATCAGGAAGCAATGCAGCAAAGGGTGCTGCCCATGGGGAGGGGGTTAACTCTGACAGAGGCAGAACCAGGGTTCCCCAGTGGGAGGCAGTCTTGGGGCTGAGTCAAAACTGTGGATAAACAACATCAACAGGTTTGATGCAGAAAGGCCATCACTGGAGCAGAGATAGCAGAGAATGGTGCTAACTCGGGATTCCAGAGTTGAAACACACTGGGTTAAAAGCACCATTTATTCAACAGTTAGAGTATGCAAAGTGAGAAAAAAAATTCAAGGAGTTAGAGGGTCATTGTTTGGGCAGTGAAAATGCCTGACAGACAACAACAGATGCTGGAGAGGTTGTGGAGAAATAGGAACACTTTTACATGGTTGGTGGGAGTGTGAGTTAGTTCAACCGTTGTGGAAGACAGTGTGGCAATTCCTCAAGGATCTAGAACTAGAAATACTATTTGACCCAGCAATCCCATTACTGGGCATATACCCAAAGGATTATAAATCATTCTACAATAAAGACACATGCACACATATGTTTACTGTGGCATTATTCACAATAGCAAAGACTTGGAACCAACCCAAATGTCCATCAATGATAGACTGGATTAAGAAAATATGGCACATATACACCATGGAATAGTATGCAGCCATAAAAAAAGGATGAGTTCATGTCCTTTGCAGGGACATGGATGAAGCTGGAAACCATCATTCTCAGCGAACTATCAAAAGATCAGAAAACCAAACACCACATGTTCTCACTTATAAGTGGGAGTTGAACAATAAGAACACATGGATACAGGGAGGGGAACATCACAACGGGGCCTGTGGGGCATGGGGAGCTAGGGAAGGGTTAACATTAGGAGAAATACCTAATGTAGGTGACGGGTTGATGGGTGCAGCAAACTACCATGGCACATATACAGCTATGTAACAAAACTGCACGTTCTGCATATGTAACCCAGAACTTAAAGTATAATTTTAAAAAAAGAAAAGAAAATGCCTGATGATATGCAACACAATGATGCTCATATGAGGAGATGGGCTTTTCACCTGCAGATTGCATGAATCCTGTTACTGTATCAGGGGAACGTATAGAGTAGCAAGTGAAAGATGGGAGGAGGACCAGACCTGACAGTTGATTTAGAAGGGAACTTTGTGACTATTCATACAACTTGAAAAGACATAAAGGTTTGGATTTTGATGTCTCATTGAGATGCCTGGTTAAGAATGATGCTCTTATACCCAATACATTTTGTATAATAAATTTCCTGATTACCATGATTCTGTGGAAAAAGGTTTTTTTTTTTTTTTTTTTTGAGACAGCGTTCTCGCTCTGTTGCTCAGGCTGGAATGCAGTGGCGCAATCTCGGTTCACTGCAAGCTCCGCCTCCTGGGTTCACACCATTCTCCTGCCTCAGCCTCCCGAGTAGCTGGGACTACAGGCGCCTGCCACCACGCCTGGCTAATTTTTTTTTTTTTTTTTTTTTTGTATTTTCAGTAGAGACAGGGTTTCACAGTGTTAGCCAGGATGGTCTCGATCTCCTGACCTCGTGATCCACCCACCTCGGCCTCCCAAAGTGCTGGGATTACAGGCATGAGCCACCACACCCAGCCGGAAAAAGCATTTCATAGTTATTTTCATAAATCATTGGGAACATGCAAACCCATTTATATTAAATCTAGGATTCATGAGACTACAAAGGGAAGAAAAAAAATTAAAACCTTAATGTTCAACTATGCTATAGACAAAGCATATTTTAGAACTTTGAGTCCTATACCTTGGGGTGTAGTTTAAATACAAGCTCCAGCCATGTGAGGAACCAGATATAGAGAGGGAGTTGGAAGCAGCAGAAAGGCGACCTAGGAACACATTTTCTCATCCTGAGGTGGCGGGTTGCCTGCCATTCACATGTGCAGCAGATGGCATAAAGGCAGTGAGGGTGGGAGTGGCTGGCACCTCGCAGACTGCCAGGCTCCGTCTGGGCTCTTGATAAATATTAATTAAATGAATTGAATTCGTTGAAGAGCACTGTCCATGCTGCCAATTATATCAACCAGTCTTTGTTTTATGTACTGTCCTCATGTCAGCATGACAGGGTAACTCTGATCTGTCTTTATAAAGACTGAGTGAGATACACAGATAAGCGAACAGAGATGAAACTCAAAGACATAGCTGTTGTATAGATCCTTCTTTATAAACATATTGTTAAAATCATATCCTAGTAATATTTTGATTCACAATTCATCTGGAAATAAAGCTATTATTTATTTATTTATTTATTTACTTATTTATTTATTTTGAGACAGACCTCTCGCTCTGTCACCCAGGCTGGAGCGCAGTGGCACAATCTCCGTTCACTGCAACCTCCGCCTCCCAGGTTCAAGCGATTCTTCTGCCTCGGCCTCTCGAGTAGCTGAGATTACAAGCGCGTGCCACTACCGCCCAGCTAATTTTTTTGTATTTTTAGTAGAGATGGGGTTTCACCATATTGGCCAGACTGGTCTTGAGCTACTGACCTCGCGATACACCCGCCTTGGCCTCCCAAAATGCTAGGATTACAGGTTTGAGCCACTGCATCCGGCCAAAGCTATAATTCTTTAGCAAAATCAATCTCTGTGTTACAGAGACTGGGAGAGCTTCAGATTTTTCTATTGCTTGGTGTGGGGATATGGCAGACAAGGAGAAAGGAAGCAGCCCAGATTTTGTTCATGAACGGCTCTTATATTTCTGAGTTTCACAATCCATGTAATCTAAAAGTTGTGAAAGTGTTACCTGAGCCCCTGAAGTGAAAACCATTGAGAGGGACCTGTGTGCCTCTCTTCAGGAAAGAGAAGGTTATATTGCTGCAGCCTAGATGAAATGAGGGTCATCTTGAAATTAGCCATCCCCTGGAGGGATGAGGGTTGAGAAGCCATAAAGAAATCTCCATGTTCAAAAACATCCCTAAATTAAGGTGTGTTAATTAAACTTTGTATCAAGGGAGACCTAAGTTAAAGAGTCATAGGAATACATTTTCTCAGTTATATCAAGGTACCCATAATGTCTGCCAGCCTCACCAGCTTGTGAGTTCAGATGAGGATTCATTAATATTAATGCCCAAATTCCACAGGCTCACTCAAAATGGCAAGACATCACTCTGTCTCCTCATGTGCAATGTCTGGAAATGCTGGCCAGTTATTTCTGGAAGTCCTCATAAGCTATCTCGTAAGTTCTCAGCTTCTTTTACACCATTCTTCTTGTTAACAGGTACTGCTAGGCAATGTTCTAAGGGGAGGCACCTGGTAACTGGCAATTTCCCAGGATTTTTTTTACAAGGACATCGCTAGGCACCAGAGTTAGAGTGACGTCTCTCTCCCTCTATGTACACAGCCAGTCTGCTCCAAAACTGCACAATTAGCACCTGGGCCCCTCAGAAATACAGCTACCACTAGTTTTGGTGTGTCAGACCCAGCCCTGGGCACAGATGAGGAATTCTGGCTTCTCCTCCTTACCCTTCAGGAATGAGGATAAACATTGCTCCCCCAGGATAGCATTGTGTCATTTCTGGAGTGTCTTAGGATTGCCATCTTTAGGTTCTCATAATTCTCTATACTTCTAACATTGCACTTTGGGATTTTACTTACATTACATATCTATCTACCTTCCCTCCTGTGAATTCTTTATTTTTAATGGCAGAGCATTGTATGTCTTATATATCACAGTATTCCCTGGAAGGGCTACCATATTGCACACATCCAGCTGGCACTATTGGCATGCAATTCTCTGACACTGAGCAGCAAAATCCCCATTCTGCAACATCATTAAAACTTGGTAAGTGCTTAAGTAATTTTGAATAAGTAATTCATGTCATGCATTTCTCTGTCTTTCCTACAACTTTGCTTAAAATCCATGAATAGAACCTCTGTGCTCTATTCAATTCCAAGAACATAATACAGTACAGTATAACATAATCTCCTTTGAACTGGGGGAAACTGATGATGAAGCAAGTGCTACTCAGAAGAGGATACAATTTCCATCAACCCAGTTCAAATATTCATACAAGATAGAGACATGATAAAGATGTGAATAGTAGAGAAGATATAAAAGTTTGGGCTGAGGAAGAAACAAGGGGACGTGGACATGTATTCATTCAGTTATTCCACAAATACTCACTGAGCACCAACTCTACAGGTGCTGTTCTAGATGCAGGGAACACAGGGTTGTATGAAACAAAGTAAACAGTGAGTTAGTAAATAAATGACAAAGAAGGTCAATATTTAAATAATAAGTATTATAAAAAATGCAGGAGAGCCACAGGATACAACATGATAGAGGCATGTGTTTATCTAATACAATTTGATTGGGGATTGACCTCTCTGAATAATGAAGAATGAGTATATGAAGATACTGAAAAATAATTACAGGAAAGGAAACACCATCCCAAGGCAAATCAGGTAATACTAGTTACTCTTGAGTTTATTGGATGAAACAAAGAAAATGGATGATAAAGGTATAATATAAAAATAAGACTTAGGGCTGTGTTGAATTCACTAATACACATTCATCTTACGAATATTGGCACTTTACAAACAGTAGAAAACTGAAGTTCTATGTACTCTGCTAAGCACTTTACATTTAACCATCTCAACAATCATATGAAATAAGGAATACTATTACCCCCCTCTTACACATGAGGATATTTGGGACAAAAACATAAGAGGTTTTCCCGGCCGGGCGCAGTGGCTCACGCCTGTAATCCCAGCACTTTGCGAGGCCGAGGTGGGCGGATCACGAGGTCAGGAGCTCGAGACCATCCTGGCTAACACAGTGGAATCCTGTCTCTACTAAAAATACGAAAAAGTAGCCAGGCGTGGTGGTGGGCACCTGTAATCCCAGCTACTCGGGAGGCTGAGGCAGGAGAATGGCGTGAACCCAGGAGGCAGAGGTTGCAGTGAGCTGAGATTGTGCCACTGCATTCCAGCCTGGGTGACAAAGCAAGACTCCATCTCAAAAAAGAAAAAAAAAAAAAAAGGAAGAGGCTTTCCCAAGGTCATGTAACCGACAAATGTGCTTGGATTTGAATACAGGAAGTATAGTAATAGAATCCGTGATTTAATCAGGTAAATATATATATGGTCTCTGACATTTCCAGTGTTAATGTTATATGAAGATATTTAGACATAAGGAGAACTATGATTTTTAAAATTTAAATTAAATAATTACTTATTGTCAATTATTTGGTTTTCCTCATTGAAAAACATTAATAATATAATTACTTGTATTCTTTTCCTTATTGTGTGCTGTGTAACTGAAATGTTTGTGTAAGAAATAAATATAAGAGTGTAATCAATGCAATTTTTACTTTTCTCACAGTTGTTGACATCATTTGGCATCACAAAGTTAGCTATGGTAGTTGATGTCAACTATGGCACCCAAATAATTGGGTCAACTTTACTTTGAGTAAATAATAATTTATGAATTTTTATCAGCTATAACTTTAATGTTAGTCAAATATGCTTGTAATGCTTTCTGAGAAAAGAAACAATAGGAAATAACACTTAAGGCTTTGTACATCTATTTATATTATGTTGGGTTTAAATATGATTCAGGTAAATATTTTTATTTTTATTTTGAGACGGAGTCTCGCTCTGTCGCCCAGGCTGGAGTGCAGTGGTGTGATCTCGGCTCACTGCAAGCTCCGCCTCCCAGGTTTGCCATTCTCCTGCCTCAGCCTCCCAAGTAGCTGGGATTACAGGCACCCGCCACCACACCCGGCTAAGTTTTTGTATTTTTAATAGAGACGGGGTTTCACCGTGTTAGCCAGGATGGTCTGGATCTCCCGACCTCGTGATACGCCTGCCTAGGCCTCCCAAAGTGCTGGGATTACAGGCGTGAGCCACCACGCCTGGCCATATTTTTAAAGTATTAATAAGTGTAGTAGTAGATGAAACCCTAAAAGAGAATATTAAAAATAGAATCAGCATCTTGTACAGCACCTCCCCCACAAGATAATAATGTATTACAAAGAGTAATTTTTGATAGTTTTTCTGGATACTTCTTGGAATTCTTCCCTTGGGCAATGTTAACATTGAAACATCAACAGGGTTATTAATGTAAGTATCCAAAGCAGTGAACAAATAGAGTCAACTTAATTCATAGAACAGTTACATTAATTTCATTTATTAAAAGTTTGGCTATTATTTGTACACACTCATACTTCACAGCTCAGTGAATGAAAAGCTGGTTCCCAAACTGCTGCTTGTCCTCAAACTGCTATTTTTCCTTAAACATTTTTTAAAACTTTGCTTCCACTTTTGTTTATTTAAATTTACTAGTAACAATGGCCCCACCTATCCATCTGCTCTTGGCATGTTTTCTGCTATGTACAAATAATTCTGTCCAAGTGCTTTATCCCAACCAAAGCCATGTTAGTAGAAATGATAAATTTAACAGGTATGCATGGTAATAGTTGGAAAAACACTGACTTGGGAAGATCACAACTAGAAAAGAATTTTAATGCTAAAAGCCACTCTGAATGTTCCAGTGGGCAGTGCCAAGCAGAAACACAGAAGATGACAGATGGTAAATATATTCTCACCAACTGACAATTGCAATTTCCTTGTCCAATGAGTCCCTAAGTCATGCAGTTTCCAGGTCAAATAGACTTCATTCTACTTCTATGCTTAACAAATATATATAATTATATTTAATGAAGAAATGTTTTCAGCTACTAGAGGGTATCTTGGTAGGCATAATGAAAAAATATAAACAATTATTAAATATTTTAAGACACTGAAAAATCTATTTGATCATACATATTGTGTCATACTATTCTTGAATGTTTTGAGTATTATAGAAACCTTAGCTAATGCCTTTAGTCTTCGGAAAAAATGTTTTTCCACAATGGAAACTAAAACACAAAATCATTTGGTACTATCTTGCAAAATTACATGTGTTTATGGGAATTAAAATTAGATCAATGATTAAAATGTCTAAGAGGCAATTATTATATCCAGCTTTTGCTGTATGCATTATATAAATTACAAAAAAAACAGTGAGTTTCTCTAGACTGGTATGAATTAGATTATTTAAAATAGGTATCACTCTGCTTTCTTTTACTATTGCTATGTTACAGAAATAGAATTCTTTATTCTAACATTAGTAAAGAGCATCACCTGCTCACCTAGAAAAATATGATCATTGGCTGCTGTTCAGATATGTAACACATTGAAATGCTGACAGTGCTGGCTAGTCCAACACAACAATCTTTCTCCATTTCAATTATACTATTACATGGCAGTCAACATTTTAGAGTCTGTAACAATCTTTCTTCATTTCAATTATACTATTACATGGCAGTCAACATTTTAGAGTAAACAATCCCTCTAAAAATAGGGTGTATCCAAAGGAAATTGACCTACCCTGTACAGAGGGTCGAGACCGTCATGTTGAAAGGCATCTACTTTCCCAAGACTGGCAGGATTTCCTATGCCATTTTTTTTCCTTCATTCACTCTGAGAATAGGACTGAGAAGTTTTGCCAGATAAAAATCTCACTGAGGCTTTGATGCTAATAGTTTTCAGTTCCTAATTTACATTAAACTGTAGCTCTGCCAGCTTCAAAAGTATAACTGAGTACAAAGCCAGATGGCCTTAAATAACTCCAAGAATGAGCAGTCACCTGTGCATTACTAATTTACATACTAAACTCCAGAGCTGCTTAAAAATTTTAGAAAGAAAATAATTTAATAATTTGCCTATGACATGATCCCATGTAGTACCAAAGCTGATAATGTAGATCAGAATATAGATAGGACTGCCTCAATACGTGTATCCGTGCTATCTTATTAATCCAATAACTGCCAAATTTCCACATAATTTCCATTCCACTCCAAACTATAGTATCAATAAAGGTTAATTGGATTCCATTTTCTTATTTTATCTGTTAGTTTGAGGGAGAGAGATGTCACCCTGAATGCTAGTGGCTTAAAACAACAACTATTTTTTGGCTCACAATTCATCAGGCTGCAATATGGGCTGGATTTCATGAGTGGCTCTTCCAAAGAGCTGAGCTAATCTCACGCATTCATCAGCTATTACCTAGAAACTGATTGGGGCTGGCTGATCTAGAATGATCTCATTCATAGTCTCAATGGCTGGCTGGCAGCTGGCTGGTACAACAGTGGTGACTGGGTCATGGGTCTCTCTTCATCCAGCAGACTGGTCCAGGCTTACTCACATAGTGGTTGCAGAGTTCCATGAGCAACAAGAAAAAAAACAATCCCCAAAGCATAAGCATTTCCAAGTTTCTGTTCATTTGCTATTGTCCCATTCACTAAAACAAGTCACATGGCCAACCCCAGCATTAGAGTGGGTGAGTACTCAGGATTATAGAGCAAAGACAGTGTGGATACCAGGGAGAAGAATGATTCGTAGCTATATTATATGCAGTCTATCATACTTATTAACTGCGGTCAGTTTAACATATAGAAGCGAGCTGAGCTCTGAGTTTACTGCTTTAGCAATGTTTACGGGAAAACAAGGCCAAAAACTGCTATAATATTCAGCTTTCAGTAGGTCAAAAATTCAGATGAATAACTTAATCTACCAATTTAACATTGACTAACGTTGATTGAGCATTTACTGTGTACAATATATGAGCATTTTACCCACATTTTTTCATTTGACTTAGAAAAGGGAACATGGTATTTATGAGTGTAGACTTGAAGTCAGACTGCCTGTGTTCAGTCCTAGGGGATCCAAATACTCTGAAGATATGTTTTCTTCCTTTTCAATATTCTATGGAAGGATCTTAACTTCTTGCTCTGAGCTGAACTTGTTTACTTCCTGGAAGCTCTTATTTCTATCAAGTAACAGATTGACCTTTTGCTGAAAAGAAGATAAATGTAAATATAACAAAAAAAATTAAATAGACACATTCTGAAAATCAATATCTGTTAAATCATGGGTCAAAGAAGCCAAAAATTTCTATTAAATGAGACATCTTGGCAAGGTACATCAAAACAGTTCTTATATTTACACATTCTATAATAGCAACTGACATTAATTTTTCACCTGACATATGAAATTGTCTTTTGTTGTCTCCATGTTTCCTGACCAAAATATCTTTTTCTTAACTGCCACACATCTTAATGTGTCACCTTCTTTATTGTTCAGCTCATGTGATTATCATTATCTATCCCTGGTATTGCAACAATACCTCTTCAATCCTGACTACCACACTGACACCAATGTCCTAAAGTGAATGGAACAAGGTGCTACACTATTCCTGCTTCTAGCTACTTATATCCGCTAACATGGAGGGTCCAGGGAGAAACTCTGGCCAGCCTGACCACTGGGAAAACAGTGTGGAGCCTCAGAAAGTTAACGCAGATTGCAGGAGGGAGGAGCTTGGCCTCTCCTATTCCAGGGTGGAAACTGGGATTCAATCTGTGAGGCGGGAGGCCAGCCAGCAGGACTCAGGCTTTGCAGAGAGTCCCTGTTTCCCTTTTTTTCCTTTTCACCAAATAAATTCCATGTTTCTCACCCTTCAAAGTGTCTGTGAACCTAACATTTCATGGCCGTGTGACAAAGACCCTGTCTTTTGCTGAACGAAGGAGGAAATCCTACAACACTAATATATGTTAGTAGTGATGATTCTCCTGGCTGAATGTCTTGAGGTAATGTAAACTATAGCACAAACATATTCTCTTTTCACAGACCGGTTTTATTTCTGTGGAGTCCAGATTGCCTGGAGAAAGAAAGGTTCTTCCAAGAGAAAACTTAACCAAAGAGGAGGATCAGAATGGTGAGCCCAATGTAGAGAGAAGGATAGCTGGAAGAGCTAAGGAAGACCCAGTGCAGATTCATGAGATATGCTTTTTTTTTTTTTTTTTTTTTTTTTGAGAGAGATTCTCGCTCTGTCCCCCAAGCTGGAGTGCAGTGGCGTGGTATCAGCTCACTGCAAGCTCCGCCTCCCAGGTTCACGCCATTCTCCTGCTTCAGCCTCCCCAGTAGCTGGGACTACAGGTGCCCGCCACCACACCCAGCTAATTTTTTGTATTTTTAGTAGAGATGGGGTTTCACCACGTTAGCCAGGATGGTCTCAATCTTCTGACTTCGTGATCCACCCGCTTTGGCCTCCCAAAGTGCTGGGATTACAGGCGTGAGCCACCTATCCTGGCTGAGATATGCTGATTCTAACTCAACTTCCTTATCATCACATTTGAATGCTAGAAATTAGAGGCTCTGCCTACAATTCGAAAGATCTGCTCAGGACTATAACCTTTTAAAACGGAAGTAACTTTGGTTTAGGATCTGTTTACCAAGTGGAGTGTTACAGAAGACTGTTGTTTTCTCACTTCATTAGAAAGGGTATTGCTCATCTACTTTAAGGTCCAAAAGTAGTTTTCCACTTTTACTCAGGAGTGGTCCATTTCCAGCCCCACCAGATCCTAGGTGACAAAAATGGCCTCACAAAAATGCACTGGGAACCATGAGCATCGCAATTTGGAAAACTGGACTGGCTACACAGGTCCAACTCGGCCACCAGCAAGCATTGAAAGAACAGTTTCAAAATTTTCTGTAATATTCTTCATCCTAATCAGTTTTTTATTGGACATCCTAAATAGACATAACATGGAAAACTCTGCTCTTTCTTATTTTGTAAAAGGAGAAAGAAGGTAGAAGTTGATACCCGAGATTTACCAATAACCAATGCTCTCCTGGTAATGACCTCAGAGAAACACAATATCTGTGGATCTGCAGGAGGCCTGGGCCAATCAATCCCAGCTCCACTGCTCCCAGGAGCAAATTACAAGTCAAAGTGATTCATGGACATCAATATTCTTGCAGGCAAACAAGGGGTTTTGGAACATGGAGATTTTGGTGTTAATGTCAACACACAACATCAGCAGTGGCTGGAATAATAAGGCTTGAGTCCATGTTGCATAGAGATAAAGAAACTGAGGCTCCTGTCACAGCTCTAAATTAAAAATCGTATTAATGAAATGATAAAATAAGTAAAAATTGATATCTTTATTATTATTCCAAATTAACAAACACTATTGTGGATGAGTCTAAACATCAGTGTAAATTGTTACCAGATTTTTCTTCTTTCTACCTGAAAGCACATAAAATATGCTTTTCAAATGTGTACAATATGGTTTAATAAATTTGGATTCCTGCTTCATTCTTTCTCCTCCCTTTAGCTCTTGGCTGACCTAACTGGGACTGGAACCACTCCCTTCATTTTCCAGCAGAGAACATATTTATTCTTCTAACTTACGGTAGCCTGAGGTTTCTAATCAAATCCAAGGATTTAGGATTTAGCTTGAAGGCATCACCACAACGCATTACAGTACAGATAAGTTGCTTTAAGTGTCACTCTCTATAAAGTTTCTAGAATACATTAATAATTGAGGCTATTTTCTCAAAGTTCTGATTGTTTTAACAGTTTCAACTGATATTTAATCAAATGCTATTTTTAAATTAACATTATTATTAATTTTATTTTATCCATATTTCTTTTTAAATCAGTACTTGGATAAATAAAATTCCTTCCCCATGGCATAAATTCAACTCAATTTGTTGAACAAATAGAGACTCTGTTTTGGGGAATATGTAGAAATCCAGGTACTAGAGAGAAAGAATTGTGCTCTCTTTATATTTATTTACACTAGAATGTTTTACATATAATGGAAGTTCAGTAAACTACTACTGAATTGAACTAAAGCATATTTTTATTTCTGCTTTTAAAATATTTTCAAAAACTAGACTATAGGTTTAGATAGGCTAACAATTTATGTAGATATCAATAGTCCTGACTTCAAAATAAGTGTTAAAGAAGCTCAGTGGCAGCAAAAAAAGTGAGATGATTTCAGAATACCCTTCCACCTGTCAGACAGGATAAGACACATGCTAAATATGGAGAAACAGCCAGTGATTTGTTACTCTGGTGATGGATCCATGGATATTTGAAAAAGTATAAACCTGGGGCCAGATGAAAATCAAAAAAAAAAAGCATAGATAGCACCAAAATTTTGCTTAGCCATGTCTAAAAGATGTAAAAAATGAAGAATATTTTAATATTGGTGGAATTGGAGGAAGGATTCAAAAGCAGATAGGTAAATGGTACCAGGAGATTAGGAGACTGGGATGCAAAAGTGGATAATTCAGCCATTTAGAGAAGATTACAAGGACATGAAGCTCAGTCACTGTAGGAATCTCTAAATTGGGTTGATATTGTGAAAAGAGCATGAGCATTAGAATTAGACAGACCTGGAATTTAATCTTGTCTGTGGCTTTTAGCACATTAAATAATGTGTTTAAGCCTCAGTTTATTTCAAAAGTTGGAACAATGACATTAAATATGTTTGAAATATCTAGGACAGTACCTTTCACATTGTAGAGGCTCAGTAAATATTAATATGTATATTCTTATGAATCCATAATGAGTAGATGTATAAGCTGTAATACCGTTCCATGGAGAATCAAGGTCAAAGGAAAGTATCCTCTAGGACAGATAGATTGTGATATGGTATACCAAGATGACCTTGAGTTCTGAGGAACCAGGACCAAGACTATTAACTGCTGAGACAGACAGCAGTTATTTTCTTGAAAAGTTTGGGACAGTATATGAATGTCCTTATTTTCCCAGTTAAACAGATTTTTTTTTAGACGGAGTCTTGCTCTGTCGCCTGGGCTAGAATGTGGCGGTGTTATCTCGGCTCACTGAAATCTCCGCCTCTCTTATTATTATTATTATATTATTATTATTATTATATTACCCAAAAAAATATGTAATTGCAAACTGAGATTTAAAGATCTATAATTGAAATGAATATACTTTTTAAAAGACTATGAGGGAGACTCAATTGAAACTGGAAAGTCAAGGAAGTTCATTCTGAGGAAGCAAATTTAGACTGATATCGAAAGGACAAAAAGGCAAAGAATCTTAGAGAGTAGACTATTCCGGCAGAGGACTCACATTTAAGGAGTCTTTGCAGTAGGAAATGGATGGAGGAGCAGTGTGGCTGGCTGGCACATAATGACCATGGGTCAAGTAGAGACATGAATTTGGAAGGGTCATGTTAGTCAGGAAATGTCTGGGTTTTACTTTAAATGCAATGGGAAGCTATTAAAAGCTTTAAAGATGAAAGACCTATTAAAATTCCAACATTAAGTAATAGACTGGCAACTTAACAATGTTGAAAGGTTGACTGGAGGAAGAAATCGTGAATTTGAGGCTTCTAGGCTTAAGTAGTCCAGACAAGCAATGAGGGTGGCTTGGATGAGGGTATTGACAAAAAATGGATGGAAGTGGTCAGATTTCAGGTGCCCTTGGGAAAGTTAGATTATTTGAGCTTCACTTTTATCCACAATAAATGAGAGTAACAGTAGATACTTAATTGAGATATTATTGATAAAGGAGATAATTGTAACCTTAATTTTTTGTTGTTGTTTGTTTTTTGAGACGGAGTCTTGTTCTGTCACCCAGGCTAGAGTGCACTGGCAAGATCTTGGCTCACTGCAACCTCCACCTCCCAGGTTCAAGCAATTCTCCTGCCTCAGCCTCCCCAGTAGCTGTGATTACATGCGCACGCCACTATGCCCAGCTAATTTTTGTATTTTTAGTACAGATGGAGTTTCATCGTGTTGGTCAGGCAGGTCTCAAACTCCTGACCTCAGGTGATCCACCCGCCTCAGCCTCCCAAAATGCTGGAATTACAGGCGTGAGCCACCGTGCCCGGCCTAACATTAGTTTTAATAAGAAATCTGTTGGCCGGGCGTGGTGGCTCATGCCTGTAATCCCAGCACTTTGGGAGGCCAAGGTGAGCGGACCACAAGGTCAGAAGATGGAGACCATCCTGGTTAACACAGTGAAACCCCGTCTCTACTAAAAATACAAAAAATTAGCCGGGTGTGGTGGTGGGCGCCTGTAGTCCCAGCTACTCGGGAGGCTGAGGCAGGAGAATGGCGTGAACCAGGGAGGCGGAGCTTGCAGTGAACGGAGATCACGCCACTGCACTCCAGCCTGAGCGACAGAGCCAGATTCTGTCTCAAAAAAAAAAAAAACAAAAAAACAAAAAACGAATTTATCACAATTTACTTGTCAATGCTACCTTTGACATACATTCAGATATTCTTCCTGGTTTGGGGCTCTTTTAAATAATGCTTCTATGAACGCTCTTGAACAAGTTGTGTGATGCATATATGTGTGCAGTTCCCTTGGGTGTATGTCTAGGAATGGAATTGTTGGGTGTGTGTATTTGTAGCATTAGCAAATATTGCCAAACAGTTTGTCAGCCTAATTTTCATCTTTTTACATTCCTATTGGCAGTGTATAAAAAGTATTATAGTTTAAATCTGCACCAACTTATCATGGCCTTTTTCAAATTTAGCCATTCTTTTAGGTGCTTAATGATGACACATGGTAGTTTAAGTCTGAATTATTTGATGAGTAATGATGTTAAAAATCACTTTTTAAATATTTTAAACGAACATTTGGATATCATCTTTTGTCATGTACCTAATCAATCATTTATTCTTTTTTCCTTTAAACTAGAGATTCTGTTTGTTTTTTTTCACATTGGTTTGTGGGAGTTTTTTGCATATGCATTACGAATACAAGCCTTTGGCAGACTGATATATTGCCACATCTTCAACTCTGAGGCTTTTTCAGTTTTGGTGATATCTTTTGACAAACTGAAGTATTTAATTTTAGTGAGGTTGAATTTATTAATTTTTTGTTAATTTGTAGTGCTTTTAGGTCCTGCTTAAGAAATGTTTGCTTACTTCAAATAAGAAAGAAAGCTATTCTCCCATCTTAATAAAGTTTTAAAAACGTATTGTTTACCTTTTACATTTAGGTCTGCAAACATTTGAAATTGACTTTTGTATATGGTGTATGCTGGAGATAAAGTTTATTTCATTTTTCCATGTGAATATCCAACTGAATCAATGCCATGCATTGAAAAGACTACTTTTCTCCATTGTATTGCAGTGGCACTTTTTGTAAGACAGCTGACTCTGTAAGTGAAAGTCTGTTGCTGAACTCTATTCTGGCCTATTTGTCTTGCTTGCACCAACAATAGAATGTTTAAAATAAGTCTAGATATCCAATGATATATACCAGTGAATATTACTCTACTTTGAGAATAGATTGACTATTCTTGAATTCTGATATGGTTTTTTTTTTTTTTTTTTTTTTGAGATGGAGTCTCACACTCTCACCCAGGCTGGAGTACAGTGGTGCCATCTCGGCTCACTGCAAGCTCCATCTCCTGGGTTCACACCATTCTCCAGCCTCAGCCTCCTGAGTAGCTGGGACTACAGGCGCCTGCCACCACGCCTGGCTAATTTTTTGTATTTTTAGTAGAGATGGGGTTTCACCATGTTAGCCAGGATGGTCTCAATCTCCTGACCTTATGATCCGCCCGCCTTGGCCTCCCAAAGTGCTAGGATAACAGGCGTGAGCCACTGTGCCCGATGGAATTCTGATACAAGTTTTAAAAATATTTTTCCAACTTCTAAACACACAAACATGAAAAATAATCTTCTTGGATTTTGTTGAAGACTAGTTTTTTTTCTATCAATCAATTTTTGAAGAATAAATATTTTTACAATATGTACTTTGGCTTGTTTAGGCCTTCTTTAATTTGTCAGTGATATTTTGTAGTTTCTGTTTAGATGCTTGTGTATTTAGCATTAAATTTATTCTAAGTTATTTGATACTTGATTCTTTCATGAATGGTATCTTTCTTAAATGTCATTATCTAACCAATTGTAAATGTATACAAAATGATTTTTGTATACAGATCATGTGAATCTATGGTCTATAATATGTGTTCTATTTTTAGAATCTGGATTATTTAGGTTTTCTATATTCTACTATCTGTGAATAAAGGTAGTTTTAGTCTTTTATCACCATTTATATATTTTATTTCTTTTTCTTGCCTTATTACACTGGCTAGGACTTCTTGTACAACGTTGAATAGACATGATACTGGGTATTTTATTTCTGACCTTAAGAGTAAAGCTTCCAACACACCACTAATGTGTATAATATTTGCTGTTGGTCTTTATAGATATTTTAGAAGGTAAAAAAAAGTTCTATTCTAGTCATTGTTTTCTTAGTTTTATTATTATTGATAGTGTTGAATTTTATCAAAAGAAAATTTTCATCTTTTGCCATTATCTTATCATTTTCTCCCTCTTTATTAATGTGGTGAAATTATCTAGCTTGATATATATAATTTTAATTTCTGCATTATATATAGTTGAATTAAGGCTATGGATACAATCTTTGGATCTTTAGCTTAATTGCTTTTGCCAAGTTTGGAAAATTTTTAGACATTAGCTTTTCAGTACTGTTTTAGCCTTATGCTCTCTCTCCTGTTTCTGGGACTCTACACATATACTATATATTTTTTTCTTTTCATAACATCCCATACTTTCCTTAGGTTCTTTTCTGTCCCTTCCTTTTTGTTTGTTTGTTTGTTTTGAGACGGAATCTCACTCTGTCACCCAGGCTGGAGTGCAGTGGTGCAGTCTCAGCTCACTGCAACCTCCAACTCCTGGGTTTACGCTATTCTGCTGTCTCAGCCTCCCGAGTAGCTAGGACTAAAGGCGCCCGCCACCACACCCTGCTATTTTTTTGTATTTTTAGTAGAGACAGGGTTTCACCGTGTTAGCCAGAATGGTCTCGATGTCCTGACCTTGTGATCTACCTGCCTCGGCCTCCCAAAGTGCTGGGATTACAGGCATGAGCCACCGCGCCCAGTATCTACTTTCTTCTTAGTTTTTTTAGACTCTTTCTCTGTGTATAGATTTGAAAAATTAAAGAGAAGTATTGCTAACTGTAAGCCCATTTTTTCCTTCTGTCTTTCTTGGATTTTGCCTTTTAAGTTCTAGATACCTCACACTAATTTCTGTCTCTTGATCCTACCATATTTTCCCTACATACCTCATGTGTTTACCAAAGCTATTTTGTTTCTCAGCTTTTTGTGTTTTTCCTTTGGCTTCTGCCTTGTTTCTCAATCTCTCTCTCCAGCAAATGATCTAAGTATGAAAGCTGCTTACAGAATGTCAGGTAACCCTTTTGTGATTGACCTCTTTGAGGGATCTTGGCCCCTCAAGTCCTGATAGCCTCAGCGACTCTTCCAGTGACTTCAAACGAAGCCTCTCCCTCTTTGTAATTATATCTGTTTTTTCTAGTTGTTCTCAGTGGGAGTGTTAGTCAGCTACTCTATTGCAGCCATCTCAGAAATTCCCTGTAAATTTGTTTTGATGACTCAAGAGTTTCATGTTGTTTTGAGTGTCAGAATCTGAGTGATTTAACAAGTATTGCATAAGCTTTAATAAAAACATGAAAAATGTTTGCTATAATATGTGTGAAATTCTTTAAATAGGCAACCCAAAGGCACTATGCCAGTGGAAGATTTCTTATTTCTGAAAGAATTGGAATGGAAAGGAATCCCAGTTTTTCTGAATCTGAGAACAGATTATATTAGAATATAAAATGGCAAAAACATATAAATATATAGTCACTTAGTATTTAGAGTGGAAAGAATATACTGATCACAGACTACAGGAATTTCCTTTGGAATCCATTGGAGACCTGAAATATTATTGCTCACTAGTTTTCCAGTTAGGGGAGAGGGAAGAAATAGGGTTGTGCTGTGGTCAGATGAGTAGTGAAAGTTTCAATGGCAGCAAGAGAATTCCAGAAGTTGAAAAGTTGCAGATCCATGGGGCTCAGGAACTGTTACCATTGGACAGACTTTTCATTTTTATTCTGCCAAGGGACATTAATAGGCAGTTGGATTTTGCCAAAAAAGAATTAAGATAGTGAATAAGAACTTATTGAAATGATTTTAAAACCCTGTAAATCATTTTCAGGTGAGATTATATTTTAGATGTGAATTAAAACATATCAAACCTATGTTTGATCTTTATTTTATGTATTAATTTTTCAGGACTAGGTCTAGTATAAAACTAAATATAAACCAAATAACTAAATCAAATTTAGAGATTAATATTCAGATACTTTAGATGATAAGAGGGGAACTTATCTATGCTTGTATCTCATGCATTAGGTCTGCATTTTCCTAAAAATATTGTATCCAAATTTTTTAATTGTGTCAAAAACATTACGTATTTACAAACGGGAACATTTTATTTTGAAATTGTGGAGTAAAATTTTTAAAACTAAAATATGTCTAGTATATAAAATTTCATATCACTATATTTTATTATGAAGGATACATGTATTCATGCTCTAAAAGAGAAATTAGTCACAAATTTTTACATATTTTAGAGACATTAAAAGCTTTGGTATCATTATAGACATTCTAAGTAAATCTCAAAAGCACTAATCTACAAAGAGTAACAATTCAGAGAGTCAGGGAGAGAGGATTATAGTTTCAGATGTAACAAGTTATTCACCATTATGGTTTGCATATTGACGGCTGTGGAGACTGTTGACTCATTAGTGACTTACACACTCAAGATAGAGTAAAATTTTGACTCAGCAATTCCATTTCTTATTCAACTGTGTTTATAACTTGACATTATTTAATCAAATAATTATTTTACAGAGGTTATGAACTAAGTCTTCCATTAAAGTAAATGTTTTATATCAACTTCTATATATTTATTTATTGTGAACATTCTAATATGCCAAACAGTAATTTATTGCTAATATTTTATGGTTTTCCCTCTATGGATATAGAGTTGGGATGGAAATAATCTACCTGAGAATTAGAAAACCCCAAATCAAATCTTTGCTGTCCCACTACAGCATGGGTTAGGTTAGACAAGTCATTTTCTATCACCAGAAATAGAGATTCCACATGTATATTTATTAAATGTTATTTAATTGTGTGATTATCTCAATTAACATAACTTCTAAGAATGAGCACAAGGATATTTACATTGCAACATATAATTATACAACAATTATTATTTTTCAGTTCTGTTCATTGCAAATGCCTGGAAGCAATGGCAACCCAATAGGAATAGACACTACTTATCTATATTATCACCTTAAAATACCATTCCTCATTAAAAGGAATTATAGCTTTTGCAAAGAATACTGGACTTCAGCCATGTGGCAGAAAATATATAAATCAACCTGGAGAATTTCAGTGAGTCAATAATCAAGCATCTGTCAAACTCTGTTATTTTGTGTAAAAGGACACAGAAACCAACATAAATAGCTCACATTTTTCAAATATAGGAGAATAATTTAAACATAAGAAAGAATGATTAAGGGAATTATATAAAACATTAAAATAGGGTTCTGAGTTTATTATGTGATGAGAGATTGAAAGAGGTAGAGATGAGAGAGAGAACAAGGTGGGGCTGGGGGTGCAGGAATTGTAAAGGAATCAAGAAATTCATTGAACACCACCACTGGAAGAAATTTGGCACCAACACCTGTTCCTTAAATTAGCAACTAAAATGAAATAATCAATAATTTAGTCTGAATTTTCCTTATAATTGATAATTCATACTGTCCAAAGAGCTTTGGATGATGAGGGAGGGAAAGGTATTCTTTATGATAATATTTGATCTAATAGTAACAAAAAAGTATAATTAAATTTTTAAAAATTGTCATTTTAGGCCGGGCTCGGTGGCTCACACCTGTAATCCCAGCACTTTGGGAGGCTGAGGCAGGTGGATCACCTGAGGTTGGGAGTTTGAAACCAGCCTGACCAACATGGAAAAACCCCGTCTCTACTAAAAAATACAAAATTATCTGGGCATGGTCGTGCATGCGTGTAATCCCAGCTACTCGGGAGGCTGAGGCAGGAGAATCACTTGAACTCCCAGGAGGAGTTTGCAGTGAGCCGAGATTGCACCATTGCACTCCAGCCTGGGCAACAAGAGTTAAAATCCGTCTCAAAAAAAAAAAAATGTCATTTACAGCTCCAGGTAAAATAAGTGATTTAGGAACTAACTCTCAATTGAAAACAAAGATGTAGAAAATTGACGGAAATGTTCACAATGAAGGGAATATGGTCCATGTTGGTTAGCATGACTAAGATGGTGAAAAAACACTGTATGGTTCCCCATGTGATGTTACATGAAACACAGAATAACTATGTTAGTCTTCTACTGCTATTACAAAATACTAGAAACTGGGTAATTTATAAACAACAGAAATTTATTTCTCGTAGTTATGGAGGCTGAGAAGCCCAAGATCAAGCTGTTGGTAAGTTCAGTGTCTAGTGAGAGCTTAGCCTCTGCTTCCAAGATGGCACCTTGAACACTGTGTCCTCTAATGAAGATGGAAGGGCCAGGTAGCTCTCTGATGCCACTTGTTGCATCATCAACTCAAAAGTCTGAAGAGCAGTCTTACCTGAATATCATCTAAATTAGAAATGGGTGACACTCAAGGTATGATTCATTCTGTGACAAATTTCCCTCCAGCTGTGAGCCTGTGAAACCTAACAAGTTATGTGTTTCCAAAATACAGTAATAGGACAGGCATAGGATAGATATTCCCATTTCAAAAGGGACAAATAGAAAAGAAGAAAGGGGTAACAGGTCCCAAGTAAAACAAAATTTGATAAACTGACCATTGGTAAAAATTAAAAGCATTTGATGTTTAAAAGACATCCTTACAAAAATGAAAGGACGTGCACAGAATGAGAGAAAATAATTTATCCATTTATTTTTTCTGAGAAAGGGTCTCCCTTTGTCCCTCAGGCTGTAGTGCAGTGATGCCATCACAGCTCACTGTAGCCTCAACCTCTTGGCCTCAAGTGATC
This sequence comes from Gorilla gorilla gorilla, assembly GCF_029281585.2. Classification (NCBI taxonomy): domain Eukaryota; kingdom Metazoa; phylum Chordata; class Mammalia; order Primates; family Hominidae; genus Gorilla; species Gorilla gorilla. The sequence continues at coordinate 107,747,063 of NC_073230.2, read as the reverse complement.
CTCCTACCTTAGCCCCCGAGCTGGGACTACAGGCATGCACCATCATGTCCAGCCGCATTTTTATTTTTCATCGAGAAGCAGGGGTCTCACTGTGTTGCCCTGGCTAGTCTCAAATTCCTGGGCTTAAGTGATCCTCCCACTTTGGCCTCCCAAAGTACTGGGATTACAGGTGTAAGCCACTGCACACAGCCAAAAAAATATTTTTAAGTAGTTATGATAAAGGTACAGAATTTGTGGGGGTGGGGCAGGATACACATACACACACACACACACACACACACACACACAAAGAAAAATACCAAAATCAAAAACACCTCTTCCAACCCAATACAGTATCAAGAAAGCAGACAACTCAATTAAAATGTGGGCAAAAGGTTTGAATGGACATTTAGCCAAAGAAAATATGAATTGTCAGCAAGCAAAGAAAAAGATGCTCAGCTTCATTAAGCACTAAGGAAATGCAAATCAAAAACATGGTGAAATACTTCTACACACCCACTAGAATGGCTAAAACTAAATACATTGACAAAACAATGTATTGATGAGGCCTTGGATCAACTGGAACTCCTGTACATTTCTTGTGGGAATATAAACAAATACAATCTTTTTGAAAAGCAATTTGAAAGTTTTTTTGTTTTGTTTTGTTTTGAGATGGAGTTTTGCTCTTATTGCCCAGGCTAGAGTGCAGTGGTGCAATCTCGGCTCACTGCAACCTCCGCCTTCCGGTTTCAAGTGATTCTCCTGCCTCAGCCTCCTAAATCGCTGGGATTACAGGTGCCCGCCACCATGCCTAGCTAATTTTTTTTTGTATTTTTAGTAGAGACGGGGTTTCACTCCTGTCTCATGGTCAGCCTGACCATGTTGGTCAGGCTGGTCTAGAACTGCTGACCTCGTGATCCACCCGCCTTGGCCTCCCAAAGTGCTGGGACCACCGGCGTGAGCCACCGTGCCCGGCCCGCAATTTGGTAGTTTTTTTTTATAAAAATAAAGCAAATTAGAAGCAAATGTTTTAAAAAAACTAAATCATTAAGTTATTAAATTATTGATAAGTAATAGATCATTATTCCTCTGAGCTCTTGTGGGAAATTCACACTTTTTGGTATTCAGAATTACAATAAATCCAGAAATAGAAATGGAGAGTTATTTCTGTGATTAGGATTTTTAACACTTCATGGTGTGGCTATTTTTTTGGAAAGGATCTTTTAGAAAGATAATCACAAAAAAACGTATAAAATAGATCATGTTATTTTAAATTTTGTTCACTAACTTTTTTTTTTTTTTTTGAGACAGAGTCTTGCTCTGCCACCCAGGCTGGAGTGCAGTGGCATGATCTCGGCTCACTGCAGCCTCTGAGATCTCAGCTCACGGCAACCTCCACCTCTAGAGTTCAAGTGATTCTCCTGTCTCAGCCTCTCGCGTAGCTGGGATTACAGGCACCTGCCACCACGCCCAGCTAATTTTTGTGTGTGTGTGTTTGTTTTTCTTTTGTTTTGTTTTGAGATGGAGTCTTGCTCTGTTGCCCAGGCTGGAGTGCAGTGGCGTGATCTTGGCTCACTGCAAGCTCCGCCTCCCGGGTTCAGGCCATTCTCTTGCCTCAGCCTCCTGAGTAGCTGGGACTACAGGCACCTGCCACTATGCCCGGCTAATTTTTTTTTGTATTTTTAGTAGAGACGGGGTTTCACCATGTTAGCCAGGATGGTCTTGATCTCCTGACCTTATGATCCACCCGCCTCACCTCCCAAAGTGCTGGGATTACAGGCGTGAGCCACCGCGCCTGGCCACTCAAAACTATTTCTTTTAAATCCACGTCTAGAAATTGAATTTCACTTTTCTCATGACATTGGTGAGCATCAAGATGTACAGGGTTTTCCCAGTGAGGTTTCTGATTTCTTTGGTATATGTCTCAGAACCAAATAAAATAAACTCCCTATTTTGCTCTTATATGTTGTGATGACTTGGAAAGCCAGAGAAAGTAAGTACAATCTATTATTCAGTAACTTCCAGTAATAGGTAGCAAAACTCATACTCAAAATATTGTGTATTTAAATAAATCGCCACTGACTACAATAATAATTTATATCCTAAATAAATGAGTTCTGTCTGTGTAGGATTCCAAATGCTACTATTTTTATTTATTTATTTATTTGAGACAAAGTTTCACTTTTGTTGCCCAGGCTGGAGTGCAATGAGGCAATCTTGGCTCACCACAACCTCTGCCTCCCAGGTTCAAGCAATTCTCCTGCCTCAGCCTCCCTAGTAGCTCATGCGCCACCACGCCCGGCTAATTTTGTATTTTTAGTAGAGATGGGGTTTCTCCATATTGGTCAGGCTGGTCTCAAACTCCCGACCTCAGGTGATCCGCCCGCCTCAGCCTCCCAAAGTGCTGGGATTACAGGCGCGAGCCACTGTGCCTGGCCCCAGAATGCTACTAGTTTTAAGTGATGCCAAAATATTTGCATAAAAGAAAAAACTCAATCATCCATTTATTTTCAAATATTCAGATGTTATTCACATCAAACATCCAGATGTGTTATGAAATTTATTTTTTCTTTGATTTATACTAGATAGCTATGTCTGAATGCAACTAATTAGATCCATATACTTCTAATTTAATAAATAAAATGTAAAAAGATTCGCATGTGGAATAGAAGAATGCATTTGAAAGCTTGCAGTAATGCAGATATAGGATCTATTAATACAATCACCATTTTAGAGCTCATTTTGTAAATATAATTTCAATCATATGGCTTCAATCAATTAAAATACTTTGACTTGGATCCTATTAATGTCTATTTGAAGATATAAAATAATAGCTATGCATTGTTCTAATTTAATCCTCAATTCGTGAACATGTGTTACACACGTTACATCCTTATTAATGGTAACATAGATCAAAAAGGTTGTATTTATAAATTAAAACACGTTTTAGTTCATTCAAAGTATATTTTGCTTATACTGACACGACTAAAAACTACAGCATGTATGCAAAAGCATATGTAATCAAATTCACAGATTCTTCGTGCTCATTCATGTTATTCTCTTTAGCACTCTGTCTGTTGAAAATGAAATAACTGGCCAGGCATGGTGGCTCATGCTTGTAATCCCAGCACTTTGGGAGGCCGAGATGGGCGGATCATGAGGTCAGGAGATCAAGACCATCCTGGTTAACATAGTGAAACCCTGTCTCTACTAAAAATACAAAAAATTAGCCAGGTGTTGTGGCATGCTCCTGTGGTCCCAGCTACTTGGGAGGCTGAGGCAGGAGAATCGCTTGAACGCAAGAGGTGGAGGTTGCAGTGAGTGGAGATCGTGCCACTGCACTCCAGCCTGGGTGACAGAGCAAGACTCTGACTCAAAAAGAAAAAAAAAAAAGAAATAACTAAATATTTAAGTGATCAAAATGCAAACAAAGATCTAACTAGGAACTAAAATAATTTCTAGCCCAATATTTTAACCTTTAGCTTACCTTCTTAAGATTTGGACACACCTAACTATGTGTCCTTCTAGATTAGCAAAATATGGAATATAAGTGTTCTTGATAGATGGATGCAGGATATATCTACCTAACATTAGTAAAAACAGATTTGAAAGAGAAACTTTTACATTTGCTATAAGATTACAGAAATGATAAAACAATGGCTTTTAATTTACAGTGTCTGAGCTTTAAAAGATGAAGGATTAAACTTTAGGCATAATTTTTATCAAATCAGCTTTTTCTGTCCAAACCATCTTTATGCTCTATTTGGAATTAAAGAATGGGCCAAATATATTTTTTTCTTGGAAGTAACATGATAATTCTCCAAAGAATCTGGTCACTATCTAAAAGCTTGCCTGGCTTTTATTTTTTTTAAATATTTTGTACTTGCAATTAACCTGTTCATTCTCAAATATAGACCTTCTCCATCACCAAACCCTTTAACACCAGAGCTCCAGGCAGATTGATAATGAACATAACACTGCTTCACTGCTTTCCTTTTGTATTTTTCTTAATATGGTTGAACTTAAATTATATAACAAATGAATATTCAATTTTCATAGTTTTCAATGTCTGGTTATATGTTCTTCAGCATTATAAATTAAGTAAACCAGAGAAATAAAGACAGAAGTACTCAAATGAGTGAATTCAAATTTCTATTAATATCTGATAAAATGTTTATTGGAAAATAGTGTTAAAATCTATAGGTAAATTAAGATTTGCATATCTTTCATTGTATTCATGATTACTATTAATTATGCAGACAAGGGTGGCTTTTGGTAGTGACAAGCTAATTGTAATTCTTGGAACCAAGTAGATTATTTGGCTCCATTCAGAAATTATATGACTTGTTAATGATTGTCTTCACTGATTTTTCTTCTTAAATGTCCACAGGTACCAACCAAATAAAATAATTCCAGAGAATAATACCAACAGGTAGGATAATTTATTCATTTATTAATTCAACTATTTACTGATTACCTACTGTGTGCAAAGCATAGTTCTAGAAATGTAGAAATAAACTAAAACAAACAACAAACTATTTCTTGACTCCTATGACCTAGTGGTGAGGGATAGACAATAGACAGAATAACATTATACTGTATTAGAAAATTCATATTAATATGAAGAATAGAAGGTATGCAAGATGATAGGAAATATTGAGGCATGTTGCAGTATTATATAAGGTAGCAAGAAGGCCTCTCTATGGATGACATTTCAGGAAATATTTGAAGTAAATTTTCGCATGATTCATTTAGGTATCTAGTCTGGGAGCAGCATCGTGGACAGAGTGGGACAGGATTCAGATACAGGGGCTCTAAGTGGGGAGCTCCTGTCATGTATGAGAGACATGATGGAGTCCTATGTGGCAAGATCAGAGGGAGAAAGAAGAGAGCAACAGAGATGTGGTCAGAAAGGCAATGGTTGGGGGCAGATTAAATAAAGTCCAGATTACTTAATGGTTTGAATTTTTTTTTTTTTTTTGAGACGGAGTCTTGCTCTGTTGCCCAGGCTGGAGTGCAGTGGTATGATCTCGGCTCACTGCAAGCTCCGCCTCCTAAGTTCACACCATTCTTCTGCCTCAGCCTCCCGAGTAGCTGGGACTACAGGCGCCCGCCACCACGCCCGGCTAATTTTTTTGTGTTTTTAGTAGAGATGGGGTTTCACCATGTTAGCCAGGATGGTCTCGATCTCCTGACCTCATGATCCGCCCGCCTCGGTCTCCCAAAGTGCTGGGATTACAAGCGTGACCCACCGCGCCCGGCTAATGGTTTTCAAAAGTTCTCTATGAACTTTATTCATAGTAAAGTTAGTGATTTTAAAACTGTTTGAATTATATTCAATAAGAATTAATGCTTCAGTATGAATTTGGAAAAATGAGTATTACTTATATTCTTTTCAGGTTAATGGAAATTCCAGGCAAGGGAATACTATAGTGCGCTGTCCCTGTCCTTGCCTTATGAAAAGGTATATTGATGGCTGGGCACGGTGGCCTCACGCCTGTAATCCCAGTACTTTGGGAGGCCAGGCGGGCAGATCACCTGAGGTCAGGAATTCGAGACCAGCCTGGCTAACATGGTGAAACCCCATCTCTACTAAAAAAAAAAACAAAATTAGTTCGGCATGGTGGCACACGCCTGTAATCCCAGCTACTTGGGAGGCTGAGGCAGGAGAAACGCCTGAACCCGGGAGACAGAGGCTGCAGTGAGCCGAGACCACGCCATTGCACTCCAGCCTGGGCAACGGAGTGAGACTACATTTCAAAAAAAAAAAAAAAAAGGAAAAGTATATTGACAATTTGGGTGAAAGCATGGAAATAATATTTATCATATCTCAAGTTTAAATAAAGCAAGAAATGGCTAATATAAAACACTAAGCTCAAATAACTAGAACCAAATTTAGAAAAACAAATATAACTGTATTTCATTTCAAAATAAAAAATTACATAATTTAGGAAACTTCTATTGATAACAAATCCAGTAGCATTAGAAAAATAACATTCAGATCATGAGACGTAATTGTCTCTCGTACTTCTCTTGTCGCATCATCTGGTGTATTGTGTTTTATTCTTGGAAACACATTTTAAGAGGACACTAATAAACTGCATTATGCCAAGTAGAAGATACAGTGGAAATTCAGGATGATAAGGGATCAGGAAACAATTTCATAAATTATGCAACATATTAAATATAACTCCAAGATTTTACCCTTGTACTCCAACCCCTACTGATAGTCTATTGTCAACATTGCAGCAGAGCTCATCTCTTAAAAATATATCACAAAATGTCTCTTCTCCTCTTAAAACTCTACAGTAGCTCCACAAAGTCCATACAAGTGTCTGCAAAGCTGCATATAACCCTTCCTCCATCACCCCTCTTAGCTTGTTGGCTCCTACAATCTCCCTGTTTGCTCACTCTGCTCGGGTCACTGTGGCTGCTTTGCCGCTTTGCGTAAGGTTGTTCTTTCCACCTGGAACACTCTTCCCCAGTCACACGGCTAATCTCCCTCACTCTTACAAGCCCTTGTTCAAATATCACTCCAAAGAAACCTACTCAGGGCACTCTATGAAACTTGCAAGCCATCCTTTTTCCTGAATCCCCATTCCTTCACCTGGCATTTGTTTCCACAGGACTTACCGATATTTAAAAATTACACATTTCACTTATTGACTATGGTTTTGTTATGTTTGACTTGTTTGTTTTCAGCTATCTCTCTTTGCTAAAATGAAAGCTCCATAGGCGCAAGGGTCCTCTTTTTGTTCATGGATCTGTCCTAAATTCTCAAAATGAAATAGGAAATATAGTAAGATGTCAATAAATACTTTTAAAGTGTTGTTCTTTCAACAGAAAAAAAGACAAAGCCTTATGATGTTAGAAGGCCCTTAGTAAAAACTGTAGTAGATTTAAATTTTCACTCTATAGTATAGTATAGACCAATAAAGCAATAACAATACAATGATGAAAATGTTTGCCACAGTATCCAGGTTAGTAGCCACTAGTCACATACGGTTCTTGAGCACTTGAAATGGAGCTGGTATGGCTGAAGAACTGAATTGTTTATTTTATTTAAGTTTAATTAAAATTTACATTTATATAGCCACATAGGCTAGTGGTAACCACATAGGAAAATGTAGCTCTAGAAAGCATAAACTAAAGCCACTGAGTAAAGGTTAATGTGAAATAATTTTGTTGAATTAAGGAAGAACATCCCAATCAGAGTTATCCAAAAATGGAATGGGCTGTCTCACAAATAGAATGAGCTCTACCTCAACAAAGTAGTTTCAACAGTGGCTAGAGGGTTACAGAATTGTTACTGCAGAGATATATGCCCAGGTAGGTTTTTTTGTTTGTTTGTTTTTGTTTTTTTGTTTTGTTTTGTTTTATGAGACAGAATCTTGCTCAGTTGCTCAGGCTGGAGTGCAGTGGCGTGATCTTGGCTCACTGCAAGCTCCACCTCCTGGGTTCACACCATTCTCCTGCCTCAGCTTCCCAAGTGGCTGGGACTACAGGCACCTGCCACCATGCCCGGCTAATTTTTTTTTGTATTTTTAGTAGAGACGGGGTTTCACCATGTTAGCCACGGTGGTCTCAATCTCCTGATCTCATGATCCACTCGCCTTGGCCTCCCAAAGTGCTGGGATTACAGGCGTGAGCCACCGCGCCTCACCATGCCCAGGTAGGTTTGATGCTCTACTAAGTTAATGTAATTTCCAAATTCAGTACCCTATTACGCTTTTTAGAGCTGAAATCCATGTCTACTGAAATGTGTTTAGTAATCCTATAATGGAAGAAAATACAGTATTCCAAAAGTAATAGGTAGTATACTTATTTATACTTTTTACTTTAAACAATTTTTTCTTTAAATTCTGTTAGTGAAGGGCAATGGAGAATATACACACACACACACACACACACACACACACACATACATATAAAAGATAACAAAACAAAACAGTTGTTTTGTCATCACTTTTGGATATGAAGCCAGGCTCTTTAATGTAATATAAGGAGTGTGGACTTTAGAGTCATAGCGAGAGTCATGGAGGCTCCAGATACTCTGAGGAATTACCATTCTCTGATGGTTGAAGACTACTCCATGTCCATCAGTGTCGGTCTTCTTTACTTTCATAGTAATAGAATTGTGTCTAGCTATGGCTGCCTACCCAGGAAAAACATGTCCCTAAGTCTCTGCAGTAGTCGTTGATATGGGACTAAGCTCTTGCCACTGCAGTACAAAACAGAAGTAGTGTGTGCAACTTCTGCTTTGCTAATTTAAGAGGGAATCTCTAGCTCTAGCCATCTGTTCTTTGTCTTGTTCCACTGGCTAAAATGGCAATAATCAAAGAGACCTTGGATTTTTTTTAACAATGTGAATATATTATTTGTTCAATAAGTTAAAAACACGTCTATTACATTTTAATCTATATCGGGACTAGTTAATAACATAGAAAACATAAGGTGTTTCCCTCAAAGCAAAAAAAGTGTTTTAAGTATCTGATTGTCTCAAAATCAAAACTGTTGTGATTTCTTTCTCAACAATCTAATGTTAGATTTGCAATACAAAATTTGGCAATAGTCCTGATACAGTGTTGAACATGACAGGACAAACTTTATGATTGCTACTATGACTGGTGACTTTACTTTTTAATTTGAAACACTTCATATGCAAAAGGAAAAGTCTATTTAAAGCAATGGCAAAGGCACTGGTGGGCAGGTGCCTTTCTTTTTTTCCTATATGGTACTTAGTGTTTGATGATGACAAACACACTTAGATTTAAGACTGTAATTTTAGATGGCATTCAAAGGATATGAATCAGTTTCCTGATACAAACATGTAATTAAAATCAAACAATGAGAATAGTTAAACATGGCATTGCCAAACAGATTGTTTAATGATGGACTTCCTTTCCCCCCTAGTTGAAAGGTAAGTGTTCGTTGCAACTATTCAGTAGTCTAAATACAATTTGTGAGTTAAAGTATTTTTCAAAAAGTGTTCGCCTTCTGTCTATATTTTCTCATGGGTGAATGTCAGGATTAATAGACATTTTATTTATTTATTATTTATTTATTTATTTTTTGAAATGGCGTCTCGCTCTTTCACCCAGGCTGGAGTGCAATGGCGCGGTCTCGGCTCACTGCAAACTCCACCTCCTGGGTTTAAGTGATTCTGCTGCCTTAGCCTCCCGAGTAGCTGGGACTACAGGCATGTACCACCACACCTGGCTAATTTTTGTACTTTTAGTAGAGACGGGGTTTCACTATGTTGGCCAGGCTGGTCTTGAACTCCTGACCTCGTAATTCACCTGCCTCAGCCTCCCAAAGTGCTGGGATTACAGGCGTGAGCCACCGTGCCCGGCCCAATAGGCATTTTATTAAGCAAAAGTGTTTTTGTTTGTTTGTTTGTTTTGTTTTGTTTTCCCACCAAAGTTTGCCAAAAGTCAAAGGTTAGCTGAAAAGACTCATTGTATTTCTGATATAATGAATTGTAATTAGGGTACCTAAAGTTTATCACAATAAATAGGACATTTAGTTTATAATATAAGCAGATGGAAAAGTTTACCCAACTTACCTAAAAAGATAGGGTTTTGTATTGTTGCCATTTTCTATTATTCTATTCTCCAAGTTTAACAAAAACACATTCAATTCTAGTACTCGTTAGAAGTTTTAGCAAGTTATTGAAATCATATATAATCAGGTCTGTTTACCCAGGAGAGTACTAAAATCCTGAAGATTTTCTCTTGGGTAAAATAGTCTATCATTTTAAAAGGATCTGAAGGAATTCCTAAAACATTTGATATGCATTAAGTTACAAGGTTATAAATGAATATATCCCAATATGCTAGTAGAACAAAAGTTCAACTTTCTAAAACATATTCTTAAGGCAAATTCTACCAAACATACAGTGATTATAAAGATAAGGAGGCAGGTAGAAGAGAAAGATAATTATTTATATGTTTAATCTTTGTAAATAAATCAAGTCTATGCTATAAACCTCAAATCCTCCAAGAAAATGAACAAATGCATTTTCAGTTTCAAAATCACTTTAACTCATTCCTAAAACTTCTCTAATTCAGTCACACCATAAACCACTCCTTAGTTTCCTACTTTAACATTTGCCTTCTGATACCACAAACTGAACTGCATAAATCAAGAAGGCAGAAATGGAGGAATATTGGAATATACATAATGATTATGCAATAAAAATGAGATTCAGGTTTTGGAATAATAGTCCAATCTATTTTAATTTTTTTGCTTTGGTTTTTAGAAGACTTTTTCCATAAACACAAAAGTAGATTTTTTTAGATTTGAGGCATTTTTAAACCTCTTTAGCTGAGTAGTCTCGGAATTTTTATATTTATCTTGTAAAAATATTAAGCAAGGGTGATTTCAGTTCCATCTCACTTTATATACTCTGAATAAAAATCTAGATGATGAAATAAATTACCAAACAAGACGGATTTGTATAGCCGGGCGCGGTGGCTCACGCCTGTAATCCTAGCACTTTGGGAGGCTGAGGCGGGCGGATTGCCTGACTTCAGGAATTCAAGACCAGCCTGGGCAACACAGTGAAACCCCGTCTCTACTAAAATACAAAAAAATTGGCCGGGCATGATGGTTCACACCTGTAATCCCAGTACTTTGGACTTTGGGAGGCCGAGGCGGGTGCATCCTGAGGTCTGGAGTTCGAGACCATCCTGGACAACATGGTAAAACCCTGTCTTTACTAAAAAAAAAAAAAAAAAAAAAAAAAAAAGAAGGATTTGTATATTGTGTTAATTGTGCAAAGTGTTTTTAACTTATAAAAGCAAATAATGGGTTTCCAGTTGAGAAAACATGGTGTAAATTCATTTCTTTATGTTCTTCCATGCAAAGTAAAACTATAAACCCTGAAAATAACACCAGAGGCAGACAAAGGAGAATTTTGAAACATGTAATAAGGAAGACAGAATGAGTAGAGAGCTCAAGACTGGAAATTCAATATTTTAAGGTAGCTGAGTACCTTAAAACCCTTACCCAACAGAAAAAGATGATCTAAGCCCAAGCTAGTAACAGAAGGCAGTCCACCTAGATGAATTCCTCCACCTGAGTGTCCAATAGATCAACAGGTGCAAAACCAAGATGAAAAACGGTGCTAGAATTATCTGACGAGGAATTTAAAGCAAGGATCACAAAAATGCTTCAACAAGCAATTTTGCTATTTTTTATTACTAGGCATATTCTCCAAGTTGAACAAAAACACATTCAATTCCAGTACTCTTTAGAAGTTTAAGAAAGTTATGTAAATCATTTATAATCAGGTCTGTTTACTCAGGAGGGTACTAAAATCCTGAAGATTGAATCAAATGTGAAAATCAGAATGTCTCCACCAAGAAATAGAAGATACAAAGGGGAAAAAGCGGAAATTTTAGAATTGAAAAAGATAATAACTGAAAAAAAATCCTAAACGTCATAATATGCTAGTCATTAGTAAAAGCTGATACAAGTGAAATAATTTATCATTATTCTTGAAGATAAGTGGTAAAATAAGCTGGAATCTTTACTGACAGATTATGATTTAATAAATTCCACTTATGTAATTTTTAAACACTCAACTGATTGTATGGAAATAAGCTTAAGTTGGTTAAATAATAAGTTAGTGAATTCAGTATCAGTGACTTAAAAATAAAAATTCCATTTCCCTAAGACTCATCTGGCCTTAAAATAAACATTATTTATAAAATATGTTTGTAATTCTTTTTAAACTACCTATATAAGGATACCATTCTCTATTAAAACCAAATTAAACACATATTTATTCATTTTGATATTATCAACACTCAGTACAAATATTTTTCTTGTAATTCATCTCATGGAATTTTACAATTTCCCAAGGTAATTCATCTTATACTCACACTAGATTTAAAGTCATTAACAATTATTTGAAGATTATTTTTTCTCCATATTGAATGAAATCAGAACATTTACTTTGCAGAGAACACTTCTTTTAGAAGGCAAAATTCATAAGTTTTGCCTCATGACTCCTTATGAGGATCCACATGAGTTCTATCATAAGCCAGTTTTTGATTGTTAGAATTATTTGGGATATCAACCACAAGATGTAAGCTAGTTTTTTGATGAACAAAACTTGGGGTCAAAAGAGAATATTTTTTCCCAAAAGAATATGAGAAATTTGAAAGATTTTTAAAGAATAAGTTGATTGGCAGAGTTTAAAATAACCTAATTATTGTAGAATAAGTGATTTTTGGTGGACATTTCTATCAGTCTTCAAGGAAAACCAACATTTTCCTCTTTAAACACACTGTATCACAAAATAAATGCACTAGTGAATCCAGAACAATCTATATCTAACAAACGTAATCTGATTCCTTCCTTTAAATATGAATTAAAGGAGAGAATTGCAGAGACCTACATTCAATAAGTGACTATGGTATACCAGATACTGAGTTAGGTGATTTGTGTTATATCCTTCTCCCAAGAACCCTGTGATGTGACTAGTGTTACCTGAATTTGAAAGATGATGAACTAATTTAAGACCCCAGATTAAATACCTTTTTTCAGATCACATATTTAAACAGGAGTTGAGCCTGGAATAAAACACACTTTTCCTTTTGTCCAGAGTCCATTCTCTATCATCCTGCTGTCTTAAACTACTGCCAGGTGTGATTTGGTTGTTCAGCATTCAGATGGAGAAGAGCTAACAGAGCTTTTATCTTCACAGCTGAATGTTATTGTCCTCAAAGTCAGATGTGCTGTCTCCTTCTTCATTGCATATTCATTCAATATCAAAGAATAAAATTGAGAAGAAAGTGTCGACAACTCATGGTCTAAAAATTGTGTGTGCACAGCAGTAGTCCTTGTCAAAAGGCAGTAGACAAAAGTAAGAAAACATTTCTGATCAAAACCTAGTTGTTTTTCTAGCTGCCCTTCTCCATTTCCAGCTGCTTCAGGCTTTCACTTGGCAGCAGGAATTTAATGACAGCTGCTGCAAGGATTATGATGAGAGGCTTCCTACTTTAACTGATCTTCTGGACAGGCTAATAGCTTTGCTCTGTCATTGATAGGTCCAATCTAGTGCTGGTGACAGATAGGAAATTTAGCCTTATTACCATTCACCTAAAAGCTGATCCAAAATTAGACACAGAAATAGAATTATGTTGTTCCATTTGGTTTAAATTGCGATGTAAGTTAAAGGACTAAGTGAATAAGATTGTCTACAAATGGGAAATTATTCATTAGTTGTCTTGGCTTTTTAGGAGCACAAAAACATTTTACTACAAGAACAGCAGCAATTGGGCATTATCCCTCCAAATCCCAGAAGTAATTTAGCAGCTGTAATGGATTAATAAATGACAGAATTATTTCTCCCAAAGAATATAACTAGTACAAAATATTAATGACTAAACCAAAGCAAATTCGAGAATGATATAAAGATTTGTCAAAAGTGTAAGTAGTTTACTCAATTTTATTGACTGAAATTTTTGTATTTCATGTGAAACAGTGCATCTTAGAATGAGTTTTTCTCACACTTTTTAGTTCTTCACTGCATTCCTATAAAATTTTTCAACTCTCATCAGTCTCCCATCCTTATTTCCATTATTCTCACAAAATAGCCTGCCTCCTACTTTGCTGCAAACTTCCATACCTCGAATTCCTGCTTATTCTATATCCCTTCTTACCTCTAGGTGTTTTTGTAAGTTTACCTGTGCTTTTATAATTTTTGGTGGTTTCAGAAGGGGTTTCTTGCTTTTTGGTCTAACCTCTCCCATTTTTGTCATTAATTCAAAAACCGTTTAATTCATGTCTGTTCAGAGCCAAGAACTGTAGGAAGTAGGAATTAAAGATGAGTAATTCCTCCTGAAGTCATTCACTGCCATATCCTTGCCATCCATTATATTCGATCACACTTGTAGCATTAGTCTTACACTTTCCATGGACTCATTTTCCTCTGCATCTAAATAAACAGCTACAGTACAGGAAAACAAAAGAAAACTATCTCTGTTCAACTACTGTCCTGTATCTTACCTTGCTAGTGCCTCTCAATTTCTTAGTAACATTTGTGTCTACAAAATTTGTTTTCATTTACTCAGCACCAAGAAGATTTTTAGCCTTACACACCTGATTTCATCACACCACTCTTCTGAAATTTATTGAAACTTATCTATGGTCTCTCACTGACCTTCTTTGTACTTCTTTTTTTTATGGCTTATTTTCAACAATTATGATAACTTTTGAATTCAGCACCTTCATTTCTGGGTTTGTGATGGCAATTTTTTATTGCTGTCTTTCCAACTTCTGTGGCTTTGCTTTTCTCTATGTCTTATTTGCCAGTAATTGGCCTCTGTAAATGCCTAAATATGGATATTACCCAAGGTTGTTTTCCATCTTTTAAAATTTTCTTTTGACAAAACTATCTGTTATCAAGTCTTCAACTGTTGCATTAGTGTAATTGTTTTACAGGTTTTTGTGGTTGTTGTTCTTAGGGGGAATAGAACCAGCTAGCCTCCATCAGGGGCTGAGATATATTTATCTAAGACACAGGGTGGAAGGAAATAGTTTTGAACAAAACTATAGCAGCTTTGTTTTTATTTTTATGTATTTATTTTAAAAGTCTTTCAATGTAATATAGTGATAGTCTCTTACATTGTCCCAAAGATCTGCTAAACTCACTTCATAATTAGTAAAATATTTGCATACGTGATGTCAGCATTTATAAAGAAGTAACCATTGGGTGACGAGTCATGCACCTTCAATGACAATATAGAAAAAAAAAAGGGAGTGATACACTTTGTAGGAAGGGGCAATCCTCAAATCACATTTACCTAAAAGATAAATCCTGCCTGCTGCAGGGCACCAAGTTTCCTGAGTCATTGTTATATAAACCTCAGAAAGCGGTGTTTCTTGAAGAAAACTGGGGAAGAGTTTAGAGAATATATAACACAGAGTTGTTCTATACTCCAGTGTGGTTTGGTAAAGTTCAGGCCTTTCCATAGGACCTTTTCTTTTCTATCAAAAGCGTAAGAGCTATTTGACATCTTATTCAAGACAAGAACATCTTTGTTAGCCATAATTTTGTGGCTAAACCCTCAGAATCTGGGGACCTCATTCTCAAACTGAGAAATTATATGTCAAATGGTGTGTTACTTATACATATGTTGCTGTTAATATTTTTTAAGTTTTTTTGGTGTAAGAATAATTCAGGATTTACCTAATTCTCCTGTTGGATAATAGGGAAGCTTACATAGTATCTGACTACTTCATGTCATCTCCAAATTCTCTCCGTCATAAACCTAGAATCCATTTGTTCCATTGCCAGTCATGAACGAAGACAACTATTAACATTAATTGTAAGCCTATATAATTTTTCATATGGAATCCTGACAACTGAACTTCCTAAGATGATTACTAATATAAGTACAGGCCCTAAAGGCACACTACAAAAGAATATAGGCAAATCGTTTTATTGCATCAACACTGTAGTTAAGTGTTTTATTACATTGATTGCAGTATGAGTTCCATTCACATAAGTATTTACTACTCTATACTAGTTTGATGTCCATAAATGTTTTAGTAAATTACTTAATTGATCTATTAATGTTGAGTGCAAGTATCTCTCTTACTTGCATTTTTCAGTCTTAAGTTTTTGTGTGGAATATTGAAAATTGTATAGTTTGTTAACTGTGGCTAGGTAATCTTGCTTGAATATACAGTTTCCCTTAACAGTTTTTCTCTTGAGGAATTGCTAAGTGAATATGTACCAAAGTTAAATATGACAGTACTTTCTAGAATTAAAAAGTAAACACCTTAGCTGTAAAACGTCTTTTTCTTCCAAAAATAAAATATCCTAATAATAATTTATTTATTGTAAATGCTTGAGTAATCTTGAAACATTAGATTGTAGATGTAGATGTTACATTACTGACTACATCCTGCTCTGAGAATTTCTAGAACTCTAACCCTTCAGATTATCTGGTAAGTAATTATGTCTTTTAAAACATCTTTTAAAAAATCATTTGGTTCTTTCCCTGGTTGTACATAAAGAAGGAAATTATTTTTAACTTTTATTTCAGGTTCAAGGTGTATATGTGCAGGTTTGTTCATGGGTGAAGGGCACGTTGCTGACGTTTGGTGTACAAATGATCCCATCAACCAGGTAGTGAGCATAGTACCCAATATGTAGTTTTTCAACATTCACTCCCCTCTAGTAGTCCCTAGTGTCTATTTTTTCTCATCTTTTTTTGTTGTTGTTGAGACAGCGATCTCCCTCTGTTTCCCAGGCTAGAGTGCAGTGGCACAATCACAGCTCACTGCAGCCTCAATCTCCCAGGCTCAAGCAATCCTCTCACATCAGCCTCCTGAGTAGCTGTGACCACAGATGTGTGCCAACACACCGAACTATTTTAATTTTAATTTATTTTTTTTTGAGACGGAGTCTCACCCACCACCACGCCTGGCTAATTTTTGTATATTTAGTAGAGATGGGGTTTCACCATGTTGGCAAAGCTGGTCTCAAACTCCTGACCTCAGGTGATCCACCTGCCTCAGCCTCCCAGAGTGCTGGGATTACAGGCGTGAGCCACTGGGCCCGGCCTAAATTTTTTTTATAGAGACAAGCTCTCCCTATATTGTGCAGGCCAGTGGTCTCAAACTCTGGGACTCAAATGATCCTCCTGTCTTGGCCTCCCAAAGTGCTAGAATTACAGGCAAGAACCTGGCCCTACTGTTTCATCTTTCTTTCTTTCTTCCTTTTTTTTTTTTTTTTTTTTTTTTGAGATGGAGTCTCGCTCTGTTGCCCAGGCTGGAGTGCAGTGGCACGGTCTCAGCTCACTGCAACTTCCTCCTCCTGGGTTCAAGTGATTCTCCTGCCTCAGTCTCCCAAGTAGCTGGGACTACAGGCACCCATCACCATGCTGGCTAATTTTTTGTATTTTTAGTAGAGACGGGGTTTCACAGTGTTAGCCAGGATGGTCTCAATCTCCTGACCTCATAATCCACCCACCTTGGCCTCCCAAAGTGCTGGGGGGATTACAGGAGTGAGCCACCCACCACACCCAGCCTTCATCTTTATTTCTTAAAATGGGAGATATATGTAGAAATAACCTGTTCTAATCCCTTTTCTGTTGACTGCCCTCAGAAAAATAGCATCAAGGATAGGAATATCAGTCTCAGACTGATGTACCATGGCATAGGCCTGTGGTCCTAAAATTTGATAAATAATGCTTATATGGGGATGGAAATGCCTCTTGCTTAAAGGCAGGTATGATATTGAGAGGTGAAGCCAGGTGGGCTTCTGGGTTGGGTGGGGACTTGGAGAACTTTTCTGTCTAGCTAAAGGATTGTAAACACACCAATCAGCGCTCTGTGTCTAGCTAAACGTTTGTAAATGCACCAATCAGCACTCTGTAAAAATGCACCAATCAGCGCTCTGTGTCTAGCTAAAGGTTTGTAAATGCACCAATCAACACTCTGTAAAATGGACCAATCAGCGCTCTGTGTCTAGCTAAAGGTTTGTAAATGCACCAATCAACACTCTGTAAAATGGACCAGTCAGCAGGACGTCAGTGGGGCCAAATAAGGGAATAAAAGCTGGCCACCTGCGCTAGCAGCGGCAACCCAATTGGGTCCCCTTCCACGCTGTGGAAGCTTTGCTCTTTCGCTCTTCACAATAAATCTTGCTGCTGCTCACTCTTTGGGTCTGCACTAACTTTATGAGCTGTAACACTCACTGCGAGGGTCTGTGGCTTCATTCCTGAACTCAGTGAGACCACGAACCCACTGGGAGGAGCAAACAACTCCAGACGCGCCATCTTTAAGAGCTGTAACACTCACTGAGCAGGTCTGTGGCTTCACTCCTGAAGTCAAGAGAGACCACAAACCCAATGGAAAGAAGAAACTCTGGATGCATCTGAACATCTGAAGGAACAAACTCCAGACACACCATCTTTAAGAACTGTAACACTTCACTGCGAGGGTCCGTGGCTTCATTCTTAAAGTCAGCGAGACCAAGAACCCTCCGGAAGGAACCAATTCCGGACACAATATGCCTGCATTTTAGGGAAGGGTAGAGTCAGCAGGTGGCTAAATATGCTTACCAGGGGGGTCGCTATGATAGCCCCAAGTGCCCCAGCAATAAGACCTATCATTTTAGATGGCATTGCTTTTGAGCTTAGCTTTTTTTTTTTTTTTTTTTTTTTTTTTTTTGAGACAGAGTCTGGTTCTGTCACCCAGGCTGGAGTTCAGTGGCACGATCTCAGCTCACTGCAAGCTCCACCTCCCGGGTTCACGCCATTCTCCTGCCTCAGCCTCCCGAGTAGCTGGGACTATAGGCGCCTGCCACCACACCTGGCTAATTTTTTTGTATTTTTAGTAGAGATGGAGTTTCACCATGTTAGCCAGGATGGTCTCGATCTCAATCTCCTGACCTCATGATCCGCCCGCCTCAGCCTCCCAAAGTGCTGGGATTACAGGTGTGAGCCACCGTGCCCGGCCAAGCTTAGCTTTAAAATATGAAAAGAATTTATGGTTATGGGGAGGCTACTGGCAGATTTAAAAGGTAAAAGGCTGGATAGCACATAGAACATTGAAGATTTGGATAGTATTTCAGGTAAGCTGAATATATATGTAGGCATGCAGTGGATATACACACGGGAAAACTAATGTGGCAATAGATCATATAGACTTTCAATGTCAGGCCTATGGATTCCTATTATTTGGCAGGCACTATCATTGGCAGGAAGGGGTACCAATAACTTTCAAATTTTTTAAGAAACGAGGATATAATAATAAATGTTTAAGATTAATCAAGCAGAATCAACTCAAGAAGTTAAGATTAACTCAAGAAGAATCAGCAGCAAATATGTTATAGGCAGGGAGACCGGTTTTAAGAACTTTTCTTTTTTGTTGTTGTTAAAGGACTAGAATAACAATATTATTAGGGTAGTGATCATTGGCATGAATGAGAAAGGCTAGAGAAAAATATACTGGCAAGCAAACAAAAATACATCATCAGAACAGAGAAAATAGATTGAATATGGCAGAAATGAAGAGGTTTTGAGCCAGAATAAATGGGACAATAATCCTGAATAGAAACAGACAAGTCTGGGGAAGGCTCCATTCAGAGGTGGAGGGCAGGGATCATGGGTTTGTTTTCAGGCATGATGAATTAGGGCCAAAGGATAACAACAGGATGAGAACATTCAGGGCACATTTGGAATTTCATGGGGGAGATGATGACATGAGGTAGAGATTTGAGAATCATCCACAAAGTAAATCAAGAAACAAAAAAAATTCAATGAGAACTTTTTTGTCTTAAAGCGAATGTTGTGCTGAGGGGTTCTATTTCCTACCATAAGAGTTCTGGACTTCTTTTTTGTGTAAGTGCCCTTCTGTATAATTCAGTGCAATGATTATCACATGGATGTCATGCTGTAGCATGAGAACTGTTCGTAGGAACAGGGCACCATGGAATTGTTTTCATCTGCTAATTGTTTAGTATTTTGGTAACCGCTTTATCAGTTCAAAGTTTCTTTAACTTCCAGTGCCATGCCAGTGCTGTCACCATAACAAGCTGAGGAATGCAGAACACTCCTCCGAATTCCGTTTTGGCAGAAAAATCTTTCACGGGGTTTTAAGCTTGAACTCAGTTCAGTTTGTGATCTCTTGGAGCATCACATTTCACTAGATTCATTCATTAGCCTTTTAATAACCAACAATGTGAAATCTAACTGTTAAAATACAGAGAGGTGGGGGTAGAATCATATAGTATTTATACAATTTCTAGGAAGTATTTTACTAAGACAAGGACCAGGATTGCAGAGCAACTAACTGGGGCTTTTGTGAGAATCTTATTTTAAAAATTTAATAGTGAAGGTAGTTAACAGCTAATAGAAAAATAAGTGAAAATTGAAATGAGAGGCAATCTTTAGTCTTTCCACTTTGGCAAATAACTAGATAAAATCCTCTTCTACATTGTTATAGGGATTGAAAACTGGTTATATTTTTACAGGGAAAATTCTGTGCGTAAAAATGAGAAAATGACCATAACTTTTCTTTCAATGTCCTACTTCTGGGAGCCTGAGGCTACAAAGATAAAAATATTAATGGATATTATTTTGTTAAATAATGGATAAAAACTTAGCCTTATAGGAGAGGATACACATATTTTGAAACAGTCATATAATTAAATAATATACAGTTATTAAAACTAATAATATAAATGTGTTATAGAAAGAGGTTCATAAAGTATTTATTAAATGAAAAAGCTAATTACAGAATATTTTTGATCATATATATAGATGTAGTTTTTCAACATTCAACAAAAAATATTTAAAAAATTAGCCAGGCATGGTGATTTGCACATGTATTCCCAGTGACTCAGGAGACCGAGGTGTGGTGATCACGTGAGCCCAGGGAGATTGAGGCTGCAGTGAACTGTGATTGCACCACTGTACTCCAGCCTAGGAAACAGAGTAAGACTCTATCTCTAAAAAATTTAAGAAAATATAACAAAAAATGCATGGTTTCACTTTAACTAAAATAAATATGCTCGAGTAGCCACATACTCTGGCCGTATACCCATCAGACCAAAGGAAATGTCTGTCCTATGGGATAGGCCTTCTGCCTTCCCTGGAGTCCTGGCCTTTGTGTGGTACCTCAGGAAGAACGGATGGCAGTCATTGGAGAGGAAGTCTAGAATTATGCCTGCATTGGAAAGGGTGGAGAGCAAGTCACAGAACAAAGCAAAGGAGAATAGATCTTAAAAAAAAAAAAAATTCAGGATCAGGAACGGTACCTCACACTTGTAATCCCAGCAGTTTGGGAGGCTGAGGTGGGCCTATCACTTGAGGTCAGGAGTTCAACACCAGCCTGGCCAACATGGTGAAACCCTGTCTTTACTAAAAATACAAAAATTAGCCGAGCATGGTGGCGCATGCACTACTTGGGAGTCTGAGGCACGAGAATTGCTTGAACCCAGGAGACAGAAGCTGCAGTGAGCCAGGATTGCGTCACTGCACTCTAGCTTAGGTGACAGAGGGATACCCTAACTCGAAAAAAATATATATGTATCGCCAGGCGCGGTGGCTCACGCCTGTAATCCCAGCACTTTAGGAGGCCTAGGCAGGCAGATCACGAGGTCAGGAGATAGAGACCATCCTGGCTAACACGGTGAAACCCCGTCTCTACTAAAAATACAAAAAATTAGCCAGGTGTGGTGGCAGGTGCCTGTAACCCCAGCTACTCAGGAGGCTGAGGCAGGAGAATGGCATGAACCCGGGAGGCGGAGCTTGCAGTGAGCCGAGATCGCACCACTGCACTCCAGCCTGGGCGACAAAGCAAGACTCTGTCTCAAAAAAAAAAAAAAAAAAATCAGGATAAAGAGCTGATAAAAAGATCTATACGATGAATCTTGGGGCTTTAAGAAGTTGAGAGATCAAAAATTATGAGCAATTATGATACAGGTT
This sequence comes from Gorilla gorilla gorilla, assembly GCF_029281585.2. Classification (NCBI taxonomy): domain Eukaryota; kingdom Metazoa; phylum Chordata; class Mammalia; order Primates; family Hominidae; genus Gorilla; species Gorilla gorilla. The sequence continues at coordinate 107,725,629 of NC_073230.2, read as the reverse complement.
GAGACACTGAGATAGAAAAGCAAGTTTTAAAAACTTGTATTATGAATATACTCTAGCATCAGTGTATTCTAGAGAAATACTGGTGAATAACTGGATCGTGATCAAGTTTAATTTTGTAGGACATTTTTTTTTAAATGTAACCAGCTGCCCAGATTAACCCACAATTTACTCACTTTCATGTAAGTTAGGCCATTTTTACAGATTTAATAAAACATGATTTTAAAGTAACTATTGATATTTCTTCTTTTCTCTAAAACAATGGTAAAATTAGGGGTGGTTTCATTCTGCTAAAGAGAATTGATAAACAATTTCTTTTCATGCTATTACTTTATATACATACACACACACACACACACACACACACACACACGGTTGATTTATTTATAGCCACCAAATAGGCACCAGTATTTCTAGATTTTAAAAGTAGAAGAAAGAGTCTTTTGATGGTAACAACTAACCCAGCACAAGTCTTGGACACCCAACAGACCCTCACAAGGTACATGTCTGTATAACTTGACAAAATCACATTGATGGTCCCTTTATTTCATTCTTTCATTGGATCATGAGAGTTTGAAATAAGGGCTTTGAAGCCACGCTGACCGGGGTTTAAAACCGCTTTATGTGAGCTAAACATGTTACTTCTAAGCTTCAGTGTTCTTAAAAATAGAGAAGAAAGGAAGAAAGCAATAGGTCTAAGGGTTACATACTAGCTATCTTCTCCTTTTAATACACTTTATATCTAGTGACTTTCATGTACATCTCTTTGGCCAGAATGACCACACATACTACAAGCTGCAAAGAAGTCTGAGGAACCTAGCATTTTAAGCTGGGTTCATGGCCACTCAAAACAAAATAACAGAGTTTGTTTAAGTAGAGAAGTAGAAGAGAATAGATATTTATAGATACTTAAGCAATTACATGGGGATAATAATATTCACATGGGGATAACATCAATCCCACAAATACTGTCATAAAGACAAAGTGATCTCATAGACATACTGCACACCATACACGATAGAGAACATAATACTTTGTAATGAGTATTGTATTAGTCCGCTCTCAAGCTGCTAATAAAGACATACCTAAGCCTGAGTAATTTATAAGGGAAAGAGGTTTAACTGACTCGCAGTTCAGCATGGCTGGGGAGGCCTTAGGAAACTTACAATCATGGTGGAAGGGGAAGCAAACATGTCCTTCTTCACATGGAAGCAGCAAGGAGAAGTGCAAGGGAACTCTCATTTACAAAACCATCAGATCCTGTGAGACTTATTCACTACCATGAGAACAGTATGGGGAAAACTGCCCCTGTGATTCAATTATCTCCACCTGGCCCCACCTTTGACACGTGGGGATTATTACAAGTCAAGATGAGATTTGGGTAGGGATACAGCCAAACCATATCAAGTATATAAAAATCTTTTTCAATTATCCTGGTTTGAACAACATACCTAAAACTGGAGTGACTTATATAATACTTGCTTAGGCATTTTTTTTCTCCCAAGATGGAGTCTTGCTCTGTCACCCAGGCTGGAGTGCAATGGCACGATCTTGGTTCATTGCAACCTCTGCCTCCCAGGTTCAAGCAATTCTCCTGCCTCAGCCTCCTGAGTAGCTGGGATTATGGGCACACGCCACCATGCCCAGCTAATTTTTTGTTTTGTTTTGTTTTGTTTTTTGAGACGGAGTCTTGCTCTGTCTCCACAAGCTGGAGTGTAGTGGCACCATCTCGGCTCACTGCAAGCTCTGCCTCCTGGGTTCATGCCATTCTCCTGCCTCAGTCTCCTGAGTAGCTGGGACTACAGGCGTCCGCCATCAAGCGCGGCTAATTTTTTGTATTTTTAGTAGAGATGAGGTTTCACAGGGTTAGGCAGAATGGTCAAGATCTCCTGACCTCATGATCCGCCCGCCTTGGCTGCCCAAAGTGCTGGGATTACAGGCGTGAGTCACCGTCCCCAGCCAATTTTTGTATTTTTAGTAGAGGCGGGGTTTCACCATGTTGGCCAGGCTGGTCTCGAACTCCTGACCTCATGATCTACCTGCCTCGGCCTCCCAAAGTGCTGGTATTACAGGCATGAGCCACCATGCCCGGGCAGCTTAGGCATTTTTATGGAACATATATATTATGTTAGCAATTATATTTTAAAAATTCCAACCAGGTCACAGAAGTTTTTGTAATGATGAGAGAAAAACTGTCTTATAATTTTATATGTATACTAATTATGGATTTCTTTCATGTTAAGGTGTTTAATATCAATAAGAAAATGTAATAGTTTATTTTTTTCAAATATAATACTTTTAAGTTTCACATTAAGTACAGGATGGTGTTGAATGGCAATGAGGATATCATGCATGAAACCCTTGAAAGAGCTTAAATAGAATAATTAAGTTACATTTAATACCATTTGAAGAAGCAAATAGAGTTTAAATCTGGGAACTATTCCAGTCTACTGTGCCAGCTTTACACTTTAATGGAATTCATTTTACAATATTTGTACATTCAGAGACGTCTTTTATTTCAGTGAGCTTCTCAACCTTTACTCTGGTAACCTGGCGTGCTGCAAGTGAGTTGCAGGTATTTAAACAAGTGGGCCCTTCAAACTTTAGTTACGCCACAGTTCCTGAACATGAAATGGCCTGTCCCTTTACCTTAGCATCCAATAAAATATAATTCAAGGTGTATTATAACTTTGTATGTTGTTATGTCTCATCTCCCTAATTTGCTGTATGCCTCAAGAGCAAGAACTGAGTCTTTTTATTTTTATTTTTTTTGAGACGGAGTCTCGCTCTGTCTCCCAGGCTGGAGTGCAGTGACGCGATCTCGACTCACTGCAAGCTCCACCTCCCGGGTTCAAGCAATTCTCTGCCCCAGCCTCCCAAGTAGCTGGGATTACAGGCGCTTGCCAGCAGGCCTGGCTAATTTTTTCTGTATTTTTAGTAGAGATGGGGTTGCACCATCTTGGCCAGGCTGGTCTTGAACTCCTGACCTTGTGATCCGCCCACCTTGGCTTCCCAAAGTGCTGGGATTACAGGCGTGAGCCACCGTGCCCGGCGAACTGAGTCTTAAGAGCCTACATGGTTGCATAGAACTGGTACTGAGGGCTTTTGACTGATAACATAAACCATGTTGTCTTCTTCTGGCATTTATGTACTAATAAATGTTATCTATGCTATTTTGTCAAAAAAGAAAGTTGTTCAAGTCTCTCCTGTTCTCTTGATGATTTCGGCACTATGTTGCCTCTTGATTAAATTGTATAAAAGAATTATGTGAGGCTTTAATATGTTCAACTTATACCCATTAAATATCATACTACATGTCTTCTTTTTCATATTCTCTCTTTTATATTGGTTAGGGATTGAATTTTATTTTCCGAGGTGAGATCAGGACTAATTAGCCCCGCCATAGTGCTTATAGAACTCACAGAGCTTGGAAGGACCTTAGAAATCAGGCATCTCGGCTGGGCGCGGTGGCTCACACCTGTAATCCCAGCACTTTGGGAGGCCGAGGTGGGCAGATCATGAGGTCAGGAGATCAAGACCATCCTGGCTAACACTGTGAAACCTCGTCTCTACTAAAAATACAAAAAATTAGCTGGGCGTGGTGGCAGGCGCCTGTAGTCCCAGCTGCTCGGGAGGCAGGGGCAGAGAATTGCTTGAACCGGGAGGCAGAGGTTGCTGTGAACAGAGATTGTGCCACTGCACTCCAGCCTGTGGAGACACAGCGAGACTCTGTCAAAAAAAAAAAAAAAAAATAGAAATCAGGCATCCCGGCACTCGCTATTTACAACTGAGGAATCCGAAGCCAGGAAGGTCTGAGTTTTCAGTTGAAGAAACATTTGTTGAACAAATGTCATACGCTTATCCCCAGGCTAAGTCCTGGGGATGAATAGGCAAATTAGAAATAATCATGTAAGGATTAAATGTGAACTCTGGCATGCCATACTCATTCACGCAATATGTGGACATTTAACATTTAATATTGTGGCTCCCAATTTTCCTAGATTGGGAACAAAAAATAAAAAACCTAAGAATTGATTGAAAGATGAGGATTCCTTAAGGATTTCACTCTTAGTCTAATACGACACACTAATATTTTGACTATTCTCTGATTACACAGCAAGTAATGAAAACAGAAATTTAACTGAGGTGGCTTGACTCCTGTTTAGAGGTTTATTTTTTATTTAAATCTCCAGTTACAACTCTTAGAGTTATATTATGGTTTGCAGACTTTTACTGATAGGTATGACTATTACTACGCTAGGAAGTAGAGAGAACAAAAACAATGGAACAATGGAAGAAAAGAAAGAAGAGCTTTTCTTAGCTCTATAGTATACCTACTATATTTAAGAAAACATACTAGATTAAGAAAATGTATACTTCCTAGTGAGAGGTGACAGTGTGCTGGCAGTCCTCAGAGCCCTCGCTTGCTCTCGGCACCTCCTCTGCCTGGGCTCCCACTTTGGCGGCATTTGAGGAGCCCTTCAGCCCCCACTGCACTGTGGGAGCCCCTTTCTGGGCTGGCCAAGGCCTGAGCCCACTCCCTCAGCTTGCAGGGAGGTGTGGAGGGAGAGGCACGAGCGGGAACCGGGGCTGCGTGCGGCGCTTGTGGGCCAGCTGGAGTTCCGGGTGGGCCCAAGCTCAAGGTGGGCCCGAGCTTGGCGGGCCCAAACTCGGAGCAGCCAGCCAGCCCTGCTGGCCCTGGGCAATGAGGGACTTAGCACCCAGGCCAGTGGCTGCGGAGGGTGTACTGGGTCCCCCAGCAGTGCCAGCCCACTGGTGCTGTGCTCGATTTCTCACCGGGCCTTAGCTGCCTTCCCGCGGGGCAGGGCTCAGGACCTGCAGCCCGCCATGCCTGAGCCTCCCACCCCCTCCATGGGCTCCTGTGTGGCCTGAGCCTCCCCAACGAGCACCACCCCCTGCTCCACGGCTCCCAGTCCCATTGACCACCCAAGGGCTGAGGAGTACGAGCACATGGTGTGGGACTGGCAGGCAGCTCCACCTGCAGCCCCAGTGCAGGATCCACTAGGTGAAGCCAGCTGGGCTCCTGAGTCTAGTGGGGACGTGGAGAGTCTTTATGTCTAGCTCAGGGATTGTAAATACACCAATCAGCACCCTGTGTTTAGCTCAAGGTTTGTGAGTGCACCAATCGACACTGTATGTAGCTGCTCTGGTGGGGCCTTGGAGAACCTTTATGTCTAGCTCAGGGATCGTAAATACACCAGTCAGCACCCTGTGTTTAGCTCAAGGTTTGTGAGTGCACCAATTGACACTCTGTATCTAGCTACTCTGGTGGGGTCTTGGAGAACCTTTATGTCTAGCTTAGGGATTGTAAACACACCAATCAGCACTCTGTATCTAGCTTAAGGTTTGTAAACACTCCAATCAGCACTGTGTGTCTAGCTCAGGGTTTGTGAGTGCACCAATAGACACTCTGGCTACTCTGGTGGGACCTTGGAGAACCTTTGTGTCTAGCTCAGGGATTGTAAACACACCAATCAGCGCCCTGTCAAAACAGACCACTTGGCTCTACCAATCAGGACGTGGGTGGGGCCAGATAAGAGAATAAAAGCAGGCTGCCCGAGCCAGCAGTGGCAACCCGCTCGGGTCCCCTTCCACGTTGTGGAAGCTTTGTTCTTTCGCTCTTTGCAATAAATCTTGCTACTGCTCACTCTTTGTGTCCACGCTGCTTTTATGAGCTGTAACACTCACTGCAAAGATCTGCAGCTTCACTCCTGAGCCCAGCGAGACCACGAGCCCACCAGGAGGAACGTACAACTCCAGACGCTCTGCCTTAAGAGCTGTAACACTCACCGCGAAGGTCTGCAGCTTCACTCCTGAGCCAGCGAGACCACGAACCCACCAGAAGGAAGAAACTCCGAACACATCTGAACATCAGAAGCAACAAACTCCAGACGCGCCACCTTAAGAGCTATAACACTCACCGCGAGGGTCCGCGGCTTCATTCTTGAAGTCAGTGAGACCAAGAACCCACCAATTCCGGACACACTAGGAATTCTAGAGGAGAGAAAGACAATATTATGCCAGACACTCCTATGGTCCTCTGGCACTGGGGAATGTAGAAAAATTTCCAGAGGGTAGGCAAGGAAAGATGGGGCCATCCATGGGACTGTTTGCCTGTTTTCCTTTACCGTATTGTCCCTAATATGGTTTGATTTGGTTGTATGCATCTAATGGCAGAACTATTTTTAATTCATATTGATAATATATATTCAATTGTTAAGTAAATTCTATGGATACCATATCAGAGATGATTGTAGGATCTTTTTTTTCTATCCCCACTTTTCTTCCTGGATGTCACCCCCAGCTTGCCAGTGGCCCACTGAAAAAGTTGCTTGTTTAACTATCTTTCACATCTGTCTACTCACTCCATATTCCTTTTTGTCATTCAAGCACCATTAGTTATCTTCCTTTAAACCATATCGAAAACACATCCCTCTACCACTGAAAAACATCCGTAGGCTTTTTGTAGTACATAGGTAAAAATCCAAATTTCCTCAGTAAGTATAAAATACACCATTTTCTTGATTAAATCTCAAAAGCTCCAAGCTCCTGGCCCCCTGTTAAGAAGCTAGAAATTCGGGCTGGGTGCAGTGGCTCATGCCTGTAATCCCAGCACTTTGGGAGGCCAAGGTGGGTGGATCACAAGGTCAGGAGATCAAGACCATCCTGGCTAACATGGTGAAACCCCATCTCCGCTGAAAATACAAAAACTTAGCTGGGTGTGGTGGCGGGCGCCTGTAAGCCCAGCTGCTGGGGAAGCTGAGGCAGGAGAATGGCGTGAATCCGGGAGGTGGATCTTACAGTCAGCCGAGATCGTGCCACTGCACTCCAGCCTGGGTGACAGTGAAAGACTCCATCTCAAAAAAAAAAAAAAAAAAAGCTAGTAATTCCGGCTGGGCGTGGTGGCTCATGCCTGTAATCACATCACTTTGGGAGGCCGAGGCGGGCAGATCACAAGGTCAGGAGATCAGGATCATCCTGGCCAACATGGTGAAACCCCATCTCTACTAAAAATACAAAAATTAGCTTGGCATGGAAGCACGTGCCTGTAATCCCAGCTACTCGGGAGGCTGAGGCAGGAGAATCACTTGAACCACAGAGTCAGAGGTTGCAGTGACCCAAGATCGCACCACTGCACTCCAGCATGGTGACAGAGCGAGACTCTGTCTAAAAAAACAAAAAAAAGCTAGAAATTCTGCTGATATACTTTAAATAACTATGTTTTAGTCAGCTCAGGCTTCCATAACAAAATATCACTGACTGGGTAGCATTAAGCAACAGATACTTATTTTTTCATAGAACTACTGGTAGCTGGAATTCCAAGATCAGGATGATTGCATGGTCTGGTTGTGGTGAGGGCCTCACATGGCTGAGAGAATAAGAACAAGCTTTCTGATGTCTCCTTTTACAAATCCCATCATTAGGGCCCCACATTTACAACCTCATCTACCTTCCAGAGGCTCTCTTCCTGCCTGTCTCTCTCTCTCTCCACCATGTGAAGACATATTTGTTTCATCTTTGCCCAGGTTTGTTAAGTTTCCTGAGGCTTCCCCAGCCACGCCTCCTGTACAACCTGTGGAACTGTGAGTCAATTAAATCTCTTTTCTTCATAAACTACTCAGTCTCAGGTATTTCTTTACAGCAGTGTGATAATGGTCTAATACAGAAAATTGGTACCAGAGAAGTGGGGCATTGTTATAAATATACCTGAAAATCTGGAAGCAGCTTTGGAACTGAGTAATGGGCAGAGGTTGGAACAGTTTGGAGGGCTCAGAAGATGACAGGAAAATGAGAGAATATTGGGAACTACCTAGAAACTTGTTGAATGGTTTTGACCAAAATGCTGATAGTGGTATGGACAATGAAGTCCAGGCTGAGGAGGTATCAGATAAAGATGAGGAACTTATTGGAAACTAGAATAAAGGTCACCTTTGCTATGCTTTAGCAAAGAGACTGGCAGCATTGTCACCCTACTCTAGGGATCTGTGAAACTTCGAACTTGAGCGAGATCATTTTTCTTTCTTTCTTTTTTTTTTTTTTTGAGACAGAGTCTCACTCTGTTGCTGAGGCTGGAATGCAATGGTGCTATCTCGGCTCACTGCAACCTCCACCACCCAGGTTCAAGCAATTCTCTTGTCTCAGCCTCCTGAGTAACTGGGATAACAGGTAGCCACCACCATGCCCAGCTAATTTTTGCATTTTTAGTAGAGACAGGGTTATATCATGTTGGCCAGGCTGGTCTTGAGCTCCTGACCTCAGGTGATCCACCCACCTCAGCCTCCCAAAGTGCTGGGATTACAGGCATGAGCCACTGCACCCAGTGGAGAGAGATGATTTAGGGCATCTGGCAGAAGAACTTTTTAAGCAGCAAAACATTCAAGATGTAGCCTGGCTGCTTCTAAAAGGCTACAATCCTTTGCATAAACAAAGAAATGATCTGAAACTGGAACCTACATTTAAAAGAGAAGCAGAATATAAAAGTTTGGAAAATTTACAGCTCAGCTATGTGATAAAAAAAGAAAAACCCATTTCTTGGGGAGGAATTCAAGAAGCCTGCAGGAATTTACATAAGGAAAGAGCCACCAAGTATTAATAGCCAAGACAATGGGAAAATGCTTCCAAGACATTTCAGAGAACTTTGTGGCAGCCCCTCCTATCACAGGCCTGGAGGGCTAGAAGGGAAAATGGTTTCATGGGCCAGGCCCAGGGCCAGCTGCTCTGTGCAGCCTCTCTGCATTGTGGCCACTCCAGCTCCAGCCATGGCTAAACGGGGCCAAGGTACAACTTGGGCCATTGCTTCAGAGGGTGCAATCCCCAAGCCTTAGTGGCTTCCACATGGTGATGGGCCTGTAGGTGCACAGAAGGCAAAAGTTGAGGCTTGAAAACCTCCACCTAGATTTTAGGGGATGTATGGAAATGCCTGGATGTCCAGGCAGAAGTCTGGTACAGGGGTGGATCCCTCATGGATAACCTCAACTAGGGCAGTACGAAGGGGAAATGTGGGGTTGGATCCCCCACACAGAATGCCCCCTGGGGCACAGCTTGGTAGAGCTGTGAGAAGAGGGCTGTTGTCCTCCAGATCCCAGAATAGTAGATCTATTGAGCATCTGGAAAAGCTTCAGGCACTCAACAATAGCCTGTGAAAGCAGCTGCAGGGCTGTACCCTGCCAAGCCATAGGGGTGGAACTGCCCGAGGCTGTGGGAGCCCACCCCTTGCATCAGTGTGCCCTGGATGTGAGACATGGAGCCAAAGGAGATTATTCTGGAGCTTTAGGATTTAACGACTACCCTGCTGGGTTTCAGACTTGTATGGGACCTATAGCCCCATTGGCCAATTTCTCCCCATGGAATGACAGCATTTACCCAATGCCTGTGCTGCCATTGTATCTTGGAAGCAACTAACTTGTTTTTTATTTTACAGGCTTATAGGCAGAAGGGACTTGCCTTGTCTCAGATGAGACTTTTGACTTGGACATTTGAGTTAATGCTGGAATGAGCTAAGACTTTGGGGGACTGTTTGGGAGGCATGATTGTGTCTTGAAATGTGAGAAGAACATGAGTTTTGGGAGGGGCCGGGGCAGAATGAGGTAGTTTCGCTCTGTGTCCCCACTCAAATCTCATGTTGAACATTGGGATTATATATTATATTAAATATATATTATATACATTATATATATATATATATAGCTCAGAAGGCTTTTTGCTATTTACATGGGATAATTATAAATTATTTCATAAGAATCAAGGAATTAAAGATCAATACTTAAAAGGCTATGCATTGAGCAAACAAGACCAAGATCTATTAACAATGAAAAGAGGCCAGGCGTGGTGGCTCATGCCTGTAATTCCAGCACTTTGGGAGGCCAATGCGGGTGAATTACCTGAGATGAGGAGTTTGAGACCACCTTGGCCAACATGGTGAAACCCCATCCCAACTAAAAATACAAAAAAAAAAATCCAGGCATGGTGGCAGGAGCCTGTAATCCCAGCTACTCAGGAGGCTGAGGTAGGAGAATTGTTTGAACCTGGGAGGCAGAGGTTCCAGTGAGCCAAGATCACACCATTGCACTCCAGCCTTTGCATTGCATTCTAGCACTCTAGCCTGGGCAACAAGAGCAAAACTCCGTGGGGGAAAAAAAAAGGAAGAAAGAAAGAAAGAAAGAAAAGAGAAAATAATCACAGCTGATTTAAAATTATCTTTTAGAGAAGGAATTTAGGAATTTTAAGGTGTTTAACAAAAATACATTGGTGAACCATCTGGAATAAAAAGAGATTCTAATAACAGAGTTTGGGCTAAGACAAAAAAGAACTTTACTCCACTTAGAAATGGAGTAAGAATAGACTGATGGCATCATAAAGGACAAGAGAGAGAATGGGAGAAAGAACATTAATCACAAAAGGAAAGTGTTGCAGTTGGAGAGACTTCTTTCTCATCAGTTCCAGATTATAAGCCAATTGAGAAATAGATACAGGAGTGAGGTAATAATCTACATATTAACTTAAACAGTGGTAAAACTGGATTGGAGAATGTAACTTGAATGTGGAGTTAAATGGGACCTACTGCTTCTTCCTTCTGGTAGTGGACTGAGCACAAACAAACCTGAGGACAAAGTGTTGGGATGGATATATGCAGAAGTAGTCTTGGCTTTCCCAAGCTTTTATTGTTGTTAATAGAGAATGAGAGCCATCAAAAAGTCTCAGATACCTACCTGGCTGTTATGTATATGGTGATTAACAGGGAAACTGAGAGCAACAGAGAAGTATGTGCAATGGGCAACTGTCTGAGAAGGGAATGTGACTTTTGCCAAATATTCAAGTAGTCTTGGGGATGACGGTGGCAACTGGGTTCTACTTAGTAATGGAGACCCTGAAGCAAAAATGATTATCTCAGGCCAGAGGTCATGAGATAATAACCAGCCACCAGGAGTCTTTGGCTGTGTACATCATCAAGCCTCTGGGAGTGAAACAAACCCAATAGTCCCATAGATAGTTTTGATAAACATAGAAATTGATCCTTTTAGTCTTAAAGCTTGGCACTTTTATTTGTTTTATCTGAGTTCCTTCCTCAGGAAAGGATCCCTCTGGCCTCTCAAAAAGTATCAAAGAACTGAAATTCACCAGATCACATCCCAACAAGGAGATACCAGACCCCTCATTCATCATGATTGCTTCCTTGCCCCTCCCTAGTTCCTGTTTTTATACACATTGTTTCATTTCTTCCCTGCTATATAAACTGCTAGTTTTACTCAGTCAGGGAGATGAATTTGAGGCTGAGCTCCCATTTCCTGGGCTGCAGCACCTGAGTAAAGCCTTCTTCCTTGCCAATACTTGCTTTCTCAGACATCAGCTTTTTGTGTAGCAAGTAGCAAGACCTAGACAGACCCTTAGTTTTTCAGTAACAGGAGAGAATATGAGGTGTTTTTTTTTTTTTTTCAGATGGAGTCTTGCTCTGTTGCCCAGGCTGGAGTGCAGTGGTGCCATCTCGACTCACTGCAAGCTCCGCCTCCTGGGTTCATGCTATTCTCCTGCCTCAGTCTCCTGAGTAGCTGGGATTACAGGTGCACGCCACCATGCCTGGCTAATTTTTTTGTATTTTTAGTGGGGGTTTCACTGTGTTAGCCAGGATGGTCGCAATCTCCTGACCTTGTGATCTGCCTGCCTCAGCTTCCCGAAGTGCTGGGATTACAGGCGGGAGCCACCGGAGAATATGATTTTTAAAAATACCAAGGCTGCATTTTTCATCATTAAGCAGAAGTGTCCAAATAAGGCACATACATAACCGCCACAGAGGTAGAGGAAATGTGAAGTCAATTGTAGTGCACACTGGCTGAAGCTAATGTTGGTAGCATGTGTCCAATTTTAAGGCAAAAGGAAAGGAGACGTTTCAATACAGCTCCCTCAGTACCATGTTTATAGCTGTCTCTAGCAACCAATATTCAAGTCTGGACTGTATTATCAGTATAGAAAACTAAAAAGACTGCGTAGTCAAGTCACCAACTAGTTTGGAGCTTTTAGAGCACTAGACAAAATCTTGGCCAGGCAGTCACTCTAGTCACTCTTTTAGGAGGTACAATATCACAGCAGTGATGACATGGTTTCATCACATGACTTCAGAACTACAGATAGTAGAGCATGACATGCACTTTGGGAGGCCAAGGTGGGCGGATCACCTGAGGTCAGGAGTTCAAGACCAGCCTGGCCAACATGGCAAAACCCCGTCTCTACTAAAAATACAAAAATTAGCCAGGCATGGTGGTAGGCGCTGTAATCCCAACTACTCGGGAGGCTGAGGCAGGAGAATCACTTGAACCTGGGAGGCAGAATTTGCAGTGAGCTGAGATGGTGCCACTTCATTCCATCCTGGGCAAAAGAGTGAGACTCCATCTCAAAAAAAAAAAAAAAAAAGAGCATGACATGATACTTGGAAGGGGGATGATGTGATGAGGTCATCCAGTTATGTAAGGCAAACTAGCGAAGTTTGGTAACAATATTAGTATGACCTCAATTTGTACCTACAGTCTTGTTTGGCTGGGTTATCAGGTTACATTTAATTTTCTTTCTTTTTATCCTTCTGATACACTTCCCTTTTATTCGGTGGCTATAGAGTTGTGATATTTTAAGATCATGCTCTGTGCAACTCTTGGTAGAGAAAATGGCAATGGTGTCAGAGTGCCCAAGACTGATAGAACCCCTGGGAGAGAAGCGGCAGTCTTAGCAGCAGTGCTGTCTATGTTGCGACAGCAGGAGCAGCAGTGGTTCATTCATTCCTCAGTGTTGTGTCACTGCAGCATATGCAGATCAAAGTAAGTGTTCTTAACAATCACTTCCCTGAGGGATGCGAATGACTCTGTTTCTTTCACATGGGGAATTATATATTTATAGAAATAATGAGATACGACCTACTCAGTTTTTGGTGGGGTGTGTTTATATGCTAGGTTCTAATGCCAATCTACAGGTCTTCCAAACTCAGGTGATTACCACCAGCTAGAGTGAAGAAGAAAGTTGTTCTGATTTATCTTTCCATTGTTCAATAGACAACCCTCAAAAAGCTGAAGGAAGGAAGGAAATCCCTTGTTCTCTGTATGCTGATACCAACTGTCATACAATCTAGTCAGACCATTCTCCCATAAATGTTATGAAAAAATTAAACCCATTTAAAAAGTTTGACCAAACTTATTTAAATTGGAGAAGACATTATTTTATTTAAAAAAGAAATGCCTTTCTAACCCCATGTAAAATATAATCATCAAAAGTTTCCATGAAAAATGTTCCAATGACAAAGCATTCCATAACTTTTGGAAGACTCTCAGGTGAGCATGTAACTGCTCTGTGCAGTCACCGTTATTGATTATGTCATATTTGCTTTACTTAGAAATAGAATTCATCTCTCCTATTAAAATAAACAAATAAAAGAAAATGTAAAAGGGAAAACATAGCCCTACATAGAAATAAATATTGCATATAGTTCAAGAGCACAGACATATTGCGGATGATTTATAATACCAAGGACTAGAAAACAAAATTAACCTACCTCTTCTTGAATTGACTCAAAGTCACGAAAAAAGTGTTTTCACAGTTGTCAGGATCTTCTTGACAAGAAGCCCAGCTGAATAAAGCAAAAGAAAAAAATGGCTTGTAATATGAGTTAACATCAAAAGTTTTATGGAATTCCAAACTTGCGTAGATATCTTGACCAAAGAAACTGTAGAAAATAAAATGAAATAGAATGTTACACTGTTCCTTTCTGGGGACTTGAATAAAGTATCTTTTTACGTTTACATTAAATTTTAACCATGAAATTCACAATTAATGAGAGGGCAGCTTGCCCTGAGGGACTAATCTAAAACAAGAAGTTTAAACATGTGTTGAAAATTCTCTCTCTGATCAAAGAAGCTGTTTTAACAGGAAAGTTTTATTTGTAAGTAAAGCTATGACATTTAAAAATGGTATTCATACATAACAGAGGAGAGTGAAGTATAAGCATGGGATCATCAGGACAAGAATAAAACAGAAAGCAAGAGATATTAAAGCAGAACTTTGTAATATCTTAACTAAGCATTTAAATATTCTAGTTGAATTGGCAAAGCTCTTTCTATAGTGAGTAGAAGCTTCCCCAAACTTTTATGGCTCAATTTTAGTCTTGGTAATTTGACTTCCATACAATTGGCAAGATTACTCACAGAGTGAGAAAGAATATTTCTTAACTATAGCAGATAAAGATAGAATTTAAAATATATACGTATACATACTAAAGCAAGATTCTGATGTTCAACTTCCCTTTAATGTGATCCAAGGACAGAATGCTCTGATAATTTGGATTTCAGTTACTCTGGTTTTGTAGTTGTTTCTCATAAATAAATTTACTCTCATATTTGTATGAGTTTTCTGATGACCTCTTTACTTTTGGGCACTGAAAGCTGGTCTTTGAAGGAACACAGCCAGACCATAGAGTTTTAGGCCCAGCCAAACTTCAGCAGGCTTTTCTGTGGACACTAGCACTGGCCTTCATCTGCTTGTTTGCTACGTATTTCTTAACTTATATGTATTATTTATGGTTACTATAGGTTGTGCAACCTTAAATTGTCATAACAACATTGCCATATTGAAGTACTAAATTGAAGATTCCAATTTTTTTTCCAAGGGTAATATTTGTTGAAAGGACACTTTCAAACAGAACCTGTATGTGTTGTTTTCTTCCTCTATTCCTCTATTCAGCAAATATATGTTGAATGCCTGTTGTTTCATAGAAATACGGCTCAACAATGGCAATACAACAGTGACCAAGTTAGAAAGAGAACAATGTCTCAGTTCATGACCTCGTAGTTGACACAGATTATTAAAAACACAATCTGGGGGATGCTGTGTAATTACTGAGTTTGGTAGGTCAGTGAAATTTTAGTAGAGGAAGTGATACGTCAAAGCTAAGAACAAAAGGATGAGTAGAAGTTAGCTAGGAAGGAACACAAGTGGAGTGACCATTTATTAAATGTAACATATTCCCTAATATACCACGTGTCAAACTTAGCCTCTGAGGACACAGCAGTGGACCAAACATACCAGATCTCTGTTCTCCTGGATTATTTGGATTCTCCTTAGGGAGTCAAACAAAAATCAACTAAAAAACCTGTAAGTAATTTTAAATGGCAACCATGCCATGAAGAACTAAAACTGGGTTGCAGTACACTTTTCTTTTTTTGCCTCCCCAGCATCTATTTGCTCTGATTTTTTTTGGCTGGGGGTCAGGGGGACTTACTCTTTACATATGCAGCTTATAAACTTCTGGGGAAGCTGATGGATGTTTCCTCTCTTACCCGGTATGAACGTATTTGTTCTAAAAGCAATTCCATCTCTTTGCAAACAATCAGCTGAGTGATTCAGTTCAAAGCAATGAAGTCAGGAATGGTAATGTAACACAATTCTAGCCAATGAAATATGAGGGGAAACTATTCAAACCTCTAGGGGAAAAGCTGTCTCACTCTTAAGAGAAAGCCACCAGGAAGAAAATGGCTTCTTTGTTCCTGTGTTTGTGATGCCTAGAGCTGCCCTATCTCTGAGTGGCTGAGAGGATCTCAGAGAAATAAGGCTATGATTGAGCCATGTCAATTTCCCCCTGCCTCTGGATATTTGCTGTGTAAGCCAGTGATCACAATTGTATAAATCAATGCCACTCTGGATTTCTGTTACTCATTGAAATCATTGCGAATGAAACCAGAGAAAATGTTTAATGTGTTAGAAAAAAGAGTCAGTGAAAGAACACAAGACAGGGTAGGTTCTACTTTAGACTACCTGGTCAAGAACCTTCATTCTGAAGAGGTGATATTTAAGCTGAGACAATAAGCCATCCATGATAAGCCCTGGGAAAAGACTCTTCCAGGAAGCAGAAAGAACAATTCAACAGCCACAAGATTCAGTTGAAAAAACTGAAGGTGTACAACTAGATTTGAGCCACGTCCTGATGATAAAAAGCTTGTGAGTTTGTGGAGAGGTTTAACTCACTTAAAACTGCTCAGCTGCATGGAAACTGAACAACCTGCTCCTGAATGACTACTGGGTACATAATGAAATGAAGGCAGAAATAAAGATGTTCTTTGAAACCAACGAGAACAACGACACAACACACCAGAATCTCTGGGACATATTCAAAGCTGTTTGTAGAGGGAAATTTATAGCACTAAATGCCCACAAGAGAAAGCAGGAAAGATACAAAATTGACACCCTAACATCACAATTAAAAGAACTAGAAAAGCAAGAGCAAACACATTCAAAAGCTAGCAGAAGGCAAGAAATAACTAAAATCAGAGCAGAACTGAAGGAAATAGAGACACAAAAAACCCTTCAAAAAATTAATGAATCCAGGAGCTGGTTTTTTGAAAGGATCAACAAAATTGAGAGACTGCTAGCAAGACTAATAAAGAAGAAAAGAGAGAAGAATCAAATAGACTCAATAAAAAATGATAAAGGGGATATCACCACCGATCCCACAGAAATACAAACTACCATCAGAGAATACTACAAACACTTCTACGCAAATAAACTAGAAAATCTAGAAGAAATGGATAAATTCCTTGACACATACACCCTCCCAAGACTAAACCAGGAAGAAGTAGAATCTCTGAATAGACCAATAACAGGCTCTGAAATTGTGGCAATAATCAATAGCTTACCAACCAAAAAGAGTCCAGGACCAGATGGATTCACAGCCGAATTCTACCAGAGGTACAAGGAGGAACTGGTACCATTCCTTCTGAAACTATTCCAATCAATAGAAAAAGAGGGAATCCTCCCTAACTCATTTCACGAGGCCAGCATCATCCTGATACCAAAGCCTGGCAGAGACACAACCAAAAAAGAGAATTTTAGATCAATATCCCTGATGAACATTGATGCAAAAATCCTCAATAAAATACTGGCAAACCGAATCCAGCAGCACATCAAAAAGCTTATCCACCATGATCAAGTGGGCTTCATCCCTGGGATGCAAGGCTGGTTCAATATATGCAAATCAATAAATGTAATCCAGCATATAAACAGAACCAAAGACAAAAACCACATGATTATCTCAATAGATGCAGAAAAGGCCTTTGACAAAATTCAACAACACTTCATGCTAAAAACTCTCAATAAATTAGGTATAGATGGGATGTATCTCAAAATAATAAGAGCTATCTATGACAAACCCACAGCCAATATCATACTGAATGGGCAAAAACTGGAAGCATTCCCTTTGAAAACTGGCACAAGACAGGGATGCCCTCTCTCACCACTCCTATTCAACATAGTGTTGGAAGTTCTGGCCAGGGCAATTAGGCAGGAGAAGGAAATAAAGGGTATTCAATTAGGAAAAGAGGAAGTCAAATTGTCCCTGTTTGCAGACGACATGACTGTATATCTAGAAAACCCCAGTGTCTCAGCCCAAAATCTCCTTAAGCTGATAAGCAACTTCAGCAAAGTCTCAGGATACAAAATCAATGTACAAAAATCACAAGCATTCTTATACATCAATAACAGACAAACAGAGAGCCAAATCATGAGTGAACTCCCATTCACAACTGCTTCAAAGAGAGTAAAATACCTAGGAATCCAACTTACAAGGGACGTGAAGGACCTCTTCAAGGAGAACTACAAACCACTGCTCAATGAAATAAAAGGATACAAACAAATGGAAGAACATTCCATGCTTCTTCCATGGGTAGGAAGAATCAATATCATGAAAATGGCCATACTGCCCAAGGTAATTTATAGATTCAAGGCCATCCCCATCAAGCTACCAATGACTTTCTTCACAGAATTGGAAAAAACTACTTTAAAGTTCATATGGCACCAAAAAAGAGCCTGCATCGCCAAGTCAATCCTAGCCAAAAGAACAAAGCTGGAGGCATCACGCAACCTGACTTCAAACTATACTACAAGGCTACAGTAACCAAAACAGCATGGTACTGGTACCAAAACAGAGATATAGATCAATGGAACAGAACAGAGCCCTCAGAAGTAATGCCGCATATCTACAACTATCTGATCTTTGACAAACCTGATAAAAATAAGCAATGGGGAAAGGATTCCCTATTTAATAAATGGTGCTGGGAAAACTGGCTAGCCATATGTAGAAAGCTGAAACTGGATCCCTTCCTTAACCTTATACAAAAATTAATTCAAGATGGATTAAAGACTTAAACGTTAGACCTAAAACCATAAAAACCCTCGAAGAAAACCTAGGCATTACTGTGTCCGGAATTGGTGAGTTCTTGGTCTCACTGACTTCAAGAATGAAGCCGCGGACCCTTGCGGCAAGTGTTACAGCTCTTAAGATGGCGCGTCTGGAGTTTGTTCCTTCTGATGTTTGGATGTGTTCAGAGTTTCTTCCTTCTGGTGGGTTCGTGGTCTAGCTGGCTCAGGAGTGAAGCTGCAGACCTTCACGGTGAGTGTTACAGCTCTTAAGGCAGAGTGTCTGGAGTTGTTCGTTCCTCCCAGTGGGCTCGTGGGCTCGCTGGCTTCAGGAGTGAAGCTGCAGACTTTTGCGGTGAGTGTTACAGCTCATAAAAGCAGCGTGGACCCAAAGAGTGAGCAGCAGCAAGATTTATTGCAAAGAGCGAAAGAACAAACCTTCCACAGTGTGGAAGGGGACCCGAGCGGGTTGCCACTGCTGGCTCGGGCAGCCTGCTTTTATTCTCTTATCTGGCCCCACCCACATCCTGCTGATTGGTAGAGCCAAGTGGCCTGTTTTGACAGGGCGCTGATTGGTGCGTTTACAATCCCTGAGCTAGATACAAAGGTTCTCCTCATCCCCATCAGATTAGTTAGATACAGAGTATCGACACAAAAGTTCCCCAAGGCCCCACAGAATAGCTAGATACAGAGTGTCGATTGGTGCACTCACAAACCCTGAGCTAGACACAGGGTGCTGATTTGTGTGTTTACAAACCTTGAGCTAGATACAGAGTGCCGATTGGTGTATTTACAATCCCTGAGCTAGACATAAAGACTCTCCACGTCCCCACCAGACTCAGGAGCCCAGCTGGCTTCACTCAGTGGATCCTGCACCGGGGCTGCAGGTGGAGCTGCCTGCCAGTCCTGCACCATGCGCTCGCACTCCTTAGCCCTTGGGCGGTAGATGGGACTGGGTGCCATGGAGCAGGGGGCAGCGCTCGTCAGGGAGGCTCGGGCTGCACAGGAACCCACGGAGGTGGGGGAAGGCTCAGGCATGGCAGGCTGCAGTCCCAAGCCCTGCCCCGTGGGAAGACAGCTAAGGCCCGGTGAGAAATCAAGTGCAGTGCCGGTGGGCTGGCACTTCTGGGGGACCCAGTACACCCTCTGCAGCCACTGGCCCGGGTGCTAAGTCCCTCATTGCCCGGGGCCAGCAGGGCTGGCCGGCTGCTCCGAGTGTGGGCCGCCAAGCTCATGCCCACCCGGAACTCCAGGGGCCCGCAAGCGCCACATGCAGCCCCGCTGCATGCAGCCCTGTTTCCCACTTGCGCCTCTCCCTCCACACCTCCCTGCAAGCTGAGGGAGTGGGCTCCGGCCTTGGCCAGCCCAGAAAGGGGCTCCCACAGTGCAGCGGTGGGCTGAAGGGCTCCTCAAGTGCCGCCAAAGTGGGAGCCCAGGCAGAGGAGGCAACGAGAGTGAGCGAGGGCTGTGAGGACTGCCAGCATGCTGTCACCTCTCTTTACCATTCAGGACATAGGCATGGGCAAGGACTTCATGTCTAAAACACCAAAAGCAATGGCAACAAAAGCCAAAATTGACAAATGGGATCTAATTAAACTAAAGACCTTCTGCACAGCAAAAGAAACTACCATCAGAGTGAACAGGCAACCTACAAAATGGGAGAAAATTTTCGCAACCTACTCATCTGACAAAGGGCTAATATCCAGAATCTACAATAAACTCAAACAAATTTGCAAGAAAAAAACAAACAACCCCATCAAAAAGTGGGTGAAGGACATGAACAGACACTTCTCAAAAGAAGACATTTATGCAGCCAAAAAACACAAGAAAAAATGCTCACCATCACTGGCTATCAGAGAAATGCAAATCAAAACCACAATGAGATACCATCTCACACCAGTTAGAATGGTAATCATTAAAAAGCCAGGAAACAACAGGTGCTGGAGAGGATTTGGAGAAATAGGAGCACTTTTACACTGTTGGTGGGACTGTAAACTAGTTCAACCATTGTGGAAGACTGTGGCGATTCCTCAGGGATCTAGAACTAGAAATACCATTTGACCCAGCCATCCCATTACTGGGTATATACCCAAAGGACTATAAATCACGCTGCTATAAAGACACATGCACACGTATGTTTATTGCGGCACTATTCACAATAGCAAAGACTTGGAACCAACCCAAATGTCCAACAATGATAGACTGGATTAAGAAAATGTGGCACATATACACCATGGAATACTATGCAGCCATAAAAAATGATGAGTTCATGTCCTTTGTAGGGACATGGATGAAATTGGAAATCATCATTCTCAGTAAACTATCGCAAGAACAAAAAACCAAACACCACATATTCTCACTCACAGGTGGGAACTGAACAATCAGAACACATGGATACAGGAAGGGGAACATCACACTCTGGGGACTGTTGTGGGGTAGGGGGAGGGGGGAGGGATAGCTTTAGGAGATATACCTAATGCTAAATGACGAGTTAATGGGTGCAGCACACCAGCATGACACATGTATACATATGTAACTAACCTGCACATTGTACACATGTACCCTAAAACTTAAAGTATAAAAAAAAAAAAAAGATTCATTTTAAGAGCCATTAAAACATTTGAAGTTTGTGGATGACAATGTATTTTCTTTTTTGTTCTGTGTAATACTAAATCTGATGTTCTCAATTACTGTTAAAATGTGTTATTTAGTTTACAGAGACCATATTTCATTTTACAGTGGTAAGAAAATTAAAATGGAATTAACATCATTCTTTCTTATGGCATGCAAATTTGTTCAAAAGTATTTGATGACAGGAATTTCTTACAGAATAAAATGACATTAAATGAGTAAAATGACTTAATAAGTAAAAATTCAAAAGAGTACAGTTTTAATGAAAATAAAATCTAGACAATTTGTCTTATTTTTAAGTTATACAGTAATCAAAATAAAATTGTAGGCTATTGCAGTCAAAAGGTGTTTTTGCTCTAAATCCATTTATTTTCCAAGACACTGTTGTACTAAGAATAGGGTAATTGAGATAAGTAAGAAGGCATGGCTGAAAGAATTAGAAATAAACTTACTGGAAAAATTTAAAATAGTTTTCCTAAATTTTCACATTGCTACTCTTAAGAAACTATATGTCATAAATATGTTTCTTTCATTATGCATATATTCACTAAAATATTCACCATGGAAACGTATTAATTTCTACAAACATTTACCAAGTTCCTCTATGTGCAATGCAATATGCTAGGGACTTCGAAGTATGCACACACATACACACACACACACACACACCAGACTTAAAAATAATATAAAGTAGAATGAGACATCATTTTGAAAGAGGAAAAAAAGGATTTCCGAGATCACTTTTGATAGTGAATAAGAAAAGGCATCACGAAGAGGCATTTGAAAAGTCTTCAAACATAAGCCAGGTACTTACAGGTCAGGCAGAAGTGTTCTAAGTAATTTTAACTTAAATATTGGATTTTGGGGGCATAGTGTCATGACTATAGGATCGTTTATGTCTAATTTACCGCCTACTAATCTTAGGGAACAAGTCATATTTGGCCTTACCATAGGGAGCTATAATTGTCCATGTAGCCACTGATGCCCTATATACATGAAGGTTAAATATCAGAAATATATTTCCTGATGCCAAGAAATTCATAATATGATGAAAATCCATAGAGGAAAAACAGGGTCTTGATTATTTTAATGCACTTATCTTCTTAGGGTAACTCTTACAGGAATAAAGATTATAGAGACCATGAGTAGCCAGAGAAGCAGTGAGGTGTACAGTAAAAGAATTACAGTTGTAATTCTGCCACAGTGCCTGTATGATCTTGTCTCTTTGCCACCATTAATTTTAATGTTATCATTTGTAAAATAGAAGTTATATAATACATACAAAGTTTAAGATACAAATGAGAAAATATGTGAAAGTATTTTTTCTTTTAGTAGATATGGTCTTGCTATGTTGCCCAGGCTGGCCTTTAACTCTTATGTTCAATCAATCCTTTCACCTAAGCCTCCTGAGTAAGCTGGAACTACAGGTGCATGACACTAGGCCTGGTTTGATGGTACTTTTTAAGCTCTAGAATTGTCCTGTTCAATGTGGTAGTCACTGGCCATGTGTGGTTATTTAAATTAATTAAAATTAAATAAGATGTAAAACTAAGTTCCTTAGTCATAGTAGCTATATGTCAAGTCATTAGTAGCCATATGTGGCTAGTGGCTACCATATTGGACTGCATGAACATAGAATATTTATGTCATCACAGAGAGTTATATTGGACAGCACTGCTCTAGGTTACAGTACAAATATTCATTGCTCTTTCTACCTATTTTCATGATCACAGAATAAGATGTTATGGTCAATAAATGAACATTTTTAGGTAGAAAATATCCTCATGCCTGTAATCCCAGCATTCTGGGAAGCTGAGGTGGGAAGATTGCTTTAACCTAGGAGTTTGAGACCAGCCTGGGCAACATAGCGAGACCCTGCCTCTATAAAAAAATAAAAGTTAGCTGAGCATAATGGCATGCACCTGTAGTGCCAACTACTTGGGAAGCTGAGGCCAGAGCATCACTTGAGCCCAAAAGTTTGAGACTGCATTGAGCCATGATTGTGCCACTGTACTGGGGCCTGGGTGACAGAGTGAGATCCCATCTCTAAAAATAAATGAATAAAGAAATAAATATTAAAAAATAAAAAAACAGAAAACATCTAGATGCCAGATAAGTGTTGCAAAATCTATCTTTATAAGAAAATATTCTGCCAATAAATTGCTATCCATACATTCCTATGTATTAATTTTCTCAGGTACTTCAATTGTTTTGGGGGGGATTCCATGAAGAAATAATCACATTTTCAGACTCAGAAAACTGCAATGGGTACTACAAACTATTCTGTAGTCACAAGGTAAAGCTAGAAATCATATCAAGTTTTAGAACATGCTTCAAACACTGACGCATATTAAAAAAGAAATCGGCCGGGTGCGGTGGCACACGCCTGTAATCCCAGCACTTTGGGAGGCCAAGGCGGGTGGATCACGAGGTCAGGAGATCGAGACCATCTTGGCTAACACAGTGAAACCCCGTCTCTACTAAAAATACAAAAAAATTAGCCAGGCGCAGTGGCGGGCACCTGTAGTCCCAGGTACTCGGGAGGCTGAGGCAGGAGAATGGTGTGAACCTGGGAGGTGGAGCTTGCAGTGAGCTGAGATGGCGCCACTGCACTCCAGCCTGGGTGACGGAGTGAGCCTCCGTCTCAAAAAAAAAAAAAAAAAGAAAAGAAAAGAAATCAATGTCATAACATTCATATACAAAAGTGTACAGATCTTATGCCTACAGCTGGATGAAGTTTTGCTTCTATACACACCCACCACAACATCCACTGCCCATAAGGCTGCCTTGTAATCCTCCCACTCAATACAATTCCTCCCTACATATATAACCACTAGTCTGACTTCAGTATTTGTGACTTGTTCTTGACTTCAGATAGATGACATTATATAGTATATATTATTTTTTGTTTGGCTTATTTTACTCAGTATGATGTTCGTAAGATGAGGCTATGTTCTTATAAGCAATAATAACTAATTATTTTCCGAAAGTGAGACAGATTTTGATACTAAGCTCTCCTGTTAGGTGGAAATAAGGTCCTCACCCAGAGAAGAAAGTATAGTTGCCTAACTGATTTTGATGCTTAGAAAAAAACAGTTGATACACACAGTTGTAATGTGTATTGGCTGTACATATGGTTAAAAACTTGCTTGAGGAAATAGATTTATTTTTCTGCTGTTTGTGTCACCCTTAAAGTGCAGAAGTTCCCCAAACATCATTGTTCTTAGCCTTAAAAACTGCACTGAAAGCTTATTCTTCAAGGAGGCCATCATCTTTTTAGAATGATGATGATTACCTGCAACTTCAAGCCATCTATGGATTTCTAGCTCCCCAAAACTGAGGATTTTTCTTTATAGAAATAGCGCTTGAAGGCAGTGAACATGAAAGGTCTTCAGCAAACCTAGAGTTTTCAGATCTTCTTGTCGTTTGTATAAAAGCAGTTATATTTTTTAAAATTCCCTTGAAGACTACATAATGATCATTTAGTTTCCTTTTGAACATAAAATTATCTAAACATAGATAAGAACAGGTCTGAGGTTTTATTCCTGCGTAGAACAGGGCACACAAATAGTTACCATTTGTTAATATGTGCCAAGTATTCTGATACTCTACATAATCTTAAAATCCTTCCTACCCCCTCTTGCACACCAGTGAGATTTTAAGATAAGACTTAGTTTTCCATTTATAAATGGAGAAACAAAGTTCAGGGAGCTTAAGTGATCTCCCCAAATGAGGTCAACATTAGTGCCTGGCTTCCAACTCTATTTGACACAAAGCCACGATGGCAGATGTCTATTGTTCCTATGTGTTTTTCTGCAAGGGTACGGAAAGTGTATAGGTTTTAAAGAAATATTATAGATTATTTAACATCCGGGTTTATATACAATGCCTATTCTTCTGATATCAGAATCAAATTTTTTAGAAAGAGAATTTATCTAATCGTAAAAGCTGAAGTCTAATGCTGGCAAAATAGGAATGATTTTAAAATAGTGTTACCAAAATAGATCAAGTATAGAAATTTGAGAATTTTGTAGATCCCAAGTAATGTTTGCACATTTTTCTAATTTGTAGACTATTTGTTTATCTTGTTGTAAAATGTGAAAAAGTATCCTTTAAAGTTATGTACTAGTGCAGAGTTTCCAAGTTTCCTTTTTATTGTGCTAGAAAAAATGTTTTCCCTTATTGTGGAACAAAGAAATAGTAAAGCCATGGAAATTAGGACTTTCATTTCATTCACTTAATTTTTTTGCATATTGGATGGTAAAATTTAAGATTAACACATGTAGTTATCACCCCCTACCATAATAGTCAGACACAGCCTAATCCAAAGGTGGGAGAAGTGGGTTAAAGTAGGTCGGAAAAGTCAAGGTAATTAATGCAGAACATACAAAATCAAATGTTGCCAATAAGTTGACACAATTCAGGCCTCTATTTCAGGAGGAAAAATTCTTTAAAAATGTTTTCAAAGATAAAGGGATGAAAAAATATCTTTTGTCATGTCAGTTTCTCAGGGAGTTTAACAGCTATTAGATACATAATGTTATACTTAGTAACTACAAATTTATGAGTTAAAGACTAAGCTATTGTCTTAGGAATTTTAGGATTCACTTTGTAGGAAACCTTGAGAATAAGAATATAGGAGAAATTATATTTCATTCTTTCATATAGTATCTTTTCCTCCATTTCTAAACTTTTAATTATTGTCTGAGGTTTAGAACAGTTTTAACCTGGCTTCTTCTAGACAAATGAAGTCTCTGGAAATAACTAGTAGAACTGTTTTATAAATGTGCTGTTGGATATGGGCAGTGAAGTAAGTAAAAAAAAAATGTGCTGTTGGATGTGGGTAGGGAAGTATGTGACCAGGGACTTGTTAACCAAGCCTATCTTCCCTGCAAAATACCCTTCATTAACCTCAGAGAATACTAAATCAGTGAATCTGATATGGAAATATGTTTTACTAATTCAAATAATTGCCATGATATTTACATAGTAACTGACTTTTTAAGAAAATTCAGCAAATAATTTATGAAAAGGGGGGTTCTCTCTTTTAACGCTTCAAGGGGAGAAAAAAGGACATAGCAATGCAGTGAGCCAAAGAACCTTAAAAGAAATCAGCTTCAGATAAGTGCCCTGACGAACAACTTTATTTCCATTGGAGATCTTATTGAGTTGCTTTGTTTGACTGTGGAAAAGATTTTTATTTCTGAGATTTAGGAAGGCACATTTCCACAAAAGACAGTTCTTGTGGCTTAATTGATCTCTCAGAAGGAGTGTGTTTCAGTTTAGGAGGACAGAGTGTATTTTCTGTTGGATCAGACTCTCAAGCAGACATTTATGGGGGAATTCTTCCATTCTACTCTCAGCTGCTAGGCCAGTTGGTTATATTTTGCTGCCAGTGAGTCAAAGGTCATAAGTCTAATACTTGAACAGATCACTTTGCTTTACACAGAGAAAGCTCTGTAACAAAGACATAGATTACAGCCTTATCCCTGCCAGCGCCAGCTGGGTTTCAAGTGTGAGGCTATTCCCATAAGAGGGACTGGACTCTTCAAAGACCTGATGGGTCCCCCAACAAGCCG
This sequence comes from Gorilla gorilla gorilla, assembly GCF_029281585.2. Lineage (NCBI taxonomy): Eukaryota > Metazoa > Chordata > Mammalia > Primates > Hominidae > Gorilla > Gorilla gorilla. The sequence continues at coordinate 107,699,239 of NC_073230.2, read as the reverse complement.
TGTAAATTCTTTTGCTCAAATTATTTTTTCCAAAATGTAAAGAAACCAATCACACACAAAAAATGGAATTCAATCTTTAGGGTTTTTTTGAGAAAATTATTAATGCAAATCAACTTTAAAAAAATGACATCTAAAATTTTAACTGGAATGTATATTTTTTCAAGTTTTTTTTTAAGTGGACTAGATTTTTTGTGAGGGTATAAGTAATAGTTTTATTTTCAGTCTAGGACATTAAAGTGAAGATGTTCAACAACAACAAAAAAGTCAATAGTTTTAGAAGAGTATTTTAAAATTGTATCCATATGTGGTGAATTTTAGAAATGTGTGACTTATTTATGCCATAAACTTGAAATATATTTATCCATTACCATCTCTGAAACTATTTCACTTAATTAAATCAGTATTTTGTCAGTTCTACTTGGGGATATTTTGTTTTTACCTCTTTTATGTACTGTAAAATTTTAATGTATAAGAATATAAAATATAGAGAAGTGAATAGTACTTGAGATTGGTCTTGACTTAACCACACACATCTGTCATGTAACTGGTAACTGAATCGTATTAATTATATCTCTCAAGCAGCTCTGGAAACTGACATTCTCATATCCAATACACTGTCCATACTTTAGCCTCTTATAATCCCTCACCTGAATTTCCTAATATTCTCCTGTTGATATGTTTGCCTCCAAAGTCACAATCATCTTTCCAGACACAAGTTTCACTGTGTCATTTCCTAGCTCCCTGTTCTCTGTAGAGTAAGTGTGAGACTCCTCTTGACCCATGTGTCATCAAGCTCGGCTAGGTCTCTATGACCTAGTTACATTAAATTAGTTGCAGTTCCCTTAATGTGCTTGCTGGCTAATAGTTCCACTCATTTACATGCTGTTTGAAATCTGTATTTGTCTCTCCAGCAGTCATCCCCAACCCCTTCTTCTTTGCAAAACAACTGATTCTTCTGCTTCCTCGCTATAGCATTCGGGCCCCTCCACATCTCCCAGGGATGAATCTTGATTAGTCTAAGCTCATCATGATGCTTCCCTCTCCTCTCCTTGTCAGTGATTACTTCTAGTATAAGCATGTGAGCATTTGAGTCTGAGGAACAGTTTCCTAAAGGCTTCTAATAAAGTCTCCCTTACTCTTCTTTTTTTATCTGTCTGTCTGTCTGTCTGTCTATCTATCTATCTATCATCCATCTATCTATCTATTTTTTGAGGCAGAGTCTCTCTCTGTCACCCAGGCTGGAGTGCCGTGGTGTGATCTCGGCTCACTGCAACCCCTGCCTCCTGCGTTCAAGTGATTCTCCTGCCTCAGCCTCCCAAGTAGCTGGGATTACAGGCCCGTGCCACCACACCCAGCTAATTTTTTATGTTTTTGATAGAGACGGGGTTTCACCATGTTGACCAGGCTGTTCTTACACTCCTGACCTCAAGGGATGCGCCTGCCTTGGCCTCCCAAACTGCTGGGATTACTGGCATGAGCCACCAGGCCCGGCCCTCTCTTACTCTTAAAGTAAGGAGACAACACAGAAATTTCCTTTTAATACTGTTAGATGATGTTTGAGGAAGATATCATACTCTAAATACTTTTAGAAGACCAAAGCTAACTGAGAATAGCAGAGCAGAAAGAAATGGTTCCTTGATGATGTCCTGAAACCAGTTAATTAACTCTGTACTGACTGTACTTCCACTCTTCTTATGAGAGATAAATATTTTCATTTTATTTAAGCCAATTTCAGATGGGTTTTTGTTCTGTAGAGCCAAAAGTATCCTAATTAATACAAACTCCCATAGCTCCTAAGAGAGAGTGTATTTGCTGATATGTACCTCACCTTCGCTAATATTCACCTCCTATGTGAAAATGATCTTTAATTTCTACACCCTTAAAATCCACCCTCTCTTTTGTGCCATTACAGTATTACAGTTTATACATGCAGGTTTTACACATACCTATAAGATAGCATTGCAATATTTTGACAAATCCAAGGCATTTTTTTGTGTACTTGGCACATATATAGTCTTGCTACCTATATATCAATAAAACATGAGAAAATGAATAACTTTTTCAATTAATTTCTTTAGACTTATATAGTTGTAGGACTGGCTATCACATAAATAAGCAAATTATTTTGTTGATGGAGATAAATGGTAGTTCTATGTGCATAAGTTTTAAACATAGTTTTTTGTTTAGTAGTTTTAAACATGAAAAGACAAAAATCACATATTTAAACAGTTTTGATAATGCTACATAGTTTTACTTTATTTTATTTGAGATGGAGTCTCACTCTGTCACCCAGGCTGGAGTGCAGTGGCGCGATCTTGGCTCACTGCAAGCTCTGCCTCCCAGGTTCACACCATTCTCCTGCCTCAGCCTCCTGAATAGCTGGGACTACAGGTGCCCGCCACCACGCCTGGCTAATTTTTTTTTTTTTTTTTTTTGTATTTTTAGTAGAGACAGGGTTTCACCGTGTTAGCCAGGATGGTCTCGATCTCTGGACCTCGTGATCCACCTGCCTCAGGCTCCCAAAGTGCTGGGATTACAGGCGTGAGCCACTGCACCCAGCCTAAGGCTGCATAGTTTTAAAATATTGTTATAACATCTTACATTGGTTAAAAAAAAAAACCCTTTGCCTTTTCAAAGCTCTTTCTAGACATAATTACATTTTGTTTTTCACAATGTCCTTACATGTAGGGGAGAGCCGCATGTTTATATACATTTTCCCGGTAAGATTTACTCAGTCATAGAAAGAATAAGTCACTTGCCCAAAGGATTGAATTCACATGAGCCTCCTTTTCAAAATACCTGAGACTTTTCTCAGGTCAGTTCTCTTTCTAATTCACTACAAATGGACGTGGCACTTAATGTTTGGTATATATCAGAATCACCTGAGGAGTTGTTTAGACACAGATACAGGCTCCACCCCAGCCATAGATAATCAGGATCTCTGGTGGTCAGAGCCTTGGTACATGAATTATTGCACAGAGGCTGAATGAGGTCAGTAAGACCCACAGCTCTAATAGACACCCCTGCATCAGAATCACCTGATATTCTTGTTAAGAATGCTGGTTCCTGCACCTAAACTTTCTTAACCAGACTTACTGGGTTGATTTGGGACCAAAGAAACTGTGCTTTTGAAAGTTTATCAGGTGATGGATATATAAGTTTTAGAACCACTATTCTATGACTTCATTTTTACACTGTTCTACTTTTTCACAGCTGCCATCACCTACTCTGACCATGATTTATTTTCCCCAGGTCATGACCATTGTTGCAGTAAGACTGACACCTGTCATTTTTGCTGCCTGTCCATCAAGACAGGCCACTTTCAAAAAATTTTCAGGTGTTCTTTCTAGAAATAGCTAAGCAGGCAAGATAAATACAAATGTTCTAAGAGTTAACTTTACTATCTGTATTGTAACATGCAAGGCAAGGTTAATCTCACTGTCATGTCTGCTTTCTATTTTGATAGATGCTGTGGTGGTTTCTATATCCCCATACATGGGTGCTGCATCATGAGAATTTAGTTTATCGAATTCGATTCTACTTGCTTGGCAAGTAGAATAAGAGAAAAAATTATTCACCATGTCGTGTTTAAATATTTTGCTTGATGCATAGTGTCGTATAAGACCCCCACTAACCTCAGCAGGGATGGCACCATATTTGAGAGGCCAAACAAGAGACTCAGAGCCAGTAAACAAGATATAGGGTTCTATTAGCGGGTAACTTACAGGGACAGTCTAGTGACAGCAGGATGGAGAGGAGAACTGTAAATGCTTACAAAAAGCATTCAGTTTATATAGCATTTTCATTTAGCACCCTCAGCCTAACAACTTCCACCTGGCAACCTTCATTTACCCCCCCCCCCCCCAAAACAAAGGCCTGGATCCCCATACAGTCTGAGTTCCATAGAACAAGCAGGGGGTCCAGGTGTTCGTCATAGGCAAAAAATGGATCTTCGGGTTGGCCACTCCCAGATTCCTTAGCTCCAAACTCAGATCATACATTTAGGTGTGTCTGCCACACAGGGTCATTCTCGGATATGCTTAAGTTATTGCTGTCAGATGCATCTGCCATACACATAGTAAGTAGTCAGTTGTATTAATTTTATATTATTGCATAAAAACTTACCACAGGCTTAGCCCCTAAAAACTGCCCACTTCATTTTCTTCTAGTTTTCATGGGTCAAGAGTCTAGGCATAGCTTAACTGGGTCTTCTGCTCACAGCCTCATAAAGGTGCAGTCAAGTGTCAGCCAGGGATTGTTCTCAGCAGATAAAGGCTGCCCTCTAGTTTTGCCACACAGGCCCCCCACATAATATAGCCATCCTCAAGGCCAGCAGGAAAGATCTCTATGACCTCTAGGTCCTCTTTTAAAGGGCACATTTGATTAGGTCAGGCTCACCCAGGAAATATCGCTTTTGATTAACTTAAAATCCACTCATTAGTGGCTTGCATTACATCTGCAAAATCTTCTTACCTTTACCTTCTAATGTAACCTCATCGTGGAAGTTAAATCCATCATATTGACAAGCCTCACCTGTACTTAAGGCCTATAACTAGCCTCAGGACATGTACACCAGGGGACAGGAAACTTGGAGACCATCTTAAAATTCTGCCTACTGCCTCAATAAATGTTTGTTAATTGTGGAATCTTGTTTTGCATTGTTTATTTTTAAATTAAATACATGTAAATGTAAAAATAAAAAAATCCGAGAAGACAAAAATGTATATAATGGAAATGTGTCTATCTCTAACCACTAAATTTTAGTCCCCTTCCATGCTTGCTGGCAATAATATTTTAAAAAATTCTTACATAGGCTTCCAGATTATTCTATGTATCTGTGTGCTATAACTGATTTGAATACTATTTGTTTTTTCATTTAATCTTTAAGATATATCATTAGCAGCACATACAAGTCTACCACACTAATGTATATATGTGTTTGCTCTGAATATTATTCATTTGCACACATGGATTTTAAAATATGTGACTAGTCCTGTATTGACAAAATACAAGTATCTACTCTTTTATTATTGCAAATATTTTCACGATTTGTGTGCTTTTGTGCATACGTGTTCATATATCATGGGATAAATTCCCAGAAGAATTGCTGCTTTAAATAGTAAGTGCTCTTAGTAGTCTGATAAATATTGAGTTTTTTTTCAAAGATATATATCAAGTTACAGTTCCAGTTTCCTTACATTCTTAATGATACTGCATTAGAAAATTTTTAGCTTTACCAATCTGATGGCTGAAGAAACATATTATTGCCATAACTTGTGTTTCCTTAAGAGCATGGTTGAGTACCGTTTGATATGTTTCAAAGGCATTCTATTTCTTTTTTTCATAAGTTGCCTCTTTATATTCTTTACTAACTTTTATTCAATGGCATTTCTTTTCCCTGGCACATAGCAGAATACTCAAGGATTATGTATCCCAGTATGGGAAGCAGGAAGTATACTATTCTAATAACTTCAAAGCATAATGAGTCATGTGAGTATTTAAGATAATTGGAGTTTCCATCCAATTGGATATGGGTTCTTTGCTTCCAACTCTTTCCTCACTCCCTTCTGCTTTACCCAAGTAGATTCCCAGTTCCTGTAGGTAGGTAGCTATACATATATATGTATCATTTGCACTTCCTATATATATAGCTACATATGTATATATATATATTTTTTATTTATTTATTTATTTATTTATTTTTTTGAGACAGAGTCTCGCTCTGTCGCCAGGCTGGAGTGCAGTGACACGATCATGATCTCGGCTCATTGCAACCTCCAGTTCCCTGGTTCAAGCAATTCTCCTGCCTCAGCCTCCCAAGTAGCTGGGATTACAGGCATGTACCACCACATCCAGCAAATTTTTGTATTTTTGGTAGAGACGGTGTTTAGCCATGTTGGCCAGGATGGTCTTGATCTCCTGACCCTGAGATCAGCCCACCTTGGCCTCCCAAAATGATGGGATTACAGGCATGAGCCACTGCACCCGGCCAGTAGGTAGCTTTAAAAAAGATTATGCTGGCTGGGCACGGTGGCTCACGCCTGTAATCCTAGCACTTTGGGAGGCTGAGGCAGGCGGATCATGAGGTCAGGAGATCAAGACCATCCTGGCTAACACGGTGAAACCTCGTCTCTACTAAAAATACAAAAAAGTTAGCCAGGTGTGGTGGCGGGCACCTGTAGTCCTAGCTACTTGGGAGGCTGAGGCAGGAGAATGGCGTGAACCTGGGAGGCGGAGCTTGCAGTGAGCGGAGATCTCTAGCCTGGAAGACAGAGCGAGACTCTGTCTCAAAAAAAAAAAAAAGTGTTATGCTGAAACAAATAATGAGCACAAAGAAAATCTGCCTTTAAATTTCAGTTGTGATGTTTGCTAGCTTACATGATGTAAAATAGGTGTGCATGAGATAAGTAAATTAAGTATTTAAAGAAAATAAGTCTTTTCACTTTTTACTACTGGTTTAGTTTCTGATGCAAGAATATTTTGAAAATTCTGATAAATTTTAATCTACAAATGTAGCAAATGAGGTAGCATACATAACCATATATAAAAATTTAATCTATAAGTGCAACAAATGAGGAAGTGCAAATGATATGTGTCCCCACCCAAATCTCATGTCAAACTGTAATCCCCAATGTTGGAGGAAGGGCCTGGTGCAACGTGATTGGATCATGGGAGCAGATTTTCCCCTTGCTGTTCTCATGATAATGAGTTCCCACGAGATCTGGTTGTTTAAAAGTGTGTATCTCCCTTCACTTTATTCCTCCTGCGCCAGTCATGTAAGACATGCCTGCTTCCTCAGTCATTATTACTTGTCTGGAGGCAAAACATAAACCATACCATAAAATATGTTTAAAAATTTGATGTTCTCAATGATATTAATATGCAAGATCTTCAATAATTTATTTTCTTCATCTATTCATAACATTCAATGGTCTCACCAATGTGAGCTTAAAATTGCTTATTTTGAAAGTTTTATAAATAACTAAGTAAATATAATGAAAAATAAGCTTCTGGTCTATGAAGATACGATAAATAAAAGCAGATGTTCAAATGGGAGACACCTGAAGAGACAAGTTAGTCCAATGGATAGGAGCGAAGGAAACTGCCCCTTTATAAAGATTGAGGAAAAGAGTGTAAAATTATGCTCTCATTACACTCATGCTGTTACTAAGGCCTACAGAGTTACTAAGGCCTACGGAGTTACTAAGGCCTACAGAGAGAAGGTATTGAGAGGTGACAACATGCTGGCAGCCCTCGCTTGCTCTCGGCGCCTCCTCGGCCTCAGTGCCCACTCTGGCCATGCTTGAGGAGCCCCTCAGCCCTCCGCTGCACTGTAGGAGTCCCTCTCTGGGCTGGCCGAGGTCGAAGCCAGCTCCCTCTGCTCACAGGGAGGTGTGGAAGGAGAGGTGCAGGCAGGAACCAGGGCTGTGCGCAGCACTTGTGAGCCAGCTCGAGTTCCAGGTGGGCATGCGCTCAGCAGGCCCCTGCACTTGGAGCAGCCAGCTGGCGCCACTGGCCCCAAGCAGTGAGGGGCTTAGCATCTGGGCCAGCAGCTGCGGAGGGTGCCCCGGTTCCCCAGCAGTGCCAGCCCACTGGTGCTGTGCTCGAATTCTCGCCGGGCCTCAGCTGCCTCCCCACAGGGCAGGGCTCAGGACCTGCAGCCTGCCATGCCTGATCCTCCCCGCCACTGTGGGCTCCTGTGCAGCCCGAGCCTCCCCCATGAGCGCTGCCCCCTGCTCCACGGGGCCGGGTCCCATCAACCACCCAACGACTGAGGAGTGCAGGAACGCAGCACAGGACTGGCAGGCAGCTCCGCCCATGGCCCTGGTGTGGTATCCACTACGCGAAGCAAGCTGGGCTTCTGAGTCAAGTGGGGACTTGGAGAACTTTTATGTCTAGCTGGAAGATTGTATATGCACCAATCAGAACCCTGTGTCTAGCTCAAGGTTTGTAAATGCACCAATCAGCACTCTGTATCTAGCTAATCTTGTGGGGACTTGGAGAACTTTTATGTCTAGCTAGAGGATTGTAAATGCACCAATCAGCACTCTGTGTCTAGCTAAACGTTTGTAAATGCACCAATCAGTGCTCTGTGTCTAGCTAATCTAGTGGGGACTGGGAGAACCTTTATGTCTAGCTAAAGGATTGTAAATACACCAATCAGCACTCTGTATCTAGCTCAAGGTTTGTAAACACACCAATCAACACCCTGTGTCTAGCTCAAGGTTTGTAAATGCACCAATCAGTGCTCTGTGTCTAGCTAATCTAGTGGGGACTTGGAGAACTTTTGTATCTAGCTCAGATTGTAAATGCACCAGTCAGCACCCGTCAAAACAGACCAATCAGCTCTCTGTAAAACAGACCAATCAGCTGTCTGTAAAATGCACCAATCAGCAGGGTGTGGGTGGAGCCAGATAAAGGAATAAAAGCAGGCTACCCAAGCCAACAGTGGCAACCCACTTGGATCCCCTTCCGTACTGTGGAAGCTTTGTTCTTTCACTCCTTGCAATAAATCTTGCTGCTGCTCACTTGTTGGGGCTGCACTGCGTTTATGAACTGTAACACTCACCACGAAGGCCTGCAGCTTCACTCCTGAAGCCAGGGAGACCACGTGCCCACCAGAAGGCAGAAACTCGGAACATTTCTGAACATCAGAAGAAACAAACTCCAGACACACCACCTTTAAGAACTGTAACACTCACCTCAAGGGTCCGCAGCTTCATTCTTGAAGTCAGTGAGACCAAGAACCCACCAATTCCGGACACAGTATCACCTTAAAAGCATGCATTGAGCCAATCTTATTTATATTTTTACCTTAATGAAGGCATGAATGATGGAAGATATCAACTTCCATCGGCCAGGCACGGTGGCTCATGCCTGTAATCCCAGCACTTTGGGAGGCGGAGGCAGGTGGATCACAAGGTCGGGAGATGGAGACCATCCTGGCTAACATGGTGAAACCCCGTCTCTACTAAAAATACAAAAAATTAGCAGGGCATGGTGGCAGGTGCCTGTAGTCCCAGCTACTTGGGAGGCTGAAGCAGGAGAATGGCGTGAACCCAGGAGGCTGAGCTTGCAGTGAGCAGAGATGCCGCCACTGCACTCCATCCTGGGCGACAGGGCGAGACTCTCTCAAAAAAAAAAAAGAAAAAAAAGAGCTTCTACTGCCAGGGAGAGAAGAACCCATGATCTTCTTGGGCTGGAAAATTAACCTTGAGATGCTTAGTAGAAAGGCGCTTGGAATTTACAACATTCTTCGCCTCCACTTTGTAGCTCATATGTAGTAACCACATCCCTATTTTACACCTTTAAATGTGACCCCTCAGTTGATTACATGTCTCCTGTCTTAGTCCCTTTGACACTAGTCTTCAAAAGATCAGATTAAATTAGAAGCATATAAGCCTACTCATTGACTACTCTATATTAAGCAAGTTGCTGTACCTGTCTTGAGTCTCAATTTCCTTATTTATAAAATGGCAATAATTATACCAACTCGATTGTTTTTTAACAATACCAGAATGCCTTGCACTTAGTAAGTGATCAATAAGAAGAAATTATTACTGGTGTTATTTGCTTTCCATCATGAGAGCATTTTGTCTGGGCTTTAAAACCAGTTGACAAAACCTCCACCTATCTGAGATTTCTCTATTACTCTTGGCCTATTCCCAGAACCTTGCCTGCCACAGAGAGGTGGGTCTCCTTGACAAAACATGTTTTTCTTGTTGATGACGTTGTACTCGCTGCTGTTGAAACCTGTCCTGGCCACCTGTTTCCATCCTCAGCTCCCAGGGGATCTATTAATAGCTAGCACCTGGCCCCTCCCAGTCTGACAACCCCACTGACTCAAGGTTCCGTCACTGGTTTCACTCAGCGAACACGTTGTTGCATTTAGCAAAAACCAGTGAAAAATCCAACACATATCCTAGTGAAATTCAACACACGTTCTCTATGTGAAATATTTCTCCCTCCAGTCCCTCTCTCATTACTAGGTAACTTATGAACACACTTTATGCTTTCACATCACAAACTTGGAAATTGTTTTTAAAAATTCCATGGCTTAGCATTGCAAAAGAATGCAAAAGAAACTAACCATTTTGATTAATATGCCTACTGTATTCATGTATTCTTAGTTTTTGTTCAATTTGGAACTCATGCTGAGTTCATAGAACTTGACTTATTTATTTGGCAGACTGTCAAAAAATTCAAAATTCCAATTAAAAATGCAATATTATATTTTCCAAACCTAAATGTACACATGTGCATATCACTCATAAAGCCTATTTCAAATGCTATTTTCACTGCACTGTTTTTTTTTTAGCAGTTTTGTTACTTAGTGGAGCAGAATGCTGTTATAATTAATTATGATTATTATTATGGTTGATGTAGGATATATGATTGACTTTTTTCTCATCAGCAAAAAAGATTTAAATGTGATTGTTACTCCCACCTACATGTACCTGAGTTCTGGGCTTTCCTGTCTTAGGTGCGATGAATTACTTGTGTTTATGGCTAAATGGTGGAGTAGCTCCCTGAAGGCATCTTTCCCAGGCATCTAATTTGGAAAGCCTAAATTTTTGAGGCTGCATGGGTGGATGATCCTTGCAGAAGTCGGAGGCCCTTTGACTCAGGAAGAGAAGAGATTAACTTGACTCCTGGTGATTATTGAGATGGTTGTGCATTAACTCAGCCACCCTGAAGCAAAGAATGTGTGCACCTGAGGGTCCTTGGGAAGGATCTGAGCAGGGTGGACCCAGAAGGCTCTGACCTTGGGAATTTTAGCAATGATCCTTGAGGTCAACCTTGTGGCCAATGAAGAGGGACACTATGAGGGACTTTCTGAGCGGAACAATAATATTTGATTCTAATGCTTTTCAGACCATGAAGATCAATGTTGGAATGGTGTACAGCAGGGACTAAAACCCAGACCTTGTCTTTACTGTTTTGCCTGAATAAAATGAGAAGTTCCTTATATACTGCAAGGGAGGAATAAGAAAGCCATTAACCTGACATTGACCTTAAAAGGTAAAGTCACAAGTTTTCCTCACCCATAAGAAAATATTCACTGGCGTGACCTGACATATGATCTCATGGGTTTCATGGATCTGTATCCCTGGGCGTTTATGCCCTCACTCTCCTGTACATCTAGGAGACTAAGAGATTATCACAGAATGACTATTTCTGCCTCAGTCTGGAGCAAGGTTGAACAATGGTCGTCTGACTGAAATCACTCCATAATGAGTACCTGTGACTGTAGAACATCTGCATCTGGAAGGAAATGTAAAGAATAAGTCAGATAGCAGCTATTCTGAATCAACCACCTACTCAACAGTGCTGGTTTTGTACATTACAAATTCTGGAGTCAGAGTCTTTCTGATCTACCGTGACTTGCTTAATTGCTCTCTGGCTCCTCTTCCAGGTGGATGCAGTCCACAGTGGAACATCTTGATGACTGCATGGAATCTTTGTGTAAAATAGAAAATGATACTAATTTTCCCTCCATGTGGGTACAACTCCATGGTAAAGTTATAGGGCTTGGTGAGTGGCAAAGCAGGCTTACCTCCCACCTTTCCTTCTTGGCTGGATATTCTTATATAGATTAACTATACTACCCTGCGCAACAACCCTGATTCTTTGTCCAGCTTTCTGAAATTAGTCTTTCCTGGATGGTTATCTACAAGCAGTCAATAAACTTTTGTGATCACTTAAAAATAATTGTCATTACTTACCCATGATTTCTCTGTTAAAGATGCCCAAATCCATGTATCAGCAGTGAAAAATGTCTAATAAAAGTAAAAATCACTCACACGTATTTCACAAGGCATATTTAACAACAAAAAATTAATGCATTTTTATTGTAAAAATTTAAGAATTAAAGTAGAACTATGTACTTGGAATCAACCTCAGAAATTGAAAAATAAATTTTGAAGGAAAAGAAAATAGATTTTAGGAAGAATCAGAATTGTTGAATGTGGAGATCTGAAAAAGAAAAATGAAAGTTGGAACAAAAAAATGAAGAAAGAAAAGTATATGCTATAAGTGAAGAAATGCTTCATCTGTTGTCTTTTAGATATCTTTGAATATAAACTAAGCTGTCTAATTATGGTCACAAATGTAAATAAAGAGTAGAGTTTCCACATCTCCAGAGAGATATTACCATCCCAGACTATCAGAATAATAAAACATTGTTAAAATTGGGGAATATTTTTAAAGTTGGGGTCAATTATGATAAAGAAGGGAAGACTAGGAAATGATTATTACTCTCCTTCAAGCACTTCAGGGCCTATTATCTTGAGAATGCTGAATATTCGTTACACTAGAGAATGGCAGCAGAAAGACAACATTTAATTAGAAAAAACATCTCTGCACTTAAAGGATAATTTAAAAAATAATAATGATAAATTAAAACAAAAAAGAGGGAGTACAATATTCATCAATGGTTGATGATATGTACTATTATTCACCTTTGGCTGGAGCAATAGGTAACACCAAAATCTTTATATTTTATGACAATATTTATTTCTTGCTCACATTACATGAGGACCACAGATAGGCTGTAGTTCTTTTTTTTTTTGAGACGGAGTCTGGCTCTGTCGCCCAAGCTGGAGTGCAGTGGCGAGATCTCGGCTCACTGCAAGCTCCACCTCCTGGGTTCACACCATTCTCCTGCCTCAGCCTCCCGAGTAGCTGGAACTACAGGCGCCTGCCACCACGCCCGGCTAATTTTGTTTTTGTATTTTTAGTAGAGACAGGGGTTTCACTGTGTTAGCCAGGATGGTCTCGATCTCCTGACCTTGTGATCTGCCCTCCTCGGGCTCCCAAAGTGCTGGGATTACAGGCGTGAGCCACCACATGCCCAGCCCAGGTATGCTGTAGTTCTGCTAGGTTCATCTAATCTTGGCTTAACTTGTTGGCTTGGTTGTGCTTGATTGCACTTGGCTAGGCCTCAATCCATGTGTTTCTTTTTCTGAAACTCAGACTGAAGTTTCCAGATATCCCTCTACCTGGGATATGTTCTAATGAAGGAGGACAGGAATAAAACAGGCAGCTAAAGAAAGCATTCAAAGTTTATGCTGGGACATGACATCTATAAACATCTGCTCATACTCCATTAGCCAAAGCAAGTCACAGGGCCAAGTACAAAATCAATGAAGCAGGAAAGTGTAGTTTCTGTATTAGTTTCCTATAGCTGCCGTAACAAATTACCACAAACTGGATGGCTTAAAATCACAGAAGTTTGTTCTCCCACAGTTCTAGAGGACAGAAGTCTGAATTCAGTGTCCTGGAGCTGACATCAGTATGTTGGCTGGGTAGCAATCCCTTCAGGGGCTTTAGGGAAGAAACTGTTCTTTGCCTCTTTCAGTTTCTGAGGGCTGTCAGCATTCCTAGGCTTGTGGCCACATCACTCCAGCCTTTGTCTTTGTCTTCACATTGACTTCTTTGTATGTACACATCAAATCTCCTGCTGTCTTCCTCTTATACATGGCATTTAAGGCTCTACACAAGATTACCCAAAATAATCTCCCAAACTCAAGATTCTTAACTGACTCTTCAAAGACCATATTTTCTCCCAAATAACACAATGAGAATAAGAGCATGTTTATCTCGAGGCCATTAAAAAATTTACCTAAAGGGAAGCATGGCAAGAAGGAAAGAAATGAAGCACACTAAACAAATAAAACAATCTACCATATACTCTATGTGTTAGCAAACATTTTCAGCTTTTAAGATGAGTCAACACTGGTATAGACAACCATTATGCAATGGGAGAGTTCCTTGGTTCCCCTCACAGGACGTGCAACAGAGGTGTGGCCCACCTGTTCTGTCACCCCACGTTTCGAACCCCTTGAGGAAGTGGGAGCTTGCAGACAGGCAGGTGCAGAGGCTGGAGCAAGCTCTCCGGCTAGCGTCTAGGAGTGGGTGCCTGCAACCCCATTGTTACAAAGCTCTTTCAGCTTTGCCATCTGTAGACAGTTTGTGTGTTAATCAGCTCAATGGACCCTCTGCCTTTTTGCAAGGACAGAGGGCCAGTGTGACAGGTTTCTGTGTCCCGAGCTCTTGTCCAGCTTCCCAGAAAAAATTGGGTCACATACGGACTCAAAGGCTAAATGTGAGGTTTTATTGAGTGGTGCAAGTGGCTTTCAGCGGGATGGGTGGGGAACTGGAAGGGGACGATGGAGTGGGAAGGCGATCCTCCCCACTGTTCTGCCACTCTGTTCCTCTGCTCTTCTTGATGTTCAGCCACTTGTGTGTGTGACCGCTAAGGTCTCAGGTTTATATGGGCACAGGATGGGGGGTGTGGTTAGCCAGAATGGTCTTTGAAAATGCAACATGTGGACATGAAAACATGAGTGCCTATTCTCTCTTACGTCCGAGGGCACAGGCCCAAGGGTGGAGCCCTCACTAGTGACCCCACTCTTCTCTACCCAGCACTTCCCTGTCCGTCTCCTGTATCAATTATATGTGTGCCTTATCCTTAACTTTGCAATCTTTTAACATAACATAGATGGTCATCAGGTTGCTTGGTTTAGAAACAGCCTCCTTAGAAACATTGAACATTGGTCCTCTAATGTAATTCAGCATTGGTCCACTAATGTAATTCTCAGTTCCCTAATTAGAAGATTTTTTGATTCATTTCCATTTTAATATAATTTTAACATTATAATTGTAGCATTCAAGCCATATATTTTCAAAAGACTTGCAGTTTCATATAAATATTTGCTTTTGAAAAATGTGAATCATTTGTCTCTTTAACATTAAGTGTTAATAAGTGTTGAATGGTGCCAGAGCTCAAAGGTAGGACTGCTCAGTGAGGTCTGGAAAAGTAATTGGAGGCTTCAAGAATGAGCCATTTGTGACTTAGAGCTCCAAGGGATTTAAAATTTGGAAATATATTTGAAAAAAACACAAAAACAAATTAAAAAACCCACATCACTTTGCTATTGCATGGGGAGTGCTTTAATTTGTATGTATGAAAGCATTTTGTTTCTCTTGTATCTTACGAACATCCTCTAGGATAATGAAGGTGAGTTATTACTATCTTCGTTTTACAAATTAGGAAACTGAGATATAGCAAGATAAAATGAGTTCCCAATCTCATATTGAAGATTTTATAGTATAGTCAGTCCTAGTTATTATGATTATCAGTTAAGTATTTATTAAGAAATCTGTTTGCTCAATATAAAGAAAATAACATGGAAGGCAGAGAATATCTGAATCCTTCCACTAACGGGATTTTTTTTAGAAACATAGAGGTTAGCAAATGAAAAGCAAGAAGTGCATTTAAAATAGAAAATACCTGTAATCCCAGCACTTTGGGAGGCTGAGGCAGGCAGATCACCTGAGGTCAGGAGTTCAAGACCAACCTGGCCAACATGACAAAACCCCATCTCTATGAAAAATACAAAAATTAGACAGGCATGGTGGTGTGCACCTGTAGTCCCAGCTACTCCAGAGGCTGAGGCACAAGAATCACTCAAACCCAGGAGGTGGAGGTTGCAGTGAGCCGAGATCGTGCCACCGTACTCCAGCCTGGGTGACAGAGAGAGACTCCATCTCAAAATAAAATAATAAAATAAATAAAATAATACAATTTTAAATTACAGATTAAGTTAAATAAAATTTATAGGTCAATAAATACTCAATTAGTCAACTTGGAAGTACTATAAGGTGTTAGAAAGCTATCTGAAAAAAATTTGTCTTGATTCATTTAAACTGTTAACTGATAGTCTTCAATTTTCCTCCGGCTCTGCAATTTTCTAGAAAAAAAAAAACAGCCAAAAGATTAATGTTGTTAACATAATACATACCAACATTTTCTGTATTGGCTCTTACAGTAGAGATGAATTACAGCATATCTGGAGTCCATGTTTCTACCTCAGTGTTTAATTCCCATAAGGCTGGAAGAGGATGTTGTTGCTTGGCAATCATTCCCCACATAACTTGTAAATCTGCATGTCCTTGTCTTTGTCTTCATGTGAACTCAACAGAAAAATATGTATATACAACTTGTTCCATTTCACCTCCCAACCCCTGTACTACAGAAAATAGCAGGTGTTATATATAACACTTGTGATGAGTTCACGGATGTAGTAAAGCAGAGAACTACAAACTCAAGGGACAGACAAATCATGACCTAATAATTCTGGATGCTTTTGGAGTTAAAATGTGGTTGACAGTGAGATTTAAAATTCAAAATGAAAGGTCTTCGATATAAAGTTCAATTAATCATTTTCATATAAAAATATTTTCCCCAAATTAACAGCTCTGTAAAATGATAATTTCCTCAAAAGCAGAAATAGGGCTCATTGTTATATTTATTCAAACTGCTTAATGTAGTGAAATGAATGAATAAAATAAAATATAAACTTATCAGTGCTTAAATTGACTAAAAATGAATTTTATTCTAAATATGGAAATTGCATATTGTATGTTCAATTTTCAGTGAGGCTGATAATTGCCCAAGTAGTCTTGATTTAATATCTCTAATATTAATTTCAAAATTAGTAAAATATTAATGACTTTAAATTTAAATGATTTGATATTACCTTAAGCAAATAATTTTCTATTAAAACAAGTTAGTTTTTTCTTTTAATCCAAATAGAATTGCAGATTACTTGTTTCCAGGACAGATTAAATCCAGCCAAACCACCAGTTTAGCATACGTGATACTGAAGTTTATAGCACTGTCTGAAAAGTGGCTTGGCATCATGAAGACAAACCTCCAACTCTATTCTGACAGCCTCTGTGAGGAACAGGATTGAGATGGTGTTTCGGGCCAAAAACTCTCAAATAAATCCGCAATCACTTTTGCCTGGACTACTCAGATATTTATTATGGGGTGCTATCTTAAATTTTGTTTTCCACATCTGTTCTTGGACAGTAAAATCCTAAAAGCTTAGATTTTTCGGAAACCATAATGTGGTTATTTTTTAAATACGTTTTTGTAATGTTAGATCCATCTTATTCTTCACTGCGTTTTTAGAAATGAAACCAAGAAAATATGGTTTCATTTAAATAATTCATATAAAGGAAGGTCAAATATTTCATATAATAATAATTTAGGAATGTCAGATCTGCAATACCATTATAATTTTGTAAAATGATTATTTTTGAAAATGAAAGCCATTTCCTATAGTCTTTTATTTGGAACATCTATAATGTCACTGTATCTTGGCCATATATGTCATGAATATATGGCTATAATACACACACACAGACACATCTACAATCTTTTTTTTTTTTTTTTTTGAGATGGAGTCTCGCTCTGTCGCCCAGGCTGGAGTTCAATGGCGAGATCTCAGCTCACTGCAAGCTCCATCTCCCAGGTTCATGCCATTCTCCTGCCTCAGCCTCCCAAGTAACTGGCATTACAGGCACCCACCACCACGCCCGGCTAATTTTTTGTGTTTTTAGTAGAGACAGGGTTTCACCGTGTTAGCCAGGATGGTCTCAATCCCCTGACCTCGTGATCCACCCGCCTCGGCCTCCCAAATTGCTGGGATTACAGGCGTGAGCCACTGTGCCCAGCCTACAATGTATTTTTTTATATATACACACATAACCATCAATATGTATACACATGTGCATCAATATGTGTGGTTTTTTATATATATGTATATATATTCGGCAAATAGATACATATTTAAAATCATTGAATTTTATATTTGAAAGAGATCTTGAAGTCAACTTCCATTTGTAGAGAAATTGTCTGAGAAAAAAAAATCATATAACACCAATTGAATAATGTGGGGAGTGAGGGAGAGAAATGAGTCTGGAATTATTCCCAGGAATTTGGCTTTTCCAACTGGATAAAAATACAGTCATCCCTGGGTGTCCACTGGGGATTGGTTCTAGGACCCCCCCCAACACATACCAAACTCTGCCAGTGCTTGAGCCCTAAATATAAAATGGTGTAGTATTTGCAAATAAGCTATGCATATCCTCCCATATACTTTAAATCACCTCTAGATTACTTACAATGGAATGCCTACACATCACTTTATTTGCATAGATTCAGCATAGTACTTGATGCACGGCAAATTCAAGTTTTTGGAGCTTTGTGGATTTTTTTTTCCCCAAATATTTTTAATTTGTGGCTGGTTGAATTCACAGATGTGGAACTCAGAGATACAAAAGACCAACTGTACTCTACTCACTATGTATTTTTCATAAGGGAGGGGATGAAAAAGGTGGGATGAAGGTGTAAGGTGATATTAAAGAATATTGAAGGCAAAATTAGAAATTTCTCTGGGACTAGCCTAGTTGTCTCTTTCTCTCTCTCTCTCTCTTTCTTTCCGCTGCCAACAAAGCACATTAATTTCTCAAAGATCACATCCGATCTTTCCTGCATAAAATTCATTTTTGTACACCAAAAGTGTATTTTAAAATCTTGTCAGAATTGACAGATGATGAGATCACATCTGTGTTTATAGTGACCATCAGTAAATGCAAAACAGAATAGCATAACTTCAATGCTGTGATGATTTTGTACACAGACCACTTAGACTCACTAGCTTAACTCACCAGAATTTAGAGAGTAGAACTAACATATGACATAAACAAGAGAAACTAGAAATACCGTTCTATAGATTCTTTTGTTTACTAGAGACCAACATTTGCTGTCTGGCATTTTAGAGCAGGGTTGATAACCAAAACTCTAAAAGCAAGTTTCAGAATTTAAAAATTCTGGTACCAGATGGACAGCTAAGAAATCCAATTGGCTGCAAATAAGAAATAATGAAGCACTCAACTTTTCAAAAAGTTTCTAGTTAAATAATCTAACCATGATATTGTATCTCTGTAAAGTTGCAAACAGAATAATAACCTCTCCAGGAAATTCTTTGAAAATCCAAGATTAACTGAAAACATATAAATACATGAGTATGTCTTAATCCCTGCACTCAATAATTTTATAGCCCAATGGGAGAAAAACAGATGAAGAAGATAAACACAAATAAGCACTTCAAATATTGAAAAGTAAAATCAGAACAGAGAAAGAAGCAATTTTCGGATGAAATTTCCCAACATGCTGGCATCCTGTGTTGTAAGAAAGTCCAAAGGGGATTTATCATGCAAAGAAAAGAGAAAAAATATCTTGATTTGTCACCTTATTTATTTTTATTTATATATATAAATAATACTTATTTATTTCTTCTTGTCACCTTGTTTATTTAAAATTTGATGCTAATGAAGGCAATTTTAAATCAGCAGTGCTTTACCAGTCCTCTGATCTCCCAAGGCACATTTTTATAGGCCATTTTATAATTAACCAGATTTATAGTTAATTTTTCATAAGTTTGTGTACCTTTCTAAATCTAAAACTTTTTGAGGACAAGAATTACATGTTATTTTTCTCCACCTCAAAAGACTAGCACAGTATTTTGAATACAGTGTAAACTAAAATATTATTAAGGTATGTATTAAATCAATTTGTGTACTGATAACTTTAATATGAATCAAAATGTCATTCTAACTTCATTCTGATGCAAATTACACAATTACCATTTCATCTAAACGAGTTAGATACAGGCTGAAATATTACTGACTGATTTTTTTTTTTTTTTTTTTTTTTTTTGAGACAGAGTCTCGCTCCGTTGCCCAGGCTGGATTACAGTGGCACGATCTCAGCTCACTGCAACCTCTGCCTTCCGAGTTCAAGCGATTCTCCTGCCTCAGCCTCCTGAGTAGCTGGGATTACAGGTGCCTGCCATCATGCCCAATAATTTTTGTATTTTTAGTAGAGACAGGGTTTTGCCATGTTGGACAGACTGGTCTCGAACACCTGACCAAAGGTGATCCAACCTCCTCGGCCTCCCAAAATGCTAGGATTACAGGCATGAGCCACAGTGCCCAGCCTATTGATTGATTTTTTGATTCAGATAATGAAAGAGCTATGATATAGTTGCGTAAGTAGAAAAAATATTGGGCTGCGGGTAGTTAGTACAACACTTTCCTTTTGCTTTGAGATTAAAGATTAAGTGATTTTTCAACAGCACATCAATAATAAGATTCTAGATCCTTGTGCTCTATCTTTTAGGTTTTCTGAAGACGTATAATAGATTTTTATAAGAAATCAAATTTAAGTAAATAGAGACATGTTTGCCCAAAT
This sequence comes from Gorilla gorilla gorilla, assembly GCF_029281585.2. Lineage (NCBI taxonomy): Eukaryota > Metazoa > Chordata > Mammalia > Primates > Hominidae > Gorilla > Gorilla gorilla. The sequence continues at coordinate 107,679,132 of NC_073230.2, read as the reverse complement.
GATTTTTGCTTAGTAACATGAGTTTTATATCCAATATACTCTTGCCAGACTGAAGGCATTAAAATAAAATGAATGGGATAAAGATAATTTTTTCTTTTAAAAGTAGGTTTCCATTTTAAATTTATTTCTAAGAAAGGCTTTTAGGAAGAAGTTGTTGGCAGTTGCCTCTTCTCTTCTTCAATTTGAGAAATGAGAACATGGATACAAACTTTTTTATTTGAGTTAGAAGAAAGATGGAAAGATGAATATGACTTAATCCCCATTCTCAGTGATTTTATAGTCCAATGGGAAAGAAACCAAAAAATAGACACAAATAAACACTTCAGATATTGAAAAGCTAAATCAGAACAGAGAAAGAGACAATTTTGGGGCAAAATTCCCAACTGAAAATTATATCCCTCTCATTGACAAAAAATATAAATAAAATCATATCCTCATATGCATGTGATATATAAATATTTTATTTTCTTGGCCAGGCACAGTGGCTCACGCTTGTAATCCCAGCACTTTGGGGGGCCGAGGAGGGCGGAACACCCGAGGTCAGGAGTTTGAGACCAGCCTGGCCAACATGGTGAAACCCTGTCCCTACTAAAAATACAAAAATTAGCCAGGCGTGGTGGTGCATGCCTGTAATCCCAGCTACTTGGGAGGCTGAGGTAAGAGAATCGCTTGAACCTGAGAGGCAGAGGTTGCAGTGAGCCGAGATAGTGCCACTGCACTGCAGCCTGGGCAACAAAGCAAGACTCTGTCTCAAAAAAAAAAATTATTTGCTTGTAGTTATCTCAAATTCATGCATTCCTTTTCAACCAGAGTAATATTGTATTTCCTATAACTTTTCTCTCTTCCAGTGCACATTTCTCCTTATTGATAGTTAAAGCTCCATTTGTAGGTTTTTAAATTTTGTTTAATTTTTGGTCATGAAATAGTTTTATATTAACCAATTTTTATAGTTGAAATATGAAATAGTTATCATGACCAAAAGTTAAACAAAATTTTTAAAAAGTTTCATGGTCATGAAGTTTTTCTTTGGTTCATGAGATAGTTCAATGTTATCTCTTGCTTGAGCCACTTAGTCTCTATTATCACAAATGTTATCCCTGTTATCCCCCCTTCCTCATAGGTTTAAAATAGCCGACTATCTGAAAGCTTTATCTTCTACTTGTGGAATCACTCTTCACACTACCTCATTTATGAATGAATTCATGCAACTACTAGTCCTATATTTAAATCATATTGAGAATGGTAGCTTGAGAATGGAGGAGTGTCTCTATCAATATCTATTGAGATGACTAAGTTTTACATGGGCAGTTATGTTGGCCAGTTTATAAAGTCGGTAAGTGTAACAATAGAGATTTTATCTAAAGAAGGTGATAGGAACAGAATTATCTTTGCCATGACATTCAAAGAAAATAGTTTTATTTTTATCTTCAGTATGTAGATGGAAAAGCATAACATTCACTAAATATCACAGACAATAAAAGCTCTAGGATACTAAGACAGCCCTAAGAAATTTTTTCCTCATTCATTTTCTAATCTTCTTTATTATGTATCAGAACTTTTATAAACTGTGAGCCCCGCCGGGACAGTGTCTCCTTGCATGATTTCATTCATTTTCATAGTTTCTTCTATCATCTGGTTTTTGCTAATTTGTAAGCACCTTGAGAGCAAGGGTTGTATCTTTTCTTCCTTTCCTAAAAACTTATTTCAATTTTATGGGTCTCACAGGAGTATCATAAAAGTTAACAAACTATAGAGGAGTATCTAATAATAAGGCTCCAGTCTCTTCAATTTTAGTTGGTCTTCCTTTGGAAATGTACAGTTATTTTTCAGGCAAATGAGATTTTTTTATAATCTGATTTGTTATTTGTACTACAAATTCTAACTAATGCATTTCTGGTTTCTGAAAGAATGATGTATAGAATAAGAGTTGAGAATATGGAAGAATTTTGTTCTTAAAAAACATACAGGCATAAAGGCAAATTTCTATTAAATTAATGGTATGTGTTACCATAGTAAAGCTAGAATTCAAATCAATCAAAGAACCATTGTGCTGCTTAAATTTCAATTAAATTTTGTTAGGACCATAAAATGTGAGATGTCAAGCTAACTACGTACTTTGTAACTGGTATTTAGTCATCTAAACAGATGGTGAATATGTTTTATTGAATACTTATGACTAATAAATATGTGAGAAAATTTTATTCACTCTTAAAGTAACCTATAACAATTTTCAGGGTATATTATAACTGTATTAATCCGTTTTCATGCTGCTGATAAAGACATACTCAAGACTGGGAAGAAAAAGGTTTAACTGGACTTACAGTTCCACATAGCTGGGAGGCCTCACAATCATGGTGACAGGCGAAAGGCCCTTCTTACATGGCAGTGGCAAGAGAAAATGAGGAAAATGCATAAGCAGAAACCCCTGATAAAACCATCATATCTCGTGAGACTTATTGACAACCACCAGAACAGTACGGGGAAACCGCCCCCATGGATTCAAATTATCTCCCACTGGGTCCCTCCCACAACATGTGGGAATTATGGGAGTACAATTCAAGATGAGATTTGGGTGGGGACACAGAGCCAAACCATATCAGTAACACATTTAAATTTACAGAATAAAGTTTTAGAAGTTTACTTGTTATGTGAAACAAAGTATAGATTAACTTTCTTTTTTGTTGTTGTTGTTTTTGTTTGTTTGTTTGTTTGTTTTCTGAGACAGAGTCTCGCTCTGTGGCCCAGGCTGGAGTGCAGTGGCACGATCTCGGCTCACTGCAAGCTCCACCTCCTGGGGTCACGCCGTTCTCCTGCCTCAGACTCCCAAGTATCTGGGACTACAGGTGCCTGCCACCACACCTGGCTAATTTTTTGTATTTTTAGTAGAGACGGGGTTTCACCATGTTAGCCGGGATGGTCTCAATCTCGCCCGCCTCGGCCTCCCAAAGTGCTGGGATTACAGGAGTGAGCCACCACGCCTGGCCATAGATGAATTTTCAGATAAAGGTTTTGGTATCAATGAGTGGCCATTGTAAAATTCTGTAAGAGTATATTCTATTATTCTTATTTGGTGGCATAGAATATGAAAACACAATTTTTTCTCTTAATTATGATTACAGATTCCTAAATGTTAATACATTATGAACTCTACTTTCTTCTAAATTATGTATCTGAGAAATGATAGAAAATATCTGAAAAAGCAAAGCCACCTTTTATTTTCCATGAGACCATATACTCTGAGGCCATATATTCTGGGATAAGGAAAGCTGTAGTTTTTCATTACCCTGATTAGTTGAGCTGCCATGATTATTACAGTAGAAAATATAACATTTTTAATTTTAACAATATGGCAACACTTATGTGTATTATAGTCTATTAATGCTGTCTAAGAAGTGGTTCTGATTTGGCCAGGTGTGGTGGCTCACGCCTGTAATCCCAACACTTTGGGAGGCCAAGGCCAGCAGATCATCAGGTCAGGAGCTCAAGACCAGCCTGACCAACATGGTGAAACCCCATCTCTACTAAAAATACAAAAAAAAAAAAAAAAGGAAGTAGTTCTGATTTATCTGTATCAAATATAAAATATAAGAAATGTCTACAACAGTCATCTATTTATATTTAGCTTAATTAAAGACAAAAAAGTGGAAAAACAAGTAGTATTTTTTCCTAAAATTTTGAAAAACAGTTCTAAACAAAACAGGAATGTTCTCCTATTACAGAACACGATTTCAGTTTTAGAAGGATTAACAAAACTTTCCAGCCAGGTGCGGTGGCTCACGCCTGTAATCCCAGCACTTTGGGAGGCCGAGGCAGGCGGATCACAAGGTCAGGAGATCGAGACCGTCCTGGCTAACATGGTGAAACCCTGTCTCTACTAAAAATACAAAAAAATTAGCCAGGCCTGGTGGCGGTCGCCTGTAGTCCCAGCTACTCAGGAGGCTGAGGCAGGAGAATGGCATGAACCCGAGAGGCGGAGCTTGCAGTGAGCCAAGATTGCGCCACTGAACTCCAGCCTGGGCGACAGAGCAAGACTCCGTCTCAAAAAAAAAAAAAAAAAAAAAACTTTCCAAGTTGCTCTAAAATTGAAAACAATATTTTCTTTTCTCTTAAGTGTACAAAATTTCTGTATATCTAGAATCTAATGAAAAAAGATAAAATATAATATTTTGTTATGTACTTAATAAATCAAAGTACAAGATATGTTCATCAGTATTTTAATAGTTAAGCTGAAAGATGAATCTAAAAAGAAACAAGAGAAAATATACATATCGTTATTGAAATATAAAAATTAGACTTCATCCACAAATAGTACGTGTTAGAGTTTTCATCCTGTGCCAATAAAATATATATTTTTTTTTTTTTTTTTTTTTTGAGATGGAGTCTTGCTCTGTCACCCAGTCTGGAGAGCAGTGGTGCAATCTTGGCTCACTGCAACCTCCACCCCCCAGGTTTAAGCAATTCTCTGCCTCAGCCTCCTGAGTAGCTGGGATTACAGGCATGTGCAACCACGCCTGGCTAATTTTTTGCATTTTTAGTAGAGACAGGGTTTCACCATCTTGGCCAGGCTGGTCTTGAACTCCTGACCTCTTGATCCCCCTGCCTTGGCCTCCCAAAGTGCTGGGATTACAGGCGTGAGCCACCACACCCGGCCTGAAATATATAATATTTTTGATAAAATTTTAAATCAAATTCATACTTAAAATATTTTTATATATTTTTTCAAATCGAGAAAGACTAACATGAGTGGGATAGTACAATCTCATATCTGAGCTTCTAGAATACAATTTTAAAACTTAGATTAATTTAAACAATGAATTTTAATTGATATTTTAGTGTCAAGGATACAGAAATATTCTCTATTATACAATATCCATTCAAAACCTCTCCTCTAAAAATATCATTGTAGTATGAACAATCTTTATTCCATCCTATCTCCCATTCTCACATTCTCTTTTCTTTTGTCTTTTATGAAAAACAATTATTTTAATTTTGAATATTGGATGATCATCACTGCTTTATGCTTAAAACTTGTCATATTGTTTCCTAATAAAATTACATAATAACTTTATATTCATATTGGGAAACTTGATAGATTATTTTGCAGAGCTTTGTGGCATAGAGAATAGCTTTAGGTATTTAGAGGATTTTTTTAGTAGTATCAGAAATTTAGACATTTAAGAAATTTCTACTTTAATACATTTAGAAAATTTTTAAATAAATGTTTCCAGATATAAAAATTTATTTGTAGATACAATTTAAATCAAGAATATATTTTAATAGAGTAAAACTCTAATAACTCTATAGAGTTATTTTCTTCTATCATAGCCCTTAGTTACAAAGTCTCCAAGTATATTAAATTCTATGTATCTAAGACCACACTTCAAATTATGCTTGTTTATTGTACCTAACTTGAAAGATGGATACACCTTTAAGTTAGGCATTATTAAGAAAAATTTGTTCAAACTTATTTAAAAACCACAGGGAATTCTTGACCTCCTGAAATGTATGAACCAGTGGTTTAGGGTATTGATTATTTTAGTATAAGAAAAGGAGAATAAATGTTTTTTAGTAGCATAGTACATCAAAGTTAAATTCAGTCAAATAAAATAGCCTCTAGGTATTTCCATCCTGAAAGAATTATTGAAGGCTTTGATCTCAAACATGTTCAACTCTGGATCAAATTTTAACCTTCATCAGTCTTTGCTAGTCAAAAATTTACTTTTCTTCTCCCTCTCTCTTTTTCTTTTCTTTTTAAATTTTCAGGGATATACATGGCCATTACTCAGTGTCAGTCTAAAGGTATTAGAGAGCTCTGATAAATGAACATGTAGAAATCTGTTTAAGCCTTACTGTGATCTTAAGAAGCAATGCAGCATAAAATGTTTAAGTCTCTCTTTACGTTTCAATTATATATATAATATATATATTTTTTCTGGCTATAACTTTTTTTTCTAGTCAGAATAGGCTATTTTCTCCCTATAGCTATTGAAAAAACAAACAAACAAACAAACAAGCAAACAAAAGAGAGTCAAATGAAACCTAGATTCCTCCCCAATCCATTTAATATTCCTTATTCCTTATTCACTTCAGACTGTGCATGGCAAGAGTGGGTGGGTGAGAGTGGGGATTAAGTTTGACAACCAGAACATCACTCTCATCATAAAAACCCTAGACTGGAATTGGTACCACAGTGAGCCTTGTGTCCTGAGGGAAATTCTGGACATTAGTAACCTTTAGCTGTCAACAATCGCTTGGGTACTGTTTATTTTCCATTTTGTCATAAAAAAGACATTACTCACCAAGTCAGAATAAAAATTTGTCCTTTTTTTTCTCATTGACTAGCTTGATGGGGCTGAATCATTTGCAATTTAATTTGCCAAAACTGTTTTTCAGCTGCCTTTTCCTTTTGCGCAGAAGCAAATTTGCAGTGCTCCATATCTACTTCCCTTTCTTCTTCAGCTGGTGCTGATGTATTTGCTGAAAAGATGAGAAAAGGAGACATGATTAAACCGACAACTTGAAAATGTACCATTTCCCTTTCTATGTAATTATTCCTAAAGAAAAGCCACATGTTATCAGTTTGAGATAGGAAACTCAAATACACAAAAGGTGGAGTGGTAATTAACCAAACAGCATAACATAGATTTATATTTTTATTAGAGGAAAATATAAATTAGAGAATAAACCAATAAGGACCTATACTTGTTTTAAAGTTAAACTACTGGTGTGTTTTTAATATGTGGGCGTTGCTTTTTTTTTTCCTCAATGATACTTCTATCTTTAACTCCTGTAACCTTCTGGATTAACAGTAAAAATGAAACTATAGTTTGTTTCCACAAATAGTAATCAGATGAGTGGTTGCAAAATTTTTGGTGCTATCATCACAAAATATACCAAAAACTATGTAGGAGAAAAATAAATCTGTTCAGGGGTGAGTTTTTATGCAATGTGGAAAGTGCGAGATGTTTAAAAAGATTGAGAAATATCTTAATTTTTTATGGAAACTGGAGAGGTAATTTTTTAATTAAAATATTTATTTATACTTTATACTTCTAAATATTCATAAAATGACCTTATTATATCACTGGATATACCAAAAGACTTTCCAATAATATGTATTTATTACAATAAAAATATAGTATATGAAGGAAATATTTTAAAAGTTGAGGATAGATATGGTGCCACCTTTCTGTAAAAGATTAGCATTTTTTATGCGGGATAATAATTATTTTAGTGTCTTACCTTATCAATCAGTTTTGATGCAAATTTTAAACAATGAAAAACACAAACACTCAAAAACACCTCTTTTTTATTCAGAGATTTAATGTTAATATAATGTAATATCATTATAAATTATAAGCAAGATGATGGATCCAAGTACTATGGAGTTAATAAATTTTGTTTTCTATTTAAAACTTCAAACAAACTTGTGTGTATAATGTGATGGAAAATGAAAGAATGTCACTTCTAAACTGTTAAAGTGTTATGAGTATCAATTGTATGCAAAGATTCTTCACAGTATTTGATGCCATGTATTTGTTTTATATTTTAGGTGATTTTTCTAATTTTTCCAGTTGGTGAAAGAAAAATAAAATCAGAGAATGCAATGACTAATTCTCCATATTAAACTGTCTAAGGTTTAAGCTAACTTCCCTGTGTTGCATACATTTACATATTTATTTAATTTTTTAATTTGACAGATAAAATTGTATGCATTTATTGTATGCAACATGATGTTTTGAAGTAACTACACATTGTGAAATGTCTAAATCTAGCTAATTAACATATGCATTATCTCACATAGTTATTATCATTTTTGCAGTGAGAACACTTAACATGTATTATTAGGATCCTTCTGGGGCTTTTTTAAACTTCCTTTTAAGATGTCACTTGAAGGTAGACTAGATACATCACTTGTTTTATATCTATGCATTTATGTGTTTATATATAAAAGTTTAGTTTCCATAAAATAACTTTTGGATACTTCTCACATGAATACAATGTAATTTAATATCATTTTTCGTACTTTTCAAAAATTCTACTCACTTACTAAACGATAAGCTTTTCAGAAGTATTTTGTGAAGTGGTAAGAAGTCAGCAGCAATGTATATAATTTGCAAAATTTGTGATATAAATGATATTGATAATCGTGAGAGATTTTTTTGTCAAATTTCTAATATATAAAAATATCTACCATTGATTTAATTTTACATTTTGTAGTTACTTTCTTTTTTTTTTTTTTTTTTTGAGATGGAGTGTCACTCTATCGCCCAGGCTGGAGTGCAGTGGCATGATCTCGGCTAACTACAACCCCTGCTGCCTAGGTTCAAGCAATTCTCCCGCCTCAGCCTCCTGAGTAGCTGGGATTATAAGCACGCGCTACCATGCTCAGCTAATTTTTGTATTTTTAGTAGAGACGGGGTTCCACCATCTTGGCCAGACTGGTCTTGAACTCCTGACCTCGTGATCCACCAGCCTCGGCCTCCCAAAGTGCTAGGATTACAGGCGTGAGCCATCATGCCCAGCCTGTAGCTACCTTCTTTATATAAATATAGCCTCTTTTTCACTCCTATATATATATATTTAAAGTTCTAAGAAAAGTATATTTTAATTTAAATTAGAATGGCTTTTTGGAAAACTTGATGTTAAAAAATTCTAAACTCTTCTTATAAAATATGTTAAACCTCCTCCATATTTGTCAAGTAAATGTATATGTGTTATAACATAATTTTTTAAGAGAAATGTTTTAACTCATTAAAATAATTCTGATAAAAATCAGGCAATTAGCCTTAGTAACAGATTCAGAGATTTAGTGTTAATACAGAGTATTATATTTCTGTCTATTCTTTTTTACTTGGTTTCATTTGTAGCTATGGGGACAAACTTGGAAAGAGCAATATGCAGATAATTATTAATGATCTCTATCAATCAATATGTAGAAATAAAGGAGACATGGAATGGTTGATAGGAACAAAAGTAGAAATTACAATGTACAAATGGTAAACCAAATAAAACTTTGTGGTGGTTTCCATTTATTTTTACACACAGGTCTTGTCTGTGATTTAAAGTCATTATTAAGACTTTTTAGAATTTACTATGCATATTTTAAATTCCTAGTTACCTCACTGTTTCATTGTGATTTAGTTTTCAAATATTATATAGAACGTACAAAAACGACATGCATAATATATAGACTTGTTTCATCTAAGTTTCTTTAAGATAAGCAAAGAATTCTCAAATAAACATTTTTGTTTGACTTGCCTTATTCATTCTTTAATTCATTCATCAAATCTACAGCAAATATTTATTGAATAAACTATGTAGGAGTCAAGTTCTAAAAGAATTTCAATCAGAATTTGCTTTTTGTTTTCTTAGATAGATTTTTTTACTTTGGTCACTAATTTTTGGCTGCATAAACTCTCAAGTTAATTCATGTTAAACATGATGATCATGGAGCTTGTCGAGAAGGTATTATCACATTTATATTTAGAGATATGATTTGATTTTCTTCTGTTTGCTATTTTAGTGACTTTGAAAACTGAGAATGGTGTTAATCCAGTCTATTTAAACTTTAGTTGTTTGATCTCTTTCCCTTCTTAGACATTATTTTAAATCCTGTACTATAATCTCAATATTATTAGCCTGGATGTATTTATCATAACAAAAATATATTATAATTTTGTTTTACACTTTCTTTCCTAAACACAGATTTTTGTTTCCAGCCCTCTGTATAGAAGTCTAAGAGTGGATAATAAAAGTGAAACCCATGTACTGAGAGATTATATTTTATTATTAATATTTGTGAACTTTATTATCTCGAGCAGTTCAACAATCTGTCACTCATATTCTCTGTGATTTTGATTTGTAGTGTCATATCAGATTTAAAAAATAATTTTGCTTTTACTTTAAAGTCTAATTTTCTAATAACTTCTGGGTATGAAATGGTGAGGAACGAATACTGGAAGTTGCAACAGGCCTTACCTGTTAGAAAGCAGGTTAGATGCAATAAAATACTCTTATTAGCAAATGTAGAAGCAAGTTTAGTTGAGGATGCAATCAATGTTATAGAAGTAGAGCCAAGAGTATTCTTTAGTTTCTTCCTCATTCTTTCTTTTGATCATTTCCCAAGTAATTATATGAAAAATATTTTGACACCTACTACCTCTTGGAATTAGTGGTATTCTTTTAACCTTACCATAAAAATATGTTCCACATAATCTGTTTTCTAATGACTTCTTTTGTCGGGGGGGCGTGGTCACACATTTACTTGATTAAAGAAAATCTGCCTGTTTTATCAAAGGAGTACAATAGATTTCTCCAAGGCTCTTGGCACAAATCTTTTATAATTTGGATACTAGTTCTGATTTGTTCAGGGCAAGTCACTCTCTTTTTTTAAAAGTTAGCCTTAAAAAATAAAAGAAGACAAAAAAAGGCAAAAAGGGAGGTAAAGAAGAAGGGTAGGATGAGGGGGAGGACAAAAGGAAGACTACACTTATTGATATAGGAGTTAAGATGAAATTACAAAAAAATTGCAAAAAAATCTCATAATGTTTTAAGAAAGTTTACCATTTTGTGTTGGGCCGCATTCAAAGCTGTCCTGGGCAGTGGGTAGGACAAGCTTGATCTAGAGGATGTCTTTATGAGGGTCCATCATGAACTCCATCCTAATTAAATACACGTACAAATAAGTCCAGTCTCTTATGCTTATACATCATTTTAAAGATAACAACAAAGTGACTCAGAGATGAAGTGATTTGTCCAAGGCAACAAATAATAAATAATGTAGGTTGCATAGATGTGAATATTACTGCATTCAGCAGCTACAAAATAGTTTTTACCTCAATTCAATGCAGCAATTTTTTGTTGTTGTTGAAGGGAGTGATTGGGGGTTACATTTCTATTTTCTTACTTTGTATAAATAGTGACTTGTGGTGATGTTTATTTTATTCTATTACTCCTAGGAAACCTCATTAAAATATTTAGTGAAATTTCACAATCTGCTACAAGCACATAAATCAAAGTTTCTCAGTAGTAATGATACATTCATTTTTGATCCTGTTACTCTTAAGCAGACATCTTGGACAATCGATGAAGCATTTTGACACCAGTTCTTTGCCTAAGCTCATTTATACAATTGCAGACTTCTAAAGATATAATTTGTGAACTCCTCTAGGATTTATCACTTGATGAAGGGCCAGCATTTTAGTTCTTGAGTTTACTATTTCCCGTCTAGACAACTACAGCATGATATTTTTTACATAGGTTTACTGTTCTTTCCACTTTTTTTTTCAGACTTTACAAATGATGCAGTTGCTTTTTAGCTCTATGAACTTCATCTAGTTAAAACTTTTTTTCAAATAATTACACATATTCCTGTAGGAGTCTTTTTCACTCCCTGATCCTTACTTATCCTCAGTTCCCTTATTTTTCTCTACCAGATTATATATTTGTATGTTTCTGACTCTTTCCACAATTTACACCACATTTTGGTATAAATATATAGTTGGACTAAACAATAGATATTTGAAAGCAAAATATATATATATATATTCGCTATATAAAAATTATATCTTTGCATTCTATTTAAATAATATACATACATTTTTTTATTTTGTTTTTTTTTTTGAGACGGAGTCTCGCTCTGTCGCCCAGGCTGGAGTGCAGTGGCATGATCTCGGCTCACTGCAAGCTCTACCTCCTGGGTTCACGCCATTCTCCTGCCTCAGCCTCCCGAGTAGCTGGGAATACAAGCGCCCACCACCACGCCCGGCTATTTTTTTTGTATTTTTAGTAGAGACAGGGTTTCACTGTGTTAGCCAGGATGGTCTCGATCTCCTGACCTCGTGATCCACCCGCCTCGGTCTCCCAAAGTGCTGGGATTACAGGCGTGAGCCACTGCGCCCAGCCTATTTTATTATTTTTAATAAAAGATATCCCTTTGCTCCCTTTTAAAAATATTAAAAGGATAGTAATATATTTTTTAAAACTTTAAAAAATATTGATCATAGTAATCTAAAAAAGATACTTCTCTGTAACATAAAGTCAGGAACGGTCGGACAACATTATTAATATCAACAGCATGGGCCAGTGAAGAATAATTTTCTAGATTTAGGGCATGTCAGAGCATAATTACAGATAAAAGTTGGTTATTCACATATAAATTACTTGTTTTTATAACTGTATGAATTTAGATATGTCAGGAAAAGATAATGCTCTTTAATTACATGGCTGGTTTAGAATAAATGAGTAGCTTCCTTAGGTGGTATCCTGGCATGTTCCTCTTACAGATATTTGCAGCTTTGTTCTATTCAATTCTACCTTGGCTACTTGTCACTAAATGAAACACACCCATCATCGATATAGTTTGGTTTTGTACATTCCTACTTCAGAGTTAATCTCAGTTTAACTCTAATTGCAGGGTTATAACCAGAGAATCTAATTTATTTTATGAGAACTCTGTCATGTGTATAACAATTCTGTTTGAAAGTCTTATATATATATACAAAATAACATAAAAGAAAAAGCATACAGGATTTTAATAAAACTTTATATAAAATCTTGGTTGCTCTAACATAAATATTATCTAATAACAAACAATAGTACTTCATTTTACCATTTTAGCAAAACAGAAAAGAGATTAAACTTCAATTAGAAGAGAATTGTTAGCATTTTTTTTTGAAAGGCAACTCCTCCATGAACTGATTGCCTCATAGTTATAGGTCGGAATGTCTGCTAAATCAACTTTTTTGACTGGTATTACTCACGTTATCTATGGAACGCTAATTATATTTTAAAGAGGAAAGCAATTAAATGTAGTCTACACATCATTATTTTCACTTTGTGTTTTATTTCAAAAATTAATCTGTTTATAATTTAGGTTTCAAATTTTTTTCTATAAAAAAGAAAAAATTAATACTTTGTAATCACTAAGTTGATTTTGAAATGCAATTAAAATAGATTTTATATATGTAATTTTCTACTTTCTAAAAAATTATCTCTTAAGCTCTAATTAAATGGAAAATGAAGTATACATTTGCATTTGATTATACAGATAAGTGTTAAGCCCAGGTTTGTAGTACATAATTTAAAAAAAAAACTTTATATAGTTCGTCTTCCATGGGATAAATTCAAATTTTTGGCAATTTTAGAACTGAGATAGAATGTTAGAATAAAGAAACATTTCTTATTTTTTGATAGCTATATTAACATTTTCCATTTTAATAAAATAAATGATTTAGTATCTAATAAGCAGCCCTGTAATAAGGAGTAATAATTAAAATATTCAGCCATGTGCTGTGGCTTACAACTGTAATCTCAATGTTTTGTCAGGAGGATTGCTTGAGGCCAGGAGTTCAAGACCTGTCTGGGCAACATAGTGATACCCTGTCTCTACAAGAAATGTAAAACATTAGCCAGGCATGGTGATGCATGCCTGTAGTCCCAGTTACTTGGGAGGCTGAGGTGGGAGGATCACTTGAGCCTAGGAGTTCAAGGCTGCAGTGAGCTATGATCACACCACTGCATCCCAGCCTAGGTGACAGAGTAAGACCCTGAATCAAAAATATTTATGAGTAAATAAAATTAAAATTAAAATATTCAACAAGGAGAATGACATGAGCTTTTATCAATTAAGATAAAGAATAAAGTGCCATATCAGAAAAAAGTTCATGAGTTAATGGCTTGTGAAAACTGAATTACAACCCTGTCTGCAATGGAAAATATAATTTTAGAATGTCATGGCCCATTTCTGGAGGCAGCCTATGGTGTAAAAAAATCAAAGTTTTCACTAATTCCTGTGCATTTTACCACCCATGAACCAACTCCATATGTTTGCCTGTTCAAATTCCTATTGTTCTTGGACTTACCCATCTTCCACAAACACTTTATTATGTTTCGCTCAGACTTCTCGTGTGCAACCTTGACATTTTTGGAGAGTTGTGATTTGGTTGCAAAGTGGTATGTACAAATAACCTTAAACTTCAGTATTATTTCCTTTTTCCTAGTAACACATTTTATTGGTATACTCTAGATGCATTTGGTTGATTCTGTTGTTTAACTTATGAAACATGTTAGATTTCAACTAGTGGTATCATTTGACTAAGACATGTGTCTTACTTACACTGGTGAAGCGATCCATTTATTAAATACTAACCAAGGGCCTATTGTGAGTTTGGAAGAATAATGGTAAATGGGACAGATAATACAAATAGTTAACACTTAATAGCAGCACGGCTCCATGTCCCTTACATATGATAAGTTCCCCTAATTATTACAATTCTATGAAGTTTTTATACGTCCTATGAGGTTACTAATGACAGCCATATGTTACTAATGAGCAAACTAAAGCACAGATAAGTTAAGTGATGCCCAAGGTGATCATCGAACTAGATTTTTGAACCTAACTGGTGGAGCTCCAGTCTATAATCTTAACCACTGTGCCTGGTTGCCCCTCTGGCTTTAAATAGAATATTTTCTGACACCTGGGAGATTTGACTGGTCCTTCAAAACTGAAAATTATAGGAAATAAGATCCTCTACATTAAAAAAGGAGATTCTAGTTACATACAAGTTGGACTGAAGTAGCAGACACAGTTCACCCATGTTCATAATACATAAGAGAGGATGAGAAACCTGAATGGGTGCCTCACTGAGGCATGAGTAGTCAGCTTAGTTGGGATACTGTGATATTTCCTTTTCTTGCCCCAGCTGCCACCTCAATGCAAATAAGGAGATCTCCAGAAGTGTGTCAGACTACCCACTCCACCGTTGGATGCTTTCTAAACAGCAGAAACTCATTAGGCCACCTGTGTGTCTCCTAGGCCAGAGCATATTGAGATAACTCTCAAGAGGGCTTAACAAGCATCCCCAGAATTCAGAGGATATTTGTGAACAAAGCATGTGGTGTCACTATCATTGAGGTCCATTGGGTGGGGTAATCCATGAAGTGCAAGAAGCCTGCACTCTCACGTGACATGTGAAAAATATGTAGGAGTTTCCCATTGGCCAGGTGAAATTGCTGCACAAATGGC
The DNA here is from genome assembly GCF_029281585.2 of Gorilla gorilla gorilla. Lineage (NCBI taxonomy): Eukaryota > Metazoa > Chordata > Mammalia > Primates > Hominidae > Gorilla > Gorilla gorilla. Next base: position 107,664,104 of record NC_073230.2, on the reverse strand, counting down.
CATGCTTAAACCATCTTGATAGCATCCTACACAATATGGCCACCTGTTGGGGGGGAACTCTGTCAGGTGTATTGCCAGGGGGTGGGAAACTATATGGAAGCATAAAATATGCAGATATTCACAGAAGCCTTAGAATCCATAAAAACAACCTGTGAAAGAGTTAGCCTTTGGGGCCTCACACACAGAGTGCTCAGATGATTAAAAAAAGCCAATCATGGCCAGGCATGGTGGCTCACGCCTGTAATCCCAGCACTTTGGGAGGGTGAGGCAGGTGGATCACGAGGTCAGGAGTTTGAGACCAGCCTGGCCAATATGGTGAAACCCCGTCTCTACTAAAAATACAAAAATTAGCCAGGCATGGTGGCATGTGCTTGTAGTCCCAGCTACTCAGGAGGCTGAGGCAGAATAATCGCTTGAACCCAGGAGGTGGAGGTTGTAGTGAGTCAAGATCACGCCACTGAACTCCAGCCTGGACGACAGAGCAAGACTCCATCTCAAAAAAAATAATAATAATCAATAACAGGCTGGGCGCGGTGGGTCACGCCTGTAATCCCAGCACTTCGGGAGGTGGAGGCAGGCAGATCACAAGGTCAGGAGATTGAGACCATCCTGGCTAACATGCTGAAACCCCGTCTCTACTAAAAATATATAAAAATTAGCCGGGCGTGGTGGCGGGCACCTGTAGTCCCAGCTACTTGGGAGGCTGAGGCAGAAGAATGGCACGAACCTAGGAGGCAGAGCTTGCAGTGAGCTGAGATCGTGTCACTGCACTCCAGCCTGGGCAACAGAGCGAGACCATCTCCAAAATAAATAAATAAATAAATAAATAAATAAATACATACATAAATACATAAATACATAAAATAATAATAAAGAAAATAAAAAGCCGATTGCAAAAGATATTTCCTCATTTTTTGCTCAAAATATACTGGAAGAAGAAGTGAGACATAGAAGCAGAGGGTGAGGACTTGTTCTTACAACTGAAATTTATAGCAAAGATTCTATCCAAGGCCGGGAAATGATATCAGAGATGTTTTACAGCACTGGTTTGGAGGGAAAAAAGTGGGCAGCCATTTCTTATTTGTAATCCCATTGGATTCAGTCCACATGTTAATGGGTTTGGAAAATCATGACACCCCTCTTCCTATAGTTGCCCAAGTCATTTCAATATAATGCAAGAAGTGAAAAGAAGTATATGATTTTATTAAGAGGAGAGATACCTAAAAAGTGAGATTATAGAAGAAATTTATATCTAAATTAGACCTTAAGTATGAATCTATTAGCCAGGTAAAACATGAAAGAGATGGAGTGATGAATTGCAATTAGTGTTCCAGGTAGAGGGAATTCTGCTCAGGAAGATTTCTATCTTAGTTTAAACTTGACACTGAAGCAAATTAGTCCAATAAGAACATGAATTTCTGGAGAAAGGTGGCTCTTCAAAATGTTTTGTGGAATGGGTTTGGAAAATCATGACACCTCTCTTCCTATAGTTGCCCAAGACATTTCAATATAATGCAAGAAGTGAAAAGAAGTATATGATTTTATTAAGAGGAGAGGTACCTAAAAAGTGAGATTATAAAAGAAATTTATATCTAAATTGGACCTTAAGTATGAATCTATTAGCCAGGTAAAACATGAAAGAGATGGAGTGATGAATTGCAATTAGTGTTCCAGGTAGAGGGAATTCTGCTCAGGAAGATTTCTATCTTAGTGAAAACTTGACACTGAAGCAATTTAGTCCAATAAGAACACGAATTTCTGGAGAAACGTGGCTCTTCAAAATGTTTTGTGAAGAGGTATGAGAAATGCAAGTGGGCAAAAAGTATCATAGCAAAGAGTGATTTTAAAGCCATGTTCAAAAGTTTGGACTTAAATCATTTTATTAATTCTGAAGAAGTTATTTTGCTTTCCTATAATTTTCATCAGCTTGCTCCCCAACAATACTCCTGTCAAAGAAAAAAACATTATTCAATGATGCTTGTTAAAGCATAGTAAGAAAGACTTTATTAAGGTCCATTGCTATAGGTTTGGGGACCACTGCAATGGAATTTCGCAGTAGGGGAGAAACATTCGGCTTAACTCAGAATACAGCATGGACAAGTGGGAATTTACAGCCAAGGAGCAGGGTGGGGGCCAGTGGATGGAAAATTACTACGAGGAAACATTATGAGTAAGGGAGGATTCTGGATAAACCAACATAACAGAATTCTTGTTGAAGACAGGTCGGCATGATCAGACATCACTTGGGGCATGGGAGAGAATGAGGAATGTGATCGGATATAGAGGGTGTTCAGATACCTTAGCAGATAGATGTCTTTCTAAAATTGGACTTTACAAGAATGTGTACAGATGGGCCTAGGAGAAGTTTCAGAAGCCTGACTAATGTTTGGCCAAAGAATCTTTGTCAACTCCCAAAACACTGTAAAATTGCTATTCTAATGAATCTTCAAGCCTCACTTCCTTTCCAACCAAATAGCTGTCTCTAAGCTTGTTTCTTAGAGAAATTCCGGATACACTCTGTAAATATTATAAAAACTAACGTTGGATGTACATGTATATTTACAGTATACGAATACAACTTACATTTCATTGAATTATGCTGTTTTTGCATTTTTTAAGGTCCTTTAGTGTCCTGTTTTATTTTAACCAAAATAAAAGTGTTGTAAAAACAACTTGATACACCTGGGTAAATGATTTGAATTAATAAAAGCCTGTAACATGTTTACTAATGCACCTAAACATCAGATCCTCAGCCCCTTCCTATATCTATGTAAGATGCTCATTAATAGCAGCTACTGCCCTTGCATTTATTCCCAAGGCTTATGAATAACAAGCAGTTACCTCATTTTGTTTAGCATATAATGCATGGCTCTTGACCATTCTCTGGGGAGTTATTTGACTCACATTATACAAGTTTCAGAAACACTACCAAAGATTTACATTGAGTGAATACCCAAGGGCCTAGATAAACCAACAGCTAAGTTGAGTTATTACTTAAGTATTATTTAACAAAATTATACTTGCATGACCTGGGAATACTTTGAAGTGGTGGTTTGATATAGAGGACAGCTATTGTGCTACTTGCTTAAATCTTTTTCAAAGAAAAATGAAGTCATATAAGGAAAAACAATCGGTATAACCAGACAACCATCACCACAACCTGGGGATACAATGAACCTTCTTTTCTAGGTGGAATTATACATTTGGAGAGGACAATTCTTTTTCTGCTGTATAAGAAACTGAGACTGTTAGAGATAGAGATATCTCTACAAATGTTTACCACATTTGTAAATTCCACAGGAATGAATTATGCCATTATGTTTTATGCAGAGATTTAAAAAGGTACATTTTTTCCCCAGGTATATATATTTTATCCCAAATTATACTTTCAAATATGTATTGAATCATTATCTAAATACTATAATTTTTAGTTTTGAAATATATAATTACCTCATTTGAGGATTACAATTTTTTCTTTTTTTCGTTTTGTTTTGAGACGGAGTCTTGCTCTGTCGCCCAGGCTGGAGTGCAGCGGCGCCATCTCCGCTTACTGCAAGCTCCGCCTCCCGGGTTCACGCCATTCTCCTGCCTCAGCCTCCTGAGTAGCTGGGACTACAGGCGCCCGCCACCACGCCTGGCTAATTTTTTGTATTTTTAGTAGAGACAGGGTTTCACCGTGTTAGCCAGGATGGTCTCGATCTCCTGACCTCGTGATCTGCCCGCCCCGGCCTCCCAAAGTGCTGGGATTACAGGCGTGAGCCACCGCGCTCGGTGGAGGATTACAATATTAACAGTTGCTTTTATTTATCACATAATGGAGAAATGTTGAACACAACATGTTTTTCTCTTGGAAGACTCTATGGCTGATCTGCTGCTACCTTTCAATTGGTATTCTTTTGCAAAGACGAGTTCGAATCGAAAGACAAACATTGAAAGTCCACTATGACATATTTACCTGCTGAAAAAGAATGGGTGACTATCTTAAATATAATTTACCATTGAGGGTAGAAAACATTTTCCAATAAGAAATTAATGGGAAAATAGATAAATTTACAAATACTGACATTTTTAAAGAACACAATTCTCAGAATATCACATTCATGAACTCTTCAGTAAAACAGCTAATAGTTTTAATGTAAGCACATTAATAATCTGTACCCAGTGAGTACGTATGGTAAATATTAGATATTCTAATAGAAAATAGAATAATGTGAAGCATTGATTTCTTAATTTCCCAAAGGTCTACGAATGAATATTATTATCTCTTTGTGATGTCTACCTATAAGTTGGAGTTAAAAAAATTCCTTTCTGACTGCAAATATCAAATAAAATAGCATATAAGCGATACATATTTTATATAGAATTCCTACTTTTAAAATACTCTTAGTTTTTCAATAGCTAATTCTGCTTAGTTGCAGTTTATTTTTTAAACATAGATATTCTAAGTAATATTGAATTTGACATCTCATAAGATTATTTAGAATTTCATTTTTTCCTAGAAATAGACAATGAACAATTACAGAAAATAAACAAAATGCATTTTTAAATAATCAGTTGCTACCTCTAATTTCCACCTCTGTAAGAAATTTCAGCCTCTATAAGAAAACACATACACTTTGGAGCGAGGAAGAATATAGCTTGTATCCTAGCTGTGCCACTTAGATGCTGGGTGATAAGGGCAATTACATATTTTCTCTGACTCTCATTTTCCTCATCAGTTAAATTTGTATAATAATACTAGCTACTGGGATTTCTGTGAGAATTAAATTCACTTATATATACAAAGTTCTTGGTGTAGTGCTTGGCACAAATACTTAATGTATGGTACTACTGCTTTCCTTCTGAGATGGAAGCACATGTGAAATAGCAAGGTTTGCTCATTATTTATTGGAAAATATACTAGCAGATGCAACAACGAACAATCTATTAGGTAGAAAGACTAACATAAGGACATTAGGAAGAAAGATTTTCAAACATTTATGGATACATTCTCAAATGATGCTAATAAATGTGTGAGTGGATGCAGTATTTTCAAATATATTCATTTATACTATATAGTTCATACTGATATAAATATTTTTCCTACTCATAATGAAACTTTAGTTCATTTAATAACAACCTGCAGAATAGTTATATTTTTAGTAACTATGCCAATGCACTGTATATACTAAGCAATTCTGCATATTTTTGCTGAGCATATGCTCCTTAATCTAATCACAACAGTAAAAATATTACACAAATATTCATATATTATTTACTTATTTACATCATATCTTTCCCTATAATGTTATCACAATAGTAAAAATATTACACAAATATTTATATATTTATTTACTTATTTACATCATATCTTTCCCTATCTATCTGTATCTATCTATCTATCTATCTATCTATCTATCTATCTGTATTTTGCTAGCTTTCAATATTTTGTTAAAGATAGACATACAACTATTGGTAGCTGTTATAGTTAGAATAATATAAAAGTAACTTTCACTTCAAAACATCTTATAATATATTTTGCAATATAAATGCATGCTTAGAACAAGGTAGAGTTTGTGTGGTTTTATTCCAAATTTTCAAGAAACCTGAAAATTTACTGCTGAACACAAAGCTAACCTTGCTATTAACTGATTCAAATTCAGAACCTCTGTTCCCTGTCAAATTCTCAAGTAATGCCTACATCATTAGTTTTGAAACTCAGACGAATGTCTTTTAAAACATACTAGAAATTCTGCTAGTGACACGAGGAACCAGAAGGAGGAGGAGAAGAAGAGCAGGGGAAGGAAGAGGAGGAAGAAAAGGAAAAAGAGAAGAAGAAAAGCTCTACAAATTCCCTTTCTTTTTTTTTTTTTTCCAGAGCTGGATTTAGATATTGAGTTATAAAACACTTTAGATCCACAGACTTCTGACATCAAATTTCTGATAGTTCTACTTATCTGTCTGTACCATATTTAAACCTCTCCTTAATTTCCTATTTTCCCCTTTTATTTCCTCAAATTTCCTTGAGAAATAAAATAATCCTTTCATTTTATTCTGTTTTTAAAAAAACAAATAAAAGATATAGATATTTTTGCTGTACATGTGATTTTTTGACACATTCATATAATTTGCAGGAATCAAATCAGGGTAATTAGGATATTCATCACCTTTAACGTTTATCTTTTCTTTTTGCTGGCAACAGTCCAATAATTCTCTACTAAATATTTTGAAATATACAATAGATTATTGTAAACTGTAGGCACTCTACTGATTTATCAAACACTAAATCTTATTCATTCTATCTACCTGTGTTTTTGTACCCATTAATCAATCTTTCTATAGTCCCTCCAACCCCCCACAATTCCAAGCCTTTGGTAATCGCCAAACTACTCTCTATCTTTATGAGATCCACTTTCTTGGTTTCCATATGTGAGTGAGAACATGAAATATTTGTCTTTCTGTTTCTGGCTTATTCAATTAACATAATGACTTTTGTAATCCCTCCATTTCTAAATTCCTATCCTTTACAATGGTATCATAGTTCAGGTTTTCACACTTCCCATTTGGAATTATCCAGTTTTTTTTTTCCAATTTACTAGGCATGCAGTTCTTAGCTCCAGTGATTTTTCAACACAAATATTAGAATAAATATAAAAATACGATTCCAAATTTGCTTTTGTTTTAGTCTCAACAGATTTGGGGAAAGTATTTATTTTAAATAACAAGAAACATAGTTTTAAAAATCAAACATGACATTTCTAATTGAGGAGGAGGAGTCTAAAGGCAGCAATCTGAGTTTGACCTATTTCTGTTTTAATAGGAGAAATGTACTGACATGTTAAAAATTTGCCTATAGATACAACTCCTTAAATAAAAACAAGACTACCATAAATTAACAATATTATTGTACGTCATAAATGCTGACTAATTTCTGCCAAATATATTTTGTATTAATTTTAAGACAACCAAAAATTGTTTGCTTAAAAATTCCTTTTACAAAAGAGCAGATCAAAGAGCTTTTCTTACTTACTATTGAATTATTTTGATCAATATTTGTGTAAATGTAGTACTATCTGATTCTCTCTCCATAGTGGTGAGAAATAGTCATGTTCAAATAAATCAGTAGTATACACAGGTTTAGCAGAGGTACATGGCTATAGCAATTGTGTGTGATAGGATATGCCAATTAATTTGGTAACTGTGGTCACTGGGCGTGACAGTTTAGATTTGGAAAGTTTATTTGCCTTGGATGACAAAAAAAAAAAAAAAGAGAGAGAGAAACAAAAAAAGAAAAGAAAGAAAGTGATCCTGAAAGTGATCCAGAGCTACTTGAGAATGAGGAGAATCAATAAAAGGGAAAACCATCAACAACATAAATTACACTTTTCTTAAGTGCTTGCTTTTCAGGTGCAATTCCAATAATGGCAGCAAATGACTTGCCAATATTACTGTGAAAGAACAGGGTCAACGGTCACTCTACTATTTATCCTCAATCTCTTATCTGCCATAAAGAAAAGACTGCTCTTTTTAGGACCCAGGGTTTAAAAGTATGTCCCTCAATATTGCTAGATATTCTTTGTTGTTTTTTTTTCTCTAAAAATATGGACAAAATATATATCTGAGAAAAACTGCCTGGGGGTTAGTGTGAATTCATAGGGATGTCTCTGAAGACATAGCACTATTTGGAGACCATCAAATGTATAAACCAGCAGCAGAGGTTTAAAAAAATGGATTTACAGTATTGTAAATTGCTGAATTACTTTAAATATGCTTGAGATAGTTCAACAAATTTTACTTAAAGTTATAGGATGGGGAGTTGTGAAAGAGTTGATATATCACCATAAATAATATATAAATAATACACATTCTGCTCTTAAGGGTCTAATAGTCCAGTAAAAGAGAAAGTACCTACATTACTAAATATAATGCAAGTTTGTTGTGTTCAATTATTGTGGTCAAGCCGATAAGTCCAGTGGAGTGGAGGAGAAGGATTCCTAGGTGATGAGACATTTGCCTTGCAGTGATTGCATTTCATCAAGGCTGTGTGTGTGTGTGTGTGTGTGTGTGTGTGTGTGTGTAGCAGTAAGACATAATAAACTGAAAACTCAGAGAAGATGGTGAAAATAGATTTGAAGTATGATCTCCCATAGTCAGAAAGGCCCATTTAAAGGATACTACAAATGAAATTATGAGAGTCCAATTGATGTATTTTCTAATTATGAGAGCAAGGTCCTTTTAAGTTATGTAAGGTAAATGGAAATGTAACTTTAGGGTTTCAAGGGGTTTGAATTCTGTGTCTTGTTGTAGCATACTCTCCACTATTCTGTATTCCCCAGCCTGCTGTGATTTCACAGATCTTAAAGGCAAATATCACAGTTACATTGTTCTTCTTGTAAACTCTGTGAACCACACAGCAATGCATATTTATCCTTGTCTGTTTCCTGCCACACAGGCCTGCTCTGTTCTCTTTCCTCTCCCCCCACCACTGACATCCAGATGCACAGGGGCACACGCACGCACCCACGCTCAAGAAAGATTTATGTTTCTGCTTGATGACTACCTATTAAATACAGCCTTTGGCTAGATGAAGATCACTAAAACATTCACAGAGTAGAACACATTTATATAAAGAGAAGCAACGTCAAGTTCAGAAAGTTAATGCTAGAAGCTAGCCATCCGAATAGGATTAGCTTAGTTTCACTGGAGATTTGTCATTCAGATATTAAACTCTCTTTCCCCGTGAAGATTATTATTTTGCACTCCAAACATCTAGAGCTAACTGAACAAAATAAGCTACTTGTCTAGACATTGCCTAATAGACCATGGGGAAATGGGAGCGAAAACGGAGAAGGTTTGCAGCAGCAGAAATATCTGGACAATCAGTTAAATACTTATATGATGAAATATTTTCAGTAAAAAGAAAAGTATTGATTGCACTCAACATGTACTTTCTGTGGAGGATTATTTGACTAGTTTATATTCAAAATAAAGCACATGACAATTTAAAAACTTATTTATAAAAATGATGCATTCCTAATTTTGGAGAGATTTGAGTAATTTAGGTATAATTATGGTAAGCAGTGGACACACAATAAAGTGAATTTACAGAAAAAAAAATATGCTGCTTAACTCTGCTATTATATTTGCACCCTAAGTAGAATAGACTAGAATTTGCAGGAAACACAGAGGTTCACTAAAACTAATTCCATTTCCTATCAATGTTGTTCCAAAAATCTTCAAGCGGTCAGAAAGATTTCAGAAATACAGAACTTGTATGTACACCTCATTGAATTTTAATTCCCATCACAAGTCCCACCCTTACAGTATCCCTGCCCTTTACAAAGATAACAATAACTACTTTATTATTCTGTGCATTTTCCAACACTCTTTTGTCATTTGTAAGACAGAAGAGTCTTTTATCATATACAAGACTGGAAGAGTCTTTTATGTTAATTAATGCCTGAGTAGGAATAGCGTCACTTCCTTTACTTCAAAACACGAGAATTATCTGGTAGATGAACTGGAGAACTTTTATTGTGGAAAACTGCAGTAAAAAGTGAGGTGTGGTAGTGCCAGAAACAGAGACCCCATATCTAAAATACATAGTAAGTTTCAGAGAATATATCTTAAAATGAGAGGGAAAAAAAAGTGAGACAAGAAAGAGTGGCTGGGGATAGGGGAGCTTGGAGTGTGGATGAAGAATTAATTGGGAGATGATGGAAGTTGTATCTCTCTCTGTCCTCTCTCTCTGCTTCTCATCGTGTGTGTGTGTGTGTAAGAAAGAGAAAATAGGCTTTTTAAAAATGTTGCTGTACTAATTTCCCTATTTTGCATTTTCAAAAAACTTCACAAAGCTTTTTGACCACTATATCATAATGAAACAATTTTAGGTAACTTGACTTTATGTTGGCTATGTGTCCGGAATTGGTGGGTTCTTAGTCGCACTGACTTCAAAAATGAAGCCGCTGACCCTCGTGGTGAGTGTTACAGCTCTTAAGGTGGCGCGTCTGGAGTCTGTCCCTTCTGATGTTCAGATGTGTTCGGAGTTTCTTCCTTTGGGTGGGTTCGTGGTCTCGCTGGCTCAGGAGTGAAGCTGCAGACCTTCACTGTGAGTGTTACAGCTCTTAAGGTAGCGCGTTTGAAGTTGTTCATTCCTCCTGGTGGGCTCATGGTCTTGCTGGGCTCAGGAGAGAAGCTGCAGATTTTCACGGTGAGTGTTACAGCTCATAAAAGCCGCGTGGACCCAAAGAGTAAGCAGTAGCAAGATTTATTTCGAAGAACAAAAGAACAAAGCTTCCACAGTGTGGAAGGGTACCTGAGCGGGTTGCCAATGCTGGCTCGGGCAGCCTGCTTTTATTCTCTTATCTGGCCCCATCCACATCCTGCTGATTGGTAGAGCCCAGTGGCCTATTTTGTCAGGGCGCTGATTGGTGCGTTTACAATCCCTGAGCTAGATACAAAGGTTCTCCACCTCCCCATCAGATTAGTTAGATACAGAGTTTCCACACACAGGTTCTCCAAGGCCCCACCAGAGCAGCTAGATACAGAGTGTCGATTGGTGCATTCACAAACCTTGAGCTAAACACAGGATGCTGATTGGTGTATTTACAAACCTTGAGCTAGATACAGAGTGCCGATTGGTATATTTACAATCCCTGAGCTAGACATAAAGACTCTCCACGTCCTCACCAGAGCAGCTAGATACAGAGTGTTGATTGGTGCACTCACAAACCTTGAGCTAGACACAGGGTGCTGATTGGTGTATTTACAAACCTTGAGCTAGATACAGAGTGCCAATTGGTGTATTTACAATCCCTGAGCTAGACATAAAGACTCTCCACGTCCTCACCAGAGCAGCTAGATACAGAGTGTCGATTGGTGCACTCACAAACCTTGAGCTAAACACAGGGTGCTGATTGGTGTATTTACAATCCCTGAGCTAGACATAAAGGTTCTCCAAGGCCCCACCAGAGCAGCTAGATACAGAGTGTCGATTGGTGCACTCACAAACCCTGAGCTAGACACAGGGTGCTGATTGGTGTATTTACAAACCTTGAGCTAGATACAGATTGCCAATTGGTGTATTTACAACCCCTGAGCTAGACATAAAGACTCTCCACATCCGCACCAGAGCAGCTAGATACACAGTGTGGATTGGTGCACTCACAAACCTTGAGCTAAACACAGGGTGCTAATTGGTGTATTTACAATCCCCGAGCTAGATATAAAGACTCTCCACGTCCTCACCAGACTCAGGAGCCCAGCTGGCTTCACCTAGTGGATCCCGCACCGGGGCTGCAGGTGGAGCTGCATGCCAGTCCTGCGCCGTGCACTCGCATTCCTCAGCCCTTGGGTGGTCGATGGGACTGGGTGCCGTGGAGCAGGGGGTGGTGCTCGTCGGGGAGGCTCGGGCAGCACAGGAGCCCACGGAGTGGGTGGGAGGCTCAGGCATGGCGGGCTGCAGGTCCCGAGCCCTGCCCTGTGGGAAGGCAGCTAAGGCCCGGCGAGAAATCGAGCGCAGCACCGGTGGGCCAGCACTGCTGGGGGACCCAGTACACCCTCCGCAGCCACTGGCCCAGGTGCTAAGTCCCCCATTGCCCCGGGCCAGCAGGGCTGGCTGGCTGGCTGCTCTGAGTGCAGGGCCCACCAAGTCCCCGCCCACCCGGAACTCCAGCTGGCCCGCAAGCGCCCCACGCAGCCCCGGTTCCCGCTTGCGCCTCTCTCTCCACACCTCCCTGCAAGCTGAGGGAGTGGGCTCCGGCCTTGGCTAGCCCAGAAAGGGGCTCCCACAGTGCAGTGGGGGGCTGAAGGGCCCCTCAAATACCACCGAAGTGGGAGCCCAGGCAGGGGAGGTGCCGAGAGCAAGCGAGGGCTCTGAGGACTGCCAGCATGCTGTCACCTCTCAGCTACATCTGTAAATGCCATATTTAGGTGTATTAAATAATATTTTTAAAAGATAAAATCACCAGGCATACAAATATGAAATAAACATGTGCCAAATATTTTATTTAACTCATTAATTAATAAGGGATTCAGTAAGATGTTACAACATAGGTAAATCAGGAATGACAAAAAGAATTTAAAAATAGATGTAAAACTGGCTTTTTTTTTTTTTTCCGCAAAGGGAAGGGGAATTGATTGATTGTCTCTTCACTGGAGAGAATTCATTTTATAATATGCAGCGCTCTCAGCTGATGGAGACAGCCTGGAGTTGGGTAAGCTAGTCAGGACAGTAATACTTTTTGCCCATTTCAAAGTCTTTTACGATTTTTTCCTGGCAGCATGTACTGGTTTCATACTGGTTTTAAAATTAGAATTTAGCAACTTCTTTTTTAAAATGCCATAAACATATAAACCGAGTAGAAAATGAGAACAAAGCCAAAATATTAGTGATTCAACTAGTTTTTTTCAGTGTTTAGAAGGGTTGCTTGGTATCATCATATCCTCAGACTTTTCTAGTTATCTAATTTTTCATCTGAATAAATGCTTTTTAATTGCTATATTGGAACCAAACACTGCCAAATCTTTCACTTCTGATTCCTACCACATCCACACTCTTCTTCTTCCTAAAAGAGACCTGAAATGCCCTGTGCATGATCTGTTGTTCCTCTCCCACTAACATGGAGACCGGAGTAAGAAAAACACAATTCTGAAAAAGTATAAAAGAGTAAGAAGCATTCATTACAGGGATTTTTTTGTAAACTTGTTTAAACGAAGTTCTTACTCCAAGGTCCTCAAATTAAACGAAGTAAAAGAATCACGTTAATTTGCCTAATGAATGAGTACTGAGAGTTAAATGCTAAGTAAAAAATATAAATAATCTTAGGAACTTGAATGGCCACTAAGTTGAAACTATACAATTACTTTTTTTTCCCCTCTGAGAGGGCTTTTATCAAAATGGAATTAATCATTATTTTGAAAGCCAGATGATGGGTAAAGTGCTTAATGAATTCACAAGTATATTATAAATACATATGTGGTGCTATGCCCATATCTACTGATTTTCAATTTTGATGCAAGAGGCACACGGTTTAAAATATGGTAACATTTTAAATGAAGTTAGATTTTAGTTACACCTAAAAAATAGTAGAAGACAAAACATTTTAACATTGTCTGATTAGAGGCTCAACACTGTCTCCTAACATAAAAAACACTCTAAACATGTACCACCTCACATCATGAGAATGGGTTACCGTACGGTTTCTGGTTTACATCATCTATGTTAATAACACTTTCAGCTCAAGTATGATGTATTTCCCTATTAAAACAATGTAAATGTAGGAAGTTTAGTCTGAGAATGACTTGCTTAATTTTTCTTGTTTTGTGTTTTGGTGGTACCTAAAAAATGAGATTAGTCACTTCAAAATTGTTCTGTGTCATTTCCTATGTGATTTACTATGTGTAGATACTAAGTTTTAGTTCAGTTTAGTACAGGATTTGTACTGAATATATCCCTAGGAATCAATAGAAAAGAATTTCCAGAAAATTATTCAGTGTATTTAACAAAAACAAAACAACAATTTCAAGTGTTAATTTTAATTAAGTTTCTGGATAAGTCTTACACTATTTAACATTCTTGCCTCAAATTGACCATGAAGAACATAAACTTTACTACTTGTTAAGAACAATTACTATAATTTTTCCAGCAAACACCAAGCATAACAACATCATATGGGAAATACAAATTTAGTAGCTTGTTAACAACAAAATACAATACTGAGGCTTTTTGTGCTTTGTCCTACATTGAGGGGTAAGGAAGCAATAAAGTGGAACAAGTAATAAAATAGCTGGTACTGAACTTTAAATTAGGCTTAAAGAAGTATACAAGTGTATTAGTCGTCATTAAAATTATTATCAAGACTACAGTGTGGAGAAGTTTGTAGTTTAAACCCTTTGCTTTTAAAGTAGGTACCAATTAAAATTATAGCTACAAAATAAGTGGGGTGGTTCTGATAAAGACTTTCTTCTTGACCAAACTTTCATCAGGCTCCACTGAGATATTTTTAGAATAGGCCTTGGGCCTTATCCTCAAGCTTGTCTAGACAAGTTGTAGAAAAAAAATCTTGTCAGTTTAGAGAATATCCCCCATCCTTAATATCTGATCTACTTTGATATCTAATCAAATTCCTCATTTCTTACCTTTGATATCTGGTCACCCTGCCCTGGTCTGCCTTCAGCAAAAATCTCCCCTCACCTTGATGACTCCTCCTAGTAATTTTCCATCTATGAAAGGCCAACCCCCTAAACTACTCATTGGCCATAAAGCACCACTTGTACATGCTGTATTCAGAATTGACCTTGATTTTTCTCCTCTATTCTGGTAAGCTTGACACCTATCTCAATAGTCTTAAATAAATTCTTCCTTATGGTCTTAACATTTGTCAGAATAATTTTTTCTTTAATAGTTACAAGGCTATATCTGACCCAGTATAAAAATCAAGAAAATGCATTAGTTACCAACTTTTTAAAAAAACATAAAATTAATTATGTAACATCCAATTTTTAATATTCAAATCTTTTTGTAAAAACAAAATCAATAGATATATCTTATTAAGAGCTTGAATTTTATATAATTGCATTGCTGTACTTTAAAATGTTAAAGATAACTTTGATTTTTTTCACCCCTTCCCAACATAATCTATATCAATATTTAATAAATTTTCATCTAATATTCTTTCTGAGAATGTATGTTTTCAAATTGATTACAGTCCTCAAAGCATCATTTTTTTTCTATGACTGAGCTATAAATGTGTTCACATCTTATACAATATTTAACATATATTAAATATAAAGATACAGTAATTCTGCTGCTAAAGCAAAACAAGCAGAAAGTTGATGCTTTATAAAATCCAAATAACACCCAAAGTCATTAACTGTGAAGATTCCTGGGGGCATATGTATGTGTGTTTGAAAGTAGTGATAGTAAGGAGATTGAGCAACATTCATATTGCAATTTATACACTTCTTTTCTATCTTAAAACTTTTTAAAATTACTTTTATGATAAAAATATAAAATGTTGGCCGGGTGCAGTGGCTCATGCCTGTAATCCCAGCCGTTTGGGAGGTCGAGGCAGGCAGATCACTTGAGGTCAGAAGTTTGAGACCAGCCTGGCCAACATGGTGAAACCTCATCTCTACTAAAAACACAAAAATTGGCAGGGCCAGGTGGCACATTCCTGTAATCCCAGATACTCAGGAGGCTGAGGCACAAGAACCCTGGAGGCAGAGGTTGCAGTGAGCCAAGATGCTGCCATTGCACTCCAGCCTCGGCAACAGAGTGAGTGAGACTCCATCTCAAAAAAAAAAAAATTATAAAAATAAATACAATAAAATGTAAAGTTCAATACCTACATTCAATAACTGGCACAACAATGAATACAGGGTTTACTTCAGATACCTGCTACCCTGCCCATCATATCATGTCTCTAGAGAAGCTTCTTTCATTTATATGATTAAAGGGTTGGGCTGAATTAACTGGCTTTCATCAGAAAGCATAAATTAAGATGTTGTGATTTTTTCTTTCCAGGCCCACTTCTCTACCAGAGACTAATGTTGCCATTTTATGTTTGTTCAAATGCTGCACACTCTGAGTCTAAATTCTTCTTCAAATCATCACTGTTATCATTCAACCCCACACGATTGGCTTCTATCTTTGTGGATAACTTCAGTAGGTTGTTCACATATTTATTCTCCAACCAACTTCAGATGACCTCATTCTCATGATTTCCAAATTGATGTTGGCTATCAGTACAAATCTTCAAATTCACATCCCTCATTCTCCCCATTAGCTCTGACCTTATCTTCATTCTCTATTGACCACCCAGTAATATAACCTCACTCTTAACCTCATTCAGCACATCCACATCTAACAACTCAAACTTTGTACTTGGCAAGTATAATCCAAACTTCCTGTCTTGTTTTCTTTCCCATTTCTCCACACCCATTAAATCTGTTCTCTAACTTGACTAAGAATGCCAATTCCTCAACATCTCTCTTTCTTTAATTAACTCTCTCTTTTCTTTTAAATAGGTTTGTGGCTTCCTGTGCATCTTCGCCAAGGAAGCTTTTTTCATCATCTTTTGGATTCCTTGCTACCTATCTAGTTGTTTCTGCTGGTTGGGCTCATGATAGTTCTTGTGTATGATCCATCCAGAGTCCCCTTGTCTTCCTGCATTCTAAGTCTCATTCTCCAGCCTAACATTAGGTACATGAGCTTGTCTTAATCCGCTCAGGCAACTATAACAAAATACCATAGATCAGGTACTTTATAAATAACAGAAATTTATTTCTGACGGTTCTGGAGGCTAGAAAGTGCAAAATCAAGGCACCAGTATATTTGGTGTTTGGCAGGGGCTTTCTTTTTGGTTCACAGATGGCACCTTATAGCTAGCTGTGTCCTCACATGATGAAAGAAATTCAGGTGGCTCTCTGGAGTTTCTTTTATACAGGCTCAATCCCTGTCATGAGGAATACACCCTCGTGCCGTAATCATCTTCCAATAGCCCCACCTCTTAATACTCTCACCTAATACCATCATCATATTTTAATACATGAATTTTGGGACTACAGAAATATTCAAACCAGGCAAAACCCAAATATTTAATATAGTTAAATAAATATTGTTCTTTGCTTAAGATAGTTATCTTACTCTTTTATTTGCCATCATGAATTCTGATAAGTGAACCTGAAAAAACCCAAAGGCTTAGTAGCAGCCTAACTTGGCTATGGCATAGGGCATATCTGTGTCAGCAGGGAAGGCAAGGCTTGAAAGGAAGTTTGGACAATCTTTCAAATGATTAATTCATCTATGCCAGTGATTCTTAAAGTTCAAAGCTACACAAGGAACCTGTCGATAGAAATATATTTAACGGAAATTATTTTCTTGGAAACAACCAAAGGTAACATTCAGTAAAAAGTGTACCTCAAAGCCCAGAATCTGTAGTTGATAAGTAGTGGTTCCTCCATTAGTGTGGCTCCTTTTGGTCTCAAGACCTAAGAACTAAAAGGAAAGATTATCTGTTTCATGTACACCCAATATATCCCGGTAGAACAGAAGCACAAAACACACACACTCACACAAACACACATACACCACCACTACCACTTGAGAGGGAAGAATGGCAGTCAAAATACCATCATTAGTTTATAACTATTCTGAGATTCTACTAAGTGTTCACTATATAGGTCTCTTACCCTGGAGGTCAGGAGGTTCCTGAGGACATGATTCTGATGCAGGACTTTTTTCACTTTGCAAGCAGGTAACCTCTGGCCAGCAACGCTCCCACCCAGGCCTTGCTTGGGTATGCTATCTGCTACAGGAGGTGGTCCACCCATTCAGCCTGCCTGGGCCACACCTGGCTTGTGCACCAGTTCAGGCCACACCTGGGCTGGGCATGCTCCAGCTCACCTTTATTATAGCTTGTATCCACATTTGACAGTTTCCAAGTCCTTGTCCCACATCCAGGAAGAATGGGGATATGCTGACAATTGAAGGGTGAGGAGGGCGAAGAATTTTATTGAGCGATGAAACAGCTCCCTGTGGAGAGGGGAAGCAGGGGTGGTTCCCCCAGCTGAAGTCAGGTGATTTCTCTCCCAGTGTGGCTGAGACTGGGGCTTTGATGGGCTTAGAATAGTGAAATGCATGCTGATTCATTTTTGTGTATGCGAAAAAGGTTAAAACAAAGGCACCACTCAAAGGTGGGCACGACAGTATTAAAAAACCAATAAGGGAAGGATAGATATACGTAAAATAGGTGAAGGATGGGGATCAATTAGAGGAAAGTGTGTCAAAAGGGAAGACAGGTTCTCAGTCAGGTCTGTGAATTTGACGTGTAGCTTGACTTTCAGGCTCTCTTTGGCTTGTAGCTGCGGTTTCACCAGGGTCCTGCCCCTATCTGCTTAGGTATTTGTCTGCCTCCTGCCACTATCAATTCTCCTGGGAGAGCATTTTGGTTCACCCTCTTTATTTCCATTATCCTGTTTGACTATTTCTAAAATGAGGCTATATAACTTTCTTAGCTTGCTTCCTGCTCATAGAATGCTGAGGACTCACAGGTTATTCTAATTCTCAGAGAGTTACAGGTTTTTCTAATTCAGCCTCATCACTTATTTGGCAGATATTACTCTTTCACTAGGTTTGCTTCTAGTCTGTTCTGTGTCAGGACCATCTGAATGCTTATTTAAAAGGAGAGGTTCCTATCCTACCCAGTCTCAGGAGATGAGGTAGAAAACAGCATCTGGGAAATGCATGTTAGCAAACTTGTCAAAAAGTTTAGTTCTCTGTACATTTGGGGAACTATTAGATTGAACTGAAGATGATTTTTTTTGAGGTAGCAGACCTTTTTGAGTTGTTGAAAGGTAAAAAAAAAATAGGGTCTAAGTGCCTGAACTAAGGCAGCAACAGAGAAGTTTGAGAAAAAGAAATAACTTCCAGAGATAACTCTGGAGGTGAACTCCACAAACATTAGAAACACCACACATGGGAGATATACAAAAATAATAAAGGAATCAACATGAACTTCAAAATTTTGCATAAGATAGTGTGCATAGGAACACTCTTTATCAGGATAAAGGTTGAAAAGAAAGAGTTGTACTTGTTGGTGTGGACGTATCCCTGGAGCCTGGGCAGGGAGGGGTTGTTAATCGAGGGCCATAAAAATGAGGAGATAGAAGAAAGTGGTTTGCGGTCTTTGAGATGAGAATATTTTAAGCTATTCTTTTCCAGTGCTATTCTTCTGAGGTCATATTAGCCTACCCCTTTTTACTCAAATTCTTATGCAAAGCAAGAACTCCTTGAAAGTCTTTCATGCACTAGCAAGTGATTGTGGTTCTTGTCTTCTAAAATTATGAGATAGCCTTGAAATGACAATATTCTTATTATGTACCTTTGAGAAAAAAGAAATTCTATTCTTTCTATTCTATTCCATTAGCCACAAACCCAAAGCCTAAAGGATGTGTGATTCTGTCACATTCTACCTCATTGCAAAACTTGAAAGTAATACCTCTTTTCAGCACTTGGAGTTAACATTCATAAATTAAAACTAGAAACATACTCAAGAAAAAAATTCCCTAGTCTTGGAATTGATGTCCACCTCAGCCACCATGTCCCTGATTTGGCAAAAGGAGAGCTATAATGTGGCTGCAGAGTGTATGTAAGCATCTGCCGTTTGATTACTCAGGCCTTTGTTCACTATTCTTACTCGAAAACCTCAAGAATTTTAATTATACCTAGCAATGATCTACCGGAAGTATAGAATCACTCTCTTCTAAGCTGACCTAAGAGTTGCAGCAGAATTTCTCTACTTAATAAAGATTAAAAAAAGACGGCATTCAATAAATGTGTCTATGCCATAGGAAGATAAAGAAAAAGTATCCCTGGAGATTCCCTCAAATGGCTCCTCCAATTACTGCAGGGTACTCTGGGGACATATCAATATATCAGTGTGTCTCCCAGGAGCAACAGATCGGCTTTCTTATCCCAAGTGGGATCATTTTGCCTAACCAAAGTACTCTGACCTTTACTCTACCCCACCGCCTTGTCATTCTTTCTGCCACCACCTACCTCCCCCACCTGTATTTCAAGACAACTCCCAAATTCTGTAAGACACCTGTACTTTAATCTAGAAAGTTTAAAAAATCAATGAAAAATATGTAATGTTGATACCTTTTTTTACTAATTTTATCTACTGAATATATACACATTTAGACCCATTTCAAAGATATTATAATTTATTTTCATATTTTTAAAACAAATATGTACACTGCTGCTATATCTAAGGCAATCATGAACTTTTCATTTATTCTATACAGTTATGTGTATGTTAAATAAAAAAGAAAAATGTGTGTTTACATGCATATGTATATACTTGGCTCTATATGAATCACGTTTACTGAGTTTATTTACCTTTTTTTATGTTTGTTTGACTGTAGAAAGGAATAGCTGCACAAAGAAGAGGCACATATTTATTTGCTTTCTTAATAGACCTTAATATCCACTTAAGGTCTGCCCTTTATCTTCAAGGTCCTGAAAACCGATCTGATAGCTGAGATTTGTGAGACCCTTCTCAGTTTCTGGCTCTGACATTCCCCACATGGAGCAGAGAGAATGTCCTGTTTTTACAACATGGTTCAGAGCAAATAGCTTGAAGCTATACCAAATTATCTGTAATCAATAGAACACTGGCATAATTAACAATGATAACAGTAGAAAAATTCTTTCAGAGGTGCAATACTAATGTCTTTTGGGGAATTATTTTATATGAGATATTCTCACTTCCCCAGCATTAGAGGTAATTTCCTTGAACAGAGAAAATGAAATGCTACATTTTGAGCAAAAAACATTTTTGTTGGTGTAATATATATTCAGATTATATATACACACACATATATCTTTATATATATATATTTAATATATAAAACAAAAATATATAAAAATATATATCTTTATATATATAAAAGATATTTTATATATAAATATAAAAAAATCTTTTATATATAAACATATATATTTTATATATAAATATAAAAATATCTTATATATAAATATACATATTTTATATATAAATATAAAAAATATCTTTTATATACATAAATATATATATTTTATATATAAATATAAAAATATCTTTTATATACATAAATATATATATATCCAAATAAAGTGCAAAGCATTTTAAACTGTTTGGAACTACAGTGGTGGTTGGAAGCAATTTATTAAACAAACTGATACTGAAAAAAAACCTTAGAGTTCACTGATGCAAAATTTTGGTCATTATTAGAAACTTACAAATATTTCTTCATTCTGCCTGCCTAGCAGATCCCAAAATTAGCTAGTTTTTGAATAATGATGATGTTGGTGATAATAACTTACATACTATAAGAATAAATTAACAGTTATTTTTCATTTGTTTATTTTCCCAAAGAAAACGTAGGCTGCTTAGATATTAATTTCAAGAGATATACTGGAAGATATAATTTTCTTGTCGTGTTTTTTAAATATTACTCATTTTCTTGTCACTTTACTTATTTTCCTAGAGACGTACTAAATAACTAAATAAGGTGGTATGCCTCTAATATGGAAGCAAATTTAGCAGTCTACAAACATCAGAGAGATTATAAAACAACAATAAAGGCTTTGTATATTTATTTATTTAAAATTATAAAAAATAATTTCCTTATAAATCACGCCTCATTCTGTTTTTTGTTTACAACCAAGCATATAATTTAAATAATTTAAGCCCTTTTTTTGCATTTAAGTCACATGTTCACACTGTGTGTGTACAAATTTAAATATTTTTTTTTTTTAATTTTCTTTTTTTTTTTGAGATGGAGTCTCGCTCTGTCACCCCGGCTGGAGTGCAGTGGTGCGATCTCTGCTCACTGCAATCTCTGCCTCTTGGGTTCAAGCAATTCTCCTGCCTCAGCCTCCCGAGTAGCTGGGACTACAGGCGCGCCACCACGCCCAGCTAATTTTTGTATTTTTAGTAGAGAAGAGGTTTCACCGTGTTAGCCAGGATGGTCTCAGTCTCCTGACCTCGTGATCCTGCCTCGGCCTCCAAAAGTGCTGGGATTACAGGCATGAGCTACCGCGCCCAGCCCTATGTCAATATTTTTAAGTTTGGATATGTTAAATTCATTAGTGGGTTATGAAATCCACTTAAGGTATTGTGACTAAGACTTTTCAAAATGAAATATAAGAGGATAGATAATACCATACTGCATTGCACATATTTAAAGTGTTATGGATATCTTTTATTCTAGTTTCGCATTTAGGTGCAAATGTACTGGATTACAATTAAAAGGTATGTTTTTTTGTGAGTTGGTGTTATTTTATTTTATTTTAGATTTAGGGTGTACATGTGCATGTTTGTTACATGGGTATGTTATGTACTGATGGGGATTAGGCTTCCAGTATATCTATTACCCAAATAGTGAACATTGTACCCAATAGGTTATTTTTCAAGCCTTGACCTCCTTCCATCCTCGTGCCTCTTGGAGTCCCCAGAGTCCCCAGTGTCTATTATTTCCATCTTTGTGTCCATGTGTACCGATTGTTTATCTTCCACTTATAAGTGAGAACATGTAGTATTTGTCTTTCTGAGTTAGTTCGCTTAGGATAATGCCCTCAGCTCCACCCATGTTTTTACAAAAGACATGATTTCATTTTGGGGGGCTTCATGGTATTCCGCAGTGTATATGTAGCACATTTTATTTATCCAGTCAACCACTGATGGACACTTGCTTGGTTCCATGATTTTGCTACTGTAAATAGTGCTGTACTGAACATATGAGTGAAGGTGTCTTTTTTTATAATGATTTCTTTTCCTTTAGGTACATACCCAGTAGTGGGATTCCTTGATCAAATGGTAGTTATATTTTAAGTTGAGAAATCTCCATACTGTTTCCCATAGAGGTTGAACTAATTTACTTTCTAGTGAATAAGCATTCTGTTTTCTCTCTTTTCTCTGCATCCATGCCAATATCTGCTGGTTTTTTTTTTTTTTCACTTTTTAGTAATAGTCATTCTGACTGGTAGATGATGATAAATAATTGTGGTTCTAATTTGCATTTATTTGATGATTACTGAGGTTGAACATTTTTTCATGTGTTTGTTGGCCATTTATAGTTTTACTTTTGAGAAATATTTGTTCATGTCCTTTGTCCAGTTTTTAACGGGTTTTTTTTTTCTTATGGACTTATTTGTATGTATTTGATTCTAGATATTAGTCCTTTGTTGGAGGCATAATTTGCAAATGTTTTATTTCATTGTGCAGGTTGTCTCTTTGCTCTGCTAGTATTTCTTTTGTTGTGGAGAAGCTTCTGAGTTTAAGTGCCATTTGTCCATTTTTCTTGTGGTTTAATTTGCTTTTAGGGTCTTCACCATAAATTCTTCGCCTAGGCTAATATACAGACGAGTATTTCCCAGGTTTTTTTCTAGATTTTGTATACTTTGAGATCTTACATTTAAGCCTTTCATCCATGTTGAGTTAATTTCTGTATATTGTGAGAGATAGGGGTCCAGTTTAATCCTTCTACATATGGCTAGCCAAGTTTCCCATCACCATTTATTGAATAGAATGTCTTTTCTCTATGGCTTATTTTTGTTGATGTTGTTCAAGAGCAGTTGGTTGTAGGTATGTGGTTTTATTTTGGGTTTGCTATTCTGTTCCATTGATCTATGTGTCTATTTTTGTACCAATACCTTGCTATTTTACCACAGCCTTATAATATTATTTGAAGTCAGGCAATGTGGTGATTCTGGATTTTATCTTTATGCTTTGGATTGCTTTGGCTATTTTGTCTCTTTTTTTGTCCCATATGAATTTTATGATTGTTTTTCCTAATTCTGTGAAAAATGACATTGGTAATTTAATAGGTATTGCATTAAATCTCTAGATTGCCTTGGGCAGTATGACCATTTTAACAATATTGATTCTTCCAATCCATGAGCATGGGAGTTTACCCATTTCTTTGTACCATCTATGATTTCTTTCATCAATGTTTTGTAGTTCTCCTTGTAGAGAACTTTAACCTCCTTGGCTAAATGTATTCCTACTAGGTATTTTTTTTTTTTTTTGGTGGCTATTGTAAATTAGATTTTATTCTGGATTTGGCTATCAGCTTGAATGTTATTGGTGTATAGAAATGCTACTGACTTTTGTACATTGATTTTGTATCCTGAAATTTTACTGAAGGCATTTATCACTAGGACTTTTGAAGTTAAGGTGTTTTTTAGGTAACAATCATTTCATCAGTGAACAGAGATAATTTGACTTCTTCTTTTCCAATTTGGATGACTTTTATTTATTCCTCTTGCCTGATTGCTCTGGCTAGAACTTCCAGTGCTATGTTGGACAGGAGTGGTGAGAAAGGACATCCTTGTCTTGTTCTATATCTTAGAGGTAATGTTTTCAGCTTTTCCTCATTCAGTATGATGTTTTCTGTGGATTTGTTATATATGGCTCTTATTATTTTTGTATGTTTGATGCCTAGTTTGTTGAGGGTTTTTACCATGAAGGGATGTTGGATTTTATTGAATGTCTTTTCTGCATCTATTGAGATGATCATATGGGTTTTGTTTTTAATTCTGTTTATGAAGTGAATCACTTTTATTGATTCGTGAATGTTGAAGTATCCTTGCATTCTTGAAATAAAACCCATTTGAATGTGATCAATTATCTTTTGATGTGCTGTTGGATTAGGGTTACTAGTATTTTGTTGGGGATTTATATATCTATATTCATCAGGGATATTGGCCTGTAGTTATCTTTTTCTGTTGTGTCCGTGTCTAATTTTGGTATTAGAGTGATACTAGTTTCATAGAATGAGCTGGGGAGAAATCCCCCCTCCTCCATGTTTTGGAATAGTTTCAATAAAGTTGGTACCACCTCTTCTTTGTACAGATGGTAACATTTGGCAGTGAATCCATCTGGATTCTGGGCTTTTGTTGTTGTTGCTGTTGGGAGATTTTGCTAAATTGATTCAATTTTATTCCTTGTTATTCATCTGTTCAGGATTTCTATTTCTTCCAGGTTCAATCTTGGGAGGTTGTACGTTTCCAGGAAATTGTCCATTTTCTCTAGGTTTTCTAGTTTCTGTACATAGAGGTATTCATAGCAGACTCTGATGATCTTTTTTGTTCTGTAGTATCAGTTTTAATGTCACTTTTATCATTTCTGATTGTATTTATTTGAATCTTCTTTCTTTTGTTTCTTAGTTAATCTACCTACTGTCTCTGAATTTTGTTTAGTCTTTCAAAGAACCAATGTTTTCTTTCATTGATTCTTTGTATTATTCTTTATCTCAATCTCATTTTGGTCTTCTCTGATTGTTATTTCTTTTCTTCTGATAGCTTAGGTTCTAGTTTGTTCTTGTTTCATTTTTCTAGTCATGGAGTTGTAATGTTAGATTGTTAATTCGAGATCTTTCTATCTTTTTGATATAGGCATTTAATGCTATAAACTTTATTCTTAGCACAGCTTTAGCTGTATCTCAGAGGTTTTGGTATGTTGTGTCATGATTTTCACTTGTTTTGAAAATTTTTTTTATTTCTTCCTGAATTTCATTGTTTACCCAAAGGTCATTCAGGAGTAAATTGTTTAGTTTCCTTGTATTTGTGTGTTTTGAGAGTTCTTCTTTTTTTTTTTTTTTTTTTTTTTTTTTTTTGAGACGGAGTCTCCTTTGTCCCCCAGGCTGGAGTGCAGTGGCACGATCTCGGCTCACTGCAAGCTCCACCTCCCCGGTTCACGCCATTCTCCTGCCTCAGCCCCCTTGAGTAGCTGGGACTATAGGCACCCGCCACCACACCCGGCTAAGTTTTTGTATTTTTAGTAGAGACGGGGTTTCACCATGTTAGCCAAGATGGTCTAGATCTCCTGACCTCATGATCCGCCCGCCTTGGCCTCCCAAAGTGCTGGGATTACAGGCGTGAGCCACGGCGCCTGGCCGAGAGTTCCTCTTGGTATTGATTTCTAATTTTATTCCACTGTGGTCTGAGAAGGTATTTGATATAATTTTAACTTTAAAAAAATTTATTGAGACTTGCTTTATGACCAAACATACGGTTGATTTTGTAGAATGTTCCATGAGCAGAACCACATATTCTGTCATTGTTGGACGAAATATTCTGTAAATGCCCAGTAGGTCCATTTGGATTTGGTCTATACCCTAGTTTAAGTCCAGAGTTTCTTTCTTTCTTTCTTTTTCTTTCTTTCTTTCTTTCTTTCTTTCTTTCTTTCTTTCTTTCTTTCTTTCTTTCTTTCTTTCTTTCTTTCTCTCTTTCTTTCTTTCTCTTTCTTCCTTCCTTCCTTCCTTTCTTCCTTCCTTCCTTCCTTCTTTCTTTCTTTTTCTCTTTCTTTCTTTCCCTCTCTCTCTCTCTTTCTTTCTTTCTTTCTTTTCTTTTTTGAGATGGAGTCTCGCTCTGTCACCCAGGCTGGAGTGCAGTGGTGCGATCTCGGCTCACTGCAAGCTCCGCCTCCGGGTTCACGCCATTCTCCTGCCTCAGCCTCTCGAGTAGCTGGGACTACAGGCCCCCGCCACCACACCCGGCTAATTTTTTTGTATTTTAGTAGACACAGGGTTTCACTGTGTTTGCCAGGATGATGTTGATCTCCTGACCTCGTGATCCACCCTCCTCGGCCTCCCAAAGTGCTGGGATTACAGGCGTGAGTCACTGCACCCAGCAGTCCAGAGTTTCTTTGTTGATTTTCTGCCTTGATGATCTCCCTAGTGATGTCATTGGAGTATTGAAAACCCCACGATTATTGTATTGCTATTAACCTGCTTTCTTAGGCCTAGTGATTTTTGTTTTATGAATGTGGGTGCTCATGTGTTGGGTGCATATATATTTCGGATAGTTAAATCTTCTTGTTTTACTGAACCCTTTATATTATAATGCCCTTCCTTGTCCTTTTTACTGTTGTTGGTTGGAAGTCTGTTTTATCTTATATGAGAATGGCTGCTCCTCCTCTCTTTTGTTTTCCATTTGTGTGATAAAGCTTTTTCTACCCTCTTACTTTGAATCTATAGCTGTCTTTGATCTGCAGGTTTGTCTCTCCTGGTTGAGCGGGTTTTTTTAATCGAATTTTCCAATTTGTATATTTTAAGTGGATCATTTATGTCATTTACATTCAAAGTTAATTTTAGTATGTGAGGTTTTGTTCCTGTCTTAGTGTTGTTAGCTAGTTTCTTTGGAGTTTCAATCAGTGAGCTTTGTACTTAAGTGTCCTTTCATGATGGCGAGTATGGTCCTTTTGTTTCCATGTTTAGAATTCCTTTGAGCATTTCTTGTAGGACCCAGTCTAGTGGTGATGAATTTCCTTAGCATTTGTTTGTCTGGGAAAGCTTAGTCTTACGAAGCTTAGTTTGACAGGAAATAAAATTCTTGGCTGACATTTTTTTTTTCTTTAAGGAGGCTAAAAGTAGGCTCCCAGTCTCTTCTTGCTTGCAGAGTTTTTGCTTAGAAGTTAGTCAGATGGGATTTCCTTTATAGGCAGTTAGATAATTCTCTCTTTCTGCTCTTAAGATTTTCTTCCTATGCATTGTCTTTTGCTAGTCCGATGACTGTGTCTTCGTGAGGCCCTTCTTGAAATTTATCTTCCAGGAGTTCTCTAGGCTTCTTGTATCAGGATATCTAAATCTCTCCCAAGACCTGGGAAGTTTTCCTGAATAATTTTCTCAAGGAGGTTTTCCATACTTTTTACTTTTTCTTCTTCTTCCTATGGTGTACCTGTAATCTGTGGGTTTGGATGCTTTACATAATCCCATATTTCTCCAAGGCTTTGTTCATTTTGTAACTTTTTTTTTTTAATCTAATTGGGCTAACTTGAAGGACCTGTCTTCTAGCTCTAAAATTCTTTCTTTCACTGTCTATACTATTTTTAAAGGTTTCAATTGTATTTTGTAATTCCTTCAATAATTTTTTTTATTTTCAGTTCTATTTTTTTCAGTGATGTCAATATCTTTTTTCAGATTCTGAATTGTTTTTCTGATATCTTTGTGTATGTTTTCAGCTTTCTCTTCAATCTCAGTGAGCTCCTTTAAGATCAGTATTTTGAATTATTAATATGGTACTTCAAATATTTCATTTTGGTTAGGATCTGTTGCTGGAGAGTTAGTGTTCATTGTGGCTGTTGTAACACTCAGTTTTTTCATACTTTCAGAGTTGTTTCCCTGGTTCTTTGTCATCTGGATAAGCTATCTCTCTTTATTTTTTGAATTTGCTTTTGTTTGGATGAGGCTCTTTTCCTTCTCAAGGAGGTGTCTATAAAGTATGCTGTACAGAGTCCTTTGGCTTTGGTTCTGGATGCTTTCAGTGGCAAAGAGTCTGTATAAGTTCCTTGGCTGTAAACAGCCTTTGTATGGTGGCTTTCCCAAATGCTGATTGTAGCAGCAATGTACTGGATGTTTGAGCAGGCTCACTGTATCCTGTAGGGCTAAAATAGTGGAGATGTCTGGAAGCTTATGTCATAGACCAGTGGGTGGTTCTTATGGGTAAGAACTGGCTACAGCCAATGTGGATGTGTATATAATTGATCCTTAATTACTGGGAGAAGCTCTCTGTTGCCTCAGGTAATGGGCTGATCTGTGGAATGCACAGTGGTCTGAGCTCCCTGCTCAGCCACGGAGGGGGGCCCAAGATGAGGAAGCTCACCTATAGGTTCCCCAATGGAAGGCAAAGCACCAGTTCTGAAGGGCTCTAGGGGGTGGCCACAAAGTATCCAGAGGTGTGTCTAGATTTGGAGTTGGGAAACCTCTGCTACCCCAACTTATCTGCACAGGAAGATGGGGCAGACTAAACTCCTAATTTAGAAGTGTCAGTGCTCCAAATGCCTTGATATATGCCTGGGAACCAAGTAGAGAGCACGCTGCTGCACTAAGATCTCTGCACTTGAAGAGGGGAGGTATCTGATGCTCCTAATCCAAGTAAGCAGGTGTGCCAAGTGTCTGGAAATATGTCCTGGCATGGGACAGAAAAGTAGCTGCTGCAGGGGGTAGATGAGGTAGATCAAGCTTCTAACCCAGTGGAGCAGGTGTGCTTTAAGCTGGATGATATGCATGGAGAAGGAGCGGAGAAACAACCACCGCAACAAGGTTGTTGCACGGGATTAGAGGGGGAGCTTAAAATCCTAATTCATGGACGAAGGTGTGCCAAATACATGGAACTACATCTGGGTCTAGAGATGAGGGAGTGCCCCTGCATCAAATTATTTGCATGAAAAGGAAGTGGTGGCCCAAGCTGTTATTCCATGAGGGCAGGTGCACCAAAAACCTGGAACGAGGTCCAGGTGCGGAGCAGAGAGTGTGCCACAGCACCAAGATCTCTGCACAGGAACGGTGGTGAATAGAAATAGAAACAAAATGAACTAAGTTCTAATTATAAGTCTGTTATATGTCTATGGAACTGAAGAAATGTATGACCTTGTATGCAGTGATTAATGAAAAATTATTTCCATTGATATCTGTTTCCATATTTAATTTGTCAACTGGGAAAATTATTATTTTAAGAAACACCTATTATGCACAACTTTAGCTAAAATTATATTTATTCTAGCTGGATTTACTATGTCAGGGTATTTGTCATCCACCTAAAATATTTTATATCACAAAAGACACTTCAAATAAAAATTAACATGCATCTTAGAATTGTATAGCATTTGTGTCATTTTGCTCATATCATTTTATGTGTTTCTTGTAGATGAACAAGAAAATGTTTATAAGGCTCTTATTCCAACTTTTACATTGAATTTTTACCAGAACCTATTACAGAAATCATACTGGAATTGTATTTTCACTGCATATAAGTCCTTTACTTTAGATTCATTCTTATAAGCCCGATATGTATGATTATTACTTATCTTCCAGAAATTGTTAAGTTGTTGATGAACAAGGACTCCATTGTTCATTTGTAGCACATATTTTTTCATGCCTGCTTAGATCACATTCTCTACTGAAAGAATGAGTATAGGTTGTCAGATTTATACCACAAACAGTTTTTCCTCTCCATTGCCAATTGAGCTGTAGATGAGTATTTGACCCAAAGAAATCCATCCAACTATAGGTCAAAGGGATAAGGTTTCTTTTGCAAACATCTTCAATTAGTTGATAATGGTCTCGGGAGTTGAATGGTTATGAACATTGGTGGATTGGAGCTCCTCTGACGAAGGAAAACCAGGGCCAAGCTGAGTTATGGAGATAGACACGATGAATAATCTGAGAAAACTAATCTGTTGACAGGCAAAAAATATCAGAAATAAAAAATCCATGTAGCCCAAAAAGGGAAGACGGAAGTGTGTGTCATTGATTCCCATACTTTCTTTGTAAGACTTCAAGCAATCAAAGCTAATGTTTTCTTGTTTCTTTTTTTTTAATCAACTGGCTGTACCTCTTGCAGTTTGACTTCAATTTTTTATCTTTTAAAAAGCTAACTTTTATATTTTTGTTCTGTGTGGGTTTCACTTCTTTGTAAAGAAAAAGCTTTGCCATTAAGTATCTGTAGTGAGCAGCAACTCTACAGGATCTATATGTATACTGCACACAGTGTAACTACTTGTAACAATTTGGGCTTATAGAAAAATAAAATCATTGCAAAGATCTCTAGGATAGAGAGATGCACTTCTTCTTTCCAGTGGGACTTAATAATTTCTATTAGCAAGAAATTATATTTCCAGTATTCAGATCTAGATACAAAATTGCTTTATGCTCAGACTCTTTAGAATAACTTAGCCAGGAAGAAAGTATATATTCGAATATAGTACAGCCCTCTTTCATTCAAATGTTTTTATTCTTTTAATTTTAAGGTCCTTCTTGTCTACTTTATTTTTATATGAGACAAATAAATTGGCTTGGTAAGAGTTTTCCAAATCTCACAGACTTTGTTACATAAAATATAAAGGTTTTTGAGAAGGAACTGGAAAAATTGCTTAGGGTGGCAAGTAGGTTTGGGGAAGTAAACAACTGAGGCTCAGACCCCTTTCATATTTGATGATCAGTACAATTAGGCATCTCTGATGATTGAAATATCCTGATTGAAATCCATGAGCAGAAATGTGCAACAAAACCACCCCTCCAAAGGGGTAGCACATTATGAAAAACAAAGGAGTCCAGACCCGTGGCCAAAAAATATTATTAACCTAGAATATAAGTGGGAAAACCTAGTTCTAGGTATGCTGTGCATCTGTGGCAAGAAATACCTCCTGACCTAGCTGTGCATATATATATATATGCACACACACACACACACACATACATATATTTATTTTTTCTTCTGGGACAGAGTCTGACTCTGCCACCCAGGCTGGAGTGCAGTGGTGTGATTTGGCTCACTGCAACCTCCACCTCCTGGGTTCAAGCGATTCTTCTGCCTCAGCCTCCCGAGTAGCTGGGATTACAGGTACGTGCCTCCACGCCTGTATAATTTTTGTATTTTTAGTAGAAACAGAGTTTCACCATGTTAGCCAGTCTGGTCTCGAACTCCTGGCCTCAGGTGATCTGCCTGCCTCGGCTTCCCAAAGTGTTGGGATTACAGGTGTGAGCCACTGTGCCCAACCTATATTCTATATATTCTTAAATCACATATTGCAGATGATTGTCGATTTGAATAATATGTAAAGAACAGTGACACTAGACAGCAATGTGGAACTCGAGGGATGCTGGCTAGACAATAGGTGGAGAGAGATTATCTCTTCCATGCCTCCACCCTCTGATTAGATACTTTCAGACAGGCAATAGCATTATCCTAGCAGTGAACAGAAAATGAGTCAGATTTAGAAATACTGTTTGATGCAAACAAAACTTGAATATGACAAGAAAATTTGCACTACAAAGGAGAGCAATGCCAGCCAGGTCAGTGAAGAATTCCTTCAGTTTCACCTGCCTTTGACTCTGGCTGCAAACTCTGCTGTAGTACCCTCATTTTATTATGGTACACCTGAGCTCTGTGTCCTCTTTCTTCTCAGATCCAGTTCTTCTATTGCTTTTAAAATCTTTAGGCAATATTCTTCTTCTCTCTGTAGAAAATATTTTATTTCTTGTAAATAGAAGATTATTACTCATTTGAGTTTCATAGCTGGCCAATACCCATTTCTCCAATCTCATTGCCAACATTCACATGTGACATACCCTAAGTTCTCAACCAAATTCCCCCATTCTCTAGCCATCCTGTAGAACCTGAAATGAACCTCACCTCCTTCCCTAGACTCAAGGACAATTAAAGCAAAAAGAGTAAGTTATTTAACTACTTCCAGTGTTCAATATTGAATGTTACTGTCCTGAAGTGATCAGGCAAATGTTCTAGAAGAAAAGAACAGTGCTTTGGTCTTTAGTTTTACTTATTTATTCATTTATTAATTGAAAAACTTTTTATTGAATGCCTAGTATATAACAGGTATTGATACAGTTTGGCTGTGTCCCCACCCAAATCTCATCTTGAATTGTAGCTCCCATATTCCCATGTCATGGGAGGGACCCAGTGGGAGGTAATAGAATCATGGGGGTGGGTCTTTCCTGTGATGTTCTCTTGATAGTGAATAAGTCTCAAGAGATCTGATGGTTTTATAAAAGGGAGTTCCTCTACACAAGCTCTCCTGCCTGCTGCCATGTAGAACATGTCTTGCTTCCCCTTCTCCTTCCACCATGACTGTGAGGCCTCCCCAGCTATGTGGAACTGTGAGTCATTTAACCTCTTTCCTTTATAAATTACCCAGCCTTAGGTATGTCTTTATTAGCAGCATGAGAACAGACAAATACAGGTATTATTTATGCAGTATGCTAAACAAGTGTTTCTAAAGAATGCCAAGATCAAGGTGCCAGCAAATTTGATCTGTTGGGCTTTCTCTTCTTCATAGACGGTGCCTTCTCCCTGTGTCCTTCACATGGTAGAAGGGGAGAACTCTGGCCTTGGCAGCTCCTTATAATGACACTAGTCTCACTCATGAAAACTCCACCCTCATGACTTAATCATCTCCAAAGGCCCCATTTCTTTGTGTGTGTGTGTGTGTGTGTGTGTGTGTGTGTCTGAAAGAGACAGAGTTTTGCTCTAGTTGCCCAGGCTGGAGTCCAATGGCACGATCTCGGCTCACCACAACCTCCACCTCCTGGATTCAAGCGGTTCTCCTGCCTCACCCTCCGAGTAGCTGGGATTACAGGCATGCACCATCATGCTTGGCTAATTTTGTATTTTTAGTAGAGATGGGGTTTCCCCATGTTGGTCAGGCTGATCTCAAACTCCTGACCTCAGGTGATCTGCCTGCCTTGGCCTTCCAAAGTGCTAGGATTACAAGCGTGAGCCACTGCGTCTAGCCGGCCTCATTTCTTAATACAATCACACTGGGAATTGGGTTTCAACATAGGAATTTTGGGGAAACACAAACATTCAGAATGTAACATCTCATAACTTAAGTACGATGATGTAAAGCTAACAACACTTAAATACTGCAATATAAAGTTAGTGCATTTTATGTACATGATAAGAGAATAATGAGGGAAGAAAACAAGATAGTTCCTATAAACACACACACACACACACAATTCATAACAAAATAAAGAGGAAATACTCACGACAGTTAAAAAATCTGTTTTAGTTTGCTCAGGCTACCATAACAAAATATCACAGATGGGATGGCTTAAACAACAGAAGTTTATTTTCTCACAGTGCTGGAGAGAGAGGGCTCTGGTGTCTCTTTCTCTTCTTACAAGAACTCCAGACCTGCTGGATTAGGGCACACCCTTACAACCTCATTTAATTTCAGTTACCTCCCTAAAGGCCCTAACTCCAAATACAGTCACAGTGGGGTCAGGACTTCAAGATATGAATTTGTAGGGAACAAGTCACTTTATAATAGTATTCAATAGATTTTGATCCTTATTTTTATTATACTGGTAAACAATAAATATTTGATTGTTAAATGTATTTGTATTAGTTGGGATATTGAATTTTTAGTTTTAAAACTGTTAAAATGTATATATATGAAATAGATTTAACATAATTTCCATTGACTAGACAAGCACAGCTTGTTTAATTGTGCTGCATTTTATTGCACTTCATGTATACTCTGTTTTTTACAAATTTCAGACAAGACAAAGGACTGATACTTAAATGTATACTTTTCTAATAATTTTGTTATCTATATTATGGTCTTCATATATATGGTGGAAATGCTATATAGTAGTTTACTTCTGTGTAGTTTTTTTAACACTGTGTTCATTGATGTCATGTTGGTAGTGTGAAATAGGGAATGATGAGAAAATTGGTGCCATGGCAATTAGAAGGCTTGATTTAGGTTTTTGGATGGCTTTGATGTAATAAAATGATGAAGGATATATTAATAATGCAAATTATGTTTAAAAGTGTGTTGTATCTGCATCCATTTACATTGTGAATAGTCCAAAAATAGCCTAAAATCTGAAAAAATCTTTCAGTATTCATGAAAGATTATTTTATTCAGCAAAGAAGCTACTCACATCATTGACAAACGAGTGAAGGTTAGAAATACATCTTTGTTTTATCACATTTGTCTTACTGATTAAGGTAAAAGGAAATGTCAGTCCATATTCATGATGAACTATGATCTTGCATCAACGACAGGAGCAACTTATTTGCTGAGTCAGATTAAAACCATTTATTTAGAGTCTGTCTCTTTTGTCACACTATGCTGACAATAGAATAATAAAACCTGAGTGTACTTCAAGTTATAGGTGTAAACTGCAAATAAGGTGGGTATAGTCACTTAAAGTCAGTTTTTTTTTTATTTGTTTGTTTGTTTTTTGAGATGGAGTCTTGCTCTGTCGTCCAGGCTGGAGTGCAGTGGCATGATCTCAGCTCACTGCAACCTGGGTTCAAGCAATTCTCCTGCCTCAGCCTCCCAAGTAGCTGGGATTACAGGTGTGTGCCACCATGCCCGCCTAATTTTTTGTATTTTTAGTAGAGACAGGGTTTCACCATGTCAGCCAGGCTGGTCACGATCTCCTGATCTCATTATACACCCTCCTCGGCCTCCCAAAGTGCTAGATTACAGGTGTGAGCCACCGCGCCTGGTCTAAAGTAAGTTTTATGTCTAAAATTATGTAATGTAGTTCTCAGCAGGGCTTTTTATGTTAGCAGTCTAGTGGTGGCATTAATTTTGCTAACATTTGTAAGTGCATTTTTTTTTAGCAAGCTGATCATTAATTTTCTAGTATATCACTTCCCCCAAGTCTCACTCAAGAGACTTTTAAGTTGCTAATTTGGAGTGGACATAGGAGTGGCAGTAAACAGTAACAAAACATTAACAGTCTATTTTTTATAGTTATAACAAGAAAAAACTGTTATTATAATCCTTAGGCTTGCATGAACTAAATATATATTTTGGTGAGCAGGAAACAACTGGTGAAAAGCTCTTTTCCCATTTCTTCCCCCTCACCACTTCTTTCTCACAGATCAAATATGGATATGGCTAGTCTGAAGTGAAGAGGAGTAGAAGGTCTGTGAAGCATCCATCACTCTTGAATATTTGAGTGGAAAGCCATTGTTGGAAATGGAGTGAATGGCTTTCTTAGTCCTGGAACAGAAACCTCCCACTTAAGACAACATTGACTTTTCCCCTGCATGACAGTGATGCCTGCTCGATAAATATAAAGCAGATTTATTATTTTTTTAATCCATTTCCTAACCAACACACTTGGGCTGTCATTGATTTTTTTGTTTATGTCTCTCTTTCTCTTTTTTCTTTTTTTTTGAGACAGAGTCTTGCTCTGTCTCCCGGGCTGGAGTGCAGTGGTGTGATCTCCGCTCACCGTGAACTCCACCTCCCTGGTTCACGCCATTTCCTGCCTCAGCCTCCCCAGCAGCTGGGACTACAGGTGTCCACCACGATGCCCGGCTAATTTTTTGTATTTTTAGTAGAGACAGGGTTTCACCGTGTTAGCCAGAGGATGGTCTCGATCTCCTGACCTTGTGATCTGCCCGCCTCAGCCTCCCAAAGTGCTGAGATTACAGGCGTGAGCCACCACGCCCGGCCTGTTTATGTCTCTAAATAAGCTCTTTCTCCTTCTTTCTTTCTCTGCTCTGCTGTTAACTATAAGAGAGCTCAAAAATTCTAGCACTGTGGAAACATTTTTCCAGGAACTTAATATAATGACTGTCTCTTCAGAAGTGAATGCTGAGGTTGATAACTGCAGCATTAGGTTACTGGTCGAAAAGGTGAGCACTCGTTAGGAGGGGTAGGAGAGATGAGCTAGTTTTAGGCATTTTCAGGCAGAGTGCACGTGGGATATGCATCTGTCTAGTCCATTTAGGCTGTTATAACAAAATACTGTGCCTCATTGGCATATGAATAAGATAAATTATTTCTCACAGTTCTGGAACCTGGGAAGTCCAAGATTAAGGTGCTGCAGAGTCAGTGTCTGGCGAGCGCCCATTTCCTGGTTCATAGAATAGTGCCTTCTCGCTGTATCCTATCATGGTGGAAAGAGTGAGGGAGCTCTCTCAGGTCTTTTATAAGGGCACTAATCCCATTTATGAGGACTCCACCCTCATGACCTGATCACCTTCCAAGGACCAAAACTCTTAATACCATCACTTCGGGGATTATGATTTCAACACATGATTTAAGGTGGCCATAAAGACTCGGGCTACTGTATCATTTATTCTTTCTCTTTTTGAGAATAATGAAAACAGGTATCTGTGTAGCAGTTTATGGTATATGTAGGGTGTACATATTATTTAAACCCCACAATCCCCACCACAACTTGTTTTAATGGGTGATATGTGTATCTCGATTTTACCTCCAAGGAAAACTGTGAAACTGTGACTTCAAGAAATAAAGTAATATTTTGAAAATACCATTTGAGTAGTAAGAATAAAGCAGAATCTTGAGCTCAAGGCTTTTGATTACAAAGCTCAGTTTCTTTTCATCAAATTATGCTGTAACCCTTTTAGAACAATGCTTTGCTATATGTAATGATGCCACATACCTTTTGGAAATTTCTATCTGGAATTACATTCGATTTATTTGTTTAGTTCATTAATAGTAAAATATATAGAATGAGCAAAATTAAGTGTTTTATTTGTTTTAACCATATTTTTCTCACATCTGTAGCTTTTGCCACAATTTCATCTTAAAGCTAGGGAGGCTTTAAAGTGTAAAGACAGATATGTGCTGTATTTTTTTGTTTGTGTATATGGATATTATATACTATAAAATAGGTTAAATCATCTCTTAATTTTTCGATACATAGTGTAAATTTTTGTATCTTTTAAAATTTTGCACTTTGGAAAACTCAACGTATAAAAAACTTCTTTTTGTTAATTAGCAATAAAAAGAAATTCTGTAATTATACTCTCAGGTTAAAATATAAGAAGCAAAGAAATATAGTATGCAATCCAATATGTAGCCACTACTCACATACGACTACTTAAATATAAAATGATTAAAATCAAATAAAGTGTCAAACTCAATTCTTCACTCTCACTAGCCATATCTCAAATGCTCAGTAGCCACATGTGACTAGTGCTACCATGTTGAACAGCACAGATATAGAACATTTCATTCAAAGTGGAAAATTCTATCAAAAAGCACTAGGATATCATCTCAGCATTATGATTTAGCGAGGACCTGAGAGTCAAATTGGCCCTCCACCAGTTTTTTTAAACAAAATATTATTGGATCACAGCTATATCCATTTGTTTACAAGTAGTTTATGGCCATCCTGTCGCCAGAAATAGCAGATTTTGAATAGTTGCAAGAGAGATCTTATGGCTCATGAACACTAAAATATTTATTATTTGGTCCTTTACAGAACACAATTTGCCAAACTCTGACCTAGAACTTCTTTTATAAGCAATTAGTGGCATGAGTTTCTGGCTAAAATATTATTTTTGCATGAGTATTTATAATATTTTGCCTTCCTAATTCTCCTCTTCCTTCTCCTTCCTTCTCTATTTTCTGTTATTTCAATCATATATTTCTTTACTTGAGGAATTTCTTGGTAACTTGATAATGAATAGAAGAACTTGGACTTATATTCATAAATACTTTTATCGTTTTTAGCCACCAAGACATTACAGTAAAAATACAGTAGTGTTTCTAATAAATGTCAGAGAACATCATTATTCTGACATGTGATACTGGGATATGGAAAGGAAGCAATCGTTCTGTTTTATGGACTTGAATAAAGAGGAAAGTCCTCCAGGAATGCAGTCTTATACATACTTCTTTTTTTTTTTTTTTTTTCAAGAGAAAGTTCGTATCTCTAGTATTAGTGGATATGACTACTTTTCACTTTAGGTTAATTTATTTAAAAAAAAACTCTCTAAAGATAGGATTAAAAACTGTTAAGTTTCCTCATTCAATTCTTATCTAAAAACATTCCAAGACCCTCCTCAGCTCTTTGGCATAATAAAATGAATAGGAAAGAATTTTCTTTGATCTCATATGGAACAATAATGTCTACATAACATACAGTTTACCTGCAAAAGAAGTCCCTTGCTGCTTGAGGATAAATGCAGTTAAAAGTTGAATTCAAGTAAAACCCTTAGCTATGTAGTAATTGCCAGTGAAATTTTTCTGTTTATTATCAGTGATAGCCACCTGATAAGAAAATCTATTAGGCTTTTTTCAAACGTGGCAAAGCAAATATTCCTTTGACTCTGGAAGGATAAAACAATTTACCTAACATTTGGGTAGGTCCTTTACTGTGCAACATTTCATTCATTTTGCCCAGTATTTAAGAAATAACTGAGACATGGTAACATGGGTTATCTACCCCATCTAATACACTGTAATAGTCATATGCACCCACCTGGCATTTACACAGAGTTATATGGGAAAGAATTCATGGCACAGTGTATCCTAGCTCTGCTTCTTAGTAGCTGTGTAGTCTCCCACAAGTTACTTAACTTTTCTGTTTTTCATATTTCTCATCTATGAAACATTCTGTTTTATGCCTATGTCATGGGATCATTTGAGAATGGAATGAATTAAATACTTGTGAAATCCTTTCAGCAGTGCCCCGGTAAGCGCTCCCTAAATATTAGAGAGAACAGTGTTATTCCTGGTGGAAAAATAACATGCATCAGAACCAGTCAGTTTTGTCCTTAAATCCTAGTTCTTCACTTCTTGTCTTGTTAAATTCATTGAGTCTCATCTTTTTCATCTGTAAAATGAATGTAATACCTAGTCTCAGTAGTTGTAGTAAGGTGCAGTGACAAAATAACGTAGCATGCCTGGCATGTAATAAAATGCTAATAAGTGGCAGTTTATATTAACATAATTGTGTAAATAGGAAGACTACAAATTAGCTGACTTGTTTAGTCAAGCCAGCCAACATATATACAATTTTAAGCTCATTTCCCCAAATATCCTCTGAGACAAGCCTTGTTAAAATTGTTGAACAAACGTCTAACCAGTGAACTTTGTGCTTGCCTTTCAAGAAAGGCGTACTCTTTGCCTTTGCCAATACACGACTTCCACTCCTATGGAGTTAAGCTGAGAAACATGACTTCATAGACCATGAGAATTGCATGCAGGCTGAAATTATGGAGAACAAGCTCCTCATTCACAGATGAGGTCAGTGAGATTCAAAAAGGTTAAACTATCCCCCCAAGAGTTGCACAGCTATTTGGCCAAATTTCTTCCAGGAAGCTGGACTGACCCCAGCCCATACTGTTTCTTCCATTACATTGCATTTAGTATTTGTATATGCTCATTTTGGATACTTGTTTATATTACTTCAGGGATGTTGTCTCTAGCATAGGCATATAAATTTTCCCCAAGTCCTATGATTCTTGAAAAGCAGAATCTTGGTTTTTTTTTTTTTTTTTTTTTTTAGTCCCTGTTAAGCAGATGCATTCGTGTTATGAACAAATTGATGAATATTTATTTAACCAGTGAAATTGTTATGTGTTTCATATAGACTGAAAATTCTAGTGCGTGAGGAGGAAGTGGAGCAAGATGGTCTAACAGAAGCCTCCTGTGATCTTCCCCTCCCCATGCAGGAACACCAAATTGAGGAACTATCCACAAAACAAAACAAAACAAAAACATTTCATACCATTCAAAAGTCAGGTGAGTGATCTCAGTAAGAAGCACTGGAGGGGGCAGGTAAGACAGTTTTGAACCACCTACAACACCCCTCCCCCACTCCCCGGCAGCAGCCACATGGTGCAGAGAAAATCTGTGCTCCTGGTGAAGAGACAGTGTGGTGACTATGGGACCTTCATTAGAACTCAGTGCTGCTCTGTCACAGCAGAAAACGACACGGA
The DNA here is from genome assembly GCF_029281585.2 of Gorilla gorilla gorilla. Taxonomy (NCBI): domain Eukaryota; kingdom Metazoa; phylum Chordata; class Mammalia; order Primates; family Hominidae; genus Gorilla; species Gorilla gorilla. The sequence continues at coordinate 107,624,389 of NC_073230.2, read as the reverse complement.
GCAGAGCTTGGCTGGCACCAAAGGAGAGAGCATTTATACCAGCCCTAACCAGAGGCAAATTGTCCTTGCCTGCTGTCAAAACCTGAGTCTAGCTAGCCCCAACACTGGTGGCAAAAGCACTGTGGGGTCCTAAATAAACCTGAAAGACAGTCTAGGCCACAAAGACTGTAGTTTCTAGACAAGTCCTGGTGCTGTCCTGGGCTCGGAACTAGTGGACTTGGGGCATATGATCTATTGAGATACTAGCCATGGGGGCCAAGGGTGTGTTTGCATCACCCCTCCTCCAACCCCAGGCAGTACAACTCACAGTTTCGGTTCCAGGAGAGATTCCTTCCCTCTGCTTGAGGATAGACAGGGGAAGAGTAAAGAGGACTTTGTCTTACAACTTGGATACCAGCTCAGCCACAGTAGAATAGTGAGAGGTGCCACACAGCCCTCGCTTGCTCTCAGCGCCTCCTCGGCCTTGGCACCCACTCTGGCCGCGCTTGAGGAGCCCTTCAGCCCGCCACTGCACTGTGGGAGCCCCTTTCTGGGCTGGCCAAGGCCAGAGCCGGCTCCCTCAGCTTGCCGGGAGGTTTGAAGGGAGAGGCGCAGGCGGGAACTGGGACTGCTTGCCGGCCAGCGCGAGTTCTGGGTGGGTGTGGGCTCGGCAGGCCCCACACTCGGAGCGGCCGGCTGGCCGGCCCTGCTGGCCCTGGGCAATGAGGGGCTTAGCACCCGGGCCAGCGGCTGTGGAGGGTGTGCTGGGTCCCCAAGCAGTGCCGGCCCACCTGCGCTGCACTCGATTTCTCGCTGGGCCTTAGCTGCCTCCCCGAGGGGCAGGGCTCCGGACCTGCAGCCCCCCATGCCTGAGCCTCTCCCCGACTCCGTGGGCTCCTGTGTGGCTGGAGCCTCCCCGACGAGCGCCGCCCCCTCCTCCACGGTGCCCAGTCCCAACGCCCACCTAAGGGCTGAGGAGTGCGGGCACATGGCGCAGGGCTGGCAGGCAGCTCCACCTGCGGCCCCCGTACAGGATCCACTGGGTGAAGCTAGCTGGGCTCCTGACTCTAGTGGGGACTTGGAGAACCTTTATGTCTAGCCTAAGGGATTGTAAATACACCAATCGGCACTCTGTATCTAGCGCAAGGTTTGTAAACACACCACTCAGCACCTGTGCCTAGTTCAGGGTTTGTGAATGCACCAATTGATACTCTGTATCTAGCTACTCTGGTGCGGACTTGGAGAACCTTTGTGTCCACACTCTGTATCTAGCTAATCTAGTGGGGACGTGGAGAACCTTTGCATCTAGCTCAGGGATTATAAACGCACCAATCAGTACCCTGTCAAAACAGACCACTCCACTCTCTGTAAAATGGACCAATCAGCAGGATGTGGGTGAGGCCAGATAAGAGAATAAAAGCAGGCTGCCCCAGCCAGCAGTGGCAACCCTCTCGGGTCCCCTTCCACACTGTGAAAGCTTTGTTCTTTCACTCTTTGCAATAAATCTTGCTACTGCTCACTCTTTGGGTCCACACTGCCTTTATGAGCTGTAACACTCACCATGAAGGTCTGCAGCTTCACTCCTGAAGCCAGCGAGACCACGAACCCACTGGGAAGAGCGAACAACTCCAGATGCACCACCTTAAGAGCTGTAACACTCACGGTGAAGGTCTGCAGCTTCACTCCTGAGCCAGCAAGACCAGGAACCCACCAGAAGGAAGAAACTCCGAACACATCTGAACATCAGAAGGAACAAACTCCGGACACGACGCCTTTAAGAACTGTAACACTCACCGCGAGGGTCCGCAGCTTCATTCTTGAAGTCAGTGAGACCAAGAACCCACCAATTCCAGATACAATAGGCACCAGACAGATTCCTAAGGCCTCTATTCCAGGCCCTAGCTACTGGACGACATTTCTAAACACACTGTGGATAAGAAAGGAAACTGCTGCCTTGAAGGGAAGGAGCTAGTCGTGGCAGAGTTAATCAACTGCTGACTAAAAAGCTCTTGGGCCCTGAATAATCAGCAGGGGTACTCAGGTTCTACTTGCCGTGGGCCTTGGGTGAGACTCAGAGCTATACTGGCTTCAGGTGAGACCTGCCACATTCCCAGCTGTGGTGGCTATGGAGAGAGACTCCCTTTTGCTTGAGGAAAGAAGAGGGAAGAGAAAAGGGAACATTGTCTTGCAGCTTGGGTACCAGCATGGCCACAGTGGGGTAGAGCACCAAGCAGACTCCCGAGGTCCCTGATTCCAGGCTTTGGATCCTGGATGGCATTTCTGGACGTCCTCTGGGCCAGGAGGGAGTCAACTGCCTTGAAGAGCAAAACTCAGAACTGGCAACATTGACCATGAGCTTACTGAAGAGCCCTTGAGCCTTGAGTGTAGATCAGCAGTGTACAGGCAGTACCTGCTGTGGGCCTGGGATGCTGGTGGTTACTGGAAGGAGACTCCTCTGCTTGAGGAAATGGGAGGGAGGAGTGAGGAAGACTTTGTGTTGCAGCTTGGGTGCCAGCTTAGCCACAGTAGAATACAGCACCAGGCAGATTCCTAAGGCTTCTGACTCCAGGCCCTGGTTCCCAGATGCATCTCTGGATGCACCTGGGGCCAGCGGGAACTCATTGCCCTGAAAGGAAGGATGCAAGTCTGGCTGGATTTGCCACTTGCTGATTGTAGAGCTCTTGGGCTGCAAGGAAACATAGGTGGTAGGCAGGCAGTGGTCACTGAAGGCCTTGGGAGAAACCAGTGCTGTGTTGGCTTCAAGTCTGAGCCAGTGAAGTTCCAGTGGTGATGGCCATGGGCATGCTTGTGTCACCCATCCCCCAGTTCCAGGCTGCTCAGCACATGGAGAGAGACTGTTTGGGGGAAAATAAGGGAAGAGAACAAGAGTCTCTGCCTGGTAATTCAGGGAATTCTCCTGGATCTTAGCCAAGACCACCAAAGCAGTACTTCTGTGGGTCTGCAAGAACCACAGTGTTACTGGGCTTGGGTTACCCCCTGAAGCAGATAATGGCTGCAGTTACCAAAGGCTTAGATCACAACATGCAAGTCTTTTAAAATACTTACAAAGGCTTCCCAAAAAGGACAGGTACAGACGAGCCCAGACCATGAAGACTATAATAAATATCTAACTGTTCAGTGTCCAGACACTGATGAACATCCACAAGCATCATGACCATCCAGGAAAACATGATCTCACCAGACAAACTAAATAAGTCACCAGTGACCAATCTTGAAGGGACAGAGATATGTAACCTTTCAGACTTCAAAAGAATTCAAAAGAGCTGTTTTGAGGAAGAAACATCAGACTTAATCTGCACTGTAGACCAAATGGATCTAATAGATATTTACAGAACATTTCATCCAGTAGCTGCAGAATACACATTTTTTCTCCACAGCACATGGTTCATCATCAAGGATATACCATATTTTAAGTTACGAAACAAGTCTCAAAACGTTCCAAAAAATTGAAATAAGCATCTTCTCTGACCACAATGGAATAAAACTACAAATAAATAGCAAGAAGAGTTTTGGAAACTATATCAACACAGTGAAATTAAACAATGTGCTTCTGAATGACCAATGGGTCTATGAAGAAATTAAGGAAATTAAAATACTTCGTGCAGCAAGTGAAAATGGAAACACAATATACCCAAACCTGTGGAATACGGTGAAAGCAGTAATAAAAAAATTTTAGCAGTAAGTGCCTACATCAAAAAATAGAATAACTTAAACAAAGAAACTAATAATGCATCATAAAGAATTAGAAAAGCAAGAGCAAACCAAACTCACAATTAGTAGAAGAAAAGAAATAATAAAAGTCATAGCAGAAATACATGAAATTGAAGTGAAAATAACAAAAAATCAACAATCAAAAATTGGTGTTTTGAAAAGATCAACAAAATCAACAAAACTTTGTTACCCACACTAACTGGGTAATCCCAGCTACGGGAGACTGAGGCAGGAGAATCGCTTGAACCTGGGAGGTGGAGGTTGCAGTGAGCCAAGATTGCACCACTGCGCTCCAGCCTGGGTGACAAGAGTGAGACTCTGTTTCAAAAAAAAAGTATCACTAGAGGCTACTATGAGCAACTGTATGCCAATAAATTGGAAAATCTGGGAGAAATAGATAAATTCCTAGGCACGTACAACCTATCAAGATTGAACCAAGAAGAAATGCAAAACCTGAGCAGACTGAAAACAAGTAATGAGATCTAAGCCGTAGTAAGAATTCTCCCGGCAAAGAAAAGCCAAGGAACTGATGGCTTCTCTGCTAAATTTTATCAAACATTTAAAGAAGAACTACCGATCCTACTCAAACTATTCTCAAAAATAGAGAAAAAAGGAATACTATCAAACCCATTCTACAAGGCTAGTATTACCCTGCTATCAAAACCAAAGACACATCAAAAAAAGAAAACTATAGGCCAATATCCCTGATAAATATGGATGCAAAAATCCTTAACAAAATACTAGCACATCAATTCAACAACACATTCAAATAATCATTCATTATGACCTGTGGGATTTATTTTAGGGATACAAGGATAGTTTAACATATGCAAATCAATCAATGTAATACATCATATTGACGGAATGAAGGATAAAAACCATATTATTTCAATTGATGCCAAAAAAGCATTTGATAAAATCTAACCTACCTTCATGATAAAAACTCTAAAATAAACTGGGTATAGAAGGAACATATGGCATCTATCAACCCATCATCTAGGTTTTAGGCCCTGCATGCATTAGGTATTTTTCCTAATGCTCTCCCTTTTTCTCCACCCACTGACAGGCCCCGGTGTATGACATTCCCCTCCCTGTTTCCATGTGTTCTCATTGTTCAACTCCTACTTATGAGTGAGAACATGTGGTGTTGGGTTTCCTGTTCCTGTGTTAGTTTGCTGAGGATGATGGTTTCCAGCTTTATCCAGGTTCCTGCAAAGGACATGAACTCATTCTTTTTTATGGGTACATAGTATTCCGTGGTGTATATATGCAACATTTTCCTTATCCAGTCTATCATTGATGGGCATTTGGGTTGGTTCCAAGTATTTGCTATTGTAAATAGTGCTGCAATAAACATACTTGTGCATGTGTCTTTATAGCAGAATGATTTATAATCCTTTGGATATATACCCAGTAATGGGATTGCTGGGTCAAATGGTTTTTCTGGTTGTAGATCCTTGAGGATTCACCACCTTGTCTTTCACAATGGTTGATCAATTTACACTCCCACCAACAGTGTAAAAATGTTCCTATTTCTCCACATCCTTGCCAGCATCTGTTGTTTCCTGACTTTTTAATGATTGCCATTCTAACTGGTGTGAGATGGTATCCCATTGTGGTTTTGATTTACATTTCTCACATGACCAGCGACGAGCTTTTTTTCATGTTTGTTGGCTGCATAAATGTCTTCTTTTGAGAAGTGTCTGTTCATATACTTTGCTCACATTTTGATGGGGTTGTTTGCTTTTTTCTTGTAAATTTGTTTAAGTTACTTGTAGATTCTGAATATTAGACCTTTGTCAGATGGATAGATTGAAAAAATTTTCTCCCATTCTGTAGATTGCATATTCACTCTGATGATAGTTTCTTACGCTGAGCAGAAGCTCTTTAGTTTAATTAGATCCCATTTGTCAATTTTTGCTTTTGTTGCAATTGTTTTTGGTGTTTTAATCATGAAGTCTTCTGCACATTCAGCACATATATCCCAGAACTTAAAGAAAAATTAAAAAAAAGAAAAATAACAACAACTCACCAATAAAAAAACTAAAAAAAAAATTATGAAGAAAGTCAGGATATCAATTACTTCTGGAGGAAGACTGGAATAGAGAGAAGGGTTATGGCTGGGATGGACCAAATAGAGAGACATGAGGTGATTATCAAAGTTTTATTTCTTGGCTAGCATGATGGTAAGGATGTTGACCTCATGATAATTAATAAAGTTTCTTTTGTGAAAAAAAAAGAAGGAACATACCTCCAGACAATAAAAGTCATATATGATGAATCCACAGGTAAAATCATATGCATGAGGAAAATCTGAAAGTCTTTCCTCTAAGATCTGGAATAAGCCAAGGATGCCCACCTTCATCATTGTTGCTCACCATATTACTGGAAGTCCTAATTAGAGCAGTAAGACAAGAGGAAGAAATAGAGGGCATCAAATTGGAAAGGAAGAAGTCAAATTATTCTTGTTTGGAGATGATATGATCTTATATTTGGAAAAACCTAAAGACTTCAACAAAAAAATATTCGAACTGATAAGCAAATTCAGTAAAGTTGCTGCATACAAAATCAACATACAAAAATCAGTAGCATTTCTATATGCCAACAGTGAACAATCTGAAAAGGAAATCAAGAAAGTTATCCCATTTTAAATAGCTACAAATAAAATTAAATACTTAGGAATCAACTTAACCAAAGAAATAAAAGATCTTTACAATGAAAACTATAAAATACTGACACAAGAAATTGAAGGGGACTCAAAAAAATGGAAAGATATTTTATAGTCATTGTTGGAAGAATCAATATTGTTAAAATATACATATGTAACCAAATCAATCTACAGATTCATTGCAATCCCTATTAAAATACCAATGACATTCTTCATAGAAGAAGAAAAAAAATCCTAAAATTTATACAGAACCACAAAAGACCTAGAATAACCAAAGTTATTCTAAGCAAAAAAGACAAAACTGGAGGAATCACATTACCTGACTACAAATTATACTGCAGAGCTATAGTAATGCAAACAGCATAGTACTGTCATAGAAACAGACAGACAGACCAAAGGAACAGAATACAGAACCCAGAAATAAATCCATATGTCTACAATGAACTCATTTTTGACAAAGGTAGCAAGAATATACCTTGATAAAAAGATGGTCTCTTCAGATAATGGTGCTGGGAAAACTAGATATGTCTATGTAGAAGAATGAAATGGGACGCGTCTCTTTCACCATATATATAATCAAACCAAAATGGATTAAAGATTTAAATTTAAGACCTCAAACTGTGAAATTACTAAAAGAAAACATTGGCAAAAACTCTCCAGGACATTGCAGAGTTGCTTTTCTTGAGAACTACCCATAAGTACAGACAACCAAAGCAAAAGTGGACAAATAGGATTACATCAAGTTGAAAAGCTTCTGCATATCAAAGAACACAATCAGCGAAGTGAAGACACAACCCACAGAATGAGAGAAAATATTGGCAAACTATGCGTCTGACAAGGAATTAACAACCAGAATCTATAAGGAGCTCAAACAACTTAATAGGAAAATAAAATCTAGTAATCTGATTTAAAATGGGCAGAAGACTTGAATATCTCAAAAGAAGACATACAAATGGCAAACCAATATATAAAAGAGTTCTCAGCATCACTAATCAGCAGAGGAATGCAAATCTGAACTACAATGAGATATCATCTTACCCCAGTTAAAACGGCTTTCATGCAAAGACAGGCAATAGCAAATGCTGGCAAAGATGTGGAGAAAATGAACCCTTTGTGCACTGTTGATGGGAATGTAAATTAGTACAACCACCATGGAGAACATTTTGTAGGTTCCTCCAAAAAACTAAAAATAGAACTACCATATGATCCAGGAATTCTCTTGCTAGGTTTATATCCAAAAAAAGGGAAATCAGTATATTGAAGAGATATCTGCCCTCTTATGTTTATTGCAGCACTCTTCACAATAGCCAAGATTTGGAAAAAGCCTAAGTGTCCATTAATAGATGAATGGATAAAGAAAATGTAGCGCATATACACGAATGAAGTACTATTCTGCCATAAAAAAGAATGAGATTCTGTCATTTGCAATATCATGGTTGGAACTTCAGGCCATTATGTTAAGTGAAATAAGTCAGGCACAGAAAGACAAATGTTGCATGTTCTCACTTATTTGTGGGAGGCAAAAAAAAAAAAAACAATGAACTCAAGGGGATAGAGAGTAGAATGATGGTTACCAGAGGCTGGGAAGTGTAGTTGGAGGGGGAATGGTTAATGGGTACAAAAATATAGTTAGATAAAATGAATAAGACCTGATATTTGATAACACAATAGGGTGACTATGGTCAACGATAATTTATCATACATTTAAAAATAACTATAAGAGTATGATTGGATTGTTTGTAACACAAAGAAAAAATAAATGCTTGAGATGATGGATACCCCATTTACCCTGATGTGATTATTATACATTGTATGCCTGTATCAATATATCTCATGTAGCCCGTAAATGTATATGTACCTACTGTGTACCTAGAAATGTTTAAAAAAGAATTCTAGTGTATAGGGGCAAAGTATCATATGTACTTTATGTAAGTACTCCCTTTCCAATCAATCTCCTCTAGATATCAATTTTACCTCTAGCTATTTTATACATTAAAATACAGCAAACACACAGATACATGTATACATGCTCAGAGCTGGTTCCATTTCATTGTTCATGTTGTTATTCATGAACAATGAATGCTTTATCACAGTGATTTGGGGGGAGAAAGGGCTTTATAAATAACACACATTCTACTCTTAAAATACTGGTATATTTCTTTGCTTTCCATTCTCCAGTTACCACAATCATGAGCCAAGGTATATGTCACATTGCAGTTTTGACACAGCTACTTTTATGAAACACAAAAAAAGTTAAATGTCAAACTGTTAAAATTACTAAGTAGTATATGAGGTAGATTTCTTCAGTCATTTCCTTAATCATACACTGTCTCTGATCCTAAGTGATAATGACTATTTCTTGGGATCACAGATATGTTGAGGCTCAGGTGATCTGGGTTAGAAGCCAGGGATAAGAGATGCCAGAATGAAGGTCAATGCAATGAAATGAGCTAATGCCATGGATGTCCATTCATACATTTTGACATTATTGCATAATAAAAAATCAATGATTTTATATTGATCCATATTAATCAGACCATAACAACTGATCAAATAGGCTTCAACAAAAAGTCTTATTTTATTTAGTTGCTACTAATGAGAATAATTATGTTCCTTAGGTGTATCGGGTTAGAAAAAAAAAGATTTCTCTGTTAAAATATTAGACTAATTTAGACTATATAAAACTTTGGATATGTTTTAAAATGTATTGTGGTTACAAATGAGGATTAGAATCATGTTATCATGAGGATTACTAATGCAATTAAGCAAAGGTTATTTGTTTCAATGAAGAGAAATCACATGTGGTTAGTTAAGCAGAAAAAGGCATTATTGAAGAAATATCTGGTACCTTCCCAAATCAGCAGGAAGTCAATAGAGCTGGGCTGAAGAAAAATAATAGGGTGTAAAGGAGGCCAGGCAGCCAAGAGCCCAGCCACCATCTCATCGTGTGCTCAGGCTGGTTAGAAAATTGTCCCTGGTGCCAGGAACACTGGATGTGCCCTGCTGAGCTGTTTGAATTCAATACAACTGCCAATGTGGTCAGTGGACTCTAGCTATTTGTGTTGCCACCACAATGTTCCAAAGGATTTGTAAACTATCAGACAGCACAGAAGCACAGGCTTGGGCAGGGGAATCTGACTGGCAGAGCAGAGGTCCCAAGCCCAAGCTGAGTCACATGCCTGCATCTGAGCTGCCAAGGGCTTCTGATCCTTTCTGTTTCAGAGAAAGAGTCTTCACCAGGCCTCAAAAAGGGTCAGACTGCTCAGTCATAGGAAGAGCATTTTGATGCTCATCAGCCAAAAAGTAAAGAATAGCCATCTCACTGTTTCTCTCTTGTTGGTTTTGATTTCTTCCTCTCTACATATTTTTAACTTAAATGGTTAAACTCTTCTGAACGGCTAGCTAGACTCCTTCCTGAGTTTTTAGGCATTGACAATGCTCTGTACTACTAATAATTTTGTTTTCCATAACTGTTCTTACTAAACATTTCAATGTTTCATTTCTGTATCTTATTTAGGTTTGGCTCATGATCAATAATGAAGAGTTGAATTGCACCAAGGTAATGCCTTCGTTATAAGATAATCTTAACAGCTGGATTTAGCTAAAAGTGTGAGGTTATGCAGATGGAAAAACTGATCTAGGATCCAATTATTAGGTAGCCTGCTTTTTATTAGTTATTAGGTATGATATTTAGTTGTTACTAGTGAATCTTGACAAAGAATGTACTGTTGGAACACAAACAGCAGAAAATTGCCATTTGTTCTAAGACCTTGTTTGCTCTCTCCACAGTATTAGCACTAGCGTATCAGTGAATGTAACACATCCTTGTTAGCTTCCTTGATCTTTTTCTTAGACAATTGTCTCTTCGTGCCTAAACGCATTTATTCAGCTTTTAGTACAGGCATGCAAAACATATGCCCTTAAGCACACACACACACACACACACACACAGGCACACATGCAAACACACACTAAGCTACTGTTTCTGCTCCCCATCTGTTGGTTACAAACGGAGCTATATGCAGGGAAATTATAAACAGCAATAGAGCTGAACTCACCTCTTCATGAAAAACAGAGAAAAATTTTATGGATTTGTCTATTCAAATAGTATGCATTATGTCTATAAATGTTAACCCTTAAAATAAAGTTTTTATGTCTCCTATGTGGCATATAAATCAAGGTAATTATATTTATTATACAAACACCCTGAATCATTATCTTAAGAGCTAAAAGCATTTTGAATTACTGAGATAAAAGCAACTCAGATCATAGGACCAGGTCTTTACTGTATCAATCTTATTTCTATCCAAATAGACTCATTTATCTCTCTTTGTTGATTAAGACACCCATTAGTAGAAAAGCATATCTATTGACTATATAAAAGAAGTTGGATTTATGAAGCTTTGGTAATTAGCAATCAAGAGAATTAAAAATAAATGTTCATGCAAAAAAATTGGAAAGGGAAAGGAGAGAAGAGGAGGGTAGTGTAAGCAAATTAAGTCACTTTAAATTTATTGAAGAGTCTTATCTAATACAGGTTAAATTTAATAAATCATAATATCATAAGAAAAGCCTATCATTTAGAACTATACTGTTTATCTGAAGAATTGTGAATGGAAAAGTTCAAATATACTTACCCCTAAAGCCTGAAGTTTTGGATTGATGTTTTATATACATGCAGAGAGAGAGAGAAGAGGAAGCAGACATATAAATGGTGATTAATTTTTATTTTTTAACTTTAAGATTTTATTGTTTTGTCTACACGTGTATATATTTATATGAAATGAAAATATGCTAAATGAAAATATGCTAGACAAAAATCCACAATAAAAAAGAAAAGCCAATCTTGAGGAAATAATTTTAATGAACAAAAATATTCACAGATAACAAACTGCATTTATCAAACTTTGGATTGGAATAGAAGAAAATGAGAACAAAACAAGGGGAGTACAATAATGGGTTTAACTAAGGAAATGATGGTATGATTATATGATTTACTTCTTTGTCATTATGAAAAATGAAGTATTTTATTTTATTTATTTATTTATTTATTTATTTATTTATTTATTTTTGAGATGGAGTTTCACTCTTGTTGCCCAGGCTGGAGTGCAATGGCGCCACCTCGGCTCACTGCAACCTCTGCCTTCAGAGTTCAAATGATTCTCCGGCCTCAGCCTTACGAGTAGCTGGGATTACAGGTGCCCGCCACCACGCCCGGCTAATTTTTTTGTATTTTTAATAGAGTAAAATAATTTTGTATTTTAATAGACACAGGGTTTCACGATGTTGGCCAGTCTGGTCTCAAATTCCTGACCTCAGGTGATGCACCTGCATTGGTGCTGGGATTACACATGTGAGCCACTGTGCCCGGCTGAAAAATGAAGTTTTAAATGTAAGTTTTATTGACTGCATGCCAATTAGACCTAGGATTGGACAGCACCACAGAAAATTCCCAAAAGAAGTGATTTAACTAAAGAAGTTTAATTTCCTCAGCCATAAAAGAAGTCTGGGGGGTGCATAGGCCAGGACTAGTATGGAGCTCAGTTTCCTCTCTTCCTACTGTCATTCTGAAAATATGAATGCATCCTCAAAACGTTGGCTGGTGGTCTATCTTTTTAAGAATTTTTTATAGGAAGCAGCCTTGCAAGGTAGAAACAGCATTTCTGTCCTACACAAAGTGTGTGCAGGTTTACTGACCATTATAAAAGTTTTAGGCTCTGTAAGTGTCTCATCCTCTTCTGGCCCTGTGGGAATTGGCACTCAGAAAACTGGGACAAGAAAACCACCTTTCTGTGGAAGGGTTTCTTTTTTGCTTTCAAGTAGTGCAAAATTTTAGAAACTTTGCAGTTCTTTACAGTCCAATACAACATTTCTGCTAACATCATTTTGTCCAGAATTTAGATAAATAAGCACATGGCCCAAGGGAGGCTGCTAATATTATCTTTTGATTGAGCACTAAAATTAGAGCATTGTTACTGGGAGGAAGGAAAAATGGACTTCAGGGTAGGGCACAAGACGTCACTGCCATAGACTGAAAAATTTGTTCAAAATTTAGTGTTATGTGAAAAAAATAAAATATTTGAATAAGTAAACAGAAATAGGCCACAGATTTTTAAATGTGTAATAAGTGTTTACTGAGGTTATCTCTGGGTAATGAAGGTGCATTAATTTTCTAGGTGATGCTGTAGCAAAGTACCACAACCTGGGTGGCTTAAATAAGTGGAATTGGTTGTGGTATAGCTCTGGAGACTAGATCAAGTTGTCGGCACCACTGGCTCCTTCTGAGAACTGTGAGGGAAAAATCTGTTCCAGGCTTCTTCTTTTGACTTTTAGATGGCCTTCTTCTTCCTGTGTCTTGTGAAAGGAAAATAAATCTCAGGACCCCAAAATCACCAAGCCAAAGGGAAAAGTCAAGCTGGAAACTGCCTCACACAAACCTACCTCCCATTTTGTTCCTAAATAGATAGCTACAAAAAAGAAAAGGCCACATACCTCCCTCACAATTTGCCCACTAGGAAATTCCTTGTGGGCCCCAAGATCCTTACCCTAAAACAGTTCTGTTGAATTTCACCCTGACAATGTTAATTGATAGCTTATCTTCAAAGGTATGGGAGAAAGGACAGAACTCAAAGTCATCCCTCTGCTCCCCTGAAACAAATGCATATCTGATTGCTTCTTCTGCCCTATGTTTATTTTATCTTATGTAAAAATACAGATTCGCTGAGCTAGAAGAATGCATAAGTGACTATTCCTCTACCCCCCACTTTCACATGTGAATGGCTGATCAAAGACTCAAAAGAGTGCAACCATTTGCTCCTTATCTACACATAGCTTTAAAAAATGTTTTTGTCTTTCCTCAGTATCCACCCTTTCTCCTTTAAATATTTAAGCCCTAAAAATCAGCTTTGGAGAAAGGCACAGACATGTCTCCTTACCACGCATCCTGAACCTTGGCAAAATAAACTTCTAAATTGATTGAGACCTGTCTCATATGCTGTTTGGTTTACAGTCCCTTCACATGGAATTCTCTTTGGGTACATGCCTCTGTGTCCCAATTTCCCTTTACTACAAGGACCCTAGACAGCCCATCCTAATAACCTCAACTTACCTTAACTTATTATATCTGTAATTAATCTATTTTTCAAATAAGGTCACCTTTTCAGGTACTAGGAGTTAGGATTTTAACAGATGGATTTTGAGGGACACAATTCAAGCCATAAGAGAAGGTATGGGTAACTTTTTTATTTGAATTTTTATTCTTTCCAAGTATCATTGTATTGCTTTTAGGTAATTTTGCTAATTTTAAAAAAAGATATAATTTTTAAAAACAAAAGTTCAAAGTGCCTTGTTTACTCATTATGCTTATATAATCCTATTAGTAACTTCAAAGTGTGATTTAATATCACCCATATATTTTTTAGTCTTTAGTAAATAATGTTGTTTTGTAGTTAAAGCAATAGATTTGTCACAACAGGTTACTACACCTATCTTCCAGCACATTTTTGTGATGCATTTTGTTTTGTTTTGCCTGTTTGCTTAAATATTCAGGGCTCTCTATATGTTCACAAAATTACTGCACATACATTCAGCCCATGGGCTGGCATCCTTCAACAGAAGTGGCTTCCAGTCTGGGACTTGTTAACCATTCATTGTATTTCTGACTTCAATGCTGAATTGGTGGGAAATTATATCCACTAGGCTTCATTCCCAATGACACAGAGACACTGAGTGGGAGTTTGTGAGTGATGACTTTTCCAGTAGAATGTGAAGGTAATTGTAACAGTTTGACATAGAAGAACAGAGTGACTGCTTCAGGCATGAGGACATAGGGTACAAACCAAGATAAAAGGAAGACTTGGAAACAAAGGCTACATTCTGAACCAGTTCTTTCTAAGTACTTTACACTAGAGGAGAACTTGTTAATGAATAACCTCTATTGAATAGCTGCCATGAAAGCAAACAGAGAGCTATTTTACTATTAGTTACATTTTCATGCAAACGTTACTCATTTGTTCCTGAAAAACCAAATATTCCCTATCACCCTTGAAGTGTAGGATAGAAAGGAATGCTTAGGTAGCCAACACGAACCACTGAAAGAAGAGGTAGAAAATACGAAGAAAGCTGACCGCAGACGAGACAGTGAACTCCAAGAGAAAAAAAAAAAAAAAAAAAAAAGGAAAGGAAGGAAGCAAAGCCCACATTTAATGTAAAGAGATGTGTAGTTCATTGAACTAAACTCCAGAATAGAACATAAGAGTTAACACGTCAGTCAACATCAGGGAAATGGGATCATTATTACAATTCCCACATAACAATATTTGTTTGTTTTAAATCCTGGTTACCATAAAAGGTTAGAGTTTTATATAAATGTTAATATTCTTTGTTTACCATCAGTAATATGATGGGAATCTTGAACATCTAAGATTTAAAATCCCAGTTTAACAACTTAAAAATCCCAGTTTAACAATTTAATACTGTGTTCATTGCTCTATTTCAAGTTTGCTTTTTATTTATAAACAAATCCTAACTCTTTATTTCTCAGTAGAGCATCTATCATAATTCCAATTTATTTTCTTATCCTTCTATCAATTTCTGTTTTTTTTTTCTATTCCCTGCCACATCTTCTAATCATAGCTGCACATCTAACTTATGAGACATCACTTGGAAAATCACAGGATTCCACAGGACCTGTCATTTTAGTTAACAATACATTAGATAAATTCCAATTAACATTCACATTTATTGAGTTAATATTTTTAACTGTTTTTCAATTATTGGATTTTCCCATAATGAATAATTGAGTTTCAGTTTCCTAATGACTCCTCTCAAATTTCAAAGAAAAGTCAAAAAGTGAAATAGAACTTCCAGCTTTAGGGGTTCATGTATGGAACTACACAGTGCTATCTATATTTAAAATATAGAGTAAATTGGATGCTTTGTATAAACAAACCTTTACATTCTATTGGCTTCCGAGAGACATAGTTCACATGAAATCTGAATGCATGTCCTTTATAATCTAGTCTAAGTGTCAGTTTGAAGACAAGATTCAATGTTAATAACTCAAACCAGGAGGAATTCATCATATTCCAAGTTAGAAAGAAGTGTATCTGAGAAAAATGAATCATATTTTAATCTGAACTCGTGAATAATAATTTTAGTCCAAATGAGATGTTTTGATCTTGAAAAGAAGAGTTTAAGGAAGCAACAATTTGAAAAGAAATGCTAATGAAATGGCAATGTTCTGACATGATAGAATCTGTTAGGTAGCATTTCACTTCTACATTTCTCACCCCAACTTCTTTCCTTTTGATTTAAACATTGGCATACCTAGTATATCTAATGCCCTGAGCAGATTTTTTTTAACATTCTTCATAATTCTATAACAAAACTATGTACAGTAATAATCTTGCAACAGTCACTAATAATCATTATTTAAATCTCTCTTTAATTTAAAATTGAACAATTTAAAAGAGAAAAGAATCCCAACTTTAAAGATATTATTCAAATATTTACTCTGTCATTAAGTATGCAATTCCTCCCCCGCCAAAAAAAAAGACCCTTTCATGTTTAGTCTATTACACTTATAACATTGTAAACATAAGTAAAAGCTCTAACCAGTCACATGGAATGGCAGATAGTTATTCATGCTTCTTCACTTTTACAATCACTGTGTTTTCACCGTTTATTTAAAATCCACTGTTTAAATACAAGACTATGTAATACTATGGAGCATGAAGACAAGATGTGTACCAGAATGAACTTGAGGACTATGAACCATTAAGAACTTAGTCTAGAAACAAACACAATCACTTCTCTGCCCTTTGGCTAAGATCAAGTATAGAAAAGAACACATATAGCTAAGTCCCTGTGTATGTGTATGTGTATGTTGGAGGGTGTAAATATAAAAGAAGGAGAAACTTCAGGAAGATTACAAGAGGCAATTTCCCAATAAACATTATTTGTGTGTTCATATAATGCAAGACATTTATATTTAAAGAGACCACTTGGTTTTCTAGGACTTAAAAAAAATTTTTTTCAGGTCTTTTTCAGATCGACATTAAAAACAAGACATAATATATTTTTATTTTCAACCCTGAAAAAGGGACCTACTGAATTTGCATTAGTTTAGCTGCCAAAATAGATCAGAGGATGCTAATCCATGAGAAACGTGTCTCCTCCTCCCCTTTTTCCCTTCCTTTAAAACCAAGAGATGCATATAATTTAACCATGCTTGCTTTGGGTAACAAACAGCATGGGGTTGAAATGCATTGAGTCTGCTTTCTAAGGAAGTACAATACTTCACATTTTTAATGCATCACTGAACAGAGGTCAAGTAGGGTAGTACCAGCATAATATAGCACATCAAACTACCCGCAGTAAAGTAACTCAATATACCCTGTGTATATTTCTCCCACATTAGCAAGTGGGTCATCAATCTCTTAGCTAACTTAAGCCCAGTTGTAAATTTATGGTATTTTGCTTCCCAACATGTTCCTGCTCAGTTTTCATGATCTTCCCTAATATATGATCACTTAGCAAATACAAAAAGACAAGATATTTATTTTTGATTTCCAGATTAACTAAAAGTTATCATTATTCCCCACCAAGAATTCTGGAAAGCTAAATAAATTCTATGAAAAACAATTAGTGTTTATCTAACAAAAGAATTATTACCATCTAGCTTCCTCCTAACTTTCTTTGTAGCTATTTAAATAAAATTAGCAGCTGACACCATCACCTTGAGGAGAAATGATAATTGTCAGATAATAGGATCTACATAATTCTTAAAATTTACAAAAATTTATAAAATTCTTATAAATTTAAAAACTGCATAAGAACAAATAACAGAGAAATTCTGTGACTGTTAAAGTAGGTGTTTTATTTAATGTGTGTGATGAATAACCTAACTCCCTCAAGTTAATATATTTTTCTCGCTGTTTAGTACTTTTTGTGGAAGTGTTGATGTGTATTTCATTTTAAGTAACATAGAGCAACAGTGACATTACATTTCAATTACAAGTGAGAAAAATGGAAGGACGACTCTGTGGCTTATTTGAACTCTTTCATTATTTACTTATACCACCCTATTTTGATACAACAATGGGAAGTCTTATGTTTAGAAGACTTTTATTCTATCCTCCTTTAAGCATTTCGCACATGCAAATATATGTTTCTCTAAAAACACCCCTAGTAGGCATTTATTTCATAAACATTTGAGCATTACACATATACTGGGAGATAGGAAATTAGTAAGATAAGCTTCCCAGTTTTGAAAAGCTTGTAGTCTACTGGAGAAAATATATATTGTAGGAGAGGGTGTTTTGCTTTTGTTCTTAGATGACACAATTTGGAAACACCTTGAAAATTCATATTCTGAACCAATGAGATGAAGCTCAAATTGTGTTGATATATGTTTATATGTTCTAAGGATTCAGAGAGTAGCCTGACCTGCGACTCTGCAAATAGTGAAAGTGATGCTATCTCCAGGAAAGAGGAGTCCATTTTCAGAGCAGGTGACTCATCTTCCGTGGCTGCTGAGGCTGGGACCTGGGAACCAAAGATGAATGAACAGAGGGCGCAGCACCAGATCCTTAACTAAGATAAAGTTACTAATTCATTCTTCCCAGAGGATAGAACTAGGACACACTGCTTTGTTTAATCGGAATACATACATACATACTTATTCATACTTCTTGAAAACGTAAATTTGTTTTCTCAAAATTAATGTTTTCTCATAATATTTTTAAAGGCAGATTTACTTTGAGTTCATGGGGATTCTTGCTAAGATACTCACTGTCTAGCAACTGCAAAATGATTGGGCTTGTTTTTTAAAATAAATGTTGATAAAGTCTTGAAGAAGAAATAGCCAAAAGTCCCATCCTAGTGATAAAATGAATCTATAAAGCTGAAATGGTTTTTCAGAACTGAAAATTACCTAAATGTTGTATCAGTTAAATAAATTATATAACATCTATATAAAAAAGAGGTCATTTCAGCTGGGCGCAGTGGCTCACGCCTGTAATCCCAGCACTTTGGGAGGCATAGGTGGGCTGATCATGAGGTCAAGACATCGAGACCATCCTGACCAACATGGTGAAACCCTGTCTCTACTAAAAATACAAAAATTAGCTGGGCGTGGCAGTGCACCCCTGTAGTTCCAGCTACTTGGGAGACTGAGGCAGGAGAATCGCTTGAACCCAGGAGGTGGAGGTTGCGGTGAGCCGAGATCGTGTCACAGCACTCCAGCCTGGGTAACAAAGCAAGACTCCATCTCAGAAAACAAACAAACAAACAAACCAAAAAAACCCTCAAAAACAAACAAAACAGCAGGCCATTTCAAAGTATATTTTTGAGACAAACTTATTGACAGTGAGAAAAACTTCATGTTATAGTAAGTGAGAGATGCAGTTTTTAAATTTATTTTTATTTTTTATTTTTATTTTTTTGAGACAGAGTCACACTCTGTCGCCCAGGCTGGAGTGCAGTGGTGTGATCTTGGCTCACTGCAACCTCTGCTTTCCGGGTTCAAGCAATTCTCCTGCCTCAGCCTCCGGAGTAGCTGGGACTACAGGCGCCGCGACCACGCCCGGCTAATTTTTTGTTTTTTTTTGTATTTTTAATAGAGACGGGGTTTCACCGTGTCAGCCAGGATGGTCTCGATCTCCTGACCTCGTGATCCTGCCGCCTCGGCCTCCCAAAGTAATGGGATTACAGGTGAGCCACTGCGCCCAGCCGCTTTTCTCACTCTTAAGAAAAGTCACAAACACATTTCAATTTTGCTGACTTTGGAGATGGGTGGAAATAGTTTTTAGGACTAGGAGAAGATCTGCCAGAGAGAAAAAATTAACATGCTAACAATGGTAAAAAAAAAAAAAAAAAAAAAAAAAAAAAGAAAAAAAAAGAAAAGAAAGTTGGAAGGAAACTATTTTTTTTCGCTTAAGAATGAGGAGAGCCGGCTGGGCGCGGTGACTCACGCCTGTAATCTCAGCGCTTTGGGAGGCCAAGGCGGGCGGACCACGAGGTCAGGAGATCCAGACCATCCTGGCTAACACGGTGAAACCCCGTCTCTACTAAAAATATAAAAAAATTAGCGGGGAATGGCGACGGGCGTCTGTAGTCCCAGCTGCTGGGGAGGCTGAGACAGCAGAATGGCATAAACCCAGGAGGCGGAGGTTGCAGTGAGCTGAGATCCCGCCACTGCACTCCAGCCTGGGTGACAGAGCAAGACTCTGTCTCAAAAAAAAAAAAAAAAAAAAAGAGGAAAGCCTTTCTAGGTGGTCTCCTGCAGATTTCCTTTTACAACTTATTGGCCAGAATTTGGAAAAAAAAAAAAAATCTAACTCTCACTCTTCCTTCATTTGTATTTCTTCATTTGTTTCTAAGCATCTTTAAGGGTTAGTCTGTTGCATTCAGGAGTAAGTCCTCTCAGTCGTCCTAGAGCACGGAAAATAACAGCCTGTGGCCCCAGTCCTGCCTGTCACCTGTCCATGTGCCAATTCCCTATGGATGTTTCTTCACGACATGAGTAGTTGAGTAGTTGCAAAAGAGGTGAGTCATTGCAACAGAAACCATCTGGCTCACAAACCGTAAAATATTTAGTGTCTGGCTTTTTACAGAAAAAGTTTGCTGACTCTATAGAGTGCCTTTGACAAAACTAATTCCATCTTAGAAAAGGAACTCAATTTTATATTTCATAGGACACTTTGCCAACAAGGATAAGATGTTTTGCTTCATAAACAAATAAAAAAATAAAGATTGCATCCAACCAGATAAGGGCACAAACAAGCACACTCTTCCACTATCAGTTCTCACCAGAGGATTCTGTGACTGCAGATGAGCAGGTCTTCGGCAGCTCCAAATGGCCATCTTAACTGACACCGTCTCCCAGTCACTCGCGATAAGAATTCGGATCTGCCCCTGAAAGCTCTGCCACATTAAACACTCTTCCTTGTAAGACCAAGGCCCAGACCAGACTTCCTTGCAAGACCAAGACTGGCTCCAGACCAGAACTTCGTTTGTCTTCTTAGCTCCCCCTTAGACTGGTTAATTAACTCTTTCTCCTATCACTTTTTCCCCTTCATGTTAAATGTTACTTTGTTTCTTGTGGAATGTTTAATCTATAACATTTATATATTAATTAAGTATACTATTATGTATGTTTTGCAATATTGACTGACTTCTAGCATGGCTAGAGCCTGTGTGTCTGTGGCTCTGACTACTGAGTGAATGGGAAGCACTAAGAATTGTCTCCTTGGGACCTCCATGTAGCTCACGACTTTTGTGACTGAAATAGCAACAATAAAAGCCTGACATTGTTGAAATACACAAATATGCACGGACCTGGTTATCTCTTATGTTGCACCGCTCATGACACCGACCCCTGACCTACTGTCCAGTGGCCGTTTCCTTGTGTCTAACCTTACCCTTATTCACTGATGTATTACCTCTATATAGATATCACGCCTGCTGCTGGTACTTAACGTAAGCTTCCTAATTCAGATTCAGAAATTGTTCATAGCTCCTGAGGACGTTAAAATGAGCCTTTTGAGTTCTGTATTTACAACCACTCCTGTCAGATGCCAGGTATCTCTAGTTGTCACAGGAAAAGGTATTTGTGGTCCCCTGAAATCCTTGATGACAGAACTGAGATGTGTTCTCATGTGCTCTAAATGTACATGGTCATGCTAAGTTCTAGGAATAAGCAGAAGGTGTCCAAATCTCCCACATTTGTGTTACATTTTGTTACACAAAGCAATTTTTAAAAATTACTGCTTGTGATGGTTAATATTGTCAACTTGATCGGATTGAAGGATGCAAAATATTTTTCCTGGATGTGTCTGTGAGAGTGTTGCCAAAGGAGATTAACATTTGAGTCAGTGGACTGGGAGAGGCAGACAGACTCACCCTCAATCTGGGTGGGCACCATGTAATCAGCTGCCAGTATGGCTAGAATAAAGCAGGCAGAAGTTGGAAGGCACTTGACTTGCTGAGTCTTCTTGCCTTCATCTTTCTCCCATGCTGGATGTTTCCTGCCCTCTAACATCAGACTCCAAGTTCTTCAGTTTTTGGACTCTTGGACTTAACACCAGTGTTTTTCTAGGGATTCTCAGGCCTTGGGCTACAGACTGAAGGCTGAACTGTCAGCTTCCCTACTTTTGAGGTCTGGGGACTTGGACTGATCCACCACTGGCTTCCTTGCTCCTCAACTTGCAGACGGCCTGTTATGGGACTTTACCTTGTGATCGTATGAGTCAATTCTCCTTAATAAACTCCCTTTCATGTATACTATTAGTTCTGTCCCTCTAGAAAACCCTGACTAATACACTGCTTTTGCAGTTCAGCATCTTCAAAACAATAATGGAACAGTGTGTCTTCTGGTTTGGGTTTTTTTTTTTTTTTTTTTTTTTTTAATTTTTCTGAGACAGAGTTTCACTCTTGTTGCCCAGGCTGGAGTGCAATGGCGTGATCTTGGCTCACCACAAACTCTGCCTCCCGGGTTCAAGTGATTCTGCTGCCTCAGCCTCCTGAGTAGCTGGGATTACAGGCATGTGCCACCGCGCTTGGCTAATTTTGTATTTTTAGTAGAGATGGGGTTTCTCCACATTGGTCAGGCTGGTCTCGAACTCCCAACCTCAGGTGTCCACCCACCTCAGCCTCCCAAAGTACTGGGATTACAGGCGTGAGCCACCATGCCCAACCTAAACTTTTATAACTATCTTGAGAGAAACAACTATTTAAGATAATTATTTTGGCAGTAATTGATTTCTTTGTCAATTCTCTTCCTAGGTCTTGCTCATAAGGTTATCATAGCTTAGGGCAGAAAATTGATTTGAGTGACCATTTCTATATTGGACTCAAAATTACCTTTTATTCTAAATAAACGAAGACTTTTTTGTTTGTTTGCATCTTTCGTGTCTCTTTCTCCACCTTTAGAATGATTTTATTTTCAGAAAGCCAGTTGCCCTTTTAGGTAAATAAACTGCTGATAGATCCTCTTCACCAATCTTCTAAAGACGTTTCTGCACGTGTCTGTATTTAGGCATCATCTAAGCTCAAATTGTGAATCCTTTTACCATCAATCCATTACTACATTTAATCCTTAAAACAGCTCTGGAGGAAGGTATTATTCTCCCTGTCATATAGATAGGGAAATCCATATTGGAGAGGTTACGTAAATTGATCGATTTTAAACAGTATAAGTCACATAAAAACCAGACTCTCAATCTGTGTTCTTGCCACCAGATCATGGCACCAACATCTAGGATAAATAATAATATATTTCTTTAAATATTTAATCATTTGTTTCTACATTTAAAAATTAAAACCAGTGGAGAAAAACAACAGTAGCTTCAAAAGAAAAGAAACATCAGAAAATGATTGCTTTGGAACTGGGAAAAAGCAGTTTCATAATTTACCTTTTGTGACTTAGCATATTAATTGGCTGATTTATGTGAAGGAGCTTAAGATTTCGTTTTTTTCTTAAGCACCATCTGGATGGAGTTGTTTCCTTCTCCCTGAAGGCTCATTGAATCAATGTTCAAGTCTCAAGAGCTTGGACTCACAAGAACATAGCTTTACCTAAGCAAGCGCCTTGGTCTATTACACTAGCCACTGGATTGCAGACATTTAAAGTACCATTTAAAGTAATGGGCAGAAGAAAGAACAGAACACAGGTACTACAGGATCTGGACTCCAAATATCGTCTCTCCCAGAGGCAATTAAACCTGGGGGGGCAAAATTTTATTTCATGGTAAGGATCACTGGTCTTTGGATTGAAGATTTTAATACAAGCTATGAGTAAATAGAAAAATAGCCTGCCAACTTAGTAATATCTTGAAGTGGTATTAAAAGAGTATCATTTATAATAGCTATAATATTCATACAAAATAACAAAGTCTAGAATTATTTAGAATTTTATTCTAAATACCTTTCTAGATTCACAAATTAATAAAGTTTGCTTCTCTCCTATTAGTACCGTGTTAAATTAAATAAAAAGCTAACTACCATCTGATAATTTTTATTTTATTTTGGATAGACTGAATGCAGCTTTTTAGGTATTTTACATATTTTCATTGACTACATGAATGTCGCTAGTGCTTTTTCAAAATCCGTGATTCTGTCCATGAGCAATGAGCTTGATTTATAGCTTTTCTGTGTTTCTTAATCTGAGCTGGATGATTTACAGAGTCAAGAGTCTTTTGTTCTTGATTACAGTGTTCGACATGCAAATTACACTCACTTCTTGGTATAGAAATGGCACCCTGCCTCTTCCCTGGGACATTTAATCTGCATAGAATTCTAGGCAAACCTTATCCAAGCAAATGCCAGCAAATAGCGTTTCCCCCTCTCACAATAACCTGTAAATTCTGTCTTATCAAGAATAACAGGGAAATGAGGTCTTTAGTTCAGTTGAGTAGCCATTGACAATGCAAAATCATCAATTTTTCAATGAACTGACATATTCGCAACTTCGGCTTAAGATTTCATATGGTTTAACCTGTCTTTTTATGACCTCTAAGGCACTTGAGAATCCAGCAGTGGTTTAGGGTCATTGGCTCACACTGAACAGTATTCAGTGACATAGAAGTTTTGCTAAATCTCTTCTGGTCCTGGATATTCCCTCTGAAAAGGGGTTATTTGAATATAGTTTTGATATACTTGCTTTCTATGTCATTCTGTAGGGTCAGAATGAATAATACCAGAAGATTTGGTTTTACTCATTCATAGTTAATTTTACTCTTATAAAGAAAAGTTATACAAATATGAACAAAAAATTAAGGTAAAAATTCAGGATGTCTGAATCCCAAGAAAACAGAAGTTGGTTACCATGGTTAGAAGTCAGGCTGACTGTACATAATTCTAACTAACAATTATTAGTCATAATTGACAATATTTATTTCAAAGATTGAATTTTTATTAAACTTGATATATTATCACTAGCTTGAGTCCTCCCCAACTTTGTTACTTTTATTACTGAAGTTACCAAAAGAAGCATTTAAAATATATTTTAGTACACAGTATCACTAATCATCAGAGAAATGCAAATCCAAACCACAGTGAGATATAATCTCACCCCAGTTAGAATGGCTATTAATAAAGAGACAAAGAATAACAGATGTTGGTGAGGATGTGGAGAAAGTAGATACGCTTTTGGTGGAAATGTAAATCATTACAGCCTGTATGGAAAACAGTATAGAGATTTCTCAAAGAACTGAAAATAGAACTACCACTCGATGCAGCAATCCCATTACTAGGTATCTACCCAAAAGAAAAGACATCAATATATCAAAAAGGTACCTGTGCATGTATGTTCATCATAGCACTATTCACAAAAGCAACTGTACAGCATCAACCTTAATGTCAATCAACGCATGAATGGGTAAAGAAAATGTGGTGTATATACACAATAGAATAGTGTTCAGCCATAAAAAAGAATGAAAACATGCATTTTGTAGCAAAAGGGATGGAACTGAAGGTCATTATCTTGAGTGAAACAAGTCAGGCACAGAAAGACAAATATTGCATGGTCTCACTCATAAGTGGTGCTAAGAAATGTGTTCACATGGATGAGGAGACTGGAATCTCGTCTCTTGCTTTCACTTGCTCACTGGTCAATAGTAGTGTGTTGACTTGTTACCAGGCTTGAGGTAGCTCCCCTGTAATGCCTGCTTTGTGTCTAATTTCCTTTCTTAATTGAGTGTATGATATTTGATGAAAACATTAGACTGAAGTAAGTCCACTAGCCTTTGAACTCATCCATAGATCCCGACACATGGTTGGAAATCAACACATATTTTTTAATGAATATACTAATAAATAACAAAGTTTTGGGGAGTTACTTTAGAAGTTCACTTATCTTTTATTATCTGATCATCATTTGTTAGATAATTCTCAAATTTGAATTTTCTGAAGATAATAAATTGTATAAAATGAGCTGACTTTAGAAAGCATACTTATTAGGTATCAGGCATTTTGTATAGAGGCATTAAATGAATTACAAAAGAGACATGTTTTCATACTATCCTGAAGTTTTCATTCTAGTGAAAGAGAAGAGAGTAAAACAAAAATATGCAGAAGAGAGTAAAGCAAAATATGCAGATAAAGAAATTAAAAATTATTAAGGTCAATAAAAACAACAAACTAGAGACTAGAATAGACAATAATAGGATATAATTTCTAGCAGAGAGTGATCGTGTAAAGCATCACTGCTGAGATAACATTCAAGCTGATAACCTGAGATGAAAGGATGTTCCTGTGAGAAGAGCTAGAGAAGAATATTATGAATGCCCTGAGAAGGGAAAATCTTGGTGTGTCCAAAACCCGCAAAAAGACCAATAAGGATAGAGTGTATGCAATAAATTAAGAGAGAAGGATATGCAGTAAAGCTAAAGAGATGAGCAATTCACATGGTGAAGAATCTATAGCTATGGGGAAGCTCTTCAATGTTGTTTGAAACAGAAGAGGAAGTAAGTGAAAATACTTTGTCAGAAAATTGACATGGCAGTGACTTAAAAGGGGTAAGATTAGAAGTGAAAAGCCCCATCAGAGGCTTTTGCTCTCATTCTGGTGAGAGAGGATGTTGGCCTGTGTTTGGGAGCTGATAATAAAGAAGAATTAATTAGACATATTTGAAATATATTTTATAAGTAGCATAAGCAAGATTCTAGACTAAATGGGACGTGGAGGGTGAGGGCAAGTACGGAATTTAGGATGATTTTTAAGTGTATAGTTGTTTTTAAAATTGACAAGTAAAAAATTATATATATTTGTGGTGTCAAACATGGTGTTTACACACCCACACATATATAATGGGATGGCTAAATCAAGCTATTTAACATATACATTACCTGACATACTTATAATTTTTTGTGGTAAGGTGTTTAGTTTTAATAGGTCTTCATTTTGAACAGTGATGCCATTTATTGAGGTGTGAAAAATGTTTAAGTGGATGGAAACTTGGGAGATTGGGGCTGTAAGACCTGCAAGTGAAGTTGTCCAGCAGGCAGGTAAATAGATAGAATACAATTCAGCCAATAGATTTAAATTGGAGATAACAATCTGTGAGCTAGACACTAAATCATGGCAAGACATGAGTATGAGTGACATCACTTAAAGAGTACATTTTGTATTATTTGTTTTTGTGTGAAAAGTTGACCCTGGACTGAATCATGAAGAACACCAAATTAGGAGTATGAGTAGAAGACGAGGAACCACAAAGCTATAGGGAAGACTGACAGGGCATGGTGTCAAGGAAATTAAGAGAAAACTTAATTTCAAGAAAGAAGGCAGAAAAACCATCTCAGTGATTACTGAGAACACTAATTATAAGAAGAGCAAACTATCCATTGGATTCGGTAAAACAGAGGTTATTATGACCTTGACATGTGCTTTTGAAGGATTGGTAGATGTAAAAACCAGATTAAAAGTCATTAAAGGTGATTGGGAAGTAAACAGTGTAAACGTCTTTTACAGACAACTTTTTGAAGAGTTTTTCTATGAAAACTATCAGAGAATTGAAGCTGAAGGCAGATGTAAGATCAGTAGAAGACTTTTATAAAATAGTCTATATTAGAGCATTTCTTTGTGCTCATTGGAATGATTCAGAAGAGAAGGTAAGTCTGATAATACTGGAAAGAAGAAATACATTAAGCTACAGTCAACAGGAAGACAAGAATAAAGAGGTTTTAAGAACATGTGGCTTGATGGTTCTTTGATAGGAGGTGATAGTTATGTGGCATTTTATCAGTTGTTGCAATTGAGAAAAATATTGTATGTCATTGATGCAGATGGATCTACAGGTTTACCACTGGTAAAATGAAAGAGTTTAATTTAATGTCTTCTATTTTTCAATAAAGACTAAATATAGGTCATCAGATAAAATGAAGCTAGAAGAAGGAATGAGGGGATTTGATAATTGAAGAAGCCTTCTTGGGGTGCATAAAAGTGAGACTATCAGAGAAACAATTGTTTTTCTGCCTAGAATTCAGTATGTATTTAAACTTTGTGACTTAATATCTATTTATTTACATTAGAAAAAGTTAGCTCTATTGTATAATTTTTTTCAAAAATATTCATCTAGCTGCTCAGACAGACACTTGGAGAAGATAAATAATGTGTATTTAAACAATGAAGGCTGCCATAACAAATCACCAAAACCTTGGAGGTTTTAAATAATACAGATTTATTATTTCACAGATGTAGTAACCAGAAGTTCAAAATCAAGATGGCAGCAGGGCTACAATCCTTTTGAAGTCTCTAGCATAGAATTCTTCCTTGTGAAGAGCCCAGTTTCCTGTAGGTCCAGGTGTTCTTTGTCTTGTGGATACTTAACTTTAATCTCTGCCTCCATTTTCACTTGGCCTTCTCCTCTGTCTTCATAAGGCTTTTTCTGCGTATCTGATGTGGACCTCTCTTCTGTATCTGTATCTTTTTCTCCTCCGTATCTTATAAGGACAATTGCCATCGGATTTAGGGCCCTCCTGAATAATTCCAGATGATCTCATCTCAAGATTCTTAACCTAATTGAGTCCGCCAAGAACCTTTTTGCCAAATAAGTTCACATTCACAAGTTGTGGATGGACATATCCTTTGGAAGGCCATCACTCAATAGGGTTCTATTGGAGCTAATATTTTATTTACCAAACCATTAGATTAAAAGTGAGTATTTCAGACTGAAGGCAGGTATATCAAGATACCACAAGATAATGGAGTAACAGAATAAGTTGCTTTATTTTTTAATATTGCTCAGAAGTCAATAGACTAAACTTTGCTTTTCAAGCATCTCATTTTTAATATGGAGATAATAAGGTTTACCTACTTGAAGGGTAGGCTCTAGCACAGATGATTCTCTGCAGTCCCCTTTGCTTGGAAGACCTCTGGTTCTTTATTTTAGCTAGAATATTTTGCTTTGAAAATGACCTTGAAACATGAAGGTGTGGTAGAAAATGATAAAATAGTACAAATTTTTTCATTCTGAATCACATTGTGAAAATATGGAAAGCCTTGTACTTAAAATAAATACACATTTTCACAGAAAAATAAAGACAAAGAAATACTCATCATCATCAATGGGAATTTATTTTAAACCTTATGTTCTAGATTTGGGGAATGTTTTTCTCTCAAAGCTCTGACCCGAAAGGAAGGAAGGAAAAGACTACTCTCACATAAGTCACCTAAAATGTATTAAACTCAACTAATTGTTAGAATTTAAAAAAAAGGTCAAAAAACTGTTTGATAAATAGTTTTAAAATCTATTGCAATTCCATATTGTGGATATTTAATAGAGGTCAAGAGGCAGGGAATGTAATGAAATGGATGGAGACAAATTATAGAGAAAGAAATGTAAATAAACAGATGGAAAGAGAAGCAAATTCTTCAGAAGTGACTCTTAGTGAGCTACAGATTCACACAGCTTGTTGATACGCTTATGAGCATCATCAGATCACTATAATCTGTTGTGTTCCTTCAGGGATAAAAAGACATTGCTCATTCATAGAAAAGGAGGAACTGTCAATAAAGAACTCCAATTCTCAGCTATTTAAGTCTCCAAGCCTAACTTACGTCTTTGCCGCTACAAAGGTTGAGTGGTGACAGAGGAACTATTTCTGTACTGTTGAGGCAGTAGTAATGAGAAATCAGGCCTAAGGCTGTACTGGACTCCAAAGCTGAAGGCTGTCTCTCAGCTCTTACTTCTCATGTTTAAAGGCCAAATCCAGAGAATATTTTTAATTAACCAAAGGAATGAATTCAGAAATCACTACTACATGTTACAAAAAAGCAAATATAAAGGGCATAAGCAAATTAGCAGTTTTCATAGGTTAACAATAGCAATGACAAACAGACATTGAATATATACTATGTACCAAATCCCTTTTTAAATGCTTATATAAAAAATCACCCCATTCAACCTTCACAAAACTCAATGAGTTAATATTAGGATCCCTTTTCCCAGAGGAGAAAACGGAGTTTAAGCCACTTTTCCAAGGTAACAGAGAATAAAGGGTAGAAATAAGATTCAAATTCAAATCTATTTAACACATTATGTTTTACACCAGAGTATTTTTAATATACTTATCCAGCAACCAAAACAGCTTGTAGTTTAAGATGTTTTGCTACTACAAATAGATGAACTTCAGGGGTTTCCTAAAGTACCATAAAATGCATCATTTTTATAAGTCACAAGTTATCAGATAGTTGTGGCTACAGAAGGCTGGGCAGTAGTACTGCCTGCCCTATTTGCACCTTGCTCCAATTACCAGTTTTCTCTACATCAGAGTTTCCTTGGTCCTTATGCACCTGCCCTATTATACTTAAGCTTAGTCTGTAGGGCAGGACACTGTTAGTGAGGTCTGGGTCACCCACAACAGAGATAATCCCTATATCTTAAACAGAGATAATTCCCAGTGCCATAGGCAGAAATTTACAAATTAGAGAACCTAGGTTTGATTTACTATTTTTTCCTTCAGTTAGGTTGTTTATTCAAAACTTGAAAACATATACAATTTCAGGGTCTTCTACAGTATATTTACACCTGTCGTAAAGTTGTTCATCAGAACAACTTTTTTTTATTATACTTTAAGTTTTAGGGTACATGTGCACAATGTGCAGGTTAGTTACATATGTATACATGTGCCATGTTGTATATTCTCAACGATGTCAGCTTTAATATTATAATTAATGTGCACAGATCTGAACACTTTTCTTGCTCAAACTGTAATACATTAAATAGACCAGAGCAAACAACTTCTTACTTAAATGCTTGTCTGTGCCTGTCACTCTTCTCATACTTTAGCCTCATAACATTGGTTATAATTATATAAATGGTTAGTATTCATATTCTCATTGCAAAATGAAAAGTGAGGAAGAGAAATTAAGCCATTTGCTTAAGGTCACAAGTCTGGTAAAATCAACAGAGGCACTCAGAATGTCTCCAAAATCATTTCCATGATGCCAGAAACTTTAAATGCTACAGAAACAAGCTACAGTGATACATTTAAATGTTCTTCTTTGTAGAGCTTGAGCTGTATCTAAACTTAAATTAGAGCTCAACCAACATAGAATCTAGTTCAGTAATGTTCTACAACGTGAGATAACCATATTGATATTTGATCTAAAATGAGATTGCAGAGGAAACACATTTTAATACCTGAGGTGTGTGCTTAATCTTCCTGATGTACATTAAAAGCTCAGTATGTGAGAGTAATATGAGGTGATGGGGGTTACTCTTAAAGAGATTACTAATAATGTTTATTTGGAAAAAGATGAAGATTTTAGAGGCTATTTAAGAAACTGGTTCTGGGAAAACCAGCCATAACTTATGGGTTCTTCTTTCACCCAATCCCATTGGAATTCTGCTTTGCTATAGAACCATGCTCAAACCAAGGCAAGCAGCACACATTACATGAACAAACCACACAACAATGAAAAGCAGATCCTTGAGACCCTCCCGAGAAGACCAAGGGCTCTCTCTTTAAAACTTTGTAAAATACCTAGGTTCTCTAGTCTTCTTGTGTCTTAATTCCTAACCAATTGCACTATCAATTCAAAAATGGAACAAAGGATATTCTATGTATCAGAACCTTTTTTCCTATACATTAAGAAGAATTTTCCCAAGTGAATAGGTAATCACAATCTTAAGCTAGAGGATGAAACCTATGAATTCTTTGTATCATATATATTTTAACAAGAAACATAAATATCTGTGACCTACTTATAGCCAATTTATATCTTGCCCAGGTTGTTTTGTTTTCTAAACTTATCCCTCATATGGCTTAATAATGAAGGCCATAAATGTGCCTCCTTCCTATCTCACCCCTATGGCTTGACATGTATTATAAAATGAACTTCCTATATAAAATAATATTTACTGAATGAAAGGAAAGTATTACATACAACTTTTATTATTATATTATTAAGCTTATTTTTTGCACATCATGGCTAGGTCATCTTAAAATAGTTTGGCTCTGTCTCTTTTCCCATTTTCATACCTATGTGTAATCACACATGAAATCCCATATGTGGATTCGTGGTATTCCAAATGTTCCCTTCTTTTTATTTCCAATTTATCATTCACTTAAAATATTTTCATTGTTTCACTGCCACGTTGGAGCTTTTGTCTCCATATGAAGATATGTTTTGTGAATCTGGAAATATACATTTTTAAAACCAGAGAAACCCTGGAGCTTCGTTTACTTTCACATGTCTCCTATTTTCATTGTTAGTCTACATACCATTATTTGTGTTCAAGATTAGTTCTAGTGGTTGCTAATTTTACTTTTAATACTTGAAGCAATGTAAAGTGATTTACAGGGAAGGCATACACTGAGGGAAAGTCGGTTAAGCAGTTCCGGGTAGGCTTAGCTTCCCTAGCTTCCTTTCATATTTACTAATACCCGTATCTTATCAAACATGCTCCTGAGTAAATGGCTGGACTGAGGTTTTACTAAGTTTCTGGGCAAGAATCCATGTCAAATGAAGTGCTGCATTCCTTTGTGATGGATTTCTGCGTGCACCGCTAGTGAAATCCTGAAAAGGCCAGT
The DNA here is from genome assembly GCF_029281585.2 of Gorilla gorilla gorilla. Taxonomy (NCBI): domain Eukaryota; kingdom Metazoa; phylum Chordata; class Mammalia; order Primates; family Hominidae; genus Gorilla; species Gorilla gorilla. The sequence goes on along the minus strand of NC_073230.2, from coordinate 107,592,472 downwards.
TGAACGGATGGACCACATTCTTTATGTTCAAGGTAAAGGCTGCCTGGGTTCATCACACACGGTGGAACTCTTGATTTGGTTTGAACTTGCTTTTGAGCCAAATGCTAGTCCCACACACATACAAGAAAGACAAACACTACCAAGGGATTTATTTTCCACAAGAAGCTGTGCATTACCAGCCAAAGAAAACAAACACCAAGAAAAAGAAGGCTCTCCTGATGCAATTAGAATTTACTCAACATTCTGTTTCTCCCTCTCTTAGAGAACAATGAAAAACAGTTCGGTGGTTAAAGTTCAGTCTATGACTAAAAGGATTTTCTGTGGAATTTCTTGACTTCTCTTTCAGCACACTTTAGAACAATAAGGTAAAACTCCTTATTTGCCTGAAATGAAAAGAGTTCCTGCATGAGGTCAATAATCCTTCTGTTATTCGTTTTCTTTACATCCTTCCCAAGAGCCTAAGAGTAAAAAAAATCTACACTGTCTTTGGTACTGAATTTTTAAAAAAACATTAATTTGAAATAGCCCCAAATCTTTTGTAATATCTGTCATAATTTGTTATTCATTTATTTGTTAGTGTATTTAATTATAGTACTATTTATTAGAAAGGCAAATTTAGTCTGAAATAAAATTCATTACTATTTTACACTAAATTAGAATTGGAGTTGTTTGGTTGTCCTGGGTATAGACTTCAGGATGTCTTAGGTTATGCAGTATACAACTCCAGTGCAATTTCTGTAGATGATAATGTGAATAGTTTTCTCTGAAATTATGTAACTACCATAGCACTGCAGAAAGTAAATAACATAGCAGAAATGTCACTTTCATTACACCAAAAAGTGAAAAAAAGAAAGTTTAGATTCGATATAGATGTATCATGGTATCACTTCCCTCCCCTCAGAATAAAAGGCTTATTTCATTCATTTCAATGTGTTATTTTCAATTTAGAACTCTACTGAACTAAAGACAATTTGAGTCTCTAATCAATTTTTGTAAGATAATATATAAATTTCTTTTATAAACCCACTAATGCAAAGAACAAAATGTGCTATTTTGGATGATGGTTGTTCTTATAAAATATTTTGTTGCATTACAGACAAGTTATTTAGAAACATGTGGATTAAATTTTTTCTTCAAATACACAAGAGTTTAAAAAATAGAAATGTAAATACTTGCTAAAATGCTTGACAAATTTTTTGAAAAGTTATCTGGCTTAAAATATGGCTGGGTTTGCCCATCCCTTTAGGAGACCAGCTGTTGATGTATCATTAAAGGCCAAAAAAAAAAAAAAAAAAAAAGTCAATTCAGCTGTGTCTGTAACCAGGCGTGTCATACGTAGACACTTATACCGTGGGAGGTCACTTTATGTGGGTTTGCATTGACAAAAAAAGAAAGGTGTTCAAACTCCAGTAGCAAAGATATAAACTTGAATCAGTAGGAGAGATATCTACAGAACACAGCACATTCTTTTCAAAGCATACATTTTTGGAATGGCAACAATGAAGAATTTCGTCTCCATGGAGAACCCATTTATACGCCTTGTGGGGCTGGCAAATGTTCCAAATCTGCCACTATGAAATAATTGGCAGCAAGGATGGGAAAAAGAAAAACCTCATTTCAATGGTAAATTTAAATGTCAGGAGTCCACAGACTGCTTCCTCCTTAAGGGAAATGTAAACAGTGGGAAATCTTCTGTTGAATAGGAATTTTCAATGACTGGGATCAAAAGCAAGCCTCACAATGTTGTCCAACAGGCAGAACTGGCTGAGGGAATAGATACATCACGGGTGGTTGCTTAGGTGTTGAGTCTTCAGAGTTACTGCCTGACTGCTGATCAGTCAACCATCATTTGTTGTGTCCTAAATGCTGCTTCTGAAAAGTTCACAGCTTAAGCTCTTACAAGATGATCTTTTAAAAATTTCCAGCGAATGACTTACCAGGAAATAAAACACACGACCTCAGATGAGTGGGCGTTCTCCATAGCAAACCCTGCCCACTTAACAGTTTTGCCAAGATATGGTCCAGATACAGGTGGGTAGACAGAGCTACTGATATGCCCTTTACTGTCAGAGCAAGTGGAAAATCCACAGTTGTCAATGTGGTCTCAGAAAAATCTCAGAAGTGAAAGCAGATTTAAGTGCTGAAGTGTGAAATGTTAAGGGTCATTAGAACAAAATGTAACAGCAACATGATGCCTTCTATTTGGAGGTTTATGGTTCTCAAAGAACTTTCAAATTCCTTAACAGTTTTGATCCTTACAGTAGCTCTAGATTCCTGACTGAATTGAACAGCAACAATAACAGTATCAGTACAAGGTGTTTATGTGATTTGCTATGATGTTGGCTCACTGACTCTGCCTCTACTTAAATTGTACTAGTCATTCCTCATCCCTAAGGTTTATTTGTTTTCTTACAGAAAAGATTATGGTATCAATTTTAGCTAAATAATAATTAGTTTGAGAGATTAGTTTGTTTCAAACTTCAAAGGAAGATTAAAGTTTCTCTTCCTTGTATATGCCATACATTCTTTATCCTTAGAAAAATCACTATTTTTACACAGCTCTCCAGCCATATTCTGCTTGATGTCTGATTGGTGAATAGATCACATGGTCATTACTAGCTGCAGGAGAATTTGATAAACAAGCATTAAACTGGGTTAAGAATATTGCATTCAGTCAACCCATAGTGTTTGTCACAAACCAGTTTCTCAATCTCACAGCAGGAATGTAATTATGTTCCCATCTAGACTAGTGATGACCAACAAGAGGTTTTCAAGGCCACCTAACTTCGTGATATGGCTGAAAATTTAACTTCTAAAGCTGTTCTTTGATCAGTCAAATTAGAGAGATTAGGAAAATCAAAAAAAAAAGGAACCTCAATGGCAATCACATATTTTTTTAATTATTTTTAATTTTTTTTATTATACTTTGCAAAACGTGCAGGTTTGATACATACGTATACATGTGCCATGTTGGTTTGCTGCACCCATCAACTCATCATTTACATTAGGTATTTCTCCTAATGCTATCCCTCACCCAGTCCCTCACCCCCCAACAGGCCGTGGTGTGTGATGTTCACCACCCTGTGTCCAAGTGATCTCATTGTTCAGTTCCCACCTATGAGTGAGAACATGTGGTATTTGGTTTTCTGTCCTTGTGATAGTTTGCTGAGAATGATGGTTTCCAGCTTCATCCATGTCCCCGCAAAGGACATGAACTCATGCTTTTTTATGGCTGCATAGTATTCCATGGTGTATATGTGCCACATTTTCTTAATCCAGTCTATCATTGATGGACATTTGGGTTGGTTCCAAGTCTTTGCTGTTGTGAATAGTGCCACAGTAAACATACGTGTGCATGTGTCTTTGTAGTAGCATGATTTATAATCCTTTAGGTATATACCCAGTAATGGGATGACTGGATCAAATGGTAATTCTAGTTCTAGATCCTTGAGGAATCGCCACACTGTCTTCCACAATGGTTGACCCAATTTACACTCCCACCGACAGTGTAAAAGTGTTCCTATTTCTCCACATCCTCTCCAGCATCTGTTGTTTCCTGACTTTTTAATGATCGCCATTCTAACTGGGGTGAGATGATATCTTACTTATTGTGGTTTTGATTTGCATTTCTCTGATGACCAGTGATGATGAGCACTTTTTCATGTGTCTGTTGGCTGCATAGATGTCTTCTTTTGAGAAGTGTCTGTTAATATCCTTTGGCACTTTTTGATGGGGTTGTTTGTTTTTTTTCTTGTAAATCTGTTTGTGTTGTTTGTAGACTCTGGATATTAGACTTTTGTCTGATGGGTAGACTGCAAAAATTTTCTCCCATTCTGTAGGTTGCCTGATCACTCTGATGGTAGTTTATTTTGCCGTGCAGAAGCTCTTTAGTTTAATTAAATCCCATTTGTCTATTTTGGCTTTTGTTGACATTGCTTTTGGTGTTTTAGTCAGGAAGTCCTTGCCCATCACTATGTGCTGAATGGTATTGCCTAGGTTTTCTTCTAGGGTTTTTATGGTTTTAGGTCTAACATTTAAGTCTTCGATTATCTTGAAATAATTTTTGTATAATGTGTAAGGAAGGGATCCAGTTTCAGCTTTCTACATATGGTTAGCCAGTTTTCCCAGCACCATTTATTAAATAGGGAATCCTTTCCCCAGTTCTTGTTTTTGTCAGGTTTGTCAAAGATCAGATGGTTGTAGATGTGTGGCGTTATTTCTGAGGCCTCTGTTCTGTTCCATTGGTCTATATCTCTGTTTTGGTATCACCACCATGCTGTTTTGGTTACTGTAGCCTTGTAGTATAGTTTGAAGTCAGGTAGCGTGATGCCTCCAGCTTTGTTCTTTTGGCTTAGGATTGTCTTGGCAATGCGGGCTCTTTTTTGGTTCCATATGAACTTTAAAGTAATTTTTTTTTCCAATTCTGTGAAGAACGTCATTGTTAGCTTGATGGGGATGGCATTGAATCTATAAATTACCGTGGGCAGTATGGCCATTTTCATGATATTGATTCTTCCTACCCATGAGCATGGAATATTCTTCCATTTGTTTATGTCCTCTTTTATTTCGTTGAGTAGTGGTTTGTAGTTCTCCTTGAAGAGATCCTCCACATCCCCTGTAAGTTGGATTCCTAGGTATTTTATTCTCTTTGAAGCAGTTGTGAATGGGAGTTCACTCATGATTTTGCTCTATTTTTGTCTGTTATTGGTGTATGGGAATGCTTGTGATTTTTGCATACTGATTTTGTATCCTGAGACTTTGCTGAAGTTGTTTATCAGCTTAAGGAGGTTTTGGGCTGAGATGATGGGGTTTTCTAAATACACAATCATGTCATCTGTGAACAGAGACAATTTGACCTCCTCTTTTCCTAACTGAATACCCTTTATTTCTTTCTCCTGCCTGATTGCCCTGGCCAGAACTTCCAACACTATGTTGAATAGGAGTGGTGAGAGAGGGCATCCTTGTCTTTTGCTTGTTTTCAAAGGGAATGCTTTCAGTTTTTGCCTATTCAGTATGACATTGGCTGTGGGTTTGTCATAAATAGCTCTTATTATTTTGAGATACATCCCATCAATACCTAGTTTATTGAGCATTTTTAGCATGAAGGGCTGTTGAATTATATCGGAGGCCTTTTCTGCATCTATTGAGATAATCATGTGGTTTTTGTCATTGGTCCTGTTTATGTGTTGGATTACGTTTATCAGTTGTGTATGTTGAACCAGCCTTGCATCCCAGGGTTGAAGCTGACTTGATCATAGTGGATAAGCTTTTTGATGTGCTGCTGGATTCGGTTTGCCAGTATTTTATTGAGGATTTTCACGTCGATATTCATCAGGGATATTGGTCTAAAAGGCAATCACTTAGTTTTTACTATTTCCATGAAGAATGTCATTGGCATTTTGATAGAGACTGTAAAAATGTCCATAGCACCCAAAACATCTACAGAGTCATAGTCTTTAATAAATCCACATACTTCCAGCTCAATAAGAACAGATGAAGGGGCAGAGAATGAGGACTGATAAAGGAAATCACTTCATGGGAAGGACAGAACCTAATTTTCCCTGGAACTGGGGCAGTGGCTTATAGAAGAATGAGGCTTCTAAGTTCCAGGAATAGCTGAAATAGGGCCACGTTGATGATTTTTCTGATTTCCCATTTTGAACTCCTGGAATTCCCTGAGAAACTCAAAGAATCCTCTACTTAGGAGCCTTAGGATATGAAGGTATAGACAGCTTGGGTAAAATAGATAGGTCACATAGTTTGGATATTTGTCCCTGCCCAAATCTCATGTTGAATTGTAATTCCTAATGCTGGAGATGAGGCCTGGTAGTGAGTTGTTTTGTTCATGGGGACGCCTCATGGGTTGGTGCTGTCTTTGCAATAGTGAGTGAGTTTTCTTGAGATCTATTCATTTAAAAGTGTGTGGTATGTCTCCTCTGACTCTCTCTTTCTCCTGCTCCTGCCATGTGAGATGGTCTGCTAGCCCTACACCTTCCGCTATGATTGGAAGCTTCCTGATTCCTCCCCAAAGGCACATGCCAGCACCATGCTTCCAGTAGAGCCTGCAGAATTATGAGCCAATTAAACCTCCTTTCTTATAAATTATCCAATCTCAGGTATTTCTTTATGGCAATGCAAGAACACACTGATACAGAAAATTGGTACCAAGAGAAGGGCATTGCTATAAAATACCTGATGATGTGGAAGCAGCTTTGGAACTAGGTAACAGGCAGAATTTTGAAGAGTTTGAAGAACTCAGAAGACAGGAAGATGAGGAAAAGTCTGGAACTTCTTAGAGTCTGTTTAGATGGTTGGGACCAAAATACTGATAGTGATATGGACAATGAAGTCCAGGCTGACAAAGTCTCAGATGGAAATGTAGAACTTATTGGGAACTGGAGCAAAGGTCATGCATGTTATATCTTAGCTAAGAACTTGGTTGCATTGTGCCCCTGCCCTAGGGATATGTGGAAGTTTGAACTTCAGAGTGATGATTAAGTGTATCTGAAGAAGAAAGTTTTAAGCAGTAAAGCATTCAAGAGTTGGTCTGGCAGCTTCCAAACACCTATACTCAGATGTGGGAGCAAAGACATTACTTAATGTTGGAACTTCTATTTAAAATGGAAGCAAAGCATAAAAGTTTGAAAAAATGGCAGCCAAGCATGTAGTAAAGGAAGAAAAAGCTTTTTCAGTAGAGGAATTCAAGCAGGCTGTGGAGCAACCACTTGCTAGAGATATTTGCATAACTGAAAGCAAGCCAAGTGCTAATATCCAAGACAATGGGAGAAGGGCCCCAAAGGCATTTCAGAGACCTTTATGGCAGCTACTCCCATCACAGGCCCTGAGGTCTAAGAGGACTGAATGATTTTGTGGACCAGGCCCAAGGCCCTGATGCCCTGCACACACTTGGGATACTGCTTCCCACATCCCGGGCACTCCAGCTCCAGTCAGGTCTAAAAAGGGGCTCAGGTACAGTTTGAACTACCACTTTAGAGAATGCAAGCTGTAAACCTTGGCTTCTACCTTATGTCAATCCTGTAGGTGCACAGAATGCAAGAGTGAAGAATAGTTGACAGTTGCCACCTAAATTTCACAGGACATATGAGAAAGCCTGGGTGCCCAGGCAGAAGCCTTTTGCAGGGGCAGAGCCCTCTCAGAGAACTTCTACTAGGGCACTGCCAAGGGGAAATGTGGGTTTGGAGCCTCCCACACAGAGTCAGTTCCCAATGGGGCACTGCCTAGTGGAACTGAGAGAAGGGGACCATTGTCCTCTTTCTGTGGCCAGAATGGTAGATCCACTGTCAGCTTGAACTCTGTGCCTGGAAAAGCCACAGGAATTCAATTCCAACCCATGAGAGCAGTACTGGGGGGTGAACCCTGCAAAGCCACAGGGATGGAGTTGCTCAGGGCCTTGGGATGCCACTCCTTGCAGCCGTGTGCCATGGATGTGGGACATAGAGTCAAAGGAGATTATTTTGGAGCTTTAAGATTTAATGACTGCCCTACTGGGTTTTAAACTTGCATGGGTCCTGTAGCCCCTTTCTTTTGGTAGATATTTTTTGGGATGGCAATGTTGACCATTTGCCTATGCCTCCATTGTATCTTGGAAGTAAATAACTTGTTTTTGATTTCATGGGCTGATAGGTGGAAGGGACTTGCCTTGTCTCAGATGAGGCTTTGGACTTTGGAATTTTTTGTTAATGTTGGAATGAGTTAAGACTTTGAGTGACTGTTGGAAAGGCATGATTGTATTTTACAATGTGAGAAGAACATGAGATTTGGGAGAGGCCAGTGTGGAATGATATAGTTTGGATATTTGTCCCTGCCCAAATCTCATGCTGAATTGTAATCCCCAAGGCTGGAGATGAGGCCTGGAGATGAGGCCAATTAAATTACCTAGTCTCAGGTATTTCTTTATAGCTATGGAAGAACAGCCTAATACAATAGGATTGCATCTGATGTGTCTCTGCTTCTACAACATCTAGCAAGTCATGCTGAATAATAGAATAAAAGCTTCCTTGCCTAAGCTCTGATGTTAACAATCTGTGCCCTGTCCTTGAATCTCAGTTTCCTCACTGGTTTTGTTACCAGGGGGTTCTTGTTCTTAGAGCTCCCAAGATGGTGGCGGGCCACTTCCAAGATGGTGGCAAGCCTCTTGTTCTCTGACCTGGGATTCTTGGTCTCACAGATTCCAAGGAATGGAATCTTGGGCCATGTGGTAAGTGTTATAGCTCTATTCAGCTCAATTACGATGAATCCTGGGCACTTAGCCAGTGCAGGAACAATGGCGTGCCTCTAGCCCGATTGGGAGTGGCAATGGGCGCCGCCTTGCTGGATCAGAAGTGCAGTGGACACCCTGCCAGATCCAGAGGGGTGAAGTTAGCAGCAGGTCTGTGACGGCGGCAAACAGCAGTGGTGGACGGCAAGCCAAAGCTCAGCGCCAGCCATAACAAACACGGACCAGAAGAGTGTGCAGTTGCAAGATTTAATAGAGTGAAAACAGAGCTCCCATAAAATGGGAGGGGGCCCAAAGGGGGTTGCCGTTGTCAGCTCGAATGCCTGGGTTTATATCCCGATCATTGTCCCTCCCCTTGTGCTCTCAGGCGATAGATGATTGGCTATTTCTTTACCTCCTGTTTTTGCCTAATTAGCATTTTAGTGAGCTCTCTTTACTACCTGATTGGTTGGGTGTGAGCTAAGTTGCAAGCCCAGCGTTTAAAGGTGGATGTGGTCACCTTCCCAGCTAGGCTTAGGGATTCTTAGTCGGCCTAGGAAATCCAGTTAGTCTTGACTCTCAGTTTGCTTCCAGAATAAAAATAATGAGTATAAACTCACTTTGAAATTTCAGAATACTACATATACATTATGAATATGTTAGAAATGATATATAGAAGGATTAAATATATATGTGTTACATAACTAACTTCATTGCTGCTTCTTAAATATATACAGATATAGTGTTTAATAGGCTAAAATACTGACAATATTCTTCTTAACATTTTTCTATATAATAAAAGTGTAAAATATACTTCTATGTTCTATATCAGGCTTAGTAAAACTAGTTTTATTTTTAATTAAAAACCATGACTTTATATTTTCTTACTCAGCATTTGGACAAATAAAGGTAGCTCATCAATGGCATACACCAAGATAAGAGCTCATGAATCTTCTAATAGGAAATAGGAAAAACCGTTTTTATTTTGATAGAGATTGATAAAGTTTCAGCTATAATTCTTAATATGGAGACTCTTTGAAAGCATTTGTCTTTTTGTTTACATCAGGCATCTGAGGATTCATTCTGTTTTGGAGAGACTATCCCCCAGTGTGCATCTGGGGGAGAGGAAAAGTTCCTTATCCAAATAAGTAAGCCAAAGGAGACAGACACAACTTCTTCCCATGTATGACAAACTAAGGTTTGAGCATGTGCCCTAGACTTGGTCAATAAGATCCTCACTAGAGACTTTGGATCATAAGCATTTCATACTGAGATGTAGAAGTAGTTGCAAAACCTTTCATTGCATTGAGTGCTCAACAGTGATGGTGGCCTTGTGAGCTTACCAATGTTAGGGAGTACACAGTGGCATCAATGTCACCTCTGCTGCTACTGATAGTATGTTAATTAGACTATTCCTGTACCAGGGCTTGGCTGTTCTCCCTTTCGTCTAGCCTCCTTTGGTGCTAAACTGTTTGCTAAAATTGATTGCCAAGTGTTTTTGTGAATTCTGTGAGCTATTTGATATCCATCCACTATATTCTTTTTTCTTTAGTTGGTGGGTATTAATTTTTATTCTGTGCAACAAGACTCTTTCCTTATTCATATACAGATACCTGTCAGAACATGTCTAATTGCTGGTACCTTAATGGCACATATAAAACAAATTCTTACCTTGCTAGTGATCACCTCCCGTGTACTTTACTGTCTACGATTATTTTAAGTCACTAAGAGGCTTTCGAGTAGGTTATCAATGAGAGCTGTAATTATCTTCCAAAGGTTAAAAAAAGCATATATTCTACATCATTCACTGAATAATCACAGTACTGTGGCAAAATCATATATTACAAGCTAGCTATTTACTGTTATAAATTTCATTTTAAAATAGTCAAACATATATATACATAACACCATGAACTTTGGGAAAGAAAAAGGATATCATCCGAGCTGAAAATAAATGAACAAATGTGGTAGGATTATTTAGTATTTCTAAATACCTTTTTATATTACATTACTTTTTAAAACAGACATGTTTCAAAAGAAGACATACATGCAGCCAACAAGCATATGAAAAAAAGCTCAACCTCACTGATCATTACAGAAATGCAAATTAAAACCACAATGAGATACCATCTCACATCAGTCAGAATGGCTATTATTAAAAAATCAAAAAATAACAGATACTAGCAAGGATACAAATAAAAGGGAACACTGACACACTGTTGGTGGGAGCATAAATTAATTTAACCATCGTGGAAAGCAGTATTGCGATTCCTCAAAGAGCTAAAAACAGAACTACCATCCAACCTAGCAATCCCATTATTTAGTTTATACCCACAGGAATATAAATCATTCTGTCATAAAGACACATACACGTGAATGTTCATTGCAGCCTTATTCACAATAGCAAAGACACAGAACCAACCTAAATGCCCATCAGTGACAGAATGGACAAAGAAAATGTGGTACATATGCACCACGGAATATTATGCAGCCATAAAAAAACAAGATTACGTCTTTTGTGGGAATATGGATGGAGCTGGAGGCTATTATCCTTAGCAAACTAACTCAGGAACAGGAAACAAAAATACCACATGTTCTCACAAGTGGGAGCTAAATAATAAGAACTTATGAACACAAAGAAGGAAACAACAGACACTGGGTACTACTTGAGGGTGGAAGGTGGGAGGAGGGAGAGGAGTGGAAAAAAATAACTATTAGGCACTGAGTTTAATATCTGGGTAATGAAATAATCTGTACAACAAACCCCTGTGACTCGAGTTTACCTATGTAACAAACTTTCACAGGTAGCCCTGAACTTAAAATAAAAGTTATTAAAAAACTATCATATTTTGCAGATGTTATGACTACTTGAGTATTTTAAAATGTGCAACATTATTGAAAAATTGAGACATTTTTAGTAATTTGAAAATTTTGATTATTTTTTCTCTTGATTTTTTTCAAACTATGACATACTTATGCAACACAATATAATTTAATTGTTAAGAAGTAGTTTAGTGAAAATAATAATGAAAAGGCAAACATACAAACAAAAACTTTTGTAGTCAGCAAATTTTTCTTTCAGTTCCCACTTCTTTTTTACTAATTACTTGTTGTGGTTAAACCACCTCACACCTTTGAATCTGGTTGCTTACCTGATAAAAACACATATATTCTAACAAAATTACTCTGAGGCCTTTAAACACTAGCTGAGGGAGTATTCTTGAATGTATGGACTGCCTGCTCTTAATTGTTGCAGAAATATTGTTATTGCTATTGCTATTGAAACCAGATTTCACCTAATCATGGATTTAACACATTTTTAAAAATTTATAATTTTTTGATTTTTTGATGTTTTAAATATAATAGGAAAATTGCTGTCTTTATTCTAATGAAAAGTAGTTATTTATCATTTCATTTTCATTTCTTGAATACAATTATTGCTTATTGCTCTTTGGAAGTCATCTGTTATTAAGTTACCAGTATGTTGGCTTCTTTTTTCATCAGCCAGAATTGACATTTTATGTGTACAATATAAATGGGATAATATAATTCACAAATCATTTATTCTGCTTTGATTTCAAGTTTATCAACAGAGAAAATGCATTTCACTTAAGTCCAGGAAAAAAATATATCCATGGGCTATAATGAAATTGGCACTGAAAATCAGGGGATCCATTTGAAGTGCCAATTCTGCCCCTGTTTACTTGAGAGATTTATTTTATTTTTCTGAGTGGGTTATGTTTATTTAATTCAAAAAGGTAAGTGGTTAGATTTAATGGTTTTTAAATTTCTTGCCAATTTGAAAGTTTAATAAATATATATTTATATAGCAGATGTTTAGCAAAACAACTACTGTAGTGTCTTTTATTGAAGGGAATAAGTTGGGATTGATGGGACAGAGCATGTGTAAGAATATAACTACATATATGTGATTCTGCTAGAAAGTGGTGATCATCAGTTAGGGTAAGCTAGAGTACAAGTGTTGCAGTGTGATTTGTGAGGAGTGAAGCAGTTCTACCTGGCCTCAAATAAGTTTCTTCCCTTCATATCCCCAACTGCACTGCTGTTTGAAACTCTCACAATAAAAGTCATAATAGTAAATACACTTAGGGCACCTTTTACCAAGAATGGACTTTGTGAAAATGCAGATTTGGAATTCTGTATTAAAATGAGGACAAGAATTTGGGGTTTCTGACATTCATTTATGGCCATCCATTAACATTATTATTTGTGTAAAAATATTAAATGTTATAATTCCCAGCATTCTGTGGCTAGAAAATGTAGCACAGAGATGAAAGAGCTGGAGTATCTATTTTCAGGAAATATATAGTCTCAGCTACACACAGAAAAGGATGTATTATAGTATTACAGAGCAATATGATAACATGGTAAATTATTTCAGTGTTCAGCGCTTAAATTTTTGCCAACTACTAAAAATCCAAAAGACTAGATATGCACTTTACTTCTGAAAAGAAAGAAACTTCATAACGAGGTATCGATAATTCTCATTTAGTCATCAATAAAAGACAAAACAGAAAAACATTTTTTACCTCCTTGACTGTTAGTAACTCAGTAAAACTGGCTGTTGCTGAAGGTCTTGAACCTTGTAACATGGCTCACAGTTAAGTTAGGTTTTTGAATTCCTATTATGTGATTCTGTCCTTGGGGGCTGGCTGCAGGAGTTGCCTCAGGAGAAGTGGAAGAGAAAATGACCTCTGAGGAAAGGTCTCTCGCTTAGCTCAGAAAATCTCCACCCTTCTTTAATGAGTCAGGATTCCCGGGTGGATCTTTGGCAAATCAATCCAGGGCCATCTGTTAAAAAGAAATGAAAAAATAACCTGTCTCTTTTCGAGATTATTATGTCTCAGCTAAAGCAATAGGAGAAAAGTTGGACAAAACAAAGTATATCAGAAGAAGAATTAAGAAATAGATGTTGAAATAGCTTAATTTTTAGTTCAGGAATGCCAAACTAATTTTTCAATCCATAGTTAATGCATTTGTCAACCCCGTGAACTTTACCTTTTACTTAAAATAATGAATATGCATAATTGTAAAAGTCAAATTTCTCTCTAAAGCATAAGGTAAAATACTCCAGTCCATTAATGCCTCCACTTGCATTTCATTGCCCACCTCCAAGAGTACTATTCTCCAAATCCAATTAGTGTGACTTCAACTCTTTTAACTGTTTCATCTGGTCTTCATATCCATATATCTAAGTAATATGCTATAGCGGGCACTTGTGAGGCACCACTTCCTTAGACCACTTTACAGTTTCACACATATTTGCCAGTGTCCAGTATCTAGCTACTCTATACACAGAAAGTCATTCAGCCATGAGCTTGTACAATAACGGAATGCAGAATTTGTTGTCCCCTAAAAACCCTTCAAATAATGAGATGAGCATAAGGACATAGGTGCACAGCTTCCTCATCCGTTGGTGGATAATTCTAAGACATGCCCTGCATGATACCTTGATGGGATATCACCAGAGGGATAGTCTCTGAGTTATTTACAGTAGTAACCAACTTGATAACATGGTAGTTACTGCCAGTTAACACTTCCCTGTCTTACTTTTCCCATAATCTCACTTTTATTTTCTGAGATTGCCTTTCCTATTCACTATATATTCCTAGGTCCTTACCTCTGGTTTGGCTTTCACAGTGAAGCCAAACCAGGACAGCTTGTTACACAGAGTCTGGAAAGCAGCCCTTCATGTTGGGATTCTGGAATTGGGTCACTGCCGAGTCAGATTTCAATAAGGAAAACATACTTGGTAAGTAGGGTGGTGACAATTGCTAATATGCTTCAACATCACATTTCCTGAGACTCCCAGATGTATTACACTGGAATGAGACAGAGATGGAAGAATCAGCACTGATTACAACAATGCTTCTCCAAGTGTAGTCCCTGGACCAGCAGCATTAGAACCACCTGGGAACTTGCTAGAAACACACATTCTTTTCGCTTCCCTAGACCTATGAAATAGAAATTTGAGGGATGGGGCCCAGAATCTGCTATTTAAGAAGGCTTCTAAGTGACTCAAATGTATGTTAGGGTTTGAGATCCACTATTATACCGGAATCACTTTGAAATTCTGACAATAGTGAAGGACTGGTGAAAATAAGGTGCAGATACTGGGACTGCCTTGGCAAAGTATGAAGGTAAGTGGCTAAACGCTCCAAAAATTGGGCACGTGAGAAAATTGGGCAAAAGTTGGGCCCAGGCTGTTAAAAGCAAACAAAAAAGTAACCTGTTTTTTTGAGATAAAAATTTGAGTTAAAAAAATTGGGCCCAGTACCTAATGAACTTATTATGTGAGACCAGAAATTGTCTATGTTTCCTAGGTCCTGGGAATTAACTATGTTCCCTATGTGGCCCAGAAGTTATTTCTTTCCCTTAGGCAATTAGAAATGGATGCACTAGTGAGGGGGTATCGGCATCATTGAGAGGCTCAATGTAGTTGTCGTGTATAGTATAGGATTGAAGGTAAGAGAAACTACCCTGGAATTAGACTTATTATCAATAGACCTGATATGTTCCCATAATAGGCAAAAGCAAGTGATGATACTTACCCATCAGACACAAAGTAGGTGCAATTACCATTATAGCAAGAAAGAGGTGGCAGTCTTGGTGTTTTAATTTGCAAAGCTCTGTATGATGGCTAATATATTATATTATTTCCAGTGGTGAGAAAGATAGACTCCTAACTAAGATATTGTTTGACTTGTATAACCAGATTTAAAAAAAATTAAAATTAAAAAACTTTTGTAACCAAAAAAAATTCTTTAAAAATAAAAGGTTTTCTACGACCAAGATGAAAAAATCATAATCTCTTGCCGAATTTCTAGATTTGAGCCAAGTGACAAACTCAGAACCTATTGTTCTAAAAGGAGTGTGGCTTTCTCTGAAGAAGGGCTCTGACAGTCTCACTGCAATCACGTACATTATCCAAACCTTCCTCTAAAGGACCTAAAGATATCTTGTGATGTAGACACCCAGATCTTTTGAGGGTTGTGGCCTACACAGTTTGAGCTGACACTACCTGTGGACCTCACATATCACCATGCCTCCTCAGTTAGAGAACTATAAAGGCCAGATGATAAATGGAGTTGGGCCCCAAGTTTATTTCATAGTGGTTTCAGTGGGATGGTGGACCCATCCTGTGACCATTTTTCCCACCCCAAAGTATATAATTGGGGGGATTATACTGAGCAACAGGCAAAACTCCCACATTGCATCTCTAGTTTGTGGAGTAAGAGCTACTATGATAGTAAAAATATTCAACTGAAAGCCCGTAAAATATCCCTCCCCCTTGTTCCCACTCAAGATAGTAAATCGGAAGCAAAACTACATGCCAGGAGGAATTACAGAGTTTGGCACAACCCTCAAAGAATTAACAGGGATGGTTGGCCTCATTGTATCAATGTACATTCCTTCTATTTCATGGCAAGAGAAGTCAAACGGATGTGAAAGAGGATAATGGATTACCCTAAACTTCATAAAGTGTTAGCCCCAACTGCAGTTGCTGTGCCCTATGTAACATCTTCTCTGGATTATATTAACATAGCATTTGCCCTTGGTGTGTGACATTTGATCTAATAAATCAGTAAAAATGATCAGAAATAGTTTACATTTATATGGAAAGATCAACAGTCACATTGTTGTCTATGTCTAAAAGCTATGTTAATTGTCCTTCTCTTTGTCACTATATAGTCTAGAAAACTTAACTATTTATGTTTTGCAGAAAATCATGCTGACCAACTATGTTGATGACATTAGGCTAATTTGACATGGTAGACAAGAAATTCCAAGTACTGTGAGTATGCTGACAAGATAATGGCAGACTGTTGTAGAGATAAACCCTACAGCAATCTAGGGCCTGCCACATCAACTTGAGTTTTTTTAGGGATAAAGTGATCTGGAGCATGCCAAGTAAATGAAAGTTATTGGATCTTGAATCTTCTACCACTAAGAAAGAGACCACTAAGATCAAGTCTTCAAGTCTCAATGAACTCCTTTCCATTTTGACTCTCATATTGAGTCCATTATCAAGCTCTATCAATTAATCTTTCCTTTTTCTAATCATTTACATTTATTTGTTCCTACCTATTTTCTTACCCCATCTTGGTTTAGATCATTTCCTCCTTACTCTTGGATTATTGAAATAGTCTCCTTTTCTCTCCTCTTTGTCACACAAACTTATTTTGCCAAATTGATGGTTAGGTGAGCCATATGGCTGATCAGCAGCCATTGAAATGTAAGGAGCAGTAATGTCCGTTACCCCAGCTCATATCCTCTATATGCTTTGTTGTAATGTGTGGGTTCTCTGAGATGGAAAAAGTATTTGACAAACTCATCTTTGAATATAAAACTTCATGATGATCAATGGTAACTCATTTTGACTATCTCATCAAAAGCATGTCTTATCAACTTTTGTTGTTTTTTCCTCCCAAACAATTCTGAAGGTAAATTATTTTTCTTCGTATTTTTCCATATTAGAGTTACTCTCATCCCAGATTATATCTGAGGCAGAAGGTGGGGAGCAAAAAACCACAATGCTTTCAGAATGTGATTTCCCAGATATATAATGGCAGCTCTGAGACAAAATCAGATTGTGACGTTTGTCTACATACAGAGTAACAGAGTTCTTAGATTCATATCTTGGAAGTAGAGTATAAATAACATGTATGACACAGAGTTAGATGTTTCAAATACAATTATTAGGTAAATAATTAGCTGATTTTGTCTCATGGGTTCAGGCAAAAGTGGACCAATTCTACTCTAAAGGCTCTCCTGCCATATTTGTAAATAAAGCTATAAAAACCAGTCTCTCTGTTCTTTGGTAGCCATTAATACTGTTTCAAAAGGAGATGGGTTTATTTCTTTTTGGAGTGGAGTAAGTTCCCTCCATCACCTTCCGTGACTCTTCTATCTTGTCTTCCTCACAATCCTACTCTCCTTTATAAAAGGGGATCCCAAGTTGTCATTTGTTCCAGACAGTTTTGGAACATTTTTGTAGAGACAGGGTCTCGCTATGTTGCCCAAGCTGGTCTCGAACTCCTGGGCTCAAGTGATCCTGCCTCGTCTCATAACTTTTGATATGTATTTCTTTGTTAAACTTTAAACATCTCTGGGAAACAATATAAAATTTATTTTCACTCTATTTTGTAAAAGGATGTTGAGGTCTCATAAATTTTAAATGACTTTTCAAGTGATGCAAATGGCATTTTCTCTCTGCTATCTTCCTCCTGAAAACATATAACCCCTGTCTAATCATTAAGCAACATGAGAGAAACCCCAGTTGAGGGACAGTCTACAAAATATCTGCCCAGAACACTTCAAAACTGTCAAGGTCATCAAAAACGAAGGAAGTCTGAGAAACCGTCATAGCCAAGAGAAGCCTATGGAGATGTGACGACTAAACATAATACACTATCCTAAATGTGATCCCAAAACAGAAAAAGCCCATTAGGCAAAAACTAAGGAAGTCAGAATAAAATATAAACTTTAATAATAATGTATCAGTGTTGGTCCATTAATTGTGACAAATGTACCATATCAATGTAAGATTTTAGTAATAGAGTAACCTTGGTGTGGGGTACATGGGAACTCTCTATGTTGTCTTCACAATTATTCTGTAAGTGTAAAACTGTTCTAAAACTAAAAGTTTATTTTAAACAATTAAAAGATTGGTTACATTAAATTCAAAATTTAAGTCCAATGTATGTGTAAATTCCATATTTTTCTGCTATATTATGCTGTTTCATTTCTTTCGCTACTGAAAAGGAATTTTTTATTGTTGTTAAGTTTAATTTATTGTGAATGGAGAAACAGGACTGAAGTGAACAATCACACAGATTAAATTCTAAAGTCAGAGTACATAAATTGGTCCTTCACCCAATTATCGTAAGTTTTTAAATTAGGCTTTATCTCCATTAAAAAATTAATATAAACATCTATGCATCTGGTTATCGTAGGTTAACATTAGTTGAGGGTCAACTCTTTGTCAGCCACTGAACCATTTACATATATTATTACTGGTATTCTTCATAACAAAAATATAAATTATGCACTAGTATCATTTCCGTAATACAGAGGAGGAAAATGAGACAGGAGAGGTTACTTAACTTGCTTAAATCTATGCAATCAGTTAGTGGTACAGCCAGGTTTAAGAGAAACAAGAATTGGTCCTCCAGCGTCACATAATATGTCCTCGTTTAGTTACTGTGAGATTACTTTACAGATTGAGCTTTCAGTAAATAATCCTTATGGAAAAAGAATCATTAAATCAATGAGATAGTAAATTCTTTTCATGGAAAAAAGAATCATGAAATCTACAATTCTAGAAAAATTGCTCTTCAGGTGCAGCTAAACGGCTATGTTTGTGTAATAGTATGTGACTATCATAACCTTACTATAAACTTATTTGTGGTTGTTAAAAACATAGTGTATAATATAGCATGTGTAATTGCTCATTAATAACATGGCTAATGTAATGAATTAAAAAATACCTTAAATAACTTTAAAATTAGAGCAATATATTTTCATGACTTTAATTAACAAGGAACTGTATTTAATTTTGTACTCTTTCTCTCTATAAACACACGCACATACACACAGAGAGAGAGAGTGATTTACTTCTAATTTACTTCTAATTCTGATGTGCACAGAAAGCATATGTTTTGTTTTTTACCAAATTGGTATGAGGAATTGATACTATCATCATTTTTAGATGTGTCCACTTAAGTTTCCAAGATCAAAACATTAGAAACACACATAGAATATTCACCTACGTTGTACCCTGACCATTTTATGCAGATTCCTAAAATTAAAAAAACCTTAATACTTCCTTTAGCAACATTTCTTTTGAAAAAGAAGATAAAAGTAATAATTTGCTGTATAGTTATTCATATTCAAATAGAAATAGCAGTGTTTAATAGCATTATGCATAAACTGATACATAGAAGCACAAAGAAGACCCACTTCTAATTATGCTCAAAAGGTTATATAACTTTTCTTTAAAATAGCTCTGTGCATGAGTGATTAAAAAAGCAGTGTCTGGCCAGGCATGCTGGCTCATGCCTGTAATCCCAGAACTTTGGGAGGCAGAGGCGGGTGAATCACCAGAGGTCAGGAGTTTAAGAGCAGTCTGGCCATCATGGTGAAACCTTGTCTCTACTAAAAATACAAAAATTAGCTGAACATGGTGGTGCGCCCCTGTAATCCCAGTTACTTGGGAGGCTGAGGCAGGAGAATCTCTTGAACCTGGGAGGTGGAGTTGCAGTGGGCCGATATTGCACCATTGGACTCCAGCCTGGGCGACACAGTGAGACTCTGTCTCAGAAAAAAAAAAAAAAAAAAAAGCAGTGTCCTTAAATAGAATTACAAAGATTGGTGAGCGGCACCACTTTGTTGGGAGGTGGGGAGGCTGAAATATGTTAAGCAAAAGGTGACACAATTTCAGATACTTGATTTCACCACGATCTTTATCCATGTGGCTATATGGCCGTCAATTAAAAATACATATTAGTAAAACTGGACCATTTCCTTCTGGAAGCTGATGTCTATTGGAGAATGCATCTATTATACTTATGTATTCAGAAACACTGCAGACTCTTTTCCAAGCAGATTTACATTGATCTGCCTTAATATTCTATACATTACTTTTTAGTCAAAACTATATTTCAACTGGCTTCTATCACTTCTCAACTAAGTTAAATTAGTTTTTTGGTCTTTTTTTTCCACCTGTATACCATTATCAACTAGCACAGTGTTCAATATAATAATGACTCAGTAAGAATTTATAGGATTAACTCACTAATTAAACTGACCAGCTGGGCGCGGTGGCTCATGCCTGAATCCCAGCACTTTGGGAGGCAGAGGCTGGTGAATCACTCGAGGCCAGGAGTTTGAAAGTAGCCTGGCCAACATGGTGAAACCCCGTCCCTACTAAAAATACAAAAATCAGCCAGCGTGGTGCTGCGCACCTGTAGTCCCAGCTACTCGGGAGGCTGATGCAGGAGAATCGCTTGAACCTGGGAGGCAGAAGTTGCAGTGAGCCAAGATTGTGCCACTGCACTCCAGCCTCGGCAACAGAGCAAGACTCTGTCACAAAAAATAAAAATAAAAAATAAACTGAACATTCATTATAGAATTCCAACTATAAAGTAGGCTCTTGATGGATAGTTGAAAATTAACTTATTAAGATGTTTACTTTTATGTGAGAGTGAATATTTGCATAGTATGTAGAACAGCTTAACTTTTATGTTACCTTTACTGTTATACAGATCACATCCTTTTGCATGCTATGGTCTAAAGGGAACTCTAATGTAAAATTATGTAAAACTCCGTTGATGCTTTTATGTTTTTTTTCGTTTTGTTTTGTTTTTATTTTTTCAAGACAGGGTCTCACTCTGTTGCCTAGGCTAGATTGCAGGGGTGCGATCACAGCTCAACGCAGCCTCGATCTCCCCAGACTCAAGCAATCCCCCCACCTCAGTCTCCCAAGTAGCTAGGACCACAGGCGCATGCCACCACGCCTGCGTATTTTTTGTATTTTTTGTAGAGAGGGGGTTTTGCCATGGTGCCTAGGCTGGTCTTGAACTGAAGACTTGGTCTCAAGCAATCTTCCTGCCTTAGCCTCTCAAAGTGCTGGTCTTACAGGCATGAGCCACCACACCCGGCCTGATGTATGGTTTTTACAGAATTAGCTGGACATATTACTATCTTATGTACCTTGAAACATGCTCTCTCTATGGTAAAACAATTGAGTCTGGAGATGACTTCCAGATATTCTGGACTTTTTTAATGCTCTTCTGCCCTGTTGAACTATCTTACTCTTTCATAAACTGTTCATTTATACAACAGGTGAAGTAACAGCTAGTAGAATTCTGCAGTAGAATATTTTTGTCCTACATATTTACAGATAGTGCCCAGATGGCAGATGAGTTACCATAGGCTAGAAACAAAGAAAGCAAAATAAAACAATGGTAGGCGAGGGGGAGAGACAAAGAAAGGAGAGTGAGAAAGAGGAGAAAGAGCAAAAGAGAGGAGGGAAGAGGAAGAAACAGAAAAGGAGGGGAGGAAAAGGGAGGAGAGGAGAGAGAGAGAGAGAGGAAATTAAAAAAAGAGGACTGGGCTGGGCATGGTGGCTCATGAGGCTTATGACTGTAATCCCAGCACTTTGGGAAGCCGAGGTGGGCTGATCACCTGAGGTTGGGAGTTCGAGAGCAGTCTGACCAGCATGGAGAAACCCCGTCTCTACTAAAAATACAAAATTAGCCGGGAGTGGTGGCACATGCCTGTAATCCCAGCTACTGGGGAGGCTGAGGCAGGAGAATCGCTTGAACCTGGGAGGAGGAGGTTGCAGTGAGCCAAGATTGCACCACTGCTCTGCAGACTGGACAACAAGAGCAAAACTCTGTCTCAAAAAAAAAAAAAAAAAAAAGACTGTAAAGTATTTTCAGTTGAACTAGAGACAGTGTCTCCACTACAAACAAAGAAGGGCCAATCCAATCTAACAGAATATAGGTTTCTTTTCTCCATCTCTTTTAAGGAAACTTTCAAATCGGCACAAAAATTAGAACTAGAGCTGAACAACCATTTAAGGAGATGAGGGCATCTCATCTTGTTTATAAGAAATACCTGACCCAGAATTTCTCCTACATAGGCCAAGCCTCCACTTTGCCTTTGCCATTATTATTATTATTATTATTATTATTATTATTATTATTATTATTATTTGAGACAGAGTCTGGCTCTGTCACCCAGGCTGGAGTGCAGTGGCACGATCTTGGCTCACTGCAAGCTCTGCCTCCCAGGTTCACGCCATTCTCCTGCCTCAGCCTCCCAAGTAGCTGGGACTACAGGTGCCCGCCACCACGCCCAGCTAATTTTTTTTGTATTTTTAGTAGAGACAGGGTTTCACCATGTTAGCCAGGATGGTCTCGATCTCCTGACCTCCTGATCCACCCGCCTCGGCCTCCCAAAGTGCTGGGATTACAAGCGTGAGCCACTGCACCTGGTCGACATTCTTAAAAAGATGTGGAGATAACAACGTTCAGTAAGGGTATATGTTGAAAGTGAAGAAGTATTACTCTTGTTAGAATAAAATTGGTATGTGATTTAAGACGGGTGAATGTTCTCATGCACTCCAAGTTTCATACTACTGTATCAGAGGTATATGAAATTGATGACAGAAACCTGAAATATATGTACTTAAAAAGTACACCCTTTCATTTGTTAAATATCCTCTTGTTTTTGTTTCTTTTAAGAAATTTGCTGGGAAATAGGGATACAAATGTGAATAAGACAGTGTTTTGCCTTCCAAAGCTGTGGTTGAGTGGGGGAAATGCAGACTGCCAAACACACCAAGATTCATCTCGTATTAAATGGTATAGAAAGAGAAACAGGATGATATGAAAACACATAGAACTGACATTTGTCATTCAGGGTATCTGATTGACATTAATCACTTGAAAGGCTTTTGGAGGAAGAGCCACCTGAAATGCGTCCTATGGACTAAGGAGGAATTAGCCAGGGAGCAGGAAGAGCTTTTAGGCTGAGATAAAATATGTGTAATAGGATCAAAAAGTGGAGATATTTCATCATGGCTGAGAATTAATGGTGACACGATTGGTATGCTATATTAAAGAACATTTACTTAATGTTTTATAATGTGAATACTATTTAGTGCTGTAGTATATTTATATATGCATTTTAAAGCAATCACTATTTGATAAGAGTAGATGTTTTCTGAAAGAGATTAAGAGCAGACATAGCAATATGAATTTGTTATTTGTGGTGATTAAGGTTACAAAAGGTTAGTGGCCTGAATGAGATAGCTTCTTATCAAATGGAAGAAGTGAAAATGGGGAAGGCAGTGAGAAAGAGAAATAAAGTATGACTCCAGATAAAGACTAATCAAGAAGATAGATGGTAGCACCAGGACTGTCCAAAGTATACGTGAAAACCCAGATGATGGTTTCTTTTTTAGGCATATTCAGCTTGAGTGGTAAAAAATATTTAATGTGTAATTGAATTAATATCTGTGGCACTTAGGAATGAGAATGAGGCTCATATTAATTTGAGTCACCAAAATACATGAGACAGTTCAAGCCATGGAAATGGATGGAGTCACGCAATTAGAGATGCTGGAGTATTGAAATTATAAGGGGTGGCTCAAGAAGAGGAACTACTAACAGAGAACAAAATGGAGTGGCTGGAGAGATAAGAAGAAACCATAAATAAGATATTATAAAGTGCAAAAACAGCATGTTCAAGGATAAGTGAAACAAGACTGCAGAGGATCTTTATTTAGGAATAAATCTGTTATTAGAAATATTGGCAAAAATTTTCAGAGCAGTGCTAGAAAAAATGGTGTAAAAATGAGTCTGGACTAATATTATTAATTGTAAATAGAAATAAGGAAATAGCTGGGAATATATTGAGTTGAGGAGTATTGTTTTATTTTCTCGTGTACTTTGCATAATATTTTTGTGGTAAAAGTTATTTGTATATGTTTAAAAGCTATTGTAAAGGAGCCAGTGGAAAAGGATAGGACGAAGATACAGGAGAGAGAAGATCAACAGTAAGATCTAGGAGGTGAAGGCATATACTAGTATCCAGGGGATAAGATGCAGGATTTGTATCTCATTATCATGAGAGAGAAATAACAAAAGAAGAGTAAAACCTCAGATTCTCTGAGAGGTGGATTCATAAGGCTGTTTCTATACATCTTCTTAGTGTGGCTCTGCCTTGCTCCAATATGACTGTATAGAGAAAGCATAATGTTTTTTGTTATGTTTTTTAACTACCATTATACTGATCTGCCTCCAGAGTCTATACACAGCTGTTATCTGAAAAATAAACTCAGTACCTAATCCTGTGAAAGCTTAGCCAGGATCACACAATTCCAACAATCCCTCCAGTTTTTCTTGTATAAAATTACTCAGGCCTCGTCATTGCTGACATGCTTCTGATTATAGATATCTAAATGAATTCCTGAAGGAGTGTAAGGACTTTCTCTCCTGTGGCTGTCTCCCGCTGATCCTTTAGTCTAAGCTGTTTGTTCTTCATCGGTCCATTCCTGCAATCAGTGTTGGCCTCTGATGCACAAGTCTGTGGTGGATGAATTCATAGAGTATTCTTTATGTGCAAGCAATCTAGGAAGTACTCGGCATTTCTCTTTTGCTGATGGAGTTTCTTCTTAGTTCTTGCTGGCTGCCCATGTCCACCCTCTGCTGTGAGACCTTCCCTTAGAAGCCATAAAGCAGTTCTTTCGTCTCAAATCAGAGTCCACGTCTCCTAACAACAGTGAGCAGCTTAGGTAAAGCTACATGACTTACATCCTGTTTATTTATTTATTTATTCATTATTCTTTCATCTATTTTTTTTTTCTTTGTTCGAGCAAGTTTGCCAAATTGTTATGTGCCAGGTTAGTAAAGAAGTTTTTTTTTTTCTTTCAGAACCCAGCAATAGATTGAAGTCCTTTTGCTTTGCAATAAATGTTATCCTCACTTGTTTAACACATCTTCCCACTAAGGAGCTTCAAAGACCCAAAGAAAGTGAGCAGATTAATTTTCCCCTCATTCTCTCTGTTCCCTATTGTAACTATCCTCCAGGGCTAGAAAAGGAGCAAGACTAGGTTTACTAAATCCTCCCCTCTAATTCTATCTAAGCTTTAATTAAGTGAGCTGAGATATCCTTTTCACCCTATGAATAAACTCTAGGAAATGGCTCCTCTGGCCTTGAGCTGGATATGAGAAACAAGAAAAGCAAAAGGAATTAGCTAATCTTTTCTACTGCCTTGCCAAGAGATCTAGTACCAGCCTTCTCCCTGACTGGATAGATGTTGCAATGACATACAGTTCAATAAAGAAATTAATACCAGCCTTCTCCCTGACTGGACAGATGTTGCAATGACATACAGTTTAATAAAGAAATTAATACACGACAGGTTTTTAAGGAGACATTCCAAGAAAGAAGAAGGTATTACCCTGTTGATTGAGGTGAATATTCAAAGCCAGCAATAACCAGGAGCATGGGTAAAGTATAAGCCGCAACAGGCATCCCATCAGCCTGTCAACAGAAAGTTCAGGGCACAGCAACACTGAAGACACAAGGACCAACAATGGCATAAGCCATATCTTCAACAGAAAATCAGGTGCAACAGACTGATAACAGAGTGTCATGGCCTTGAGAATAAACCCTATCTAGTTCTTTTCCTGAAGAGAAAGGAGAGTGAGGCAACCAACTGGAAGAGGTGGTGGGATCAGCAGCCCAGCATGATGAGTGAGCATGTCTTGAGAATTTTCAAAACATTTACAAAATGGTTCTTAGCCTTGACTACACCTTAGTGCCACCTTGGAGCACTTTCAATGATCCAGGTGCCCAGGCAGTGCCCTATGACATCAGAATCTCTGGTTATAAGACTCATAGTTTTAAAACTCCCTAGGTGATTCCAATGTACAGCCAAGTTTGAGAACCACTGCACCAGAGGAAGAAAGCTAAACAGAGACTGGAAATTCTGCTTTTATGAAATTGAGGGCTATTATACTATCATAATCTCTTTTTAACATGGACACAATTTTTTTACAAACTATAAGATATTATACTATGGTTATTATTTCTCTAAAGTTTATGTGTAAGGGATATAAGGGGCTTTTGCTTAGGTTGTCCAGTATTTCTCCAGACCTGTGGGTCTCTTTCATATTATTTTCCAGACTACTCCAGTGAGGATAGAGAAATGAGAAAATTTTGGCTAAAAAATAATAAAAATGGATCTGAAAAATTAAATTACAAGCTAGAGGCTACATGGATTTTAAAAGAGTTGTTGGTGTTTTGTTTTGTTTTCGTAGAACTCACAACTAAACTTTTCACCTCCATCAATTAAAAGAAAAAAAATCTCTTTCCATTTGCAAACAACCAAAGCTCTAAGCTCTGGGTTTATGAAAATTGAATTATGTGTAATACTGTTCCAGCTATCAATTAGACAAGAAGTCATCATTTAGAAGTTCTGCGAAAAAAAATCACTCACATTTGCAAATCAACCGAGTATTTCATTGCAAACGTAAATGGAAAAGTGTTTGCTTAATTAATGTTTTCTCCAAGGGAACTAGAAAACTCTATTATCTGATTTTCAACACAGGCCCAAGCATTGTTTATCATTGTATACTGTCCCTTTAAAAATGGCATTTTTCTATTGCTAAAATGATGTTAGCTTGTGTATTAATTCAGATATTTCACTGGTGATGTCAGCCTGACAGCATGCATGGTGAGAAAGCATTACACACTGCCTAATGGGAATGTAATCCTGGAGGAGATAGATAGACATAAATTGCACTTTTGGGTCCATGACAACCATCACTAGGAAAATGGATATTATTAACAAATTTTGGAAAGGTTAGTAAGCCTTGTGTGTGTAAGAATATTTAAAATACATGATAAAACACAGGTACTGAATACAAAATAAGAGATGCAAAGAACAGGGAAGACCTTTGGTGGAGTGTATTGGCAAGCAAGCATCTGGTTTTAACATCCAAGGATAATATTTTGCAACAGATCACAGTAAAACATATAAAACCTTTAAAGCCTCCCAACAAAATCTTTCAGACTTTTCTGCCAACTCCCACTCAGAATTACAGAGTATTTTGACCTAGATGGGATTTTTAGATATCAGGAAATATTATATTGGAATAATACCTACTCTCACTCAGTTGCACTTTTGCCAGTTACTTGCTATCAGATATTGGACAAATTATTTAAACTATCTGACTGCACTAAGGTTGTGACGATTAAACAAATAACACGTCTTACTCATAGATGATGCTCCAGAAATGTTAGTTGAGTAATTCACAGATTAAGATTTGAGTGACTACTTTTTGGCAACACAACTAGCCATTGGCAGAACTGGGACCAGAACCACAGACTTCTGGCTCCTTTAAAATATTTTC
Organism: Gorilla gorilla gorilla; assembly: GCF_029281585.2. Classification (NCBI taxonomy): domain Eukaryota; kingdom Metazoa; phylum Chordata; class Mammalia; order Primates; family Hominidae; genus Gorilla; species Gorilla gorilla. The sequence continues at coordinate 107,565,304 of NC_073230.2, read as the reverse complement.
AGTTTTCCTCCTCTCTTCTAAAAATCAGAGGCAATGTTATGATTCTTAAGGTTTCTTAGAATTTGTCACAAGACTCCCAAACTCTTTGGAAGGAAAGAGACCACTAAGTGACTTTTACATAAGATGCCTGCTGATACCAGTAGAGATAATTCTCAAATTCTTTAAAATTAGAGCTTTGAAGTCATGAAGGAATATTTTGAATCCTTAACCAATGTGGTTTTAATTTTGAGTTTTTCCCCACATAACCCTTCTCCTCATTTCAGGGAGACATAGTATTTTAGTTTCACTGCCTCAAGAAAGGAAAGATACAGCAAAAAAGAAAAGAAATAAATAAAACAATGAGAAATAAGTAAGGACTCATGTTGTGGATTTCAAAATCTACTTTTGAATTCAAGGGAGCCCCAACTACCTTAAGACAAAAGACTTAAGTTGCATGGTAAGGGTTTTTTTTCAGCATTAAGAGTTAAATTCCTGACTTAAAATAACTAACAGAGAAAAATACATATCTTTAGAATTAATTTTCCTTACCTGGTAAATCTCGATAAAGCACCAGAGAAGAGTTACAAGATACAGTAAGAAAAGAAAGATAGCCATGGACCAGCGTCCTCCTGAATTAGAAATTATTCTGACTGCACTCCTGGGTAGAGTGACAGAGCATCCAGCTTTCTGATTGGAATACTTTAAACATTTAGAACACTCCCGAAACCATGACCCTGTGAATACATAGTGATGTTTACGTGAGTTATTTGGCTGATGGACACGAGGCCCAGAGGCCCTGTAAACCTCAATAGGTTCTAGGAGTGAGCAGACAAGTCATTTTATATCACATGTATTGCACATGAGTGGCACAGTCGGGACTTAGAGAACCAGCAGTCTGCAGAGGGAGGGATGAGGAAGCCACTGTGGAATGCGTCACATTACCTTCCAAATATAATACAACAGCTTCAGCTTGTGCTGATGTGGAGGCTTATATGGAAGGAGTAGACAGCAGGAGAGCCTGCCGAGCACAGAGATTCCAAGCTGAAGTTCCAGAGTTCCAGTATTGCGTTCAAACTCCAGCTCCGTTTCTTAAGTGCTGCATAAACCTGGCCCAGTTTTTAAACTCTGTGCATCAGTTTTCCTATCTATAAAATGCACATTGTAATAATAGTACTTACTTCACGGGCTGTTATGAAGGCTGGGTGAATTCAGATATGTAAAGGACCTAGCATAGGGTTATATGAGTGTTTCATATATGTTAGCTATTTTTATTTTTAATGGTCATCTCAGCAGATGCTAGCTATGGATAGATGTAATGCAAGGACTAGATTCTTGCAGCTTGCTTTTACCACGTTCCATTAGACTGCTTTTATTCCCTTACATTTAGAATCTATGCTACAGTGGGGCAGTGGGGATAGGAATAGGAAGGAGCCCTAAGCTTACTAAAATAGGAAAAATTTGAAGGGACCCTATCTGCTAAGGTTCAGTTTTCTGCTATGAGGTACAATTATAAATTAAATTCAGTGTATACAAACACACACACACACACACACACATACACACACACACATATACTTTCACTTCATAAACATCTAAGTAATCTAAGTGTATGGTCTATGAAATTCATACCATCCAAAACTGAAAGTTTTTGACTGAAAATTCCTCTTATACCGATTTATATCAATCGGTAACAAATGTCTTCCTGTCATACTTAAAAGGAATTTTAGGCATCCGATTACACACACACAGACACACAGACACACAGACACACACACACACACACACACAAGTATAAAATTTGCAATTTGGCCAGGCACGGTGGCTCACGCTTGTAACCCCAGCACTTTGGGAGGCCAAGGCAGGTGGATCACTTCAGGTCTGGAGTTCATGACTAGCCTGGCCAACATGGCGAAACCCCATCTCTACTAAAAATACAAAAATTAGCCGGACGTGGTGGCTCGCGACTGTAGTCCTAGCTACTCGGGAGGCTGAGGTAGGAGAATCGCTTGAACCTGAGGGGCGGAGGTTGCAGTGAGCCAAGATTGCACCACTGGACTCCAGCCTGGCAACAGAGTGAGACTTTGTCTCAAAAAAAAAAAAAAAAAGAAAAAAATTTACAATTTGATGTTTTTGTAGCAAAGATAATTAAGTATTTTGCTAAGTAATTAAATAATAAAATAGTAGTATAGATTTGGAGCCAGGATTTTCTCAATATTATTGTTTATAAAATAATCTGTTTCATAACCATTTTAATGAACTAGCAGTTAATAGTAAATGAACATTGTCTGTCCATTGGTAACAGAGAGTAAGGTCACATTTGATTTATCTTGCCATGAATTTTATCATTACTTTTGATTCTGATTAAATAAAAGCAAAAGAATACTGGTGGACAAGAAATTGAAATGTTTTAATCCAGAAAGACTATACACAGAAATATCAGAAATTAGTTATGTTTTGCTAAGCATGCTTACCATTTTAAGAATCTAATATTTGTAACTGGAAAAGTCCTGAGACTTTCAGACTAAATAAAGGAGTATAGAAAATGTCAAGTTGCTTTTATTCTTTATGAGTGGAAAGTGTGAGTGCATCTATTCATTTGTGTGTCTAACAGCAATTCTGTGAACCCCTTAACTACAAAGATAGATGTCAGTGCATGAAAGCTTGGCTTTGAGACTATGAAGATTATTGCTTTCTGAGGCATTCAAAGTGGAAAAGAAATTATGTTCACCAAAACTCAGAAAATGACGCCATTTTAAAGAAAGGAAGGTGGAGAAACAAAACATATGTTTTATATGTTAAATTTAAACTTGTCATTTGTCTACCAAATAATCCTCTCTTTTCATTCCCCTTCTTTATCTCTTTCCTCCTTTTCCTTCCCTTTCCCAGCAGCCTGACTTTAGACTCTATCTGTGCGAACAGCTACACTATACTACATTAAGATGGAAGGCTTTAAAGGGCAAATCACTTCTATGTTACCTGTGAAGAATTTTACAGCTCTAGTTCATCCTACAGCCATACATGAGAAAGGGAATATGATGTAAAAAATCAAGTCACTTTTATTTTTATTTATTTATTTATTGGACAGAGTCGCTGTGTCACCCAGGCTGGAGTGCAGTGGCTTGATTTCAGCTCACTGCAACCTCAGCCTCCCAGGTTCAAGGGATTCTCCTGCCTCAGCCTCTTGAGTAGCTGGGACTACAGGTGCCCACCACCATGCGCAGCTAATTTTTTGTACTTTTAGTAGGGATGGGGGTCTCACCATGTTGGCCAGGCTGGTCTTGAACTCCTGACCTCAGGTGATCTTCCTGCCTTGGCCTCCCAAAGTGCTGGGATTACAGGTGTGAACCACTGTGCCTGGCCTACTTTTAAATCAGAGAAAATTATCAGGGTTTGTAACTAAGAGGTAGTAGCTCAACACCTACAAATGACTACAGACATTAATGTACTGATTCATTCTATAGATAAATATTGATCAGTTATGCATGTCAGAGGCAATTCTATGACATGATGATGTTAAATCTTTTCAGTGAAGTTCTTACAGGCTCAGTCTTAGTACACTTACATAAAAGTGGAGATTATGTATCAGTTTAATTGGATGCTATAAAACCTCAGCCATTCCTATGTATTTCTTGTTTCATATTCAATACTTTGTCATGGAGAATGTGAAAAATATGGAGAAAAATGTCTGTTAGCCTCTTTGACACAAAGAAGTCAAATATTGGATGATAGCTGTAATCAAAAGAACAGGGAAAGAAAAGTCACAGGTGAGCAACTGGGCATAAACAGGATAGTAAGCGCTGGATTTCAGGCTGCAGTTTCGAGGCACAGGGGACAGGTCCATTATTTGCAGCACTCTTCTGCTCAAGATTTTCCAGTGGTCAGCACACAGGAAGTAATAGGCCTTGGACTTCTCTTCCTACTATAACAACTAGAAAACCCAACAATTTATATAAAATAAACATTTTTAGATGTTAGACAATAGGCAGGGCAGGGCTATTATTCCTAGAATTAGGGAAACAAATTGCAGTATCTTTATGCCTGGAGACAGTTTCTGGAATGCAACACAGGGAGGGGAAACCCAAACAGAAATCAGTGATTTTGTTGACTACATGAGGATTCGACTTCCAGGATGCTGAGGTGACTAGAATTTACAAGGTAGAAAATGCAAGATGAGAGACATATACAGAGAAATAGTTCCAATAATCTGTTTAGGGACCTCTGAATTTTTAGTGGATTGCATTCTGCACAGAAGAGTCAAACCCCAAAATGCAGGCAAAGAACATCTAAGGAAAGAGCAATGACCAGGGAATTATAAGCCAAACAAGTCCCAAGAATCACACAACACTGGGAATTATTCTAGCTCTAACCATGCAGAGTAGGGATGAATCAATACGTGGAACACTGTGTAGAGACCCCAGAAGGTAATGCCTTTATATTAGGGCTAAATTAAATACTGCTCTAGACCTGCCCTAAAAAAAATATTTAAAAGGTTTTTAAAAAGTAGCTTTGAAAAACCTTTATTTGAAGAGCAATGGACATTGTTAGGCAGTTACTCATCAATTAGTTGTTAGTTAGTTGACAAATAACTGCCTAACAATGTCCATCACTCTTTAAATAAAGACAATAAATGTCAACACTTAACAACATAACATTCACAAAAAACCTAATGAAAAAATTACACATATGAAGAATCAGAAAAATGAGATTTACAACAAGACATAGTCATCAATATAAATATTTCCTAAAATGACAAAAATGCGGGTATTTGTGAACAAGGACTGTAAAATCTATTATAAACATGCTCAGAGATTTAAAGAAAAACATGAACATAATGAGAAGTGGAAAATATATAAAATAACCAAATATAATTACTAAAAATGAAAAATAATACACCTGAAGTAACAAACTCACTGGCTAAGTTTAAAATAAGATTAGATTCGGCAGAAAAAAAAAATCAGTAAACTTGAAAACATACTATCAAAAACTATCCAAAAGGAAGTAGAGAGAATGAAAAAGAAAAAGTACAGGAAAAATGACTTATGAGACAAGATTAACAGCTGGAAGGAGTTATGGTAAGAAAAAAAATTAAAGAAATTATAGCCAAGATTTTTCCAAATTTGGTGAATTTAAGCCCATGGACCCAAGAAGTTAAATGACAATCACACAGATGAAACATGCAGGTAACTACACCAAGGCATATTATAGTTAAATTAAATATATAGAGAGAAAGAGAATGAGAGAAATCCTTAAAAGCAGCAAGAGAAAAAAAAAAAACCATAAAGTAGGGGTAAACAAACTGTGGTCCATGTGCCAAATTTGGCCTGTGTGCTGTTCTTACAGCACTCAAAAGCTAAGAATATTTTTATATTTCTTTAAAAAAGAAGAATATGTAACAGTGTCATTATGTGACCCCTGCAAAACCTGAAAATCTTTACTATCTTGACCTTTACAGAAAAATATCATCAACCTTTGGTATGAAGGAATAACGATAACATTTAAGGTAGACTTTTCTTCATAAACTATCCAAACTGGAATAAGATGGAAAAAACATATTTAAAGGGCTGAAAGAATAAAACTTCCAGCCTAGAATGCTTTGCATGGTGAAAATCTTTCACTGGAGTCCAAATAAAAAAAGTCTTTGGAACAACAAAGCTAAAAGAATGTGTTCTTTGCATATCTGCACTGTAAGAAATGGCAAAGGATTTTCTTCGAGCAGAGGAAAAGCTATTCCATATGAAAACATGGATCTATGCAAAGAAATGAGTGCCAAAATGGATAACTGTGGGGGGAGATAGGAATTTTTTCCTGTTGTTAAATGTATTTAAAGATAATTGGGAAGAAAAAGGGTCAACTCCTTCTTATAGATGAATTTCATTTAATAAATATAAAAGTAAAGAAAACATAATATCATCATTATAGCAATGTAGTAATCATTGGAGGCAAGATCCAGCAGTAAATGCCGATCAGAAGACAAATGCTGAAATCAGAAAACAAAAGTCTGAGAAACAGTGCATTTAATAGCTTTAACGTATCTCACTCTGAATACGTATTAATTACAAAAAGAAAAATGCTAACAGTGAAAAAATTTGGGAGACACCACCTTAACCAAGTGGTAAATGTTAATATAACCACGAATAAGACACAAACACCATGCACCCTTGATATGATGCCTGAAAACAGACAACACCTCTGTAATACTTTCTTCAACATCCATAGCCTCTTTCTAATAGAAAGCAGCAGACATACAAAAATTGAAACAAATTTTATAACATATAAGGTCATGCTCTTTGAAAGTGTTAAGATCATGAAAAAGATAAGGAAAAGATTGGAGGAGATTAAGAAAAGAGGAGAACTAAATGTAATGTGACATCCTGGATTGGATCCCAGAATAGAAAAGGAACATTTGTGGAAAAATGAATGAAATGAGAAAACTGATGAAATGAGAAATATAGTTTAGTTAATAATTTTGTACCAAAGTTAATTTCATGGCCAGGTGCAGTGGCTCACACCTGTAATCCCAACATTTTGGGAGGCTGATGAGCAGGAGGATTCCTTAGGCTAGGAGTTGGACATCAGCCTGGGCAACATAATGAGACTCTGTCTCTACCAAAAAAAGTTAGTTTCTTAGTTTCAATAATTGTACAGTATTTATGCAAGATGTTAACATTAGAGGAAGCTGGGTAAAAGCTATAAAGGAGCTCTCTGTACTGTCTTTGCAACTTTTCTGTAAGTATAAATTGTTTTAAAATATATAGGGAAAATGTTAAATGAGAGTTTAAAGCAAAATTAAATAATGTATTGTAGGGTTTGCAGTCCCCTTTGGATAGCTCAAAGAACAGAAATAGTGAAATGGTGTCCCTCTAGCCAGACTGCTTCATTTTATATGCTTGTTCTCCCAATTAGTTGCTATACAAGCTAGGACCAATTATTTAACTGTCTCAGTTTCTCATTGACGGAATTCTCTCTGTTGGAAGAGTTAAATTCACTGCTAGACATAACTATCTTAATATGTGACTTCCCAGCACTTTGTGTGTGTGTGAGTGTGTGTGTGTATATAGATATGTATCTATACATATATAGATACATATCTATATATGTATATATATTTATCATTTGTAATTTTTCATTTTTCACGTGTGTATATATATGTATATATGTATATATGTATATATGTATATATATGTATATATGTATATATGTATATATGTATATATATGTATATATGTATATATGTATATATATGTATATATGTATATATGTATATATATGTATATATGTATATATATGTGTATATATGTATATATATGTATATATATGTATATATATGTGTATATATATATATGCATATACACCCCTGGCAAATGATAAATTACTTTATTAGGGTAAATATATGAGAAAAAAATAACAATGTAAAAGTACAAATAAGAAATGCCATAGCCTGTTACTACTGGATCCTTCAAAAGTAAATTAACTAAATTGCATTGCTTGTAGGAGGCAAGCAAACAGACACACACACACACACTCACACTCACACACCAAGAAGTTTAGTAAATTTTAATTCAGAATACCTATTTTAGGTGGAATGCTTATGGAAGATACATTTTCTAATAAGCAAAATAAACGATTCAAAACAGCCTTACCACAAAAAGCTTATCTTCCTAGCATCATAATCAGACACATAAAATAAAATCATAATTAGAGTTATACTATAAATTCAAGTAATGTTTGTCCTTACACTATATTCACAGCAAACCTGGAACCAAATTTCTTGAGACAAAAAAATACAATGGCCTGAAACTCAGGAACATTATTCTGACAAGTAGAAGTGGAATATGTTTCAATTCCTATTTGACAGGGCAGATAAACATTCCATAGACAAAATTGCCATTTCATTCTAATTTGCAGGCATTTATCAATGCCTCATTGCACGAATGTCCTTCCACCTTTTCAAGTAGGAATGACAGTATAGATTTCCATATTAGCTTTTATGGAAAATCATAGCAAATGTCCTTTACTATTACTTTACTTGATATACAGGTCAGTATGCAATTTTTAAAAATCCTTATGCCTTCCCCTTGTCTTATGGTTATGTCTCATTAAATCTTTCACCTTTATAATGATGTCATCATAACATTTTCCCCAACACCTGAAAGAATGAGTAATTTGCAACAGCTGTCATTTACTGTTAGTGCCCACAATTCTGAAAAATCTATTCACACACAACTATTAAAAATTTAAAGCTGCTTAAGGAAGTATTATTTAGGCCATATCTTCATGAAGACAAGACAATGAAATAGACAATAACACTAAAAAGGAATATATGTTATTTCCTGAGAAATTGTGATACCTGAAGTAATCACACAATTTCATTATTCTTATCTCTTTACATAATTTTTTATGTAAATATGTACTACAAAAATGAAAAAGATACTATACCACATTACTCTAGGGTCGAGATGACATAATTGCAACCCCAAATACAATGCATAGCAATTTTAAGCACAATAAATGAATGAAATGCTGAGGATATGAGTTTTTTATTTTTATCTTTTATTTTATTTATTTATTTATTTATTTATTTATTTATTTATTTATTTTGAGGTGGAGTTTCGCTCTTGCTGCCCAGGCTGGAGTGCAGTGGTGCGATCTCAGCTCACTGCAACCTCCACCTCCCGGATTCAAGCGATTCTTCTGCCTCAGCCTTCCGAGTACCTGGGATTACAGGCATGCCACCACACCCAGCTAATTTTTGTATTTTTAGAGAGACAGGGTTTCTCTATGTTGGTCAGGCTGGTCTCGATCTCCTGACCTCAGGTGATCTGCCCGCCTTGATCTCCCAAAATGCTGGGATTACAGGCGTGAGCCACCGCGCCTGGCCTAATATGGGTTTTTTAAATCAACTAATTTTGTAACACTAAAGATAAAATAAAGTTGGGAAACAAAAAAAATTAAATATTTTTAGACTATGTATGGCCCCTATAAGGTATTTTAAAAATACAAAACAATGAGCTAACTGAAAGGTGATGGGTTTTTGATAATTTGTGGAGTGGTGATTTACTTCAAAATAATATATGTATTTTCAAGTTGCTTAGGGAACTTGATATGTGCATTATGTATATTTACACGAATATTTGTTATCAGATGCAGGTAACAAAACAACTACTATGTTTCATAAATAGGTTGTAAAATTTTAATTCTTTATCAATTTTTAAATTTATAATTGTCATATTTATGGAGTATATTGTGATGACTCAATGTGTGTATACATTGTCTAATGATCAAATCAGGGTAATTACCATATCTATCACTTTGAACATTTATTATTTCTTTGTAGTGATAATATTTAAAATCTTTTCTTCTAGTTATCTTGAAATAATACTACATTATTTGCTATAGTCATTCTAATGTGTAATAGAACACCAAAACTTATTCTTCCTAACTGTAACTTTGAACACATTAACCAACCTTTCCTGTTTTCTCCCCTCAACCTTCCCAAGCCTCTGATAACCACTATTCTACTCTCTCCTTCTATGAAATCAACTTTTTAAAATTTTGCATGTGAATGAGATCATGAAGTGTTTGTCTTTCTGTACCTGGCTGATTTAACTTTACATAATGTCCTCCAGGTTCACCCATGTTAGCTTGTCATAAATGACAGGATTTCATTCTGTTTTATGACTATATATATATATATATATTCATACACAATGGAACATTATTAATGTGATATATACATATCACATTTTATTTATCCATTCATCTGCAGACGGTCATTTAAGTAGACTCCATACCTTGACCATTATAAATAGTGCTGCAATAAACATAAAAATGCAGATATTTCTTTATCATATTGATTTCATTTCCTTTGGATATATACCCAGAAATGATATTGCTAAATCATATGGTAATTCTGTTTTTAATTTTTTGAGAACCTCAGTACTGTTCTAATTTGTATTCGTAATGACTATACTAATTTACATTTCCATCAACAGTGCGTAAGAGTTCCCATTTCTCCACATCCTTGCCAGCATTTATTATTTTTTATCTCCCTGGTAATAACCACTTTAACTAGAGTAAAGTGATGTCTTACTGTGGTTTTCATTTGCATTTCCATGATGATTAATGATGTTAAACATTTTTTTCATATATCTGTTGGCCATTTGTGTGCCTTCTTTTGAGATACATCTATTTAGAAATATTTTGCCCATTTTAAAAATCGATTATTATCATTTTTGCTACTGAGTTGTTTGAGTTTCTTATATATTCTGGATATGAATGTCCTTCTGGATGAGTAGTTTGCAAATACTTTCTCCTAACCTGTAAGTTGTCTCTTCACTCTATCGATTGTTTCCTTTGCTTTGCAAGAGCTTTTTAGTTTGACATAATCCAATATGCCTAATTTTTGCTTCTGTTTCCTATGCTTTTGAGGTGTTATTTTAAAAAATCTTTGACGAGTCCAATTTCATGAACCATATCCCCTGTGTTTTCCCATAGTAGGTTGATAGTTTGGGATCTTACATCTAAGTCTTTAACTCATTTACAATTCATTTTTGTATATAGTGAGAGATAGGAATCTAGTCTCATTCTTCTGCATGTGGATATCCAGTTTTCCTAGCACTATTTATTAAAGAAAGTCCCCCCCCCCAATATCTGTACTTCATGCGTTTGTTAAATATCTGTTGACTGTAAATGCATAGATTTATTTCTGGGTTCTCCATTCAGGTTTCATTTGTCTATGCATCTTTTTTATCCAGTACCATGTTATTTTTGTTATTATAGCCTTGTAGTATATTTTGAAGTCATGTAGCATGATGCCTTCAGCTTTGTTCTTTTTGCTCAAGGTTGCTTTGGCTATCTGGGATCTTTTGCATTTCCACGTTCATTTTAAGATTGCTTTTCCTGTTTCTGTGAAGGATGTCATTGGTATTTTAATAGGGTTTGCACTAAATCTGTAGATCACGTTGGGTAATATGCACATTTTAGCAATATTAATCCTTCTGATATGGTTTGGCTGTGTCCCCACCCAAATCTTATGTTGAATTCCCATGTGTTGTGGGAGGGACCCGCTGAGAGGCAATTGAATCATGGAGGTGGGTCTTTCCCATGCTGGTCTCGTGGTAGTGAATAAGTGTCACAAGATCTGATGGTTTTAAAATGGGAGTTTCCCTGTACAAGCTCTCTCTTTGCCTGCTGCCATCCACATAAGATGTAACTTGCTCCTCCTTGCTTTCTGCCAAGATTGTGAGGCCTCCCCAGCCACGTGAAACTGCAAGTCCATTAATCCCTTTTTCCTGTATAAATTACCCAGTCTTGTCTATGTCTTTATCAGCAGTGTGAAAATCAAGTAATACAGTAAATTGGTACAAGTAGAGTGGGGCACTGCTGAAAAGATACCTGAAAATGTGGAAGCAACTTTGGAACTGGGTAATAGGCAGATGTTGGAACAGTTTGGAGGGCTCAGAAGAAGACAGGAATATGTGGGTAAGTTTGGAACTTACTAGAGATTTGTTGAATGGCTTTGACAAAAATGCTGGTAGTGATACGAACAATAAGGCCCAGGCTGAGGCAGTCTCAGATGGAGATGACGAACTTGTTGGGAACTGGAGCAAAAGTGACTCTTATTATGTTTTAGCAAAGAGACTGGTGGCATTTTGCCCTGCCCTAGAGATATGTGGAACTTTGAACTTGAGGGAGATTATTTAGGGTATTTGGTGGAAGAAATTTCTAAGCAGCAAAGCATTCAAGAGGTGACTTGGTTGCTGTTAAAAGCATTCCATTTCATAAGGGAAGCAGAGCATAAGAGTTTGGAAAATTTGCAGCCTGATGATGCGATAGAAAAGAAAATCTGATTTTTGGAGGAGAAATTCAAGCTGGCTGCAGAAATTTGCATTAGTAATGAGAAGCCAAATGTTAATCCCCAAGACAATGGGGAAAATGTCTCCAGGGCATGTCAGAGGTCTTCACAGCAGCCCCTCCTATCATAGGCCCAGAGGCCTAGGAGGAATAAATGGTTTTGTGGGCCTGGTCCAGGGTCCCTGTGCTGTGTGCAGTCTATGGACTTGGTGCTCTGCATCCTGGCCACTCTAGCCATGACTAAAATGGGCCAATGTACAGCTCAGGCCGTGGCTTCAGAGGGTGCAAGCCCCAAGCCTTGCAGCTTCCACATGGTGTTGAGCCAGTAGGTGCACAGAAGTCAAGAACTGAGGTTTGGGAACCTCCACTTAGATTTCAGAGGATGTATGGAAATGTCTGAATGCCCAGGCAGAAGTTTGTTGCAGGGGCGGGTCTCTCCTGGAGAACTTCTCCTAGGGAAGTGCAGAAGGGAAATGTGGGGGTCAGAGCCCTCACACAGCATCCTTACTGGGGCACTGCCTAGTGGAGCTGTGAGAAGAGCGCCACCATCCTCCAGACCTCAGAATGGTAGATTCACCTACAGCTTGCAATGTGTGCCTGGAAAAGCTGCAGACACTCACTTTTCAGCCCATGAAAGCAGCTGGGAGGGAGGCTATACCCCACAAAGCCACAAGGGTGAGCTGCTCAAGATTATGGGAACCCACCTCTTGCATCACAGTGACCTGGATGTGAGACATGGAGTTAAAGGAGATCCTTTTGGAGCTTTAAGATTTGACTGCCCTGCTGGATTTCGGACTTGCTTGGGGCCTGTGGCCCCTTTGTTTTGCCCAATTTCTCCCATTTGAAATGGCTGTATTTACCCATTGCCTGTACCCCCATTGTATGTAGCAAGTAACTAACTTGCTTTTGATTTTACAGGCTCATAGTTGGAAGGGACTTGCTTTATCTCGGATGAGACTTTGGACTATGGACTTTTGAATTAATGCTGAAATGAGTTAAGACTTTGGGGAACTCTTGGGAATGCATGATTGATTTTGAAATGTGAGGACATGAGATTTGGGAGGAGCTGGGGCAGAATGATATGGTTTGGCTGTGTCCCCACCCAAATCTCACCTTGAATTCCCACATGTTGTGGGAGGGACCCACTGAGAGGTAATTGAATCATGGGGGCAGGTCTTTCCCATGCTGTTCTCAGGATAGTGACTAAGTCTCACAAGATCTGATGATTTTAAAATGGAGTTTCTTTGCCCAAGTTCTCTCTTTGCCTGCTGTCATCCATATATGATGTGACTTCCTCCTCCTTGTCTTCACCATGATTGTGAGGCCTCCCCAGTTGCAAGCAACTGTAAGTGCATTAAACCCTTTCTCCTGTATAAATTACCCAGCCTCAGGTATGTCTATCAGCAGCATGAAAATGGACTAATACATCTTCCAATCCATGAACATGGAATAGCTTTCTTTTTATTTGTGTCTGCTTCAAAAATCCTCAGAAAAACACTAACAAACCAAATTCGACAACACATTAAAAATATTATTCACCATAATCAAGTGGGATACTCTCAGGGATGCAAGGATGGTTCAACATATGCAAATTAATAAACATACATATTACATTAACAGAATCAAGGACAAAATATTTGAACATTTCAATAGATGCCAAAAAAGCATTCAATAAAATTCAACATTTCTTCATGACAAAAACTCCCAACAAATTTGTATTAGAAGGAACATACCTCAACACAATAAAGTCTGTATATGACAAACCCACAGCTAACATCACACTGAACAAGGAAAAGTGAAAGCTTTTCCTCTAAGATATGTAACAACAAAATAATGCTCACTTTCGTCACTTTTATTCAACATAGAAGTGAAAGTTCAAGCCAAAGCAATTAGGCAAGAGAAAGAAATAAAAGGCATCCAAATAGGAGAGAAACAAGTCAACTTATCCCAGTTTGCAGACTACATGATTTTATGTATATAGAAAACTAAAAAGACTCCACCAAAATGCTATTACAATTAATAAGTGAATTTAGTAAAGTTGCAGGATAAAAAATCAATAAGCAAAAATCAGTAGCATTTCTATATGCCAGTAATGAACTATCCAAAAAAGAAATCAAGAAAAAAATTTTATTTACAATAGCTACAAAAATTACAATAGGACAAAACTTAACCAAAGATGTGAAAGATCTCTACAATAAAAGCTATAAAACGTTGAAGTTTTAATTCTAAGACCCTGTAGGAAGGACCTTAGAATATCCAAATATTAAAATGTAGCATACCAAGACAAATACATAGAAATGAAAATTTTATTGACACTAACTTGTAACTAGTGCTGTCCTCATTTTAAATGTATCATGAAGCTGGTAAGAATAAATTCAAGATTACTTTAAATTTGTTAAATTAGACTACTGAAATGTCAAAATTATATCAAAGAGGTAGATTTGAAAGTATCCATGATATCAACACCCCCATTCATTTCTGTAAATTCTTTTAAAATTTCCTGTAAGAGTTCATGCCCATAGGATTTCTTTTAATATGTTGAATAGTACAGTAAGAAAATTACATTTACATAAGTAGATATTTTTAATTTTCAAAAATCTTAGCAGTATTTTTCAATGTAGTTGCTAAACTTTATTAAAGCCTTTGATTGCCCTCATTTTGACCAAAATTCACGTTGTGATATTATAAAAGAATAACAAGTCTTGATTTTTATCTTCCAAATTCAATACTCAGGAATTCAAACATTTTTATAAAAATATACTGAAATATTTTCAAGACCTCATCAAAGTAAAGAAAGAGTAGATAAAAGAGGAAGTCATTTCTTTCTTTACCTCTACCCTAGGTAGGAAGAAGTTGGGGGAAGAAAAATAAATTTGTACAATATAATGTACTCATAAAGAGGTTATTATTTTTATGAAGAAATAAGCATACACTTAAAGAAAGAGATATTTATATGATCTTTTCTTGGAGTATTTATTTTTTTTAAATGAAGATTTCAAAAATCATCATCCAAAGTAAAGAAAACGAATTCCAAGAAAAATTAAGGTTATATGAAGTTGTTAAATTCCACACTCTCCAAGTTTCCACTTGAAGGAATTCTCTGTGAGGTTTTACCCACTGTAAATCTGTTGCTTTTGGTTTTAAGCCTGTACATTCTGATGTTCATTATTCTGATTTCATTATTCTGATCTCCCTTTCTTTTCATTTCTCCAATTCACTAACCCTCTTCATCATTCTATTTTGTCCTTTTATTCTTTTTTTTTCCCAGTATCCATACATGTGCTAAAGTGTCAGTTATAATTGTGTTCAAAGTAGAATCTATAAAATTATTAGAGGTCTTAGCTAAGTGGATTGAGGAAGGTATAAACAGACCTTTTAGCACTACAAAATCTTCTAGACTTCCAAGAGTCACAAATTCTCATAGAAAGAACAAGATGAATAATAACTAAACATTGGTTTCTATAATATTTTTAAGAGTTTCCAGTATGAAGTAAGGATATCACAAGTGTATATGTATATACATGTGTATGTGTACAAGGACATGTACACATGTGTGTGATTTGTACATGTTGCCATTTCTGTGTATGCATATATTTGTGCAAATGTATATATGCTTATGTGTGTGCATGTTATATTTTCATGTCAATACACATGTGCATGTGGGTCCATATGTGTGCACGTGTGTTTTCTTATGTATGTACATGTATGGGTATATAAAACATGCATGTATGCACATGTCTTTTCAAATGCAATGCACAAATAACATTGGGTAGGAGAAGCTTTTATAGAAGTATACAACATGATCAATTGTAGTTATTGAACACTTAAGGGACACTATGAGACAAAAACATAAAGCATATTTTCCACATGGTATGATCCATAATATAGTTTTTATTCATTGGTACAATGTTCTCTTGAATCTTCAAGATATTTGCATAGTTTCTTATGGAAATAAAGAGCAATTCAATCATTTTTTGTTGTACCTTGAAATTATTGCAAAAAAATAAAAATTAGAATTGTGAATTTATTTACCTAGTGGAAAAATCTTATGTATAGTCTATAGTAAGCATTTCTAAGCCAAGATTTCTCAGACTTATGTATATTGAAAAATAATCCGGCAAAGGTAGAAATGTTGATTCTTGTAATCTACCCCTAGAGATTCAATAAGTCATGAGTAGATTCCAGAAATCTAAATTTTTATGACATATTCTGCATTATTTTAATGCAGCTAGCCCATGGATCACACTTTTAGATAAATAATAGAGCACTGCAATTTGAATTTCATATTTTTCTTCAGTACAAGGGATTAGAGCACAGAAATCTAAATTTTGTTATAGACTCTGCCAAGTATACAGAGATCATACAAAGTTATTTTTTCCATCACAAATATTAACATGTGTGGGCATGCATGTAGCCACTTGATTTTGGCTAGTGAGGGGATTTGAATATTAAGCAAGAAGGTAGAATACACCAGACTCAAGCTACACTTCATATAGGCCTATGGAGATTCAGGACTCTTTTGATGAATATTAATTATAAGCCCGTGAGGTGCCTGGGCCAAAGGTAAGAGACAAATTTATTTAAAACACATATTTAAAGCCTTTTGGGAACCCAACTGTTAGCCATTCATCTCTTGATGAATATTATAGTAACAGTCAAGTGGAGCACACCTGCTTTGCTGCACCTGAGGCAGTTCATCCAGAGGTTGCTCTGGCTCCCATGGAATGTTGACAGCAAGACCAGCTAAAAAGATGAGACAGGAGCATGGCACCAACTGTAGCAGTCAGAGGAATCTAGAGCTACAAACTGCAAATGCACATTAAATAACATATTAGACCAAGTGAGGTGTTTTGGAGCATTCAGTCTTTGAAATGCACATATTATTCATTATTCCTCAAGGACAATATGTGATAGTAGGGATATGGAAGTTCTTTGCTGCGAGTTCTTTGTTTCATTTGCTGCAAACACTAATTCAGGCAAG
Source organism: Gorilla gorilla gorilla (assembly GCF_029281585.2). Classification (NCBI taxonomy): domain Eukaryota; kingdom Metazoa; phylum Chordata; class Mammalia; order Primates; family Hominidae; genus Gorilla; species Gorilla gorilla. The sequence continues at coordinate 107,548,491 of NC_073230.2, read as the reverse complement.
CTATTATTCACCTAAGTCATGTTTCAGCAAGACTAGAAACTTCATTGTTCTGTTTACTTGCCTTTTGTGGGACAGAATAAAAACCAGTATTTGTATGAGTGAAACATATTGGACTCTTTTGGCTCCATCATAAAGATCGGTGGAATCAGTAGACACACAGCAGGTCCGAGGTGAGAAGATGAACTCCATATGTTGATTATGAGGAAGAAAAGAAGGCAGACCAGACTGTACTCTGCTAACAACACTAACAGACATGTTATAATAATGTCAAATTGTATAAACGATAGTCAAACTCATGAATAGCCCATTTATTGGAAGTAATTTGATGACATTCAGATAAGTGGAAAATATTTGCATAAATTATTTCTGTTGCATATATTTAAAATTATTTTAGTAAAATATCTTTAATTAGAGGAAATTATGTATCAGTAAGCCAGATTCTCAAAGTAAAGGCAGCAATACCATGAATAATTCTCAGATACTGATACTCAATCTATTTCAACATGGATTTTAGGAAACACAGTAAATAAAAGTATCTCTTTTGAACCCAAGTGTGATCTATGAATAATAGAAAATAGACATACAGTCTAATGAAAGTAAGACAATAAATAGTAGAAACCAAAAAACTGTGGTGATAATTCCAGAAATAGAATAAATAGCACGAATAGCATTAAATAGTAAATATTATTAAAGGCATTAAAGTACTCAGCTATATATAGGTATATAGGTTAAAACTATTCTGTAATTATTTATTTAAAGTTTTACTAACTTGTTGCTTATTTTTATTAGCATTATTTTAGGGTTCTCCAGAGGAACAGGGAACAGAAACAACAGGAAATGTGCACACACGCACACATGTGAGCCAATTTCTTGTAAATTGCAGATCTTATAATGTATAATATATATATTTTTAGATAATATGTATATATGTAGAACATATATTATAAAATTGTCCAAAAATATAAATAAAATTATCTTATCTATATGTATGTATATGTATTTATCATAAGAAATTGGCTCACGTTATTAAGGAGGCTGAAAAGTCCCGAGATCTGCATGTGGCAAGCTATAGACCCAGGAGAGCTGGTGGTGTAGTTTGTCTGAGAGCTGGCAGGCTTGATACCCAAGAAGAGCCAATGTTTCAGTTCAATTGTAATGGCAGGAAAAGACTGCTATTTTAGCTCAGCAGTCAGACAAGAAAAGTTTTCTGTTTCTCACCAGAGGGACCCCCTTTTTGTTCTATTCCCACCTTCATTCGATTGGGGGAGTCTCACCTATGTTAGAGAAGACAATCTGCTTTATTCAGTCTACAGACTCAAATGTTAATCTCATCCAAAAAAAACACTCTCAGAGTCACAACCAGAATAATATTTGAGCAAATACCTGGCACCTCATGATCCACTCAAGCTGACACATACAATTAACCACCACAATCATATTTATTTATTTCTAACTGATTTATTTAACAACGGCAAGCATGCTCTACACTGGGGATAGAGCGGTGAACAACAATAGATCAAAGCCACTGCTCTTATGGAGCATACATTATAAAGGGATGGGAGGAGATATAAAATAAACAAGAGAAACAAGCGAAATACAATAAATCAGAGATTTATAATTTTTTGTGAGGAAAATAAATCAGGGACACTAACTCTATTTGTTCGAGGTTTGATGGGAATGAGTTGCAACTTTAAATAGTCAGCCAAGGAAAACCTCATTGAGATGCTAAGATTTAAGTAGAGTCTTTAAGTTGTGGAAGAGAAAATTATGCGGACATCTGTAGGACAGCCTTTCAGTCAGGGGAACAGCAACAGAAATGGCTATCGTAAAGGCAATGCCTGGTGTATTTAACAAAGGCAAAACCTGCTATGTTGGAGCAAGCAAAAGAAATAATCATAGGAAAATAATAAAAAATAGGTAAAGTAAAGAATGGGAGGATCAGATCATGTAGAGCTTTGTAGGATAATATAATTTGAAGCCTTTGGCTTCTTTTTGTTTGTTTTCTTAGTAAGAAGTGAAGACTTTGGAATTCTCTTTTGCAAGTTTTCATATACTTCTTTATTAGGGAGGTATATCAATTCTTCCATTTATTGAAAAAAAATGTTAAGTCTGTTAACATGTCTGTAGTATCCATAATTGTGCTAAAAACCAGAAACCCAACAGTGAAAAAATGAGACATTGTACCTTCCCTCACTGAGTTGACATACTGGTTGGAAGACGCTCATTTATAAGAAGCCACAATTACTTAATGTAAATTCTGTGAAAGGAGACATTACTGGGTGCTTGTTAGCACACAGGAGAGGCCTCTATTGAGTGAAAGAGTTCTCGCGAGGGAAGTCACATCCAAGTTGAGACATGAAAGGTGAGTGGAAGTTAACCAGGCATAGTGAGAGGGAAGGAGGGGTGCTAGTGTGTGCTCGTGAAGTCAGAAGTGAGAGCCAAGCAGAGGGTACATCATGTTGCAAGGTTTATATTCGAGAGTGTACATATCTACGAAAGCAAGAGAGAATGTTAATGAAATTTGGAGAAGGGTTGAAAGTGCTAAGCTGAAATTGGACAGGTGTGGAGGATTTTGGTGGGCCTTTATTTCCCTGATTAAGTACTATATCCTGAAGTCACCAGAAAATGCACACAGTTTTAAACTGAGTAGTGATTGTTTCCATTTTCATACAGAAAGATCAACTTGGCTAGAGAATGGGCTTGACAGGAAAGCAATCATCAAAAGTTTGGAGTATTTCAGGCAAAATGGGATACAGCCCTGGGTTTGGCAGTGAATAGAAGTTAAGGAAAGGGAGGGAGATATATTTTAGACACTGCAGAAGTAAAATTTGTAAGGTGTGGTGGTTATTAGTGGGCAGGACAGGAAAGAAGGAAATTAGCTGGTGTCTAGTTTGAGCAACTAGCACATGATGCTATTATGAGGTAAGAAATGCGGAGGAAAAGCAGTTCTGTGAAGACAGGTGAAGTTCTGTCTAAGATCCTTAATTTAAACATTTAAGTGGTGATAACCAAAATATAGTTGGATATATGCATTTGCAGTTATGTGGAACTGTCTGGGAGAAGATACATATTTGCAAAGTGATGCTAATTTGAGACAAGGAAATGAATGAGATTTCTCAGACTATGTATAATATTTGAATCTAAGAGACCCTTTAGTGGAACTTGTAAGAAGCCAAATATTTAAGGGATAAAAATAGAAAAAAAAGTGTCTTTAAAGTATATCAGAGGTATAGGAAATAAGATAGGAAATTATGATGTCTCCAAAAAAAAAGCTTTAAAAAAAGGATAAAATGGTCAGTGTTTGCAAATATTCTCAAGAATTCAAGTCATGTAAAAACTACAAACTTATCCATTATATTTTCTAAGAAGTCATTATTAGTAGCTTTGTGGGTAACACTTTCACTGAAGCAGTATGGACTGCAGAATTGAAGGGTGACCATGGAGAAAAGAAGCTGAAAGAGATGTAAAAGCTCTTCTAAACTAGTACAGTTCTCATATTTTAAAGTTTTTAAAAAAGTTGTTTTGTCCATCAGTCAGCATATAAATACTGAATTAAGTACACACACACCCACACACACACACACGGCATAAAGTTGTTCTTTATATCTTCTAGATGGCAGGCATCTGATCACATCCGGATGAGTTGGGGCCAGAAATGAAGATGATGTCAGTTGGAGAGGAGTGCACGCAACTCTAGAAGGCAGCTCAACTGCTGTGTGGTTTGCCAGTAGCATATCTTACTCTTGAGGGCAAACTCTTCAGATAATTACAAACACAAAGTCAGCAATTCTAGCCAGGGTCGTATTTCAGAAAAGCCATCTATGGAGAGCAGGAAACTAAAGTTTGCCAAGCAAAGGGGCCGAGAGTAAAGTCAAGTTTTGTGCCAAATGAGAACCTGCCAAGGAAGGCAGGCTATAGGAGGACTGGGAGAATTTAAGGATCTAAAATGTCAGGGCAATAGATTACATCCAAATGGGTGAACCAGGGAGCAAGACTGGGTAATATCAAACATGATGCTGAAGAATAGGCCAGCAGGAAACCAGGAGACAAATTATGTCTCCCAGGAGAGGAGCAGAAGCCCCATCTGGGTTCTAATTCATGGCACAGTGAATTAGCTCTGCCATTCTAAAATGTTAAAGGCAAAACATCAGACAATGAGCTCTGAAAAATGAATGTCCAAACACTAGCTTTCCTGAGTTCCTGTACCCTAATCTACCCTATGATTCTTAATCTTCAGATACTCCAGGCCAGAGAATTTCTTGTTTAAAAAAAAAAAAAAAGGAGGTAGGAGATTTCAGGGAGGTAGGGGATTTATTGCATTTTCTGTAAGTGAGTGACATGTGATTTGCTGAAGAATACAAATTGTCCCTGTCATGTAGAAAAATAAGAGAAATAATGACACAGGATTTTTTTGGTGCCGCCTCACCAGCCAGAAACCTCTGTGACTGGTGGTGCTTCTGCTTGAGTTTTGCTCTTGGCTGCCAGGCTCATTCTGCCTGCTTGGCCTGGCAGGCTGTGCTCAGCTCATGCTACTGGCCCAGATCCCACACCTGCCAAGGGCGAGCCAGGTGCAGAGTGGCAAGGGGTGTGTGAGAGAGCAAGCACAGGGTCCTGGCCACTGCGCACAGCCAGGCAGGCCAGCTGCTATGGCAGAGCAGTCAGCTCCAGGCACTACTAGCACAGGCGCTGGCTCTGTGTGAGGCTGCAGCTGGACCAGACATACTGCAAACAGCTTCTGCTGTGGGCTGCAGCATCTGGATGAGGGGAACACCGTGGCTCCTCAAAGCTCGGAGATGCAAGGAACTACAGAGCCTCACAGCATGTCACAGCCCCGGCTTGGGGAGCCTCGAGGTCTGAGATCCAAGAAGGACCACAGCTCTTTCCTTCTCCTTGTCACCTGCAGCAGGGCAAGCAGGGGTGGGAGGGCTGGGGGGAGATGTTTCAGCCCATTTGTATTACAGATCTTTCAGTCCATCCCACTCCAGCTGTGGCTCCTGGGCTGGCCTGGCCCTGCAACTACTTCCCATTGCATGGGGTGGCTGCCCAGCACCAGCGGAGGGCAGGAGGGCTACCATGTTACAGCCTCTTTTGTTCCTGCCAGCATCTTGGTGAGCTGGCCAGAGAAGTTATAGCTCTTTTCACTCCTGCTGTTCGGCAGATCCCAAGTTCTTGTCCCACATCCAGGAAGAACAAGGTTACTTGGACAACTGGAGGGAAAGCAAGGTGGAGAAGAACTTTCTTGGGTGACTGAACAGCTCTCAGCGAAGAGGAAACCTGAAGTGGAGAGTTCCTACCTCCACGCAGTTAGTCCCAACCAGTGCCTGACTCTGGCAGAGTCTGGGGTTTTTATGGGCTCAGAATGGAGGAAATGCATGCTGATTGGTCCATGGGCAGGAGGAGGTATGTGCTAATTGGTCCATGGGAGGACATGGAAAAAGCATCACTTGATTGGCTAAAAGGCATCAAAGAAGTGCTCACTCTGGGTGGCAGACTTCACCTGGAACTTGGTAAAGTTCCCCAGGCTTCAGGCTGTCCCTGGCTTGAAGGTGGGGTTTCAACAGGGACCCACCCTTTCCTGCCTAGAACCTGTCTGCCTCCTGCTGCCATCAACACGCTGTCCATGGCATTCAGGCTGTCCATGCCAAGGGGCACCCACAGGCCTGAGCCGAGCCACCCTCAGCCCCCTGGCCTCCCTCCCGTGCTCGTCAGTAACCAAAGTTTCAGTCTCAGAAGCAGTTTCCAGAGGAGACTGAGGCAGCTGGGGGTTGGTGTGTCAGCACCACCCCAAGCATGCACACACCCAGCCAGGTCATGCCAGCACCCAGGCTCAGCTATTGGGATGTGACCACAACTTTGCTTTGCTGTGGAGTGGGGAGAGGCCAAGGAGTGGGAGCAGGCACTTCTGAGCCTGTGGGGGTAGGGGGCTTCTCGGGCCCCTGAGAGCACAGGGATGCCCGGATCCGGAGCCACGGCTTGGCAGCTGCCGTGGTGGCTGGGCTGCATTTGCACCCAGGAGCACAGGCTCCACCTTGCCAACTCTTTGGGGTGTGGGGCTCCTGCTGGATCATCTGTTCCCAGCCCACAGGCTCCATGGAGTCTGGCCATGCCTCCCCTGCAGCAGCTGGATTCCTCCCAGCGGCTGCTCCGGATGGGCTGCTGCTACCATCAATGAGTTTATAACTTAACAATTACACAAGTAGAAGAAAACATAAAAGCCAACCTTTATAGGCTTTTAGAGACAAAATTTGCTTCCTAAAGGAATGAATCAAATCCAAAGATTCTCATAATTCTGTACTCTTAGTAGACACTGTTGTCATCAAGGAGATGATGCTGAACAAAGTGGTGAAGATCATCGCATAAAGTTCTCCTGAAGCTGAATGGTTGCATCTACCTTACAGTTGTCCATAACTGATATGAAATCAGTTTTAAAATCTCATGTTAGAGGTCAGTGCAATTAATAGTATTGTTCCTCCAAAAAGGGGAGAAAGGCATATTTTAAATTTAATTATATCACTCAGTGAATATGAGGGTATGTTACTTATTAACAATAGTAAAATATTCTAAAGTGAAGAATGAGGGAAATGCATGTCAAAATCCAGCATAAAAAGTAGTTGCTTTCTGGAATTTAGAACAACAGCTCATAGAGGATGCATAAGTATTTTTCCTAAGCTGTATAAAGAGAAAGTACAAATGACAAATATTCTTAGTAACAAATGGCCTAAATTGAAATAAGTAATCCCCTGGTCCTTAAGTAAGAAATTGGAAGCATCTATTGGTATATATCTGTGCTTAAGATAAATTGATAAAAATAATAATAAATGCTACGACAGGTAATGAAATGAGTACTCAATCATTTTACTTAGCACAATATTAAAATGCTTCTGTTCTGACAGAGGCATGTACCCATCAGGATTATTGATCCTTGTAAAATGTTTAAGGTAGTAAATATATATGTGCATATCTATACATAAGAATTTTGACAAGCTATAAAAAATTAGAGTAGAAATTCTGCCTCATCTCATTTATTTAGATCAATTAATAACTAAAGATCTCATTTGCTCTATTAAGAAAGTGTGAGCTATTAAGAAAGTGTGGGCTGGGCGAGGTGGCTCACAGCTGTAATCCCAGCACTTTGGAAGGCCAAGGTGAGCAGATCACTTGAGGCCAGGAGTTTGAGACCACCCTGGTCAACATGTCAAAACATTGTCTCTACTAAAAATACAAAAAGTATCTGGGCATGGTGGCACATGCCTGTAACTCCAGCTGTTCAGGAGGCTGAAGCATGAGAATCACTTGAACCAGGGAGGCAGAGGTTGCAGTGAGCCAAGATTGCAACACTGCTCTCAAGTCTGGATGATACAGCCAGACCTTGTCAAAAAGAAAAAAAACAAAGAAAGTGTGTTTCTGTTGTGGTTTCCTTTCACTCCAAATATTTCCACAGCTTTGCCCATCCACAGGTGGTCTATCACAAACTTAATTCTCATTGTCACGCTTATTAACTGTTGAAACTTGATGTTAGAAGTTACTAGAGACTCTGTTCCATTTATGAGCAATGCCCCTGCCATTCCAGATCTCTGACTAGGGTTGCAGAGGTGCTCCCACCTGCCCGCCAGGACTACAACTGTTTGACACTGCCATGTTCTGGATTTTGTTTCTCTAAGATCAACACTTGACCTCTGAGCTAGGAGGAGTCCTTCATAACAATAATATTAATATACTCCAACTTGAAACATTCCCATCAGATTGTGGTTGATATGTTACCCTCTTAAGCTCTCAATCTTCCTATTTATGTCACCTACCAATTCTCATTCTTATTTCACTCAGTAAGCTTTTGTATTATAAACATAATGTCTTCCCCTAAGCATGTCATTATTCTTGGTAATATCAGCCTCTATGTGACTGTCCCATTCAACACCTGACCTTAGATTTTCTTTACTTTCTCATTGCAGATGGCATTTTCTTGTGCTCTGTCTCACAGTCACTCACCTGGTTGTTAGCTTCTGGAACTTGTGATTACCAGAAGCTACACAGTAACTTAATTTTCCAAAACTGACATCACACTTTCTGATCAGTTTTTAACATTCATCCTGATTTCTGGTCCATGAAATTCAAACTCCTTATCCTGCTCTACAAAGTCTCATTTGATCAAAGGTTATATCTGCTCTTTCTATGCTAAGGTTAAATCCACACCTTCCACTTTCCCCATTGGAACCCGTGCTGTCTCATCTAATGAAGGACTTTTTCCCACTTAACCACTCTGTCTTATATCAGTGTTCTCCATCTACATAATCATTTCCATTAACATGTTGTCGTATTTCCATCTGAAAAAGCAAAATCAAAAACAACAAAAAACTTCCTTGATCCCACATATCCTTTGTTCCTCTTGAAAGCAAAACTCTTCAAAAGATGTCTGTAATCATTGACTCTACCTCCTCTTCTCCCCCCATTCCTTTTGATCCTTTTCCAATTAAGCTCTTGTTTGCACTGCTCTAAGGAAACTTCTCTTGGCAAATTTCCTAATGTAGAAAAAGAGTTTTATAACTTCTGCAATACTAATTCATCCTTGACTAAAAATTGGACTTGAAGCCACAGACAAGAGACTTCAATTAACATTTATCAGAAACCTCGAATAGAATTTGAAGGATCTTAACCGAGACGCTTGGAGAAGACAATGCTGTTACTTAGCCTATATAACGGGTATGATTATATAAGAAAAAATGTTTTCAAGTCATCACATACATGTATTTTTCATAAAATTTAATTTAAATTTATATTTTCTCTGCCTAATTTCATAGAGTTGTGTCTAAGTGTATTTGCTAAGAACTCTCAAGTAATGCTAAAAAGGTTACTTTATTGTTTCCAAAGACTGTGAATGTAAACTTTAAAACTGCTAAGGTTTGTAGAGGTTTGTGACAGGAAATGACTTTTGTTAAAATATGTCCTATAAAAATAATTTAACTCATTTAGAGTGTAAATATGTTTGTTACAGGAAGTTATAATAGTTAATTAGCAATCTACACTACTGACTTTCTCTAATCTTATTCATAGTTAAGTGGCTTGACTTTGCTTATGAGTCAGCAAACATTTGATACCCTTTTTTTTCACTTTCTCCCTGAGTCCATTCGTAATAAAACTCGTGATTCGAAAAAAGTAATACATACTGAGATTTGCTTTCCTATCACTGATTTCTACTTTGCCAAATCTAATGGATAATTCACACCTAACTTATGTGACTTCTTAGCTAATCATTTCTACTTTCCCAAAGCCTTTCTTCACGTTCTTCTGATTTTCCAATGACTATATTGGCTGCTTCTTCTCACACTTCTTCATCAAAGCCTCTTCATCCTCCCCAACCTCCCCACTGGGATCATACCTAATTAGTCTTCTTTTCACTAACTTTTGTCAGTTCAGTCCTATCTATGCAATTCAAATTTAATAGCTCCAGGATTCACCTCTTCTCTGAACTCCTGAACCATGTTCCAATCACTGCTCAGCTTTTCCCTTTGGCATCTTAGGCGGAGTCTTGCTCTGTCACTCAGGCTGGACTGCAGTGGCATGATCTCGGATCACTGCAACCTCCGCCTCCTAGGTTCAAGTGATTCTCATGCCTCAGCCTCCTGAATAGCTGGGATTACAGGCATGCGCCACCATGCCTAACTAAGTTTTTTGTATTTTTAAATAAAGATGGTGTTTCACCATGTTGGCCAGTCTGGTCTGCAACTACTGACCTCAGGTGATCTGCCCACCTTGGCCTCCCAAAGTGCTGAGATTACAGGCATGAGCTACTGCACCCGGCCCAAACCTCCCATTTTTCTAACCTAAACCCCTTCCTTCCTTCCTTCCTTCCTTCCTTCCTTCCTTCCTTCCTTCCTTCCTTCCTTCCTTCCTTCCCTTCCCTTCCCTTCACTTCCTTCCCTTCCCTTTCCTTCCTTCCTTCCTTCCCTCCTTCCCTCCTTCCTTCCCTCCCTCCCTCCCTCCCTCCTTCCTACCTTCCTTCCTTCCCTTCTCTCTCTCTCTCTGGCTGTCTGTTTCTCAAGTATGTAATTTATCAGCTTGATATCAGCTACTTTACCTCTCATACTCATTATTATTAACAATATACTACAAAATTGTATTCCCTCTGCATCTAAAATCCATGCCCAATCTGACCACTCATTTCAATCTTCATGCTATCACCATGGTCTTAACTGCCATCATTTCTTGGCTGGACCATGTGTTTACTTTCATTCCATTGTCAAGTATGACCTCAAGTGATCGTTTTAGAATATAGATCATTTCACTATCTCATTTAAAACCATCCCATGGAATTTCAACATGTCGAAAATATAATCAAAATAATTGCTATGGCCTATAAGACTATGACTGACTTGGCAATGGCTATCTCTTAAATTCCAGCCACACTAGCCTTTTTGTTGCCTCTCAAGAGAGACTGTTCTTACGTTATTTTGTTTGCACATACTATATCTTCTATCCTGAAATCTCTTTTCATAGTAATTTAGATGGATAATTCTCTCAGTTTACTACTCTTTAAACATTACCTCCTCAAAGTGGGCTGTCCCAAACAATGTTTAGTTTTTCTTTATTTTGAGACAGGGTCTATGTCACTCAGGCTGAAGTTCAGTGGAATAATCGCAGCTCATTGCAGCCCTACCACAGGTACATACCACCACACCCAGTTAATTTTTTAAGATGTTTTGTAGAGATGAAATCTGTTGCCCAGGCTGGTCTTGAATTCCTGGGCTCAAGCAATCTACCTGCCTCAACCTCCCAAAGTGTTGGGATTACAGGCATGAGCCACTTTGCCCAGCCTCCAAACAATGTTTCTTAAATAAAATCCTGTCGTTCTCTATCTTCAGAACCTGCTTTACTTCCTTAAATGCAATTCTTATTCTCTGATGTTACAATTCAATTTTAATATTGTTTATTTTATATTCATCTCTGTCACAATAACCTAAAGGACTTGTTCTTTTAGCTCGCTGCTGTACCTACACTTAGAACAATGCCTGGCATTAAGTAAGAGCTTAATAAATACTTAATTGAATGCATGGCCTAGCCACTGTCAACTTCCATGCCTTCTTTTCTCTTGCACTAAGTTCCAGCCACATATGTCTCATTTTAATTCTCTTATGTTATTAGTCTTGTCATTTCAAACCCTTTGCTAATATATTCACCTCTACCTGAAGCAATGTCCCTTTTTCCAAACATTTTTTTTCTTTTTATGGTTGATTTAATACATTTCAAATATTTGGCTTAAAAATTACTCTGCATTACAGCCAGGTATGATTGCCAGTATAACATCCATTGCTCTCACTATTCTTTTATGTTGTTTTGTTTCATACTATTTGTTGTTATTTGATTTTTAAGTTGTTCAGTGTCTATATCCTCCATACTAAAATATCCTCTGTTGTGATTTGAATGTCGCCTCCAAAACACATGTTGAAATTTAACCGACATTGTGATAGTATCAAGAAGAGGGACTTTTAAGAGGTGATTCATGAGAATCATGAGAGCTCCATCTTAATGAATGGATTAATGCCATTATCTCCGGAGCGAGCTCCAGATAAAAGGATAAGTTTGGCCCGCATTTTCTTTCTCTGTCTCACCATGTGATACCTTGTGCCATGGGATAGCCCTTGCTAGATGCTGGTACCATGCTCATGAATCTCCCAGCCTCCAGAATGGTGAGCCAAATAACCTTCTGTTCTTTATAAATTACCCAGTCTTTGGCATTCAGTTATACCATCACAAAATGAACTAAGAAAACCTCTATATAAACAGTGATTGTATCTGCATCACTCATCAATGTGAATAGCATTGTGAATATATACCCGGGCAGAAATTATGCACTAAATAAATGTCTGTTGAAAAAACAAATATACAAAAGAGTGGAGGGGCCAAAGGGACTACTAACATCAATCACCTGTGATGTCAAGACAAGCTTATCCTCTAAACTCTAAGGTCTTTTTCTTTTTTCTTTTCTTTTTGAACTCAGTCTACCAGGCTCCAGTCTCTATTCTTCTTTCTTCAATTAATTTTAGTTTTTGCCTTTCATTATACTTTCTTATTCTTCCTTATCACTGGGCTTGAACTCACCCCAAATTTAGGAATCAAAATTCAGAGTTTTGTCACATTCTGTACAGAAGAATGACATTGTGCAACATGGCCTTGGGCCTACCTCCTTTTCTAGGGCTCTGCATGTAAGAACAGAGATGAAGTAAAGAGATTCTATTACTAATTCTAGAATAATAAATGCCTTTTCCTATTTATGCACACATAAAAAGATTACTAAAGTGGTCCCTTAGAACAGCGTTCTTAAAGTATTTTTGAGGGATGTCCCACATTCTTTAATACATGTCATGTCACAGCCCAATTCATACCCAAATATGCAATTGTTTATATGTGCACATGCAAACACAATTTGAAGAAGTTTTATGAAAATATTTTCTTACTACATGTCCATGTATTCTTATATTTTTACTTCTCTCTTTTTTCCTCATTTCTTTTCTAGGTTACTTAAAACATGTAATTAGGACTCACTAAATTAGGTTTATGATCCACCAATGGGCTCCCAACCTTCTCTACACTTACATTTGAAAACCATTGCTTTTGAAGATACAGAAGATCCATTCCTAGACTGCAAAGTACTCATGTCTCTGTCACTATAGGAAGCAGCTGGCTGACTCTGATTTTAACACATACACACATATTTAGCTACATAGACACAAACACAAATATTTCTCTTAATAATAGTCCTTGGAGGTAATCTTTAAAAAGGGAAGATGAGGTGATTCCAGCACAGAAGCTTGTGAAGGTGCTTTCCATATCATTTAAACAAGACCACCTTTATGCCAAAGGAGAATTTCACAGTAGCAGTAAGAATTTGGGGAATGGGCTGGGTGCAGTGGCTCATGCCTGTAATCCCAGCACTTTGGGAGGCCAAGGCGGGCGGATCACGAGGTCAGGAGTTTGAGATCACCCTGGCCAATATGGTGAAACCCCATCTCTACTAAAAATACAAAAATTAGCCAGAAGTGGTGGCACGTGCCTGTAGTCCCAGCTACATGGGAGGCTGAGGCAGGAGAATCAGAGAATCGCTTCATCCTTGAGGCAGAGGTTGCAGTGAGCCGAGACTGCGCCATTGCACTCCAGCCTGGGTGACAGAGCGAGACTCCGTCTCAAAAAAAAAAAAAAAAAAATAGAATTTGGGGAATGAGCCATGAGGTCTGCCAAGCAAGCTCTGGTGGAAGACACTCACTATTAAATTGTGTAAGCTTAATTTACCCAAAACTACTATGAAGTAGGCCTATAAAATTCAGATAAATCAACTGTAGTTGATGACCTGTCCCGTAGGCAAAACAATAATCAAATGTTTTGGTTGTCTTCTGTAATTCTCCCAGCTACTCAAACTACATTCTCCTTAAAATGTAATATTGTTGGGGCTTAGAAACTATACCCCAAAATGAAGGCCTCTAAAACAATCTCAGAAGCAAAAGTTTCTGTCTGATCGTCTCCTGTCCTCCTGTCTCCCACCCCTCATTCTCCCCCGAGGCTAGTGAGAGTGACTAGATTCCTTCTTCCCCAGGGCGAGTCATAGGAACCAGAACTCCTTTTCCCCCAAACCAGCCACAAAACCCCAAAATATTACTGTAATGTTCCCCTCAGCTTTCTGTGTAAAACTGGCCATAAAGAAATGATCTGACCTACGTTGTTTGACTGTAGCTCATAAGACTCCCCAGTTCCAGAGAGGGTCCTGACCCACACCCAAAATGCTGCCCAGGGAGGAAAAGAAGAACCTAAACACGCAGGTCTTGCTGTGTCTCCTAACTCAGTCTGTTAGCATTAGATCATAACCTTTTTGCCCAATCATATTTTCGCATGGCTGTACATATGTGTTAAGCACAGCATGACCCTGAGCACAAAAGTGGACAGTTTCCTCTGTATCTTTAGATCTTCTTTCTGAAGGCTCCTGTGTCATGTAAAACTATGATTAAATAAATTCATATACTTTTTTACCTATTAGTCTTTTTTTTTGTCAGTTGCTTTTCAGGGAACCTTCAGAGGGCAAAGGGGAAGTTTTCCCTTGGTACCCACAGTAAGAATCAACTCTATAAAAATTAAAGAAACAAAAGAGAATCTGTTTTAAAAGATCATTTTAAAAATTATACTTGTTTATTCAAGAAAAAGGTAAGGCATGTTGTAAAAATTTTACTGGAAAAACATCATTAAAATGTGAAGTACATTTATATATTTTGTATTTAAAAATACAAAAAATTAGCTGGGCATGGTGGCAGGCTCCTGTAATCCCAGCTACTTGGGAGGCTGAGGTAGGAGAATCGTTTAGCCAGATTTAATTTCATACTTAAGAGTTCATTTTTAAAGCATTGCCACTTAAAAATATTGTTTGATTTCTTTCCTTGTGCTCTTTCCCAATTTTGAAGAGTTCTGTTGTTTTAGGATCTACCATTCTTAGGGCAGGCTATTATCTGATTGTTTAAATATAGTGACATGGAGTTTGAGGGGTACAAAAATCCAAAACCTGTTAAAGACTTTTTCCCCTGACCTTTATTCCCCCTATATTCCAACCCCAAGAATATATGAGCATCTTTTCCCCACTGCATTCAGCCACCTATCTTAAGACTGAAAACATCTCTTGTCTAAAATGTCAATGGTCTGAGCTGGCATTGGTTTCGTGTGTTGGAAAGAGAGTTTCAAAGGCGAGCACCTACCATTTATGGCCAAAATTCTTTAGAGAACTCCGAGCTCCCACTCCAGCAAATGGAAATGAGTGAAATGACCTCTGTCTTTTTAAAAGTAATCTTTTATAAACAAAAGCTTGCTAAATCCAAGATAAAGCTTACTCATAAACAGTCTTATGACAAAATTGCACTTGGCATCCTAATGTGGCAAACTGTTATTAAATCTTTTGAGTTTTCTTCTGCAAGTTTTGGAAAACAAAAGAACACAACTTTCCCAAAATATATAAGGACAACATACATACCAAAGGGTCAAGTTGGTAGAATTCCTAAATTAATGATCTTCAAATAGGAGATTTGTTTATGCTGCTAAATTTCTCTCAACGTTTAGAGAGAAACAAAAATGTTAAGAAAATGTCCCTTAGAAACAAGGTATTCATGTTATCAACATTTTATTTTTTAAGAAAGAAAAACCATTAAAGTTTCAGGCAATTTAGAACTGTTTTTTTTTTTTTTTCTGGAATCTCACTTATACCAATTTTCTCAAAATGTGTTTTCTGAAAATCTTTGGTATGCTTATAGGGGAATTAATAAAAGATTTGGTCAATCTAATACAGTGATATTCATTCACTGTGTGCTCTATAGACCCCTGAGGTTTCATGGGTACACAGGAGATCCATTAGATTAAAAATGTTTTCATCAACCTGGCGCGGTGGCTCACATCTGTAATCCCAGCACTTTGGGAGGCCGAGGTGGGCAGATCATGAGGTCAGGAGATCGAGACCATCCTGGATACATGGTGAAACCCCATCTCTACTAAAAATACAAAAAAATTAGCTGGGCATGGTGGTGGGCACCTGTAATCCCAGCTACTTGGGAGGCTGAGGTAAGAGAATCATTTGAACCCAGGAGGCAGAGGTTGTAGTGAGCCAAGATCGCGCCACTGTGCTCCATCCTGGGTGACAAAGCGAGACCCCATCTCAAAAAAAAAATTTTTTTCATAATTATTCTAATCTGTTATTTTTCAATTTTTGTGTGCTGATATCTGTAGGGATGATGTTCTAACTGTGATGATGTTCTAACTGTAGTCATTGTATTCATCAGTGCCACGCATTCACGGTAGATAAGAATAATTTCACTTAAGAATATTCGTGGTGAAGCAGTAAAAATTATCAATTGTATTAAATCTTGCCCTGTAAGCACACAGAACCCTTCTGCTGTATAATAAAGTACAATGTTGATATTGAAGAAAGACAATTTTGTGACTGACTTGCCATCTAAACTAGCCACTTTAAAAGTAAGCACAACTTTTACTTCAAAAAAATGGCTAATAGGCATACTTGAGTATTTGGCAAACAAATCTACAAAATTCAAAAATGAACAAAGTAGACCTGTCTTTTCAGGGAAAACAACTGACATTGTGGCCAATGTTATAACATTTACAATTTCAGATGAAAAATAGATTTTTGGAAAACATGTGTCTGTTCCTGTGTGTTCAAGAGTGTCCCAACAATAAAAGTCTTTTGTATTGGTGCTAATTTAAGAGTGTAATTATTATTTTCATTGCTTTTGATATTGTATAATGAAATACTTTGACATTGGAAAGATTACTATAATTCAGTGAATTAATATTCTCCAACTGTTTGGAATCATGCATGGATTCAGATTTATTTAAGATAGAGCAGTGGATTTTAATGTGTATAACTAGGAAATACTTCAGAAATGCCAAATGCATTGAAGATTATGATAAGACCATTTATAGAAGAGAAATGCTGAAAGATAATTAACATGAAAGATGCCAAATGAAGTGTTTCGCACTCGTTAGATATTCAAATATTAAGTCAGACAGAGCAAGGAAGGGGAAACAAGATGTTCCTGGTGCAGATGGCAGTATTGTAGGCGGAAGTTTGGCAATACCTAAAGATGCTGAACGTGCACATACTCCATGACCCAGCAATCTCACTTCTTGGCTTATGTCCAAGAGAAATTCTGGCATAAACATATATGAAGACTTCTTATTGAAAGCTTGTGGCACATAATACTGAAAAAAGATAAACATTGCCAAAGTTGCCAATAGAGAAATGAATGTATACTTTATAGTAGATTTGGGTGGTGGAACACTTTACAGCTGTTAAAATAAATAAATAAGATTTATATTTAGCAACATGGCTAGATCTAAAATAATGTTGAGTGACAAAGAAAGACAGAATGAAAAATGTTACATGGTATATAATGCCCGCAAAACGTAATGCCAAATATTATTTATGAATACACTTACATAAAGTAAAAGGTAAAGTAAAATTAGTATGGATATATATCAAATTTAATGACAATAGCTGTTTTGATGGTAGAGGATAGGGACTGAACCTATAATGCACATATTAGGGATTCCAAATTTACCTGTGTTATTTACTCCTCAAAAAATAGAGGAAACTGATGTTACAATTCTTTAAGACTTGGGTATTTTGATATCGGTTGCATAAAGATTGTTATAGTATTTTAGTAATATAGTATTTTGTAAAAACATATAAATAAGTAGTAATAAAGTGAATGTGAGTTTATAAGTTGTACGTAAACATTCTTGAACTACAAGTGAAAAACTAATTGCAAAGATAAACAGATTGCAATGAAAAAGCTAGTATGTAACAAGAAACAAAAGCTACCAAACTCTCAGCCATAACTAATAGTTAGGGGTTGGGGAGTGAGGGTATAAAGGAAGGAGGAGAAGGAAGAAGGGAGAAGTCAGAATAAATTTATAGCATTCTATGAGTATCTTCTTGTTTCAATCTTATTAAAATCATCAAACATCTAGCAAGATAGTAATCTTCACAAAGTCAAAATATCAGCGTAAACAGAATTCCAGAAAGTTAAAACAAGCCCCAGCGTACAAAATATTCTTTTACCTTTAGAGCATTTAAACATGGATACAAGTAGGGAAGACAGAAATTTAGACAGAATACAACAAATAGGAGATCCTCCGCAGAATAAGCCGATACTGCAAAACGTAAGAGTGAACCCCAGGGCTGCTGTGGCACCGCTGTTGGGGCACTGTTCATGCAGTTTTCCATGTCAATAGTGCCTGCTGGGCTATCCAATGTATCAGTATTAGGAGAAAGAAGTAAAAATGTCTCCATCAACCACCTCTTAAGGAAAGTTGTGGAGAGGCGGAAAGGAACAAAGATTCAAGAAAGCAGTGAACATGTGTACATTTAAATGAGCAATAGCTGTGCAAAAGAACAGTAATAGTGGGAATAAGTAAAGAAGGATGTAAATGAAGTCAAAGTATTCAAATTTCTTTGTGCTATTCGGGAGGAGAGTGAAAGTACTGGACAATAAGTGCTCTCTAGGTGGGAAGGGAAGTGGGAGCAAGGTGCTAGGAGGCAAAAATAGCATAGGCAAAGTTTCAAATTAAATTTAAAATTTAAAGCATCTGTTATGTGTATATATTTGTGTATTGAGGAATATACAAAAGAATGATCACTAAAATTAATGTTTTTTATCCCTCTGATGGATTTCATTGGATACCATGTTCCAGGCACTGTTCTAGGAATTGATTTAGAAATGAGATAAGAAAAAGACATGCTTTCTAAGACAACACTTTCCAGAGAGTTATCGTAGAAAAGTGGACTTACAGATAACTTTTTCATTTCTTTCTGCTATTTTTAATTTATAATTTAATGAGAACAATTTCAATAATAATTTAAAATAAAGCCATTTTTATTAAAAGAAAACAAATTATTTGCTTTAAAAATGGCATTTAAATTTGAAATAAAAAATCACGTTTATTGATTTTCATATGTTGAACCAACCTTGCATCCAGGGAATGAAGCCTACTTGATTATGATGGATTAGCTTTTTGATGTGCTGTTGGATTTGGTTTGCAAGTATTTTGTTGAGGAGTTTTGCATTGATGTTCATCAAGAACATTGGCCTGATGTTTTCTTTTTTATTGTGTCTCTGCCAGCGTTTGGTATCAAGGTGATGCTGGCCTCATCTACTGAGTTGCAAAGAAGTCCCTCCTCCTCAATTTTTTGTAATAGTTTCCGTAGGAATGGTACCAGCTCTTCTTTGTACATATGGTAGAATTCAGCTGTGAATCCATCAGGTCCTGTGCTTTTTTTGGTTGGTAGGCTATTTATTACTGATTCAATTTGGGGGCTTATTATTGATCTGTTCAGGTATAGGTGGAAAATTGAAGTTGGACTCCTTCCTTACACCATATAAGAAAATCAACTCAAGATGGATTAAAGGCTTAAATGTAAAACCAAAAGTATAAAACCCTATGAGACAACCTAGGCAATACCATCTTGGATGTAGGAATGGGCAAAGATTTCCTGACAAAGACACCAAAAGCAATCACAACAAAACCAAATATTGACAAATGGGATATAATTAAACTAAAGGGCTTCTTCACAGCAAAAGAAATAAACTATCAACAGGGTAAACAGACAACCTACAGAATGGGAGAAAGTATTTGCAAACTATGCATCTGACAAAGGTCTAATATCCAGCATCTATAAGAACTTAAACAAATTTACAATAAAAAAGCAAACAACCCCATAAAATGTGGGCAAAGGACATGAACAAACACTTCGCAAAAGAAGACATACATGTGGCCAATAAGCTTATGAAAAATAAAGCTCAATATCACTGATCATTAGAGAAATGCAAATGAAAATCACAATGAGATATCATCTCACGCTAGTCAGAATGGTTATTTTTAAATGGTCAAAAAATAACAGTTGCTGGTGAGGTTGCAGAAAAAAGATAATCCTTATGCGTTGTTGGTAGGAGTGTAAATTAGGTCAACCATTGCGAAAAGCAGTATGATGATTCCTCAAAGAGCTAAAAGCAGAACTGCCATTTGACCCAGCAGTCCCATTATTGGGTATATACAGAGGAATATAATGCATTCTACCATAAACACATGTATGTTTATTGCAGCACTATTTACAATAACAAAGAAGTGGAATCAATCTAAATGCTCATCAATGACAGAATGGATAAAGAAAATGTGGTACACATACACCATGGAATATTATGCAGCCATAAAAAAGAACAAGATCATATCTTTTGTGGGAACATAGATAGAGCTGGAGGTTATCATCCTTAGCGAACTAACACAGGAACAGAAAACCAAATACAGCATGTTCTCACTTTAAGTGGGAGCTAATGAAAAGAACTTATGAACACAAAGAAGGAAACATTAGACACTGTGGTCTACTTGAGGGAGGAGGCTGGGAGAAGCGAGAGGAGCAGAAAAGATAACTATTGGGTACTGAGCTTAATACCTGGATGATGTAATCATGTGTACAACAACCCCCCTCCGATGACACGTTTATTTGTGTAACAAACTTTCACATGTATCCTCAAACCTAAAATTAAAAAAGAAAAATTATCAACACTGTCAGCCCTCCATATCTATGTGTTCTTCATCCATGGATTCAATCAACTGTGAATAAAAAATATTTTAAAAAATAAATGAAAACAACACTGTAACACAAGTAATGTAAACAATGCAGTATAAGATCTATCTACTTAGCATTTACATTGTATTAAGTATTATAAGTAATCTAGAGAGGAGTTAATGTATATGGGAGGATGTGTACAGGTTATGTGCAAATACTTCGTGTCCAAAACTTGGATGTTAGCTAAATATGTTACAAATACTGTAATTTTAAACAGGAAAATACCATGTTCTTGATCAGAAATCAGCACACAACAACATGTGGACCAAATCTGAACCATTGCTGGTGTTTACAAATAAAGTTTTATTGAAAAACAGCCATGCCAATACATTTAAGTGTTATCAATTTCTCTTTTTGTGTTACAATGACAGAGTTGAGTAGCTGTAATACAGACCAGGTGGCACTTAAAGTCTGAAATATTTACTATCTGGCTTTTTACAGAAAACGTTGCTAATGCTTTGTCTTCATGAATATAAAAGTAAAAATATGTTTTCAGTTTAATGTAAAAACAAAAATATATTTTTAGTTCATCCCGACAATATGATCCCCTCACTTTTCCCTGTGAGCTACGTATCCATACAAAACACGCACATTCATAAACACGTAGCTAACATCCATTGAGTAGTACGTGTCAAGTATTTGTTTAAGAAATTTATGTGTATGATTCACTTGATTGTCACAGAAATCTCATGCATTGTTATTTTGCTTCACAAATAAACTGAGGCTTTGGGAAACCATATAATTTGCACAAGATGACACAACTAGTACAGTGACATATGTGGGATCTTAAAATGTCTACATGCTTATTCTTCTTTTTAACTGGCAGTCTCTACCTGACAAAAATTAAAAGTGTTCTCTGGATGCTTAAATTGTGAGTGTTTTTTTCCTACTCTTTTCATCTATATATTTTTCTTTTCCTATAATGAACCTTTACTATTTTGTTATTTGTTATTTGTTATTGAATGTGTTATTTTAAAATGGCAAATATTCAGCAGTTGTATAGTTGCAAATTGGTCAAACTTAACTACTATCATTTGCTGACTATTTTTGTATCTTATCCTACAGGAAAGCACAATTACATGTTTTACAGCATCTTCAGTACTGAAGAAATTATGTAATAATTGTCAAACCAAAGTACAACTTGTGTTTTTTGTCATTGATTAACCTCTGGTAGGACTAAGAGATATAACTTAGTATTTTTTTTATAAGATGCTAGTATTCTTAGTAACAGTCCATGAACAAAATAATAAGAAATGAGGAGAGTAAGATTTAGCTTTTTTTTCTTTTCCAAATTTCTTGCAAGAGTCCTTTATATTCTCTATTGACAGTTTCTCAGTCTGTTACCCCCTGCATTAAAAATTCCACCATCATTATTCTGTAAGAGAGCATTGACATTATAAGCCAGTGACCTTTTTTCAGACATCAATAGTCTCAATGTTTTTTTCTGTGTCATTTGATGTTGTTTATCACCCTCCCCTTCAAATAATCATCTTCCTTGACATCTTTTGTCTTGCACTATCCTGGCAAATCTCTTCACCTGTATCCACTTCTGCCATGCCAGTTCCTCAGCATCGCATGCAGGGTATTCGTGACTGCTACTCTGTACCATTACATGTTCTACAGGTTCCCTACTTTCACTTCATGTCTCAGCAACACTGAGCAAATTTTCGTTTGTTGAACAACCATGATCTTACCATTTTTGTGCCCTTGCTCATGGTTCACACCCTTCTAGTACAAATTTTCTCCTTTCCTCCCATGACTAGCGTCTCCTTATTTGTTAAGCCTCTACTGAAATGTTACAGCCTCCAGAAACATTTCCTTAATTTACTGGAGATACGATTTCTTCCTCTATCGGATCTTCAATTTAGATTTTTATAACATTCTATTTATATTTTGACAGTTGTATTCTATTACTTTTATGCCATTTATCTGCATTTATCTGCATTGGGCAACATAAGGGCTTATAATGACTGTATCTTACTTATTTTTTAGAAGTTTGTGTAGCAATACTACATTGAACACCACATATGTGCAGTAACAATTAGTCAATATAGATACTTGTTTAAACAAAAATTATGAGAATGGCATGGTGTGTGTTTTTGATCACGTTGCAATGAGTAAATATGTGTATCATAAAATCACTGGTAAGCACATCTGAAGGAGTCCTTGATTTCCATTTTCAGCCAATATAATAGGGTACAAGTATATAAGAAAATATGGAATTCTTAAGGAAGTTATGCTTTTTACAAATAACTCACAATTTTGGGCATTTTCTTACCATGACAAAACCTGTGTGTGATTATAACATATATAAATGTGCTTTACAATCTGTATCCCATTACTGTATAAAAGTTCAAGTGCTTTAAATTAGGTATCACTCCTGTATTCCATTAATTGGAGATACCGATTGTAATATATGTCAGAGATTAACTACACTTTTGACATTTAAAATGGTGTGAATAAGTTACTGCAGCTGGCTTTAATATTTTTATGTTAACAGAAAGTTTATAAGCAAAGAGTAATTTGAATGGATAATTTTTGGAGATATTTAATTTATTATGGAGCGTTAACTCGACCTTTGTCTTGAAAAAAAACTTGGGCATTTCATTTATCATAATTAATCAAATCTAAGCTATCACCTGTCTTAATTTGGGATACTCCCAATTGCAGAGATGTTAAAATGTGAAAGAATCTGCATATTAGAACTGATGAAACATGGTATTTAGGCAACATTAAGTAATTATTGAAAACATTAATCAATTAGTTAACCACTTGTTGATTACTGCTACTGCTTCAATACTTTTGTAATAAACAGTTGGCCCTCTGTATCTGTGGGTTCAACCAACCATGGATCAAAAATATTTTAAAAATGTATTGCATCTGTATCAACCATGCACAGAGTTTTTCTTCTCATTATTTTCCAAACAATGCAGTGTAACAACTACGTAGATAACATTTACATTACATTTGGTATTATAAGTAATCTAGAGATGATGTAAAGCATATAGAAGAATGGGCATATGTTATATACAAATACTACAAAATTTTACACAAGGGACTTTAGCATCCATGAATTTTTGTGTCCACAGGATACAAAATATCCTGGAAAAAAAATTCCCCATGGATAACAAAATATTACTATGTAATTTTTTATATATTAGTACATGTATATTTTTTAAGATAAACACATTCAGATTAACTTGAATGAAGATTAATTTATTGAATAATATTCTCATATACTAAATTTTAAAAATAGTATGACGTGTTGCATAAATGTTAGAAGTTACTTTTTAAGCTATTTTGTTTAAATTTTTTTAAAGATACCATGTAATTTTAAAGTTGGGCAATTAAGATAAATTAGTCAATAAGAAAGTAATTTGTTCTGTATTGGTCCAAAATGGTTATTAAGCAATAAAATCTAATAAATATTAGAGGAATATCTTCTTATGCCTTTGATCTCCAGTTCCTAGGTACACACACATTTCCAAAGCTTAGAAGTCTTTGTGAAACTGGGGAATAAAAGGGAAAACAGATGCCGTTTATTAAAACTGTATGTTCAGTGTTGAATCCTTAGGAAGAAAAAGGTTTAGCTACATGAAATGGTGACAGAGCTAACATATAGTCAAGATTGAAGAGCTGATAATAAAAGCTGGAAGAACCTCATTACTTTTGCATTCTTGCATTAATATTTTCTGTTTACATTTTTATATGCAACCAGATTTAGAAATATGAATTTCCAAGATTATAAATTTAATATACTTGTAATTTTAAAAATACATACCATCCTGATATATCAATCTATGGATAACAAAATCTCTGTTTAAATAGAGTTGGATTCTGTATATTTTCTTCATAGCTTTGGTGAAAGCAGTAAATCTAAAAATAATAAAAGAAAGGGAAATCAATCTTAGAAATATGATCATTAAGTACTTTTACAAAAATATTTTGAGGCTTTAAAAGTTCGGTTTTCGAATGTTTGTATACATTTTGATACCTCATTTTGAAAAGTTTTAAAAAACTGTGCTAAGACCATTTAAGCTTTTCTCTGCAAATAGTCTTGAATATTTCCATTACAATGATTCCTGCTGGGTGGAAATTAACCCACATTTAGATTATTGAAGAGTGCACTTTTCATTAGTTGTATTATCTCTTGATTCTTCTGCTTAAATGGAATTGGATTTTGCACCTTTTCTTTACAGCTTCAGTGAGAACAGTAAATTACCTCTTCAAGATGTTTCAGTGAGGGCCAAATGTTCCATTATATCCCAGGGGATTAATAAGAAACTCTGCATTCACAGCTGTCTGTATTATAAGACATTGGATCTAGTAAGTATTGCTGTACTGTATATCCATTAAAAAGGTGATTTTTCAGCTAAGCTGTGATAATATTATAATATGATTATCCTATATTCAATGATCAAATTGTCAGTTTGATTTTTTTGAAATTACAAATTAGGCTAATTGTTGAAGTAACATATCTTTTAAAATGTATTTAAATGATAAATCTATCCCAACTTTCATGTACATAATTTATTTTAGAAATTATAACTAATGTTACTGTATTTTTACTGGTTTGTGTGTATGGGTATATATACTTATATGATTAATGTATATCACTGATGTATTAAGAGAGCAAAATATGTAGGTTATTTGGTGACAGAGTATGCCAGAAAAGGAGAGAACATTTCAATTTGATCTTTAATCTCTTTGCTTTAATCCATATTTTAACCCACTTAATCCATTTGTTTAGTGTATATGGCAAGTGAAAACATAAGAAAAGTTTTATATCTCATTTCTTAATTCATTCTGTAATCTGCCAACCATTTCGGACTATTATCCAGTAGGCAGAGGCAGGGACAAATCTCAATCAAAGCTTCAGGGATGTAGAGTCAGGAGAGTTGTGTTGTGACTTCAGTGTTATACTTTATCACTGTGTAACTTTGGAAGTGCCACATCTCAGCAGACTTCAGTCTTCTCAACCTTGATATTAGAACAATAAACCAGTGATCACTACTATTGCTTAAGTATAAAATATTTTTATAACTCAATGCAGATCCTTTATTGTCACTGAAAAATCAAAGGTGTATCCTTTTAGAAAATAAATGTTACCCATCTTTACTTATTGAGGTCAGTATGTTTGCACTTCATTTTCAAACATAATCTACTCAGTTCCCAAATTTTCTTCTGGAAAGTTATATACATCTTATGAAATTAACATTGGGAGTAATTGAAACTATTATAACCAGGAAATTCTAAATATGGTCATGTTTAATCCCAAGATTTGGAACCACCCAAAAATAATTTTCTAATAACATAATCCCCAATTATGCCAATAGAAAATAAGAGACTATCCACCATTATCTTGAGTTCAAGATTAGTGCAACCATATTTTTAAAGAATATTTATGAAAGATGAGAGAGCAACATTTAAGGATAAGTAAAACCTCCAAACAGTAAGTATTTAGTAATCAAATTAGATAAAATTTTGAAAAGATTTGGATATCTTTGAAGTTCAGTTAGAGACCTAATTTGGTGCATGCAGAAGTCCACTGGTAGACTAGGTTAACCAGTAACAAAGAGGTAAGGCTTTAAAAGCCTTCTGGTCCTTCCCATTCAAAAAAGTGTGTTAAAAATTCTTAGGTCCGGAATGGTGGCTCATACCTGTAATCCCAGCACTTTGAGAGGCCGAGGTGGGTGGATCAAGAGGTCAAGAGATTGAGACCATCCTGGCCAACATGGTGAAACCCTGTCTCTTCTAAAAAATAAAAAAATTAGCTGGGCGTGGTGGCAGGTACCTGTAGTCCCAGCTACTGGGGAGGCTGAGGCAGGAGAATCGCTTGAACCTGGGAGGTGGAGGTTGCAGTGAGCAGAGATTGTGCCATTGCACTCCAGACTGATGACAGAGTGAGACTCCATCTCAAAAATAAATAAATAAATAAATAAATAAATAAATAAATAAATAAATTCTTTACTTTGACACTCTTGCTGTTGCTCTTACTAACCTTTAACTTCTTAAGTAAGTCAAACTAATTTTTCTTCTCAAATAATTAACTTCTGAGCTGTCTGCCTTGAATACTTTATTCTCTTCTCTTGGCTAATCTTACTCTTCCTTCAAAACTCTATGTACTCCACCATTATAATCCTTTAATATACAATTTAGTCCATAACATAACTTATTTGCATTTTTGAGTATTTGTTTTACTGACAAGACAGACATAATATCTACTTGGGAGTAAAAACGTATTTTGTTGATCCCTATTTTTTCAACCACTTGGCACTATACTAGGCACATAAATAAATAATAAATATTTGATAAATTTAAACAAATGAAGTAAAGATATATGGTTACCATACTAGGAATTGCTTATTATCTTCCAATATCCACTTCACTTTATCCTTTAGTATAGAATAACTTGAAGTTTTGTTATGCAAATAATTACCAAGCTGAAGACGTTCCCGGACTCATAGTAACTAAGTTTGTCCACATGACTAAGTTCTGGCCAATGACATATGAACAGTAAAGCTATAACTTCTGGATTCAGCCCTTAAAATAAAAGAACATGTCCTCCCCTTGCCCATTTTATCTTCCCAGTGGCTGAGATCTCTATGTGGTAGTGAGAGCTGTCAAAGCCTTTTTGGAACAGAAAATTTTGACGATGGTAGAGCAAAAAGGAGAAGGACCTGAGCTTGTTGATACCGTGCAGTTGGTATCAGTTATGGGCTACTTCCCTCAGATTTTGAAAGGAAAGAAAAATGTATTTTCCTTAAGCTATTGTCTTCGTCTATTTTGTGCTGCTGCAACAGAATATCTAGGACTGGATAATTTATAGTGAACAGAAATTTATTTGGCTCATGGTTCTGGAGACTGGGAAGTCCAAGATTGAAGGCTCACATTGGGCAAGGCCTTCTTGCTGCATTATCGCATGGTGGAAGGGCACCAGGGCAAGAAAGGATGAGAGAAGGTGAGAGGGAGAAACAGAGGGAGAGAGACAGAGAGAGAGAGCGAGAGGCAAACTCATTATTTTATCAGAAACCCACCCCTGATATAACAAAACCACTCCTACAATGATGGTATAAATTCATCTCATGGCCTAATCACCACTTAAAAGTCTCACCTCAACACAATTGCACTTGGGATTAAGTTACCAACACATAAGCTTTGGAAGACACATTTAAACCTTAGCCATTATTATAATATCTGCATTGTTTTTACGGTAGCGGAAACCTATATCCTAATGAATACAGCCTCAGATAGTGTTATCTTGAATGTATTTTAGAGACATTGCAATTATTTAGGGATAATCAAGTACTGATACTTGAGAACAAAAAAAAACCCAGACTCCACTTCCTCATTCACTGAGGAATAATTAGAGATTTTGGTTAGCCGGAAAATAAATAAATAAATAAAAACTTGAAGCAGGAATTGGACTGAAATTAAGCCTATGTTCCTTTTGAGCTCTCTTTTACTTTATGTTGGGCAATATTTCAAACCTTGTTATAAACAATTACTATATACAAAGAAATGCAATATGGATATTGGATTGTTTAAAGGAAAATGTGGCAACAGGAAAAGAACTTTCTAAAACATAAAGCAAAATATGTTTCAAAGGAAGTGTGGCAGAATTTTAGAAAATTTTGAGGATAGTCCAAATGTTCCTGGGTTTTGGCTCTTTTTTGTTAATGATCTGCGTAAGTGATCTGGACATGGAGACCAGCTGCAACGATGTTTAATTGGATGATATGCAAAGATGAAGGCTGTAGTAATAAATGCAAAGGCAAAGTGAATAAGGGGTTAGAGTCTTGGTGGTAGGAAAATTACTTCATGCATGTGGGAAAAGACTAAACAAAAAAGAACAAGATTTAAAATAAACCCGGATTTAAAATACAAATGAAACAAATTTTAAAAATTATTAAACTATCATCTTAAATTTAAATAATCAATATTTTAAAATTATATTATCTCATATATTACAAAATAAAGCTACTGTGGTATAATTAATAAATTATTATTTTTGCATGTGCATACCTCTTTGAGAATATGCTGATTTGACTGGCAGATGTTACACTGGTATGTAAGATAATTTCACTAATGGATATAAAATTTTGACCATATTTAGAAAAGGGAATGTTTTGTGAAAAACTTGACACAAGACACCAACACAATGGGAAAATCTGAATGAGTTGTAGCTATCAGGTAGCATTCTTTTTCAGTGTTTGTTTTAAATAATAAGATGTATGAGGGAAGAAGATTTGGGTTCCTATAATTGATTGCTTTGATAATTGTGCTAAAGTCCTTTTAATGTTGTTTACTTCTAAATATGTTTCAATATCATTTTTCCAGAAATAACATGGAATGCGTTTCATTATTTGAGCATTAACAAATGTCAATACTTTCATAATATCTCTACTTTTGTCTCTACCCAGGACCTCCCAAATATCTAGTTCTTAAATGGTGTGTTTATGACAATAAATAGTTTGTATTAATTTTCTAAGTTCATATGCTGAGATTCTATGAATCTATTTGAAGCAAACATTACTGAGGTGCGTAAATATATGCTATAAATGCATCTCACTCTAATTGCTGTAACAAGTTTAAAGTGTTTAACATCTAGAGTTGCTAGAAACACACTTCTCACTGGAGCAAACTTTTATCCTGCCAGCCACCACTAAGGTTGCCAGGGTTAGCAAAAAAAGGACACACATCTAGACTTGATTTTCACATAAACAATGAATAACTTAAAATCCTAAGTATATCCCATGCAGTATTTTCCCCATATATTTTTAAAATATTTGATTTTATCTAAAATTCAAATTTAGCTAGAAATCCTGTATTGTATCTGGCAACAGTATCACTCATCCCACAAAGGCATGATCATGAAAGAGTTTGCCCACAGGAACTTTCAGGTGAAGGGGGACCAAGGACTGATTCCAAATGGCAGTCCATAATGTGTCAATCTGAAATAAGAGATTAAATACTCATTGGAAGAACAACTCTTATTAGGCTTTTGGCTTCTGGGTTCAGACTAAATATTTGTTCCAACTCTTCTGAAAATAATTTTAAGAGGTTTTTTTAAAGGGATCAAAAGGTGTATCAGAAAGCAAGGAACTACTGAATCTCTAAGATCAGATAGAGAGTTCAATGTCACCAGAGGTTGAGACCCAACCATTTTACTGCCCAGATGTTCCTCTACCCTTCCCCCCACCCCCATCTCCATTCCTCTGCTTTTGAGGAGGTTGGGGGCTGTGGGGAGAAGGAGTTACCAATGTATAGTGGGTGTAACTACTCTCTGCATACTCACAGGCTAGAAGGACATGAATTAGAGTCAGCTACTAGCAAGACGAGGGCTCCTGGTGAAACACGCTTTATACTCTGAAGAGTGTGAATTGGGAAGTCGGAATATGGTAAAAACCAGTTCGGTCTTGGTCCTAGGCCGCTAGCCCCCTCTGGTGCCTCACAAAAGAAAACAAAAATCCTCTAAAGAAACATTTATTTTCATCCTCGAACTGTGTCTCAAAGTAGTTTTTCAAACACTAGCGAGCAAGCAATCAAATATAACAACCACCATAAAGAAGACACAAGCCAGGATCAGCAAATACAGTAGAAAACAGAAACACACCTCCAATAATTCCAGATATTGCAA
The DNA here is from genome assembly GCF_029281585.2 of Gorilla gorilla gorilla. Taxonomy (NCBI): domain Eukaryota; kingdom Metazoa; phylum Chordata; class Mammalia; order Primates; family Hominidae; genus Gorilla; species Gorilla gorilla. The sequence continues at coordinate 107,518,690 of NC_073230.2, read as the reverse complement.
TTACTTTATTAGATACAGATTGTAAACAACAACAAAAACCTATGCTTTCCATTGAATATTGTGAATAGTGCTGCAATATATACAACAGAATACTATTTATTGATGAAAGAGAACAAAATCCTGTCACTTGCAACAACATGGATGTGCCTGGAGGACCTTGTGATAGGTGAAATAAGCCTGGCACAAAAAGACAAATGCAACATGATCTGGCTCATAAATGAAGTCTAAAAAAGTTGATCTCCTCGACTTAGAAAACAGAATGGTGGTTACCAGAGGCTAGAGTAGTTAGTGGGGAGGAACGAATGGGGAGATAATGGTCAAAAGATTATTTGACCAACATCTAAACATTTTACTTTACAATCTCCTAATGTAAAGCGATGTTGAGAACATTTTCATCAAACTTATTTGTCATCTCTATATTACCTTTGGTGACATGTCTGCTCAGATTTTTTTAATTTAAATTAATAGATTTTGTATATTCTTTAATTGGGTTGTTTACTTATTGTTGAGTTTTAAGTGTTATTTATATATTTTTGAATACAATAACTTTATCAAACATGTATTTTTTTTTCCCAGTCTGTGGGTTATTCTTTCCTTTCCTTAACAATGTCTTTTATAGGTAAATTTTAATTTTAATCCAGTCCAGTTTGTAAATTTCTTTTCATAGACCATGTTTTTGGTATGGTGCCTATAAACGTATCAACATACTTAAGGTCATCTAGATTTTCTCTTATATTTCTTTTAGAACTGACACTTCTGTGGGATTTTTTTGTTTTCATTTTTGCCTGTTTTTTTTTTTTTGTATATAAATGTCAACTTATTCCAGTACTATTTGTTGACAAAAAGTATCTTTTTTTAAAAAAATTGTCTTTTCTCCTTGGTCCAAAATGAATTGACTATACTTCTGCAGGTCTATTTCTGGGTTCTTTATTCTTTTCCTTTGAACTATGGGTCTATTTTCTCACCATCAGTACTGTGCTGTCTTGTAGTACCTTTATAGTAAGTCTTGAAGTTGGATGGTGTGAGTCCTTCAGTTTTGTTCTTCTTCAGTATTTTCTTGGCTATTCAGGCTCTTTCATCTTCCAAATGAACTCTACAATCAGTTTGTCAATATTTATAAAATAGCTATAAATGTCAAATAGCTCCAGTTGACTGATAGTGCTGATTAGGTTAACTGTGTCTTTACTGATTATCTGCCTGCTTGAACTACCAGTTATTTAAAAGGAAGCTTGGATACTCTATAATAGTAATTTTTCCTATGTCTCCTTTTAGTTACATAAATTTTGCCTGACATATTTTGACACTCTTTCATTAGCTATATACATGATAAAGACAACTATGCCAACTTGTAGAATTGATGCATCGTTACATGATGCCCCTCCTTATCCATGATAATATTTCTTGTTCTGAAGTATTCTCTGTCTAAAATTAATATAGCTACTCAAGCTTCCTTTAGATTAGTGTTAGCATATCATGTCTTTCTCCACACATCTATTATTGAAATAGCAGTCTTTATATTTAAAGTGGGTTTCTTGTAGACAACATATAACTGGGTCTTGTTTTTTATCCACTCTGATAATCATTGTCTTTAATTGGTAGATTTATACCTTTCATATTTAAAGTGATTATTAGTTATTTAGATTTATATCAATCATGTTTGTAACTGTTTTCTATTTATTGCATTTGTTTTTTGTTCATTTTTCCTGCCTCCTCTGCCTTTAATTGAGCATTTCATAAAATTCGATTTTATCTCCTCTTTTAGAATATTAGTTGTCTTAGTCTGGTTGTGTTGCTAAAGGAATACCTGAAGCTGGGTAATTTATAAAGAAAATAGGTTTATCTGGCTCATGGCCCTGCAGGCTGTACAAGAAGCAAGGCACCAGCATCTGCTTCTGATGAAGCCCTCAGACTGCTTGCACTCATGACAAAAGGGGAGGGAAGCCACCATGTACAGAGATCACAGAGTGAGAGAGAAGAAACCAGGAGAGGGGATTTCCAGGCCTTTTGAAACAACCAGCTGTTATGGGAACTAACAGAATAAGAATTCATTCACACCCCCCAACAATAAAGATCATTAATATATTCATGAGAAACTCACCCCTATGACCCAAATACCTCCCACTAGATCCCACCTCCAACACTGGGGATCAAATTTCAACATGAGGTTTGGAGGTTCAAGTATCTGAACTATAGCATCAGTTATACTTCTTTTAAAAATATCTTTATGATTGCCCTAGAGTTTGCAGTATACATTTTTAACTAATCTAAGTTCACCTTCAAATGACACTATACCACTTCACGTATAGTGCATGTACCTTATATTAGAGCATTTCAAATTCCCTTTTCTTATTCCTTATGACATTGCTGAATTCATTTTATTTATCTGTGTGCTGTAATCACACTATATATAATTACTATTATCAATGTAAACAATTCTAATTTTTTTCTTTCCAACTTTTATTTTGGGTTCAGAGGTACATGTGCAGGTTTGCTACATGGGAAAATTGGTTATTACAAGTGTTTGGTGTACAGATTATTTAATCACCCATGTAATTAGCATACCTAGTAGGAATAAACAGTTATATTTTAAAGTGAGAATAAGAAAAATGAAGCATTTTATCTTCTTTTATTCTTTCTCTGAAAATCTTCCTTTCTTTATTTAGATGCAAATTTATGCCTATATCACTTTCCTTCTCTTTGAAATAGTTCTTTCAACATTTCTTGTAAGGGATATGCTATTGACAAATTCCCAGTTTTTATTTTTTCCAAGAATATCTTCATTTTTCTTCACTTTTAAAAAATAATTTTATTTCATATATAATTCTAGGTTGGCAGGTTTCATTTTTTAATCCTTTAAACATTTCCCTCCACTTTCTTCTAGCTTGCATGCTTTTTGGTGAAAAGTCTGCTGTAATTCTTATGCTTGTTCTTATACAGATAACGTGTTTTTTTCCATCTGGCTTCCTTTAGGATTATCTCTTCGTCTTTCATTTTCTGCAATTAAAACATAATATGCCCAGGTGTAGTTTTTGTTTTTAAGTGTATTTATGCTTATAGATGTTTTCCAAGCTTCTTGGATTTCTGGTTGTGTGCTTTTAACTATTTTTAGAAAGTTTTTGGCCATTATTACTTTACATATTTATTTTATTTCTTTGTTCTCTCTTTCTTCTCCTTCGGGATTTTCCATTACATAAATATTTATCTTTTGAAATTGTACCACAGTTCTGGTTCTTTTCTGTGTTTGTATTCTTTTTTCCATTTTAATTTGGGGAGTTTTTATTGATATGTCTTCAAACTTACTGATTCTTTCCTTGATCATGTTCAGTCTACTGATAAATTCATTGAAGACACTCAATTTCTGTTACAGCTTTTTTGTTTCTAGCATTTACTTTGATTCTAAAAGTCTCCATCTTTCTACTTACATTACTTTTCTATGCTTGCATTTGTTGCATTTGGCCTCCTTTTTCTATTAAGGCCCTTAACTATTGATCAAAATTTTTAAAAAGTGTGTTTTATTTTTAGAGCAGTTTTAGGTTCACATCAATATAGAGAAAAAGATACAGAGATTTCCCTATACCCTTGTCCCCATATACACATAGCATCCTTCACTATTAAACTCCCACACATGAGTGGTACATGTTACAATCACTGAACCTACTTTGACACATCACCACTCAACTTCCATAGTTTACATTAGTACTTTCTTGGTACTGTACATTCTATAGGTTTGGACAAATTTATAATGACAGGTATCCAGCATTGTAATATCGTATAGGATAGTTTCAGTGCTCTAAAAATCTTCTGTGTCTTGCCTATATCCTACTGCCTAATATCTGGTAGGCATTGATCCTTTCACTGTCTTTATGGTTTTGCCTTTTCTAGAATCCAGTATGCAGAGTTTTCAGATTGGCTTTTTTATTTTTACTTAGTAATATGTGTTTAGGTTTCTTCATGTCTCTTGGCTTAATAGCTTATTTCTTTTTAGTGCTGAATAGTATTTCATTATCTGGATATACCTTATTCATTTATTCATTCATCTACTGAAGGAAATCTTGATTGCTTCCAAGTTTTGGCAATTATGAATAAGCTACTATAAAACTCATGTGCAGGTTTTTGTATGGACATAAGTTTTCACCTCATTTTTATAAATATCAAAAAGTACAATTGCTGGATCATATGGTAAGAGTGCATTCAGTTTTGCAAGAAACTATGAAACTTTCTTCCAAAGTAGCTGTACTATTTTGCATTTCTACCATCAGTCAATGAGGATCCCTTTTATTCCACATTCTCACTAGCATTTGATGTTGTTAGGGTTTTTGATTTTGGCTATACTAATAGGTGTGTTGGGTTATCCTGATTTAATTTGCAGTTCTCTAAGGATATATCATGTTGAGCATCTTTTCACATGCTTATATGCCATCTGTATATCTACTTTGGTGACACGCCTATTCAAGTCTTTCATCCATTTTTATTTGTTATCTTATTTGTTGTCTTATTTTTGAGTTTCAAAAGTTCTTTATATTTTTGATAACACTCCTTTATCAGATAAGTCTTTTGCAGTATTTTCTTCCATTTTGTGGTTCATCTTCTCATTCTTTGGGCAACATTTTTGTACAGCAGAAATCTTGAATTTTAAGAAAGTCTCACTAATTAATTTTTTCTTTAATGGATTGTACCTTTGGTGTCAAATCTGAAAGGTCATTGCCATACTCAAAGTCATCAAGGTTTTCTTCACTGTTATCTTCTAGGTGTGATAGGTTTGCCTTTTTCATTTAGGGCTATGATTCATTTTGAGTAAATTTTTTAAGCATGTAAAATCTTTGTCTAGATTAATTTTTTCACATGTAGATGTTTGATTGTTCCAGCAATATTTCTGAAAAGACTACATTTTCTCCATTATATTGCTTTTGCTACTTTGTCAAAGGTCAGTTGACTACATTATGTTTGTCTTTTTCTGGGCTCTCTATTTTGTCCCATTGATCGATTTGTCTGTTATTTTGCCAATGTCACACTGTCTTGATATTGTAGTTTTTATAGTAAGCCTTAAAGACAGGTGGTAGCAGTCCTCCAATTTTACTCTTCTTCTTCAATATTGTGTTGTCTATTGTGGTTTCTTTTGCATTCCTATATGAATTGAAAATCATTTTGTTGTTATCCATAGAATACCTTGCTTGGATTTTGACTGGGATTATGTTGTATCTATAAATCAAGTCAGGAAAAACAGATATCTTGGCTATATTGAGTCTTCCTATCTATAAAAATGAAATATCTCTTCATTTATTTAGTTATCTTTGATTTTAGTCATCAGAGTTTTTGTACTTTTCTTCATGTAGATCTTGTGCATATTTATTAGACTTATACATATATGTTTTATTTTGGGGGGTTCTAATATAAGAGGTGTTATCATAACACTTAAAATTTAACAAATTATTAGTACATAGAAAAGCGTTTGATATTTATATTTAATTTAGTATCCTGCAAATTAGGTTATTTGCAATTTTTTATTGATTCTTTGGAACTGTACATGTTGATGAACATGTGATTTGTGAACAAAAACGGTTTTTTTCTTCCATCTTAATCAGTATAGCTTTCATTTTATTTTCTTGTATTATTGAATTAGCTATGCCTTCCTGTACAATGTTGGAAAGGAGGGGTGAGAGGGTACATCTTCATCTTATTCCTAATGTTATCAGTAAAGCTCCTAGTTCCTCATCATTAAGTACAATGTTAGTTGTCAGGATTTTTTTTCCTAGATTTTTTAAATTATGTTGAGAAAATTACATGCTGTATTCCTACTTTGCTGAGAAATATCACGAGTGGGTGTTGGATTTGGTCAGTTGCTTTTTTGCATCTATTCATATAATCTTGTGAGTTTTTTCTACTCTGTAGATGTGCTAAATTATATTAACTAATTATTAAATGTTGAACCAGGCTTGCATACCTGGGTCAAGATGTATAATTTTTTATACAGTCTTGGACTTTTTATATAGTCTTGGTATCTGATATTTTGTTGAGGATTTTTGCATATATGTTCATGAAAATAATGGTGTATTGTTTTCTTGTAATGTCTTTGGTTTTGGTATTAAAGTAATATAGTCCTCACTGAATGAGTTAAAAAGTATTCTCTCTTCCATTATCTTCTGAAAAAGATTATAAGAGTTGGTATAATTTCTTTCTTAAACATCTTGTAGAAGTCAACCCTGCTTCCATCTGGGCCTGGTGTTTTCGTTTTTGGAAGGTAATTAATTATTTCTTCAATTTCTTTAATAAATACATGCTTATTCAAACTGTCTATCTCCCATTGTATGAGTTTTGGCAGATTGTGTCCTTCAAATAATTGGTCAATACTACCTAAGGTATCAAATTTGTGGACAAAGTGTTGTTCATAGTATTTTTGTATTATATTTTTAATGTCTGTGGGACTGTAGTGATGTCTGCTCTTTCATTTCTGATAATAATTTGTGCTATTGCAGTTATTTTAAATCTTCTGTGCTATAATTCTAAAATTTGTGTCATATGTGTTTCTTATATTTGCTTTGTCTCTTGAAATTATAGGGTTTTGTTCTTGTCTTCTACTGTGCCTTGCAATTTATTTTTATTTTTATTTTTGAATAAAAAATAAAAATAAAATTGTATTGAGCAAAAGGAACTGAGGTAAATAGGTCTTAGTGTGAAGTTCTCTGTTAACCGTGTTTTCAGGTTTGAGCCCAAGCTGAGGTCCAAGGGGAGTCAGTGGATGGGTGGTGGGTAGCTGGATAAACACTCAAGGAATCATAGGTAGTTGCAATATGGCTTTATTCTCTCTCTGGTCACAAGCTGTATGTACAGGATTAGCAGGGTAATTATACCTTTTACAGACAATAGTGGCTCCAAGCCAACCATGAGCTCACATGAGTGGTTACCTAATGTGCCTCATGTGGCATGGTTACATAATGTGTGAGGTTGGCACCTGTGCTCCAAACTTGCTGAGTCATGCTTCCCCAGAAGGCCGCCTCAGCTTACTCCTGACTAAAGTGTAGCCAGGCCCCCTCAGCTTACTCCTGACTAAAGTGTAGCCATCTCCCTTATACTCCACCCCCTATCCCAAGGGTGTCTTCTGGGTAGGGACATGTGCCCATAGGGCGGAGTCCTGAATCCATAACCAACAGAGAGCAACACCTCACTACCTGGATCCCAGGTATGCTACTTATGACTACTAGGGTCGAGCATAGGCCAGATCTCAGGGATGCCCACCATCTCTGCAGGGGATCATCAGTAAGGCTCTCAACTGCCTTTATCTCCCTTTATCTCCTTGCAGGGCTCCTGTTATGTTCTGACTGTCAGGGATAAAGGTACAACATTGTGTTCCTAAAAGGACACAGGTGCCTCCTTGGGCAACAGTTACTATGTTTAAGACCATTTGGTTTTACAACACCACCTTTCTGATCTGATCAGCCTCATCTGTTAACAGGAAGAGGGCTACTACGGTATAATTCAGAGCATGAGTGGTGTGGTCTGCAAGAGCAGTAATTTGTGCTTCTATAGTTATGACACCCACTCTAGGGTAGTCACTGCTAAGGGGCAGGGGGCTCAATGCACTCACAAAATCCGAGAGCATAGCACCTCCCAGTTATGCTGGTGTCTGGGCAACGTGGGGAGAACAGTGGCAGGTACATAAGGCCACCCCCAGGTACAACATCCAGTCCAGTTCACTGGTAGGTAAGGCAACCCTGTGTCCCCACAGATCCATCAACTCTCAAGGAGCACAAAGTCCTTCAGGGCCCAACCTTGGTGTGGCCACTTGTTCCATCATACCTTTTGTGTGGTGATGTGTTATGCCTACACAGGCTGTGACAGGTATCCATCCCACAGTGGCATTACCCCAATGTTGATCTATTCACCATGATGCTTGGGCTGGGGGTACTACATGTTCCCCCACTAGACAGCCCCACCCATCATAAATGCTATGGGTCAGCCAGGGAGCAGGCACACTGTGGAACTTGCTTTGTCCAAAGCTTGCCACATTCATTCTAGGAGTCAGCCATGGGACCCCATATCTCCACCCATGTCCAGTTCTCTGCAGACACTGAATGTATGTGCCAAGGCAAGCCATTCATGGCTGTTGTTGGAGGGGTGGTGCAGATCCAACTGTTGGAAAAATTGGTCACTGCAGTGTAGGTGTGGACCCAGTCCATAATACAGGTGGAGCGTGTTAACCTGCAGTCAAAATGACAGATCAGGCACAGGTACTAACAGTTAAGTTACATCTCTCAGGCAAAATACAGGCTAACCTTTCATCCCTGAATAACAACGCAGCCACCAAGGGCTTTTGCCCTGGGTAATGGTACCACAACTTCTCAGCTCCCAATTGTTCCTTTGGGTCCTGTATCTGTGACAAAGTCATTGGGGAGCTCATAATAGGCCACACAGACTGTACATATGTCCCCCGGAGGAGGGTTCTTTCTCTCTTCATTCCCCTATGAACAGTCAACCACAAGGGCCATGTATTAAACACCCAAGTAATGACATGCAAGTCATACTGTAGACCCTCCCCTCAGTGAGCTACGATGACCAACCACTGGCAGTGGGGGGCTTGGAGGGTCCATAGCCACAGCTAGGTTTTTGTTCCCCTGGTTTCAGGGGCATTGGGGCAGGCAAGAAAAGGTTACCATTCTTCCCCATACATGGTCAGAGGAGGTCATCCTTGGTGTGTATCTGCAACCGAATGGGGACAGCGGCCCTATGTAACGAAGCCTCCACTGGGGCTAGGCTGCCTTTCTGTGGCCATTCATTCAAGGTTTGGCTCACCAGGTCCAGCCTGGAACTCCAGCCCCACAAAGATAGGGGTATAGTGTAACTCATCCTTCAGGAGCCCATTATATCACTCAGTCATACCTGCAGCTTGCAAGTTGTATGGCACATGAAATACCCACGTTATGTCCAATTGTTGTACCCACTGTTATACCAGTTGTCCAGTGAAATGTGTTCCCCTATCACTCTCAACAGCCAGAGGGTTACCACACAGGATACATAAATGTTGCAGGGCCTGGATGGTGTGCTGTTGGTGGGACACCCTGCAAGTGTAGGCAAACAACAGGCTTGTGGCCATGTCCACAGCTGTCAGCACATGCATATACCTTGCGACTTCGGCAGCAGCTTGATGTAGTCTACTTGACACCTGGTCAAGGGCACTTGCCCTATCGTCACTTTTTGTGTTACACTGGGCAGCTGCCTCCATTTAGGGTATATATGAGCACATGCTGGACATTTCTGACAAGTCTCTCAAATGTCTTACATGGACAAGGACAGACCCCAACGCTTATTGACCTGTTACATCAGTTCACCCCCCACATGTCCCAGTTTCCAGTGTAGCCACAAGATGCTTTTCCATTTCGGAGATGGAACAGGAGATACAATCTCCTCCCTTGTCCCACAGATTAAGCATCCAGGCGGACAGGGGTTCCCCTGATGCTGGCGGCACCGCTTGCCTAATTCCTGCAACTCAATTGGGGTATAGGCAATATATGAAGTGTGTTGCATTATGGTAGGGGGTCCCTGAGCCCGCCCTTTGGGCCCCAATGTCTGTTCATGATCTACCTTCTGACAGACCACTGCAAGAGCCCGCAATGGGGGTTCTTTCTCCTCGGTATCGGACTGAGTGGGGGTCTTCAGCCAAGATGATGGACCCAGGCCTGCATTCAGAGCAGCCTCTAATACTTTTTCCAAGCTCTGAAGCTGAGCCTCTAGGTGCCCGCCTGAGCCAGGAGGTCCCTTACCTGTGCTTGATCCCTCAGGAGCTGGGTGTGTACTTCTTGTAGCACAGTCAAAAATGCCCATCCAACTCTGCTGGCAAAGGCTCACTCTTTCTCACTGCTCTGTGCTTCCAGCTGCTTCAGTGCCTTCTCCATGTTCATAGGGGACCCATCTATCGCTGCCCAGGTTTCCACCAGAGCCCATCTGACCAGTGCAGCTGCCACTGGGTACCGCAACTCATGTTTTGGCCACATGGCTGACCAGGAATCAGCGGGGACTGAAGGCTCACTCACTTTAGGATGCTGCCAGCTATGCAGTTGTCAGGTTCGAGCCCAAGCTGAGGTCTGAGGGGAGTTTGTGGGCAGGTGGTGGGTAGCTGGAAAAACACTTGAGGAATTATAGGTAGTTGCAACATGGCTTTATTCTCTCTCGGCACAAGCCGTATGTATAGTATTAGCAGGGTAATACCTTTTACAGACAATAGGGGCTCCAAGCCAAGCATGAGCTCACATGAGTGGTTACATAATGTGTCTCATGTGGAGTGATTACATAATGTGTTGGGTTGTGCACCTGCACTCCAAACCCACTGAGTCATGCTGTGCTGGAAGGCCACCTCAGCCTACTCCTGACTAAAGCACAGCCATCTCCCTTACATGTGCTGTAAGTTAAGCTGGGTTTAATATTTGCTGTAGCTGTATGTTCCAGAGGCTTCCATTTCCTCTATTGTCCTTATTTTTATCTCCCTTGTTGATGTGGGGATTTCATAGGTACTTTTCCTGAAAGAAAACTTGTGCCTTACAAAATTTCAGCTTTAATTTCTATTATTTTACTGTACCCCATTGGTGTGGTGTCAAGGTGTGAGAAGAGAAAGCATTCTATAATTTTACCATTAAATCTCAGTCTTCTTTTAGTAAACATTTGTCCATGGGATGTAACTTACATAGCAGATTTTAAGCATTTTCCTTCTTAAGGTGAGATAGGAAGAATCTAAGGGGCTAGTGTAGGAGAAATGTAGTTCCCCTCAGATGGAATAATAATCTGGTAAGGCCAGGCATGGTGGCTCATGCCTGTAATCCTAGCACTTTGGGAGGCCGAGGTGGGCAGATCACGAGGTCAAGAGATCCAGACGATTCTGTCCAACATGGAGAAACCCTGTCTCTACTAAAAATATAAAAATTATCTGGCCGTGGTGGTGCACGCCTGTAGTCCCAACTACTTGGAGGCTGAGGCAGGTGAATCATTGAACCCGGGAGGTGGAGGTTGTAGTGAGCTGAGATTGCACCACTGCACTCCAGCCTGGTGACAGAGCGAGATTCCATCTCAAATAATAACAATAATAGTAATAATCTGGCAAAATATTTTCCCATGAAGAGAAAACCTAATCAGGTTCCTGAAGGCAGAACTCAAAAGTGTGGGAACAGCCTTACAACTACATTCTTTCAGGAGTTTCTCTTTCTCATTTTCATTATAGTCAGCTTCTAGCAATTCATCAAAATTATCGTCAGGTGTTCCTACTAGTGTACTATTCCCATGGCTTCCACCCCAGATAAGCAAATGCTGGCTGTGACTTTCTGGATTTGCCTGTCTCTTTAGATTGTGGGCATGTGGTTTTTTCTTGCAACATCAATTCTCTTATGGGTCCAAGAAAAGTCATTGACTTTCATTTTGTTTATTTATTTTTATTGTAAGAACGAGAGTGATGTCTCTTAAGCTCTTTACAAATCTGAGCTGAAACCAGAAGTCTCCATAAGATTTTTATTTCTCTTTAACATGGCAGATTCTGGAGAATATAAAAAACCATTACCACCAATAACAACCAAAGAAACCCACTTATTAATTATCTAATATGCCTCAAGCTATTCTAGGTTTTGGCTGTGTAGTATTCTTGAGCACAACTGGATTAAAATCAGGTATTGCTTCATTATAACTTTTACTCCTTGGTTCTGTTTACCTGAATAGGGCTCTAAAAAAATCATAACAGTAATAACCTTTGATTGCATATAATTTAACAGTCATTTTTAAACAGAGTCTTCTTAGAGTTGGAAGGTAGGGCACAGTGGGGATATTGTGGAATACCTTCATTTTTTACCAAGAGTATCTGGATTTTAAGCTCACACTTACTTTAGTTAGCACACTGCTTATCCCTATTTCCATTTACTCTCCTACTTTTAACTTAGTCATTCCTAAAGGAGATACAGACCTACTAGTATTAAAAAGTGAATTATACTAAGAGATAAGAAATAAAACCTCTGCCAAAGTTTCACAGATAGTTAAATCTGTGACAACAATCATTTATGTCAGCAAATACTATTTTCCCATTAAATTAGTTACTCATTTATTCAGCAAGCACCCTTAGTAGCAACTTTACTCTAAGTTCTGTTTTAGTTATGATAATAATTAAAACATATTTCTTACTGTTGATATCAAAATCTATTATTGAAAATGTACATATTAACAAATTAATCTAATACATAATGGTAAACTGTATGTTAGTTAGAAATATGTACCAATAGAGCAAATATTTATAGGAACCACATATGATAAACATTAATACCTTTTATTTAAACCATATTGTCCACTTGTCTTGTTATGTGTTATAAATGTATATCACTCATAAATACGTTTTCCAACTCTTAAACATTTGTTTTTTTCACTCAATTATTTCCAATTTTACTTAAATGCGTACTAAAACATAACCTCAGTGAGCACAGGTTAACATTATTTCTGGGGGTCACATTGGTCCATAGGGGATGAATAGGAGATAGGCACCTTTATCTAATTTTGCTCATGGATGGTATCCCACATTGTAATTTATTATACTTTACCTTGTTAATTCTAATGTTAGAGAGAGCTGATACTCTTGGGTCTTATAATCAGAACTATTTTTTCCAGATGGCAACAATGTATATATAAGTAATGTGTATATACGAGCTTGCATATGGATATGTTTGAAGGAATCAAAATTGGAAGATGATGAGAAGAAAGTAGAAGACATTTCTATGAATCAATTTTAACATCCTTGTTGATTCTGTGTTTTCAAACATTGGGTCTTGTCATTTGATACTATTAATAAGAAGATAAAAGAATAACTTGTAGCTAAGTATAGTTGCACATATTTCAAAACCATCTGGTTTTAATCTCAATAGACATCTGGAAATCTTAATTATATTTTAATAACTTGTTCTTAAAATAAACTATTGTTTTACTGTGATTTTCAAAACATGAAAGAATATATTTTGTAAATTATTCTTGTGTTAGGTGACTTTATAATGTGAACATTATATGCATAAATATTATAATATAGGTAGACCATTTTCAATCAGGTTCAGATTTTTGGTTTTTTTTAAAGGAAAATGTAAAAAATAATGAAAATATGTCATTGGAGTGGTAGAAATCATTATGACAAAAAAGTTTGGAAACTTATTGTAATAAGTTCAGGAGATATAATGAGGATCAGGATTATAGTTGTGACAGTGGAAGCAGAGTGAATAACACATTGTACTTCAAGTCATGTAAAGGATGAAGTGGAGTTGAGATGATCTTAATAATGGCTATCATTTATTGAACATGTAAGTGTAGGGCATTGTACCAAAATATTTTCAAGCATCATTTTACTTAATGATAACAATAAAAATGATATAAATACTATCCTTTTATTTTAGTAGATGCGAATATTAATTGTAAACATGAAATATTTGTTCATTATTGAACAGTGGAATTGCTGGAAGTCGACCACAGTCAAACCTCAGAGACTCTCAAATAGTGGTTGCCACTGTTGCTACTGCACCATTTCAAGCCTAGATAACAGCACTGCCATTAAGACAAGCGTGTGGCAAATGAGAAATAATATGTCTGGAAGGGATAATAATAAGTTTCACCCTGTGCTCCTTTATGTTTGAGAAGCCTATGAAATATCTAGTTGGATTTTTTTTCATACTAAGTTAGAAATCCTATCTGCTCTATTACAATGACTGTCTGTAATGCATATTAGTGTGCACTCAATTGCTTAAGTAGGATATATAATATTACAATGCAGAATTGTTTTGACTTATAAGCAAATTTCCCTAGCATAGTAATGTTTTCCATCACAAAGAAGGCACAACTAAATACAATGTGCACTAACACAACTAAATACTGTACATGATGTCCATTCACTCTATTCTCCTTTGGCCCACAAGATCTTTCTTAGAGTGTTTACGGTAAGCGTTCTCTACTATGTTTGTAAGTTTTGATGTCTCCATAATTCAGCAAAGTCAACTTTTTATTATACTACTGTAAAATTGCCTCTACCATTTTTAAGGCCAAATGTTACATTTTCTGGAATACTTTATTTATTGGGAATTTGACATCTCTTTTAAACTGCTAGCTATTTTGATTATTTTGTTAGTGCCCTGGTACAAAGTAATATAGGTTTTTAGTAGTCCACTTCAGTCACAGTTTTACTTTAAGTCCTGTTACTTTTAATGCATGATTTTATGAATTATGAAGTGTGTTCAGTAACCCAAATATTGTTATAGCAGAAACACCTGAGTGAGTTTGACACATAAGAGAAATGCCAAGATTGATACATAAATTTGGGAGAAATTATCATATAAGAGGAAGTTGAAGCGATGGAAGTAAATCCTTCTTGAAGACAACTGGAAGAGAAAAGATCTGATGATAGAACTCTGGAGACATTTGCTGAGAGATTGAAGGAAGCAGAAATCAATGAGAGAATTGGCTCTTCTTGGCTCCTTTGTTCCTTGTATTATATATTCATTTATTCAAATAAATATTTACTGGGCGAAGTCCTCGAGAGAGAAGATTGCAAAAATAATGTAGTCATTTCTTTCATGCTGTTTTAAATTTTAAAATAAGCACATATTACATAAATGCTATCATTAAATCAGATTACCTTGAATTTTCCATTAGCTTCTTGTGAAATTTATTTCCCACTCAGATGGGATAGGAAGCCATACTGTAGGCTTCCTATAGAACCTGAAAGAATGGTTGGGTGGCATTGCATTGGTTCCAAGGGCAGAAACTGGGATGTTCTGCTTGCCTGATTCATTTTCCAGTCTGCGTTTACCAGGTATAAACACCTTAAAGGGAGTCATCATTCCTCTGTACATTAGCCAAGAGACACAACAAAGCAGTAGGAACTAATATATTCTGTCCACCTCTTGATTTTCTTTTGGGAAGCACCAAGTCATTAAAGCAAATATGTAAGTATTTGCATGCATTGATTGAGCTTGATAGGATAGTGCTGTTTGGCAACCAGTGTATTTATTTGAATTTATTTTTAGTAAGTTTTTTACAGCTCTTGCCAGTGTTTCCAACCATGATCAATGTGCTAGAATAGAGAATCTATCTGTCTCAGTCAGGCTGGTCTCTTTACATAAATATTCCAGGATATGTGTCTTCCATTTTCAGCCAACAGGATATATCCTTTAAATTTAAACTAAGAAATATTAGAGAATTTGGGGTGATAGATTCAATTGTGTAAAGCAAATTATTGATAAATATAGTACATTTGAATTTTATTGATTTTAAATTTATAGCATCAATTTGGTCATTAAAAATTTTATCCTCAAAAAGCACCCCTCTTGACACCTATATGTTATGAATATGATATAATTCAATTCTCATCATGACATTGAACATGATTTTAGGGTCTTAATAATAAGATAATTAATTATTAATAGCTTAGGAAAAATAGCTTAGTCAAACTAAATAAATGTGTATGTACACACACATGAATATATATACACACACACACAGAGATGGAGAAATTTACTTGTTTGATATATTTACTTATTAGCTGTACCTTATCAAATAGTATGACTCTGAACTTAGGCTGAAAAATTACATTGATTATATACTGCCCAAAGTAGTTAATATTTTTCCATTCCTGACACATTGAGAATATTATGCACTTGATTTGTTTTATCTGCAATGTCAATTTTTGTACTGATTATTATTGATAATAGTTTTTGTTTTAGCACCATCCCTACCAATATATTGATAAGAAGGAAGTTAAATCTATGGCATTTTATTCAGTTTGGAATTGGTCTACTTGGTGAGTGATTTTATGTACATTCTCACATCGCTTAATACAATTTAAGATTACTAGCCTTATTCAAATAGATAATTCTACAAGAAACACTTGTCAATATGGTCAAGTGGCATCTATAAGAAAGAGGTCATTTAAAAAAGTGAAATGAGGAAAATATTGATATTTTTTAGGTATAACCAAATGTGTTTTCCTTTATATTATGCCAAATTATAATACACTGTGGCCACCACCACGAGCCTATGGGGAATACTGCCAGGTTACTGCTGGTGTTCTCTTAAAGCCCAAGGGCTCTTCAGTCAGCTTGTGGTGAATGATGACCGACCTAGGAATCACCCTTTGGGGCAGTGGGCTCACATCTGGCTCAAGGCAGGTCCAGAAATGCCATCCAAGACTGAATTCCTGAAGTTAGGGACCCAAAGAGCTTGCTTGGTGCTCTACCCCACTGTGGCTGAGCTGGTACCTAAGGTACCAGCTTTTCCAAAGCAGAAGTGGTCTCTGGACATAACCACCACAGCTGAGAATGTGCTGAGCTTCATTTGTAGTCAGCAAGTTTCACCCAAGTCCCATAGCATACTACCAGGTTAACACTGCTAGTTATAACCGTGGTTATTCAGAGACCAAAGGCTCTTTAGTCAGCAGTTGATGAGTGCTTCCAGGATTGGGGCCTTCCCTTAAGACAGTAGGTTTCTTTCTGTCCCAGGGTGTGTCTAGAAATGTCATCTGGGAGCTTGGGACTGGAAAGGGTGTCTTAAGACTCTGGCTGTTGCCCTATGCTACTGTTGCTGAGGTGGTATCCACAATGCAGGACAAAGACCTCTTTACTCTTTTCTCGCTTCTCCTCAAATAGAACTAAGGAGTCTCTTTTGGAGCCACAGGATGTGCAGCCTGGAGTTGGGGGAGGGGTGGCAAAGCATTCCTTTAGCTGCCCCAGCTGGTGTCTCAGTAGGTTGTGTGGCCCCATCACTATCCACTGGCTCTGAACCAAATTCAGCACTGAGAACCACCTAGGAGTTGCAGTCTTTGTGGTCTAGACTGCCTTTAAGTGTGTTTAAAACCCCAGAGCCCTTTAGCTCATGGTGCTGAGGCTTGCCAGAACTCAAGTTCCAACTGCTGTGATGGGCACTTGCGCCCTGGCTAGGGCTGGTTTAAATATTCCCTCCGTGAATGAGCATCAGCTGAGTTCAGCCCAGTTTGGCTTTCTACCGTGAAAGGGCACTGCTGAGTTCAATGTAATGTCTCTCCTTTGCTGCATTCTCCCCCTCCCAAGCATAGAGAATCTCTCTTCATTCTACAGGCCACTGCTGGGGGATGGGGGAGTAGTGGCATTGGTGATCCAAGACTGTCTGCTGCCCTCCTTGGTGCCTCTTTCAGCTATATGAAGTCAAAACTAGGCACTGTGAGTGCTCACCTGATTTTTGTTTTTGTTTATAAAGGGGTGTGTGTGTGTATGTGTGTGTGTGTGTTTCTGTGTGTGTTGATAGTTGTTAAATTGGTGTACTTGCAGAGGGAACAATCAGTGGAACTTGTATTTGGCCATCTTGCTCCACCCCTCCTCCATCGCTCCAGCTTGTTTTTTATCACTGACTTGTGGGAATTCTATATGTATTCTGGATATGTTATCTATTGGAATATATGTGTGTGTGTGTGTGCATATGTATATATAAACACACACACACACACAAGTAAATTACCATATACACATATATAATAAATACTCTCTCCCAGCCCCAAGGATGCTTTTTTGCTCTCTTAATAATGTCTTTTGATGAACATAAATTTCAAATATTAATAAAGTAATATTTATTAATCATTTGATGACTAATTCTTCACTTTTTTCTGCTTAAGAACTGTTTCTATGATTATAAAAATAACTTCTTAAGTTTTTAAATTAATTTTTATTGTTTTAACCATAGCATTGACCTAGAATGCTATTGTAACATCTTGTGCAGGTGTATGTAAAGTCATCTGACCTCATCTATACAATTCCATTGGACAAATTTTAATTAGAAGACCTGTTGTGCAAGATGTAGGATTTTAATTTTAAAAATTAAAAATTTACTCAGACTCTGGTATAATTTAAGGCAAAATAAAGTAACTTCTTAATTCAAATAATTTCCTGTGCAAATATAGAAAAAGGATAAATAAATGTTGACTCTGAGATCAATGACAACTTCAAAGGTGTGCTGATATTTGAGTTGGAAATAGAAAGATGATAAGTAATGACAAGAAGAGCATAATAATACTTAAGTACATTAAAAGCCAGGAAGTAATTTGGGCACTTTAGGAAATGTAAGTTAATAGGGGAATATTGAGAGATTAAGATAAAAAGACAATTTGAACAACCACAAAGAACATGTCAAAGAATCTGGTGTTTATTCTTTCGGCAATAAGTGGAATGGAAGTTATTCATGTTTGGGAATTAAATTATTTCAGTCACGTTTTAAAAAATCAACACAGGAGAGAATAAGATGTAAAAATTGAGGCCATCTTTCAAACAGTCTAATTGAGTGACCTGGACTATGATAGAACCAGTGGGAATGGAAAGCAGCGAGAGAAGTCGTACTAATTTAACAAATAAATATTGGTTAAGTAAAAATTACATTTAACTGACTGGAGACTAACTGGATACATGAGCTATGGCAAAAGAGATGTTTAGAGACAGTGTTAATTAGAGATGAAGGGTGTGGCTTAAATAAAAGAAGTTAGGAAGGTTTGCTCTGACAAACGAAAGAAAAAAAAAGATGTGATGGCTAATATTAAGTGTAAGCTTGATTGGAAGTGGAGAATGGTTCCTTGTGAACAGAAGTTGAACATGGGTCAGTTGGTCCTGGAGATGGGTGAACACCTGCATCCTTGAAGAGCTTTGCGACTGCCCTTCTCTGTATACCAGATCTTACAGTCACTCAAATGAAAAACTTAAATGGAATGGGAATAATTGGATTCTGAGGTGGCAGAGGCCAAGTGGCAGCACTCAATTGTCAAAGCAAGATGGTTGTAGTTGCCATAGTGGACAGCAGATGCAAAGCAGCAATCAGAATAGTCTGACTCCTGTAGAGCTCTGACAAGGACTAATTAATCACAGTGTTCCTAGAAGTGAAATTGATAGTAAGCCTACCGTATTCCTACTTAATTTGTATAAGCAGAAAACTTCCAGGTCAAGTGGACTAAAGAATAACTTGAATGATAGAAATAGAGACTCATGGCCCCTCAATCAATTTCCAGACTTGAACCAGTTTACAGACCCAAAACTACATGAATGAAGGGGAGGCCCCAATTCACTTGAGGAAGGACCCCACTACACTACCGACAATTTATACTGTTAACCTTTCTCTCATCCTTCCCCAAGGACACTTCTGGCCTTTTACCAGGGTAACTGTGTTTTGAGAAAGGAGAATTATCAGAACTTTCAGGGACTACTGTACACTGGTTCTGAGCTGACATTTATTCCAGGGAACACAAAACTTCACTGTGGTCCTCCAGTTAAAGTAGGGTTTTATGGAGATCAGGTAATTAATTGATTTTTAGCTCAGGTTTGGCTTACAGTGGGTCCAGTCGGTCCCCAGAACCATCCTATGGTCATTTCCCCAGTGCCAGAGTGCATAATTGGCATAGACATGCTTAGCAGCTGGCAGGATCCCCACATTGGCTCCCTGACTGGTAGGGTAAGAGCTATCAGGTGGAAAGGCCACATGGAAGCCATTAGAGATGCCTCTACCTAGAGAAATAGTAAATCAAAAACAATGTCTCATTCCTGGAGGGATTGCAGAGATTAGTGCCATTATCTAGGACTTGAAAGATGCAGGGGTGGTGATTCCCACCACATCCCTGTTCTACTCTCCTATTTGGCCTGTGAAGAAGACAGATGGATCTTGAAGAATGACAGTGGATTATCACAAACTTAACCAAGTGGTGACTCCAATTGCAGCTGTTAATTTACACATCTCCTAGTACCTGGTATGAAGCCATTGATTTGACGTATGTCTTCTTCTCCATTTCTGTCCATAAGGCCCGCCAGAAGCAATGTGCATTCAGCTGGCAAGACCAGCAACATACCTTCATTGTCCTATATCAGGGGTATATCAACTCTCCAGCTTTGTGTCATAATCTTTTTTTGCAGACATCTTGATCACTGTTCCCTTCCACAAGATATCACACTGGTCCATTACATTGATGACGTTATGCTGATTGGACTCAGTGAGCAAGAAGTAGCAAATACACTAGACTAATTGGTGAGACATTTGCATGTCAGGGGATGGGAAATAAATCCAACTAAAATTCAGGAGGCTTCTAGCTCAGTGAAATTTTTAGGAGTCCAGTGAGGCCTGTTGAGATATTTCTTCTAAGGTGAAGAGTAAGTTGTTGTTTTTGGCCCCTCCTACAACCAAGAAAGAGGCACAACCCCTAGTGGGCCTCTTTGGATTTTGGAGGCAACACATTCTTCATTTGAGTGTGTTACTCCAGCCCATTTACCAAGTGACCCAAAGGGCTGCCAGTTTTGAGTGGGCTCCAGAACAAGAGAAGGTTCTGCAACAGGTCCAGGCCACTTGGGCCATACGATCCAGCAGATCCAATGGTGCTTGAGATGTCAGTGGCAGATAGGGATGCTGTTTGGAGCCTTTGGCAGGCCCCCATAGGTGAATCACAGCAAAGGCCTCTAGGATTTTGGAGCAAGGCCCTGCCATTTTCTGCAGATAACTATCCTCCTTTTGAGAGACAGCTCTTGGCCTGTTACTGGGCTTTGGCAGAAACTGAACGTTTGACTATGGGTCACCAAGTTACCATGTGACCTGAACTGCCTATCATGTTCTGGGTACCTTCTGACCCATCTAGTCATAAAGCTGGGCATGCACAGCAGCATTTCATCATCAAATGAAAGTGGTATATACGTGATCAGGCTCGAGTAGTTCCTAAAGGCACAAGTAAGTTACATGAGGAAGTGGCTCAAATCCCCATGGTCCTCACTCCTGCCACCCTGCCTTCTTTCCCCCACCCTGCACCGATGGTCTCACTGGGAGTTCCCTATGATCAGTTGATAGAGGAAGAGAAGACTAGGGCCTGGTTCACAGATGGCTCTGTACGATATGCAGGCACCACCTGGAAGTGGACAGCTGCAGCACAACAGCCCCTTTCTAGGACATCCCTGAAGGATAGCAGTGAAGGGAAATTTTCCCACTGGGCAGAGCTTTGAGCAGTGCACTTGTTTGTGCACTTTGTTTGGAAAGAGTAATGGCCAGATGTATGATTATGTACTGATTCGTGGGCTGTAGCCAATCATTTGGCTGGATGGTCAGGGACTTGGAAGAAGCATGATTGGAAAATTGGTGACAAAGAAATTTGGGGAAGAGGTATGTGGATGGACCTCTCTGAGTGGTCAAAAACTGAAGACATTTTCATCCCACGTGAATACTCACCAAAGATTGACCTCAGCAGAGGAGGATTTTAATAATCAAGTGGAGAGGATGATTCCTTCTGTGGACACCACTCAGCCTCTTTTTCCAGTCATCCTGTCATCGCCCAATGGGCCCATGAGCAAAGTGGCCATGGTGGCAGGGATGGAGGTTATGCATGGGCTCAGCAACATGTACTTCCACTCACCAACGCTAACCTGGCTACGGCCACCACTGAGTGCCCAATCTGCTGGCAGCAGAGACCAACACTGAGCCCTTAATGTGGCACCATTCCTCGGGGTGATCAGCCAGCTACTTGGTGGCATATTGATTATATTGAACCTCTTCCATCACGGAAAAGGCAGTGGTTTGTCCTCACCAGAATAGACATTTACTCTGAATATGGGTTTACTTATCTTGCATGCAATGCTTCTGCCAAGACTACCATTTGTGAACTCACAAAATGCCTTATTTACCGTCATGGTATTCCACATAGCATTGCCTCTGACCAAGGCATTCACTTTACAGCAAAAGAAATGTAGCAGTGGGCTCATGCTTATTGAATTCTCTAGTCTTACCATGTTGTCCTGAAGCAGATGGAGAGATAGAACAGTGGAATGGCCTTTGAAGTCACAATTACAATGCCAATTAGGTGACAATACTTTGCAGGGCTGGGGCAAAGTTCTCCAGAATGTCGTGTATGCTCTGAATTGGTGTCCAATATATGGTACTGTTTCTCCCACAGCCAGGATTCACAGGTCCAGGAATCAAGGGGTGGAACTGGAAGTGGCATAACTCACCATCACCCTTAGTGACCTATTAGCAAAATTTTTGCTTCCTTTCCCCATGACATTACGTTCTGCTGGCCTAGAGGTCTTAGTTCCAGAGGGAGGAATGGTGCCACCAGGAGAAATAACAATGATTCCATTAAACTGGAAGTTGAGGTTGTCACCTGGCCACTTTGGGCTCCTCCTTCCTCTAAGTCAACAGGCTAAGAAGGGAGTTGCAGTGTTGGCTGGGGTGATTGACCAGGACTAACAAGATGGAATCAGTCTGCTACCCCACAGTGGAGGTAAGGAAGAGTATGTGTGGAATACAGGAGATCCCTTTGGGCGTCTTTTAGTATTGCCATGCCCTGTGATTAAGGTCAATGGGAAACTACAACAACCCAATCCAGTCAGAACTACAAATGGCCCATACCCTTCAGGAATGAAGGTTCGGTTCACTCCACCAAGTCAAAAACCATGACCCTCTGTGGTGCTTCCTGGAGGCAAAGGGAATATAGGACGGCAAGTAGAAAAGGGTCATCATCTGTACCAGCTATGAGTACATGACCAGTTGCAAAAACAAAGACTAATTTTCATGAGTACTTCCTCCTTATTTTGTTAAGAACATGTTTTTGCATGTATACTCTTGTACTAAGAAAATAACTTCATTTTATTTCCTTTCTTTTTCCTTTATCATGTGACATGAGATTTATTGGCTTCATATCACCATTTAAGTGTTGTCAACTGAATGCAATAGCATTAAGGTTAAGGATTAGTCCCCTTCAGTTTGTATGAAGGGTAGCTGTATTATGTTAGGTATAAGGCTCTTTTATTGTTTTTATTGGGAGATAAATTATGATTTCAGGAAATATGTATGGGTTCAAGCTGACAAGGGGTTGAACTTGTGATGGTTAATATTAAGTGTCAACTTGATTGGATAGGAGGATAAAAAGTATTGTTTCTGGGTGAATCTGGGTGTTTCTGGGTGTTGCCAGAAGAGATTAACATTTGAGTCAGTGGACTGGGAGAGGAAGACCCACCTCAGAAAGACCCACTCACAATGTGGTTGGGCACTATTTCAATCGACTGCCAGCGTGGCTGGAAAAAGGAGGCAGAAGAAGGTGGAAGAAGCTGACTTGCTGAGTCTTCAAGACTTCATCTTGCCTCCATGCTGGATACTTCCTGCCATTGAACATCAGACTCCAAGTTCTTCAGCTTTTAGACTCTTGGACTTACACCAGTAGTTTGCAGGGGCTGTTGGGTGTTCAGCCACAGACTGGAGGCTGCACTGTTGGCTTCCTTGCTTTTGAGGTTTTGGGACTTGGATTGAGTCACCACTGGCTTCCTTTTACCTCAACTTGCACATGGCCTATCTTGGGGCTTCACCTTGTGATCATGTGAGTCAATACTCCTTAATAAGCTACCTTTCATATATATTTATATCGTATTAATTCTGTCCCTCTAATTAGTCCCTGACTAATACACAAGGTAAGATTTAATTGAAAACTTGAAATCTGTGTTTTCTGTAATAATAACTACCATTTATTCATAAAACACATGCTTTTTGCTTCCAGGATGCAATGCCACTCAGTCCTCACAAAATAACTATGAGGGAAATGTTAGTATTAACATTAAACAGATAAGAAATCTGTGGCTTACAGAAATTCTGTAATTTGTCCAAAGTCCCCTAGTTAGTAAGTGGCAGAATCAGGATTCAATCCCTTTTTTCATTTCTCATGCTTTTTCTGCTGATGTTCACTTTGTTGTTGTTGTTGTTGTTTGTTCTGTTTTGTTTTGTTCTGTCTGTTTTTGAGACAGTGTTTTGCTCTTTGTTGCCCAAGCTGGAGTGCAGTGGTGCGATCTCGGCTCACTACGACCTCCGCCTCCCAGATTCGAGTGATTCTCCTGTCTCAGCCTCCTGAGTAGCTGGGAATACAGGTGCCCACCACCAGGCCCAGCTAATTTTCATATGTTTAGTAGAGATGGGGTTTCACCATGTTGGCTAGGCTGGTCTCAAATTCCTGACCTCAGGTGATCCGCCCGCCTCGGCCTCCCAAAGCACTGGGATTACAGTCATAAGCCACAGCGCCCGACACACTTTGTATTCTAAATGTATGTTTGGCAATTTGCTAAATGAATGCTTAACTGAGTAGACCATTTAACATGTGAATGAACATGGAAGGAATGAATAGCACCTTAAATAATCACCAGAACCCATCCATACCCTCCCTTTAGTTACAGCTACAGATGTGTGGGAAGACCAGACAAAAAGTCAGGAAGGTAATCTCATTATGTGTATGTGAATGCTGTCTTTTACCATACTCTGTTCTTTTAAATTTCCATGCAAGAGAGCTGTCGATTATACAAATACACAATTTTGTTTCATATCAGATTATGAGAAAGAAAACTACATTTCATTGAAAACCATTATTTCTATGCTAGTCTGAAATTTTATAGTTCTTACATATCCTAATAATAAATATAAATTTGATTCCCTTGAATTCTCAAATCTGGGATTACCTGAAAACCCTGATAGGCTCAGCACCATCGTTGTCCTTACTTTCTGGGTAATGAAGGGGGTCTGATGAAATACCTCAGGAGACCTGTAATGAAACCCACCAAGCATTGAGTCCAACTCTGAGCTTAGGCTTCATGTCTAATAACTGGGTTTGGGGATTGGTTTTCTGGTGCTCCAGTCCTTTTCTACAAGTATCTGGGTCTCAGTGCTTTAGTTTCTGTCTTATAAATGATCCTTTAGCTTGGTCCCTCCAATATTGAGGCCTTGTCTTCACTTTTCCCAGGGCTCCAAAGGACTGAAATCGCAATATGCCTGTGCCATCTGTTCTTCATAATACATATTGACTACTTTTCTGTGTCGCCACGTTGCCCACTCTTGGACTTTCTGTTACTAGTCACAGCTCACCTGCAAAGGTATCCAAATCTCACTATATTCTGAATAAGTTGGCTACCTCATCAGACCACTGCAAATCACAGATTCCACTCTTCTGTTTGTTTGCTTTGAATTTTGTTCCACCATTGAGGTCAGGGAATATATGTTTTCTGTGTTTCTTTACTTTCCCATATTGCCTATATAATGCTATGTACATTTTTGTAAAAATATGTTTTACTTTGATTTATATAATTTTGTCTGATTGTAGAAAAATGGCAATTACAATCCTAATCTCCCACTGAACTCCTCCATGGGTCAAACTCAATGACCTCTTCTACCTCATGTAAGATTGAAATATAATTTTGCCAGTAAAACACAAAATAAGTACTATATAAGAGTATATTCACTTTATTTACTTAATACATAATTACGAAAGTTAAATATTAGTTTTTTTATCTGTAAAATGGGAGAAAAAATAATTTTCACTTTGTACAGTTATTATGATAATTACATGGGTTTGGGTTAATACATATAAAGGGTTTAGAACAGTGCCTGGAAAATATCATGTGTTCAATAAAGGTGAATTAGTTTACCTATGCTTATTCTAATTTGGGTAAAAGACTTGTACAGTATTGGGCACTTTGTAGATACAGAGCAAAAACTTTGAGTTACCGATTTTAAAAGTAAACTTAACTTTAGTTTGTGATTTCTACTGAATATTTAAAATCTCTGTTTAGAAAGAGTATTTTCCAACAAATAAAAAGTAATTCTGACTCAATTTTTTTATATTAAAATCGTGTATGAGCCAAAAATAAAATAAATAATTCAACTTACAGAGTTTAAATAAAAATAAGTATTAGCATATTTATTATAACTGCAATGCCTGGTGCTTTCTCTAAATCTAAAAGAAGAATTATTTTTATGTCTTCTAATACCGGGATTCGATATCAACCTACAAAGCCTTATTATGAGCAAATGCTAATAAATTCAACTGTGGTTATAGTGCATAACATGAAGTAATAGCAAATCTTGGATATTCTATTTTTTGTAATACCAATATAATGTCCCCTTTATTTTCAATTTTATACAAACAGGACTTTTTATTATTTTTTACCTAACTGGTTTAAGTAAATTAAAAGAATTTTGCTTTTATTCTGTAAAATTTTTTTCAATGGTAAAAAAGTGAAAACATACATCAAAGCCTCATAAAACTTCAATAAAGGAACAAATGTATTTGTATTTTACATATCAGTATAAAATTGGGAAGAAATGCACAACGATCTCTTAAATTTTCTCCTCAAAGTATTTGTTCATACCTTAAACATTTGATTTTAAAACATTTTTCTCCTTAACTTAAGTAGTCTAAAACTTGAAATGGATCTATAACAATAATGGTGGCATCTGGAAGACATTTTTAACAACAGACAAAGCCAAAAGTCAATGGAATGCAACATGTGGATAAAATATTATAACTTTAGCTATGTGGTTAGGTATTTAAACGCCCTTTGGCAGTTGATGTCTTTCTTTTGATATGCAACCTTAGAAAGCTAATGCTATTACTGCACTGATATATCCAAAATATTTACATCTTGACATCTATCATCGGATGTCATTACTTTCCAAGACTTCAACTAGATGGTATTGTATGTGATGAGAGTAGTTCTTTCATTTACTTAAATTTTATTATATTTGTGAATTAAACCCCTTGAATGTCCACAAATTATATGGTATTTGTTAAAAAACTTTGGGTAAATAATTCAGGAAATAGGTTTATTCTATGTTATGAAAGTCAAATGCAGGGTATCAGAGTAAATTTAAACCACTAGACCATAACGAAATAAAATGCAAATATGCTGTCTGAGGCGGCCTTTTTAATATGTGGAAGACTGCCCCAGAGAGGGAGTGAAAGGGAAGAGACAGATGGCATTTAATATTAAGGATGAAATTTGCTCTATCCCTTTGAAAGCCTCAGTCCTAAGTTTTTTACTTCATTCCCTTTTGAGATTTTAAAGTCTTTTTATAGAGTCTTCTTATGTATCTTTTTAAGCTTTCCATTTTTCTAATCTCTCTTTGTACAAATGTGTGGGCATATGTGTAATTTATCTATGTACTTATCTATGTTTCTATCTATCTATCTGCCCATCTAATTTACCAGTCCCTTTATCTGTTATCTACTTAGGATATACACACAAAAGAAATTAAGTGGAATATAGAAATTATCCAAAGCTAAATAATTACAAGGGTAGTTCTGTAGTTAGGAGGAGAAAATAAAACTCTCATTTTAAACTGTGACTTTCTAACTAAAAACAATTTGAAGTGACTGTAATTCTTTATTTTACATTTCCTATCTCAAGAAGGATTTTTCTCTTCTCTTTTTTTCTTTTCCTTTCTCTGACTTCACCTCAGCAGATGAGTCACAAAGGCAGTCTTAGAACTCTCTTCCTGTCTTAGGATTCTATCAACAGAAGCTGAGCTATTCCAGAAAGGGCCTACTAGACAGCCCTGCATCTTAAGAATATCATGCAGAATATTGAAGACGGACCCCTATCTTTTACCATTTATGAAAATTTACTCAACCTGGATCCAAGATTTTAAATGTAAGACCTCAAACTACAAAAATACGTAAGGCAACCTAGGAAATACTCTTCTAGACATCAGCCTTGGCAAAGAATTTTTGGCTAAGTCCCCAAAAGCAATTGCAACAAAAACAAAAATAGACAAGTGGGACCTAATTAAACTAAAGAGCTTCTACACAGCAAAATAAACTATCAACAGAGCAGACAGACAAACTACACAATGGGAGAAGATATTTACAAACTATGCATCCAACAAAGGCCTAGTATCTAGAGTCCATAGGGAACTTAAATAAATAAACATGCAAAAACAAAAGCCCCATTAAAAAATGGACAAAGAACATGAACAGACACTTCTCAAAACAAGATATAAAAGCAGCCAACACACATGAAAAAATGTTCAGCATTATGAATCATCAGAGAAATGCAAATCAAAACCACAATGAGATACCATCTCACAGCAGATAGAATGACTATTATCAAAAAGTCAAAAAACAACAGAGGTTGGTGAGGCTGTGGAGAAAAGGGAATGTTTATTCACTGCTGGTAGGAATGTAAATTAGTCCAATCACTGTGGAAAGTAGTCTGGAGATTTCTCAAATAAATTAAAACAAAGCTACCATTTGACCCAGCAATTTTATTTCTGAGTATATACCCAAAGGAAAATAAATTATTTTACTAAAAGGACACAGGCATGAGTACGTTTATAGCTACACTATCCACAATAGCAAAGAGATGGAATCAACCCAGGTTCCCATCAATGGTAGATTGGTGGTACGTATATACCATGGAATACTATGCAGCCCTAAAAAATAATGAAATCATATCCTTTGCAGCAACATGGATGCAGCTGGAAGCCATGATCCTAAGTGAATTAATGCAGGGAGGAACAGAAAACCAAATAATGTATATTCTCACTTAAAAGTGAAAACTAAACAATGAGCACATGTGGACATAAATATGGGAGCAATAGATACTGTGGATTACCAGAGGGGAAAAGGTTCGGGGGAGAGCCTGGGATGAAAAACTACCTAGTGGGTACTATGCTCACAGCCTGAATGATGGAATCCATACTCCAAACCTCAGCATCAGGCAATATTCCTATGTAACAAACCTGGACATGTATTCTATGTTTCTAAAATAAAAGTTGACATTAAAAGAAGATACCATGGCGATTCCTCAAGGATCTAGAACTAGAAATACTATTTGACCGAGTCATCCCATTACTGGGTATATACCCAAAGGATTATAAATCATGCTGCTATAAAGACACATGCACACATATGTTTATTGCAGCATTATTCATAATAGCAAAGACTTGGAACCAACCCAAATATCCCTCAATGATAGACTGGATTAAGAAAATGTGGCACATATACACCATGCAATACTATGCAGCCATAAAAAAGGATGAGTTCATGTCCTTTGTAGGAACATGGATGAAGCTGGAAACCATCATTCTGAGCAAACTATTGCAAGGACAGAAAACCAAACACCGCATGTTCTCACTCATAGGTGGGAATTGAACAATGAGAACACTTGGATGTGGGGTGGGGAACATCACACACCAGGGCCTGTTGTGGGGTGGGGGTATGGGGGAGGGATAGCATTAGGAAATATACCTAATGTAAATGACTAGTCAATGGGTGCAGCACACCAACATGGCACATGTATACATATGTAACAAACCTGCACGTTATGCACATGTACACTAGAACTTAAACTATAATAAAAAAATAAAATAAAAGAAGATATCATGAAGACAAAGAGCAGCAGCTGGACTCTTTTCATTATTCTTAATTTCTAAAATTCTGAATAATACTTTTAACCCCATGGTGGATTATTATAGCTCTTCTCTTTGGGCTACCCTACAGAAAACCCAGAATATAACTCAATACTTAGTTCTTGGACTGTTATCAATCCTCTGGCTCTTATTTCTCATTGAACAAGAACGGAACTATTTCAAGACCATGACTATATTCTTGTTGCAGATTTTCTCTCACTTAACTGTCATGCTCTTGTAAAGTTAGAGGCTGACATTTTGACTGATCTGATCAAGGATGAGACAAATTCATTCTTTGTTTTGACATGGAGTCTCACTCTGTCACCCAGGCTGGAGTACAATGGCACGATTTTGGCTCACTGCAACCTCTGCTTCCCAGGTTCAAGTGATTCTCCTGCCTGAGCCTCCTGAGTAGCTGGGATTACAGGTGCGCACCACCATGCCTGGCTAATTTTTTGTATTTTTAGTAGAGATGGGGTTTCACCATGTTGGTCAGGCTGGTCTCGAACTCCTGACCTCGTGATCCACCCACCCTGGCCTCCCAAAGTGCTGGGATTACAGGAGTGAGCCACTGCACCAAGCTGGACAAATTTATTCTTTTCTTCAATGTTTTGATGCGGCTTCCAACAGTTTTCCTCTTTTTTCAACTCTAGGGTAATAAAAATTGGCTTGGTGAGATTTATTAGTAAAAAATACTTACAGTCACTCAAGTAGCATAGACGACATTTCTGTAGAGAATATGCAAAAATAATTTTCCTAGAAATTAGATAAGAGTAGAACTCTTACATTTTAACTACAGTTTCATATGTATTTACTTCTTCTTCTTTTTTTTTTTAATTGAAACAAGGTCTCACTGTGTTGCCCAGACTGGAGTGCAGTGGTATGATCTCAGCTCACAGCAGCCTCAAATTCCCTGGTTCAAGTGTTCCTCCCACTTCAGACTTCTGGGTAGCTGGAACCACAGGTGCATACCACCACACCAGCTAACTTTTTGTATTTTTTGTAGAGACAGAGTTTGGTCCTGTTGCCCAGGCTGGTCTCGAGCTCCTGGGCTCAAGTGATCGGTCTACCTCAATCTCCCAAAATGCTGGTATTACAAGCATGAGCTACCAGGCACGGCCTTTTATTACTTCTTATTAAAAATGCTAATTTTTTTCCAATTGTCTGCAATTGGGACAATAGTCCATCAATAGAGTCAGCATCTAGAAGTAATAAAATCATTAGCTTGCTAACACATGAACAACACACAAATAGAACTTTTAAAAAAGTATTTAATAATATGGATGATCCATCATATTTTGACTATTGTTTTGTATTTTAATTACTAATTTTTGAAAATGTTGCCTAGTTCTTCTCATTGTATACCAACTAGAGACCACCTTCCTAAAAACGGAAAAAAGAGACCCTGCCCCCATAGCTAATAACTTAATTATATTAGCAATATTCTAAAATAAGCAATAAATGCTAAGCTATACTCAGATGAACAAAAGTCCTAAAATCATGTATTAACATATTGCCTCTTAACATTTCTGCCACATTTGGGATTTCAAATGTATACTTACAGTGTGATTGGACAAACTTTTTCAAAGGACTTCAAAATTAAAGATAATCACAATTTTATTTAGCTTACAAAGATCATATTTAAATTCAATTTATTCTTATAAAAGCTATTCTGTAGTTTCTCCTTAAGATATAGCAATCCCAATTTAATATGCACTACCCTACCATCTTAAGATAGAAAAATATCTTAGCCAATAACTGGTTTTGGTAATGGTTTTAATGTTACAATTTTTAGTTGCATAAATATATTTATTGCTATCAAGTGGTCTCTAAAATATATTGTTTTAGAGAGGCAATATTATTTTACAATGTATTATTATATTACATAGCTAATATTTGGTGTGCATGTCTTTTTTTTTTTTTTGAGACGGAGTCTCACTCTCGCCCAGGCTGGAGTGCAGGGGCGCGATCTCGGCTCACTGCAAGCTCCGCCTCCCGGGTTCACGCCATTCTCCTGCCTCAGTCTCCCGAGTAGCTGGGACTACAGGCGGCCGCCACAGCGTCCAGCTAATTTTTTGTATTTTTAGTAGAGACGGGGTTTCACCGTGTTTGCCAGGATGGTCTCGATCTCCTGACCTCGTGATCCGCCCGCCTCGGCCTCCCAAAGTGCTGGGATTACAGGCGTGAGCCACCGCGCCCGGACTGGTGTGCATGTCTTATGAAGTGCTATAATGACATAAAAATCTTGCAAATGATTTTCTTTTGCATTTCCTAAAACCTAGGAATGTAGTAACAATATTCAAGGAAACTTACTTTCATTTTTAAAAAAAGTATATCAGAGAAGAGAATGAAACTTCCATTTTATCAACATGATGCATTAGACACAATAAACCACTGTCTCTGAAAAAAACTAAGACACTAGACAAAATGCTTTTAAAGAACACAAGGTGAGAGAAAAGTGAGGAATCCTAAAAAGCTTGCAACTAAGAGGAAAGAGAACCCATAGTAATAAACAAAGCAATGAATCTCAATTCACTCAGGGTGATTGTCTATGTTCCTGATTTTGGGTTTTCTCAGCCTCCCAAGTTTGTTAACACTAAGCTTGTATTGTCATAACCTACCATGTTAGAACACAGGGCACAGAAAATATCCTAGGTGAGAAATCAAATAGACCTACTTCCCTAAACCTTGGCGTCTAAAAGGCTATTTCCTCTTTGTAAGGATAAACTAGGGGGCCGAGCATGGTGGCTCACTCCTATAAATCTCAGCACTTTGGGAGGCTGAGCTGGGAACATTACTTGAGGCCGGGAGTTCTAGACCAGCCTGGGCAATATAGTGAGACCACGTCTCTGCAAAAAAATAAAAATTAGCCAGTCTTGGTGGCTGGCACCTGTAGCCCCAGCTACTTGGGAGGCTGAAGCAGGGGAATTGCTTCAGTCTAGGAGTTGCAGGGCGCAGTGAGTTGTGATTGTGCCCCCACATTCTAGCCTGGGTGACAGAGCAAGGATCTGTCTCTAAAAAATTAAAAAAATTAAAGGACAAACTAGAACACGTCTTCCTCACCCTATTCGCAGCCTCATCAGGGCAGTAATGAGGATTGTCTTTCCTCAAATATTTGTATTTTTCGAGGAACAATAGAGTCCCCTGAGAATTTGTAAACTTAAGCCAATTTTCACTTAGGATTTCAGTCAGGATTGACAGCACCTAGGTGGCCCTAAAATATTCCAACCAATGATTGTTTAAGCCATATTCATTCTGATAATTCCCCTAGATACTGGTGTTCTCAGTCTGTTCTCCCACTGCTGTAAAGAACTACCTGAGACTGGGTAATTTATGAAGGAAACAGGTATAACTGACTCTTAGTTCTGCAGGCTGTACAGGGTTCTGCTTCTGTGGAAGCCTCGGAAAACTTACAATCACGGCAGAAGGTGAAGAGGAAGCAAGCACCTCTTCATGGTGAGGGCAGGAGAAAGAAAGGGAGCAAAAGGAGAAGTGCTACACACTTTCAAACAACCAAATCTCATGAGAATTCATTGACTATCATGAGAACAGCAAGGGAGAAATCCACCTCCATGATCCAGTGTCCTCCCACCAGGCCTTCTTCCAACAATGAAGATTGCAATTCAACATGAGATTCGGGTGGGGGAAACAGAGCCAAACCATATTAATATTAGGCAGAAAAAACACATCTTTGGAAGATCCAACCTTCAATTCAGGCCTCGACATTTTCATAAATGAAGGTCTACATTTAAAAATAATGTTTTAAATGAATTGAAAATATCATTAAAGTGTAATAGACCATATAAATGGAAATATATGTGTGTGTATATATGTATATACATTTATGTATATATGTATATACATTTATGTATATATGTTAATATACTTGTGTATATATGTATACACACTTGTGTATATATACAACTTTTAGAGTAAAAACTATAATTATTAATATTAAGAATTCAACATTTATTATTAGAAGCAGATTAGACAAAGTTTGGTTTTCTCTCAGGTCCTAAGAGCCATCTGCATCTTGTGACAGCCTCCGTTTTCAAAGCCAGCAACAGAGTCTCCCTCATGTTTGATCTCTTTTATGCTTCTTACTTATTTTTCAGGAAGAAACCATTTCTTTTTCAGAATTAAGTCAATTTCTCCGAAGTTAATTCCTCTTTCTAAAGTCAATGGTGTCATATAACCTAATCATAAGGGTAATTATCCCATGGGATTACACAGGGGGTGTATAATCTCTGGGGATGAGGATCTGGGAGCTGTCATAGGATTCTGCCTGCCATAGATAATATGAAAGAGGAATTAAGCTACATGTAGAATAAACAATTTTAATATCTAATCACTGGAAAGGTGAAATATTGAGGAGGCAATATTTAAATAGCTACTGGTTGATAATTTTCAAGGAATTAATGAGAAAATTCTAATATTGCGATATAGGAAATCAAATAATACCCAAGCAGCATAATTATACAGACATACACAACCAACCACAGGAAAAAAACCATAATGTTTGTACCAAATATCAAGGAAAAGGTATCTTAAAATCTTAAGCCACCAAAGAAAAAATTTACTACCTAAAAGGAAATGAATGACAATTGTTGACTACTTAAAAACGACGGAAGGTAGAAGGAGAATGAAAATACCCCCCAAGTAATGAGATAAAATATCCATTCTCTAGCATTAAATACACTGTAAAATTTACTTCTCAGAACAAGAAAAAACAATTTTAATTTCAGAAGAAAAATTTCAATTAAACTCTAAACAACAGAGAGGATTGCCACCAACAGACCCTGAATAACGGAAATACCAAAGCTATAATTAAGGGGGGGAAAAATGGATCCCATTAGGAGATATGAGGTACAAGGAACAATGCTAAACAATGAGCATGGAAATTGGTATACATAGGGATACATACTAATACACATTTTATGTATAAAACAGTTAAAATTCTATAATATTATAATGCAATAAATAACTAAAAATAGGATGTGGTTTAGAATAGAATGAACACAGCTTAAAGTGTTTTAATGTTCTCATAGTGATGTGATTAAGGATGAAATTGTTGGTTATTTTTGAATATTGATGAGCAGAGTATGTATGTTAAATTTTTTGAATAACCAAGAAGAGGATAGAAATATAACAGGTACTACAAATACTAGAAAAGGAAACTGTACCATGAGAAAGCAACGTTTAGTCATAAAAAAGTAAAGAACAATTTAAAAAGGAATAAAAAGTGGGACGAATATTTTATAAATAAATATTTATAAATATAGTACTTTATGAATAAATCCAAATAAATATGCAATGACATCAATTAACTGACTCCTATAGCAAATATTATAGGCTATAGTTAAATAGAACCAAAAAATAATACTATATGTTGCTTATAAGAAACATATCTACAACGGTAAACTAAGTTTGACCACAATAATTAATCTGATTAACAGTGAGTTGGGAGAAAATCTCTGCAATCTGTTTTATGCATTTAACAAAAGCGTCCACCAACATGACTCTAAGCAGCAGTATGAGACCAAACTTCAGTGTTGACCTCAATCATGGTCCCCAGAGACAATGTCTGACCCAATCAGCTGAACAAAGACCATAAATGCTCAATGTCTATCTTAGAAAGCCACATGGCTTTCTGCTTAATTTTCTGTACTGACCTTTCTACTTGGCCTAAGATGTTAATCCAGATATAGCAGGATGTGTTAATGATTGAACAAATACTACCTTGGTCCACAAAGAAGTCTGGCTAGTTCTGTCACCAAAAACAGCCTCGTCCAATGAGTTGAGACTGATTTGAATGTCTTTCATATTGGAGTTGAGACCATTAATCACATCAGCTAAAATCAGGGACAAATTTTATACCACATCTTCTAACTGGACAATGTCCATGATAGGGATCATCCCCACAGGGCATGTAGCAATACCAAGTCAACTATACCAATGGCAAGCTCCCACTGGTCACCAAAGGTAGCTTCAGTCACTTGAGTACTACATATCTATGGACAGTATTGCCTTAAAGACTTTTGGTCTTTAATGTCTGTTATGACCATCCTTAATATGCAAATCATTGTGTTTTCAGTAGGGAGGCAAATTAATGCCTGACTTTAACAGTCCTACCTTCAGCACACCTGACATACAATGGTGAAACAGCGCAGGGAAATGCAACAAATACTCCTACTGGCAATTGAAAGAATCAGAGCAAAACAGCAGATAGTGGTCCTTCAAACTTCTGAGATCTTCTTGGGCAGATGCTTAAATAGCTTGCCATCCTGGGAATGGGATATGTCTCATGTTCAGCTCTGATTCTGCTCCTTGGGAGTAGCCATTTTTATCCTCATTCTCTTTTGGTGATTCTTTCTTTTCCATTATCATCTTTAGCTACCTGTGAAGTGACTATGCAGTTTCACATGCTCTTTGGAGACTGACGAGCTTTTTCAACTTGCTTCCTACTCTTAGAAGGTTGACAGCCCAAAGGTTGGTTATTTTGATTCTTATATATTTTTAGTCACAGATTCTTATAGCTCAGCTGGTGGTTTTATTGGCATTACAGCTGTCTACAATTTTTAGTAGATGTATCTAATTCTTCTTAGCTCCATATGCCATAACTGTAGCCATTATTTGTTTCATAATATAATTCTTTAATCTTCTGTATTTTGTCTCCTTCCTCAGATTCTCCATCGAAAGATGGAGATTGTATCCATCAGGCTTTGTATCTATCAGGATTGTATCTATCAGGCTTCAGAAACAATACAGTTAAGTTTTAGGAACCACTTCACCCCAACCCCCACCCCAAACATTTTGGCTAATTGAAATCACATATTAGGGGCCACCTTAATGATTCAAAGTTTTAACAATGAGTATGGTCTTTTTGACCACTGAAGAAATTGAGATGTTAAGTAATTTACCCAAATCACAAAGCTAATAAGTGACAGATCTGGACATTGAACCTGGACAATGCCTATAGATGCTACACAGTTAAACATTGTGCTTCACTACTTTTTGATGATGATGGCTATCATTTACTTTCCATAAAGCAGGCCAGATGTGAGCTATGTGGACACCTTCACACTGGCTACAGCTGAGCACAATCTATCAAGGAAGTTACTCAGAAGCTTTTACTCAAGATCATTATATTGTCACAAAATCTTTTGGGTGTTGCTTTTCCAGCTGGAAACCTCTGTGGCTGGTGGCACTTTTGCCTAAGTTTAGCTGGTGCCCTCTGGGCTCATTCTGCCCACATGGCATGGCAGGTGGCTCTTGGCTCATGCTACTGTCCCAGATCCCATACATACTAGGGGCAAGCCAGGCATGGAGTGGTGAGGGGTACGTGAATGAGCAAGCACAGGGTCCAGCCACTGGGTACAGTCAGGCATGCTGACTGCTGCAGTAAGATGGGCAGCTCCAGGCACTGGCACAGGCACAGGCTCTTTGCAAGCCTGTGGCTGGATCAGATGCACCACAAACAGCTTCCACTGTGGGCACCTGCATCTGGACAAGGGGAATATGGTGGCACCTGGAAGCTTGGAGATGAGAGAAACTACAGAGCCCTAAAGTGGGTGTCATAGCCACGGCTCTGGGAGCCCCTAAGTTTGGGCTTCCTAAAGGGCTTCAGCTCTTCTGTACTCCTTGTCGCCTGTAACGTGGCAAGTTGAGAGGTGTGTTTCAGCCCTGTTTGTCTTACAGCAATTTCAGTCTTGCCTTTCAGAAGGTCCTGAGTTCTTGTCCTGTGCCCAGAATGCATGAGGTATGTGGACAACTGGAGGGTGAGCAAAGTGGAGAGGAGCTTTACTGAGCAACAGAACAGCTCTCAGGAAACCCAAAGTGGGTAGCTTCTTCCACAGGCATGTCATCCTGATGAGTGTCCAGCTCTCAGCAGAGAGGAGACCTGGAGTGGGTAGCTCCTCTCTGCAGGCAGGCAGTCCTGATGAGTGCAGCCCTAAGCAGAGAGAAGACCCAAAGAGGTTAATGCCTTTCCACAGGCAGGTCATCCCAATGAGTCGAGGAGACCCACAGCTGGTAGTCCCAAGATCTCTGTGAGCCTGGCTGAGTCCGGGGTGTTTATGGGCTCAGAAAGGATGGAGTGCATGCTGAACCATCCAGGCGCAGCCATGGGTGGGCCCAGAAAAAGCACCTAAGTTCTCACTCCGGGCTGCAGACTCTACCCGGAACTGGCAGCCTGGCCCCCAGGCTTCAAGCTGTTCCTGGATTGAAGGAGGGTTTTCAGCAGAGACCCGCCCCTTTCTGTCCAGGTACCCTTCTACCTCCTGCTGTCATTAACATGTCATCCTTGGTGCCCTGGCTGTCCATGCCATGGGGTGTCTAGAGGCCTGTGCTGAACTGCCCTCGGTAACCCCTTGACTCTCCCCATTCTCGTCGGTGCCCAAAGTTGGGAGGGGGCTGAGGCGACAGGGGGCTGGTGTGTCAGCGCTGCCATGAGTATGCACACATCTAGCAGGGGTGTGACAGCATCCAGGCTCAGCCATAACTTTGTGGAGTGGGCACTGGGATTGGTGAGAGGCCAGGGTGTGGGAGCAGGCAGTTCTGAGTCTGCGGGGGCAGGGGAGACTTCTTGGATGTGGAGACCACAGTGATGCCCGGGTCTGGAGCTACTGCTGGGTTGCTGCAGCTGTGCAGAGGAGTGTGTGGTTCCTGCCCCACTGACTCAGTAGGGAGCAGTCCCTCCTGTTCCTGGTCTCCACCAGCTTTGTGGAGCACACAGCCCTGGCCATGCCTCCCCTGTTGCAGCCAGCATCTTGGCAGAGGCCACTCCAGATGGGCTGCCTCTGCCATCAATATGTGAGTTACCTTAAATATGCTTCTGCTGGAATGTAACTGTAATTTTTCTTTTCAATTTCTTCAGCTCCAAGGAATATAAACCTATTTTTAAAATGTTAATCCTGAGCACTCTAGAGTTCTAAAAAATTTAATCCTGACAGGGAAATGATTTCCCTTCCCCAGATTTCCATAAAGATAAAAAAAAGTGCTGAATAGTTAAGAAAAAGCAGAGGTTGTATGCATATTTACAAGGTGGTGTGAAGATGCGCTGGAATATTAAACTATATTTGAGAAGACCTCAACCCTCACATGTGAACTTTCCTATATAAGCACTCAAAACTGTATTTCTGTTTTCCCACCTATACATAAATTAATCTAATATTACAGAAGAGCTAATTAGGGAAAGTTATTAACAAAGCTTAAATACAGGTATAATATAACGTAAAAGCAGCTTATATCTTGATATTGATATTCTTTACTGTTCTTCCCTTGGGATCTACCATCCACACCAGTTCCCAGGCTATTCCTCATGCTTTTCATCTAGTCCTCAAGCAAAAAAGCCACATATATTTCAATATTTGTTTTCCTTGGAAAAATGCACTTGTCTTATTTTCTAGCTTTGTTCTCTTCTAGGGTACAAATAATAAATATATGATGAATTTATCCATACTAATGGGTGGATGAATGCAAATGGCTAAAATGGTTAAATTCCATTTTAACATGATTTAAAAAAATTTCTAGGGTTTCTATCACCACAACGTAGTAATTACAAATAATCTTCAGGTTAATTGGATAAATAACTTCAGAAAATTAGTCTGAGCACTATCCAAATTATCTGATGCAGGGAGACATCAACTCCACATTTATGTTCATTATTAGGTTAATTAATAGCTCTCCTAGAAATTCTTCAGCTTTAGTAAGTGTAGTAATATATACTACTTTTTAGAAAAAAAGAAACCATATATACAAAAAATTGTAACAAATTCAAAGTCATTAATCTGTGATTTACCTTATATTTTCTTTAAACACATGTAAGTATATAATACAATCAATGAGTGATTAATGTTAGTGTTCTACCTTTTTTAAGAATACATATGCAATATTGGGACCATGCAAAAAAGAAGTATGTGCAATTAAAAGTAGGCATTTGGAGTGTGGAGGAAGGAAGGGAGAGGGAGAGGGAGAGGGAGATTGTGTGTTAAAGGATAATGATCCCGAGGAAGTGACTTAGTCTTTACAAGTTTTACTGTAGAAGATGCCATTCCCCGTAAAAGACTGATTGTTCTGAGATCTATTTGTTTTCTTTATTCCTTCCTGATATGGTTCAGCCGTGCCCCCACCCAAATCTCATCTTGAATTGTAACTCCCACAATTCCCAAGTGTTGTGGGAGGAACCTGGGGAAGGTAATTGAATCATGGGAGCAGGTCTTTCCTGTGCTGTTCTCATGATAGTGAATAAGTCTCACGAGATCTGATGGGTTTAAAAATGGGAGTTTCCCTGTACAAGCTCTCTTCTATTGTCTGCTGCCATATGAGACTTGCCTTTCGCCTTCCACCATGATTGTGAGGTCTTCCCAGCCATGTGGAACTGTAAGTCCATTAAACCTCCTTTTCTTCCCAGTCTTGGGTATGTCTTTATCAGCAGCATGAAGATAGACTAATACACTGCCTTACATGTGGAAATTGTTATAATAAGACTGACCAGTGTTGACAATTCTGGTGAAAACTGACCTTTATTCAGTTGATTTATGACATCTCAGCAAGGCTTTGTCATCGTTAACAGCAAAATATTCAGATAGATCCTCTAAAATAGGGCCCATACGAGTTATTTTATTGAAATACAATAACTGATTTTTCACGTAATAATTTCATGCAGAGAAAGAGAAGAAAACAAGAAAAAATTATAGCTTCCTTTTCTTGAGTCTCAGTTTTATATGAAAAATATTTATTTTGGAAAATTTACTTTGAATATTCACTTACATAACCAATAGTAAGCCCCTGTTATGTTCGAAAGACAAAATAAACAGTAAAAATCATTTCATAGTCAATATGTAAAGTGACTAACTGTCCTGGCTTTCCCAAGACTGTTATGGTTTTGAAACTGTAAGTCTCACATCTTGGAAGTCCCCATAGTCCAAAGCAAACATTACATATAACTATTTGCACACCTACTTATAATAAAATATTATTGCAGTAAAAAATTAACTTCAAATAATCTGCTTTATAGCATTAAGTAGTTTTCAATTATCCAGAACTAGCAACATGCTGGCTAAGGTGGCTTCTGAAATGTTCTGCTTAATGTAACATCTATTGCTACATCACAAATTGCCCCAACACTTGCCATCTCAAAACAACACAGTTTCTAAGGGACAGGAATCTGGGCATGACTTAAGGTTGTTTGACTGAAGGTCTCAGTTCCTTCCTTGCAAATGGTTGAAGGTTGCTCTTAGTTCCTTGTCAAATGGGTCTCTCCAACATGGCAGTTTGCTTTATCAAAATTGGCAAGACAGTGAGTTTATTAATGACAGAAGTCACAATCTTATGTAACACAATCATAAAAGGAATTTGCTGTATTTTATTCATTAAAAATAACTCACTGGGTTCAATTCTCACTCAAGGAAGGAAATACACAAAAATATAAATAGCAGGAGGTGATAACCAAAGGAGGCCATCTTCAAGTCTGCCTGCCATGTCTGGCAGTCAGAGACTTTAAGACAAATTAGTTGTTTAGATATAGATATAAATATAGGTATAGATAAATATAGAATATTACCAGCATGCTCCCTTTCAGTCATAATTTTGCTTCCAAAGGTTAATCAGACATTTCAGAATTCTCTTACTTTACACCTCTGTTTCAATTCTGTTACCTTCACCTCTTTTTGGTCTTCATATGAATGGAATCATAGAGTAAGTACTCTTTTGTTTCTAGCTTCTTTTATTCAACATTTTGTCTTTGAGATTTATATATACTGCTTATGATTTTTGATTACTATAGAGTATGTACTGTATTAATATATCATGACTTATTAGTATATCCTACTATGTCTTAATCAAAGAATAAATGCCATAATGAATCATCTTGCATTACAAAGTTTTATATCTCAATTTCCTTTGTTAAACCTTCTCTCTACGTCAGTCCTTTTTCACTTCCAGTTCTTCCATATGCTCCTGGCATTCTAGTCTTGACTCAAAGGGAGAGATTTATACAAACTCATTTCCACAAGGTGTTCCTGATTTAATATTAGAAGATATTTAATATCCTCTAATACCACCTTTAGGGATTTTGCAATCTAAAATTACAAAGGAATATCTCTAAAATACAGATCTCTGTATTTTAAGAAAAGGCACCTCCTAGGTGAGAGAGCAATTTGGTGATGAGGTGGGGATGCTAGCTGATAAAACACATTGAAAACAACATACTCACTTCATTTAATAGAAATATAGGTTAGACTTTCAAAACTTTTATTATTTAGAGTTGCAAAATAATATGTATTATAGAATACAAAATGGAACTTTGATTTGAGATGATAATGTGATATCAGATCTTTAACCAAACACTCCAAGGTAAGGTGCTCATTCTCTCAGTATACCATTGAAATGATATTGAAATAAAACAGCAGAGATGCACACATGCACTCTTGGAAACAAGATGCTGAATGTGAACCATAGAGACAGCTAAAGAGGAGACACAGATGAACTACAAATTCAAGAGAGTGATTTGAAACTTTTTTTGAAAATTTTAAACCCTTTAT
Organism: Gorilla gorilla gorilla; assembly: GCF_029281585.2. Classification (NCBI taxonomy): domain Eukaryota; kingdom Metazoa; phylum Chordata; class Mammalia; order Primates; family Hominidae; genus Gorilla; species Gorilla gorilla. The sequence goes on along the minus strand of NC_073230.2, from coordinate 107,476,961 downwards.
TAAATTCCTTCAAAGCTTGTTAGTATGTTAAAAGTATCACAGGTACTTCAAAATTATTTCTCCAAAAAATGCTGAACGTGTGTTCTAAGTTCTCCCACTTTGAATCCATAATTCTGAATAAGCCTATTGTAACCAAATTTAGCATTTCTCATTCATGCTTGGGGAGCCATATCCACTTTTATCTTAAAACATCTATGTACATGTGCACGGATTTTCTAAAAAAGAAACTGAATATTCATTTATAGGTGTGGTAATTTTCCTGTTTATGCATTTGGAATTTCCCATGTGTTGAAATCCTTGCTTTACTTTTAGTTTTGGACAGCAGTCATATCTTCCAAATAATCTCAATCAATACGATGTGCTGAGGAGGAGAGGAGGGCACTCCCCTAAAGTTATGTGCCACGAGGAAATTTCAACACTTTCACAATCTAGCTTATTTTAAATAAACAAAAAATGGAAGTGGTTCATGCATAATAAATCCCTGCTGGGCTGTACTGTGTTTTCATGACTAATTTCTTTTGCTAACCACAGCTTCTCAGCCTATGACCTTTAAACGGCAGGCATTCTTTACAAAAACATGGGCTCACTGTCAGGGCTGTGCCTTTTCTTACTCATGAACTCCCTAGTGACTTGTTAACTGTCCAAACATAGATGTCTTCAAACAACTTATGGAAAATGCACTTGTAGGACTTTTTTGGTGCCATGAAAGGAACCTTCCTATTATAAAGTCAAAAACTAAAATAATAATAAAGAATAAGTTGCTACTCGAAAGACTGATCTGACACATTTCATTTTTCTTCACAGAAACAATTCTGGTGGGGATATTGAAGCATATTATCTAGTTGTCTCTTCATAACTGGGCAGAATGGCAAATCATCTCAGCTGAGATTTCTAGGTGACTTTCTGGAGGATAAGGGGGGAATTTGATGTAGGTGCTAGAATCTCCTACTCCTTCTACCACATACCTATTTTATGACTCCTTAATAACCACTGACTCCAGGTCTTTTTGTCAGAGACACTTGTTTAACATTTTCTACTTGCTCCATTTTCTGTTAGTTAGCTCTGCTATTTATTATGGATGTCTTTTAACTGCTTTTGACCTTGTAAGAAAAATCTCTCTGTTTCACGTGTAATTTACTTACATAAATAATAGTGAGGTTCTCATCAAAACCAGGAATTATCATTGAACTTCTTTCACTGAGTAATTAGCTCAACAACAGAACTAACATTGTTCTCAAGTTTCAGTTTAATCTCTTGAAAGTTGTAATTTGATTTTTCCCTTTCAAGAGTCTCTATTATTCAAGCACAACATCTTCTTTGCCTTCTCAATGGCTGGGAATATCCTTAAGAATCTAATGACTGTGCAAGTGTCTTACTTCACCTATTCACCCTTTCTCTTCAGCATTCATAGGTAATATATAGAAGCACCTTTTTCCAGCTTCAGTTTTCTTGGAGGTATTGCACAGTCATCCATCTTTGGAATTTGCCTCTGTAAGTACACTATTTTGTGTAATTTTCCCTTCTCCATCCGTTGCTAACTGGAGCATAGTTGGATAAAGGTATCCAACCCTTTGGATTAATGAATATGATTTGTTTGCTTCTCTTGGCAGTTTGGAATAAGGATAAAGGGGTAATAACTATATGGCTGCTTGTGCTGAAGCTAAAAGGAAGATCACATATTACTGATCTCATTCATAGTTCTTTTCCCCCACTGTGCTGCTGTTGTTTGCATGCCTCTTTTTCAGCATGTAAAAACATTTTCAACTTGCATTTTATTTTATTTATTTATCACTCCCTGCAGTAAAAAAACTCTTGAGGGTAGGTGCCATGGCTTATTCACTTTGAATTCTGATCTGTGTCTAGGATGGTGTCTAATAAATAGTATAGTATAGATTAAACAATTTTGCTGAATATTCAAGTTAAGGCTAAACCAGTATGACCATTATGGTGTGGTTGGCATTGTACTCATTTTTGAATATTTAATGCTTATTATTCACATCCACATTTGGGGCAGATAATACTTTCTCTAAGGATTAGAAATTAAGTCAGGTTAATGCATCTAAGGCTCTGCAGCTATTAAGCTGTGAAATTGTGTAAAAATGATTGGCAGCGAGATCTTTCATACAGGAAACCCATAGTACCCTGTTAACTACTTAGGCAGACAAGTAGAGTGACCTAAGAGTGTCTTAGGTCACTTTTAGCAATAGGGATATAAATCATGCATTCTCTTGGCAGTTTTTCATTTTTGTTATGACTTACAACTTCATTTAGTGAAAATAGTGCTAGACTTACAATCATTTCTAACTGGCTTATTCCAAGTTTACAGTTTTCTGTTTTTGTGATCTTGGACAAACGTTGTTTATTCTCTGTGTCTTATTTTATCATTATTATAATGGAGAAAATAAAAAATTTTTTTGTTTCACATTTTTGAAATGGGAATCAAATATCGTTTCTGTAAATGCCTTTGGAAAGTTAATTATTAAACTGTAAACTGTTATAATTTTATATCAAATTCTCCCTTGAGGCTTAAAAAATGAATTATATTAAGTTATATTAGCCCCTGATGTTTCCAGCTTCTAGCACAATTGTGGCAGGCAACTTTGGCCTGATCTCCAGGTGCGGCAGCTTTTTGCTAGCTACTTTACTGTTCAAGGGTTAAAGTCCCAGATGAACCTTCTTTGCCTTAGTGAGATTTTGCCCCCAGTATTCTCTGAGAAAAAGAATTTCCAGCCGGGAAATGACTGCTGAGTTCAGTTCATTTCCTTCAGGATTTTCCTACCTGTGGCTTCTGCTATCTCTGTTCTCTAGAGGAACTAGGTCTAGCCCAGATCATTTCATTTCAGAGTGAAGTAGCTTTTGTGGATTGCTTTATCCCTCCAGATTGCATTTTTTCTAATTTTTAAATGTAGTCATTAATACTAACAATTCTAAAATTGTATCGACATAAATGTAATATACTGTGATTTGCTGTGAAGTAAAAAGGAAGTCATTTATTACTAATCATAATCTACTATGTTTGGAAATAATTTAATTTTTCTATTTGTTTTCTATTTGTTTTCGTGGGTGGAGGAAATTTTCTATTTCTTTTCGTGGGTGGAGGAAAAGGTGGTTTGCAAATGTGATATACAAATTATTTTTATCTATAAGTGTGCCTTGTGATGGAAAATATTGAAAAACATTGGTTAGGACAAATGATTTCTAAATGGTACTTCTAGAAATTCTGATTCAAAACTCAAATTTTTTAAAAAATCACCTTTTCTCTATAATGTTTAATTCTGGGGTCACTTCATGACAGCCAGGTGTAAGTTAGGCCTGAAAATTGACTGTGATGAAATGAGGAATCGGAGAACTGGAGAAATAGCACCAGCCTCCTTCCATGCAGGCTGGGTGCATGCTGGGTGATTAGACATGAAAGCAGAGAATGAGAAGAGAATTGGGATCTGCAGGACTCATTTTTTGTTTGTTTGTTTCCCTTAATATCTAAATCCCTAGAAAGTATTCTCTATACTGGTTGTCTCCAGTTACTTACTCCTCTACCATTGTCTGTTAAACCTATTCTAATTTGACTTTCACCTCCCTAGCATTTTACTTGAGCTGTTCTTATTGAAGAGACTAATGATTTCTATGCTTATAAGTCCAGTGGTCAATTCTCTGTCGTCTTCGTAGTTGACCTGTAAACAGCATTTGATAAAGTGTTTGAAAATCTTTCTTCATTTGGCTTTTGGCACACAACACTAACCTGATTTCTGTCTACTCCTCTCTTCTCCTCAGACCTCCACTTTTCTACTGTTTTTCCCAATCTCCAAAGGTTGACATAATCTTTTCTGTTTTAGTTCACTCATTAGCTCCATCTCATCTAGTCTCATGGTTTTAAATATTATCCGTAGGCTTATCAATCTGAAATATATGCTGCTTAATCACTCTCATGCATCCTGGATTCATATATCAAACTGCTGACTTTAAATGTCTGATAGATATCTCAAACTTACCATATCCCCAAAGAAAAATAAACCTCTAGTCTTTCCTTCAAACTTGCATCTCCTGAATTTCTTCTTCATCTCAATAACAACTCTATTCTTCTGTTGATTGCTTAAACCAAAAATATTGGTATCATTCTTGCTGTCTTTCTGGCATCAGACTTCACGTCTGAAAAGAGAGAAGACACTGAATGGCATTTTCACACCACCGCAAACCAGCACCCGTAGTCCAGGGAAGTTATTATTCCCCTGTAAAAAGGACACTTTTAAGGAAATAAAAAATTAATATATGTTGCACATATTCTATTAGAAAACAATTTTAATCACTTTAAAAAACTAGAGGAGTAGATAGGGGGAAGAGATTAAGAAGACAGAAAATCTCAACTGTGAATCTTTCTGTCTCTCTCTCTGTCTGCCTATCTACAGACAAATACACCTAAATTAAGATTTAAAGATTTAAGAAATGCCTGTCCATCTGAGAAATAGCAGGAATTGCCTCAGAAACAATTTGTGAACTAATGCCAAAGGAATCAGACTTTTGCTGCACACTCTTCAACTCCTTAATTTACATTTTACAGACACCACTTTTTAGATACATATTGTGTGTATCATTTTTAAACTTCCAAAAGTTAACTCAGATTTTGATATTAGTTGATATGTTCTAAACTCTATAAGTATTACCTCATTCAGTCATGATAATAAATTCATGACATTGAAACTGTAGCTATTCCAATTTTACAAATAAGAAAACCAAGGCACAGAGAGGTTAACTTGCTTAAGTCACATAGAGAGTAAGTGAAGGAGCTAAGACATTAGCAGAAGCACACTAGCTTTACACCACACCCTTAACCTTTGATAAGCCATGGCTTTCTAAATACACAAACCTAATAGTTAGTGGATGCTCCAAAAGTATGTGGTGCATGTTAAATACACATGCATTTATCAAATTTCTAATAAATATTAGTTCTCATCTTTACCATTTATTTATTCAACTAATAAAAGTCCTGTGAGAGTAGGCACTGACTCAGATAGCTCAGGCGCTAAATTCTTTAGGGCCTAGATAAAGGTCTGGCAAAAATTGATGCTCAATGAATATTTGTTGAATAAATAAAAACACAGTGTGCTGGACCTATAAAAGTTAAAAAATACATATTTTATGCTAGGAGCTCAGATCTTTGGTTGATTATGTGACTGAGTGACCAATATATGTAAGACTGCTATTAAATTGATCATTAATGTCATGACTAGAGCAAGTGCCATTACACCATCTCTGGCCTCAAAATCAGCCCACTGGTATATCAGACACAACCTTATCTAAGAATTGTAATTTGTAGGCATTTATTAAAGCCATTAACAAATTAGAGTTAACATTCTCCAAATAAAGAGGAGAAAAGGCAAGAAAGAGAATGAATCAATGATATCCTCAATGTTTCTGAGTCTGTTAAGGAGAAAGAAAGAATAGGAATACATACTTAGCGTAAAAACCTTGCAGTCCTATTAAACAGCAATTATTTTGCCCTCCTGGAAAAGAAAAAAAATCTAGGGTAATTAAAATGTTGGAAAGGAAGTGGTGCTGGCTCTTATTTCAATTCTACTTCAGCAATTGTCTTTTCACTGTCATCATAAAATTATATACAGCAAAACCAAATACTCTCAACTTCTACCTGTTCATCGATACCAGTTGTTATGCACAGCCTAAAATAGCATTTCAAGAATATATATGTCTTTTTTCATTCTCAAAGCTACATAGAATTTGTGAATTGATCTTTTAGTTTTGTGCACTTTAAAACTATTTTCTGCTGAAATAAGTCTACTAGAATGCACCGATGCATATTTTACACAGCCTATTTCTTTACATCATAGTCACCATAACTTTTACTACAAATGTCTTGTGTACCAAGAATGTATGGGCTTCACAGACATGCCCTTGCTATAGATATACACACAAAAAAATCATAAAAGTCTAAATATTTGATATGCTTGAAAATCATCATGAAAGTCTAAATATTTGATATGCTTGAAGCTCATTATATAAAAAATTTTTTGTGTGTGTTTTCCTCAATTATAGTCTTTCTTAAAGTTCTGAGCCTTTTATGTAACCTAATAAATGAAATATCCATCTGGCACCAGGATAAATATGTTCTGCATGCTATAGTAAAGTGCCAGATCAAAATTCAGGACTTAGAAACACATTTTCTAGAATTGAATCCTTGAATCCTAGACCACTTAGTGAAATCAAGCATGCGATACCTGGATCAGAGCATGTAGAAGTAAAGTTCCTGAAAACATTTTTGGGTAAACTACCTCTCCCCCCTCACCTAAAGGGATATTTGCCAGCTTTGTAATGTGAGGCCTTGTAGGAGGTGATGCTTTAACTGCACCACCTAAAAATCTAGCATGTGACCAATATAACTTGGGGAATATCTGACCCAGGAAATCTTGAGGATTAAGAAAGCAGACCAATGCTATGGTTTCAGGGCCAGGACAGTTGCCACAGGATTGGAATCAGACAGTACTCTGAGTTTGTTACAGCAAAGGATGTGTGACTGCTTCCTATGAAACAAGTGGGTCACGTGCTAGAGGGTGCTGGTGGCAATGTAGTACCTTCTTCGGTCCTTGGCCAATGGGGTCACATAAAAGGACAAAGAAATCCAAGCAGCAAGAAGCTGGAGGTATACAAGAGCTTCCTAGGGGCTTCCTAAGGATTTAGAAGCCATCATTTGAAATAGAGACTTATCTATCTGCCTCGATGGAAGTATGGGTGGCAGAACCCCAAGAGAATCTCTGAAAAATGTTTGAAGTGTCCCACTATAAAAACAGATGATTTTAAATCTTTGCCAGGCCCAGCACCAGCTTAAATAGAACCCATCAGTCATTAGTTGAAGTAAAATCTTTCTTACTCCCTTGATTCTCCTCTCTCCCATGCTTACGCAGAGTGGGAAAAGAGAAAAGCCATGCATTTCTTAAAGCAAATGTCAGAGAATATCAACTGCTGGCAAGATGTAAAAGTCTTTCTTTATAATGGAAATTAAATATTAAATATAGTCTTGGACTGGATATTTTAAATTTCTGATTTGACAGTCTCTGTTTTCACTAAAAGCAATTATAGGACTCTCAATTACCAATAAGCAAACAAAAAAGTCATGAGATCTGCCCAAATTTTACCCATTGGCACAGGAAGATACTTGTCAATGAAATAAATTTTGAAAAGAAAAGGGGAGCTAAAGCTAAAGTTAGCATTTTGATTGCAATTTATAGCTTATACATCATGCTTCTACAAGATTTATGCCCAAGTATATGCTTCCTGAATATATAAATATGTATATACATATATAGATATACATTTTTGTGTGTGTGTATATATACACACACACACACATATATATATATGCTTCCTGACAGTGGCATTTGTAAGAATCTGAGAATATAATCTAGAATAACATAAAGCCAGCAGCTAAAACCTAAAAGATGACAACTGAACTTCAAACATTACCTATGATTTTTATACTTGTTTCTTTTAAAAATCTTACACAATTCTAGTTAAAAGATGAAGACCAATCTGAGCTCCTGTTGTGTTTTATTTGTATCTATCTAAAATTTTAAATTAGACTATGGTTTTTGTTTGCTTTTTGTATCTAGAGAATAAAGTACTCTAAGGAAGACTGCAACTATATTACTCTATTCGGTAGTTGGTAAATAATAGTTGCACACACAATTGGAAGAACTGTAAATTCTGGAATTAGCCATAATGATTTGATGCTTTTTAAAAATTGAATTTGTTGTTAGTATCTATTTTAACATATTTTAAAAATATTTTATCTGTTGTATGTTCATGTATTGTAATGCCATTAAAATGAGCATGTAGCTAGCGAATCTTCTGTAAATGTTCTTACAATCTTGTGGAAGAACATTTTTTAACTTAAACAAATATGAATATAAGCTGAAATTTCACAACTTAATTGGTCTTTGACTTAGGACTTCAGTGAATTCATTAGTAAAGTGACAGGAAAAATAACTACAACCCTTTTGAATTGCAGAATCACAGATTGTAGCATAATGGACAAGCCTCCTTTGTTAATAAATGCATAATAGAAACGTATTTTAAATTTCCTTACATTTATACTTCCTATTTCTATATCTCTTTTCTCTTAGGTAAGAAGCAAAGTAGCAGGAAGTGACTATTTTAAAACAAGTAGATTATAAACTGGCATTCCTCCCTGTGTTATACAGACTTTTTTGCAGGCTTTCCTTGGCTTATTCTTACTCAGCTATATTTTTAAGAAATGCATGTGGTCATAACCAAGCCTTTAGTTCTCTTTGCTCTTCCTTGATTGTTAACATTATTTTGAACAACTGTCCTGCTTTTTCCCATTGTAGCCATATCATATGAAGCAACACATTTATCAAATAATTTTAAGTTTACTTCACCACTATCCAAAGGCAGTGAATAAAGTTGTTTGCTTGTTTTTTCTCACTGATGAACCAAAATCAGGTATTCTGACATTTCTACTTCATGGTTGCCTGCAGAGATAATGAAATCCTCTTTCATTCACTGCAGATTCCCCTGGGGCTGAGTTTCATCTGCTTCCCATTATTGTTTATCCCTGCCACGTGGAGAGTTTACATCACATCCACTTTCAAAGGGGCAGAAATGATACTTTGCAGTTACAAAGGAGAAAGCATTTGGATCAACAATCTCCAGTAAATAAGTGATTTCCTGGCATTTAACCCTGAGTCATCTTAATTCATCCATTTTAAATTTTCTATGCACATTGAAGGTAGAGAGACAAAACTGAATTCGATTTCCTTAGAATTGTATCTTCTGGGTGAATCAATAAAGTCATCAATGCTTCTATATTCACTGATTTAACAAATCTTGTTTGCTCAGTTAACCCTATGCACTGTGCATAATAGGCCCTATACAAAATTCACCCTCTAAGTTTTATAATATTTGGTTAATAATTATGTATATCATACATTATCACAATGGGAGAAATGCTTTCAAATTCAATAACTTATTGTTGGCAGATTTATTTGATTAGTGTTAAAAATTAGCCTGGAACTTTAGGCTTAGAGTATTGAAGGCAATTCCTTGTATTTGGTGAGAAGAATCAGTGTTAGACTAATGATATACGATGACTTTACCCAATTAAATAAAACACATATCTTAATAATTATTTTACTTATTTATTCATGTATTTACAGATATTTTTCAAAATCTTCTAAAATTGCTTAAAAGGCAGTATTACATAATGGTTAACAAATCAAAATTATATAGACCTGGAATCAAAACCTCATTCAACTATTTAAATTACTTAATCTGGTTCTATGCTTCTCATCTGTGAAATGGAATATTACTACTTACTTCATACTTTATGGGGAATTTTAATTGCATTTAGAGCATTAGCACTTTTAAGACTGGCTCAAATAAGTGTTTAGTAAATAAGTGCTATAATAATATAATGTTCATAGATGCAAAAATCCTCAACAAAATACTTGCAAACCGAATCCAACAGCATATCAGAAAGTTAATCCACCATGATCAGGTAGGCTTCATCTCTGGGATGCAAGGTTGCTTCAATGTATACAAATCAATATATGAGATTCATCACATAAAAAGAACTAAAAACAAAAACCACATGATCATCTCAATAGATATAGAAAAGGCTTTTGATAAAATTCAATATACTTTCATGTTAAAAACCCTTGACAAAGTAGGCATTGAAGGAACACATTTCAAAATAATAAGAGCCATCTGTGACAAACCCACAGTCAACATCATACTGAATGCGCCAGAGCAATCAGACAAGAGAAAGAAATAAAAGGCATCCAAATAGGAAAAGAAAAAGTCAAAGTATCTCTCTTTGTCTATCTCTCTTTGCAGACAATATGATTTTATACCTACGAAACCCCATATCTTGGCCCCATAGCTCCTTCAGCTGATAAATAACTTCAGCAAAGTTTCAGCATACAAAATTAATGTACAAAAGTCAGCAGCATTTCTACACACCAATAACATCCAAACTGAGGGCAAAATCAATAATGCAATCCCATTCACAACAGCCACAAAAAGAATAAAATATCTAGGAATATAGTAACCAAAGTGATGAAAGATTTCTACAATGAGAATTACAGAACACTGCTTGAGGAAATTAGAGATGACACAACAAATGGAAAAACTTTATGTGTTCATGGAAAGGAAGAACTGATACTGTTAAAATGGCTATACTGCCCAGAGCAATTTATAGATTCAGTGCTATTTTTATCAAACTACCAATGACATTCTTCACAGAATTAGAAAAACTATTTTACAATTCATATGGAACCAAAAAACATCCTGAATAGCCAAGGCCAATCTTAATTAAGCAAAAGAACAAACCCAGAGGCATCCCACTACCCAACTTCAAACTACACTACAGGGCTACAGTAACCAAAACAGCATGGTACTGGTACAAAAACAGACACATAAATCAATGAAGCAGAATAGAGATCCCAGAAATAATTCCTCAAACCCACAATCATTTGGTGTTTAACAGAGTTGACAAAAACAAGTAATGAGGAAAGGACTCTGTATTCAATAAATGGTGCTGGGATTAACTGATTTATCATATGCAGAAGATTGAAACTGGAATCCTTCCTTACACCACAGACAAAAATCAACATAAGGTGGATTAAACCCAGGAAGATAACTTAGGAGATACAAAGTTATCACATTTCAAAATAATAAGAGCCATCTGTGACAAACCATCTATGATATATTTGTATGGAGATACAAATATATCTCCATACATATATATATATATATATATATATATATATATATATATATATGTAAATCTTTTGTCTTCTGCTATCCTTGAACAGAAGAATTATATAAAACATAATGCATGCCCAGCAGTTGTTTTAATACAGTTGAACTTCCTTTGTTCAACAAGAAGAAGCAGATTGCTCTTCCTTTGTATCTGCCTTTTAAAGAAGCTGTGATTTGTGATTCTGCAGTTTTTGCTTTAAGCGGTACTTCCATATGTATCCCCACTTCTACTTCTGCATCCCTGAGTTGATGCATTGCCTGCTCAATTTCCCATACCCCATTGGTTTCTATAAAAAGTTAAGGTTGGTGTCTTCTTATAGCATTCCTTTCAAACCTCTGGAATCGTCATGTCCCAAATTGTTTTTCATAAATATTTACTTAAGAATCCAATAGCAGGCCTTTTCCGTTTTACTATTTTCTTGGTTTCTTGCTTGGTAGATTGGTTATGTTATTTGGCTACATTTTAGGTTAACCTTTTTTGAATTCAGTGTTGACATAGTTGGCTTATAGACTATAGTTGGCTTGGTTTGAAAAGACATGCAGAAAATGAGCAAGAACTATTTTAAAAGGGTTACATAATATGACATAGTAACAACAGAAAAAATGGAAAAGGGTTACATAGCATGACACAGAAAGAAAAAATAATATTTGCTGAGATACAAAATAAAATAGAATCATATCGGTGATAACACATCTTAACAGAAGTACATACCAATCAATGTTTTCAATTATACAAAATTCTTCCATCTGGTACAATTCTGGCAAGAAAATAAATACTAAGGTGGAGAACTGAATCTCATTTTACAGAGTTAATAACAATAATAAAGAAGAGTAAAAAATCTATTCTCGTGTGCTAATTTCTTTTGCAATAGTGTACAGCTGGGTTTTATCTTTTATTGTGTATATTATTTAAGATTTATTTTTTTAAAAAGCTTTGATCATGTAGTTTTTCTACATCTGGTTCTATTTGACACTTGCTATAGAGAGTGTATGAAAGATCATGAACATTAATACCCCAAAGAGAGAGGATTTCTATAAAATATACATGTATATTATTTATGCACACTTTAATTGCCATTTCTATTGTCTTAACAAATGCCTATCAGTATGATATAACGTGGTGTAAACTAAACTGGTTAAACTTATGTTACTTTAATTCTGAATTTCACTTTTGGTTATTTAATTCCTGTTTTATCAATCTACTATATTGAAATACGCTCAAAAATATATATTTTTTTATTCTGTTACTTAACACTGGCTGGAAAGCAGTATAATGAGGTTAATACCAGACTTTGCTGTAATCTGGGACTCTGTGCAAGTGACTAAACTTCTCACAGACCCAGGTAACTTAGCTGAAAAAATTGGTTTAAGCATAGCCTCACTTCATGGAGTGACTGTAAGGATTTAAAGACATAACGCACTGCAATGCTAGGTCAATGCAGGGAGTGGACAGAACAAGCTCCTCTTCCACCTATCTGCCCTAAATATCCATTTAATGTAATTTTGACAACATGGCTGAACCTGGAGAATGTTATGCTAAATGAAAGAAGCCAGTCACAGAAAGACAAATATTGCAAGATATCACTTATATGTGGAATCTTAGAAAGTTAAACACAGAGTGTCAAAGACAGAATGGTGGTTAACACATCGGCTAGGGCAGAGGGGAAATGAAGTGATGCTGGTCAAAGAATGCAAAATTTCAGTTATGCAGAATGATTCAGATCTGGAGGTGACTATAGTGTATAATATTGTACTACATACTTGAAATTTGCTTAAAGAGTAGATTTTAAATAATCTCACCACGAAAAGAAAAAAAGGTAACTATGTGAATTGAACAGTATGTTAATTAGCCTGATTGTGATAATCAATTCACCATATATATATACCAAAACATGTTGTGTAACTTTATTGCCTACAATTTTATTTGCCAATTGTACCTGAATAAAGCTGGAAAAGTAATGAGATAAAAGAAAAGATATACACTGAAACTATCCGGAAAGGTAGATTACACTTAAGTACTCAAAAATGTTAGCTGTTATTATTATTTTTCTTTACAAATACATTGCTCATGTCCATAATTTATTTTAAGATAAAGTGCATCTGTACATCACTGTTATCAAAGCTGTCTATGTTATCAAGCAAGATTTATGATTAATGAATTTCAGAATCTGCCCAAACGCTATGTTATTTTGTTTCAAAATAAATGTTCTATAATTTACTCATTGAGAGAAAAATTTATTTGAAAAATGTAAAGTATAGAAGAACAAAAAATAGGATGCTATCTTTCTGTTATAAAAACAGAAAATAAGATTATACATCTATATATGTGTTTATTTTTTGTATGCATGCATAAACACACACACATATGCATACGCACTCAAGAAGGAAAAGACCAAACAATGATATGTGATAATGGGGATGAGAACAAGACTCATAGAATATTATATTTTTCAACATAATTTTGACATTAGAACTATGTAAATTTTACACATTTGAAATATAAAAGTTATAAAAAGAAAAAATGCAGTTAATAAGTAACATAACCATGCAAGAGAATACATTATTATTTGAGGTAACTTTACAACATTGTGCTAACATGACTGTACCTGAAGCCAAATATTCTATAGTGAGATATACTCTATTACTTGAAATAACAGTTATTGTATGTTAGAGATACACCCAATAATTAGATACCTAAATCTCTTACTTGTGTCAAAATATTATGTTTTAAAATATTATGATGTTTACTTGTGTCAAAATATTATGACGTTTTAATCTTTTACTTGTGTCAAAATATGATGTTTTAAAACTTTTACTTGTGTCAAAACATCATGATGTTTTCATATTACGATGTTTTGTGCTAACATGACTGTACCTGAAGGCAAATATTCTATAGTGAGATATACTCTATTACTTGAAATAACAGTTACTCTATGTTAGGGATATGCTCAATAATTAGATACCTAAATCTTTTACTTGTGTCAAAATATTATGATGTTTTTAAGTTGGAGATTAGCCCCTATGATTTCTTAATAATAAAATGACATGTAAATGGCTCAAACTTTCCTAACGCTTGATTTTCTTCACTTTATGGAAAAAGATATTGATTATAAATATCTTATTTATTGATATAAATTGATATAAATTAAGTCATATGTTAAAACCACATTAAATGTTACTACAAAATATGACGCAAAGTATTTTTCTGATACTGAATGCGATCAAAATAACAAAAGGGGCGTTGAATTCCATTTTCACTCTTTCCCATGTTGGAACTTAGTTTTACTCTTTTGATTGAAATATTTGTTGGCTTTGAATTTAAAATGACACTGAATATAGTTTCAGTGAGATTTTTTTCCTAATTTCTTGATCAACTTATTTCCCTAAATCCATAGTTGTCTTGTGGAGATCATAAACACCTGCAGCCATTTCCAAGAACTATACTTTTGAGTTAAGGCCTCCAAACTAGAAAATATATGAATTTCTGATCAAACTGTCATTCTAACTAAGTTTGTACATTTTTGGCCACTCTTGTTTCAAATATAAGCAATAATAGGTAAAAAACCTAAGGGAAATATCAGAATGACATAGTTTTCTTTTACAAAACAAAACAAAAAAAATCAAAGTACCATGAACAAACAAGGAAAACTACAGAATACAAAGTACATGTGTATATATAACATAATTATCACATATATGTTAGATAATAGCAATGTTATATGTTATGGACAATAAAATATACTGAAATGGTAATTCATAAAGCCATTCTAGTCCAGTTTTATTATAACTTAATGTGTCCTTTTGGTGAAAGGGATTTTTACTAGACCGTCTGTCCAAGTCTTAAACTAGAGAGGATTCTCTGTTTTTAAAAGACCCTCTTTGATAACTGCGCCTTCTATACTATGAGAAAACATTTTGAGACAAATTTCTCAATTTCTTATTCACTTTCAGTAAATTGTATAGTAATAAATTACTTTTGATTTATTAGGAAATTATTGAGAATATAATATTGCTTAGGATCAGGAAGAAATAATTCAGAGAGAAAGAGTTTATACCTGTGAATGACAATAGAGATGGTTGGAACTTTGTTTTCATAATTTCAAAATATCTTATAAAATCTATAAAATATAGGAATGGAGATACTTTTTTTCTCTTGGTTAAAAAAAATTCAGTTTTTAAAGTAACAAATTCCACAACAAAAATTTTAGGAATTACAATGTAATTAAAAAAATAGAAAAAAGTTTTCATATTTTCTTTCAGTCTTTTAAAACTATTTTATATAGTTATGACTAAATGCTGTATGTTTGTGTTTGTACAGATGTAAATGTCCTAACTTTTCCTTCATTTTCTATTTCATATTCCACTTTTTTCTTAACATTACAGAGTAATATTTTTATGTTATTATGAATCTGTTTTAATTCTGTTAGTTACATAATATTCTGTAAGTGCTATTTGTTATTAACAATTCTTGTATTTTTGTACACTGAGGAATTTCCAAATATACCTCTAATGGACAAAAGATAACTTGATCTTTTACTTCAATATTTTAATTACATTTATAAGAATAAATTTCCAGAAGCGGGAATCCTGGGTCAAATGGAACATTTTTTAAAACGAATGGAATACAAAAGTAGTCTTTAGGTGTCGCCACTTGCAATTCTCCAAATGACTTAAATATCACGACTCAAATATTGTTGTAGTGTTAAAGCATTTTTTTCCTTTTTATAGCTGTACAACCATCTCTTGATCAGCAAAGAAAAAAATTAAATGTCTACAAATCTTACATCGATATAAACTCATATTTTCAGCCTGTTATGATGATTGCCATCAAGGGAAACAAATATAAAAAAACAATTAGAAACTGGATCGTGCTGTAAAGGTTTTGGAAGGCAGCTGAAGAAACGGGCTTGAGTAAGTTCTTTGTCTTCATTTTCCTTATCTGAAAAATGAGGCTATTAATTATTTCCATAGCGATATTCCTAGGTTAAATAATGTTAGATAAAGCCACTCTTCTCTGGATGTCCTTGCCTTCCCATTCCATTTTCAAAATCAGATATGAAGACGCATCTACCTGTGGATTAAACATGAACTGTGAGCTTTCCTGTCTTTGGCCAGGAAGAGTTCATTGCTAGGGTATTTGTAGTCAAGACAAAGCTTCATAATTGAGAACTGCTGGCTTCAGGTCAGGAACATGGACAAATGACTCAGTTACCCATATGTCCAGAGAGGCTTCAGTGGATGGATTCTCTTGGTATTACAATATTTATGTATCATCTTTTTCATAAAAGATGAAATTTTCTGAAAATAAAGAAAAATTTACCTTCCCACAATTAAAAATTGCTGAAGGAATTTTCTCTGTTTTAAAGGGAATTATCTTTTTCTCCCGTATAGTATTTTTTGTATTTAGTATTATAAATTATAATTTTATAGTATTTCTACTACATGTACAACTTTATTTTTTAATCAGCATCATTCATTATTTTAAATGTTCTTCGTATTTTAGTATCTTATCTAGAAAATATTCCTATTTAAATTAATTCATTACTTAATAATTGTGCAAAATTTTAAAAATTATTTTCTGTAATTTGAATCTATTATGTTTAATCAGTCAAAATAACAATGGGAATTATCAAGGTTTACTTTTAGAATACTTGACTATGTTTTATAGTGTAAGTACAGAACTATGAATCAAAAGTCCTAAGTTTTCAAGGATGCTATCACTTTATTATAAATTGATCTCATTTAATTTTCATCCAAAGTCTAGACATTGCTTTATTACACATTTTACAGGTAAGGTAATTTGGCTCCCAGAGATTAACTTTGTCTAAAAAATTCATTCTTCTATTATACCATCCTACCTGGTATTAAATATTGGGTAGAAAGAGGGTAAAATATTGAGCCCTAGATGAAAATATAACCTTCTATTTTATCTGTTAATCTTGATATTTACCATGTCTTGTGATGTGCTTCTCTATACAGAGTTTTAAATAGCAGCTTGGATGGAAAAAAATCTGAGCAAAGAAAAGGAAGAAAGGAAGGAAAAGAAAGAAGGAAGGAAAAGAAAGAAGGAAGGAACAAACGGAGGGAGGGAGGGAGAGAAGGAGGAAGGAAGAGCAGGCTAGAGTGAGATTTATGGACATACCAGCCAGAGTTTGAGAGAATTATGAGAAAAGACATGACTATGATAAGTTATAAATAAAATGAAAGAAGGCAGTTGACAAAGGTAAGCCTGAAATAATAAAATATGAAAAGGAATAATTTAAACACACTCGATATTTTGTAATAGTTTATGAATAGAGCGTGTGTTCTACCACATCCTGGCTTATGAGCTGAGCATCATGCACTGCTTTCATTCAGTTCCACGCAGATGCAGCATGTTGCTTTCTTTCCAATACCTTCATTGTCTCTACATGTGCCTTCCAGTGCCCTACGATAAATTCTGGGAAAATGTGAGTTCCCTGG
The DNA here is from genome assembly GCF_029281585.2 of Gorilla gorilla gorilla. Taxonomy (NCBI): domain Eukaryota; kingdom Metazoa; phylum Chordata; class Mammalia; order Primates; family Hominidae; genus Gorilla; species Gorilla gorilla. The sequence continues at coordinate 107,459,711 of NC_073230.2, read as the reverse complement.
ATTATTGAAAAAGATGGTTGTCTGCAAAGAATAATTTAGCAAAATCTTGTGCCAATGGCAATTATCTGTCTTATTGGGTAGTCTGTGGGCAATTGCCAATGACAAGTCCTCCCCAAGTCAAATAGAACTTCTAACATACTCAGTGCTGTGAATGGCACTCACTTGGCTGCCGAATACATAGCCTGCAGGTTCTAGAAAATTTTCCTTAAGGCTTCTTATGCTTGGTGAAAATAAAATTTACTTAAATTGAGATTAGGGAGTTTTTCAATATTGACACTACTTTTATTCATGAGATGTATTCAGGTTTGGTTTCCTAGTCCTATGTAAATCTAGCCCTTCTCTCTCTTCCTTTATTTATAATCTCAGAGTCTGGAAATTTCTTCTAAGCAAGATAGCAAAACTCAGAAAACATTTTGGAAAAGACTGGACAATTCTACTAAAATGCAAAGCAAATAAAGTAAAAAATCTCTATGCGGCAAAAAATTACCTACATTGAGTTAACGATTAACAAGAAATTTGGAAATACACTCACAACTCAGTTAATAGCTATTATGCCAAAAATCTCATATAACTTTGTTTAAAATTACCAATAATTAAATGACATAAGTGGCAAGAGAATGAGAAGGCACTTTACAGAAAAATAAATTCCGGTGGTGAATATATATGCATACTATATTCCCCTTACAATTAAGTACAAATTATAATAGGCTTAATTTATAAGATTAGTAAGTATGCTAGAAGTTTCCGATAATAAGTGACAGCAAAACTTTAGAAAAAAATGGTCACTTTCATACAATGTTGGGAAAGTGAATTGGTGCAAACTTTCTGCATGGCATTTTGACAATGTGAACATGTATACACATTTGGTCACAGCAATATTGCAGCTGGGAATTTACCTGTTGAATATATTCCCAAAAGATAACTGTTTAATAAGTACCTTTATGTTACTGTTTCTAATAGCAAACTGTTAGAAAAAAAATCAAAACATTCAATAGAATATTCTCTAAAAAAAACATACTGGAGTTATGTTTAAATAATTTTGCTGCTGTTTAAAAGAAGTAGGAAGATTTGCTCTGCTGAAACTGAAGTTTTTGACATACATTTTAAATTTGGAAAAAGCAATGTGCAGGACAGAGTGGATAGTAAACTACCTTCTGTATAATAGTGGCCACCTTGCTTTTTTTTTGGAACACATAATACAATCCAACTGTTTTATCTATATCTTTCGCATAATCACCTTCCCATCTAATCCAAGCTGTTTCCCTGAGCCTTCAATTGTCTTGCACTCTGTTATCATGGATCTAGTTCACAACAAGAATTTCATTACCGGGCCAGGCACGGTGGCTCACGCCTGTAATCCCAGCACTTTGGGAGGCCAAGGTAGGCAGATCATGAGGTCAGGAGATCAAGACCATCCTGGCCAACATGGTGAAACCTCGTCTTTACTAAAAATAAAAAATAAAAATAAAAAATAGCCAGGCGTAGTAGCATGCGCCTATAGTCCCAGCTACTCAGGAGGCTGAGGCAGGAGAATCTCTTGAACCCAGGAGGCGGAGATTACAGCGAGCCGAGATCGCGCCACTGGACTCCAGCCTGGGCGACAGAGTGAAACTCCGTCTCAAAAAACAAAAAAACAAACAAACAAACAAAAGAATTTCGTTACCAGACGCGTTCCTGCTCTGTTTTGAATCACTGATTTATAGCCTCATAAATATTTTGCATTAAGCCTATCTGAATAAAACAACACACTGCTGCGCACATATTCAACTTCCTTTGTCTGCTTTTTATTTGTTTGATAAAGCCTCTCGTAAGTAATCTGGTAATTAATACAATTAATTAATTCTTTAGAAGTGTGGTTCTTTATATTAAGCCACACAACATGACCCAACAACTTTGATAAATAGCAATGCTTTGCTTTGGACCCTGATGACCTTAAAAGTATAGTTATTTATCTCCACCCCCTCTAAATGTAGCAGCTTAGAACAAGCATTTATCTCAAAGCTTCTGTGGGTCTAAAATCTGGGAGCAGTTTAGCTGGGTGGTTCCAGCTCAAGGTATCTCAGGAGGTGGCAGGCAAGCTGTTAGCTGCAGCTGTGGTCATCTCAAGGCTCAGTTGGGTCTGAAGACACTGCTTCTAAGCTGGTTCACCTGGTTGTTGACCAACCTCAGATCCTCCTGGCTGTTGGCTAGAGGCTTCCATTTCTCCCCACATCCCTGCCAGAATGTCTTCTTAGGGTGGTGGCTGGCTTTTCCCCAGGGAGAGTGATCCGAAGGAGAGGGCAAATTCAAGATAGAAGCTGCAGTCTTGTTATAATCTGATCTCAGCAGTGATACACCCCATCACTTCTGTCATAAGCTGTTAGAATCAAGTCACTACGTCCATCTCCAACTCAAGGTTAATCATCATTAAATATCAAAGAATTTTTGTATACATTTTTGAAACACCTTCCTCAGAAAACAGAACCATTGAATTGTCCATTTGTTCTTCAATATGTCATAATTTATAACTTCAAATAAGTAACTATGGATAAAAATGAATCTATAATAAAACAACATAAAGAGCACTGCTCCACCTGTACATTGCAATATTGTTGGTTAATCACTAATGTAAATAATCCAGCATTGATAAATAGCTTTTCATTTGGTATAAATAACGCCCTTTGATTTAGGCAATTTCCTTCACATTGACATTTTTGTATCTTCCCATCAATCAAAATAGCTATATGAAGAGTATTTTATAGCCATATATTTTTTAGGGAAACTGAAACCTCTAACCAAAAACCTTCACACTTTTCAGAATTCTGCAGGTGTTACTTCATCTTTCACGTTTTTATTAACTTGAAAACATATATACAGTATTTCATATATTTGGAGAGCAATGAATAATTGAATATTACTTCATGGACACAAAGTAATTGAAAATATTCAAAATCAAAATGAATCTTAATAAACTTACAATACTTAAATTATATTTTCAAAAAAGTAAATATTTGCAGTTTTTTTTAGATTCATGTAATTTATTTCCATCCACAACCATCACATTGGATGTTTCCCACACATCGTGAATTAGGCAAAACTTAAATTAATTAACACATTTTTATCTGAGGATATTTTTATGTGATAATTTACACAAGTGTTCCTACACTTTTTCCTTATTCATAGTATTTAGCCTATTGCAGAGGTAAAGTTACATATTTTACTGAACTCCCTGTATAGTCTACTCTTTCCTTTCTAGCTAAGGAAAGTATGTCATGATGTTGCTGTTTTTTTAACTATACATACCTTTCATCCCTATATCTATTCCTCTTTTATAATAGTAGCTTTATACAAAATCCACCAAGAATATTGACAGCAGCCACAGGAGCAACTGAAATATGAAACTCTCAGGACAGGATGTCTCAGTGGATTAGATTAAGAACATTGGACTAGGAAATCTAATGACATAATATATCAGGAAAACCAGGAGGAAGACAGGGAGCTTAAAGTAGTGTTTCAGAAGGGTCCACAGGACTGAGAAATGGGCTTGAAACAAGGAAAGATGGTAATTCTAGTCCTTAGTTAAAGTAAAAGGAAAGCTGTTGAATTACTCAGGTTGGAAGTTAGACTAGAGGAAACCCAGAAGGTGATTAACAGATCTTCAGTAAAATGCCTGTTCAAAGAAACAAAACAGAAACATACTCATTGGCTTGACCAGGTGCTAGAGCAGCTAGACTGACTCAACACAGGGTTGACTGAGCACTGAATTACAGTATTTTATACATATATATTATATTTATATTGTATATTTAAGTATAGAACGCAAAATGTATATACTATACTGAGAGTAGGAAAAACTAGTTTAACTTTTACATATGCTACCAGTTTTATATGGTATATCCAAAGCATGCAAATAGCCATAATATTTTGGTAGCATCTAGGGACTTTCCTACATGCTCGTCTGACCCATGTCAGAGTTTGTGAATGTCACCTCTTGCTACAATCAGCCCTCTATCACATCTATTTGCACTTAGCACCCAGTGTTCACAAGTTTTTCTACTCTATCCTCTGGAATGTTAAGGAAATTAACAAAGAAAATATTTGCACATCACACTCCCTTTCTAGTAGGATATGGAATTGCTTTTTGTCTGCACAGCTGTGTTAACAGCAGCAGCCTCTTGCATATTCCTCATTGAATTCCAGCCTCAATGATACCATTTTCTCAAGTCACTTGGGTATTTTGGATTTTTAAAATACTTATCTGCATGGTGTGCTAGATCAAGCTCTCATTGGTTTGTAAGAACTGATTGTTCAGTTTTCAGGAAATTTATAAAACTGGGGTTAAATTGTTGGTAGCTAGAAATGGGCCTGGTGGAATATTAATCTCTATCACCACCCTGAGTCCCCACACAGGCCTTTGGATCTCAGGAGGAGGCTGCCTTCTAATAGTCAGTCTGCTTTCTCAGCTGATTTCTGCCAAAAGCTTATTTTTGGGAACGTGGCTTGCAGACCTGCCTTCCTAAACTTTTGGGAAGAATGGTTTTGTTGTACCCTTACTCTGCTTGAAATTACCATATTCTCTGCCTAAACTTTTACAGTTGTCTCCCTTGTACCTCATACATGTCTACAGTTAGGATAGAATTCTTGGGCCCTTCTTTAATTCTGGTTTGTGATTATTAACTTCCTTCAGTTACCACTTTTCCCTCCTTCTTTTCTATCTTCTTAACACTTTCTAGCCCTTTCAACCCCTATCTCACCAAAATTTCAGATGAGAGCTGAGCACCACACAATGCTCCTGAGAGCCAGTGCTGATGAAGATAAAAACCTTTGTATTTAGGTAGACGTGTGAGAATTTGATTCCTTCTTTGATGCTTTACTGGGTCTTTTTTCTACCATAAGTTTAGAAAACTCATTTTTGTAACCTGTAAAGACTGAGACAATAGCGCTCATTGTGCACACAGAATTCCAGTCTGTACCAGATCAGAATCATATGGATCATTAATCGGGAATGTAGAAAAAAGTTTCCTTGGCACTATAACAAAACACCTATTTGAAAAGTCAGAGTCAATCTGTCAGCATGGCTACATGATGTCACACAGATTGACTTGGTTTTGAAAAGTGAATCAGCCATTTGTTCTGAATTTAGATAGATAGGGTGATGATTGCCAATTGAATTTTTAGTTGAAATCACTGAATGCCTTACACATATTAGCCTATGAAATATTTATCTAGCAAAATTTAGTAAGTCACCTATAAGCACATATATTTTTTCAACAGTTTATTGATCTAATTTCATAGTCTAATTATAAATATTGTACAACTATTCAAGTAATATAGAAGTATAAAAATATACTAAAGTTCTATTGAACTCTACTTGATCTTAATTTTGTACTTTTTTCCAAAGAAATTTATTGTCAACAATTTAATATAAATTCTATTACTAAAATGCCTTCTTATATTTATAAAGTCTGTTATAATATATCACTTTATAACCATTTTATTTAAAAATCTATCTTTTTATCTTTTCATTTCATTACATTACATGCATACATTACCTTCACTTCATTCTGTTTCTCCTTTATTGGATGCATAGTGTTTTAAAATGTGGTATACCACAAATTATTTAATAATTTACTTTTCAATGGATGCTTTGATTTTAATTTTTTACCATTACAAAAATATTAAAAGTTGAAAACCTGGAATATAATATGTAGCTGCATACTTTCGTAAGGTAAATTTCTAGGAATGAGATTGCTAAGTCAAAATATATATTCATACTAAATAGTGTAAGATACTTCCAAATTGTTCAACAAAATGTATATAATACACACTTATCTTCCTGTAAAAATCACATTGGAAAATCTACACTTTACCATTTTAAAGTTGTCAATCTTATTTTCTAAATTAATATTTTTACTCAATAGGTGATATGATGATGTAAATTTATTGTTGATTTTTCTTCTCTTCACTGTTTAATAAAAATTTTATCCTAAAGTATCAGATGTGAAAGGATGGAATAGTTCAGTATTTAGTAGAGCACTGGGCCCATAGGAAGAAATGGGGATCATCTGGTTAAAAATAAGTGCTGCCTGTGAGGGTCACGTGTAAAAGAACAATGACATGTAACACAGGAGTAGGTAGTCCTTGGGGCATAAGGTATGATTTTCCAAAGAGGTGGCCTGTACATCATTAACATTTTCAGAATAAATGTAAAGTGAGATGAGGATAGCAATCAACCTGGAATGTAATATTTTGGAAAATACTGAACATGAGGAAGAATGCCTTAATGTGTGAAAAAATTCTTGTCATCGAGCTATAAGGAATTCCCAAAGATCTTTTTTCCTCCAGAAATGAGATATAAAAGCCATATTGTTAAATAAGTACCAGGGTAGATTAATGGATTTAATGAAGGGGTGAAAAATAGGCAGGCAGGAAAAATACCAAAAGATCCAGAGATAGAAACTAATATACACATTCTTAAAGGTAGGATTGCTTATAATTATAAATTTGGTGATTAGACTTGATATGTAATAGGAAGTTCTCATTAGTAGCTTCCTTTTCTTCTTTAAGAGTAAACGAAAGTTGTAATTATATGTTACCTTTACTGACCATTTGGGCTTACTCTCTTTTTTAAAGGTCCACATAAAAATCAACAATATTTAGAAATACCTTTATCTCTTGCTGATTCTTCTCATCTCCAGGAGACAGTCTTCCTTGGCCTCCCAATCTAGCTTCACATGCACCTTTACTAAGTTCCCATGGAATTATAACATTTATCATGCTTTATTATAAGTCTAGATTTTTTCTGTATTTTTGCCTTCTATTCTTATTCTTTTTTTAGCATTTTAAAATTAAGATATATTTCACAAAACACAAAATTTACTCTTGTAAAATAAATTAGATTTTTAGTACATGTGCTATATTGCTCAATCACTATCTGATTCCAGAACATTTTCATCACACCATGGCTATTAGCAGTTGGTTCCAATTCCCCCCGGCTCCTGATCCTCTGGCAATTACTAGTCTATTTTCTGTATATATAGATTTGCCTATTTTGGACATTTTATACAATTGGAATCATACAGATTACAGCATTTTGTGTCTGGCTTCTGTAACTTAGCATAATATTTCCAAGATTTACTCATGTTATAGCTTGTAACACTACTTTATTCTTTGATTTGGCTGAATAACATTCGATTGCATGGATCTACCATTTTTTAAAATACATTACATTCATCAGCTGATAGAAATCTGTTTATTTTTTCCATTTTTTGGCTTTTTGAATTGTGCTGCTATGAGCATACATGTACAAGTTTTTGTATGAACATATGTTTTTAATTCTCTAAGTAAATACCAAAACTTAGAATTGCTGGGTCAAATAGGAATTCCATGTTTAATATTCTGAGGAAGCATCAAACTGTTTTTTTTACAGTGGCTGCACCATTTTTCATTCCTGCCAGCAATATACAAGGGTTCCAATTTCACTACATTCTCAACAAAACTTATTTTCCTTTTATTATTTTTAGTGTAACCATTCTAATAGGTGTAATGTGGTATCTCGCTGTGATTTTGATTTCCCTAATGTTCAATATCGAATATCTTTTCATGTGCTTATTGGCCTTTGAATACCTTCTTTGAAAAATGTGTATTCAAATCTTTTGCTCATTAAAAAATTGTATTTATTTTTTATTTTTCGGTTGTAAGACCTATTTTTTTTTTCTGGATACTAGGCCCTTGTCAGATATATTTGCAACTATTTTCTTTTATTAGGGTTTCTTTTCACCCTCTTGATAGCATCCTTTGATATACAAAATATTTCCATTTCTATGAAGTCTTTGATTGCTTGTGCTTTGGTATATATCTAAAAAATTGTTGCTTAATCCAATATCTCAGAAATTTCCACCTAGATTTGCTTCTAAGAGTGTTATAGTTTTAGCTCTTATGTTTATGTATTTTATCCATTTTGAGTTAATTTTGTTATGGAGTGAGGTTGGGGTCTAAATTCATCTTTGCAGGTGATATCCATTTGTTAAAAGACTATTATTTTCCAATTAAATGGTTGTGGCAATCCTGTGAAAAATCAACTGACCATAAATTTATATATTTGTTTCTGGACTTTCAAATCTATCCCATTGGTATATATATCTATCCTTATGCCAGTGTGTTGATTACTGTAGCTATGTCTTATGTTTTGCAATTAGGAAATGTGAGTTTAAATTTGTTCTTCTTTTTCAATTTTTTCTGTTATTCTGTGAACCTTGAAATTTTATATGAATTTTAGGATTAGCTTCTACATTTCTGAAAAAAAAGTTGCATTTTTGACAGGGATTTTTTGAATCTATGTGGATTCAAAAATCTATAGAGATTCCAAAAATGGCAATAAGGAATATTGCCATTTTAAGTTTATTATGTCTTCCAAGTGCATGAACATTGGATGTTTTTCCATTTATTTAGATCTTGCTTCATTCTTTTCAACAGTATTTTACAGTTTGTAGTGTACAATTCTTGTACTTCTTTGGTTGAATTTACTCCTAAGTATTTTATCCATATGACTGCTGCTTTAAATGGAATTTTTTTAAAATTTTATCTTTGGATTGTTTGTTGCTAGTGTATAAAATGCAACTTTTAAAATACTAATCTTGCATTCTAAGACTTTGCTGAACTCACTTATTAGCTCTGTTTGTGTGTGTATGTATTCTTTAAAGTTTGGTGTATATAACACTATGTGATCTGTAAATAGAGATACTTTCGCTCCTTTCTTTTCTATCTGGATGACTTCTATTTCTATTTCTTCCCTAATAGCCTTAGCTAGAAAATCCAGTACTATGTTTTCACAGAAGTAGTGAAAGTGAACATCCTTGTCTTGTTCCTAATCTTTAGGGAAGAACTTTCGGTTTTTCACCAGTAAGTATGACTTTAGCTGTGAGTTCTTAATAAGTGCCACTTACATTTTGAGAAAGTTTCATTCTATTCATAATTTTTGAGTGTTTTAAGTGTAAAATGATGTTTGATTTTGTCAAATGCCTGTTTATATCCATTGAACTGACCATGTGAGTTTTTTTCCTTTGTTCTATTTATATTGCATACTATACAGATTAATTTTCATATGCTGAATCAACCCTGCATTCTTAGGATAAATCCTACTTAGCTATAATGTACAGTACTCTTGGCATGCTACTGGAGTGAGTTTGACAGTATGTTATTGAGGATTTTGCATTCATATTTATAAGTGATAACGGCTTGCAATTTTCTTGGGATATATTTGACTGGTTTTGGTATCAGGGTAATAGTGGTAATAGTGGTGTATCATAATGAGTTAGAAAGTGTTTCCTCCTCTTTTTTGGGATGAGATTGAGAAGAAGTGGTATTAATTACTTAACTATTTGGTAAAATTCACCAGTGAAGCCATGTAGTCCTAAATTATTCTTTATTTAAAGTTTTTGATTACCAACCAATTTCTTTATTTGTTATGGTTCTATTTAGATTTTCTATTTTGTTTTGAGTCAGTTTTAGTATTATGTGTGTTTATAGGAATTTGTCCATTTCCTCTGCGTTATCTAAATTTTTAGCTTCTGCAGACCTTGAAGGTCGGCAGGAAATGATGACTTATCACTTTATCAGGTCTTTCCTGAGCATGCAAACAGCCGTGTACATACATATGGCTTTCTAGATTCCCAGGAATATGATGGAGCTTTTGGCAGGTTTTAGAGACATACCATTACCAGCTTTGCCTCATAAGCATTTTGATTATTCTATTTTATTTACCCCAACAATCATCTATTGCCTCAGGCAGCAGCATCTAAGACATGAATTAGCCTGTAAATATTCTTGACGAATGCCTTTTCCTTGTACCCTAGAATCAGCTTCAGCACTGGAATAGTTCTGAGTTCAGTAAAATAAAGAGAAGCATTTTAAAACATTCTTCCAAAGAGACACCAGCCAGATCAGAACACATAATTAATTAAAATTCTTTGTACATGAGGTCTGTTGGGGAGTGGAGTTTGGATTCCTCTTGTACGGAAAATATGGGTTGTTCTTTTAATGACTACTGCTGAAGTGGGAAATGGGAGATGGAACTAGGGTAAATCCATAAAGTTTACAGCTCCTACCAAGAATCTCCCATTTTTCCCAAATGAACATTCTCTTAGTTGCTGCAAGCTTTCAGTTAATTTCCAGAATTCTGTTGATTCTGATAGATTTTGCCCATTTTTAAATTATACTTTTAAAGTGCTGGAGTTTGACGTTCTTAATTCTGCCATATTTGCTGATGTCATTCCTTATTCAATCTTGAAGTCCTGGCAGCTTTCTCAGTATGTGAGACAATAAATGATGGTTGACAGAGAACACTTCAACACTTCAACATGTGAATGAACTTCAGGTTGTGCAATCCAGATTAAAAAATAGCTCTTCATTATATGTAATTATACGCAAAATAATGTTTCAATGGATTAGGATGGTTAAGATATAACATTATTTACCCCCTGTATTTTAATTCCTAAAGTAATAATTATCATGAGGGTGACACATTATCCAGGCTGCCATTATGTATTGCTCTCACAATGGCTATTAGAAAACACAACAAGTTATATAGCTAAGTTTGTGTTCATAAATATTTCTAAAGTCTATTTATATGTAGCATGAGGTCAACCTAATAGGAAACACAAGAAAACATGGCCAATTATTGAATGCTGAAAAAAGGCTTAACTGCATATTTCAGCAGAAAAAAATAGCTATTATCACGAAACATATACTTTTTTTAATACTCTAATAAGAGTTTGAAGAGAAAGTTTAGAGGTAGTAAATGTAATACCAATAATATTGTGTTTTGTATTTCAAATGACCATCATCCTATGCAATTGAAAACACTGGGGAAGAAAGTCTTGGGAGTTCTACAAACATCCCAAAGTAAATCTATTTGTTATTTACCAATCTTGGTAAATTTTAAACTAATATTTGGATTAAATATTTATTCATTTTTTACTGGGAAAGAAGAACAACTTCAGTATCACAGAGGCCCTTATCAATCCCAATAATACCAATTGACAATTTTGTGGTACTAGGCAAGACATTTCATTTTTGAGACTAAACTACTTTATCTTTAATATGAGGATAGAGGATTAATCAAATTGTTCTAAACATTGAATGTAATTGAATATGGAGAAAACATACTCTGACATTGCCTCACATAGAGTTGACGCACAATAAATTGGATTTGCATTTTCAAACTAGAACAATATCTATCATTTTTATATTTGTTGTATGTGAATTTTCTAATTTAGATTAAATTTTTAATATGTAATAAATAATATTTAGCAATTTTATTTTTGTGCATTTTTTCCCTGAAAGATGGATAAAATGTGAAACCCATAAATGACATAGAAAGAAAGATGGTATTTGCCAAGAAGGAAAAAAAAGGGTAGTTAAATATTCAAATGCAATTGTGATTAGCATCTGGACACCATGCCTGAATAAAAATAATTTTAATAAATATATTTGGAAATACTATAACATACAAATATTTGGAATGTGGTTATTTCCAGTGTTTTACATATAATTAAAGTCTGCAAGTAAAAATAAATAACCATGAAATAAAAATAGCACCAAAAACATGGATGAGGTCTGATTTTAATTATAAACGTTGTAAACTTTTGTGTAAATTTTTTATAAGCGAATTTAACCATATTTACTATTTCTTTGAAAATTCCTATTTTCCTAACAGAGGACTGCATGCTCTTAAATCAAAGCATAAAATCATTATTCTATCATTTCAACAAAAACTGATGTAGGACCTTTCATTGGTTTTCAGTGTACAATGGTTAAGCTCTTCTTATTATCATAATTAATCCTGTGATTTGCTATGTTAGAAGGCTTAAATCACTGAAATGTTATTTCCACCATCACAAATAGTGGCCTAGAATTTATGATCAAGGGAATACATGATATGCAGAAGTACAATGCTACTATGCATCCTGGAATCCACTGTAAATCATTATACTTATATTCTGTCTTACTGACAGTCTTGGGCAAGCCTAAGTACACCTTTATTAACAAGTCAATAACATAGCTCTGTGTTAAGTTTTTGGATTGATCTAATATGGTTCACACTGGCATGCCAAACAGGTCCACATTTCAAAACAACCTCTTTCTTAACTGTCTCTGATCTTGGGAGTCTAATGTGTAAAGTAATAGAAACACTTCTGGTTTTAGCAATGTAAAGGTCACACCTGCCACAATGAGGAAGCAGTATCTTGTTTTATGCGTATGAGAGCCAGAAGCAGGAAGGCATGGCCAGCATCGTGACTAACCCAGTGCTTTGTTTGGTAGAGCCACATTTTTCCTTCTGGATGCCTTGCATCTTGGGTGCTCTTTTTATATGTACTGCATGTCCTTCTTGTGTTCCAATTTTGCTGCTAGCTAATTCCTGACAATGTCTTAAACTATAATTGAGGAGGTAGCTGATGGAAATTAGATGATGAAATGAAAATGGGTAAAACAAATAACACTCACGTCTTTTACATAGCAACAGTTAAATAAATTAAGTCAACTACTCAAAAAATATAAGGAAATTATGAAATGCATAGCTAGTTGCATTTATAGTTCTAAAAAAGAGAAATTCTCTCCGAGTTTCTACTAGCTCCGAAGTAAACTGAATTGATCTTACTCCATATAGTGAGTCCTATGGGTATCTCCAGCTTCATCTTAGATAATGGCAGCTCTGCTTTCCTATTAAAATGGAAGAATCTGATGTGACATTTATACTTGTTTATTAACTAACTGCTGTAACAGAAACTCACTCATATAAAAGTGTTTATTAAATAAACTTTATTAGCTTTTAGCATAGTTGAGAATAAAAACCATGACATTTGAGACAGTATTAGGTAATTGATTAGGGAACCTCATGAGAGATTATATTAGAAGGGAAAGAGGACTGGTTAGTTTTGTGGGGGAGAGAGTGGCCTGAAGTTGATGGTATAATCCATTGACTATACAATAAGCCTAGACAACTGCCCCTGAATATAAATCCAGTTTTTAAAAATGTGATGTAGAACCCAAGAATAAGCCATAGCCTATCTTTCAAGTGATTTATTTATTTATTTGAAAAATCTGGCTGTTTTGGTTGGTTTTTCAAGGATAGAAAGACATGTATATCACTTTCTCCAGATTTGGAGTACCTCCCTTTCTGATTACATGTTTGCTTCGTAATCCTTTCCTCAAGAATGTCTGCTATTCTACTCTTAAAAACTTCCTGAATATTAACCCAAACCTCTCCTTTCTATGTTTTTTCAAAAAATTGCCAGAAGAGTTGCAATATTTGTATTATTATTTTACTACCCTAGCGTTTCATAAATTGTGTTTATGGTTCAACATTTCTTATCTCTATCTTTTTTGCTATTTCAATCTCTAGTTAGAAAGTTTGGAGGCCTTCTCTTTTTTTAAGTAAAGATATTATAATATCAGCAAAATATTATCATTTCCATGGTGAGTCACAATGCCTCTAGGAATTCAGCAATTATAGTAAGTGGCTGAAGGAGGCCAGATGCTGGTTGTGGTGATTTCAGAGCACCTTATCTAAAGAAGCAAAGCTCCAGATAATTTACAATCACACAGAAATGCTCAACCAGTACTGTTGTATCTGCAGGGATAGAAACAGAACCAATAGGATCTACCTCTCTATCTATCATCTGGCCAGCTTCCTGTCTATCTATCTGTCTGCCTATCTATCTATCTATCTATCTATCATCTATCTATCTATCATCTATCATCTATCTATCTATCATCTATCTATCTATCATCTGTCAATCATCAAAGGGAAAGAGAGATATTTATTGCAAGGAATTGACTTACGTAATTATGGGGATCTGCTTCGGTAAATTTGAGATCCAGAGGGTAGTCTGTCAAAGGGGCAGGCTGGAACTCTCCTGGAGAAGCTAATGCTTCAGTCTTGAGACAGAATTTCCTCTTGCTCAGGAATACCGCAGTTCTGCTCTTAAATTATTTCAACTGATTGAGCCAGTTTCTCCCAGATTATTGGGAATATTCTCCCTTACTTAAAGTTAAATGATTGTTGATCCTAATAAAATTTACCAAATATTTTCATAGCAACACCTAGATTAGTGTTTGATTAATAGGCTAAACATTTCAAAACAGTATTTAAAAATCAGATGATTTGACATTTTAAAGTCAGGATTTTCAGTTTTTCTTGGAAAAGCAGATTTGGCAACTGTGATGGTCAATTTTATGTTTCAGTTTCAAACAAAAGAAAACAAATTATTTTCCATTCAAGTATGATGACTAACTGTCTTGGTTTGCCCAGGACTGAAATTGTCCTGGGTGAAACGAAATGGTTGATCTCCCTACATTCAAACAAAACATATCTCTTTTTAGACTGTGCCCATGAAGTTAAGGCCATCCTGAATTCCCATGAGATAAAGAGGTGCCTGTGGAACTAAATAAGCTTGAACAGAGATTATCGGTCTTATGCATATGTTGCATAAGACCTACTTTAGCGTATGTTGGGGACAAAACATTTTTTCATCAATAACATTCCTGCTAGAATAATGGTATTGGTTAAGGTGGGCAGGGGATGAGGGTTTGGGGAGTGAAAGATTCCTTAGTGAAATGTTTATCAGAAAATTTATGGAGGCACAGCTGGGGGAAAGCTCTCACTTAATTCTAACATCTATTTCTCTTTCAGCAAGACAGGCCACCAAGTATGCTATAGGTATACATGGGTCTCCTGTCTCAGAAAATTATTAAATTCAATATTAAAGAAAGTTAAATCTAGCATGAGAACTAAAGGATTGGGGCAAATTTCTACATGTAAAAACTCAGAGGGCAAATGAAGACAACAGGAAATATAATCTAGTTGGATAATATATATCTTCAACAATTTTGCTCATATTAAATATGACAGGGATTTTCTTGGCTGGGTATCACAACATCTTAGGATGTAGGCTGATAACAGTATTAAGCTCAGTTTAATAAAATCAATTCTATTAGAGGATACCAAAAAGATATGTTTTTACAAGATTCTTTCATGATTTGAGTGCTTTCTACTTACGGTCAAGTTTTATTTATTAAAGAATGAGGCATTTAAGCTGAACACATTCTTCAACAAAAGGCTACTTTATTTCTGGAAGCAGATATACTACCAGCTGTGTGGCCACAGCTGACTCATTCAACATTCCTTAGGTTCAGCTTCTTTGACTTTAAAATAATTTTCATAACCTGAAACTGACAGCTATGTTTTAATGACTAGATATCATAACATATATGGTGAAATGGACTATTTCTATTTCTTCTCTTTAGAATAGAAATGTGAACCTCATTCAGCAAAAGTTTTGTTTGTACTTGTCTTTTGTATATGTCTATAGAAGCAGCATTCTAAGAAATATTTAGAGTAATTGGTTCAATTGTTGATTGGCATCATTGTATTATGCAGTTTGTCTATGAAATATGCATAGTCTTAACTCATTTATTTTATAGAGTGGTTCCCTGTGTTCTGGTAAAAGCTTTATTTTCAAGACTTCTTTATAAAATAAAAATGTAAAGAAAAACCTAGCTGTAAGACAATGTAGCTTTTGAGGCCCTGTAATTGGAATGAGTCCACTTTAAATCCTTTAATGAGGATCCATTGTAGGGCAAGTCTGGTGCCAGCAGCCGCGGTAATTCCAGCTCCAATAGTGTATATTAAAGTTGCTGCAGTTAAAAAGCTCGTAGCTGGATCTTGGGAGCAGGCGTGAGGTCCACTGCGAGGCGAGCCACCGCCCCTCCCCAACCGTTAACTCTCGGCGCCCCCTCGATGCTCTAGCCCTGGATGTACTACTGAGAAACTATTTAACAAATCTCAAATTAACAGATTTTATGTTTAGGACTATTTGACTTTTCAATGGTTTTTGCAAAATAAAACAACAAGATTATAAAATAAAACCTGTATCAAAGACATAAATACAAAACTGACAGAGGAAAGTCAGTCTATCAAGCTCTCATGTTCTGGAAATGACCGCTTGAGAACATGAAAGTGGATTTTGTTCTCTTGCTTCTTTAACCTGATTTATAGTTGAACACTTACATTTTAAAAATCCATAATGTAGTTGTGAATTAATGATTATATTGATCGTAATTCTTTCTTCGAAAGAGATTTTTATAGACAGATTTATTCACTATAGCTACTTCTAACCACCAAGAAATTTAATATCTTCTCATATAATGTTTTTGTATAATATAATGACCTCACTCTATGCTCCATGCCAAAGCATTATTCAGTATCACAGTAGACTTTCAACGGGTAACAATACTGTACCATGAAGCCATCTATAAAACATGTTTTTTTTTTTGAGATTTCCTTACATTTGGTGTTAGAATCAAGACATATGGGATACATTTAGATCCAGTTTGCTCTAACAATGAAACTTGTCCGACTTTAACAATCGTTGAAGCCATACATCATTCTTATAATTAAGATTTGTTTATTGTTCCCAGTTGTAATGAATGATTGATACAAATACTTGTCTCTATCTGGTAATAACTAAGTTTTATATCATCACATGCTAGAGTCTCAATTTTAGAATTGTATTTTACTACGTAAAATACTTTTCTCTTCAGCAAATTACAATCTTTAGATGGAGATATAATTAATGATATTGGAATTCAAATCACATGAAATACTGTGTATTATCAAGTAAATTCATCAAAATACAGTTTAATTAGCTCATTAATTAGTCCCCCAAAATTACTTAACAGTTATGAGGTTCTAATATGTGCTTAACAATGCAGATGGGAAGAGATATAAAACATATTTTCTGATCTCAATGCTTTTTCAATTAGGTTGAGGTAAGCAGGGAACATTTTTAAAATAATTAATAAAATGATATTGCATATTCCAAGATCTGTATAAAATTCCTGAGGACATAGAAGAAGAGAAAGCTCTGCATATTGTGGTAGAGAGAAGGCACTTCATGAAGAAGCAAGAAACTGAGTTTGTTTGAAGAATGGTCCAGTTAAGACAGCAGAGGAATACTTAAAATGGGGAAATGGTAAGAGCAAAGGTAAAGGTGTGAAAGCAATATGGCATTCAAGTGACAGCAAAACTGGTTTCCTTCTGAAGTTTGATTCAATTAGAAACAGAGAGGCTTTGGAACCTGAAATGACAAAGCAAGATTAAACTGAATTTTATAGACAATAGAGAGCCAGTAATTGATCAGGGAAATACAACAAAGTATTATTTGATTGATTGTATTTTTTTCATGAATTTAGACTATATGAATAATTAAGTAGGATGAATTTAAAAGTGGGGATAACAATTAAGTGTAGGCATTGGTTTAATAGTACCCTTAATAGAGCTACAGGGCAGATTTGAATTATAGTTTGAAAAGCTAAACAATTCTATTATCATGATTAATAATATTTATAAATTGATAAATGAAGTGAATAAAGCCTGTGTACCAGAGCAGTACTACAATTCTTAATATTCAAAACTGTTTTTCAAATATTTAACAGCAAAATAGTATATGCAAATACTTACGAATATATAAGATTAACTTAAAGTAGTTATAAATAATTTTATAAATATATTGTTCTTAAGTAAAAAGTAATGTCTTTCAAGTAAATAGGAGAAAATAGATACTAAAATTATGTCAAAATGTATCTTTTATTTTATCTTTTCAAGTCACCAACTAATTCAAAATAAAAATGTTCGAAAGTAACTGTGCACAGTGGCACGTGCTACAAGTCCCAGATACTTTAGAGGAGGATTGCTGAGGCCAGGAGTTTGAGGCCAGCTTGGGCAACATAGCAAAACCTCATCTCAAAAAAATATATATGCTTGAAGGAAAATTATACAGATGATGTAATATCTAATTTATTAGAAGTTGGCAAATCACCAGCCTAAGTAACAATGGATTTCTTAAAAAGTAGTAGATATTTGTCTTTAACATAGATTGTTATCTTTATCTTTATTATTTTCTTATTTTAAGATGTGTTTCCCTTAAAAAATCATAACAATATTTTAAATATGTTCAGATTTCATATTATAAACTTCATTTTATAATAATGTCACGTAACTTTTAGATTGACATAAGCACGATTGTTTATTGTATTAGATGTTCTGTTTTAATCTGTTTTCATGCTGCTGATAAAGACATACCTGAGACTGGGATATTAACAAAAGAAAGAGGTTTATAGGACTTATATTTCCACATGGCTGGGGAGGCCTCACAATCATGGCAGAAGGCAGGGAGGAGCAAGTCACATCTTAAGTGGCAGCAGGCAAAAAGAGCTTGTGCAGGGAAACTACCCCTGTTTAAAAACCATCAGATCTCAGGAGACTCATTCATTATCACACGAACAGCACAGGAAAGACCCACCCCCATAATTCAATCACCTCCCACTAAGTTCCTCCCATGACATGTGGGAATTGTGGGAGTTACAATTCAAGATGAGATTTGGGTGGGGACACAGCCAAACCCTGTCATTTATATAATGAAGATACACTTTATTTTGCTTATTAAAGCCCCTTATTTTTACTCAAAATAAGTTTGACTAAAATAAAGGTAAATGGCACGCCTGGCTAGTTTTTTTAGTATTTTTAGTAGAGACGGGGTTTCACCGTGTTAGCCAGGGTGGTCTCGATCTCCTGAACTCATGATCTGCCCGCCTCGGCCTCCCAAAGTGCTGGGATTACAGGCGTGAGCCATAGTGTCCGCCCCTTGTTTTGTTCTTAAGCACTCAAGACAAAAAAATTAGCCAGGCGTGGTGGCGGGCGCCTGTAGTCCCAGCTACTCAGGAGGCTGAGGCAGGAGAATAGCGTGAATCCGGGAGGCGGAGCTTGCAGTGAGCCGAGATCTCGCAGCTGCACTCCAACCTGGGCGACAGAGCGAGACTCCGTCTCAAAAAAAGAAAAATTGAAACAAAACGGGGGTGAGGAACAGTGAAAAATCTCTAGGTTCTGGAAGAGTCAAGGCAATTGTTAGCAAAATCTATGTTATGACCATGGGAGTAGATACGGGAGGAAGGTCGTTGGCAGAGAGGAGTCAGGAAGTGTTGATAGAACAGGCTTGAAAGAATCACTTCCATATATAGAGAAATCATCAAGGACATGTATAGGGCTGATTAAGACAGGAAATAATTGTTGATATAAAGATCAACAATTAGTGGGGGCTTTCCAGGAGAATTGCAGGCTCTGAGGGTCCCTGCTTCAGTTACATTCCAATGACAAAGGTCAGGTTGTGGAGGGAGAGCAGCACTGAGAATATGAGCATCTACATAGAACCATTAAAATTAGAATGAATTATTAATAAATGCATATGTGTCAGTGTATAGATTGATCCATATTCTAATTTTTGCTTTTTAATTTTATTTCCCACAAAATTATGTAGAAACCCTTCATTAAATTAGATTTATAATTCTTATGTATTTCTTTCTTTTTTGGGGGGGATGGGGGGGATAGGGTCTCCCTTCATTGCCCAGGCTGGAGTGCAGTGGTAATCATTGCTCACTGTAACTTTGAACTCCTGGGCTCAAGTGATTTTCCTGCGGCTCAGCCTCTCAAGTAGCTGGGAACTTGGACTGCAGGAGCATGCCACCACACCCAGCTAATTTTTGTATTTTTTCCTTTTGGAGATAGGGTCTCACCATGTTGACCAGGCTGGTCTTAAATCCCTGGGCTCATTCCTCTCACCTTGGCTTCCCAAAGTGCTGGAATTACAGGCATGAACCACCACACCCAGCCTAATTCTTACATACCTCTAATCAAATAGAAAAAAAGGTTGTAGACAGCACTTTTCAGTCAAATAAAGGGTCAACTTCCATTTTTTAATGGATTATTTAACTCACATTAGACTACAGGCAGTTAATATAAAAATGAGACTCACAAAAGCCAAACAGCTTACTGTTACTATTAAGCTATATGGGAATACTAGCCTTACTTTGGTCACAGAGAATAAAAACTCATTTAATGAACCTCCATAAAGGTGATTTCATTTTAAGGATACAAAGAATGTAAGGCATTAGAATTATTGAAAGTGTAGCTAACCCTAATGGAAACTGGAATACCATGAAACAGTTTTTTCTCACTGATTCTCTCTCCCAGGCTTCATGTTCTCTTTGATCTCAAAATGTTCCTTAATAACCATTCTCTGTTTATTGTCTTCATTTTGGCAGACCAGCTCATTATTGCTGCTCAAAAGTGGCAGCCTCGGCCCCTGAACCTTCTCAAAGTAAACTCATCACTACCAACACACTATTTTGTCTCATATCCAAATACTTAGGTTGGAAAATCTGTTTTGGTGGGTTGTTTACCATAAACTAATCATCTGGATCTAGACGGAATAGGGGGTGCTGATGGAAAGAGGAGTTTATGAAAAAGTACATTATGCAGGCTTACTGATTCCAGACTGTTTGAGGGATAAGTTCTCCAAGATGGGGTATAGGTTAGGAGGAATGATTGGCCTCACAGTAAAGAAGGAATTATAAGGCAGTATCAATAAAACAACCGAGTTGATTACTACTTTGGAGAAAAAAATTCATAATGAATGTCCAATTTACTGATGACATGCTATTTGTTAATCATGTATTAAAACTACTTTCATAAACATAAATTTTATGTATTTATGAATGATATAGTTAGACTTTGTGTCCCCACCCAAATCGCATCTTGAACTGTAATCCCCAGGTGTTGAAGGAGAGACCTGGTGGGAGGTGACTGGATAATGGGAACCGTTTCCCCCATACTGTTATTGTGATCTTGAGTGAGTTCTTGCTAGATCTGATGATTTTATAAGGGGCTCTTTCCCTTTGCTTCCTACACATGCTTTCTCACCTGCTGTCATGTAAGACATGCCTGCTTCCCCTTCCACCACAATTGTAAGTTTCCTGAGGCCTCCCTAGCCATGAGGAACTGTGAGTCACGTAAACGTTTTTTCTTTATTAATTACCCAGTCTCGGGTAATATCTTTATAATAAAGTGGTGTGAGAATGGACTAACACAGTGAACGGTATTGACCTTGAGTGGAGAAATGTGACTCCTGTTCTAACTTAAATTTACTACACTAAATTATCTGAACATCTCAACTAAAGTTTCTAGGGCACATTTTTAAGGGTGGTGATAAAATGGGATCCTTCATAATATGAAAGATAATCTATGATGAATCTTTATGATAGTATTTTTAAGTTTTTATAGCACTTTACAATACTAAACAGTTTGCAGAAATTAAATTGTTTCCTAGTTATTATCATACCCCTAGACTCAGAGTTCTACTAAATCCAGAGATACTGTTATCTATTGGATTCATTGACCTTCTTGTACTTGTGAAACATAAGTTCCATGCAAGTCTAGTAGAATATATTTTTCTCTAGGAGGCTAAAGATAAGCATGTGTTCAAAAGAATTAAAATAATTTTGAGAACATTTAATATGATAGGAAATAACCCAAATTTCAAAATTAAAGCTTTTTTGTTCAGTTTGCTTTTTCTTTTCCCCAAATTCCAACCAGGTGGCTCCAATGGCACATCGAAGCTCTGAGTGTTGTTTAATCCTCACTAAGGGCACTGAAACACAATAAACCACGTTAGTAAAATGTGTAATTACCATTTACTGATGCAAGACTGTTTGTCTAGGGCATACCCAAGAAGAGAAGTGATAATACAGTTACCACTCTCTATTGACAAGGAAAGAGTTTTTCTTTCTGTTTTTAATGTGATATTTTAATTCCTTTGACTTTTTCCTTATCTTTTTAAATTGTGTTCTGTATGTTTTAAAGAAGAGCTCTATTTCTTTTCTAAGCTTTTTTTCATGTCAGTTAAAAATTCACTAAATTAATGCTAGGATATTTGTTGAATTAACTATTTTTAAGCTGATGTCAGAAGATACTGATACCAGAGGATACTAATGCAGTATAATCTGCCCTTTGTACCATACCTACTCCCACCCCAAACATGCACCCCAAATATGTACATCTGGTTGTGTCTAATTTCCCAGTCTTTGTTATTTGTTTATATCTTTTAACTTGTAAACCCATGAGGAAGAGATAATTCATTCGTATCTATAAAGAACAACATTTGTAGTCAGTACTCAAATGTGCTTTTAAATATCTTAGATTATTTTGGAAACCAGTCATGGGAAATTTAGGATATGATGTAAGACACCCCACAGGTTGGTTAAGTACCAAGCCTTAGGACACTAAGAGTTGGTCTGTAAGCCCATCAGTGTTGTTCAAAGGCATAAACATCAAGAGCCAGAAAAGAATGATTTAATTGAATACGAGGGAAAGAACAACAGATTTAATTAATCCAATTTTTCTTCTGCATGTTATTGGTCACAGTAGACACAGGCCAAATGCATATTTGCAGTGATTCCAGTATAAAACTCCTTTTACTCAAGTTTTTCTTCCTCCATTCCTTGGAAACATTAAATTATAAGTAAAAAGGAAATGTTGGAGTAAATATTATGAAGTGTGCAAGTACAGTAAACCCTGAGTTTTTTGATCTTCACGAAAAGAAATCAGGTAATATAACCACAGGCAAAAGCTGGACTTTATAAGTGGCAACAAACCAATTGTAAGGTTTTACACATATATGACTTAGGAGAGTCTAAGGAATAAATTAAAGCAGAATATGAGATAAAAAGAAAAATCATAAACTCTGGACTTTGATTATAGGTATATAAAAGAAGAGTCGACTAAAAAAAACAAATCTGTTTTAAACCCATTACTTAAGAGACTCAAACAGATTGCCCTTCTTAGGCCTGAAACCTGCATTTTGGGAAGCTGTCACTGTACAGCATTTGTGCTTTGGCTAAGTAATTGAACAATCAGAGTAGTGAACAGGGGGAAAAAAGTATTAACATGATCTAGTCATATTAAAATATTCTATTTATAATTACTAGTATAAATTAAATAACTATCATAATAACCATTCTTATACAACAAAACAAATTATAAATATGGACACATATGCACGTTTAGCATTTTAAGGCTCACATGAATTATTAGTTCTATCGTGTGTTTTTACAGATGAGGAGCTGAAAGAAATACTCTTATGAGATGTCATACTTTATCTACTCATCATTTTACAGCATTGATTTTCAATTTGTCCTGGCTTTCCAGTCCAGGGTGTATAGCATATCTTTTACACTGCCTTGAATTTATTTCATCCTGCTTTCTTCTTTGTGGAATTTAATCAAAATTTCTGTAAGGCTTCTGCAGTTTCTATTTTCTGGTTCTGACTTGAGAGTTGGATATTAGAGTTTTACATGAACCATAAAGGTATAAATTGTTGTGTGAAGCCTTCAATCACGTTAACTATCTTATTCATCAAAGTCCTGACAAACTCACCATATTGCTTAAAATTTAGCATACTACCTCTTTTTGGTTTTAGGAAATTGCAAATTAACTAGTTAGCGGTAACTCTTTTGTCTAGTAAAGAATAACAATCTAGGATCAGAGGCCGGGTGCAGTGGCTCACACCTCCAATCTCAACACTTTGGGAGGTCAAAGTGGGCAGATCACTTGAGCTCAGGAGTTTGAGACAAGCCTGGGCAACATGGCAAAACCCCATCTCTAAAAAAATACAAAAATTACATTAGCTGGCATAGCGGTGACTGCCTGTAGTCCCAGCTTCTTGTGAGGCTGAGGTGGAAGGATGACTTGAGCCCGGGAGGCGGAGGTTACAGTGAGCCAAGACGCCTACCGCACTTCAGCCTAGGTGAGAGAGCCAGACCTTGTTAAAATAAAATAAAATAAAATAAAATAAAATAAAATAAAATAAAATAAAATAAAATAAAATAAAATAAAATAAAATAAATACAAAAGAAGGAATATAAAAGAAAGAAAAAGAAAAGAAAATTCTGTTTCTGTTATGGCTTCCCAAATATTTACACAGCTTTGCCCATCCACAGGTGGTCTCACCAGTCTATCACAAACTTAATTCTCATTGTCATGCTTATTAACTGTTGAAACTTAATGTCAGAAGGTACTACAGACTCCGTTCCATTAATGAGCAATGCCCCTGCCATTCCAGATCTCTAACTGGTTTACAGAGGTGCTCCTACCTGCCACCAAGACTGCAACTGTTTGCCACCACTGTGTCCTGGATTTTGTTTCTTTAAGATCAACACTTGACCTCTGAGCCAGGAGGAGTCCTTCATAACATTACATATGCTCCATCTTAAAACATTCCCATTAGATTGAGGTTGATATGTTACCCTCTTAAGCTCTCAACCTTCCTATTCATGTCACCTACCAATTCTCACTGTTATTTTTCTCAGTAAGCTTTTGTTTTATAAACATACTGTCTTCCTCTAAGCATATTATCAAAAATTAGCCGGGTGCGATGGCTCAGGCCTGTAGTTCCAGCCTCTATGTTTCAAGTTCTTGAGACAAGGTCACCAGTTAAAATGTAACATGGATTAGTATAATTGTAAATAAGATTTTATGAACAAGTGCTTTGGGATCTCTCCTCAGAGATGGAATGGACCACCTCCCAGTTAACAGATCCAATGCGGAGACTGATGTCGGGCCACATGACAAGAGAATTTTAAAAGTTTATTACTCACACAAGGGCCTTCTGGGGAGAGCAGGTTAAGTGCAAACCAATGTGGAATGGCAAGAACAGGGAGTAGAGAGTATGTTGGGCCTTTATGGTCGCTAGAGGCTGGGGCTGGAGAAGGGATTCATGCAGCGTTAGGGACACAGGATCAAATTTACCACCAGTGCCAACAGCTCAGGAGCAACATGGGTTTTCCTTTAATAAAAACAATACCAGATGTACGGTGGTGGGGAAGGAGAAGGTAGAAGCCTAAATGCTTAGTGCTGTCATCAGTGGGTCAACAATCAAACAAAAATCAAATTAGCCCATTGCAGTGGCTCACACCTGTAGTCCCAGCTACTGAGGAGGCTAAGGTGGGAAGATCACCTGAGCCTAGGAGTTCAAGGCTTCAGTGAACCATGATTGTACCACTGCACTCCAGCCTGAGTGATAGAGACTCTTTCTCTAAAAAACAAACAAACACACAAACAAAACAAAACAAAAACACAGGAAAACCACCACCAAGTGGAGTCATACTATTTTATCAAGATTGGAAAAAGTCATATGTGTATATGTCTTCTCTCTATATATGTTTATATGTTTATATATATATTACATATATGTCTTAACTAACTTAGTGAATTCAAACGTGGATAGAAAAAACTCTTAATTATGTCTTTTCTGATAAAACACTTTACCAAACATTTATGTTTCTGAATTCCATCATATTATGAGAATATTCATTTTTTTTTTTTTTTTTTTGAGACAGAGTCTCGCTCTGTCGCCCAGGCTGGAGTGCAGTGGTGTGATCTCTGCTCGCTGCAAGCTCTGCCTCCCAGGTTCACGCCATTCTCCTGCCTCAGCCTCCCCAGTAGCTGGGACTACAGGCGCCCACCAACACGCCCGGCTAATATTTTTGTATTTTTTAGTAGACACGGGGTTTCACTGTGTTAGCCAGGATGGTCTCGATCTCCTGACCTCGTGATTCGTCTGCCTCGGCCTCCCAAAGTGCTGGGATTCCAGGCGTGAGCCACCGCGCCTGGCTAAGGATATTCATTTAAATTTGGCCCTGACATACATTAAATAAGGGGATTATGCTATATATACTGGTTTACTGAGCAAATTTATAAAATAACTATATAAGAGAATTAAGCATAAATTCTAAATAGGGTTTAATAATTAGAATTGATTCTGGAGAATTGTTGGTGCGTTCCTTTCTCTAATTCAGGGCAATAGGATAGAAGGCCTACAGAGGTCAGGACACTTTCCTAAGATCTGTGATGTGAAAACACCTGTCTTCTGGAATATGGAATACAATCTAAAATAATTACTCCCAGGAGACTGACTATCCAAGTGAACTGTGAGCCCTTGGGTAACTGAAGAGGCTCCCTCTAATAAAGGTCTTTAATATTCTTCACTCTGCTATGGAATTTGCTTTATGCAAGTTGCAAGCAGGTGAAAATTATAGTTTTCCAAAGTTGTTCAACAATTATAGATATATTACTTATATAAATGCAGCTCATTAACAGAAACTAAAACTTTATTTTTAATACCGTGATTCAAATATTTGAAAAAAGTGGAAATCATCATTCTTAGTAAACTATGGCAAGAACAAAAAACCAAACACCGCATATTCTCACTCATAGGTGGGAATTGAAAAATGAGAACACATGGACACAGGAAGGGGAACATCACACTCTGGGGACTGTTGTGGGGTGGGGGGAGGGGGGGAGGGATAGCATTGGGAGATATACCTAATGCTAGATGACGAGTTAGTGGGTGCAGCGCACCAGCATGGCACATGTATACATATGTAACTAACCTGCACATTGTGCACATGTACCGTAAAACTTAAAGTATAATAATAATAATAAAGTGTTTAAAACTGCATGTTTAATTTTTATTGACACCTAGCACCTAGATCTTGGTTTCTTTTTTTTAACTTTTATTTTAAATTCAGGGGTACACATGCAAGTTTGCTATATAGGTAAACTGGTGTCATGAGGGTTTGTAGTACAGATTATTTTTGTCACCCAGGTATTAAGCATAGTCCCCATTAGTTATTTTTCCTCATTGTCTCCCTTCTTCTACCCTCCACCCTCTGAAAGGCTTCTGTGCCTGTTGTTCTCCTCCATGCGCCCATGTGTTCTCATTATTTAGCCTCAACTTATAAGTGAGAACATGCAGTGTTTTGTTTTCTGGTCCTGTGTTAGTTTGCTAAGGATAATGGCGTCCAGTTCCATCCATGTTCCTGCAAAGGACATGATCTGGTTCTCTTTTATGGCCACATAGTATTCCATGATGTGTATGTATCACATTTTCTTTTTCCAGTCTAGCATTGCTGGGCATTTCTGTTGATTCTGTGTCTTTGCTATTGTGAATAGTGCTGCAGTGAACATACATGTTCATGTGTCTTCATGACAGAATGATTTATATTTCTTTGGGTATATACCCAGTAATGGGATTTCTGGGTTCAATGGTAGTTCTCTTTTGGCATAACTGGCTAGCCATGCAGAAGATTGAAACTGGACCCCTTCCTTACACTATAGAGAAAAATCAACTCAAGGTGGATCAAAGACTTAAATATAAAATGTAAAACTATAGAGATCATAGAAGACTACCTAGGCAATACCATTCTGGACATAGGAACAGGCAAATATTTCATGACAAACATGCCAAAAGCAATTGCGATAGAAGCAAACATGGACAAATGGAATCTAATCAAACTAAAGAGCTTATGCACAGCAAAAGAAACAACCAGCAGAGTAAACAAACAACCTACAGAATGAGAGAAAATTTTTGCAAAGTATGCATCTGACAAAGGTCTATTGTCATCCATAAGGAACTTAAACCTACAAGAAAAAAACAACCACATTAAAAAATAGGAAAAGGACATGAACAGACACTTCTTAAAAGAAGACATACTTGCAGCCAACAATCACATGAAAAAACGCTCAGTATCACTGATTGGTAGAGAAATGCAAACCAAAACCACAATGAGATACCATCTCACACCAGTCAGAATAGCAATTATTCAAAGTAAAAAAATAACAGACGCTGGCAAGGTTGCAGAGAAAAGGGAACACTTATACACAATTGGGAATGTACGTTAGTTGAACCATTGTGGAAAATAGTGTGGCAGTTCCTCAAAGTCCTAGGTCTTGGTTTCTAATATCATTCTTCAATAAAAGAAACCAGGGCTTTTCTGAGAAGTGACTGAATCTAGGACTGGTACAGGAAATATATGAGACAAGTCTGGGGCATCTTATAGTCCCAGGAACTAAGAAAGTGCTCACAAAAATAGTATTAAAAAACCCATAATGATAGGGTGTATTAAAGAGCTGTGATAGCCAACCAAAACAGCTCCCAATAGCCAAAGATAGAAAATGAAAGGAAGATAAAGAAGGTAGTATTGGATTATAATCCAAAGTGTAAAATAAGTAGTCACAAATCCATACTAATGCAAGTAAATTAATTAATTAATTAATTAATTAATTAAATAGAGGAGAACAGATAAATCTCTCACGCAAAAGAATTCCAAATAACTTATCTAGCTACTCTACTCTTAAGGAGGGGGAACATAATTCCCCTCTCCTTAAATATGGGCTACATATGGTGGCTTTCTACCTACCATACAGTATAGAAAATGAGAAAACAAAAGAGCAAGTTTAAGTAGAGAAACTGCACGAACACTACATCAAGCTATGTCATCAAGGTTCAATACTGATAAGTGGTAAGTCATCCTCATAGTATGTACCTTTGTTATGATGTTATGAGAATGGTACTTTGCCTCTGTGACCTTTCCCTCCAAAACAAATTATTTCTGTGTAATCAGGAGTAACCATCAGATAGATCCAAGTTAAAGGACACTCCACAAAGTACCTGACCAGTAATCCTCCAAACTGTTAAGGTCATTAAAAACAAGGAGAATCCAAGAATATATCACAACCTAGAAAGACATGACTTGTAAACCTAATGAAGCATACTGGATAGGATTCTGGAACCCCAAAAGAAACTGTAGGAAAAAAACTGAGGAAATCTAAAGTAGAGGCTTTAGTTAATAATGACTCAATATTAGTTCATTAATTGTGCCAAATGTACCAAACCAATATAAGATATTAATAATAGGGGAAATTGAGTGTGGGGTGTGTGGAGACTCTCTGCAGTATCTTCATATTAATATAGCAAATCTAAAATGGTTGTAAAATGAAATCTTATTAAAAATACTTTTGGGTGGATAATCCACACATTGAAATATGTTTCCATAATGCATACTATTAAAGTTTGAAAACATCATGCACATCATGTTTACTTTTAGAAAAAATCAAGAACTTCAGAATAATCTCTTTATATTTTAATATTTTATTTAAAATATTAAATAAAATAATAGCATAGCTTTTACCAAGGTTTTTAGAACAAATTTTATAATTAAACTATAAATTAAATGAATAAGATTTTTTAGCAATGCACAGATGTGTGGTGTCTAATAACTCCTTGGATTTTTGACAATAGTCTAGGTGCAATTGGGAATCTTTGTAATAGTATGATCATTAATTCTTGCAATAAATAATTCTAAAGTGGATTCTTTGTTTATTAAAAAGATAGTTTTTAAATGAAAACTACACACAAGGGTATTTCTAAGTTGTTTTAATTATTTCTTCTAAATATTACAGAATTTAAAGTCTTCCTCAAATGTGAAACAGGTTTATAATTTCAAAAAAAGTTAAGTACTTTTTTTAAAAATACTAAATCATTAAGTACTGAGTAAAGTACTTAACTTGTGTGATATTTATGTCATATATGAGTGAATATACATATATCATAGGTGTACAGTATTTGCAAATCGAAATATCATGTTCTTCCTAGCAGTTTAATTACAGAATTTAACTTAAAGAGTTAAGAGATTAACTTCTCCAATTAATTTATTATGCAGATGCAAAAATTGGGAGCAACAGTGTGTAACTCTTATCAAATATTAATATTTAGATGAGCTGAGCTGATTCTATAATTCAGTCTTTCTTTATTCACAGTTCAATACTCCTTCCATTCCATTTCATAGATCCAGTTAGCAGAGCAGTTATCAATCAGCCATGTGGAAAACTGTGTAGAATGTGTTAAATAGAAGAATATTATACCACCAAATGAGTGAAAATCATACACTTTTTTTCTGATAAGCACATTGATTTTAATTCACATTGTTCTATGAAATTATCTGTACTCTGAATTCTAAATTAATCTTTTAGTATGTTTACTATTAATAATGACCAAAACTTCTGCTCCCAACTCTTCATGATTGATTCTCACTCAATCAAAATAGATCTCTAGTAGTCATGAAGGGAGCTTTTAAATAATTTTATTTTAGAACAGTGTCGGCATTTTTAAGTGATAATGTAACATTATTGGAACATGTGTTTGAAACTACTTTTAATCATCCTGTAAGATTTAGATAATTCTTAGTTTGATTTATTTATTTATTTTTGTTCTTTTTGTCTTTTAACCCCTACTGGAAATCCTTGTTGCATTTTTCTTTTCTATTCAGTACTGCCTTTGAAAATAACTAGAAAAAAAAAGGAGCTGGAGTGTAAAATGTACATAGTTGGAATTTTCAAAGGCAAAAGAGAATCTTGGGAACAATTTATTCCTTCTCTTATATTTTAAAAATTGGAGAATAGAGTTTCAGAAAGTTAAAGTAGCTGCCAGAATACACAAAACCATAAGGCTGGAATCTGGAACCTGGTTTCAACTCCTGGTCCTGAGCATTTGCATGATTTCTAGGTAATTTGTAAAGAGTATTAAAATTCTCTTCTCACACTCATGCACACTCACAAGCACACACACACATTCACAGTAACATGTACACAAAAATATCATGCAGGAACAGCTGTGATATTTTCTTCCAGACTGGTTGGAATAATTTGGAAATAATTATTTGGAAATAATTTACATAGATGCCAATTTTATATTTATAGTCACGTAGCCTAATTCCCAGAATAGAAATATGAATACATTCTTCAAATGGCTGCCAAATTTGTGTATGCGCTCTTTATGTATGTAATTTGGAATATGTTATTCTTACATTACACGAAAAATTCTATAGTTGACAATCTTCCTTGCAAAGCATCAAGCCCCATTGACAGCTTTTCACTGATATCCACTTTCAAAATTCATCTTAGTTCTTTAAATGGGGATTAATCCACAATTATCTAGGGTGTATAAATTTAATGTTTAGTTATAGTTATTTAAAATTGTACCAGTCTTTAATAAATTACTGCGTTGAATTAAAATAATTAAATTCCAATTCTTAATACTATTCAACCTTATTTGGTGGTTAAAGAACTCTGGAAAGAGCTATTAATGAGCTATTATTTTTCTTTTTTGTGTACACGTGAAATGTGTATGTGTTTGTGTATGTTCTAACAAACAATGACAGAAAACTTATGGTAAAGATATTCAGAGTATTCGGTTAAAGGGTTGCATATTTGCAAAATGTTGAGAAGTATATCTGAGAACTCTGAATTTTTCTCTTAATTGTTACAATTATAGTTTGAGGAGGTAGGCCAAAAGCTCGCGTGGAGGGAGTATTCCATTTGGCTATAAAGCGCCAAGAAAACAAAATTAATCTTACTCAATATATAGCCTAACTCATACACTCTACACTGATCTCAGTCTTATCCTAGCACAGCAAAGTCATGTTTCTTTTTCTTTGGATGAATATTTTATGATAACAAATTGAAACCACAAAGAGTGAATTAATTAAGAGAAGAGACTGGGATCACGTTCTGCCTAGTAGTCCCTTAGGGATGAATTTTCATCAAGACTCCACCTAAAGGGGTACATGTTTTAAGAATTGCCTATTTTCATTGCATGTATTATTGGCATATTAAGTTTTGACTTTTTATGAACTTCGTGTTCCCCTTCCTAATCTCCTGTAATTAATGTCACACCCCTAAGAGAGTAAAAATGGATTAAAATTGGCACAAATATTAACCTCTATTTGTATTGTAGTTGTCATGGCCATTCTAGCAGTTATGCAGAAGAAAAGGCATGGCTTTGTCTACAGGATGCCTGATTGGCTCATAAATCCATAAGGTATCATGGAAGAAAAAGTCGCATTGTTTCATGTGTTCATGTTTACCACAAATATTGTACACACAATACCCTTCTTTTTTTTCTTAAAAATTTTTTTTTTTGCTTTTTTTTGTTATACTTTAAGTTCTAGGGTATATCTGCACAACGTGCAGGTTTGTTACATATGTGTACATGTGCCATGTTGGTTTGCTGCACCCATTAACTTGTCATTTACATTAGGTATTTCTCCTAGTGCTATCCCTCCCCCATCTCCCCACCCCACGACAGGTATGTGATGTTCCCCTTCCTGTGTCCAAGTGTTCTCATTGTTCAATTCCCACCTATGAGTGAGAACATGCGGTGTTTGGTTTTCTGTCCTTGCGACAGTTTGCTCAACACACATACACTTCTAAAAGATCATGATTTGTATGTCATGTAGAAACAAACTACATTAGAAATCAAGCTAATTATAGTGGACAAGGCTTGATCTGGGGTTGATTCTTAAGTTTATCAAATAAATCAAAATTTTCATATTCAATAACTAATCTTCAATTTTATTTCTCAAAAAGAGGGATGTATACCACTGTGAAAAGATTTTACTTCTTCAAGCTAGAGAGATCTTAACCTTATATTGAATCTGCCGCAAGTAGTTGTAGGATCTTAGGCCAGATTTTCAACTTCTTGTAGACTCAGTTTTTTCTTTGCTAATAGAACTGACAACATTGCTATGATTGTTTGCTAAGACAATGGACATATGCAGCTGGTACAGTGATAGTATATAATTAAATGTTAAGGAATAAATAACAGCTACTCTCTTGAGAAATAATTTTACTATCGTAGTGAAATTTTCTTGTTAGAATGCTTACTATTAAAGGTAAGAGCAGAATGATATCAAGATATTCTATTGTAAGCAACTTGAGGACAGGGCCCTATTTGTTTATCTTCATATGAGTACTGTACAGTCACTAGAAAACAATAGGCATGCTGTGCAATAAAATTAAATTAATTTTAATAAACTATTACATAGTTTGTTAGCTTTTGTGAGATTTCTCCGTTTGAAAAATAGTGAAGGTCTTTTTCATTTATAGAGTGAATGAAATTCATGCTTAATATGATAACCATTAATTAGATTTAATGTAAAATGACAAGTTACATTTATGACAGAAATCTTATACTGAGAAACTTCAGTGAGCAAAGGGCAATAAATAAATGATGAAGATATTCAAGTCTATGTCAAGACAAAATTACATTTTTTAAAAAGTACAGTTCTATACATTTGTGGCTTTCTTAAGTTAGAAGAAAATTTGACTGAAAAACATTCAGAAAACCACTAAGAAGGTAAAATATTTCTACTGAATCCAGGATACTGGGCTATACTAAAAGAGAGTTACCTTCTGAGCCACAATTCTGCTTCACGTTATGGCTTAGATCCATAGAAAACAGTTTATTTAAAAACAAATATCCATCCTATGGTTAACAGATTTTCTTGATGAATCAGCTAGTTCTGGCTTTGTATGATGCTCTGATCTATAGAGTTATTCATTTTTACAAGTATCAAAATATTTTCTTAGCAACATGGAAACTACAGAGTAAAAGTAACTATCGTATACTGTATCCTCTATACCTTTCATAAAAAGTATTATTACATAATTTGATCATTTACTTTTGCTCAATGTTAAGTTTATAGAAACTGTATTCTTTATTCCAAAACTTTTATGTCAAAACTTACATAATGGGGAAAAGAAGGTAAGATTCAGAAGCGTTAAATGGATATTTACCAGTTTAAATGTAATATAAAGATCCCTTTCTGAGTCTGAATTTTATTTTATTTATGCAAGACCATTATTCTGTACTACTAGTGTATTATAATCTGTAACTTAAATACAGGTAATTTTAGTTAAAAATTAAGTGTTTGCATATTATTATAGATACCTATTTAGCCATTGAAGATAGATAAATTATCAAGATTTGAGATTTGTCACCATTAGAGGCTTTCCTCATAGCACTTCTACACTTCTGAATTATTTTACAAAAGTAAGATACTCTAAATTAAAGAATAATAATATTCATAATTACTGCACTTAGCTCAGTCCATTTAATACTCATTTCTTTTCTGAACTTTTTTTTTCTCATTTGCTATATGCAGTTTGTTTCATTCCAAGAAATAAATTGTTATTTCTTCTCTTATTTTACAAATGTGCATATTTAAAATTAGGAAGCATAAATACGTAACAGTGAAATGGGTATTTATTGTTGTGCTACCAAATTATTTTTATGTAAACTTGAACAATTTTGAGAATGGAAGTGACAGATAATAAATACTTCCAGACAGCAAGAGTAAACTGGAAATGTTTTTTGTAGGCAAACTGGTTTTTAGGATCACCTCAATAATGTGGGATCCAAAATAGGGAGAAAAGGCTGGGCACTCTGGCTCATGCCTCTAATCCCAGCACTTCGGGAGCCTGAGGCAGACGGATCATTTGAGGTCAGGAGTTCGAGACCAACCTGCCAACATTGTGAAACCCCACCCCTACTAAAAATACAAAAAAGAAAAATAATTAGCTGGGCATGGTGGCACCTGCTTGTATCCCAGTTACTTGAGAGACTGAGGCAGGAGAATCTCTTGAACCTGGGAGACAAAGGTTGCAGTGAGCTGAGATTGTGCAACTGTACTCCAGCCTGGATGACATGGTAAGACTGTCTCAAAACCAAAATAAATAAAATAAGGAAAAGACACAGAACCTATTATATGATAGACCTATCATATGGTCTATCTTCAAGAATATTCCATGTGCTGATGAATAGTATGTACATTCTGCAGTTGTTGGGTAGAATATTCTGTAAATATCTGTTAAGTCCGTTTGTTCTAGGGTATAGTTTAAGTCCATTGTTTCTTTGTTGACTTTCTGTCTTGATGACATGTCTAGTACTGTCAGTAGAGTATTGATGGCCCCACTATTATTGCATTGTCATCTATTTCATTTCTTAGGTCTCATAGTAATGTTTTATAAATTTGGGAGCTCCAGTGTTAGGTGCATATATATTTAGGATTGTGATATTTTCCTGTTGGACTGGTCCTTTTATCATGATATAATGTCTCTTTTTGTCTTTGTTAACTGCTTTAGCTTTAAAGTTTGTTTTGTCTGATATAAGAATAGCTACTCCTGCATGCTTTTGGCGTTCATTTGCATGGAATATCTTTTTCCACCCCTTTACCTTAAGTTTATTCAAGTCTTTATGTGTTAGGTGAGTCTCCTGAAGACAGCAGAAACTTGTCTTGTGAATTCCTATCCATTCTGCCATTCTGTATCTTTTAATGGAGCATTTAGGCCATATACATTCAATGTTAGTATTGAGATGTGAGGTATTATTCTATACATGGTGGTATTTGTTGCCTGACTACCTTGGTTTTTTTTTTTCATCATGTTATTGTTATACAGGTCCTATGAGATCCATGTTTTGAGGAGGTTCTATTTTGGTATATTTCAAAAATTTGTTTCAAGATATAGAGCTTCTTTTAGCAGTGCTTATAGTGCTGGCTTGGTAGTGACAAATTCTTTCAGCATTTGTTTGTCTGAAAAAGACTGTATCTTTCCTTCATTTATGAAGCTTAGTTTTGCTGGATAAAAAATTTCTTGGCTGATAATTTTTTTGTTTAAAGAGGCTAAAGATAGGACCCCAATCCCTTCTAGCTTGCAGAGTTTCTGCTGAGAAATCTGTTGTTAATCTGATAGGTTTTTCTTTACAGGTTACCTGATGCATTTGCCTCACAGCTGTTAAGATCCTTTCCTTCATCTTGACTTTAGGTAACCTGATGACTATGTGGCTAGGCAATGGTCTTTTCGGGATGAATTTCCCAGATGTTCTTCGTGCTTCTTGTATTTGGATGTCTAGATCACTAGCAAGATCAGGGAAGTTTTCCTTAATTATTCCCTCAAATATGATTTCCAAACTTTTGGATTTCTCTTCTTTTTTGGGAACACCGATTCTTCTTAAATTTGGACGTTTAACATAGTCCCAATTTCCTGGAGGTTTTCTTTTTAAATTATTTTTTCTTTGTCTTTGATGGATTGAGTTAATTTGAAAGCCTTGTCTTTGAGTTCTGAGGTTCTTTCTTCTGCTTGTTCAATTCTATTGCTGAGACTTTTCAGTGCATTTTGCATTTCTCTAAGTGTGTCCTTGATTTCCAGAAATTGTGATTGTTTTTATTTATGCTATCTATTTGACTGAAGAATTTTCCTTTCATATCCTGTATCATGTTTTTGACTTCAAGTTGGACTTCACCTTTCTCTTGTGCCTCTTTGATTAGCTTAATAATCAACCTTCTGAATTCTTTTTCTGACTGTTCAGAGATTTTTGTCTTGGTTTGGATCCATTGCTGGTGAGCTGGTATGATCTTTTGGGGCTGCTAAAGAACCTTGTTTTGTCATACTACCAGAATTGTTTTCCTGTTTCCTTCTCATTTGAGTAGACGATGTCAGAGAGAAGATCTGGGATAAAAGGGCTGCTGTTCACATTATTTTGTCCCACAGGGTGCTCCCTTGATATGGTGCTCTCCCCCTTCTCCTAGGAATGGTGCTTCCCGAGAGACAAACTGTAGTTATTTTTTCTGCTCTTCTAGGTCTAACCACCCAGCAGAGTAGCGGACTCCAGGCTGAAACTGGAGAATGTCTGCAATGAGTCTTTTGATATGATCTATCTTCAGGTCTTGGAACTGTGGATACCAGCACCTGCTCCAGTGGAGTCAGCAGGGGAATGAAGTGGACTGTTTGAGAGTCCTTTGTTGTATTCTTGTTTAGTGTGCTGGTTTTGTGTTGGTTGGCCTCTAGCCAGGAAGTGGAACTTTAAAGAGCTCATCAGCTGTGGTCCTATATGCAGGATGCACAGTTGCCCTAGGGACACCTAGTTAAGTATTCAGATTTGTCAGGCGATGGGCAGGGCCATAGGGCACCCAAGAGATTATGACCTTTGTCTTCAGCTACCAGGGTGAGTTGAGAAAGACCCCAGGTGAAGGCAGGGATAGGTGTGTCTGAGCTCAGCCTTTTCTTGGGCAGGGCTTGCTGCTGCTGCTGTGGGTGTGGTTCCCAAATTCAATGGAGTTATATTCCCAGGAATATTATGTCTGCATCTGCTGAGTCATATAGGTCACCAGGGAAGTGGGAGAAAGCCAGCAGTCACAAACCTAACCCCACTCCCACACAACCTACAGTCCTAAAGGCTATTCCCACCCCAACAACAGTACCTTGTCATCCAGTGACCAGGGCTGAGAACTTGTCCCAGACCATGAGCCTCCCCATTGAGAAAGCAAGCAGACTCACACTTTTTCAGCATCTCAGGGAGCCTGCAGTAGCGATGCAGCTCCTTCAAAATGTTGTGAATTCTCTCGGCTTTCCTGGTATGTTCCTGCAGTAGTTCTTGGAGAAAAAATTCACAATGTGAGTCTTTGCACGCTGCTCTGTTCATCGGAGTGGAAGCTACAAGCTAGTTCTGCCTCGATTTTCCAGGACTTCTTATCTGTCTTCTGTTCTCACATACTCTGCACCATACATAGGTGACTGAATCTATTCTCAAGGCTCTAGGACTGCCATTGTTTTTCTGTTCCTGGTCATTACACCCATTTCAGACCACACTATTTACTTGGTTCTATTCTGGATCTTTTTTTGACTTTTCAAGACTCCAAAAATCCTGCCTAGAGACACTCACCCATTCTAGACTATAAATGTAAATCTCTGCATGGAAAAAGAACACAACTGCAAGAAATAGAAGGAAAATTTTATTTTGCTATCATCACAACTAAGTGTTTATTATTAAACCAATATTTAAATTTAGGTCAACTCCATAAACATTTTTTAAATATTTTCTTTATGCTAGGCATAATGGTAGAAATAAAAATATACAATATCACTGCTCAAAGAGTATGCAGTTTAAAATGAAGATTTGCAAGTAGAATACTGAATTGCTATTTAGGCTTATGCATGTGGAAAAAAAAAAGAAAAAGAAAGAAATATCTAAGGTAACCAGGTGTAGCACCAGAGAAGCACCAATCAACTCTATCTGCAGATAGAATTCAGTTCAAAGTGGAATTGACTCATTATGCCTCGAATTTTTTCATGCATTTCTAATAATTTTATTTAAACATTAAAAAAATTTAAGTAGAGAAAAAATATAGTTCTTAGAAATGTCCTCTAAATTTGTCTTACAGGTCGTTGACAAACCACTAGGAAAACTGAAGCTTAATCATTACCTTGATAGAACGTTCATCCTTATAATTTTGCTCTAGATCATGAGAAATACACTTACTGAAACACATTTCTTATTTTTTAAATGCCAGGTTAAATTTTGTCAGCATTCTAGATCATGAGAAATACATTTTCTGAAACACATTTCTAATTTTTTTTTAATGCCAGGTTAAATTTTGTCAGCATTCCCTCGCTTTGCTAAAAGCATACTGACAACATACATTATAACCATATGGCATTTCTCTCATCTCAAGGATAATGGTTCACTTGGGATATTATTGTAAAACTTTTAAAAAACTTGGCTAGAGTAAATGATTTCTCAGAACCACACCTAACTATGATATAATACAATGAGATTGAAGGAGAAAGCAGCCAAGTTTTTCATAATAAATACTTAAAAAGAAAAGCCTTTTATTCCAAACAAGGATTTTATTTCATTTTTCACATATAAACATTCTCTCCTATGGAAACCTAAAATAACTTAGAAAGTTGGTAGAATTGTTAGCAGTTGAATAATTAATTACAAAATTGTTTTCATGGAAGCATATGCAAATAACTTTTTTAAATACTATTTTGTTTCATTAAATCCAATAAACTAATCTGTGTCTTAGGTCTGTAATAGAACTATCAAATACTGAGTTTGAATATACTGTGTATTTAATTTGATTCTCAGTACAGTCATCTATTATAACCATAAGAAGCATCGTTCTTATGAGTTTTACAAAGAATAAAACCAAAACACAACACTATTATGATACTCTAAACACGACATTATTATGATACTCATTAGAGGTATTATACTTCAAATGTAAGTCTAAATGTACTTCCTTTAAAGGAAAGCAATTATAAATATTATTATCCGTTTAAATGTTATTTGAACTACTTGATTTTAAATTTGTGCTTAGAATGTTTAACAAAAATATTTGTTAATGTTTCTTATAAAGCCTTCTTGTATTTTCTAAAAATCCCAAAAGAATTTTAAGCATGTTTATTCTCTAAAGAATTTGCATTTTAAATAAATAGCCTGTAAAGAAAAAAATGAATTTCAAGTATTTATTCTACTTATATTTATCAAAAATTAGCAAGTAAATAAATGTATTTTTATACACTCAAAATTAATTTCTAAGAAATATAATAAATGGTGTGTTTCACTTATGACCACACCTAGAAACAAGCAAATAATTTATTTTGCTTTCACATTTGTGATAGACTTGCTATAACTTTCATATCATTAAATCAGCTTTAATCATTCTATACAGGATTACAATTGAAGACAGATGGTTCTGGGTAGCTGGCAATTGATTATATGATTGTGTAAACAGATAAGATAATATGAAATGAAAGAAATCATGGTGACAATCTTTCTTTAGCATTTCAGACATTCAGCCTGTAACCCAGTTTAGGTGGATCAAATTTAATGTGGGAGAGAGCCCTTCTTACTTTGCATATAACACAATATGAAAGAGCTATGCCAGCAGAGATTTGCATGTGTACTACCATATGTATTCTATCTTGCTTATTTTTTATGCCATAAAGTCTCTATAAAATAGAGATATTAACAGCACGATCTCATAGGGTTTCTGTGAATAGTGCCTGCTTCCTAAGTAGTTGGTATGTACATACTAACTACTGTTGTTATTGACCCATTTCTCCTTTTTTTCCCTCTGATCATTCCTAGGAACTAAAAATTTTACTCATTCTATTATACAAAGCATTTGAACTCCCCAGACTCCTGTGTATGTCTCATATTTATGTCTCCTCGTATGTCTCTTATATGCCCCTATAATATTCTGTGTATCTTCCAATATAATACTTACACTCTGCTGAGTTTGTCTTATTAATAGATTGGAAGACCCACTAAGATATAAAATATGACTATCTTGACTATAGTTGTAACTAGAGGAGCTAGCACTGATATATTACTAAGTAAATATTTAGGTAGAAAAGAGAGGAAAGCAGGTAAGAGTATTCTGGTTGTTAATTCACTTGTTAAGTATGACTACCCAGTTCCTTACTTACTTAATTCTGATTTTCTGTAATCTACTTCCACTACAGGTTTAAAGACCCTTGCTTATCACACTTGAGACCAGATATGTTTCAAAATGCAATTTATTTATTTAGATTTTGGAAATTTATATCTGCTATATGTTATGTAACACCTCCACACAAGAGTGTAAGCATCACTTTTAGCCAAAACATTAAAATAGTGAAATAAATATTTACACCAAGCTATGCAAGTAAAAAATTGTAAATACCTTTGTGTCAGTCTAAACCAGATCCACTCTCCCTTCCTTGCTTCTTTCTGTCCTTTCTCCTTTTCACTTTTTCTCTTCCTTCCTTTCTTTTCTCTTCCGTCTCCTCTTCCTCTCCTGCCTTCTTTCTCTCCCTCTCTCTTTCTTAATTTTTCTCTTTTATCTAACAAACAAGCTAGGTCACTTCACTTTTTCCTACCAATATAATGTTTTTAGAAATAGATCTTCAGAGCTTTTTGGATTTTAAAGTTGTAATTAAAGAATGGTAAATTACCATGTTAGAGTAAAGAAATAATGAGTTGAAAATTTCACTTGGATTGGAGACCAAATATTAAGGCAGGAATTTATCAAAAGAAAGTTACGGATTAAAGATAAGATTTTCTAAAAGTCTTTTGTTTAGTATAAAGCTCTTTACATTCTATTTCACAAAGATAACTACTCAAGCAAGTGAACCCAATTTTCTCATCATCTAGAATAAACCACAGACTGAACACCTCATTCAGTGCTGTTCAAAAAGTCAAATATGAACTGAACATTCCCCCATGAAGCCCCTGCTTGGGAATAAAGATAATGTTACCTGATCAGGTCGACCCCAAATCCTCTAATTTAATAGTCTGTGACAGATCTCCTTATTTTCTCTCAGGATGCACTTTGTCATTATTTCATATATTCTTTTACATCAATCTGGATGACTGCTGGACATTCCCTGTCACTTTTCTCCAGGCTTTTAACCTTATGTCCCTCTACCGTCCCCTGCAGCATGCCACCCTTTCAGGGCTCCATGGAAGCCAGCAACCACCTTGTCGTTGCCAATCCATTTCTTGGGGTCATGGTTCATAGCACTGTGATTTATTCCATTGTTTGAGGTTACCAGCATTGCCTCACATCAATAGTATACCACCCTTTCACTTCATTTTTTTTGTGAATATTCTACAAAAGAATTGCTTGGGCCCATTATTTTTAAAAAATATACATTATTTTTGCATTTTGATATTTTATTTTTAACATAAATATTTTTTTCTTTCAAAGAGTGACAAAGTATGTATCCATACTGAAACTGAAAATATTTTCTATTCTGTATCTCAGACAGTTGCCATGTGCGGCAGCAAATCAGACAGGATTCCTTTTTTTTCCCATGGAGATTTTCCAAAGAGATTTGTATTGTTATCCCATTTTCCTCATCCCACAATGGCCCTATCTTAAATTTTGCTTTTCAGTGCCTCCCATCCCTACGTACACACTAAGCATTTTTATACCTGCCTGAAACTTGAGTTTATTTTCAGGAAGATCCAACCATTTCTATAAATTATTGTATTTGAATCCACTTCTCAAGCATATCATAGCCTCAATTTTGACATAATAGTGACTTTCCCTATTTATGCAGTCATATCCAATAGAAGGAAGGAACTTGAAGGTTCATAGGTGGAGAGTTTAGAATTACTCGGTGAGTTTTTCTCATTTTATTCTTTGCTCTGGAGAATTGGCTACAATTCTAAGTAAGGCACCTTGTCTCTGTATTCCACCCCATGAATAATTATTCTCTTGATGAGTGACTGCTATCAATGCAGGTGTGTTCTGTTGAGGTTTTTAAAAGATTGAAAAGCAGTTAATTAACTGTAGAATGATGTCTATACATTATTTTCTTTGTCAAAAATTATGAACTCTTAGCTTGTAACTTAAATAACACAGTTTTCACCAGTAATATTATCTATATTATCCTAGCAAAATATATTGTGCTTTGCATTTATAACTTCATTTTGATGTTGAGTCAGTACCAGCAATTATAAAAATTATTTTGAGAGTTTGGGTAGGGTCAAATTTTAGTCACAAGTGATTTATTTTTTCTTGTGTTATCATAAATATGTTTAGGATTTTTGCCTGCTACTAAAAGGAAACAGATGTCAAAAATTCCTACTTGTCTTTTAAGCTAGTGGTATACCCAATGTATGATGAAAAATGTATTTATGTGTGTTAAACACACTTGTTACTTCCAAAGTTTAATATAAAAACCTTTAAAATTATCTAACTGGTGTAACTCATTCCATAGAAGTATTTTTTTGCGCAAAAAATCGATACTTATAGATGTTTAAATATGGCTAATACAACATAATTATTCAGAGTGAATAGTTTAATAATAACTATTCTTTACCTTCAGTTTACACAAAGAATACTGTATTTTAAAGGATGATAAGATTGTGGCTCTGGGGGCACTTGTTCCATATTTTGTTAAAATTATGAAATGAGTTTAAGACACTGAAATATTTGTATTATTAAAGATCAATTGTTTTATTTTAAAATGGAAGAAAAAATATTAAACATAGTTTACATGGCCGGGCGAGATGGCTCACGCCTGTAATCCCAACCCTTTGGGAGGCCAGGGCGGGTGAATAACCAGAGGTCAGGAGTTCGAGACCAGCCTGACAGATATGGTGAAACCCTGTCTCTACTAAAAATACAAAAATTAGCCAGGCATGGTGGCGTGCGCCTCTAGTCCCAGCTACTGGGGAGGCTGAGACAGGAGAATTGCTTGAACCTGGGAAGCAGAGGTTGCAGTGAGCCAAGATTGCACCACTGCACTCCAGCCCAGGTGACAGAGCAAGACTCCGTCTCAAAAAAGAAAAGGAGAAAGAAAAAAGTTATACATGATGCATTGAGCCTCACCAAAATGACATAGGAACACGTAAGACTAGACTCTGGTGTTTACAAAATTCCATAGGCAATAGCAAATGAACGTTCACAAAATTTGAGATGACCTTGTCTAATACACTGCAGGTATTAGGTTATTTAAAATATTACAGCAAATTTAAATTGTTCCATTTCAAGAATGGAATAGACACATCACTTAGTGTTGCACTTTTAGAAAAGCATAACAAGCTTTAAAAGATACAATACCAAATTTAATGTCTCAAATATCAAAATGAATTTATCTAGAATTATTTTTATTTTAAATTTTTTTCACAACAGTCACAATAAAAAACAGTTTTATGTAATACATTTCCGATTAAATGATTGGTAATCTATTGATTATGAATCTATTAATGTTGCAATATTTTGTGTGACAGTATGTATTTTCAAGAAAATGTATAAACAGTTTGAAGCCTGAAGCGCTGGAGTAGTTTAATTTTTAGAAATGGATTCACTCATTTTCTGAATAAGTATTTTTTAATTTCTAATTTTGTTCCAGGCAGGATTCTAGAGGCTGAGCACACTATGGTAAATGAAACAGATATGAGTTCCTGTCCACGTAGAACATATGTTCTCTTTGGAAATAGAGAAAATCACCAACCAAGGAGATAAATCATAATTACAAGCTGTAACATAGGCAAGGAAGGAAATAAACAGGGCGATGAGATACATTTTAACCAGAGGCTATATTTTAAAAAGTACATTTGTGTTACAATCTGAAAGACAAAGAATCAGCAAGTCATGCACAGATATGAGAGAAGAGCATCCTATGCTTAAAGGACAATAAGCTTGAAGACTGGAAAGTGGTAAAAGGATCCACATGTTTAAAGACCCGAAGGAGGAGGTCAGTGTGGCTGAAACAGTGTGTGCAAATAGAGGTGAAATGGAATGTGCTGACAATGCAGAGACCAGAGGCAGTTCATACAGTTTTGGTAACAAGTTCAAGTGCAATGGAAAGTCACTGAAGTCTGTGGGAAGTAGGGAGTGGGTTGTCATAAACTTATTGAATTTTTTAAAAGATTTCTGTGGATGATGAATACAGAATAAACTGGGAGACCTGGGCGTGGAGTATGATCCAAACTGTGGTCACAGTAGAGACAGGGCAACGTAGGCAGTAATGATAAATTCTTTGGGAAAGGAACGAGTAAAAGGACTTGATTATAGATGAGATTTGGAGGAAAGGAAAATACGTTTCTTATGTTTTGGCCCTGAGCAACTGAAGAAGACAAAATGTGAAAGGAATACTAAGAATTCAGTATTAGACATACTTAATTTGCAATTTCCGTTGTAATCCAAAAGAAGATGTCTAAGTAGTTTTATATAGAAATCTGGAAGTGAGGTGAGAGGGGTAAGCTGAAGATATACAATTGAAAATATTTTGGAGATTAATGTAATAATCTAAAAACTACTTAGACTTTTTAATGCCACATTAATTTGCCACATATAATTATTCATTCAAAAGGCACATATTCTCAGCTTACTATGACATAGGCAAAACATTCCCGCCTTCATGGATATTACATGGAAATCAATTTATCTCTTTTATCCAGATTAATTTAAATAACAGATTTTGTTTTTATTTAAAAATAAATAATTATGTGGAAAGAGAAAAACTTACTTAGACTTTCAAAGAATTTGACAAATCTCCATATTAAAACTATTTTAAACAGAATCAGAAAGGATGGAGGGCAATGGCCAAAATCAAAGCAACAGTATGCACAGAGCAATG
The DNA here is from genome assembly GCF_029281585.2 of Gorilla gorilla gorilla. Taxonomy (NCBI): domain Eukaryota; kingdom Metazoa; phylum Chordata; class Mammalia; order Primates; family Hominidae; genus Gorilla; species Gorilla gorilla. Next base: position 107,415,241 of record NC_073230.2, on the reverse strand, counting down.
TCAAAGTGAACACTCTGAGGCCTGCAGTTCATAATAGTACTATTTGTCAGAGTTTTATTTAGAAGTCTTATAAATGATGCATAAGAAAATGTGAAAAATGAAACCTCAATGCTGTTAAATGTTCTTAAATGTAGTTCAGAAAGATATATTACACAGGATCTTTCAAAGCTCTTGTATATGAGATTAAGGGAGACAGCAACTTGGTAAATGAGCTTTTGGGTAGATGACGACAGAAACAGTGCAATTGGGGGGAAGGACAAATTATATACTTATAAAATAATGGCTTTGACTTCTCAGCTACATCGTCTATGTCACACCAGGTGGTTGATGCAAATAGGAAAGGTTAAAATTCACGATGAGACTTAGCAAGTCAAAGTGTGAAAATAACAAATAAGAAACATTCAAGGGAACAGTAGGTATCTAGGATGTACTGAGAAACCAGAGCCCAATAAGGGGCAACAGACAAAATCAAGGTAAATAGTTAAGATTTAGCCATTTTCAAATGCAATGAGCAGCCTCATTCCTCGCTTTTACTAGTGTCTCAGCTTTGCCACAGAACACACGTTAACTCTCTTAAGTTTTATTTCAGTCCTAGACTTTAACATTAATACTACTTATAGCCAAGGGTAATTAAGGAGTCAGAAGCTCAGTGACATAACATCATGCTGAGGTCTGCTGTTCCTTCCATAATGCAAAGCCCAGTTTGAGCACTTAGGTTCTCACTGTCTTGCATGAGAATACAAGCTCATTTTGAGACTTGCTTCAAGAAATTTAGCCTCAGTCTTGAAACTCTCATGAGTACTTGAATTTTCTATAGAACCACAGCTTGCATTGTTTTCTTTAGAGGTGGGAAATTGCATTCAAACCTAATCTATGTATGACTTGTTTACGGTTACCAACTACAAAGTAGGATGGCCATACTATATACATCCAGTAAAACTTGAATCCAGGCAATCAATTTTATTTTTGTAGTGTATGTCCCAAATGTTGCAACCCAAGTGTTGTTTATACTAAAGATTATTAGTTCTTTGTCAGAAAGGCAAGTTTAAGTGGGAATTCTGTATTTTTATTTGCTGCGTCTAGCATCTCTATCATCAGGCCTTCCCGCCACCAACTGCCAGCTTAGTCCTCAGCTTATTATCTGGAGCTCAATTACTGTGCCAGTTAGTGTCAGCCAACTTCCCCTGAATGTTGTCATCAGCATCATTGTACCATATCTCTAGCAGCTTCTCCTGGGATCGTCTATGTTTACCTATTTTACCACATTTCTGGTCTAAAAATCTAGTTAAAAATCAAACATTATATCGAAAGTGCTTTGGATTATAGTGGTAGGTGGCTGTGATGGTCTTTCCAGCATGGGCAGTTGGTGATAAACCTCCCAAATAAAAAATGAGGTTGTTTAAACAATTCATCTTAAAGACAGATTATGATCAAAGAAAGGTCAATAGAATCACTATAACTTATTATCTGAAGACACGAATTTGGTTTAATTCTGCCTTTGTGCCTCACTTCTCCTGGCTCAATGTCACTGGGGTGAGAGGCATTGTATTTTAATCTAATAAAGTTATTTGGCACAACAAAAACAGGATTATTGCGTTGATATTTGGTTACAGTACCTCAGTAAAAATATAATAGAACTAAAGGAAGTTTCAGATTAAAGAAACAAAAACACTTTTTCCCTGAGTAGGACATCTGAGAACAGGTTTAAATATATCACATACCTTCCAGGAATGACTTCCAAGGACACGCATCTCCATCAGACTACCAACAGAGCCAGTCCCACTGCTACTATCAGAAAGCTATCACATCCAGAATCACAACCTCATTACCAGAATCAGGAACCCCACACATTCAGGCATGTTTCATAATAGGGAAGCTGTACTTGCTACTGCTGCCACTGATATAACTATACCTCACTTATAAATTGCACTGGCCAAATGGATGTCTCGGGCGCTGCCTCTTAACCACCCCAACACCTGAGACTGGATACTGAAGCTGCTGCTTACTTACTTCAGAAAACTGCTTATCTCCATATCTGTACTTACCCGTAGAAATGCAGTTGCATCAAAAGTTTAGTATCTGCTCATACCTACCTTCCAAATATCATGTAAAATCTATTTCCTGAAACTAAACACCTTCCGGAACCTCATTTCCAATGTGGTCTCAGAAGCACAGCATAAGATTGCCAATACCTAAATGTAAGAAGTACTAGGTATATTTATTGGCTATATTTATTGGGTGCCAATATACCGTATACTATGTATATGGTATAATACATACCATAATATTTTATAAAAACCTAAAATCCTATGTTTATATCAAATACAACAGCCACCTGATTGTAAAATGCTGATATTAAATGAAATGATCTTAGGTAATGTAAATTGTAAGAGTAATTTTGTTAATTTGATGTGACAAATGTCAAAAGATGCCTACTGGAAATCTGAAGCTGCAAGAACTGCGTAGACGCAGTCACGGGTAAAGGACACAGTTTATTAACAGAAACAAGATGTTTTAGGTTTTGTGATCATAACCTTTTGAGATTAATGTCCAGCACAGCATATCTCTACTTTTGCTGCCCAGTATACTCACCTAAGGAACTCTGGAAACAATACTGATGTCCAAACTACTTCCTAGACCAATCCAATCAGAATTTCTGGATGCCCAAAGATTCCAGGGTGAATCTAATCTGCATTCAGTTTGAGCATCAGTAGTTTAGCATGAAAATCAGTTGCTCTGAAAACACAACTTTGTTCAATACAAATTTGAGAAATGTTGAACCCATGGGTCTGACCTAGAATACCATTTATTATAATTATTAAAAATGGATTCTACATAGAATCTTTATGATAATTTTAGGCACATTTCACTAGGAAATGTTTAACTGTGATTTATATCACACTGAAAATTTGACTTAGACATTTCCAAATTCATTTGGAAGGAGAAAAAAAATCATCTGATTATCTAATAGTAACAAATAATTTTTTTTAATGTAAGAAAAGGACAAATTAGATTATAAATGGGAGGTTATAATCACAAACTAGGCTTGGCTTGGAATTAATTTCAGAGATTAAAATTCTTATTTTGCATGGATTAATTTATGCATTTTTGACAAAAGGTATTGCACTTTGTGAGAAACCTTTCTTAAAATAATAACCTTGGAAGTTTAAGAAAATCATTTATATGTTATTAATAGAATATAATCTGTTAAAAATGGGAGGGGCAGGGGTTGAAAAACTACCTGTTGAATACTGTGCTACCTATCTGGGTAATGGGTTCAATTGCACTCCAGACCTCAGCATCACACAATGTACCCATGTAACAAACCTGCACACATACATTCTGAATCTAAAATAAAAGTTTAAAAAGTTGAAAAAGAAAAAGAAAAATAGGCTGTATCTAAATACTAAAGCTATATATTCCCTGTTATATTTTAATTATTGTATATTAAATATAAATATATATTCCAGAATTCATTATGATCCAATACCTATGGAAATTATTAACATTTTAGGAAAACTGTATATGAATTCTTCTAAAAATCTTCTCAGGATCTAGAAAAGTGTATTGCATGCTATAAACACTTAATAAATTATTTTTTTAGTAGATTCATACTGGAATTATCCAGCAAGGGAAAAGATAATCACTACCAAGTGAGAAAAAGCACATTATTCATCCTCATGAAATTCTCTTTACATAAACCAAAGGGTATTTCTGCACAGTATTAAGTACTTTTCTAGGGTGGAGTTGCATTCCTTTTTTTTTTTCAGCATTCCTTCATAGTTTATGAAATGTCCCACTTGGATTTTATAGATACTTATCTTACAATTATTTTATTTAATAAAGTTTTCAAAACTTACAAGTAAAAAGGCAAAAAGAGGAAAGATTAAAATTGTAAAATTAAGAGAATGGTACACTGCCAATAGGCAAAAAGAAGAAATATTAATGTAATGGATTTAAATAATCCCTTCTGAGATTTATAATTTTAAAGAAAGCAATTGAAAGTAATCCCTACTTCTCATGTTTTAAGATCTGGCTTGTTAATGTTTTCAGCCATTTTTATATCTACTAGCCTGAAATTTTTAACAGCCTGATTTAAAAAGTACCTACATTGCAACACAGCTTGACTATTCAACCATACCTTGTAATTGAAAAAACAATTATTAAGCTTTCATATTCACAAATAAGTCTCTCTGGGATTTGATAATTTATCAGTTTATGTTGCTGAGTTCTAATACCCACTGGAAAATATTTATAATATTTAGATATTTGGACCATTCTGATGACATTTTTCCCTCCTTAGACTACTTTACATAGGCAGAAAAGCTGACACAGATTAAATTTCTCTGAAAGATACCAGGGATTGGGTTGCTTAATATTCATCCAACCGCCATCCGGCATGCCTTCCAAAATGGCAATCTCTGAAAAACTAAAAAGTTTGGGAGACTCCTATGCAGCCGGAATGCTAGAGCCCTCCAGGCAGAAAAACTCTGGTAGAGAATTAGGAGAAAAGGAAAAAATTTGAGGCTGCAGGAGAGGATAGGTACATTGCGGAAACACATGAGAGTAGGCATGTTCTTCTGAGACAGCCCTGGCAGGGATTCTAGCATCTGGTTCCTGTTGTTGTAGGTGCCAAGTGGCATGAGCCAGATCCCACAGGGTTTCCACCAGAAGAATCTTGTGGATGAATGTTTCCTCTGGCTGCCTTCTGGGCAGTATCTAGCCACCCCACCCACCTCCAACTCCTCCAAGGATTCTATAAGCCACAAAATATCCTCTAGAAAACCTCTTTCTGCTTAAAATAGAATGAATTATGTTGAGTTCATCTCAAAACCCTAACCAAAGAGTCCACTAAAGATTGTTGGGCAACCAGTCCTACTTAAATACTTGAGGAACTTGGGAAGATGCTTCAGCAATACATGCCAGTAGAATTGCTCAGAAGTATGGTCTAGGTTGAGTTACATTATGACTAGAGCTGTTGCCAGCAGAAACCTTTCCTACCAACTCCAATGTCTTATAGGAATATCCGTCTTTATGTGTCCTCACCCACTAAATGCTGCTTTAACTGTAGATTCAGCCTTAGCTAAATATAGGCAGGTAATGCTTATCAAAAGCATTTTACCTGAAAAACCAGCAGGATTTGAAGTAACTGCTTTCATATCTAGTCAGTCAAATGGTGGGATCACTCACAGAGTTATTCAATTATTAAATGTAGTGCCAATCACAGACCAAACTCCTGATTCTAATATGATTTAACTCAATAAATGGCATAGGTGCCTTGACGAAGAATCCCCTTCCTTTAAGAACTGGTTTCTCTAAGCTAGTGCCTACTTGCAGTGATTATTCTTTTCTCTGTTTGGTCACCAAGACACTTTTTCACAAAAGTGGTCTGTATATTTTATGTTATAAACCGGAGGGTACAACATTTTTAAACAACATGTACATAATGTTCTTTACATAAAGAACAGTATATATAACTGTTACTTCAGTGGAAAAGATGTGATTAGCCCTTATCTACAAATGTGATCTAAAATGACTGGCAAGTTTTTTTGCATATAAAATATAATCATGTTTTCCATGAATGCCCAGCCACTCTTGATAAGAGGCATGATTATGCCAGGCTAGCTTTCTATACTTGATGGTACTCTTTCTCTTCCTGGATCAGATTTCCATAAAGAGTAAAATTCCCGTTTTCTTAGTAGACAAATAATCTGCCAAGTCAACCTGATCTATTAGAGCTATAACCAGGTTATTTTTGTGTGTTGGTTAATATTGTGTCAACTTGATTGGATTGCAGGACGCAAAGTATTGTTTCTGCGTATATCTGGGTGTTGCCAGAAAAGATTAACATTTGTGTCAGTGGACTTGGAGAGGAAGACCCATCCTCAGGAAGACCCACCCACAACGTGGGTGGCCACCGTCCAATTGGCTGCCATCATGGCTAGATAAAGCAGGCAGAAGAAGGTGGAAGAAGCTGACTTGCTGAGTCTTCTGGCCATCTTTCTCCCGTGCTGGGTAATTCCTGCTGTCAAATATCAGACTCCAAGTTCTTTAGCTTTTATACTCTTGGACTTACACCAGTGGTTTGCCAGGGGCTCTCGGGCCTTTGGCCACAGCCTGAAGGCTGCACTGCTGGCTTCCCTACTTTTGAGGTTTTGGGATTCGGACTGAGCCACTACTGGCTTCCTTGCTCCTCAATTTGCAGATGGCCTATCATGCAACTTTACCTTGTGATCGTGTGAGTCAATTCTCCTTAATAAACTCCCTTTCATATACACATGTATCATATTAGTTCTGTCCCTCTAGAGAATCCTAATACAATTTGTTAGTAGCAGTAAAGAAGAAATACAAGAGCTTGTCTTTGAACAAGATTTTTTTATCACTGCAAAGTTAGAGGGATGCTAAAAGTATCCAAAAATGACATCAGCATACATCTGCAGGGAGTCTAAAGGATATAGAGACTAGTGGCACACCACAGTTTCCTTCTCCCACCTTTGCCCTAGGCACCATCCCAATACATATAACCTTCCTCACATCTAGAGCTAACATATAATAGTAAGGCAGCTCTTTTTTTTTGAAATTTTTATCTTTATTATTCTAGTTTTCTCAAAAAAAATTGAAGCGAACCAAATATTTGAATGTTGCACATTGATTCTGATGACTCCTTGGCATGTACTGTCCCAAATCTGACACCTTATGTGATGGTTAATAATAGGTGCCAACTTGATTGGATTGAAAGATACCTACATAGCTGGTAAAGTATTGTTTCTGGGTGTGTCTGTGAGGGTGTTGCCAAAGGAGATTGACATTTGAGTCAGTGGACTGGGAAAAGAAGACCCACCCTCAATATGGGTGAGCACCATCCAATCGGCTGCCAGGGTGGCTAGAACAAAGCAGGCAGAAGAAGGTAGGATAAGTTGGCTTGCTGAGTCTTCTGGCTTTCATCTTTCTCTGGTGCTGGATGCTTCCTTCCATTCTTCCTGACCCTGGACATCAGACTCCGGGTTCTTTGATCTTTGCACTCTTGGACTTGCACCGGTGGTTTGCAGGGGGCTCTCAGGCCTTTGGCCACAGACTGAAGGCTGCACTGTTGGCTTCCCTGCTGTTGAGACTTCTGGACTTGGACTGAGCCACTACTGGCTTCTTTCTTCCTCTGCTTGCAGACGGCCTATTGTGGGACTTCACTTTGTGATCGTGTGAGCCAATTATCCCTAATAATGCCTTTTCATATATACATATATCTGATTAGTTCTGTCCCTCTGGAGAACCTTGACTAATGCATCTTATAATCTTAAGGAGATATGTCTTCTAACAGCATTGGGGTTCGAAAATCATCCCAGAGGAATAAAGCTAAATATGACTAGGATGATTATTGCATTCTGGCCCAGCTTCATACCCGGTCCTGTATGGCACAGACTCCATAACCTCAGCTAAAACTGAAAACCATGGCTTTGATGAATTGATATCTTGCTACTTGGAAAGAATACGATCCACAGAATAGTATTACCTACACATTCATGGGGCAATCATTAACTTTACTTTATGAAGTAAAGTTACAAAAATTAAGAATACGATTACTTGTGAAAAATGCACTTTTAATTTAATTGCAAGCCTATGTTGCTATAATCATGGCTGAGTACCAGGCAATTTCCACATACCAGTATCTAATCAGGGAACTGCTGGAAAACAGAATGTATCACAAGAGACCAGCAGATACTTCTAACTTACTTCCAAATCTTGTAAAAATACATCTAATTGGAGTAATCTATTTCTCCAGAATCCTAATTGTAAGAGATAATGGAAGATAATGTTTTCAGTTTCTTATCATCTCTAAAACAGGCAGGCATTCAAAAGGAGGGTACTACAGAGATTGAACAAATCAACTCACAGTTTTTGCCAAAATAATATTTGACATCTGTTGGCAGGAGGACTAGCTCTGAAACTAACATGCATACTGTTAATTACACATAATGGACATTACAGTCATCAGGAAGAGTCAGAAGTTGAAAACTGAACATTTTGCATTGCAAAAGTGCCCTTCTACGGCCAAGTCCACAAACAAAAGAACACTCAGTCACCCAAGCAATAGTGATAGCTCAGAAATTCAGTACCTTTATTGAGAAAGAAAAATGTAGGAGTCCTGAAATATTGCATTAGAATTAAGTTTTACTTGTCAGACAAGGCAAATATCAACAGAATTAAGGTGGAGGTCAAAAATGTAAGTTTTCATTTTCTGATGTAATATTTCACTTGTTTTTATACCAAGGGGGTATTTGATGTTAGAAGGTAGGAAAAACCTGAGAGTTTATACTTTGGTGAGCCTATATCAAGGCTCCCAATTTAGTTTATTTAACAATAAGAAAAAGCCTCTTACCATATGAATGTTAAAAAAATATTTAGACCTAAAACACTTCAATATGCTCCTAAGTATTCATATTAGGATCAAGGAGCTTGTTTATGCTTTGGGTAAAAAATATTTCAGTAGCTCACTAGAAGTAATTTACAATGATTTATACAGAATTCTTTCAAATTCTTAAACAGAAACACACTCTCCATATGAAAGTACTTCCTACTGGCTAGCAGCAATAAACTGGCAAGTCATAAGCCATCAGTCGATATTTTATTGCTGTAAATTCACTCAGGATGTTCTAGTCACGAAATAAAGAAAAATCAGCAGAGTTCTACAGAAAGCCACGAGCAACTAAATTCTAACAAGCTATCAAAAGAACATAAATACTGACATTGAAACCCAGTGCCCTCTGGCATATAGAACAGACTGTAAACTGATTTTGAAAACAAAAATCTAAGATATTCTTTGTTTAAAGAAAAGGCCTCATTCAGTGATTGTAGCACATACAGAAGGTAAGAGTGGATGAAGGTAATTCTATCAGTTAATGGGACATTCAAATATGGTAAGAGTATGAACCTGCAGGCATATATATGCCTATTCTGAATATTTGGGTATGAAGGTAAAATATCAAGACAGTGTATAAAATGTTTATCATATAAAAAGTGCTCCGTTAAAATAACACTAATATTCTACTTTTATCATGCAGGGAGTCAAATAGGTTTTTCCATTGTTAATATTTCATCATATGCTTACATATTATTTCAAGATATTATTAAATCAAAGATTAATCCATGTCCCATTGATCTAGTGATCTAGTGATATTTAATCTCCTTGCATGTGTGTGTGTATATATATATACATGCTTTCCATCTCAATATTGTGGCTTGATGTGTTAAATAGAAAATAAAACCCACATGGTTTTCATTTCCAAGACACTATATGAGGTAATGTATAATAGGAAACACATGAAATGATGAAGGCTTGAGAGAATAGGTATTAGAATGATAAGTCCAAGGATAAAATGACTTTGTGGAAGAATCAGGAGAGCCCTGGGATAAAAGAAATCTCAGTGAGCAGATTCTTTTGGTGGATACTTAAAGGAAACATAATTAATGGTGTGAAATGCTAGGATACAATTTATCAAAGAACATGACTCTGAGAAAATAGGATCTTTACAATTAGAAAGCTACTAATAGTTACTGTGACCAACACTTATGACTTGAGTTATAAATACCTGACCCTGTTGCAATTTTATTATATTTAGGTAACATCAATCTTACCAACTCACAAAGGATCCTCTTCAACTAGAATAGAGAAAGGCATTGAAATCATATACCTTGGTTCTCAACTGTCTTAATTCGCAGTGCAATTCTTTTGACAAAGTATTGTCCTAGGTTTAAGTACATAAATATACTCAAAGATATATGAGCAAGAGGGTTGGTAATTGAAGGGATCTTTCAGATTGAATGCCAGGGCCTAGAAGATTGCCTCCCCTTTGGATTAAGGTACATTTCATGGGTGCCTGCCCAAATTTGCGGCGTCAACTTGGGGTGTAGGAGCTGCTTAAATGCTAAGGAATGTGGATTTCCCCCAGCTGGTCATAAAGGTCATAGTACTCTACTTCTGCAGATGACTCAAGTATTAATTCTTCTTCCACTGATACTCTACCATCTCTCAGTTCTCCCTGGATAGGCATCACTCTTCTGCTTCAGGACTGTCACCAATTCCAGCTTCCTAATATTCACAATAAATGATAGTGATAGAGAAAATAAATATTCTCTTTACATAGGTATTTTAAGAAGGCAATAAGATAAGTGTACTTGGATACTTGGATGCACAGGTTTTTTTTTTTTTTTCCAATCTTTTTTTTTTTAAAATTTCAATAGGTTTTGGAAAACAGGTGGTGTTTGGTTACATAAGTTTTTTAGTAGTAATTTCTGAGATTTTGGTGTACCTATCACCCGAGCAGTGTACACTGTACCCAATGTTAGTCTTTTAACCCTCACCCACCTACCACCTTTTCCCTCGAGTCCCCGAAGTTGATTGTATTATTCTTATGCCGTTATGTCCTCAGAGCTTAGCTCCCACTTATGGGAGCTAACATACAGTGTTTGGTTTTCTATTGCTGAGTTACTTCACTTAGAATAATGGGCTCCAATTCCATCTAGGTTGCTGTGAATGCCATTATTTCATTTCTTTTTATAGCTGAGTAGTATTCCATGGTAGTAGTATTCTGTATATATATATGGAATATATATATATGTGGAATATATATATGTGGAATATATATATATGTGGAATATATATATGTGGAATATATATATATATATATATATATGGATACACACACACACACACACATGCACACACACACATATATACACTGCATTTTCTTTATCCACTTGTTGGTTGATGGGCATTTGAGCTGGTTCTATATTTCGACAAATGCGAATTGTGCTGCTATAAACATGTATATGCAAGAGTCTTTTATATATAATGGCTTTTTTTTCTTCTGGGTAGACACCCAGGAGTGAGATTGCTGGATCAAATGGTAAATCTACTTTTAGTTCTTTAAAGAATCTCCAACCTGTTTTCCATAATGGTTGTACCAGTTTACATTCCCACCAGCACTGTAGAAGTGTTCCCTTTTCACCACATCCATGCCAACATCTATTATTTTTTGATTGTGGCAATTCTTGCAGGAGTAAGGTAGTATCATATTGTAGTTTTGATTTGCATTGCCCTGATAATAGTGATGTTGAACATTATTTCATATATTTTTGGATATAAAAAAGAAGATCATTTGTATACGTCTTTGAAGAATTTTCTATCATGTCCTTAGCCCACTTTTTGATGGGATTGTTTGGGGTTTTTTGCTGATTCATTTGAGTTCTTTGTAGATTCTGGATATTAGTTTTTTGTCAGATGTATAGATTACAAAGATTTTCTCCAACTCTGTGGGTTGTCTGTTTACTCTGTTGATTATTTATTTTGCTATGCAGAAACCTTTTAGTTTCATTAAGTCCCATCTATTTATCTTTGTTTTCATTGAGTTTGCTTTAGCGTTCTTGATCATGAAGTATTTACCTAAGCCAATGTCTAGAAGAGTTTTTCTGATGTTATCTTCTAGAATTTTTATGGTTTCAGGTCTTAGATTTCAATAATTGATTCATCTTGCATTGATTTTTGTATAAGGTGAAAGATGAGGATCCAGTTTCATTCTTCTACATGTGGCTATCCAATTATCCTAGCACCATATGTTGAATAGGTGTGTCCTTTCCCCACTGTATGTTTTAGCATGCCTTCTCAAAGATCAGTTGGCTGAAAGTATTTGGCTTAATTTCTAGGTTCTCTATTCTGTTCCATTGGTCTATATGCCTATTTTTATACCAGTACCAATCATGCTGTTTTGGTGACTATGGCCTTATAGTCACCTATCTGCCTCCAGATTTGTTCTTTTTGCTTAGTCTTCCTTTGGCTATGTGGGCTTTTTTTGTTGTTGTTTCATATGAATTTTAGGATTGTTTTTTTCCAGTTCTGTGAAGAATGATGGTGGTATTTTGATGGAAATTGGGTTGGATTTATAGATCGCTTTTGAGAGTACGGTCATTTTCATAACATTGATTCTACCCATCGACGAGCATGGATGTGCTTCTATTTGTTTGTGTTGTCTGTGATTTCTTTCAGCAGTGTTTTGTAGTTTTCCTTTTAGAGGTCCTTGGTTAGATATATTCCTATCTTTTGTTTATTTGTTTGTTTTGCAGCTATTGTAAAAGAGGTTGGGTTCTTGATTTGATTCTCAGCTTGGTCGTTGTTGGTGTATAGCAGAGAAACTGATTTGTGTACATTAATTTTGTATCCTGATACTGTGTTAAATTGATTTACCAGTTGTAGGCACTTTCTAGATGAGTCTTTAGGGTTTTCTAGGTATACAATCACATCATCAGCAAACAATGACAATTTGACTTCCTCTTTACCAGTCTGGATGCCCCTTATTCCTTTCTCTTGTCTGTTTGCTCTGGCTAGGACTTCCAGTAGTATGTTGAATAGAAGTGGTGAAAGTGGGCATCCTTGTCCTGTTCCAGTTATTGGGGGAATACTTTCAGTTTTTCCCCATTCAGTATAATGTTGGCTGCGGGCCTGTCACAGATGGCTTTCATTGCCTTAAAGTATGTCCCTTCTATGCTGATTTTGCTGAGGGTTTAAATCATAAAAGGATGCTGGATTTTGTCAAATGCTTTTTCTGTGTCTGTTGAGATAATCATGTGATTTTTGTTTTTAATTCTGTTTATGTGGTGTATCACATTTACTGACTTGCATATGTTAAACCATCCCTGCATCCCTGATATGAAACCCACTTGATCATGGTGGATTATCTTTTTGATATGCTGTTGCATTCAGTTAGCTAGTATTTTGTTGAGGATTTTTGCATCTATGTTCATCAGGAATATCGGTCTGTAGTTTTCTTTTTTTGCTATGTCATTTCCTAGTTTAGGTATTAGGATAATATTGGCTTAACAGAATGATTTAGGGAGTATTCTCTCTTTTTCTAACTTTTGGAATAGTGTCAGCAGGATTATTGCCATTCTTTGAATGTCTGATAGTATACAGCTGTGAATCCCTCTGGTCCTGGACATTTTTGTTGTTGTTGGTAACTTTTAATTGCCATTTCAATCTCACGGCTTGTTATTGGTCTGTTCAGAGATTCTATTTCTCCCAGGTTTAATCTAGGAAGTTTGTATATTTCCAGGAACTTATCCATATCTGCAAGGTTTTCTAGTTTATGCATGTAAAGGTGTTCATAGTAGCCTTGAATGACCTTTGTATTTCTGTGGTATCAGTTGTAATATCTCCTGTTTTATTTCTAATTGAGCTTATTTGAATCTTCTCTCTTCTTTACTTGGTTAATCTTACTAATGGACTATCAATTTTATTTATCTTTTCAAAGAACCAGTTTTTTGTTTTATTTATCTTTTGTATTTTTTGTTTCTTTGTTTGTTTCAATTTCATTTAGTTCTGCTGTGCTCTTGGTTATTTCTTTTCTTCTGGTGGGTTTGGGTTTGGTTTGTTCTTGTTTCTCTAGCTCCTTGAGATGTGACCTTAGATGGTCTATTTGTGCTTTTTCCAGACTTTCTGATGGAGACATTTAATGCTATAAATTTTCCTGTTAGCACTGCCTTTACTGTATCCAAGAGGTTTTCATAGATTGCGTCACTATTGTCATTCAGTTTAAATAATTTCAATTTTCCATCTTGATATCATTCTTGACCCAGTGATCATTCAGGAGCAGGCTATTAATTTCCATGTATTTGCATGGTTTTGAGGGTCCCTTTTGGAGTTGATTTCCAATTTTATTCCACTGTGATCTGAGAGAGTACTTGATGAATTTTCAATTTTCTTAAATTTACTGAGACTTGTTTTGTGGCCTGTCATATGTTCTATCTTGGAGAATGTTCCATGTGCTGATGAATAGAATGTATATTCTACAGTTGTTGGGTAGAATGTTTGGTAAATATCTGTTAAGTCCATTTGCTGTAGGGTATAATGTAAGTCCATTGTTTCTTTGTAGACTTTCTGTCTTGACCTGTCTAGTGCTGTCAGTGGAGAGATAGAGCTCCAAAATTGTACACTAAGTTCCCCGTAAGTATTCTGCTTGAGAGTAGATTATATATTTACAGGAGGAGACTTTACAAAGCCTTGTAAAGAGCAACTACTGGGAAGAACTTATTTTAAGAAGTTCGTTATCAACTGAAACAAACAACATGTATAGAACTGTAAGCTGAACAACTACCTAAACTTGGAAAAGGCCGGTAATGTTGAATACTGACTTTCCAAAGTGGAGAGACCTCACTGGAAACCCAGATCATTAAGTATTGGTCTCCAAAAGTCCATACCTTAAGAGTAGGGCTAATCTGTCCTAGATTAAAAGCTACTACGAACCACCATAATCAAGCTTGAAAAACAAGCTTCAAAGAGAGTAAGCTGATTTACAAGTAAATTCACTGACTTCCAGAAAAAACCCAGTGTTCTATTAAGACAATAAAACTCAAATATTGAACAATGCAGTACATATAACTATATTCAACCATACACAATAAGAAATAGACCTCCATAAAAGTAGGAAAATGTAATATATAACAGGAGAAAAAATCGATCAATAAAAATAGAGGCAGATACAATAGATGATGGAATATTAAATAATAATTTTAAAGATACAAATATACTGAAGCAGCTCAATGATTACATTGCATATAAATTCATTAGAACTTTCAACTCTTAGACTGGATAATAAACAAACAGAACACAATTATGTGATGTTTTCATGAAATTCGTTTTAAAAATGAAAAGGTGAAACAACAAATGTCATGTACATGCTGACCATAAGAAAGCTGGAATAGCATAGCAATATCAAAGTAGACTCTTTACAAGGAATACTTCTAGAAATAGATGTTTTATACTAATGATAAGAGAGTAAACTTATCAATAATACCTAACACTCCTAAATATATATGTCATGTAATAGGAGTTTCAAAACATATAAAGAAAAAGCTGACAGAACTACAAAGGAAAATAGAGAAATCTACAACTGTCATTGGAGAGTGGAATACTGTTTTCTTAGTAATGAATGGAGAAACTAAACACAAAATTAGTAAGGAAATGAAAGACATATAATATTATAGGACTATTTGAACTTGTAGAAATCAACAGGACACTGCATCCCTAAACAGGAAAATATTCATTCTTTCATGTGTATATTGAGGATTCCCTAAGACAGACCATGTGCTGGGCCATAGCAAAAATATCAAAACAAATTAAATATTTTGAGATCATCCAGATCATCACATTTTGAGTATAGCCTCTGAACATAATGGGATTCATTTAGAAATCATTGAGAAAAAGGATATTTGGAATATCTACAAATATTTGGAAATTAGTCAACAGAATTTCAAATAACATAAGGGTCAAACAAAATTAGGTAGGAAATATTTTAAAATATTTTAAATGTAAATGAGAATACTATATACCAAATGTGTAGGCTGTATTTAAAGCTATGCACAGTGAGTATAAATAGCACTAAATGCCAGGAAAAATAATTTCAAATTGGATGAAAGGAAGGTGATAGTAAAGACATGAGCAAAAGTCAATACATTAGAAAACAGAAAAACAATAGAGAAATATATCGAATATCAATTAATTGAAAATATTAATAAAATTGATAAACAGCTCCACTCAAAAAAAGAAAAGAGTGAAATTAAAAGTTATCGATATCAGTAAATAAAGAGAAGCATCACCATAGATAATATAGAAATTAAAATTATAAAAAGGAAATTATTGAACAATTTTATGTCAATATGTTTGAAAGCTAGTGGATGATTGCTTGAAAACACAATATACTAAATTAACATAAGAATACATAGACAAATAGGCAGGGTGCAGTGGCTCACACCTGTAAACCCAGCACTTTGGGAGGCTGAGGCAGGCAGATCACTTGATATCAGGAGTTTGAGAACAGCCTGGCCAACATGGCAAAACCCAGTCTCTACTAAAATACATACACACACAAAGAATAAATGGACAAATAGACAATTTGAAGTCTTACATCTGAAAGGGAATTTGAAATTGTAATTAAAAACTGTTCCAAAAAAAAAAAGAGAAAGCCCACACTCAGGTGACTCCACATTTAAAGTCTATCACACACTTCTATAGAGAAGAAGTAATATCAATTTTATCAAGTTGCTTTAATAAACTAGAGAAATAGTGAACATATTCCAACTTTTTGTATGAGTTCAGATAATTTTAATATCAAAATTGGAAAAACTAATTATAAGAAAACTCTAAAAATTTTTTCCATGAATTAAGACATAGAAATCTCTAGACTGTTAGGAAATTGATTCTATAAATAGAAAGAAAAGGGGGAAATGCAACATTACCAACTACTATTTATCTTAGGATGTAATAAATGCAGTTTAATACATTAAAATAATAACAGAAAACTTATATGATCACCTGAATAATAACAGGAAAGGTATTTATTTATTTATTTTACTTTTTTTTTTTTTTTTTAGACGGAGTCTCACTCTGTCGCCCAGGCTGGAGTGCAGTGGCAAGATCTCAGCTCACTGCAAGCTCTGCCTCCTGGGTTCAAGTGATTCTCCTGCCTCAGCCTCCCAAGTAGCTGGGATTACAGGCGCGTGCCACCACACCTGCTAATTTTTGTATTTTTAGTAGAGATGGGGTTTCACTATGTTGGCCAGTGTATTTAAAAAGTTACCACACATTCATGTTAAAAACTCTTCTAACCTGAGAACAGAAGGAAACTTTCTCAACATGTTTAAGAGTAGCTGAAGACAACTTACAGCTAATATCATACATGACAGTGAAGAACTAAAAACTTTCCCCCAAAGATTGGAACAAGTAAAAGTTCTTGACTATTTTTATTCATCATTTTACTGGAGGTGATAGCCTGTGCAAATATTCAACAATTATGATAGTGCTAAACCTAAGAAATTTTTCTAAAAACTATTAAGTTAATAATAAAATTTAGAATGGTCACAGGACACAGAGTCAATATGCAAAACTCGAATTTATTTTTGATAATAACAATAATTCATTAGAAAATAAAATATATATTTGATAGCATCAAAAAAGATAAAAATACATAGGGTTAATCATTTCCAAAACCTGCATACTGAATCTATTTACAAAAGTCTCAAAAAAGGAAATTTAAGACCAAAATAGGAAGTTTAATAGTGCAGTTGAATTTGAGGGTAAAGTATGAGGCACAGTAGGTAATGGTGACTACAGGTAAAAAGGCAGCCAAAGGCCTCAAGGAGGCTACATGAGATATTATTTTTCTGGAAAATGGAGATCCATGATAAAAGGCTTGTCTCTGCTTCATATTCACAATTAGTGCTAAGCAGATCATTGTGCATGTGTGTATCTTCTTGTCCCATATACACTTCTTAACATTGCCAAACTCTCTATTGAAATAAAGACCTCTTGCCTTTCAGCCCCTAGACCTGATGCTGAGTTAAACGGAGCTCGCTCTTCCCTTTTTCAACCAGTTATTTATTACTCAGACTCTGATCTAATTCTATGATGAAATGTTTTGTAGACGTATGTACTTGGGTGGCTCTATTTTCATGCATTTAATGATAAATTTTGCTTACAAATATTTGTGAGGCTTCAGAAATATGACTGACATATTTATAAGCTACAATGTCTAAATTAAACCACAAAAGAAAGGTGTCTGTGTATGCTGATAGTTCCTTGAATGAACTACATTACAAAGTGGCCATGGGTCTTAGACCACCCAGAAAAAGCCATTATAATGAGATGAGATGAATTTGCAATATGATGTCTTTGGACACTGCCTTTTCGCACCACACTAATTTGACTTGGTTTGCTCTCCATTTCTTATTTCTTAATTTCTTCTTGAGTTTTGAGGTTTGAGACTTTGGTTTTTCAGAATGAAGCATGGCCTTTCCAGACCATCTATCCTGATAATTTGCAATTTTAACAAAGATTCATATTCTTCTTTGGAAATGCTCATAGTAAAACCCCAGGATATTTATTTTATCATTTGTTGATAATATTCATGTGAGGACTTAGCACAATAGAATATAATCTTACTTGTACATAATTTGGAACTAGTTTATGCCCTTTTTCTTTTGCCATGTTGGAAACTGTGAGTTTTAGTGAAGAACAGATTTACAGCAGCTGTTGTTAATTAGACCAAAAAAAGTACTCTTATTTTTGCTTGTTCATTAGCAAATTATGTCAACCAATGTATGTTACTTCCAAGTTAATTTTTAAATTATAGGAAATAATTTTATTTATTTATGACCTTTGTTGTGCATTTGAATTTCAACTGTATGTGGTGTATTTCAACTGTAATATTTGACATTTGAAGTCTACATTTTTTTTTTTTTTTACTGGATCTCAGTATCTTGCTAGAACCAATGACTGATATTTTGGGCCACAAAAGAAATCTCAGGTATTTGGCTAGCCATTGGAATTACGTATGAGAGAAAAGATAATGTTTTTTTCCTTACACATCCCAAGGTCTGTGGCTGGCACCCATATGACAAAAGACAGATTAACAAGAAAAAAGTGTAACAAATGCATTAACCAAAGTTTTATGGGGAACAAAAGCCATTAGAAATGAGGACCAAACACCCAGGGGACAACTGAGTATTTTTGTGCTTAGATTCAGTAAAATCATGTAGAAGTATGATGGGACAAAAGGGTATGGTAACAAATTGGGGGAGAGGGACCCAGGAAGGCCTCTGCGCTAACTTTTCTTGGCCTCAGAGTATAATGCAGTATCCCTTTGAGATGAAGTTCTTACAAGCTACTTTCAGTTGAGGTAGGACAGAGAATTCCCTTTTGGCCAGGTCTCACATTGAAAGGCAGGAGGAACTCAGAGTGACCTTCTTGCTTCTTAGGCCCTCCCAATCACCTTCAGTTCAAGGTACTTTGGGGTAGCATTTTCTGAACCCCTAGAAAGAGGAAACAGACAAATGTTGAATTTGCTATTTTAACTACAAATTGTTTATATGTATTTCTTTGCCAATTCTCAGTTTCCAATCTTGTAGAATAAAAATGGGGGATAAGTTTATATCTGCTATTTCTGCTATATAATCAAGAAGTTATGTTCTTTTCTCTATTTAATAGATAATTTGCAATGATTATATATTATTTTGGTTAATAAATATTATGGACTAGATCTTATTTAAAAATGTTATGTATATTTTAATTTGCTATAATCCTTACAACTTCAAGAAAGAGATTTACTGGGCAGATAATGTCCAAATTCACACAGGTCAACAGGAGCCACAGAGAATGGAAATGTGGGCTTGAATTTCATCCGTGTTTTCTGTTCTTCTCTGTCTCTCATCTCCACTTTTGCCATCTTGCTATCTTCCTTGTCTTGTAATTTACACAGACCTTCATCATCCTAAAATATTCTGTCAGCAATGTTTAACATTGTTCAAGGTTAATAGTGAGTGAAAAACAATGTATAGGTGTGCTTATATTAAATATCAGCTCCACATAGAATGTTTTCCAGGGATTGATCCAGACTGTGTCAGGTGCATCCCTGAACCATCTTCTATGACCAAGCCAATAAGGGGCCAAGATAGGGAGAGTGTGAGGGAGTATCCAAGAATAACAAAAATACCACACATAGCTTAAGGAGCATTTAGTTATTCAAATTATTTTAAGTACTACTGGTTAGTTTATGAAGGCATTTTTTCCCAGAAAAATTTATAACTATTACAAGATAGTAACGAGATTTCTAAGGTCTTCTCTGGAAATAATTAGGAAGTATAAAAGTTCATGTCTCAAAATAACATTAATTCATTATCATAGTTGGATAATTATTTTTAGTTTAAAATTATTACATATCTTATTTAAAAATCTTGTTAATTGTTAAAAGCACAACAACATACTCCTATTATGCTACCATTTAGAGCTATATAAGGTTAACATTTTAGATGTAATTCTTTCACTATTATTTTAAATTGTATATAAAATGTATTAATTTTCTTGAAATTTTTTACAAAAATGTACATTTACTTATATAATATACTTTTGCTCCTTAGTACTATATTATAAACATATATCCATATCATAAGATATTTTACTCTAAACTTATTTTATTGGCTGCACAATACCCTATCAGATAGCTCTACCTTTGTTTATTTAACAAACCCCCTATTGTTGGATATTAAGACGTGTGTATCATAATTTGATAAACAATCCTCTAGATAAATACTTACACATAAATATAATTGTTTTCTTTTGTTGTTGTTTTTGGGTTTTTTTTTCAATTTTTGTTTGACACAGGGTCTGGCTGTGTCACCCAGACTGCAGTGCAATTGTGAGATCTCGGCTCACTGCAGCCTCCACCTCCCAGGCTCAAGCTATTCTCCCACCTAAGCCTCCTGAGTAGCTGAGACTACAGGCGCACACCACCATGCCTGGGTAATTTTCATCTAGAATTTCTTTCTTTAGATAAATTTCTAGAAATGATAAAATCTCAACAATTTATTAAGTCTTTGATACACATAGCAATATATTTTATTAGTTAAATAAGTGGCTAGTCATCTCACACAATTCAATTCATAAATCAATGTCAGGTTTGTATCAGGTGTTTCATCAATTGTCAAGCGGAAGCTGATTATCTTTTATAAAATTAGAGAGTATAAGAAGAAAAATCAGGCAGGATATAAAATACTAGCAAGGCATTTTAATGAGAATTGTACTGACTAGACTGTCTGTTATTTCAGCATTGTCTGAAAGAGTCTGATTTTACATTGAAACTTTTTGACATATTTCAGTGAGAGATATGTGGGAGAGATAAGGAACGTATACTCATAGGAGTCAGGATGATTATCTTCATTTTAGCATTACAAGGCCTGACAAGTCTGAAATTTAGAAAAAATAGGCATCAGCCTGAACACTCAGGCAGGAATTTGCACTGCAGTCTTGAGGCAAAATTTCTTGTCTAGAAAACCTCAGTTTCTGCTCTTAAAACCTTCAACTGCTTAGATGAGGCTCCACCCACATTATTAAGAGTAACCTCTTTTACTTAAGTCAACTGATTGTAGATGCTAGCCGCATCTACAAAATACCTTCCTAGGAACATCCATATTAGTATTTGATTAAATACATAATTAGTATTTGATTAAGTCCCATAAACTTACAAGTCAACATATAATACTAATCATCGAAAGGGCTTACACATTACAACAGTTAGAATATATAAAGACTGGACACTGAATTCTATGACCCTAGTAAATCCTGAAATATACTGCATGTCCTTTATGAACATTTTCTAAAGCTGTAGTAATCTGCTGTTCGCATATTAATTTATTGTTTTAATACTTTAGTGCTCATACAAACAATAGAATCAGGCCTTTGTGTGAATTTCAAATGTAAAAATTACCACAAACTTGGTGGCTTAAAAGAGTTATCAAACTTTTGCAACATAAATGTGTTTTCGTATAGTTCCAGAGGCCAGAATTCTGAAATTCCGGCTAAAATAAGGTTGTTGGTAGAGTGGCATTCCTTCTGGATCCTCCAGGGGAGAATCTCTTCCTTGCCTTTTCTAGCTTCTAGAGTCCACCTACATTTCTTGGCTTGTGGCCCTTTCCTCCATTTTAAAAACCGCAAGTGTAGCATCTTAAAATTTTTCTCTTCTCTGAACTCTGCTTCCATCATCTCATCTCCTTTTCTGAACTCTGACCTTGCTGCCTTCCTCCTATAAGGGTTACCTTTTTTATTGCATTGGGGACATAAGAATAATTGAGCATAATTATCCCATCTCAACATTCTTAACCATAATCATATCTGCTAAGTACCTTTTGTCATTTGAGATAATATATTCACAGGTACCAGAGATTAACACACAAACATTTTTTTGGGTACCATATGCTCGTATAATTTCTCTGTATTTATTGTCTTGAAAAAATAGATAATTGTTTAAATAGCATATGAATATTTATGTTCATTCTATGTTTAGCCTCAATTTTAGCATATTAGTTTGATTAGCCTTCAGAGAGAGATACTAACATTATTAGAAGATAATTCCCAAAAGGTAAAATAATGACTCTTATACAAATATAACATAAACACATGCCAAAGATCTAATGTAACTGATAAGTTAATGAGAGAACCAGTTAAATAGTTATTTCAAAGGAGAAATCCAAAGACCACATTTACATGAGTCAATCAAAAATGCTGAAATTAACTTACAAGAAGATGCAAAACTGGCTTTTTTCCCCCATTGGATATGAAGGAAAATTAATTGCCTTCCACTGGACAGAATTATTTTCATGTCTGTAGTCGAGAATGCTCTCCTTTCCTATCAGTCATTCACAACTCAGTTATAAAATAGCTCAAAGAAAATAATGTTGCAAAAACTAGATAAACTGGAAAGGTATGCTGTTAAATCATTTAAACTCTTCCATTAAAGTCACTCAATAATTTTTTAGTGAATTTCAAAGTCTTTCACAATGTTTTCTGACAACATTTTTACTAAATTTACATTTAGTAAATGTATCAAAATGGAAAAGAAAGGCGTATCTTAAAGTTTACACTAAAAGTCAAAATTAAAAACAGGAATAACTCTTTATTTAAACTTTATGTTTAAATACTACAATTCTAAGGGCAAAACAACAAACTAATGGTTATGAATGAATTCAAAATTCTATGTTCTACTTGCAGCAATACAGTTATCCTCAATTTAGTGATTTTGAAAAATTGATAAAATTAGATTGACTTTTATTCTCTAAAGTTTACTTTAGATTTTATTTCAGATTTTTTTACATTTACAATGTTTTTACGTTCATTTTCAAAGCACATTAAAAAGAAACAAAATGTATGCCTTCACAAGTACATTAATTCCTAAAATGAAAAATGTTTAACATGACTGCTAAATTCTAAATTCTTATTGTCTAATAAAATAAATTGTAGAAGAGAAAATAAATTAGAAGAGAAGAACTTTCACAAATATGTTTTGTTTCACCAGGATTTTGAGATCTAGTGAGATTGCATTCAAGTGAAAATAGGAACAAAAATTTGTGCAATATTTTTACTTTATATTATTTTAAGAACCAATTAATACCTCAAAAATGCCAACCTTTAAAAAAAATTTCTATGGTTAGCAATCACAAACTTACTTATTTACAAATATTCTGGAAGTATCTCTTGAACAAAGTTCTTTACTATTTCCCAGTTATCTCTTCTAAAGTTTTAAAATATCATTTTCTATTCACAGTCTATGTTTCCTTACCATCCACTCAGGCCACAGCTTCAGAAGTTCTACAGAATATCAGCCTTGACATTCTAATTTAATAAATGAATTGACTTTAACTTTCTTTCTCCTTTACTTCTTTGCAGCATTTTTATTCTATGATGTCTTTTCCCCTAGGACTGAGGACTTAGTTTAGTTTTAGTATCAGTTTCCTAATACTGCCACAACAAAATACTACAGACTGGCAGAGTTATTTATTTCTCACAGTTCCAGAGTCTGGAAGCCCAAGATCAAGGTGTCAGCAGATTTGGTTTCTCCCGAGGGGTCTCTCCACTTACAGATGGCCGCCTTCTCACTGTATCCTCACAGGGCCTTTTCTCGGTGTGTGTACACCCCTGGTATCTTTTTCTTTTGTTCTACAGAGTTTTGCTCTGTTGCCCAGCCTGGAGTGCAGTGGCGTGATCTTGGCTCACTGCAACCTCCACCTCCCAGGTTTGAGCAATTCTCCTGCCTCAGCCTCCCGAGTGGCTGGGATTACAGGTGTCCATCACCACGCCAGCTAATTTTTGTATTTTTAGTAGAGATGAGGTTTCACCATGTTAGCCAGGCTGGGCTCGAACTCCTGACCTGAAGTGATCTGCCCGCCTCAGCTTCCCAAAGTGCCGGAATTTCATGCATGAGCCCACCACGCCCAGTCCCTGGTATCTTTTCTTATAAGGATGTCAACCCTATTAGGTTAGGAATCCTGCTTTATGACCTCACCTAACCTTGATTACTTCTTTAAAGGGCCTATCTTCAAATACAGTCACGTTGGAGGTTAGGGCTTCAACATATAAATTTTGAGGAGACCTCATGCAGTCCATAGCATCCCTTGGCTTCGATGCTGCTGTGTTCTCTAGATTTGTCTATTACATCGCTGACCCCTCTTCCCCAACTCTTCATTTTCATTCCTGTTCTCTAAAAGCAAATGTTTTCAAGACCTTCTCTTTTCTTTTATTTTCTCCTCTGTGAAGTACTTTCTCTTTCTCTTCTTTTCTATCTGTTTTTCATTTTAGTCAGTATTATTACTTCTCACACTTTCTAAAATAATCTCATTAATATTGGCACCATGATTTATTTTCCTGGTTCCAATCTCCCTCAAGGTTCAGATTCACAACTCCTGCTGTGGGAAATATTTATCTATGCACCCCCTTTACATGACAAACTCAAACTTTCCAGAGCCATACTCATCATTTACATTCCGAACTTACTCCTCGTTGAGTTCTATTTTCTGAGCACAGCTGTATTCTGCTACCCAGATGAATTCCTGAGTCACCATTGCCAATACATTATTTCTAATATATTTTTCACATCTAAGGCCTCCATTTTACTTCCTTTGTTATTTCCACATTTCAGGTGTTTATTGTGAGATCGGTTATTTCATTAGTCTCTTTAACTGTTCTCCCAACATCCAGTCTCATCCCTGAACAGCAACACTGGTTGATATGTCCAAAACATAGTATTAATTTCATTGCTTCGCTGCTCTTCAATATTCACTAACTTCCATAAGGTGCTACATAAAATTTAGGGAGCCAGATACTGGCTCTCCAGTATCTGGTTCCTAAAGACTTTTCTGAATTTATCTCCAAGTATATGTCAGGATCTACCCACAAGTGACTATTCACTATTTTTTTCAAGCATGCCTTGCACTTTCCTGACTGTAGGTATTTGGCTTTTAGACTTTCAGAAATGGTTGAAATAAAAAGAATGGCAGTTTTTAAGTCAATTATGTCTGAAAATGAATTCTATCTTTCCCATAACTTGTATCTCTTACTTTGGTCAAGTACTTAACCACTTTAAACAGTTTCTTTCCTCCTTTCATCTCTACTTAAAAAAATACAAAAAATTAGCTGGGCATGGTGGTGGGCGCCTGTAGTCCCAGCTACTCGGGAGGGCTGAGGCAGGAGAATGGCGTGTACCCGGGAGGCGGAGCTTGCAGTGAGCCGAGATCATGCCACTGCATTCCAGCCCGGACGACAAAGCAAGACTCCCTCTCAATAAATAAATAAATAAATAAATAAATAAAGTAAGTAATTTTTAAAAAAAATTTTAAAATGAGGAAAAGAGTATTTAAATTACATGTGTACAAAATACTGCAAACTTCTAGGTCTTTTAATATACTTTTATCCTCTGCTTCTTTATGATAATAGGATTCTTTAAATTTTTACTATGTAGTTCTTATTATTGCTTTGATAAAACTTTCCCATACTAAATTAATTTTTAATTAATGTTCTTTTAAATGGATTTTTTTTTTTTTTTTTTTTTTTTTTTTTTTTTTTTGAGACGGAGGTTCGCTCTGTCGCACAGGCTGGAGTGCAGTGGTGCGATCTCAGCTGACTCCAAGCTCCGCCTCCCGGGTTCACGCCATTCTCCTGCCTCAGCCTCCCGAGTAGCTGGGACTACA
This sequence comes from Gorilla gorilla gorilla, assembly GCF_029281585.2. Lineage (NCBI taxonomy): Eukaryota > Metazoa > Chordata > Mammalia > Primates > Hominidae > Gorilla > Gorilla gorilla. The sequence continues at coordinate 107,389,687 of NC_073230.2, read as the reverse complement.
GGCGCCTGCCACCAAGCCCGGCTAATTTTTTGTATTTTTAGTAGAGACGGGGTTTCACCGTGTTAGCCAGGATGGTCTCGATCTCCTGACCTCGTGATCCACCCGCCTCAGCCTCCCGAAGTGCTGGGATTACAGGCATAAGCCACCGCGCCCAGCTCTAAGTGGATTTTTAAAAAGATTTTCCTCCTTAGGTTTTGCAGTGCTATATGTGCTAGATACAAAAGATGCTGCAATTTATTTTGGTAAATCACTGGGCCACATTAATGGCCCAGTGGATAGATTTGACAAAAGAACTTACATTATAAATGATCAAAGTTTGGGTATAAAAATTGAGGAACATTTATACTATGGCCTATCCAATAGATTTTTTAAGCAGAAACACACAAATAATACAGTCATTGGCAAACTATCAAAGAGGTCTATCCAGGTTTCTGGTTAAATGCATCTAGATATGGCTTTTGATTCTAAAATCTATGCATGAGAAGACACAATCTTGGTAAAATAAATGTTGCTCTTAGTGTATTCTCTCCTTCCAAAATGCTTTCTGTAATTTTAACTTTGGACTGAAAATACAATGATGAGTCTTATCATGGTTTTAATAAGTCACTTAAGTGGCATATACTCTTTTCTTAAAGGAGTGACCTTCATGCCTTCTATTAATAGCTTAAATGGTCAAATATGGTTTTGTATATTTTAAATTTATAATAAAAAGCAAAAAGGATTTATACTAGTGACAACACATCTTTAGGGTAACAGAATGGAGAGAATTACATTTTAAAGAGGCACCATAGAGAGCAATCAACACATGATTCTTATTAGGGTTAACAATTTCTTTATGAAAAATATATTAATTTGTTTTTGTATGTGAATACAGTAAAACTTGAAAAGGAACCATAAAGAATGCTTATGGATATATTATCCACTTTTTTGGTAAAAAGTCAATAGGACTTAAAAAGCTATTATTAAGACTATTTATGGCTTGTTTTTGCTCTTAGTTGTCAGGTGTTTAAAAAAGCACTTGACATGGTACAACATATATTAAAGCATAATAAATGAATCATTTAAAGTTTGCAGATACTTTATATACACAGGTCATACAATTTGCAAACTAATAAAACAAAATTAAACAAGAAAGCAATTCTGTATTTTGTCTGATTTGGAGAAAAAGAATTTGGCTTGAATTAGAAAATTCCATTTTTCATTTTTCACTATTATAGTAATTTTTGTCTATGGCAGTTAAAAAGAAAACTTTTGAGGTGGGTTATGATTTCAAACATTTAATACCCTTTCATCTCTCTCCTCTCTTCTCTTTTTCAATTTTCATTCTTCTTCTTTTCCTTTCTTTCTTCCTTCCACCCATCTTTTATATATTTGTATTTTGTATGCTTACCGCAAGTAAATCACTGTGCTTTGAGAGATGGAGGTGAAGAAATAACTACATCATCCCTGACTTCAATGTGCTTCATCTAATGAAAGAAATTACATATAAGCACAAGACAGCAGTACTTTGAATTAAGTACTGTGGTCTGAATGTATAGTTGTAGCACACTCTGGAAAAGAGCTTTGAGGGGTGATGGTCAGATAAAACTTCAAAGTGGAAATGCTGCTTGATATTGTTTAAAAGAAGGAATACCGATCCAGCCTACAAAGACCAAGAGGCCATTTCCAGTAAATACCACATGTAGAATTTATTCATGTTTGCTAAAGCCACATTTTATAAGAGGGATTTTCATGTCTATGTTTATGACTCGGAGTACTAGAATAATTAGTGGAGCCACATCTGGAGCAGACAAGGAGTTAATTCTTTAGCTAAGAAATTTTGAAGACTAGCAACAACAGCAACAGTAAAACTAATGGAAAAACAACATCCCTATAATGAAGAATATGAATTGTATATGGTTATAAGATAGCTTATTAAAACAATTATATTCAACATCTAGAAATAGTACATAATGGCCTTCAATCGTTTTCTCTACTAAAATTAATGAAAACCAATTGCCAAGTCCAACTATGAGAACTTCCATTTTATCTTCTACTACTAATTTCTCATCCTGCATTCTTCCCATACTGCTGTCCCATTTAATAGATTCTCAGTCCTTTCTTGGTCTAGTCAGCTCTGTCCTGGAATGGTCCATTTGTCATATTAGAAACTTTATCCCTAATTTTAGAAAACTCTTGTTCTTTTTGTGGAGTGCTAATAAATGTATGGATTTTAGGTACACAGACATTGTCTAATGCGTTTAAAACATGTTTTCCTCTAGTGCATTCCATTAAATGCTGCCACACGCTATTCATTATCCTAGAAATGGTTTCTGTCTTTTTATATGGACCTGTAGCTTTATGTCTCCTTTGAACATTGTCTGTTAGCTGACTCCCTTTTTCTGTCTGCTTTATACTTTGCTAGAGTTGGAAGAGAGCTGCTATTTCTGGCTTCTGAGATAAAAACATTAATTTCCAGGTACCAAGCTGAAAATAGATCCCCAAATACAAAGAAATATGGATGCCATTGTATTGCCTATTAAATAGCCCCTCTTTCTGCAGGAGCTTGGATTTTTTTTTATTATTCAACCTTCTACATCTACTAACAGTAAGCTAACTCAATCGCTGGTTTAAAAGCACAAAACAGCATGGTCAATTCAGGAAACAGAAGGAACTTTTATTTATTTATGGCTAGACCAACTGACTAGGGAAGCAGTAGGAGACAAAGCTAGAGGGTAAAATATAGGCTTAGTAATGGTAGACTCTGACATGTGCTAAATATTTCTGCTTTTTACAGTAGACTGTGCAGAGCTACTAAAAGTTTTTCAACAGAAAGCAACATTTTCAGATTTCCATTTTAGCTATATCACTCTGGTATGGAAGGGATTCGTTTCTTAGAAGTGATATTTACAAAAATACAGGTAAATTAGAAGTTACTCTAAGACTGCCTGCTTGAGAAGAGGTTGATAAGTGACATTTTGATGAGGGCATTCTTGATACAGTATATTTGATGCTGGGGCATTTGGATTTTTCATATATATATATATGTATATATGTGTGTTTGTGTGTGTGTGTATACATATGTGGATATGAGTTAGATTTTATATCAGTCTTTCTAGATGTAGACATATATATGCATATGCATAGATTAAAACCTTAACTCAAACCCCCTTCCTATCTGCTCATTTGTTAGTAATGGTTTTAATGACCACAGTTTGTACACATCTGACAACCCTCAAACTCACCCCATTTCTTTAATACTTATGTTTCCATATCAAAATAAAACATACTAAAACCTGGTTTTTGTTACCAAATCACTTGTAAGTTTTAGGTCTTTAAAAATATAATTCTGAACAATTGAAACACATTAAAATATACCTGGCTCAAACAAATGATTGAGATCACAAAATCAAGTCAAAGCCTTTTGTTTCCGTCTTACACTTGTCAGGTTAGGAAAGAACAATGATTTACACTGACCAGAAAAAAAAAGAAAAGAAAAGAGAAGAAAAAACACATGACTTAGTTGTTAAAAATAGAGTACTGAATTCTGACTATTGAAGTCTTTGGAAATTTCATGACTGGGCCCTGTGAGTTCATTCTGGATGATACCAAAAGTATCAAGGTTTAGCCACCTCAGAAGTTTTGAGATGAGAAAAAAAATACTGGTTTTAAAGAGAATGGTGAATTTACATACATTTGATTAGTACTGATTTCATTTCATGGAATTTGCTTTTGCTTTAATATGGGGTATAAAAGGGCACCAAGAGTGAGGAAAGAGAGATGAGAAAGCTAGGGGCCCCAGAAGGAATAGGGTCTAGGGGTTCTCCTGCAAAGCTTGTTTGGTGATTTTGATACAATAATAAATCAATGCCCTCATATTTTGATATTACCATGTTGACTGCCAAATGGCTGCAGCATATTAGCAGCAAAATTGCATTATTCAGATGAGAATTTTGAACCAAGATTGTAAAAGTAGGAATTAAGAGGGCAACAAAGATACGGGAGGCATTGTTGAGTTGAGAGAATAAACAGTTTTAGATTTGATAAGCACGACGGCTAAAGAGAAGGTGAGAAGTCTAAAACAACTCACATGTTTCTGATTTTGGAATTAGAAGGATTAGTGCCTTTTATTTTTAAGGTATTTATTAAACATCTGTTGTGTGCCAAGACTGTTCCAGATGTTCAAAATAGTGCAGTAAACTAGACAGACTTGTCCTTCTTTTCATAGAAATTTCATTTTGGTGAAGCAGAGAAATCATAATCAAATAAGCAAATAAAGTTTGGCAATGGCACTTAGAGTGAAAGAAAGGGGTATAGGAAAGGGTTATTTTCAAAAGAGAAAGAGGAGGACTCATTCAGGACATGACATCTGAGCCAAGACTTGAGAAAAGTGTGGAAATGAATGAACAGTATTTATATTGCCTTTGGCCTAATTGTATTTATATCCTGGGCTTTGGGACAGGTTCTAATTTGCATGCCTATCATAACGTTAATTTATTATTATTTTTTCACAATCCAACTGGGGAGCTACTTTTCATCACTCACTAAACCAAGTTTTGAAAGCAGTGCGGCTGGCAGGCAGTCTTTCGTTTTCTATTACAATATTGTTGATAACTTCCTTTTCCAAACTTTACATGCTGTTCTAGACACATAGAATCTGAATCATGATCCCTAGAGTAAATACTCACTTCTTATAAGAATGTTGAATTCCCGAAACATAGAAACCAATCATTTCTCTGCTCTCCCAGTTACTACCCTACAGGTGAGAGTTTAACTTTTGTCTTACATTAAGCTCACAGCCATGCCGCCGACTTATTTCTATAGAGTTTGTTCAGATTTTCAAAAATATCTTTAAAAACTTTGGAATTTTAAAATGGTTTTAGTGATGAATAAGGAAAAACTTTTGTTGCCGTATTTTTGACCCTGCTACACGCTTGGTGATTTAAGAAAGTAAAAGGGTGATTGCAGCCAAATCCAAGTCTGTGTTTATGTTGTTATAGAGGGAGCAAGTAAGCATGATTTATATAGACATGTAAAGTGGAAGATGGAGTCCAATAGATAGATGGATTCAGGTGTTTTCATATTCATCAGGTGCATTCCTGAAAAGTCCTTTATTCCATCTTTATTGAAGTTTATTAGTAAGTTACTTAAAATGTTAGAAGTTATGTTTTTGAGGATCTGAACTCTTACTACAGCTAAAATCATAAAATTATCTGTGGTGACTGAACTCTGACGATGGCAAAGCCAAATGAAAGCAATATTATATTAATTATTATTAATTATATTACTTTTTCTTTATTATTCTGTTTTTTTGTTTCTTTTGCCCTATCCTCTTGCCTAAATTACTCGTAGAATAACACTCATCAGAACTGTGGTTAATAATAACCTCAGCATAATTTAGCATGGGCTGGAAACATTTGCATTCCAGGAATGAAAACCACTTTGCAAATTGCTTAAGTAATATGATACACACTATTCAAGGAACAAGTCTACTGCTGGGCTCTATACAGCTTACTTACCTGTGCTTTGTAAATTGTAAATAATAAATGCTAATATTCCAAACAACTTGATTTCAAATAGTTTGTAAACCAAAAGAAAAAATTTTACAAAACAAAGTTCTCAACCATTTTTTCTATTATTACCATGAGAAATTCATCTTCTAGAATGATCTGAACTCAGTACTCATTCACGTGTGCACATTTCAAGCACAGACTTCTGCATCTATGTTTGTAATCTTAGATGTACACACACACATATAAATATATACATAAACTGATATAAAGTTTAATGAAATGAAATTTCCTTACATTTTTTATAAGTGATACACGAATATTTTCTATTCTATTCCATTCTTCTTATTTTTAAAGTTTAGTTTTTTAAGCTAAAGTTTTTTAAAGATCATTAAGCTAATTCCACGAATTGCTAGTGGCTTATAACCCACAATTAGTAAAATGGCTGTGCATATTCTGATAACATGTATGAGTAAATAAAGAAAGAAATGAATAATGGAAAAAAAGAGAGAGGGAGGAAATAAGGAGAGAAAGAAGAAGGAAGAGAAACATCTCTCTGAATACAAATATATGCTCTCTAAGCTTCTGAAAATAGAAAATATATGGAAGGGTACAAATCAACATTAACAATGATTACCTTAGTGAGGTGAGAGTGAGGATTGAAAAGGCATGAGTGTCTTTTATATTTGTGGTTTAAAATCCAATATTTGTATACGTGTGTATACACAAAAACATATATTATTTTTACATATATGCATACTATATATGTATATACACATATAGAGACACATAAAAGTACAATATTTATGTTTATATGGAGAGAGAGAGACAGAGATATGGGGAAAGAGAGACAGAAAACTTCTAATTGTTAAATTTATTATGCTTCAATAGAATTTGAAAAACAACAACATACAATACAGGCTGTCACTTTTGCAAAGTTTAATAAACATCTTATGAAACCACATAACAGCAACCAACTTCCTGACAAAAATTAGGATGGAGGCTTTTCTTTCATGTTAAAGAGAAAGAATCCAAGAGTGAGAAAGGTGATCATGGAGAGTTCTGGTGAATAATGTATAATACATCTCACTAATGATAATATACACCAAGAGCGTGTGATTTGCTCAAGTCCACTTATTTAGTGTCAGAAAAGTATCTACATAGAGATTTACTAATTCTCATTCTAATGTTTTCGTTTTTTTTTAACTTCATCACTGAAGAATGATTAAGATTTATCTGAATTATATAATAGGTTGCTCCCTAAAGCATTTTTGTTGCTTTTTTTTTTGAATTATGACCCACTATTACTTATAAGGTCATGCCGAATATAGTGGGATGTAAATTGAAAGCATTGAAGTTGGGCACAGTGGCTGGGGACTAATCCCAGAGACTAGAGAGGCTTAGCCAGGAGGATTGCTTGAGCCCAGGAGGTTGAGGCTGCCGTGAGCTATGATCATGTCTCTGTACTGCATCCTGGGTGACAAAGAGAGGTTTCATCTTTAAAAGACAAAACAACAACAACAGGAAGACCACCAAGAATACTTTAAAATTGACCTATGTATCAGGAGTGACCACATTCGTACTAAAAATTTCCAAATCCATGTGAATAAATTTACAGTAACTCAGTAAACTCAGCCACTTATTTATATAGTCATTGTAGAATCATTTATTTCAAAATATTTTTAATTCTTGAATTGAATGCTTGCTTATATGGATGTAAATTTTCCAATACAGAATGATTAAGTCAATATTAAAAATATTTCTATGTGAAGATATTTTAACGTATATTCCTTAGTTGTTTGCCAATGTGTTGCTATTTTCGAAAGTGTCTAGTTCAGTTACATAAGCAATAAGTGAGTGAGTGAGAGAAAGTAGGTGAATGTGAATTAACTTGACAACACTCGTTTTATTCTTTCTTTCTAGAAATAAGTTATAAAACCACTAAGGTAGGAAGAAATTTTGAGCAGTGCAGACAGCTTCTTATTTTAGTGTTTTGTAATTCCTCTAACCTAATTTGTCTTGTATTCTCTCTAAAGGCAGAGTTCTAAGATGAACTTTCCTTCCTTGTTTGAACTACATATGTTTACATGAATTAGCTGATCGTATTATCTTGGAATCAGAAAAAAAAACCTTTATCTCACTTTACCTTTATCTGTATCTCACTTTTAAGTTGTGTTGCATTTTGTAACCACTTTATGCAGTGTTGGTCAAATATTAAGTTCTCCACAAATATTTGTTAAATTAATGAATTAGTGATTATTACTTGGTTTCTTAAATGGACTGTGGATAGGCAGATGAGTAATTAGTAGCCCCTAGCCGAATCTATTTCCAGAGGACTTTCTAGAAGTTACATTAGTACAGAACTTAATTTATTTTCTAAGAAGCAAAGCTTTCGTGGCTCTTTCAATTATGCAATTTTAAGGTATGAAATGTTCTATTATTCTGGAAGAATCAGGTAATAAGGTAAATTTTAATGTTATTGGATTTTGTTTTTAGCAAGGCAAACACCTGGGCCTTAAAGTATGTACGCGCATATAGTCTTGATACCTATTTCCCACATCCACTGGTTTGGAACATTTTTTAAGAATACTAGAAAAGTAGTGAGAAATTCTTATGGAGGCCAAGAGTTCTGCAGCAAAGAGGCTGAGGATCTCCTCCTTTCCCCTTTAAATTTCTAATTCATTACTTAATTTCTATTGTAAGGGATTGGTCCCAGCTGATCACACTGGAAGGAAAGTAAGATCCCAGGAGAACCTCAGTTTAAGGGAAGGAGTTAAAACCCTTGCCTGGGCTTTCAAGATGAGAGCCTATATGGCTGTAAGGGAGAGCTAGCTCTGATCATCTCAAGGCACTGATACTGGAATATCTTCTGATCATGCTCCTTGGCCCTGTGGTTATGCTGTAAAGGTAAGGCTGTTGCACAAGTGTAGCTGATTGTAACACTGGTAAAAAACTGTATCTGCTCTCCAGTCTTAAAGTCTTATAGCATTTGTACTGCTATAACAAAACATCTGAGACCGTAAAGAACAGAAATTTATTATCACACAGTTCTGGAGGTTTGGAAGCCGAAGAGCAAGGTACCGGCAGGTTTGGCTTTCTGGTAAGTCCTTTTCTTTGCCTCCAAGATGATGCCCCGTTCCTGCATGCTCTGGAAAGGGGAAATTCTGCATCATTACATGGCAGAGGCAGAAGGGCGACAGGACTGAACACTGAAGTCTCTTTTCTAAAGGCCTTAATCTAATTCAGGTGCCGTCTACCCAAGATGATCACATTAGCCGTTAAGTTCTAACACCTGAAATTTGGAGGGAACACATTCAAACACAGCAACCCCTTATGCCCTTCCAAGTCCAGAGGAACCACTCTGGACTGGCCTGGTTGTGGGGAGAAAACCTACGGTACTACCATCCCTCTTAGAGAAGCCTTCAGTAGTTGTCATACTCTGGAAATGAAGTGGACCACTTTACCTCAGGGCCTTTGGAAGCAGGACTCAGCTACAGAAGTGTAAGCCGAGAGGTGAGGCAAGGGGAGGAGAGGGGAGGAGAGGAGAGGAAATGGGAGGGGAGGGGAGAGGTGGGGAGGCAACACTGAACCATTGCACCCTCTGTTTACTGATCTTAATGTGCCCCCATTACCCTAGTGCTTCCTGCTGCAGACAGAATCTGACGCCAGAATGCCAGAGTTTTGTATTCGCAACTGATAAATTGAAAATACAAATTATGAAGTTAATCATTCAAATTTACATTTTGAAAACTGAATTGTTAAGGAAGGAGTATTGGGGGAAACTGAATAGTCTTTTCAGTTCAGGGCATGACTAAGGGAAGTAACATGAATAGGAACTGGCTGCAGGTGTATGTAAGAACCTGGGTAAAGCTTAATCTAATGACAGAGGGGAAGAACTACCTGGAGTAGCAGCATCTCTTGTTTTGCTCTGCACTCTTATATCCAAGCCCTCACAGATACTTATCTCATTTCAGGGACTTAGTCTTTGCTCTTTTTGCTGCCTGGATTTTTCTTATTTAGGATATTTGATGGCCCTTCTTCTTCCTCTTTAAAAAAAAAAATTAAGAAAAGAAAGGGTCTTACTCTGTCATCCACACTGGAGTGCAGTGGTGCAATCATGACTCACTGCAGCCTACAGCTCCTGGGCTTAAGCCATACTCCCACCCCAGCTTCCTGAGTAGCTAGAATTACTGGTGCCCACCTAATTTAAATTTTGTTTTTGCAGAGAGAGGTTCTCGCTACATTGCCCAAGCTGTTCTCAAACTCTGGCCTTAAGAAATCTTTCCACCTCAGCCTTCCAAAGTACTGGAATTACAGGCATAAGCCAGTGCACCCTGCCAGTGGCTCCTCTATACATTATGTATTGCTGTACAGTGAATCATCCCAATACTTAATGGCTTAAAAGATCAGCAGACTGTGCCCTACGTACCTAATCCAGGCTGACACCTGCTTTTTGTTTTGTTTGTTTACAGCATGTGAGCTAAAAAGGCTACTTACATTTTTCAGTGGTTGAAAACAATCAAAATAAGTATAATATTCCCTAATATGTAAAATTTATGTAAAATCGAAGTTTTTATTATAACGTATCCATGCTCAATTAACTATTATCTATTAAGGCTACTGTCATGCTAAAATAGCAAAGCTGAGTATTTGCAATAGAGATGATATGTCTGGAAAAGCATAAAATTTCTCCTGTCTGGCTGTTTAGAGAAAGTTTTGCCAATTCTTATCCTAAAACAATGATAATTATTTATTATCTCATGGTTCCTGTCAGTCAAAAATTCAAGAGCATCTCAATTGGGTAATTCTGCCTTGGGTCTCTCATGGGGTCACAGTGAGATATTGGTAGAGAATACAGTTCTGATAAGGCTTGGCTAGAGCCAGAAACTACCTACCATGAGGCTGACCACCAGAGTCTGCCCTTGGTCTCAAATTATCATATATCTTCACACACAAAAAATAAACTCATCCATCCGAAGGCCCTAGAGTCTCTTCCCTGTAAAGCATCAGCTCAAATTCAAGGGTCTTGTCTTCTAGAATAGTGTCAATTGTGCTTTGCATCTAGTTCCTTCTGACCTGTGAACTGATGGAAACTGGTTATCTGGTCCCTATATACTCAACATACAATGGTGGGGCAGGCATAGCAAAACTGCACAAGGCAGTCCTGATCAAAAAGAGGAAATATGAAAAGCACACAGGAGTTACTTGGTCAACAGCAATTCTGAACTCTTGCTGACACAGTTGCTTGAGACACATCTCTCATCATAGCCAGCTACGACTTGGGCAGCCTTTTCTTATAGTGAAAGAGGGGCATACTCACAGTTTCCAGAAACAGAGTGTGCAAGGTTGTTTGAGAAATCCTAGGAAACTATGAGCTTCCTCAATGAGCCTAGAGAGATTAGACAAATCTGAAATTTTGCAAACTTGGCCAATGGGCTTAGAGAGCTTTTGCCTTCTTAGAGATAGTACGCCCTCGTTGTGCTAAATTTGGTTTAGCCTAAGAAATACAAATGTAGACGTTGCAAAAAGCAGACTTTCCTCTGAGAAGAACAAGCTTGTTTTGCTTTGCTGCATCTGAGGTCTTGTGAAGGAAAACTTGTAAATAATTGTTTTAATGTCTCTCTGGTGTAGCCTAAATGTTTCCCTGACTTTCAACATCTTTTAGACTTCGCAGATTTAGAAATGATAAATATTTAATGACAGACTTACAGAATGAAGTTGAAAAGGGTTAAATTGAAGGAAGATAAGAAAACATCTAGATCATTACTCATCCTTTCATAAAACCTATTTTAGAGCTGTAAGAAAGAAATGAGATATCATACATTTTTTATAAATCACCTAGAAAGCCCACAAATAAATCAATGACTTTTTTTCAAACTGAAAATAGCTTTTTAATTTTGAGTAATGCATATTAACTATGGAAATTAAAACAAATATATAAAATGTTATTTAAAACTATTAGAAATATTTGTTATTTAAAAAAATGAATAATAAAAAAGTGTAAAGTATAAAAAGTAAAAAGGCCTACTCTCACCCTGCCTAATGTAGAAGTTAATACTTCTGACTCTTTCATATGATCCAGTCTGACTGGCTTCTGTGCCTCACAATATGTCTTTCTTCAATAGATTATATTACTAAAAATATTATTCTACAACTTGCATTTTTCATTTTGAAAGCATAGAGATCCTATGTTTCATGTGTGTGCATGCAGTTTTTTTTTGTTTTTTTGTTTTTTTTTTTTTTTGAGACGGAGTCTCGCTCTGTCACCCAGGCTGGAGTGCAGTGGTGTGATCTTGGCTCACTGCAAGCTGTGCCTCCCGGGTTCATGCCATTCTCCTGCCTCAGCCTCCTGAGTAGCTGGGACTACAGGCACCTGCCGCCATGCCTGGCTAATTTTTGTATTTTTAGTAGAGATGGGGTTTCACCATGTGAGCCAGGATGGTCTTGCTCTCCTGACCTCCTGATCTGCCCGCCTCGGCCTCCCAAAATGCTGGGATTAGTGCATGTACCTTTACCCATTTATTTAATGACTCAAATTCTTTAAAGTTCAGTCCACGTTAACCATGACTATATCCCTCACACCAAGTGATGTAAGATGATTTTAATGTGTGTTAGAACTCCTATAAGTTTATTTTCTAGACAACATCTATTTTAGATTTATTTTCATATGTATTTATTTCATAACTTTATGATTTCTCATAATATGTTGGACATGCAAAAAGTGCTTGGTAAATATTGTTTTTCCTGCATGCCATTTAAACTGAACTAGAGGCAGTTTACTGTACATTTAAAAGGACTGGCTTTGGCGTCAGAAGCATCTGGGTTCAGATCCTGGCTTTGCCATTTTCTATCTATGTGATCTAGGGCATGTTACTTAACTTATAGGTGCCACTGTTTCCTCATTTGTATAAAATAGTTCCTACTCTGATAGCACTAGTATTTCTCTTTTCCACATTTATTTTGCCTCCTACTATCCAAGCATTCTCTCATCTCCTAACACTGCTGGCTGTCCTGTCTGCCCCTGGAGTAACTATATGGGCTACAAAACTGCCTCCATTATTCCAGTTGTGTTAGAAGCCACAGTTTACTAAACACTAAGATTTATCTATGCAAGAGCTATGGAGGAGGTTCAGGCTCCTCCAGCACGTTCAGACTCAGATGAAGAGTGCTTTCGCGTATGTGGTTCCTCTTGAAGAGCAGAGGCTTTAATGCCCTGTGGGGAGAAATTAGCCTAGTGACAGAGAAGAGGCAGAAAGAGCCCACGGATAAATTCCTTTCCCTTCATCTATCCAACGACAGTTTTGAAGTCTTCCGTCATGAATGGTGGAGGATATCCCCCATGACTGAACAATCAGCTGGTTTTCTTGTGAATCCATGACCAGCTCGGTAATAACAACTGTAACTGTCAGCTACCTTTGCTGTCCCTCCTTTGCAGTCTGATTTTTCCTTTTGACTTCACTTTTGTCACGCTGGGGTTGCATCTCCAGTAAGGCCTTAGCACATAAAATTTCAGACTGTTTTCTAAAGAACCTAGGCTAAGACGTATCTAAACAGAGCTAACATGAGGACTAGTACTTAGAAAAATATTTGCAATGTAGTAAATTCTATACTTAAAAAAGAATCACTATTGTGTTACAAAAGAATACAAATTATATTTTTAGTATTTTACATGAATAAATGATAAATATGATATGGCATCATTTCAAAAGGACCTTCTAGCTCTAAACATTATGAGTTTATTTACAAAGTGATTTTTACACACACATCCAAGAACACACTCTTACATATACATACATAACTCCAACATATTTCCCACCCCCACACTTTAGTTCATTCAACTTGCTTATTTAATCTATCAGATGTTTTTTTCTTTCAGTAGGTAATTAATTTACACTGTTATTTATCAGATATCTGTCAAGTAACTAACATGCACCTTGTATTGAAAGGTGTTGGAATACATTAGAGAGCAAAATATTGTCCCTGCCTTTATGACCAAGGCTGCTTATATTGTTCCTTGTAATCCTCATGTTTGCATATTACTTCTTCCTGGCAATTCTCAGATGTGTCCCTCACAGTGATTCTCAGGAACTGCTGACCTCTTTACAACCCTTCTTCTTAGACTGGGATGCATGTAGTCTGTGCTAAAACAAAGGTTTGATGTTCCTGGCTGGAATCCAGACAGTCAAGGCAGTTAAAAGAAATATGGTTTGTAACCACTTTTGCTGTTGCCTGCTGTCTAGAATGACCTACTCATCACCTCCAGGTCTTGTTGATTTTTCAAGTCTTGGTGGCTTGTTACAATATGACTGGGGTTGATTTTTCAAATATAACTTTTGTTAAGGGTTATCAGACAGCAAAAATTGCCACTGCCTCAAGAATTATAGTTTCAGTAATCTACCTTTCAATACTCATACCCAAGGCAATTTTTCCTGAAGTGTGTCAGTGACAGACAGATGGGTGAATCAGGAGAATGTTTCTCCAATCAACCCATGCTGATTCCTGATACAGTTTGTTCTTCCAAAGAGTGTGATAATTTCTATGATTGAAGATGCCCAGAGAATTAGTCTCTAATTCAGAGGTGCAAGAAAGAATTTACCACTTTAAGAAAACTAAAAATAATTTGATAAAGCTGAACATCTGGAATCAACTTCACCTGAATTTTACCATTCAAGCATTTAAGCATTGTTTGGAATATTGTTAATAAAACCAAAATCTTTTTCCCATGGGACTCAATTGTTTGAAATAAGGTTCTGATTTTAGCTATTTTATAATACAGAAGCAGTAATATGCTACGATGATAGTAATAATAACATTCTTTTAGAAGTTTCTGCATACATTTATGTATACATATACATATTATAGCACTTAGTGCTCTTTTATAAACCTTTATAGTGGTGCTTTTCAACATACTTTGAAATTGTTGTTTACTTTTCTGCTTCTCCCCTGGATTCTAGGCTCCTTAAGTATAGGCAGGGACTGTAGTTGCCCAACATTTTATCACCAGTATAACCAACTTGGTAAAATTGTTTGGCAGCATCTAACTAAAGTTCAATATACATATACTCTAACTGAAAAGTTTTACCCCTAGGTATACATCCAACATAATTGCATATGTGTATGCATCAGTAGATTTCAACAAGACTGTTCTCAACTAGTGATGCAAGAAATACTTTTAGTGTCATGTAATCAATTGATATATTTTATTCATAACAATGTACTAATAAAAATGTAAACATAGATATTATGAGTATTCTCCCCAAATCTTATGATGTATCTGTCTGCATATTAGTCCATTCTCACATTGCTATAAAGAACTACCTGAGACTGGCTAATTTATAAAGAAAAGAGGTTTAGTTGACTCACAGTTCCACAGGTTGTACAGGAGGCATGGCCGGGAGGCCTCAGGAAACCTACAATCATTGCAGAAAGCAAAGGGAAAGCAGGAACCTTCTTCTCAAGGTGATAGGAAAGGGAGAGTAAAGGGGGAAGTGCTACATACTTTCAAGCAACCAGATCTCATGAGAACTCACTCACTATCATTAGAACAGCAAGAGAGAAATCAGTCCTTGTTCCAATCACCTCCCACCATGTCCCTCCCCCAACATTGGGGATTACAATTCAACATGAGATTTTGGTGAGGACACAGAGCCTAACCGTATCATTTGGCCCCTGGACCCTCCCAAATTTCATGTCCTTCTAACATTTCAAAACACAATTGTACCTTCCCAATAGCCCCCCAAAGTCTTAACTCATTCCAGCATTAACTGAAAAGTCCAAGTCCAACATCTCATCTGAGACAAGACAAGTCCCTTCCACTTACAAGCCTGTAAAGTGAAAAACAAGTTAGTTACTTCTAAGATACAATGGGGGTTGCAGGAATTGGGTAAATGCTCCCATTCCAAATGGGAGAAAGTAGCCAAAATAAAGGGGCTACAGGCCTAATGAACGTCCACAATCCAGTGGGGCTGTCATTAAATCTTAAAGCTCCAAAAATGATCTCGTTTAACTCCATGTCTCACATCCAGGCCACACTCATTCAAGAGGTAGGCTCCCATGGTCTTGGGCAGCTCCATCCCTGTGGCTTTGCAGGGTACAGCCAATGCCTTTCACAGACTGGCACTGAGTGTCTGTGGCATTTCCAGGCACACAGTGCAAGCTATTCGTGGATCTACCATTCTGGGATCTGGAGGATGGTGGCCCTCTTCTCACAGCTCCACTAGACAGTGCCCCAGTGGAGATTCAGTTTCAGGGCTCCAATCCCACATTTCCCCTTGGCATTACCCTAGTAGAGGTTCTCCATGAGGGCTCCACTCCTGCAGCTGATTTCTGCCTGAACATCCAGGCACTTTCATACATCCTCTGAAATCTAAGTGGAGGTTCCCAAGCCTCAATTTTTTTCCTCTGCACACCTGCAGGCCCAACACTACATGGAAGTCACCAAAGTTATGCCAGGCACCATATCCTGAGGCTGTACAGAGCAGTGGGGCCCTGGGCCTGGCCCATGAAACCATTGTTTCCTCATAGGTCTTCAGGCCTGTGATGGGATGGGCTGCCACAAAGGTCTTTGAAATGTCTTAGAGGCATTTTCCCTTTGTTTTGGCTCCTCTTTACTTATGCAAATTTTTGCAACTGGCTTGAATTCCTTCCCAGAAAATGAGGTTTTCTTTTCTACCAAAGGTTCAGGCTGTAAATTTTCTAAACTTTTATGCTCTGCTTCCCTTTTAAATATAAGTTACAATTTCAGACCACCTGTTTGTGAATGCATATGAGCGTACATTGTTAAAAGCAGCCAGGTCACATCCTGAATGCTTTAGTGCTTAGAAATTTCTTCTGCCAGATACCTTAATCATCTCTCTCAAGATCAAAGTTCAACAGATCCCTAAAGCAAGGGCACAATGCGTAGCAAGAGTGACCTTTACTCCAGTTCCCAATAAGTTCCTCATCTCCATCTGAGACCTTATCAGACTGGCCATCTCTGTCTATATCACTATCTGCATTTTGGTCAAAACCATTCAACAAATCTCTAGGAAGTTCCAAACTTTCCCTTATCTTCCTGTCTTCTTCTGACCCCACCAAGCTGTTCCAACCTCTGCCTGTTACCAGTTCCAAAGCCACTTACACATTTTCAGGTATCTTTATTGTAAGGCCCCACTTCTCTGGTACCAATTTTCTGTATTAGTCAGTTCTTACACTACTATAAATATATACCTGAGACTGGGTAATTTATGCAGAAAAGAGGTTTATTTGGCTTATGGTTCCACAGGATGTATAGGAGGCACGGCTGGGGAAGCCTCAGGGAAATAACAATCATGGCAGAGGGTGAGGGGGAAGGTGCTACACACTTTCAAACAACCATATCTTATGAGAACTCACTATCTTGAGAGCAGCAAGGGAGAAATCTGGCCCCATGATCCAATCACCTCCCACAAGGTCCCTCCCTCAACATTGGAGATTACAATTCAACATGAGATTCAGGTGGGGACACAGAGCCAAACCATGTCAGTCTCTAATGATAAATCATAGGTAAGTTTATTTTAGTCTTTCAGTTCTTTTAATATTAAAAACTAAATAAATTTGGAAGGGGTTTATTTTGAATGATCAGTTTTAACATAATTTTACATGTGATCAATTATTTCAGTGAAAATTTTCTATCTGAAATCACTTTTCAAAACAAAAGTATGGAATTTATGTGCCCTTTCATTATTCACTTACTGAAAACTTGTTTGCTAGCTTTTTAAAAGAAGACTTGACAAAGCAGAGTGAATGCTTGTGAACACATTCTTTGTGTTCTGGCTATCACTATAACGTAAAACTTATACCCACATTCAAAGAAAAAAATAAAATGAAACAAGAAAAACTCTTTCAGCGAGAGCCAAATAATTTCCCACAAACAAAAATATTAATATTTGTGGTTTATTTTCCTATTTTTATATATATTCCTACCTTTACACCACAATAAAGTTAACTGTTGAGTCTCCTTATCACACTGCATAGTGGATTTAAAAACAATGTTTCCAATGCAAGCAACCTTATGACACCAAGTATTAAATAAAGGTAGTTTTATTCTGAGTTATAAACACCAGATCTAAACATTTTCTGTGTATAAGAGTATTATTGGCTCTACTGCTTCCCACTCTTTCTGTTTTTTTCTTAGCTTTTCATTTGGTGTAGTATTTGGCATGTAAGAAGCACTTAATAAAGTTGCTGGTTGCTCTTCTTGTTAACATAAACTAAGTTATTATTTATTTTTTAAAATTAAATTTTGTATTGAATATAACATATGTAAAATTAGCAAATCACAAGTAAAAATTTGATAAATGTTCAAAAGTTAAAAAAAGAAAAAGAAACCTTGTAACTCACCCAGATCAAGAAATAGAATATAATAGTAGCTTCCTTTTAGTAAATACAGCCTTAAAGGTAACTACTATCCGGATTTTTTATTCCCTCAGGCAAACTTTCTGGCTTTTTGGAATTGAGGTGAATGGAATTCTGCAGGAGGTTCCTCTTGTATCTGGTTTATACTGTTCAACCTTCTAAGATTCATTTATGTTGCCATGTGTACCCATAACTCACTCATTTTAATTTACTTATGGCATATAGAAACTTCATCAAAGAAGAAATATGTATGGCAAAAAGCACATAAAAAGATGCAAAAATCCTTAGTCATTAGATGAACACAAACTAAAAGCACAGTAAGCTACCTAGTAGAATGTTAAGATTATCAAGATTGACCATCCCAGTGTTGATAAGGATGTGGAGCAAATGGAACTCTCATACGCTCCTGGGATTCAAAATGGTACAGCAATTTTGGAAAACATTTCGAGACTTTTTTAAAAGGTTAAACACACAGTGACCATAGGATTCAGTCATTCCAATCCTAGGAATTTCCTAAAGCCATGAAGACATATGCCTATAGAAAGTTTTACACAAAAATTAGTCATAGCAGATTTATTTATAATATCCCCAAATTAGAGACCATCCAAATGTCCATTAACAAATTGCGGTATACCGCTACAATGGTATGCTCTGAAGTAATAAAAAGGAATGTACTATTGCTTTATGCAGTAACATTGAATTTTGACATAATTATACTGGATGAAAGAAACCAGACTTTAAAAGGAATATGTACTATGTCATTTTATTTATACTAAATTCTAGAAAATGCACACTCATATATAGTGAAGGAAAGTGTATTAATTGTTGCCTAGGAGACTAGAAATCAGAGCAGCAGGAGAGAGATTGCAAAGAAGCATGAGGCCATTTTTGAGGGTAATAGATATATTCAAAATTTTGATGTGACAACTCTACACGTATATAAATATGTCAAAGCTTATCAAATGAACATTATCAAATGAATATTTTATTGTGTGTGGTTTGTATAATCAATTCATATATTGAAACCTAATCCCCAATGGCATCGTATTAAGAAGTGGGGCCTTTGGCAAATGATTAAATCATAGGAGAAAAGCTCTCAGGAAGGAGATTAGTATCCTTACAGGAGAAGCTCAGAGAGATCCCTTACTCCTTCCACCATGTGAAGACACAGTTAGAAGGCACCTTCTATGAGAAAGCAGATCACTACCACACATGGAATCTGCCAGCACCTTGATCTTGAGCTTCTCATCCTCCAGAGCTATGAGAAATGAATTTGTTTTGTTTATAAACTACCCAGTCTATGGCATTTTATTATAGCGGCCCAAACAAATTAAGATACTGCAATTATATTTCAAGAAGCTGTTAAAATATTTTCCTTGATAATTTAATAGATAAATTGATGCCCCATTAATTACCATCATGAAAAAAATTATTAAACTAAAACATTCATCTCTAGTTTTTAAAAATGTTGGTTAGTGTTCCACATACATGGGAATAAATGATACATCTTATTAGCTGAGTGTGGAATCAGTATGGCTCTGAACAGTCCAAATGACGATAAGTAAACATACACATTAATCCATTTATTTGACAGATACTTATTTTGTCTTTAATGTCTGTTCTGAGTTAGGAGTTACAAATGCGGAAATGAGCCACTGCTCCTCTCCTCAAGTTGAATTCTATTGAGGAATCAATAAACCTACATTTCTGCTCTGGTATCTATAAAGTTATGGTGGAAATGTGGTGTTACAAGTGTGCTTTTTGGGGGAACATTTCTGCCCGGAGGTGAGCAAGCACCAGAACAATTTTCTGGACCAAAAGGATGTAGTGGAGGTGGTGAATTTAGAAGGGAAAATGAGAAATGAGTTTAGTTAGAAACAATTGTGATGCTTGAAGATGATAATAAGATATTTTAGAAGAGTTCCAGTTTATGCTGGAAGTTGGGGTTTGGAAGTTAGAACCTAGTGGTACTAGAGAAAGCCAAATGTATAGAAAATGTGTTCTCAGCAAAAATGTTTAAAAAGCAGCCTAAAGCAGGTATTAAAATAATTAATAAGGCAGCCATTATAGACTGAGGCAGCTCCAGTGCCCTGGGTTCCTACCTAAGCAAACAAACCCAATTCACAGTTAATGGTCATATGCTAGGAAATGAAACTTAAGCTCAACCAATCAGAAACTGCCAAGTAACCTCTAACTAGAGACTTTAAGGCTACTGTTCCACTTTAACCAATCAAATATTTTCTATGTCTTGCTTCCTCAAACACCTTATAAAAGTTTTTCCCTTATGGCCCTTTGGTGGAGCCCAAACCACTGCATTCTGGTACTGTTCCATTTATGAATCACCGTCTGGTCAAATAAACTCTCTAAAATTTTAATGTACCTAAATGTATCTTGTAACACAGTTTAAAGCCAGTCTTTTGTTACAAGCATAGGAAAGAGAGCAAGCAAAGGGACTAAGGAAGGTCAGTCAAAGAATTGAGAAATAAATTGGCAGAAAAAAATGGAGAGAAGACATACACATCACAATAAGAAAATAGTGAAATTCATTAAACCCCCATTATTTGAAGATTGGCTGTGGAAAGAGTATTCTAAAGATATTGTTAAAGGGAAAATGACCTGCAAATACCTTGTTCTGATCAAAATCTGCAGCCAATCTACATATTTCACTAAAAGAAATCTGCAAGTTATTGACAAGGAGCCCCCAAATTATCACTTAAACCTTAATTGAAAAGCCATGCAAGGCAAAAATTCATTATTCCATATGTTCATTAGAATAATTTTATATTTTCTTGTTTTATCATCTGATTGCAAATTTAGCCACTATTCATTTATGATGAAGTATTTAAAACCTTTAACATTAGAAACATTTTCCAATTAATTTCATTTTTCTGTGCCTAAACATTTCCAAGTGCTAATGAATGACTGAGATGAACTTGGCTAAAAAAGCCTGCTGAATTTTACTTGTTCCTTACCGGGTAGAAAAGCCAGATGATGCTTATAAAACAAGAATTAGAGGAGAATGGAAAAGTCAAATGCCAACAAAGTTTGAGGGAGCCTCAAGAGTGAGTGCTAAGAAAGTTGAACAAAGATAGTGGCAATACTAAAACAAAAGCTAATAGCTTTAGTATATTCAAAATCCTGAACTGAGAAAAGTAATATAGAACTTAAATTTTAAATCAAAACTAAATTGAGGTAATTTGTATCTTTAATACTGAAGGGCAGAATATATATTATGTGTCCCCCCCAAAAAATGAAACAAAGGAAACTACAGGAAAATTTAAAGATGCCTCGACTTAATTTCTGAATGAGGTTTCTTACATTTTCCCCCAAAATACTCAATATAATTTCCCTTTAGAAGTGTTGACAAAAATGGAAGAAAAAATTCTTAAAAAGCTTCTATTCCCATTTATTTAAAATTTAATTGCAAAGTTTTCTTTTTTCCTGTAGATAAACAAATAACTTTGGTGGTTTTTTTTTACATTGTTAAATAATAACATTTATTTTACCACATTAATAGTCACTGGGTGGTGTTTACATGTTCCTGTTTACGTGTATCATGGTTTTCACCAAATATGTTAAAAAGTATGACTAGGATGAGTAACCAAACTTTTTATTTCAGAAAATATTTGTTTGGTTTTCAAAATAGTCAGACGTCAGGAATTCTTGAAAAATTTAAAGAATTAATTTTGCTATTCAAAACAAAAAACAAAATAGCCTTATGAAAATGAAATGTTTGACATTTTGGACAAAACATCTATTATAAAATGATATTTGGTTAAGATTACAATAAACAATTCTGTATAGTACAGATTAAACTCTCTTTGCCACAAATATGGCTTTAAAATCAAGGTTAAGTTCTTCAAAAACCAATAAAAAGAGAACTTGAGATTCTGCCAAGCAGGTTTGCTGTTTGTCTTTTCCAAATCTCAGAGCCTTATGAATACCTGCCTGTGTCTCCAAATGGAGGCAAGCCAAACAAGAGGTGAAATATGTTTATGGCTGTGGTTCCATTGTTTCAGGAAACACGAAACACTGGTCTGCTGATGAGGGAGTTTCACATTACTTGCAATTATTGTAATACATTTGTATATGAAAATAACAATTCAAACTATTGTCCTCAGGAAATTCCTCCCCGTTTCTGAGGCTGAGAAAGATATTATCTTTTTAATTTACCTTAGGCATTTCAATATTGTGTTTGATATTCAATGAGTCTTTGAAAACACAAATTTTACCCATCCACCTAACATCAAATGGGCCACCTCAAGTTTAAACCTGTTTTTCTTTGATTTTTAGAATTGCACTTAATATGAAAGCAACAAAATGAAAACAAACCGAAGTAGATCTGTAACCACCATCATGAAACACTAACACATACATAATTATTTCAATGTGAGCTTCAGAAAGGCTTACTAATTGCCAGTGATACTCATTCACACAACGTGGACTTGCAGATTCTAGTGAATGATGCTTGTTGTAACTTTTCATTATCCTTTGAAATAAGTTCTTTCTATGTCAGTTTCATTATAGCAACAAGAAGGATGGAACATTGTTCTATAATACAATCCTGGCATGACACTTTTTCCCTGTTTTTCAAGAGAAACATGGAGGGGTGGTGCAAGGCTACAGATGACGGGTCGGGGGAGGGGTGGGAGGAAGAGCTGCTCTAAAGGAAGTCTGCACTTTCCTAGATTGCGTGAGAGGTCCAGGCTTTTTGGTCTAAAGAAAGAGCCAAATTATATTTTCAAGACATTTTGAATCATTTTAATCAAACTTATGGAAGAAGATAGTTCAATGGTGGTTGCCAGGGGCTAGAGAAGAGAAAAACAGAATTGCTGTTCAATGTGTATGAAGTTTCAGTCATGGTAGGTGTATTAGTCCATTGTCACACTGCTGAAGGAAATACCTTAGACTGGGTAATTTATAAAGAAAAGAGGTTTAATTGGCTCACAGTTCTGCAGGCTTTATTGGAAGCATGCCTGGGGAGGCCTCAGGCAACTTTCAATCATGGTGGAAGGCGAAGGGGAAACTGGCTCATCTGATGTGGCCAGAGCAGAAGAGAGCAAGAGCTAAGCGGGCGGTACTACAGGCTTTTAAACAACCAGATGGCTTGAGAACTATCATGAGAACAGGAAGGGGTAAGTCTGTCCCCAGGATCCAGTCACCTTCCACCAGGCCGCTCTTCCAACACTGGGGAATTACAATGTTGTTAACAGTGGAGGGTGCCCAGGTTCTTGGTGTCTTGAACAAAGAATTGGACAAAATGCACAAACAAAGCAAGAAAGGAATGAAGAGATTTACTGAAAAATGTAAGTACACTCCAAGGTGTGAGAGTGGGCCTGAGCATAGGGGCTCAAAGGCCCCCTTACGGAATTTTAGGGAGTTTAAGTACCCTCTACTTGGGGTATGCTCTATGTAAATGAAGAGGATGAAATAAAGTTACAAAGTTATTTACTTGGTGTATGCTCTATGGAGAGGGTATTTCCTGTTATAGCTGAAGTGTGAATTGGCCTTATGTTCCCAGCCTCCATACCCTATTTCCTGCCTCAGTTTGATAGGAACACAGAGCCAAACCGTATCAGTAGGTAAATAAATTCTAGAGACCTGCTGTACAACATAGTGCCTAAATGTAATAATTCAGTATTGCAGTATTGTACACCTCGAGTGTTAAGTATTCTTAACATAAGATCAAGTATGTTGAGTGTTGATCTTCTGTTAAGTATTCTTACCAGCACCCTACCCCAATAGATATAAGGAAACTTTGTGAGGTGATGGATATGTCTGTTACCTTGATTGTGATGATAGTACCATGTGTGTTTGGTGTTTGCATAGATCCAAACTCATCAAATAGTACACATTAGATACGTGAATTTTTGTATATCAATTATATCCCAAAAAAGCAGTAAAGGAATATTAAGCATAAAGAATAATGGGGAATAATGGAGTTTACATTGAGTTATAATACTTGAACCTTTTTAAAATACACATCATTTTATATTATGTGGGATTTATTACAGGAAATGAAACTTTGTAATTTACTAGAAATAGAGATATTTGTTTCTTGTGTCCTTGTGTCAAGTTATTAAATTCCAATAACATGGCTTTCCATGATGTAAGATAATATTTGTCTATTTTTGTATAGTGTATAAGCTATACTTAGTGATTGCTACTGTCACTTTCTACATTCCTCTGTGAAGTTATATATTAGGTCACAATAATATTTTTACAGTTATAAGACATACTTTCTAATCCTGCAAGTTTATTATCATCAACTAATGTTGATATAATTACTTTATAAACTATTGTACTTTTTGGTCAGCAGAGCCATGTTTGATGATGTTGATGTTAGTTGTCACTAAGTTTCTTTTTTTTTTTTCTGGGCAATGACTTTTTTTATTATTATACTTTAAGTTTTAGGGTACATGTGTACAATGTGCACATGTACCCTAAAACTTAAAGTATAATTTAAAAAAAAGTTGTCACTAAGTTTCTAATATGGATTTTTAAAAATTATTCACAGCTATTTAATTTTGCTCTTTTTCTCCTCAAAGCCATCAGTTTGGGAATATTACCCAGACATTCTTTTCATGTTAGCTTCTGCTACCTGTTCAAAATCAGTGTATTTTTCCTCATTGACCCCAACAGAATAAACCAATAAACCACAATATAATATCTAGTTTAGTAGTGCTGTTTCATGGTGGAAAGAAGATGGGGGGTGATTTCAAGCAGACTCTTAAGCTATAACAGCCCAAATCACTCTCTCTCTCCCTGTCTCTGTCTCTCTCTTTTTCTCTCTCTCTAACTCTCTCACACACACACACACACGCACCCCGATCTTGCCCATGTTCAGTTTTTCAGCTTGCATGTGCTCACCTCATGTGTGGGCAAGATTCATTCAGGGTGAAACCACTAGTGCCAGTGCTTTGAAAAGAAGACTAGGACATTCATTCACCTCCAGTGATCCAAGTGTGATAGTGAATGTACACATGCCTCTGTTGAAAAATCTGCTTATAATATTTCCAATATTATGTCATCAATTTTTGTTGTTTTCTTCATTTGAAACTCAAAGGCAAAGAATAAGTGGAAAATTTAGAAGAAAAATAGTGAATTCATCTAATTTAAATCTAATGGCTGTAAAATGGAAAGATATTCTTGTTCTTCATTTTCTATTATTTGTAACTTATCATCTTGAGAAACTATGCTTGTTTGAATGCTTAACTTAAGGAGGATATATCAGATCTATATAAAACCAGTATAGATAAACATCCCACTTACCGCAGACAGTCTCAGATCTGAGAGAATAGCTATGATTAATGGGACTTACTCCTTTGCCAGCCTTAGGAGACACATATTCTATCACTCCCTAAGACCTATATGTCAGGGGCTCTGAAGGAAGACTGAGTTGTTCTTCTGAAGCCACACAACAAATCTGAACCTCTTAAACAATGTAGAAAACGGTTGAATCCAAATAAAGGAACTTTGCATTTCACAACCAGCATTGCTACCACCTCTACCACCTGCATTTCTCTATTTGCCTTATCAACTCCCCTCTGATCATTTAAACTCTCTTTATAGTCTCATGTTTGTGTTGATTTTTGCTTCCTCTCTGTGTTACTGTTCTAAATTCCTACTTCTATCTCTTCTAAAAATTTCTACCACAAATCCAGGAATCCACATTTTAAGAATATTTAGAATAAAATCCACAGTTTTAGAATATTTCTTTTCCACACTATCATAAACTGTCCTTCATGTTTTGAGGCTTGGATTCTCTGTCTGTATCACCCTCTAGTTATCTTTGTCTTGTCAAATTCATGGTCATCTTTTCTTGTTCAACAAAGCTCTAGAACCTGAATCACTTTATTTCTTTCAAATCTCCTAAATTCTCTTATTTTGGAGGACTTTGACATTCTTGTGGATGACTTTTGATAACCTCTGGACAAACTACTTTTATCCAATCTACTTCAGTCACTTCCTCCCCTTGCCACACCCGAAGACACTGTCATTCCTGGGCACTTCCAAGTCATTCGTGTGTATTTGTGCCACTCCCTTCCTAGGCCTACTTCCACTGAAAGAGAACTTACTAATCTCGTTGTTCTTTGCACAGAATATACACAGAACCCTGCTAGGCTCCTGCTAGATCAACAGATAGGTTGATCTGTTTTGTGCTTCATGTCTCCCATATTATGAGCATATTTGGGCAACATCTGCCTCTTACTCTGATTGATCTGCTCTTACTGTGGTTCAAGTTTTCTGCTGGACTGTATGGGGCAAATCAGATGGAATTCGATCTGTGAATGTAGTCATTTTTGGTTAATTGGAAAGGGTATAATACGTACTTTGTCCAGGTTATGTTATGTTCATATTAGTTTGTTCTAGCTCTATCACAGTACTATCCTGGTTATTAGTAAAATGGAATATCATTAATATCAGACCTTGTCAAATTTCCTTCTCAAAAGAATCCCTAGAGGAAAGAAAAAGTAAGTGTTAGGATTTACAAAACCCCATTCAGTTCATCTAAATATCTATTTAAAATTACTGTTATTTTCATAATTGTTCTATCCTCTCTTCACACAGATCTAACAAGCTGTTCTCTATTTCTACAATTCACTTTTCACTGCAAATACCACAGATATTTCAGGTCTGAGTGTAGTCATTATTCCTTTCCATATGCCCTTTCTATCTTTGCCATTTTTCTTTATTATATTTCAGTTTATTCCTCAAGTATCATACCTTTCTACTCTCATGGCATTTTTTCCATTGTGTATTAAATGACTGTCCATCTTTTCCACTGATCTCAGAATTTGGTGGGGAAAACAGGAAATATCTTTCTCCTCCATTGTATCTCGAGTTCTTTGCACATTTGGTGGTACAGTATAGTCATTCAATAAATATTTGTTGAATCATTGACTGCATGCAGTAATGTATAAAAAAATTCATTTTATAAATGAAGCACATAAGTGTAACTTAAACTATTACTTTCATTCTGGAATGTCACCAACGAGGATTCACTTCAATATATGAAATTATAGTTTGTGAAAAAACAAAAACAGGAAAATATGTGCTCTTGTAAATTTACCAATATGATACCGAAATCATTTTAATGACTAACTTTGGTACATAATATTTTAATTTTTTAAAATCTTTTAATTTTTATTATTATTTTTGAGACGGATTTTCATTCTGTCGCCCAGGCTGGAGTGCAGTGGCACAATCTCAGCTCACTGCAAGCTCTGCCAGCTGGGTTCACGCCATTCTCCTGCCTCAGCCTCCTGAATAGCTGGGACTACAGGTGCCCACCACCATGCCCGGCTAATTTTGTGTATTTTTTGTAGAGACGGGGTTTCACCGTGATAGCCAGGGTGGTCTCGATCTCCTGACCTTGTGATCCACCCATCTTGGCCTCCCAAAGTGCTGGGATTACAGACGTGAGCCACCGTGCCACGCCAATATTTTAAAATTAAATTCAGCGTTTTAACAAAGTATTGAAATGTAATACTTTTCCTGTTCCAAAAAATAACTTTTGAAAAGGAAACATTTATTTGGGTAAATTGTGAGAAAACATATCTCAAATAGATTTTAAAATTTGTTTTCCAAGGTCAAGTTTTTATACTGCAATAAATATTTTGTTTTTAATGGATCTTTATTTGCTGTGTTTCAACAAAGGGTAAATTCTTGAGGGGATGGAAACCATATTCTTCATATATGATTATTTCACATCGTATGCCTGTATCAAAACATCTCATGTACCCCATGAATACATATATCTATTATGTACCCACAAAACATAAAAATTAAAAAAAATTTTAAAAATCAATTCCTCTGAGAAGACTACCTAATTACTCACACAATTTTAATATGCAAATTTTAGGCTCCTTTTACACACCACACTTGGACTTCATGAGACTCCTGTGAACTCCAGGGTCATATCTTGTGCTTCTTATGTCACTTGGACATTGCATAGGCATTTAATAATTAACAAACCAAGACAAAAACTCCTTCCAAAACTACTCCTGACACTGTTTCCCCAACAAAGTAAGTGGAAACTCTGTATGTTAGAAATCTTGGGGTCATCCTTGAATGCTTGTCCCATTATACTGCACATTAACAGCAGTTGTGTCTTTATATATTCAGATCTCAGCAATGTCTCTCTGCAGCCACCACTCCTCTCCCAGCCCAAACCACTGTTTTTACATGCATGACTGCAATAGCTGCTGAGCCTTGTTCCTTGCATCTGTCCTTGTTCCCTTTAGTATTTTTTCAACACAGTAGATAGAGTTGTCTTTTTGTAACCCAAGTCAGATCATGTCACTCTTCCTCCATGATGGACTTTCATTTCCTCTCTGGCATGAGTTCTTAACTAAATCACTTCTCACTTTTAATTTACACAGCCTGCCTTGCTTTTTCCTGCATATGCTAAGCCCTCTCCTGCCTCAGCCTCAGGGTTTTCACTTGACATCTCATCTGTCTAGGAAGCACTCCTTCTGAATATCTGCATTGGCTTTCCTCCTTGCCACCTTCAGGTTTTGGCTCAAATGTCACCATTTTTAGTGTGAACTTCAGACATGACTCTGTGATATTGTACTACCTCATTCCTGGATTGCCTATTTACCTTTCCACTTTGCTGCATTCCTCCATAGTATGTAGAGCCTTTTAACATGATATATCTACTCTTTTTTTCAGTTTCTCTCTTCCCATAAAATGTACCTTTAGAAAGAAAAAGGGTAGTGTCTGTGTAGACTGCTGTATTCTAAGTAAACAATGTTTGACTACTAATATGTACCCAGTAAACATTATTGACTGAATGAATAATACTTAGTTGTATTGAAATTGTACATTCAATATCTGTTATCTTCCATATAATATGAACATTTCAGGGTCAAGAAAATAATTAATTTGTATCAATTAAGAGGTTGATGCAGGACATAAGGAGATGATGAAGTATTTGAAAGGCAATTCCCAAAGTTATATGTGCCTACATTAATCATTAGCTAAATGAACAGTCTTCCTTTATATTAAGAAGTGGAGGACTTAGATAAGAGTTGAGGTTTTGAGGTAGGAAGTCATAGAATCCCCTTGTGGTAGCTTAAGTTTTCTCTGTGAAGTCAGAGCAGAGGCCTAGTGATTGATTAGTGAAAGGTTTAGGAAAAATGGGCAAATAGTAGTTGTCATCAATATGTGAAAAAATTACAAAGAAATAGGTATCAGTAAAGGATATTGGAAAAATAGTAATTGAAATGCTAATTACAGGCTTCAAGCTGGATAGGGAGATACATAAAAACAGGAAAAGCCATATATGAAATAAGGAGTTTTAGAATTAATAGGGGTCTTATTGTCATCAGACAACCAGTGTTTGAAATGAATAATGGGAGAAGAATAAGAGGTAAAGTCCTAAATGTGTATGAATTTGTGGTTTCACTCGTGGAGTGATTGCTGTTGATGCTACACAGCCATTGGAGAAGGCTGTGACTGGAAGAAGATGAGCTTTCTGGAGGCGAGAAATATTTTGATAGTCACTCAATGACATTTATTTAATGCATACCATACTAGGCACTGGAAATTTTACATATACAAATTTTTTCTACAGAAGAACTTTATATTTAGTGAATGATAGAAAGTGCATAAAGATGCAGTGAAACAACTTGTAAGAGAAGAAAAATAGAAATTGCTCTGAATATAACCAGTTCAGCAAAAGCAGGGCAAAGGATGGATAGTCTCAAAAACTTCCAATATAACAAATCTTGCCAAAGCAGATTAACCCATGGCAAATAATTTTGATGGAATTGAAAATAGATGAACTTACAATTTTAAAATTAGAGACTATTCAACACCTGATTGAAGTTAGGTATGAAACAATATTAGGTATCTTATTTATTTGCTATTCATAATACAACACATAAATTCTGTGAAATAAATAGGAAGGCCGTGTTGGTATTGATTAAAATCCTCATCTTAAAAGCATTACTCCGAGGTACCTGAATTTTCAACAACTCTGTGAATAGATTTTGAATACATCTCTGAATAAC
This sequence comes from Gorilla gorilla gorilla, assembly GCF_029281585.2. Taxonomy (NCBI): domain Eukaryota; kingdom Metazoa; phylum Chordata; class Mammalia; order Primates; family Hominidae; genus Gorilla; species Gorilla gorilla. The sequence continues at coordinate 107,359,803 of NC_073230.2, read as the reverse complement.
TAAAATGTCATTTTCAATATGAATACATTTGAAATTTTGAATCTTTCAACATTAAATTGAGCATTGGACAACTGACATAAAACCAATTCTGTGATTTTAATTTATCTTTTTTTCCAGAAATTTCAACACATTGTCTAAAATGGTTTGGTAGTGCTTCTTAGAGGTGTATATTGTTACACGTAAGATTGTGCCAAATGGAGGGATCATTTATTGAAACATAATAGGAATTCAGTACAGCTGCAGGATACAAAATCAACATACAGCAATCAGTAGTATTTCTAAACACTAATAACCAACTATCCAGAAAAAAATTAAGGCAAACAATGCCATTTACAATATGTCTTAATCTATTTTGCATGGATAAAACAGCATACCTGGCTGGGTGCGGCGGCTGATGCCTGTAATCCCAGCAATTTGGGAGGCCGAGGCGGATGGATAACCTGAGGTCAGGAGTTCAAGACCAGCCTGGCCAACATGGTGAAACCCTGTCTCTACTAAAAATACAAAAAAAAAAATCATCTGGGTGTGGTCACATGTGCCTGTAATCCCAGCTACTTGGGAGGCAGTAAGCTTCCTGAGGCCTCCCCAGCCATGTGGAACTGTGAGCCAATTAAACTTCTGCTGTTTGTAAATTGCCCAATCTTAGGTAGTATCTTTATAGCAGCATGAAAACGGACTAACACAATGTACAATAGAATACTATTCAGCTTTAAAACTGGAGGAAATGCCATTATTTGTGACAACATGGATGAACTTGGCGGACATTAGGCTAAGTGAAATAAGTCAGGCACAAAAATAGAGCGTGATTTCACTTACATGTGGAATCTAAAACAGTTGAGCTCATAGAAGCAGAGTAGAATGGTGGTTACTAGGGGCTGGCAGGTTGGGTGGGGTGGGATTGGGGAGATATTGGTCTAGGGATGCAAAATGTCAGTTAAACAGAAGAAAGAAACAAGGACTGTATTGTGTAATAGAGTGACTGTAGTTAATAAGAGTGTACTATACATTTGAAAATCGCTAAGACAGTAGATTTGAAATCTCACCACAAAAAATAAGTATGTGATGTAATAAATATATTAATTAGTTCAATTTAGCTATTCCACATTGTATGTGTATATCAAAATATCAGGTTGTATATCATAAATATATACAATTTGTGCCTGTCAATAAAATAAATTAATATACAGGGATATGTAAATATTTATAGAAACTTGGCTTTTTATTTCTAAAATATAGATGTTCATGATATTATAATAGAGACAGTTGCTAATAAGATAACTCTAGTAGTAATTTGTATTCAAGACAGGAAAGCTTACAGTGGCAACTAGCAAAGTCTTATTTTATTCTCATTCCAAGCTATGCTCTGCCAGCTTTCTTTTGCACCAGCTGCTATACAACATTGTCAACCACATGCTCTTCAAGTTGCAATATGTCTTTAGGCCAAAGAGTACTAGAGATGATATGATATCTGTAAAACTCCAAATTTAGTAATTATATATATATCTGATTTCTGGGACTTGCAGAAGAAAAGTAAACTTCCCAGATTTATCAATGACAAAAGTAATTATTGATCAAATATTTTTCATTATATCATAAGTTTTAAATTATTGAAATAACTTACAGGAATTAGCAAATCATGGTATGATATTAAAGGGAGATGTGAGGTGAGGCTTCTTTCATATGGTTTGTCATGAGTTGTTACACGGGGGAAAATAATGTGCAGTCAGATCCCACTTACACATGGTAGTGAGGAGGGTGATACAGATAGTGTTTAGATATTTCAACTGGTTCAACCTCATACAAGCTTTTTCCTAAGCCAGAGTTGTTAAGAAGCAAGACTAAAAGTAGAAAGCTACAGGTATGTGAAATCCTGCCTTTCACTTACCTAAGCCTTTAAATTCTCGTTTGTGTATTGGTCAAGCAGCTGTAAAAATATTCCATATGACAAGAATATTAAAGGAGATCAACTTTAAAGAGGTTAACAATGTTAAATTATATTCAAACTAGATCTTTATAGTAAAACATTTAGGTTGTTTGTGTCAAATGCAATTTAAATGCAAAAATCTAATTGGATCTAAATGAGTTTTCTCTAACAGCATAAACTAAAAGTATATTGTAACACAGAGTCCAGGTGACATTCATGCATGTTTCTTCACCTAAATAATGATAGTCTTGGGCTAAAGTCCAACCCTGGGAAAAGGTATGTGTACATTTACAATGAAATCTGCCACAGAAGTCAAGGAAAGAAGTAGTAACAGCAGCTGGGCTATTTTTCAAGTTAAAGACTAGTCTTTTAACCTGTTTTCCAATACAAGGAAAAGATATTTTGTTTATGTGCCATATCAGCAAGACTCAAACCAACTGAATGAAACAACAAAGTAAACTCATTCAGGTCTGATCCAGTCAAAACAAGACTGAGTAAAGTATTTCATGTTAAGTTTGGAAAATATTACCACCAAACTGGATAGGTTCCTAAAACCTGGGGCCATTTTCTCATCTGGCACAGTCATCAGAAAACTGTTCCAAGTGTAGCACTCAGTCCCACTGGCCTACAAACTTTTCAGAAAACCATACTTTCTAAGTAGGTTCTCGTGAATGAGAGAAGAATCAGATTTTTTTGTCAATCTTTTTGCCATCCAGACAACTTCATGTTCTTATTTTGTGTAAAACCTACGTCTCTCTACCTGCCTGTTTGCTTCTTTCTTTTTTTCAGCTCCACAAAATTATTCAAACGCTTTGTACACCAGAAACTGTTTTAATCTCAATACTTTAAAATAATGTCTTTGTGAAAATATGGTCAGACATTCCAGTTTTACTGACTTAACATATAAAAACTTCTTTTTAGAAAGCTGTTGTTGATTCCACTTGCATTTATTTATAACTATAGTGTTGTCATATATCCAAGTCTCCCTTTTATTTATTCTTTTATCTTTTTAATAAAAGGACAAATGGCATAGACAATTTTTTTTTATTTCATTATTATTATACTTTAAGTTTTAGGGTACATGTGCACAATGTGCAGGTTAGTTACATATGTATACATGTGCCATGCTGGTGTGCTGCACCTATTAACTCGTCATTTAGCATTAGGTATATCTCCTAATGCTATCTCTCTCCCCTCCCCCCACCCCACAACAGTCCCCAGAGTGTGATGTTCCCCTTCCTGTGTCCATGTGTTCTCATTGTTCAATTCCCACCTATGAGTGAGAACATGCAGTGTCTGGTTTTTTGCCCTTGCGATAGTTTACTGAGAATGATGATATCCAGTTTCATCCATGTCCCTACAAAGGACATGAACTCATCATTTTTTATGGCTGCATAGTATTCCATGGTGTATATGTGCCACATTTTCTTAATCCAGTCTATCATTGTTGGACATTTGGGTTGGTTCCAAGTCTTTGCTATTGTGAATAGTGCCACAATAAACATACGTGTGCATGTGTCTTTATAGCAGCATGATTTATAGTCCTTTGGGTATATACCCAGTAATGGGATGGCTGGGTCAAATGGTATTTCTAATTCTAGATCCCTGGGGAATCACCACACTGACTTCCACAATGGGTGAACTAGTTTACAGTCCCAACAACAGTGTAAAAGTGTTCCTATTTCTCCACATCCTCTCCAGCACCTGTTGTTTCCTGACTTTTTAATGATTGCCATTATAACTGGTGTGAGATGGTAACTCATTGTGGTTTTGATTTGCATTTCTCTGATGGCCAGTGATGGTGAGCATTTTTTCATGTGTTTTTTGGCTTCATAAATGTCTTCTTTTGAGAAGTGTCTGTTCATGTCCATCGCCCACTTTTTGATGAGGTTGTTTGTTTTTTTTCTTGTAAATTTGTTTCAGTTCAGTGTAGATTCTGGATATTAGCCCTTTGTCAGATGAGTAGGTTGCAAAAATTTTCTCCCATTTTGTAGGTTGCCTGTTCACTCTGATGGTAGTTTCTTTTGCTGTGCAGAAGCTCTTTAGTTTAATTAGATCCCATTTGTCAATTTTGTCTTTTGTTGCCATTGCTTTTGGTGTTTTAGACATGAAGTCCTTGCCCATGCCTATGTCCTGAATGGTATTGCCTAAGTTTTCTTCTAGGGTTTTTATGGTTTTAGGTCTAACGTTTAAGTCTTTAATCCATCTTGAATTGATTTTTGTATAAGGTGTGAGGAAGGGATCCAGTTTCAGCTTTCTACATATGGCTAGCCAGTTTTCCCAGCACCACTTATTAAATATGGAATCCTTTCCCCATTGCTTGTTTTTATCAGGTTTGTCAAAGATCAGATACTTGTAGATATGCGGCATTATTTCTGAGGGATCTGTTCTGTTTCATTGATCTATATCTCTGTTTTGGTACCAGTACCATGCTGTTTTGGTTACTGTAGCCTTGTAGTATAGTTTGAAGTCAGGTAGTGTGATGCCTCCAGCTTTGTTCTTTTGGCTTAGGATTGACTTGGCGATGCGGGCTCTTTTTTGGTTCCATAAGAACTTTAAAGTAGTTTTTTCCAATTCTGTGAAGAAAGTCGTTGGTAGCTTGATGGGGATGGCATTGAATCTATAAATTACCTTGGGCGGTATTTTCATTTTCATGATATTGAATCTTCCTACCCATGAGCATGGAATGTTCTTCCATTTGTTTGTATCCTCTTTTATTTCCTTGAGCAGTGGTTTGTAGTTCTCCTTGAAGAGGTCCTTCACATCCCTTGTAAGTTGGATTCCTAGGTATTTTATTCTCTTTGAAGCAATTGTGAATGGGAGTTGACTCATGATTTGGCTCTCTGTTTGTCTGTTATTAGTGTATAAGAATGCTTGTGATTTTTGTACATTGATTTTGTATCCTGAGACTTTGCTGAAGTTGCTTATCAGCTTAAGGAGATTTTGGGCTGAGACAATGGGGTTTTCTAGATATACAGTCATGTCGTCTGCAAACAGGGACAATTTGACTTCCTCTTTTCCTAATCGAATACCCTTTATTTCCTTCTCCTGCCTAATTGCCCTGGCCAGAACTTCCAACACTATGTTGAATAAGAGTGGTGAGAGAGGGCATCCCTGTCTTGAGCCAGTTTTCAAAGGGAATGCTTCCAGTTTTTGCCCATTCAGTATGATATTGGCTGTGGATTTGTCGTAGATAGCTCTTATTATTTTGAGATATATCCCATCAATACCTAATTTATTGAGAGCTTTTAGCATGAAGTGTTGTTGAATTTTGCCAAAGGCCTTTTCTGCATCTATTGAGATAATCATGTGGTTTTTGTCTTTGGTTCTGTTTATATGCTGGATTACATTTATTGATTTGTGTATATTGAACCAGCCTTGCATCCCAGGGATGAAGCCCACTTGATCGTGGTGGATAAGCTTTTTGATGTGCTGCTGGATTTGGTTTGCCAGTATTTTATTGAGGATTTTTGCATCAATGTTCATCAAGGATATTGGTCTAAAATTCTCTTTTTTGGTTGTGTCTCTGCCCGGCTTTGGTATCAGGGTGATGCTGGCCTCATAAAATGAGTTAGGGAGGATTTCCTCTTTTTCTATTGATTGGAATAGTTTCAGAAGGAATGGTACCAGTTCCTCCTTGTACCTCTAGTAGAATTTGGCTGTGAATCCATCTGGTCCTGGACTCTTTTTAGTTGGTAAGCTATTGATTATTGCCACAATTTCAGAGCCTGTTACTGGTCTATTCAGAGATTCAACTTCTTCCTGATTTAGTCTTGGGAGGGTGTATATTTCGAGGAATTTATCCATTTCTTCTAGATTTTCTAGTTTATTTGCATAGAGGTGTTTATAGTATTCTCTGATGGTAGTGTGTATTTCTGTGGGATCGGTGGTGATATCCCCTTTATCATTTTTTATTGCATCTATTTGATTCTTCTCTCTTTTTTTTCTTTATTAGTCTTGCTAGCGGTCTATCTATTTTGTTGATCCTTTCAAAAAACCAGCTCCTAGATTCATTAATTTTTTGAAGGGTTTTTTGTGTCTCTATTTCCTTCAGTTCTGCCCTGATTTTAGTTATTTCTTGCCTTCTGCTAGCTTTTGAATATGTTTGCTCTTGCTTTTCTAGTTCTTTTAATTGTGATGTTAGGGTGTCAATTTTGGATCTTTCCTGCTTTCTCTTGTGGGCATTTAGTGCTATAAATTTCCCTCTACACACTGCTTTGAATGTGTCCCAGAGATTCTGGTATGTTGTGTGTTTGTTCTCGTTGGTTTCAAAGAACATCTTTATTTCTGCCTTCATTTCGTTATGTATCCAGTAGCCATTCAGGAGCAGGTTGTTCAGTTTCCATGTAGTTGAGTGGTTTTGAATGAGCTTCTTAATCCTGAGTTCTAGTTTAAGAAAATATTAAAAATAAAAAATTATGTCACCAACTAAATTTTTACTGCAGGTAATCATAAGTTGGTTAGATTGGACCTTCATTGTGAAATGCAGTAACTTCGGTTTAAGCAATATCCAAAACCAGAAATTGGTCGAGGGGTCTACTAAATTCCATTTTCTTTTGTTCTAAACAATTAAACATTCTAAAATTTGGGGAAGAGAAAAGGACCAATGGTGCAAACATTTTAGAGCTGACAGTTGTGTGCCATATGCCATGATTCTATTACAAATGAACAGCATTCAGATTCAAAACCAGTGTAAACACTGTGTGTGTGTGTGTGTGTGTGTATTTTACACAACCATTTAAATATTAACCGCCTTTGAGTATTAGGGGAAAAAACAGAAACTAAAAGTGAATATATTTGTTTCCTGAATCCTCCCACCAAACCACTTTTTAAATTAACTGTATTTCCTGCCTTAGTGAGGATCTTCCTATTCATCAAAGATAAAATACCAAATATCATTTACTCTCCTTCTCTACCTCACCCCCAATTTTCAACAGTTCCCTATTTTATTTTGATTTTACTTCCTATTGTCTCTCAGTGCATCCTTACTACTGGTTTCTGGCCTCAATGTCTCCTTCCATAAATACTTCCTCCAGGGCTTCAGCAGTGTATATTGCAATCCATGAGTGTGATGCCTTTATAAGCTGTACAGGCACAACCCAGGCAAACATACGCAATGACCATAATCATAACAGTCATTACTGGTGCCTTTACTCTGGTCTTATCAATCCCCCAACAATCCTTTAATCCTCCACTAGAGTTTATTCTTTTAAGTGAAAATCTGGATTCTTATCTCCCCTAGTATGTATCTCTTAGTGAATTTTTATATGAGACAGTCATCACCATCACCTATTCATCATCCCATCCCATCCACTGAAGTTATTTTACACTGTGGCCTTCACAAATTACTTTGAGTCCTTTAAATAGATTAAAAAGTTTCTTGACTCTTTTTGTACATGTCATTCCGTCCAAAGTGCAAATTTCACTATTGTCCACCCAAAGAATACTAAGTTTTCACCGTCATTTAAGCCTTTAATCTCAGGATCTCACAATAAATACAATCACTCTTTCCTATATGCCTAATCTGCTGCTTGAGCATAATTTTAATATGCTAACTATACTGTAATTATATATATATTTTTAATTCAGCCACTTCTCTCACTAGAAAGTGAGTTTGTTGAAATCAGGGTAAGTATATTTTATGTTTGGATGAATTCCCCATCACAATACTTCACATGTAGTTATCTAGTCACCAATTTTTATTGAAATTAATTGTACATATAATAAAACTTTAATATAAAATGTTTCTCTTGAAGGGAGACTTTCTTTGTAAAACTATCCTTCTGAGCTTTGTGATGTGATGATTGTCTAATGTCTGTTGCAAGATTAAGGAAAATGTATTTGAATGCAAATGAACTTACACTGTCATACCAAAAGTGTGATAGTTAATTTCTTGCTTCTGAACTCACTCTCCCTACCTGCCTATTAAAATCAGAATACACAGATCTGTATCTGTACAAAAAGATGCCAAAAGACTACTTTCATGCTGCAACATGATTATGTGCCCCCAAAACCTGGATATTTATAGTATAGTATCCAGTATTTTCAATCTAAGCCGTACTGGAGCCCGAAGCTAAAGGAAAATTAGTAATACTGATGCTCCCTTTATTTAAACTTTTAAGACTTTATCATGGCATTAATTTTGACTTTTAAAAATATTATCATTTTTTTTGGACCCCCTTAAATTTTGCTCCTGAGTTGAATGCCTCACTGGGACTCGGGTGAATGAATGCTCACCCTAGTCCTAGATTAGGTACTCACCTTAAATACTGTTAGTTTGGGGTGGTTTTGTTTTTTGTTTTTGTTTTTGACAGAGCCTCACTCTGTTCTCCAGGCTGGAGTGCAATGGTGCGATCATAGCTCACTGTATTCTCAAACTCCTGGGCTCAAGTGATCCTCCCACTTCAGCCTCCTGGGTGGCTGAGACTACAGGTGCATGCCACTGTGCCCAGTTGCAGCTTAAATGCGCTTTTCCTTATATATCTTGTGTAACATTGAAGGTTTGCTAATTTAAAGTTTAAACTAAAATGTTTATGTTTTAATTTTTCATGTTTAACCAAAAAGTTTGTAATTTTAAAAATTTTCCTTCCTATGAACTGCTAGATCCCACCAAGGCCAAAAGCAAATTAGACATTTACTGACAAAGTGGACAGTTTAGATTAATGCTGGCATCTCATATTTCACTTGATATTTCTGTACTCTCCCTATTCATGTGAAAACCTTTAGCAAAGCCACTAAGGAATCTTAATATCTTTGTCAGTTTTGATTATTAAATAAACGCTTATAGGGTATGCACTGGAAAGCATGACACAGGCATCTTATGGGGCATGGTGGCTTATATGCACAAAGTGTCTGGACTTGCTGCTTGTATGCTGAGGGACTTCCAATAAGGAAAATTTTTATTTCTCTGATGCACAGTTTGAGAATACATGCAGTAGAAAAACATTGTAGAAAACTTAGATTTCATTTGTTTCTTGTATGAGTCTGAATTGTTGACTTACCAAGATTCAGTAATATTTAGAGGAGTTTTATGCTTTGACTAGAAGTTATTTGGGGGGAAGGAAAGCTCAAGTGATTATATGTTCCTGTCTGAGAGGATATTCATCCTTATCAAATTGCCCTGTGCTGTTTTCTCTGCTTGGCATTCCTGCCAAAGATTGCACTGGCATTAAAAGGCAATGATTTCTCAGTCTTAGAATCCTATAAGATCTCCAGAGCCACATTACAAAGAGAAATACAAACCTCCTACCAGAACTGTGCTTACTGAGATTCTTTCACAGTGCAGGCTGGGCTATGTTGTAGTCTGCAGAATGCCTGGCTCTTTGGCAAGAGAAGAGTTTCTAGTATTTTCGAGAGTAATTAGTACAAGTGAAAAAACCTTCATCTCGATCTCTACACTTTAAGATCTTTTTTCAAAATTCCTTTGAAAATATTGTCTCAGAAATGTAGTTTTAAAAAATATGTGTTGCTAAAATTATTTCTATAAGACTTAAAAGTGAAGTAACTGCACTGATAAAGCAAAATATTTCACTTGCCTGTTTATAATATACTCTATATTTTTCATTCATATAATCAGAGCTTCAAAAGTGAGGAATTTCTTAGAAATCATCCAGCTAAGTATCCTCATTTTGTAGAAGAGGAAACTAAAGCATTAAAAAGCTGAAGACTTCCTCAGTGGCTCCTGTTTGCACATGGACAAAACCTGGAACTAATGTTGGAACTTAGCTCTCCTATCTATAAATGCAAAGTGTGTTGATTGAATTTCCAAAACCATTGAGTGGAAATTTCATTACAACTTCACCAAAGATAGAATGCTTATAAAGAGGGTGTTCTAGTTAAGAAAGGCTTCTTCTCTCGCCTACAGGACAGCCATTAAAAATGGTAAGTGCTATGGACTGTTTTCGTACCCCCAAAATTCAAATGTTGAAACCCTAATCTCCAATATAATATTATTATTATTATTAATTTTTATAATATTATTTTGAAGCGAGACCTTTGGCAAGTAATTAGAGTCAGATAGGGCATAAAAGTAGATCCCCCATGATGGGATTACTGTCTTTATATGAAGATGAAGGGACCAAAGCTTTTTCTCTTCACTATATGAGAATGCAGTGAGGAGGTTGTCATCTGTGAACAAAGAGGAGGGCTGTCATCAAGTCCCCAACCATGCTGGCACTCTGATCTCAGACTTCTGGCCTCCAGAACTGTGAGAAATAGATGTTTGTTGTCTAAGCCATTCAGTCTATGCTATTCTGTTTTAGCAACCCAAACTAACCAAAACAGTGGAGGAAAATGTTTATTAGAAAAATCACAAGTGTGCAGGGCCTCTTACACAAAGAACTTTAGCTCTACTCCATGTGAAATACACAAAGAACTTTAGCTCTACTCCATGTGAAATAAGGAGAATGAGGAATTTAAATCTAGGAGCGAATATGACTCTGGCTCACTCATACAAGGTTACACCACCTACATGGAGGGTAAAGATATTTCTCTTACTGCTGCCATTACATCTCTGCTTCCTATCTCCTCTAGGTAATTCTTCACTATGATACGCATGCCCCTATGCACTCACATGTGCGTGCATCGGCACCTGTGCATGTGTGCAAACACCCATACATACACGCATACACATACATACACACCATTCATGTCATCCACGAATCATATTTTTCAGAGACAGCACCATCAAAATATATATTTAGAATTAAGAAAGAAAATAAATCCCCACAAACAAAAACAATATTTATCTCACTCTGCAAGGATGTAGTTCTGCTAAAAAAAAATGTTAAGAAATAATCAATATTTCAATTAAAGTTTGGGATTAATAGAGACATCACAGTTTTCTTCAAGGATAATAGATGAGAAATTGCTTTGCATTTATGTAACATAGAGAATAATCCTAGGGTTTTTTCCAAAACAAATTGATTTCTTCTAAAGTTTAATTGCCGTATTCATCTCTAGACACAAATATTGCTGGTAATTTTAAAATTACAATTTCGAGCTTCAAAAAAAATTTGTATACAGGTTCTGGTTACCTGGAAATGTATTACAGCAAGAGTTGGTGTTTAGTTGAGTGTGGGATATACTGTGGTTTAAAAGTTTCTGACAGCCACTGGATGGAATGTGGTGCCTATAAGACAATCCAGGACTTACTTCCATAAAATCACTTGACATATATGGTTATGGAACTTAGTTGAAGGATATGTGATAATGATGATAATAGTGAATTCATCAACATAGAAATGGTAACTGAAACTATAAATGAGTAGACAAGATAATGAAGAGAGAATAGGCAGAGTTAGAATTAAAAAAGATGCAAAAGACTGTGTCCTGAACATCACAAGTGCTTAAAGTATAAGATTAGGAGACCAATGGGCCCAAAAAATAAAAAAGAATGGAATGTAGAAAATGGTAGTTTTACAATGAAGAGAAAGCCCTTTAAGAAAGAATCAGGTCAATGGTATCAAATGCTGAAGAGATATTAAGTCAGATGTGGACTGAAAGTCTCCCACAGAATTGAGAGAAAAGCAATCCTGTGATGCCTTTTGAGAGTAGGCTGGGTGGAGTGGAAGGAGAGCAATACAGATGGCAGAGGGTGGAGTGCATGAAAAGTGTTCACATTGGACAGAAAGTGTTTAGAGTTCTAATAAGAAAATATGAGAGACCAGTGGTGGGAAAGGGAGGGGTTTCATGGGGGGTAGTTATAATTTAGGTTTTGGTAATTGTTTTATGCTTTTCATTCTAATATGGAAGAAGTTTTTGTTGTTGAAATACTGATGGGCAATAGCTAGAGATTGGGGGGAAACTGAGAATCTTAGAAAGAAAAGAATATTTGTGTAATAGTCTCTGGGGAAAACAGATCCAGGGCACAGGTCTTAGATAAAGGAGCGAAGGCTCCTCCTGCCGAGGAGTCAGCGAGCGGTACAGAGGCAGATCGGTTTGCAAGACTGGTGTCGGATGTTAGCAGGCCTCCTCTGATGATTTTTAACTCTGTGAATGATGAGGTATGGCTCTTTGCTAAGAATGAGGTGAGGAATTAGTGAGTTGAGAGGTTTGAGCTTTATGTATATCCTCAAATGTTTGTCCGTCATCCAAATATTCATTTTTTCCCAAAAACATAGTTTATTTTGAACAGCCTCTCTTTTTTCCTTTACTCTTTCTGCCAATGGTATTTTAATTCTTCTGATTTTCCAGCTTTTTCATACTCCCTTCTCTCACTCTCCTTCCTCACTGCCCACCTCATCCAGAAAGTTCCCAGTCTCAGGGATTGTGCTTATATATGTATAAGCATGTCACTGTTCATTTCCCTTGTTTTAACATTGCATCCATAATCTATAAAATTCCTGTGTCATTGGAAAAGCTTTCTTCTTGGTCTTAGCAGCTCCCCTTCTTTTCCCATCATCCCCTGCATTGCGGGCAGACTGCTAAAACACTGCGTCAACTTGTCATTTCCTTTGCTAAAACTTTCATTGTTTCCCCTATGCTGACAGGATAAAATCCAAACTTTTATTGTGAAACACATAGCTCTTTGTTATTGGCCTCAGACTACTTGTAACAATTTATGTCCAACTAATGCCAAGAGACTGGTGATTTCAGCAACAAAAAATTTATTCTTTCTATCCAAATCTTACTTGTGTATTTGTATTTCACTGTTTTTGTCATTCTTTTTCTCAGTTTGCAATGCAGCCTCAGTACTGACCAATTACATAAACATGTGGCCTTTCAATACCTTATATGCTGAGAACTCCGCCTAGGCTGTCTTCTATCCATCTCCTTCCTCCAGCACTTAAACCATATTATTTATGCTATTTATCATTGATTTGGCAATATTATAGCTTTTTGTTATATGTTTAATATTATATGTTAAAGTTGAAGAGCCAGAGCTCAGAAGTGAATTTCCTAAATTTAAAATGACTCAAGCCTAGCGTGGTGGCTGACACCTGTAATCCCGCACTTCGGGAGACCAGGGCAAGAGGATTGCTTGAGGCCAGGAGTTGGAGACCAGCCTGGGCAATGTAGTGAGACCCTGTCTCTAAAAACAATAAAAGCTTAAAAAGAAGCCAGATGTGATAACACACACCAATAGTTCCAGTTATTGGGGAGGCTGAGACGGGAGGATTGCTTAAGCCCAGGAGTTTGAGGCTGCAGTAAGCTACCATCATACTACTCCACTCTAGCCTGGCTGAAAGACTGTATCTCTAAAAAACAAATAAATAAAAGTAAAATCCATTTTCTTGCCAAATAATATGTGATGATTTTCTGTAGCTTCACAGAGCCCAATATCCAGGCAAAGATATAGAGTCAGGGTATGTTGGAACAGCTCTGTCCATGGAGGATTCCCAGCTCTTCCTACAGTTTGCATACTTCCCAGGGCTATACTTATTTTCTTATGTGGGAATTGCAGGAACACACAGGCCCCACAGGTACCGTGGTGCCTCCTGGCTACTCCAACCAGCCTTATCAGAGCCCTCACCCTTCTACCAACCCTACTGATATGATTAGTCTTTGTGTCCACACTCAAATCTTATCTTGAATTATAATCCCCATAATCTCCACATGTCAAGGGAGAGACCAGATGGAGGTAATTGTTTCATTGGGGGGGTTTCCCCCATGCTGTTCTCATGATAGTGAGTGAGTTCTCATAAGATCTGATGGTTTTATAAGGGGCTCTTCCCCCCTTCACTCAGCACTTCTCCTTCCTGCCACCTTGTGCAGAAGGTGTCTTGCTTCCTCATTACCTTCCGCCATGATTGTAAGTTTCCTGAGGCCGCCCCAGCCACGCTGAACTGTGAGTCAATTAAACCTCTTTCCCTTATAAATTACCCAGTCTTGGGCAGTTCTTTATAGCAATATGAAAACAGACTAATACACCTATTCTTGTAGATCCTATGTGCCACCTGCCACAGTGGCTCAGTGGCCAAGTGTACCAGCAGGCCTTAACCTACGAGTATGGCCTGAGCTCCACTCAAAGATTTTCACACCTGAAACTGTGGCGAACACCCACAGGTACTATGACTCCACTGAATACTCAGGGTATCCTATCCCCACCTCTGGGACCATATCAGGCTTGCAACAGGCAGAGATAAAAGTGACCATGGGGATGCTCAGAGCATGGTTGACAGGGAACAGCTGAGTTCACTAGAGTGAGCCAATGAATCTATGGGTCCATGTTCTCCTCAGACTGTGCATGGCTATGTGTATACTATGGAGCTATATAGGGCAGGATTCTCCTTCAGGCATTCAATCAACTGTCATCCCACCTGAGCAAAAGCAGCAGCAGAAACAGTGGCAGCAGGACCACATCTGATGGTGGCAGCAGCAATAGCAACAGTGAGCAATAGCAGCAACAGGCAGCTTCTCCCCCACCCCATCACTGGTTCCAGAGCTAGGTAATTGTGTCCCGGATGTGGCCCCACCTTTTCCTTCCTCTTTATTCCCAATCCCCTTTTTAGGTCGGCACCAGGAGTGGTTGGGGCACTTCCCTCAGGCATGTTTAATGAATTTTTAGTATTTTTGTTAATGTAAGGCCTTGAATTACAGGGTTTTGTATATTATTTACATAGAGACCCCAGAGATGATACACATAGCTTCTCTGCACAAAATATCTGTGAAAATAAAAAAACAGTTGTTCAGAAATTACTTATAACAACATGTAACATAAAAATTCATAACATTTAATGAATTCATCAGTATTCATTAAATAGTTTTTATATCCAAATTATAGCGTTTAATGCAGAGAAAGCTCATACCTTAATTATACTCAAAACACACACACATATGCCAATATAAATATATATGAGATACATATATAAGCACAATATGTCTAAAAGTGAAATTATGTTATTCCTTTACCCACTAAATCTGCTTTTCCTTGATTTGCAATCATCTCCCCAGAGACCTCAAACAGGAAACTGGAATCTTAGTAATCCTTGACTTTTCTCTCTCTCATCCCTTGCCTTCCCCGTACCTCTTCCAACCACATGTCCATTAAAATAATCATCAAGGGCTGTCAAATCTAGCTCTGAGATATCTAGGGAATATGATCCTCTCTTTATTCTCATAGTTTCTCTCCTCCCATCCACTTAGACTCCTTTAACTTCTCTTCTTGCCTATGTTGTAAGCTCCACTTACTCTATCTTTCACACCACTTCCAAATTTATTGTTTAGACACATAAAATACACTTAATACATACTTGTAGAAAGAATTAAAGACCTGAATAAAGCTAATTAATTATGGCACCAGAAATATCTCAAGTCCATATGGTGCTTTGATGACAATTAGAAAAAGCTACCCTCCTTCAAGTAGAAGTAAATAAATACAAATGAACATATTTTTAAAAATGAAATATATAAATTAGAATATTATTGCACAACATATTGTCTTGCTGTTGGGAGTTTTCCAGAGCTGCTAATGTGCCCAGACTTGCCCAATCACAATGCCCCACCCTGTAGGAAGCACACGTGCTGACAGCTACAAGTACCCTGCATCCTATTCCCACCTATGGGACCCTATCAGACTTGCAACAGGCAGAGATAAAAGTGACCATGGGGATGCTCAGAGCATGGTCAACAGGGAACAGCTGAGTTCACTAGAGTGAGCCAATGAATCTGTGGGACCATGTCCTCCTGAGCCTGTGCATGGCCATGTATATGCTATGGAGCTATATAGGGCAGGATTCTCGGTCAGTGACTCAATTGTGAAGGCTAAAACTATCCACACTTACTCTTAAGTTCTCACACAGGTAGTATGTGCCTAAGGTATGAATTCATTCTGTTAAGATGTCATCCACAGAGTGATGATACCCTTGTGCAAGGCACAATCTAAACATGCAAAGACAAGGCTTTTGTGTTATCCTTTCACTTCTCCCCATCTAACATCAGAATATAATCCAAACAACTTGTGGCATTTAACTCACTCGGAAGTTTGGTCCCTACATACAGCCATAGCCTTATCTGCCACTACTCCTACGTACCAAGGGAGATCTACTCATGAGGAACTATTTTCAGATCACCAAAGAAGGCTATAAAATAGTATAGTGAGATGGTGGCATAATGATTAAGTCCCAACTCCATCACATACTAGCTGTGTGACCTTGAACATGCTTTAATTTTATGTTTTCTCCTTATTATTATGTTATGCTTGTTTAATCTGATCAGATGTCCTCCATTAGAATACACATTGCCTCCTTTTGATTTTTAAAAATTCCTACATATGCATTAAGTAGGCATATTGAATGAACACTAATAATACAACATGAAAAATAATGAGTCATGCAACAATTTTTGCTAAGATACAGTGGTTGTTCAAAGGTATGAGGGTGATCAGAGAAGACTTAAGGAAAGAGTTACCAGGCAGGCTGGGCCTGAAAGGAGGGTCTTTCTTTTCTCCTCACTGTCACAGGTCACAGGAAAAGTGCTTTTCAGTTAGGAAAAAATACAGTGAAATAGAAAGCTATGAGGCTTATCAAATGAAAGAGATTATTTTCACTAAATCATAAGTATGAGAAAAAGGATAGAGAAATAAATTTAGAAGGATCCTTTAAATCCAAATCTGTGGGTTCTAGTTTAACAAGGTTGGCCTTAATCCTATAGGTAATAACAGTTCTTATGTGTTTCTTAAATAGAGGGTAGATAGCACCAGAGTTGTACTTGAGGAAAATTTATCTGGTAGTGATGAGTAAGATAAATTCTGTCTCTACTAAAAAATACAAAAAATTAGCCAGGCATGGTGGCGGGCGCCTGTAGTCCCAGCTACTTGGGAGGCTGAGGCAGGAGAATGGCATGAACCCAGTTGGCAGAGCTTGCAGTGAGCTGAGATCGCGCCACTGCACTTCAGCCTGGGCAGCAAAGAGAGACTCGTCTCAAAACAAAAAAAAAAAAAAAGAGAGAGAGAGAGGGGCTATCTTTTTTTATATACAATGTGGTCCTACTCCAAAATTTTTCTTCATGAGGAATCCTGTGAATCAGATAGTATCACCACCCTCATCTCCTACACACACACACACACACACACACACACACACACAGCAAATTAGTTACCAATCCTTGGCATTTCTTCTTATAAACAAACTACATCAGGCAGTACCTTGCTTATGTTAATTATGTTAGCATTTAATGAATTAATATATGAATGTTTTTCCATAAGGCCTGGCACATAACAATTGCTCAATAATGTTTATTACTGTTGTTAACATTTGCCAGTTTTTTAACATTTTTCTACTCCCCAAGATAAAGCTTAAAACTGTCCTGTTCCCTACTTCTACTACCATGGCCTTGGTTATGGTTCTTGTCACCTTTTAGAGGGACTGGTGCACTAGTGTGCCTACTGGTTCTTCTAAGCCTCACCTTGACTTTTCAGCCTATTCACACCAAAGGCCAAGGCCAAGAACTTGGTGTCCTTCACTTTTCTTTTTCTTTCCCCTTCTACATCCTATACATGTAAAATTTCTTCTGGTTCTTCTTCCAGAATATATCTGAAATCATGCTGCCTCTCACTAACTGAGCCACGACCACCATTGTCTCCGGAATTGATGGGTTCTTGGTCTCACTGACTTCAAGAATGAAGCCGCGGACCCTCGCAGTGAGTGTTACAGCTCTTAAGGTGGCGCGTCTGGAGTTTGTTGCTTCTGATGTTTGGATGTGTTCAGAGTTTCTTCCTTCTGGTGGGTTTGTGGTCTCGCTGGCTCAGGAGTGAAGCTGCAGAGCTTCGCGGTGAGTGTTACAGCTCTTAAGGTGGCGTGTCTGGAGTTGTTCGTTCCTCCCAGTGGGCTCGTGGTCTCGCTGGCTTCAGGAGAGAAGCTGCAGACTTTGGCGGTGAGTGTTACAGCTCATAAAAGCAGTGTGGACCCAAAGAGTGAGCAGTAGCAAGATTTATTGCAAAGAGCGAAAGAACAAAGCTTCCACAGTGTGGAAGGGGACCCCAGCGGGTTGCCACTGCTGGCTCGGGCAGTCTGCTTTCATTCTGTTATCTGGCCCCACCCACATCCTGCTGATTGGTAGAGCTGAGTGGTCTGTTTTGACAGGGTGCTGATTGGTGCGTTTACAATCCCTGAGCTAGACACAAAGGTTCTCCATGTCCCCAGAAGATTAGCCAGATAAGGAGTGTTGACACAAAGGTTCTCCAAGGCCCCACCGGAGTAGCTAGATATAGAGTGTCGACTGGTGCATTCACAAACCCTGAGCTAGACACAGGGTGCTGATTGGTGTGTTTACAAACCTTGAGCTAGATACAGAGTGCGGATTGGTGTATTTACAATCCCTGAGCTAGACATAAAGGTTCTCCAAGGCCCCACCAGAGTAGCTAGATACAGAGTGTCGATTGGTGCATTCATAAACCCTGAGCTAGACACAGGGTGCTGACTGGTGTATTTACAATCCCTGGACTAGACATAAAGGTTCTCCACATCCCCACCAGACTCAGGAGCTCAGCTGGCTTCACCCAGTGGATCTTGCACTGGGGCTACAGGTAGAGCTGCCTGCCAGTCCTGGGCCGTGCGCCTGCACTCCTCAGCCCTTGGGTGGTCGATGGGACTGGGCACCGTGGAGCATGGGGCGACACTCATCGGGGAGGCTCGGGCCGCACAGGAGCCCATGGAGTGGGTGGGAGGCTCAGGCATGGCAGGCTGCAGGTCCCGAGCCCTGCCCCGCCGGAAGGCAGCTAAGGCCCGGCGAGAAATCGAGTGCAGCGCCGGTGGGCTGGCACTGCTGGGGGGCCCAGTACACCCTCCACAGCCGCTGGCCTGGGTGCTAAGCCCCTCACTGCCCAGGGCCAGCAGGACTGGCCGGCTGATCCAAGTGTGGGGCCCGCCAAGCCCATGCCCACCCGGAACTCCAGCTGGCCTGCAAGCACCGGGTGCAGCCCTGGTTCCCGCTTGTGCCTCTCCCTCCACACCTCCCTGCAAGCTGAGGGAGTGGGCTCCGGCCTTGGCCAGCCCAGAAAGGGGCTCCCACAGTGCAGCAGTGGGCTGAAGGGCTCCTCAAGTGCTGCCAAAGTGGGCACCCAGGTAGAGGAGGTGCCGAGAGTGAGTGAGGGCTGTGTGGACTGCCAGCACGCTGTCACCTCTCAATCCCCCCTCTAAACAGGACACCCGAACTGCTGTTGGGAATTGGCTGATGACCGCTCTAGCTACTTCCTGCTGGATAGGGGCAAAGAAGGGGCCCTGCAGTTGTAGTGTCCTTCAGAGGGGAACTCTCTAGGCCAGGGGAAGTGCCAGCAGGTTGGTCCAGGGGTCCTCGGTAGAAGTTGTTAGTTGAACTCATTTGGGGTTCCATTTGTAAGACCATCTGTAGCTTGATGGCCTCGATTCTAGAGGAAACAAATTTGACAAGAAGGTTAAAAATACAGGGCCCAAAGGCGAGTAACAGCAAGATGGCTGCCACGGGACCTAGAAAGGGGAGAAGCCATGTTGCCCAACTCCAGAGGTTGGTATAAGAATTTGAAAGGTGTTGTCTGATTTCAGAAGCCTTTTCCTGTAAATGCCAGGCAGCATCTCGTACTATTCCCGACTGGTTAGTGTAGAAACAACACTCTTCCCCTGAGAAGGTGCAGAGTCCTCCTTTCTCAGCAGTGAGGAGGTCTAGGCCTCGGCAGTTTTGGAGAGTCACTGCTGCCAAAGAGTCTATTTGGGATTGTAAGGTAAGAATAGATTTTGTTATTTCTTGCAAACTGTCTGAGAAATCCTTTGAGAGTGTGTGGTAGTAGGATAATGAAGTAGACAAACTAGCTATTCCGGTTCCTGTAGCAGTAGCCATTCCTAACCCTATAAGTAGGGGTATTAGTTGTATGGCTCTGTGCTGACGGACTTGAGCTTTGAGGGGTACTGATAAGGTCTGATTTCCTGGGGCAATGTTAATGTTGGGACTTAGAAAGACTAAGGTGCAGGTGCCTGTGCAGTTTGTGGGGAGGCAGATATAGGTCGACATTCCACATAAGAAGAATATACCTTGGCTGGGTAGACAGAACTGGTTATGTATGTTAAAAAGGTGGGTGAGTTTGTTGTTTTCATTTTCCCATACACCTAGAGTACTTGCTAAGGTAGCTCCAGTGAGCGGCTGGAAAGGGGTGTTGGGAGCAAACTGAGTGGCTCCCTGTGTTCTATTTTCCCATCAGAGAAAAAAACGTTTTGTATCCACTAGGAACCATTCCAGAGAGTGATTGAAAGAGGGGATGAGAAGGTATTCACTAGTGGTGGGGGTGCTGCTGCAGGGAGTCCAGGGGCGAATGGTCATGCAGGGAGTATGTTTGCCATTACAAAACCTGGACTGTTTGTTAAGCAGGGAGGAGGTGATGATTTTGGGGGGGCCCTGAGAAGCGGACAAGCCATCTGAATGGAGCTGTTTGGGTGACTTGAAAGTTACTATGATCAGTTGGAGCTTGAAGTTGTAGGGTGTAATTACACTGATGCGGTCGTAGGTGCCCCAGAGGCAGGCCTGATAACAGGTTGCGTTGGATGCATAAAGGGGCTTGGAAAATTAAGATAGTATTTGTGGTTACAGGGCCGTGTATGGGCTTTTCATTGCTTGTGTAATAGGTGAGGTTGGAAATGTAAGAACGTAAAAGTTGGGTTGCACATCCTGTTAGAGTATTCTTGGTCCTATCAGATATGGGGAAGTCGGCTAATGATTGCATATTTAGAAGTTGGAAAGGGTCCTTTCCTTCATAACGAGGGTGGTAGGTCAAGTTGGTCAAGACCCAGTTTTTTGCGGGAATGGGAGTGGCAACGTAGGCAGAGGTTGATAGAGAGATACACAGCCAACAGTCATTTGCCAGGGAAGTATTGGACTGGTTTAACAGAGTGTAAGTTAAGTTGAGAGTCTTGTAGAGGTAATTAGGAGCTAGTGAAAGGGGGGGGGGGGTGATTGTGTGAGGTATCCAAGGAAGTAGGAGGGATACATAGGCAAAGAGCAAATAGGAAGGTAAAGAGGGTGCTCTGGAAAATGAGATCATTTTATCTAGTCTGGGTTAGTGGTAGGAGTAAATTACCGTCAAAAGGAAGGAAGATAGAAAGGAGGTTGATGTGATTAGGATTTTCGTTCTGGCAGGAGCTAGAGTATATAGTCCTATCACAAAGAGTATGGTTAGTGTGCTGTTTTCCCTTACCTTTTTTAAGGAGGAAGAGGTCTTTCCTCAGGATCAGTGGTAGGAGCCTTTTTACTCTGGGATGTTTCCTTCTGAAATAAGAGGTGCAAGTCCTCCAGTGGTTCACAGGTGTATTGAGGCTGGTCTGGCTGATCTTGGGACTCCTGAGCTGGTGATCCCGCAGGTTCCTCAGGGGATGTCCAAAGTTTAACTCGGGTGTGGTGAATCCAAGATTCCACTCCTGCCACCTTAACTGCAGTGGGAGTAGAGAGGATTACCGAGTATGGTCCTTCCCACAAAGAGTCCATAGATGGGGAGGTAAAGGGGAGAGAATTGACCAACACTAGATCTCCTGGTTGAAACAACTCTGTTCCCTTTTCTCTGTGACATCCTTCAGGTAGGTTTTTAAGGATTTGTTGATATTTTGCCAAAGAAGTTATATCTTTGACCAAGTTGGCCGTTTCCTGATCAAGTAGGAGGCCATTTGTGAGAAAAGGTCACCCATACAGCATTTCATATGGACTGAGCCCTATCTTGTGGGGAGAATTTCAGATTCTCAACAGGGCCATGGGCAAAAGAGCAGGCCATGGGAGGTGAGTTTCTTGTGTTAGTTTCCTTAAGTGCCTCTTGAGTGTTTCATTTGCCTTCTCAACCTTCTCTGAGGATTGTGGCCTCCAGGAGCAGTGAAGGTGATATTGTATCCCTAGCGCCTTGGAGATTCCCTGAGTTATCATGGCTTTAAAAGCTGGACAATTGTCACTCTGTTAACTTTGGGGAAGCCCAAATCTAGGAAATATTTCATGAATTAGGACTTTAATCACTTCCTGAGCCTTCTCTGTCTTGCAGGGGAAAGCTTCTCTCCAATTTGTAAAGGTATCAACACAGGCCAACAAGTACTGAAATCCCTTTGACTTAGGTATATGGGTGAAGTCTAACTGCCAGTCCTTTCCGGGATAGTGACCTATTCTTTGTTCCCCCAAAGGAGCCTTATGATGAACCAAGGGATTATTCTTTTGGCACACCTCACAGGCTTTGACTACCTGTCAAATGGTCCGGAGAAGATTTGGCCCCTTAAATAGGGATTTGGCCATTTGATTAGTGTTTTCAATACCCATATGAAAAGTTTGGTGGAGGGTTTTAAGTATTTTCCACTGGCTGGCTTCAGGTATAAGTACCTTTCCTTCTTCTGTCACCAGCCACCCCGAAGGGAGAAAACTATGCCCCCCTGAAAGTCCCCATTCTGTTTCAGTTGGGGAATACTGGGGCTTCATCTCCTGGAGGGGGTTGTTCCATATCAAGGGTCCTTCCATAGGTATTTCTAATGGGGGGTTCCACCTGGCAGCAACCTTGGCCTCAGCAACTGCCCGATGATTTCCTTCTGCCTTCTCTCCTTCACCTTGCTGATGGCTTTGGCAGTGTAAGACTGCCACCTCCTTGGGTTTTTGCACTGCGTGCAATAACTCTATAATTTCCTTGTAGTATTTAATGGGGGTTCCCCCAGAGGTTAGGAACTCCCTCTCTTTCCATATTGCAGCATGGGCATGTAGGATTAGATAAGCATACTTGCTATCTGTATACACATTTATTCTTTTTCCCTTCCCCAGTTCTAAGGCTCGGGTAAGTGCCACTAGTTCTGCTAACTGGGCACTGGTCACTGGGGGAAGAGGCTTGCTTTCAAGTATGGTTACATCACTAACTATGGCATAACCTGCCCTTCGTATCCCATTCTCCACAAATGAACTTCCATCGGTATATAGGTTAAGGTCAGGATTAGTTAAGGGGACTTCTAAGGGATCATCTCAGGTGGCGTAAGTCTGGACTATAATTTGTTGGCAGTCATGCTCAGTTGGTTCCCCATCCTCTGGGAGAAAAGTGGCAGGGTTGAGGGCCACGCATGTGTGTATTTGAAGTACCGGTCCCTCAAGGAGTAGTGCCTGGTATCTAAGTAGGTGGTTGTCTGATAGCCATAAACTTCCTTTGGCACCTAGTATGCCATTTACATCATGAATAGTCCAGACAGTGAGATCCTTTCCTTGTATTATTTTGATAGCCTCTGACACTTAAGATGGCCACTGCTGCAACTACCCTTAAACAGTGAGGCCAGCCTTTTACTACTACATCAATTTCCTTACTTAGGTATGCCACTGGTTGTGGGGTTGTCCCATGAGTCTGAGTAAGGACTCCAAGAGCTATCCCAGCTCTCTCTGTGACGTATAAAGAGAATTTCTGTCCTGTGGGAAGGCTTAAAGCTGGAGCTTGTACTAGGGCCTGCTTTAAGGTTTTGAAGGCTGTTTCTGCCTCTGGTTCCCATTCTACTTGTGAGTATTTGCCCTCTGGGTTTCCTTGATTGGAGTATAGAGGGGCCTGGCTATCTCACTGTATCCAGGGATCCATAGTTGGCAAAAGCCGGTAATTCCAAGGAACCCCCTCAACTGTTTTAATGTCTTAGGGTGAGGATAAGCCAGTATAGGCTGTATTCATTCCTTGCTGAGGGCCCTGGTCCCTCTGGCTAAGATTAGGCCTAGATATTTAACCTGCTGTAGGCAAAGCTGGACCTTCGACCTAGACACCTTGTACCCTCGATTAGCTAGAAAGTTCAAGAGATCTAGAATAGCCTGCTGGCATGAGGCTTCTGCACTGGTAGCCAAAAGTAAATCATCCACATATTGAAGGATCAGAGTGCCTGGACTTGAGAAGTGGCCTAGATCTTGGGCCATTGCCTGACCAAACAGATGAGGGCTATCCCTAAACCCTTGGGGCAAGACCATCCACGTAAGTTGGGACGTGTGGTCTGTGGGATCCACAAAGGCAAAGAGGAACTGGGAATCAGAGTGCAGGGGAATACAGAAGAAGGCATCCTTGAGGTCCAGAACCATGAACCATTCTGCTTTCTCTGGTATTTGAGAGAGCAGGGTATAGGGGTTGGGTACAACTGGAAATAGTGGAATTACTGCCTCAATGAGTCTAAGATCTTACACTAGTCTCCACTGACCGTTTGGATTTTGTACTCCTAGAATTGGGGTGTTGCAGGGACTGCTGCATTTCCTTACTAAGCCTTGAGCTTTCAAATGTTTAACAATATTCTGTAATCCTTTATGAGCTTCAGGCCTTAAGAGATATTAGCTTTCATAAGGAAAAGTGGTGGGATCTTTTAACCTGATTCGGACTGGGCGGGCATTTTTTGCCCTTCCAAATTGTCCTTCCAATGCCCAGACTTCAGGGATGATTCCCTCCTCAAGTAGGGGACAACAAATGGGTAACTTGTTCCCCATATTCATGTAGATAATAGCTCCAGCCTTGGCTAATATATCCCTCCCTAATAAGGGTGTGAGACTTTCAGGCATAACAAGAAAGGCATGTGAAAAGAGCAAAGTCTCCCAATTACAACTGAGGAGGTGGGAGAAATACCTGGTTACAGGCTGTCCCATGATTCCTCGGATGGTAACGGACCTTGAGGATAGTTGTCCAGGACAGGAGATTAACACTGAGAAGGCCGCGCCAGTGTCCAGGAGGAAGTCAATTTCCTGGCCCTCAATAGTTAAACATACCCGGGGCTCAGTGAGGGTGATGACATGAGCTGGCGCTTGTCCCGGGCACCGTCAGTCCTGTTGTTGGATCATCTGGTTGGGGGCTTCTGACCCAGGGAAACTTCATCCTCTGGGGCAGTGCACCTTCCAGTGATTGCCTCAGCATAGTGGACATGGACGAGGGGGCAGCTTGTTTCTCATTGGACAATCTTTTTTAGAGTGTCCTAATAAACCACACTGATAACAAGCCCTACCAGGTGATTGGCCTGCTCCATTTTCTGTCCTCTCTGAACCACCAAGGTTTGTCTGTCTGAGGGCCATGACTAAGGCTGTGGCCTTTCTCTGATCTCACTTTTCCTTTTGGGCCTGTTCCTCTTGGTCCCTATTATAGAACACCAAGGTTGCCAGGTTTAATAATGCCTCTAGATTTTGTTCAGGGCCCAGGGCTTGCTTTTGGAGCTTTCTCCTGATATCTGCAGCTGATTGGGTAATAAACTTATCCTTTAGAATCAATTGACCCTCGAGTGATTCAGGTAACAGGGGAGTATATTTTCTTAAGGCCTCTCGTAGCTGCTCGAGGAAGGCAGAAGGATTTTCTTCCTTTCCCTGAGTTATGGTGGACATCATTGAATAATTCATGGGCTTTTTTCTAATTCTCCTTAGTCCTTCTAGAACACAGGTCAACAGATGTTTACGACTCCAGCCCCCATGATCTGAGTCAAGGTCCCAGTGGGGATCCATACTGGGGATGGCTTGCTGACCAGTAGGGAATTTGTCCCTTTCTTCGGCTGTCATTCTATCATTTACTTGACTAAGATACCAGGTATCTCCAAACTCTCAGGCTGCAGCTAAAGCTGCATTCTTTTCATTAAAGGCCAGGGTTTGATCTAACAGTAGCATGATATCTCTCCAAGCAAGGTCAAAGGTTTGCCCTAGACCCTGTAGGACATCTATGTACCTGTCAGGATCATCTGAAAACTTCCCCAGGTCTGCCTTGATCTGCTTTAAATCAGAGAGGGAGAAGGGGACATGTACCCAGGTTGGGCCAAATTCCCCTCCCCCTACAGCTTGAAGGGTCCATAACTGATAGCCCAGGGGTTTTTGTGGTCCTTTGGAGATTTCTTTGCTTATTTCCTTCTGAGCAGGGGATATTAGAGGAGGATTATCATTAATAGGAAGGGGAGCTATAGGGAGGCTAGGATATGGGGGTAAGCTGAGAGGTCCTCCTGTGGGATGTAAATTGCAAGCTTTGCATAGTTGTGTATTCTCCCTCAATGAAAAGAAAGCTTAGACATAAGGTATTTCACTCCATTTGCCTTCCCTCTTACAGAAAAGATCAAGCTGCAGGATAGTATTGTAATTTGTACTTCCCTCAGGTGGCCATTTTTCCCCATCAGAGAGAGAATATCAGGGCCAAGCCATAGTGCAGAAAAAAATGAGCTACCTCTTTTTCAGGGTTTGTGGGTCAAATTGGTCCCAATGGCTTAGGATGTATTTCAAGGGTGAGCCTGTTGATGCCTGAGTGTTTCCCATCTGAAAAACAAAACCGCCCGCGGTTTTGGTTTCTTTTGTTTCTCCCCCTGCCGAAGAACCTGCAACGGTCCCTGGACCCTGCTGATTGGAATAGTTGCGCTCACCGACGCAGCAGCAGAAACATTAGTTTTCCTCCCAGACCATATGGAAGACCGAGGAAGGTCAGATTTAGTGGTCCTTACCAATGCATTCTCGAAAACCAGCACCCTTGCCTGTCCTCCTAGACCACAAGGAGGACCAACCGAGAAAAATCGGATTTAGTGGCCCTTACCGACACATTCTCAAAAACCTGATAGAGTCCTAAGCATTCTCCTGTTAGTATTGGGATTTTACCCCTGTCCTATAAAGATGTTATGCCCCAAAAATGAAGTGGAGGGCCATACCCTGAGGGAGGGAAGGGATCTCCAGGGCTGGAAGAGTGACACCTTTTGTCCTCACTTATATGAATAGGAAGGATACAATTTCTGAGGCTCCCCATATCCTAGCTTCAAGAATAGCTTTTGTTAGGCCTATTAGTCTGAGGAGGGATCCTAAAATTCCAGGTAGTCCCCAGTACGACGGGGCTTTGGGCAAAAATTGTGTCTTTCTGACTGGTGAGCCCAGGTGCCTAAAGAAGGTAACAGAGTCCTGGAAACCATTCTTATAGGAGAAACCAGAAAAGCACCAGAGACAGGTAGCAATTTTTAGAAGCAGGACTAACCTCAGAGAAGAGAGGCGAGAGGAAGTTTGTCTGGCAGGCATTAGGATGCAGGGGGAAAGGGTCAGGATAGATAGGATAGATGGGCGAGTCTCGCTTGGGCGACATGCTTTTGAGAGTTCCGCTCATGGCCGCAGGGTCAACCAACTTGTTGTCGGGACCCTGGAGCTGCATGGCTTTCCTCTCTGTCGACCTTTGGCTTAGCCCAGAAGTAGAGGAAAAAGTGGAAGCTAGTTCTGGGCAAACCAACGGTCCCAACTCCAAAGAGTTGGGGGTCGTTAGAGAGCCCTTTCCCAGAAAGCCTAACACCCGTGTCTTTAGTCCGGCGGCCACGCTAGTCCCTTTTAACTGGCTGACAGGTGCCCGGTATTTAGCCCCCGAATTCTAAGGAAAAATAGGACAGAATAGCAAGTGAAAGGGGTCCGATGGTACGTACTCACTGCTTGGCGATAGGCGATTGTCTCACCACTCGGCGATAGGCGATGGTCTCACCGCTTGGTGATTGTCTCACGGCTTGGTGATAGGTGAAAGTCCCTTTGTGGTCACCAAAATGTGTCCGGAATTGGTGGGTTCTTGGTCTCACTGACTTCAAGAATGAAGCCGCAGACCCTCGCGGTGAGTGTTACAGCTCTTAAGGTGACATGTCTGGACTTTGTTCCTTCTGATGTTCGGATGTGTTCGGAGTTTCTTCCTTCTGGTGGGTTCGTGGTCTCGCTGGCTCAGGAGTGAAGCTGCAGACCTTCGCAGTGAGTGATACAGCTCTTAAGGTGGTGTGTCTGGAGTTGTTCATTCCTCCCAGTGGGCTCGTGGTCTCGCTGGCTTCAGGAGTGAAGCTGCAGACTTTCATGGTGAGTGTTACAGCTCATAAAAGCAGTGTGGACCCAAAGAGTAAGCAGTAGCAAAATTTATTGCAAAGAGCGAAAGAACAAAGCTTCCACAGTGTGGAAGGGGACCCGAGCGGTTTGCCACTGCTGGCTGGGGCAGCCTGCTTTCAGTCTGTTATCTGGCCCCACCCACATCCTGCTGATTGGTAGAACTGAGTGGTCTGTTTTGACAGGGTGCTGATTGGTGCGTTTACAATCCCTGAGCTAGACACAAAGGTTCTCCAGTCCCCACCAGATTAGGTAGATACAGAGTGTCCACACAAAGGTTCTCCAAGGCCCCACCACAGCAGCTAGATACAGAGTGTCGATTGGTGCATTCACAAACCCTGAGCTAGACACAGGGTGCTGATTGGTGTGTTTACAAACCTTGAGCTAGATACAGAGTGCCGATTGGTGTATTTACAATCCCTGAGCTAGACATAAAGGTTCTCCATGTCCCCACCAGACTCAGGAGCCCAGCTGGCTTCACCCAGTGGATCCCACACCGGGGCTACAGGTGGAGCTGCCTGCCAGTCCTGCGCTGTGCGCCCACACTCCTCAGCCCTTGGGTGGTCGATGGGACTGGGCGCCCTGGAGCACGGGGCGGTGCTCATCAGGGAGGCTCGGGCCGCACAGGAGCCCACGGAGAGGGTGGGAGGCTCAGGCATGGCAGGCTGCAGGTCCCGAGCCCTGCCCTGCCGGAAGGCACCTAAGGCCCAGCGAGAAATCGAGCGCAGAGCCGGTG
The DNA here is from genome assembly GCF_029281585.2 of Gorilla gorilla gorilla. Lineage (NCBI taxonomy): Eukaryota > Metazoa > Chordata > Mammalia > Primates > Hominidae > Gorilla > Gorilla gorilla. The sequence goes on along the minus strand of NC_073230.2, from coordinate 107,331,436 downwards.
GGCTGGCACTGCTGGGGGACCCAGTACACCCTCTGCAGCCGCTGGCCGGGGGCTAAGCCCCTCACTGCCCAGGGCCAGCAGGGCCGGCCAGCTGCTCCGAGTGCGGGGCCGCCAAGCCCATGCCCACCCGGAGCTGCAGCTGGCCCGCAAGCGCGACGCGCAGCCCTGGTTCTCGCTCCTGCCTCTCCGTCCACACCTCCCTGCAAGCTGAGGGAGTGGGCTCCGGCCTTGGCCAGCCCACAAAGGGGCTCCCACACTGCAGCGGTGGGCTGAAGGTCTCCTCAATTTCTGCCAAAGTGGGATCCCAGGCAGAGGAGGCACCAAGAGCAAGCGAGGGCTCTGAGGACTGCCAGCACGCTGTCACCTCTCACCATGATCCGTACTATAGACTTCTCCTTCCAGGATTACTATGATGTGCTCCTGATAGAACTCCCTGCTTTAACCCTTCACCCTCAAAGTCGATTCTCAACACAACAGCCAGACGGAACGTTTAAATCATAAGTGAGATAACGTCATTACTTTACACAGCACAAAAGACCCCTTTGCATTCATAGGGAAAGTTAAAGTTCCTAAAATAGCCAACAACATCCTACCACACTCTAACCACCACCATCCCGAGCTACACACAAATAACTTACCACTTGCCTCCTCATCTTCTCTCCACTGCACTGACACTGTCTAGTCACACAAGCCTCCTTGCTGCTTCTGGACAGAACAGGCCTTCTCTCCACTTCAAGGCAGTTCTCTTTGCCTACAATGACCCCCCCACATATTGTGACACAACTCCTTGACTGTACAAGACCTACTGTGAACTTTAAAATTTACTTTAAATTTACTCTAAAATTTCAACCTGCCCTGACTCTGTAGCTACTGATCACCTTCACTCTCTTCTATGTTTCACCTTTTATTACAGTGGGATGCTTTAAAAATATTATATTTAACAGTTTATTTATTTATTTATTTATTTATTTATTTATTTATTTATTTATTTATTGAGATGGAGTCTAACTCTGTCGCCCAGGCTGGAGAGCAGTGGCGCCACCTCGGCTCACTGCAAGCTCCGCCTCCCGGGTTCACGCCGTTCTCCTGCCTCAGCCTCCCAAGTAGCTGGGACTACAGGCGCCCGCCACTACGCCAGGCTAATTTTTTTCTATTTTTAGTAGTGACGGGGTTTCACCATGTTAGCCTGGATGGTCTTGATCTCCTGACGTCATGATCCGCCCGCCTTGGCATCTCAAAGTGCAACAGTTTATCTCTTACTTCTAGAATGTAAGTCCCATGAGAATGAGGATTTTTGTTGTTTTTCTGTTCAATGATACACACCAAATATTTAGAGCATTCCGTAGGATGTATTGGGTCTTTGATTAATAAATATTTGTTGAATTAATAAATTAACTTAGGTTTACTCTGTGAAATAAATTTACAATGATATTGAAAAGAAAGTCTTTGGGAGGTATTGAGTTCCCATGACAGAAAAAAATTCAACCTGGGCAGGTTCTTCAAATTGGACAGTTTTGGGTGATGCTAACATTGAAAAGATGATTGGGTTCAATGACTGTGAAGTCTTCCCACTTGTCAGTTATGTGATCCTTGAAGTGCAATCAAGGAGCACTGATGTGTACATGGGAAAAGCATTCATAGAATAAAATAATTATAAAATATGTATTCAGTAACTATTATGTGCCATTCAGGCTGCTGCAATTGGGCTACAGAAGGGGAACAAGACAAAGATCCTACTCACATAAAGATTAAATCTAGGGAGAAGACAGGCAATAGACAATTAAATGAGCATTTAATTAATATAAGCATTAAATTAAATGATAATTTCACGTCATTTTAATTGCTATTAAAACAGTAAAACAGGTAAAATTATAGAAAGCAAACCAACAGTATTGAAGCTAACTAGATAGTGTGGTGAGGAAATACTACTTGAGCTAAATCCTGAATGTGGAAAAGTCACCAGAGCAAATACTGAGGGAGAGCCACAGGAGAGAAGGACAGCAAGTACACAAAGGTCCTGAGAGTGACATAGCCTATTTGGGGTACAAAGAGAACGCCTGTGGCAAGAGTGAAGAAAATGGCAAGGGGTTGAGGAGGAGAGCAGGGCTGGGGCCGTGGAGGTCACTGGAGGTGTCTCATTACTTTTGGATCATTATTTTGTTGCATCTATAAAAGAAACACTTCATTTAGACAACTATATATGTTTAATAACACACTTGCAGCCATTATGAAGCTTAGGTATAATTATTATTTTCTTATTAGGCTTTTATTTTTGACATGTTTTTCTTCACTTCTGAAATAAAATAGGCTCACTCAACTTTCAATATATTTTTTCTTAAGCTAAATTTACCTCTCTGGGGCTAAAATGTTCTCCTTTATTTGATATTTTCTGCCTAAATGTAGTGAGAAAGCCAATCCTTTACTGCATATAACTATTTTTCTGAGGTTTCAAAAGAAGACATTATTCTCTTATACTCTGAAGATTTATTTGTAAAACTTCTACAAGGAAGGAAGGGAAACCACAGAAAATTTTGAAGCAGGAGATGAAAAGTAAACACAGTAGCTTGTTGAAATATGGTTAGCAAATGAAGAGGAAGGCTGTAGAAAAAGAACTAAGAATTCTTTTCAGACCTGGAAAGTTGTTGGAGTTAAGAACCCATGAACTGATAAAGTCAGGGTGAGAATGTTTCAGTTAAAGTCAAATAAATAGATTCCAAGAGACAAGGAAAATTGTGAATCTATCCAATCGTTGAATAATCAAAAAAATGCTTTTTTATCTTTTGTTTTTTAAAAATATAATTCAAAATTAATTTAAAAACAACTTTAAAATTGAGCTTTAGCTCTCGATATTATTAAATTATACAAGATGATCATAATATTTAAAAGTATACTGTTGATGACCCTTTATTTTCTAGAAACATTATCTTGAGTTATAAAACACTTATTTTTATTAAAAAAGACAAGAGAAATGAGACTTCTTTTTTCTTTTTTTAAGAAAAGTAGCTGTCTAGCTATTTTATATCTGTAGTTTAGTTCTTCAGAAATAAAGCTGACATTTTAGTTTTTGTCAAAAAAATCTATGTATGGAAGATTTTGAGTCTAATTTTTTATGAAAGTATTTTTAGAACATAATTTAAAAATAAAACAGACATACTATGTACATCTAGAAATATGTCTCAACAACTCATGTATCTGTCTAAGATATATTCATATAAATTAGGATACAGCAAGACAAACTATGTATATCTACATAATAAACTTGGATAATTTATGTAATAATCTCTATTTTGAACAGTTTAAATGCATTTTTTCTGCATTGAAAGTAATTTTTTAAATCCCAGTATCCTTCTCTCATTTGTTCTTAAATTACCCAGCCCACTAAAAATATTGAAACATATGTTTGACACATATATGATGCAAATTTTAGCAGCAGTTACCTTTGGGACTTGGGAAAGGTGGAGGGAGATTTAAGGGTGGAAGGAGTTGGAGGAGGAGAAACTATCATATTTTATCCTTTATATTCTAGATAGAGTAAATTTATTATTATTATTTATTAAGTATGTATTAAAATGTTAGGTTTTTAAGGACAAGTAAAAATCTTGCTATAAAGAACTAAGAAACAGAATCTGCCTACAGATGTTTATTGCAGCTTTATTTATAATTGCCCAAACTTGGAAGCATCCTAGATGACCTTCGGTAGGTGAGTGGATAATTAAACTGTAGTGCATCCAGACCATGGGAAGAAATGAGCTATCAAGCCATGAAGAAACATGGAGGAAAACTAAGGGCACATTATTAAGTGAAATAAGACATCTAGAAAGGCAACATACTGTATGACTGCAACTATATGACATTATTGAAAGGGCAAAACTTTGCAGACAGTGGAGACAGTGGTTGACAGGGCTTGTGGGGAAGGAGGTATGAAGAGGAAGAACACAGATGATCTTTAAAGCAGTGAAAATATTCTGTATGATACTATAATGATGGATACATGTCATTATACGTTTGTTCAAACCCACAGAATGTACAACACCAACAGCAAACCTTAATGTAAACTCTGGGGTTTGGGTGATAATGATATGTTGATGCAGCTCCGTTGATGGTGACTAATGTACCACTCTGGTGAAAGGTGTTGAAAATGCAGGAGGCTATGCATGAGTTCGGACAGGGGTATATGAGAAATCTCTGTACCTCTCAATTTCGCTGTGAACCTAAAACTGCTCCAAAAAATTAAATCTTACAAAAACAGAAACAAAGAATACCTTTAAAAGGAGCTCATAGGATATTTGAAAAATACTTTAATCTTTGAATATAACTTTTTAAAATGTTAACATAAAGACTTAAAAGCACTGTAATGTGGAGAAAAAATCAGAATTTAACATCTCTTAGAATAATTTCTACAAAGATGTGCATTTTTCTCAACATACACAATGATTAAATCCCCAAAGAAAAGAAACCTCTTTACTGGGGCTTATTCTTTTTGGAATGTGTGGAAGTACATTATAAGGACTTCATGGTGATTTTGTGACAATGAGATGGAATAATCAAATGAAACACAAGATTTTTCCAATAAAACACACAGTGGATCTGGCCTCTGTACAGAAAATAAATATCTCAGGCATCTACAACTAGCAAGCCCTTTTTTAAAATTAGACCCTGACATACAACCACGACTGATAAGATAAACTGCAGACACAATGTTTTTTTGCTGATAGGAGTAATGTTTTTGAATTCTTGAAATTCGTGTCTGAATTAGAATGCCTCATGTGTGTTACCTGTTGATTTTTAAAAGTTTTATTAATATCCAATACTTACACTCTGTTATGATTCTAATACTGAGTAATCATTCTGAAGGGGCTTATAAATTTCTTAATTGAAATTTTTCTATTGTATAGTTTTTCCCACTACAAAATAAAAGACTGTATATTATTTAAGTTATAATAAGTATTATGGCAGCCTGTACTATTTTACATTCTTTGACTTTAAGTAAATGTGGATTAGTACCTATGTTCCAACCTTTGCCCAATTCCATCCCTGTAATCATGAGGCAATATTTATACCTAAGACAATTCTTATCTTTGGAGTTTTGTGGAATGGCAACATGTGGGCAAATGGGATTAGGAAACCTGGTAGCCTGTAGTAAAGCTCATGAAGCTTCCCCTTTAACCAATATTAGCTCTCCTACCCGCTTTCTGGATTACTAGCAGTATCCTAAATGAGTTCAAGTTTCATTAGAAACCCTTAGATCAATGTGTATGCAAATATTTAAGCCCATGGTTTCTCTGTCATTGAAGGCAGAATAAACGTAATTTTTTTTTTTTTTTTTTTTTGCTCTGCCTCCCCTCCCACCTCCAAACCTTTGCCAAGGCTGTTGCCCTATCCTAGGCTGGATTCCCCTTTGGGCTGCCCCATGACTTGTCAAAAACATATCCTCAAAAGTTTAAGGGACTCTCAAAGCTGGATTTTTCTCAAAGGTGTCCAGAGCACTTCTTTTTTTTTTTTTTGTCATCTAAATTTTTTTTAAATTATTATTATTATACTTTAAGTTTTAGGGTACATGTGCACAATGTGCAGGTTTGTTACGTATGTATACATGTGCCATGCTGGTGTGCTGCACCCATTAACTCATCATTTAGCATTAGGTATATCTCCTAAAGCTATCCCTCCCCCCTCCCCCTACCCCACAACAGTCCCCAGAGTGTGATGTTCCCCTTCCTGTGTCTGCGTGTTCTCATTGTTCAGCTCCCACCTATGAGTGAGAATATGCGGTGTTTGGTTTTTTGTTCTTGCGATAGTTTACTGAGAATGATAATTTCCAATTTCATCCATGTCCCTACAAAGGACATGAACTCATCATTTTTTATGGCTGCATAGTATTCCATGGTGTATGTGTGCCACATTTTCTTAATCCAGTCTATCATTGTTGGACATTTGGGTTGGTTCCAAGTCTTTGCTATTGTGAATAATGCCGCAATAAACATATGTGCGCATGTGTCTTTATAGCAGCGTGATTTATAGTCCTTTGGGTATATACCCAGTAATGGGATGGCTGGGTCAAATGGCATTTCTAGTTCTAGATCCCTGAGGAATCGCCACACTGACTTCCACAGTGGTTGAACTAGTTTACAGTCCCACCAACAGTGTAAAAGTGTTCCTATTTCTCCACATCCTCTCCAGCACCTGCTGTTTCCTGACTTTTTAATGATTGCTATTCTAACTGGTGTGAGATGGTATCTCATTGTGGTTTTGATTTGCATTTCTCTGATGGCCAGTGATGATGAGCATTTTTTCATGTGTTTTTTGGCTGCATAAATGTCTTCTTTTGAGAAGTGTCTGTTCATGTCCTTTGCCCACTTTTTGATGAGGTTGTTTGTTTTTTTCTTGTAAATTTGTTTGAGTTCATTGTAGATTCTGGATATTAGCCCTTTGTCAGATGAGTAGGTTGCAAAAATTCTCTCCCATTTTGTGGGTTGCCTGTTCACTCTGATGGTAGTTTCTTTTGCTGTGCAGAAGCTCTTTAGTTTAATTAGATCCTATTTGTCAATTTTGGCTTTTGTTGCCATTGCTTTTGGTGTTTTAAACATGAAGTCCTTGCCCATGTGTAATCTTAAACATTTCCCCAAATATGACATGTATTTATTTGAAAATTGTGTGTGGGAGTGTGAGTGTATGGAGGTGGCGGGGGGAGGGGAGGGTTAAGGTATCATTCTAATGAACAGTAAAAAGAGAAACTAAATTTAATTATTGAATTGTGTTAAAAATGTACATTCTCTGTAAGTGCTACCAAGAACGGTTAAAAAAATGAAAATTTCCAAATATTATTTTTCTGATTCACTCAAAATTTATTTTAATTTTTATATTATTATGGATACATAATATGCTAATATATTAATATAGTACATGTGATTTTTTGATACAGGCACACAAAGTGTGATGATCAAATCAGGGTAGCTGGGAGTATCCATCACCTCAAGCATTTATTATTCTTTTTGTTAGGAAAATTCTAATTCCACCCCTTCAGTTATTTTAAAATATATAATATGTTATTGTTAAGTATGGTCACCCAAGTATTCTTAAGAGTATTTTTCCAAAACCAAGCAGGGAGAACAAGTTTACATGGCTATTATGATGATATAAAGATATGAAACTGTGAAAGCATATAAACTTGATAGGAATCATTTAATAAGGGCATACGGTCACTCGTTTTTAACCAATTAGGATTAAGAAACAAATGAGATTACTCCATTGGTCAGGGTCTATGTTTTTTTTCTGTGAACATTTACTCATTCATTTCACAAATATGCGTGAGATGAAAATACAGTGAAGAAGAAAGTTGAGGTTCTGATGCCTGCGAGCTTAGACTCTAGGACTCTAACACAGAGCTAGGTTAATAACATCATTTTGATCGAACTACTGTTTACGTTTAGGTGATTAATTTCCAAGACTCTGTGGCAACTTCCACTTTTTAGTAAAGGGACATTTCTTTGGAATTTTTTATTCTTATTTTTAAAACAGAAGACATTATGGGGAAATCCTGAGTAGAAGCCTCTTCTGCCTCCACTTGGGTTCATCTTCAAGAAGGTACCCTCATATCATTGAAAGGCAGGAAACTTAACTTCCTGAGCACCTGTCGTAAGAAACTCTTCCCTAGCTATCAATGGAAGGAGAAGAAGGGACCCAGAACACTAGCAAATCTCTTATTCTGTGATTCCCTAGTTTTATGGGAGCCCCTTTTTATTTATATTAAAATATCTTAACGGAGAAGTTAGGATGGGAGATAATTTTCATTTTTTAAGGCTCCAAAGTGTATTAAATTTGTATTCAAAAGTTCATTGCTGAATCACTGCCTTGGAGTCAGAGTATTTGTTCCAAATTATTGATTTGGTTAAAGAGATCCACAGAGATGAGCAGCTTATTGATTTCATGAAAATACCTTTGTTTCTAATATTTCATATTTTTTCACATTGGTGGAAAACAGGGACTTGGGACATATGTATGTTTTCTCCATCTAGCTTTCTGTAAGACTCAAGGCTCTCCTAATACATATGCTCTGCTTTCTACTTACGATCTTTTTCTTTGGAAAATATCTTTACAATATCAGCTAAATGAGATTAGAAATAAGATATCAAATTCATCAGGAACTCCATACTGAATAGATAAGAGTCTGCTTTCTCATACCAATAATGTGGGTGCCCAACTCAGTAGAAACAAATAAATAGGGTAAGTGTCCAGTAATTTACTTTTCAATAGTTATTTGTATTTCAGATCTTTACTCTGGCTTTTTCATAAGCAGCTTTCACGTCAACATAGCTGAAATTCTTATCTAAAATCCATAAAGCCCCTGGGAGAATGAAGGTTAAGGAAAATGATTTTAAGGGAAACCACATCTTTCTCTTGAAAGTGATTGTATCTCTTAAGAGTTTTATATAAATAACTCAATCAAAAGCTCGCCTATTTGAAGGCTTTTTTTTTCAAGGCGCAAATATAAGATTAGCTTCATATGGTTTATTTATTTTCATTTACTTGTTTATCTATCATTTTCTAAGTGCCCAAAATATATTCACCTCTCAAGACTTGCTGCTTTCTGGACATAGGTATGTACAGAGAAGTCAAATAGTAAGTAGATTGCACCTACAAGAAATTGGCTCTTGATTAGCTCTTTGTAACTATATAGTTGGCGACCTCCCAAAAAGGAGAAAAGAAATGTAAACTCTGTTTTGCTATATGTTTCTATGTATCTTCTAATTAGATGTAATTAGTCAAAAGGCCAAGAAGTTTCAGACATGTCTCCAACATGAATGAATATAACATTTTGAGTACATTATGAATGGAATGCATGTGTACTAAATGTAGGTAGATGGAACTTATTTTAAAATCACTAGTCATATTTAAAGTAAACTTTAAAATAGTAATATTGTCATCATACAACGTATTACCTATAGATGTTACAACTCTTTTAGTTTTTGGAAGAGGTTACAGAAAATATCAGCCAAAGGAAATAGGAAAAAAAGTTAACATTATATGTTTACACTGGTTAGAATATTTGTCCCAGAGAAACAAGGCATATTTGAAGTTCTTCAAGCAGATCAGCAGGCCCAATGTTTTAGGAAGGCTGGGTTTTGACTTGGGGCTCTTTACCTCTCTTGAGACACAGAGCTTCCTGAAATTTACAAGGAGTGTTGTTCCTCCTACTCAGGAAAATGAGACGTATGTATACACACATAAAATACTTGACAGACTTTGTGAAACTCAGATTATCTGGTTTAGAAAAAAGATGAAATCAGAATCAGATGCACATAATACTTTCTAATGCACATGCTCTATTTGTACATCTAAAGACAATGTTAATTTCAATGTTAAAATCATGTGATTTGCTAAATATTTACTGTTTTATATTAAGGAGGAAACCTAAAATTTGAAAAACACTTCAAGTTTAAAAATTGATCAACTATTTTGGAAAGCAATTTGCAAATGGGGATCAATAACTTTTGAATGAGCATGTCTGCTTTCAGAAATGTGTTTTAGAAGAATCTTAAATGCAGATTCATGTACACAAATCACAACAATAATACATTATATATCAGAGAGTACGTATTTAGTATTTCCTGTATGCTAAGTTCTTTCTTCTCTATGTGTTTTACTTGCTAAATCAATAGCAATTGCCATATAGATGCTATTACCTACTATTTTAAGGAAAAAACCTTGACACTTACAGGTGTTAATAACTAGCCCCACATTTCAAATGCTAATTGTCATAGTTGAGACATGAATCTAGGTCTACCTGTACTTTTGCTCTTACAGTACACTTTTTAGAGCATGGTTTCTATTAAAAAAATCAGAAGCAGCATAAATGTCCAATATTCATGGGAAGTTTAGGCACCACATAACTGTAGCTATAAGATGGAATACTTTTAAAAAGATAAAATAGATTTAATCAAATATTTTAATGCTATGAAAATTCTTAGGTCATAAAATTAAGCACATTAAAACAAACTCAAAAATATACATGCCCTATGAACATAGTTTTATATGAGACTGACAACATTTGTCAAATATATTAGTAAAAATTGCTTTTGGATTTTGCTTCTTTTTTCCTGTACATCAAAAAAATCATGCAGTGCCCTTCTAATAATAAATATAAACCTTTTAACTATTTTTTGTAATTGTTACTGATTTCAAAATTCTTTAACCATCAAAGAGGGCCCTTAAATTTGAAACTGACAGCAGAACTACGTGCAATGTCCCTGATAAGAAAGGTGAATGTGCTCCCTAGTAGCCACTGTGTTGTTAAAGTTCTCTGTTGCGTCTACTCCCTGTGAGGGATTCATATTTTCCTTCATCTGCCATGTGATGGTGGTGGGAAGGAACTGGGCATCACAAGACCAGGATAAACTGGCTGTGTTTTCTAACCAGGAAATAAGTCGTTTGGAGCACTTTATTTGTACGTCTCCTTGGGGAAAATTTAAAATCTGATCAATCCATTTATACATAAATATTTAGCAACATTTAAAATTGTACTAACTTCTCTATTTTGTCTGCTTATATTTTAACACATCTTTGTTTTGAGGACAGCTTAGCTTTTTTGCTACACAAACTAAATTCAGTGCTATTTACAGTACTTTATTTCTGAAGCCAATCTATATTTGAGGCTAAAATGTGGTCAATGAAATGATGAAAAGAGCCATGAAGTGATGATATATAAAGACATACGTAGGCTGGTCATGGTGGTTTATGCCTGTAATCCCAGCACTTTTGGGAGGATGAGGCTGGAGGATGGTTTGAGGCCAGGAGTTCTAGACCAGCCTGGACAACAGAGTGAGGCCCTGTCTGTACAAAAAGTAACAGTAAAATTAAAATATTAGCCAGGTATGGCACCTGTAGTCAGCTACTCAGGAGGCTGAGGCAGGAAGATCACTGTTGCATCTATCTTCTGTTCCAGGCTACAGTGAGTTATGATCGCACCACTGCACTCCACCTTGGGTGACAGAGTGAGACCCTCCCTTTAAAAAATAGACACAAATATCTAAATGGTGAATAAATGCATGTGCATAGTATAGAAAACCACAATACCTTAATAACATATATTACATTATTATTATGAATATAATTACTTGAACACAGGAAGAGACATAGATGTACTCTTGGTTGGGAAGATTCACATTATAAAGATATTATTATCCCCAAATTCAAATCAAAAGATAATATATGTCATATAAAAATCAAATAGGAAGCAAGGCTTAGGTTTAGGTTGCGGGCTTTAAAGTCTGGCTTGAAGTCTTAGCTTTAATGCCTACTTGCTGTATAACTCTGGAAACGAAACATAACAGTTCGGAGTCACAGTATTCTTGTTTCTATAATATTGATAATAACAATATAATGTTTACTTTGGAGAATTATGAGATTTAAATGAATTCCAGGAATACTTGGCATAAAGAAGAAACTCAGTAAATGGTACAAAGATAATTATTAATTTTAACTCATTTGCATTCAGAATTCTAATAAAGTTAATTTGTTTTCTGAAAATTAATAGTAAAATTTATCTTGAGGAATAATTACTTAGAATAGGTAAGATATTCCTTAAAAAGAATGAAAATGGAGGAAAGTTGTCCTTCCCAATAATATATGTACATAAGGAATCAGCGAATGTATCTTCAAATCTATGAATTAGAGTAATATTTTGCTGATAAAAAGTTAGGTAGAAATGTACAATACAGTTGTATCTTAGCAGAGAGTTAGGTTCTAAAGCCAGTGTGTAGATCTAAATTTACTTATAGTGAACCTTATCTGTAAAAATCTCTCAGGAATGTGTTATGATGGGAACAACAGCCCTGAGTAAATTAGTTAATTTCTATATAAGGAAAGTGTTTTTACAAAACATACATTCTTCAACTACTAGACCAAACTTAGTGTTGGAAGAACTCACTAAAAATGGCACTGACTGGTCTTATGAACTGAGACCAACGGAGGAAACAAAGAAAATGGAAAGGCATTTCTTGTCTACTGTGAGTCAGAAACATTCTGCTGATTGAGCAGAAATGCCTGAATTGTTTATATATTTTCTTAACTTTTGTTCTTCCAAGTTATGTATATTTCATTTTCAAAAAGTTAAATGTATGTATAGTGGAGGGGGATCTTTGAAAAAAAATACAGAACCATATTATAATATGCTATTTTAAAAATACTGGTAGTGAAGACAAAGGGCATATAATCTTGGGAGTTTTAGGCCACTGCCGCCCACTGCCGGTTGCTCCCCATACTACCATAGCTGATGCTCTCTGGAAAGTGCCACCCCCTGGCAGGAGGCCAAACAACACAAAAATAGAGCATTAAACCACCAAAGCTAAGAACCCTCATGGAGTCCATTGCACCCACCTCCCTGCCACCTCGACCAGAACAGGCACTGATATCCAAGACTGAGAGACCCATAGATAGTTCACATCACAAGACTCTGTGCAGACAGCCCCCAGTACCATCCCAGAGCTGGATAGACTGTCTGGGTGGCTAGACCCAGAAGAGAAACAACAATCACTGCAGTTGCACTCACAGGAAGCCACATCCATAGTAAAAGGGGGAGAGTACTACATCAATGGAACACCCTGTGGGACAAAAGAATCTGAAAAACAGCCCTTAGCCCTAGATATTCCCTCTGACGGAGCCTACCCAAATGAGAAGAAGCCAGAAAACCAACCCTGGCAATATGACAAAGTAAGACTCTTCAACACCCTCAAAAAAATCACACCAGTTCACCAGCAGTAGATCCAAACCGAGAAGAAATCCCTGATTTACCTGAAATAGAATTCAGGAGGTTAGTTATTGAGCTAATCAGGGAGGAACCAGAGAAAGGCAAAGCCCAGTGCAAGGAAATCCAAAGTATAATACAAGAAGTGAAGGGAGAAATATTCAAGGAAATAGATAGCTTAAAGAAAAAACAATCAAAAGTTCAGGAAACTTTGGACACACTTTTAGAAATGTGAAATGCTCTGGAAACTCTCAGCAATAGAATTGAACAAGTAGGAGAAAGAAATTCAGAGCTCAAAGACAAGGTCTTCGAATTAACCAAATCCAACAAAGACAAAGAATAAAGAATAAGAAAATATGAACAAAGCATCCAAAAAGTCTGGGATTATGTTAAATGACCAAACCTAAAAATAATTGGTGTTCCTGAGGAAGAAGAGAATTCTAAAAGCTTGGAAAATATATTTGAGGGAATAATCGAGGAAAACTTCCCCAGCCTTGCTAGAGACTTAGACATCCACAAAGAATAAGCACAAGGAACACCCAGGAAATTCGTCACAAAACGATCTTTGCTAGGCACATTGTCATCAGGTTATCCAAAGTTAAGATGAAGGAAAGAATCTTAAGAGCTGTGAGACAGAGGCATCAGGTAACCTATAAAGAAAAATGTATCAGATTAACAGCAGATTTCTCAGCAGAAACCCTATAAGCTAGAAGGGATTGGGGCCCTATCTTTAGCTTCCTCAAACAAAACAATTATAAGCCAAGAATTTTGGATCCAGTGAAACTAAGCATCATATATGAAAGAAAGATACAATCTTTTTCAGACAAACAAATGCTGAAATAATTTGCCATTACCAAACCACCACTACAAGAACTGCTAAAAGAAGCTCTAAATCTTGAAACAAATACTGGAAACACAACAAAACAGAACCTGTTTAAAGCATAAATCACACAGGACCTATAAAACAAAAATAAAAGTTAAAAAAGCAAAAACAAATAACAAAAAAAACCCAAAGTGCACAGGCAACAAAGAGCACAATGAATACAATAGTACATCACATTTCAATACTGACATTGAACGTAAGTGGCCTAAATGCTTACTTAAAAGATACAGAACCGCAGAGTGGATAAGAACTCACCGAGAAACTATCTGGTGCCTTCAGGAGACTCACCTAACACATAAGGACTCACATAAACTTAAAGTAAAGGGGTAGAAAAAGGCATTTCATGCAAATGGACACCAAAAACTAGCTGGGGTAGCTATTCTTATACCAGAAAAAAACAAACTTTAAAGCAACAGCAGTTAAAAGAGACAAAGAGGGACATTATATAATGGTAAAAGGCCTTGTCCAACAGGAAAATACCACAAATCGTAAACATATATGCACCTAACACTGGAGTTCCCAAATTTTTAAAACAATTACTAATAGACCTAAGAAATGAGATAGACAGCAACACAATAATAGTGGGGGACTTCAATACTCCACTGACAGCAGTAGACAGGTCATCAAGACAGAAAGTCAACAAAGAAACAATGGATTTAAACTATACCTTGGAACAAATGGATTTAACAGATATATACAGGACATTTCATCCAACAACCACAGAATACACATTCTGTTCAACAGTGCATGGAACTTTCTCCAAGATAGACCATATGATAGGCCATAAAACAAGGCTCAATAAATTTAAGAAAATTGAAATTATATCAAGTACTCTCTCAGACCACAGTGGAATATAACTGAAAATCAACTCCTAAGCCACGCAAATACATGGAAATTAAATAACCTGCTCCTAACTGAGCATTGGGTCAAAAATGAAATCAAAATGGACATTTAAAAATTCCTTGAACTGAACAGCAATAATGACACAACCTATCAAAACCTCTGAGATACAGCAAAGGCAGTGCTAAGAGGAACGTTCATAGCCCTAAATGCCTGCGTCAAAAACACTGAAAGTGCACAAACTGACATTCTAAGGTCACACCTCAAGGAACTAGGGGAACAAGAACAAACCAAACCCAAACCCAGCAGAAGAAAGAAAATAACCAAGATCAGAGCAGAGCTAAATTAAATTGAAACAAAAAAAAAACAAAAGATAAATGAAACAAAAGGAAAACATAAATAAAATTGATAGACCATTAACAAGATTAGCCAAGAAAAGAAGAGAGAAAATCCAAATAACCTCACTAAGAAACGAAACAGAAGATATTACAACTCACACCACTGAAATACAAAAGATCATTCTAGGCTACTATGAACACCTTTTTGCACATAAACTAGAAAACCTAGAAGAGATGGATACATTCCTGGAAAAATACAACCCTCCTAGCTTGAATCAGGAAGAAATAGATACCCAGAAAAGAGCAATAACAAGCAGCAAGATTGAAATGGTAATTTTAAAACTACCAACAAAAAAAGTCCAGGACCAGATGGATTCACAGCAGAATTCTACCAGACACTCAAAGAAGAATTGGTACCAATCCTTTTGACACTATTCCACAAGATAGAGAAAGAAGGAACCCTCCCTAATTCATTCTAGGAAGCCAGGATCGCCCTAATACCAAAACCAGGAAAGCACATAACCAAAAAAGAAAACTGCAGACCAATATCCTTGATGAACATAGGTACTAAAATCCTCAACAAAATACTAGCTAACCGAGTCCAACAACATATCAAAGAGATAATTCACCATGATCAAGTGGGTTTCATACCGTGGATGCAGGGATGGTTTAACATACACGAGTCAATAAATGTGATACACCACATAAACAGAATTAAAAACAAAAATCACATGACCATTTCAATAGATGCAAAAAAGCATTTGACAAAATCCAGCATCCCTGTATGATCAAAACTGTCAGCAAAATTGGCATACAAGAGACATACCTTAATGTAGTAAAAGCCATCTATGACGAACCCACAGCCAACATAATACTAAATGGGGAAAAGCTAAAAGCATTCCCACTGAGAAGTGGAACAAGACAAGGATGCCCACTCTCACCACTCCTCTTCAACATAGTACTGGAAGTCCTAGCCAGAGCAGTCAGACAAGAGAAAGAAGTAAAGGGCATCCAAATCAGTAAAGAGGAAGTCAAACTGTCACTGTTTGCTGACAATATGATCACTTACCTTGAAAGTCCTAAAGACTCCTCCAGAAAGCTCCTAGAACTGATAAAAGAATTCAGCAGAGTTTCCAGATACAAGACTAATGTACACAAATCAGTAGCTCTTCTATACACCAAGAGCAGCCAAGCAGAGAATCAAATCAAGAACTCCACCCCTTTTAAAATAGAATCAATATTGTGAAAATGACCATACTGCCAACAGCAATCTACAAATTCAATGCAATCCCCATCAAAATACCACCATAATTCTTAACAGACTTATAAAAAACAATTCTAAAATTCATATAGAACCAAAAAAGATCCCACATAGCCAAAGCAAGACTAAGCAAAAATAACAAATCTGGAGATATCACACTACCTGATTTCAAACTATACTGGTTTGGTGACTATAGTCACCAAAACAGCATGGTACTGGTATAAAACTAGGCACATAGACTAATGGAACAAAATAGAGAACTCAGAAATCAACCCAAATGCTTACAGCCAACTGACCTTTGACAAAGCAAACAAAAATATAAGGTGGGGAAAGGACACCCTTTTCAACTAATGGTGCTGCCATAAGTGGCTAGCCACATGTAGGAGAATGAAACTGGATCCTCATCTCTCATCTTATACAAAAATCAACTCAAGATGGATTAAGGACTTAAACTTAAGACCTGAAACTATAAAAATTCTAGATGATAACATTGGAAAAACCCTTCTAAACATTGGCTTAGGCAAGGATTTCATGACCAAGAACCCAAAAGCAAATGCAATAAAAAACAAAGATAAATAGCTGAGAGCTAATTAAACTAAAGAGCTTTTTGTATGGCAAAAAGAACAGTCAGCAGAGTAAACAGACAACTCACAGAATGGGAGAAAAATCTTCCCAATCTCTACATCCAACAAAGGACTAATATCCAGAATCTACAATGAACTCAAACAAATCAGTAAGAAAAAAGCAAACAATCCCATCAAAAAGTGGGCTAAGGACATGAATAGACAATTCTCAAAAGAACATATATACAAATGGCCAACAAACATATGAAAACATGCTCAACATCACTAATGATCAGGGAAATGCAAATCAAAACCACAATGCAATATCACCTTACTACTGCAAGAATGGCTATAATCAAAAAATCAAAAAACAGTAGATGTTGTCATGGATATGGTGAACAGAGAACACTTCTACGTTGCTGGTGGGAATGCAAACTAGTACAGCCACTATGGAAAACCGTGTGGTGGTTCCTTAAAGAACTAAAAGTAGAACTACTATTTAATCCTGCAGTCCCAATACTTAGTATCTACCCAGAGGGAAAACAAGTCATTATTTGAAAAAGATACTTTCACATGCATGTTTATAGCAGCACAATTCACAATTGCAAAATCATGGAACCAACACAAATGCCCATCAATCAATGAGTGGATAAAGAAACTGTGGTGTATATATATGATGGAATACTACACAGCTATAAAAAAAGAATGAATTAACAGCATTTGCCATGACCTGGATGAGATTGGAGACTATTATTCTAAGTGAAATAACCCAGGAATGGAAAACAAAACATCGTAGGTTCTTACTGATACATGGGATCTAAGCTATGAGGATGCAAAGGCATAAGAATGATAAAATGGACTTTGGGGATTTTGGGGTAAGAGTTGTGGGGGCAAGAGATAAAAGACTACATGTATAGTGCAGTGTATACTGCTCAGGTGATGGGTGCACCAAAATCTCACAAATCACCACTAAGGAATTTACTCGTTTAACCAAATACCACCTGTACCCCAATAACTTATGGAAAAACAAACTTAGAAAAAATTAATTAATTAATTTTAAAAAATAGACATACACACACTCACACAATTTTTTCACCTTTATAAAAATAGAGCAACTATATACAAAACAATATAGTGCATATATCTATATATTTAATGGGTTTTAAATTTATAAATGAGAGTTTGAAATGATATAAACCAAGTTCTTAATTGTGGTTATTTCTGTGGAAAAAAAGTTGAGTGGAAGGAGAGATTTTCCTTGTATCTTTAAACAGTCAAGGAGCATGTATTACTTTTATAATAAAGGAACATATATTAACATATATATGTTACATAAATAGAGTAAAGAGAGAGACCACCATTAAAATAAAACTTTAGGAACTTTTTAAAAATATGTGGCTTAAAACAAATTAGGGAGTAGGTAAAGATGGAATAACAAGATACTTCAAAGGCAGCAATAAGAAGTGCCTGGAGAAGGAAGAGTAATGTATACTAGTAAGTTCTATAGCTCCATCTGCTGCTTCATCTTACTATTGCATATTATTAATACTTTTTATAAATACTATGAATTTTATAAAATTCCCATTTTGCATGGAAAAATGTCCTAATTCTACTAAATATTTCATAGAACGTTTAATACCAATGTAGTAATGTGTGGTTAAATATTCTCAAATAATAAGGTAAATCAAGGAAATTGGCACTCATCACTAATCAGAGCCTTCTCAAATGTAAAATATAATATTTTAAAATAAATTAAGATTATATGTATTATATATTTTCATTAATAAAATAGTTATATATTTCATAATATATTATAGATTTATATAGATATAGATGAAACCTATATATTTCATAAATATATATGCATACATAAATAAGTATATGTACACATTCTTTTCTAAGTCAATACATATTGTTCTTTTTAAATTCTATATTATGCCATGCTTTCCAAATGAGAAAGAGTAGCTCAAAGAATGAAGAAGGATTTTTTTTTTTTCTTTTGAGACAGGGTCTTGTTCTGTCACACAGGCTGGAGTACAGTTGTGTGATCATGGCTCACTGCAACCTCAGCCTCTGGAGTAGAGTAGCTGGGACCACAGGTGTGTACCACCACACCTGGCTAATTTTTGTGTTTTTCGTAGAGACAGGGTTTCATGTTGCCTAGGCTGATCTCCAACTCATGGTCTCAAGAGATCTTCCTGCCTCGGCCTCCCGAAGTGCTGGGACTATAGGTGTGGGCCACCATGCCCAGCCAGGGATTCATTATACCTGGAGAATCAGCAATAGCCTCAGAGACAAAAATAGGAGGAAACATGCCAGGTGAAGAGAATTGATTAATCAAGATGTGGAAAATGGGCATACAAAATATAATTTCAGTAAGTAATTTAGAGCATCTGAAGCATCATTTTCATGTAAAAAATTAGGGAGAAAAAGAGAGAAATTAAGTGACAATGTGTATCTGATGAGTCCTACATATCTAACCAAGGAGTTAGTTCATGTTTATGTGAAAAAAAAGTACTCATATAACCTTTTAGGTGCTGTAACGGATTATGTGTGTGTGATATTATTGGGAGTAAGATTTCTGGAGGCAGTGAGTCCAATTTGTAGGCTATTGAAGGGGCAAATGGAGAAATTATAATATCTAAATGGAGTAGGGTATCAATGGCCACGAAAATGAAAAAAGTGCTGGATGTTGTGAATTTAAGGTCTGTTTCTGCTATTTTTTTTCTTCTGTGACACTTCTCCTTCCCTAAGGGATTGTCTGATATCGATTTTTAGAGTGGTTGGGTGGGGGGGATGAAATAATGCATTGTTATACACAGTATATTACATATGTGTAAGGCATGACATCTTTCATGTTGGCAGATGATATGCTACAGCTGAAAGAACAAGTTCACTGGAGCTAAGCATACCTGAATTTGAATCCTCAATATAACTTGGGCATGTTTGTTGACTTTTCTGAGGCTCAGTCTCTTGTCCAGGGAAGGTTTAACTCTACCATTTCCCTACATACATCTCCAAGTCAGGGCTTCCAGACCTTCCCTGTTATCATTAGCCACTCCCCAAGCAGGCTTGGTAGCCAGGTTGGGCTCTGTCCTCCCCAGTGGAGGCTATCTCACTCTTCAGAATGTGTCCCGCTATGCAATCTCTCCCTCCACATGCACCATCCATGTCTTCTTTCTCTTATAATCTCTCTTGTATACTTTGTTCTTACACAGATATTTCAGAATTTATGACTAGGTCAGCACATCATGTTTCCCAATATATGAGTACTTGATTTGTATTAGTTTTTTCTATTTATTTATACACTAATGATTGCATCCTCACCATAAACAATGACGAAACTAATATATTGTCCTTCCCCCCCACCTCTTCCCTCTCTGAACATTCCAATTTTAGTTAATTATGTTGATTGCTTGGTCACCTTTTTAAGTTCAATTGTCTCAAATTACTTAATTGATGTTTAACCCTTGCAATAAAACAAAAGGGAAATGATCTCATTCCACTTCTACCTTCCTTCCTTTTTTTCTTATTTATATAATTTGTACATAATCTGAGCTTATAACATTTACAGTCTGTTCTGTATGTATAATCCTAACTTATGTTAGGAAATTGCTATAGTTAAAACGATGTCAATTCTCAATTCACTTCTCTCCATGAAGGAGTAGCCAGGACTGGTTTTGCATACCTATCTTAAAAAAAAATAAAAGAATGAGATGAAATATACAATCTAATTTTTGGTCGGACACGTTGGACAACAGACAGCACAGAACAGTGACCCTGAGGGAAAGGGAGCAAGGTCAACCCTGGGATTGCCACAGCTCACTGTCTGGAAACTTCTGTCCACAGTACAGACAGGTGGAATCTAAGCAAAACCTGGTGATCTGGGTTGAAGAGATACCCGGAGTGGAGGTCAATGTGGCTAGAATTTATAGGGCAGGGAAACAGGAGAGAGCAGCCAGAAAAAGGCAGAGCTTAACACCCTTTTGTGAGATTATTTCAGCACAGAGCATCATGCGTAGTGGAGGAGCCTTTCAAGCTCATTAAACTATTGCAGAAGTTTTATTAGAATGTAATATAATGATATGTTTGCAAATGCCAGAGCATTTAAATTAGACTTAATATTTAATTTCCTTCCTCTTCTTAATACAATGTTTTATTGAAGGGCTCTAATCAGACAGCTGCAATGATAGAAAGAGATTGTATTTTCTGGGAGAATAGACAGTGTGGTACTGACAGATAAAGATAGAAAGAGGAAGTAGAGTTTGAGCATCTGATGGCCAGATGTGGGTGCACTGTGTTAATAAGCCATTTCATCAACATTAACAGCCTTCTGTTATAGAGCAGAAGATTGCTTGAAGTTAGATCATGTAAGGAAGTTTCCTCAAAACACTGAAGCAGATGGAAAGCTGCTTGAATATAACTTCACTAGCTGCACACAGTTGGACATCCTCATTTAGGCAGAAGAAAAGACTTCGGCAGAAAGAAGGGCTCAGGTAGGCATGAACCATGCAGACCTGTCTTACAAAGCATTTGTGAGATCATTTTAAAAAATAAATGCCTAAGATCTTAGTCATATTTAGTTTGTTTTGCACATTTTTCCAAATCCCGGATTTTTTTAATGTTATAATTAATCAGATAAAGATGTGCTCAATACAATTCAAAGCTATTCGGGTAATAAGAAATACATCTTCTAAGATAAAAATATTTTGCATTTCTTATACCTGCTTGGAATTTGTAAGAGATTCAAATTATGTTTAGTTCATTTTTCAAACTAATATTTGATATGGAATACTTTGCTTAATTATTCTCTAAATCTTACATGAACAGAAGGAAAAAACAATGAAAAAGTGTCCTTTAATTTAGCATGTATGTCATATATGTTGCCACTTAATTTTCTTATTAACCAATAAATGAAGATATCTTCATTTCCATGTTTCATTGAGAAAACTAATGTCTAAATGGATCGAGTAACCTACCTGACGGAGACCGCAGAGCTAGTAAATGGTAGAAACAAGTCATAAACCTGAATTTAAAATGTAGGATGAGAAATGAGAATAGCCATAAAAGTCACTACTAAAATGAATATACCAACCTTTCAATTATCAAAATACACAAACACACACATACAAGGATAATACAATAAAGATTAAGGGGAAAAAGTAAAAACAGAAAGCATTACATAAGATATGATGCCAGAACCTAAACCAAATATGTTAATCATATGAGTAAATATTAATTGACTCCAAGCAGAAATTGAAGAAAAAAAAATCTTATCTTTCACTGGACCATAAAGTAAAAGGTTGTACAGTTGCAGACAAGCTCAGCAAGGCCTTGGGGAGGCTATGAGGCATCTTGCTGGTCCATGGAGTTCCTTGTCTCCCAAGACTGGACCTCTCTCAGGATCCCTGCTGCCTTCAGTCATCGGCTGGGAACAGCGCATCCATACTCAACAATGACTTTCAGAGTAAAGATGCTGGGTCCTAGGTCAGTCGTGCTCCCAGTGTTGGAGGTGTGCAAGCCCCATCCACATAGTTGCTTTACAGAAGCATTGTTTTAGAAATTAAAATAAAAACAAAAGAAAAAATAAAACACTAGAATAATATTTAAGACTATGCAACTGATTCAAATAACCTTCTGAAACCACAGATCATTTCATAAGGATGTGATGGCTTCTTCTAAAAAATGTAATAGTGTTTTGTTATTCCCTTGTGGCAGGTTTTGCATTTATTTTGATGCTTATAATGTAAGTACATCAATAAGGTTACTTTTTATTTGTTTGTTGATCTATTTATTGATCACAGATAATTAGGCAGAATAGCAGATGTGCAGAATGGCAGGCCATGTGTGATTTTTGTATGTGTGCAGGAGGGGGCATGAAAATGTATGTTTATTATAGCTTTTTGTCATATTCCTTGATCCTTCACCAATGTTAGATGAGTGAAAACAAAAGCAAAAACAAAAATTGGGGAAGAAAATCACTAGAAATCATTAGAAATTGAGTGAAACAAAAATAAGTGCTATAGAAAATTGCAGAAAATGGTATGCATCATTCTGTTTTAAATGAGCAAAATATACTACCATATATTTTGGACATTCAACTGATTTTTTGCTGCTAAGCAGAGAAACAGAAGTTACATTCTGAGTATTATGGATAAACTATTCTGTAACAGTAATTCTACTAATCTATTGCAGAGCATGCTAGGAAAAACAGATTCTGGGGATGATGTGTATTATGATTCATTTATTTACATTGCAGATGCTTAAGACACACACACACACACACACACACACACAGCTCAAAACAGAAAAGGAAGTCAAATGAGGCTTTTCACTTATCATAGCATTATTAGATAGAATCAAGTTTTAATGCAGTCCACACTGCTTCTGAATAAGCTTATGTTTAGCTCCCAAATCTCAATTATTGATAGTCTCTTATGATGACCCAGGAGAATTCTTAAACAATGAATCTCATTTTAGTGGTTGAAGGCACTCATTAGCTGAATCTGCTTGGGGCTGATAACTGATCACTGCTTTGAGTAAGTCTTAATCTTTTCTTGTAATGCTCTCTCCTGGTATAACTGCATCTCTGTTTTCACATCCAGTCTTCCAAAATGCTCGCTACCTTATCCACTTCAGAGATAATAACAACAATTTCCATATGCATGATCTCTGCAGTCATCAAATGAAACATCTAGAGACGGTCACAGTATCTAGTCTGAGGAGGTCTGATCACTATTGCTGCCGTTAATTCAATGTAATTAGCCATCCTTCGCATTTGCTTTTCTTATGTTTCCACACTGGCCAATACAATCTTTAAAAAGTAAGTAGTCACAGGAAGGCATCAAAATACTCAACAAGTAGATATGGTTGTACAGAGCCCACAAGTCCTCTACACTAGGAAATTTAGAGATCAGGCAAAGAATTGCTTGCTAAGATATTTAGCACATTTAAAACGTTTTTTATTTTTATTATAGTTTTATTATAGTATCCTGGGTTAGCAACACACTAGTTAATTTCTGTTTTCTTGTCTTCTGGAGAGGGCTTAGTAGTAGGGTTGGTTTAAGATCCCACAACTACAACTTAGATGAATCTGCTCATACCCACATTTAGAATTCTTCATCAAACTGCTTCTTATTGTTCAGAAGGCTCTCTGGTGAGTAGACACAAGAATTTAGCTTTTTATTTTTTTGAAATGATTCATGACTCTCAGAGCTTTAGTGCATCAGGTAGATACACATAAATTAGAAGAAAATTAGTGTATTTGTAGAAGTGACAGAGATATATCTTATTTGTACTGTTGTAATTATATACCATATGCATGTATTACTTTTTTAACATTAAATAATCCATTTACAATTCTTATGAATGCTGAGACTTACCTTGTGTACTTCGAGATTCATATGCTGGAAATTTAATCCCCAGTGTAACAGTTTTGGGAGGTGGGGACTAATGGGAGGGCTCCACTCTCTTGAATGCCACGATGGAGATGTAGCTGGAGGGCTTAGGTGGGTCTCCAGATGCAGATAAGACCCTCACCCCATCCAGTGTCCAGGTTCTTGACACCATCACAAGAAAGAATTCAGGGAACACTCAGAAGGAAGTGAAAGGCAAGAAGCTTTTATTGCAAAGTGAAAGTATACAGTTAAGAGAGAAGCGTGCACATGTTCGTGAGAACGAGTTGTGCTCAATGGAGTTTGAGTTTCTAATTTTATGGGCTCTTTTAATTAGGGGATGGAATAATCATGAGCTTTTCCAGGAAAAGGGTAGAGAATTTTTAGAATTTGGGTGCCACCCATTTTTATACTAAATATGGATATGCTCGGATCTGTCATGGTACTGGTGGGTGTGTGATTTAGTATGGTAATTAGTCTACAGTTAGGTTTGGGGTAGGACATTGGTCAAATCCAATGCCACATTGGACCCAGCCAGCCTCAGCTGCTTAGCCCCTATCCTGTTTGTTAGGGTCTTATCAGCCCAGGCCCATCCTTGCCCTTATAGCTAATTTTAATAGCTTCTGTCTTGCTCCTAGGTGAAATTGCTGCCTGGTATTTTCCTACTTCTACTGTGACCACCCAGCATTCCTGCTTTATGGGTGTTTCTTTAATTTGGGGGTAGAATAATCATTAGGTATTTTGGAAAAAGAGGGGATTTCAAGGACCCCTGGTTACCGACTCCTTTCTCCCTTATTTGGGTTTGCTTGGAAGAGTCCTGCACATGTCACCCTGACTGTGATATTAGCTGTTTTCTCTCTCCTACTTTGGGTTTTCTGTAATCCTGTGGTTTCTCTGTCTTTTTCTTGTTTTTGCTGCTGTTTGGGTTTTTCCATCCTCCTGAGACTATCCAGTGCTATTCCCATCTCAAAAAGAGCTTGTGAAAGTGGGGTTTCTCTCTTCTGTTTTTCTGCCATGGGAGGACACAAAGTTCTTTTCTTGCTCTTCTATCTTCCACTCTGTGAGAGTGCAGCTAGAAGGACTTCAGCTCATGCTGCTGCCTTGATCTTGGACTTCCCGGACTTCAGAACTGTCAGAGAATAAATGCCTGTTTTTCTACAATTTACACAGTCTTTTGTACCCTGTTATAGCAGCACAAAGTGGTGCACAAGGTGTTCTAAGACCCCTTGGAAGCATTTTTTTAAATGAATGGGTCATTTTATAATACTTTTTGATTTATAGGTGATGGGTTGATGATGGGTGCAGCAAACAACCATGGCACACGTTTACCTATGTAACAAACCTGCACATCCTGCACATGTACCCCGGAACTTAAAAACAAAAGAAAAGTCGTAAAGATAGTGCCAAGACTTCCCAAATACTCCGTATTCAATTTTTTCTTGTTTTGTGTTTTTTTAAGTTTGAATTTCTCATTTTATTGATAAGAAAAATGAGACTTGGAAGAGGCCAGGAGATACTGACTAGTTTGGGCCTATCCCATGCCAATTATCTTGTGAAATGTAGTCAATGCCGTTTTTTTTTATTATTATTATTACACTTTAAGTTTTAGGGTACATGTGCACAATGTGCAGGTTAGTTATATATGTATATATGTGCCATGCTGGTGCGCTGCACCCATTAACTCGTCATCTAGCATTAGGTATATCTCCCAATGCTATCCCTCCCCCCACCCCACAACAGTCCCCAGAGTGTGATGTTCCCCTTCCTGTGTCCATGTGTTCTCATTGTTCAATTACCACCTATGAGTGAGAATATGTGGTGTTTGGTTTTTTGTTCTTGCAATAGTTTACTGAGAATGATGATTTCCAATGTCATCCATGTCCCTACAAAGGACATGAACTCATCATTTTTTATGGCTGCGTAGTATTCCATGGTGTATATGTGCCACATTTTCTTAATCCAGTCTACCATTGTTGGACATTTGGGTTGGTTCCAAGACTTTGCTATTGTGAATAGTGCCGCAATAAACATACGTGTGCATGTGTCTTTATAGCAGCATGATTTATAGTCCTTTAGGTATATACCCAGTAATGGGATGGCTGGGTCAAATGGCATTTCTAGTTCTAGATCCCTGAGGAATCGCCACACCGACTTCCACAATGGTTGAACTAGTTTACAGTCCCACCAACAGTGTAAAAGTGTTCCTATTTCTCCACATCCTCTCCAGCACCTGTTGTTTCCTGACTTTTTAATGATTGCCATTCTAACTGGTGTGAGATGATATCTCATTGTGGTTTTGATTTGCATTTCTCTGATGGCCAGTGATGGTGAGCATTTTTTCATGTGTTTTTTGGCTGCATAAATGTCTTCTTTTGAGAAGTGTCTGTTCATATCCTTCACCCACTTTTTGATGGGATTGTTTGTTTTGTTCTTGTAAATTTGTTTTGAGTTCATTGTAGATTCTGGATATTAGCCCTTTGTCAGATGAGTAGATTGCGAAAATTTTCTCCCATTTTGTGGGTTGCCTGTTCACTCTGATGATAGTTTGTTTCTTTTGCTGTGCAGAAGCTCTTTAGTTTAATTAGATATCATTAGTCACAACTATATTGGCCACAACTAATAAACCAATATTAATACATTGTCATAAATAGAAGTCTACACTTCATTCAGATTTCCTTCCTTTCTATCTAATATCCATTTTCAGTCCCAGAATTCCATCCAGCATTCAATATTAAATTTAGTTGTCATGTTCTTGGAAGCATATTTCAACTCTTATTTTTCAACTTTTTCAATATCTATTAAAATAAAGTTTTTGATCTTTCAGAATAACATTCTAAAATATTTTTAAAATTATTTTAACATTTGAATGGTACTTTAAAATAATTTTATATACCTTTAAAGTTAATTTAAAAAAATCTCACTAAAATTTATAAAAACAATTATATGATGATACATAATTAAATATGGTATGGATCACATCATGTTATTGGAATATTTGGAAAGCATAAGGTAACAAAAGAAATCTCTGTAAACTCCCACTGCCAAGATGTAATAATCTGAAAATTTTCATTATAGTTCTTGTTTTGCTTTTATCTAGGTATCTATTTTTTTAAAAAAATACAAATCACATTGCATTTAGTCTTCTTTTTCCTACTTAAAATGTAGACTATTTGCAAAAAGCACTTTCTTTGTGACAAAAATATTCTACTCCTATATAAGCCTTTATCTTAAAACTCATTTCCTTACTGGTAATTTAAGTCTGTTTCACATTTTTCTCTTTATATGTAATTTCTAACTGAATTTTTTGACAATAAATATGTATCTCATTTTCAGATTTCTTTGGGAGCTTTGCGTTTATTTATCATTTGCCACTTTTCAAACAGAATTTGCAAGTGCACCAAAAGTGCATATAATACATTTAATACTTATTCTATGATAAAGTGTTAAGGTAGATTACTCAAAATAAATTACTCCATTAAGTAACATAATCATTGTAAACCTTTTGATAACCATTTGCAAGTTCCAGAAAAGTTTTACTGAAAAGTACTGTGTGAAAGTGTTTTCTCAGAAACCTCACCAACGCTGGGTGTTTTCCTTAAGAAAAGTTAGTTTGTTAAATAAAAATATTACCTTTTGTATACTTGAAATAAAAATTGAAATACTGAAATATTTTTAAATATTTCTAGTCATTAGAAGCCCTTTTATAAACTACTAATTTATATCCTTTATCCACTTATCTATTATAATGCTGGGGGCTTATCATACCAATTTGAATTAGTTCCAAATAAATTAAAGTTATTAAAATCTTTAATATATTTTCTGTTCATATTAAAATAAATTCAGTTGTTCAGACACATTGAAAACATTAAATGTTTATGTACTCAAAATGTTAGTTTTTATCTGTAAAATCTCCTGTGGCTTTTAAGGTTAAAATGTATTTAGTTTTCATTTACAAATAAATATGATGTTTCATTTATTTTATTTTATCTGTAGTAAATGTTGATCTTCCATGGGCCCTGAGCTCCCTCTACTTCTTGCCAGTTATGCCAAAAATATAAGGCTTTGACCATTCCTTACCATTTTCTGGGTTGAATTTGCAGCCAGCGATCTTGAGTGGTGAGGTAACCTATCCACTCAAAAAGTAGGATTGCCTACTACTTACAATAAAAGCAGTAAATTCCCAAGCTCAGATTCCCAGCTGCAATAAAAAACACATTGAATGCACAGTATCTCCCTGGACCCTTCCACCCCGCCCCACTGGGACTGAAGGCGGGGGTGGGAGGGAAAAGGAAAACAAACGCAAGTAAGATGATTTTGCTACTTGCTGCATTATGCCTAAATAAAGTCTTTTGTCTCTGATACTGGAATCGTGTGTCTTCTGCAAGCATTCACAACACAGTAACAAGCTAACTTAGTTGGCAAGCAGAATAAAACCCCAGGCTCTGACCATTTTGACAAGCATGAAATGTTGGCACAGACAGAATTTTCTGGGAGGGGAAAGACAAGAGCTGACCTGGACTGGGTTTGAAGCTATAAGACTCCCTAGAATCAGTTAATAAATACTTTTGCATAGGAGGTGGGTGAGGAATACTAGTAAAGCCCCCTGCTGTTATATCTGTGAATGAATCTGAGCAGCAAGAAATAGGATTGAAATGTCACTTAAGTGGCTCATGCTTTTCCAGGTAGGAGGAAGAAGGATGTTTTCATGACAACAGGGAAGTAAGTGGACCTATAGCTAAAGGAAATGGTTTCCGCAAGTTGGACTTAGAACTTTAATTGCACAGAAAACATTAAAAGACTGTTGAGCCTGGGAGACCAAGGGTACAGTTCCTTAAAACTGTTAAGTAAATGCTAAGTCTAGTCAAGTCTGGAGCAAAGCTGCTTTCCCCTTCCATGCACTCTTACATGTCCCTCTCTCTCCTTTGTACTGACCTCTCTTGCTTCAGGAAAAAAGGCTGAGTATGCTAAGGAGCATTGGGAAGAAGAAGCACTCATAATTTTGTAGCTATGTTGAATACAGGCACACAAGTCACTATTCTAGTTGAGTTCCTCGAGAGGGTGTGCTAAACATAGAGGTGGCCATAGGGCCAAGAATTTTGGGGAGGAACCATAAAGGGAGGAAGGTGGAGTGGCAGAAAAGGGTCCCCAGACTCAAGTCTGGAGATGCACTTGAGAGAAAATGCTTAACCTGAAGCTGCAGACTGTAGGGAAGAAAACATCATTTCTTTTCTTTCCCTTTTCAGATTCTTAGTTGAGACACTCTCCTGAAAACAAACATCAAATTAGTAAATGAAAAACAAGCAGAAGCTTATTAACAAATGCTGTACCCATCATTTGGAGAAGCCTCAGTTCAAAAGTATTTCTCTCAGAAAGCACTGGCTTGGGCCTTGATTAAATAGCATTTCAACAAAGAGGGATAAATCCTATAGAGTGACAAGACAAAAAAAAAAAAAGACAGCAGTTGTAGTCTTTTAAAAAGTGAAAAAATGTGGGAAGACAGTAAATCTGTTTCCAGATTTTTCTGGTGCCTGCTGGTGCCTTCTCTGGCCTGATAAGTGCTGTCTACAGTAAGGAAGGATTGATGTCTGGCCATCAGGCAAACAGAGGTTGAGGCAGAGTGCTTTCTTGCGTCCTTGATGTTTTTAACTTAACAATCCTCAATATTTCAGGGAAAAATACTTGTATTTCCTTCAGGACAGAGAAAGAAAAATAATTTCCTCTATGACCTCTTCCCACATCTTAGTCCCTCATGGCCTTACTTCCCTGATTCCTGTACTTTTGTGTTACAGAATAGTATAATCTCCCAGTGGCTGTGGCTATAGCCCCTGACCAGTATAGTTAAACACTTCGGTCTATGTGCTTGAGAAGGAAAAATGTACTTGGACTCAACTAATAGATTTGGGCAAATTGCAGTGGAAAAGGAAAATTAAAGGGACCTTAGGGAGGGGAGGGGGCAGCCTTTGGGGCTATTCAATGTACTGTTGTAGTTTCCACTATTGGATGTATAATTGGAATTAATGTGCTATGTGCTTGTACTGTAAGTGCTCATAAAGTCTAGAGTTAATTTTTCTATGCAGGTACTGCGCAATGTAGAGTGGTAATTCCTGTCTCCCCCTATGTGGTCTAGCAAAAACAGAATAGAATCCAGGAGGAAGAAGGAAAGAAGAAAATCACAGCTTTCGTGATCATTTAGCTGACAGTTGCTGTGGGAACACTAGGAGTGGCAATTTCCCAGTACAAGGGCGCCACCTGCCTGAAGCAAGTAAATTCCTTCTAAACGGAAGAGAGTTTTTGCCCTGCTGAAACTGAGCAGCTGCAAGCTGCTCAAGTTTTGAGTCCTCCCATATTAGGGTGGATCAATCAGACTCCATGACTGACAAGAGACCAGCAAGCCTTGCTGATCAAATGAAATGGTATAGTTGGCTTGGCCCTGGTGGCATCTCGGTTTTACATGAAGTGGTTGCACCTACCCTTTTAGGGGAAATTTTATTTCTCATTCTGCTGTCTGAATCAAAGCTGCAAGCTCAATGGAGGCCTTGATTTACAGAGTTTCCTCTAAAGGCTTGGACCTGATTCCTTGATGATTCAGCTGAGTTAATAGCTGATAGTGTCCACTGGGTGGCATCCCCAGTCTTTCCCCGATAATAACTCTGGAAGACCAACTGCAGTAAGTTTCAGAACGAGGGGCTGAATTGAAAGCCATCATCACATCACCGCTGCCTTAGATAATACTTTTAAAGACTATATAATACTTTTAAATAATAATTTTAAAGACAAAATGTTCGATTTTGACTCTCTCTTAGACAATTGCCAATAGCATACCCAACTGCACTGCCACTTGGAAACTGGCGAACTGTGGCAATAAGCCACAGCTGCCTATCAGATGTTTGAATTGCTTAAATACTCAGGCTAATAAGCTGTTCTCTGATAAGACTGGCTGAAATCCAGCTCCGAATCAAACCTGCACTGCCTAGATTACCATGACTGCCAACAAGCTGCAGCATTAAACCGCACATGACAATTCATCCAACATTAGAGACTGGGCACAAAAAAAGACTTTATGTTTTGATAAGTTACTGTTGCTTATAAGACTTTTGACTCTTGCTGAAAGATAGCCATTTGTCCAGTGGTAAAGAAAGCCACAGGATGTAGAGCCTACAGTGACCCCACCTGCTCCTGACAGATTGACTACATTGGACTTTTGACCTCCTCTCAGGTTTATCAATGATGCCACACTCATTGCTGTTGACACGTTATCAAGTTACATTATTGCTCTTCTAGTCCAATTGGCCAATTCCAGCCACACTACTATGGCCCTTGAAACTAATCCATGTCGCCTTTTCAGGTTTCCAGGCCATTTGCAGTCAGAAAATACAGTGTCTTTTATCACAAAAGCCAGTTAACAATGGACCAGTAGTCAAGAAATGTCATAGATATTCCACATTCCCTACCTTCCATAAACATCTGGTATTACCAAGTGTGGAAACAGCCTCCTCAAAATTCAGCTCAAAAATTTCTGACTCTATCTCCCTCTTCCCCTACAAGTTTATATACTTAGTAAGGCAGTTTGGGCATAAAATAGTCATCTTTTTGAATGGATCATCTCCTTTTAGCCATTTCCTGAGTAATGATCAGGACAAATGGAGTTAATGGTTTTATTGACCTATATTAAAGATTCAGGTTCTGCACTGACAGTACTTGGGTTTGATGCCTTCTTCATTCCCTTGACAACCACCCCTTAGGGTTGGTAAATTTCTGGGTGGAAGATGAGCCAAAAAGGGGTTTGAGCACTCCAACTTAATTCTAATTGAGCTATTTTGATTATTGGAACAAAATAAATATCATGACCACTCTTGTGAGCTACCTCATCTTCCTGCATTGAGTCTCCCTTAGTGACCCATGCAGGCCAAGTTGGGAGATATAATAGTTATAATCCCCTTGTCCTACATGTGCCTGACCCTTCTAGATAAAGATCTGGGTGAGAATCGGGGATGACTGGAGAAAAGTTGAATGTATAGCCATTGAAATGGAACATATGGATTTTTTAGCAGTGGAGGAAGAAAAACCCTGGCACATAGGGAACACCTCAGCTCCAGGAGATTCAGGAAAGAGCAGAACAATTAATGGTCCCTTTTCCCCATAGGTCTAGCACCACAGTGTGGTTAATCAAGAGGCAACTACACTTGACAATCTGAGTCAGTGCTGTGTTTGTCCAGAGCATCCAAGTGCTATGAAAACAGAAAAACTCATATGTATATGGTTTGTCCTCTACCACTCTGCTGTTCTTGATGCCCTAATAGCAGCTCTGGAACATGGAGCCTCATTATATATAAACAAACCTATGGATCTGCACAAACTTTTCTTAATTTTCTGAATGCTACAAATCCATATGTTTCTCCTGAGGCCCAATCAGCCTTGGATAACACCAGCTATGATCATCATGACTGAAGCTCTTCGGTGATTCTGCGTATTTACTTACCCAAATCAATGTTATGTGATCCAAGTCAAGTTTAACAGCAAATCCTGAACTGGAATAACCAGTGCCCCTTCATATAATGTTTGTATACTGGGGAGATTGGCAGTGGAATGTCTCTGCGGGGTGGCTTTTTGGCCCATCTATTGCTTGCTGTAATTATTGACAATGACAGCAAAGATCAACAAGTCAGTCTTAAGTCCCTTGCAGGGCTCTCCATGTGCTGAAATTTATATCATATTCTGTATCCCTTCTTCTAAGGCTCTACAGTATGAGCCTTATTGTTTCCAGGTGTAACACTTGTATCTTAAAAACAAAAAAGAAAAAATGATACAAGTTCAAATCTACTGTTTTCAGAAATCTAATCTGAAAGTAATAGTTGAACACTTAATTTTTTGTTCTACCACAGTATTCCCTGTCCTGAGAAATTAAGTAAACGTTTCAAGAAGTAAAGTACATCACATCACTGATTCATTGATGGAGCACTGCAGGGCAAAATGATTTACTGAGATTTCTTAAAAGGCGTGAGTTTTCTCTCTTCTGTCAGTATTGTTGATTAGATTTTCAGAGGGAACCTCTCCTTCAGAACAACTAAGACAGGTTTTTGAGCCACTTCTATCTCAAGCAACCCATTAAAAGGATTAAGGGAGATAAGAGTAGGGATCTGGGGACTGGGCAATAGGATAACACTCAGGGTATATGTGCCCAGAAGCACAACTATCCAGGCGCTGGGGTCCTGGACCCTGCACCAGCAGTAAAAATGGAAGCTTAGTATACAACATGTGCAGCATAAAAAATCAAATTCAGTAGATAAAATTCCTTTGGGAAAACTGATTAACAATATGATGACAAAGTTGCTTCTTTACCTCTTACCTTTGAGAAAGTTATTCCAAGATTGTTTAAAATCAAATGAGAGATAAATGATAAGTAAAATAAATAAAAGAGGACGTACTTTTTAAACATGTCAGAAACCACGAACCAGGCCAGGCATGGTGGCTCACATCTGTAGTCCCAGCACTTTGGAAGGCCGAGGTGGGCAGATTGCTTGAGGCCAGGATTTCAAGAACAGCCTGGCAAACATGTTGAAACCCCGTCTCTACTAAAAAAAAAAAAAAAAAAAAAAAAAAAATACAAAAATTAGCCGGGAATGGTGATGTGTGCCTGTAATCCCAGTTACCTGGGAGGCTGAGGCACGGGAATCGCTTGAACCCAGGAGGCGGAGGTTGCAGTGAGCCAAGACTGTGCCACTGCACTCCAGCCCAGGTAACAGAGTGAGACTCTGTCTCAGAAAAAAAAGTACAGATGTGCAAAGACTGTTAAAGATTATTGCCAGAATTGAGTTAATCCGACATGGGTATCTAGAATATAAGGTGAAGTACTGAAAATCAATATAAAAATTTAAAAACCTAATTGGAAAAATATGGATGAAAATATAAATCCATTTTTCATGGAAGAGAAAATAAGGATTGCCAAGAAGTATGTTTAGGGTGCTCAACTTCACTGGTAATGAGAAAAATGAAAGTAAAGAAACAATGAAAAATCACTTGATACACATTATGTAGGCAAAGAATACAATACTGGTTAAGCCACTGTTTATGAGGATGAAGTGTAAACTTGGGAACATTCTAGAGTGCAGTCTTGAATTAAAGTTGTGTATATCCCATGGTCCTGTAATATCTCTTCTAAAAAAGGTTTCACCAGAGAAATTCTTGGATAGATGCATTAAAAGGCATGTATAGATACTTTATTCAGTATGGTGTGTGTTTAATTGCAGGATCTGTTGCTGTCTATTACTAGGCATTTGTGAATAGAATTTGGTGAATGCATAAGAAAGAATATTATATAGCCACAATATTAAAGCATCAATGTGGGTATACATAAAGCAATATGGATGGCTCTTAATAGAATAATTTTGAGTCTGAAAACAGCAACAGAATATGATTCATAACTATTTCATTTATGGAAATTGAAATATACACACAAATCATCATTGTTTATTTTTCAATTTAAGTACCTATATCAATCACATTATAATGAGCCCCTATTGCAGGAAGAAGAGAAGGCATGAGCAATGGGAGGAAATGAAATAATATAAAATAAGAAAAAGGCCCAGTACAGACGAATGATAATTACTTTTTATGAACCAATGAGTTGTGAACTAAATTCATCTCTACCTGAGACCCAAATATGGGTGGCGGTAGGTCCCCATCAAAAGCCTCTCCAAAATTCTTAAATTTCTAAGAGATATGTTAACAGAAGCATTCAATGAGTTAGTTCAAATGATTGACTAATTTGGGGACTTTTAGATACTAAAGTGAAGCGAAGGAGGAAGTCTTTTTTTTTTTTTTTTTTTTTTTTTTTTTTTTTTTTTTTTTGAGACAGCCTTGCTCTGTCACCCAGGCTGGAGTGCAATGGCGCCATCTTGGCTCACAGCAACTTCCGCCTCCCAGGTTCGAGCAATTCTCCTGCCTCAGTTTCTTGAGTAGCTGGGATCACAGGCATCCGCCACTACGCCCGGCTAATTTTTGTATTTTTAGTAGAGACAGGGTTTCACCATGTTGTCCAGGCTGGTCTCGAACTCCTGACCTCAGGTCATCCACCTGCTTCTGCCTCCCAAAGTGCTGGGATTACAGGCGTGGGCCACCACACCCACCCGGCCCAGAGGAAATTTTTAGTGTTTTCAAGCATATAACTCTCTCAAAGCTGACAAAAGCAATGCTCATTAAGTGGCAAGTTCTGTTACAGTGAGCTCTGGAATATTTTAAAAGATGCCTTAGAGGCTCGGTGAATGAAGCTTTGGTCTCCTCTTTCAAGAAAGCAATTTTGTGTATATTTGCTTTAGTAAGATTTAATTTGGCACAATAATCTATCATAAAAAATTATTTCCATTTTATATTTCATTAAAAACCTTGAACCATAACTGAATTTAATACTCTGACTTTGTA
The DNA here is from genome assembly GCF_029281585.2 of Gorilla gorilla gorilla. Taxonomy (NCBI): domain Eukaryota; kingdom Metazoa; phylum Chordata; class Mammalia; order Primates; family Hominidae; genus Gorilla; species Gorilla gorilla. Next base: position 107,296,000 of record NC_073230.2, on the reverse strand, counting down.
TTATATATAATGCTTTTGCAATATATGAATGTTACCTTTATAATGTCTTCCTATTTTATTTCATCAAGAAAATAATGGCAGATGTAAGCAGTTATTCTTTGGTTTGTGCTAAAAATGGAACACAACTTAGTACTACTTATTATTTTAAAGTGCAAAGAATTACGTAAGGAAGTTATATTTGAATATTATAATAATTTTGTTTTAATGTTTTAGGATTTCATGCAGAAATATGAATCATCTGATCTGATTAAAACATAGTTAAATTATTACATTTTAAAATCACTTTTAGATTTCTAATATAGCACATAAATTTAAATAGTAATTCAAATTTATTACATTATTTTCTCTTAGTATATGTACTATAACTCTTATTATGTCTTTCATTTCTCTGATGATAATACTGATTTTGGAAAAGTTGTTTCAATATAAATATAGTGAAAGATATATAAAAACTCTAAAAATTAAATTATTAAATTTAAGATATAGATGGTGGGGATGATCAATTTTATCAGATATTGAGAATGGGAAGTATTCATTAAACTAGCCCAGCAAAATTCTTGCTAAAACTGGATTAAGTGTGCCAAGGACTGAGCCCAAGGTTGAAACCTAGTTGAGAAGAGGGCTCAGAGGAACCTGACTCGAATTTGGTCAAGGAGAGAATCTTTGTCAGTCATAAGGGATTAGAAACTGATTTGTTTTATGGTGTTGAGGTAAAATGGAACAGTGACTTGTTCAGGTAAAATGGAACAGTGACTCATTCATACAAAGAATGTTTTCTGCTTAGAAAACAGAAACAATGCTATAGTCTTCGCAAGACAGTCTTGGTGCCAGCACGGTCAAGGGTGAGGACCCTTTTCTGGGTTGCAGACTATGAGCTTCTTTTTGTTCCTCATGTAATGGAGAGCAGACCACATCAAGCTCTTTCCTGACTCTAATGTGGGCGTAATACCATTTCTGAGGTGTCTGCCCTCAAGATCTCATCTAATACTAATGATCATCCAAAGGCCCTACCTCCTAATATCATCACATTGGGAGGAGAGTTTCAACTATGAATTGTGGGGAGACACAAATATTCAGTCCATCACAGAAAATATACTCTAGCTCCTAAAACACAGGTCCTGCTGCTTTGGATAAAATATTCTTCACATATTAATTCCTTATTTCTGATTCTGACAAATCACTTCTATGTTCATCTATCAAAAAGAAAATTCCCATTGAGGTTTTTCTTTTTTAGTTAAAAAAATGTAGGTATAAAACATTAGATTGAACCCTATGAAGTTTCCAGTAATTGACACATTTTGGCCTATATATAACAAGAAATTTTAACCAACATGACACATGTATACATATGTAACAAACCTGCACGTTGTACACATGTACCCTAAAACTTAAAGTATAATGATAATAAAATTAAAATAACAAGAAATTTTATAGGTTTCAATTTAATACCACATGTCCATTTTATAAAGCTGGGAAAATAAGGACATGTGGACAAAAATATTTTTCAGTAATTTTATCTTTTAGTTATAATCACTAAAAATATTTAAGTGTATCTCTTCAGACTCTTTTTCTTTTTATAGAGTTGAGATTCTGTTTTATGTTACTTATGTTATAAACTACTTTTTCTAGTTCATAAATATCTTAGTATCTTTTTCAAAGTGTCCCTGAATGCTTCTAGATAGTGAGAAAATATTCCACTGATAGATGTAATGTTGGAGGTTTTGGTTGTTTCCAATATTTTTGCCATTGTCAATGATGCTTCTATAAATCATTTTTATATATAATTGCTTAATAGTTATCCATATTCTTGATCAAATTACTTTTTATATGGTGTCAATTTAAGCTCTCAGTAACGAGATTTTAGAAAATTCAACTTATTGTACTTACATCACATGAAATGCTGCTTGTAACTTGGTAAAATCTTAAGTGATATTAGAACCAAATTGATGCTTGAATATGCATTGTCATAATTTCTAATGAAAATAAACTTCTGCTGGGAGCAGTGGCTCACGCCTGTAATCCCAGCACTTTGGGAGGCAAGGCTGAGGTGGTTGGATCACAAAGTCAGGAGATCAAGACCATTCTGGCCAACATAGTGAAACCCCATCTCTACTAAAAATACAACAATTGGCCGGGCGCGGTGGCTCACGCCTGTAATCCCAGCACTTTGGGAGGCCGAGGTGGGCGGATCTTGAGGTCAGGAGATCGAGACCACGGTGAAACCCCATCTCTACTAAAAATACAAAAAATTAGCCGGGCGCAGTGGCGGGCGCCTGTAGTCCCAGCTACTCGGGAGGCTGAGGCAGGAGAATGGCGTGAACCTGGGAGGCGGAGCTTGCAGTGAGCCGAGATTGCACCACTGCACTCCAGCCTGGGCGACAGAGCGAGACTCCATCTCAAAAAAAAAAAAAAAATACAACAATTAGCTGGGCATGGTGGCACATGCCTGTAGTCCCAGCTACTCAGGAGGCTGAGGCAGAAGAATCGCTTAAACCCGGGAGGTGGAGGTTGCAGTGAGCCGAGATCGCACCACTGCACTCCAGCTTGGTGACAGAGTGAGACTCCATCTCAAAAAATAAAAAATAAAAATAAATAAATAAACTTCAAACAATGTGCTTACATTTACTGAAATCTTTGCACATTTCTGTTTTCCATTATGATTTTTAAATATCCAAATGGTAAAACAGGACATTTTTATCAGTTTCCATATTCTGTGTTTTAAAATTATATTTGTTATAATAAAATAGTAATTCATATCATCCAAGTCCAAATTTATTTATTTTACTGTTAACAACAATACAATAAATATTTATAGAAGCCCAGTATAGTTTGGGAGAAAACACTGTTTTGGCTTTTCCTAAATGCTGTCTTCTCTGACACTGTCATTTGAATCCGGTTATAATCAGCAACCATTCCTTGAGTGTCTGCTATGTGAAAAGCACATCTTCTGACTGCAGCTCCATGAGATAAATGTAGAGCAAATGGACAACAAAATTTCAATTGCAATTCCAATTTTGAAGTGAGTATCACAAAATAAGCATACCTCTAACTACTTATTAAAAAGTAATTCAGGGGCCGAGTGCAGTGGCTCCTGCTTGTAATCCCAGCACTTTGGGAGGCTGAGGTGGGTGGATCACTTGAGTCCAGGAGTTAGAGACCAGCCTGGGCAACATGGTGAAATCCTGTCTCTACAAAAATATAAAAACTAGCTGGGCGTGGTGGCAGGCACCTGTAATCCCAGCTACTCAGGAGGCTGAGGCAGGAGAATCACTTCAACTGGGGAGGCAGAGGTTGCAGTGAGCTGACATCGTGCCACTGCACTACATCCTGGGCAACAGTGTGAGAGTCCATCTCAGAAAACAAAACAAAACAAAATGTAGGGGTCGCTTCCAAGATGGCTGAAAGGTACAGCTTCAATCTACAGCTCCCAGCGAGATGGACAAAGAAGATAGGTGATTTCTGCATTTCCAACTAAGGTACCTGGTTCATCTCACTGGGATTGGTTGGATAGTGGGTGCAGCCCACAGAGGGTGAGCCAAAGCAGGGTGGGGTGTCGCCTCACCCCGGAAGAGCAAGAGGTCAGGGCATTTCCTTTTCCTAGCCAAAGGAAGCCGTGAGTGACTGTACCTGGAGGAATGGTACACTCCTGTGCAAATACTGTGCTATTCCCACAGCTTCGCAACCAGCAGACCAGGAGATTCCCTTGCTTGGCTCCGCAGGTCCCATGCCCATGGAGCCTTGCTCGCTGCTAGTGCAGCAGCCTGAGATAGACCTGGGAAGCTGGAGCCTGGCAGGGGGAGGGGCTTTTGCCATTGCTGAGGCTTGAGTAGGCAGTTCTATGCTCACAGTGTAAACAAAGTGGCAGGGAAGCTTGAACTGGGTGGAGCCCAGCGTAGCTCAGCAAGACCTACTGCCTCTCTAGAGTCCACCTATGGGGGCAGGGCATATCTGAACAAAAGGCAGCAGACAGCTTCTGTAGACTTAATCGTCCCTGCCTGACAGCTCTGAAGAGAGTAGTGGTTCTCCCAGCACAGCGTTCGAGCTCCGATAATGGACAGACTGCCTCCTCAAGTGGGTCCCTGACCCCCGTGTAGCCTGACTGGGAGACATCTCCCAGTAGCTTCCAGGAAGAAGGAAGCTTCCAGAGGAAGATCAGGCAGCAATATTTGCTGTTCTGCAGCCTCTGCTGGTGATACCCAGGCAAACAGGGTCTGTAGTGGACCTCCAGCAAACTCCAACAGATCTCCAGCTGAGGGTCTGGTCTGTTAGAAGGAAAACTAACAAACAGAAAGGAATAGCATCAACATCAACAAAAAGGACATCCACACCAAAACCCCGTCTGTAGGTCACCATCATCAAAGACCAAAGGTAGATAAAAACCACAAAGATGGGGAGAAACCAGCACAGAAAAGGTGAAAATTCCAAAAACCAGAACACCTCTTCTCCTCCAAAGGAGCACAACTCCTCGCCAGCAAGGGAACAAAACTGGATGGAGAATGAGTTTGACGAAGTGACAGAAGTAGGCTGCAGAAGGTGGATAATAACAAACTTCTCTGAGCTAAAGGAGCATGTTCTAACCCAAAGCAAGGAAGCTAAGAACCTTGAAAAAAGGTTAGTTGAATCGCTAACTAGAATAAACATTTTAGAGAAATGCGTAAATGACCTGATGGAGCTGAAAACCACAATACAAGAACTTCGTGAAGCACACACAAGCTTCAGTAGCCGATTCAATCAAGTGGAAGAAAGGGTATCAGTGATTGAAGATCAAATTAATGAAATAAAGTGAGAAGACAAGGGTAGAGAAAAAAGAGTGAAAAGAAATGAACAAAGGCTCAAAGAAATATGAGACTATGTGAAAAGACCAAATCTATGTCTGATTGGTGTACCTGAAAGTGATGGGGAGAATGGAACCAAATTAGAAAACGCTTTTCAGGATATTATGCAGGAGAATTTCCCCAACTTAGCAAGGCAGGCCAACATTCAAATTCAGGAAATACAGAGAACCCCACAAAGATATTCCTCAAGAAGAGCAACCCTAAGACACATAATCTTCAGATTCACCAAGGTTGAAATGAAGGAAAAAATGTTAAGGGCAGCCAGAGAGAAAGGTTGAGTTACCAACAAAGGGAAGCCCATCAGACTAACAGCGGATCTCTCGGCAGAAACCCTGCAAGCCAGAAGAGAGTGGGGGCCAATATTCAACATTCTTAAAGACAAGAGTTTTCAACCCAGAATTTCATATCCAGCCAAACTAAGCTTCATAAGAGAAGGAGAAATAAAATCCTTTACAGACAAGCAAATGCTGAGAGATTTTGTCCCCACCAGGCCTGCTGTACAAGATCTCCTGAAGGAAGCACTAAACATGGAAAGGAACAACCAGTACCAGCCACTGCAAAACCATGCCAAATTGTGAAGACCATTGAGGCTAGGAAGAAACTGCATCAATTAATGGGCAAAATAACCAACTAATATCATAATGACAGGATCAAATTCACACGTAAGAATATTAACTTTAAATGTAAATGGGCTAAATGCCCCAATTAAGACACAGACTGGCAAATTGGATAAAGAGTCAAGACCCATCAGTGTGCTGTATTCAGGAGACTCATCTCACGTGCAGACACACTTATGCTCAAAATGAAGGGATGAAGGAAGATCTACTAAGCAAATGGAAAGCAAAAAAAAAAGCAGGGATTGCAATCCTAGTCTCTGATAAAACAGACTTTAAACTGACAAAGATCAAGAGACAAAGAAAGCCATTAGATAATGGTAAAGGGATTAATTTAACAAGAAGAGCTAACTGTCCTAAATATATATGCATCCAGTACAGGAGCACCCAGATTCATAAAGCAAGTTCTTAGAGACCTGCAAAGAGACTTAGACTCCCACACAATAATAACGGGAGACTTTAACACCCCATTGTCAATATTAGACAGATCAACAGGACAGAAAATTAACAAGGATATACAAGACTTGAACTCAGCTCTGGACCAAGCAAACCTAACAGACATCCACAGAATTCTCCACCCCACATCAACAGAATATACATTCTTTTCAGCACCACATGGCACTTATTCTAAAATTGACCACATAATTAGAAGTAAAACAAATGTAAAAGAACAGAAGGCCCAACAAACTGTACAATCAAATTAGAACTCAGGATTAAGAAACTCACTCAAAACGGCACAACTACATGGAAACTGAACAACCTGCTCCTGAATGACTGCTGGGTAAATAACAAAATGAAGGCAGAAATAAAGATATTCTTTGATACCAATGAGAACAAAGACACAACGTACCAGAATCTCTGGGACACATGTAAAGCAGTGTGTAGAGGGAAATTTATAGCACTAAATTCCTGTAAGAGAAAGCAGGAAAGATCTAAAATCGACACCCTAATATCACAATTAAAAGTACTAGAGAAGAAAGAGCAAACAAATTCAAAAGCTAGCAGAAGACAAGAAATAACTGAGATCAGAGCAGAACTGAAGGAGATACGAGGCACACACAAAAAAGTAATTCACAAACTCACAATTTCTTTTTTCTTTTCTTTTTCTTTTTTCTTTTTTTTTTTTTTTGAGACAGAGTCTCTCTCTGTTACCCAGGCTGGAGTGCAGTGGCACAATCTTGGCTCACTGCAAGCTCCGCCTCCCGGGTTCACGCCATTCTCCTTTCCCCTGCCTCAGCCTCCAGAGTGGCTGAGACTACAGGCGCCTGCCACCAAGCCCGGCTAATGTTTTGTATTTTTAGTAGAGACAGGGTTTTACCGTGTTAGCCAGGATGGTCTCAATCTCCTGACCTCGTGATCTGCCTGCCTCGGCCTCCCAGCACAATTTCTTTAGCACCAGTCTTTAGAAATGACTGTGGGAATAGTTCAATTTATTGAGAAATACCTTTTTCCTCTTGCTTTATTTGGTGGTGTAACTCCTTCTTCTACCTTAGTTATTTCTATGCAGAGGTAATTTTCTAGTTGTGGAGTTAGTCACTGATGGACGCCACCTGATTATAGCAAGAGAAGGACTAGAATCATCATGTTCACTAGCACTAGGTTCTTGTGTCAGAGCACAGGACCAGGTTTCTGGAGGCTTCTATTCTGCCAGCAGAGCACAACATTTTTCAGTCACTAATGTGAGGTACAAAGAATGGGGATGATCAATGCCTTAATTCAAAGGTGTGATACATGTTTGACAATGAACAATTTATAGGTTGAAAAAAAAAAGATGTGGCAAGAAGTTCCGTGTAATGAAACTTGAAAGCTTTTTAACATTCTACTTTATAAAAACAGAAACATGAATCGTATATAAACTGAACTAGTTTTAGATATTTCTTAATATAACATTTTCAAGATTATTTAGAGCATCAGTCTAAGTGTATATTTACATTAACATGTAATAGAAAAAAGGGGATCAGGTCTGATCATCTTGTAAAGAGTTATGTTGGTGGTTGGAAGCCTGGAATTCAGACAAATAGATTATATTATGATTTGATGACAAATTATTACTTTTCTCATGACATTGTATGCATAAAAATATGCATTGTAAGAAATCTATGAAAAACTATGGGACTTCAATTCAATAGAATTTCTTCCTTAGGGTGGCATATATAAAGATTCATAAGAATAAGCAGAAGTATAGTACGCTAAGAAATGGAAATGTTATGAATTTGTAAGTGAAGTTTCTTTTAGTGCCACTAGATGGCATATGTTAGCTGTAAATCTCACTTGAATAAAGTTTAAGATTTAACGTGACTTGTTTCCCCAGAGTATCCAACACATTTTATTTTAAATATTAATGGATTTTTATGTTTTCTCAAATATATGACACTCAATACAATTAATAAATAATTGGAAAAATATCACATGATTATTTTTATATCAAGTTAAAATAAGAAGAATTATGTCATCTGCAAACAATTTTGTTGTCTTCCTTTCTAATTTGAATGTATTTTAGTTTTTTCTTGCCTAATGGTTCTGGCTAGGATCTCCAGTACTATGCTGAATAGAAGTGGTGTTAAGAAGCATTTTTGTTTTGTTTCTGGTGGTAGAGGAAAAGCTTTCAATTTTTAAACATTTAGTATGATGTTAGCTGTTGGTTTGTCACATATAGCCTTTATTATGTTGAGGCAACTTCCTTCTATACCTAGTCTGTTAAGAGTTTTTATCATTGTCAGGATGGCTGCAATATGGCGGAGTAAAAAGTCTCAGGCTACACACACTCCTCCCACCCCTTGTAAGTTTATCTAGCAATTATCCATAGACCAGAACATCTTCTTCAAAAGCCCAATATTGGAAACGAGCCTGAGACACCATGTGGTACACATACCTAAGTGAAAATTGAGTGAGAAGGGTCAGAAGAATGGTCTCCCCCCGGCCCCACCACCAAGTTGGCACAACACTGGTTGAAGAGCATTACCCTGGACCCATAGTTTCTGCAGTGGGGAAAGAGAACTGGAGGCAGTCATTCAGCTTCCCTAGCATTTTGAGATGCTTTCTTTCCAGGAATCCCGCCTGTCTCACCTCATAGGGAAAGAAAAGGGTAAAGGCATGGCTAGACCACCTGGGGTCAAGTAGAAACAAAGAAAGAAGGCAGAGCCCACAGTGACTAGCATATGGATCTGTGTGGCACCTCTGTGTTCACACCAGCTGCGGTGCCCAATCAGAGTTGCCAGCCAACTTCATAGCCCACCCAGAAAGCTGAACTGATCTTTTTCAGAAGCACAGTGGGAAGTTCAGCCTTGCTTGAGTCCCTAGATGGCTAGCCTCCATGGCCAGGCACACAGCCTACTCTAACAACCCTGCCCAGGTAGGGAGATGCCCCCCTCTGCCCATTTTGAGAATCACACAGGCTAGATATCTTGGGTCAAGCAGTGGCTCCACTCATCCAAAAAGCTTGCCTTATAATCCTGCTGAGGCAGGGAGACAGCCACATGCATACATTTCTAAGAGGCACAAGGGCTAGACCTGTAAGACCTAGGAGTCCAAAGAGTAAGTAACTTAGCTCAGCCAAAAAGCCTGCCCAGCAACCTCCCGTGTGCATTTTGCAGGAGTGTAGGAACTAAACCTGCTTGACGCAGGAAGTCAAGTAGCATCTTGACTCAGGCAAAAGTCCACCCTACAGCTCTGACCTAATGGAGGCAACCCTTAATCACACATTTTTAAGGAGTATAGCCTCTTGTCTTGCCCATCACAAGCAGCAACTTTCAAAGCCCAGCCTGAAGCCCTGCCCAAGTGCAGATTCCAAATAGTAAAATTGCCCAGCCAGGGAATACATCTTCTGACTACCCTGACCAGAGAGCATCACAGTACCAAGCCGGCAACTCTTCCTAATAGCGGGCCCAACCAGTAGCTTCCTCTAATAGCAGAGCCCAACCAGTGGTCTCTGCCCAACCAGTGGTCTCTCTGGACAGCAGAGCCCAGCCATCAGAGCAAAGGCAGTGGCCCAGCCAACTAGAGAAACCACAGCAAGTTCTGCCTGGAGTTGTCAGCCCTTTCAGAATCACAGGCTAGACTGTTAGTGAAGGTCTATTCCTACAATGAACACCTGTAAAGGCCAAAAAAGGGACCATTTCTTCAAATGCACAGAAAATGCAAGGACACAAGTATTATAAAGAATCAAGGCATCATGACACCTCTACAGAAACTAATAAAACTGCAACAGCCAGAGGCAAGAAAAAGCTAAGCTCAAGCCCAGGACATATAAGTATAGTGGAGCTCCAATGAAAATTTAATTCTCATGGATGTCAGCTCCACCATGGTCAGGATCTTCATTACAAAGAAGTGAATCCTGGAATCAAGACATCTGAAATGAGACACTTGAGAAACTTGAAACTCAGACTTCTCTGAACTTTGTGGGCCTACAGAAGTGGCCTATTCCTCCCTGTTAAGAACTAGTGCTACCCACTGGCTTGAAGACAATCCCTTGCAATTTTACTTTCAGGTCATTCAGGATGAACCTCCAACTCCTCTCCTGGATATCAGACCAGTAACTAGGATCAAGGCAAAATATAACCCAACTGACAAAGAGCTGATTCTATGGGGGAAGGAGAGCAGTGCACCAAAGAAGCTGCAAAACCTAGCTAGGGTGTACCAGCAGAAGCTGGGAGAGTACCTATGGGACTAAGTCCTGAGGGTGTCCAGGTTGAGGGATCTAGAGTGCTGGAACATAAAATTAATAAGGAAGAATTTATCAATATGAATATTGATTAATACCCTAGCACAAACCACAAGAAACAGTGTTAACATATTCCCGGAATCTTGGAAAAATGAAAAGGCCACACTAAATGAAGAATTATAGGATTTTCACAGCAAATGGTCAAGAAGCGATCAAACAGCTCACAAAAATGAGATTCTAGAGTAAATACACCATATAAGGGTAGAATAGTCACCTCCAAGATGTGTTCCACAGGAGGACCCACGGAAACTGCACTTACTAAATCAATAAGAAATTCACTGGTGAGAGTGGCATCACCATTGAGAACCTCAGTGGTAGCTGTTTTCTGTAGGCCAGGGCTGATAGTAGGAGGGGTCATTATAGAAACTGGGCACAATGATTGCAATGGGGATATTAAGATGCTAGAATGAGAGAAGCCACGCACTTAAGAGTCATAAATAACGCCTGTAAATCCCAGTACTTTGGGAGGCCAAGGCAGGTGGATCATGAGGTCAGGAGATCACAATAAATAGTCATAAATAAGAAACATCATAATGAGAAACATGGTCAGAATAGCAGCTGGAAGTACCTGATCCAGAGTTATGGAGATTGTTACTAGGACATGTTGTTCCACGTACAAGATTGATGGACAGCCAGTTAGCATATTTCTTTTTTTCTTTCTTTCTTTTTTTTTTTTTTTTCCTGAGACGGAGTCTCACTCTGTCCCCAAGGCTGGAGTGCAGTGGTGCAATCTTGGCTCACTGCAAGCTCCGCCTCCTGGGTTCACGCCATTCTCCTGCCTCAGCCTCCCGAGTAGCTGGGACTACAGGTGCCCGCCACCATGCCCGGCTAATTTTTTTGTATTTTCAGTAGAGCCAGGGTTTCACTGTATTAGCCAGGATGGTCTCAATGTCCTGACCTGGTGATCCGCCCACCTCAGCCTCCCAAAGTGCTGAGGATTTTAGCATATTTCATAATTTATACAACCAAAAAGTAACTCAAAGATTCGTGCTCTAAAGTTTTAGGGCAGCCACTCCAATAAAAAGCCATAATCCCATGCCCAGTACCCACAGCTGAGATAATTTGCAGACCAAGAGCCCATTAACTGAAGGAGCAACTTCCTCGTGAGGAAGAAAAATACCTTTCAACATCACAGCCTGTGTATATGGCAGTAATTGCCCCAGTGTTTCTTTCTTCCTCCAAGGGAATCATAGGCCATTTAATTCTATAAGTGATCACTGTAAAGGGCAATACCAAACATTTTAAGAACTATTGGACACAGTGCTCAAATTGACATTGATTCCTATGGTCTGAAGCATCACCCTGGCCTCAGATTTAGGACTCATAGAAGCCAGGTAAAATAAACAGAGGCCCAGCCCAAGTCTAGTTCACTATTGGTCTGCTCAGCTCATTCCCCATCTGATGAATATCTCCATAGTACCCAGATGTATAATTATATACGTGCATGTGGATATACTTGATTGCTGGCAAAAGCATGTTAACTCCTTGGCCTATGGCAAAGGTCAAATGTACATCTTCAAAACTGCCCCCTCCATGGAAAAGATAGTAAATCTAATACAATATCACAATCCGGGGGTAGTTGGTGCATGGCAGAGATTTGTGCTACCTGTAATACATAAAGAATGATGGTGGTGCCCATTCTAGCCCCATTTAAACTGCAAGTCTTTCCTCTACAAAAAGTAAATGGCTCCTAGTGGATGAGAGGGTGCTACCTCACACTCAACCAAGAAGTAGCCCAAATTTTAGCTGCTGGGCTGAGTATAGGAATTCTGCTAGAGTTAGCATCAATATCAATATTGATAAAGTTGCTATCAATATCAATACTACCTCAGGTAAATGGTATAATTATGGACATTGATTTTGTGAGTGCGTTATTTTTATCCATGTGAAAAATGCATTCACATTCATGGAATAAACGATAACATATATTTATGATCTTGCTCAAGTTTGTGATTAATTCTCTCACCTTCTGTCACAATGTAGTCCAAAGGGACCATGATTGGACATAACATCACATTGTTCCATTATATCTATGCCATCAAATTAATTGTACAGATGAGCAACAGGTAATAATAAAGTTGGAGGCTTTGGTAAGACATATGCACATCAGAAGGTGGGAGATGAATCCTACAAAGATTCAGGGGTCTGCCACCTTAGGATATTTCTTACTGTCGTTCCCACAGTTTGGAATATGCTGTATGACATACCTTCTAAAGTAAAGGAGATTTTTACTTTGTACTTCCCACCAACTAAGATGGAAACATGACACCTCGTAATCTTACACTGTATTTGTTCGTTCTTACACCGCTATGAAGATACTGAGATGGGGTAACTTATAATGGAAAGAGTTTTATTTGACTCACAGTTCCACACGGCTGAGGAGGTCTCAGGAAACTTATAATCATGGTGGAAGGGGAAGCCAGCACTTCTTATATGACGGCAGGCAAGAGGGAAGTGAACGAAGGAGGAAATTGCCAAACACTTACAAAACTGTCAGATCTCCTGAGAACTCACTCACTATCACAAGAACAGCAGGGGCGAAAACTGTCCCCATGATTCAATCACATCCCACCAGGTTCCTCCCTCAACACGTGGGGATTACAATTCAATATAAGATTTGGGTGGGGACACAAAGCCAAACTATATCATACACCCATCTATTTACCAGGTGACATAAAAAGCTAACAACTTTGAGCAGGGCTTAGAGCAGGAAAAAGCTCTGTACTAGGTCTAGACTGTAGAGTAAGCATTCCTACCTCCTGGACCATATGACCCAGCAGGATTCTATACTACTATAAGAATCTATGGCAAAAAATGAATTGTGAACTTAACGAGAAACCTTAATAAAAGAATGACCATGCAAACCCATAGAGCTTAAAGGTAATGGCAAGTCCATGCAATCTGCAGCAGAAAGCCCTCCACCACTGAAAATAAATTTAAAATTTTTTTAAATCCCAGTGTGCTAAAAATAAAGAATTTGATCTTATCATAGAATATTAAGTGACCCTCTGGCCACAGCTACCCATCATGAACTACATTCTATCAGAACAACTAAATCAAAAGTTGAGTGAAGCCAACAACAACTCATGGTAAAACGGAAGTACATCTGGGATCAGGCCTGAGCCGAGCCAGAGGGCACACACTAGCTGCATGCTCTGGTGGCTCACACCTCCAGGTTTGCGCTAACACCTCTACCTCAACTTAAGGTTACATTGGGTGTCCCAGCTGACAGAGGAGGGAAAAGGCTGAGTCTGTTTAATGGGTGAGCTAGCTCAGTATATGGATGCAAACATAAAAAGGACTTTTGCTGCTATAGCTAGGCTGAAAAATCACAACTATTTAGTATCTCCCTCCATTAGTCTATTTTGGATTACTTATACTCTAGGCTAGAACCTCTGGTAAGTTCTCTTTGCTACTATACCACAGTTCTATTTCTGCCCAATCCTGCTTCTCTCACAGCCTAGATGTTATTACCCCAAACAGACTTCCAGTAAACATCCTGCAAGCAAGTATCTGCCTAAGCAAGCACTGTATTTTCAGAGAAGCTGACTTAAGATACTGTGTGTCTTGAGACGTACACTTAGGAAAAATTTGAGCAAGTTTGTTTTTTTCAGTATTGCTACTCAAAATAGCACCAATTTTTCTGTAGAACTCTAAAGTTTCTGAGGTATGTTGGGAAATTGGAATTAAGTAAGCACATGGGATATTTTCAAAATTTATCAAAGGTCATCATTAAAATGGTACAAAATTGTTTATCACTGATTGTGCCTTTAGAAAATAAGAATCAAGTCCAGTTTCTGAGTAGTCTAATAAAAAATCAATCATTTTGTAACATATTTTATAAATTATTTTATATGAATATCTATTTTAAATACCTTAATATTAGTTATTGAAATACAATCACAATCTAAACACAGTTGGAATCCTCAATTTATTTTCTATTGGTGATTGTCTAGCACTGTAAATGTTTTAAGCAAAACAAGCACATCTCTATGGCATATAAACCTTAGCATAATTGCAGCAGTAAAATTCAGACCTATCAAAATATGTGACATATTACATAAAAATATTCAGCTATGTGAAAAAAACGGATATAGTTTTATTGTTAAAAGCTGTGATTTTAAAAGACCTTTTCAAAGAAAGCAAGTGACATGAAGATATGGTGACCTTTATGCTGGTTAAAGTCAAATGTCTTCCATTGGCATCACATTCTTTTCTTAATTGTTCAACATCTTGACTTCTCCTGTCTTACTGTCAAGTAGTTATTGTATTCCTGTCACTGAAGAAAAAAAACAAAAATTTTTCTAAGTTATAAAATTTATTAAAACTTAAATATTCATGAAAAGTTGTTAAAATGCTTAAAATATTTTAAAACTGTCTTAAAATTTAAATATTTAAAGTTAAATATTTTTATAAATATAAAATATTTATAAATTAATATAATTGATCATATTAAATTAAAATATTTATAAAATGTTATAAAATATAACAACTTGAATGTCTGTTAAATATTAGACATATAAAGTTCACAAATAAAAAGTAACAAATTAAAATATTTCATAATGCTAATATTTTGGGCGGATAACTTTTATACTTAATTATTAAGTATAAAAGCAGTATATATGCTTCAAAGAAACCTGATTATGATAAAAAACAGAATCAATCTTTGGCACCACTTTAATCAATAATTAACAATATCACAATTTTTTTATAATATATGAACAAGGAGAGAGGGTGCTTATCACTGTACTCTACTAATGAATTTTCTTGACTCTCCTTCAAGAAATCTGACAAAGTTACCCTGTGCTCTTGAAGGCATAGCTTACTATTATTTTTTTTTTAGAAACTCTCCTCTCTACTGTCAGTAGCATCTGCTGACTCCATCTCCCAAAACCTTGCAGAATTTTCTCATTCAAAGATTGGGAAAGAGGTGAAATTTTCAAGATGATGCAAAGCATACACATAGTAGGTGCACATATATGTACACCCAAACAATGTGATGAATCATTAAAAATAGCCTAATCCCCGTTCATTCATTCATTCAACATATAGTTATTGAGGACATTCAACATACACAACAATCTCTGAGTAGTTGGGATTTCAAAGCTCTGGAGCCGAACTACTGGAATTTGAATTGTCTCTATATTTACCATCCAGGTAACCTCATTCAAGTTACTAGACTTTGCTCTGTCTCACATCCTTACATGCAAAATGGTACTGGTAAATATATTACTTATCTCCTAGGATGGAAGTGATCATTAAATGAGTTTATGCATATGCCTGGCAAGTTAAATTTGCTCAATAGTTGAGAAATATTTGTCAACTTCTGATAGAAGAGAAGCAAAGAACTTGTGTATAATGCCTCTTGGGTATAATGCAATATGAAAATATATTAATGTAGGAATGGAATTGACATTTTGATAAATTTTCCATGGCATACATGATGTTTCTCTAGGTTTGTTTGGTAGCATGTAATAATAGTAAGATGATATTTTTAATTATACATATTTATATTCAAAGTATACCATAAATAATAAGGAGCAGATATACTTTATGTGCTTTATTTTGTTTTATTTACATTTTATTTCTAAACTCAGCCAATGGAATGTTTCTCTTCATCTACATAACCAACTTTTTGATGTTTTACTTCAGCTATCTTTCCACTCAAGGAACAAACAACTCACTCTTCCTATTGGCTCCTTCACCCTCATCCTTATCTATTAGCTCCTGCTTCACTTATTTTATCTGTACCTTTTAGAGTTCCTCTCACTTGTACCTTCTGATGGGTTCCATCTATGCCAATCATAAACCTATCATCAGCACTTGAAAAAGAAGGACATTAAGAGAGTCAATCCCTCTGCATAGTGCAGTGTTTCTCAAGCCTGCTTGCATATTAGAGTCACCTGAGGGGAAAATGGTCTTTTTAATACATCCCACCCCTAGTCAATAAATACTTCTGTTAGTAGTACACAGGCATCAGTATTTCTTAATAACACACATACATCCTATTTACATATAAGGAAACTGACGTTCAGACAGACTAAATGGATTCCCTATGATTGTGTAGAAATTAAAGGATGAGCTGTGACTCCAATTGAGCTCTATCTTATTCTCAAACACTAATTGTTACCTCTACATGTTTATGCCTAAAACAAACCTTATGTATTGTTTACTTCACCTATGGTTCCAGTAAAAGTTTCCCCTTAGCTTATTATACACACATGTGCACATATTCACACATGTACGTGTGAGAGATACCACATCTCTGCTCTACTTTGGAGCAAAAAATATCTTTATAACTATTGCTTAAAAATTATATTGTGTCATCCTGCACTCCCATATCTTCCTTCCCTTTTGCTAGAAACCCTCTGGAAAGGACAACTTACACCTGATTACTTATTTCCGTTAAGTCATTAATCCCTTGCACCATGATATTTACCTTCTTAAAGGTTACTAGCAAGCTCTTAAACGGCAAATCCTCTCTTAAATAAACATACTTTGAGTGCCTAGTACTTGCTTTGCACTGGAGATAAACATTCAATTAATATCTCTTACTGTCTTCCAAGAAGTTTACAGTAAGAACGACAAAGAGGCCAATGATATTATATATGGCGATAAGTGTTTGAGGAGTACAGTGAAGAGATGCCCATTCAAGTAAGCTTATAAAGAGGATGTGATGTCTGAGGTACCTTGCTTTGCAAGTAGAAGTTAGCTATTTAAAGAAGAGTGAAAGAGGTCGGAAACGATATAAAGAGAATATGTGCAATGAAGTCCTATGAAAAGAATAAAGGCATGGCATTGTGACAAGCTTTGTAAGCTACAAATGGTGCTATATTCCCAGGATTAATATATCTGGGATTGTATAGGTCTTAGGGATAATAAAGAACATGCTTGTTTTCATCAGCTAAGAATTTGGAATTTGGGCAATGGGAGGTTGGCCCAACTATTTATTTTCTTAAAAATTGGAATATTACCTTCCTCCTCATGGTTTCATGAGTATTACATGTTAGTGTGCTTTTTGCTCACTGGCACTTAGTACCTACTCACACAGTGTGGCTCATAAATATTTTGTGTCATTATACAGTGGCAGTGTAGGCACTATTTGAAGCTTTTTAAGAAAATGTGGAACAGAAACCCTGAGGTCAATTAGGAGCCTACTGCCTTGGCAGGCAAAAGTGATTAATTAAGGCTATTCAAGTGGTAATGGAGATTAATGGGAGATAACAGAATGCAGTTAAATCTACTTAGGAGGGGGTTTGTGAACTTTCAGAATATAGTTTCAAGGAAAATATTTCAAGAATTTATGAATTATTGTGATTAAGAAAAATTAAATAGTGGATTTTTGAATAGTAGAACAACTTCTTAGACTTTTAAACAAAAGTATTTATAATTCCTTTAATTAGGCATCTTTCATGTAACTAAAACTGAACAATACATTAATTAATCACACCATAATTCTTCTCTCAGCACGGTGAAACTTTTTCCATGCTTTGGAAATACTTTTTTAGACATAAGAACATTGATATTATAATGTGCTTCTTACCAGGGTCAATTCTGCATCCATCATGAACTATTCATGGCTAGGGGAAATACTTTACAATTATTATTCCATTTTAAATTTGTATTCCTATATAGAGAGGCTGACATTATCAATGACCTTATAATTCCTAATAGGATTACCACTTTGATATTCACAGGCTCACTATACTAGAATCATTTACAAAACAAGAAATCTGACAACTGAATCAAATGATTGTCTTGTTTACTCCTATTACTCATGTTTTAAGTAAATATGCTTACAACATAGAGGATGCTTCCTTATAGTTTCATAGCAATTTACTTGTTGATATTAAAGCTTTACCCAGGCCATATCCAAGACACTCATCACTATTATACCATGTCTCCAGGGCAGCTAAGAAACATGTGCACTGTTACATTTTTATTGGCTCCATAACAATAGATTTAGAGAAATCAGGCTTGGGCCACATCTCTCCTAAATTGTAGGTCATTGCAGATATGGATAAGGTCATTTCAATGAAATGTTGGAGCATAACCCCCTTTGGAGTGAGTTGAATAGATATTAGAAGGCAAAACAAATTGTATATAGCTGGTCTAGAAAACTCTTTTAAAGGGTATTTACTATGAAAATAACAGAAATGGGTTGGTTGCTGAAGGAAGGAAGGGGATAGAGAAGGTATTTTGAAAGTAGAATATTTTAAGTCATGTCAGACAATGTGAATAATCCAGTAGAGAGAGTAGAATTTTCCATGAGAAGACCAGAGAGATGGGTGTCCAAAACATAACCGGAGAGAACAACCTTAGAAAGGAGCAAGGAGTCTTCTGGAATGAGAAAGGTCAGCCTTTGTAGTACTGATGCAGACATGTTTGTAGAGTTGGTTTTAGGAGTCAGGGAGAGTTTGTGAAGTCAATTTTGTCTTTTTTGTTTAGGAAATGTGAGGAGATACCACAGATCAGAGTGAGAAGAGATGGAAGCATTAGAAAGCTGTGATACTGTTTTTACTGTAAGGAGTAAAGTGAATTTATGAAGGACCTAAGGTTAGGTGTGTCTGTATTGAGCTGCCATTTGAAGGCATGGTCATCAATCTGAAATGAGTTCAGAGGGCATACTATGTTGTTTTCAACAGGAACACAGTGCTGCTTAGGTGCAGTCATAGAGCAGACTGCACCTAGTTGGATTTCATCACAATTGAGATTTTTTCCTTAAGTTTTAAGGAGGCTGTTGGGACAAAGGAGTTAAGAGTTTGCAAAGACAGTAATTGTGCTGGACAATGGAATCCAAACCATACAAGAAAAGTGACACTTGAAAGAAGTAATGGATAAAGAAAAAGTAATAGGGTCATCAGCTTAGACCCTTAAATAAGCATATAAATATTTTGGATTAAGTTGGGTAATAATCAGAGAATGGGCTCCTTTGCAATCTAGATTTTTTTGACAGTGTTGCAATTACTGATGATGACAAAGTCTTGAGTGAGACCATGGGAATGGATGTTTGGAACAGGGAGAAGGACCAAAGAGTAGGAAGAAAGGAGTTAAAAGAACTGATCAGCCATTATATTGGTTGGTCGTTTTTGTGGAGTTTCAACATGCCAAAAAAACATGCCAGGAAAAGTAGTAGCGAAAAAACCCGGTGAACCAGAAATTAAAGTCATTTATGATTTTGAGGATAACAGTGATAGCAATTAATGGCTGTTAAAATCTGATGATAGATACCTCAATAGGCAGCAACTTCTGAAGGAAGAAAGAGACATATTCCGGCAGAGGATGAAATGGGGAATAAGTAAGTCACTTATTCCATCTTTAAACTCTATGATATTGGGATGTGTGTGCAAGTATGAACACCTCCACAGCAGTGTTCTTCAAGGTAAAAAAATCATTAGTGCAGGAGGTGAAAGGAATAGTATGGTGGGAAACACATATACATGCATATGTATGTACATATATATGTATGTGCATAATGTATATTAATATGATGTGATAAATGCAGTTATGAAGCATGTGTGGGTTTCTCTAGATATATCTAACTTGGTCCAGGTGTGGGATTGGAGAGGGTGGCAGTATAGATATCTGAATTTAGTTCCAAAATATGACAATGGCAAAGGAGAGACAGCTGGGTGAGGTGAAAGGGAAGCTTGCTTGTAAAAAGTCTGGGAGTTTGTACACGGTGCTTAATGCCAGGACTGTGCAACCTCTTTCCCACTGTTCTCCATCTAGAAAAAGACATATATTCTTCATGTGACCCTCCATACTAATTCTCCAAGTTTCCTCTGACTGGTTTAGCTCACTTGTTGTTCTCTGAATTCCTACAGGGTGTATTACATGCTGGCATGCACAGTTATTAGGAATTAATAAACTACCACACATAATTCCCTACAATATTTTTCATATCTTTTCACAACTAAAATATCGGTTCTTGAAGAGTGAAGACCATATTTTGTACTTCTCTAAATTTCTTAAGTAATCCATAGATAACTCTGTAGAGCTCTACAGTTGTGTTGCATAAATACCTGTTGAATTAACCTTATAGATCAAATTGGGTACAAATTATTTTGATATTAACTGGAAAATATTTTACCAACACAAAGACATTGAGTCAAATATAATTTTATGTAAAAACTAACTCTGTAATTGAGCAAAACTATGTGGTTTGGGGTTAATTCAAAAGAAATATATGTTAAATGAATGTTTCAGTGAGAGAAAGCCCATAAGACAATTTGGCATACAGTCAATATTTGTTAAATATCTGAGTGTTATAAGGATGAATGGGCATCATAGGTGTCCTTAGCTACACCTCTACTAGATTATCTATGTAATTTAATTTCACCTAATATTTTTCAGACTTCAATAGGGAGAAATACAGAACAATAGAAAATTGAATGCCATCTCACTAATATACACCATCAATTGAGTCTCCTACCGATATATCAACATTACTATATTATTTCCCCCATCACTGATGTCACCAATGTCAATCACTTAAAATTGAATTCGCTCTTTCTTTCTTAATTTCCACCTCAACAGAAATGTCTAAATTCTCTCATTTTTATTTAAGAGTTACCATTCAGTATGACATATTTGCAAGTGCTTGTTTATTGTCTGGACACTATGAAAAATAAGAGTAGCTATTGTAATAGCTATGACATGTTTTTTCTCTTTGTCCTTACCTGACGATTTCCAGGCAGCAAGTTTGGTCTCATGTTTGGTTTGGGATCACTACTCAATAAGTTTCCATGCCCATAAAAAAAATTAAGACATACTGGAAGTATTTATTTTATCCTTTAATACAAATAATATATTTTAGTGCTTTTCTGCATAAATCCTAAATAATTTAACAGTTTAGTTTTTTTATAAAGAAGCAGGTAAGCAAATACTACATAATGCTATATTTAAATAGCCCTTACATTAACTGTTGATAAACTTCTATATATAATAAATCAATCATTTTGTGTTCTTAGGTTCAAGATTAATAATTCCAGTTAATATCTTTTCTAGATAGAGATAATGGATCTTGATGCTGCTCTAAGTAATAAATTTATATATTTCATCTTGGATTCTTGAAAAACAAACTGTATTTGTTCTAATTTCTGTGTCATTTATCACCCCTAATCATTATATAAATAACTTCACTTGAAAATAGTAACAACCTTGTAGAATTGGCAGAATACCAGTAGCAGATCCCAGTGTTCATCTATAAATCTGATTTTGCTCTCTGCTATTTCCCCATGCCTAGAAGAATATTATGTAGTCAATAGATATTGTTGAATGAACATAGAGTCATTTTTGAAAATTACTCTGTTAAAGAATTTAGGAGCAAAATTTAAACTTCTAAAATGCTAATTGCTGTGATCTGAATGTCTGTGTCCCCTATAATTGATATGTTTAAATTGACCCCTAAGGTAATGACATTAGGAACTGGGGCTGTTTGAGAGATACGTCATGAGGGCAGAGCCCCTGTGAATGGAATTAGTGTCCGTTATAAAAGAGGTCCCTGAGAAACCTCTCAGCCCTTCAGCATGTGAGGTTGTAGTGAGAAGGCTCTGTCTATGAGGAAGCAGGCCCTCACCAGACACCAGATCTGCTCCTACCTTGATGTTGGACTTCCCAGCCTCTGGAACTCTAAAAAATAAATGTTTTCGGCTTATAAACCACCTATCTTATGGTATTTTTGTTATGGCAGCCAGAATGGACTAATGTACCAATCACTATTTTGTGGTTCTATATTTGAAAATTAATAAAGCATTAAGGAACACATCTTATTGCCTAAAATTTCTTTCTTTAAAGCATCAACTCTGCTTTTACCTTGGTACCAGTCCAGGCCCTTTGGTTGTGAGACTTGGTTGGCTCTGGTGATGTTTGTGACAGTGGGGAAATAATCTTGAAAAAATGGGAGAACTACAGTAAAAGAACAAAAAACAGGGGTGCAGTATGTTTGAAAAAAGAAACTGAATGCTTATTTTCTGATCAAAATTGTCAAAATTTATCAAAATCAACTCCCTGCTTTGATCTTAATCAAATAGCCTTAAACTTCTAGTTAACCGTCCACATGTAAAAAATAAAACAGTTGCACATAATGCCAATAATAATTTATTTTGAATGTGAAAGTAAAAATAATGTCCTTAAACTATTTTAATAAAATCCAATAAGAAAATATCAGCTCCTCAGAAAAATATATTTCAGATTACTCTGCCATTTCTACATTCAGAAAAAAATCTATGAACATGGTAGATGACACTGGAATATCTCAGGAGAAGTTTCTAGTGTAATAGATTCCATTGTAGTGGAATATCTGGGGAGAAGTTTCTAGATACACTATGGTAGCACTATTATTCTGCAATATTCTTCTTGTCTATTGCACATCCACAGATCTCCTTCCATGATACATCTGAACAAGATTTCATTCAGGAGTTAGTTACAGGGAAAAGGAGGAAATGGGTGCAACACTTACTTTTAAACCTACTTATTACACTTTAATTCACTATATTTTTGGACAAATGGTTCCTTTTTAAAATTAAATAATAAATTGCTAATTTATTCAGACACTTGATATCACCATTATAAATCCAAATATTGTGCTAAGGTATATATCACCTTCAAAACAAAAATTCAAATTTACTATACTATTTCCATTTTACATAAAAGTGGCAGCTTCTCAGTTGTCCTTAATACATTTTTACTTTCATGCTAATACAACTATTATCTTTAGGTTTTATTACTTTACCTTGCAGAATCTATACTCCATATTCCAGGATAAAAGCCAGACTTTTGTTGGTGAAGAAATATAATAGTGTTCATATAATCCTGTTTCCATTTTTATGCCTCTCAAAAAAACAATCACCCTTAAATATAAACTAAATTATATTTTATGTATTTCCTTTGTATTTTCTTCCATTCATTCTTCTACTGCCAGTTTCAGTGGCATGTTCTCTGTGAAACATTTGCCCAATCTCTCTGAGCCAGAGTTAAGTATGCCATAGAAAGATATTTAAATTTCAATTACCCTGTCTTTTTACTCTCTCTTCTAATCTATTGTAACCATTCATTCTCCTGAGCCCTTTCTAGTCAAGGCTGTGCTCCTGGAGGGTGGGTACTGCTTGTTAGCATTTCTGTATTCTGCTCACCTGGCACAATCTTATCCCTGAAAGCTCAGGAGACATTTCCTGAATTAATTCACTCCTTCTATAATTACTATTGAAATTTTTTCATCTTACCTTTTTGAGACTTCTGTCTATCCTTTGACAGGAAAATATAGGCAGAGGACTTGATCTGATTTAAATATGTACCAACTAAATTTCATCTCTTCCTTTTCTATGGGAATATTTAAAATCTCATTTCTTTCTTTTTTTTTTCAGACGAATGGTTTTAGCTTGAATCATTTGATTGATCACTTAGCGAAAGAACATTAGCTTTAGAACCAGAAGATCTTGGTTAAAATCATTTATCTAAATCTAAAACACTGAAGCTGTTACCTATCTCTCACCATTGTTGTGATTATCAGCACGGATAACATCAGTAAAGCACTTCTTAAAGTAATAGCTGCTCAATGACATTTTCTCCAATCTCTTCTTTCTACTTTCATCCTGCTCTTTTTAAGGCATCGTTGATGGACTTTATGAGCCATGAACAAATTCAAATAGAAACAGCAATTAAAATCTTACTCTTTGAAGAGGCACCATGCAACAGTATAGAGGCACATCGCAAAAAGAGCTCCTGTTAATAATGCAGGAATCCAGTTATCAGGGATCCAATAATATGAAATCTTTATTAAGACAGAAGTAGTAATCTGAGAAATATAATAAATATGAAGTATTAATAGCAGCACAATGGACAAAACTATAAAGATGTATATGTTGTGTAGAATATCTTGCATATTTCACTTTATTTCTTCTCTTTGAATAATTAAAAACAAATATAGCAAATTACAAGACAAAATAACTAACATCTCTTAATGCCACAAAAAACAAACATCACTGTTTTTTAGAAACAAATGTCTGTTTATAATATTTCTTCTGGCCAGAATTCTTTCTCCTGTCTTGCCTTCTTGGTGAACATTTGTTCATTATCATGGTTATCCTCTACCATTGCTCTTGCAAGAAGCCTGACTTTGGGGTAGAAATTACCATACCCACACCCTCTTTTCTTGTATTTCTACTGTAACATCTAGAATACCTTGCCACATTTACTTCCTTTGTGATTCTTCCTACTAGGAAATAAACGCCTATTAAACAGAACCATTCCTTGCTCATCTTTGTGGATTCTCTGTAGTTCTTGGCACAGAAGACAATAATTAGTGTTGGCTCAACGACAGATAGAATGAATCAGCAAGTTTTTAATAGGGCAAAGCATTATTTCAAAAATGGGTCAGACCTTTGTTGCCCTTTCCTGCTTCCTATCATAAAAGCACAAAAAGTTTTTTACCCAAGTAATTTTCCATTACTATCTAATGTGTGACCATTTAAGAAGCTAGCAATACAAAGTTCAACACAGATTTTAATGTAAAGTCCATGACCAAGCAACATTACCTTCCCAGCAGATGGCAGCATACGACAGGATAAATTTTGTGAACACTCAAGTACTAGGTGTCTTTTCTTGCCTTCCTTCTTTCTTTTTTTTTTTTGTGAGATGAAGTCTTGTTCTGTCACCCAGGCTGGAGTATAGTGGCAGGATCTCAGCTCACTGCAATTTTCGCCTCTTGGGTTCAAGCAATTCTCCTGCCTCAGCCTCCTGAGTAGCTGGGATTACAGGCATGCACCACCACACCCTGCTAATTTTTTATATTTTTGGTGGAGATGGGGTTTCACCATGTCGGCCAGGCTGGTATAGAACTCCAGACCTCAAGTGATCCGCCTGCCTCGGCCTCCCAAAGTGCTGGGATTACAGGTGTGAGCCACTGCACCCGGCCAGGTGCCTTTTTTTTTTCAGCTGGAGTCTTGCTCTGTCACCCAAGCTGGAGTGCAGTGGTGCCATCTCGGCTCACTGCACACTCCACCTCCCAGGTTCAAGCGATTCTTCTGCCTCAGCCTCCTGAGTAGCTGGGATTACAGGCATACGCTACCATGCCTGGCTAATTTTTGTATTTTTAGCAGAGATGGGGTTTCACCATGCTGGCCAGGCTGATCTCCAACTCCTGACCTCAGGTGATCTGCCCGCCTCAGCCTCCCAAAAGTGTGTCATTTCTTACGCCAACATAAGACATGAGGCTGATTTCACAGAAATAATAAAAGTAGAGAACAGACCTCTGCAAAGAAGGATCAGTCAACAATGGTAGTAACAGAAAAAACACTACTTATACAATTGAGTGAGAGGACTTCTGATTACTTTGTTGAATTTTGATAGTTACAGAGATCAGCTACTATAGGACTGAACATTCTGTTTTATACAACAATAAGGGCATGTCTGGACAAAGAAAGATCAAGAAAGGCTCCAGTAGTGTCAGGTGAAGTATTGTGGCCTTGTTTTCTTAAATAAATACTACGCTGTATTTCCAGATCATAGACTAAAAGAATGACAGATAACTTGATCACCACACTTAATCACCTAGCTCTATTTACAGCTCGTTAAGAAATAATACCTGCACTAAGCACAGGTATGGGGAAGAATGTCACGACTAATATAAGTAAAGATACCACAGCCCACACCTATTTAACTTGCTTTCTCATTCGTTCTTCCGTCCTTCCTTATCTCCCTCCCGAGTTCCTTCCTTTTTTTCCTTCTTTCCTTCCTTTCTCTTTCTTTTAACAAATATTCATTGAGCAGTTACTACATTTCAAGAATTGCCATATGAAGGAAATAAAGAGCCTGACAAAGGTGTTTGTGAGAAAACATTTGAAAACATACTCTTAGAACATGTTTCTTTCTTCATTGGGCACATTTGGTGACAGCACGGCAGATTAAAACCAAAAAGGGTAGGGGTAGCATTTATTTAAAAGCAACTATTTGTCATGATTGGTGCTGAGCCTTTTAGCTATATTATTTAGCTATATTATTAACATAGCCTTTTAGCTATATTACTTGCCCATTCTAAAAGAGATGTTTTCAACACCACCAATTTATGAAGGAGGAGCTGAAGCTCTGTATGTTAACAAAAGTTCCATAGCCACTAAGTGGCAGAATTGGTATTCAGATAAAAATTCATGTATCTCCACTAAGTGGCAGAATTGGTATCCAGATAAAAATTCATGTATCTCCAAGACCATGTTCTTTTCAGTGGACTAGGCAACATCCCCCAAAATGAGGATATATGAGAGTTTTGAGAAAACAATCCAATTCCTATATCAAGGTGTGTAGGCATCATTTTGTAAATCACCATTATATTCATATAAAAGTAATTACAAATTTTCATCCATGAGAATTTAACTGTGTAGAGCAAGTTCGAGGCATTTGAAAATTGCTTAAAGGTTAGTTGAAGGAATCATCCTAACTTCCTGCACTTCGCTTGCCTGACAAAAAAAGGGTAGATTTCCTGATTTCTGTTTTCTCTGTCTTTTATTTACCTCTCTCTCATATACACACAACTAAAGCTTTTATCTTAATTAATTCACATTTTTTCATATTTCAAAATCTAAGATAAGTAGGAATATTACATTTTTCACTAGTAATGTAAAAGCAAAATCTTTGTATAGGGATTAAATATAATATTAATGGTTTATATTTATATAACATTTATTACAAGAGCTCTCATATCTCCTTTCATTTAATCCTCACAAAATTCTTTGTACAATACATATAGCTATTCTAATCTAATAGCTTTAGTAATCCATGTACACAGAGTAAATCCATTTACACAGAGTAAATACTGAAGTGTACATTATGTGCAAGCTGGACCCTTTCAGCAATATCCTTTTTCAATTGGTGAGTCAAAACATTTTTAAAGAACCAAATTTGAGGATTAGCATTTGATCCTCTCAGCACTTCCATAGCTTATTCCATTATGCCTTTATGTTTTCATTGTTTGTAAACTCTTTGGAGGCCCCAGTAGGTAGTAACCACGAGGGTAAAGGCAAATGCCTGGCCTTATCTCTGGCAATTGCCTGCTGCCTGAACCTGCTGCCTCCAGTCTTCTCTTCTGCATTCTATCTTTCACTCGGCTGGTTTAGTTTCAATTATTCATTTACACTTCCTAGGAATCTAACATGGCTTTGTATTGACTACAAAACAAAGTCTAAAACCCATAGCATTGACTCTAGGCCTTCGTCAATCTACCAAGTATCTCCCTTTTTGGTCTTGCCTCTGGCCAGTGCTCCTCACACGCTCCAGACATGCTTGGTTTCTTTCCCTTCAAGAAAAGACTATGCACTCCTTTATCCATGCTCCTCAATTTCCACCATGTTGAAATGTCTTTGCTTCTCATTCTATCCATCAAATACCTACATAAAATACAAATATCTCTTCTGGGAGTTTCTCAATATTCTTCAAGTCAGAATTTGCCATGTTATCTGTCCTACATTTATTTACACTTCTTTTACAGCACTTGTCAAAATGACTTGTAATTTGATTAATTGGAAATCAATCTCTATATTTACTATGGCTTCTAAGTCTTTGTATAATATGATCCCTGTCAATCTCTTCACCTCATTTTATTATCTTTTTTCCAACTCACTTGCCTTACAAGTGAGGAGACTCTTCAAGCCTTGACCATTTCTCTGCCTCTTTGCCGGTCTTTCTGGTTCTACCACTCACTAAGTCTGTGACCTTGATAAAGTTATTTAAACTTCTGGTGTCTTCATTTTCCCCTTTGTAACATGGACAAAAATGGCTGACACTAAATATGATTTAATCAAATGATTTTTTTTATGTGGAAATTTTACATATAAATAGATTTATAAAGATCATTTCCATGACTAGGAAGTTTTTTGTCAGATATTAATTAAATTAAAATACTAAAATTTGATACGATTATTGCATCTTAAAATTTCTGAAAGTTATTTTAGATTATGTATATAGAATTATGCAAAGTGTACCTTTTTATATTTACTTTTAAAATGTAACTTAAAACTTCTTTTTCCACAGCTTACAGTTTTGCCTAAGCAGAAAATATGAAGATACTTATACTTGGACAATTGAGCAGTTACTCCTCCCTGTCAGGAACATGAGGAGTGATGAAATAAATGGCTAAGGATTGACAGGACCCTGGTTTTTGTATGTCATCAGACATTTATCTCACCATTAGGTAAATCACGAGTGAAAACAAAAGAATTTCCCATCTGTCATGTGGTCATGCACTAAGCTTCTTACAGCTGTGCACAGTTAATTTGGTTTGATTCATAACCTTAATTACTTAACTTGTTATATTTTACAGAAAAGACAATAATAATAATCTTCCCTGTCATGAAATCTTTCGTCAGTGGGCATTATAGTCTCAGCAGATGTGCAAGGCTATGACCTAGAAGAGTAAAATTTATACTATTTCTACTGGCTTTCAAATTATTTCATTTAATTCTCACTGGAAGAAGATTATTTAAAAGGTTGCAATTAAGAAATTTTCTTTCAAGTATGTCTAATGGATACTTCTCATGATCTGTTTCAAATAGTGGTAAAACTTCTAATTTAAGAAGAAATGCTGGTCTTGCCCATTTGCTAAGAAAATTACTATAAAATTTAATAAATATTAGAACATACTTCTAAAAATATCAGTATAAATAATAAATAAATATAAAATAAATAAAATAATAAAATAAAATATAACATTTTTTTCCTTAAGGAGAACTGTGAATGAGAACTGGAGGTTTGGTAACTATATCAGCAAACACTTACACTTGATGTTTTCAAACAATCTTTCTGTGTTTATAATCAATTAATAAACATTTATAAAATAAAATAACAATAAACATTAATATAATGCCACTAGCTATTAATCACATTCTATATTCTGGTCACGGCACCAGGAGAGGCTTCTAAAATAGCTTTTAATAATTTCTATTGAAAATTGGAAACTGAGGTTCAAAGGTGGTGAATAACTCAACCCAGTTTTACAGGATCATCTAGTGAAAGCTGGAATTCAAACCAAGAACTGTCTTATTCCTAAGGCCACACTCTTTCTATTGCACTACTTGGACCTTAAGATTGCTTACTATAAATGTAAAAATTGTTTTGATGCAATCTATGTGAAATTGTTGTTTGCATTTCTTTAATTTCAAAATTTCGTTTGAAAACTTTACTTCCCTTTGATTAGAAGGCCTGGTCATATTATAAATGATTGAATATGATTAAAATTTAAAAATTAATATTGTCAAAATTGTTTTCTGAGCCTCGCTACTATAAAAAAGTTAACTGCTTTTTTCTTTTACTATAATATTACTCCTTGAGCTTCTTATTCATTCTTAATCCTATGTACTAATTCAATTAATATATGTCGTGCAAATTAGAATAAATGCATGAAAAGAAAAAAAGGAAAAAATATTTACAAATATAAAGACAGAAATTTTAAGCCATTAATTGCACAACTAGTATTTTTCTTGAATGAAAGGTCATTATTTAGGAGATCAAAATAAAATGATCCAAACCTAAAAATTGTTTAAATCTCTTTAATCAGTGACTTGTCTCACTTTGACTATCCACACCATTACACTGGAATGACATGGGGCTTCCTTTATATTGTGTAAAATATTAAGTACACTATTAGTTTCTAGCTTATAGGTAATCTTTAAAAAATAAGTCAATTCTGCTAATAAAAACTAGTGTAAGTAGTGTTCTCTTTTTAATAAGGTAAGACATTATTTTCCTTAAAAATAAACTCTAGCTCTTACGTTGAATGGCCTAGGAAGACTTCATTGAGTATCTTTAGGCAGCAGTCATCAAGTGGAATCAGAAAAGGAAATGTATATCAATTGTACAGGATGTAATTTGCTTATGAAATGACAGGCAGATGTATGTCATGCTGGTTTTCCTTAACTTTGTCTACACCCTTTTAAATAGCTCCTTCCACAACTCTTCTCATTTTTTTCTGTCTGTTTCCTTCTGAGAGTCAGATGGACACAAAGACCAATAAATAAATTAATGTAAAATGTGATTCTCACTATTTATTCATGCAGCTTGTTTTTTGTAGAGTGGTTAAATGTGAAATAATACACACAGAAATAGTCAAACAGTTGCATAACTTATGTCCCTTATCAAACAGAAGAAAGTGAAATATTTTGAGGGTCACCAAGAGAATTTGTTCCCAATCCACAAATGGAAGGGTAACTTAGCCCCTTAGTTCCCATATTCACAATTTAAGAAGAATGATTAGATAGTTTATAGGTTGAATATCAGAAGTCCCAAGATAAGCAGCAAGTATTTCCATTGTCCTGCAGTAGGTCTAAGAGATCTTTTATTGTTGTTTCACACAGGGGTAAATACATACATCATATCTCATCATGCATCTGTCCTGTATGCTTGGCCAGACCAGATAAAAATGGGCATGCTTTCTTTTTAATATGTTTTGTCACAGCCTCTCCAATTTCTGGCATACCATAAAGGTATTATTTTCATCATCATCAACTCATTACATCAATGCTTCTTTACTAATTTTTTCTTAGAAACAATTTGAGGTAAGAGAGGCAGATTTGTTATAATTCTGCGACTACATTTAAAGATATATTATTTAATATATTTTTTATCCCTCTTACAAAAATAATATAAATCAATACTGGATGTCTGGGGGATTCATTTTTCTTTAAAAAGCATGCATGAGTTAATCAAGTTTGAAAATATAGAAATACTTGTATAATGGAGCAAACATGTTCTCTGGAAATAGACATATCTGGGCTAAAATTATGACTTTCACTTAATTTGAGCAAATTAATTTTTTTGTTTGGAACAACGTTGCCTAGTTTGTAGAGTTTCTATGAGGAAGAAAATACCTTATGGAAGTTTATAGCATTCAGTAGGCAAACAATTTGTGACCACTATTATCCACTACTATTATTTTGCAATTTAAGTCTTCATATTAGGAGAAGACAAAGAATAACAAGAGAACCTTAATTCATGGGTTAGAGACATCAGGTGATCATTGAAATAACCACAATGAGCTCCACTTCCTAGGTTGAAAAGGCAGGGTGGATATTAAAGCATAGTTGACAGCAAGTAATATATTTCTCTAATCTCTACAGGCATTTTGCATAGAGTCTAGTGAATATCAGACTCAGGCTAGCAGATAGTGCTGGTGGCTTCCATGGGTACTCTGACTTCAAAAAAATATCCATATCATACATAAACATTGCTAATTTCTCTTAAATTTTCTTCCCATTCAGCATAAATTTTTCTGCCTTTCTATGTCTACTAAAGAATAAAACAGGTCCAATAATATGCTGGTAAACCAACTCTTAAAATGTAAAACAAAACCAAAAACCTGGTATGTAGTATTTGCCAATTTTTGTGACATAAATATTCCCACCATTACCTATTTCAAGCTACCAAATGCTTAGCAACAAGACTACAAAATTTCTGCATGCTTAACAATAGGCTCTCTCAGCTGGGATAAGCCAGCTCCAGCATACTACTGTTCCAAATTATCAGCTGAAAACAAAGTGCCAAGAGTATTTGGTTGTAAATTATCTTATGAGGTATATGTAGTAAGGGTTTGGTCTTTGATGAGTCAAATCAGCCTTGGAAAAGTAACGTGCCTGTGCAACGAGCACAATAGAAGAAAAAACATATAAGGTTACAAAGATATAAGTCTCTGGTGTGTCTAAGCAGCCATAATATCCTCAGGATTCATCTTTAATGTCCAAATTAAGTGAAAAGCACTAAAAAATTCCAGTTTTGTCACTGTACGCAGCTCTTAAACTTTTTTTAGTTCTTCACTGATGGTTTAAAACCTTTTCATTACTGATTTGCATCATGAAATATGAATGGTTGAAATAATGAAAAGATTGGACAGAGTTATTTATAGACCTTCTCCTTCCTAGTCTTCTGCTTATACACTGTTTATGTTGAAATCAGAGTGAAAAAACATAGCTATAAACTTTGATGATTTAAATATACCTTTCTTTCATTTTGTCAAAGTGGACATTAGTTCTGGAATTTTCATTATGGGCTCAATTTGCTACATAAAGATAGTTTCAGGAATTTTGATTCATAATTCCTTGGGGATCACATTTGCAGGAAATGGTGTCTAGCCAGTTACCTCATTGTCTCTTTAGCCAATCTGGACTCAAATTGGAAGAGTTTAATTCAGTTCATGAAACATGGCTTAATGTCTTCTCTACCTGCCCTGAGAGAGACCTTTGAATAATCAGGTATGGGTTCAAAGACTAAGGTTAATCAGGAGACAGGTATGGATTCAAAGACTAAGGTTAATCAGGAGACAATATACAACAGTTTTGTTTATTTTGTTTAATTTAGGGTTGGGCTTATTTATCATTAGCTTTTTTAACTAAGTTTTTCTATATTTAAGATAAAAGGATTTCTTTCTATTCTCCTTCCTAGGTTTCAAGGTATTATTTTATTTATTCTAATGTCTACAAATGCATGACAAATATTGACATCTTTAAGGAATATATTACGTAAAACTTTCCCTGTAGCTATGTGTTAGTGAATTTTACTATATACTAATAGAAACATATTTTGCTCATGAAAACATTTTTTTTTAACAAATTCAAAAGCACTGATAAACTCTTGTTTTCAGTCAGTGTTTTGCAACCTGGATTCCATGGATGGGTTTTACAGGCTCTAAAATTGAATATAAAATTCATACATGTACACACATGTAATATGTATGTGTTGTTCTAGAGAGAGGAGCCATAAGCTTTCATCATATTCTAACACAGTTCATGAACCTCCCCTCCTCCCAATTATGAACTATCACATACCTTTCTGATAACATATGACATTGGTCTTTGATTTATCAAGTACCATATTTGGCATTCTAAAATCTGCAAAGATATTTATCGAACGCTTTCAGTAGATTACAGTTTATGGGATGCTCTGATTTTTTCTAAAGAAAGTAGAATGAAGTTTTCCTTAAAAAATCTGCATTTATAGTGAATTTCATGCTGAAGGTGTCTCCCATAATATTTGTAGTGTAATTGAATTTGTTCTTAATTACTTTGAACTTTTTATCATTAGGCCTTTTTTTCCCTCTAAAATTCATAGACATTGCTAGCAATCTGGTTTTAAGAATGTTCTATTTCTGAAATAGACTTTTATAGTTATATTTTAGAAGCAGATAAAATTCCAGCAGTATATTCTAACCACTCAGAAATGTTTTTAAGTTTTCATATCTCATCCAATATTCTAAATAGAAAGATCTGCTTTGTATTAATAATAATAAAATATACAGTCTATAATAATAATGGCTAGGTCCTAACAGAAATTCTCTTTCCCATGATATATCATAATATATATATTCTAATGCACACATTTTAAATAAAATAGATGGTGAATTCTATTAATTATGTATATTTTTGATGGAGCAGTTCATCTTCACATAAAGTACTATTGCCTTGGTTTGGAGCCTAAGTCTTTCATCTGCATTATTAAAACAAGCTCCTAACTCGTTTTGTGAGCACTTTATCTCCATCCACCAATCTTCCTTTCATATTTTCATATTTTCACATCTTTATTCTAAAATCATTCATACTTAGAAATAGCTGATACTGTCACCTTCTCTTGTAATCTTTCTTTAGATCCTCTCTGATTGGAAGACAAAGTCCATCTTCCTTAGGATGTTGTACAGGTATCTTCAAATTTATGCTGTAATAATCCTCCACTTTCTGAACATGAATGTTTATTATTTAAACCAGTTACAGTTGGATATTCCACCATTTATAGTAAGAAGGATTTTCTCTGACTTTCTTAACTTTGTTCGCCAACACCAAGCACAAGGTTTGACCATACAGTTGGGAAATAGACAGATAGTTGGAAATACAGGTGACCTTTATAATATACTGATATGGTTTGTCTGTGTCCCCTCTCAAATATCAACTTAATATGTTTTGTATCTCCCAGAATTCCCACATGTTGTGGGAGGGACCCGGGGGAGGTAATTGCATCATGGGGGCTGATCTTTTCTGTGCTATTCTCCTGATAGTGAATAAGTCTCACGAAACCTGATGGGTTTATCAAGGGTTTCCACTTTTGCTTCTTCCTCGTTTTCTCTTGCCACTGCCATGCAAGAAGTGGACTTTCATGACTCTGAGGCCTCCCCAGCCATGCAGAACTGTAAGTCCAGTTAAAACCCTTTGTCTTCCCAGTTTCGGGTATGTCTTTATCAGCAGCGTGGAAATGGACTAATAGAGTAAATTGGTACCACTAGAGTAGGGCATTGCTGATAAATACCCGAAAATGTGGAAGCGACTTTGGAAGTGGGTAACAGGGCAGCAGTTGGAACAGTTTGGAGGGCTCAGAAGAAGACAGGTAAATGTGGGAAGGTTTGGAACTTCATAGAGACTTGTTGAACGGCTTTGCCGAAAATGCTGATAGTGATATGGACAATAAGGTCCAGGCTGAGGTAGTCTCAGATGGAGATGAGAAACTTGTTGGGAACTGGAGTAAAGATGACCCTTGTTACGTTTTAGCAAAGAGACTGGCGTCATTTTATCCCTGCCCTAGCGATTTGTGGAACTTTGAACTTAAGAAAGATGATTTAGGGTATCTGAAGGAAGAATTTTCTAAGCAGAAAAGCATCCAAGGGGTGACTTGGGTACTGTTAAAGGCATTCAGTTTTATAGGAGAAGCAGAGCATAAAAGTTTGGAAAATTTGCAGCCTGACTATGCGATGGAAAAGAAAATCCCATTTTCTGGGGAGAGATTCAAGCCAGCTGCAGAAATTTGCATAAGTAGCAAGGAGCCTAATGTTAACCTCCAAGACTGGGGGTGGGGGGGTGGTGGTGGGGGTGTGTGGAAAATGGCTCCAGGCCATGTCGGAGACCTTCATGCCAGCCCCTCCCATCAGAGGCCCGAAGGCCCAGGAAGAAAACGTGGTTGTGTGGGCTGTGCCAAGGGATCCCGTACTGTGTGCAGCCCAGGGATTTGGTGCCCTGTGTGCCAGCTGCTACAGCGTGGTGGAAAGGGGCCGACATACAGCTCGGACTGTGGCTTCAGTGGGTGGAAGCCCCAAGTCTTGGCAGTTTCCACGTGTTGTTGAGCCTGCGAGTACACAGAAGTCAAGAACTGAGGTTTGAGAACCTCCGCCTAGATTTCAGATGTGTGGAAATGCCTGGATGCCTAGGCAAAAGTTTGCTGCAGAGGTAGGGCCCTCATGGAGAACCTCTGCTAGGGCAGTGCAGAAGGGAAATGTGGGGTCAGAGCCCTCACACAGAGTGTCTGCTGGGGCACTGCCTAGTGGAGCTGTGAGAGGAGGGCCACCATCCTCCAGACCCCAGAATGTTAGATCCACAGACAGCTTGCACCGTGCACCTGGAAAAGGCACAGACACTTAATACCAGCCCACGAAAACAGCCACGAGGGAGGCTGTACCCTGCAAAATCACAGGGGTGGAGCTGCCAAAGACCATGAGAACCCACCTCTGGGATCAGTGTGACTTGGATGTGAGACCTGGAGTCAAAGGAGATCATTTTAAAGCTTTAAAATTTGACTGCCCTGCTGGATTTCAGACTTGGATAGGCCCTTTAACCCCTTTGTTTTGGCCAATTTCTCCCATGTGGAATGGCTGTATTTACCCAATACCTGTACCCCCATTATATCTAGGAAGTAACTAGCTTGCTTTTGATTTTACAGGCTCATAGGCGGAAAGGGACTTGCTTTGTCTCAGATGAGACTTTGGACTATGAAATTTTGGGTTAATGCTGAAATGAGCTAAGACTTTAGGGGACAGTTGGGAAGGCATGATTGGTTTTAAAATGTGAGGAGATGAGATTTGGTGGGTCCAGGGGCGGAATGATATGGTTTGGCTCTGTTCCCACCCAAATCTCAACTTGAATTGTATCTCCCAGAATTCCCACTTGTTGGGGGAGGAACCCAGGGGGAGGTAGTTGAATCATGGGGGCTGGTCTTTCCTGTGTTATTCTCGTGATAGTGAATAAGTCTCACGAGATCTGATGGGTTTATCAGGGGCTTCCACTTTTGCTTCTTCCTCATTTTCTCTTGCTGCCAACACGTAAGAAGTGTTTTTCACCTCCCGCCGTGATTCTGAGACCTCCACAGCCATGTGGAACTGTAAGTCCAATTAAACCTCTTTTTCTTCCCAGTCATGGGTATGTCTTTATCAGCAGCATGAAAACAGACTAATACATGTACCCAAATATAAATAATGGCTAGTCAATGCTGCATTTAACAAATGTTTAGAAATATTAGTTTTCTAAAGGCTATCATAAAATATATAGGTGTGTTTTTGTGTTTACTCACTCTCAAGCAAATGTAAGTGATAACCTATCTGCATATCATTTTCCCTTCTTGGGCAATGAATTAGTTGAAACACAGAATTTCTAAGGTTACTTCTGGTTTGGTTACACTTTTTGCACATATGTCTCCCTGCAGATATGTGCGTATTATATTAGTACACATATAAATATAAAAGCTGATACTGGTTATGGAGAAAAGATGGACCATTTGCTACAGTCTTTGGTAATAAATTTGTAAGTCACAGGTTGGTAATCATTTCAAGACAGTATTAATTGGTTTGCCTCTTTTAGCAAGCCTAATGTAGATTACTAAAGGAAGTATATAGATTAGAATACCCCTTAGCTCAACTACAAATTTTAGAATCCTTTCACATCTTGCTGCAAAATTGTCCATTATGTTTTATTACAATGTCTTCTGCTTTGCTAGATTTTGCTTTACTAATTGGGAAACTGAATGGTGGAAATCCATGAGTTAACATAAATTAGGAACTTTTTCTTCCTCGATGATACAGGCTAAATATGATCTCTCCCAAAGGAGCAAGATCTATTATAGCAGAGAAAATTGACTCAAAATTAAAGAGATGAGGTTCATGTTGAGCCAGAAATGAAAAACAACATTTTTTAACTGTTTGAAATTCTACGATAATACCTTACAATATCACTGACAATATAACTTATTCTTAGGCAATATTTACCTGACTTATCAAACAATTTTAATATATATTTGTGGAATATGAAAGAAAGTTATATTGTCATATGCCATGGAGTTGGGAGCGGGACTCAGAAGCATTTTGCTGATGACCAGGAGAATATTCATTATTTAAATAATAAATTATAGACTTTAACTATATAAAATGTATGACTAAAAGCTCTAAAGCAGATAACACAGTTTTAGTGAAGCACTAAATAAGTGAGAATATTTTATCTGTGAGGGTAATTTGAGGAGCACTTTACCATATTAAATACTAATAGTTTTACAAAGTTCATGGGCATCTCAGATTATTTTCCTTTCAATTATTTTACAACTACTTTTTATGATACCTAACACATACACAAAAGTATAAAAATATTATAATAATCCACCAGATAGCCATCATACAATACCAATAGTTGTCAATGTATACTGTTTTATTTAATCTTTATTCTTTCTTACTCCTCTCCACCCCAAATTATTTTAATCCAAAGGTTAGACATCCTATCCTTTCATCCACAAGAAGTTCTTAATTCTAAAGTATTCAATTTTCTAATTTTTTTCTTATTCTAGTTTTGTGTTGTCTTATTTATGAAATCTTTCCCTATTACAAAATTAATAAGGTAGTCTCTTAAATTCTTTCTAAAGTATAGTTATTTTATTTATTATTGCCATTTTATGTCTATAATGCATTTAGACTTGATTTATAGGGGATTGTTTCTACTATGTCTATATGCATATCAGTTGCCCAGTGTAATTTCTTGAAACTCTCATCTTTTTACCATTGCTCTGTAGTTTCATTTTGACAAACATCATATGACCCCATGAACATTTACAAAATTGGATCATGTATCAGACTGTAAAGCAATTCCCCGTCTATTTCAGTTGATTGAAGTCACGAAGGTTATAATCTCTGATCCTAAATAATTATACTAAAAATTGAAACAGATAACTAGAAAATTCTCCGTATCCTTAGAAGTTAAGGGAACAGAGAATATTTTAGAATGAATGAATAAAAATACTATGAGATCCAGTTAAAGCCAAATTGAAAGCTTATATATTTGTTCCTAAATGTATTTTTTGCTGGGTATAGAATTCTAGGTGGAGTTATTTTCTTTCTGTTACTCGAACATTTCAATTTTTCTAGCTTCCATTATTTTTATTATAAAGTCAGCTGTCTTGTGAACACCATTTGAAGGAAATCTTTCCTTTTTTTCCACAACTGATTTTAATATTTCTTGTTTTATTTGGATTTTATGTAGATTTTCTATGTTGTGTTTAAGTATAAATTTCTTTTCATTTTTCCCCTAGGGAATCATAAGACTTCTTCAATTTACAGTTTGTTATCTTTAATCAATTTTGAAAATATTTAGACACTGCTTCTTTTCCTCTCCCTGTCTCATCTCTCAAGTTAAAATAAACCAGCTCTTCTCTTTCTCATTTTTATGTCCTCCCTCTCCGTTAGTAATTCCCATCATTTTTGTCTTTCCATATCTCATTCTAGATAGTTTCTTCTGACATATCTTCAGTTCTTAATTGTCTCTTTGGCTGTTTCTAATCAGCCATTAAATCCATCTATCAAGTTGTAATTTGTTATTGTATTTTCAATTTCTAGATATATTTGAACTATTTTAACATATTCTATTACCTTTATAGTCTCCAACGCCCTAACCAAATTTCAAACTTGGTTTACATTTCATGAGCTTAATAATAATTGAGTTTATGTTTGATAATCCATTACTTATAGACTGTGTTTCTGCTCTTTGTGGTTCTGTTACTTCTCAGTTGGTTATAGTATCTTATCTTCTCATGTGCCTGGCTATATTTAATCATGTGGTGTGTCCATTGGATTGAAAAATTATTAGACTAATTGGAAGGCTGGAATACTGTTACTGTGTTACAGGGAAAATTTTAATTTGCTTCTTTGAGACACTTGGTAGAATGTCCAGTCCTATACCACCCCAATCAATTTTTTTCCCTGTGGATCAAGAATATTCAAATTTGTATTATACTGATTTTGTATAACTAAGGCAAAACTTCTTGACTATTAAGTCAAGCAATGGGAAGGCTTTTCTGTAACTTTTTAAATAAATGTGTTATGGACTGAATGTATGTGTTCCCTCAAAATTAACATGTTAAAATCCTCACCCCTTAATGTGATGGTATCAGGAGGTAGGACATTTTTGAGGTGATTAGGTCATGAGGGTGGGTCCCTCATGAATGACATTAGAGTCCTTATAAAAAAGACCCCAGAGAGTTGTCTATCCCTCTTTCCACGGTGTGGGAACATAGTGAGAAGATAGCCATCTATTAACCAAAAAAAATACTAAATGTGCTGATACCTTAACATTGGGCTTCCCAGCTTCCAGAACCATGAGAAATATGTGTCTGTTGTTTATACCACCTAGTCTATGGCATTTTTTAAAAGCAGTTTGAACTGACTCAGCCAAAGTGTATATCTTGTCTTCCCGTCAGACTGCATATTTTTCAAAAAAACAAGCTTGTTAAATATTTTATGAGCTCAATATGGTGTTATTTACATTAAAAACCTTTATAAGTTCTAATTTAAATCAAGAAAAGTATACTGTGATGAGAATCAACAGAATTACTAAGAATTCTGAACTAAATCTTGAAAGGGCCCATAAAAATGATTAACATTGATATATTTACTTTGATTCAAAATTAATGCTTAATGGCTTCAATAATTTCTCCTTACATTGATGATGAGAATCCAAATGTATTAAAATAACTGTTTTATTGATGTCTTTCATTGCCAAAACACAAGGTTAACTCCTGTGAGAGTTTCCAGGCACTTTCTATGTTTATGACTAATTCAGATGACTTTAGAATTATATTTCATCACTAAGTACTTACTGTAGTTGTAGTTGTTTTTGTGGAAGAAGTTGGCTGTGTTGTGGTCCAGGGAAGGACATGAATTATGACTGTTGTAGTGGCTGACAGCTGACTAGGCTTATTCCCACCTAATTCATCAGTGACTTCAATAAGTAGCTGGAAAGTCATAGGGCTCTGAACCCCTTGAAATACCTCATACTGGAAATTTTGTGTGATGGCCAGAAAGGAGGATTAACACCTAGTCTCCTAAGTGTGAATTGATTATTTGTATTTCCTGAGAATGATTAGGTAATAAAAAGGAAATAAAATTACATTATGTATTATGATTTCTACTGTCTTACATTTTTATTTTAAAATATGTTTCATATATATTTCCAATGGTTACAAAATATCTCACATGAGTATCTTGTAAAATAGCAGAGAAATAACATTTTTGAAATTATATGACTTACCTCCTACAATTGAATAGCTCAGATGTTCCTGTGGAGAATCTTTCTCTGAACAGTTGAGCTGAATGAAAGGACTCAACAGTGGAATAAATTTGAGTTTCCAAATGTGGTGGATTGCATACAGGAGGCTCATCATTCATATTCTATAAAACATAAATATGTTCTATTTCAGGTTATGTCTTAAAAATCTTGCTGTACTTCATAAATTATTTGCCTAATTTTAGATGCATTATTTTCAGCTTTATAACTGCTAATTATTTATTGCTCATCACTTACAGTTCATCTTGAATAATATATTTTAGTGTTTCATCACAGATACTTTCTAGTTTGGGGATACTCAGAAGTAAATTCTACATCTTAATTTTATGAATGAGGAATTAATTTTTATTTAATAGATGCCTATTTCCTATGTAATAAGGCTAGGACAGATAATCATGACATTCATGAGATTATTGAATTTTAAAGTTAGATTGGAAACTTAGTGGTATAGACATTATTAATCTTTAAATTATTATAGACAATATTAATAATTTCGCTTTATTCCAGAAGATACATGACATCAAGTCTCTTAAACAATATCTCAGGAGCATTCACCACCTAAAAGGAAGCGTATTTCACTATTAGACAATCTTGTTGTTAGAAACATTCACTTTTAATGATTTCAAGTCCTTTTTTTTGCATGTGAACTCAGCATAGATTTTGTTCTAAAGAAATTCACATTCTAGTAGATCGTGTGACTTGTTTCAAACATACCGATGATTTCAGCAATTAGATTGACAGCGGAATTATATTATCTTTGGGAATGTTTACATTATTTGACTCTAGATTATAGAATCAAAGAGCCTAAGCTTTGATTTTGATACAAACTGTCTGATAAGCTACTTGCCACCATCTTTCTTCTTCCCTGTAACGGACATTGTTAGTCTATTAAAGTAACTGTTTCATTGATATCTGTCATTGCCAAAACATACGGATAACTCCGTGAGAGTTCCCAAGCATTTTTTATGTTTACAACTAATTCAGACTATCTAGAATTATGGTTCATTCCTAAATTCTTACTATAGTTATGGCTCCTGAAGAATATACACAATCTCAGAGTTATTTTCAAAGTAAAACTCAACGAAGACACTACTAATTTTTCAGAATGAAATGTAAAATCAATCCAATTTATGCCCTTGATTTAAGAAAATGAAGTGCCTACTTCAACTTATACTTTCCTTAGTAATACTTGAGCATCCTTGGGCTCTTCCTCTTTGAACAGTTAGTTTCTTAGAAGCCCACCTGAGAGTGCAGAGCAAATTCCACTGTATTTTTCTCTCCACTGCAGATGCAGCTTGGTTTGCTGGATTGTCTGCTGGAGGCCATAAAGGACACTTATTAATATTTAAACTCAATTTCACTATTTAAATACTGATTCCTTTAAAATTAAGGCATTGTTAACCATATTTCCCAGGAAATGACACATCATTAGTCTCCCTCTCTCCTTCCAAGTATAGCTTAAAAAAGGGAAAGATAGCATCTGTTCATTCAGAATATTTTTCATAGCTGCTTTAGGAGTAGTACATAATAATAAAACGACTAATATTTATTGAATATCTACCTACATTAATACATATACCACACAATAACACCATGAAAAATATCCTGTAATAGAAAGTGAAAACAGACAAAATAAAATGTGCAAGCTCAAACATAAATAGAGAGAATCTGAAGCCAAAACACATAACTCCATAGTCCAAATTTTAACTGGTGTGCTATACTGCCTCTCTACTTAATACTGCTTTCTACTTCACCATTATCAGAGTTTACACTGTTACCAAATGTTCTGCTTCTGTTATGTGCTCTCAGAAAAAGTCTCTTTTATATCTTAAAAGATATTCTGAATAGTGTCACTTCATTGAAAGAGGGGCAATTCTCAGTCTTTTAAATGATTGTTCAGTTTCCATGCTCTCAAAGCTGTTTCACATCTAACAAACTCTGGTTTTTCTGTTTTATGATTTCTTTATGTTTAATTTTTTTTTTTTTTTTTGAGACAGCGTCTCACTCTGCCATCCAGGCTGGAGTGCAGTGGTGTGACCATGGCTTACTGCAATCTGGACCTCCTGGGCTCAAGTCGTTCTCCCATCTCAGCCTCCCAAGTAGCTGGCAGCATGCTCTATACCCAATCAATTTAAAAAAACTAAAATTTGTAGAGATGAGGTCTATATTGCCCAGGCTTGTCTTGAACTCCTAGGCTGAAGTGATCCACCTCCGTTGGCCTTCCAAAGTCCTGGGATTTCAAGCATGAGTCGCCATGCCAGGCCATAAGCTTACACTTTAAATAAAATTCTAAACACTTTCCCCTTGCTGATCAAATATTTTTTAAAGTAACCAGCCATACTTGTAACATTTTAAACTGAAATTTTGGTTATAAAACACTTTCAAATCAAACACAGGTATCTAGGTTTGTCTATGAAAAGAAAAATTATTGCCCAGTATTTAAACTAAACTCTCATTTCTTCCTATTTCTTTCTTTCCATTTTATAAGAAAGGAAAATATGTACATATATATTTCAAGAAAATGCCTGTATAAAACCAGATGTGGAAAAGATATTGAAGGCACAAACAGAAAAACACTGCAGAAATCAATAATCAATAGCTATAATAAGATGTGTGTGGAAATTACTGTTAAAATACATTTGTTTATTGTATTATCTTATATTCTGATTTTCCCTGGAGTAGAATAAAAATTTCAGAAAAACTGTTTTCCTTTGGGTTAGAGAGAATTTGCTATTAATATGAACACACACTGAAATCCACTCCATTACTTAAATAAC
This sequence comes from Gorilla gorilla gorilla, assembly GCF_029281585.2. NCBI lineage: Eukaryota > Metazoa > Chordata > Mammalia > Primates > Hominidae > Gorilla > Gorilla gorilla. The sequence goes on along the minus strand of NC_073230.2, from coordinate 107,252,725 downwards.
TCTCACGTCCTATAATACTGTTATTTAATTTTGTATTATCCTTAAGATGCCCCTCCCTCTTAAGGAAATGATATTTCTTTCATGTAAGGAATGCTTAGTAACCTTTCCAGGAGTAAGCTGAGAGTTCTTCAGATAACTATATTTTTTGGATCTACTGATCTACATAGCTTTCTTGCTTTGAAGAGTGTGAGTGCTAAGTTATAGAGTTTTATGCTATAGATACGTTCATACAAACTACAGATACATTTCACGTACAAACACACACACACACATCTGTATCTAATGGCTGAGATCGTATGATTACAGAGTAATCAAGCTGTTTTAAATCCTCAAAACTGGACATTGGCAGGGTTCCTCACCTCTACAACTTTGCATGATGTGTCTCTTCACAGAAAATTCATTTTACCACTTATTTGCCCACTGGACTTACTCATTCCTTCACCTTTTCCTCTCTCCTCAAGTATTCATTTGTGAAATAAAGCAGATATACTGAACTACTAATACTACTGATTGGAATATGCAGCAGGTCTTCCATAAACAATATATTCTAAGACAATATATTATTTAAATTTCAATTGTCTCACACTAAAAAGTCATAGAATAGCACTTATGACCTCTAATGGCTTGATTATGGGGGTTCTAGCGTAGTATCATCACTGTAAGCATAGTGTCAATTTATAAAGAAGCAATGAGAATTGTTTAAGTAGAAGCACTTTATGGTTATAAGAACAAGAATTATTAAATGGGAAGAGGATGAGTTAGTTAATTGAATTGAAATTATCCATGGATTTTCTTATGAAGCTTGTTACCTTTAAAACTGAATCCATATCAATACTATGTAGCCATAAAGAAGAATGAGTTCATGTCCTTTGCAGGAACATGGTTGAAGCTGGAAGCATCATTCTCAGCAAACTAACATAGGAACAGAAAACCAAACACCGCACATTCTCACTCATAAGTGGAAGGTGAACAATGAGAACACATGGACACAGGGAGGGCAACATCACACACCCGAGCCTGTTGGGGGTTGGGGGGGCTAGGGGAGCAAGAGCATTGAGACAAATACCTAATGCATGCAGGGTTTAAAATCTAGATGACGAGTGGATAGGTGCAGCAAACCACCCTGGCACATGTATACCTATGTAACAAATCTGCATGTTCTGCACATGTATCCCAGATCTTAAAGTAAAATTTTTTAAAAAAGGGAATCCATATCTTTAATGAGGAATCAACAAGCCTAAAGAGAGTAAAAGCATTATTAAAAAGGATAAAGTAGAAGGACAATATACTTAGTGAGTATAATAATATTCGTTATCCAGAAATTGTCAAAAGACTTTCAAAAATATTTATATGATTATTTATGGCTTTTATTTATTGGTGGCTTCCAAGTTCATCTCTTGACCTAATTTTCTAGAGCTGTAATTTTTCAACAATCTTTTTGCCATCTCCTCTATATTTTTGGACTCTGAGAACATGTTGGAAGGAAGAATTATTCCTTCTCTAATATCATTATGACTACCCTTTAAGCTAGTTCTTAACATTAAGCACTAGAAGACTCTGCCAGTCTTGAATCCTCAGTTCCCATTTCTGAGGTGCTGTTTCTATGACATGGGCTTTAATATATTATGCCAATGTTGCTTGCCAGAATTAATCTTGGCAAAAGACCATGATTTCTCTAACTGAATCTCCAGTTACAACACAATATAGCACATCCACGTTTCTAAATGTTCCCAATTAAAATATTAGAACTATTGGTCTGTGGAAAATTGTTTGATACAAATCTACAAGAGAGAGAGAAAATTTTTAGCTATTTATGACCTTTAAATAATTGGAATTATTAAACTTCTGGAATGCTCATACTCAAATCAGGTAAAATTAGTAAATTTTTCAGTTCATAAAATAATCAACTCTATTAAAGAATCCCACTGTATTTCATGTTATTTTTAACTATATTTGGCACCAAATCTCTCAAGAACAAACGTATCTTCAAACGTGAAGAATACTTACTATATATTATAAAGATTACAAACACCATCACTTTTAAATTTATACAATACTAATTTAACATAAAATGATTCTTTACATTTTTGTTAACATAAACTAGTTTGCTTATATTCTTGTTGAAATTAGTACTTAACCTGGGCAACTTCTATTATTTACAGTGATATAATGTTTTAGTTTTAACTAGAACTTTAATAATCAACATTAGAGTATGCCATAGCGGTTAAGCTCAAGGAGTTTGTTTCTATTTGATAAGATAGAACTGGAAACATGAAACAAAAACGATGTGCTAACTCCAGTGTTACTGTTAAAGTTCAGAAGACACAGTGATAACAGTTAAGAAACAGTTTATAGAAGACTAACAGGCAGTAACATTCAGAATTTACTATAATGTCATATAAATATTTTTGGCTTGTTTACATTTTGAATAATCAGACAAAAATTCTCTAAATTTAGGATTTTATCATATATATTTAAAAATAAATGTATATGCCATTATTAATTAATGTAAACTCAAATTATTTTATTGACTTTGAAAGGTAGAAGAAATTTAGAGATTTTCTAGATTAGAAGTCATCAACTGGTCTGTACATCGAAATTTGTGGGGCCTTTAAAATGTAGCTGCTCAAATCTTAACTATTCATGTCTTCTTCCCTATTTAATTTATATATATATATGGAACTAAAGCCTCATCATTTCAAAACACAGTTCAAGTAAAAGTGTTTATCACTGAAAGGCGTTTCTTTTTCTATTGGCATTTATGCTTTTGCACCTGTAGATGTCTCTATCTTTTGGTACGTATATGCACATTTATATATGTATTTATATACATATCTATGTATATATAATATTATACCTGTTTTATTTAGATATATATTTGTATATCTATATTTATATATGTTTATTTATACTTGTACAAATATATATTTGCACATATATAATTACATATATTTATAATTGTGTGTGTGTTTGTGGTTATAGACACATATGCACATGGGAGGATACTTGGGGATACCAGAGCATAAAATGCTAATTATAATACCTAATTATGTATGTTTAAGACATGGACAGATGAGTGAGGGAGATGTCTTCATGTAAAGGCAAGATAAGTGCTTTTTCTTGTTTCAAAACAAATGGAGAACAATATAGTACATTTATTATTCCTATAAATGAGAATAGGTGTGATCTCTGGTGAAGAGCATAAGCTGTGACTTGGAAAGGAAGGAGATCCCAGAAGGCATTTCTGGTACAGTGGTGCACAATCAATCAAACCAAAGAATTCCCAAGTTCCTAAACTGGACATTGGTAGCTTGATTGTTTTTGTTTGTCAATGTAACATGCTCTCTGCTAAATAAAAAAATCATAAATGTAATCGCAGTATTACATTTGTAAGTAATTGTACATATAATCCATAATATAAAACTACCAAACATTAATAATGTGTTTGTACACTTTTTAAATATGGTTCTAGAAATTGTGGGAAAACATAATACCATATGGCAATATGTCTAACTCCAAAAAATGAACATTATAGTTGTGAGATAAAACATTTATATATTAAATCTTTAAAAAATTCTGTATGCTAAATCAATCACCTGAGAGTGTTTTAGGTTTTTAGAGCACAGAAAGAGACAGCAGTTAGAAAAGAATTCTTACAGGAAGTAGAGGAGAAATACAGTACAGAAATTCATCTTCAGCTAGAAAAAAATTACAATTTATTATTCTTTTCTTTTTTGCCATTATAAATGGCCAGATAACAAAACCTCAAATCCTTTCAATAATTATGTTTCTATTTTAATTTTACTAAATAAATGTATGTCCAATTGTTGGTTAATGTAAGATCCGATTTATTTCACATAATTTGAGTATAAGAATTAAGTTAAAGATGAGTCTGTTTTTGAATTGTCTGTTCCGGAATTATCTGAAATTCTTAAAAACTAAAAATACCTAATTTTCCAAGGATTCTAATTTTGTAGGCCTATGATGGGTTCCAACAATTTCTGTTTTGAGCAAGCTACTCATCTGATTGTGATGTGCGGAATGTGTAAGATCACTGTTTCAATGAATTGTCCAATAAATACTAAATATGGTTGAGGATTTGATGAAAAATTCTAAGTCTTTGCAGTAGAGTTCAAGATGCAAAATGATAGTTATAGATTCCTAAAATGTTCCAATTCCCCAGTTAGATTTAGGTTCAAGTATTTCTATTTGTTATATGAACTTTGTATTTGCCTTTTGTAAAGTGACAGATTTTCCACTATAAACTGTATTTTGTGAGTGCTTTATGGCTTTATTTTTTCTAACACTAGTATGATGGATTATGTATGATTCATTATATGATACAAGTGATGATTCAATTTTGCAGACTAATAATCTAAATCAACAAGAGCTATACTAGCACTACTACTATCCATATGATACATTTCATTTAGTTTACATGAAATTTCAGTAGAGCTGTGAAGTTAACGATTTATTGTCCGCATAAATGTAGCTCTTAGATTTGGGTTCCCATTTTTACTAAGTTAATGAGAACTAAATTTCTTATCTGAGTGGAGAAAATGTTTAGGTGGCAATTAAAAAAAAATCATCTGGAACATGCACTTAAATATCTCTTTAAATTTTATATATCAATATTTTTTTAAAAACCTTTAAAAATCTCAAATGGAAACTCAGAAAAACATGATGATGCTCATCAGATAAAAAGTTAAGAACAGTGGGGGATAATTCTTTAAAATTTGTAATCAAAATACATAATTTTTACTCTAAAATATTCTTAAGTGCGTTGACTGTGTGCACCAGTGATTTCCAAAGAGCAGGTTGTAGTACTATCACCAGCATACATTAATTTAATTAAAGTAATCAAAAAATCTATTTGAGAATTTTGCTTTTGATGGTAATCAGATCAGCAGCTCTGAAGGGCTGTACTGCTACAAATAAAAAGGTTCTAGTAAAATATTATGATTAATGTGTACCATGGGATCTATAGAATTGACATTTTATAGTCAGGAGAAATTTTTTTAAAAAAGAGAAATTGCAACTCAAATTTGCAAGTAAATGATAAAACTGGCCAGTGACTTTATCAGCACTTCGATCCTGAGGTTCAGATTTGAAGCAGCAGGAAATAAGATAGCTGAAAACCAGGTACAAAAGGCTGCTTGAAGAAGATTACAGTAGTTTTTAATGGGTAACGAGCCCTGTCTCAAAACAGAAGCAAAAGGTAAGTTCTTTTTGGAAGAAGGCATCCTCAACTTTCACTCCAGGATTCCCATTAGATCACTCATATATGAATCAAAACCAAAGATCTCATAGAGGAAAATGACCCATTAAATGAGCATTTGCTAATACAACCAATAGGAGTTTAGGCCTCTAAGTGCTTCATATATTTAAATTATTAAGAGATAAATATAAAATGTTTAAAAAGTAAAACACAGACTATCAGGAAAAAGAAGCGAAGACTATAAAAAATGATCCAAGCATATTTAAAAATAATTAAACGTAACTTTTAGAAATTAAAAAAAAATGGTTTAAAACAATGAATAGGTTAAGAGTAGACAAAACATAGTCGATGAAATAATCAGTAAATTGGAATGTAAATGTAAAGAAATTGCACAGAATGCAGTACAAAGAAATACAAATAAAGAGGAATGATTAAGAGAAATGGAGAATCAAATGAGAGTGTCTCATATCTAATTGGTATCCAAGTTCTAGAGAATAAAAAGGAAGGAAAATATGCACCATTTGAAAGCATGGTGACCATATATTTTCAAGAACAGATAAATTCACATATATAGAAAGCATAATGTACTTCAAACAGTATATCTAAAAATGAATCTATCAGAACACATCATAAAACTAACACTAAAGAAGAAAAGATGTTAACAGAAGTAGTATTTGCAGACTTCTCAATGATTGCTACTATTAGTGTTAATTACATTATCTTTCAAGAATATTTAAAATAAAATATTAAATGAAATAAAAAAGAGTTTATCATTACTATTCCCACATTCTAAAGGCATTTATAAATATTTATTTGAAGAAAAGAAAAAATCATCACAGAAGGAATGTCTGAACTTGGAGAAAGAAGGAAAAGCAAAGAAGTGGGGCAATGTGTTGGTACATCTAAACCTACAACTTTCCATTTCTGCTTAAAATCAATGACAATAAAAATAAGTAAATAGTGTTATTAAAAATACAAACACTGAATACATATTAATCATATGTATATCAAAGAGACAAAGGTAATTTAAGTATTTTAAGATTTTGAAGTTGACTGGGAGAAGCTTTCAATATTTAGTACGAATGTTTGTTAAGCTTTTATACCAGTTTTCCAATTATTGTCTTTCAGCTTTAAATCATTCCTTTTGCCTTGATTGTGAAGCTGGAGTGCTCTAACTTTTGAACATTTGTCTTTACTAAGTGATATAGTTCTAGGCTTTGTGAATAGAGAGTTCTGGAGTTACAGTACCAAGCAAAACCCTCAGAAGTATGCCTCTCGTCCAAGTTTCAATCCTCCTTTTATTATAATCATTATATATATATATTTATTTATTTTTGTCATAGGATTCCAGTAATCCTCAGACAGTGTCCTACCCACTATCCGCTCACATTCCCCACCTAGCAGCTTCCAAGCAACTCCAGGAAATGACTTCCACTGGTAATTCCACCTACACCCTCAGGCATGCTCTCAGAGCAGCATTGGTGGGCTGCTTTCCCATCAGTGGACTACTTTCCTGGCAATGCCAGCTGTGTCTTCAGGGCACTCTGTCTGTTTCTAAAGACCAGTTCAGGCCAGAGCCTTCTGGCAGCTTTCTTTACCATGAAGAGGCTGCATGTTCTTGTAGTAGCTACATCCTCCTCCAGAGGTAATATTCCCAGCCTCAGAGAGGGAGGCCCTCTCCTAGTCTTACAGTGTTTTCACTGTCCTTTCTTCCTGAGCCTAGAGTTAGTAGCTATTCTTTTATACTTGCTATTTTTGAAACACTTAGTGTTTTCTTATAGCACCTTTGTAATTCATTACAATTTATTAGTTAAAACATCTTTATATTGAATTTTAAACTGTATATTATTTTATGGTCTGCGTTTTTAAATTGGCAAGTTGCATTTATTTACATTCATTGTGGTTGTTGATATATTTGAATTGACTTGTATAATCTTACTTGTGCTTTTTAAGTAAAATTCTTTATATTAAATTTTGCCTGTTCAAATGAGTAAGGTTTTTGTCTATTTAATGAATTCGTTCTGACTGGTTCAAGAAAAATTTTCAAGGTGACCACTAACTGATAAAAATATAATGTATTATTTTGAAACCAGTGGAGGGAAAGAACAGAAAAGAATTCAGTGTACCAAAAGAGAAAAAAATTAAGAAAAGGAACAATAGACAAAGTTTTTAGAAAGTACAGCTAAGATCATAAAAGTCAAATTTGGATATATCAATGACTACAATAAATGTGAATGTACTCAGTTGCCAATGAAAAAAATACCACAATATTGAGTTTAAACATTAGACTACAGAGTTATACAAAGAGCTTTTTACATAGCAAAAGTATGAGGACACAGAGAGGTTGAAAGTAAAATGAAAAAGGACAGATAGTTGATAAATACAAATGGCAGGCCAGTATTAGGTATAAACAGCATTCATATATTAAAGAATAAAAGAAATGTGTTCATTTAAGCAAATAAGCATAGTTTAAACAAATAAGCATAGGAAGAGATGCTCAACATTTTATTAGTCACTAAGGAAATGCAAATTAAAACCATAACGAGATACCACTACACATTTATCAGAATGACTAAAATAAAAATAGTGACAACACCAAATGCAGGTGAGGATGTGGTGGAACTGAATCACTCACACTTTGTTGATGGGTATGTAAAATGGTCTAGCTGCTGGACCAAGCTTGATAGTCTTCTTATTTTTAGTTTATTTTGTTTTTGGTTTTCTAGTTTCTTGAGGTAGTAATTTAGGTTATCAATTTGAAACTTTACTCATTTTTAGCATTTACTGATATAAATTTACTTTCATGTACTGTTTTAGTTGCATCCCATACTCTGATAGTGAATTCATATTTACACATTGAAGCATATTGATGATAAATGTTTTAAAATCCTCCTCAGACAATTCTAAACTCAGATTCAACTCAGTGCTAAAGTCAGTTGATTGCTTTTTCTCATTCCATTTGTGATTTTCTTACTTCTTTGTATTACAGGTGATTTTCTATTGTATCTTGAATATTTTCTCTTATATAAAAAGATTCTGGGTCCTAGTTAAATTGTTTTGCAGCAACAGCTGTCATGTTTAGGTTTAACACACGGGCATTGCTCACTTTTGTGAGCTGTGTTCCCAATGACTAGTTTAATTATCAGATGCTTTGCAATGTTATTTCAGTCTAGTTTGTATATCTGGTGCCACTGGGACTTTTGCTGTTCACTTTGGTCCTTTCTGAGGTGGTAAAAAGGATTTTCCCACTGGGTGTCGCTCCATCAAGAGGTGGATCTGAAGTCCACAGGGACAAAGTGTCTTTCAAGCCTGATGACTCTGTCTGCATCTTTCTAGTTACTCCCACTTGCCCCAGTGTTTACTGGTGGAAGGGAGGAGTCACGGGCATACATAGATAAAGATGCTTCTTTGACTAGGCACTTTTTATGTTGAAAAGTATTGCTTTTGCCTTTAGGAGACATAGACCACTTTCTGGGCCAGGTCCTTCTTGTACTGAGAATTCCCCCTTGCAGTGTCTTCTGCTGTCCCAGTGTCCCTAGGCAGTGGAGGAGAATCTCAGGCCTATGAGGTTGAAAGGTATCCTAGGGCTGGCCAATTATAGTGGTTGGGTGTCTTTTGCTGGTTCAGCTTACCTGCCTTGTTGTCTCTCTGTAAGAGATCTAGTCACAAGAGAGCGCTTCTGACAGCTGCTTATTGTTGGTGAAAATCCTGATTAATCCTCAATTGTTTTGGACATTGCTGACATTGTCACAAGGATTCCCATTCCCTCCTGAGGAGAAATGAGTACTCTGTAGGCTGCCTTCTGTTCCTAGGTTGGGCTCAGGAAATAAAGTCTGGTTTACCTTCTCCTGTTGGGTGGGAAGATGTGAGGTGATATGCCAATATATTGTTCCTCAAATCCTGGGGTTCCAAGAAAGAATATATTCTCCCTGTCTTTCAGAGTTCTTCCTAGGTTGCTTCTTGTGTTATTTCCAGGGTTCACAGTTTCGTCTGGCAGGAAAGCAGGAAGAAAATGGACTATGTGATCTTGACTGGAAGTTAACCTGCTCTTATTGAAAAGGTATTTAATAATTAGTCTATTCCTAAAAACTCCAAGACCAGGGAGAAGGCAGAGGTCATAGAACATTATGGACCTTAGGGAGAGAATATTAATTTGCAATTGGTCCCAGGGTTCTTTTTATCTATTTAACTATCTTAACTTTTACAGACATTCACCAAATATTCAATAATCTTTCCTTTCTCTGGAGAAAAGGAAATAAAAAAATCTTTATTCATTATATTTTTCTTTAAAGTCACAATAAGATTTTCCTTCAAAAAGTTTAATTACACATTATTGTGACAAATGACATATGCTGTGCTTACCAAATTTTTGTGAGACATCTTTATCTCAATATTGTCAGTTTATTTTTGTATGGTACCATAAAATATCTGCTCTAACCAGTGAATCTGTCTCAAATGAAATAATGGATCTATGAATTAATCTCATCATTACTGGTTATTTCTGTCATAAGGAGACTATAAAAGGGACATTAATACCCCCCCAGCTTGAAGCAGACACTTTTGTGTGCAATCCCACACAATCCTGCTTGGGGCTGCAAAGTAAAAAGAAATTCCACAGAGGGCTGAATGCAGTGTGGTAATATTCAAATTTTACATAATTTTGTTTGAGTTGAAAATAAAGAGGTTACTAAACAGTGCTCAAAGAAATAAGAGATGACACAAACAAATGAAAACAACATTCCATGCTCATGGATAGGAAGAATCAATACTGTTAAAATGTCCATACTGCCCAAAGCAATTTAAAGATTCAGTGCTATTCCTATTAAACTACCAATGACATTCTTCACAAAACTAGAAAAAAACTATTTTAAAATTTATATGGGACCAAAAAAGAGCCCAAATAGCCAAGGCAATCCTAAGCAAAAAGAAAAAAGCTGGAGGCATCATGCTACCTGACTTCAAACTATACTGCAGGGCAACAGTAACCAAAACAGCATGTTACTGGTATAAAAATAGACACATAGACCAATGGAACAGAATAGAGAGCTCATAAATAAGGACATACACCTACAACCATCTGATCTTCCACAAAGGTGACAAAAACAAGCAATGGGGAAAGACTCCCTATTTAATAAATTGTGCTGGGATAACTGGCTAGCCAGATGTGGGAGACTGAATCTGGATCCCTTCCTTATACCATATACAAAAATCTACTCAAGATGGATTAAAGACTGAAATTTAAAACCCATAACTATAAAAACCCTGGAAGACAACCTAGGCAATATTATACTGGACATAGGAAAGAACAAATATTTCATGATAAAGATAGCAAAACCAATTTCAACAAAGGCAAAAATTGACAAATCTGATCTAATTAAACTAAAAATCATCTACACAGCAAAATAAACTATCAACAGAGTACACAGGCAGCCTGCAGAATGGGAGAAAATATTTGCAAAGTATGCATCTGACAAAGGTCTAATATCCAGCCCCTATAAGAAACTTAAATAAACTTACAAGCAAAAGATAAACAACTCTATTAAGAAGTGCATAAAGGACATGAACAGACACTTCTCAAAAGAAGACATACAAGCAGCCAACAAACACTGAAAAACTGCTCAATATCACTGATCATTAGAGGAATGCAAATCAAAACCACAATGAGATATCATCTCACACCAGTCAGAATGGCTATTATTAAAAGTCAAAAAAATAACAGATGCTGATGAAGTTCCCGAGAAAAGGGAACATTTATATACTGCTGGTAGGAGTGCAAATTAGTTCAGCCATTGTGGAAATAAGTGGGGCAATTTCTCAAAGAACTTAAAACAGAATTACCATTTAACCCAGCAATCCCATTACTGGGTATATACCCAAAATAATATAAATCATCCTACTATAAACACACATGCACACATATGTTTATTGCAGCACTAATCACAATAGCAAAGACATGGAATCAACCTAAATGCCCTTCAATGGTAGAGTGGATAAATAAATGTGGTACATATATACCATAGAATACTACGCAGCTATAAAAAAGAATGAGATTATGTCCTTTGCAGCAGCATGGATAGAGGTGGAGACCATCATTCTAAGCAAACTAACACAGGAACAGAAAACCAAGTAACACACGTCATCACTTATGAATGGAAGCTGAACAATGAGAACACAAGAATACCAGGAGAAGAATAACAAACACTGGGGCTTACTTGAGGATGGAGTGTAGGAGGAGGGAGCGGATCAGAAAAAAAATCTATCAGATACTATGCTTATTACCTGGGTGACAAAATTATATGTATGCCAAACCCCCATGACACACAGTTTACCTATTATAACAAATTTGCTCATATACCCTTAACCTAAAATAAAAGGTAAAAAAAGAAAAGAAAGGAGTTTGAAATTAATATATGCCTCATTATGAGGTTTGTCCTGCCCCCATTGTTTGATTCTTCTACCTGCCTTCAAGATATCATTATCATACCCTAAAATCCTTGACTTGACTACTACACAATGTGTGTATGTAACAGAATTGCACATATACTGCATACATTTGTACAAATTTAAAAATAATACCATCATCAAATATAACCTTCATCCTGAAACGAGTATTCAATATTGTCTTGCTTTGTTTTAACTTTATAACTTTACAAAGTGTCTATAATGATGTTTGTAATCTTTTGGTACTTGAATTATTAGCCTAATCTTCCCCTTTAATTAAGTCATTAAAAAAAAACGAATGGCATATTGCTAGGTCCTATGCATATTGCTGGGTGTTATTACTGGTCATTTCACCATAATTTCTTCATTTTGACAACTGCATTGCTATTTACCATTGTTTTTACACAACATCAAGATCTTGGGTATTATTTTGTATGGTAGGTGCTAATTTTTAATAAAAATGACTTATCTAATGAAAGAAGGCCATAGCATAACAATGATGACAGTGAGTCATGAATGTCCAATTTTGTGTACTTGAAGTCAACTTTATGAATTAAATGAAAATGTCCTTTCAGGCTTTTGTTTCCAAAAATCTGACAGAAGCCTCTTTGTATTATTCAGAATTTTTCAGAGAAACAGAACCAATAGGAGATGGGTGGGTAGGTAGATAGATAGATAGAGAATTGGCTCACATAATTATGAGAGGCTGAAAAGTCCCACTGTCTGCTGCCTGTAAGCTGGAGAACTAGGAAAACTAGTGATATAAGTCAGTCTCCGACCAAAGGCATGAGAACCAGGGTTGAGGGGATGGGGTAGAAATCTGCTTGTATAAGTCTCAGAGTCTGAAGGTCTAAGAAACAGGAGATCTGATGTCCAAGGTCAGGACAAGATGGATGTCCCAGCTCAAGAAAAGAGCAAGATTTGCCCTTTCTCTACCTTTTTTTCTGCTCCGGCCCTCAATGAATTGGATGACATTCACCCACATCAACAAAGGCAGACCTTTACTCAATCTACGGATTCGAATGCTAATCTATTCCAGCAACACCTTCACAAACACACCCAGAAATAATGTTTTACCAGCTATCTGGGCATCTCTTCGACCAGTCAAGTTGACAGATAAAATTAATTATCACAATCTTCTATTACAAAATACCTGAAATGATAAATCTGAGCATACAGAATTGAATTTACAGGACAGAAGGGGAAGTTTATAGATGTCACCCATGGAGAAGAAACTGAAAGCCAGAGCAACAAGAGTGCAAACTCACTTTGCATGGACACTAGAGGCTCAATTTGGGCAGCTTTGCACATGGCCCAAACAGTAAAAAGGCTTGCCACTTATGGTTTGCTCAGGGATCATGGGACGCTAGGCATTGAGACTGTGTGAGAAAAGAAGTTAAAACTGGAAAGTCTGTGCAGAGTCACAAGTCATGAAAGCTGGTACTCTCACTGGGACTAGAACTACATACATTCCACAGCAAGAAAGATTTCTCAGCCCAGAGATCTGGTAAGGAAAATCAAAAGTTCATTTAGATAAAGTCACAAATCTGTGTTTGTTCTGGTACAGAGTTCAAATTTACCTTATTTTCATACTGCGGAAATCCTGATGAAAAGGTTAATAAAAAATTTGATTCAGAGTACACGGTATTCACAGAGTGCAAGACAGAAATAAAGGCAAATTTGTTCTAGAGGGATAATTTTATGAGCTAAAAACAATGGGCTTTTTATTTTTAAAAATCCCTATAAGTGCGCAAAATGGTAAAACAGAAGTAATCTTCCAGGAAATAATAGGACTACCTAAAATAGACAATAAATATAAGTATATTTGAATTATACTTATTTTATATTAAGTAAAGTTTTAAATATTATAAACCACAAGCAAAGCATAAGGCCATATGAAAAATATAAGATTTGGTCAAATGTCATTATTCCTGCCTTATAATTTGGAAATTATAGTAAACACCATGTAACAAATATTTTTATGTAAGGACAGACTTTATGTTAATTATAGTTTATGATCTCACTATTGAACTCTACTCTGCCTTAATAATTATAAACAAATGCAATAAGTAATTTCCCAAATACAGACAATATGGCCTGTCAAGTATCCCTACATAGTGGGAGGCTCTCTACAACTTAGGCAAGATAAATTTGCTACCATTCAACAGCTTTACTTGAAGGAAAACAAACACTAATCTGAACTACCATATAATACAGGAACCAATGAAAGTAATGGAAAGTAATGATCTCTTTCTCTCTCTTTTGAAAAGGGTTTAGTTTGCAAGTAACAAGTCAGGGTAGCCATTTGTACAAAGGTTTGCTAAGAAAACCAGAAATGGTACTTGAATTATTACTCAAATCCTCCCTTTTAATTCGGTTGTACTTTTTGGAAATTAGTTTGAAAGACTGGAATATATACCTTAACTGGCATAATGGGATTCAAAAATCATTCCTTTATTATGTTTTTCTTCTTAGTTTATGGGATCAATTTTCCATATGGTATTTGTAGTACTTACAGGAAAGTTTGTATTTTGGCTTTCTCCCTGGTAAAACACATGTTCTTGAGTTCTCGGAATCTGATTGAACATCCTCTGTCTCAGAGGATGCCCAAAGGCTATTTTTATGCTATCTCTGGGGTTTATACATACACAGCCTCCAGCCAGAGGCTGGACTTTAATTACTTTAACTTAGGAGGGCTTTCCAGCTGAGGAATTGTGGGTGGGCATGGACATAATTTCCCTTTGTCTCTTTTTCCCCCTCATACAGACTCCTCTTTTTAAACAAAATAAAAAAGTAATAATAATGCTTCCCACCCTTGCTTTCATCCTGGCTTCTAAGATTTGCTGCATTAGAAAAACACGAGTAAAGTAGTAAGGATTAAACAACATCATTAAAAATCTAAGCAAATTCATATTCAGGTTCAAACAAATAACAAAAATAAATCTAACATCCTTCTGGCTTTATTTCTGCATTTTCTTGTTTGGGCCAAAGAAGAAAAGAGAAAACTGAGAAAGAAAACTTGCATGTGTATATGTATCCAATGTTGTTGTCATCCTAATGTTCAGAATCTCATGAGAAATCTGTTTCCCTTGCAAGTGCAGTTTTATGTCTGACACACAGCACTAATATATTAAGATGGTATGAATGTTGACAGAAAGCAAAATGGCACTGAAGCCAACACAAAAGTCTCTGCTAAATCATAATCTGGAATTTCCTTTGTTATGGTCTGGCAAATTTCCCACTATCAAACTGGAGTAAAAATATAATACTACTGGGGATTAACCAGTATTAGTTTGTCCAAATCTTTTCCATGCCCCTTAAGTTTCCAATACTATTTATTTATATTCAGCACATGGCCTTGTCTACTTTAATGAATTAATACGGGGCATTCCAGATTAAATCCCCTAATTTTTATCCCCTAACATAAAATTTCAATGACCGTTTGTCCATTTAAAAAAAAATACCATGTATCTATCATACTTTACCTTTTACAGGCACAATTTATCAAGTAAGCCTCATAATCACTCTAGGAGTTAGATGGGAAACAAAACATTGTTCCTATCTGATGAGTAAGAGAACAGAGACTCTGAGTAGTAAATGGCTTGGCTAAGTCACCAGCCTGGTGAATGAGCAAACAGGTGCCAGCCACAGGCTTCTGCCTACCAGCCTACACATTCTTGAGTCAGAATTTGGGGTTCAAATTTTGTCTCCATGGCAGTTCCTAGACAAGGAACCTCACAGTTACTTTCTTGTAAAATAGAAATGAAACCTTTTTATCTTTTATATTTTTGTAAGAATTAAAGGATATGTTCTATACAAAGTATTTAGAACAGCAACTATATGGTATGTTGTTAATAAATATAATTGTTTTTATTTTTTCCTAAGAAATAATTTTTTCATCACTTTGTAACCTTAGTACCCCTACTTATATTCTTTTTCTCATTATAGTCTATAAATATCCTTCCTCCTTTAAATATTCTAACTTACTCTCTACTTCAGATCTTTTCTGTCTACCAACATTTTCAGGATTCTTTATTATACATGCAAAAATGAACATTGTTACTCTAAGTATCATCTTTTTTTTATCCTCTACTGACTCAATTTTTTTCTCTCAAAGAACCATGCATGAATCATGTAACTTTCCAGCTGGAAATGACCTTCCAATTCATCATCTTTGTTTCACTGATTAGGCACATAGACCACAGAGAAGTTACCTCTTTGTGCAAGAAAAAAGACACCACCTAAGAAGTAGAATGAAGCCCTGAAACCTAGTCAGGTCTCCTGATGGGAGGGAACAGTGTACTCTTTCACACTCCCACACTCCTTCTGCCTCCACTTATACACTCAATTATCCATCAATTTTTGCCTTTTGGATTTTAGCTCCACTACTCTTCTAAAAAAATAGTAACTTTTGGCTCACTCTCTTCAGAATATAAAACCCTTGACTTCCTTTTACACCTCCAGTTTGCAATAGAATGCACAAAGTTGAATTTACATTTTAGTTCTGATATGCACAGGAGGCAAGAGGGTGGGGTCCCTGGTGAGGGCTCCACCCTCAAGCCTGGAAATCCATGGCCCTAAATAAGAACAGGCATTCCTGTTTTCATGTCCAAATGTTGCCTTTTCCAAGACCACTCTGGCCCACCACACCCCTATCCTGTACCCATATAAACCCCAAGCTCCACTGACAGAGCAGCAGAGCGGCACAGCAGAGAAGGAGAGAAAAAACAAAGAGCTGAACGTGGAGAGGCGAAGAGGCAACTGAAAGTCAGAGACTATGGATAGACGTGGCTTAACTTCAGACAACACGATTTTGGAGAGAAGCCCGGCCGGAGGCAACCAGGCTTCAGGAAAAGATTATCTTCCCACTCCATCCCCTTTCCTGCTCCCCATCCCACTGAGAGCCACCTCCATCACTCAATAAAACCTCAGCATTCACTTTCCTTCAAGTCCGAGTGACGTGATTCTTCTTGGATCCTGGACAAGGAGCCAGGTAACAAGAGGGTAGGGTGAAAAAGGCTGTCACCCTGGCTCTCCACTGAGCTGGTTAACACTTAGCTGCCCATGGATGGCAACTGCTAAAAGAGCACTGTATCACCCCTAGACACTGCCATGGGGCCGGAGCCCAAAGTGCTCGCCCTGGCTCCAGCACCTGCTCACCTGTGTGCTCTCCCTCCCATAAGGGGTTTGAGTTAGAAGCAGCTGAGCAAATGAGCCACACCCCTGTCACAAGTCCCTCGAAGGGGTTAGGGAACTCTCCCATTTCAGTTCTTCTGTTAAAATGTACCAAATTTTTAATTCTTATATTATCTACTAGAAATGCCCTACCAAACTCTAATTTCACCCTCTTTTCTCAAATGCACTTCCACCTTTGGTGACTGAGTTCTCTCATTTGGCTTCAATCATAACATCACTGTAAAATCATTTTATAAAACTGATTAATCAATTTAATGTATATTTTTTGAACTCCAACTATGAGACAGGCCCTATGCCACAATAGAAGCTTTACAGGCTAGTGGGATTCACAGGTGTGCTGGTATTTAACAACTGACTCAACCCCCTCTCCAAAGAAAAAGAAGTCTGTAATCCATAGAGTTTGCCAAATTCCATGATGTAAATATTTTAAAAATATTTAAGCTACCAAGGTGTTACTAAATGAAATGTTGGGAAGAGACACTAATAACAAACATTTGCAATCCAGTATGAGCTCTTTCTAACATGCCAGTGAACTTGTGAATATTCAATGGAAAAATCCAAGTAAACATATATTTATAAACTTCATAAATGCTGAGTCTAACTTGGACTTCTTTCACAAGTATTTGCAAAGAACCTAGGTTAATTTTCCATTACAGACCCCCAAATCCTCACAATATTCATCATACATTTGTTTTTCCCTTTGCAGAAAAAAACGCACTAAAAGTGTTACTACAGATATTACTGAAAAGAAGCCATTCTCTGATCTCTGTGCACCTTTTAAAAAAATTATTAAACTTCATTTGTTAGAGCAGTTTTGGGTTCATTGAGCAGAAAGTAGAGAGTTACCATATACTTCCTCTTCCCATACATACACAACCTCCCCACTATGGATATACTGCACCACAATGGGACATTTGTTGTAATCAGTGAACTACATTGACACATCATTACCAACTAATGTTTATAATTTACATTAGGGTTTACTCTTGGTGTTGTATGTTGTATGGTTTGGGGCAAAAATATGACATGTATCCACCATTGTAGTATCATACAAAATCCACTGCCTAAAAATCCTGTGTTCTCCCAAGCTAAATCATTCCTTCTTCTCCCAAACCCCAGAAACCACTGATATTTTTACTATATTTATAGTTTCGAATTTTTCAGAACATTATATAATTGGAATCATATAGTGTGTGGCCTTTTCAGACAGGCTCTTTTCACTTAATAATATGCTTTTATGTTTCCTCCTTGTCTTTTCATGGCTTGACAACTCATTTCTTTTCAGTACTGAATAAAATTCCAATGTCTAGATTTACCACAGTATATTTATACCACAGTCTAGATGTACCACAGTATATTTAGACCTACCGAAGGCCATTTTGGCTGCTTCCTCATGTTGGCAGTTATGAATAAAGCAACAGCAAATATTTGTATACAGGTGTTGTATTGACATACATTTTTAAGTCATTTGGGTAAAATACCAAGGAGCACGATTGCCAGATCATACAGTAAGAGTATGTAAGAAACTACTGCACTCTTCCAAAGTGGCTGCATTGTTTTGCATTCCCAGAGCAATGAATAAGGGTTCCTGCTGCTCCACATACTCACCAGCATTTGGTGTTGTCAGTGTATTAGAATACTTTTCATCATTCTAATAGGTTTGTCATGATATTTTGTTACTGCTTCAATTTGTAATTCCCTAAAGATACATGATATTGAACATCTTTGCATATGGTTATTTGCCATCTATCTATCTTCTTTGGTGAATTACCTGCTCAGTCCTTTCCTCATTTTTTATTCTGGTTGCTTGTTTTCTTATTGTTGATTTTTAAAAGTTCTTTATATATTTTGAATAACAGTCTTTTGTCAGGCATGTCTTTTACAAATACTTTCTCTCACTGTGAGTTTTCTTCACTTACTCTTGATATTGTAATTCATAGTAAAGGGAAATTTGATTTTAATGAAGTCCAGATGATCAATTCTTTATCTTCATGTATCATTCCTTTCATGTTGTATAATATCTAAAAAGTCAGTCCCATCCCAAAGTCCTCTAGGTTTACTTCTATGTTATCTTCTAGGAGTTTTACAGTTTTGCATTATATATTTAGAGGTATGATCCATTCTTAATTTTTTGAGGAAAGGCATAAGATCATTGTCTCGGTTCATTCCTTTGCATGTGAATTTCTGGTTGTTTCAGCATCATTTGTTAAAAAGGCTATCTTTGTATTGCTTTTGTCAAACGTCAGTTGACTATATTATGTGGGTCTATTTCTCGACTGTCTATTCTGTTCTGTTATTCTGTCATATATTCTTTCACCAGTACCACACTGTCTTGATTACTGTAGATTTATAGTAAATTTTGAAGTCCCATAGTAGTATCAATCTTCTTTCTTCTCCAATAGTGTGTTGACAATTCTGGGCCTTTTTCCTCTCCAAATAAACTTTAGAATCAGTTTGTCAATATCCACAAGATAAATTGCTGGGCTTTTGACTGAGATAGCATTGAATCTATAGATCAAGTTGAGAAGAACTAGCATCTTAAAAATTTTGAGTCTTCTGTCAATGAACATGGAACAACTCTCCATGTAGTTTCTCTTCAATTTTTTTAGAGTCAGTTTTGTAGTTTTCCTCATATACATCTTATACATATTTTGTTAGATTTATACCTAAGTATTTCATTTTTAAGGGTGCTAATGTAAACGGTATTGTAGTTTTAATGTCAATTTCTACCTGTTTGCTGCTGATATATAAAAGAAAGCAATTGACTTTAATATATTAAACTAGGCTGGGTGCGGTGACTCACACCTGTAATCCCAGCACTTTGGGAGGCTGAGGCGGCCGGATCACGAGGTCAGGAGATCAAGACCATCCTGGCTAACACAGTGAAATCCCGTCTCTACTAAAAATACAAAAAAAAATTAGCCAGGCGTGGCGGTGGGTGCTCATAGTCCCAGCTACTTGGGAGGCTGAGACAGGAGAATGGTGTGAACCCGGGAGGCAGAGCTTGCAGTGAGCCGAGATGCACTTCAGGGTGGGCCACAGAGCGAGACTCCATCTCCAAATAAATAAATAAATAAATAAATAAATAAATAACATATATATATATATGTATATGTGTGTGTGTGTGTGTGTGTATGTATATATATATATATATATATATATAACTAGTATCCTGCAATCTTGCTATAATGGTTTATTAGTTCCAGAAGTTTTTTGTCTATTCTTTTGGGTTTTTTTTACATAGAAAAATATGCCATCTGCAAACAAAGACAGTTTTATTTCTTATTTCCCAATCAGTATACTTTTTAATTCCCTTTCTTGTCCTGTTGCCTTATCAATGATGTTGAAAGCAGTAGTATAAGAGGAAATCCTTGCTTTATTCCTGATCTTAACAGGAAATCCTAGTTTTCCACCATTAAATATGATGTTATTTGTAGTTTTTCTGTAGATTTTAAAAATCAATTCAAAGAAGCACTCCTCTATTCTTGGTTTGCTTAGAGATTTTATCATGAATTAGGGTGGATTTTATCAAATGCTTTTACTGCATCTATTGATATGCTCCTGGTATTTTTCTACTTCAGCCTGGGGATTTGATGGATTACATTCATTGATTTATATATTTTGAACCAGCCTTGTATACTTTGGATAAACACCAGATCATGACATATAATTATTTCTATAGACTTTTGGATTTGATTTGCGAATATTTTATTGAGGATATCTGCATCTACTTTCATAAGAAATATTGGTCTGTAGTTTTCTGAATAGTGTCTTAGTCTAGTTTTGATATTAGACTAATTCTGGCCGCATGACACCTTTTTAAAATAAATAGATAAATTGTACCTTTTCACAAACAGAACACAAAATTCTTACAAAGTACTTCTGACAGCTTTGTCCAGAAACGGAACCAGCTTGCACTGTTTGTAGTTAAAAACAAGAGAGGTGCCTGCATATTAACATGACTCAAAATAAGCAATACGTTTATGGTTCTATGAAATTACTGCCAATTATTTTTGCCCCAGTGAGGTTACAGCAAGGGTCAGAAAACTTCTGTTTACAAGGAGGCATATGGTTGTGGGTATAATACTTTGGGACAATAGTATCTTCAAAATTTGACAAAAATTTGTTCTTATAAAAGAAAAAAACTTTGTCATTTGTTTTATCAGTAGGTAGATTCTAAATGCTTCATAATATTATTTTGGGTAGAAAACAAAGAAATGCAAAGCAATCATTTGTCTGTTGTCTTTTTTCTTTTCTCCTTTTTTCGGGGGAGAATTAAAATTTGCAGTCTTAAAAGTAAGACCAGGTTCCTTACTTTAAAAGATCTTAATGTTAGTCCGGTATTAACAAGACATTCATCCTGATTTTGATATCTAATTTATAAAGATCCAACCTATTTCTATTTCCTTTTATCTATCTTCAAATTGGTTCCCTTTCACTACTTGAAGCCTGAATCATAATTTCACCTAGGTCCTATTCTATACTTACATAATCAAGTTCAAAACCTCATATTGATTTTAACTGTTCTTACCCTTTTTTTTTTTATGTCAGGATTCATTTAGTTACAAGTTTCACAAACCTGGCCTCTTTAAAATAAATTTTTTCTATCCTCCAGAGCATTTTGCTTGTGACTCCTTTTTGGCCCATTTGCTTTGTACTATAGTTATGTGTATGTGAATATTAACTTCTCCGATAGACTGTACCTTGAGAGCATATAATTTGGGGATGTTATGTCTATTAAGTTCTAGCCACTGTATTTTTCCTCTTTAAATTTGTTGAACTATAATATGACATATAAAATAGATACATGTTGTTTTGAAAGTAAATAATTTTTTTGTCTTGAAAAAGACCAATTGAGTGTTAATGTGAATGTAAAAAAAATAAAACAATTAGAAAAGTCAAGTAGATATTGATGGTCTTAATAAGATAAAAAAAGAGGAATCAGGACGTGTCAACCAAAACATTTTGTTTAAGTTCAAATAATTTCAGCAGTAATATCCCTAAAACTAATCCCTAAAGCTGCCATCCAGAACACTGCAACAGATAATTTTTCCAAAATGTTTTATCTGGGCTGGGCGCAGTTGCTCACGCCTGTAATCCCAGCACTTTGGGAGGCTGAGGCGGGCAGATCACAAGGTCAGGAGTTTGAGACCAGCCTGGCCAACACGGTGAAACCCCGTCTCTACTAAAAATACAAAAATTAGCTGGGCATGGTGGCAGGCGCCTGTAATCTCAGCTACTCAGGGGGCTAAGGCAGGAGAATTGCTTGAACCTGGGAGGCAGAGGTTGCAGTGAACCAAGATCACATTATTGCACTACAGCCTGGGCAACAAAAGCAAAACTCCATCTCAATCAATCAATCAATCAATCAATGTTTTACCTGTCAAAATGTATGCGTAAGTGGTTAGACCGCTCATTAGTACTTAGATAATCTAAGCCATGTTGTTATACTCACAGTTCCCGATCTTATTTTTCATCTCAATTATCTAATTTTTGTACATTATTTCTCAATGCATGTTGTAAGGAGCATTGCTTTCCCAAGATATGCCATAAAAGTTATTCCATGGGCAATGAGTTTGGAAACTATTATAAACTATTACTCCCAATCTTCTCAGAGAAATTCATAGGGCATAAGTATTAAACACCCTGAGAATTTGATCAGAGGATTTAAAAAATTGAAATTATTGATCTCATACTTTCCTATATATATCTACATTTATCTATCTATCTACCTACCTACTTACCTATCTACCTACCTACCTGTCTGTCTGTCTACATTATAATCTAGTTCTACTTTGATTAATGTTACTGAATTCTGGCCAGATTTCCCAAATAACCTTTACAAAAAAGTATGCTTATTAAGTAGGTAAATGCACATGATAGTGTAAAAATTAGAGAGAATTTCAGTCTCTCTATGAAACCATTCAAAGTCGAGTAAAACTCAAGTAGCGATTGTAACAGCTAAAACAATAATAAATACTAAAATGTATTCACTATGTCCCTGGCACTGTGAGGGATTCACATTTTTATTTAATCATCTGCCAAACCCTTTGAGTAAGTATTGTTAGCAGATGTCACTTGTGAGTAAACTGAGGCCCACAGAGTTAAGTAACTTTCTTAAGCTATCCAGTCCATAAGGAAAGAATGGGAATGTCTGCCAGGTTTACCTAATGCCAGAATCCATGCTTCTAACCATTATTTTAAACTCGCTTTCCGAAATAGAAATGGACTAAGATGGCATATGTGATTGCTATGATTTGAATTCAGCCCTTCAAAAATATATGTTCGAGTTTTATCTCCTGATACCTATGAGTTTAATATTTTTTAGAAATATATTCTTTGTGTATGTAATCAAGTTAAGATGAATCATATTAGGGTAGTGTGTACTCTTAACCCAATATAATATCCTTATAAGAAGGGGAGAATCAACACAGACAGAGACACACAGGGAGGGCATCATATGACAACAAAGGCAGAGATGACAAAAAAGAAAGAGATGGGAGTAATGTGTCTGCAAACTAAGGAATGCCAAGGCCTTCTAGCAACAGCAGATGCTAAGAGAGAGGCATGGAAGAGATTATTCCCTAGCGTGTTCAGAGAGAACATGGCTCTGCTGACACCTTGATTTTAGACTTCTAGCCTGCAGAACTGGAAGGGAATACATTTCTGCTGTTGTAAGCCACCCCCAGTTTGTGTTACTTTGTTACAGCAGCCCTAGAAAACAAACAAAAATAATCAAGTACACTCAGCATTTAAAGCTAATAGGATGCACATATTTCTCATATTTTCAGAAATGTTTACAGAACATTAGGAAAGTATTGTTAGAGAATATAAATCCCATCCCCAAGATTATAATGCCACAAAATAATTAAAATTATTTTAAGTTCATGCATCTAAAATAATAATAATAATACTATGTGAATTATCATTTAGGAAATAAATACACATGCTTTTATTTAAAGATGTGTTATATATGCTTACTTTTTATTAATTTTGCTAAAATTTAAATTAAATAAAAGATTCTGTATTTCTGGTTAATAATGTATTCTGGGGAATAAGTCCTGTGATTTATTTTTCCCCCACTTAACAGTGGAATAATTTACAGAAGAATTTGAAATTTTCAAGACAGGAAATGCCATTTTATGTCCATTTTTGTTTCTGTGTTTTAATTATCAAATCTCTCTCTCTCTGTAGATACATATATGTACATTATATATATAAATATGCACACATGCAGATAAACACATATATCTATATGTGAGTATATATTTGTGTGTTTTTTCCAAGAAATACACTGGTTTCTTGTAATGATATATAATACCCCCATATAACATTGAGTCATTAGCCCCAGGTCAATTGTATTCCAGTAAAAATAAAAGATGAGGCCAAATCAGAGACAATGTTCATCTCAAGTAGTTGATTTAATAAATCACTTAATACTGGAATAAAAATGCCAATACAGATAAATTTCAGATTGCACAGATATTTCAATACCATTTTCTGTGATTTTCAAAACACAATATTATCTCTTATTATTGTTGAAGCTGAAATAAATATTTGTTAAAATAAGTAAATATTAAACTTTACCAAGAAACCTCTGGGTTTCCTTATATTTTATCAGTTACCAGTACTGCAAAAAATATCAAACAATTAGAAAAGCACATAGTTTCAAAGAATATTAGCTGGTAAAATTGAAACCTATAATTTTTCCCCAAACCAGTTGCTTATATAAATTTTTACATAATCTTATAACCTAAATAAAACCATGAGAGCATAAAAGAAGTGTCTTGATACTAGGAAAAGATTGCTGTTGCCAGGTGTGGTGGCTCACGCCGG
This sequence comes from Gorilla gorilla gorilla, assembly GCF_029281585.2. Lineage (NCBI taxonomy): Eukaryota > Metazoa > Chordata > Mammalia > Primates > Hominidae > Gorilla > Gorilla gorilla. Next base: position 107,228,034 of record NC_073230.2, on the reverse strand, counting down.
TGATCCCAGCACTTTGGGAGGCTGAGGCAGGCGGATCACAAGGTTAGGAGTTGGAAACCAGCCTGACCAATATGGTGAAACCCCGTCTCTACTAAAAAAATACAAAAATTAGCCAGGCATGGTGGCGTGTGCCTGTTATCCCAGCTACTCGGGAGGTTGAGGCAGGACAATTGGTTGAACCCAGGAGGCGCAGGTTGCAGATCACGCCACTGCACTTTAGCCTGGGCAACAGAGCAAGACACTGTCTCAGGAAAAAAAAAACAAAAGATTGCTGTTTGCTATAAAAGCATGCAACATAAAGATGGGAAGAAACTTGTGGAAATTCCAACTATTTGGGAAAATCTGACTATCATCCAGGAAATTCTGCATTAGGCAAAATAGACTATACCATGTTGCAGTAACAACTAAAACATGAAATCTGATTCACTTAACTTGGAACAATGTTAATTCTTCCCTATCACAATAAAACATGTTAAGAAGCTCACCTTGGAAGAGTTTTCTCAAGGAGTGACTTAGAGATCCAAGTTCCTTTCATCTCATGATGTTTCTGTCTTTAAAAGACGACCTAAAATCACCTTGCAAAGGCAAAGTGGACTTTATACTTGGGTTTTTATTGCAGGCTTGGGAAAGGGCATCTGCTATATCTGAGTCATGTGGCCCCAATCTCACTGAAAAGAAGTCAGAAAATGTAGTATCCCTCTGTACCCATAAAATAAAACAGGATCTGGTAAGCACAAAATAATTTATCTGTCATTACTTCAACTACATGACTGCAAAGCTGCACGTTTGAGAAAACATCAATAGTCACATTGCTTTTGAATATCAGTGAGGCAAGTCTAAGTTTCTTCTGTGTAAAATGATAGAGATAGGTAAAATGATAGGTTTCTCTTAGGTTTTCTCCAGTTCTAGAATTCTCATACTTAGTGACAATAAGCACTTAGGTAACAATGCATTTTTTTCTACTCAGAGTTCCTAAGAAATTTACAGATAGATAGATAAATAGATAGATAGATAGATAGATAGATAGATATGTAGATAGATAGATTGATTTACAGACAGTAATTATGTACTTAATTATTTACTGAATATATACATATATATACATGAAAGAAATTCTATGCTTATTACATAGAGATAAAAGATAACAAGAAAGAATCCTGCCTTCAAGGGCTTAACTACCTCATAAGATATAAGAGTGTTTATTATTATATAAGCCAGAAAGATTTCTGTGACAAAATATAGATGTAAAAAAATCGCTGGGACACTGAAAAAGAACAATTAATTTCCAATTTAAATATCTACTAGAACTGTGATGGGTTTTTTCCTTCTTCTTCTTTTGTTTCCTTCAGCTTGCATTTTTCAAAACTTTTTTCTCAAAGTGTGATCTCACATCTTATAAATAAAATCTGTAGTAGGTTAGTTCTTTATGCTATATTTAAAAAATTTTTAAGTTATGCCATATTTAGTGCATGCAAGAAATTGATTTACAGTTTCAGTTTTATATTAACATAAACAAGTTATGAAACATTATGCTTTTTAAAAATATCCAAGCTTAGTGATTTTTATGCTGAGGCTTTTATTCCATAATCTGCAAAAAATTAGAATATTTTTGAAGTGTTTATCAGTCACACTTAAGTGGTTTCTAGTTTTTGTTTTGATGAGGCAATGACGAAAATCCAGTCTTAACTATGTACAAGCAAAAGAACAACAATTTTCATCACTTTTTTCTCCAGTTATGGAAATGTTTCTAGTTTATTCATTTATAGAACACTTGTATAGTGCTTATTACTATGAGCCACTCAGTACTTTACAAATATTTGCTTTTAAAAACCTCATGTCTACCTTCAGGGGTAGGCACTACTACTATCACCATTTTACAATGACGAATCACGTTAAGAAAGGTTCAATAACTTGCCCAGCTTCACAAAAATCCTTAAGTGGTGAACCTGGGATTCTTAGCCAAGCATTCTGGCTGAAGAATCTCTGCTCTAAACATCATGCAGTGGTATAAAAGAAATTTGGCAACATCATTGTCACTAAATACATGTGCATATGGTTAATGGCTCTAGCGGTTAGTAGGCATCCAGGTTAAAGATAAACAGATTCAGTATCCATTTATTTTTATTTTTTTGGCACGAAAAGCTTTCCAAGAGAAAAATAGCCACAGACAGACATTCAGCTCTTGGTAATGCCTTCATGCTTCAGATGGTCATTTCCGAATTTTCTAACATCTCTCTGTTAGAAAGCAAAATTCTTAAAATTTCTTTTCCAAAGAGGCAGTTTTCTTATAAAACTAGATAAATTTAATGTGGATGTTGCCATGTACTTTCAGACTAGTTCCTTAAAACAGCAGTCAGTTTTAAGAGTTTGACTATTCATAAACACATTCAAAGAAAGACAAACATTAATTTATGTCATTGACTCTATTAGTATTTTTAGAGGTAAAAGAAATAGCTTATATTTTTACATGTCCAGTTTAAAGCACTATACTCCTTTTAGTGTTTACAAATAAAGGGCATGTGTTTGGTAACAGTTTCTTTGAAAGAATCACTGAAGTGACAGTGATTATTTAGAAAATATGCTCTAAGGAAATTTATCATGCTCTTTGCAGGAGACAAAAGAGCCTTCCATTTTTTTTTAATCCGAATTCTTGTCAGCAAGTACATGATGGGGTAATAGACAATATATGATTATGCTACTTTTTTATATATCAGTAAAGATATTCTTAATTTTTCTTCAGATCTAGGCAGGAGCATTATTGGTGAATATTGATTTACTTACCTTGTGTGTTACAGATACAAAAATTTTGTCTTTGATCAGATAAATGTACATTTCCTTGCAGTTATTTGCTTTGTTTCACAAGAAAGGCCTCCTTCTATGTGCTTTTCCTAATTTACATAAGGTACAACACTGATAACCAAGAGAAGCCACCAAGGTCACACCCATTTAAAAGGACAAGTTTTTATAACTTTGTAAAAACTTGTTTCAGGTATCAGGACTCAACTCACAAATTATGATTTGATAAGAAAATCTGTTGAAACTTCTTCAGCTCATCTGGTCTCAGAACTATTTTTCAATTTTCCAATAAATTGTTTTTCTCACTTTTTACAAATAACGTGAGGCTCCTTGTCTTGTAACAATGCAACTTGGTTGGATGCTTCTAGTAACAAGTTCTCAACCGACACAATACTAAATGACCTACAGCTTATTTTATTACAATAAATAGTGCCCTTGTAAATATCAGGACCACATTTAATTTTCACTAATGAGCACTTTGTTGAAATATTCAGAATGCCTTGGTGATTTGAAACTAGGTACAATGTAAACATTGTAGTCACTAATTTCTAATCATTGTCATTGCAAAAATGATCCATAAAAATATAGTTATTTTTTCATATTTCTTTTACAAAAGGTATACTCAAATATGCCAATACTACCTAGAGCTTCTGTACAGATTTATTGTGAAGTAAACACTATAACATATGTTAATAATTAGCATCTCAATAACAATTAGCAGCTCACTAACATAAAATAAAGCCACAACACTGTCATATTATCATCTGTACTGAAGTCAGATATAAATCTCACAACAGGAGGAAGTAAACAATACCTGTTCACGAAGTCAACTTACAAAAGTACACTAGCCTGTGCATTGTACCCAGGTTCAAAGCCACTTCCCCCCAGTCATTTCGGGTTACAGCCAGTGAAATGGGTGTGAAATAGCTGTGCATTGGTCTGTAAGTTATAGCTGTTTTCTAAGAGTTCATAATTTTAGATTCTGAGCCCATTTTCTGCCAAATTTTTTTCTTCAGGAATTTTCTGCTGCTTAGGTGGATGTTAGGCCTCTCTAGGGAAGCTTTGCTTTTGTTTCTGCCAGGAATTCCTCACAATAAAACACCAAGACCCCTTTCCTTTTAACGTCTTGTCTGGGTTTTCCAATAATTTGCAGTGTGCATAATTCAAACCCAATATATTTCCTTTACATTTTGGAGGATGCGTTTTCCCCTTAATTCAGAGCCTAGGCCTAGATGGGCAAACTTTCTTATTGTCTGCTCCAGGCTAGCGTGTGAAGGCGTCCTTTCCAAGTTTTCATCCTGAAGGACCTCTTATTTTATGAGGTTCCAACTGCCAGCCCTTATTGCTCCCAAAGTTTTACTTCCTGTTTCCAAGTGGCTGTGAAACCTAAGCCTCTTCTTTACAGAGAAGATGCTCTCAGGGCACTTGGCAGCATTGAGGAGCCTCTGTTTTTGGCCCCTGAAATGTCCCGTAATTTTTTTTGAGGTCACATTTCCACATTAAAGGCTAGTTATATTCTATCATACATTTCCAGGTGTTTTGTGCCAGGAAATTCTTTGGAATATTTACCTTCTAGGTGAAAATGGAAATAAATTGTAAATCATGTAAATTGTAATACTGCTGATTTTGGTGCTCCTGGTGGGGCAGGAAAATAGGGTCTGGAGGCAGGGAACATAAGGCCAATTCACACTTCAGCTATGACAGGAAATACCCTCTCCACAGGGTGAAGGCCAAGTAAATGACTTTGTAACTTTACTTCATCCTCTTCATTTACATAGGGCATATCCCAAGTAGAGGGTAGTTAAATGCCCCAAAATTCTGTAACAAGGCCTTTGAGCCCCTATGCTCAGGCCTGCTCCCACACTGTGGAGTGTACTTTTCTTTTGAGACAGAGTCTCGCTCTGTCGCCAGGCTAGAGTGCTGAGGTGCGATCTCGGCTCACTGCAACCTCCAACTCCCTGGTTCAAGGGATTCTCCTGCCTCCGCCTCCCAAGTAGCTGGGATTACAGGCATGCGCCACCATGCCCGGCTAGTTTTTGTATTTTTAGTAGAGATGGGGTTTCACTATGTTGGCCAAGATGGTCTCGATCTCCTGACCTCGTGATCCGCCCGCCTTGGCCTCCCAAAATGCTGGGATTACAGGCGTGAGCCACCATGCCCGGCCTGGAGTGTACTTTCATTTTCAGTAAAACCTTTCCTTCCTTCCTCGCTCTGTTTGTGTGTTTTGTTCAATTCTTTGCTCAAGAAACCAGGAATCTGGACACCCTCCACTGTTAACATATTTTGGAGAGCCAGCCAGGAGGAAGAGGTTAGCCCAAAGTTTGGGATTTATTTTTCTCCTTTCTCCTTTTCCTTTCTGTTCCATACAGGGGAATTTCTCTTTCTCTTTCTCTCTTTCTCTCTCCCTCTCTGTCTGTCTCTGTCTCTCTCTCTCTTTTCCTTTCCAACCGGGGATCCTTGGTGGGCAGCGCCTAAACATGGAAGCAACTGCAGGTTTCTGGCCATGGCCAGTGAAACTAAGGGGTTTCCATGCGGAGACGCCTAACTGCCAGCACCAGGTTTGCTTAAGGAATCTGGGTCTTTTTGATTTTTGTTTCCTTTCTTTCTTTTTCAGTCTTTCAGTGGCAGTTTATAATTGCTCTGCCCCAAAGGGGGAAGGACTTTTTAAAAAATCTTTTCTGCAGGTGTTCCCCGATCCCTGCGTGTGGTGCACCTCAGAGCAAACTCACACGTTTCAGGGGACTTAAACATTCTTTTCTTATGCTAAATTCTTCCCTTATCATACTCAACTGGCTAAGGACAAAAAGGCCCACCTGGCACCCAGTTCTCATTACAGTTCATGGCTATTCTTACAAAGCTCATAGTATGCTCTGGAGGGGAAAACCGGCACGCGCTGCTGGTGCCCACCTAAGGTCAGATTGGACCCCACAGGAGGACCGTCCGGGGGGCCTACAGACCTCAACCTTCCCCAAGGGGATGCTCTCTGCTCTCCGCAGAGGTTCTGAGGTCTAGTACTAAGCCCTCCTTAGAATTTTCTCTCACAGTTGCAATGCTGTTTGGCCCCAACATTGTTTGGAATCTGGAGTTTACTGTTGAATGGGAAAGCAGAATGGCATTGCATGTATCCAGGCTTTTGTTCTGCGGTTCTAAGCAGGGGGACTGATTAATGTGTGACACCCCCCTTTGGTACTGTTTGGCACCAGGGCTCTTTGGAGTCTGGAGAGGTTTGGCCTTTAAGAATCAAACTGCCAGGCCAGGTGCGGTGGCTCACACCTGTAATCCCAGCACTTTGAGAGGCCGAGGCGGATGGATCATGAGGTCAGGAGTTCAAGACCAGCCTGGTCAACATGGTGAAACCCCATCTCTACTAAAAATACAAAAAAATTAGCTGGGCATGGTGAAGCATGCCTATAATCCCAGCTACTTGGGAGGCTGAGACAGGAGAATTGTTTGAACCGGGATTGGGAGGTGGAGGTTGCAGTGAGCCGAGATCATGCCACTGCACTCCAACCTGGGCTACGGAGTGAGACTCTGTCTCAAAAAAAAAAAAAAAAAAAGAAAAAAGAAAAGAAAAAGAAAAATCAAACTGCTATGGAGACTGCTTTAGCCGAAAGTTTGGTTCACAGACTTTATTGGATTATCTACTGGGGCAAAGAAGTAAAACCAGCAAGCTTTTATTGCTATCTCATGGCTAAGGTTCCAAGCCATTGGATCTTCAGTTGTGTGTGCATACATGTCTAGAAGTGTTTATTTGTATGTACACTTATTGTTATATGTTTTACCAAAATTGGCTTATAAGTAAAAGAACGCTCATAAATTAAGTAAATAAGTGTAAGCAATTTTCAAGTTCACGTGACTTAAAGTGTAACTTTACTAAACAAGCTAGCTTTAAAATTATTGGTGGATTCCAATTTCATGAAATTGGAAACCATCATTCTCAGTAAACTATCGCAAGAACAAAAAACCAAACACCGCATATTCTCACTCATAGGTGGGAATTGAACAATGAGATCACATGGACACAGGAAGGGGAATATCACACTCTGGGGACTGTTGTGGGGTGGGGGGAGGGGGGAGGGATAGCACTGGGAGATATACCTAATGCTAGATGACGAGTTAGTGGGTGCGGCGCACCAGCATGGCACATGTATACATATGTAACTAACCTGCACATTGTGCACATGTACCCTAAAACTTAAAGTATAATAAAATAAATAAATAAATAAATAAAAAATTATTGGTGGAATAAAAATAGAAATGCCATCAGAATTGTCAGTATACATTTTTGTCTGAATTTTATGTTTGTCTTTGCTAGATATTTTAAAATGTCAGTGTTAATTCAAGCTGGGAGCTGCTTGGGGAAAGCCTGCCTCCCATTCTATTCAAAGTCTCACTGAGATAAATACATATCTGATTGCTTCCTCTGGAAAGGCTAATCAGAAACTCAAAAGAATGCAACCATTCCTCTCACACCTACCTGTGACCTGGAAGCCCCAACTCCCCTCCCACTTCGAGTTGTCCTGTCTTTCAGGACCAAAGGAAGGTTCATTTTACATATGTTGATTGGTGTCTCATCTCCCTTGTTAAAAGTAAAAAATTAAGTACAGTGATTAGGATAAATGTTTGAGGTAAACTTTTTGTGTAAATTAAAATCTTAAAGTTATTCTTAATGCTCATTTAATATCTGGGTCATTTCCAATTAAGAAAGTGTTGTAATATGGGGAAGTATGCTACTAAAATTGTGGACTTGTTCTTATCTATAAATGCCCATATCTAATAGTTCAGGATTTCTTGCTTTTTAGGGTTTCACTAAAGTTTCAGTTTACTAAGGATAAAATTCTGGTTAACACATAATTCTGTATACAAAATGTGCCAGAAAGAGTTACGTTATCAGTGGAAAAAGAATAATTTTGTCTAATTCAAAAGTTATCTAAAAGTTAAATTACAGATTTAAAAAGGTTATTTATGAAACAATGTAGTAAGGAATCATTAAGTAAGGGAGAAAGATGTGGAAAAAGTTTATATAATAAAATATTCTTAAGAACCTAATAAAGAATTGGGGACATTTTGCAAATGAACATGTTCATAGTTAAAGCTCTTAGTCTTGCTTAAAGTCAAACAAGAAGTATTGTAAAAAATGCATAGGCAGTTTGGCATTTTTTTTTTAATATAGTTAAGCATGAAGCTGGATTTAGCATGGATCCAAATTTCACATACATGCTTGCTTTGCTTCACACTATGTTTACTGTTTTTCATGGATAGTGCTAGAGTACTTATTGGTCATGTGCCTAAAGTGGATTTCTTGATTGGACAGAATGTATAATGATATTGGTGAACTTAAGGATATTGAATTGTGTGTCAGGAATGAAATATTCATTATGTGGGTTTTGGGGGCCCTAGGTAACACTATAGTCTCCAGGGTAAATTGAGTAGGAAAATTTAGGGTTGGTTTCCTGTTTGTTTCTGCTTCTAGTTTTCATTTGTTTGCTGTTTATTCTCCTCTTGCTTTGCTTGTGTATCCTTATATATAAAAGCATGATGCTTTTTAGTTTCTAGTGGAAGGCTTGTATTTGGTTCTATGAATAGTTATTTTGTTTCCTATGCATTTATAGGGAGTCATCATTTATTCCATTTATCTGGAATTCCTAAGGTACCTTGGTCAGGCCGCAGTAATTAATGGAACACACCAACTTTTTATCCTTATAAACTAACTGTTTAGATTTTAGGCTAATACTTTAAGCATGTTGAGTATACTTTCATAAATAGAATTGGAGTCATATTTCTCTCTCTCTGCCTAATTTCTCCAAAATTTGTAAACTATTTGTGAATATTCTTAATTCATGGCAATATGTTTGTTTGCATACAGTCAAGCAGGGTCACTAAGGCTGCTTAGGGAGAGAGAACTCAGAAACCTGGCATGCCAGCAAAAGGATAAGAATTTCTTACCAGTCAATCTCTGGCCTCTTTCTTTCTGTGCAAACTGGTTAATCACCTCTGTAAAGTTTTAAATTAATTGGTTTAATAATAATAAGAGCTTAAATAAAGTATTTTGCCAGAAAAGTAGAAAACGTACTGCCTCTTAGTTCACATGACTTTAGCAGTCTTTGGGAAATAAAGACGGTTTTACAGATTATTGGTAAAATACAATGTATTCAAAATATACACATGTGGTCTAAATTATGTTCAAATATTAGGTTTTCTAAATGCTTTCAGGTCATAAACTGCTTCTTTGGCTTTTGAAAGTTGTTTAACTTGCCTGCTTTCCAGCTAGATAAGGCCAGGAGAAACGTGGAGTTGGCCACACTCCTAACTACGCTGGAAATAGTCAAACCTTAGAACACAACTTACCAGGTTTTACATTAAAGTTAAAATTGCTAAGAGTCGCCACTGTAACTTGCAGTTAATACTACTAGAAACAGTTTCACATGCAAGGTGTGTAAAAACAGTAGAATGTATTTTTTCTTTTGTAAAAGGTTATACAAGGTTTTTGTTTCTTTAAAATTTCTGCCTCATCATTTTGACAAAATAAGTAATTTATGGTAATCTGGAATTCCAAAATCAAACTTCAGTTTCAAATTTGTCTTTCTTAATGCCTGGTTTTCTGGATGGATCAGAGGGCCCCTGAAAACATCCAGAAATGAGGTAAACAGGGGTATTTTTCATATTTAGGTACATGGAATTGCCAAAATGATGTTCAATATTCTTTAGGTTATATTTTTGTGAATAATACTAACATATGTTCCAAAATAGTATGGGATTTCTAAAATAGTATATGCCATCAATTATAATTATGGTTATTATTCTAAGTTATGGTAAACCACAGAAATAACCAAATTTCCTTGTATAAAGCTACTAACTCAAGTAGAATAAAAATTAATTAAACACCAAGAAAATACCTTGTCAGATTTTCATGTTAAACCAGCTGATACTGAAATTGTTTAAATAGTTTATAACCAATGCTTGATCCTGTATTCCTGGGCACATAATTAAAGCTTCAGGTACAGTTGGTCACTTGGTGGGCCATTTAAACAGTTTATAAAGGGTCATTGTCAATGCATGTTTTCTGGTTGTATAAAAGTTTTCCCATGGAAGAGGGCTGATATTATAACAGATTATTATGCTACTCTGTATTTTCACCAGGTAAAAAAGCTTTTTATGGTTTGTATCCTCTGAGAACATCGGAGAAAGACTGTCCTTGCCATCCACACTACAACAAAACTTCAGGACCTTGGGCTTTGGGTTCATAGTCTCAAAATTGAGATCCCACCACACTTTTGGAACTGTGTACCCATTGGAATGTATTTTACCAATAATCTGTAAAACCTTAACAAGGGTAAAGTTAACCAGGGAAATTTCTCCCAAGAAGAACATGGCATCCTTGATGTGAACAGCCTTTCCCAAGTTCACAGGTTAAGACTTCTACTGTCGTGAAACTCTTTTCTTTGAACATTTTTTTTCTTGCTCATGCCTCTACAAACAAACAAACAAACAAAAAAGCGGTCTGTTATGTGCACTTATGGGGTTATACTTTTATTTGTGAAGGAGTTTGCAGCCAGCCTTATACATGGATAACCTTATCTTTGATAGATAAAGACGAAGGCCCAATGTAGGCAAGAAACTTTAATGGTACATACATTAACTCATAATCAGTCAAAAACAAAACATTGGTTCACTCCTCTAAACCCACATCATGGGTTAAAGAGTACACTGCCAGGAGGCCTTCACTCTTCTAGAAGGGCATCATTTGTTAGGTCCTTTTTCCATGGTTTAAAGTAAAAGAAGCAATGATTAGAAATGTATACCTCATGACAGGCTCTGTAGCTAATTCTACTTTAAAGGTTATTGTTACACAACAGACTTTGAATTCTCTTGTGAAAATTATGCTAAATAATAGAATTTAGTAAACAGAAAAGTACCTGTGCAGCTGCTGACACTTGTGGCCTATGGAGAAATACATCAAATGCAGATTATAAAAATTCAGTTGTAGAGGATTAATGAAAAGACCACGTAGTCAAGCAAGTAGACTCTTCATTTAGCTCATTCTTTAATCTATTTAATTTTAGGTGGTTTGGTTTATGGGGACCGTGGGTAAGGAGTATACTCTGAACTATTGGTATTATCCTCCCAATAGTCATAGTAAGTCTCCCTGGTGAGCTGTATTCTCTCAAAGGTTTTAAATGCTTGCATGCAGCCATCTCTAGAATGTCTTATGGTCTCTCTTCAATGGGAATGACAAGAGCTGAAAGAAATGTGCAACAGTAAAGACACTCTAATCTATAAATGACATGCGGAGACCAGAAACCCAAAATGATGGTAACTGAGAGTGGTGCTGAGGCCCTAAGTTTTGGTCACACTCTCACCTAAGTGAGAACCTGACCAAAAAAGGGGAATTTTTAAAACAAAAGTCTGGGAGGCCATTGTTTTGGACTCAGCTCATGCACCAGGCCCCAATAGACCAAACCAAACCAAAATGGAGTCTTTGTGCTAAGACTTTAAGGAAACACATGGAATCGAGAACGACCAAGTTTTGTTTTTTCTTCTGCAAATCTTTATAACAAACATTTCTGACAGCATAGGTATCCACCCCCGGAAGTTCCCATTAAATATTTTAACCAAATTCATTTCCTCTCGCCTAGAGACTATCCTCCTTCAGATGATCATGCAACAAAGGTTCCAACCAGCTCCAGGTGAAGACACCACCCCTGGCCATCAAGACGCTACCCTGCCTCCACTAGATAGAGCAGGATGAGTTCTGTGATCCCCAACAGATAGGGCCACTATGCCTCAAGCCAGCATGAAGCAGTTACAGAAAAAAGATCATTGGTCCCTTTGCCTCCCACAAAGATTTATGGGGATCACATCTCTCAGTGGGGAGATGAGGCAGGAAAGTAGGGTCTGGAGGCAGGGAACATAAGCCGATTCACACTTCAGATATGACAGGAAATATCCTCTCCATAGGTCCGTAGGCCAAGTAAATGACTTTGTAACTTTACTTCATCCTCTTCATTTACATAGGGTATACCCCAAGTACTGGGTATTTAAACGCCCCAAAATTCTGTAACAGGCCTTTGAGCCCCTATGCTCAGGCCTGCCCACACACGGTGGAGTATACTTTCATTTTCAGTAAAACCCATCGTTTCTTCCTTGCTTTGTGTTTTGTCCAATGCTTTTTTCAAGAGGCCAAGAACCTGGACACCCTCCACCATTAGCACTGGGATCAGGAATAGCAGGAGGCAGCAGCAATTTGTTCTTTTGTAACTTAATTTGAGTTATCTATAATTTACATTTGAAACAAATTTGTACATCTTACAACCCCAAATGGAGCATCTTAGTGAGTGACATGCAACCTAGATAAGAATAACTATACCAGGCTGCAAGCTTTTTGAAAGCAGATAAGTTAGTTCTCAGAATGACCAGAGGCACCACCATACAGTTTGGCCCAATGTTTTCACTGTATTTTAAAAGTGAGGCTTCATGTAAAAGGAATGCATTGGGCCTTGAAGGATAAGAAGAATACTAAGAGGCACAGAAGAGAGTAAAGGATGCATTAAATTGAATTCAAAATCCAGAGTTCTTAAAGCTGATGCTATAATCCAAGGATGAAAGCAGATGAGTAGATGTCATTACATAATGACAGTAGCCAAAAGAGATTTCAAATATCCTTGGAAGTCATAGTGGTTAGGAATTGCCTTTATTATAAAACACGTGATATGGCTGGGCGTGGTGGCTCACGCCTGTTATCCTAGCACTTTGGGAGGCCGAGGCAGGCAGATCACGATGTCAGGAGATGGAGACCATCCTGACCAACATGGTGAAACCCCGCCTCTACTAAAAATACAAAATTTAACTGGTGTGGTGGCACATGCTTGTAATCCCAGCTACTTGGGAGGCTGAGGCAGGAGAATCGCTTGAACCCGGGAGGTGGAGGTTGCAGTGAGCTGAGATTGCGCCACTGCATTCCAGCCTGGGTGACAGAGTGAGACTCCATCTCAAAAACAAACAAACAACGAAAAAACAGGTGATAATTATTTGTAGGGTGAAAGTGGGATGTGTGCTGAACTTCCTTCCTGTTAAAATGTTCCTTGAAAATCTAGTGCCTGATTTTGTCAAAATAAAGATGTGTGCCACCCAATTCTTGCTTCTGTGAAATATGCATTTTCTAGCAACCAGTTTATCATCATGATGCAGTTTATTACCATGACCTAAGAGTTTTCTTAGAAACATGAGCTTCAGATCAATAAATCAATTGGCAATAACAAATTTGAAGTTGGCAATAGCTAATGGCATCTGTAAAATTTATCTCATTAAGACATGCTAACATGCATTTGGAAATTAGTTTATCTGGGAGGATATAGCAGAATCTTGTGTACGTGTTTTTTGGGTGCTATATTAGGAGTCTTTTGTTGTTGTTATTTTAGAAACAAAAGGTAGACACTCTATATCCGAATTGCTTCAATTAAAATTTTCAAGACATAGAGATCATGTGGAGAAAAATATTTAATCACATGGGAAATCATCTATGAAAGATTTCCAGATGTTTATAAAATAATGATTGCTATGATTTGAGATACTTTTCCACCACAGGAATCATGAGAGTAGTCTTTGTGGTTATGTTTTTGTCAGATGATAGAAGGGTATTGTAACTAAAGGGCTGGGACTAAGGATTGGCTCTACTTTCAATAACTATGCTAGGTTGGTTATTTAACTCTGTAAACAAGAGCTTCTTCACACATAAAATGTGAATATTAATTTGTATGTGTTGCCAAAAACCTTCAGAAAAACCTTGTGCCAATTCCATTTGAATTCCCAGAGAAATGAGCTGTCAATTCCCCATACCATTTCCAACAAAAAATATCATCTGCTTTATTTTATAATTCAATACAAAAAAAAAATTAGATTGTTTCATTTTCCTTTCTTTACTTGCTAGTAAAGTTGGTAATATTTTTCATATATTAACTTTCAATTCCTGTTGAGACTTTTTCTTTCTGATTATAAAAAACACTTTATTGACTAAAAATATTAATATTTGAAATTACTTTATAAATGCTTCAAATATATTTGTGCTAATGTTTTGTTTCCTTTTTAATTTGCTTTATGCTATTTTTGGACTGAAGACAGGTTAACTGTCTTTGTAGTTAGACCTAGCAATCTTGTCCTACATGAGGTCCCAACTCTCTTAGATGTCACACAGGTTAATTTGCATATAATGAGAATTCATGCTTGCCTTGTGATGACCCTTCCTAAATTAACATTTCATAATTATTTTCATATGTTTCTTCATATTAAAGATTATGTTACATATTAATTTTTTATCTTTTTAAAGTAGGAAACAGTGTTCATTGTTTTCCAAAATGGATTCTTATTCTAACTTCATTTATGTAATAATTTATCATTAACCTACTATTTTATATCTTGGATCCTAGACGTATTATTATTTTCCATTGATATATATATATATGTAACTATCATTTACTAGAAATATATATTTTAATGCTATAACTTTCTAACATTTTTATGTTTGCTAAGCCAAAATTGGTATTTCTCTTAGGATACTTTGAACAGCCATTACAAAATACCATACATAGCATGGCTTAAACAAAAGAAATTATTTTTTCACAGTTCTAGAGGTTGGTAAGTCCAAGATAAAGATCTGGCAGTGTTCAGTTTCTGGTGAGGGCTCTCTTCCTGGTTTGCAGGTAGCCACCTTCTCATTGTGTCCTCATATGGCAGAGAGGGAGAGCAAGCTCTCTGGTGTCTTTTCTTAGAAGGACATGAATACCATCAGACCATGTTCTCACCTTCATTTCTTCCTCTAATCCTAATTACCTCCAAATACAAACATGAGTAATTTCCAAATGCAGTCACACTGGGAATTATGGCTTCAATGTGTGAACTGAGAAGGGAGGGGGTATAATCATTCAGTCCATAACAGTATTGAACTTCCATTTATAAATAACATGAATTTTTGTTATTTGTTTATTCTTACAGATAAAATTCATCCATCTCTGCCCTGGCTTTAGCTAATAATACTCTACTGAGTTTACTTTCATATGTCAGCTTCAATCTTTTTTTGAACAAAGTGTAGTATAAAAAATTTTATTGTACTAGAGAATCTTGGCTTCAACTTATTTTTTCTAAATGATGCATTTTGATAACTTCCACCTAAAGTTTGGTTGGAAGTATTTTTAGAGAAAAGGTATTTAAATTTAGTAACAGTGTCTTCAGTAAAGTTAAGCTCACCCATCTGATGGTAGGAAATGTATAACTTTTTGCCTACTCTCAAGAAATCAAATATTCTTTCCTGAACCAATACTTCTAGTCCCATAAGAGAAAAAATTTGAATGATTTTGTACATGAAGAACAGAGATCATTTATTCTTATACCTATTGGAATGTAGGAATTCACACACGAAATGAAAGCGACACTAATAAGTTTGCAGAAGTGCAACTATGAAGGACATCTACTGAGAAACTGTGTCTTAGAGTGTATTGGGATGTATTATTGAAAGCTGGCATAAGGAGAGTAGGTTCATTAGCTTATGACATCTTCTGAGTCATGGTTGAAGCCATTCAAGTCACTTTATTAAATTTCTCCCTACAAAGATTTTTGGCCTGGTTTATTGTGTTTTCCAGACATAATAAGCCTAAAATGGGGATTGTAACAGAGTCACGACCACCGCTAACTATTTTAGCTCACTAAGAACACATATGAAAGTGTTCACCAGGCAAGAGTATGCACAGGCTCTAAACAATGTCTGTGGTTTTAAATATTTTTTTATGAGAAGTTATTGTCTTTTCCATAGGATCCAGTGTTAGAATTCTTACTGTTCTCAAGTAGCAAAAAGAGTGTAAACAAAATCATAAGATTAAAAAATTGGCACTATCTATAAAGGCAAATTTTCTTTCTATATGCTTCTGCCAATGAAAGTAATGTACAGAATTTTATTGATGTAAGTCTTGAACAAGCCAAGTAAAATATATTCTTGCATTAAATTTTTTTTAAAAAAACTTAGAATTTTTGCCTCTATACTTCATGTTTGTGAGACTCTGAGGCTGATCTCTCAGAATCTTTATTAGTAAAGAATATTAAGATATTTCTTCCTTGAAAACCAGAGAGGGTGAGAAGAGGAAGACAAACCACCAAAACAGATTAAAATGTATCAAACTAACTTCTTAAAACTCTAGGATGTATGTTTGCTTGCTTATGGAAATATGTTTAACCACAAAATAATCCTTCCAACAACTTCTGAAATACAACCAGAGGTATCAGCACTCTTCATCTAAGTTCAGATTTGTAAGACAATCAAATTAGTTTAGAAGTCACACAGGTTAATTTGCATATAATGACAATTGTATCAATGTATGTTACAATTAGAATATTTTTGGACCAACATGCTACTCTCTCAATTTAGATCCATACCCAAGACTCTGAAATGTAACCATTTACAACTTTCCCTCATTTTTATTTCTCTAGAATGTGCTTTCAAAGGTATAACAATGTCACAAGCAGTGACTCATTCTTACCAGAACATTGATGGTCACCTGAGCAGTACCACTTCTCTGTCTGAGGGGGTCAGGGATGGCATCGTTGTCCAAGTCTGTTACTTTTACAGCTATCTTGTACTGTGATTCAATTTCTCTGTTTAGCGAATCTAATAGCTTTATCACTCCTGATGCAAAAATAAAGGGAGACCTGTTATCCCAGGATTAGTAAGTATTTTCAATTTATTCTAAAATGTTAATTCTATAAATGAAATAATTACAATAATGAATAGAAATTAACTAATACAAATCAATTCATTATATATTCATACCCCTAAAGTGTAATTATAACAGGTATTAAAGTATGCACTATTTTACTCACCTGTTAAGTCATGTTCTTGGATACATGGAAAAGCACATGTGCATAGCCTTTCTGAAGATCAACATAGCAAAGATCAAAGCTTTAGTGCTTCGCCTTAGGTAAGTAAGAATTTATGGATACAGCTAACAAATCCAGGTGAACTTTAAATAGTTCAAGAGAAAGTTTTTAAGATGTTCTCATGATCATAGTTTCTAAATAAAATAAATTTCCAATGAGTGTATATGAGCTCTTTACTTTTATGATTAATTGATGTCAGCGTTTTTACAATACCTGTATCTGGTTCAATGTAAAATTTGGGAGGTGTTCCCAAATTGCCTCCAACAATGGGATATTCCATATTATTAAATGGCCAGTCTGCATCGGTAAATGTAACTTTTCCAACTAGTGTATCAACTGGACTATTTTCAAATACACTGAAGGTAAATGCCGACCCACTTCCAATTGGATTCAGTTCATTTATGCGACTCACCCTTACAATGACTGTAATAATTGCTATGGAAAAGAAAGCACATAAAAATGCAGCTTAGGCAATAATGTGTCTTCTTCAGTAATCCTTTTTTTCTTTTCTTTTTTAATTAACACCTCATATTATATATTACATTTATTATATTTTACACTAAAATCTCAGGGCATAAATTATACATTTATATTGATAAGTTTTAACATTAAATTATTGCCTTTTCACTTATAAAGCATTTGAAAATAAGTTTAGGAGTAAAACATTCCATTGATTCTTTTTGAACACTTGTCAAAGCAATTGTCTTTTACAGTGTGTTTATATATAAATGCTACTATTCTGAATTAAAGATCATAGTTTCCAAAATCTGACATACTATTCACCAATTGAAATATAATTAAAATACTTCAGCATAATAATGAAATAAATGCTATTTACTATAAGAATCTGAATATTAGTATTTTCTCTAAAGTAGAATAAACAAATAATTCCTTGAGAAATATTTTAAATACACAAGTATTCTAAAAATGTTGATTTTTGACATTGTCTTTTAATAACTGTAATGTGCTGTATTAAACATTTAAGTTTCATTCTCTCTAGTTTGTTTTTATGTAGACTCTCAGTTTTTAAATAGCTGTGCATGAGCACTAAATAGGTTAATATAAGAATATATTGCATACTTTAACAGATTATTGGAATACTTATAAATATGACAAACTTCTCAGATCCAATTTTTAAATGCACTGGGTGTTTTCTATGTCAAACTATTTTAATATTTCAAATTAGTAATTTCTTACTTGATAGTACAGGACTTCCTTCATTAGACACTTTCACAAACAATGTATGTTTGAAATGCATTCCTGCAAAAATAGCATTATCAAAATCTAGATGTCTAGGTCCAATCCGTAGATGAAAAACAGTATATCAATGGTTCACTTTGTTTTCTTTGGTTAAACATCTGTCATTTACATGAATCCAAAATGAAGACATATGAAACTTATATTGGTAACTAATTAGTGAAAGTGATATTCTAGAACAGCACTGTCCAATGGGAATATAACGTGAGCCATAAATGTGTGCCACATATGAAATTTAAACCTTTCTAGTAGCCATATTTTAAAATAATACAAATAAATGGTAAAATTAATTTTAATAAAGTATTTTATTTAATCAAACACATCCCAAATACTACCACTTTAAATTACAATCAATATCAAAAATATTGATATGTTTACATGTTTGTTCATTCTAATTCTATGAAATTCATTGCTTAATTGAAAACTGTAGCATATCTTAATTTGGACAAAACATATTTCCTGAGCTCAAAGGCATTTGTAGCTAGTGGATTCCGCACTGGATAGCAAAGTTTTATATAATATACAACTATAAATTTATTGCAAAACTAAGATGATATTACTGTATATTCTGGCACTTTGTAATTACCATACATTGTAAAAATATGCTAAGAGCAAAAGTAGGGTGTCATATTTATGTGCATTTGTTCACCCTGATTCATTTGTCATAGATTGCCATTTTCTTATACATTCTCTTCATAAACACTTACTATGATGTGTAAAAAGTAGTTGTCGCGAATCTGTGTTCTTTTGAAATGAGTTAGATCTGGGTTAGTATTAGTGGAAATAATCTGTAGGCAGCAAGCTTTGAACTGCAAGATTCAAAATTATGCGAAAACAGAACTTGAGATCCATTCTGCTGGGAGAGGTCAAAGCATCTCATATTTTTGCTCTTTCACTTTACTCTCCTGGGAAGAATGTGCAGGGCAGGCATGATGCTTTCAGGATCTTTAATAAAGTTAAATACAAAGGGAAGCAGCAAGAGTCTTCCCCTTCACAATCCTCAGGGTGGTTGTAGCCTAGAGTACGTCTGGGGCCATCCAAGGGGAGGAGTGGAAAGAATGTGATTGCGTGCTGTGTCTTCAGTTCTTCTGAGGTCTTTTTTGTGCCTCAGCCACATTCACATTAACTATTTTTCTCAGCAAACAGCCAATACCTATTAGGGAGGGAACTTATGTGTAGCAACTGGATGCTGAGTTTGTGCAAAAAAGGATAGGTGAATAAAACTGTTTTCTTAAAATTCTACAATGTTCCCAGAATTATAGAAATCAGAGTCTGTAAATGAATTAGTCAAATGGGGGAAAATAGTTTTTCATCAATGAAGTAGCATATTAAGTGATCTCTAAGGTGCTTTTCAATATTAGAATTCTGTAGTCTATATTCTAAATAGATAAAGAAAAGTAAAGAGAACAATGGCACTGAATCATATATCAGTCAGGAAGTTAATAATTTACACCAGTAATTATTTTGTAAATTTATTCTATGCCTTTTCTATCTATCGATATTGAGAGAATATGAAAATACAGAAATAAATTTAGCAATGAAAAGAACTACAACTACAATAAGGAAATAGCCAGAGGCAGACACAGCATCTATGGAAATTCTATATGTGTCAGAGATAGCATTAGAAGTCTCTGTAGAAATATCACTGTGAGAGTAGGTGCTCCAAATAGTGAAAAATAATTAATTGCATTCCTACTTTACTGCAGATCACAAAATAAGTTCTTTTACATTTAGAAAAACTTAAATATGAAAGGCCACTTGTAAAAATATTTACAAGAAAATATAGGATATTTTCCAAAATATCAGAGTATATCACACCAACAATAACAAAACAAGAATGGATAAAGTCATGATTATGCTTTTCACACAAAGGAAATACAAATATTTAATGTTTATTCACAGAATTGGTGAATATATGGAATGATGTGCAGTCTCATTATCAATCAGGCAAAAACATGTTAAATGATGTGACAGTAGAAGTTATTATAAGAATATTGCTCAAGAGCAATGCATATCCATTTCAGGTGACAGTATAAGCTGGTACAATCTCTTTGGAAAGCAACTTGGCACTAACTCATATAGTTGAACATTTAAATACATTATAACATGGCAGTTCTGTTCTGGGGGCACTAAGAGAAACACACAAGAATGTTCATTACAATGATACACATAACACACAAAAACCAGGAGGAAATTCAAATCTCTACCAATGGGAGAATGGTTATAGTCACAAAATGGAATATTAAGATATATAATGGGACATTACAGCAACTAAGTGACTGATAGGTAGATAGACAGATAGATGATAAATAGACAGATAGATGATAGCTATGATAAACGAGTACTCCCTGTTTGACTCAAACACGTAATGAATCAAATATCAATCACAGAAGACTGCATAGATATACCTCGTTTTTAAAGGTCAAGAACTAAGCAAACATAACCATGTTATCTAGTAATATGTACATTGATGACAAAACTCTAAAATCCCCAAGTCAATGACAAACACAAAATTCAGGATATTGGTTGTGTCTAGAAGACAAGCAGAGGGATGGCAAAGGGTAGCAGCACAGCTGTTAGTAATATTCTAATTCTGAAGTGAGATGATGGGCTCAGGGGTTCATTTTATTGCTATGCTTTATTACTTGCAAATATGTTACTTATGTTATCTAATATCAAATATTACATCATAAAATAATAATTAAAAAATGAATTGACTAGTAAAAATATATTGGGGTGATTTTTCAGGTCAATGCTCATTAAAGAGAAATAACCTCATAAAATACATGATTAGTAATACCGACTTAAAGAAATATTCATTTTTATCATTTTATTAATAAGTTCAATATATTGCATATGAAATCATTTGGATTCATTAAATAGTAATTCATTGTTAAACATTACAATTACATGGCTATCACTGGTACCCTGGTGAATATCATTCCTCAATGAGTAAAGGTAAATTTAAAGTTAATATCTACTAGTCTACTAGAGCTGTAATCATTATTTTTACATAAAACTCTTGATGCTTATTATAAATCATAGTTTTGAGTGACTGCTAAGCTCTTTTTATCTCATTAATATAATACACATGCCAATGTATGGCATCTAAGAACAAATGTTTTATTTTTAATTTTTTAAAATTTGTATTTTAATTATGCCCTTTTATGAGTTTAAAACTCAAACATCATTGGAAAGCCAAACACATGTTCTATGTTCTTCTAGTAAATGTTTTATTCCCTAAGCATTAACATTGTGTCAGTTTCTTTTTTTACACACTAGCTTCTTTTCTCTAGCTGCTTTAAGATAAGGATGTTGCCACTTTATGACTCTTTTTGAACTTAATCACCCTTTGAGAAAAATACTATTGTTCTCATTCCAATAATATAATAGTTGGAAAAAAGAAAAAGAGGTTATACCATATGCCAGGGAATTTAATAAAGATTAATATTTCATAATTTTCAGGCAAAGGTAGAAAGCCATCATAAAATACTCTGGGTCAATAGTTTTGCCTCTAGGAAATTTATGTGGCTGGTTTTATGATTTTAGTCAAATTAGAACAGGTCCACTACAAAAATTTTGTTGTTGTTTACTCATTTATTTTGTGTGCTTGTTTTATTTGTTTTCTTCTTGTTAGAGTTGCATGAATAAGGGAGATTCAAAGAAATGTTATTCAGTGCCATGATCTTCATATTCCTAATTGAGGATATTTTTAATGTTTTATTATTTTCAATGTTTATCAGGATACAAATGTAATATATGTAGTTTACAAGTATCTGTTTTGATATTCTAGTCATATCAACAATATATTCTAATTGCAAGGAATTATGAAAATGTGGCATTGATGCATCTGGCAATAATGTTACTAAATCCTGTCAATGTCTTACAAAAATGACTTTTACAGTATAATTTTGTTCATTTTATTTACTCATTCATTATTTTATTTTTATTGATACATAGTGTACATATTTTGGGGTACATGCAACAATATATTTGTATGATTTGTAAAGATCGAATCAGTATAATTGGGATATCCATCACCTTAAATATTTGTCTTTTCTTTACACTAGAAATATCCATAATATTTTCTTCTATTTTGAATTATAGAATGGATTATTGTAAACTACTGTCACCCTACTGGTGAAACACTAGGTCTTATTTCTTCTATCAAATGGTAGATTTATACCCATTAATTGCTCATTAATAAATATATATATATCTAAAAACACTGAATATATGTCAGAAAATAGTTTAATAACAGATTTTTTTCTTTTACCATCTAATGGGAGAAACAGATGGAATGTGTGATTAGTGCTATGGTTGGAGAGATACAAAATGCTGCAAGAACCCAATGAGACATGCCTAATCCAGACAAGAGGGAGAAGAAGTATCAGGGATGGCTCTTAAAAGAAACAATCTCTAAACAAAGCCATGAGTGTTATGCAAAAGTGTGTGAGTACTGGGGATACAACATAACTGAGGAGGAATTTCTAGCAGTATGAATAGCATGAACAGCAGGACTAAAAGGCAGAGGTGAAGGACATCCATTGTTTTAAGATTGTGAAAGTGGTTCTGTGCATCTCAGCCACAAAGTATAAGACAGAGAATGATAATATTAGGGGTTTGTGTGAAATGCAACTTGGATAGAGGTCCATTTGCAATGAATTCAGTATCAAAATAAGGTAAAAAAGAAGTGCTTATTACCTGTGTCTACTCATCCAGACCATGTTTGGTTTCTTATCAGTTAATGAAAACAAACTCAACATGGGTTTGAACAACTTTTTTCACAGCAATGTTCAGCCATTACCCAGGAATCTTTGTTGAACACAATGTCTAATCCAACCCCACCTATTCTTTTAAAAATATGTGAGTATAACAACATATAGCCTGACTTAGGTCTCAAAATTTATTGGAAATAAAGTTCTAGATTTCTTTAATTGGTAAAATATTTGAGCTATGGTACATCCCAGAATACAGTAATAAAGTATGCATATTAATTATCTTCATATACCATATTTGATAGTTATTGAATATATTTATTAAAAGTAACTATTGTAGTGATATGGACAGGAGGCAGGGAAATACTGGGTAGAAGAGGGTGGTCCCTGGCTAAGGCTACACCCCCAAGCCTGGGACTGTGGCCCAAAGTGAGAACATGTAGTCCTGTTTTCCCATCCAAATGTTGCCTTTTCCAAAACCATCCTGGCCTGCCCTGCCCCCCATCCTGTACCCATAACCCCAGGCTCCACTGGCAGAGGGGCAGCAGAGCAGCAAAGTGGCTGAGGAGCAGAGAAGGAGAGAAGAAAAGCAGCAGCTGGACATCAGAGAGAACAGCTTGACAGCGGGACTTCAGAGTTCAGTTGGGGCCAAATTCCAGGGGAAGACCACCTTCCCACTCCATCCCCTTTCCCGCTCCCCATCCCACTGAGAGTCACTTCCACCACTCAGTAAACTCTTCTACATTTACCACCCTTCAGTTCATTTGTGCAGCCTGATTCTTCCTGGGTGCTGGACAAGAACTTGGGTACCAAGAGGATGGGTATGAAAGGCTGTCACCCTGACCCTCCACTGAGCTGTTAAGCACTTAAGCTGTACATGGACAGCAAAGCTAAAAGAGCACACTGTAACACACGCCCTCTGGGGCTCCGGGGTCACAGGTACCCCCTTAGATGCCATGGGGAAGCACAGAGTTGTACTCCTGCCAGTGCCCAGAGGCATGAGTTCCAGCCCCTGCACCCACTCACCTGCATGCTCCCCATCCTGTGAGGGGTTGAGAGCTGAGGGCTGAGCAAATGAGCCACCCCCTTTGCAAGTCCTGCATAGGGGTCAAGGGAATGGTCCCGTTTCAGTAGTTTTGGCACATTCCAAAGAAATAGACAGTATTTTATTATAGAGCCATTTGTTTTAGGAAATTTATAACCTTCCTAGTTCAGTTCCAAAGATCAAAATTGCATTCCAGCATTCATCTCAAACTAAGATATGTTGTTGGTAATTTAAGGTTCAATTAAAAATCCAGGAACAAATTCTGCCATCAGCTATTTGAATTACTGTAGTTCATTAAGAATTTTATAATCAAGAAAATAAAATATTTTTCTATCTAAGGTTAATCACAGGGGCACAATCAGAGAGCAACTTAAAAATACTTACTCTCAGTTCATTGTTTGTGAGGGTAAATGTTCCATTTGAAAAGGCATCCATAATCAAATGATACGTTATATTGTTATTGGGAGCAGTTCCATCCTTATCTGTACAAGTTAGAGAGACTAAAAGAGTTTCAACTGGGATGTTTTCAGGATGTTCAATTCTGAAATAAGTAGAATATGGAAAAATGTGGTATAACATGTTAATCTAGATTTATGCAGATGATAATATTTAATAGATGTTTAAAAATGTGCTCATATTTTAAATAATCACTTCTGCCAATAAGAAAAGTACAGTGTTGATGAAAAATTGTGTAAGATAAGAAATTATTCGGCATCCTTGCTGAGGCTAAGGGAATTGAATTGCTATTATGCTGGATGAATAAGCAGCAACTTTAGTATTATGCACACATATTATCATTGAACAAAATGGAAATTAGTATCTCAGATTAATAATTTTATATTTATAAATGCTAGACCTCTATGTGATCTCTTGAGATTAAATATTCCATGCTTTTTCTTTACTCAGATAATATATACTTGTCTCCCACTTAAAAATAAGAAAACTGAGAACTATTGACTATTAAATTTGATAGTTAGCAGGGACTGTTTATTCTTACCAATATTCCTGTGTCCCTCTACATATCCCAGTTTCCCTACAGCTACTGAAGTAGGCTACGTGAGATGTGCTGGCAAATGAAATGCAAGTGGAAATGCATTATATCAGTTCTAGGTATGATGATTAAAATTTGGGGGTACCTTCCACATGCTGTCTTTCTCACTTCTCTTCATATGGTTGGGAGCACAAGGCAACATACTGCAAAGCCAAACAATTGAGTAGTCTAGGATCCCTGAGTCACAGCACAGAGTGCCACACAGTAGAGCCCACCAACCTGCACTACTCTTTGCATAAGGGGCAAAGAAATGCTTATTGGGTTTAGCCAATGATATATACATATGTTATTTTTTAAAACAGCAGTCAGTGGTATCTTGACTAGTACACAAAATTATAATGGTATTTTTCTCTTTTTTAAAAGAATACATCTAATGTTAAGCATTTAAAATACTTTAGAATTAAAATAATAGAGGAATAAAAGGTGAGTTGTCTAATTGGTTAACATGAAAAATGTTTTAGAAACAAAAAATTCTAATACCTTCCAATATGAATCTGTAGACTACTAGCTGGAATACAAAGTAAAAGCAAACAACTATTGGAGTGGCTACAGAATTCTTCTTTGTCCTTTGGCCTTTTGGTTTTTAGCAGAACATCTCTGACAAAAAGTTTACAAACAAACTAAAAGTTGATTTTTGCGTATAATGGAGCAATGGCACCATTTTTGTATGTGGATTTTCGACATTTTTTATTATAAAGTGATCAAATATATCCCTGCATTTGTATTTATAAAATATTGTTTTCAGTGGGAGAAAGTAATTCAAGCGTAGACCACCAAAAACCTTTTATAATGTATTATAAAATATCATTTATGCTATGAAAGTGAAAATTTTAAGTAAGCAGGAGCTTTTATTGTTCAACTTGCAGGACTATCAAAATTCTACTGCGTATAATTTATTTTAGGTCCATCTAAATAGTCTTTTGTTGCTGGAAGCACAGATTACTATAGTTTTCCACAAATTTTCTATATGATATATAATAGTATTGATCATCATGTGATCATTATTAATAACAGATTATCACATGATCTATTAATTCTGTAATCACACACTGTTGGAAAGAGATATGTTACCAGAATATCAAAGAAGAGTATGTTACCAGATTACTCCTAGACTAAGTTAAGTCTTTTTGAGCCCTCTAGTATTCTGCAGAGAGCAATACACTAAGGATCAGAAAATCTAGGTTTCAGGATCCAGCCCACTATGTATTAACTGTGTAAACTTTGTGAGTAAATGAACTCCATTTTAATAATAGAAATAACATATCATACTTGCATTTTAAATTTCTATGTAATTTAAAAGCCAGAACAAAGAAAGTAAGTTTGTATGTGGCTTTAGAGCTATCATTAAGTTAATGTCAGTAAAATACAAAACGAATTATACCCTTGCGTTTATACAAATATATGATTTCTAATATAATAGCTCTTTTATCTCTCTGAAAGCATGAGCTAAACAAAATAATCCTTCGGAATCCTTTCTAGCTTTAATTTTTATACTTTTTAAAGAATTAATAAAGCAGATTCACTTGTACCAGGTAGCAAATGGAAAGAGAAGCTGCATAGTGTCTGAAAATAAAGGAAAGAATGAAAGGCTTTGGCTTCATTCCAGGGATGGTACGATGCTTATCCATTTATTTTTCTCCTGCTTCTCTCTCTGCCAAAATCTGAAGACCAAACAATTAGTATCATAACTTACATGTAAATATCCTGCGAGCATTGAGGTGGATTGTCATTTACATCTTGTAGAAACACTGTGACTGTCCCAGTTGTTGAATGTATTCGCTCATTGTCATAAGCTCTAAAATATAATACCCAAGACTTTGGTGTGGCTATGTATTCATAATCCAAAGGATAGGCAAGTGTGACCTCTCCTGAATCTAAAAGGCAGGCAGATGCAAATTTTTTCATTACTCATAAAATGAGTAAGTTATGAATTAAAAATAGTGGCATGGATAAAATAGTTCTAAGGATAAAATAAAGGTCAGTCATTGATCCAATGAAACTCAACTGTGGATCTGTAAGGAATGGTGGTTGGGTAAGTGACAGGGAAAGAGAGAAGTCTTCTTAACTGCATATTTCAGAAACCATTTCATGGGAGGGTCATGGTGGGTGGAGTGGGGAGCACAGTGCAGGCTAGGCTGGGTGTTGAAAAATTAGTACAGGAAATCCAGGCAGAGACGACTGAGGTGGAGTGGGGGTGTTGAAGAGGGTGTAGGTGGAGTGGGGGACAGTAGGCAAAGAGAAAAACAACAGAAATCAACAAAAAGAAAAACTGACAATGTTTTCATTGGGAATTCCTTTTTAAATAATTTTATCCCATCTATATTTGCAGAGCACGTAACCCTTATGTGAAAGGTTCTCTCTCCTTTATAACCTTGATTTTTAATCTACGGGTAAAAATACAATTGATGCTCATTCTCATTTCCTGCGTTCTTAGGTTTCTAGGTATTTTGGTTGTCTAGAGTGCATTCTCTAGTGGATGCATCAGGAAGAACTAATAGGATATATTGTTTCCCATGTTCTCAAATTTTTATATGCTGTCTTTTATATATGAGGTCATTTTGCTGAATGTAAATTTGTTAAATCACATTTTGTGTCCTCAAGTTTCGTAAATTGTTACTCCGTTAACTTACAGAAAGGATTTATAGAAAAGTCTGTTAACAGTGTATTAATACTATTCCCTTGTAAGTGACCTACTCTTTTTGCCTAAAGGCCCAAATACTTTTCTAAAAAATTAACATCTAATAGTTTATTAAAATCTGGCTCAGATTCAGCCATTATGGATTAGTTTTTCCAAGAACCTAGTTTGCCTTTTCAAATCTTTTATTTTAGGAATTTTTTTTGGATGATACCTCTGAGCATTTGTTGTATTCCTTTGCCTTTTGTTTGCTTCTTCAGGAATTTTTAGAACATGACTTAAGGTGTTGGCTCTTCTCTGCCTATCTTCTATAGCTGTCATTTTCTCTTTCATTTCTATTTTAGTATAATTATTAATTTTTTAAAAGTTGATTGAAGAGCTTTTTTTCTTTCTCAGAACAATTTGAGAGTAAGTAGCTGACCTGTTGCCTCAACATACATTTCCTAATAGCAAGATATTCTCGAAACAGCCATGGTTCATCAAAATCGGAAAGTTAACATCAATACATCTAACACCAAGACCTCCACTTAAATTTCAGTAATTGTCTCAATATATTTTATAGCAAAAGATCCAGTTCAGAATCATGTATTGTCATGTGTCTTTAGTCTCCTTCAATATGGGAAAGATCTTCAATCTTCCCTTGAGTTTCATGACTTTGAACTTTTTGAAGATTACAGACTAGTAATTTTGGAGAACATCTCTCAAGCTGGGTTTGCCTAATGTGAGCTCACAATGAGATTCAGGTTATGTAGCTTTTGATTAAATATCATAGAAATTATACTGTATTCTTATTGAATGTTATCAGTTTGTCTCACTACTGATGAAGTCCATTTTAATTACTTGACTCAGTGAGTATCTGCCAGTTTTCCATACTCCAAAGTTGCTACTTTGCCCTTTGCAAATAACAAGTATTTTGTAGGCTGGGTGCAGTGGCTCACATCTGTAATCCCAGCACTTTGGGAGGCCGATGCGGGTGGATCACAAGGTCAGGAGTTCAAGACTAGCCTGGCCAACATGGTGAAATCCTGTTACTACTAAAAATAATAATAAAAAAAAATTAGCTGGGTGTGGTGGTGGGCGCCTGTATTCCCAGCTACTTGGGAGGCTGAAGTAGGAGAATCACTTGAACCTGGGAGCCAGAGGTTGCAGTGAGCTGAGATCACGCCACCACACTCCAGCCTGGGTGACACAGTGAGACTCTGTCTCTAATAATAATAATAATAATAATAATAATAATTTGAAAAGAGATACTTTGAAACTACATAAGCATCTTTTTTTTCATCAAACTGTCCATTTATCTTTGTATTTGTATCTAATGGACTCATGGACTCTCATTTTATGATTTATAATCTGTATTATTTATTTTGATGTTCAGATTGCTCTAGAATTGGAAAGGGGAACAATTGAAGCTGATTTCTGGCATTTTTGTTTTTGACATACCTTCATCATTCTTCAAGCATGTTCTTGCATTCTTGCTCGTTTTATACTTTAACTACTGTGGCCTCAAAAAGAGCCATTCCTCTAAAGAGCTTCTATAGGGAAAAATGGTATTTAGAACTCATTGTCTGAGTAATAGCTGTACTCATGGCTATTCTGATATTATGCTCCTAAGTTCTTTCACTCTTTAAGTAGGGACACAAAATATATGTATTTATGTTTCTGTGTCTGCATATTTGTACACATACAATTACATCAATGTTTATTTGTTAACTACACACACATGCACATATACATAGATATACATGTACAAATATATATATATATTTTCCATATATATATGGAAAAATATAAGTTCATTCTGATGCCTTCAATTTTAATGTATCCCCACATGGTTCATTACAGTTTTCTCATTTTCCACAATTGTTACTCACATCTCTGACAGGAGAAACCATCCTTCATTTATCTTTAGCTTTTTATCAATCCCCTGGTATGTAATTAATCTCCCATCTCTCCTACCATCCCCTTCTCACTGCCAGTTCTGGCACCCTTCTCTCTGTCTTTGTATCTCTCTCTCTCTCCCCCCTTAACTTCTGACTTGCCATACCGAACCTTCTCTCCACAAGTCGTCTTCCCTCTCCTTCTCAGATTCTGGCTCTCTACCAGGAGATCTTTTGGCTGATAGATGGTTTGGGTTTAACCCAGCTCTTTTCATGTGTGAAAATGTACATCACCTCTTAGAAAGAGAAGACATCTTTCTTTTCTTCTTCTTGTTGTTTTATATTTATGTCGTTAGGGTCAGAAACTCCAAACTTTTGGCCATGTGGAAGGTAGTTAGAGTTACAAGTGTCAAAATCCAGCAGATTGAATTCAAGTGCTGGTTCTGCCACAGAAATCAGCTGCATGAGCTTGGATAAATTAAAATATTTTCCAGGCATCATATGTTATATGAGAATTAGGAGAGTAAAAACCCAAAGGGGTTATTATGTATGCAAAGTTATTATATATGTGATATATAATAAATATTCAATTTATGTTTACTACTGCTCTGGTTTCCATAGGAAAATTTACTTCTCAGAGAAAAAAAAAATCATACAATAAAATCCCAGGGAATGCTATTGTGAGTTTGAATTGTTTGGGAGCCTCCTGGAGCAACCAGATTATACAGACCATTTCCATACTTCTGAGAAGGAAGAAATAATCATTTCTACCTCATGAAAATATGCTAAATATGCTGCTAAATATTTTAAAGATGGTTTCATCTTAATGGAAGGCTAATCAGGTTTATTTTTCACTAGTAAAAAACACTGTTGAATATATTTTATAAAATCATTCACAATAAAAATATTATTGTACCTTCATTTATAGAAAATTATTTTTGTGTCCCTATAAGTTCATAATGTACCGAGTGCCTTATGTTTCTATCAGTTGCTGTCAACCTGACCAACTTTGTTCCAACAGACAGATTTTCGTAAATATTCATAGGTGCATCTGGTATATATCTGTGGGACAAAAGGATTTTTTTTTATCAATCAGTATAAACAAATGTATTTTTTCATTTATGTCACACAGCAAATATTTTACATTTCATATAATATGTATTGTGTAACAGTTTCAAGTCTGGCCTTCTTAATGTTTTTTCATTGTACATTATTAAATCTATTAGAGAATGTTCACATTTTATAAAATGAACTTAAATTTTCTTTTACCTGTATCCTTTTTCAAGTCTTTCTACTGATTGGTAAATGCTACTTTATTCCACATTACAAAGTACTACAGACATTTTTGCAATGATTTTCATTATTTTTGTGTTTGGTCATATGTCCATATCAGCAAGTGTTTTTTGCCCAAATTCTCTTAAATACCTACATTGACTTTGCAATATGAACATATCAATGTACATTTTCTAGAATATTTTCATTATTAAAAATAAATACCAGAAAAATATGAAGCTTTGGATTATTCCATCAAAAAAATATTGGTTCTCTTCTGTAGTTTCAAGGCTGAAATATAAATGAGTTGGCTTCCAGTGCATGTAAAAAGAGCAATAAAATACAACTTATCAAGGTTTACTTTCTAGATCACTTAAAATATTTTTTAAAAATTAACAGTGGAAACAATAGCCAAACACTGGTCTTTATCCTGCTATGAGAAAAATTTCTGTGGCTTAATCTTATCATTCAAATATTTAGATTACTCATTGCTTACGTAAGAACAGGACTCTCATCATTGACATTCTGGACGTTGATACTGATGGTGCTAACGCATAACTCCAAAGACAGGTTTTGCCTATTTCTCACAGCAATCACTAAATGGAAATGCTAAAATAAATAAGAGAAGCTATAATGTGGGTTTTTTTTTAAGTGCTTAAAATATTTAATTTCGGCCAGGCACGGTGGCTCATGCCTGTAATCCCAGCACTTTAGAAGGCCAAGTTGGGTGGATCACCTGTGGTCAGGAGTTCGAGACCAGCCTGACCAACATGGAAAAACCCTGTCTCTACAGAATTAGCCAAGCCTGGTGGCAGGTGCCTGTAATCCCAGTAACTCGGGAGGCTGAGGCAGGAGAATCACTTGAACCCGGGAGGCAGAGGTTGCAGTAAGCAGAGATTGCCCCATTGCACTCCAGCCTGGGCAACAAGAGTGAAACTCCATCTCAAATAAATAAATTAATTAAAATAAGTAAATAAAATCAAAATGTCAATATGTACTTTCTCAATAAAGTTAATCCTGAACTTTGTATGAGAGAACAAAGAAACAAAACGAACAAAGGCAATTTGTTTAGGAGTGAACGGAAAACAGCAAAGTTGACTATAGGAGAAATGATCCTATAATACCAGGGTGGAAAGTATTATTATAAGCAACTAGCCAAATGTCCTGGAAAAATAGTTGTTGCTTTTTTTTTTCTTCAACTCTCACATAGTGGTGTTATCTCACTATAGATAAGTTCTGGCCAAAACATTTGCAGTTTAGAAAGTCATGTTTTAGTTAAGATGATGTTAAAACAAACAAACACAACAAAACACAACAACATCAACAACAACAAACAGCCTGATAAGTCTACTACTGGAAATGTTGAGAATTGCTTAAAGAAACTGGAAAACATTTGAAATTTAAATAGTCTCATTTTCCAGGATGATTTGGTAGGAAAAAATGATTTGTTATGTGTTTTCATCTCCTTATACCTCACTCTTCTTTCCAATTATTTGCAAATTTCAAATTTGATCAGGTCATTGCAGGGAAAAAAGGCCACACCAGGTCTCCACAATCACATAAAGCCAAAGAGAGAGGCACTCACTTTTTTTAGATAATTCAAGACTAAAGAAGTGTACTTTTATTTAATTACCCAGAACATTGCCTCTGTTCCATGCTGTTGAATATGAAGACAATCCCTTCTCCAACTTTTATATACACCCACAGAAACACACACAATGATTGAAATAATAGTTAACTAAGGTCTAATGAAAAAGTACACATAATGAATCACATAAGCTTCTAAATTTATTTTCTTTTAAAATGAATTTCTGCTTGATCTCGGTGAATATGAAAATGCAATTACATAAATTTGATGACTTTTTATTTCAACTTAGATATGTTTTTAAAAATTATTTTATTGAAGGGTATTTAAAGGTATTCATTGTTTTATATTCAGTTTTATAATTAGTCTCACCTTAGGATTTGTTTCATAGTCCAAAAGAGGTTCAGTGGTTTTAGAAATAACACCATTATGTGAATCCAAAGCAAAGTAGGCAGTGGCATTAATTAAAGAATTTAATATTAAAAACTGCAACACACACATACACACACAAACATGGTTAATACATTATTGAGTAAGCATGAATTCTGAACGGACAGCTTTGATGCAACGATTTGGCAAGATGTAAACCAAAATAAATTTTGCGAAGACTGCCTATAAATTAAAATCTGAACTTACTTTCAGTTCCAGACTTCAAAAATAATCTATATATTCTTTCACGTTTTAGTTGTATTTTTTTCCAATGCATTTTATACTAAAATATTAGAGCATTTTTGGTGAATAGCTTTCAATAATTTCATAATTAGTTTACTTTCTAGTGTTGCATTTACAGATTTTTCCAGTATAAAAAAAAGCTGTTCCCTCTTGAATACTCAGGAAGTATATCTAAAGGAGGCACATGCACTGCATTATTTGGAAGAAGCCGTTTGATTTCATCTCTGAATTGATTTTCTGTATGGCAAAAATAAAATATTGCCTTGGACAAAGCTATTATTTTTATGGGCATCGGCATGTTTCTCTCCATTGTTATCAAGACAAATATTAAAGATTTTGAAAAGGATTTCATAAAGAAATTATATTATAAACACTCGCATCCAGATTCCAGCTCAAAAAAACCCTCCAATAAAACCTGGGAGATCTGATACCCAATGCCATTTCCAAAGAACGCATAATAGCCATTTTGATGGTTATACTAACCATCTTTCATTTGCCCGTAAGTGAACAACAAAAGTTGGCTTATATTAGACTAAAATCCTCTTAAATGTCCTTATGAAAATAATCTCTTTGTTTTCCCCCATTATTATGGTTTTAGATTTGTTAAACATCATCATTTTCCAAATGTTTGTTTTCTCTTTCCTAATGACTTTTACAATAAAATCTAGATATTACATTAATTTTTGATAATGGAAACTATGCATGTAAGCACATAATTATAATGGATACTTTTGTAGACACCCATCCTTCACACATATGGACATATTCTAGTTTAAATGCACACACCCACGTACCCCAATATCCCAACTCTATCCTCCCAACACACACACTAACACATTCACACAAATAGATGAGCTGAACCTGATATACCAGGAATTACATTGTTCCTGTGTTGTAATCTGTCCTCAGTCTGAAATTCACATGAGCAAAAAATGTAATCAAGTGTATTAATCAATATCTCATTATAATCAGGTAACCAGAAAAATTATATATAGACTAAATTCTCCACAGAGCTTTCTCCCAAACTTTAGTTTCAGCCACATTCCCAAGTGATATTTATGTGTATCTTTATAGCAAGCATGAACAAACAGAAAAAAAAGTTAGTCTCTCCTATGGAGAATTTGACTCACTAAATTTAGGGCAGAGTATTCCAGTGTATTAATCAGATTTATGATATATTGCATCATCAAGAAAACAATTTTTTTGTTACAAATATAATTAGATTAAAGGTCATATGTATACCAGAAAAATTTCTGAGAAAATACACAGTGATGAATTATCTTAAATTTCTTCTTTACCCCCACTTAAGCTGTAACCGTTTTGTCACCTAAAATTTATTCTCTCCTCTTTATGAATTATTGCTAAAACCAGAATTAATATGAAGGCCTAAAATATCCTTTAATCACATTGTATGTATAATAAAGAAAATATGCCTGATTGGGATGAATAAAAGGCAATGAACAATGAAAGAACATTCTATTCATGCTCGTAAATGTCATCAGATAAATGCCAATAGATGTAAGCTCTAGTTTTTCACAATGCTTTCAGACCATTTGAAATGTTTCTTTCATTTTGAAGCCAGAGCATTTTAATTCTATGTTACTACTTCCAAAGGTTTAAGTCTCCTCTCTCACTTCATTGACTACCATACACATAAAGAACACTTTAATTAACAGCCTGGCAAAATAATATTTTGTGCGTTAAAAATTGAGCACTCTTTTGGGTTTTTTTTCTCATCCAAGTTGGGCAAAAATAAATAGATGAAAATAAAAAAAACTTACTTCAACTTCCTGTCCTAGATCTGGATCTCTGGAAAGAATCATATATATAAAAGTAGACGCAGGAATGTTTTCAGGAACAGACACTGAAACACCTATACAATTACACAATCATGAACAATAATTTAAATTCAAATGTCTTTCTTTCACTTTTTGCTTCATGCTGGTACCATAAATTACCATGCTGTATTTTCCTTAAAATGATCTTCTTCATATTTGTTTCAGAGAAACAAAAAACCCCTACAAATACTTACTCCCATTAACATCAACATTTAAAAGAGCCATCATAATTCAGGTTGATATTCCTACCTTTAAACTTTGGGCTACTGTATAGAATGGGATATAATTGCTCAAAGTCAATGGCCACTAAGATATGATTTCTACTTTTATTCTTTTATATTAGGATATTGAAGCTTTTTGTCTCCTTTCACAATCATGTACAAAAAGGTAGAACACAGCCTGTGAAGACAGGAAGAAATGCACTTGAATTCCTGCTCCATCACTATTCTCACCTGTACAATGGGGATAAAGTACTTCTCCAATCTTAGAGTAGTTTTGGAGATTAAATAGAATACTATACATAACACATCTCTCAAATGCTCAACAAATGCTACTTGCCTTTTTCCAACCATAGCCCCTCATCCTCCTTCCAATGCTACCAACTATGATTCTGTGTAATCCCAAAATCAAATAACATAAATGCACATTTAGACTACTGATAGTTTCTTTACCTGTTATGTGATTCTACAAATACTTTTTTTTAAAAGAAAATAGGCTTAATGTTTACTATGCAGCTGAATCTTGGATATCAAATCCAGTGAATATTGTATCACAATCTAGACTGGGTAGTCCTGTAAAGGTCTCTTTACAGGACTTTCTAAGGATGTTATAGAACAACTTTGGTGCGACTAGGACTTGCTTATTTTGAACCTTTGTTTCAAACTGAACATGTGTAGGCAGATTCTCTAATTTAGTGATTTGTTCTGGTTAATTATAGCAACTGGACAATTAAACCCAGTAAATGAATTGAATATGTGTGCGTCAAATCAGCAGCTTGAAAATCATGTCAATGTCTTTGGTAATTCTTGGTCACAGAGACCCACAGAGTTGCCCTACTTTAAACAGAAAGTGACTTCTTGTCCTCACTTCTCTTATGTCCCAAGGCCCACAGCCCAGATGATGGAAGAGGAAGACATCCCGATCTTTGTACTGCTCTAGCAGTTTATGCTGGTTCAGCCAAGCTTGTGGTAGAAATCGGGTCAAATGACCTTCTTGAGATCCACGTGTATCTTTTTAAAGTTTACTATAATTTTGGAAGACTGAAAGGAAATTACAAAGAACATCAATTAAATTGTTTCAAAGTGGTCCAAAAGATCATATCTTCACAAACACCAAACCTATTCGTTGGTACATTGCCAAAGCTCACCTAGGAGACTTTTCTTGGTTAAATTTAGTTTCTGTGAACAAATTTCTTTAATATAAACTTCTATTTTTAGACACGTTTATTATTATGTATATCAGAAGATATGTTCTGATTCAAAGTAATAAATCTGTGTGTTGTGCGTTTTGGAACTTTTTGGTTTCCAAAAAGGTGATGTTTCTGAATACTGAGAAGAGGTAATTCTGGTGGTAAGAAATAGAGCAGCAATGAACAGGCATCCAGGAAAAACAAAACAAAAAATAGACTATTTTAATGAAGTTTGCCTTGTTCCACTTGCCCTCAACTTCTTTTTTATCTCATTGCCTCCCAGTTATTTGGGTAGTTTCTCTTAATAGAAATAGAGAAAGAAAAGCAGTAAAACAAAGAAAGCAGAAGGAGTAAAGTCTTTATGGTAGGTGAGCAACTAAAGTTAGAAATAAATGGAGAGAAAAAAATGAAAAGACTAACTAATAGAGCAGATATAATTGTTGAGATCCAGTGGACCCAGCCAAAATTAAATCAAGCCAATCTATGTTTTCTGAGATCCAATCATGTGCAAGGTCTCAAGTATATTCAAATGTTTTAAAGATTGTGTTTTTAGGTCCTCATGAAAAACACAAATACACATAAGAGTGAGGTTAGGGAACAGTATATGAGGTTGTGATTGACACAAAGTAGAATAGCATATTTTATCATTTTATCCACAAAGACATACTGATTCCAATAGATGATGCGTGCTTTCTTTCATGAGGTAAGTAAAAGAATAAAATTTAATTTACAAAACTTAATTTATCAAACTTTTCAAGACTATGCCTATTGTAATCATACTGAAAGCTACCTCTATATATTACTTTAAATCTATTATAGTTTGTACAACTGAAAATTTATTTTAAGCAAGTATTTTTGGAGGCAAGAATAGCAGATGAAATAACTACATACTACTAGGAGTAATGATGACACTTAAGAGGCTGAAATTTTATAAATACAGGTAGAATTTTTAATTTAAGAAACATTAAAAATGAATAGTGGAGCATGTTTACTAAAATGTTGGAAAAGAATAATTTATTATAATCATACAAAAATAAATAATGATTCTATACAAATGGTATATGTGTTTATAATTATCTATTTATATGTGGTATATACATTATTGTATACACCAAAGGAAATGTGTTTATAGTTTGTATCATGTATCATTTCATGCTTATTATTTTTTGAAGATAATCTTTAATGGTTAGATAGCAATTCATCAAATGGACATAGTGTCTTTTAATCAATTTCCTATTCTTAGACATTTTGGTTATTTCAAACCTTATACTATTACAAACTTTGAACATAAATCTTGATTATATCTCCAATATTTCTGTAAAGATGAATTCAGGGAGAAATACTCAGGTAGAGATTATAATCATTTTTAAAATAACTGTTCATGAAATAGTATTCTAGGTGGTTATTCTAAAATCCCACTTTATGAAAGTGATAATTTCTGTATACCCTAGCCAATGCTGATTTTTTCCTATTATTTTAATATTTTGGCCAATTTAGTAGGTGAAAATTGTATTTTATTGTTTAGACTTGTATGTGTTTGATAACTTGTGAGGCTACATATCAATCCATATGTTACAGATACAATCAGAATAATTTTGTCATTACTCCTAATCCCCTATCTGCCACACACAGAAATAATTATAATTTGAATTCAAATTTGAATTATAGTAACTTTATTTTTTTTCTTTTTAGGAACATGCTATGTCTCTCACTTTATTTGCTTTAATTTACTTCCCATTTATAAAACTAGAAAGCTTAAACTATAATTCCAGTTTTATTTTTAAATTTTATTATTGTCTCATGAATTTTATCAATAAAATTGACTTGTATTATACCTGCTCCTGTTGAAAAACTTGGATCACAGGAAATAGGATCATCTACATTCTCCACAAAAACTGTAAACATATAGCTGCTGGTATTATTCTCCTTATCTGTTGCCTCAATTTCCAAAGAGTAGATTTTGGAGTTAGTTGGGTTGTCAAGATTCAAAGGCTGAAGAAGAGTGGTTGTTCCTGTGACTAATAAAAAGAAATAAAATGAAGAAAAATGACCAAACTAAGATAATCAAGCCTATGTTAGCTTATTTATATTAATGATGTTTTAATTCACTTAGCAATATACTTTTTTCATACATGAGAAAAGCAATATTTTGCAATTCTATGTCCATTGGAAATATTTTCTTAAAAGCTTCTGTTTGCTGGGTGCAGTGGCTCACGCCTGTAATCCCAGCACTTTGGGAGGCTGAGGCGGGCAGATCATGAGGTCAGGAGTTTGAGACCAGCCTGGCCAGCATGGTGAAACCCTATCTCTATTAAAAATACAAAAATTAGCTGGGCGTGGTGGTGCCTGCCTGTAGTCCCAGCTACTTGGGAGGCTGAGGCAGGAGAATAGCTTGAACCCAGGAGGTGGAGGTTGCAGTGAGCCGAGATCGCACCACTGCACTCTAGCCTGGGTGATAGAGCAAGACTCTATCTCAAAAAATAAAATAAAATCAAAAAAAGCTTTTGTTTGTTTTATGGTTACATTGTAAATATAATTAAATATTAAAAATGGTTGCATCATATTTTTCAAGTTTCTGAATTATCATTCATTTACTAAGCATAGATAGCATCCCTACTTAAAAAATATCAAACACAAACCAGAATATTTTACTTTAATTACAACAATAAATGCTGTTTTTGAGCCTGAAAAATTAGTCAAACCATATTAAAATCTTAATCATTCATTGCTTCTGCCTTCTATCTTAACTCAATCTTATTGTGTACAAAAATGAAAAATGAGCTCAAATGTCAAACTTATAAAAAAATGGCAATAACAGAAGTGGCTCTTTATTTCTGGTACCCTCACCTATTTTCCTTCCCAGAATATCTCCTTTCTTGTTCAAAAATCTTCTACCTTGACCCTACCCTGAATGTCTTCATAATTTCCACAAGGCCTTGTGGAATCTCTTCTAAATTTTCTCTTGCTAGTACATCATTATTTATTAATGGACTTCTTCTCCCACTGATATTAGCATCTTGAAGTTAAATGCGTAAGTTGCCAACGACTTTCAGGATTCAAATACATTATCTCAAATATTGAATGATTAGTATGATGGCTTTGTAATGTGCCACATTTGCTAAGACAAACTGTATTTCTCAGAATTCTATTTTGTGTGTGTTTCAGTTTGGTGAGACACAGGGAAATTCTTGGCCAACTTGGAGGGTAGAAGGGTAGCAGCAGCCATTTTGTTTCTTACGCATGTTTTTGTTGATCTGCTGTGTTACTGTTGGTATGAACTAGCTTCAGCTAAATCTGAAATTGCTTGACCTACTGCTGGATCTTCTTTCAGCTTCTCTGACTCCTAGAACAGGTCTGTATACTCAGCCACGTGATGAAAGGCTCAGCTTCTGCAGAACACCCACACAAGCAAGGTCAGAAGCACAAAGAACTAACATGGGTTTCAATTCATTCTTATGGGGCCCAGCATATGCTTGTGTGTTCCAGACTACCCTTAACCTCCCCTACTTTGTATGCATCTTCTCTTCCTGACTTCCTGCCTTAGGGGTGAAAGCTTCAGCATCAGACACAAAGCCTTACAGAGACTACTTAACTCACTGCTACAGGGTACTCTTTTTTTTTCTTTTTTCTACGAGATGAAGTCTCGTTCTGTAACCCAGGCTGGAGTGCAGTGGTGCAATCGCGGCTCCCTGCAACCTCCACCTCCCGGGTTCAAGTGATTCTCCTGTCTCAGCCTCCCGAGTAGCTGGGACTACAGGCACCCACCACCACGCCCAGCTAATTTTTGTATTTTTAGTAGAGATGGGGTTTCATCACGTTGGCCAGGATGGTCTTGATCTCTTGATCTCGTGATCCACCCGCTCGGCCTCCTAAAGTGCTGGGATTACAGGTGTGACCCACTGCGCCCAGCCTACAATGTACTCTCAGTGGTTATTTTTCTCTGGTTGTACCCTGATTGATAAAACCAGCTAGTGTGACAACCCATAAGAGAGAAATATTTCAGAACAGCAATCCTGTTCACACAGGCAGAAATCTGTTCATAACAAATATCCAAAACCTAGTCATTCTGGAAAAGTCCCAATTTTCTCAAATCAAATTGAGATAGATATGACATTTCATCCTATAATTTATAAGGATGCACAGAAGCATTTGTATTGAGTGCCTCTGAAAAATGATGATAGTCAGTTATAAAAGCAAGGTATTACATCACCCATTATTTCACAAAAATGCCATTTTCAGAAATAGGAAGACAGCAACTGTCTAATACCACATGTTTGGGGAATGTTTTATTCTTCAGATTTCATTTAGTTTTGAAAGGGCAGTTTTACCAGCCTAAGATCTAATGGAAGTGCAGAGATTAGATAGTGAATGTTTAGCCAAAGTAGGCTAAAAGTATTTATTTAAAACTTACAGGGGTCCAAACCAAACATTTTCTGCTGAGTCTTAAAGGAATAAATGATACTGCTATCTTCATCTTGATCTGTTGCTTTTACTCTTGCTATAATTTCTCCAACAGATTTCTTCTCAGTCACATTAATAGAATCCAAAGGAAATGGCCTTAAGAAAAAATGGCGATAAAAAATTTTGAGGATACAAATTTGAGAATTCTTACACACATAATTGCCAAGTTATGATAAGCTGTAAATAATCTTTTGGATTTATAATATCACCTTCCTCTTGTCAAGAATTTAACAAGTCCCAAAGCTATTCAAATATTGAACAAATCAATTTGTGGCACAAAGTTATTTAACTTTTTGCAAAAGCACTAATTTTTAATCATATAGTCTCTAGCACCATATACGTGAAAGACTTGACATAAGAGAGATGGAAAATGAAAAACAAAATGGAACAGTGCACCTCCATTATTCCAGATATTCAATGCATGGAATAATTGGCAACTGAACATAAAGGACTAAATATATTCGTTTTCATCTTGTTATCTGATATGATGAAATTCTGTCCAAAGTCATCACTCACTAGGGCAAGTTTCCAGACAGTTCTCATAAATATATTGCTTAACCTCTTCAAGTCGTACGGAAAAGTCCTTGATCAATTTCCAAAACATTCTGAGAGTTACATTTAGTTCTTACTCAGCCTTTCATTCAGGCATCGGACATTTATTGATAACCTACCATGTGTCACTCCAGTTAATGTACATGACTAAGTCTTAGTACTTGTTTAGATCTCACTGCTACTGGGAAACACAAGGATAAACAGCTATAATACTAGGTAATAGATGCTGTCAGTTTGCTGCAAATTTAAAAAAGAGAGAAGACTAATTCTCGGCATAGAAGAGAGGTTCAAGGAAGTCCTCAAAGGAATGTAAATTCAAAGGAAAAGTGAGTGATGCCATCCCTTGAGCAACCTTCTTGATCACAGTAATCTAATGTGGTTTCTCTTCTACAAAGTGTTTTCTCCTTTGTGCCATAATATAATGTAAATTATAATATTCATATTCTGGACCACATTAAATCTTTCTCATAATTAATTGTTACTTAACATGCAGTATTGCTTGAGAGATGAAAAAGGTAGTTCAGGGCAATATTTCGATAATTTTTGAATTGTTTATAATATCTAGCATTAAATTCTACGAAAAAGTAAAATCAGTAAGTTCATGCTTATTGAAGACATGAAGGCAGCAGAAAATTTTTCCAAAAAGTTGATGGCAGCTCTATTACAAACACAGTTAGGAAAGTGATTCCTACAAATAAAGGATAAACTAAGCTCCAAATTACCTTAAGTTGTTCACATAATATAACTTAAAATGAATTTGGGGAATCAAACAATGAATTACTCTCCTTAGTCATCTGTAGAGATATAACTTAGTGATATCTCTAAGGATATCACTAAGGAAAGTACTTGAAAACTATTTTTCTTTTTCTCTTTCATAATCTAAGAAGTATTTGATTCCTCTTAGATTGTAGTAATACATTTCATTACTACATTCTGAAGTATAGAAAAACATCTAACATTCATTGCATTCATTATCTGCAAACAGTTTTGAATGCTACAACTATACCTCCAGAGTATGAAAGTAAAATATTTTAAATTAAATACTCTAAGCTTAAGGTCTACCTTTCTCTTTATTTAAAATTAATGTAATTATTAAAAAGCAATGTAGCAACTATGAATAATCTTCAGGAAAGGAAAAAAAAAGATACACCAAGATCTTTTACCATATTACAATGTTGGTAACTTCTAAATTTGCTTTTCAGTATTTTCTAATACATAGTTTACTTTTTATCAGTGTATACCTTAATCATTGATATATAGTCATATATTTTAACAACATCAAAAAAAATTTCTGAGTAGCTACATAATCTTTATTATCATTATTTATAACACGGTCATCCTTGGTATCCATGGGTTTTATATTCATAGACTTAACCAACCATGGGGGACAAAAATATTCCCTAAATATGGTATAACAACTACTTACATAGCATTTATACTATATTAGGTATTATAAGTAATATAGAGACGATTTAAAGTATACAAGAGGATGTGCATAGGTTATATGAAAATAAAACTACCGGTGTGGTGGCTCACACCTCTAATCCCAGCACTTTGGGAGGCCGAGGTGGGCGGATTGGAACATTTGAGGTCAGGAGTTCGAGACCAGCCTGGCCAACATGGTGAAACCCCATCTCTACTAAAAATACAAAAATTAGCCTGGTGTGGTGGCACACACCTGTAGTCCCAGCTACTCCACTTGGGAGGCTGAGGCAATTGCTTGAACCCAAGAGGTGGAGGTTGCAGTGAGCCAAGATCGCGTCACTGCACTCCAGCCTGGGCGACAGAGTGAGAATCTGTCTCAAATAAATAAATAAATAAATAAATAAATAAATAAATAAATAAATAAATAGAAAAAAATAATACACCATTATAAAAGATTCTTGAGCATCCATAGCTTTTGGTATTCAGGGGAGTCCTGGAATGCATGCCCCACAGATACCAAGGGCCGACTGTGTATGTGAAAAGTTTATTTTAACCATTCTTCTATGTATACACTTTGAAATAAATATGCTTACTCAAATTGAGGCTTCTCATCATTTATGTTTCTAATCAAGATAATTAGTGTCCCTTGACAGAACAAACCTGTTGTATCTGTTGCTTTCAGTACAAGGTGGAAAACCTGGAAAAGAGTTTTTTAAAACTTTAAAAATACTATTTTATAATACATATATACTTTCACAATATGCATCCTGTTAGGTTTTTGTTTTGTTTTGTTTTCTCCAACTA
Source organism: Gorilla gorilla gorilla (assembly GCF_029281585.2). NCBI lineage: Eukaryota > Metazoa > Chordata > Mammalia > Primates > Hominidae > Gorilla > Gorilla gorilla. The sequence continues at coordinate 107,184,718 of NC_073230.2, read as the reverse complement.
AATATAGCTTCTTATTTTTATTCTCATTAGTTAAAAGAAATACAAGTGCTTTCTTACTTGTGTTTACTTATCTTTCCTACTTAGTTAGATGCATTATAAGTTGCTTCATTTCATATGGAATTAAATTTCACACAAAAGTCTGTGTAGCTTGGCTATATACCTCAATCCAGAAAAAATCAAAACCCCTCCCAAATGAACAAATTCTAGATTTAATCTTAAACCAAAATATGATGCACTGAAACTACTGACAAAGCAAGCTGTTTGATGTTAAACCCTAGAAATAGGAAGATGGGCTACTCTTTGGGATCCATGACACAAGGCATTTCTGAAGAATTGAGAATGTCATCAAACATTGAATATTCTTCTCCTCAGCCTGTCACTCATCTCACCCCTTAGAAACCATTTACTCATATCAGGAAATGCCCTTTTGAAAACCAAAACAAAAACCAAACACCACGGAGACAGTAAGTATCCACTAAAAACCCTTTTTGAGCAGATATTCAATAAAACTCTACAGCGTATAAGACTCCATGCTGAGGAAAGGGCTGACAATGATTCTACCAAATTTCAGTCCCTTGGATAGGTAATTACGTGTCAGATGTCATATAATGAATTGATCAGTTATTCAGTGGAAAGATGAAAGTGATCTTAAAGGACTTAGTAGAAGATAGGTTGAATGTCGGTCAAGGCAGGAGGTGAAGAGGCCCAGGAAGAGTCAGAGATATGGAGCTGAACTGTTTACATGCATGATGTCCATTTATCTTCCAGCTAACCTATCTCATATTGTAGTCCTAATACTCAAGCTGCTTAAAAGATATGTATCATTGACTTCTCTACCATCCTCTAACATACAGCACATCAAATTGAAATTTAAATGGAATTCATTGACTTTCTTCCACCATTTATGTTCTTTCAGGCCAGAAAGTTAATATCTTCAACTATTAACTCTTCCCTCAAATTATCTTATCAGCAGCAAATTCTCTATTTTTACTCCAATCTCTTGCATTTTCCCCTTCTTGCTATTTTCTCAATTACCTTATTGAAATAATAAATTTGAAGACACTTCTGAAAATAGAAATTTTTTTACAATATTGTAAAACATTATTTTATGATCATAATAATACCAACCTTTATTTCTCGAACTACACACTTCATTTCTATGTGGACAGACTATCTCCAATAGCTGGTTTCTTTCCAGTCAGTTGTTCATACTTACATATCCTTTATTTTCCACTCAGAAAAATCATCCCTGAATGCTTTCCTTAAATTATATTTCTCATGTAAATACCATCTAATGTTCTTCTTTCTTACCATGTTAGTTTCAAATTCACCTATAAGGTTTATGCCCAATCTTACATTGGCTACCTGAGTTAACACTCTAAGTGGGGTAGGGTGTATGAATCATAATAGTTTCAATATGAAAACTTGACTGATTTAAGTTTCTTTCATTTCTTTGATGTTCAGAAAGATTTAAATTTTAACGATTTACTGATTTGGTTTTCCCAGATTAAAATGACAACTTTTTTTCATAAACTTTTTTTGGCAGAACTGAAATGTTAAGACATAATCTCTATATTTGGAGTAACCATAAAGACTGGATGTAGGATTTTGGTTAACTGCACAAATCCTCAGAAATGAATGACACAAAATATTAATCTTCCTTCAAAATAACAAGTTGTCTAATTTTTTATGAAGAGCTCAAAGTGATAAAAATTCTGTTTCATTCTGCATGGAAAAATAAATAAACATTTTAATTACATGATATCCAGTATCCAAATCCAGGGGATCTTCACCTCTTAATCTAACAACATCACTTATAGGATCCGTTCCAAAAGAGTTTGCTCCTTTCTTTGGTCCAGATAACTGTGTCTCAATGGTGTACTTGAAGAATAAAATATGCATTACTCAAAACTGAATAAATGAGAAGGCATGGAAGATCATTAAGACATGATATTGGGGCAAATATATAGAAAGTTCCCTATTTTCACACTGATTAATTTCAGTTTTTCTTTATGATCTACTAGTATTAGAACCACTGACATCATCTTTTTCAGAATAAAGGAAAAACAATATGGTTGTTTAGCCTATGAACATAACCAAAATATTTGCTATTTTTTAAATAGAACTGCACAACCCTTTACAGTTTTCTAACATAAGTTTTTAAAAGCTTGATTTTCTTTTTTTTTTTAAATGGAGTCTTGCTTTGTCGCCCAGGCTGGAGTGCAGTGGTGTGATCTCAGCTCACTGCAAGCTCCACTTCCCGGGTTCATGCCATTCTCCTGCCTCAGCCTCCCAAGTAGATGGGACTCCAGGCGCCCGCCACGATGTCCAGCTAATTTTTTGTATTTTTAGTAGAGATGGGGTTTCACCGTGTTAGCCAGGATGGTCTCGATCTCCTGACCTTGTGATCCGCCCTCCTCGGCCTCCCAAAGTGCTGGGATTACAGGCGTGAGCCACCGTGCCCAGCCAAAAGCTTAATTTTTATTAAGTATTTGTTTAATATTAATTTAATTCTGCAAATTAATATAACACTGAAAGAGTGTACAGAATAAACTCACTATCACTATCATTATCATTAAAAGTATACAAAATAAACTCATTATCAGTTTTAAGAAACAAAAGAATTATAATGGTATAAACCCGTTTCAAGTGTTACCATTTCAAATATTAATGTAGTTTATAATTTATCTTATGCTCTTAATATTCCTTTTTATTTATTTGCTACCACTTCTTAGAATAGGTAAAAGTAGGTAAATATAGCCTCAAAAGTATCTGAAAACTATTTAGTTTGGAAGGAGGTAAAATTTCATTGAGGAAAAGTTTAATTACTTCTGTGTGCTTCTTTGTAATCTGATATGATTTCTAGGCTCTAAAAATAGAACTATTTCTCAAAACACTGAATTTTAAAACAATCACCTGTTTGGTTCCTATTACGTTTCTGAAAATGACAGAAGTGGTAATAATTACTTTCAGCTGGAGCACAGCGTTTTAAAAAAATTTATTGAAAAGACATCATGTAATGGGAAAGGTCTTGTGTTTCTAAACAGTTTAATTTTGGCTCGTCCACAACAAAATATTTTTGGAGTATCCCACAGGGATTTTGAATACTTTGACAACGGCACATCTATCACTGAAGGTTAATGGAAGGAAAAATTATCTCTTATAATTGCGAAAATCAAACACCAGGGGTATTAAGTGACTTCCCCAGTATTACAGCTCTAGTTGGTGGTAAAGCCATACGTAGCCCAAGTCATCTGACAACCCCACCGCCATTTGGTGCTCCATTACTTTATACTGTGAGTTACTACATTAGAAGTAGTAAACTATTTCAATACATGTTCAGAAAGAACAGCTGCAGAGCAAGCATGCTGACTTTTGTAGTCCATTGCATTGCTAAAGTCTCCAAAACAAACTTTATAGGTTCTTTTCATTTTGCCAAATCTCTAAGAGACTTTACAACCATGAATCAATTAAGAGAAAAAGCGAGTCTCTTAGGGTTAAATACTTAGTAATTAGGATACTGAAACATCAAAAAATATATAATCACATTCATATGTGTCATTGAAATAGCTAGGAAAGAGAAATAGTTCTGATTAGTTCCAAAAGGCAAAGCCCCAGTTTTGTCTCAGCATTGACATCTTCCTCCCAGTCCCCCACCTCAATTAGAAGTCATGTAATTTTCCTGTATGCCTCAAGAAAATAGCTTCTTCTAAAAATGCCATTTCCAACATTAACATGAATATTGCATCATGGTGGTTGTAAACTTCATACAATCTTTAATTATCAAACTATATTAACTGTCCTTGAAAATTTTTTGAAAAGATTACACTTTACGTTGAAGTGATAAATGCACCTGGCACAATGATCGCCACCTACATTCAGCCTATCACCATTTGCGAAGTCCTCATCTGTGGCCGTCACTCTATAAATGGACAGAAATAATGGATAGTCCTCATCAATTTCTAAGGTAGCTGTGAAGCAGAAATCAAGTCGTATCAGAAAATTAAAGTATACTAGGCATTCACTATCTCTTTATATAATAAAAACAGAACAATATTAATTTCAGATTGGATTCTGAGTCTGGGACAATATTTTAATATTTTAAGATAGTAATTTATTTTTTCTCACTTTTGTGTTTTTCCCCCTGGCTTTGGATCATCCTTCCTGCCCTCACCCAGTGCCTTTTCCTTACTTCCTGGCACTATTTGAGGCAACTGTAGCTTAATGAAAAAGAACATGATACATATGCTGACAAACTGTCCTACGGGAAGCCAGAGTGGTAGCTTCATAAAATATTTCTGTACAATTTCTAGACCTGATTGGGTCATAATGGGGAGGAACTCTGTTTCTTACAAAAGCACATGTGTGAACAGCTGATTAACATCCAGCTCTCACAAACCTCCTAACATCTTCTCACAGCCTTGACCATGGGTGAAAAGCTCAATCTAAAATATAACATGGATGCAGTGACTTCAGGAAAGAAGTGGGTAAAATTGTTCCATATGGAGTAATAAGACGTTTTAAAATTTCTTATTTCTTACACACAGAAATGTGTAGACCAAATTTATATGTTGTTATAAACATAAATTTTAACAACTTGCTCAACTAAATTTAATTTTTTCACATGTAGTTATATTTAAAGTTAATGACTAGGTGATTTTTGAGTAGCTAAAGATAATGGTGGTTACCTAGAACCATGTCTCCCAGTATTTTCTCCAAAAACAATACAGAAAAAAAGGAGAAATAATATTAGACAAAAGCCATGCCCTCAGCATAAATTGAAGACAGAATATGACCAAACTTCATCATAACTTTAAGTAAATTTTAACATGTCACGTTTCCATCCCACCATGATCCCTCGTGGCAAGCCAAGAATGGCCCAGAAAACTACAGGTGTGAGAAGAAGAGAAAGCTAACAACAAGCCTAAGATTGATGGGATGTAAAATTATTTCCAGAAAGAGTAAGTCTACTCAAAGTGTAAAAATACAAGCTGGGCATGGTGGCTCATACCTGTAATCCCAGAACTTTGGGAAGCCGAGGCAGGCGGATCACCTGAGTTCAGAAGTTCAAGACCAGCCTGGCCAACACGGCAAAACCCTGTCTCTACTAAAAATACAAAAATTAGCTGGGTGTGGTGGCACACACCCGTAATCTCAGCTACTTGGGAGGCTGAGGCAGGAGAATTGCTTCAACCCAGGAGGTAGAGGTTGCAGTGAGCCGAGATTGCACCAAGAGTGAAATTCCATCTTAAAAACAACAACAACAACAACAAAAAACACACAAAAACAGAAAATTCTATGATGTTAAAAGTATTATCCATGCTTAGTACTGTGACAGATACATAAATGAATAAAAGCAAGTTTATCATACACCAATTTATATTTTTCTTAAGGACAAATAAATAATAACAACAAAATTGATTTTAAGATAAGCATTTTAAACAAAATAATGAATTAGCTAAAACATCTATTAGAGGTATAAAATCATCTAGAAAAGATTTTGACTCAAATAATCAGAACAGTGAACTTAAATTTTAAAAAATTTCCAATAATTAGATAAATGTCAGATTTTGTGATACTTCATAAACATAGGCCTGAGCTATTGGTTGCAAAGAGAATTATTAGAGGAATAATTAGAATAACTCAGTGCCCTTAATTAAGTCTCTGTTCTGTTACTCTTCAACTTTCTACAATAGTTGTTTCAAACCTTGCCTTTTTGACCAAAACCTCTTACACCTACCCTTCCCCTCTATCTCACTCTTCATAGAGGATCTCTCATCTTACTGCATAGAAAACAGATACCATTAGATCAGTGGTAGCTCACTTTTTCTCATAGGATCTACAAACTTACTTCCGTTGGTACCTTCTTTACTATAAAAGGCAAGAACTTGTTACTAAAGGTAATCCTTGTTCATTGGGTGGTAACACACCCTATACTTTCTCAAGGACTTGTCTCTTTACCTCCCATCTTCATTCACTCCCTCACTTTCTGGGTACTCTCCATTAGCACTTAAACATGCTCAAGTCTCTTTCATTTTAAAAGAAACACCCTTGACCCTAAGCTTACCCTTACAATGTCCCTATCTCTCTCTTACCCTTCAGGGCCAGAGTTTGTACATTTCTTTACCCCCTGTTCAGTACTTAGTTCACACTATTAGAGGTTCTGCCTCGACAAACAGAGGCTATTTCCAGTAAGTCATCAAAGTCTTCCATGCTGCCAGACCCACTGGACACTCAGTGTCCACCTTACTTAACCTCTCTTCAACATTTACACAGTTGACTCTTCCTTCTACTGTTGGCAGAAAAGGAGAATTGCACATCTATAGGAATCACTTCTAAACTTCTGAGTACCTTTGGAAAAACTGCCTGTGAAAATCAAAGTTGGCAAGTTTCTCAAACAGCCATTAAGTTCCCCGATCAGGCAAAGTCCTTATTACAGCTTTCCAAATCTTAACTAACAATTTCTTAATAATCCGCAATCCTCTCTAGCTACTGCCCTATTCTCTCATCCTTGAGTGTATTTTTTACCTTTTCATTGACTGGACAGAGTCAGCAGTGGGAATGGAAAACAGGAAGCAGAAGCAGGTGGTTATAAGACTCAAGGGCCCTCAGTGACCCTTGAGGTTTGACAAAAGAAAGGGGCTAGGAACTCAGGAGAGCTCAGAAGAGATGACCTGGAGTCTAACCCCTTGACCAAGAGAGTAAGAAAAAACATGAAGAGATTTCAGTTGCTTATTCATATTCATAGGCAATATCATTAGTGAAAGTGGCTGTGTATGCGTCCATGTTAGTTTTGAAAAATAACTGCACATGGTTATGAGACAACACTGCCTTTAGTAGTGAAAATTTAATAAATAATGACTTTATATCAACAAAATTGAGTAAACATTACATTTCTGAATGTAATCAATGTTCCTGCTGTAGCTTTTAAGGTGATAAATGTAACATTTGAGCACAATGTAATAGAGATGTATTCACGAAAATCCTAGTTTATTTTATAACCAACTTAAAATGTTCTTAATATGGCTCATTTAATGAAATAATCGGTTTTTGTTAGTATGGTCCACATTTAAAAATGGTAAGTTTTTATTCATTTATATTTTCAAAAGAAATTGATAGTTTACATTCATGATCTTTCAGAGCATGTTTTCAGAGTATTATATATTTTAACTGCAATGATAAAGAAAATTTCTTTCAAGCATACACTCAAATTGGGACTCCCAACTCACTAGTACTTTTCCAGAGATTCAGCTGCAAGTAAAATCTGAATAGAAAAATCTTAAAGCTTCAAGGCATTTCAAATTTATTAAACATAAAAAATTGAAATTGTAAATAGAGACATGTAAGTGTTTAGGAGATACATAGATGGGTAGACAAGATTGACAGATGATTGATTGACTGATTGCACCTGTGCTTTGTTCCCATTTCTCACCTACTTTCTTATTTGTCTTCAGCCTCCTCATCAAATGGATTCTCCATGTTGTAAAATTACTCATGTCTCCCTTTAAAAAGAAATCCAGCAGACCCAACTCTTGCAATCCCATATGATTTTGTTTCTTCATTCTCTCTCCAACTTTATGTGCAAATTAAAAAAAAAAAAGATGTTTTTCTGTTTTTACAATCTCACTAATCAATCTGCTCCATTCTGGCTCCCATCCCTATAACACCCATAAAATAGTTCTCAAACTCATTAGTTGTCACTTTCCTGATATTGTTAACTCAATGCATTTTACTTGTTGTGGAATATAAGACTGCTAACCACTGGCACTCTTGAAACACTATTCTCCTTTGCCGTTCATGACATAATTCCCCTTTTTCTACCACCACTTTAGCAGCTCCTTCTTCGTCTCCTTGGCAGGCTGAGTTTCTTCCCCACGTCATTAAGTGTAGGAGTTCCTCAGGGTTGGCCCTCTGCCCTCCTTTCTTCTAATTCTCTACTCTCGGGTTAAGTAATCTCATCCAAATCCATGGTTTCAATTACAAAACATTAATAGCCCTGGGTAAGACCTCCAAGCCCAACTGCTTACACAAATCTATCCTTTGATATAACAAAGGCATATCAAAAAGGACCTTTGCAAAAGTGAACTCTTGATTTTTCTCTCCAAATTTGGTATATTTCTTTCTTTTTTTTTTTTCTGAGATGGAGTCTCACTCTGTCACCCAGGCTGGAGTACAGTGGCACCATCTCAGTTCACTGCAACCTCCACCTCCCGGGTTCAAGCAATTCTCTGCGTCAGCCTCCCAAGTAGCTAGGATTACAGGCGCCCGCCACCACGCCCGGCTAATTTTTGTATTTTTAGTAGAGATGAGGTTTCACCATCTTGGCCTGGTTGGTCTTGAACTCCTGACCTCGTGATCCACCCGCCTTGGCCTCCCAAAGTGTTGGGATTACAGGTGTGAGCCACCACGCCTGGCCAAATTTGGTATATTTCTAAGTTTTCCTATATTTCTTGAGGATTTCCACACCAGTTACAAAAATTAGAAAACCCAGTCCCTTCTCTCCTTCATTCTACTAAATTCATCACCAGGTATATTATTAAAATGTCCTAAGATTATCCTTTTCTCATCTCTATCATCTTCCTAGGCCAAACTATACCATTCCTTGCCTAGATTACTGAAATGAACGTCTTCTTTTTTCTACTCTATGGGTCTTCAAACCACCACCCTTGAGCCAAATCTAGACTATTGCCTGGTTTTGTATGCTCTGTAAGCTAAGAATAGTTTTTGTACTTTAAATAAAAATGGTTTAAAAATAGTTTAAACAATCAAAAGAAGTCTAATATTTTGTGACACATGAAATTTATATAGAGTTCAAATTTCAGTATTTATAAAGTTTTAACAAGACATATATACTCATTTATTTATAGATCATATATTGTTGCATTCTTGCTACTGAGTTGAGTGATGGAAATATATGGTGCTCTCATCACCTCAAATACCATGAATTCCAGTAATCCAGTTATAACAGCATTCTGAGTACCATATTCTTTTTAATTATCATATCTACCCACCATGGCAAAACAAGAAAAGAAGAGAAAAGTAAACTGAATGACACACTTTTAAGGCATGATGCAGTGTGGATTATTTTGTTTTTAAGTTATGTGTCCAAAAACTGTTTTTATTATGTAATGACATTATAACTTTGATATTAATAAAAGAATACAATACATGTCTGAAAAACAAGACTAAGCACTCATCCCAGTATTCCCACTTGACAGAAAAACAATGAACAGAAAAAGTAGAAAATTTAAAATAAAATATTTCATGAAGACAGACTTTATTCACAAAAATAATTACCAATGAAACTGCAGTAAAAAAAGATTCTAAGCAGTTCATTAGTTAGCTAAGTAAGGAAAGAGATTTGCTGATGGTATTTAATGTCCCATCCAATAAAGAGAAACTCCAACCCCTCTCAAATGAAAATTCACTCCTCTCATTAGCAGAGCTGTAGTACAAAATTATACCCAATTGTTACTGTTATTATCTTTTAAAAATTTATCAATAAAAATTGTAGATATTTATTTCCTTGCTTATAAGTACTACCTAAATAATAGACTCAATTTATCTTTTGGCTTGCAAGGCCTAAAATATTTATTTTCTGGCCTTTTACAATGCTTGCTGACACCTAAACTAACTTTGTTCCCTTCTCATCTTTCTCTATACTCAACAAGATGGATACATTTGAAACATCTATCAGCTTAAAATACTTCATAGCATTCCCGCTACCCTTAGAACCAAGACTGACATTCTTAAAATACTCTTCATTACTTTTCAATTATCATTTTGTACCATATTACTTAGTGCCCTATTTCAATTATACTAGACTTCCAATTATTCTTAGTCAACATGTTCTATGCTGCCTCAGGGAACTTATAGTTCCTTCTGCATGAAATGCTATTCTCCCTCCTCTTGCTTATTTACTATTATCAGAGTTTAGAACTAAAGTAAACTGCCAAAACTTTAGAGAAAACTTTTCTGATATCTCTGACTTGGTCAACCGCTCCACAATCCTACACAGTATTTGATTCTGTAATACAGATGTCTCTTATTTCTATGATCATATTATAATTAAAATTCACATTTATTTTTGTGCATTTTTGATTGAAGGCTCTCATCCTTACTTTTTTGGAAAACTAAAATACCATTTGAACCTTAAGCATATTAAAACTAAATTATTCTTTGTAGCATTTTTACAAGTGAAGGTTTAACTTTGTGTATTAAGTTATGAAAACCTTTTATTCATTTTGTTTCTCTCCTGCCTTGCTTCTCTTACAGCAAGTCTTTTGTAGAATCTCTATTGCTGTTTTTAATGTATTTGCTCTCCTACTTCATAATTGTGGCATGAAAATTTTTATAGGGTAAACATGTTTTTCAAATTATTCCTTAGAGAGATTATGTTTTCTTACAAACATGAAAGTCTGCACATATTTTTGTGTATTTATATAAACACACATTATATGCATAATTTAAAGAATCACTGAATCATCTCTCACTGAGGGAGTATGCCTGGCCTCTTTCATTATACATAGCTTTTAGAAGTAAACTATAGGAAGATAACGCATCATACCTGTGCCTGAAGAAAATTTGGGATCAGCAGTACAGTTTGGAGATTCGGGAACATCAATAATATTAATGGTCAAAACATGTCTATAGAGCCTCCCAGTATCAACTATCAGAAGAAACCTTATTGCATCTGTTTCATAATTAAAAATTTTGGTAGCAGTGATTACACCAGAACCTATGAAAGAGATAAGCCACAATTATAATTACCATCGGTACTTAGAAACATAACTTTTGTATCTTAAAAGATTTTGGCATTATGGGTTTTAACTCCTTTAAAAAGAACTTAAATTGGAGATTATGTTGGCAACCCAAAGTCACACAATTAACAAGCATCATCTGAATCTTTAGTTGAAGAAAAGGAAAAAAAAAAAGGAAGTAGTTCTAAGTATATTTCAGTTGCCTCACAAGGAAAATATTCAAAATATACAAATGATAGAAAATATTAAATATTGACTTATTTTCTTTTCAAAATGTTTCATGATTCAGACTTCTATTATTAGTAAACCATATATGTCTCTTGAAAGTTTTCATCGAAAATCATTTCCAAAGATCACAGCACCATCAGTGACAGAGATCATATTATCATCACAGTACATGCCCACTTTTTATTAAGAGAGGAAAAAAATTGTCATTTGTTTCTGTTCAATCTCATTAATTATTATGAGTTTATCCCAAAGTCATAAAATAGATTTGACATCATTTTTTTGCTGGCACCTAGATAAACCATATCACTGAGAATTCTGTTGTCAAAAGTGGCATATTGCCTTAAAAGGGATACTTTTATATGGTACTTATTGTAACAATAATCAATTCCCTACTAGGCTAGACTAAGACCTGGGTGTAAAATAATTAGCTGATTTAAGTGAAGATAAGAAAAGAAAGTAAGGTTGTGCCCCATTATCCATATAGAATATACTTCAAGACCCCCAGTGGATTTGTAAAACCACAAGGGATACAGAACCCTGTATATACTATGTTTTTTCCTATACATACCTATTATAAAGTTAAATTTATAAATTAGGCATGGTAAGAGATTAACAACAATAATAATAAAATACAACAATTATAACTGTATATTCTAAGAAACATCATGAGAATGTGCTCTGTCTCTCTGAAAATATCTTATATTAATGAAAATAGGCCAGTCACAGTGGCGCATGCCTGTAATACCAAAACTTTGAAAGGCTGAGGTGGAAGGATTGCTTGAGACCAGGAGTTCAAGACCAGCCTGAGCAACATAGTAGGACTCCATCTACACACACACACACACACACACACACACGGACACACACGCACACACAAACAAATAAAAAATTAGCTGGGCATGGTGGCATGTGCCTGTAGTCCCAGCTACTTGGGAGGCTGAGGAAGGGGGATTGCTTGACACCAGGAGTTTGAGGCTACAGTGAGCTACAATTGCACCACTGTACTCCAGCCTGGGTGACAGAGTGAGATTCTGTCTCAAAAAAATAAATAACCAACGTGATTGTCTGTGAGTAACTGAAACTAGGAAAGTGAAACCATGGTAAGAGGGCCGTACTGTATAGATGAAGAAAAGAAAAATACAAATACTAATACACTTTTTAAAATTTTTGTTATTATTAGCAATAATAGGTCCACTTAATCTGGGCATTCTTTAAGTAATTTATATCAAGTTTTAGCAAAGAAACAAATGTAATCATTGAGATTCTTTTTTTTTTTTTTTTTTTTTTTAGACGACATTTAGCTCTTGTTGCTCAGGCTGGAGTACAATGGTGCGATATCAGTTCACCACAACCTCCCCCTCCTGAGTTCAAGTGATTCTCCTGCCTCAGTCTCCCCACTAGCTGGGATTACACAGGCATGCACCACCATGCCCGGCTAATTTTGTATTTTTAGTAGAGACGGGATTTCTCCATGTTGGTCAGGCTGGTCTTGAACTCCCGACCTCAGGTAATCCACCCGCCTCAGCCTCCCAAAGTGCTGGGATTACAGACGTGAGCCACTGTGCCTGGCGAGATTCTTTTAGAAAGTCCTGAGTCACAAAAGCTACTGATTAGAGGAAGAATAAAAATATTCTTAATTTTGAGAAAGCCAGTAATATGCATAGGCAATACTTTATAAAACTATATATACTAACTTGTCTTAGCTAATGGATTTAATAGAGACAAAATGTGAGTCTCACTGGAACAAATACATTTCTTACACATTTTTGTAGAGTTTCTTTTTCAATCTTACAAAATAAGAATCAAGCAAAATCAAATCATAACAAAATGAATAACCCAATGCTGAATTTCTTCCAAACTGAAGTGCAGCTTATATATCCCTTCTTATAGCACAAGAAACAATCTCAAAATGCAATGTTGGATCAAAGCTGGAAGAAACAGAATAGGTTCAACCACTGAATGGTTATTGATTATGACGTCTTCTATTAAATCTTCTCCAGCCAGATTAAAAGAACTAAAACTTGACTGAATAATCCTCTGGGCCTCCCTTCACTCCCAAGAAAGATTTTTTACCCCTTATATTTGGTGTCAAGAATACTAATTTACTGAAAATGTATCAAACAACTTGCGGCACAGCATAAACAGCTGGATTCATCTAGGGGATAGAGGAATAGGCTGACAAGGGAAGAATTTTCTACAATGTGATTGACATCATTTGTGTTCCCACCCAAATCTCATGTCGAATTATAATCCCCAATATTGATGGTGGGGCCTGGTGGGAGGTGATTGGATTATGGGGGCTGATTTTTCCTTTTGGTGCTGTTGTCATAATCGAGTTCTCAGGAGATCTGGTTGTTTAAAAGTGTGTGGCACCTCCCCCTGTCTCTTCCTCTTCTTCGTGCTCTGGCCAGGTAAGACGTGCCTGCTTCCCCTTCACCTTCCGCAGGGATTTTAAGTTTCCTGAGGCCTCCCCTGAAGCCAAGCAGATGCTGCTATGCTTCCTGTACAACCTGTGGAACCATGAGCCAATTAAACCTCTTTGATTTATGAATTACCCAGTCTCAGGTCTTTATTCATAGAAATGTGAGAATGGACTAATACAGTGATACTAACTGGAACCTGTCTCTCCAGTGCTATATAGCACTATGACTTTGTAGATGAGTCACCAGGAATAGCATCGGAAGGCTTTGGCATCTTAAAGAAGCCAAAGATAGACTTTGGTTAATTTAGACGACATTGCTAGATTAGGTTTCAGAGGTTAACATAGACTTCCATTGGAATAGACATGGACAAGCCTTTGGAATGCAGCCCTATGAATGAACTCAAGTAATAACAGTAGAATAATTATTCAGCCAACCCACAGAATTTTAAGAGATAAAACAGCGTTGTTTGAAGCCACTGTGTTTTGAGGTGGTTTGTTATGCAGCACCAGAAAACAGATACAGGAGGCATGCAGATCTGGAGTTGGGTGAAGAATTAGAAATACAACTAAGAATTTATTAGCATAGGGACATCCATGTGTATATTACATCAAGAGGACCAACAACTGAATCGGGCATAGTCCTTGTGCTCAAGGGATTCAATCAGGGAAATAAAATTATTAAAGAAAAATGGTTTAAAAATACATAAGAGGAGCATATTCCCTGATGCTGAGAACAGGGTAGATGCTGAACTAATGACACTATTTCTGAACTAATACAGGAAAGATGTGAAAGAGTTGGTCAGGAGAAGAATAGAGGAGGCAGAAGACATGCTATGTGCAAAGGCTCAGGGGAGAAGAAAGTTTTGCATTGGGAGATGTATATTTGGACTAAAATATAGAACATACAATGGGGAATAGTACCTTTTCAGTCTACAAAGATAAACAAGAGCCACATTTTAAAAAGAATTGTGTGTCAGTTTAAAGAACTTGGATTTTACTTTGGGGGAAAATAGAAAGTTAGCAAAGAATTATAGGTGGTATCACCTATATATAGATAGCAAAAAACTGTGGGAATATGATCCTGTATGTACATTAGTAAAATTACTTTCAGTGAAGAGAAAATTGTGAAGGAATTCTGAAAGGAAGGGATCAAGTGAGAACGTTGGTGCAAAAATCTAGAAGAGGGGTGCTATGGTTTGGATGTTGTTTGTTCCCACCAAATCTCATGTTGAAATTGATCCCCAGTGTGGTGGTGTTGGGAGGTGGGGCCTAGTGGGAGATACTGGGGTCATTGGGGTAGATCTCTCATGCATGGCTTGGTGCCTTCTGTGTGTGAGCTGTCCCTCCCATGAGACTGCATTGGTTTTGAGGGAATGGATTAGTTTCCAGAGGGTGGGTTGTTGTAAAGCCAGGATGCCACTCAGATTTTGTTCCTCTTTACACACACCTGCTTCCCTTTTGACTTTCTCTGCCATGATTTGATGCAGCATAAAAGCCCTCAGCAGATGCCAAGCAGATGCTGGTGTCATACCTCTTGCACAGCCTCCATAGGCATGAGCCAAACTAACCTCTTTTCTTTATGAATAGCCTAACCTCAGGTATTCCTTCACAGCAACACAAAACACACTGACAAGAGCTTATAAGGATGTGACATGAGATAGTAATCATGGACATGAGATAAACATACCAAGGATTTAAAATCTATAGAATTTGGTGAATGACTGGAAGCAGAAGGTGTGATAGAAGGAGTCAGTAAGGCATGCCTGTCACAGAGTTTTCTGAAGGGTAGATGGCAGCAAGGCTACCATACATGATGGTGTTTATGATGTCCTGCAAAATAGTAGATGATGACTGGGGGCGAGAGTAGCTGAGGACTACATACCTTAGTGCTTGACTGCATCTGCTCCGGAGGGAGCTGTTTTACATAATTTACACAGAGGTTATATTAGAGGCAGGTTTTTGGAGAAAATATTCTGTGTAGATTTGAATAATTCAATTTAAAATATTTAAGAATATGTCTATAAAGTAGATATATTGGTCTGAAGTTAAGTCATAGTGTTTGAGCTTTGCGTGTGTGTGTATATATACATATTTATGTAATTGAGATCATCAGAATATATATTTTAATTGTAGTTAATGGATACATAGATGGGTTTGTAGTCAAGGGATAAATGCAAGGTAAACTGTGTAGAATATGGATAGAAGAAAACCTAAGTAGACCTGAATAACACAAATAGGTACAGAATAAACGGAGGAAAAATTTAGGAGGAAGAAGAGGAGGGAAGGAAGAAGAGATATATGGGGAAAACTAGCAGAGTATATAGTGCCATAAGTATTAAAAAAAGAGCATGTTTAAAAAACTAAAGAGTGGTTTTCACCTCTAAATTTTAAAGAGAGGTTATATATAAGATGAAGACTTAAATATGGCATTGTTTTTAACAATAAAAATATTGCTATGTATGGTGGCATGTCTTGTTGAAGTGACCTGTCGCAACTCTGTTCAAAAATAAATGGAAAGTGTAGGAGTAAGAAAAATGTAGAGAACTCTAAAAATATTTAACCCGTTAGATGAAATGCCAGATGTTCTATAAAATGTCAAAAAAAAAAAAGACAGTAAAAGAAAAGAGACATAGGGCAAGAGTGAATTTTGTTAAGATAGGGAAGGCTTATAAGATCAGTTGAAAGTTATTGAAAATAATCGGGAGAGAAGAATAGAAAATATAGGAAAAGGGGATAATCAGTGTAGAAAGAAATATGAGGAGTGGGGATATGGAACTCAACCAAACTGAAAGGAATGAAAGTAGACAAAGGAAGGCATGAATCTTCTTTTGCAACAGAAGAGTAAAAAGAAGGAATTCATTGCAAAGAACTAACTATAGGAAATAGCCTAAGGAATTTCCCTCTTGATTGCTTATAATTTTCCTCAAATTTGTAAGCTGATTTTATCTGCTAAGAGAAAAAGGTTTCAGGTGAATAAGAGATTTGAGACTGGAGAAATTCTATCATAACCAGCTTGGCAAATTAAAGAGAGATCTAACTAGAGAAATATTGAAGAACTACCAAAAAGCATTTAGGGCCAAGCAGAATCTAGAGTGCAGAAGCTGGCTCATGTGATTTTTTTTTCCAACAGTATTCATAAGCTTAGGCACATCAATAATTGGGTCTCAAATTGGAGTTTTCATGGGTAAAGGTTACAGAAGAAGTACAGGACAAATTATCTGAAGATATTGTCCAGGAAGGGTTGAAAGATGGATTATACTGCCAGATTCAGAAGTAAAGAGAAGTGGTAATGACAGAGAGCAAAAGAATAAATCAATGGATTGTTGACTTCAGAGATGAAGCATCTATCCCTTGACTACAATTAAAATGTAGAGATGATAAAATGCATAGTAAGGATAACTGAATAAAAGAATTGAAAAAGCATTAGGAGTGGGATTCTAAAATTAAGAACATGAAGTAATATTGTTCTGGGTGCTGATGAAGTTCTGACTGCAGCCATGGGAGTGTATGGATGGAAGTAAATTTTCAAGTCACAGAGCTTTAAGTAAGCTTTACACCAAATAAAGTAAAGGACCTGAGAATTTGGAGGGCTGGATAGGCCAAAACCTGAGTATCAAAGAATCCTAAAAGATGGCGGCCGGATCTGAGACAGGGAGAAACACTGTGAGTGATATATTCAAGTCCTTAGGACTCAACGGAGAGTGATTAGTACGGTTTGGTAAGGAGCCAAATATCCTGAGCTTCAATTGAGCAAGGGAGTTTCCAAAGAGGATCGGGGCAATGGTCAAGAATCAGCTCTGCGGAGTGAAAAGAATGCCGACTTCCCACTTCCTGACCCAGAGATATGAGATGTGTGGGAGAATGAATAACATGAGTTTGAGGCATGCTGCGGTCATCCCATAGGACAGCAAATTTCAGTTAAAGCCGAGAGGTAGGGAAATGTCACAAAATAGGTTGAGAAAGTAAGGGATTTTATTTGTCTATTTATTTACCATATAAAAGCCATGACCATTTCACAGGACACCACTGAAAGGCACGAGAACGTAAGAAGCTTGAGAGGTTAGTTTAGGGGGCACATATTTTCCATATAATCAGATTCAGATATTTCTATACTATTAGGTAAGTGTTATGTAAAGAGGATGGGAGGTTCATCTGGGAGTCAGGCCAAGGTTTGCAGTATCACTTCTAGCAGAGGACAAATAGGAAAAAAATAAAAAAAATAAAAAAAAAAAGCCCTGGGTCAGAATGGCAGGCAATCAGCCGTCTGAGACGATGGGCCTTATTGCAGTCTAACTATCAGAAATCAGCAACTCTCCTACTAAAGGAAGGTTTCCAGTATCTGACCCTAGTCAGAAGGAAACAGTTGTTCAGATTTTACTCAAAATTTGAGGTTTTGAGCACAGTCCTGTAGACTGAGAGAAAAGGGAGCAGGTGAATCAACAGAAGTTGGAATTGATTTCTGTGGAAAAGAGTGAGCTTGTTCTATGTGTGTGGAATTGTGTTCAGCCACTGGTAAATCATTCAAGTGAGGTGACACTGGGTGGTGAGTAAGATATCAAATTCTTTTTGTTTTAAAAGCCATTTTCTTAAATTTATAAAAATCACGTCCAGCAATATTTTGACATTTTCTGAGAATGCCACACAAATAAACACACACACATTTTTAGAAATATCTGAAATGTAAATAAAACAGCTATGCTACCTTATATCTCATTTCAGAATTAACATCTAATTAAAATTATATATAACTGTAGAAATCATACACTGAGTAAAAAACATCATAGTAAGGAAATAGGTTGATCCTATGTCAGAGGACATCAGAAACATCATTTGCCTTTGCAATTTAGCATTGGTTGGATTCTTAATTGTGAAAACAAATACTTTTGTGTGTGTTTTTTTTTTTTTTTTAATGCGAGACACTGTCCCACTTTTTTATTGAACCTACTGAGAGTCTACCATCCAGCCACCTGGTTAGGCACAGGGTGATGTGAGGAGTACGATGTATTTTCTGCCTTCACGGACTAATGTATTAATACTTCTTCTTGGGAAAAATTCCACTCCACAGTCAGTTCTCAAGCACTGACAATATCAGGGTTGGTAGTCAGCAGACCAGGATTTGTTTTGGAGAAAACTAATGGAGAACTTCACCATCTTTCGCTGTGTTCACAGATCGAACTCGGTTGATGCAACTATCCATCCTAAAGTGTCATCTCTCACTACCGTGGGCACTGCAATTCCCCACAAGCACTTTGGAAGAAAACAGGCAAAGTCAACCTAAAATTGGCTCTAGAATTTTGGCTAGGGGTTCTTTTAAAAGGGGGCACAATCTTAGCATTTAATTAGTTAATTTTTAATGTAATTTCAAACAATTAGATTATGAGCCAAGGATGGTAAACAATGCAAGGTAAACAGAGCTACCATATCGTGATTTTATTTAGTGATACTTATCTAGTTTTTAAGCCACATGGATGTAAAACTTAATAAATGATATTATTTATTTTGTTTATCTTCACTGTACCAAAACTAAAACATTTTAAAACAAAAAATAAGAATTATTTTTCTTGAAATTAGTACAAACATATCTGTCTTCACTCTATTATCTTTTTTGCCATAAAGGAACAATTTTTGGTCAACCTTTTCAGAGCTTGAATTTAGGTCTATTAAGAAATAACTTTGAAATGTGATGATGCTTAAATTAATTTTTTGAAATTCAGTGATGGGGTAGAACTAGGTCAGGAAATTGAAATTTTTCCAATGGTATGAGACCTAGGAGACACGGTGATTCACTTTATTATTTAAACCAAGGTTAATTTTTAGTTTTTAGTTCACTTTATTTATTTAAGCCAAGGTTAATTTTTAGTTTTTATTGTTTGAATGCACTAGAAAGTTAAGTTTGCACAGGGATTGTTTTAAAATAAATAAAAGAGCTATGCTAACCCACAGATGAGCTTTGTTGGTAGTATCCCTGTATTTTCATATAAATGTTTGAAATGTTATCATTGTTATAAAGCAAAATTATCTCTTCCTATTCTAATATTATTATCATATATTTCAGGCATGTATTGGAAAACAAGTGTAAGAGAGGATATAAGAAAATCCTATAGATAATGCATTTGCTTGATTGATTTACATAATCACTGTGTTTCAGAATAACTGCTTATGGAATAATGGGAAGTTTTATAAAATGCTGGCCTTGCATATATCTTAGAATGCCAATTTAATAAAGTATGTTTACATGCATTATATACATAGATAGATGATAGATAGATAATGGATATATCCTCTTTCCTATTTTTCAAAGAATATCTTTTTTCCTAAAAAGAATGAGATGACTCTCATGTCATTTTTATGAATAAAAATTTTATGTTTTCAGGAAACAACACTTGTGACAATGTTGTGATATCACAAATATGGGGCAAGGCGGGAATGGGAAGCCCCCCGAGAAATTGTGTTGAATTTATGTGACTATCTGCAGCAAATTTTGACCAAGAAATCTAAGGTACCACTTGGGTTCAACAAAATAATTTTCTTCAAAGTCTAAACTTTTTAAATATGTTCTCACTCATATGTGGAAGCTAAAAAACAGTGATCTCATGGAAGTAATAAGTAGAACACAGAATACTAGAGACTGGGAGGGATAGGAGGAAGGGAAGGAAGGATAGGGAGAGACTTGTTAAAAGCTACAAAATTACAGCTAGGCGGATAAGTTCTGGTGTTATGCACTGGTACTAAGCACTGTAGTATGACTATAGTTAACAATAATATATAGTTTCAAAAAGCTAGAAGGAGGATATTGAATATTCCAGACACAAAGAAGTGATAAAGGTGTGAGATGATAGATATGCGAATTATTCTGATCTGATCACTATACATTATATGTGTGGAAACAACATTATGTACCCCATAAATATGTACAATTATTATCTGTCCATTTTAAGAGTAAAATTAAAAAGTAATAACTATAAAGCAAATAAAAATATAAATGTCACAATTACTTACTTGCATCGATGACAAAATCTTATGTTTTATTCAGAAAACGGTAGACATCTCCCTTTCCAGCCACATCTTTATCATAAGCACGACTTAGTTGTGTTCCAGGGAGCATATTTTCAGGCAAATTCACTGGGTTAATTAAAATCTGAATTTCTGTCTTAATGTGTGAAAACACTGAAGAGATAACACAGAAAGACTTAATATCAAGAAAAATATAAAAATGAACAATTTTATCAATATCAATATTTTATAAATATTTCCATTTATTTGTCTTGATACGTTTCAAGCTGAAACTGGAGTAAAAAGTTTCATCTAAAACTGAGTAAGTTTTTTTTCTTTAACATATCAATATTGTTTTTCAGTGATGAACTGTGTAGAACAAACTCGCAGGAAAGTACAAGTTTAGATCCCAGCTTTAATATATCTTTAGTTTATTCCTTTGTTCAACATGAATTTAACAATTATCATCCAGAATGGTTATTTCATAAGCAAATTTTGCTAATTTCTTCCTTCAGTTTATTGACCATTTCAGTGAAATCATTTCACATGCTCACATAAGCTATATTTTTAAATATGAAGTTTGTTGTATTACAATTTAAAATGCTAATTGAAAAAAATCAAGGAAAAGACCTCTCTTTTTTAATTTGCTTAATTATTTTCATTGCTTTTGTTTTTATTAGAAAGAAAAGATCTGTTTTTGGTTTAGTTGTGAGTCATTGTAAATTACATTATGCTGTACCTCTGTAGTGGAAAACAGAAATAGGCATATTCTGAAACTCATTCCCAGAATATGTAATATGACTAAAGGGAAATAATATATATAAGAAATATCTAAAACAATAACTTAAATGTTAAAAATATTAATAAACTGATAAATAATATTTTTGACTTTTTGTTATATAATAAATATTTTTACATAGCAAATTACTCTACAAAAAGAAGACCCTTACAAAAAAAAAAAATACCAAAAGTAGAATCCTGTCTAAAATAATCCAAGATTAAGAGTTGAGTTTTTTGTTCATTATTTAATATCACTTTCTCTCTCTCTCACACACACACCAATACACACACACAAACAAAAGAATGAAAATGAGAAAGAAATATTCAATGAATTAAAAGGATCTCAGCAGGGATTCAAATTCCGTAACTAACAATTAAACTTAATTTCCTTAAAAACGAATGAAATATCAAATTTGTATAAACCTGTGCATATTAAAAAAGTCTTGACGATGTTCATATTTAGACCAGCTCCCCATTTGCCCTTAGCAACGTCTACAAACATGTGCATGGCTTTGGCTATTAATACAAATTCAATCTTTACACAAATTAAGCCAACAAGTCACTACGTTGTTACTCAATATTGAAGTCAATAGTTTTATTCTATTTAATTGAGTGATTATGCACATAGGTCATATTTCAGCTTCTGTGTCTCTTTCCCGTTTGTACCTGGTGAGAAGATTATCAGCAAGGCTAGGATCATTATATATCAACAATTTAAAACGTAAGTCTTTAGAGTTGACGTGGAGTAACCTATGGATAATTTTTGGCAAGTAGTTCAGGTGATTTAATTTTTAATCCCTGTTTACCTAATAGAAGCTGTTCTGCAAGTAGAATAAAGAATTATTTTTAATATGACTGCATAAATATTTGCAAACCCTGAGATGATTCAGTATTATTTCTGAGTGCGACTAGTTGTATACTCACCGCTCTACTGTTGGCTGAGTAACTCCAAAGTTAAGCAAGACCCACTCTTAGGTAATTTGTAACCTAGCAAAGATAATGGCTGGATAAAAATGCCTATACCGCAACAGAGTGGGTAACATGTTTCAGTAAAATAACACGAAAGTTCAGAAGAGTAAGGAAACACTTCCAAAAGAGGACGAAAAGGAGAAACCTTCAAAGAAGTGGTGGCTTTTCAAAAATGAGGCTTTGATGCTTTGAAGCACCAAAGTCTTGAGAACAGCATCCTATTAGAAAAATAGTTTTCAGCCTGTTTCTCTCAATATATGTGCATTTCTATATTCATAAATTATTTAAATGCACCACAGCATGGTATATTTTATATGCTCATGAAATACACATGAAAACTAGAATAAATGCAAAAGAATGATATAAATGTGGAAAATATTGTATTACATTATGTTATACCTATCACATCATATTATATTGCAAATGATATAAATATACTACAGTAAATGTTTTTCTATTTCTAGAATGTTACTAATAACATTTTAGATAGTACTTATTACTATATTATTATATTATTAATTTTCATGAGATGACAAAGATAAATCAAATCATTTTAAAACTCATTTTATTCATTAATCATACAATAAATGTTAAATATTAAACATACATGTATTTGTATAATAAAGTACTTAATATTTATTTCATAATACTTGGAGTGGAAAAAATTAATATGCTTTATTCTTGTTGAAAACATGATTTTGCATTATATGATATTACATGTTCATAGCAAAGATCAAAGTTCAGTTTATGTTCATACTCAGAGGCTCTTAAAGATGCAAAGGATCCCAAACATCCCTCACAAATATATGTATAAGTAAATAGGAGTGCATCATTTTATACTTAATAAATCATAAACTCATTTTTCGGTTTTATCTATCAACACTGAAAAGTATTGAATATAGCCAGCTGTAAAATATTCTTCATCCTTGATGTCAATCCGATTTTATTTCAAATCAATTGGATAGTATTTCATTTTACATTTTTACTACTGACATTTTTTATGTGGAAGATTTTTACACTGATTAGAAAATTCTGTTTTCCAGTACAAGTAGGCAAATAAGTGTTTGCGTAGGTGACACAACTGTAGTGGTCTCAAGTCTAGAATGATGGAAACATTTTCAAATAAGCCTCTCCATACTATGAGTTTCTTTCAGATGACAATTGCTTTCTTATTCATCAGTAAATGCCAGAATTATCTTTATGGGACTGATAAAGTACTTATTATTGTCTTTCATGAAGCAATTGTATATTATAAAATATTTTAAATAAATTTCATAGTCTTTATTGTATTATTAAATTGTATTTTTAATAATAAATTAATAAAGTTGGAAAACTTGACCTTTTCTAACAGAAAAATATGTAGCTCATCCTTAAATTTGACAATTCTATAAACACGATGCCAGGGAATCACAAATAAATATGTAGGGTACAAAATATTTTTATTATTATGCCTGATCTCTTTATAACACTGTATGATTCTTAGGGATCTTGGTTTTGTTTTGTTTCCCAAGTATAAATACTTCTGATTTTATTAAAGAAAGTATAAAACATTGAATTCTACATCTTTAAACACTAGTGTTTTAATAATCAGTCGAATCAGTTTGGTCTCTTCATAGCGCCGGTATGTCCAATACTTCTCCGACTAAGTTTTTCTTCATTGGTGGTAAATCAAGTCTGCATTCCGAATTGTGGTTTTCTTCTGGCTTTTTAATAAAATTATCTATCGCTGCTTTCGCTTTTGTTTGCATTGCCTTGCCGCTAAAATTTTTGAGTAATGATTCTAATCGTTCTTGTATTGTTTAGATTGCGGTGTTTGTTGTACTTTGTATATTCTTTATTTTTGACCCACCGCGCGCGACCCATCACAACACCGACAAAGTGGTTCCTCAAAGCAAAACACTGCGGCGGTTCCCGGTAACCAGCAGCCACCGCCTCCTGGAGCCTATAGGGGCCTCTCCAGCCGCCACCTCAGCCGTCCCTATGTCCCTCAGGACCTCTTCGATTCACCTCCTCCGCCGGCCTCCTCTCCGGTGCCCGGGACACTGTCGAGCCTCACCAGCTAGCAACGACCCATGTAGAGGCCTGGGAGGCTTCTCCTTGGAGAGACTTTGTTCCAAGAATAGGCGCGTCCTTCTTCGTTCCCGTCCGGCTCTGCACCATCTGACGGTGCCGTTGTAAGACTAGAGTGCGATCTGTGTTTGATGACTGCTTTCCACTTCTGGCTTAAATTTTCACATCTTTTCTGTAATAAACTTTATTATGAATATTGCAAATGAATGTATTTCATATATGATGCTATTTCTATAAGTAGTTCTTAAACTCTTCGTTTGCTTGCATTAATTCTGGGCAAACAACCATTATATAAAAATTACCCTTCAATTTTCCCCCATGAATTATAAATTATATTTTCTTTCCAGTAGTCACTTTTTGATGAGACCACGTTTTGCTTAGCGAATGTTTCCTTTAGTAGTTCAAAGTGATTCTTTAAGTTTTTCATTATTAAAATAGAATATTGCAGATATCGTAATCTAAGACATGTTTAAAAACCTGAACTTTCATTCAAACATAGAGCAAATTTTTCACTCTAAATTATTAATTCTAATCAATTTCTTTATATCCGTAACATTTCTTTACATCTTACAAAAATGTGATAACAAGCAATACATTTTACTTTGTCTTTTATTTCACATAATCTCTTTTAGCCAATTTCCACTGTAGGAAGAAAATTTATTACCTCAGTCAAATGTGAACTTCTGTCTTTTGCTATTTATTTATTGCTGAATTGGTAAAATTTTGTCAGATTCAAAACGTACACATTATTTATAACATTGCTAAAATATTGTATAATTTTGACTTCATGTTCTGGGTGCTAAATTTTAACATTTTGCCACCTGGGATGTATTCGTGCTACCATGAGCAAAAAATCTCCAGTGAAAATGTACATTACAGTTAAAATTCATTATTAACAATAGTGCATGTAAATATTTACTGCAACGATTTCTTCTGAATAATTCTGAATGTTGTTTGGCTGACTTCTGGGTAGATCAATTTTTAGCTCCTAACCCTAGAGGTAAGCATGCCCAGTGTCATTTATTTGCCCCAACTACCTCCGCGCAAACCTTTTTATCCTCATTCTGGCCTCATTGAATTTAAATTTCTTTTTTATTTAGTGAAGAGAGATTTAGTTTAAACAAGATTATATAATACATAAATCCAGTTCAACTGCATTTATATGAAGTCTAAATGATTGCAATATGCTGAACATGAACAAGCGTGGGAGAATTTCTTTGTCCGTGCAGAACTCCTACCCTGCCTTCTACTTGTGAATGTTTGACATGAGAACGCCATAAGAATGCCAATACCTACTTAAATATTAAAGCTTAGTTTTTTTCTTGTATTTGAGATTTTAAAAGAATAAATGTAAATAGAAGTTCTAATATTTCCTTCTAGCACCAAAATAGATCATTTAACACATTGCCTTGTGTATAAGAATCACATTTTGGAAAATGCTGATTGATTTAATGTTTATGAACTATTGCACCAGTAAATATTTGCTAATTTATTCATTTATGAATATATATATTCATATAATAAATGGAAGATGAAAAGGGGGAAACGAGGCATTGGTGGAGACGGTAGCACGACCAAAAGTAGGATAGCAGGAAAATATTTGTTGTTTAATAAAATTCACAGGCGGTTTTCGTTATTCGTTTTTGAGAAAGGCTGCAACATGACCACAGATGCATTTCAGAAAGATTCACATGGAAGGACACTGAGGGTTGATTAGCAAGATGAGAAAATGGAGGAGCAAATAGTAGATTTATAACTTTCTATGTGAGAGGTAATGGGTACCAAAAACGAGATGTTGTCAGGAACATATAAAGATACTTAAACACTTTATACTTGTAAAACAATCTCTGGCATGTGAAATATATACTTATATCATAAATAATCATATATACATATAAAGTACTTGCTTTATATAGTATTGCAGTACTATAAAAATGCCTGTGTAAGCTGAAATTGTGTAAATCAATATTAATAATCCATAGGAAAAATCATAATTGTTACAGTATTTTCAAAAAATTTGTCAAAACATAAAAATTTTATTATAGCTTAGAAATTGATAGAGGTGATAGAAATAGTATAACAAATATTTAGTTGATACACTGTAAATGAGAATTAAAATGTTTTATTTCTTTGTTAAGAAGGATATTTCAGGAGTAGTTTAAACAGTGCTTGCTGTCCGCTATGGAGCAAGGATCTTTTCTGGGCCTTAGCAAATTATCCTGTTCCTTTCTAGGTTTGGATCAGCTTCCCACATTGTATTATTTGCCCTTTCAGTGTTGTAAAATATCTTTGAGATTTCCTTTAATGTGAAGTTCTTTGACAATGTCATTTCCTCCAGGACATCATCATCCTTTGAAGCACAACCGCTTACTTAATTTTGGTTAATGTCACCTTCACTAAGTTCTTCTGGCTGCATACCTGTTGTTTCTCAAATAGTGGCAGTGCCAATATTCCCACGATCAGGGATTTTTTTTACCTGTTAACTCCATTTATGTTAACTTAGAATCCTGAAAAGTTATTTTCACAGTGTGGCAAATGTTCTGCAATACTTCATGAATATTACTCAGTTTACTTTCTGAATGTCCTCATGATTTCTAATGCTTGCTTTAAGTCATATTTATCCAAAGATGAGCTAAGGTTAATTGCTTGATCTCCAGTTGTAGTGTCAATGGCTTGTCTGAAAATTCATCTAAAGTTATAGGCTCTAAAAGTTGAAATAATTCCTTGGTCTGTCCACTGACTGACTTAATAAAGTTGCATTTGGTGATAAAATACAAATTTTTACATCATAACCTTAAGAAATTCAGGGTGACCTGGAGCATTATCCAGCCATAATAGTTCGTTAAAAGTTAAATTATTTTGGCAACAGTATCTCTCTACTGCTTAGAAAAAGAAGGGTATATATGATTCAAGGAGTCACAGTGCTAGAAAAATATACTTAATCATACTCATCCTTCAACTGTGGCATCACAAACTACCAAAGAGTGATAGCTTCTATACTTTGATAAAAATAAATTCCACATAGTCTTATTAAACATATGATAAAATAAAATAATCTTCCATATGGCAGTGGAATAGAACTTAGCTTAGATTACCCAGGTCAAGTTCTCAGAAATGTTTGCATTTCAAGAATTCCATGGGATTTCCAGTGTGTAAAGTAGAAATGGTGGGATAAGCTCTCCTTCCTGGACAAAGATCAGGTAGACTTAATGTCCCTTATAAAACATTGGCGTTCCCTAAGCCCAAAATTCCTCTTCTCTAACCCAACCCATGGCATGTGCAAGCATCACTTGGCCCTCTGCCTTACTTTTTAGGATTTGGGACTGAAGGAACCAGTGTGAATGCTGGCACTCTGGCTTCTGCAATTTCTGTGAATAATAATAATAATGTCCTGTGTATCTGACCCCAAAGTCTTATGTCTTGTACCAGTATACATGAACCTGTGGGAAATCAACCTCTCAGCTTGCAAGTAAGGCAAAATTTCAGACCCTTCACATTTCTTGCCACAAGAAACTCATTATTTTTCTAGTCACCAAAACATATTTTGTGAATGCATAAACCAGCCCCAGGTCAAAACCTGTAGAAGAGAAATCATTTCAGATGTGTGCTATGCCTTAATGGCAGAATGCTACAAACTCCAAAGTCTTACACATTTTCAGGGAAGTGGTAAAGCATCACACTTGCAATCAAAGGTACCAGATTTTTTTTAAAAAGCTATTTTATCTATAGTTTAACTTCCCCTGGAAATCTTTTTTTTTCATTTATAATATGTGGAAAGTTATAATAACTACCTCAGAGCTGTTATGAATATATGAGGTAATGCATAGAACGAACTAGCACAATACAGGATATATGAGAAACACTCAACAAATATTTTATATTACTTTAGAGTTACTTAGGATACCTCATTAAATAACTCAAAGTCTAGGATGGAATTTTGTAGACCCTCATATTGAATACCCCCATGGGATTGTGATTTGAATATTTTCGGAAGTAACCTATCCTATTCTGAGTTCTGTTCTCCATCAACACTAGCAGTAAGATTCCTATGTAATGTTATAAAGCTTTCCCTGAAGAATTAAAGCATCTTTACACATATATATACAGGGACCTCTTATGAATGGTTGGTAACTGGAGATGGTTGCCAGCATGGTGCAATCCATCCTCCATATCCACCATCAAATAGTTGTAAATTCAACCTGATTATGTCATTTTTATACTAAAACTTTCTTCCTACAGAAGAGAGAGTCCAAACCACTTCGCATGCAGTATTTTACATTTTACTCATTTCTTCTTTTCCCCCTAATGTACCATACATTCAGTGAATTCAATGCTTTTTCATATTCTCTTCCATACTTCCATTACAGATATGATTCTATGCCCAGAAATGCATCTCTCTCATTACTTTCTTGTGAAACTTTACAAATTCTTTAGGAGCCAGATCAAATGTCACTTCCTTAGTGAAGGCATTCATGACTTCCCCGGGATACTTAGACATTCCCTCCCTCTACTATTACCCAAAAGTGTTCTGTGTACTCTCCTATGGCATTTATTCTATGGAGTGTGACACTCTGTTTACATGAATTTTTCCCTATTTGTCTAGCTTCTGTTGGTGTTTCCAGTGCTGAGGACAAGAAAAGGCTTGTTATATATCTAATTGGCCTTTGAATGAATGAATAAACAAGATTTTGTCTATCATATTCTGGATTAAGTTCTGTCACGAGTTTTACTCCCTTTGAGTCTTAAGCATGTATATTCTCTTAGAATCTAATACTAAAATCCCAAGCTCTTTGTCAAGTATGTTCCACCAGACACACTGCTGTCCCAAGTTCTTGGAAATGACCATTCTCTCTGCCTGGAAAATTCTTCCCTTAGATGTTCATATGTCTTGGGTCATCACCTCCTTCTAATTTTTGCTCAATTATCATTTTCTCATTGAAATTTACCCGCATCATCTGATTTAAGTAGGAACTCCTCTTTTTTTCCCATTCCTTTTTCCCTATCTTATTTTCTTCCATAGAATTTATCATCCTTTAACATACTATGCAATTGCTTAAATTATAATATCTGTTGTCTATGTACACTCACTACTATGTCAACAGTTTTAGGGAAGGTTTCAGGGAAGGGTTGTAGTAGTTTTTTTTTTTTTTCTTCAAGGAGGCATTTTCAGTAACTGGAAGAATGTCAGTTTCAATCATTATTGGGAAGAATAACCGTAAGGGACAAACTATGGCAAAGATTTTGCATCACATTCTTTCTGAATTCAGTCTCCTATAAAACCTGGCTCAGAGAAAAGTGTAAGGATTTGATTTATGATATTGAAATAAATTTTGGAATGCCTCTAACACAGATTTCATAGTTCTACATAGGACCAGACAGATAGATTTAGAGATTTGTATGTTTATATAATAGGTGTGTTTGTATGTATGTGAGATATATATGAGGGAACTTCAAAAAGTTTATGGAAAACTGGAATTAAAATACTAAAAATAAAAATATAAACTTTACTTGTCAACATAAGCTTCATCAAGTTCCAGATACTTTTGGAAGCAATAATACCAGCCATTTAGTCCATCTGTAAGGAACTGAGAATTTAACCATGTCAGTGCAATCTTTTTTACATTATTAACTGAGGAAAAAAAATGAGTGCCCTTTACAGATTTTTAAGAATAGGAAACAGAAATAAGTCAGAGGAGCCAAGTCAGAACTGTAAGGTAGATGACTAATGATTTGTTATCAAAATTCTCACAAAATTGCTCTTGTTTGAAGAGAGGTATGAGAAGGAGCATTGTAGTGGTGAAGAAGGACTCCCTGGTGAAGTTTCCCGGGGAATTCTTCGCTAAAGCTTCAGCTAACTTTCTCAAAACACTCTCATAACAAGCAGATGTTACTGTTCTGTGGCCCTCCAGGAAGTCAATAAGCAGAATGCCTTGAGCGTCCCCCAAAAATTCTTGCATGACCTTTGCTGTTGACTGATCTGCTTTTGCTTTGACTGGACCACTGCCACCTCTTGGTAGCCATTGTTTTTATTGTTCTTTGTCTTCGGTTCACTGGTAAAGCTATATTTTATCTCCTATTACTACTCTTTGAAGAAATGCTTCTTGATCCCAATTTTAAAAAATTTTCATTAAAAGCTCTGTTCTTGTCTGCAGCAGATCCAGGCACAACAGTTTTAGCACCTATTAGTGAAAGTTTTACTCAGTTTTAATTTTTCCACAAAATGTGTGGTAAACAAATTGAGATGTCTATGGTATTGGCTATTGTTTGTGCTATTAATCATCAGTCCTCTTCAGTTAGGTCATGGACAAGATTACTTTTTTTCTTATAATTTGATGTGGATAGTCTGCCACTTTGGGCTTCATTTTCAACATCATCTCATCACTTCTTAAAATGAGTTACCATTTGCAAACTGCTGATTTCTTTGGGGCATTGTCCCTATAAATTTTTGGAAAGCATCAATGATTTCACAATTCTTACACTAAAACTTCACCATATATTTGATGTTTTTGCTTTAATTTTGGTAGAATTCACACTGCTCTTATAGGGGCTCTTTTCAAACTGATGTATTATCTTTTTCGGTGCCTTAAACTAGGTCCTGTTCAGGTATATTATAGCAAATTAGCATGCAATTATTTTGATGCAAAAATATTTTGAAATCCATGCATTGATTTGTCATAATATACAGTTTCCATGAACTTTTTGAAGACCCCTCCTGTGTGTGTGTGTGTGTGTGTGTGTGTGTGTGTGTGTGTCAGAACTGTCAGACACTTTTGTAAGCAATGAAACCAGCCATTTAGTCCATCCCTAAAGAACTGAGAGTCCTAGGAATCTAACCATGTCAGTGTAGTCTTTTTCACATTATTAACTGAGGAAAAAATGAGTGCCCTTTACAGATTTTTAAGATTAGGAAACAAAAAGAAGCCAGGGCAGCCAAATCAGAACTGTGTATGTGCGCATATATATATAAATTTGTACGCTTATACCAAGTATTGCAAGTATTAACATCTCTATTTAACATTATAAAAATGAAATATAAGTAAGTAATATATCCATTCAAACATTAAGTCATAAAACAATATTTTTCCCTTTCATTGATTATTTGTTAGCTCCTTCTAAAATATAGCCTAGTTATAAAATAGCCATAGATTTTTAAAGCATCTTTGAATGTCAAGAGCTAAGATAAACAACAGAAGGGCATGCTAAAAACAG
Organism: Gorilla gorilla gorilla; assembly: GCF_029281585.2. NCBI lineage: Eukaryota > Metazoa > Chordata > Mammalia > Primates > Hominidae > Gorilla > Gorilla gorilla. Next base: position 107,153,287 of record NC_073230.2, on the reverse strand, counting down.
TCAATTAATTTGTATTTTCTGGTGAAGCAGGAAAGAACAGAGGAGAGAAGGGGAGGGAAAGGAGATGCCTGGCCCTATTACTCATCCTGAGTCACTGATTGCGTGCCTGAAAAAGTACAGACCTTTCATGGGGAACTCAAGCTCTTTTGAACCAAAGGCTTAAGTAACCCTTGGAGAAAATGGTAGTTTATGCTTTCTGAATTATTATATAATCTTATTACTGGGGCAAATTCCCATTCATTATATGAATTCTTTTGTATAAGATATCAAACTAACAGATATAGAAAGTTTAATAAGAAACATTGTATTTCTCCCAGTTGATATGTTTATTTAGGACCACAGTATTTTAGCAGTGCTATAAGACCGTTCAGGTATTTGCTTATTATTTGGTTGGTCAGTGGGTTTCAATAACTTTTTATTCTAAAATGCCCCCAAACACTTAAAAGAAGCGAAACTTTAAAAAATTGCTGCTAATTTACCTCTAATGAAAAAAGGTATCCAGTTTGAAAAGCACTGTTTTTGGTTTTGTTTTTCCCTAATAGAGTGTTTATGTTGACAGATGAGGAATGAAGGGGAAAATTGAGGGTAAATGAGTTTTTTTCTCTTTTTGCTTTCTTAAAATGTTCTTTTCAAGGTTTAATAATGTATGCAGTTTGGAAAAGTAGTCAGGCCTTGAATTCTTAGTTATCAAGCAGTATATGGATCACACCCAATCAATCTGTCGCAAAATGAAAATTGAACAAAGTTTTGCTGAAATTGAAGTAGGCAGTTTTAAAGGATCAAAGTTAATTATACTCGTCCCTCAAATTCCCAAGGTTATGATAACAAAATAACTCATCAATACTCTTACAAATTAGGCCTGAACATATGAACACAATCTTTGTCAATTTGGTGTCTCTGTAATGCGTAATGAATCTAGTAGAACATGAGGCAAGGTGGCATTGTTTGGAGATGGAAAAAAGAATTATAACAGTCACTTCTAACATTCTCATTTGCACATTAAAAAATCAAGACTACAAGGAAGGTGTGTTGGACATTTCACTCCATTCTTGGAGAACTCAATTTATATATATGGTTTGATGGGGAACAGAACAGGAAGACGGCTAGCCTCTTAGCAGCTCTATTATTTATAGCTTCTCCAAACCTCTCACTTGTCTTATTTTTAAAATGAAGATAAAATCAATTTCCTCACAGGTTTTTAAATAATTTACCTATATATAAATATAAACCTATTTACATATTTTATACTATATGTTTATATTTTAAAATTATTCATATTTGTGTATATATATGACATAGACAACAGGCATATGACACCCTTGGCTCAGAACTATTGAAAATTTTAAACCCCATTGTCTTTCTCTGCATTGTGAGTGAAAACTGCCTCTTTATCTTCCTTTTTATCATCTTAATCTTGCTCTTTGGAGTTACCTTTAAAAAGCTTCATTGCAATTATTTTCATTGTTTTGTGAATTTGAAAAGGAATATCACAGTTTTACTTAATTGTTCATTTGTTCTATTCTCTAGGTTAAATATTACTAAGCCTGTAATTCTTTTTTAGCTGATATAATCTCAGATGCCCTCCAAAATATATGCATGTTTTTGAAAGGCATATCTGTAAATTTCTTAAATGCAATGTCCCAAACTGTACTTGGTTATTTTGCAAATGGAAGTTGATTGCTTCAGAGTAGTATATAATCCTCTTGAGGTATACATTATACTTACATGATAACAGGGTAAGATAGCATTGACCTTTTATTTTCTACTAACTTTTGTTTGGATACTTCTGTAAGAAAGACAAAATGGCTACTAATAATCATATTCAGAGATACTTAGGTTTGAGTCCTAGCTACAGTCACAAAACCTAAAATGTATCTCATAATGTCTATTATATTATTTGAATAAATGTTGACTTTAAGTCTCATTGTTCTCTTTTGTAAAATAGGTATATAGGTTGTGCTAAGTATGGTGTCTGGCACATAGTACACACATTATGTGTGATATTAGCAGGAAATTATCATTTCTTAATTTCATTTTCAACATTATAAAGTATTCTAAGAAGCCACGTCTTACAGCTAATTTGCCTTTTTCCTTCTTGAAAAGGAACTCATCTTGATAAGCATAGTTTTAAAATACTCCCTTTCTTTTCAGTCAAGGGAATTTTAACCAGTGAAGCCTTTTCCTTGAAGATGGGGAAATCCATAATACACAGGAGATGTCTTTGATCAAACTCAATATTTTCTGCCTTGGCCATCATATATATTAAGATGGCATGCTAACTTTTCTCCAAATGGCATTAACTTTACTTAATCCTTGTTCTTGCAGATTCAAATCCAAGATAGCAGCTCACCCTACTTACTCCCTTTACCTTCTTGAGAATCCTCTAAGACAAAATAAATATATAATAAAGCCTCTTATTTTAGTAAAATATAATTTATACCTATCTATATTTATTGCTATCTGAGTTGTCACATTTCCACATCACAAGTACTACTTGTCTCTGACATAGTTTTGTGATCAAATCTTCGTCATATCCTGTAGCTCACCTTTCAACTCGTCCTTTTAAATGGCTGACACATTTACATTAATACCATACAGCCTACCGTATATTTCTATTTTCCTTCTCCTTAAAACTTCACCAAAATTTTCCCCACCATCCTATAGCTTTTTATATATGTGGATATTTTCTTGATACCAAATATAGTTATATTTGATTTTTTTGTGAGAAAATCCACCCTTTCTTTTAAATATTACAGGCACAAGCCCAGTATGACTAGTGTTAGTTATTTTCTGATTTCATATTTTTCCAATGAGTATTTACAGAAACTTGTAGATGTCTGAAACATACTTTCTGTCAATTACTGCTGTGATTATTGGTAAGATGACCATCTACTCTATCCTGGCATAATTACCAAGTGTTCTTTCACTCTCAAAATGACTGTTTTGAAGGGTGAATTATACAGTTTCTCTTATTGGAAATATAAGTCTGCTTAGAAATGTTATATCATATTGATAAAACTATTAAAAACAATATAAACTGAAGATGTTTTCAATCATATATATCTAAGATTTCAAGGCTAATTGTTGACATTGTATTTATACTCTGATTTTAAAAAGAGTTCAATTACATATTAATTTTAGTACAAACATTCTAAGGCAAGCAGCCATCAGACCCATTTGCTAATATGTTAATGAGGAAGTGCATACATGTATATTGGTTGCACTGTGACAATTCTCACAGTATACGAGGATGATTATTAGGGTGTCTATGCATTTCAAGATGTATTTGGGGAAAATAGCCAAACATATACATATGAATAATATGCTAATAATGTGATCATATGATCAATGTTCATATTTAGCAATATAATGTGTTCTATAAGATATTCTCATAAATCTATATATTTTGGTTTTCCACTAGTCCCAATAACATCTTCTGCTCAAGCAGTATAGAACGTTTAGATTTTTTTTTTTAACTTCTTCCTATTGTTCTAAACCACCTAGGTTATGTATACTGCACTTTCTGTGTCTTTTTCCTTTGGCAACTCCCACTCATCATTAAATACCATCCCCAGATGGAGTTAATTATTCCTTCCATTATCACTGCACTCCCTTCAAAAGCATTTTAATTGCCTGTTGATGTATTTCTTTCCTATCTCAAATTATGAGCACCTTGAAAGCAGAGATCATTCATTTTCATCATCATATTGTATGTCTTGCATACAATATGGAATTCAGTTAATAATGGAATAATATGTGAATGTATGAATTACATGAATGAATGAGTGAATAAATGAAAGTGTGAGTGACTTACTAAATGTATAATGGTTATGAAATTTAGAGTACAACCAAACGCGAAGAATGCAGCCTTTTTATTTCCTACTTATAAAAATAATTGAGTGTCAGCCAGGCGCGGTGGCTCACACCTGTAATCCCAGCACTTTAGGAGGCCAAGGCGGGCAGATCACCTGAGGTCGGGTGTTCGAGACCAGCCTGACCAACATGGAGAAACCCTGTCTCTACGAAAAATACAAAATTAGCTGGGCGTGGTGGCGCATGCCTGTAATCCCAGCTACTCAGGAGGTTGAGCCAGGAGAATCACTTGAACCCAGGGGGCAGAAGTTGCACTGAGCCAAGATCATGCCATTGCACTCCAGCCTGTGCAACAAGAGCGAAACTCCATCTCGACAATAATAATAATAATAATAATAATAATAAGGTGTCAAATGAGACCATATTTGGGTATTACAGATTAGAAATCCATTTTCCTTCCAAGAAAAAAGTGAGCAAAATGATAATAATTAAAATCAGAAGTTTTCACATAAAAATTCAAATTCCTAGCTTCCCTTGGAAAATCATAAGATTTGGCAATACATAGTATGCATTCCTAAATGACAACCATTGGCTCGAGTTAAACAGTAGCTGCTTCTTTGAGTACACAGTCCCCATCCCTATATTCTATACAGGATGTCTCATTTATTATTCGTGTATAAATTTGCCACCCAGGATTCAGTGAGTACTATTAAAGCACTAACGTGGGATTGTTTTAAGTTAAACATCACCAATTTCAGTAAAAATGAGTGACAGACATTTTAGTGAGGAGAAAAGGAATGGAGAAATATGTAAAACTGAGGCATATTTAATGAAAATAATGTAAAAGGCCTTGTCTGAAACTTAAAGGAAGCAAAATAGTGCAATGTTTAAGAGCCTGAATTTTAGATTTGGAGAACTGATCTAGAATTTTGCTAGATTGGACAAACTGCTTAACTTCATAGAGGTTAAGTTCCCTCATTAGAGAAATAGAAGCAATAATAATTATAATAGTTTAGATCTACCTCTTAGATTTGTTGCAAGGATTAAATATAACCATATATATGCAGGCTTGGTTGAGTGTAAAGGTTTTAGACATGCCTAGACATGCTCAGACATTTATGATAGCCTAAGACAATTCTTATCCTAAGACAAGTCAAAGACATATATAGAGAAGGGCTACAGGAAGAAGGTGAAGGAGAAGGGGGAAGGTTTCCGAGAGAGAAGCATCAATGCCTGGAGCCACATCTAACAGCTTCATCCACATTTTGCAACAGTACTTAGTGTAAACTGGACATCCCAAGGGCCTATGCTGTCTTCCCTTCAAATGTGCATATTCTGTTTAGACACAGCAGTATCTTGCAGATGATTCATTGGGAGATGGTAGGTTTCATTGGAAGTGGTACAATAAAAAGGAGAGATAGTGATACCCAGAAGCTGCCTAGCAGACAAAAGGTAGTACGACAATAGCAAGTGTCTTTCATGAGTGCCAGTGAGACACTTTCAGAAACATGTCTGAGGGTTACTTTATTAGGCAGCTAATATCCCTTGTGATAAGAAGAGGCAAAGGTCAGTAACATTTGTAAAATAGCTACTATGACATTATCTGACAATTGCATTATATAGGTAACAAAATACAAAGTGTGGCGTTTTAATATTTGAAGAATTTTCTATGTATTCAGAATCCTCTGTGTAGCAGAGGTAACTTTGCATTCACCAACACCCATATCCTACCCATATCCTATTCTTCCTGATTCACGGCTACATCTGAGTCCTTTATGTGTGGTTAGTGAATGTGGAAGTGCTGTATACAATTCCAGGCCTGTCACCTAAAAACCTCCAGAATGAGCCTATTAACACTCTGTGATGATCAGACACAGAACAATCTTTAGTGATCTTTGAGCCCTACTTGCTGGGAGAGCCACACAATTTAAAGAACTTGGGTCCCTAAATGACAATGCTGAAAACTACTCATCAAACAGTAACATCTGCAATAGGCTTGAGTGAAAAACAAACGTCTGTTGTGTTAAGCCACTGGTATTTGGGGGTTACTTACCATAACAAATAAATGTGGTCACCCAAATATTCTGAAATACCATCTCTTCAGGTCATTTCAGTTATCTGAGTCTATGTAAATAAGAAAAAAATAACAGCCAGAGCTAGCTGAAATCAGAAACCACAAGCAGTCTTTGTTCACAAGTAAGTAGTTATTTGATCTGTCCCACAACCATCACTATTTCCAATTTTGCATTGTCTACCTGAGAACCATCAAAAGCACGTCTGTCCTACTCTGTTCCCCATCTGGAAGAAAGTAGACATGTTCAAACTTCCATAGCCATTTCTGCAGTATTGTTAAAAAATCAGTACACACTCACAAACCTGTACTTTTCTTCCTAAAATAGGGTGTTGACCTCAAACAAAAACAGGTTTAGGCTACATCTACATGGGTGACCATGTGTGGCATAAAATAGATTTTCCAGCATGCGTTTATTTGGCAATGACTTAAAAGTGCAACCAGATGTTTTCATAGAGAACAGCTCTTTTAGCCACAAATGTTTCCAATTTAAATGCATTTGTTTTGACTCTATTTTGCTGCAGATGGAAAACATCCATTTTCTTTCTTTCCATTGGGGATAGACAGTGAACGTTGGCAAATCTCATAGAGAATGATTACCAATGTAGACAAAACTTCGGTGAGAGCTGAATCTCCAGGAGAAAATTTTTAAAAGACAAGTTTGCATTTTAAACAGGTTGGCTCTTTTAAGACCATTTTCCCCCTCTAATTTGTACCATAAGTCTTAAACATCTGTATGTGTTTGATCCTAGGGAACTTACCTTACTTTTAAGTGATAAGTCAAACAGATCTATTCAGAATGACAGCATAGCTTCTGGGCATGCCATTGATAGTTACTGCAAACAGATATTTCAGATTTTCTTATCAAAATGTGAATTATGTAGGTGTGCTTTACTAAATTTTCTTGCAATTGGCAGGTTGAAATATTACAGGAGTTGTAAATGTCTTTATAAAAATAACAGAAAAGTTTTTCTTATTTTTTCAAAAACAAACTAATGTGTACGTGACAGAGTATAAAATGATCTTGGCAAGAGTATAGATTTCTGTTTTAAGAAGCTGGGAGTTATATTTTAACTCATGAAATGTAATGTTTTCTTTAACCAAATTATCCTTAACATTTGTTGTTTTAGTTTAACTCTATGATTTCTGAGAAGCTTTTGAAAACAAGAAGATATTTTAAAATTTTATTTCCTGTTTTAGACATTTAAATGAGTAAAAAAGGTCCAAATACTGTTTTGAGCAGTAAAAGTATTGTTTTTCCCCTGGAAGAGTAAAATCTCTGTCAGCCAGACTATAATACTTTCACAGACTGAGCACTGTGATACACATATGTTATTTTAAATATATAGACCCTGTAAGAAGGAGCTGGAAATGCTAAAATGAATATTAATTTTTGCAGTAGTAATTAGACTGATGCAAGAACAATTGTCTGTTTTTCTCCTATGTCTTCCCACTTGCAAGTATTTCAGTTAAGATGTCATTCTTTGTGGAAAGTATTTACATATATGTTTTCTTAGTTTTTCCTTCTAGATAATATTAACTTTTGTTAGATATCTTTTGATTACTTTATCTGTCACAGATATTCCAATGAATTTTCAATAAATTAAAGTTCATCTTTTAAAAAACCACTTCACCCACTCTTCAAACTACATTAACGAGTTAAGTGTTCACCACCTACTACATAGTCACTTTGGCCTCATTATACAGGATATTGTTCTTACCAATGATTATCTGTTGAGGGAAATCTGGGTTTCTCCTAGACCCCACTTAAAGAGAGGAACACTGTGAGATCTTGGCCCTGTTGCAAAACCTCTCCAGTCATTCTCCCAGTTTGTTATCACTGGGGAAATAACTTATTTTGCCAGACTGCAGAGCTGGACAGGGTTCTAAGAATGTAAAGTAGTCATAGACTGTTTAAATGATCCATTGGAATTGACTGTTGGCTGGCAGAAGTTATTGAAGTTATCTGGAAAAGGAAAAAGCCATGGTTCTCCAATTTTCTCCTAATAGTACTATGTTGTTTAATTTGTAAATTATAATGATAAATAGCAAATATTTTCACTTTACTATTATCTCAATCTGAAATACTATATATGATGTGAGTTTCTAATGGGAGAATAAAAGAGAAGACTATCTCTGTATTCTACTTGGGCTACATAATTCATGCTACATTTAATTTTTAAAAATTCTACAGCTCTATATTTTTTTCTAAGTAGTTTAGCATTTTAAAATTATAAAGCATTTTCAGTAGGAACATTTTATACTATCATAAAACATAATTCTTTCTTTTTAAATTTGTTGATATTATATTATGCTTTTATATGCATTTTTACATTACATTATGCTTAAAAGCATAGTTTTTGTGTTTTATTTAAATTAAATGTCTCAATATACCCTTGCCTCTTTTAAAATACTATTGAAGGTTTCTAACGTGTAAAGAAAGACACGCTCTCCTGCCTACACAGCTTGACACTTAGTTTGTCAACTTAATATATGAGAAAAGTGTAAACAGAATATGGAAATAATCACCATAAAATTTTTATTGTTTTTAACTATTATTTGGAAATAAAATCAAATTTCTAAAATTATATTAACAAATTAAATATTTACAATTATTTTTCCAAGTATCAGAAGAATTAATGTTCAAGAATTAGCCCATAGAATTAACTTATTTGGTATGGCTTATAAATCAGTTTTCAGATGAATAACATGAATTTTCCCAAGTAATCACTCTTATTGCCATTCTTGTCTTAATGTGAAAATTTATTTTTTTGTCCACTGGTTTAAAGTCTTTGAATGTAGCTAATCTATTTGAAAATATCTTGAAAAATTGCTAGGCCAGTGAGATTCATAAATATCAAGTTACTGTCTTGTGAATTACATTTTTCTTAAAATGTTTGCTTTTACTATTTCACATGCACTTAAGGGATGAATGTTAAAGTTTTTGAACCTATGTATATAGCTTTCAGTAACTTTCATAAATGTATGTGTGCGTTTTTAAAAATCAGAAATTCAAGAGAATCCAATCAATACTTTCTATTACTTTATAGTTACAGAATGTAGTCAGAGTATAGATAAATGCTACTTTGATGATTATCTGCTGCATAGACAATGAAAATCAATGTTTCATGCTCTGTGAAAGTGAAAATAACTTAATTTTAGGAATTTCAAATAAGAGTAGATCTGTGACATAATTTCCCTAAATTTAGAAAGCTATTGTTAAAATATATGGTACAAAAAGTATAAGACGATGAATGTAGTAAACAATAATTTCCTTTCATAAATGATGTCATTGACTTATGGGAATTACTAGGCTGTACATCTGGTACTTAGTGACTAATACTGAGCAATCAAATCAGAAGATCTTAATTCAGTAAAACTGAGTAATCATAAGGATGTTAAGACTTCCTATAACAACTCAGTCTAGCCCATGAAAAACATGGTTGTATAAAATCAGAATACTTGTCTTTGAAATTTATTAATATATGTTAAGCACAATTTATTGAAATCTGTGGAAAACTAAAGTTCCCATTATTCTCATCACAAATAATTACTTAAAATTTAATGTATCAGGAGCCATGAACTAAAAAATATAAAGTAGTCCCTAAAATAAATAAGGTCTGAACAGAGACTCAAGAGGATAATCGAAGAGTCGAAACTTGGTAAACAACAGACTCTTACTTTATGACTAATCTTAGTCACTGATTTATATCTATATTTGTGTAAATTGAACTTTGGTGAAAATAGGATAAATTAATAAGGCAGTAAGTCTTCTAACAGTGACCTTGGGATATTCATTATAATTATGTTCCTTTGTATTCCTTGTCTTGAAAGGGAAGCCACGGGAGCTTATATTCTTGAAATGCAGATTTTGCCTAGTCTTTTTGAGCCTTCATTTAACTATATTTTATTCTCCACTCCTAACTCTTTATCCTATCACTTCAAGAAACAAAAATAACAAACATTTCAAAAATACATTCTCAAGTTAATGTACATGACACTCTATTCTTGTTTTGTTTCTGCATTAATGAGAATTATTCACTCATAAATCTGTATCAGCTGTTGATGTGAAAATTACTAGAATTTTAAGACAAATGGATTACCAGACAATGATATACAATTAAAATGCTTTATGATGAAAACCATAAAATCTTGACATTACACCTATAGATTAATTAGAAGTAATGTAGGTAGTATTCTCTGTATATGCAAATAATTTATACTGAACATGAAAGCAAATGGTTAGAAATGAAAATTTAATCTGCAAATTGCTAAGGAAATTTGATTTCAAAATCAGAAAGCCTAGATGACCATACTGCTTCCAAATCTGCTACAGTATTTGCATACCAATTCTATGTATTTGGCAAGTTACATGATTTCCCTAAGCTTTAGTTTCTTTTTCTGTAAAATGGATATAATAAAAATATCTACCCCAAAGTATCAGGTGAACCAAATATGAATTTATGCAAAGTTCTTACTACAGAGCTAGGCAGATAGTAAGCATTTAATAAAAGGCTGGCTAATCTTAATAAAAATAATACATTGTAAAACAATTTTAGTTATGTTTTGTACCGTCTAGACATGTCAAAAATATAGATTACTATATTTGTTTTTAGATTCATGTGGTGTAATTAGATACTAAAGTGCATATGCAGACTATTGTTTATCAACTGAATCTGTCACCATATTCATGCATATGCTGGGTCTTTTGAAAGACCAATTATAAGCAACAAAAATACAATTTCAATGCTTATGCTTGCATGTTTACAATCTTGTTAGTACTCTGTTAGCAATGAAAATTACAATATTGAATTTGTTAATATGCTGGAAAACCACCATCCCATGTATGTTATTAAAGTCATGTTTAATTGTTTCTCTAAGTGTAAAAGACAAAACTTTTTTCAGTCATAATTTACAGTTTAAAAAGCTTTAATTTGGTATCATGAAAATGAAAATATGGTGATATGTTCTTTAATGAGAAAAGGAGAGGAAGACATAACATGTAACCAATATGGCTAAATGAATTGAAGTAAAATAAGTTGACATTGTGTTTCATGAATAACAATTGCATAGTAATTAAAGAAAAATAATATTGTTGGTATAATTTATCATCTAGTATGTGGAACTCATGTTTTGACCATTAATTAATTAACTTATTTTGCAGAAAAATGATATATTAAACTAGTTTTCATTTGAATTTAATTTTGTTCTATTTGTAAATATGCTTGGGATTTATAGTTCTATATAGCTATAAACATTAAGAGTTTATTCTATTCTGACTATAAACCATTTCCAACCTAGTGGTATGTTCTGAGCCATTCCAAACTTAGTGGTGAAAAAGAACTATCATTTTATTTTGCTCATGGATTTTGCAAATCAGGAATTCATACAGGCCACAGTGGAAATTGCTTGATTCTGCAAAAGCATTGGCTTATAGCTAAAACTATCTGGAGGTTTCTTTACCCAGGTTCTAGTGCTGAGAGGAAACTAAGAATGGCTTAGCTGGGATTATCAACCAAAGTGCCTGCAGGTGACCTCTCAATGTGGCTTGGGCTTTTCATACAGGAGTCTTCAGACTTCTTACATTATGACTTAGAAATCCAAGACCAAGTTATCTAGGAAACAAGGTGCCTGATCTTTTATAATGGCCACACAAGTCACGCAATATTACTTCTGGTATACTCTATCAGTTACATTGTCATAGAGCACTCAGATTCAAGTGAAAGAGACCTAGACCTGATTTCTTGATGGGAGAAATGTCAAAGAATTTGCCACCATTTTTGAAAACTACACTTGTATGCCTTCTGACCGTAAATTGTTTATGCACATAACACACAGGCAAAATGAACTTACTCTCTTCCGAGACCCTCAAATGACTTGTAAGATCAAGTTCATACTACATAATTTCATTATTTAAATAGAACCAGATACAGTTGAGGCTCCTCAGATGCAATTTTTTATTATTACAGTTCATTTAGATCAATCTGTCTCCTACCACTACCACATCTGACATTCAATGGTGGGATTACTTCAACAGACATTTTTTTTTTCCTAGAGTGAAAAAGAAGGTACATAAAAGTTGCTTCTAGTTCGTAACAATTCTGTAAACCAGCCAGCCCTACCTGCCATTATTTGATTAGGACCCAGGCCTGCTCCCTGAAAATGATTATCTGCAGCATGTGGCTCCACCTTGCCATTTGTATCATGTTCACATTTTAGTTTACTGCCCATAGACATTTGAGGCTATAAAGGCCTCTTTTTATTTTATATTGTTCACATCCCTTTCAATCTAGGCTGGATTCTACTAAAAACTCTGTCAGTGTTTTATGCATCAGTATAATTCAATTCATTAGGCAAAAGCCATATCTATAAATATCTTTCACTTACGCCTTTTGCTGTCTGTCTTAAGTCCCATTACTGTGTGGGACTGCTGAATGACGAAACCCTTAAGGTTCCTAGAAATCCTATTTAATAGTATCTCCAAGACTTGTTATCCTTAAAATCCTTGGGAGGTCTTATGTCTTCCTGAAACATACTTAAGAAAAATATTTTAACTCATTTTGGGATCTTAACACAGAGTTTTTCTCCCAAACATTGGCTTCATTTTTACCCCAAAGCCATGTTTTCTTGACAGCATTCCGGATCTGATCTTCATCTTGATGTCTTTCTTTGAGATTCCTCTGCTGGCTGGAAAGACAGTTCTGGGTTCCCTGTGTGTTTTCTCTAAATTCTACTTGAAAACGAATGGTTTGTTCTTTAGTTTATCTCTCTACTCTAAATTTTAGTATAAGAAGCTAGAAGAAGTCAGGTGCTACCTTTTAACATCATGACTGGAATTCTTACCCATAATAGTGATTCCATTAGGTACATTTCATTTTTTTTTAATGTTACTACGATGCAGTGATGTGAAATTTTCTTCTACTGCATGACCAAAGTCCCCTTTCCTCAAGCTTCCAGCAACATTTTCCTCACTTCCATTTAAGCCTTTATGGATAGGTTCCTCAAGGACAGCAGACTTCTAAGTAATTGGTCCCCAAACTAGCATGATACAGGTTTTTTAATGAAACTCCCCTAAGATTTTTGTCCTATTCCCAAATCATCTTCCTGTTTTCTGTTTTTGTTTAGCAAACCCCCAACCCTTAATGACAAAAACAAACAAACAAACAAAACAAACAAACAAAAAAAAAACAAGCAATCTTCTCTTGCTCATGGTTCTGTGTCAAAACAGGTGCTGGAGAGGATGTGGAGAAATAGGAACACTTTTACACTGTTGGTGGGACTGTAAACTAGTTCAACCATTGTGGAAGTCAGTGTGGCGATTCCTCAGGGATCTAGAACTAGAAACACCATTTGACCCAGCCATCCCATTACTGGGTATAAACCCAAAGGATTATAAATCATGCTGCTATAAAGACACATGCACACGTATGTTTATTGCGGCACTATTCACAATAGTGGGTTGGAACCAACCCAAATGTCCAACAACGATAGACTGGATTAAGAAAATGTGGCACATATACACCATGGAATACTATGCAGCCATAAAAAGGATGAGTTCATGTCCTTTGTAGGGACATGGATGAAACTGGAAACCATCATTCTCAGCAAACTATCGCAAGGACAAAAAACCAAACACCGCATGTTCTCACTCGTAGGTGGGAATTGAACAATGAGAACACATGGACACAGGAAAGGGAACATCACACTCCGGGGACTGTTGTGAGGTGGGGGGAGGGGGGAGGGATAGCATTTGGAGATATACCTAATGCTAAATGATGAGTTAACGGGTGCAGCACACCAACATGGCACATGTATACATATGTAACAAACCTGCACATTGTGCACATGTACCCTAAAACTTAAAGTATAATAATAATAAAATAATAAAATTAAATTAAATTTAAAAAACAATTTAAAGACAGTATGGTAGAGAGAGCTTGCCTCTGCTTCATAATATATGCAATCTCAGCAGGAAAAACTGGACTATCTGGGAGTAACTTAAATGGCTGGATTGAAATGATCTGGACCCTTTTTTATTCATGTATCTTGTACCTGGGCTGGGAAGACTCAAAGGCTAGACTCATCCGGAATTGTTGAGCGGAACTGCTATACAAGGTTTCTCCATTTGGCCTGGCTTTCTCACAGCATGGGATTTTTGGGGTATTCAGACTTATATGATGACTCAGTTCTTTAAAAAGCAAGAGTTCCAGCAAAAGGTAAAACCCACATAGCATTTCATTACCTAATTTGGAAAGCCACATAAGGTAACTTGCCACATTCTTGCCTATGAAATAGTCACAAGCCTGAGCAGATTCAAAAGAAAAGATTAGAATCCACTTCTCAATGGGATAAGTGTCAAAAATTATGGCACTATGTTCTAAAGCAACCATAATATATAAATAATACATATAAATAATAAGCAAATAATAGTGACTTCTTGTTTTTAGTATAGAAATAACTCCATGTACATATTCTTAAAATACATGCTTCACATATTTATTGTTGGAAAACTGATCTAGATTTTTCTACAAATATCCAACTTAACATAAATATTTCTTTAGTTTATATTTGGTTTGAATATGCAACACAGCCTCCAGGAGTGAGCTGATCAAAATGTGAATATCTGGAATAATGTTATACACATTTGCAAATTTATCAGAAAGCAAATTAACTTTAAAAATCCAAAACCATACCAAATATATTGCCCTTTCTTTTTATTAGTCTTTCCAATTAATAAAAGTATAGTCTTCTCTTTCTGACTTATTTAACTATTCCAGTTTTTTATATTATATCCACTTTTTAAAAATTAGAAATTCATACAAGAAATTTTGGACAAAAGTATGTAAGTTGTTTCATATTAATCTTTTTTTTTCTTTTTTTCTTTTTTTATTTTTATTATACTTTAAGTTTTAGGGTACATGTGCACATTGTGCAGGTTAGTTACATATGTATACATGTGCCATGCTGGTGCGCTGCACCCACTAACTCGTCATCTAGCATTAGGTATATCTCCCAATGCTATCCCTCCCCCCTCTCCCCACCCCACCACAGTCCCCAGAGTGTGATATTCCCCTTCCTGTGTCCATGTGATCTCATTGTTCAATTCCCACCTATGAGTGAGAATATGTGGTGTTTGGTTTTTTGTTCTTGTGATAGTTCATATTAATCTTTTAATTAAAACAGCTTTCTGAAAGCATCAGGCAGCCAGAATTTTCAGGGCCAAATGCAGAAGAAGAGAAAAGAAACACAAATTGACCAGTATTTTTCTCTGCCCTTAAGATTATACCTAGACCAGCTCTGGTACCTCACACCTGTAATCCCAGCACTCTGGGAGGCACAGGCAGGAAGATCATTTGGGGTCAGGAGTTCAAGACTAGCCTGGGCAAAATAGCAAGACCACTTATCTACAAAATATATATAAATAATATATATTATAATAATATAACTTATATATATTATATTATAACTTATATATAAGTGTGGTGGCACACATTTGTAGTCCCAGCTACTTGGGAGGCTTAAATGAGAGGATGGCTTGAGCACAGGAGTTCAAGCTTGCAGTTAGCTATGATCATGCCACCACATTCTAGCCTAGGCAGCAGAGCAAGACTCTATCCTGAAAAGTAAATAAATACATAGAACCATTTTTTATTCTGAAAGCTGGAGGTGAGAAACTAAGTAGGCAAATGTTTTAGTAGAATCAAAGGATTTTGTTAAAGAAGAGGATACTAATAAATCCAACAGATTTTCAGATGAGACTCAGATGTACTACATCACAGGAGTCATAGCACTGCATTATAGAAATTTACCAGGTTTTGGAAGGACCAAAGGCCATATTTGATAAATTTTGCCAAATAAGAAAATGTTATTGCAGAATAGAAAACACAAAAAGATTACAAAACTGAAAATTAAAAATACAAAAACTGGAAAGAGAGCTTGAGCTCAGGAGTTCGAAGCTGCAATGAGCTATAGTGGCGCCACTGCAGTCCAGCCTGGATGACAGAGCAGACATGGTCTCTTAAAAACAAACAAACAAATATAATACTATAACTGAAACTAAGAAATTAATATGTAAACAAAGTTGAAGAGAGACTTAGTAAACCGAGAGATGAGAATATATCCTACTAAATAAAGCTACAAAGGATGCAAAGTGTGGAAGTTACACAAAAAACTAATAAGCAAACATATAGAAGAGTTTTTAAAAGTCTAGCATACATGTAATTGAGTTTAGAGATGGAAAGAAAGTATAAAATTGAGAAAAAACAATATTTGAAGAGATGACAGCCAAGAATTTTCCAAAACTGACAAAAGATAACAAATTACAAATTCCAGAAGTACTACATATACCTAAGTAAGATAAATACGAAGAAAACCACATCTAGTGGCAAAATTTACATTAGCTTAAAACTAAACATAAAGAGAAACTTTTATGACAATGAGAAAAAAATACATATTAGCACCAAAGGAAAAAAGTCAACAGCAAAAAAGTCAAATCAGTGACTTCTCAATAATAAAGGACCATCACAGGAAAAGAGAATTACTATATCTTCAAAATGCTGAAAAACATTTTTAAACTCAAAATCTATATCCATGAAGCTTATGCTAAAAAATTGGTAATAATTTTATAATTTTTATGTAGGCAATCTTTTTGCAGAAAACAAAAACCTCAACAATAAAATAGAAAAATATATAAAAGATGACCTTAACAAAAATTATGAATTTCTGTTAATCAAAAGCTATCATTAGATAAACAGACAAGCTATACAGATCAATAGAAAATGTTTGTAATACTCATACCTTAAAAAAGACTTTTATGAATACCCTAAAAATACTCCTAATAGTCAGTGATAGAAAAACAAGCAACACAACCAAAAATGGTTAAAAGACTTGAATAAACACCTCATAAAAAATATTTTTGGTTGGCCAAAAGCTCATGCAAATGTGCTAACATTATAAGCATCAGGTCAATGCAAATTAAAATTACAACGAGATTTCATTTTACACACAATAAAAGGCTAAACAAACAAAAAGACTGATATTGCCAAATGTGGAGAGGATGTGGAGCAGCTAGAGTTGAAGTGTAAATGCTGCACCACCTTTGGAAGACTGGCAGTTTCCTATACATTAAATAGACACATGACTAAATAATTCATTTCTGGGTATTCACCCAATAAAAACATATGTTCACACAAAGACTTGTGCAAGACAGCCATAGCCATCTTATTTATAATATATATAAAATGGAAACAACTCAAATGTCAATTAATAGAAAATTGATAAATTATGATATATTCATTTAATGGAATAATATTAAGTGATTAACAAGGAACAAACTATTCATTTATGCAACACTGAGAATACATCTCAAAAACATTATATTGAGAGAGAGAAGGTAAATACAAAAGAATATATACTATATGATTTCACTTTTATGAAGTTCATAAACAGGTGAAATTAGCCTAAATGGATAGAAATAAGAAAATTTCAGTATTCAGACCTGAAGGAGGATTAGATTATTCTAATCTAAATAAAGATTAGAAACTTTATTTCTTCTTCATCACTCCTCTTTTCCATTTTTAATCAAGTTAGAGATTTTAAAGTATTGCTAAAGTCAGCTGTCCTTTCACCATTCTGTTATCTAATAATAAAGTAGAGCAATAAACCAATTTTTTTTCCAATCCAGTTTCAGAGTGATTGGACAAAGTGATCTCACACTAGGAAACAGCTTGAAGTGATGTAAAGTTGGGTATGTAAAGTAGTTTGAACTTAAAAAATTTTTTGTTATATAAATATATTTTAATGAATAAAAAATATAGATAAATGTATAGTCTTTAATCATTACAGAAATTGAATAGGCGATTAATCCTCCCCTCACTCCCCAGCAAAGAAAACTGCAATTTATACATACTGACACAGAAGTGAAAGTAATGTTTTCCAACTTAATTTAAGAATGCAGCTTTAATACCAAAACCTGAGAAGGACAACACAAGTTCCAAGCCATTCCTCTCGTGAATATAACTTTTTAAAATTATAAGTGAAATATTAGCAATTCACTGATGGTATGTGGGGGCTGAGAGGAGGTATAGAACTACAACTAAGCTGAGTTTATCCCAGGAATATAAGGTTTATTTAATATTTAAAGATCCTTCAATATAATTCACTGTATTAAAAGAACATAACAGAAAACTCATATTTTAGGTATTCAAAAAGAATCTGGTAATATCTTTTCCATGACATAAAAGTCTTTGTAAACTAGAAATATAAAGGAACTTCCTACAAATGATCTGTAGAAAATGTAAGATTAGTGGTGAAATAGTGGAAACTTATTCTTTAAAGTTAGGAAGGAGACAATGCTATCTGATATCATTGCTTCTTATTTGAACATTACTAGAGACTTTTCCTAGTCAGTTAAAAAAAAAAAAGAGAGGTGTTCAAGTGACGATTGTTTCTCTGTAGTGTCAAAGCTTTTCTGCAGTATCACAGAAAAATATCCACAATTATCTGAAAATGACATTAAAACAAAATTTCCTTCCAACTACATAAGATTAAACTTTCTTAAAGTATTCAACCAAACAAATGTAGCAACAGATTGAATTAAGGAGCTGATGTAAAAATTTCAAATTTCTTCTATTACTATAGATATTAAAGAGATTTGCAAAAATGTTAACAATGCCATTCA
Source organism: Gorilla gorilla gorilla (assembly GCF_029281585.2). Lineage (NCBI taxonomy): Eukaryota > Metazoa > Chordata > Mammalia > Primates > Hominidae > Gorilla > Gorilla gorilla. Next base: position 107,134,724 of record NC_073230.2, on the reverse strand, counting down.
GCTATTTTTGTTTTGGAAAATATTGTTATTTTCCATAAAATATTTATGAAATATTTATGATAACATATGATTTCATTATTATATTAAATAAACATTTGTAAATAGTTTCTATTTAATTTCTAATACCTTAAATATAAATGAATATAGATGTTCATTGAGTAATAATTTGTTGCTTTATACACTTATGATGTGTATATATTTATATGTGTATATTTTATTTCAATATAGTGTGGTAAAATATAAAAATATTCAATGTGGAAATTATGATTTTATGTCACAAAAGAGGATATTCTAGCTTTTTCCCATTAAAATATCACTTACTTTTAGATTATACTTAAAAATTTTTGATTACCATTTTCAAAAATGAATAGGGCCTTTACCTCTAAGACTAGAAACTGGATTTCTTCTCCATTATTCCTCTTTTCTATATTTAATCAGAGGTAGAGATTTAAAAGCATTGCTAATTGATTTTTAATGAGGTAATAATTTGGCTACCCTTTAAACATTCTGTTATCTTCATAAGAGAGTAATAAACCAATTTTTTAAAAATCCAATTTCAGAGTGGTTGGACAAATGGATCTCACTTGAGATGATTACCAGCAGGGGAGATATTATTTCAATACAATCAAAGACTACCAATGGAACACATGAAAATATACCCTGCAATTCTTTTAGGTCCTAGTCCTAAGATGTCAAGCAAAATGAGCCAAAGTCTTGAAGAAAAAGAAAAGATGGATTGTGCATGGAGAACACATATTTATTTCCTACCATAAACTGGGAACTGTCCATATTCATATTAATATTGTCAATAACATTATGAAATAGGCGGGGATTTTCCTGCTGCAGTTAAACAGCAGAGAGTCTGTCACATAACTATTAATGATCCAGCCAGAGAGCAAATAAAAGTCTGCCTATTGCTAAGGCTGGTGGCCTTCTAGTTTATCATAAATGCATCGTGGTCACAAGAAGTGTTTTAAAGATGGCAAATCCCTAATCATGACACAGTTATTATTCTGCTGTCACTGGAATTATAAACTTAGAAAAGTAGTAACCAGGTTGACATGCCACCTGAAAAAAAAATTCAATGTCAGTCAACACTGAGGATCCTTGGTGCCCCCAAAATGATCCATAGACTAAAATATATGAGAACTAGTATTCTAGAAGATATTTTCTTAGCCAAATTCTTGTCGTCTTTCATATAATCACATTTCAGTAAATTTATCCTTCAGATGATCTAATTCTCTCTGGATATATGTGACTTTTCACTTGGGTCTGCAGATTTGGACAAACTTATAAGGGTCATATAAAATATTTCCTTTTTAGTTTGTAGCAACTTGGTCAGATTAAATATCTAGAGGTAGAAAATAAAAATGGAAAGGCTTTTCTTTTTTACTTTTCAAAAAATTTTTTATACTTTGAACATTTTCTCTCATGATCCAGTATTAACTTTCACTTAACAGCAATCTCAAAAGTATGCCTCTTAGTCAGTTCCCTAGGGAAAATGGTAAACCAATAAAAACAGAGACAGTATAATCATTTTTGGCACGAGAGCATAACTTATTTGAACAGATCAGGAAGCATCAATAAAATATAGTGACGCACAAGATAAATGGAAATGTGATATACTGTAGAGTTATAGACTAACGAGTGTCTCTTCTCCTAATATACATGTCAATCTCGCAAGGCGATGGTCTAAAGCTCTCTGATGTCTATCAGGTCACAGGGTCATCCTGGGAAAACATAGTGCAGATTATGTAGAAATCTGTAAATAGAACAGTGCAAATAAAGAGAGGGATTTATATCTTCATGTGTTTCAAGAGATAATGTTTCAATTGGAAAATTATAGTATTTGGGCCTTGTGGGGAATGTCACAGTTTCCAGATTTAAAAAATACCTTTGTTGAAACAGCCATTTATGAAATACCCAAATCCTTGATTTAAAAACAAAAAATGGAAAAACAGAAGGAAGAAAGGAAAGAAAACCCCAGATTTTGTACTGCATTTTTCAGAACATAAAGTAAGAGAAAAATTAACTACACCTTCTGAGATAATATCTGTGTGAAATGTTAAGCCTCAAACCAATTGATTTCTAGCAAAAGGATTAATAGTTGATATGTTAAATTTTCTCTCTATTTCAAATGCTTAAATGTGAAAACATTCATTAATCTTATCTTTGGCAAGTAGATGAATTAAATATATAGATTGATAAATAATGTTTGGCAGGCTCCAATTTTATTTGATTACCATATCATTACCCACAAGACAAATTACATGCTACCATTAAAATATCTGTAATCAAAAACCTTAATAAGTATAAAGTTTATTACATTTATCAGACTTTTTTAAGAAGAAAATCTAAGCCTGAAAACTTTTTAATTATGCATCTTTCCTGAGGCAATATATTATATATATGGTTTTTCAGTTCAAAATGTAAACCCACATCAAGGAACTCTTACTGACTTCACTTCTAAACCAAGCATTTCTCGGCACTAGGAAAGAAAGATAAATAGGATACCATGCCTGCCAGAAGAAAACTTACAGTGTCATAGGAAAATGGGAAGCAAAAGTAATTTAAATTTACCATGGTAATTTAGGTGAGAGAGATTTGCACTGAAGAAATGTAGTTAATTAAGTTTTTAAAAAATTAGAAAACTCTTCCTTGAGGAAGTAATACAACAGCAGGGTCTAAATGTATTATACTGACTCATCGAATTAGAAATGAAGTCCCTTCCAGGGAAAGAAAGTAGCATGAACAAAAGCAGAGAAGTGTGAAATAGCATAGTGCGTGCACTAATATGTGTGTGTGTGTGTGTGTGTGTGTGTGTGTGAGAGAGAGAGAGGGAAAAAGAGACAGTCCAAGTATGAGGGAAGAGGAAGGGAATAACAGATGATGCAGCTGAAATAGCAGATCATGATGATCTTAAGTGATTTTTGTTAATGGATGATACAATCAGACTTATGTTTTAGACTCACTCATTTGTGTGTATTGCAAAATTTTGAGAGGTACAAACTGATGCATGAATCACATGGGACTCTGCAGTTACTCAGAGATAGGTAATAAGAATCCAAGATAAAGCAATATATATACAAATGGAACAAAATGGGACTTTTTTTTCATCCTATGCAAGTGATGAAAAGTGTAAGACTTGATACTTAATTAGATGTAACTAGTAAGAGCGAGCGGTAGCCTGGTTAGCTCCCCAATCCCTATCTTAGGTGTTACATAGATGGAGATATCACTAAATGAGATGGAAAATACAGGAAGAATACTAAGACTTGTGATTTAAAGGAGGAGAGAACAGTGAATAATGATGTGAGCGTGGGTTACATGTGAGACATCCAAGTGATATGCACTGGGTAATTTTATATATTTTTTCTAAAGGTCAAAATAGAGATAAGGTCAAGAAATAAATACCTGGCATAAAAATAAGCCCAGGATTGTTAGTTACAATTTAGAATATAATTAAGATGGTCTAAGAAAAAAAGAAAACGTTTTCTTAAAAAGCTAGTATTTGAAAGGGAGTTCTAGAATGACAACACTGCAATGGAGAATGGGAAAAAATATACATATATATATAAAGCAACCAAGAGAAAGGGTTTCAGAAAACTAAAAATACAGAGTTCAGCCATTGATTTTACATCATGAAAGTTATTGGCTCATGTTCCTTTACCAGGATAGAGTGACTGGGCTTGAAAACAGTTAACAGTTGGTTAAAAAATTGGTAAGAGGTGAAGAACCTTGAAGAATGACTACTGGTCCTCTCTCAAAAGAAGTATTCTAAAAAGGGAGGGAGGCAGAGAAAAGAGGAATCCCCTACACCTCCACTGTAGAGGAGGGGAAGAGAGAGAGAATTAGAATTACTTAGAATTTAAGAATAAAAAGAAGTTATTTAGAATAGGATTTAAGAATAGAAAGAAGTTATTTAGATTAGGAGAAACTGTCAATGAAGCTGATAAAGAAGAGAACGGATAAGCAATGGTTTAAGCTCCCTGAGAAGAAAGGACATGGAACCAAGAGCTTGAACACAGAAACTGGCCTCCGTGGGGAAGGCCCCTCAAATTCTGAGAAGAAAAGAAAATATTACAGTAGAGTAACATAGATAACTTGGGCTGTGGGATGGGATTGAATTTGAGTCATATGTGACTGTGCATCTCAATTTTTTAAAGGAAAACAGGAGAGGAGATTAAAGAGAATAGATTTGATTTGGGAGCTTAAAGAAACCAGTGAAAACTATGACAAAGTATGACTGTAGGAAAGACTTTTCCTTTACCCTCTTAGGCTCTATGGCTGGGCAAGAGAAATAAACTGACAAAAGACAAAATAACAGGAAAGAAGTGTAGACATTTATTTAATGTCTTTACTTGCATATGAAGGGCTGTATATATAAAAAATGAAGATCCCAAAAGTAGATATGCCTAAGACAGCTTATATACCATTTTAACAAAGAGTGATAAGTTGTGGAGACATGAGAAAACAAATTAAAAGAGAGAGAGATTTAGGCTAGGAGCAGTAAATTGGGGAAAAGTGACTGGGAAATATATAAGGAAAACTAATTGAAGATAAGGGTTATTTTAGTAGATTTGTTTGTACAGATTCATCTTGGCACCAACTCTCCAGCTCCAGTGATAAAACAAATATTCTCTCCTTGGTACAAGGACTTCTTTTTCAGAAATTCATGCCCTACTTTTTGGTAAAAAGGGAGAAGTAAGAAACCCTTTCCTGCATCTATCTTTTCTCGATTGCCTTCAGCTCAAAATAATAAATATACCAAAATGGCATATTTTGGGGTAACATATTCTGATTCCCTTCAGAGCTAAAAATAAAAAAGGTAAAGCAACATAGAGGCTATAGTGGAAGTGAACTTTTCTATTCTACATTTTTAATTAGAACTTTCAATCCCAATGTCAAATTCAGCATAATTTCAGCACACCTCCCCATTCAAAGGATAATTTAAATAACTCAAAAATGTAAATAAATGACAAGAACTATAAAGATGTTGGTAGAAAAAGAAAACACAAGGCAGTCCAGAGACTATGAGAACTCTTGGAATATCTAAAACAAATCGAATTATGAGAGAAATAGAAAAAGGAATACTACAGTCCTGAAATTAAGAGCAACAGGGCCTGTAAGAAGTTTCATGCTGAGAGTCAATAAACTTAAGATCCTTGAGTAAGGTTTCTCGACTACTAATCATAGTCATTAAATGGAACTTCATTTTGAACAGCTCAACCAGATAGGTCCAGGGGGTTTTACCCTCAGCCTAGAAACCAAGAACTGCTATGAAAGCAAAATGAAACATCTGCCCTGGGAGTTATGCAAATATGGGTGTTGCAGACTAGGAATCATTTGCAAACTCACCTTGAAGTAGCTCTAGAGTCTTGACCAACATACTCAGAGATAAATAAAAGCAAAGATAGCTTTACCCAAGAGTGAAATACAATGAGTACAAAACTCTTCTTGGATTGGTAATGGTGGGGACCATAGCTTTCCAACTTGCTGCACATGTACACACACTGAATCCTAACCAACAGTAAGCACTGATGTAGAGCCCTCAGATGTGCCCCTCTACAGAACATGCCTATTGGAGAAATTTACCTGAACCAAAGCAGAGGAAAATTATAGCAGCTACCTAGATAATTAACCCAGCCCTTCATTTTCAAATATAAATTAGTAAGTAGACAAGGATCATCAGATGAAGAAAAGGACAAAACTAAATGAAAGGAAGCAAGATAAACTGAACTGGAAAACAAAAATAATTCAACAAAGAAAAAAGAAACTTGTTTCAAATTTGTGATTAGTGTAACAATAGATAATTAAAATAATATTAACATTAATATTAAAGGTGTACTATAAATTCTTAATATGTAATGAATATCTCATTTTATAAATAAGAATAAAATGTAATTTTCATAGGCCTCCTTTTATAGATACCATTTGGTAGATATATAAATTTTGCTACAAGTTCAAAGTGAATTTTTTCTAATGCAAATGGTATTTAAGTATAGTTGAAGCCAAAATATTAATACCTACCTTAGGCAAGATTAGATGTAGGCAGAGAAAGATCATTTATTCTAGCCTGGGTGCGATGGCTCACACCTGTAATCTCAGCACTTTGGGAGGCTGAGATGGGTGGATCACCTGAGGTCAGGAGTTTGAGCCCAGCCTGGCCAGCATGGTGAAACCCCATCTCTACTAAAAAATACAAAAATTAGCCAAGCGTGGTGGTAGACACCTATAATCCCAGCTACTCGGGAGGCTGAGGCAGGAGAATTGCTTGAACCCGGGAGGCGGAGTTTGCAGTGAGCCACGATTGCGCCACTGCACTCCAGCCTGGGCAATGAGAGCAAAACTCTGCCTAAAAAAAAAAAGAAAAAAAAAGTAAGATCATTTATTTTAAAAGAAAATAACTTTTATCAATATAAAAAAGTCATTAAGATGTGTCCATTTAAATATGAGACTTTTATTACAAGAAAATTTTAGGAGTGAGCAACAACTAATGAGATTAGAAAAACTTAATTTTATGGAAGTATAGATTTTGTGCCCACTTAAAAGAAAGGAAAATGTTTTTAACTTGTGTTTTTTAACAGTAGTTTTAGTTCTATGATAGTTAAGCTCACTTGGAGTAGTAAAATATGAAGCAGGCTGGAATATGAAGATGCCACACTGTCCTGGGTGTTTTTTTAATTTAATTTTATTTATTTTCATTTTTTGCAACACAGAGCGGGCAACCTATGCTACATGTTTTGGCAATGCTATTTTTTGTTACATCTCATCAGGAGGCACATAACATAAGGTTGTTCCATTTTTAATGATGTTAAGATTGATGATGGGGCCTGGGAAAATTCCTGAGACCCAGGTGCAAGCTATACCAATTAAATCTGAATGTCCAGAGTTGGTGGTCAGGCATAGTAATTTTTAAAAGATACTCAGGTGATGCCAATATGTGTGTGGCAAAGTTTGGAAAACAAAAGGTCAAAGTGATTCTAGCCTAATCTATTCATTTATATAAATCGCCATTAACATTTAATTCATGGTTTCAGTGTAATGATTAATGCTTAGATTCATTATTCATTAGGGTTTACAAATGATGACTTATCAAAGTTCTATCTATTTCTGAACTCATTAGCTGGACTTCTATAAAGAAATTTTTGTCATCAACTATTTGGTTACCCTAAAATACAGTTTTTACAAGAAATCCAGATAAATTTGTTATATTCATGACTATCTTTTTATTCTAGAACTATACTGGATAACTGTAGTCCATAAGTGACCCAAGGCCTCTTTTTGTATTGCCTACAAGCTGAAATTGCTTTTTATTTAAAAAAAATTTTTCAAAGGGTGTTAACAAAAACAAGAAAAGACTATGCAACAGATAACAGTATGCAGACCTACAAAAGAAATGGAGGAAGAGGAAAGGGAAGAAAAAAGAAAAGAAATAAGAAAGAAGAAAGCAGAAGGAAGAAGTAGAAGAGACTGATGTGAATCCCAAAGCCTAAAATTATTATTATGTGGTCTTTCACAGAAAACATTTGCCAGTCCCTGGTTTAGAATAAACAGTTTGTGTCCTTATAAATTCTCAATGGTAAAAATAACCAGTATGTGTGTTTCATGATAAACTCATAATTTTTAACATTGCAGCTATTATTTTTTCATGCTGTATCTCTCTTATATTTTAGTCCAGTAGGAACACTTTCACATAATTTTTAGTTTTGTTTAGTTAGTTTAGTCTTGTGATGTTAACTGGAGTCCAGCAATATTTGATAGCTTCCTTTGTTTCTGGCAGAAAAAGTTCTAGAAACATCTGACCCTTTTCCTGCTCCAGAGCTGGAACCAGCCATTTCATCAAGGAGTCCTCCTTTCCTTTAGTGAGAAATTATATTTAGAGATGAAAATCTGGGTGATAATGGAATACTATGCAGCCATAAAAAGGAATGAGATCATCGCATTTGTGGGGATGTGGATGGAGCTGGAAGCCATTATCCTCAGCAAACTAATGCAGGAACAGAAAACCAAACACTGTATGTTCTCATTTATAAGTGGGAGCTGAACAATGAGAACACAGGGAGGGAACAACACACACTGGAGCCTGTTGGGGGTTGTGGGGAGTTGGGGAGGGAGAGCATCAGGATAAATAGTTAATGCCTGCGGGGTGTAATACCTAGGTGATAGGTTGATAGGTGCAGCAAACCACCATGGCACACATTTACCTGTGTAACAAGCCTACACATCCTGAACATGTATCCTGGAACTTAAAATTAAGTTGGAAAAAAAACAAAATCTGGGTGATAGAGGCACTAATTGCTAATGAGTTGTTTTTGCTTATAGCCTACATTGTTATTGTTTCTATGCCTTTTCAACAAGTTAGATAATGCATATTTATTTTAGAGATGTAAAATATTAAATGTCTCTGATATTTCCAAATTACATTTAAGTCACTTTATTTTATATTTCCTTTCTCTTATGCTGAAAGCTTAATTCCTAACAATATAAACATAATTTCTTATTTGATTTATTCTATATTACAATAACAGCAACATTATTAATATACTCAGTTCAAATTACCTAGCCTTGTTTTATAGGTGATTCTGTTTAAAGACACCTCATGTAAAATACAGTGTTGATTCATTAACACTGAACTTCTAGCCAACCGCGATGTAACTCATGCCTGAAGGAAGCCGATGTGACACATCTATTTTCTGTGTATGGCACATCACAGCCATCTTGCAGTCAGGAACATCTGTGTATGACCATCTGTGTATGGCACATCACAGAACATCTTGCAGTCAGGAATGTAGACAGCATTGCAGCACTATGCTTGGGGACCATTTTAAAAGCAAAGTCACCAACAACAAGCACAAGAATGTGAAAATGTGGCATTAAATAGACCACAAAAATGACACTGTTTATAGTACAACAACTGAAACAAGAAAGTAGAGTGTCTCCTTAGTCAATGTCTACTGGGAATAAGCACCTTGGGCAATTCAATTTTTCTGCCACTCTTACTGTCTGCAATTAACTGCCTGAATGTCTGCAAAGGACTGTGAAAGTTTTGTGAATGTTGATTTGGAGGTTACAAATACATTTTAATGTGTAGGTGGATTCTCAAATATGGAATCTGTGAATAATGAGGATTGGCTCTGTGTGAAAGATTCATAGGTAACATATATACAGAGAAAAAAGATGATGCTGGAAGAGTGAGGAAGGGTAATATCAGACTGACTTCTCAAGATTAGAAGCTTTAGCCTGTAGGAATTTTGCCATGAGGCAGGAGCATTCAAGGATTTTTAAGCTGAGGGGTGATAAAACGGTATTTCTGTTTTATAATAATCACTCTATATATTGTGGGAAGGAGAGTGGTGAGGCAGAAGTTGGAGACTATCAGACCCCTGCGATGATCCCAGTAAGAAGTCATGAGGCCTCTACTAAGGAAGTGGCAATGGGCATGATGTGAAGGGGGTGGCCATGGCGAGTGCTTCAGTGTGAAGGACAAGAGAAGAAAAATCAAAGATGACCTTCCAGGTAATCAACGTGCCATGTCGTGGGACAAAATTTCAAAGAGTCAGAACCAGTTTCAACAGGGGAAAATGCACAATTAACTTTAGCCAGGTTGAGCTTTAGTTGCCTAGAGGTTATCTAGGTGTAAATTTCCAGAAAATATTTACAGATAGAAATCAGTTTTTAGATAACATTTAAGTAATAAGTTGAGGGCTGAGAACTGAATTTAAACAAAACAAAACAAAAATAAAATAAAACCAAGAGGTTAAAGAAGGTAGAATATACGAAAAAAAAAATTCAAGCAGCCAGAATGCTAAGAAGGCAAGTAAAAGTAAAACATTTTCATGAAAACTAAGCAAGAGAAAGTTTCAACAAGGAAGAAGTGGATAATAATGTTAATTACGGCAAACAAGTATAACAAGATAGGCTTGGTAAGACATAAAAGAAATTTGGCAATTAAAGACTTGGTGACTCTAGCAAGGAGAGTTTCACTATAATACAAGCCAGGTTTCTTTTAGGTTGAGAGAGAAACGTGGTAAGAAAATCTAGACAACCTATTGGTGATGAAGCACTTAGATTCAAGTACGTCATTCAAATTTCAATTCTGCCACTTGAAAGCTGTGGTAGCCTTTGATAATTTGTTCAGTGTCTGTTTTTGTTTTGTCATCTGCAAAACCCATCCAATAATAGTACTTAATATATTTGAATACTGTTTTGAGAAAGAAATAAGTGAATGCATGTGAGGTAATTAGAAAATTTTAAAAAGTTTTTAGCCCAAGTAGAACTAAGATGTGAAACATCATAATGTATGGTATAAAATTTATTTTAAAATGAGGATACTAAAGATGAATATGTACAAGGAATATTATAAAGGCTCTTTGAAGGCATATTTCGAAGGTAAAAATAAACATTGGTTTGTGAAATTGAATTACATAACATAATTAAACATAAATTAACATAAAAATTAGTAAGATAAATTTCTAGAAGTGATGACCTGAGGCAAAATAAGCACTTAATAACATAAAAAAGATAGACTGTGATAGCATATTTTTCTGATAAACACACTGTCAAAAGAAACACAACAATCCTAAGAGTATGTTGGCATACACACACACACACACACACACACACACACACACACACACACACACAATGTATTTTCTGGAGAAGAAGGAAGGCATATAATCTCTATAAATATCTTTTTGCAGTAGTCTCACTACATACGTATTAAAATAGCCAAAACTTGGAGCACTGGCAACACCAAATGCTGGTTAGTATGTGGAACAAGAGGAACTCTAATTAATTGGTCGTGGGAATGCCAAATGGTACAACCACTTTGAAAGACAGTTTGGTGGTTTCTTAGAAAATTAAACATCCTCTTACCATATATGATTCAGCAGTCATACTCCTTGATATTTACTCAAAGGTGTTGAAAACTTATATCTGCCCAAAAATCTGCACATAGATATTTATAGCGGTTTTGTTAATAGTAGGCAAAACTTGGAAACAAACAAGATGTCCTTTAGTAAGTGAATGGATAAATAAACTGTGGTACATCTAGACAATGGAATATTAATTAATGCTAAAAAGAAATGAGTTACCAAGACATGAAAAGGCAGGGAAACTTAAATGCCTATTACTAAGTGAAAGAAGCCAATCTAAGAAAATTACATACTGTATTATTTCAACATATGACATGGAAAAAAAGAAACTCTACAGATAGTGAAAAGAGCAGTGATTGCAGGGGTTGAGTGGACAAAGAGGGATGAATAGGCAGAACACAAATGATTTTGAGGGTAGTTAAAATACTCTATATAATAATATAATGGTGGATACATGTCATTTTACATTTGTCTAAACCCATAGAATATATAACACCAACTATGAACTCTGGTGTAAACTATGGACTTTGGGAAATTAGGATGCATCAATATGGCCTTATGAATTATAACAAATGTACCACTCTGTGGGAGGACGTGCATGTGTGACAGAAAAAAGTATATGGGTAATCTCTACTTTTCTCTCAATTTAACTAGAAACCTAAAACTGTTCTTAAAAAGGTTTTAATAAAATAAAATTTTTAAAAAAGTGTAGTCCTTGTCTACCATTAAGCAAAAACAGACAGCAGAAAGTTTAATTGGGTTATATACTTCATTTTCACAAAACCAATGTTTATTTTTAACTTTGAAATTATGTTGTCTTCAAAGAGCCTTTATAATATTTCTTGTATATATTCAACTTTAGCATTACCATTTTAAGTGGCATTCTATACCATACATTCTGATGTTTCACATCTTAGTTTAACTTAGGCTTAAAACGTTTTCAAAAGTTCTAAATTTAAAAAAAAAGTAGGATAGATTGTACCTTTATTTGATTTCTACTTTAATAAAAATGTTAGGTTTCATTTATTTATCCTTTAACATCATGAAGTGTTGAAATTTTTTTTAATGGTGTGGTTTTTCTGGATGCTACATTACTGTGAAACTGCAATGTTTTAAGTGTGAAAGCATTAGAGTTTCAAGTTTGATTTGGCCTGAATGTTTTTCTTTGGCAAACCTTCAACTTCAAAAACATACATGCTTATTTGTGGTTTCTTATGGTTTTCAGCCTCTTTGGGGAAAGAGTTTGGCTTAATATGGTTAAAACTATCTGTGTGGGGTGCTGGCAGGTACAAGGGGAAACACAGAAGAAACTGACTAAACAAAGGATTTTCCAAAGATGTCCCATCCCAGGAGGAAAAAAAAATCATTCTTTTAACCATGTTAAAATACCCATATTAGGTACAGTTCATACTTGACAAAATTGTGCTTAATGTTTATTTTAGCTAGATTTGCCTTGGTATTAATCCAAGCTATTTGGTTTTCTATTTTTGGAACTTACTGTTAGAATTATCTTTACATTAAAAAATGTCTCCTCTCTCCTAAGCAATCCACAGTTGTCCCACCAAACTTTAAGCTCAATTTTCCCAAATACATAATTATCAGCTTTCTCCTACCATTCCACATCCTCCTACATAAGTATATTTTTATCATTATGGGAGTTCAGAATCTTTTTTTATTCTTTCACTATAATAATTCAACAAAAAATGGGGGGGTAGCTAATACATATTGTACATTTTCTGTAGGTATTGGTGACAGACATGAAGAAAATCCATTCAAAGATTCCACTATGGGACATTCAATCTAGAAAAGAGCCAAATAAAAAAATTTTTTTGGAAATATAATTAAATTCTTGTAATGAGGCATGGTGAGAGTGATTCATAAGCAGACCTACCTTGTCTAAAATGAGAAAGCAAAGCTAAATTCTGGAAGTAAAAAGGGAAACTGTAGGTGAGAAGACCTTTTAAAACAGTAGGTGCAAAGACCACAAGGAATAATGACCTCAAGTCATTCTGAAGCTATACCAAGGTCAGTAAGGCTGGAGTTAAAGAATGGTTGACAGGTGAAGGAGGTGGGATGATATGTTGAAGTAAATACAGAGATAAAGGTAAGGATTATATCATGCAAAATTTAATACCTATCAAGATAATTATTGTGCTTTTTAGGCACTGTTCCAAATTTACTATCATTTAAACTCATTTAATCTTCACAATAACCTCATAATGTGTATATATTTTTTCTCCATTGTATAGAAGAAGAAACTTGGCACAGAGAGTTAAAAACTTGCCCAAAATTACATAGTTGGTAAGCAGGAGAACTAGGATTTGAAGGGGCTCCAGAGGATGTTTTCTTAGCCAGAGTTCTACAGTCTCACTAGCTGGACTGCTGGGCAATGCTAAGGACTTAGCCTTAGTTTCTTTTACATATACATTGTTCTAAAGCTATTTTTAGAAATGGCATGAAAAGCTACTGAAAACTTTCAAGAAAAGAAGTAATATGATTTTTTTTTTTACTTAAAAAATCACCCTGATGGTTTATTCATGAGTAGAATCAAGGAGCTGAATGTGTCTATTACAGTTACTAGGTGTGCAATAATGGTGGTTTAGACTCGGTTGATGGCATCAGAGATGTAGACAAGTGGGCAGATCTGAGAGCTATTAAGGATTTAGAATTAAAAATGATTGGTGATTTCTTAGATTTGGGGCAGGGTGATATCATGAAAATCTTTTAGGTTACCCTCATAAACAACTTTCATTCCTACATTATAGAAAATACAGCCCCGTTGCCCAAAAAAGTAAATATACTAACACATGCGTATATACATGGCTATTGTTTACATACTTCATGAGACTAAGAACAACATAAAGCACACGCAATAGACACACAGGGTTCATGGATCTCAACTTAAGAAGTGCTGCCCTATATATCCTCCGCACTGTAGATTACCTGTATCACAAAAGCATCACAGGGTGGTTACAAATATCTTGAGATGACAGCAGAGTTAAGTTTCAATGCTTAGAAAACACAGCTAGATCACCAGAAATTTGTCCAAATAGTGAAAGCAGAGTGAAAGCAGAGTTGAAGGGAAGTTAAGTATCGATCCAATTCAATAGCAGAAAACACCCAGTCTGCCAAGTAAACTACAGAACCAAAATCCAAACAGTATATTCCATATTTAAACCAGCAAGCAAAACTTAGAAATCAAATGCCATGATTCCAGAGTTTGTGTGACTGCTGTGGTAGATACTCATGAAAGGGCATAGCTAGGTGTTCCAAAGTTTTTCTTGACTATTCTTCTAGGTAACATATTTAGCCTAGTGCCATAAATTTATAATCAGTTTACAAAATTCCTTTAAAGAGTTACTAAAAATCTGACTCTCTTTTCTATTTCTACTGTAACTGTCCTATTTCACTAGACTATAAGTTCCATGTTAGCAGGGATATTTGCCTAGTTTGTTCACCTCCATGTTGTCAGCATTTAGAAGAGAGCTCACATCACAGTAGTGCCTCAATAATTATTTGTTTAAAAATTGGTAAGTTTCCCACCTTCTTTGTCTTGTGTATAAGCAAATAAAATAGCTTCCTGCTCAATCTCACCTTAACTATACATTCTGAAAGTGTCCAAAAGATACAACATGAATAAATACATTTTTGTCTTACCCTTCCAGCTGTGATGGACTAAATTATAGGAGACAAATCCTCCTTCTGAGAATAACTATAAAAACTAAATGAAATAGAAATATATCAGCTGTTAGGAAACATTAGAAAAGCTACAATGGCAGACAGGACTTGAGGAGTTATGCTGTAGAGATAGAAAACCACAATTAAGGTAAGCACAACATTTTTCATTAATTTTCAACTCAAAGGATTACACATATGTAACAAGTGCTAGTACAGGCTTATCAATGGCTTCATACTTTTGGAAGGCTGAAGATAGGCAGAAAATAGAGATGAGCAGTACAAGGTAGCCAGAAAATGAAGGTCTGACATCACAGAGAAACCAGAACTGTAAAGACGTGAGCATGACACTCTCTACAACTTTTCCAAATGTACTTCCTGATCCCTATGTTGCATATGGTCAGTGATCAGAAAGCCAAGACTGAAGCAGCAAAGGTACGAAAAAAAAGAAAAAGAAAAAGAAAAAATGCAAACTTTAGCAGCAACATAGTGCTAGTGAGACAAAAACTGGAGCTTAGGGCATTGTAAGACAGAAGATACCTAGAACACAACCCAGACCTTCGGCCAAGACTTCTGAAGGGCCTCATCATAGGAGCAAAAGCAGACAGGATCAGTCATCCCAAGTGCTGAAATACAACTTCAACTCATTTGTTGGTGATCTGCTCCTACTCTTAACAGAATGCTGAGACCAATCAAATCTTTCCTGAAATAAGATAGCGGCACCCATAGAATAAATAATGTTATAAACAATAGTCATTAAGTCAATATAAATACAGACATATCTGGAGGATCAATTAACCAAAAAACAATAAAAAGAAGTGAAAATAAAAGTCATTGGAAGAGTGACTATGTATTACAGTTTTCAAATATAAATTTTAGATGAACAAATCTGTTCAAGAAAATATATTTTTAGAAAAACTAGAGAATTTCATCTGAGAACTTGAGGTTTTAAAAAAGAAACAAGTAGAAATACTAGAATGGCAAAACATAATAATTTCAAAAAAGAACTCAGTGGATGAGGCTTACAGTCAGATACTGCAAAAAGAGGGTTACTAAATTGGAAAACAGGTTGGTAGAAATAGTTAAAACTGAAGAAAGGCGAGAAAAAAGAAAACAAATACAATTGTGTAAAAGATATTTGGATCATAGTAAAAAGTTCTGACATATAGTTAACTGGAATCCCAGAAAAACAAGAGAGAAATAGTTGGGCAGAGGAAATATTTGAAGATTCTGGCCAAAAAAAATACTTCAAAAACTTAATTAGGTTATCAAACCACAGAGTCAAGAAACTCTGCAAATATCCAACAGGATAAGTGTAAGAAAGCCATACCCAGCTACATCTTAATAAAACCCTGAAAATCAAAGACAAAGAAAAAAGTCTCAAAGGTAGCCACCATCTCCAATGGGCCAATAATTAGGCTGACTACTGACATTTCAATAAAAACAATAAAAGACAAAACAAAATTGACATTTTAAAATGTTAAAAGAAAATAACTAGTGACCTAGGATATTATCTAGATGATGTCATACAGAGTGTGAAGGGGAGCTATGGGTGGCTATGGGCTGTTGGCACCAGCACTGAGTTTCTTCTTATGTGAAGTGGGTGGCAGCAGAGGCTGGACTTGGTGGGGAGAGATTATCTTTGCCCTCACAGCACTGTTTATTCCCCAGTGCTTCTGCCCTAATGCACTGCCCACAGAGGGATCACCTGGGGTTGGGTTCTGGCCTGAGACAAGAGGGCACAGGCAGTCCCCATCCAGTTGCTTACTGAGAACAGACATTCTCACCCTGTCCTCTTTTGCATAAACATCCCTTAAATCACTTCCTGAAAGATTCTCTCTTGTCCACCAGCTTCCACAGGAAGGGAGATATTGTCCTTATTGGCTAAGTTTCTATAGAGGAATTACTCTGCCTGGAGAAGTCTAGAGGATCAATACCTACAGACTGCCTCTTCAAACAGGAATGATAGGAATTTCAGATTCAAACAGAATGGTCCCTGAATACCTATTATTATTTTGTCAGGTTCATGTATAGCTACAATAAGCCTCCCTGTACAATTCAACCATTCATCTTTATTTCATCTGCCTGCATTGATCAGGCAATCCCAGTATCACTAGTACCAGCACCAGGACAAGCTTTAACATTGTGTCCTCTACTCATTCTAGCTGGAAATCTCTCTTTATTGCCCACCCCTGTGCATCAGTGTCATGACCATTGAAAAAGACTAAATGTCATCTACCTCTGCTTTTAGTATTTCCTACTTTCCAAATGAGAAGCCCATCAGTCCCCTCAAGGAACACCAACTAAAGACTTATGTCAGAAGTATCCCAACAGTGTGGTGAGAGAGGTGGCGGGGAATGGTTTATTGGTTACAGGGATTAGGCATCCAGCAGCCTTGGCCTATCTGCCTTTCGGGTAGGATATGGTAGCAAAGTGTTTCAGATTTTAATGGATAAAAACAGCTACTGTTTATGTTGTTGAGGATCAGCTCTTTGATGTGTAACAAGCATTTAGGGCTGAAAATTTGGCTAAAACTCAAGTGCTTCAAGGATGGAGACATCATCTTAATTGGCCAACCTGTCTGTGGAGTTATACTATAGTCAACGTTGAGGTAGCACTGAAATATTAATAGATGCTTTATCAGCAGGAATGGTGGTGTTCTGTGAGAATTCATCTAGTTTGAACACATAGACTGCCAAGTAAAGCTGACAAATGTGGAAATCTGTGGATTTGATAAGCATTTTGATCCAGTTTATAATTCTTGTAGTAAAAGGTACATAATAGCTGTGTATAATGGCGATTTATCACATAGTTACACTTGACAATCTACATCCAGCAGCTTCTCTCATCATCCTAAGGAAATCAGGTAGAAATCTCTGTAATGTTGCTGTATCTAATATGAATATTAGTAGTATGTTACTGGAAAAAATGATCCACACACAGCATTTGCAATGGGAAATGAGTTTTGTTCAAATATGACCTCCTTAAATGATACTGACACTCTTCTGATCAGCATAGAATGGTCAATCCTAGTGAGCTATTCTTAGCTTAGATATCAGCACTTAATTGAAATTTTTGATCAGACTAAAGCTCCTTGTTTTTCAAGGAACATAACAGGGAGATGATAAGAACACTTGGGGGGTTTCAGAAATGTGGTACTCTTATGCCCCTATGCTTATAAAGCCATGCCAGCTGCCACCAGGAAGCCAGAGCTCCTTCAATATTTTCTCAGGACTCTCAAAGGAATAGAAGCTCCTGCTATCACCAAAGTGGTATCTTGGGACCACTCAGGCAGCTGAAGCAGCAGAGGATTCTTAAGGTAATGGTCAGCTTTGGTTTTTGTTTGTTTGTTTTTGAGATGGAGTCTTGTTCTGTTGCCCAGTCTGGAGAGCAGTGGCATGATCTCAGCTCACTGAAACCTCTGTCCCCCCGGGTTCCACTGATTCTCCTGCCTCAGCCACAGAGTAACTGGGACTACAAGCGCCCACCACCACGCCCAGCTTTTTTTTTTTTTTTTTTTTTTTTTTTTGTATTTTTAGTAGAGACAGCGTTTTGCCATGTTGGCCTCGAACTCCAGACCTCAAGTGATCTGCCTGCCTCAGCCTCCCAAAGTACTAGGATTACAGGCATGAGCCACCGTGCTACGGGCCTAGCTTTGGATCTTCAAAATGAAACTCTACATGCCTCTGTTATCAAGATGGAAATTCTATGCCATCCGCCATGGTTTGATCACAAGATCCTACCTAAAGTATAATTTTAAAAGAAAAATATGGCATTACACCCACTGCTATTTGGACCAATTACTAAACAGAATATACAAAATTTTGTGTTAAATTTTTCCACTAGAAACTAGACTGGGGAACATTTTTAACCTAAAGTATATGTTTAATTGCTGGATAACAAGTGCTATTTTAAGATGTTATAGAAGATTCAGGAAAACCTACTAGAGGGAGATGCTTCTGGGTTATTTTGTTTTGAGATAAGACTTGGAAAATGTGAAATGCCTTCTTAATCAAGGTTTTCCTTGATGGAAGTCCTCAGCCTGAAACACATGTTGATAGAGTCTATTAGGATGAATTTAAGTCAGGAGTTCAACTATATAAAGTGAGTCAGCAACCTTCAGCTTCAACAGTGAGTATGTTTTTTGTGTATGTATGAAAAGAGTAAAAGAAGGCTAAGTTTATTTTTGATTAACTCTGTCACGAAATAGGTTGCAGTTTTCATTTGAGCTTTTTTGAGCAAATATCATCACACAATGTAAAAACTATTTTTTTAGAATCTCTAATATTATACAATGCTATTTCAAAGGAATATGATGAAATATCCATATATAATATGAAGAACAACTTTGTTGTTCATACCTGCATATAAATCTTCTCTTTTGACTTTAGTAGGGGAATGGAATGATCGTTTACTTCCAGTGGGGGAATAGCAAGTATTTTAGCAATAGGATTTATCTTTTATATTTAGCAGTTAGGTATTTGGGGTTTCATGGAAATGTTCCAGAAAATGTTCCTGCAATGTGGGCAGATCAGCTTTAAAATAGGCCATTTGTAACTTTTTTTTAAATGCATGTAAAAATTTATTGCAGATGTTTGTATATGTTCAAAAACAGTTATCCATCTTATACCCTCTGTTATTTTAAAAAATACACTTGTGATTAAAGAAAAAAATGAAGGCAAAGTAAAAATGTTTTCAGGCAAAAAGAAAACAAAAAACAATGAAAGAAAGAAAAAAAAATACAGGCTAGGTGCCATGGCTAATTTCGATAATCCCAGTAATTTAGGAGGCCAAAGCAGGAGGATTGCTAGAAGTCCAGAGTTCAAGACCAGCCTGGGCAACATAGTGAGACCACATCTCTACAAAAAATAAAAATAATAAATCAAGGAAACTTATTTTAAGCTCTTCAGGTAGAGGAAAAATCACCTGTGATGGAAGCATACAAATTCAGGTACGAATGACAAACATAAAAAAAGGGGAAAATAGGCAAATCTGAATATTAATTATGTAAAACAATAATAATCTGAATGTCAATATATCTGACAAAAAACAAAAAAGACAAGAGAGAAGTAAAAGGAAAACTAAGTGATCTAAAGCCCTTGCATTGTCTTGGAAATGATGAAAATACCAATAGACATCACACTGTAGTAAGTCAGGGATATACATTGCTATCTCCAAGGTAACAATCAAAACAAAAATTTAAGGAATGTATTAAGAATAGCTATCACAGGGGAAAGACACAGGATAATTAAAAGAAAACCAATTCTTAACCCAAGATGAAGAATGAAAGAAGGAAAACAAATGCAAGAAAAAAGTGATGCCAGGAGACAAAAAAGTGAAATAGTAGTTATAAGGGTAACTTGAAATTGAATTGTAAGTAAATAGGAAGTAGTTCAATGAAAAGGCAAAATCGTCAGATTCCACTAATCAATCAGCAATAGATAAACCAATTAACTTAAAGAATGTGGAAAGAAAGAAATAACAAACTATAAAAAGTATTTATTTAAATAACAAATAAATATGTAATAGCAAAAGCAACTAGCCAGATTTACCTTTCCAAAAGATGAAAAAATTGGTCATTTCTAGGGAAGCTAAATTTAAAAAAGAGAGAAGGCACAAGTTAGTATCAGGAATAGGAATGTGGACATCTCTAAGCTCCTTTTGATATTTAGAATATAATAAAGATTTCATAAACAATATCATGCTAGCAAATTTTAAAAATATAAATTCAGTGAATAAATTACTGAGACAAAAAAAAGCAAAATTTACCCAAATTATACAAGAAATATGAATTCCAAATTGTATACCTTAAATACTTTTTCACAAAGAAAATTCCAGACCTAGATGCCTTCTTTGAACTTTTGCAAATATTAAAAAATAAATAACATAAATATCGCATACACTTTTTCAAGAAATGTAAAAAAAATGGAAAAACTTTCCAACATGCTTTATAAAATCAGCATGAGAGTGATACAGAAGACTGACAAAAACATCACAGGAAAGGAAAATTATAGGTTAAACTTTCTCATAAGCATTGTCACAGAAATTCAAAACAAATATTCACTAACTGAATCCAGTATATCTACTCATATAACTGAGTATATGTTATATACTCAGCTATATATGTATATAGCCATACAGATATATACATTGCTGAGAAAAATTAATTACCCAGAATGTATACTAGTAATAGATATGCTTAATAATCAGTAGAACATCCATATTTGTTTCCTGGCCAATGAAGTAAGGACTATTATGAGAGGGAAAAAAATGTGGCATCCCCTGGAACCACTCTACCCCCACTGCAGCCAACATTGTGTCTAAAATAAAAAGCAATGCCAAATCTCTGGATTGTGCAGGCCAGGATTTTAGAATGTACCCAATTCCCACATGAGCTATAGGGCATTGTGTGGACGGAGTTCTAGTTTCAATTACTAGTGCCAGATTTGGCAGGGAGTGCAAGACTAGCTGCTCTAAATTCCATTCTGTGTTTTAATCTAAAAAGAAGTTCAGGAAATAAACCCCAAGATTCATGTGAATTGTCCATAGGATTTTAAAACTCACCCTCTACTCTGTGGTCTCAAGTTGGCCCTAACTTGGTTAATTACATAAATACTGATAATATTCTGCTTCACCTAAATGTCAGCTTCACCCAGAGAAACATAGTAGTTTTTATTAATGAACAACTGAAAGGAATATAGGCCTAATGTATAGGACTTTCATTTACTCATTAATAAAAACTATGTATATTTACAAAAGAAATATACATCTCCTTGGATTAAAATAAGACTGAGAGAAATTATCCAAACCCATGTATAAGAAGGTAAATAAACAGGGCTTTGATACAAATCTGTATCTGCACCTAACAATCAGGTTTCTTCAAATAGAAAATATGGTGGCTTATAAAACTTGCTTTGATATGAAAGGAGTAGCTAATAAAAGGAAAAGAAAAATAATTAAAAGAAGACAGGCTAATTCAACTGGAAGAAAAGAGAAATGCAATTTGAAAAAAAGATTGACATCCAAAGTTTACACTAGAAATATAAACTAGAAAATGATATGCTGAAGAGAATAGTCGATGTTTCTAGAGCTAATTACTCTCTTAAAGAGATAAAGGAGAAACATGTATTAGCTGTTACCAGATTTTATTTTTCTGAAAGAATAGATTGGATTATTTTCCCCCAAAATTAAGACACAGGAAATGATGGGGAAGTGTCTCTTAAGTCTTCATAGTCAATTTGTACCTTGAAACCCTAACACCCCCCCAACCCCCCACCCCGTGAGATGGTATTAAGAGGTAAGGCTCTGGGAGGTGTTTAAGTCATGAGGGTAGAGTTCCCATGATGGATTCATGCCCTTATTGAAAGAGGAAGAGGATCTGGTTCAAGATGGCTGACTAGAAACAGCTAGTGCAAGCCACGTTAGATTAGCATGGAAGTGAGGAGGCTTGGCAGCTTTGTGTGCTCTCAATAGCAAAATCCAGCATCACTTGTGTGGGAGGGAAATGCCAGTGGGCCACCTTCCCCACAGCCACCAGTCTCCATTGCCCCAGCTGAACGGTGCTGCCCTCTCCACAGAAGAGCTACCCTCCCCCTACATGAATATTCCAGCTGCAGCCCATAACACTTCTGAAACTCCAGTCCCCAGAGGCCTGTGATATTCCCTCAGGCTCTCACCACCTAAGTGTTCTGCCTGCTCCTGCCTGAGAGTTCAGATGGTGATCCAGTGACCAACCCATTTCACTCATCACAGCCAGCACCTGAACACTGGGCTAGCCCAACCCTGTTCCAGCGCCTTCATGACTCATACACACTATCCAGTGGGCCATCTAGGGGCCAAGGAACTGAGGAACTACCTACCCCATTCCAACTCAGCTATTAGCTGACCACTTCCTTAAGGGCAGAGCCTGAGGTGGGGCTGACCCAACCAGTTGACAACATCACAACCAACACCCACCCACACAGACCTAACAGTGGAGCTCCCACTTTTAAACAAAGTGGCAGTGCTATAATGTTGGAGAACAGGTGAGAAGCAAAGCCAAAAGACCCTTCTGAACATACTCTACAATCACACTCCCTAGGTGAGCAATAAATCTATCTGTATTGGGCTCAGTGACAAGCTTCTGACCTGAAAGCAATATCACAGAGAGTCACAAAACCAGGTATTTCCCATGGCTCTCAAGCACATCATGGTCTGGAGATAGCCTACAGTGTATGCCTGAACTAGAAGTCACCATCCCTGGAAAAGGGGTGAGATAGGGAAACAGATCACATTCCTGCTTCTCTAGGATGGGGAGCCAGTGCAAATCCCTCACCCTCCCACAGACACTTCGATGTCTTTCGACAGGAGCTGCCTGCAGCCACCCTCATTAGGGTTGGTGCTTGTGCTCACCATTGGGGTATTCGAGGGCAGTTCAGGGACTCTAGCTCTACCCAGCTGTGTCTTCCCACCCACACAGAATAGGAAGCTCGGCACTGGGTACTCCACTGTCTAACCCATCACCTGAAACAACAGAGAGCACCTCACAGTAAACAAAAATCCACAGCTGGCTCTTGCCCAAAAGTGCCTTCTACTGGCCTGTAGGTTAAACCACACAGCCCAATATAAAACCTGCCAACAGAAGTGGCGACATACTCTATAGTCACACTCTCTAGGGAGGAAAAGATGGGAAAGAGAAATAAATATATAAGGAAGGAAAAAAAATCCTATCTCTACTAAAATAATTACAAAAATTAGAAGTGCCAGCCACTCCAGAGAAGAAGGAATCAGCAAAAACACTCTGGCACTATGAAAAATCTGCATGTTGTGAAACTACCAAAGAATCACACCAGCATTCCAGCAGTGGACCTTAACCACAATGAAAACTCAGAAGTGACAGGTAAAGAATTCAAAGCATGGATTGCAAGGAAGCTCAATGAAAGCCAAGACAAGGTTTTAAATCAACACAAAGAAACTAATAAAGCAATTCAGGAAATGAAGGAAGAGATAGATATCTTTTAAAAAATCAGTCAGAATATCTGAAATTGAAAAACTCACTTAAGGAATTTTAAAATAAAATTGAAAGCTTTATCAAAAGACTAGACGTTTCAGAAGAAAGAATTTCAGAGCTTGAAGTCTTCC
This sequence comes from Gorilla gorilla gorilla, assembly GCF_029281585.2. Lineage (NCBI taxonomy): Eukaryota > Metazoa > Chordata > Mammalia > Primates > Hominidae > Gorilla > Gorilla gorilla. The sequence continues at coordinate 107,111,052 of NC_073230.2, read as the reverse complement.
AAACTTACCCAATTAGAGAAAAACAAATCCAAATTTTAAAAAACAAACAAATTATTTGAGAAATATGGAATTATATGAAGCAACCAAAACTATGAATTATTGGCATTCCTGAGAAGGAGAAAAAGTTTAAAACCTGGAAAACATATTTCAGGGAATAATTCAAGAAAATTTTTCTAATCTTGCTAGAGAGGTAGACATCCCGAGGACATTTGTGAGACATTATATAAGATGAATATCACCAACATGTGTAGTCACCAGACTATCCAAAGTCGATGTGAAAGAAAAAAAACCTTAAAGGCAGCAAGAGAAAAGGGAACCCCATCAGGCTAACAGCAGGTTTCTTAGCAGAAACCATAAAAGCCAGAAGAGATTAGGGAGCCTATTTTCAGCATTCTTAAAGAAAAGAAATTACAACCAAGAATTTCATATCCTGCCAAACTAAGCTAAAGGAGAAATAAAATCTTTTCCAGATAAGAAATTGCTAAGGGAACTTGTTACCACTAGACCAGTTTTATAAGAGACCGTTAAGGGAGTTATTAACATGAAAACAAAAGAACAATAGTTGCTACCACAAAAACACCCTTAAATACATAGCCACAGACCCTATAAAGCAACTATACAATTGGTACTACTAAGCAACTAACAACATCACAACAGGATCAAAACCCCACATGCCAATATTAAGTTTGAATGTAAATGATCTAAATGACTCACTTAAAAGACACAAAGTGGCCAAGTTGGATTAAAAAGACCCAGCCAAAGTAAAGGATTGGAGAAAGATCTATCACACAAACAGAAAACAAAAAAAGAGCAGGAGTCGCTATTCTTATATCAAATAAAACAGACTTTAAACCAACAACAGTTAAAAAAGGACAAAGAAAGGCATTACATAATGATAAATGGTTCAATTCAACAAGAAGACTTAACTATGTATGCAACCAATATCGGAGTACTCACATTCAAAAACAAGTAATTCTAGACCTAGGAAAAGCCACAGCGTAATAGTGGGGGACTGTAATAGCCCACTGACAGTGTTAGGCAGATCATTGAAAAGGAAAACTGACAAAGAAATTTTGAACTTAAATTTGACACTTGACCAATTGGACCTAATAGAATACTCCACCCAACAACCATAGAATATACATTTTTCTCATCTGTACATGAAATTTACTGTAAATACCCCATGTTCTCACTTATAAGTGGAAACCGAACATTGGATACATATGGACATGAAGATGGGAATAGTGGGGGGCACTGCTGAAAAATTACCTATTGGGTACTATGCTCACTACCTGACTGACAGATTCAATCATACCCAAAATGACAACATTGCACGATATACCATTCTAACAAACCTGTACATGTACGCCCTCAATCTGAAATAAAAGTTGAAAAAAATCTGCATAGTTAGAGCAATTAGGAAACTATCTCTTTATAGACACATCTAGGCCACTTGATTAGATAAAATAATTCACTGACTTCAAATGGGAAGACCAAAAATATTGAAGTAAAAAATTCAAAATATTACAAGATGATTTTCAAGTTGATATGATAAATATACACGCAGCTACATACATTGCCTGTGCCTAAAATATGTGTGAAATTAGTTTCCAAGGGAAGGTCTAGAAAAGAGAAACATGTTGAAGTACAGAGGTTAGAGAGGGAAAGACAGGGACAGTTTGACTCCAGGCCTTGGTGACGTTCTTACGCGGGATACATCCTGAATGTGATTCTTCCAAATTAGAAACTTGAAGATGGAGAAGATTACCTGAACAGGGGTTCATTTGGGAAGTCCCTGAACTAATTTTCACTCTTTACCCTATGGAACACAACACGAGACAGCATTAAGAAGATTATGAAGGTGGGTGCGGGCCAGCTATTAGGAGAGAAAAGGAAAATTAATGAAAGAAAACATTCTGTCCCAGAAATCAATTTGAGCCCAAATGTACTACAGATGTAAAGGAAACAGGCCAGGCACAGTGGCTCATGCATGTAATCCTGGCACTTTGGGAGGCTGAGGCAAAAGAATCACTTGAGCCCAGGAGTTTGTGACTATCCTGGGCAACATAGTGAGACCCTGTATTTAAAAAAAAAAAAAAAAAAAAGTGTAAAGAAAGCAATGGACACATTGATTCAGCTGGGCCTCCCTAAAAGAGTTAAAGAATATAGAGGAATGAAATACTAGAGGTATGAGAGGCATGACCCACTACTGCGAAAAATGATGGAGCAGACAGAATGTTGCTCAAGGCTATAAAGCCACATAAGCCTTTCAAAAGCTGAAGAAATACACAGACACTGTGGAATGACTAAATCTAGCTAATTAACATGTATTAACTCACAAAGTTATCATTTTTGTAGTGGGAAAACTTAACATCCACTGTCTTAGAATTTTTTGTACATGATAAATACAATTGTATCTGTCAATTAAAATAAATAAAATTAAGAAATGCAAAAATAAATAAATAAATAAAATGTCAGTGTAGAAGAAAAAATCCTGAAGAAATACAGTGCCTCGGGAAGGACACATTCTGATCTGACATACTGACTTGACATCTTCAGACATTCAGAGCTTACTCCTCGTTCTGACTTGAGCCATGGGGCCCAAGTTCCAAGCATCAGTGGCAGCCTCTGTTCAGAAATCTCCTGAGGACAAATACATATCTGAAACAAATGTGGAAATGAAAGAAAAACCTTGCCTAAGAGGCAGATATATCAGCTGAAAGACTGTGGAAGACATGTCGTCCCTAGAGGCTGTACTCAGCACATTAAGGGGCATATTAAGTAGGAGAGTTCACATGTGCTGGATGGGTACACGTTGTGTAGGCTGGGCCAAAATGCCATTCTCTGAGAAAAGAGAAAGGATGAATCAATGATGTTTCCTGCAACAGAAAAATGCACAATGTCAAATTTATCATTTGAAAGGAGGGTATTCTAATTACATCTTAAGTCTCAAGTGATGAACTCTGGACAACTAACTAGTGCAGACAAAATGGTAGCTATTGAGGCAAAAAAAAAAAAAAAAAAAAAAAAAACTTTCCCTTCTGCTCTTATTGAGATACTACTGAGTCTCTATTTTATGTTTTGGAATCACTCTGGAGTCCCAGATTTGCCAGGAGTAAATGCTTTAGGGGCTTTTTATTTAAAAGCGTGGACTTTTAAGTTTTATTTATTTGTTAATTTGATGGATGAGGAGCTGGTGCTACGATCATCTTATTTATCCCACTAACTTTTGAGCTCCTTTAAAAGGCAACACATGAGACTAATTAGGACTCTGAAGTACTGGAAAAATTACAGTGATTTTCATGGAGAAAAGCCCAAAATACAGATGCTTAAAGGTGCTCACATCTAACCAGCCATTGAGAATGTCTTTGGCTGAGGCTGAGCAGAATAAAAAATTAGGGAGATAAGTTTTAGATTTTAATTTATTTGAAGTTTACACGGTAAAAAGAATTTCATTTTGTTCTTTAGTCATTTCTACCCTTTGAACTAGCAACTGGAAACTTGGCCAAAATCAGCCACATAGAGCTCCAGAAAAATTGGCCAAAAATAATTATTACTCTTACATGTTTGTGATAGAGAAAGTTTGGTAAAACATTCATAACCAAAAATAGGACATTAGTTGGAAGAATAATATCCAAGAATTGGTGAATGCATACATATGTATTTGTAGGTTTACATAACTGTACACATAATGTTCTCATAAAGAAGATAGATAGAGTTGGGGCATAGAGAATGATACCCCAAATTATGGTACTCCGGCATGCTAGGCAACTTGAGTTTTAAAAAACTGGAATGACTTAAAAGATGCTTCAGAACCCATAACTTTCTAAACTTCTTTTGTTCCTCCCCCCTATTCTCCCCACCATTAGCACCGGGAGGAACTCTCTTAATTTCCTTATTCAACTAAAGAAACTTCTCTCCAAAAGAAATGAAACTGTCTTTAATACAACCCTTTCCCCCAGGGATCTCATTAAATATCCAGGAAAGATTAACCACTGGAGAAAAGACTAAGAGAAAAGATTAAAAGTCGCCCTGCTCAGACAGACTTTTCATCTGTTCTCCTGAGGGCAGCACTGAGAGATTATCTAGGGGGCTGTCTGCGTCGTAAGAACCTTTGTTCATGGTGAAGTTCCACCCTTCAACTTCTCTAAATTTGCCTCCACCTCCCCCAGAGCTCAGAGAAACTCTTTTCCAAGTCCACTGTCTGTTCCTTGGGCTCTTGCATTTTCCCTGAAAGTTGTTTGTTGCTACGCATAATTACGTACATCCCCCATTTCCCCACTTCCCTGTAAGAGAGTATCTAACCTTCAAACATCTGGCCCTTCTTTGAGTCTCGTATTTGTAGGACTCCCACATCCACGTTCATGTGAATAAATATGTATGGATTTTTCTCCTATTACTCTATTGCAAGTTCAGTCTAGTGAATGTTCAGAGAGGACAGAGGGGAGCTTTCCCTCTGCCCCTACGATACACAGATACATGCACGCATACATACACACATACATAGAATCGATGACTCTTAGTGATTACATCATAATTTATCAATAAAGGTTGCCTCAAGGTGAGAAATACTAGTGATATGTATTGTGATTTTTTTTGCTTTCTGATGATTTGAGTTATATGAAAATACGATCAAGAATTGGGGCAGAAATAGGTACTGTTTTGGGAGGACCGGATATTTTTCCTGCTCTGAAATAAAAGAGCTCCAAAATTAATTCCTTTATTTGTTTTCTTACCTGCCTCCTTTTGATATATTTGAATAAACTATATATGTATTATCTTCTAAAAGATTACCTACCGTACATATTGATTTTTCAGTGTTTCCCTAACACAAATTTGGAAAAAGAAAAACAGCTGATTGAAAATGAACGTAATAAAACAATACTGACAATAATGGGTAAGATTTTAATAACATTAACTTACTAAATGCCAGATGCTGTTCTACAGGCTTTACAAATCCTAACTATTTAATCCTCATCATACCAATATGAAGTTTTACTCTATTATATGAGATTAAGTGCCTTGCCCAAGGCCACGCAGCTGTTTCTGAGAAAATGATTATTAGGGTCGGGACATCATTGTTGCTTTGCACAGAACTTGATCAAAGACATTTCAATTTTCAGAACCTGGCTGGGCATTTCTGAAATGTTTTTCTATGTTTCTTCACTTTTTAATATATTGTCACCAAAAAAAAAAAGAAAAAGGAAAATCATCTAGGGTGATTTCAATTTGCACTTGATCTAACAAATTACTAGTTCTGGGATCTTAGCAAGCTTATGAATTTGATATTCATTCCTTCAAAGGTTGTGAAAAGACAGAGCAAGATATCTTTTCTGGGGATTGCATTCTAGTGAGGGAGATCTATAATAATCAAACAAACATATAAAACAAAGTAATATCATTTTAGGTGCTTAATATTCCATAGCCTCAATTTTCTTTTCTATGAATTAAGAAATATACTACCGGCTTCAGGGCTGTTGCTGAGATCTAATAAAATAATATGTGTAAAGCATCTAATACAGTAAAAATTGCAGCTCTACTCTGGCTACTATAGAAATATTTAACTTTTGTTTGAATCTTTCTTTGTACATCTTTTTTTCTTCTAAAATAACACATGCATACTTTTTCATTTAAACAATATAAGCGACTTTCTTAGGTATTACACAATAGGACCTCAGTTTATCCTCGAACATCTAGGCCTCCCTGCATTCCCAGTGTTAGCAATAATCTATTCTCTGTTTAAATTTTTGCTTTTATTAGTAGCTTTAAGGAATTTAAGATAAATATTTGCATAAGAAAGAGTTTTTATTGAAATGATCCCAAATCAACATATGCTTTGTCATTTGTAATATTCCCATTAGGGAGTAGAATGAATAATAAATGGCCAGCCAGATGTAGGACTTATTTAAGTACTTAACAGCGAGTTCATATTTGAAGCATTTAGCCATAACCATACTTCAGCTGTGTTTTTGCCTTAAGACACATTTTTTAACTCCATGAATACAGAGAGCTTCAGACATCTCTGACTCTCTCTCTCTCTGGGCTCAAACAGAATTCAGTAGTAGAAATGTACATAATTAAAACATGGTAAAAAAAATTCAATTAAATTTTGTTTTAATCTGCTGTGAAAAATGGCATTGCTCACGGGGAACTACCTGTAGGTCAATGGTCAGTTTACTATAAATATGAAAACATAGTCAATTGTAAGATATGCCTTGAGGCACTTTATCCTGGTCAGAATTCTACAAAGTGCTATAAGCTTATATATTATACATAGCAGACAATTTACTGTACATTTTTAAAAACAGACATACTAAAGGTTTTCTGTATTAATTTAACAGCTCTTTTATGAGACTTAGCATGTGTCAGCCCGTTTTAAGCAATTTACAAATATTAATTCATTTAATACATTGCAAAAACCTAATGAGGATGGTTCTAATATAGACCATATTTTACAGATAAGGAAACAGAAGCCAGAAAAAAAAAGTAAATTTCTCAAGATTGTAGAGCTAGTAAGTGGCTGCAAGTTGGATTCAGCACTAGCACATGGGCTTCCGAGTCCAAGTTCTCAACCATAGCCCTCTGCTGCCTCTTATTTGAAAAGCATGTGGGCAAAGTAACTTACGGGTAGTAAAAGAGACTTCAAAGCTGCTTTTGTTTAATATTATAAATTCCTGAACTTTTGCTTTCCCTTACTAAAAACATTACTGTTTTTAATAATAAGTAATAGTATTTTAAGATAATTCTTGTATTTTTAAATAACTATAATTTGGTCTACTTAGTTACTGAACTCTTAGTTACTGAACTTAGTTCTTAGTTACTAAGTGCAAAAGAAAATGAATTGTAATTCTCTAGGAAGTAAAGATGTAGCCACACTAGGTAAAATGTCCATATATGTTTCATCAGGTGTTTTTACATTCTTAGCAAAAGGTAAAATATAAAAGTTTGATATGTAACACTAAAAACAAAATACATTTTGTGAGACTTGGCAAATAATATAAAATAGTATACAAACAATATTCACTTAGTTTGCAAAGAACTTTCGAAAAGAAGATTAGATATACTTGGGTATTGACCTTTAAGGTTCAGGCCTTTCTAAAAAAATTGTGTGGCTCATGCTAGTTTCCTAGTAGACTTTATCTATGATGTGTAACTATCAGCAATAACATTATGAAAACAATTGTTTATATTAGACACTAGAGAGTTTTGTAACCCTGATTCACATACTAATTAAAATCTTTGAATAAAAGGAAACAAAAATGTTATGGAAAAGAAAGAAGGCATATATCAGGTAACTAATAAAGAAAAAAGTATTATTGAATAAATTACATTTCACACTAACTCTGGATAATTTTGCCATTTGAAACAGGAATGAAATTGCTATTAGCTGTTAATCCCTTTGCATTCTGAGCATAGTAATCTAGATAAACCATTAATCATATGCTGCTATTTACCCCCATTGGGCCATCATGTTCTCCTGTATCATCATCACATGTGATTGTATGGCAAATGCACCTGACAGCGATAACTTAAGCATACCCTTAGAATGACCCTGTATGGCAGACACACCTGAATGTGTGTTCCCAGTTCTGAGCTAGGGAATCCAGGAATGACCAACCCCGAGATTTGCTCTATGAGGAGCATCTGAGCCTCTGTCTTGTACCATGGAGCACGGGCTGGGCCATATGGAGAATCAAGGCCACAAGTTTTGGGTTGACTGAATAGTGCCAGGTGGAAGTCGTTAGAGAGAAGGTGCTAAGTGAAAATGCTATATAAACTGTGTGCTTTTTGCAAGTAGTTGCAATTCTTCTGCACCTGCCTGCCACCATCAAGCCATGCGATTCTTCTGTCCAGTCTGCCACCAATGGACTCTCTTTGAGATGTAAGCCCCTCTAAAACCCCTCATTTGCTGGCTCTGGGTCTCTTTGGCTTCTTGAACCTGGTGCCATCCCCACTGGCATCGATACAGGTTGGCCACAACGGTGACTGACCCTTAACCCAGATCAGCTGCTTGTCAAAACACAAAGTCTTCAGACTTGACCAATAAAATTAGATGGCTCTAAGTGTGGTGGTTCACACCCATATCCTCAGTATGTTGGGAGGCAGAGGCAGAAGGATTGCTTGAGGCCAGAGGTTTAAGGCCAGCCTGGGCAACAAAGCAAGACCTCATCTCTAAAAATAAAAAAGTTTTAATAAAAAAATAAATAGCCAAACATCGTGGTGCACACCTGTTTCCCAGCTACTCAGGAGGCTGAGGTAGGAGGATTGTTTGAGCCCAGGAGTTCAAGGTTACAGTGAGCTACGATTGTGCCATTGCACTCCAGCCTAGGCAACAGAGCAAGACTCTATCTCTAAAATTAAAAAACAAAACAAAACAAAAAACTAAATAGCTCTATATAGGTACCTAGAAGTTTCATCTTGAGTTCCTTTTAATGTCTATCAAAATTCATCATTATTAAACAGTAGTTGATGAATCTGTATCACATCCTCTTTTCTAAATTTTTCCCTGAGTTAATCTAGACTCTGCATGATCAGAGAACAGCCTATTGGACGTCATTAGGTGCACAAGTTTCCTGAATTGTTTCTTATGCAACGGTATTAGTTTAGGTTTTAAAATATTGTCAGAAATAGGCCCGTGAAACATCATCACTGCAAGGATTTTGTGAAGTACATTGCTTATTACTTTAAACTGCCTTCTTTATTGGAACATTTAGAACAAATTCATTTCTGGTGTTGGCATCAAAAAGAGCTTTGCCTCTTCTGAATAATTTTTGACACAAACTTTGTGGCTACCTACATTTCCCTCTTTGATTTGTTTGTTAAAAAGCTTAAAAAATAGCTGCCTCTGTTTATCAAGCTAGTATGTTTTGGGGCAGAGTTTTGTGTAGTACCTTCATCTTTGCTCACTGGTGTGCTCCTATCATTGTTTTCTTTTGGAATCACGTTATCCACTTCCCATTTATGTTATTGTGCCAGTCCTGGGGCTCACACTTATCTATGATTGTCTTCCCAGCTCCTCTCAGTTGGTTTCCACTGTGTTCAGCCAATGAGAGGCACTTTGGGAAGGCTGGAGTCCAGAGGCTGGGAGAGGCCAGGGTACTTTTCCCTCTTTCTTTCTCTTTCCAGAGATGCAGTCAGCAACTACATATCTGCTGAGGCCCTGGTTCCTGCCAGAGAGCCCTGCGGTGGTTCTAGCTCCTATGGGAGGATTCAGTCCTTAGGTTCCATTAACACAGCCTTATCACCTTCTTCTTTCAGCTGTAGGATGGCAGCTGTCTCCTGCTGTTGCTAATTTCTGTGTACCTCATCATCCCCTATTTGCCCTCTTCCTCAGTTTATTGCCTGTGTAAACACTGTTTTCTATTAAATTTACTTAATTAAATATGTTTAGACCAGTTTCTGTTTTCCTGGTTAGACCCTGACGGTTATCTTGCGAAATGTCATGTATTTCCATATAAGGTATCTTAAATCCTTTTGGAAGACAGCCAGAAGTCTGGATAGATAGGGAGAGGGGGCGGAGGAAGATAGAAAGAAGGAGACAAAGATAAAGATGAAAGAAAGTGTGAGACACTATGTAAATATTCTAAGTTCATAATGTTTGTAAATAGATTTCTAGGGCATAATTGCTTTCAAACTTGCATTTCACAGACTCTCTTTGCACTTCATTCAGATTTTTAAATTCATTTTTGCTTTCTTAATGTTACTTATAAGATTTTTGTGATAGAATGTTAAGGAATCTAATTTATGAAAATAAATGATTAGCTATTTTTTTCATGACTGTGAAAGTAGCAGTAATCTTTTAAAACTTTCCATTTTTCATTTGGATTTATTTTAAGCATTCTTCAGTCTTGCCTAAAATAACATTTCTTACTTACATACTCTTACACTTTCAGTCATGTTGAAAATTATGTGCAAAATCTGATTTTTTTTTTGAGAAAGACACACTTGTTTTCCTTTTAATGTCATTAATATTAATTACTCCTAGAAGGCCCTGATATTAACATGTGGGAAGTATAATAGCGATATTATAAATCTGGTTAAACTTATGACAACCTAACAGCTGTCTTATTCCATATGTGCTCCAGATATTTTTCTAGGATCTTTTAATGGGACATACTTGTACTATTATGTATACACACAATTTTCATATGTTTGTTACGAGGTTTTTGTTTTTTTTTTTTACTTTTCATTTTTTGGAACATTCCTCCCTGATATACCATATGTCAAGAAACAGACTTGTAATATGTGAGCTATAGCTCTTCAGTAGCAGTCATATGTTCATGGGAGACCTTGGGTTTCCTTTTGTTAAACATTTCTGTGACATTTACACCACAAGCTAAGCTCTCAACAAGTACCCCTGATTTTTTCCTCCACACAAATCTTTATTTAATGAATATTTTGGCAAAGGCAGCTACTCACCACTATGCCCAATATTAATTATCAACATAAAATCAGTAATTATTACTAATTAAAATTTAAATTCTTGAACAAAAACTTTCTCTTCCATCAAAAGCAGGGATAAAATTTCATACTTGGTAATTAGTATTTCTGTTAATAATGATGGTCTTTATTACAACATTTATTATTTTTTCAAAATTCATTAATTTTTCTGATCCTAATTTACTTATGACATATACTCCACTCTCTTCCAGTAAGATTTTTGGTAGAATAAAATTAAGTGTGAAAAAAATGGGGAAAACATTATATTATGAAGTTAAGGAATGAATTTAAGACCGCATATATATGGGCTGCCTATCTCTAGATCAACTAATTATCAATATTAAGTGATAAATATGGTTATATATTTCCTGACAAGATCAAAGAATCCAAACAAATATTGTCATTCACAGACAAAAATATGACAATTCATGTGTAAAGATCTTTTTTCCCCCAGAATTCAATTACAGATTTACTCTCCATGGCATTTAACAATTGAGAAGACAAATATTTTTAACTACAAAGTTATCTAAAAATTTATTTTAATTAGTTCAGTTACACCTGTTTTAGCTAAAAATTTCCAGAAGATGCAGAGTTACTGTTTACATGGTTAATTCTTAAAACATCCTTCTATGCAGAAGATATGATATTAAATCAATATATAAGACTAAGACAGAAGGTCTGGACACTTTGCTACTTTTTTTTAATGCTATAAATATTGGACTAGAACATGGCAAATGTATTCAAGTAGATAGTAAACATGCCCATTAGGCTTTCCTGAAACTTCTGTCTTGAAAGAGCCTTTGGCAGTAGCTGTATGGCCGTTCAAGACATGATTAGATCCCCTAAGTATATTTCACTCAGTTATGTCGCTTAATTGAAAGTCACATGCTCTATTTAGCAGAAGTGAGGAAGACAAGTCCTCATCCTACTTTAAATTTTTAAGAATTCGATATTTGTCTCAAAGACAATTCAGAACTGATATAGGTAGGCATCCGGCACTAGCAGTTAGATCTAGGTTCATCCACAGAAAAAAAGCTTTGAATCTTCTTAAGTACTTTCAGAAAATGTCAAAAGTGTGGACTTTAAAGCACAGAAGATAGGACAGTATGAAAACAAAAAATCAGGAAAGTACTAGTTCTGTATAACTAATAGAATGTCTAATATATATTTCTTATATAAAGAATTGTACCTGGAAATGGTGAAGTAAGCTGTAAAACTGAAAGAAAGATTTGACGCTATTATTTAAATCTACTGGTTTAAATGTTGAAGAACACATATGGAATGCAATCATTTTTGATTAATCAGAATTCATACTGAGATGCCTTTCTAGGCATCTGTCAGTCATCAAGCCCAATCTCAATATAAATCTACTACCAAAACAATAGTGATGCTTTGTTTTTGTCTTTTCATAGATAAGAAATATTTTTCCAATTCACTTGGAGGCTAACAAGTGGTTATACAATAAGTAGTATGAAGACATGAGAAAATGGCTATTTCACAATATTTAAAAGTTGAAGTTATATGTAAATGTAACTGATATGGGAATACACGGCATGAAAGATAACTAACAAAGATTAAAAGAAAGTATTAAAATTTGTGAAGATAGAAAAAGAATAAGAAAATTGGAAATAATGTTTGAAGAATCATCTTGATAAATTGTCTTTTATTGGCTATTCCGGGAGACTAGTTCTAGGGATTTGGGATATCACAGAAAGACAGAAGATGATAACTGGCTTGTGATGTTTCCAAAATTAATTTTGGTTTACGCTCAAGGCTTTACATGATAGCCACCAAAAAGTACCTTGTTTATTAAGCCCTGCTTCTAAGTGGTTTGAAGGACTAAGAAAATGCAGAACAATTCAATAAACTGTATTAAACTCCTTCTGAGACTGCATTTATTTATTTGTAGTTTTTCTCTTACAAGACTCTATTTTGTGAAGTAATACCTACTGAGAATGAAATAATTCAAAGTATGTAGGCAGACTATTAAGAAAAGCTAAGTCCTTTGTGTTTGTTTGATGCCACAATTTAAATAGGAGAATTCCTTTAACAGCTTCAGGAATTGTTTGGATGTGGTTTGTCTCCACTAAAACTCAAGTTGAAATTTGATCCCAAATGTGGCAGTGTTGAGAAGTAGGGCCTAGCGGGTAGTGTTTGGGTCAAGGGGGCAGATCCCTCATGAATAGATGAATATCCTTCAGTGGGGGTGAGTTCTCACTCTCATGGGAAAGGATTAGTTCCTGTGAGAAGGGGTTGTTAAAGAGTCTAGCTTCCTTGGTTTCTCTCTCTGGCCCCCTCTCTTGCCATGTGATCTGTTTGCACACACCTGCTCCCCTTTTGCACTCACAGTAGATGAGGGCAATATGAGGCCCTCGCCAGATGCAGCTGCCCAATTATAAACTTTCCAGCCACCAGAATCATGAGCCAAATAAACCTCTTTTCTTAATAAGTTACCCAGCCTCAAGTATTTTGTTACAGCAACACTGAATGAACTGAGACAGTAGTGGTGATAGTAAATTTTAAAGACTTCTTTTTGAGACTTCTGGCTTTTTTTCCACTTAAACTTAATTGCCTTGCAGTCAACTTCCAATTACGTCCACCTGATCCTAGTGATTACAAAGTGCCCTACCACCTCACCAATATCTGTTGTCACTAATGATTTTAGTTGGAAAAATAATAACTATGAAATGCACGGTTGTAATAAGGAAAATATTTTATAATTTTGAATTAGTAGTATTACTTTAATTCATCTGTTTTGTATTTCTAGTCTATGTAAACTAGGACCACAGCTAAAATGCAATACCAGCCACAAACTTATTCAAAGATTGTACTCTCCCAAAAGACAAAGCTAAGGTAAATCAGTAACTTTAATCACAACATTATCTATGAAGAGGTTGACAAATAAATATAAGATAGCTGAATTTACCCACAAAAGTGCAAAATAGCTGTCAGTAGTTCACATGTATGTGTAGAATCCTCACATTTCGAATGCCTAACAAAACGTAACTATAGTCCTAAAGTAAATGTTAAAATTAGTTAAAGCTAAAATGTGTGTCTCTAAGCCTAAGTTGAAAGTGTCAGAAAGTGCTATAGGAACTTAAAGGCAAACTCGGTGACTTCCTTTCTCTGAAAGGACTGAAAAATGATTTCTTTGTACTTAGATTCACAGGAGTATATTCTCTAGTTTAAGGCAAATTAATTTAAATTAACATTTGATCTTACTTTATGATTTGGTTTAAAATATATTTGTGTATTTTAAATTAACTTATTTGTAAAGGAAATTTTTGTCCAACTGTGGTAATGTTCTCTTCTGCTCTGAAAAGGAAGGAAGGAAGGAAATTTGAAGTTATGCTAATGAAACAACTTGAAAATACAATATATTTTATCATACAACAGCATTATATTTGTGCAGGGGAAAATTGTGGCTAAAATATCCCAAAGGTAAACATTAAAGAAAAAAAAAAGTTAATTTGTTTCTGCAATTCAACTAGGACAGTCAGAGCAGCAAGCTAATTGGAGTAAGGAGGGTTGCATTGAGGTAACAGTTTTCAAATTTAAAATATATACCTTTCCCCTCTTAAGAAATACTTATTTGTTTGCTGACTTCCTCACTGCTAGTATTTATCATTTTTTTTCCCATGGATTTTTTTTTCCTCTTCTTCTTCAGTCCCTTCTAAAAAAGGAACAGGAACTCCATTCTGGAACTGACTTCCTTCACTAGGAGCCAAGAATCTACCCTACGAACTTTCTGGAGGAACTCCCAGTTGCTGAAACATAAGTTAAAATATAGCAAATAGAGTTATCACTTGTTACAAAAATAATATATAGGTGTTTATATGGCTATACTACAACATTAGCACCACTTCCTAGATCATAGTAATGGAATAGACTGAACATTACTTCAATAACCATCTTATTCTTAAAGCCAAAATAACTTAATTTTAGAAGTCCTATTTTATAACAGATAAAAGGGCAGTACTGTTGCATTCACACATTATTGAAAGCTACATTTGATTTTATGTCATTCTTTAGAGAGAATTTTACTTTTAGATTTATTTTTTGGAAAAAAATAAAACAGCTGCTTTTAGTTTAAATAGTTTACTCTTGCTGAATGCAATGGCAGTCTAGAAACATTTTTCTTATCAAGGTTTATCTCCACTTGTTAAAGTTTAGATAAGAGACTGCCAGATTTTCTGCTTCAAAAGCGATAAGAACAAATGTAACTATAGATTCTGCTCATTTATCATTAGTATGTATGGTTTCACAGAACAAAGTAAAAATGCATCTAGCTCTGCTTAGAAAGAAGATACATTTGATTTAGACCGAAAGGAAACATCAGATATTTAATTTCAAAAGATAGTGGTACAGGTTTTGTAGAAGAGGAGAGAATAATTCATAAATAATATAATAATGGAATTTTAAGTATAAAGTTATTGGTTTGAAGTTCACTAGACTCAGGTATTTTTAAGGGTTTGTGGGGAAGACAATGTCTTAAAACAGTCACTTATCATTACTCTAATGCTTAGGGTTGAAACACAGTGCTTTTTCTATTCAAGAAGATTTGCAAATACTTTTTATACCTACATAGTATCATTTCTAATTCAGTAATTAACATTTACATGCACTTAAATATTCACAAAATAACTATTAGGAATTATAGGACAGATAGTATAGTCTAGGCACGCTAAACACAGCAAGATAAAAGATAAAAAAGAATGCACAGGGGGATGATATACAAAGATACAAGTAATCCAAATGTAGTATGATAGGCATTATGGGTGAAAAATGGGTGAGCAATTTATGGACAAGGCACAATTCATGGAGGGAAAAAGACTGGATCTAGGACCCGAGGAAGAATAATCAAGATGATTTCAAGTAGAGAATGAGAAAGGGAGAAGACATTCTGCATAAGGGGCATAAGTAAAGGCACTGAATCATAAAAGGACACCAGGAGTTTGGGAACAGAAATATTGTTTAAATTGGTCATACATCATCAGTTGTTGAAATGGTCTTGTAGGAAACGATGGAGGAGACACAGATTTGAGCCAGGATAATGAAGGAAATTTAACTGAAGCTTTAGCAAAATTGCATGATACATATCTGTCATGGCAAATAGGTCACTATGGCTAAAATATGTGATATCTTTGACTAACGAAAGAAAGCAAGAGTCAGATGAAATCACTGGAGAGATACATATGTAAAAAATTGAGAAGGGTCTTGCAGAGTGTGCTAAAATGTTGTATTTTAGCTGCAGTCAACGGGGGTCCACTGAAGCATTTAAGCTGGGAAATGGCATGATGAGTTGTCATTTGGGATGACTGTGATGATGCTGTGTAGCATGAGAATGTGAAGGAAGTGAATTGCATAAGACCGGGTCATGTTAATTTTGCCTTCCCATCATTCTTCCTTCCCCTTCTAGTGAAAGGACCTTTTCCTTTCTCTCTTTTTTTGGCTGGTTCTGGGAGCAAAAGGCATCCTATTATGCCTTGGCTAGGTTAATTATCTGGGCTAATTATAGTATTCTTTATCCCTGGCTACAGTGAAAGAATCAGAGATAGGTATGTATCCCTAGTGGGGTTTACTCTGGGATAATTTTTTCAGATGTTTCTTCTGAGGAAGAATGTAGTTTCATTTTAAGTGCAGAGCCACTTGCAACTTTAGAACCAGCCTCGTGGGAATAGCTGGCCTGAAAATTACAGATTAGAACTGAACAGAGGAAAGGAGAAAGGAGACTCCTGATAGACTCTATCCCCATAGTCAGTCTTCTCTGGAACTAGCTCTATCTCATTTCCAAATTGTATTTATGTGATTATAGCAGTTTGAAAGTGGCCCCAGTTCTTCCCCTCCCTTTATCTGTGCCCTTTGCAATGTGAATTTTCAGCTCCTGCCATCAAAAAAATGGATTCTATTCTCCAATTCTCAAAGCCAGGATAACCTTGTAACTTGCTTTGGCCAATAGAATGAGGAGGAAGTGATTATGTACCAGCTCTGAGCCTGAGTTTCAAGAGGCCTATGACAATCTGTCCTTTTGAAACCCTGCCATTGCTGTAAGAACAAACCTACACTGGCTCACTGGAGGTTGGAAGACCTTGTGAAGGAGAGCTGAGTCATCCTGGCCAGATGGCAGCCAACTTGCCAGCCTACCTCAATTATGCTAGACCAACCAAAAATATTCAAACCCAGTCCAGCTTAGCAGTTGTGCTCACCTAACCTATAGGCTTATAGGGCAAAATCAATGTTTAGTGTTTATATTCCACTGAGATGTAATGGCTATTTCTGACATTGTTTATTGTGACATTATATAATTGAAAGTATATGACTGTGACAATATATAATTGATGCGATAAGCCAATACATTTACCCTTTTTAGAATAAATTAGCTGGATGTGAGATTATGAAACAACTAAGTGAATCCAAACATAACCAGTTAACGAGGCATTTCAATCATCTAGATGAGAGTTCATAGCCTGAAATACCATGGAATGCACAATTATTTAACATTATAAACAAATTAGAGAACCTAAAGTTGCTCTAAAAGAATATTTTAAAAAACAACAAATGTGATGGGTGATGCACAAAACTTGTTATACAGTTGGATGCAGTCTGGGAGTAAGGGGATATTGTTAAAAATGAGGCTAAGATTTCGATTTAGAAAAATTAGGAGTTTGATAACTAAAATGGGGAATAAAGAAGCAGAGCAGGGGACTGAGAAAACATGATCTAAGTGACAAACACAGAAGTTAGGGAAAGAGTGGAATTCAAATGTATTAGCATTTAATGATTTCCATGGTTATGGAAAGATCAAGTATGATTGAGTCTAGAATGAAGGCATTGGTTTTGATAATGAGAACAGAGTGGTTGAATTTTCCATTGCAACTTCAGTGAAAACAAAGTAGAATGTATGAGAAAATACAATCTGCACCAATTATTAACCACTATTATTTATATTGTATATATCTGTTTTTAAGTATATATGTCTATATTTACTTTGAAAGGAAGGCATACATGTGTACTTACTCATTGATGCACCCAACATTTATGTATTGCCTGCTTTTTGTCATGTTGATTGCCAGGGATATGGATAGTGTCTCTGCTCATATTCCTGTGAAGGAGATATTATGTAGACATATATATGAAATATGTAAAAATAAGATGATAGAAGAAAATATTTAATAACATAAAATATCATATCACAGAGAGAGAAATCATCAACTCTACCTTTCAGAAGGCTTCCTAAAAGACAACATATGAACTGGGTTTTAAAGCATGAATCTAAATTCTCCATTTCGATAAGCAAATATGTGACAATCTAGTCAAAGGAAACTGTTGCCTAAATGGTCATAGATTGTAAACTTGTACTGGGTATGATAATGACATTTCAACAACTTGATTCTGATGAAGCACAAAGTGTGCTCGGAAAGCTGTGATCATTGAGATTGGTGACGAAGGCAGAGGCCAAATCTGCCTTTGTCGCAGTCTCAATGACCAAAAAGAGATTTGTGCATTCCTAAGGTTGAGATCTGTACTATAGAGAAGGCTAAGAGTTGAAGACACCTAATGCAAGGGGGCCTCAGAGTCAGATTTTTTTTGTTTGGAAAGGTAATTCAGAGGATAGTAGAGAATTGAAAAGAAGTAGGGAATGAGAAAAAGATGGTCAAGATAAAAGTCTTTCTAAATATCAGTGACTATTCCTACAAAATGCCATCAAGATTTTTTTGTGTATCAATGTATTAACTATATATGTCTTTACTTAATGCTTTATTTTATATCAATGTGCTTGAAAATTCAAGCTTATTCAGAACAAAACTAATTTCACTATCTTTAACAGAGTAACTTTATTTTTATGATTTATTCTTACATGACATCTAAAATAATCTTCTGTACTACTAGTGCCAAGTAAACGACTTGGAAAACAGTGCCCTCTGTCATCCATGGTAAGAAAAAGGAGAAGATAGAGTTGAGAGACATAGAGAGAGATTCATCAAGGCCTGATAATTGATTGGGTGATGGTGGTAATGCTAACTTTACATTTAGACACTTCATATGTGCTGAACACAATTGTAAGCACTTCAATATGCTTACAATGAGAACAGAGTGAGTTGTCTCATTTTTTTATGGAATTATCTACAATTTACGAATGGGAAATGCAGCATAGAGTCTAGTAGAATGGTTCTCAGGTTTCTCATCCCACTGGTTTTCTCTAAAGACTCATCTGGATAAAATAAAGATTCCATATCATTGTGAATAAGCTAGCATTTATTGGGTGCTATATCTTACTAGATATTGTAATGGGATTTTGATGGTGTTTGATGATACTACGTCCAGGAACAAAAAAAGAACCATAGTCTCCCCTGCTAATAAAAACTAACCTTGGCCTGGTGCGGTGGCTCACACCTATAATCCCAGCACTTTGGGAGGCTGAAGCAGGTGGATCACAAGGTCAGGAGATCGAGACCATCCTGGCTAACACGGTGAAACCCCATCTCTACTGAAAATACAAAAAATAGCCAGGCATGGTGGCAGGCACCTGTAGTCCCAGCTACTCGGGAGGCTGAGGCAGGAGAATCACTTGAACCCAGGAGGCAGAGGTTGCAGTAAGCAGAGATCACGCCATTGCACTCCAGCCTGGGCGACAGAGCGAGACTCAGCCTCAAAAACAAACAAACAAAAGTAACCTTTTGTCTCCCACTACGACATTAATATCCCTGTGGAATTATTATTAAAGAATGGTAGCAAACTTAGGTAAAGTGCCAATTGATTAAGAGCTGAAGTTGTATTATTCCATATCCTAAAGAACTCTGGTGAAATTGAGTTGGAATGTACAGTGTGGACATTCTACCTTCTGCTCATTGATCCATATTGCTTTGTTTTATTTTCCCAATTATTTGGTAAATATATATTAAAGACTGACTCTGTGACAAGTACTCTGGTTACAAGATCAAAGAAGCACCTGTCGACCTTCATGCAATTTATATCCTATTGACGAAAGAGATAATTCACAAGTTAATTAGATATTCCATATGTTAGATGGCCATAAGTGGCTTGGGCAAATACATAAAGCAGTGACAAATGATAGGGAAAGCCAAAAGGCTCTGAATGCAGTTTATAATGAAATGGACAAGGAAAGGTCTCATTGAGAGCTTTGCAATTTTGACAAAGATCTGAAGGAAGTAAGACACAAGATAACCCAGGTAGAAGTATTCTATACAGAGGAAACAGCAACAGAAAAAAATCCCATATGTTTAAACAGGCATGGGGAAGATCCTCTCACCTGAGTAAGGTAGAGAGAGCTAGAACTCTCTGCAGGGTCTTAACCTCTCAGCTACAAAGAGGAAGTAGGAGAGAAAGAACCCAATAATAGCAACTACTTTTTAAGCCATAGTGACTCCATTGGCTAGTTATTGTGGTTTATAGTACATTCAAACTCTGATCAAGTGGATTAACAACTAGCTCCTCCTTGAGGAAAAGCTAGAAATGAATTTAACAGGAGCAGGTGTAGCATGAAAAAAGGGCAAAAATTGTTCTCTCCAGTGGTAATCTTAGATGAAAGATAGGTGAATCGGGGATCTTCCTTCAGATAACTCCAGTTCACGCCAGATTGCATTTAAAAGATTGCTTTTCCAAACTGGCTTCCCTGTGTTATCATCATGTATGCATCCAAATCATTTCATTTATTGCTGAAATAAAGCCAATGCTATGCTTAAATTCAACAGCTGTTTTATAGTATATTATGGAATAACTGAAGATATGAAGTTTAAACACCATAATAATGCAACTAACAATCACGTTTCCAGAGTTCTCTCACTTAAATGTAATCTTATTTTAATAAAGTAATTGAGTTTTAGTTTATAGAAATTCATACCTTATTTGAAAATAATTTTATAACAGCATAAATATGCATATAACCAGTAAAGTTGCTCATAAGATGAGAACAACTTCCAAATATAGGATACTGTTGAAATGAACTTACTTCTTTCACTTGAAAGATTATTTCTAACATAAGAAGAAGGTGCTTATAAAAAATAAATCAAAAGTAGCTCAAACATCAGCAAAATCCAATAAAAGAGACATTTGAATGACTTTTCGGTATTGGATTTACCAGAGCTAGAAAATTATAAACAGAGAAGACATAGATGTCATGAAGTTACACAAGACTCTGACGTCTTAAAAAGAGGCCAGGGGACATTTCCCTAGGTCTTTTTCTTGTGCCCAGTGAAACAATATGCATGGACCTAAGTTCATAGTAAACTCTGGCAATATCTGTTGGATTATTTAAATGGTCCTAGAGTGGAAAGAAATCTGTCCTGCATTCTCACCTCTTCATGACAATCCTAGAGTAAAACTGGCTACAGTAATAGAGAAGGTTTGGGACATAATTAGTATCGTCCATCCATACAAAAATACTCATCCCTCAAAGATGCAGATTTAGATTATTAAAGCTGATCTATATTCTCGTGGTAGATTTGGCAATTTCTTATTCAGTGGTCAGGGTAGGAATCTAACCTCAAGTTAAGTATTCTGTGGTATTTATTTAGCTCTAATTTCTTGAGCACTGACTATTTGCTACCCAAGGAACTAGACTGGGTAGAATAGAAGTTACAAATACAAATTTTACTTTCCAAAAGTCTGTGCTAAAACCATAATTGCACTATATTATGATATGATATATAATACGGTAAAGGCATGTCTAAATTGATATAGCAGCTCATAGAAGGAAGTGACTGTTCTCTCTGAGGAAGTTTAGGAGGGCTTCCCAGAGGTGTCGACAATTTAGTTGTATGGAAAATACGAATATAAGTTTACCATGTATAGAAGGAAGATATAGTAGCATTTGAGAAAGCGATATGCAAAGTTGGGGCATGTAATGTTCGGTGAATGAAAATTAGTTCTGCATGATTATAGATAGAAGGGTTGGAGACAAAGGAGTTTAAATGGCTTTGAAACACTGTTGAGTATTTCAGATGAGATCCTCTAGAGAACTGCAAGGCATTGGAGGTTTTTAACTAAATTATTAAATTTTTAGGAAGATGAATTGTGAAACAATATAAAACAAATATTATCTATTATAAACACTTAAATGAGTAACATTAAATGGTTTAATAGAAAAATAAAGGCTATGTTTTTATACAGACATGTTCAAATACTATCACATCCATTTATCACCTTTAGTTTTTAGCCTCTTGAAGTCAGTTTTCTCTTCCCTTTATGAAATGATCACAATATATCTAACTTGCATGACAGCTAGTTCCCACAACATTGGGCACAAAGGAGGTGTTCAATAAATATTGTATTACCAATGGGTTTTATTCACACAATTTTTATAAAGATAAAAAACATACATTTAAAAGTCCTAGTATAAATCCTGGCACATATTAAGCATGATGTTTCATTTCCCTTTCTTTTTAAATTTTTGACTGAAATAATTAGATTTTGATACTTATTTTTATAAGAAAAGGCAAAGACAAATTACTCAGTTTAAAAATGCCATAAGGAAATCTAGGGGATTAAGCAGGGTGATTGAAAGAAAAAAATGGCAATAATATAGTTATGTGATATCCATTTACATAAAAAGCAATAGCTTTCCAGTGGAATGCTGATCTATATAAATATATACACCTAAAGTATAGAATAATTTCAGTTATAGAGGATGGAAATGGTCTGTGAATGTGATCATGGAAAAACATATATGGTAGAGTGTTGAGAGTATTAGAAAAATTACAGAACAATATCTGTAGGCTGATTACATTTTTGAAAAGAAAGCATAAATTATATACATAGAATAGCATTTAAATGATATATGCCAAACTGTTAATATCATCTCTGTGATGATGTGCTGTTTTCAATTTTACCCTGTACTGTTCTGCATTTCTTACGTTTTTTTATATTCATAGGCATGTATTACATTTATACTATAAATAAAAAATGGTAACACACACACACATATATACCTCTCATCAAGCTCTTTATTTTTTGCTAAGCTAATACACAAAAGATAGCACTAAAGAACAAAACACCAGCTCCTTTTACCAAGGGACCTAGCACACAAAAATGCAAAGGGAAAGTGGTAGCTTTGCCTTAATGAAGATAAAGCTGACAGTGAGAAAGTCCAGGGGAGGGTAATTGAAGAGATGTGCAGACATATGCCTCCACTCACTCATGGTTACTGACTACCAACGCTGCTGCTGTGTGTGGATGGCAGAGGCAATCTCTGAGGCTTGAAATTAAGTAAATAAAGATAAATTTCCCCTTTTATTACACATAGAATTAGAAGCAAAAAGGATGAGGGACCGTGGTGATAAATAGTGTAAAGCTAAACCTTAGCATATGGTACCTACAGCCACACAGGATATGTTTTTAAGAGACTCCAACCACAGTTAGAAACAAAAGTCTGAATCATTTTTAAATGACAAATTGAAGGTATAAGATTATGAAATTGATTAATATGGAGTCACAAAGAGACTCGTTCTAAATTGCACAAGAAAATTTGGCAATGTTAAGGGGAAAAAATGCTATTTTTCATGTCCATGAAAACTCAGATTTTCTCTTTTAAACACTTTATGAGCATTTTGTATTTGTATATGTTTTCTGCTTAATTTCAAGGCTGAGAGAGAACATTTGGAAAAACACAAACTAAAATTACCTGCTAGTCCAATACATCATGTTTAGTTTCTTTTCTCCCTCAATTAAATCTTGTTTTTCCAAGATCATCCACAAAACCCTACCTGCCAAATCCTGCAGGCCCTATTTTGTCCTGTATTATGTGTGTGTGCATATACCATAGGGTGATGAAATTTTGTTAAATGTGGCAAGAATAATTTAAAATCACTCTTTTCTCCACCTTATGGCTACAGATGCCACCTTTTTTGTTCCTTGCTATCCAGAAATACTAATTTTCACTTTTATTTTTACTATGTTTTATATTTACACACAGACATATACACACATCACACATATACATCATCACAAGCATTTTCACAAGTAACCCTCAACAATGTGACATATTTTAATAGCAGCAAAATATATCTGAGTTTATACTATATATTAAGCCATCCTAAAGTCAGATATTTAGGTTGTTTCAGGGTTTGAGTATTATAGAAATGCAATGATAAACATATTAGCATAATTTTTTTCTCTGTATATATAATTCTATCCTTAGGCTAGATGAATTAGCCTCCTCAGCCTTGTTCTCAAGAATCAATAATAGTACTTATGACAATAAATAAGTCTCTGATGCCACTCATCATAAACCAAACCACAGTCATCTGTGAGTGACAGGTTAACTCTAAATCAACACCTCTTCATTTGGAGTTTCCCCCTGTCTGAATTTTAATTTTGACCTTATACATGAAACCACTATTTGTTTTCACATTCCATAGAACCTGAATGCTTATTGTGTGCTGTTACTGATTGACCGTCATGTAGCAGTCTTAGTGCGCCTTCATTTCAATCTTCTGAAGTGTAATTATTTCAGTCAAGGTAGTCTAGGTTATGCCACGGTGATAAACAACACGAATATCCTAGTGTTTTTCAAGACAAAGGCTTATTTCTTTCACACCATTTTCCATTGCAGGTGGAGAGGACATGAAAAAAAAAAGCCATCTTCAGAGCTAAACACATGAAAATTGTAGCTCTTCTTACAAGCCAGAGCAGGAGAAAGTACCCCTAGTATCCTATATCAAAAAACCAAAATATAAGAAGTCAGAAAACAAACTGCTAATGATGCTTCAATGACACTTAAAATTCTCAGACGTTAAGAGCTTAAATTCATGAAAATTCTCACATATTGCTGATGACAGCATAAATTCATGCACCCCCATTTTGAAGGCAATCTGGTTATATGTTAAAGAGCTTCAGAAATAATTATCTCCCTTACTTTAACCCAGTCATTCTTTTTCTGGAGCTTTCAATAAATAAAGCCAGACCTATCTGTCTGGCTGATCTGTTTCAATGACATAGCTGAATTTTTTTTTCTTGCGAAGTTGGGAAAAAGTATTTTAAATTGTATGATTTAAATGCTGTCATATGGAGTATATGAAATTCATTTGGGGGCCCAGAGGACACTCCAATTAACAGACAGTTACTTGTGATAGGTTGTGTTATGATTCACACGTGTTCCCTGTTCTTCTCTCAGGGATAATTACATTCTGGCTCACTGACTCAGGACTGGCCCTGTGACTCACTCTCATCAATGAACTCTACACAGAAGTGACGTGTGTTGCCTCTGGGGAGCAGCTGTAAGTCCCTTCTGCAATGCTGACTGGCAGTGGTCCAGAGTGAGGCTGTTCCCTCAATCTGAGTAAGCAGAGCTTCCTACTAAACTCCTAACCATAGCCTACAAAGCTCTCCATTTATGGTCTGGACCCTGTCTATCTCCAAACCTACTTCTAAGCCTCCTCTTCCACCACTCTCCAAATTCATCCAAACATGCAGACCTCCTTGTTGCCCTAGAGTTCTCCAAGCATGCACCACTTCATGTCCCTTATGCTTGCCCTTCCTCCCCATGGAGTATGGTGTTTTGTTTTTTTCCTTCTTGTGTTTTCTGTCTCTGCTCAAATATGATCTCATGAAGAGAAAGGTCTTCCTTGATCATAGATCTTATACCTCAGACTCTTCCTTGGATTGCTTTATCTCCCTACTTTTTATTTATTTTTTAAAACTGTTGTTTTTATTATTTTCAAGTTGTTTATTTATTGCCTAAGTCACCCACTACTGTGTTCTCAATGCTTAGGCAAGTACCTGACACATAACATCTGTTTAATAAATATGTCAAGTTAAATTAACAAATGTAGTTTAGAGCAGGGCCGAATTTCACATTCTTGAATAAACGGTTTGTTCTATTGCTACAAGAAATTTTCATAAATAGCAACAAGCAAAATAATTTAACTCCTTGAAATATATACTTAAAAATAAAGGAGACAGAACACAGATACAATAACATTAGCATATCTTTCAAAATAGATATGTTAGATATTTCATCCTAAGATTATGAAACAATGAAAATAAAACATATCATGGTGGAGCAAGATGGAAAAATCTGTGGTGAAGTGTATAAATTGGATGCACATCACTTAATAATGATCACCATGCCTAGTAACTTTTAATTAGCTTGTTGGTAAAATGAAGATAGAGAAATATATTAGTCTGTTCTCACACTGCTATGAAGAACTGCCCAAGACTGGATAATTTATAAAACAAAGAGGTTTAATTGACTCACAGTTCTGCATGGCTGGGAGGCCTCAGGAAACTTACAATCATGGCAGAAGAGAAAGCAAACACATCCTTCTTCACATGATTTCAGGAAAGAGAAGAATGAGAGCCAAGCAAAGGGGGAAGGAAGCCCCCTATAAAACTGTAAGATCTTGTGAGAACTTACTGTCACGAGTCTAGCATGGGGGAAACTGCCCCCATGATTCAATTATCTCCACGTGGTCCCACCCTTGACATGTGGGGATTATTACAATTCAAGATGAGATTTAGGTGGGGACACAGAACCAAACGATATCAACAGATTATTGTGAGATTAAAAATCTATATTCATGGCCAGGAGTGGTGGCTCACACCAGTAATCCCAGCACTTTGGGAGGCCAAAGCGGGCAGATCACCTAAGGTCAGGAGTTCAAGAGCAGCCTGGCTAACATGGTTAAACCTCCTCTCTACTAAGCTACAAAAATCAGCAGGGCATAGTGGCAGGCACCTGTAATCCCAGCTACTCGGGAGGCTGAGGCAGGAGAATTCCTCGAACTTGGGAGGCGGAGGTTGCAGTGAGCCGAGATTGTGCCACTGCACTCCAGCCTGGATGACAATGTGAGACTCCATCTCAAAAAAAAAAAAAAAAATCTATATTCACTTTTTATATGGTGTCTGCACATAGAACGTATTCAATAAGTATTGGTTCATTTCTTTACCTTGGCTTATTTATATTATCATTAATTTTAATATATTTAAAATTTTGAACATATAACACATCATTATTTAAAAGTAGATTACCTAATCATAAATATTTTCCAAATAGAAAGTCTATCTAATGATGAAAAAGCATTACATTATACACTTTAACTTAAAAATTTAACTATTGTAAACTAAAATTCTCTTTCCTCATGAATATATGAAATTCATATAAATTCCTGTGGATTATTAGGCTTTAGTGAGATTTAAAAAATGTATAGCTTACTTTATTATAGGAACATAAGTATGTTTAATTTAAGTTGAAATGGTTACTAGAAAATGTATAAAAAAATCACTCTACTTTTTTTCCCATATAAAACCCAACTCTCATACTTATCTAGCATATCATCAAATCACATGAGTGTTGCTTGAAATAGTCATGACCAGATGTTAAGTACAGTTTTGTCTTCATAATTTTAACAAGATATTGTTTAGTTTTTTTCTTGTCTTTTAAGGCTCACTGATTACACAATACATTCTCTCTCCGCAAAGTATATAAAGTTTGTTCCAACAAAAGTATACAAAATAAAAAAGTAAAATATATTAAAAATGAAATTTTAGGACTGCGATCTGCTGAAAACAGTAGAAAATGAAGGTAAGAGGAGAAATTTGGAGATAAAAATTTTTTTCAGTAAATATTCTTATACTCACTCAGAATCACTAGAAATGATATCTCTAATTGTCCCTTTATGTAGCCTGATCCTGTAACTCAAATAAAGTTCTATTGTCATTAAGTGGGTTAAATAATTGTATCAATACTCCATCTAAGGAAGTATAATACTACTACTTTACCTTTCCACCCTCACCATTTATGTTCTGCTACACAAGGAAAAGAAAACTATATATCACATTTTCCTCCTTAAAATTATGAAGAATTCTGAATCTTTGGAAAGAATGGAAAAGAAAGTTTAAAGTTTTTCTTTATAAAAGTAAATATCCTTTAGCACAGAGTTAGCTGGTACTCCCCCAAATCCATTCTCTACTTATGTTAGTAATAGAATTCCAAATATTTAGCTGGGCACGTGAAGCCTAAGTCACCCTTTCAGCTAGCTTTGGCCATGTAACTAAGTTCATGGCCAAGGGAACATAAGCAGGAGAGCCATGCCTGGGCTCTTGGGATATGTTCTTAAGGAACGGCTGCACTTCCTTCTTTTCTCTCTCTGGTTGCTTGGAACACAGACTTGATAATGGGTCCTTAAGCACCGATTTTGTACATGAAATGGAGCTGAGTATTGGGAATAATTCAGCTGAGTATTGGGAATAATTCAGTAACACACAGAATCTGAGTCCCCAGTGATTCCTGAAACTACCGTGTCAACTCAGGACTTCTACCTCTAGTTTGCTTTTATATGAAGGAAAAATAAAATTATTATCTTGTATTTTTGTCAGTTTAGCAAAACCTAATTCTAACTGATAAAACCACATTCATGAGACTTTCTTTCATATTAAGAGCATACTTAATATATATTGCAAACAACAACTCATAAAGGCATAGATAGAATCCCTTAATATCACACAAATGATGTTAAATATTTAAGTGGAGGGAAATTACAGTGATTCAAACTACTGCTGATTAACTAAAAATCTAAAATTAAGATCAAACAAACCCAAGGTCATAACTATTTTAAGAGCTACTTATGTGTACCTTATTCTAAATTTTATTTCATGGGAGAGAAAGCAAAAATATCAATTCATGGTTCAGTGTGTGCACACTAGCAACATTTGATGTAGAAGCTGAAGCTCCCAACAAGAGAGAACAGCTTGAGAACAATGTCTAAGGGGTTTTATGTGCAAAAATGTCAAGCTGTAAGTGGGCTAAGCTCAGTTATAGAGCTGAAATACTATTGCTTCAGGGAAAGTAGGTTCTCTAAGGTTATCCACTTAAAAACAGATGGAACAGATCTAGAGCAGTGTTTCATGCCCAGACAATAGGGCTGGTAGGAACTAAACTAGAAAGGCAGGACCCAGCCAGCCACTTGGTTGGGATAAAGGCCAAGAGGAAGATAAAACTGAAGTCAAACTCAAAACCTAAGTAGGATTTAGCAAAGAATAGAGACAATAGGTAGAACTATATAAGAAAGAACACCATGACAAAACATTGACAAAACACCAAAACAGAACACCATGACAAACACCATTGAGGCCAATAAAACAAAGGGACATATAAAAACAAACAGCAAAACAAAACATATGAGCATTCTTTCAAAGAAGGACCATGCAATCTCTTTGCTTAAAGCAGAACTAACAATTAGGGAAGAGGTGAGGGTGAGTTCTGAGGTCACTAAAAACCTGCGGTCTGCATCACGGCAGATGGAAAGCCACAGAAGGACTGTAGTGTTGGCTGCCTTTTCCACATGTACCTTTTAAAGAGATCACTCCGACAGAACAGGTGAGAAGGGCTTGAGGAAAAACTAGTTTGGAGTCAGCTTTTTAGAACACTGAGGCAGTGGAGGGAAATAATGACAGTTTCTACCAGAGCGAATGAGGCAAACAGGAAGAGGAATGGTAACTTTGAGGGCATAATTAGAAGCACTTAATGAGGGCAAGATCAGAAGCACTTAGATTGCTGAGCTGTGGGGCAGTGGCAGAACAATGGGATGAGCCAGGGCTCTGGCTTTTGTGGTTTTGCAGATGGTACTGCCAGAACTGGAATAGAAACTTGAAAATTTTAGAGAAAACCCACTTTTAGGGGGAAATGACATGATAGGTGTTTGTAAGATGTGATTTGAAGTACCTATTGGACATCCAGGTGGATAGATTCACAAGAGTTTGTCTTTTTGAGTATACCTCAGAAGAGCATCCAGATACACTAAACTCCAGGCATGATGCTATAAGAGGGTTCCAAAAAATTTAGCTAAAATTTGGGCCATATTGCTATGATGTTACTCAAAACATGAAAGTCAAGATAATACAATTGTACATCATCTACGACATGCAGAAGTGATCAGGATATCTCATTTGCCAGGCCTCTCTCTTCCCCCAAACAGTACTGTTTCGTAAAGGAGACTGCAGAGTTTCCACAGGGATCATTAGACTAAAGAGGGCTTTTGTTATATTTTTAGATATGTGAACATCTTGAGAATACTCATAATATTACAAGGTACACAGAGTTTGAAGATTCAAATTAATGAATTAAGGTGGCTGAGAAATATACAAATCACAAGCATGATATTGAGAATGATAAGAACTATTTACTAAGCCTGTAATCAAAGTGTACAATCTGTATTTGGGAAACATCAAGTTAGAGTCTCAAACTAGTCTAAGAACTCATCTCACAGGTTGCACAGCCACAGAACATTCCTAGTTCTATAAAAGTAAGTGAAAGCAATTTTAAATCTGCAAACAAAGACAGTCGTCTAAAGCTGCTTAAAAAATAAAAATAAAATCACCTCTCTAGGGCAGGAACTCTTGCGGGTTTCTGAATTGGCAGGGTCATTTCCCCAGAGGTTGAAAAGAACGGACCTGCACTCATTCCATTTTATGCTACTGCTTGCTTGCTTGTGCTCTTGTTTGATTTGCATTTCAACTCCATTTCTGCCAACAAATGCAGCCCCAGGTTCTCCTTAGAATAACTTCTTCCCGGCCAGGCACGGAGTCAAATTACAAACTGAATTGGGGAAGGAGGCCAAATGAAGATCCACCTTGGCTTGCTCCTTATGTAGGAGTTTACTAGGGCTGCACCTGGGATTGGCTTTCTCTGCCAGGCCTTTTCTATTATCTAATTCAGCTGTAAGGTAGGTTGAGTCTCTCCTTTTCTCTGACAGTGTTTTAAATTTTTTAACTATTCATGCTTTTAAACTCTTTTAAAAGAATTGCAGATCCTTTAGGATTTTGATTAAATTTTAATATACATGAATATGATTAAAAATAAGTAAATAATAAAACTAAGGTTTTGAATGTAAAATAGAGTAGGTCTTGTTCCCAGGACTGGCTCTGCCTCCAGCTATGTGACCCTGGGCAAGTCATTATACTTTTCTGTTCGTGTGTGTGTGTGTGTGTGTGTGTGTGTGCGTGTGTGTGTGTAAAATGAAGAGCTGATTTTTAACAGGCCTTGGCAGTTGTCAAAGTCTCTGTAATATAGACTTGTAATGTAATGCAAAACGACCCTATGAAAAAGACGGTAATTTTTCTTTGAAGGTGTTTCTCTCTTTCATAAAACACCTTCTGGTATCAGCAATAAAGGGCAGGGACCATTACTGCTTTTCTTTGTTTCAGAATAAATTTTGAACTTTTTCCCAACAAAGTCCCTTAGAATTTTTAGCAATACACATTTCTCTGCAGTTCTATTTCTGTCTCACAAGCCTGTTGCTTTTCTTTTTCAATAGCTACACTCCCTTCCCCCATTAAAGATAAATAAATCTCCTCTGCTAAACTGGCTTTTCCCTGCTAACTTTCAACTTCATGGTAAGAAGCAACTCGCATGTTAGCCAGGTGTATTTAGAGATGAGGAGGCCGTGTTCCTTTAGTTGACATCTCAAAGAGCTTTGGGCAAGGCCTGTCTGAAAAGCAGTTTGACCTCTGAATAACTTCTTGCTCATATCCTACCCAGATGATAGCAAAGTTTTCTTGTTTAAATAAGTGTTTTCCCTCCCTCCTACTTTCCTGGAAAATAATTAAATCAAATGTCCACAACACAGTATAAAACAAAGGGCCAGGTGGAATTAATATTGAAAATCCACCCCTAAATGTATTCTAATTATGAATTATTTGAACACTTCTTTTTCTCTAAAACGGATGTAGTTTTAGAACCTGCCTATGTAAAGTTGTAATGGTGATTAAATGAGATAAAACAGAGCCTGGAAAACAGTAAGCACTGAATAAGCATTATCTATTGTTATTTGATCATCTTCAAATGTAATTAAAAGCTTACGATGAAACATTTGTCAATTTCATGCTAACTAGAGAAATCTTTGTAATTTCATGTGTAAAATTTGCTAGTGTTTTCACCATTTGAGAAACTATGTTATTCTCTTGATAATAAATACACAGACCTCTTGAATCTATTAAGTGTGATAAGATACTTGGGAAAGTAAGAAAGAAGGGGCAAGACTTAAAAGATTAGGAATCTGGAAAATTCAACAAAGAAAGAGGAAAGATAAAAGAAACACTATGATTAAATAATTATGTCATAATGGAAGTGTTCATAAAATAGAAAAAAAATAATATTCCAATAGGCAGGATTTGAGAGATTACCACAATATTGAAAGATTAAGGAAGGATGAACTGAAAAGCACAGTAAAATCTTGCTATATACTCCAGAAGCTATTTGCACTTCTCAGTTAACACTTTCAGATTCTTGGTTTATGCCTGTTTCCCAAACTTGCTTGTATTTATAAGAAGGGTAGGGGTCAAGGTTTATTTATTCACCATGGTATCCCCAGCACTCAGTACTATCATAGTAAATGCTCAATAAACATGTGCTGATTTAAAACAGAAGTGTATGACAGAAGCCAGTGGAAACCACCTCCCCAACACTACTGCCAAAGGAATTTGGAGATGCTATTACTAAAAGAGTAAACAAAAGAGATTATAATGCTATCGTATTTTTGAATTGAAAGAAAACAAGACAAAAACTGTGAACATAATTTCTGACACATTCATTTTAAAAATATTTATCATGTAATACCTAGCCTAGCCCATGTTCTCCTGGAGCTTAGAATCTAGTAGTAGAGACAATATTCATATCTGTGTATGCAAACGACAATTTAATTAATTGAGGTAAGTGTCCCGAAATAGAAGTGTGTCATCCTGTGCAATGTGTAACTGGATCAGGAAGGTGGGTGGGGGGATGATTGGTGATATTTAAGCTGAATGATGAAGTAGGCATTAGTCAGGCAAAAGCTGGTGGGTGGGGGGATAATTCCAGGCAGAAAGAACAGCATATGCAAAGGTTTTGAGGCAGGAAAGAGCTTCCTGGCCTACTCCCAGAACCGAAAGATACCAGTGTAGCTAGAATATAGTGGGCAAAAGGAAAAGAGGTGAGTGAG
Organism: Gorilla gorilla gorilla; assembly: GCF_029281585.2. Classification (NCBI taxonomy): domain Eukaryota; kingdom Metazoa; phylum Chordata; class Mammalia; order Primates; family Hominidae; genus Gorilla; species Gorilla gorilla. The sequence goes on along the minus strand of NC_073230.2, from coordinate 107,078,680 downwards.
GAGTTGAACCATCAGGGATAGTTCATCTGTTGGTCAGCTGATAGGAAATCATTGAGAAAATTCAAACAGGAGAATAATACAGAGTTACATTTTAAAATGTGTATTCTAGCTGGATGTGATGGTGCATGCCTAGAGTCCCATCTGCTTGGGAAGCTGAGGTGAGAGGATTGCTTGAACCCAGGAGTTCAATATGGTATTGAGCCATGATGGCACGACTGCACTCCAGCCTGGGCCACAGAAGAGACCTAAGAAAAAAATAAATAAATAAAAATAAAAAATAAAAAAAGGATAGAAGGTGGAGAGTAAACGTGGAGAAACACATTTTTGAGATTACTATAGTAATGAACACGGTTTTGAGATTACTAGAGTAATGAAAGTGGAAGAAAATTGTGCCTTGGGCTAAAGTGGAGCCATTGGAGATAGAGACATGTGAGTGATTTAAGATGTATTTAGAAGGTAAAACTGATGTCCAGGTGATTGGCTGAATGGAGAAAGAAAGACACAAATAGGTTAAAAATGACTTTCTGGATCCTAGCTTGAGCAAGCCCGATGGATGTTCCTTTTATTGAGAAGAAGATTGAAGGGCAAGGAGAGATTGGGGTTCAGTTTTAGAAATGTTCAGTTTAGATGCTGAGAGCACATCCAAGCAGTGACGTTAAGTGCACAGATGAGCCTTTACTTTTATCTCCACCTGCTTCAGTGCTATCCCATTGAGCTGCTTTGCTGAGATCCGGCCAACCTCCCCTGTAAAGTCATGGTAGTAGAAAGATGCTAAAGCATTTGAAGCTGAGAAGGGAGTTGTAATATTTTAGAGAGCAATTTTAATAAGTACTAGAGCCCTAGTGTACAGCTTGGTAACTATAGTTAAGAAGATGTTGTAGACTTGAAATTTGTTGAGAGTAAAAATGAAGTGTTCTCATCTCACACATACACGGTAACTGTGAGGTGATGAATATATTAATTAATTTGATTGTGGTAATCATTTTGCAATGTGTACATATATCAAACATCATGTTTTACACCTTAAATATATACAATTTTTATTTGTCAATCATACCTCAATAAGGCTGATAAAAAAGACATTACTGAGGAAGTTTAGAAGTAAAAAGAACAAGAATAAAAATGGGACATTGTAAATGTGGAAGAACTGCATTCTCTGTGCTTGTTAATTTTGGGATGACTCATTGTATTTGGTTTGTAAGTGGATTTTGGAAATACAAGTGATTGTAATTAAGAGGAAAGAGGCTAATAAAGAAGAATAATGCTTTAGATCTTTTTGTTGACCTCACTTCTAAGGACATGTAAATACCTTCAGAAAACTTCTCCCAGCTCCCTTCAACTTCTTTTTTAATCTTTTTTTTTCCTTTTTCTTCTTTCATTTTTATTTTCTTTCATAATCTTTACATGTCTTTCTTTTCCTTGGTGCCCTGTTTCTAGAGCTGGAAATTTAGGCAGATGAGGGGATGTTGTAAACACTAGAAAGATTTTTAAAAACAGGCAAATTTTTTAGCTTTAGTACTGTTAAAATAGGACTACCTTCACAGTTTTGTGTAATCAATTTTGGTTCTGTATTATTGGTAGGAAAGTTCCTATAGATGGTACGTATATGTCAAGAAAAATGTGCATCAACTCCTCCTGTCTGAATTTTACTCAAATTAAGTAGAAAAGAGTAAATCATGTAAAAAAGAAGTTTGATCTGGGAAAATTTTCTGTGAGATGCTTTTGTAGAGAAAACATATTGTACATTATAAAGACATAGAAATCTCAAACCATGTAGTAATAACTGCCTCTCATTTAGAAAGTAAATTTGGAAATCAAGTTTTTCTGGACTGCATTTATCAGAACTCTAGTGTCTTAAGACGAAATGAAATATTGGCTCTGTAATTGTAAGGGGGTTCTGTAATACAGTAAATCTGAAGAATGTCCTCTACCATACTCCCTCATGGAGCTTCAAGACACACATGAGCATCTAAAGGCTCTTAACTATCCCACAGCAAAGTGGCCTGTATAAAGCATCCCAGCATCTCCAAAGCTTACTTAAGCCTTGAACATTTTGTTCTTCTCAGTATAGCTTTTAAGGATCCTGCAAAAGACCAGTTTGGTTAAAGCTTATGAAAGTCATTAAAGAAATATTTCCTTCTTTAGAAAACGTTTGTAGTTAGAGATTCTATTCTTCTTGTTCATTCACATATTCTGCAACCTTCACTATTGGGAAGTACTGCCTGGTACCTAAACTATCTGATTGAAATGTCAATCTTATTTTTCACAAATTCTTACTTTTTTAACCAAAAGGACCTGAGCACTTCCTCTCAGAAAGACTTTTTGGACAACTGAAGAAACATATTTAATCATATTTGCACCTTCTCTTCTCTAATCTAGATATCTTTAATCACTTATTTCATAAAGTCAATTTTCCACGCGTTACATTATGCATTATTTTTAATAGGATATAAATTATTTGTTTTACGGCACAACAATATATTTTGAGCTATTACTACATTTAGGTTTTAATTCATCTAAAAAGTCAGAAACTTGAAAACCGCACACTTTTGTAAAGCTTTAAAAATACATGAAAAATAATTAATATGAAAATCCATCTGCCTTTGGTTCACCTCATTTCCTTGCAACATGCTATCCATGTTCATTTCTCTCAGTTAAGAAAACTCATCAAATGAAAACGTCTTGTTCCTTAAGTAATGATACTGTGAAACTTCTCAGTGAACAACAGATTGGATATTTGCACGTATATAATGAGTGGACTATTGTGGACTCAGGATATTTTTGCAATAATTTATCCTTTAACTTTATCCTCCAATGTTATGACATCAACCTTTCATAGAAGAATCTTTTTTCCAGATGGGAAAAAGTATTCACTAGCATAATCTAAACTCTATTAGTTTGATAAAACAATATATTTATCCATAAGCAAATTGAAATTTAATTTTTTATTTCTATTTTTAATAACCACATTGCAAATATAAATGTATAAACTCTCTAAAGTTAATAATTTCTCTTTTCCAGCTGCATTGTCTATTGTATAAATACAATAAAATATTTTAAAATAGCCCCACTTACTAATTCAAATCTAAATAATGCAACTAAATATAAAACCTTAAAATTCTTAATCCTCATTGAGAGTTGCAAAATTTTTACAAAAATCCCAAATGTCTAGTTAACATTGATAAGGCTTCAAGAAGAGGGTGAATTATAGAATATTAATAATTATAAAATATATATTGGATACCATAATATGTGAAGCACTGTACAAAATAGTGTGCAAATATTACTAATATGACAATGCTAAATGTCTTCAAGGAGCTCAAACTCACTGGAGGTGATTGCACATTGAAACAAAGCAGAATAGCTGGGCGTGGTGGCTCATGCCTGTAATCTCAGCACTTTGGGAGAACAAAGTGGGTAGATCACAAGGTCAGGAGTTCAAGTCCAGCCTGGCCAAGATGGTGAAACACCGTCTCTACTAAAAATGCAAAAATTAGCTGGGCATGGCGGCATGCATCTGTAATCCCAGCTACTCAGGTGGCTGATGAAGGAATTGCCTAAACCCAGGAGGTGGAGGTTGCAGTGAGCCGAGATCATGCCACTGCACTCCAGCCTGGGCAACAGAGCGAGACTCCATCTCCAAAAAAATAATAATAATTAAAAAAACAAAGCAGAATAAAACGAAACTGATCTAATTCAGTCATACACACACTATTGTAACAAATGAAAAGAAAGCATCAACAATTCACAATTGTCAAATCTTGGAAACAACCCAAATGTCCATCAATGAGTAGATGAAGAAACTGTGGTGTGTGTATGTATATAGATGGAATACTATATCTATACATATGGTATACATATATATCATGTATACATATATATGGTGAGAGAGATATATATGTGTGTATATGTATATATCTATATATACATATATATAGATATATATATATGAATGATGGAATACTACACAGCCATAAAAAGGAATGAATGAACAGCATTTGCAGTGACCTGGATGAAATTGGAGACAATTATTCTAAGTGAAGTAGCTCAGGAATGGAAAACCAAACATCGTATGTTCTCACCAATATGTGGATGCTAAGCTATGAGGACGCAAAGGCATAAGAATGATGCAATGGACTTTGGGGACTTGGGGGGAAGAGTGGGAGGGTGGTGAGGGATAAAAGACTACAAATATGGTGCAGTGTATACTGCTCAGGTGATGAGTGCACCAAAATTTTGCAAATCACCACTAAAGAACTTACTCATTTGACCAAATACCACCTGTACCCCAATAACTTGTGGGAAAAAATAATAATAAAATAATAAAACGTTTAAATATATATATATATAAAAGAAAGCGTAAGCAGCCACTGCGGCAAGCTGAGGAAATGATGATTTTTTGGATAGGGATGTTGAGGATGGAATCACATAGGAAACTCAGTGACATATGAAGGTTTTTAAATGTTGAAGAAAAGCATGATGTTCATGGGTACTGTTTGAACACAGACATGAAGTTTAAATATGAAGACATGTTCAAAAATGATGAAAATAAAATAATGTTAAGTAGTATTTGAGTGGGATGAGGGTCTGAAGTTGGCTTGGAGTTAGATTGTATGTCAGATTGATAAGTTTTTTGTTTTCATTGGTGCTTTTTTGATGTTGTTATTATTTACTTTTAAAATCCATAAATAAACATATAACCTATGATCCCATACTTCTTTTGAATTATATAAAATAAAATTAAGTTTCTTTCCTTTGCCAGGTATTTTCTGTCTTGCTTAGCTGTTCTTTAGGCAATAATATATTCTTCATAATACTGTAAACTCTTCGCCAATTACTAGAAGTATTCCTTTCATCATATTTTTAATTCTCGGCTTTTAAAAATAACACATGCAATCGAGATATTTGTAAATACAAGGGACAAAAGAAAACTATAGAGTGCCAAGAATAAACCTTTTAATGTGAATTATACATGAGAGGCTTGTAATTTGGTGAAAGTGATGTAGAAAACTTTTTAAGGATTGTATAGGTTAAGGATGGCCCCTGTGTAGGAGAATAATAAAATAGAATGGCAATTGAACTCCAGGACTAAAACACAGAGGAAATGCAGACCAAGATGATTCTATTCAGGACACTGACAAATGGTAACTATTTAGAGCATCGCAATTTATAAGAGTAAATAAATAAGAAACCAACAAAAATATTTTCTAAGTATTATTTATCAGACCCCAGGTATTTAAACAATTCACTCCCTAACTTTTACTGAGGACCCTGTTCAAATATCTCTTAAAGAAGATTTGCTGGACTATTCTATTTAAATAGCAGAATATAAGTTTGGAATGGAATGGGACTCTAGAAAAGAGAGAAAAAAAGGTCAAAATTTAGAGAAATCAACAGTTAATATATGTGAAATATTCTTACTGCCACCATAAATGGATAAGTATATATTCTGCTTTAATCACAATCACTTAAAAGATGAGGTATTTTAATATGGGCTATAGAATTAGATACATTAATCATCACTTGAGATCACTAGCTGTGCCAGAATAAATTAGTACAGCAACCTTTTGGGGGGAAAAGGCAGTAAAATACAATTTGAAATAATCAGGGGTGTTATAGAGCTCTCTTTGCTTAGATCATTGATGACTAGTTCTTCCAATTTGAATTAAATGAATCCATTGGATTCTTATTTATTCTTAACTGAATGCACACTTTAAAGAGATACCCAAAGTGATTCATTAAATAATTTAAAATCACTTTTGTACTATATAGTGGCATGAGAAAGGAAATTAGGTGACAATTCATGGGAATATTTTGTATATAGTGGCAAATAACAACATAGCACCATTCTAGCAAATATGAAGAATAAACAAATAGTTACATTTTACGGTGGGAGAAACTAAAGTGCATAGAGATTAGTGGTTTACTGAAGACCATCTATATTGCTGTGGATATTAGTTGGAATAAAATAATAATTTTTGTCTTAGTTCTATAAACAAGTTGTATTATAGTTTTTGCAAGAACGTGTATGTAATTTTTGTCAGTGAAGTCAACGTTGTTATTTTCGGCATTTAAGCCCTAAGACAGATATAAATATGTACATGTAAATAATCATAACAGAGAAAATAAGCATTTTGATAAAATATTTTATTAATAATAATAATATAATCATGGTTATAAAAATAACAACTTTATTAACTACAGAAAGTTTATAATACAAGTCATAACCACAGTGTTCCCTTTTTTGGGTAAGCATACAGCTATACCACTCAATAGGCAGCTTATTAATTTCCTATTTACATACAAGACAAACAGTCATAGCATCCACAGTATTTCATTTTCAGTTTCCTAAAGACAGAAACTTTCTGTGCAAATGGAAATGAACCTACTTAAAAGTTACACTGTCAAGATATATATGGTCCAAAAAATTTTAACTTTTTTTGTATTAGTAAATTCTTAGCTCCAACCTTAGTTGAATGTTGAATGGTAACTTCTTTTTGGACTTTATCATGACAAGTGATTTATTTTAAAATTATGTATTTTAAAAACAAAGGCCATGTACTTTTACCAAAAATAGTTTTATTTTTTAAATGAGTTTGCCTATATGTATGGGATGTAATTAATTATAATAGTATTTTTTTGAATCTCAATAAATTGATTTAAGGCTTTTTAGTATAAGAGCTTATTAAAATTCTTTACCTCATGATCTCTATATTGCAAAACCAGTATTTCTTTTAAAAAAGTTTAAAAACAACAATGAAATGCCTGACAGCAATTTCCCACTTCTTGACAGTGTTCTTTTCAAGAGAATGTTGTGGCTATAACATTCACTTTGTACAGTACCATTGGTACCAACAAGAAATATTCACAGGAATAAGTGAAATACAATTTTGCTATCACATGCCATTATTGTTAATTTTCTTGCCTTCCAGTGTCTCACACTTCCCATAATTTGAAACACTTAGATAGCAAGCAAAAGCCTGTTAATACTAGAAATTGACTCAATAGATTTTACTGAGGACCTGCCCACAGCATATAGGTAAAAGTCATTACACATTTTACAATAAAATTAAAGAAGTATACAAAAGGATTATCATTCCTTCTGCACGGCAGAGGCATTATGAAAAATATTTTAGTTTTACACTTCAATTCCTGGTAGACATGAGAAAATGTCTACAATTATAACAGTACATAACCATTATTCAAACGGCCAAACCAAAAATCGCATTGAAACCTTCTGATTTAAAAGATCCTTTTGTCAATGACACAAAATAAAGTGGATTGTTGGATTTTTAAAAATGTTTGATAATTTATTCAGCAAAGAACACCTGGTAAATAGTGTCTTCCACCAGCAAGTAATGACATGATTCTACCCTGTTCTACCACCTAAAATAACATGGACCTTGTTCATCTAACTTTCATTGTCAATTCCACCCATGTCCCTCTATCATGAAAGGAGCCTCCCAAAGATAGAATTACTTTGTACGGTTTGTTTGATGATTTATTGGTGGTATTGTTTTTAGCCTTTAATAAAATGAAAAATACTAGGCTCAAAATGTCTAAATACTTAGCTGTATCTTGTATCTAGCTAATCTTTATCTGTATTTCCAGGAAATTTAGAGGAAGAGTCATTAAAGAAGTATTTTTAAAATGTGAGTATTTAAAATTATGACAATTTTTATAAAAGTTTTACAAATATCATTAATATGCAACAATAAAATTTCACTGGTTCAGCCAGAAGAAACTATGAAATATACTTTATATTTTGGCAATATGCTCTTGAAATTTCTAGGAGTTCTTACTAAAATGGTGTATTATATAAGGAAAAGAGAAATACAATCAGATAAGATGATAGAGACCAGCAACTAGTTGGATGTCTTTTTGCTTCCACTTTAAGTTTCTTGATGCCAGCACATATCTTATTATGAAAAAAAAATTGTATAAGCATTTCTGGACTTGCCGCCCTATATTCTGTGGACTAAGCTCTCCATAAACTTAAAACCATTTTAGTCCAGATTGAACAGTACTCTAAAGAGCTGGTAGGGAATCGTTTGGGGACTTGGCCTTGATAAAAATCACTCAAGAAAACTAAGTCAGAGAAATGGGACTACTGGATTCACACCATTCAAAAAATTATTTTTAAAGATGTTTTGTACAGGAAGATTTCTGCAAAAATTCAAAGCCTATCCTATTACTTTTTGTTATTCTATTTCTCAACAAATACATGATCTTTAGCTAAGCATGACAAATACAATGATAAATATGATAATTTGGCTGTTATACAGAACAAAAAATTTAAATGTCTGTTACATATGGCATTAGGAGTGAACTTTGTAAAATGAAATAAGAGAAAATAAACATATCTTGATAAAATATCTGATTCAACAGATTCCACTCTACTTCAAAAAAAATAAACGAATACAGAGTTGAGACAAACTAGTTTCTTTCCTTTTACAAGTTGTCTTTTACTTCAAAAAAGCTTTATTAGGCTAAAATCTTCCAGGTTGAGAAAAGTATTTTTATTTTTTTCTCCAATATATACTTTAATGCATGACTTGATGAAGGGTATTTATAAAACTTTGGAGACTTGGAAATTTTCCTCTTAAATTTTTTAAAATTTAAAGGCAGTGAGCTAGAAGCCAATCACAGCAGCAAGTCTTAGATTTAACCTATTTAAATACATTTTTAATGACCAAAACACTTTTAAACTTCTTCAGTTAGATACTGATCTGAGCACTTAAGAAATGCTTTAGGAAAATAGATCTACAAATATCTTGTGTAAATAAGTGGCCTTCAGTTTGGAGGAAACAAATTACACAAATAGAACTATTACCCTCTTTCCTTTAAGAATTAGAAACTACATGAAATAACAAATAACTAGGATAATGAATACATGTAAACACCTAGATTAGGTGTTATTTAATGCTGGGTGATGGCCACACCTGAAATGCCAACCAAAGAAGATCATCTGCAGATTATGTATGGAGAATTAGCTAGTCATTTTGATCTTGCATCATTTTTTAACATTTCTACTGGTCTTTAGAGATTTCTGTTTTTTTTGAGGTAAAACTATAGGTACATACTTCTAAAATATTTAGGGGTTACATTAGGTACACCATAATTTAAACTGTAGTGCATGCACATGTGTACCTAGGCATGTGTACATGGGTATGTGGTTTTGTAAAAAGTGTGTTCGTGTACCAGTATTGCAGGATACATGGTGAAGAGAAATGAATGAACTATAACATATAGCATATGAAATGTAATATAATTTAATATAGGGCTACAATTTAGGGACACAAGGTATAAATTGTTTTGGTGAGGTTAAAATAACATTTAATTTGTGGTTTACTCATTATTAAGAAACCAACATCAGAAAGCAGCTTAGACAGATTAATTGACTTTTTTTCCCATGAAATCTTTATCATCCAGCAAATATACCTGTGTGTTTTTTTAATCCATTCAAGTATCTTCAGGAGATATGTTATTACACTTGCATGTACCTTAATTCACTTCAACATTGACAAAATAACACTGACAAACAAAACAACAGAAAACACCCATAAACATTAATGAGAATTTCAACAAACATGACTCTCCAGTAGTTGTCTTAGGATTGTTGTAAGTGACATTTTAAATTCCACATTCTCTGAAATCTTCATGTAAAAGACAGTTGTATTGGTGGGTGCTTCAGACACACTTACTTCAGCTATGACTGTGGTAACTTATATGTTAAAATAATTTTGTGTATCCATTTTGCATAATATGCTACTCGGACAAAAATACCAGGACGATTTGGAATGGCACATCCACGACCAGGAACAATGACACCAAGAACCATTCTCATTTTATGTTGCTCACAAACAAGTGGGCCACCATAATCCCCCTAGGAGTAAGACATACAAAAACAAAGTATTGTTAGGAATTAAAAAAAAGCTCATTAACATAATCACATATAGATTTGCATCTCAGAGATATATACAGAAAAAGAGAAAAACTGCAACTGAAATATGAAGATATAAAAATTAGTGTACTAGACAATTTGTTGACTTTCTACTGAATTAGCCAAGACTGAGATAAGTACAAAGTTTAAAGTGTTCTATTATGTGTGGTATTCTCCTAAAAATGACTTGCCTTTTCCAAAAGAGTCAACCATCCTTTTAAGTGTGCTTTGCCTTTGTTGGATGCAGACTAATATATAACCATTGGTGCCTATTTAATAAGGTAGATTTGATATTTATTTTGATCTTCTTATGTTCAATATAGAAAATTTGGAACATGTAGAAAAGTACAAGTAAAAAAGAAAATAACTTGTAATCATATAGTTTTAACAATTAAACTGCATTATATTTTTTCTTATTTCTAAAGCTTTTTTTTTTTTGCCTCTCCCAATCCTGCCCTACATTATCTTAACGAGTTAAATAAAAAACTTGTTGTCAACAAAATAATTCTGTTAATTGAAATTGCTTTTCCAGGCAAGGAATATTCCTCCAGTTACTGCTGGTATTAGTAGTTAATATAGTTATAGTTATATTTTATACCCTCCTTTCTGTAGCGTGTCCTGTGATTTCATGGCATTTCTTATATGGTAAGCCTGTTGCATCATCAGATAGAGATAGATGAAAGATGAACAGATAACTTTATTTGTGTTGTGTATATATACATACATATATTCATTTATGGTTTTATTTATTCATATAAATATAATTATATAAAAATATATAATAAGTAAATATAAATAAACAATGCACATAGTGTTATATGTAACAACTACAACTGTGCTGCACCACTTTCTTGAACCATGTAGCCTCCTAAGAATGCAGTGGCTGGCTTTTGGTATCTTTATATGCAGAAGAGTGTTTGGAACTACCTTAATTTCCCCTAAACAGCGATGGGGGAAACCACTGCAAAATTAACTTATGTGATTCAAATGGAAAGAAGAGAGCCATTGGCATTCTATGATGGGGAAAACCAAGTTAGGGGTAAAGTAGAATATCAAACAGTAAAGAAAAATAGTTTATTCCAAGAGACTATATAAACTATGCCAGCTGAGGAAAGAAAACTGATTTTTAAACAAATGTACTAGTGATTACTGAGACAAACTCCTCAAAGTAATTCACTCTGGAGACTTTCACTAAATATGATGTTACTGCTATTATACAAACATTTGGGAGATATCTCCTTCAAATTTATTTCAGTGGCTAAATTACCTTGATTTAAATGTCAGTGACATATATATTTTTAAAAACATTCTGGAGGATAAATACATTTTTGAGAAGTGGCGGAATCTACTTGAGGTCAAGTCTTATCAATAAAGTTAAAAACAACATATATAGTATACATATATGAATAATTCAAGCTGAAGAGGGAAGTGAAAAATATATAGGTGATAATCCAAATTAAAGGCTATTCTTCAAAAGCAGTTGTCAAATTGGTTTTAGTAATGACAATAATTAGATGATCTGTAAGGTTGGGTCTAGTTAGAAACTTCTGTGTTTCCCGGATGCTTATTGCTTTTTCTTTTTAAAGTATAGTCATTTATTTCTCCTAGTAAATGTTCCCTTGTTATAATGAACAATGGTTTCATTGTTCATGATTTACTAGAAAGGCAACAAATTTGAAACTGGTTATAAACATATAATCTGTTTCTAACCATATCATTTTTAAGCAGTTCTAAAAACTCACTTAGTAAACAGTAAACATTTTCTCTTCTTTTCAGAAATAAAATCTCAGAGCAAGGTGTATAACTCTTGCATTTCAATACATATTTGTGTTCCATACTTACAGCATGCATTTTCCTACATATCAAAGGACATTTCACTATCATTGAACTCATTTCATCCTTTGCCACACACAGCATTCCACAATCCCACAGCCCTGAAGCTTGGAGAACATGTCTCTCACATTCAAAATCTAACTAAACTAACAGTTTAACAGCTTGTCTATGTAAAATACGGATAAGAACATTGCCAAGCCGAAATAACAGTTGCCTAACAAATGAAATGTCCAAGCTCGTAAAGTCACAAACTTTGACCTTTAGGCTTTTTAAAATAGAATCTGTTTAAACACATACACAGAGCGAGAGAGCAAAAGAGAGAACAGCTTACCCAAAAAGAGATTTAAAAGTTTAAAGCCAGGCATCTCTGAATGATATAATTCGTGGAGTTCACTTCGAGATAATTTGGGAAGATGAAATAAATTTAGAAAAACGTTAGAAAAATGCAAACTATTGATCTAACTGATTTGGATACTTCTCATTTGAATAGCTCTCCCTTGGAGTTCCGGCTCTACACACTTATTATTTTTTGAGTGACAAATGTCATCATAGTTTGCTGCTAATAAAACATTGATTATCTCACTGCTTAGTTGAAAGAAATGCAGAATATTACAGAGTTAATTTTCCCAATTCCTCTTTCCTAGAATAGGTTGGTATACAATATTTTTGATTTGAGAAAAATAAACAGAAAAAAATAAACATGAAACACTAAGCTATGAATCACATACTCCTTATTAAAGAACTTCCTTTTTACCTCACATGGTCCTGATCCAATCTTTTCAGCCCCAGCACATATTTCAGACTCATTCAGAGTCACCTTCCCTCGATGATGCTGGCTGCATTTCTCATTTCCCATTATATAGAGATGTGCCACTCGTAATAGGCCATCATAGTTGATCACTAGATTGATGCAAAAAACGTACAATAAGGTGAGAAAAGTAAGAAACAAAGACAAATGTGTTCTTTTTAAAATAAAATAAATATGGCCTCATCTTTTGAAAACTAGCTTACATCCAGTGTAGCCCCAGCCATAAACACTGCAACTGGTCTTTTCAGGAATTGTGCATCCATAATTAGGTAAATCAATCGTACTAACAAAATCATCCAGGACAGCAGGCCTGAAAACACAAAATACAATGGTAAGTACTCTCAACTGGATTCAACACAAAATTAACATATTAAATGTAGTGTTCATGTTTAATATGGCATTTACAGAGAATGAAGTCCTGTTTCTTAAAAAAAAAAAAAAAAAAAAAAGTGGGAATGTCCAAATGTAATGATGACATTTGGAATAGGTAGTAAAGAAATGAGTCATGTATTTGCCAATATTTAAGAATAAATGGTCAATGCTATTTTTTAAAATAATTATTTTACATTTGAAAGTTATCAAATAACTGCTAAGTTTCCATTTTAAAACAGACTGATCAGACTGTTGGCCCAATGTTAGTTATTCATTTTTTTACAGTTTTGCAAATACCTTTCTCTCTATACTCACAGAGAGACCCAAACGCACGCATATATACATATATATACAGCATGTAACATATGTTTATAATGCATCTGTATGAGAGAGAACGAACTGCCACACAGCTGAAGAAAATGCTCCAACAATTCTTGTCCAGGTGAAAAATACAAAATCTTCTAAAGTAACTAACCTGGCAAGCTTCATTAAAACCAGATCTGATCCTTCAGGGCCATATACCAGCTGGGAAACATTGAGAACCTGTTTGCATTTCTCATCTCCTCTTCCATGGACATCATGAATTCCAAGCCAAGCTTCATAATCTTTCAAGTCTCTGTTTTGAAGGAAAAAAATGTAAATGTAAAACATAGTAATTCCAAATTCTGTAGTATTATTCCTATCTATTGTTATTTTAGACTATTAAGGCACATAACCTAAATTTAAAATTTGATTCATAGTATAATAAAGAACAACACATTTGTTATGGGAGATTCTGAAAACTACAAACATACATAAGCAGAAAGAGGCTTTAAATTGCTGAGATTCTAAATGACTATTTAGAAACTTGCTTATGCTTGCTAGAGTAAGTCACTTGTGAAAAATGCTCAGGTAAAGCACTTTACATGAATTATAATTTTTTCTGCAAATTTTGCTTTGTTTATGTCAGCTGTGTATATATTTGGTTTGGTAACAGGGGTTGAAGTTTTCTACAAACAAAATCAAAGTGACCTTGCTGAGAAGCAGGAAGGAAGTTTACAAATGCTGCCTCTTTATCTTTTCCTTAGGCTAATTTTCATTGAAAATTATGCCCAGGATGATCCTGAGGCTGACTCTACAGGAGAAAGAAGTAGTGAGGATTGAAAAAAGGCTATTGATAATTTAGAAAAAAAAGAGAATTATATCTAGAAATACAGGGTACAAGTAGAAAGTTGGGATATAAAATATTTACATAATTCTAGCAAAATTTTTCCCAACTGAGGGTAACACTAATTGTGAAAAGAGGTGAACTGAAGTAGTGTCTTGTAAATATCCGTGAAGTCAAAGTAAGTTTTGTAAGCCAAATTCTAAAAATGAAATAATTTGTTCACCCCATTTGTGAATCTCTGTAAAATGAATACATATTATAACCTTAAGAGCAAAGTGGAAGACATATACATTTTAAAGGCTCAAAATAATACTAGTTTTAAAAACACTTTACCGAGAAGGGAAACACTGTCGTGCAGTAAGAACCCAACTTTCCTTTATCAATGATCCTCCGCAGATATGTTTATTTCTGTGAAAAAGGGGAAAGAGAAACAAGTAACATCTGTGCAGAAAGAGTGACTGCCAATTAATGCAAAGCCTGTGGCTCCATTTGTTAAAAATAAATGCACTGCAGAGGAAAATATAGAAATTAACCCAACTGGAATAAAATGAGAAGTTCTTTTATCTGAAGGGTGATATTTGGTGATTGTAGCATTAGCTTTTTTTTCATTATGTGACTACAAATTTATGAAATCAATTTGACTTTTGTGTAGTCTAAAGTTATTACACATCAATAGCCATCCCGAACACACATATTCATGTGTATGTGCATCTATCCTTGTGAGGAACGTATGTGCTACAAATATAGGATAATTATAATTTTTTAAAAATGTGAATCTATTTTAAATTCAGTGTTTGCTTATTAAAAATGCAAAGTTGAGTTCTTGTTTGAACCCTGAAAACCATCTAGTGGTAGCAATTTTATTTGTGCACTATTTCCTTCTTCTACTACCATTATGTAGTTTTGATATATTAACTTAAAATGTAACTGAATCTGAATAAATTACTTTTTCCAGTATAAGATCAGGAATATAATATTTCATCTCTAAAGTAAAACAATTTTGCAAGGCAAATCATTTAGGAAATTGTAAAATATTTGTAGAGTATGATGAGTACTAGTACATTTTTTTGATGATATCCAAAATCTGTAAATCCATTTTTTTTGGCAGAGACATGGAAAAAGCACAACTTTTCAGAATTTACATTTGCAAAGAGTACAGATGTTCAGTGCTTCAGAGGGTAATACTAGAAGATTCCCAGACTGAGACCACAGTTATTTATGGCCCTTACCACACAGGAGGATAAGAATATATATTGACTTTTAATTTCTATCCTTTTCAGTATGAGTTTTGGAAGAATAACTAAGCAGCTGTTGTTGCTAAGAACTTGGATTTAAAAAGGAAAAAAACTAAAAATTTACAGTACTCTAATCTGATGGAAAAATAGCTTCACCTGCTTCTCCAACAATGGAGATGACCAAAGCAGTATCCTTGTGAATTCTCTTACTGGAAAAAATAACTTAGAAGTATTAATATATGTCTTCTTTTATCCTCTGGGGTTATAAGATAAGCAAAGAATCACCAATTAACTCAAATGTGGATTATTGAAAGATTTCTCCTTCCTTCCTTCTTTTTTTTTTTTTTTTTTTTGAGACAGAGTCTCGCTCAGTAGCTGGGATTACAGGCGTGTGCCACCATGCCCGGCTAATTTTTGTATTTTTAGTAGAGATGGGGTTTTACCACGTTGGCCAGGCTGCTCTTGAACTCCTGACCTCAAGTGATACACCTGCCTCAGCCTCCCAAATTGCTGGGATTACAGGTATGAGCCACCACACCCAGCCTCTTGAAAGATTTTCTATAATTAAGAAAATTAAACACTCCAACAGAATTCTAAAGTCTTTACTAAATCCTCATACTGCACACTCAGCTTTAATATTCTGGTTAGTTTCACAATTCTATTTTAGTACTACACACCTAGGACAGCTATACTACAATTATTGGTATAAATATTTATAAAATCTGATAAGCCATTCCTTGAGAAAAGGGTATACTAAAAAAAGAACTTTAGGCCATCTCCTACAACATTGTGGTCATCTAAAGTCATATATATCAAATTATATAAACTCTTGCTTTCCAATAATTGGTTTATTCATAAAAGGACTTCTATTTCAAGTTGTCTCTATTCTAATGTCACTGTGATTTAATAATAGTAACAGACATTCTTTTTCTCTACTCTAGGAGGCTAGCGGTGAGGGAACAGGAGGGTATTCTAAAAGAGGGGATACTTAGGTTGAAATTTGAAGGAGAAAGAATTTTCAGGCATAAAACATGGAGGAAGAAAGCCACAGTGTGTTGTGGGAACAACAGCATAAAGGCTTAGAGGAAGAAACGTGAGGTATCTAGAAAACAAGAGACAATGTGGTTCAAATTCAGATGTATCTTGGGGTGTGTTGCATGGTGAGGTTCTGATAGAAATAGCCAAAGACATAAATATTTTAGCATTCCAATTAACATACAGAATAATATATGTAGTGTATGAAAGTTGTAAGATCAGATTTTAAGTTAACTTATATTTTCAGTATTTAATTCTTATGACGTAATTATTAAGCATAATTTTCTCTAACAATATGATTTGCAAAGTGATTTTATGTAGAACATGTTATTGATTCTTAAGAGCATTGAGAAATAGACATGTCAAGAATTTTGTATCCCCACTGATTATTATAATATCAAGACTATTTAACTATTGGCCTTTTTGTAAAGATAAAATGCTCTAGAATTTAAAATTGCCATTTTTCATTTGATTGACAAGGAAAAAGTCAGAAATTAAAAACAAATATAAATGTTTTGACATGATCATGCATAAACATATTAGAAAATAAACCCATAATATCCTAGATTGGAAATTTAATAACAAGTATCATAACTACTATGGTAATATTAAGGTTTCAATAGGTCCTCTGTATTTTGCTTAATCGGAACCAAAGTGTCTCTTAGAATCAGGGACAATGCCAACACATATGGGACCTTTGTGAAGATTTAAAAAGGCACTACCTCTGGAGGCACAAATTATAGTCCAGAGCTTACAGTCTGGCAAGCAGATGTGATCAGCCTCCTCTTTTACTGCCTCACCCAGGTGCCCTGTGGAGGGTACAACATTCAGGACCACATGTGTCCATATTTCTGGGAATAGGACTCTCTTGTACATATTATGGATATGCATGACTTGCATCTATTAATAATTACCTGTATCTCAAACTAACCATCCATCCTACGTTTGTTCGTGTTGGAATCCCATTTACAACTCGCAATTGTTTCGTTTTGGCACAAGATATTACGGGATCTGAAACAGGACCAAACATAACATTTTTTAAAATAAGAATTTGAAATAATCAGTGCCTCTTAGTTTTCTTAAATGCAATGATAATTAGACAAATGTAACTCTTCTTATTGTGTCCAAAGAACAGTTTGGTGAAAGAGAAGTTTTATATGACCGCAGCATTATATTAAGTCCTTAACACTTGCCATCTTCATCTAAGAAGTTGAGTAACTCAGAAAAACAAATAAACTCAAAGCAGACAGGATTGCCATGAGAGTGACAATGGCTTTGCTCACAATACACTAAGACCAAGCTCCTCAGGTCTAATCCCTCACCACCCTCAACATAAAATAAACCAAAGTTATTTACAATGGTTATTTCTAAAGGTCAGTAGAAATCAATAGATTCAGTGAAAAAAACAAAACCAAGCTTTACTTGGATATTACTTCTGAATTTGTACAGTTAGATTGTAGATTTATTCAATATGTCTTACCAACATTTGATTTATTGAAATCATATCCAAGTGATATAATTATTATTTTCAAATCATTATGTCCAAAGACATAATACAAAATTTATTGGAGTAAATGTTTTCCTGACCCTCCTCTGTGCTCCTCGCCTTATCCCCTCTACTTCTGCTATTGGTCTAGAATAGATATCCATTTGCTTCCTGAGCCTGGGGCACAGCAGGTGGTATTTTAAATCAAAAACACTTGAGTAACTTCCTTCAGCTCAAGAGATATGTGAAAATAAAATACAAGTGGCCCCCAACAGATTCTTAAACTGAGGATTAACTGAATATCTCAGACTGTGTCATCTTGTGCCCACTTGACTGTAGGGCATGCAGAGAAGTTTACAAATAGAGTAGAATAGAGGCACTGAATAACTTTCCAGCTTTCGGGTTTCATTCTTCCTGAATTCAGCATCCTAATTTTATTAAATCATGGTATATATAAAGGTGGTCCATTATACGCATTGTGCCCCAAATTAAAAGTAAATATAAACACTCTTTTCGAAATCACATATACCATCTCATAGATTTTTTGCAAGAGAATTGAATTTCTATATTCAGTATGCAGTTGCCTTTGAAACTCCTTTACACCTATGCATAGAAAAATATATTTTAAAAAGTAAAAATAAATAGATTAACTTCTTTTTATAATGGAAGCTAATATAGATAATTTTCTTTGAAAGAAATAATGACACTTCTGACACACAGAGAGAGACTCAGAATATACTTTATATTGTGAAATATTACTTACGGTCTAAATTGACTATTGTAGGTGTGGTATCACCTTCACCTGTAAAAATAAATGTATAGATAAATACACAATTCATATATGCATATATCTGTTATATAAAACCAAATATATATTAAAATCCAAGTATCAATGAATTCAGTAATTTACTAAAATTCTTTTTTTGTTGTTGTTTTGTTTTGTTTTGAGACAGAGTCTCATTCTGTCACCCAGGCTGGAGTCCAGTGGTGCTATCTCAGCTCACTGCAACCTCCCCCTCTCAGGTTTAAGCGATTCTCCTGACTCAGCCTCCCAAGTAGCTGGGACCACAGGCACACACCACCACACCCAGCTACTTTTTGTATTTTTAGTAGAGACGGGATTTCGCCATGTTGGCCAGGCTGGTCTCAAACTCCTGACCTCAAATGATCCACCTGCCTCAGCCTCCCAAAGTGCTAGGATTATAGGCATGCGCCACCACACCTGGCCAATTTACTGAAATTCTTGACATTTTATTCAGAGATAAAATGTAAACTCTTTTGAGTAATTATACATCACGTTTACTGGATAATATTGTAAGTATATGCCCTCTGGTACTAGGTGATATGAGCAGAGCCCTATTTTATGACTGTGGAGGCTCTCAGGTGTGTGTTTTGATGATCATTGGCCATTTGAATTACATTGCCTTCATCAAGGAGCTGCCTCGATCCACCAAGATGTCCAACATCCTACACCATGAACATTCCATTGAATAGCACTCGTGTTCATTATTGTCTACTTGGACTCTTCATATTGATAGGCCATTTGCTTCTGTAATTTAAATCATTTAATTTTTTTTCTGAAAACTTTTAGTTTTGTATGGTTAAAGATAATTGCAACTACACAAACTTCATAAATCTCTGCAAGGATTCTAGAAGATAGATATCAATGTCACTAATGGAAAAAGAGGAATAATACAATATAATTATGCTTTGTTGCTTGAATATTTCAAGGGTTGATTTTTTCAGATGCTAGTAAAAAAATATGGAAAAAAAGAGAACACTGAAAACTACAAATTAACTCTAATTAAAACCTGTAGCTTACTACTTTTTCATCTCTACTGGGGCTTAATTGCCACAAATAAGAGAAAGTCTTGGAAGATGCAAGGATTTTGAAATACTTATGCTGTAATGAATGAGACACAAGACATTTCCTGGAGCTTAATGTGTGACTATTCAGAATTGATGGCATAGAGTTCAGTCAGGCACTGTTTAGACCCAGATGGTTGTTAATCCCTGGAAATGCCCTGAGCTCAAATAAGCCAGCAACAAACCAATGATGTATACGGATTCCTTTGTAATAGATGCCAATGTGATTGTTATTTATGAGGATAGTTGTGAGAATTAACATATACTTATTTAAGTTCATTTTTCAGATCTAGATATTTTAAATGAATAGGTTCATGGTAAACATACAAAATTCATCATTTCTCTTTGCCTGTAGCTTATCCTAGAGGAGGGTTTGTCAGTCAGCTGAGGTCAGAGTTTTAGTTCATTAAGTATGAGTTAAGATTGAGGCGGACTATGGTAACAAAACTTCAAGGATATTGGTTTTCCACGTAAGTCAAATACTTGAAAATGTTAAATAAGTAGATATTTATTTCTTATTTTGTGAGGAGAAAGACTGCTTATTTGTTCTATCTTGTATATTAAGTCTCTTATTTCTAAGCATTAAGCTAATTGGTCAACCAAATGCTTAGTTAACTCTTGTATCTTACAATATATTTAGTTTTAAAAATTTGTAGATATGGCCTTGCGTGGTGGCTCGTGCCTGCCTGTAATCCCAGCATTTTGGGAGGCTGAGGCGGATGGATCACAAGGTCAGGAGTTCAAGACAAGTCTGGCCAACACAGTGAAACCCTGGATCTACTAAAAATACAAAAAATCAGCCAGGTGTGGTGGCAGGCACCTGTAATCCCAGCTCCTTGGGAGGCTGAGGCAGGAGAATCGCTTAAACCTGGGAGGCAGAGGTTGCAGTGAGCCAAAATTGCTCCACTGCACTCCAGCCTGGGCAACAGTGTGGGCAACAGTGTGATACTCTGTCTCAAAAAAAAAAAATTTGTAGACACTATACATTTTGGGTTTTAATAATTAATAGTAATGTATATGTTTTGCTTTCTCTAATCCAATATTTCTCACACGTTAGCATACACTGAAATACGTTTTAAAATTACATTTCTGGGGATTCTGGGTTGGTGGCTGGATGCATCCATTTAACAAGCATCCTAGGTTCTTCTGTTGCATGCCTGGAGTAAAACTTGAAAAACTACTTTCTATGCCTTTTCCATTTCACTGCCAAATACTATTCTCACTTTTCTTCCTTTACTTTCACCACTGTCTATACTACACTATCTATACCACACTACTTTCAGACTCATGTCTACAAAAATATATGTGATACAATATTTACTTTTTATTGGTTCAACTTAAATTTGAAGAAAGAAAACGTGTCAGTGATAAAAGTTTTACCTACGGAAGGGTAGGGGTGTGTGTGCGTGTGTGTGTGTGTGTGTGTGTGTGTGTGTGTGTGTGTGTGTGTGTGTATGGCCTCAGAACCAAACATGGACTTTTTCTGAAAACATAAAGAAAACTTTCTCCCACTCTTCTTAAAGCTTTAACTCAATTTCAAAAGTTTACGAACATCATGTATTTCTCCATGAAGAAATCTATGTTCATATTCTCATTTTATATATTGTTAATATATACGTATTACATGATTATATTGCTTTGTAATTGTTTCCCTAAATGTCTCCCTTTTATACTATGAACTATTTAAAATTAAGAAGCAGTGTTTGTATTTTTATAAACATAGTATGTTATATATGGCTTTGTACACAATAGCAGCTCAATTAACAATAATGAATGAACAAATAAAAACAGAGATGGAAGTTAAGGTTTTGACTCTTTACTATGCAACAGACACTGTTCACAATAGTCCCATATAATAGGTACTTTTATTACAAAATATTGCAAATACAAATATGAGTCCTAAGTGGGTTTGGTAACTTGCCCAAGGTACTTAAAAGTGATGGGTCTGGCATTCTTAGGAAGTCTGGATTGAAGTTCTTAACCACTACGCTCTTAGTAGTTAAGATTTTTCTAAAATAGTATACTAACTGTGTCTGTGTATACTCAATCATGTAGGCACCTCTACATTTTTATGTTTGCATATTTGATAAACTTAAAAATATGTAAAATATTATTTTGTAAGCATGTTAAAAAAAAGAATAAAAACCTTTACATGTTTTGTAAGAGAATTTTACAGTGTGAAAATGATTTATACAGTCTCTGCAGTTATATAAATAATAAGAACTCAAATCTTCTAAAGATAAATATTATCAGCCTTTCACCAGGGAGAAAATGTAAATAAATCCTGGCTATAAATATTAGTTAGAAAAATGACACTGTAAAAATCTTTATTAAAATTAATGTGTGGTATACATTGAAATAAAATGATTTATCTGCAATAGCATTTAATCAAATACTAGTAACCCCCGCAAGTCTTTCAACAGCACGTTACTTTTAGTTTAAAAATATTAGTTGAAAAATTTTTTGAAAACTTGTGAATTATTAGAGTCCTGGCTCCCTTGGTTTGTGATTATAAATGAAATCACAGTGCCTTGAGATACTATAGGGCATTTCACTCTTAACCATGCATATGTGCTAGATAGTGCTGCTGTGATTTTTAAAAATCTGGAAATCTGTAGAGGAAGCAAAATAACTCTTTTTAGAAGGCAGATAATTGCCTTTTCCTTCTTCCTACACCATTATATATTCTATGAGCCTCCATTAGTCTTAACCATAGAGACTTAACAAAAACATAGTGCTATAAAACTGTACTTAGAAAAATAATAATCTTTTAATAATTTTTAAATATTTTGTATGGCATTCTCTGAAAAGGTAGGTGTGTTTCTTTTAGTATTAACATTGAGCCTATGCCAACCTTAATATGGGAAAAGTGAAGAACATTAGGAAAACAAATTAATTTGAAAGGCTATGATCATGGCTGATAAAATGAAAATAAACTTATTAGAAATGCCATTTATTTGCAAACATATCATATATTTAGTTATTTATTCTTATACGGAATTTCCCAACCTATTAAAAATAGATGGAGCAGCTCCAAGTCTTAATTATAGGTAGACTTGATTAACATCATATTTTAAAAGTTTGCCTTTAATGCTAGAATTTCATAAAACATGACTGCTCTTTCCATTTAAGGTGAAATTTACCTCTTTAATTTGACATAAATTCTAGAAAAACACAGACTTGTGTTTGTATTTCATTTTTTAAAAGCAACATTATTATTTCTTCAATTTAATCTCTTTTTAGAATAGATATTTTTGCTGCTGTTCTCAAGGTACTTGCTACTATTGGCTTGTCTCACAAGAAAAACATTCTTAAAACAAAGTTCTTATCGAACTTATAAAAGTATTTCCTTTCTAAAGAGAAGGTGGTTTAACATTGTAGTAAAGGATGTTTGTTGTAAACATAGAGTTACAGATAGATAGTATAGTAAAATGGTCTCTTTCTACTGACACAGCTTTATAAAAAGGCTTTTTCACTCAATAACATATTTAAGACATATTTCCATCTCAATACGTATTACTAGACATCAGTGGTTACCAGTGGAAATGATTTTGCCCTCCAGGGGACATTGGCAATGTCTAGAGATAGTTTTGATTGTCACGACTTGGGGCAGGTGTCATGCTACTGGCATCTAGTGGATAGAGTCCAGGAATACTACTAAAAATGCTACAATGCACAGAACAGCATCTACCCCAAAATGTGGGTGTGCGGAGCCTCAAAAATCCTGATCTATGTCAACATTATTACTGCTTTTGATACATTTTATCAAACTAACTTCCAAGTAGGATTTTGAATTCACACTGTAAGTAGCACAGAATTGAGACAGACTGATTACCCAGGTCCTCACTAATACTGGATATTTACAATCATTTTATTTGCCAACCTGACAGGTATAAGTGACTTCTCATGTCTTAAATATTTGTTTCCTACTAATATGTTTTAATGTCTTTTCATTTATTTATTAGCTATATTTTTGAAGATTTATTTTCTACTTTTTTCTCCTGAGTTCTCACATCTTTTTCTTACTGATATCTAGGGACTTTTTAATATGAATTATACCAGACATGTATTTTATATGAACAATGTCAAACATGTATTACATGTTTTTTATATAACTTTTACTTTATACACTAATATGTTTTTAACAAAGCCATCTGGGAATCAGATAACTGGGTGGAAAACTCCAGGCTCTTCTTTAGTCTTAAGTTAAAGAACTGAGAAGGAAATAGAAGTACCACTAGTTCAGATCTGCTCACGGCTTTTTAGTGGGCTGGGAACTTTGCTGAGAGCTCTGCTATATTCAGAAGCCAAACAGGTAGTATTGGTATTGGGGGGTGGGGAGATCTTTCTAGCCCAGTCATATTAGAACTGTGGCCAATTAATGCTTTCGGAATCCCAATGGAAATCTTCTGAGGGAAGAGAATCTCCATTAAAATGTTAAAATTTCTTCTTATCTATATGAGAGATGGAGAGAGAGAAAGAGAGACCATGTGGTGTGTCTGTGTGTGTGTTGTGTACATTTGTGTGTGTTGCTCTCTGGAGAGCTTCCTCATTTGGGAATAAATGCCAGACCACCTATATTATTTACAACTTTTAGATGAAATGTAGTACATTTAAAATATTTCACAAGACACCAATCCCTAACTGTACTTACAACGAGAAATAGGGCAATAATCCCAAGGAATGAGTGGATTTCCCGTGTAGCACCAGGGTCCATGAGCATCATCATCTGGATTTCGGCAGTAATTCTCATTCAGCTTACTTGCATCTGGTTCCCAGAAGATATGACTGTGGAAACAACAGGCTTTGTACATCACAAGATGCTCATTCCATCCAAGAGACACAAAATATTACAAAAAGATATAATCTCAGCACATTACTTTCACTGTAGATACAGCATAACCTTTTACTTGGGATGAATTTTAGCTATTTTGTTTGAGGTCTCTTTGGTTGCTACTGTTGTTCCTACACTTTAGAAGCAGATTCTCTAACTTGGAAATATGGAAGAGGGCTCCATAATTGGCATATTAGATTTTGTGATTTTGCCTCTATTTGATAATCCCAGTGGCATGGTAATGATACTTCTGTGCATAGAAATAAGAAAAACATTGTCTAAAGCAAGCAGATGGCAAAGATTAAAACTATAAAATACATAAAAAAATACAAGCTATTATACAAGTATTTTTTTACATTTTAGATACAAACGAAGCATCACTAGCTATATCACTATGACAGAGTACAAGAAGATATACTGAAATGAATAATGTGTTAATTAAATAATTAAAATTCTAAATTTTACTGATCAGTTACAAAATATTATTTTCTGACAGATAACCGAGCAATACTTTATTTCTAATTCACATCTTAACTAAATTTATTACAAAAGAAAAGCAAAGATTGTAAATTTACTGTAAATTATTTTATAAGGCCATTTTCATTCATGTAACATCAATATTTACATTTACCTCAATAACATGAATGAAGTCAATTCTACATGGCCACTTTGACTGATCATAAAAGTCATTAAAACTATGCATCTTACTGAACTTGTTTCCAGTTATTAATTGCTACCATGCTTGAATATAATTAATGTGTCATTTTAAATAAAATTTTAAAAAGCTTGAACATGGAAACTTGGAGTATATTTCCAGACCAAGGTTCATTTTTCTGGACCAAGAATAACAGTAAACACATATAGTACTTATTACATGCCACATTGTGTTGTAGGTTCTTTGTAGATATAACCTTAGACCAATCTTCTGAGATAGTCTTTAAGGTTATGCCATATTACATTTGTGGAAATTGAAATCCAGAGAGGAAAACTAATTGGTGTAATGTCACATGACTTGAAAACACTAGAGCTGGGGTTTGAACCCATGGCTATTTCAAGAGTCAGTGCTCAAAACCGCCATGCTCTATCTCCTACTTACAAAGTTTGTCCTTAAGCCAAAATGGTACCATGTGACTTAATCCTTGATCAATTTCCTACAAATTGTTTCCAAAAGTCAAACCTAAACTTGATGAATTAAGTATTATTAGAGACCCATTGATAGTTTCTAAATAAATATATCACATATTTTCAGTGGCATGCTGGTAAAAGTTTACCGACTGGTACTTTGAGGTATGTGTATGGTGAGGATGAAGATGAGGAATCCTCGTCTGAAGTTGTTGCTGATTTCTGTAGTGTAAATACTTCTACCATGAAAATTCCAACCTTCTAGTGTAAAATCACCAAAGGCAACACTTTTGAAAGACGATGAGAACAATTCTCTCTCACAAGTCCATAAGAGCAATCCACCCCACCCACCACTGCATGTTTCTAAAAATGCTTTAAAAAATAGCAGTGCTGAAATTAGCATTTATTTTAATCATGCCAATTCTTACTTAAAATTATTTAATAAATCCTTTTAATCCTCAGGATAAAATTTAGATTTCTTAACTGAGCTTACAAGACTCTCTATATGGTGTTACCACTTTGTGAATTCCTTCTCTGTGGACGTTGACCAAGTTACATTCTTTCAGTCTTACCAAAATTATTTCCTATATTCAAATAATCTAATGCTTTGGCCTTTGCACATGCAATTTCTTGTGTCTAATGTCCTCTTCCTCCTCTACTTCCCTTGCCCAATTCCTACTCATTCATGTACATCCCAGCTAATCTCCCTTCCTTTAAGAAGCCTTCCTGACCACTTACGTCTGAGTAGGCACTTCTTTGCATTCCCATAGCATAAAATATGCTATCTTTCATAGTTTTCTTATGGCATTCCCTGTTTGCTTGCATCCCACACTAGAGTGGGAGATCTATAAGGACAGAACTCTGCTGCTCTTTGAAGTCCTAGAACTCCAGTGTCAATATAGTAGCCACTGACCACATATGGCTACTGAGAAATTGATCCAGTCCAAATTGACAGGTGCTGTAAGTGTAAACAGACACCAGATTTTGAATATGGAGCATGAGAATATAATGTAAAAGATATTTTTAATTATTTTGTATTAAATACATATTGAAATGAAAAACTGTAGATATAGTGGATTAAATAAAATATATTAAAATTAATTTTGCCTGTTTATTTTTACCTCTTTAAAAGTGGCTACTAGGAATTTAACAGAACATATGTCGCTTACATTTGTGAGCTGCATTGTCTTTATATTGGAGAGCATTATTTTATAACTATCCTTTTGTGTGAAGTAAATTAACTGAAACAATATAATCCACTATTGAGTACATTTTGGAAGAGAATAAGGAACTTAAAATTAAAAGACTGAAGCAAAGTCACTCCATCTCTCTGAGCCCTTAAATTCCTATCCACATATCAATCTTTCCTATAGGATTATGATGGTCAAATGGCATAACTCATGTAAAGCACCCATGTTATAGGCACTTGATCAAATGACTGTAACTTGTTTTTTCTTTTATTCTAGTGCATATGCTCTGGGATGTTTATGAAAAAATCTGCTTTAGGTCACAATTATGTGTCATACTTCTTTTGCAATTTTGTAAACACTAGCACTATTGCTAGGGCTGAGTGGGTGCTACCTTCTCTGTCTATGAGTATATCTATGGTAAAAATCTGTAATTCTCTAAAATTTGTAGATTTTTTCAACTACATATACATTCCTGTAATTACTGGAACATTTTATGTATCAAAGCTACATAAGGAAACCTGTCATTACACATTTTTAATAGTTAAGGTTTAGTATTTTAGAAATTTAAATTATATGAGTGATTATTCATTGATTTTTCATAACCTATCAATTATTAAATATGAAAACAATAATCCCATAAGATGCACTATTTCAAACACCAGATTTGCCACTTACTTATACACTGTCTTATTAAGTTATGTAACTATTGTGTCAATGTGACCGTATCCTCCTTGGAGGTTGGAACCAAAACATTATCCACTTTTTGTTGTTGTTCCCCATGGTACCAATTACAGTA
The DNA here is from genome assembly GCF_029281585.2 of Gorilla gorilla gorilla. NCBI lineage: Eukaryota > Metazoa > Chordata > Mammalia > Primates > Hominidae > Gorilla > Gorilla gorilla. The sequence continues at coordinate 107,051,013 of NC_073230.2, read as the reverse complement.
CAGAACACATAGTAAATGCTCAATAAATATCCACTAACTTGAATTGCATATTTAAAAGTTTGCTACATAAAGAAACAATGTTATGATGAGTTGTAAAGAAAAACCAATCTAATGCTTTTATTAGCTTACCATGATATATAAAAGAATAGAAAGAAATAGCAATGTACATATCTAAATACACAGTCTGTTGGTATCACTACATTCTATGTATTGAAAGGAAGAAATTTACACACCGATGTAAGTCTTCCATGTTCTTGTCCCACATTGAACATGTTAGTCCAGATCTTGTTTGGGATAAGTTGCCCATATAGTTTTTGCCATTCCCACGATAACAATCTAGACATAAAATATACAGAAATAAGTCCAATGAATATTAAGGCGGATAAAACAAAAAGATTTTTTACAAGTATATGGAATCATGAAATCAACATAAAAATTAAAGTACTTGAAAGGGCTGGGTGCAGTGGCTCACGCCTGTAATCCCAGCACTTTGGGAGGCCAAGGAGGGCCCATCACGAGGTCAGGAGATCAAGACCATCCTGGCTAACACGGTGAAACCCTGTCTCTACTTTAAAAATACAAAAAATTAGCCAGGGCGTGGATGGTGGGCGCCTGTAGTCCCAGCTACTAGAGAAGCTGAAGCAGGAGAATGGCGTGAACCCGGGAGGCGGAGCTTGCAGTGAGCCGAGATGGCGACACTGCACTACAGCCTGGGCGACAGAGCGAGACTCCGTCTCAAAACAAAAAGAAAAAAAAAATTAAAGTACTTGAAATCTGTACAAATCAAAAATACTCAAATATCTCAGATTAAAAAAATATTTATTTTAAGCCCAGTATCTTCATCAAAATAAGGGCTTATGCAAATTCAAATATAACAAATAATAATTTAAAAACAAAATAATTTAAATGAGTGGCCCTTTGGAACAACAAAGAAATACGAATTTTTAGACTAACACATGTATTTCCCAACATTTTCTTCTGAAAAATTTCATTCCATAGAAAAGTAATATAATGAACATTCATCTCCTAGTCACATTCCTTATGTTTTGATTTTTGTCTTTTATGACATTGACATTCTGAGTCACCCAAGTCAGCTGTTTTACAAATGCTCTTTAAGTTCATTTTGTTTGATTTATTTTCTCATGAATAAAACCAAGTTAAAGATATTTGACAGGAATATTGCATCAGTGATGCTTTGTCCTTTTTAGAGCATAACATCTTGTGACACATGATGTCACTTTGTTCCATCACTGGTGATGTGTTTGATCACTTGGTTAAGTGGTGCAAAGGAAAAACTCCTCTTTGTATCTAACAAAAAAATCGGTTGGGGCCTTTGAGTCTGAATAAATATCCTAATGCCAAACAAATTTTCACAAAATAGCTTAGGCATACGTTAATGAATTTTGCATGAACCACTTATTGTCATGCTGATGATAAAATGGTTATTTTGCTATTTCTAACATTTCTTTGTATTTGTTAGTTAGCATTCTTCTGTAAATAAAAATTTTTCCTTTTCCCTTACCCCATTCATTTAGGTATTAGTAGTAGAAGTGCTAGCACTAGCTGTAGAAATAGTAAATTAAATGTTGACCAGTGGATTTTCTTTTTATTTAATATGATATATAATCTATTCCTGTTATTCATTTTGATGCTCAAATTGTTCCAAATTTGGCCAATGGAAGCCACTTTCAACTGACTCCTCTGTCTCTTACTATGCTCCATGAGGTTTTCTGTTTCTCTTTTTTTAATTGAGCAATTTGTGTTCTCCTGCCTTAGCCTCCTGTGTAGCTGGGATTACAGGCATGCGTCACCACACCTGGCTAATTTTTTATATTTTTGGTAGAGATGGGGTTTCACCATGTTGGCCAGACTGGTCTCAAACTCCTGACCTCAAGTGATCCGCCCGCCTCGGACTTCCAAAGTGCTGGGATTACAGGCATGAGCCACCGCGCCCAGCCATATTGTTCATATTTTTAATCAAAAGAAATGTAGTCAGAAATTAAGTTCTTCAAAAAATATAAGTTGGTCAGGCGCGGTGGCTCACACCTGTAATCTCAGCACTTTGGGAGGATGAGGCAGGTGGATCACTTGAGGTCAGGAGTTCAAGACCAGCCTGGTCAACATGGTGAAACCCCATTTCTACCAAAAATATAAAAAATTAGCTGGGTGTGGTGGTGTGTGCCTGTAATCCCAGCTACTCAGGAGGCTGAGGCAGGAGAATTGCTTGAACCCCAGAGGCAGAGGTTGCAATGAGCCAAGATCATGCCACTGCAATCCAGCCTGGGCGACAGAGCGAGATTCTGTCTCAAAAAAAAAAAAAAAAAAGAAATTTAAAAAGGTATATATATATATATATATATGTTGCATTGCAAATTTAAAAATAATTATTCTACTTTTAAAAATATTCTATACTTTTAAATAATACTGAACGTTTTTAAAGTGACTTTTTATATTTAACATTCTTAATTTTTATATGAATGAAAACTGTACATTTGACTATGACAGGTCATCTACAAATTTACATCAACATTAAGATTTTATGTTGGGAAAAGTAACTAATGGGTACTAGCCTTAGTACCCGGGCAATGAAATTGTCTGTACAACAAACCCCCATAACACAAGTTTACCTATGTAACAAACCTACACATATATTCCAAAAAAGTAAAGAATGGAAAATACTCAAGAGCCACAAACAAGAAACTAATGAAATTGTCTACTTGCAGTGGTGAGTAGAAAGTAGAAATTGAATGGCATGGAAGCAAGAGAAAAGGACACTTCTCTGAATTTACCCTTTCATATAGTATTGACTATTATCCAATGTTAAGGTTTTAGATATTCAAAAACTAATATCCAGAAAGATGAAAATAAAGACAGAAATATGCCTATGTATATATCAAATGTATACCATTAATACAGAGAAAGAAAATCCAGATGATTTTTGGTTACAATTTTCTGACTGTATATACTCTCATTAGAATATATTTTAAGACTGAAATAACTGTAAATACATTTTATGATATTGATATAAATATTTAAATTATATTGTTTACTGCCTTAAGTATATAATATATAGTATATATAATATGTAGTGTTTTATCAACATTTTAAAGAAATTCTGTAATTTCAGTTTTCATTTTTCTTTAATAGTGTTTTTAATATCCAGTTGGAAGAATATTTATATATATATTCAGATGTTGCAAAATTTGAAAAATGTTTCCACTCATCTAACTATATGTAGAACTTATATTTTCTGTTTTATGGAGAAGGATAAGAGTAACATCTTTCATATAGATAGATAGATAGATAGATAGATAGATAGATAGATAGATAGATATACACACATATAGATATATATACACATATATATATATCTGTGTGTGTAGATTTATATCTATAGAAAAATACCTAGATCTAAGTAGACAGATCTATCTGTAGATATATCTGTATTTGAGAATTTAGGCAAGTTACTTAAATTCCATAAAACTAATATTTTCACCTATGAATGAATGATCTGATAAAGCAATAACATGTTTACCCTCCAGAATCCAAAATTTTCATATTCTATTACCTGATCCTTTTTAAGTGATGTATATATATATAAAATATCTTAATACACACCAAAGGTTTATCAAATAATTGTTTTCCTTTATCACTCACAAATTATTAACAAATGTTCAAGTAAATGAGACAGGAACACAGAAGACTCAGCTGGTACCAAACTTCCCTTAATCATTGGCTTCAACTTTATTTCTAACTGATCCTTAAAAGAACAGTGAAATTGACTGAAAAGGGACTCATCCCCTCTTCCCTCTACAACTCTATTTTCAGAGTTGCTCGTGAAGAATGACACTGTGGAAAAAGTTAAAGGATAGAAGTATGCCTAGGGCAGTAAGTCTATGAGATGGAGCTTTAAATTTGGCTTGGGATTTCAAGGATGATTTAGGGCTAACCATGATCATGACCATCACAATTAAGTCTATGTGAAATAGAACATGATCATTTAAAAAGGATAACTCTCAATTTACTATACATCAGTAATTCCCAGGATTCAACTTTATTATTAATATTTAACAAATTATTTATTTGAAAAATCTACCTTTTAAAAAAATTATTTTACGTTCATGGGTACATAGGTAGGTTTGTTATATGTAAATTGTGTGTCGCCGGGGTTGGGTGCATAGATTATTTTGCATGCATATGCATGCATGTTTCTTTATGGTAGAATGATGTATATTCCTTTGGGTATACACCCAGTAATGGGATTGCTGTGTTGAATGGTAGTTGTGTTTTAATTTTTTGAGAAATCTCCATGTGGCTGAATCAATTTACATTCCCAACAGTGGGATATAAGCATTTCCTTTTCTCAGCAACCTCACCATCATCTATTATTTTTTGACTTAAAAATCTATTTCAATCTGATTTTACTACCGCTCCCTGAGGCAGTTATCTTCAATGGCATCTATGTTTCCAAATGCAATGGTGATTTCCCTCAAACCCCACCATTATCCAGCAGCTACACTGCTAACAACCAGGGTCAAGTCACTCCCATCTGTAGTCTGAATTACTGAAACAACCACTTCATTGGTTCTCCTGTTTTAACCCTTGTCAAGAATTCTAGCTATTTTCCGAAATGCAGCCAGAGTGATCCATTTAAAACTTAAGTCAGATTGTGTAACTTCTCCCTTCAGAGAAGAGTCCTAAGAGTCCTTTCTCTTTCAGAGCAAAAGGGCAAACAATTCCTGAAAGGCTGATGCAATTTTAGCCCAATTGCCTCTCTAATCTCATCTCCTGCTACTCTTCATCTTACTTATTTTGTACTAGCTATAGTGATGTGCTTATTTATTTAACTTTCCCAGAACTCCCTCATCTCACACCATTTGCATTTGCAGTTTTCTTTATCTAGAATACTCTTACACATATATGTGCATGGCACATGCTGCTCCCTCACTGCCCTTGGGTCCTTCTTATATGTTAACATAGCAAGTAAGATCTTCCCTGAACATTAAAATATAAAAGAGCAGCACCCCTCTTTTCTAACTCTGCAACATTTTTCTCTCTACTGCTTATGACAACTACTGTAATATTCCCATTCTCATTTTTATTTTGCTTATTTTCTATCAGTTGAATATTAGCTCCAGGGGGTCAGATAGCTTAGTTTTGTTTACTGGTATATCTCCAAGGCTTAGAACTGTGGCTGTCAGTAGCATACACTCAGCTAAATAAATAAATCTTGAGTGAATAAACATAAGAAAAATCCAACTTCAAACTTGGTGATTTTGTTTGCAAGCCAGCAAAACCAGTGCAGCAAGAAGTAGATCTTATGCTGTAAAATGTGTCCTCCCTTTAGGCATTTCCCCTGAATTTAATCATGCCCACCCTGCAGAATGTCAGCTATTACCTTGTCCATGTGACATATCACAGTTTGGAATTTGGGAACAGTAGCCAACTCGGATGTTTGGATCAGTGGTAAAACACCAGGGTGATTCAGACCCATCTGGATTTCGGCAGTAATTTTCTCGTAGGTCCCTATTGAGAATAAGCATGTTAATGTAAATTGCCGGAGTTCTTACGTTGGTGAAGTCAGCGCTATTACATTTCTAGAATTCTAGAATGTATGCATGTTTATAAATAGAGTTCTAACTTTTTGGACTCAGAATAGCTATAACAATTTAATATTCAGTATACATAACTGACACTGCCCAAATTACTGAAATAAATGCTGTCATATGTTAATATTTTTTCCTTCCACAGGCCTAGAGTTTCACCCAAACATTACTGCTTCACAAAAGAGAGAAACGGTACCACTGCATTCTTCTCACTCAGTCTTAAGATTGAGACTCTCAATTGGTACCATTTCAAAACATTGGCCTGTTATTTATTACATGTTCATGGCCCACATATTGTGTAGAAACAACACATATCTCTCTTTGTGGAAGAAAGGTTATTATCAATAGTCATTAACTACTCTCATTTAAAATGGAAGTTCAATCTATTCAAATATGTGCCACAAAAATATGATAGCTATTTTTCCTTGAGTTCTGCATTTCTTTGATTTATTTAATTTGATGCATTGATTTATTTTAATTACAAAGCAATTATTTATTGATTTAGAGAGGTTACCTAAAATCTTTATATATATTTCTGTAAAACTAAGGCCCAGTTATACTATAGAAAAACGAACTATAGAACACATTTTCAATGTAGTACATGTATATTCTTCATCTTACCAGTATTTTAATTAGAAATTTAGAGTTCCTAATAAGAAAAAAATCTATGCTAATATTCTCTGTATGTAGAAGACTTTTAATGGTTTTCTATCAATATAAATAAGGTTCACATTAAATAAAATATGGATTTCATGATAAATAAAACGTATTAAATATGCTAATTTTAAATAAGTAGGTGCTTTCATTTCATAGATTCCTTTTTAATAACTATATTAATATTCAATCTTTTGGAAACCACAGTATTTGTATCACTTAGGTCCAATTAGAAGTACTATTATACAATTATCTTAATATCCAAATGGACCATTCAAAACTGATTTTTTTTTTTTTTTTGAAACAGAATCTCGTTCTGTCGCCCAAGCTGGAGTGCAGTGACGCAATATCGGCTCACTGCAAGCTCCGCCTCCCGGGTTCACGCCATTCTCCTGCCTCAGCCTCCCGAGTAGCTGGGATTACAGTTGCCCGCCACCACGCCCGGCTAATTTTTTTTTTTTTTTTAGTAGAGACAGGGTTTCACCGTGTTAGCCAGGATGGTCTCAATCTCCTGACCTGGTGATCTGCCCACCTTGGCCTCCCAAAGTGCTGGAATTACAGGCATGAGCCACCGCACCCAGCCGAAACTGAGAAATTTTTAAGGAAGAAGCTTGTGTTGGGTTAGAAAGTCAATAAGTATTAGTCTTATCTAATCATAGTAAGTCCTGACACAAACTATTATTTAAGGATATGAGAACATCGGCCACCAATGATTAAAGCCACTGTATAGTTAAGTGTTCATAACCCATATTCAAACCTTTAGCCTTCTTATAAAATTATTAACTTGAATAGATGAGACAAGCAATTTATACTTACATTTTTTAAAAAAATCTATGTCAGTATAAAATATGTGTGTTAAATTTTACATGAACTTTGCATACACTTTGGTTTTATTTTCTATTATTTGGTAGAGATGGAGTCACCCTTTGCTGCCCAGGCTGGTCTTGAACTCCTGACCTTAAGCCATCCTCCCGTCTCATCCTCCCAAAGTTCTGGATTGTTCATTTAGACAAGCTAATTAAGTGAAGATCGAGAGCTATCAAAGTCTTAGTTTGGACTGACTTTAACATCTGTATTAGAAGCACCTCAATCAATAATCTACATTAAGCAAGAATGAAAGTCAAGATTTGCCCAAATATTTTTACTAGGTCCTTACTTTTCACTTGAAGAAAGGATGGTTTACAATTACTAAAGTAAATTGATGATTTTATGATTCATGTCGATTCATCACAGGCAGTGTTGTTCAGTTACAGTGTTCCAAAGACTGCCATTTGTAATGTCTCAGTACTGGGGCAAGTGGGCAAGTAATATTTCATGTTTAATGTTTAATAGAGACACGTGACCAGTACACCCCTCACTACTAGATCACAAATAGTAAATGGTAAATCAATGTCCTGAGAAAAATGTTGAATCAGATTTTATCAGTTTTATAACACTGCACAAGCTTTGTTTCTTAATACTTATGTTTGGTTACTTAAAACAAATAACAAAATTAAGAAAAGATGGCTTAAATTCTACCAAGATATAACAGGTAACTTCTGATACTTAAGTTTCACTTGTGAAGTCTGTGAATTAAATGTTTATATCCATTCTGTTTTTCTTACAGATGAATTTCACTAGGTATCTTCACGTACACAATTTCTTATTGGGTATTACTAGTCATTAGAAGTTAACAAAAATGTGAATGGCAGTGACACTATCTCCTTTGTCCCTTATAACTAATATTTTCTCTGTTTCTTTGTTTTTTCTACTTTGATATGTATTTCTCAGGTGTGAAACCCATCGGTCATGAATAGAGAGTGAATTGCTGTGATGGAAATGAGGGAAATAAACCCAGCATGACAACTATCAATTTTGTTATTGTAAACTAATGGGAAAAAATCTTAGATTAATATTTACTATTTAAACAAATAAATTACAGAACTAGCTAAAGCTTGTGCATGCACACACACACATACAACACAAATCTCCCCTCTCCTATGGTAGATGCGCCAACTAGTGCTCATAGCTCTTCATTCAGAAATGTTAGGCTGTCTTATTAAAAGCCAATTACATAAAGCCAATATATGTTATTTATAGGTGCTATTTCAGAAAAGCCACTATGAATGATGTGTATTATTAATTTCAAAAGCAATCACTTTATGTTCCTCATAACAAGGTGGACAATTTAAAAACACATGGCATTGTGTCTGTGCCTGTCTGCAAAAGTCAAGTGGTATGAAAAGTACCCATAGAGAATGCACAAAACAACTGTGTAATTGATACTCAAGGGCAGTTTCTTTGGCTTGAGTCATCTACACAATTGATTTGCTTCCCCACTTTTCAAAGCAAATCCAGAAACAACTGAACACATTCATTTAAGCTTTGAAAAATTATTTTATTCACAGATCTTTAAGGCTAATAACTCTTCAGTGGTAGGCCTTTTCTTTCCATTCTTTCGAAAGGAAAAATGTGTAATCCTCCCAAAGCTAATACGAAAATTTAAGAAGGCAGTATTTTGAAACATGCCTGGCTACCATGACTATTAATTGATTTACTAAACAGACCCAGAAGAGCAAAACTGTGATCAGAAATCCACCTAGGGATGTGTTTCCCAAAGCATAGTGAATCTACCCTCTGGATCTGAACCACCTAGAATGCTTAATGAAATGCATATTTGAGGACCAAATCCCAGATTAAGAGAATCAAAATCTCTGAGTGGAGGTGTAATCTGCCTTTTAACTCGTGATTATCACTGGGCACGCTGAAGTTTGATCACTAACACAAAATTAGTACAAAGTAACCACTCTACCTCATTTTCCCCAGGGCCTACTGAAATGTATAACATTTGCCTACTTTACTCACTTGCACTTGAAATTTTCAGGAGTCATGTCATGCTCGTGAGGATACTGAGAATCCCAACGCTGACATGGAATTCCATTCCAAATGGTATTGACAGTGCCCCTGTAGCCTTCTCCTTGACCTTGGATGCATTCAGTTGTTTCCAAAGGAACATCAGTGTCATTCATAGTATTGTCAGCTATTGGCAAAAAACAACAACAACAAAAAACTTATATAAAATCTTTGAAGATGTCGTTTGCCTCTTAGAGTTCATTGGCATTTGTATTAGCAGATTTTTTTTCTGTTACTTATAAGCTTTTATAATAATTGAGTGGAATAAGAAATTTAACTTAACATTATTACTAACTTCATTCCAATTTTCCTTTCATTCAAATCCTAAATTAGTTTTTTCTTGAAAAGTTACTTAAATGCATTTTACCTCCACATGTATAACTTATATATGCTGAATATATAGTGTTTCTGAAATGACTGTACAATTATTTATAAAATCAGCTTGCTTATAAGTACATACAAAGTGGTAATGAAATTAACCATAATTTTCCTCCAATATAATACATATATTCTGGCCAGGTATGGTGGCTTATGCCTGTAATCCCAGCACTTTGGGAAGCTGAGGTGGGTGGATCACCTGAGGTCAGGAGTTTAAGACCAGCCCGGCCAACATGGTGAAACCCCATCTCTACTAAAAATACAAAAAAAATTAGCCAGGAGTGGTGGTGGCAGGTGCCTGTAATCCCAGCTACTTGGGAGGCTGAGCCAGGAAAACCGCTTGAACTCAGGAAGTGGAGGTTGCAGTGAGCCAAGATCGTGCCATTGCACTCCAGCCTGGGCAAGAAGAGTGAAAGTCTGTCTCAAAAAATAAATTAAATAAATAAATAAATTCTAAGCTAACATGTTAAATATATTTTTAGTCATCTTGTTGACAATAAAGAAAAAATCAGTTATTCCTAGGAAGATCTATCTCCTGCTTTTTTTCCTAGTCCAACTTCAATGCTTACTATACGTCATGAAGATTTGAAACCCTCAGTCACTAAGTAAAAAAAGTATAAAATTAAATTTTTACCACAATTGGTCTCTCTCTCTCTGTGTAATGTTTAGTCAATCAAAATGTAACTCAAAACATTCCAGAGCAACTAAAATTCATATATCTTCTTAAAACATACATGAAAATGTTTATGGTTTGATAAAAGTGTAAACTTCCCAGCTACCTTTACAATCTAAATGGCCATTCAAGATGCCTCTGGATGAAACTCAAGTTGACAGCCTCTAGGACAGTTTAAGATTTGAGTAAATTTCATTGATTTATCCATTTTGGAATTGGATGTACCCCTGGACGAAGGACAGGCCAGAATTAGACATGCTTTCAGTGACTAGGGATGCCTATGAAAGTTTTCTATAGTTAATAGTGTAAATATTTTAATAGCTTTTAAATTTCATCTAAACACCTCTCTCATACAAACCATTTCTACCTTATGTAGTTAGTTGAATGCTTTATTTCATTGCATTCTATGAGCTAACCTAGGCAAACTAAACAATAGCTTATGTTTAGAGTTATTCTATGAAGCTTTGTGAAAAAAGGGAAAACGTTACCTTAATGACTACCCTAATTACTGAAATAAGTTGTACTGTGCAAATTTTCAGTAAATTCCTTTTAAATAACTTTATTGCAGCCCATTTAAAAAGTGTTTCAATGTTTTGTATATCTGCTTCAGAGAATAGAAATATGACTCAGAAATATCCAAACTTAAAAAGAAACTCAAATGAAGATGAAAAATGTTCAGTAATTGACCCATAAAGTGGTAACTGAGAGCTGATAGCCTAGAGAATTCATCTATATTGATATTGCTGATATATATTGATTTTAGGAAGAACAAAAATTATTGGACTTGGAGAAATGGCTTGTATAGAAAAAGTTGATGCTGATTATGCAAGTCTTTTATAATTTCAATACTATCCAAAGGTCTTTGGTGAAATACAAAATAAGATGGATTTCATAGGTCCTAAGGAACTATATTTCATCACTATAAATGCCATTAAGTTACTCTATTTCTGACTATTTGAATTAACTGTTAAATGATATGAGGAGACTGAATGTATGGGGAAAGTCTTAAAAGGTGATAACTCTAAAACAGGTAAAAGGTCAAGTTTGTACTGCTATATTTCATATCTAGTTATAAAACTGATGGAAAAGGAGACAAAAATAAATGTCCTTGGGCATCTATCAGTTCATTAGCTTAACATGCTAAAAGAAAATTTTGGGGCACAAGCTCTTGGGCAGCAAACTTGTGACCTCAGTCAGGACTAAGTCCTGACAATGGAAGGGAGTTCAGAGTTAGAACAGCCAATGTAAACACACTTCCACTAATCTCATAGACTTCATTGTTGCCTCAGGTACCTCAACTCTTTTACTTTCCTACTCAATTGTATGTGATTTGTTTTGATTGTTTACTACTGAGCCATTCTTCTCAAGCACTACTCTTATACTGTGCACATAACTCACAGATCCAGTCTTGATGAGTCCAGGTGTCAATCAGTGCCATCTTTGGCTAGATATGGGTCCATCCATTGCATCTCACTGAGAAACTAGTTCAAGGCTCAGTCCATGAAAAATTAACCCACCACTCCTTGGATACAAGTATGATTTGCCAGATACCAATCAAGACAATAAATAAAAGGAATATAATATTCAGACATGATTAAGGATTCGAACATTGTTGAAATTTCTAAATATGGAAGCAGCTTCAAAAGGCTGTTTCCTCTACTATGGGAAGGTAACTTCCTACTGTAAGGATATGCCTGGGTAGGGGTGAGAGAGTAAAATTTTCTGTCTACATTGTCAACGTAAGATTAAATATCAACTATCATTTCTAGAGCATGTTATTAGTCAAGGGTGATTCGAATTTCTAAGTAATTTTTCCAAAAATAACATTTTAAAGTTACACTCTTACAGAAATGACCCATGATAGTTACAATCTGAAGCAATACTTAGAGCCTTAAACTCAGACACAAGTGGAAATATACCTTATAAAAATGGAGACAGTAAGGTAGACATAGGTTATCACAATTCATTAAAAAATCAATATCTGGCAGGTGCAATGAGCAACTATAAGCAATCACATGATAATCAGGAAATATTAAGAGGAATGATAAGAGGTAAATACTGATAAAGGCTAAACATATTCCTTATTTGAGAGCAAATTTTGAAATTTTAAGAACATCTTTGAAATGAAAGATCTATATTACCAAAACCGCAAGTCAAAGAAAAGGCTACTTGCTTTAAAATATTCAGGAAAATAGTTCACTGCTGATTTATCCACTAAAATTTCAATGTCAATTCAGACATGCATTGTTAGTGCTAATTCTCTACTTCAACTGGAGGTTTCCAACAAGATTTAATTGAAGAATCTTTCACTTTTAAAAATAGCAATGATATAAATCTCATCACTTGAACTATTATGTTGAATAGGTTTTTTTCTAAACTTTCATTAGCATATTTTAAAGCATTTACTATAAACTCGAAAAGTCATTGAACATTCATTTTTTAAAAAGTATCTTAAATCGTTAAATTAAAACCCAAATGCCGGCTTTGGATTAAATAATTTAAACTATTTAATATATTTTAATTTGGAGATGGAAAATAAAACCTTTTAGAATTTTTTAAATTATAGAATACAAAGAATTACTGTAATTAATACAAATATAATATTTTACCAAATAAATATAACTTTTTCATTAGGCTTTATTAAGATGTAAAGAATCTAAATAATAACATTATTATTTTTCATCTTTTTAAAAATAAATATCCATAACTTTAAAATGTGTATAACTCTAATAACTTAATAGTTTTATTTTTCTTGTGTTTTAATTTATTGGAAATATTTGTCATTATTTTAAACACTAACTGGAGTATTTAGCTAGTATTTTTCTTTAACTCCAAAGCACCCTCTGAAATCAGTGCATTGTATTTATTCCCTTTGACATTCAACTGCTAGAAGTCACCCCGTAAATAAAAACTACATAATTCTCGTGGCAATGTATAGAATAAATAATACAGGCGAATAAAGATATATTAGTACGACAAGGTAACTAGTTTTCATCAATAAATAAGAGTTATTATGAGTCTCCATGAAGCTGTTTAATAAATATCTGATGAGGACCATGATGAATGATTTGTCCATAGACCATTTAACTGTGATATAAATGTTTGATCTTTGCTGCTCACATACTTGCTATTCAAACAAAATTAATTATTCCTCGATGGCAGTAAAACAAACTCCTCCTGCAGCCCTGCTGTATAAATATCAAAACTGGATGTAAAAATAAAACAAATGTTTCATGACAATTGATTTGAAGAGGGCTATTAAATGTTGGGAAAGGCATTCCTTTGTACTTAATACTTAACATGGGACCTGAGTAAGGGAGGGTTTTGAAAAGTCTCCATTGGCCAAACTAAAATGTCAGAAAACACAGAAACATTCCCAAATATCAGCTGAAGTTGATTGTTTAGACAAAGCAACAAGTATTTTAAAATACAGCATCCCCACATACACAAATATTTTTGCAATCATGTCTACCCAGTTAACATTGAAAATATCTGGAACTCTTCTGAGAGTTCCAACAAAGAAAACATTTTGCCAGGGGTATCAGCAGTGGCTACCCATTGGAAGCAGAAGCAAAGGTATTTATGTAATTATCAGTGGTCTGTGAGTAAAGGAATGCTTTCCTTTGATGATTGACACAAAATTTTCTGTTTGGAAATGCTTTAAGTAAAACAACATTTGCTATCGAAATTTTTCACTGTCCTGTTTGAATATGAACAAATACATTGCGTGCCTCTTGGAACATTAATTTCACTTTGCTGGTGTGGTTGTGCTGTGATCTGATTGCTACAAAATTTGGAAGTGAATTTTAAGATTTGAACAGATTTTTTTTGAGACAAAGAGTATTCACTGTTGTCTAATTCTTGGGACAACCATCTTGCCTCCCAACAGAGACCAAGAGAACAAGATCACTAATTAGAAAAAAAAAATCTGATGACTTTTTTCTATAAAGTGCTAGCCAAAGCCTTGCAGAGAGGCCACAGGGCCCTGATAGAGGTCTGAATGGTAACTGGAGAGGAGGAGTGCATAGTATGTTACAAACAGAGACACCCAGGGCTCTGTAAGCTTCATATGAATGATAAGTAAATGCTTACATCTACAGTTTCCACCAAACCCACCCTGCCCTCAACATCCCCACCAAAAGAAAACCCAGATTTCCCAATGGAGACAAGCTATTGCTTCTCTTTTCCCTATAGCTAAGAATAAGTCAATTCATAGGCTGGTAGACAAATACCCGATAATCCCCTGGAGCAGTTCAAGCTAACCCACTGCTTCTTCCCAGCTACTGAAGAGCAACTGAAATAGAATTTACTTTATGAAGGTCCCTCGGGATTGAGAACAGTGTGTAATAAAGCCACTCTCCCATCAACAATACTTATGCTCTGTGGGCCATGAAGACCAGGATCGAGCTCATTATAAATTTAAAGAGCTTCTTGTTTTAAAATTGACAATAGAAAGTAGTAAAGACCTCCAAAATACGAACCTTAAATTGCTTGCACGTTTGCTTTCCATGTGAAGCCAGGATTCATACCTCAAACTTTTCCCTGGACTTTATCTAAGCTTTTTCTGGTACAAAATGCTCAGGAGACAAGACTTTCATGAAAGGTCTTCAATTCTATAGCCTTATTCTTTAGAAGATGATTTGGAAGAGACCTCCAAGTAAAAGATTTTTCCCTTGAAAAAGGGTATTGACAGCATTATTTTTTTCTGACACAGGACACAAGATTTTATTTCTGTGAATCTCTATTCTGGCCTTGGATAAATTAGGAAAACTCAAAGAAACAATCAGCTTTGTCTAAGAAAGAAAATAATTTGTAAAAATTATTTTGTAATTGTATACAATTTGTAAAAAATATTTTCTCATCATATAAACACACTGAATTTTAAAAGACGACTATGTTCTTTTAAAGTTATGTCCATGTTCATCGGTTACTAAGGGAAAGGATTTTTTTTGTATATTTGTTTCCAATGGCAACATACCTATATTAGTCTGCTCTTGCTGCCATAACAAGACTGCAGATTTGCTGATTTAAACAAAAATAATTTATCTTCTCACATTGCTGGAGGCTAGGAAGTTCAAGACCAAGGTGCTAGCCAATTGGGTCCTTGGTGAGGGCTCTCTTCCTCACTTGCAAATGGCCACTTTCTTGCTATGTCCTTACACGGTAGAAAAACAGAATTCTCTCTTTCTTCCTCTTGTTATAAGGCCACCGATCCTACCAGATTAAGGCCCACTCTCATGAACTCATTTAACATTAATTACCACTTACAATCCCTATATCTAAATATAGTCACAATGGGAGTTGGGGCTTCAACATATGGATTTGGTGGGAGACACAATTCACTCCAGAGCAATACCTCGAATAGACACCTTAGTTATCAAAGATCTACCCAGGTCTCACTTCTAAAGTGTTTCTGGGCACTTAAGTATAGTAGTTCCTCCTTAATTGCAGTTTTGCTTTCTGCCATTTCAGTTACCTGTGGTCAACCGTCATCCAAAAATATTAAATGAAAAATTCCAGAAGTAAACAATTCATACGTTTCAAACGTACACTCCGTTCTATTTTGCCTCAAATGTGACTCATTCCTTTGTCCAGCATTGTATATGCAACCCACCCATTTAGTCACTTAGTAGCCTTCTAGGTGATCAGGTCAACGGTCATAGTTTTGTAGTGCTGATACCCAAGTATCCTTTATTTTACTTAACAATGGCCCCAAGGCACAAAAATAGTGATGCTGGCATATTGTTATCATTATTCTATTTTATTGTTGTTGTTAATCTCTTATTGTCCTAATTTATAAATTAAACTTTATCATAAGAATATATGGAGATGATACAGTAAGGGAGCTCAAATGAAGGAGCTGATGTGAGGAAATCATAACTTAGTTGAAATGTGAATGAGTAGCTGCCAACTAGGTAAGGAAGAAAGTAAAATTTTTTGAAAGAAGAAGGCATAGCTGGGGTAAAGAGACTATAATGAGAACATGGAAAATATGAGGCGAAGGAAGAAAATCATTGTGGCTGGAACAGACAGCATGAGAGCCTGGAGAGAAATGTGGAGGTATATGAAGTCACATATAAGGTTAGAAATATAGATAGGGGGTAACAGATGGTTATGTTTTGTCATTGCCCTAAGATCAAAGGAAATCATTGAAGGGTTTTTAATTTATGTGTAGAGGGGTGTGTGTGTGTGTGTGTGTGTGTGTGTGTGGTGTTCTATAGATGAGGAATGATATAATCATACTTTTGAAAACATTCTCTTTTGCAGGGAAAATAGTGGATATAGATATTTCACTCTGAAGTCCATTAATGTTAAAAAATGATACTCTCTTGGACAAAGGAGACAATGATGGAGTGAAATGGTCTTATGTGAAAGGTATGTAGAAGATAAAATTGACAGGACTTGGTGATAAATCAAATGTGAAGAGTGAAGGAGAAGGCTATATCTAGGATTATACCAGGCTTCTGGATTTTAAACTGGGCAAATATAGTACCAATCATGCAAAAGAGAGCTTAAAAGGTGAAACAGACCCTCCCATCTCCCCTTTACAGGATTCATGAAGAAAATCAGGGTAAAAGATAATCAATAAGAGAAGAGGCAGTTTCTGGTGCTGAGGGGCTGAGGGAAATTGGAGTAGCTCATAGGTAAATACTAATTAGTGTACTCTTAAGGGGACCATATCAGTCTTGCATGTTCTGATATATAGCAAAAAGTTGTTCTTAGAGCGTCCTGGAACACCTGAGTTTCCTGAGATCCTTTCAGGGGTCCAGGAGATCAAAACTATTTTCACAGTAATGTTAAGACATCATTTGTTCTTTACACCATGAAACTTTCAGATGGCACATGATATGTGATATCCTGAAAGACTGATGGCAAAAGCAAATACAAGACACCCAGCTGTCTTCATTTAAGGTGCCATTAAAGAAAATTTTTTTAAATGCCAAATTTGTAAAAAGTTGACGATGCCACTGGTTTTACTATTTTTCATTACAATATATTTATTAATAGCCAATGGCCTTATTGCTATTTTAAATGAATTAATAAATGTTTTGAATTTTCTGTTTTAATTTCTAATATAGAAAAACATGGATTCATATAATCCACACAGATAATTTGGGCTTCCCAATAATGTCGAAAAGTATAAAGGTATCTTCAGTCCAAGAAGTTTGTGAACTGATCTAAATACTCAGTGTGATTTCTAAGGGGTATCAATCACAAGAGAGCTTTTAAATTGCCAGGCACCTGTTGGAGTTTACTTCATAAAAATACTAATACTGCATGTTCTTACTTAAAGTGGCAGCTAAATGATGAGAACACATGGACACATAGAGGGGAACAATAGACTGGGGCCCACCAGAGGGTGGTGGATAGGAGAAGGGAGAGGATCAGGAAAAATAACTAATGGGTACTAAGTTTAATACCTGGGTGACAAAATAATCTTTGCAACAAAACCCCATGACACAGGTTTACCTACATGACAAACCTGCACATTTATGCCTGAATTTAAAACTTAAAGAAAAAATACAATAAATTTAACAAACATTATTATTTGTCTCTGAAAAGCAGGAAACTAATATATAGAACCAACTGTTATTCAGAATATGAAGTTATAATCAGGGAAAAACATAAAAAAATCAGTACTTCATTCAAGCACTGTGCGGGACTTCCAATTTTATTACATATTCGTGATGTCTTAAAATTCCATATGCCCAAAACGCTGTTAAAATTATATACACAGAATATTTGTGGGCTGATGACATTTAGGTATATATCCCCTCCTGAGAAATACAGTGTGAAGGAAGTCTGAAAAGGCCCATCCCAGAGCCCCCTGGCACACATTTGTCAGACAATGAGCAACATTAATTCTTTACTTTGAGTGATACATTGATTGTAACATAGAAGCTTGGAAGCAAAGTGACTAGAACAAATTTGTAGTTCAGCTTTTGAACAAATAAAAGGAACAAATAAAAGGAGAGCAGTATTCAAACGTTGGCTGGCAGATGTGAATATCCTAATATTAAGGCAGTGTCATCTTTTGCTTTACTGGTTTGTGTTAAAGTTCTGAATTTTCTATCTTGTTATAGGCCTTGGTCTGTTTTATTCACTTCTGTATCCCCAGCTACTAGAAAAGTGTTTATTTGACATATAATAGCTGCTCAGAAAATATTTATTCAATGAATGCTATGGAGAAAGGGGCAAACAACCCTCTTTGTGTTCTCAACATGCTGGGTGGAATTGCTGATGCCCAAGGCTTTCGCTATCCCTGTTCACTTGTGACTTTCCTTGACTTTCCGGAGAAGAATGAACTTAGATGTGCTATGAACAAGGATGCCAAGCACCTGCATCTCAATATAAGCAGAACTAAACCTGTGATCTTTCTCCTCAAATTAATGCCTCTTATATATATATATATATATATGTCATCTACCCAATAATTTTAAAATATTTTAGACTTTTCTCTCTCCCTATCCCATTTCCTAGTATAACCAATTTGTCATTATATACTGTACATTCCCCCTTTTGATATTGTTCACATCCTTCCCCACCTTGTTTTTCTCACTGCTTACTGCCTTAATCACACTCTTTATTTCTTACTGGCCTGTGTTGTATTTTGTGTTGAATAGTCTTTTATTCCTCACCTCATCATACTTCTCTGAAAGCTTTTTATTCATTGAAATTACATTTTAAGATGTCTTGTGACCTAAGGTTTTAAGAGAAAAATACACACATACAGTGGACACATGCACGTATGTATACACATGTATAGTGTATAGAGATACAATTATCAGTACTCCATAAATTATAAACAGCATGAATATATGTTTAATGTATTTTCAAAGATCTTTTTGTTTAATGTCCCCAGGGTTTTTAAACCCAGGGCAATGAGCTACAGTAAAATTCAGGTAAAGTAGGAAAGAGCGGCAGTGTGGGAGGGTAGGGGTGTTGACATGCCTGGCTTCCGAGAAACACATGTATCTCAAGAAGGGACCTTTGGGAAAGAATTCACCTGAGAGAAGAAGAGGTGGAACTTGAGCCCCTTAAGCAATCTATGCCCAAAGGCCCCTAAGAGAGTCTTTGTGTTTTCCTGGGTCTCATGGACACCAGTTTAGAGATCACTATTCTAGATCACAAATGAGGTAAGAGCCCTCCCTTTGCTTAATTTTTCAGTGTTTCTCATGGCAACTGAATGGGCTACTCTTGGATCTTACTTGATCTGCCTCATATCAACTTAACTTTTCTCAACTTCTTTCAGTTTTCTGTTTTTACCCCATACCCTACCCATATCAATCATGTACCTTGTCTTGAATTACCATACTGCTCCAGCCATCCATCTCTTTACCCCCTTCCTCACTGGCCTAATTGCAACCATTTGCTAAGAATGAAATAAGGATTGTTAACTCTACAATGGAAAGCACCTCTTTGTAGGTGTTAAATAAGTGATAGTAATTATGATTTGCTAATACAGTTAGTATATGATAAAACACGAGTTTAGAAATTCCCCTCCAACTTTCTAGAGAGTAAGTGACATAATCATTATCTTTATTCTTTGTTTTGGAAACATTGAAAACCCAGAATGAGTTCAGCTGGACTGGACTAAGAGAAAACCAGAAAACTGGCCCAGTTAATGATACGAATAAAAAATAATAATTAATTATCTATTACAACCAGTACAAGTACATACATGTGTGGTCCCCCAGATCCCCACCGACTTGTGTACACACTGCACAATCTTCTCCCCTTGGGTATGGATGAAACTTTTGAATACAATGAGAACTACTCTTGTGATTAGGTTATATTATACAACAAAGATGAAGAGATTTTGCATATGTAATTAAAGTCCCTAATCAGTTGACTATAAGTGAATTAAAAGGGAAATTAACCTAGGCAGGAGTGACCTAATTAGGTTAGCTCTTTAAAAGAGAGTCTGAAGGTCAAAAGCTCAAAGCAGGAGAGATGCTATCCTGTTGGCAGGAGTAAACTGCCATATTGTAGAGAGGGTTATGTGTCAGAGAAAGTTAGGCAGTCTCTAGAAGAATTATACTGCAGCCTTAAAACCACAGGAAACTGAATTCTGTCAAAACTAGTGAACTTTAAATGCAACATGGAGTTTTAGATGAGACCTGAGGTGTGGTAGGCACCTTGATCAGGACCTTTTGAGACCCTAGCAAGGAGCCTTCCTGAGTTATGGCTGGACTCCTGACCTACAGAAAATATGAGATAATAAATGTGTGTTGTTGTTAGCCTCTAAGGTTTTGGTAATTTGTTATGCCACAATAGAAAATCAATGCACAATTGAATCCACCACCAAATGTTTGGTTTTGCATTATAGGCTTTACTATATATGTGAACCAAAACATTTGAAAGAATATTCATAAAACATTATCTCTTATGGTTTCCAGAATGTCAACTTTATTTCATCCACTTTAATAGAAGGATCGTCTCTTTATAGTCATATCTATATATCTTTCATATATGTATTTTTTAAACTAAAAGCTATCCTTTAATAAAATATTTCCAAAATATTCCCAAAGCTCAGAAGACTTTTTAAATTTGAGTGATATAGGTTTGGCTTACAAATTCTGGTATCACTTTTTTAGAATTAACACCCTATAAACTCTATCCTCTGCTTAACAAAGACATTGGAATTATATAGCATGTTACTTGCATAACTAGCCAGCTCCTTTTTGGACAGAAGATGAAAAAGAAACCTACTTAATAGCTAGCCAGTGTCATAGTCATTCTATTTCTTGCCTCTCTCAATCTCTTTTTAAAAATACCCTAAAGATTGGTTTGGAACTGAAGAGGAGGGCAACATTTGGATTTCTTGGTGTGTGCATGCCAGTTGGGTGAATATGCAGGTGAGTGTGTATGTGTGTGTGTGTGTCTGTGTGTGTGTGTGTGTGTGTGTGTGTGTGTGTGTGTGTATAGGTTTTATTCCAGAGAAAATTTATAAGAGTACCTAAACCGGCCAGGCATGGTGGCTCATGCCTGTAATCCCAGCACTTTGGGAGGCCGAGGCGGGCAGATCACCTGAGGTCGGGAGTTCGAGACCAGCCTGACCAACATGGAAAAACCCTGTCTCTACTAAAAATACAAAATTAGCTGAGCTTGGTGGTGCATGCCTGTAATCCCAGCTTCTCAGGAGTCTGAGGCAGGAGAATCACTTGAACCCAGGAGGTGGAAGTTGTGGCGAGCTGAGATTGTGCCATTGCACTCCAGCTTGGACAACAAGAGTGAAACTCCATCTCAAAAAAAAAAAAAAAAAAAAAAAAAAGAGTACCTAAACCACACATACATACACACACAAAAAAATCAGAAGGGAAACAGTTGGTTTATTATACCTAGATGAGACCTGAGGTGTGGTAGGCACCTTGATCAGGACCTTTTGAGACCCTAGCAAGGAGCCTTCCTGAGTTATGGCTGGACTCCTGACCTACAGAAAATATGAGATAATAAATGGAAAGACTAATACAATTTAAAAAGCAATGAGTGGAACCAACCCAATCTACGCAGAGAAACACTGTCACAGGAGTCATCTTTTATTTTAAAGGACAAAACACATGATTCAATTTCCTTGGAACACAGTGTTTTACTCTGAAAGGCTTCCAGATTCTTCAGTTATTTATTGTTGTCCAAAATATTAAGAGTTGTCCAAAACATTTCCTTTTATTAGCAGGTCTAGATTGAGAGAGATTTACCTCGGCAGTACCATAGTGTGGATAATATTCAGTTAGGTTTGTTCAGAGGAACTTCCCCATCATTCTGCTATAGTCAAATATATGAAAATCAATCCATGCCCTCTTAATTATATATTTCACTCTAGGTGCTGGTGCCTGATCTTATGTAGGTTATTTAGCTTTACATATCTGTCCATATATACATAACTTTATATTATCAGGCCAATTTATAACATTATTATACCTTACTAAATTTATGCAATTCTATTGATTTTAAAGAATTTTAATATCCAGTTGAAAAAAATTAGCCCTGTACTCAAAGAAATGAAAACATTATGTAATATTGTTTAAGAGAACAGTGAAAATGTGTGACTTAACCATAGAGGAGAGGACCAAGTTCACAGATTGAAAGGAACAATATAAAACAGGTTAAAAATAGTTTTTATTGTAAATTCAGAAAAGCTGGGTAAGGGCCAGCATGTAGAAAAATGATTGTATGGACTGCTAAAAGACAGATCGAAACAGAATGCAGGCTGGGTACAAAGACAGTCAGAGAGGTAGGGATCAGCTATAGAGATTAGAGAAATCTGTGATAAACTTCTATTGACTCATTATTCTTCATTGCAGCCTCTGTCACTCACCAGAAGAAGTTCTCCATCAGTTGAGAGCTCATGTTATGTCTCCGGGGAGGAAAGGTAGGTAAAGGATACAGGATTGGAAGGTAAGGCTCTAAGGTCCTAGCTTTTACTCCCCTAATGACTTTGTGATGCTGCACACATTTCCGATCTTTTTCTCTCTCTGTGGTTTTTTAAATTTTCTTGATAACATTAGAATGTTTATGCTCTTGCCATAAGTAAAAATGTTTTCTGTGGATGTGTGTATTTGCATATTTATCACAGTCAAAATAATCAGTCTCCAAAAATGCAAAAGATTGGGCAGGATTATGTAACACATTCTTAAAATATTAAAACCTGCACACATTAAAGCATCAAGTTGAATAGTTGTTAACCTGTCTCACTAATAATCGCCTGCTTAGATCCAGTCTGTGAGAGGAAAAGGAAGCAATAAATTTGACCTTCACTTACCGCATGTTTTAATTGCACAGTACTCCCAGCGGGTGTGAGGGTCAAGAGTATAGCACCATGGCCTCGGCTGGCCATCGGGATTGCGGCAATAATTATCATCAAAGCCCTTGTCGGGATATCTGCAAACCACACCAAGAAAAGTGTCACTTAAATCTGCCTGGAAACACCACCCACCCCTCAGCTCACAAAATAACTTTCCACTTAGGTTATCTACACCTAGCTGGGGAAAGAGGACGTTTTCTATGTTTTGCCTTACGAGGACTGCTGATCACTGACTATTGAATCTACTAATTTATATATCCCACTAAGGACAGAGTATCATCCGCTGGCTAATAAGTTAGGTCCATGTGGTACCTTTCCACTAGCTGAGGTTCCAAATCGAGTCTCTTTCTCTTAGAACCCAGTTAAGGGCAGATTACAAAAACATGACTTCATGTAGAATGCTCATTAAGAAAACAGGTCCTCTTCTAGGGAAGGCTTAAAGTTCAAACTGAAAGTTCGGTTTCAATAGCGCTGTTACTAATGACAACTCAGTTTTGGAAATAGAGCCCTTCGAGGTCATGCCCTCACCTTCACCAGATCATGAGACAAACTTCATCACACTACTTTCTCCACACCCCACCTCCCTTCAAATGAACAGAGTCCTGAATTGGTGACTTGATTTTAATTGCTACCATATCCCTTCTGCTCTCACTTAAACGACAAGATAAGCATTTATTTGGAAAATAAGCTGGAGTTTTAATTTCATTAAAAATAACACCAAACAAAAAAGAATAGAGAAAAAGAACAAAGGAAAAACACCTAACAGCAATTTCCAAAGAAAGGTGGGGGACGGAATTTCCTGTGTAATTATTTGTATTTTTATTCTTTATAATCAAAATAAATGAACTTCTTCCTTTTTTTTTTTCCACCTTAAAAGTTTCATGTAAAATACATGGGCAAAAGTAGACATGATTTTTTTTTTTTTTTTTTTTTTTTTTTTTGGCAGAGATGGGTAATGATTTAAGCTCAAAACCTATTCCTGGGGATAAAAGATAGATTTAGTTGCCTGACTTCTCCAAATTGGCTTTTTATATGGGCAATTTCAAAACACACCAGGACAAAGCAACCTGAATGGTTTGCTCTACTTTTTACTCCCTATGACCACTACTTATGTCATGCTGTTATGCGTGTGGCCTGCAGTACCTGAGTCTCTGAAGATGCTGCTCCAGAAGGAGATTTGCCTGCAATTAGTAACAATACCTCTAATCACAGCTAAGACTTGTCAAAGTGGTCATTACTGAATTGGTCCTGTGGTTTGCTTTGGTTTTGTTTTGTTTCTGCTCTGAGAGAGAAAGAAGCTTCTTTTAGTGCTTCCACTCTATACCCTGCTGATGATTTTGTGTTCAGTACCATGCTGATTTTAGAAACTCTGACCAGTTGACTATGTAGTCAGTGTTCTCATATACCTCATCATAAATCTTTTTGCCCTTAGACTATTTCCTCCAAATATAATGGCCAGAAATTCTGTCAGAAGAACTCCTGAACATTCTGGGAGTTCTAAATGTTATGTTCATGTCCTATCGGGAAAACATAATATAAAGAGAATTTCCACAGCAGTGTGTCATAGAGTGAATAATAGTTTGTAAAAGAATCACTGAAAGCATGATTCATTAATATTTTACCTTTCAGGCAAGAATTTGTGCCGGTGTGGTGTCTGATGATCCCAGCGCTGACAAATCTTGCCTGATTCTGTATGATCCATGAGACCTCGATAACTCTCCCCATTGCAGGTCATGCATTCAACTAATAAAATTAAAGTATGGCATGTTAATTGTTTCTGACAGCAAAATCAAAAACACCACTGTTCCGTTTAAAGAATAGCACCTGTTTAGTAAACAGATTTTTAAAAAATCCTACACATCATTCTAACTTTTTATTAGGGCCTAATGTCTATAAATAGTGACATAAACTACTCCCTATAGAACACATCATACAGTTTAAGTGGGATTTTTGTACTTAGTGTCACACAGATTTACTATAGGGCCACGATGCTGTCTATCTATTTTTTCAATAACTGTCTCAAAGGTATCTAGAAAATGGAAATAAAAGGCAGATCCCTGGAAATTTTTCCTGTGTTGGTCTAAAATGCAAAGATCTCAGTATCTATTTGTCAGCACAATAGTGTTTCTCTCTCAATTTGCCCTCCAAATACATACACAGGAAATACAAAGTTTAATTGAGTTTGTGTCATACTTTTATGGTTAATGACATAATCAAGACCACATAGATTTAAGAGACTGGCTTCATATAGAAATCTGGTGCCACTCAAAGAATACGGATATTTTTAAAAAATAAATCACAGCTCCTTTCTGTTAGTGAACATCCATGTTGAATAAGCTGGGCAGGTTTACATTCCTATCTGGCTTAGGATAGAAGATGACCTGCTATTGAACTCCATGTTCCCACTCTTTTTAAAATGTATAAGCTAATGTAATTAGGTAGGATCTTACTGATGATTTTGTGAGGTTAATTCATTGTTCTCTTCTGGCTGGCCTCTTATGTCACACAGAAAACTGAATCACATCAATTGCTGAAAGTGAGACTTCTCAAACAGGTTGATTTGTAGCACAGAAAGCATCCTGTGGAATAAATCATTGCTTGGCTTTCCTATGAATCAGGCAAACTTCCTTAAACACATCATTTGTATCTTGCAATTACCGATCATCTAACTTTAGCTGAAGTGGGAAGAGGCATCAATGTTTAGTTTTATCCAACGGAATCTAGCCTAATGAGTATTTGTAGTAATTTGGGATTATAGTATTAGAATCATCACTTTTGAATCCTTGATTCTTATAATCTAATAGGGACATTAACTATTAACTTTCTGAAACATGCAACAACTTGGCTTGATCCATCTGCTTTCCTTCATTTATATTAATACATTAGCTAAGAGGCCAACTCAGCTTCCCTTCATTTGATACTGAGATTTTCCAGACTACACCCAATAAGCACCTGAACTGTAAATGAGTGGAGTCCATGAGCGTATCAATAAAGGTGCTCAGGTTGGCCAGGGTCATAGCAGTGCTCAACATAGATGATGCAATCTTACATTTCAGCTTTCCATGTGAATGCTTAACAGGTTCATTTAGTTATCTCTCTTTTTTTTTTAAGAACACAAATTTTGATACCATCAAAGAAAATGATGCAGCATTTATCATTATTTGTTCCTTCGTGTTGGATGAAATGTACAATAGAGTACTAGGGTCACACATAAAAGATAAGTATTCATATATACAATTTCTACTCTTGTATCGTACTCAGGAAAGAGATTACATCTATTATGCCTCCGTCAGCAAATGCATCTTGTGATAGTATATTCCTTTCTAATGGGGGTGAATAGAATTATTTTCTGGTAATCACTACATTGAGCAGTATTATAAAAATTTTTCCTTGACTTACACATTTTAATGGTTTTAAGAAAAAATAGCTACATGAATGAAACAGATGGTTCCATAAGATGACCACTTTCCATTATGAGTGTGGCAGATCAATGCTTGTTCAAATATGAATGTGTGTAAAAACCACCTTGAGATCCTGTTAAGAGGCAAGTTCTGAGTCAGTGGGTCTGGGCTGGGGCACTAATAACAAGCTCCCAGGCATTGCTGCTCTTGTTGGTACTTGGACCTCACTTTGCTCTGCAACTTTCTAGATAACAGGATCTATTATAAAAGTTCTGGCCAGGCATGGTGGCTCACGCCTGTAATCCCAGCACTTTGGGAGGCCAAGATGGGTGGATCACGAGGTCAGGAGATCGAGACCATCCTGGCTAACACGGTGAAACCCTGTCTCTACTAAAAATATGAAAAAATTAATCAGGTGTGGTGGCGGGCGCCTGTAGTCCCAGCTACTCAGGAGGCTGAGGCAGGAGAATGGCGTGAACCCGGGAGATGGAGCTTGCAGTGAGCCGAGATGGCGCCACTGCACTCCGGCCTGGGTGACAGAGCGAGACTCCGTCTCAAAAAAAAAAAAAAAAAAAAAAAAAAAGAAGTTCTAAGTATTTGGCAGTAATAGTTTTATAGGAGAGACTAGATTTTACTAGGACCTTGAATAGATGAGTTGGATAAATTATAAAGGGACAAAATAACATAAAATCAGAAGCATAAATATGCTATGTTGATAGTAAAGGGAAGAGAGAGTTATGATTGCAGTTGTGGGCCTAAAAATAAATAAATAGAAGTTAGCAAGAATAATGTTACATTTTAGAAAGCAATGAAAGTTATTGTTGGGGTGGGAATTAAACATGCCATGATTGAATTGAGATACTTAAATATATTATAGTTACATATTATTTGATTGTTTATACAATACTTTTAACATAAAAGGTATAGGCCAGGTGCGGTGGCTCAAGCCTGTAATCCTAGCACTTTGGGAGGCCAAGGCAGGCAGATTGCCTGAGGTCAGGAGTTTGAGACCAGCTTGAGTCTGGTGGTGCGTGCCTGTAGTCCCAGCTACTTGGAAGGCTGAGGTGGGAGAATTGCTTGAACCCAGGAGGTGGAGGCTGCACTGAGCCGAGATGGCGCCACTGCACCACTCCAGCCTGGGCGACAGAGCAAGACTCTGTCTAAAAAACAAAAAACAAAAACAAACAAATAAATATGAAAACATGAAAGATATCATCTGATTCTTACAGTGAGGAAAACAAGTCTCACAAAAGTTTTAAGAGACTTACCTAAAACACAAAATGTTAAACCTGAGCCTGGAACACAAATCTTCTGACCCATAGTCTTAGTATTTTTTTGCATTATCCCAAACTGCCTTTTTGTTTTACATATTTTAACTTATTTCCTACATACTCTAACCAGTTATACTTTATGATATACTGATAGCAATAACTTTAGAAAGTTGGTATCCCTACCCTTTTCAACATCGTCCTCATTGCCCTCTGCTTTTTTGTTTACAACAGTTAACTTGCTCTCCTGTTGCAGTCTCATCTATTGGAGGGATTGCAGGGAAAGTGCATGGGAATGTAACTAGATTGGACACCTTATCCAAAGTCAATGGCTGAAAAGTTGGCTGTTTTACCACGGAATCAAGCCATCAAGTTAGTCATAAGAATTATCTCAAGAAAGCCAAATTTTTAACTCATATTCACTTTTCAAGCTTTGGGAATTCTCAGATTCTTCTAAATTTTCTTAAAGTCAAGCAGTTCAGGTGAAACCAAGTCCATGTACTCAAGGAAACAGGTGAACATATAAACGATGTAACAGTTTATATGTAGGAATGCCCTTTGGCTCTGTCTATTGCTGTCAGTACATTATTTACCTGCTCCAGCAAGTTCTCCTCTAAAACAAAACAAAACAAAACAAAACAAAACAAAACAAGCTAACTACTGCCCTAGATAGATCACGAAAACTCACAGAGTAATGGTTTCTGTTCATCGGTTCAATATTTGTTCTAAGTACAGTTCTGGACTGAATAATAGTAGAATACTACAAAAACTGTATATGAATTAGAAAATACAGAGGATTAATTTAACAGCTTTCTCATCATACTAACCAACCAAACTTTAAAAATGTGTTTCATTTTTCTCAGTCATAAAACAGGAGTGATATGAGTATACAGACTGAAACAGTTATTTTGAAAGTATCTGAATCTATTTTTAATTAGTGTTTGTTTTATTCCATTAAAGACAGTCTCAGAAAAATCCATACAGGTGATTACTTCAACAAAACTGAATGTTTAAAATGTAAATAGTCTCACAAATTTACATATATAAATAAAAGTTTGACAAATAAATTATGAGTTGCCATTTAATCTTTGTAACTTGCCATTTAATCTTTGTTTTTAAAAGTCTTTCTTCACATAGAGTATCGAATTATACACATAAACTTATGTCAGTATTATTTGGGATTTAAACGTATTGTATTTTTAAAAATAATGATTATGGCTTAATTAAAATATATTTACTTGATCATTTGACAGTCATTAGAAATGACATCTGTTCCAATGACTAATGATTGTTTTATTTTAAATTTCAAGCAAACGCTAAAGCAAGAAATTGGATTTTGCATACCTCAACTTTCTAAAACTTTTGAATCAAGCACTAATTATTTTCTCCGTATAACTCTATAAGGTTCTTTTTTAAAACTGTCTGATAAAAGTCTACATATTTATCATGTACGACATGATGTTTTGAAGCATATATACATTGTCAGTGGACTAAATCAAACTAGTTAACATATGTATTACTTCACATAGCAATTTTGTGGTAAGAACATTTAACATCTAGCATTTTTTAAATATACAATATAATATTATTATCTATAGTCACCATTCACACAATAGATCTATTGAACTTATTCCTCTTTTCTAACTGGAAGGTGATAAATGTGATAAAAGAATATTTGTTTTCTTTTGGAATATTTACTATATTTTAAAGTTTTAAATTATAAGAAAATAATATTAATCATTGACTATCAGATACAATTCTTTTAATTTTAAACAAATTTCAGGTGATTATATAGCCAAGTTTTAAGCATAATTACAAAAATTTCAAAAAATGTATACTGTCCTATATGTCTTTTTCATTTGAACAGTCTAAAGTTTGATTATGGGTGTTTTTCTTCTTTAATTTTAAATATGCAAAATGATTTTATAGTTGCTATCTTAGCCATAATAAAATAACCTTTATAACTTACCATTTAATTTGTATCCATGGATAGAAATGGCCCATCTATTATACAACTTAAGCATTCTGGATTTTGAGGTTTCCCCCTTATATGTATTTTAGAAGAAATTTATATCATGTCACATTATTTTGTATATTTTATATTATTGATTTTATAAGTCACTCTTTTTCTCTGCCAATGTTTTGACAATGCTTCTTATTCTGGATCTTTTTCATTAAAATCCTGCTAACACATTGCTTGTGTTAGCTTGAATTTAAAATATCACAGTTTAACTCATACTCTCCGAAATATGTTTAACCTACAGGGCAGATGTTGGTTCTCTTCTCCCACAGGAGAGTTATTCCACTATTGCCAGGCCACTAATTATTTCCAGAAAGAACATGTCTGCAACCTTTGGTGCCGCGGTGACCAATAGCATCATGTGCCATTAATACCAATGAGCAATGCCTTTTCTAAGGGAGGTGTGATGACCTCAAATTATTAAAGATACTAGACAGTTACATTCTAATGAGATAAGAATAACTGAAAATAGGATTTATTCAAGGACTTCTTTTCTAGCACTTTCAATCTATGTCACCTAGCAGTCCAGTCCTATGTTAAGTAAGTATATTTTGATGAATGTTTTTCTTATAAACCCGTAGTTGAAAAATCATATCCTCACAAGAACCAGGCAGGTAATGAAAATAGTAAGCTGTTTAAAGTTTGGCCAAGGTACCGGCCTTTGAAAACACGTTTTCAGGTCAAACAAAACCCCTTGTCAATGATTTTCAACCTCAGAAAACTGTAATAGGAGAGATTCCCCTAAAAGTAGGGGTTTTTTTTCTTCCATGTGCAAGTTTAAGACAAATATTAATTCATTCAGACTTATTCATACAAAACAGACTTGTTCATAACGTGATCATAGAAAAGTTTATTATTTTTAAAAGAAAAGAAAACAATGAAGAGGTTATAGGGAACAGAATATGATATGGAATGGAAAGTAAGAATTTACAAATGGAGATGGAACTGGCTGTAGCACATAAAGTCAAGGATTTCAAATTCACTAACAACAGAAAACATCCTTCTCTGTGACAATTATCTAACAGTAGCCTTTACTTTTTATGTGATAAATATCAACCTAATATTAACTGAATATTTATGGAGGAAATATTTTTAAAAATATTTGGTTAATAACAAACAGGTAAGATATCTCAGTATAAAACTTGGACAGCATTCCAGTAGTCCCCCTCCCCAAATACTCCAAAATCCTAATAATTTTCTAACAGAGTTTCATCCATGTTTCACTTAGATTTTTGGAAATTTAGAGTTTCTGACAGAACTGAAAAATCCAGCTATTCAGTAGCCAGATAACTAAGAAAAATGAAATCACATACAATGCTGAAATGGTTACTCTTCCATCTTGTCAGCCATTCAGTTTTCCACTGCAAAAGTAAGGACAATGCCCTTTTATGCTGTGAGAAGAGCTGAAAACATAGACATGGATTTAAGGTGCCTGCCTTCAGGACAGTTTGGGTTCCATTGCTTTGATCTCTTCAGATCCTATTCTGAATGGTACTCAGTTCCAGTCTATGTGTCACATTTGATTCTAGGCACATTTTCACCAAAATGTGCATGGGGTCAAGCTTCCAGTGATCCCTTCTTATATTGTATTATCTTCTGGGTCCATATACCCTTGTCACACCACTTCATGATAGTTTGGACAAAATTTCTGTGGAAGCAGGTGCTGGTTGAATAGAATTAACATTGCTAATGAAAGGCTAAGCTTCATTCAACTCCTTTCAGGTGCCACACAGTAGTAGATTTTGAGGTATGTGAGCTCAAGACAGTAGGTAAGTAAACCCTCTCTTTCACTTTCCCCAGAGGGATGTCTCAGGCAGTGTTGAAATTCAAACTGATAACTCGCTCTGTTATTTTGCATTAATCTGGTGATAATCCAACAGTTTTAAAAACATTGTATAAAAATGTTTAAATAATTATTTGTAGTTGCATTTGCATGAACAACATATTTGTTATGGTTGATTCGTTGCTGTTAACCTTTAATGTGAGTTACAGTTCTACACATAGGGGGAATAGAATGGCCCACATGGCATTCAGGTTTATTTACCTTCTGAACACTGAGGAATGTCACAGACTTCGTAGCGTACCTCTGGATTGCTTGTGAAACACCAGGGTCCCCCTTCTTCCCCTCGAGGATTTCGACAGTAGTTTTCCTGTAGGTCTTTACCCCGATAGCTCGAAGGCAAAAAGCTAGTTTTAAAATGATAATCATTACAGTATAAGAGCATGCAACTTTTTTTGCCTATTAATTTTACTAATTAGTGGGTATGTTTTTGCTGAAAGTAGAAAAATCCTTTATCTTATATTCCTTCATATGTTTTACCTTAAAATTCTGTCATTTCCATCTGTCCTTAAAACGTTTGAATTTTATTAACATCCATTTAGCTGAATTTCTATATTCACCATTAAGTTAGAAAGATGAGCCTGTTAATTTGCTGAGTCAAACATTCTAGAACTGACTCGTGTTGTTTGAAACATAATTTCAAAGTTCCACTAAAAGACAGCAGGTGATTGAGCAAGGCCACTTAGGACAGAACTGAGAAATCGCCGCCACTGATTTTGAAATCTCACTATTTCTTGCATTACTTATTTGAGATCATTACTTGTTTGTTTATTGCTTTTCTTATAAATAGCCCCCTTTTTTCTGCACAATTGAGAAACAGATTCATGAAGTAACATGAATAAAGAGCCCAGAATCCAATTAAATCTGGGCTGAAACTTCAGCTCACTTTCTTACTGTAAGACCCCAGCAAGTAATTTAGCTTCTCTCAGCCTATTAGCTTACATGTGCACTGAATGTAACCATAACCTTTAACATCTTACACCTTATATGGTTATTTTGAGAAGCTCCAAGGGATAATAGAGTAATTGACACTTAACAAATGCTACCTCTTATTAAGCACACTCCACTTTGTAGTCTGTATCTACTGTGTCCTAATAAAGAACAGAATTGCTTATTCTCTTCAATAATTTTGATCATTTTGACTGACTGGAGCTTAGTGATCCCAGTTTTGGTTTATAATAGTAAGCCATTGAGTGCAGTAACTGCAACACATTATCTTCACTTAAAATTTCTAGTGCCCTACTCTTAGTGTTATTACCAGCATAAAGTATTTTAACACATTAGAAAAGGCCAAGTCTTTTTTATACCTTTGTACTGCTTGTGATATTGGACTCAACAATTAGATATTGCATTTGTCTGCCAGACTTTACACAAAAGATCATAATAAAGAATATACATCTACAGGTAATACCAGTAAACATTTCTTTGAAAATCCAGTTACATTTTTAATATTCAGTTTGCGTTTTGTTAACAGGCTTTATTTCTACTTTTACTGAGACCTTGAGTTCTAAATGACACTAAAATTAGAGTGAAGTCCAAGGATTTTGGTCTCTTAGTAAATACCATTCAAATGTGTTTCCTACCCAATGAAACTTCTAATAAACCATCATTTTTCATGTTGTGACACAAAACAAATACAGGTATGTGTCATGAAATTCTTTCATTTTGACATGAGTGTATTCTAGAGTTAAGTCTTCAGAAAATATCAATTATTGGACAAAACAAATAGTGTAAGAGACTTATTACTAACTAAACATTTTCAGGGAACCAATGAAGTATTATCCATATTATGCAACTTCAATGTATCTAAATAGTAATAGTTAATATCCATACTTCACTAGCATTCTTCATATGGGGAAATAGAAATAAGACAGGTTGTCAGACCGTATGACTGACAAAAATTATAATGCAACTAAAATTCAGCATAATTTCACAATTCCTAACAGTAAACTTTTTTAAAAAGTCGTTTTTCTTACTTTCAGCTCCATCATTCCAGAATATTTTAATGCATCTTTTGTTTGGGCCATGGCTTACTCACTTTTCTGATAGAATCAAATGTGACTTTTGCTTTATATGTTTTCAAGAAGTCATGCACTAATCAAATTTATTTAAGCAAAGAATACTATAGCTCTCCTTTATGGAAAAGTTGATATGGTAGAGTGGTGAGAAGTTTATTTGTTAATCATAAAACCCATACGGTTGCCCCACATCTATCACCTAAATAGTATACAACCTTAGTCCTTAGACAATTTATTTACTCCCTGGGTTTTAATCTCTTCACTTAGATGAATAATACGAACTATAATTTCCCTTTTTCTATATCGTTTTATATATTAAGATTATTTAAGAAACCTAGTAGTTATAGCAAATGTTCAATACACAAATACTCAATATTTATAGTTTGAGAGAGGATTTTTGTCCCCTCTACACATGCACACCGAAATACACAAAGTGATACACCCATATAACTTTCCAGTGGATTTGTAAAGCCAAAAAAAAGCTGCGAGGAAGTAGTGAATTAATAAGTCAACAATTTATTAGGAAAAATACAGGTAGAAAGGAAGAGAGGATAATGTAGAAATCAAAAGTAGATATGGCTAAAACACGAATAAAATTCCCCCATTGGAGTTAATAAAATCAAAATGAAGAGAAAAGATGGGCTCCTTTCCACAGTTCTGAATGCAATCCATATCAAAAACCTCTCTAGGACATGAAGGTTAAAGAGCAGTCTGGGTCATCTCTTTTCTTCATTCTGTGGTGTATTTTACCTTTTACCTAAATTAACTGTTTTTTTTTTTTTGTTACTGTCCCAATGTATTTCGCCTGCTTTTCTTTAGCACCCCATATTTGACCAAGGGATGAAGCCTAGCCATGCTCTTTCACTTATGTGTGTTCATTCAACAAGTGTTTATGAGAACCCATTACACACAAAGCATGTGCCAGTCAGCAGATTCTGTAATAAGCATTTATTCATATATACACTATTTTTGGTTCTCTGTCCTTGCTGTTGGCAAGGCTTTAAGAGAGACAAGTGAGGAAATGTTTAAAATTGGGTTACATCCAAATATACTTTGAAATATAAACTAGGTCTTCTAGGTGCTAGACTCCCTTTGTTTTCTTTTAATATTCACTGTGTTCCTAGGAAACTTGATCTATTCCATCATCTGATTCATTAATGAATGCTGGGTGGCCAATGAAGGATACAGATGTAGATATCAGGTCACCTGATTTTCTAGTTAAGCTTCTACATTAATTTCATCATCTATCATCATCTTTCCATTAAGCCACTAGTAAAATATTTCAATTTAGGGGTCAACAATAAATCATTCCTCCAGACGGAAACATATTTCTTTTTCTATTTTCTGTAAAATTAATCTTTAGTCAACACTTAAAAGTGTTAAATCATCATGCAGATATTCCAATAAGCTGCTAATTGATGAAAATTATGTGTTTCCCTCATTGAATACAAAAAGGGATTTTATTAATATACTGGATCCTCTCGGCCATAAACATCTATATCACAAGGAAGTGTTCATTGGTAAAAGAGCTGATTGGACTGGGAAGCCAGTTCCCAGAGAGATCTATTTCACATTTACTCCTCCAGCAGAGAATCACAATCATAGAAAACTCAGAGTGAAATAAGACCTCTACTAGGTTAGTCTAATGCATTGTCCTGGACTAGGGTAGGATTGATTTCAAATGTCATTCCTTTGTTCATGAAAAACTTAGATCTATCTACTTAAATAAAATGTTTTCTTCACTATGCAGGGAGTAACACCATGCAAACTCTCAAGAGAGGACAAAACCAATCATAATTTTTGTTTTTGTAATATAAGGAAAATATTGTGTTTTAGAGGCATTTCTACATAATTGTAAGTAACTAATTTTGAAAATTGTTGTTTTCTGTTATTGAAATGCTGTAGAGATGATCAGCTTGGACACTTACTAGCTAGTGTTAATTAGGCCAAGATCATAGGTTTAATCCCAGTGTGGAGCAACAAACTCTTTTTCTTTCTGTGTTGGTCAATAACTCATCTCTGTTTCCTAATGAAGAATCATCTTACAGAATTGTGTCCCCAAAATGGAATAGAATAAAAAGTGGATTCAACAAGGCAGTCATCACCACCACTGCAAAAACAAATCACAGCATGGGTTCTACTGACCGGCCAAATGTTTCATGCCCTGAAGTTGTTAAAAGCGCAGGTTATAGAGTGATGGTGACTGGGCTTATATTCTGGCCATGTCACTTCCTAGTTGTGCATGACACTGAAAACTTACTAAGTGTTTTTATGCTTCAGTTTTGTCATGTAGGTAAAATAGAACCAATAAAACTACCTGCTGTGTGGTTCTCATTACAAGTAAATGAGATTAACAAGGTACAGTGCTCAGCAAGGTACACGGTAAAGTAAACCCTCCAATGCATTACTAACAAGGGGAGAGCTGTTTTAAACTACTTTGGTTTCTGATAAAATTGTATGTGAAATAAGCCTTGACTAATACTCCAGTCAGTATTAGATATCTATGTTTTTCCTCAGTGATGATTAAAACTCTCAGTCTGACGAGCCTAAGTATATTGTGTTTACTCATCTTTAAATAGTACCCATCTGTCGTAATGAACACATTTATCCAATTTGGTCTTTAGGCGATAGGTGAGATGGAAAAGCTGGTCAATCTGAAGCTTGAGCTTTTAGCAGTGGTTCTCAAATTTGGCTGCACTTTGGAATCATGGTGGGAGCTCAAAAAATACTGGTGCCTTATTCTCCCCAGAGATTCTGATTTAATTGTTCTGTGTTGTCATCTTCTAAGCAAGATTCGTCAAGGGCTTGCAGCAGGTGATTTTAATGTGCAACCAATGTTGAGATCCACCAAGGTTAAAGAACCCTCAGCCCTCAGTAAGAATCTCATCTACCTCTGATTTTTCACAATCAGCCTCTCCCCCTGCACAGTGCCGTACTTTCTCAAAGACAGAAAGAGGAAGAAGAATCCTTTTAAACGAAGTTTACGTTATTATTTCACAAATACCGAGATCTACAAATTGAGGCATTAAGGTAAGATATTGTTTTGGCTACATTTTATTAACATATTAATTAATCATTTGCTAAATATCAGTCATGAATTCATATAAACCTTGCCGTAATACAATTCAGCAAGTTGGCTAAGTTATTTTAGGATTGTAGAATTATTCTGAAGGACTAATATGAGACTGTTAACATGTATAAAAGAGGCTTCATCTCTTTTCTTCATACTGTTCTTACCTGTGTTCGTGTGGTATCATGGAACTCCAGGGCTGACATTTGATGCCACTCTTAGTGATAGATACTGTTCCCTTGTAGCTGCGTCCTTTACCAATGATGCAGTTTCTAATGTAGTCTATTGAAGAAAGTAGATAAAATTATTGCAACTATGCAAAACATATGCAGTATTTAAGAAAAAAATTCCATTCAAACCTGTAAGTAATTAACTCTTGTAAACTATTTCAAATAACATTGAAATTTCTTGTCTAAAGCTTCTACTAGTATTTTCAAAATAACACATTTCTGAATAATCCAAAACAAACAGATGATTGAGAAGTTTTAATTTTGTGTATATATGCATAGATAACTCCAGAGAGCAGTCTCTGTACTTAACATAGTCTGTATACTCAACTAGCCAAGCAATTATGATCTGCTCAAATATATAGACCATTTTAAGAAAATATTAAAAACAAAAATTAAATGATTT
Source organism: Gorilla gorilla gorilla (assembly GCF_029281585.2). Taxonomy (NCBI): domain Eukaryota; kingdom Metazoa; phylum Chordata; class Mammalia; order Primates; family Hominidae; genus Gorilla; species Gorilla gorilla. The sequence goes on along the minus strand of NC_073230.2, from coordinate 107,013,755 downwards.
TTAAAACCTATATTGAATTCAAAAAGTTACCTAAGATAATTAATTTGTCCTTCTTAGTAAAATTGTGTGGATTTTTGTTTATATATGCATATGCATGAGGTAGCTTGCTTATTAGTTTCCGTATTTTTGCAAACATTTCCAGTGCTAACTGATAGGACAACCAAATTGTAATAACCTATATATTCCTACCAAATAATAGTACATGCAGTTGTTAGCAAGCTAGAAGACAGTCTGAAGTAAGAATGGTGTTGTACTAGATCATGATATTGCATATTCAGGATTTGTAGTATTATTGAGGTGTATAAAGATTAACTTACTTCTACCATGAATTTATTTTTAATTTTATTTAAACATTTACCCTATTAACTTGAAAACATCTGTATATTGTACCAGGTTATGTATCTGAATTTAATAGGACACGGTTGTTTAACATTCTTCAATTATTTCATTTACTTGATTCTGCTTTTGAACAAAGTAAATACCTAGTGAACATAATATCAGACCACCAGAATAGGCAATCAGCAAATAATATGGTCTCAATTCCTCCTTTAAATATTTTTTCAAGTATATGATGAAACATAGTCCCAACTCATTTCTCCAAAATCTCCATATTTTGTTATCATCAGTAATCATCACTATAATTTAGTTATCCAACATTGTTAAAAGCAAAATACTATAGCAAACTGAAAATTTGCTGTAATATAAAGTGTTTTAAACTTTATAATGAATTAAAGTAGCACTTTCTAAAATGAACATGGAGAATGCCAGTTCTAGGAGATGCTCCAAAAAAAAATAAAAATAAAAATGAACAGAGGGAGGAAGGGAATCAAGATTATGAAAATTTTGAAAATGTTCTCCTTAAAGTACCATACTAAAAATAGTCAAGATACTAGTTTCAACTGTCTTAATGGATGAATTGACTACATAAAATATCTCATATATAGTAGAAAAATCAGTGAGAAAGACCACTCTGGCAGGAAATTACAAACATACATTTCATTATACTTTATTTCATTATGCAATATTTAGGGAGAAGTCAGTTACCTTTGTTTTCATAGAGGTCAAATTCATGGCCAAACTCTTTTTTCACTCCACTTGACATGCTATTGAAGGGGAACCAGAGGCATTGTTTTCTTGCTTTATCAAAAACAAAAGCCCTGAAAAAAATATCAGAATGAAAAGAAGAAATACTACTATTTATACAGTATTTAAAGAATGGGCATATGGTTCATCTTGTCCATGGGCTTATGGACAGTATAGAAACAAATGCATAATTACATATACATAATAAAAATATGAGTAAAATTTGAACCTACCATTTTGATAGCCAAACAAGAAAGAACAAAATTAAGTTTTTGTAGGAGTAGATTTAAATATCAGATTGAATACTCTTTGGAATATTCTTATGTTATTCCAAAAGGCTTGTAGAAAAATAACAGTTTTAACATGCAAAATCAATATGTAACACAACTATTTAAATTATTTCTGAAGGCTTTATTTTTCTGTAACTTCACAGAAAGTTGGAGTATTTTTATCCACACTTGTACAAAATGGTATTATATTTGAGATATTTAAGCTATCTCAGTTATATCTGAGATATCAGGAGTAATTTACAAAGTGTATAACTGTAAAAAATATATTCTAAAATGACATTTCCTAAGGTGCATTAGATATATCAATGTGCTAGGGATTCTCCTAAAAAGTGGGATCTGAAACCAAGTGTTTGGAAATTTTTGCATATAATGTAATTTTTTGGTGAATTATAAAACATTGCAGTTTATTAAAAGATATGAAAATCTTGTTGAGGATAACTGTTTAAGCTAATATTTCTTAAACAGGTTTGCTTATATAAGCATTTTTTGTTTTTTTGTTTTTGAGACAGAGTCTCACACTGTCACCCAGGCTGGAGTGCAGTGGTGTGATCTCGGCTCACTGCAAGCTCCGCCTCCCGGGTTCACGCCATTCTCCTGCCTCAGCCTCCCGAGTAGCTGGGACTACAGGTGCCCACCACCACGCCTGGCTAATTTTTTGTATTTTTAGTAGAGACGGGGTTTCACCATGTTAGCCAGTATGGTCTTGATCTCCTGACCTCGTGATCTACCCGCCTCGGCCTCCCAAAGTGCTAAGCATTTTTAATTTAAAGAAAACTAGTAATATTAGAGAATATCTTTTTGACATAACATCTTAAAGAAAGTTATGAAGACATGCCACCCCTACTATTCCTATAGCTAAGTATTATATTGGTTTTTTGTTATTGTTCACTAAAAGAACCTGTTTATATAACAAAATGATAAATATGCAAAAAAGTGATAAATTTGTTTTTAAGTGATTCCATCTGTAAAGTGGGTAACAGGATTTCCAGTTTGTTGATCTCATTCACTCTTTTCTCTCGTTCCAATACAATGACGAATTCTTTAAGAAAAGTGTTTTTTATATTATTTTACACCTCCATATAAAGTGGGTGGAAGCCATCAAATTCCGTAAGTTGCATCTTCTTTTAGGTTTGACTTTTAGAGTCTTTATCTTAACATCATTCTAGTTGTAATCTTTCCCACAGCTTATTTTGTCTATTTCCTATTTGTTTATGGCAGGAAGGCAATTCTAGTACCAGTTGCCAGCCATGGCTAAAAGAGGAAAGCTTCCTATCTTATTAAGTGAATTTATGAATGAGCTATTTCCTGAGGAGCTTAGAATCAGGCATTCTTGGTCATCTTTCCTACCCAGCAAAGAATAATTTGAATCTCTAGAAAATCAATATTGTTGATATCTTCTCAAGAAAAAACAATATTTAAGAATGTTCCACCTCACACTCATTCACGTCACAGATGGTTTCGCACACTTCTTTGGTATTTTATAAGTGGTTTACGGTATTTTTCATTGTTTTTACATAATTCTGTTTTATATAACATGTCTAGAAACAACATCCTTTGATTCATTAAGACCCTAAGTTCATAGTATCATAGTATGTTCATTCAATTCTATATAGCTAAGATATTTAATAATCCCAAATACATATGTGTGTCTATGTGCATGTGTGTGTGTGTGTGTATGTGTGTATGAATGAGGAGGATTTTACCATTTCTGGGCCAAGAAATCTTGGCTCTAATACATAATATTACCTGTGGTTTTCTGCACAGGTTGCCATAAATTTGGAGAATAAATATAACTCAACCAAAATATGGTAGGAAAGTATGAAATCTCATATATATGGAATATGTGAGCACTTACTAATTTATTAATGTCTTCTCCAGTAAAATCATTTTAGTTCCTAGTAAATAAAACAAAAGGAAAGTTTTTCTTTCCTAAGTATACGGTTGACTAATGTGAAAATTGAATGGTAGCAATACTTTCCTTACTTGTGAGTCCAAGAGAGCTTATTTTCAAAGTTAAAAATCAGCAATGAAGTGTCCTCTCCTTCCCCTTTCCTTGCCCTTCCAGCCCTGAGAGGGGAAAATACAACTCTATCCTCCTCAACTGCTGGAACAGCTCCATGAATCTACACAGCTGAGATGTTGATTGAGAGTAGTTGTCTCTATTTTTAACAATAGCAAGGCTTTTATAGGAAAGTCAGGGAATAAAACAGAATTATCATAGGAATATACTTGCAAAGTCAATTCCCACTCCTCTTGCCAGGAACTATCTCCCGGAAATTGGCAGTTTCACTCTAGAAATGGAAAGCTGACAGTCTTTCCTCAACCTAAACCTGATAAAGATCTTTTCTGACCATGCTCTTTCCTCTCAGGCCCATAACATTTATTTCTCTGAAAAAGGCAAGATGAAATTAGGACCACTTGCCATGACATTACTAAACCCTGTGGTCACATTATGGGTCACTACCTAAATGTAATTGAGTAGAATTTAATATGTACAGGATTTTATGCATGACCCTGTTAAAAAAAAAAAAGATAAAATAGGGAGTGAAAGAGTGGAAAATAAGTGAGGTAAGATAATGAAGAACTAAAAAAATGTGTCTTCTTCTGACAGTTTAGGAGACTATTCGAATGAAATTGTCACCCTCTTAGCCCAAAACAAAGAGTTTTATCCTCTGGGATCACTGGCAAAGTAGTAAGGCATCAGTTCCCAACCTTTTTGGCACCAGGGACTGGTTTATTTTTCCAAGGGGGTGGAGTGGGGGTGGGGGTGGGCCGGGGAGCGGGGAAATGGTTTTGGGATGAAACTGTTCCACTTCAGATCATCAGGCACTAGATTCTCATAAGGAGCGCACACCCTAGATCCCACTCATGTGCAGTTAACAATGGGGTTCAGCTCCTATGAGAATCTAATATGGCAGATCCAACAGGAGGTGGAACTCAGGCAGTAATGCTCACTGGCCTGCAGCTCACTCCCGCTGTGAGGCCTGTTTCTTAACAGGCCACAGACTAGTGGCAGGGGTAGGGGGTTAAGGACCCCTGTAGTAAGGAATTCTTCCCTATGAGGTCACACAGGGACTGTCAAAAGACATGAAACTCTCCATTTAAGTCCCCTCATGCCTCTTTAAATTGCCCCATCAATTTTCACCTGAAACTTTACCATTGCTATCCTCTTCTTTTAAACAGTCTCTGCTGACACCAGTCTCTGTAATTTTTAAACTAATTCTCTCAACACCTTTTATTTAAATCCCTAAATGCAATGATATAATAAAGATGAAGTAAATTTTGGCTGCTGCCCAAATTCTGTTCTAAAAATTCCTCCATTCCTCTTGCAAGGGAAAAAAAAAAGTTACTCTGAATAGATATTTAAAAACCCAAAGCCAATTGAATTTCATTTTAGTTACTCAAATTCAATTGCTCATCAGATGAGAAAACAAATTCCATAACCAAAGCCACTGTGGATTTTAGAAGGTAGCAGTTTTTGCGCTCTCCCTTACTCAAGCTATGTTTCCATAAACTGAGAGCTAAGTCTTCGTTTGTAGTGAGTTAAATCGAGAGTCAAACTTACAATTTTATGATCAAATCACATTGACTACAACACAAAAGGCACATGATTATAATACATGCATGCTATATTTGGAAAATTATTCTAAGAAGAAAATGAAGTAACTTACTTGCAAGTGAATGGAAGTCCTTTATTCCTAGTACATCTATTAGCACATTGATCTGCAGTATTCACTTTTTTGGTTTTTATCTTCAGTGCTGGATCTATTTTGATTAGGGTAGTCTTTGCTGATTTTTTGAATTCATGAATTGTATTTCTTCTTTTCCTTTGTCCCTCTATTAAATACAAAATGTTTTAAAAAAATAAACATTGGAGAAATGTTTTTAAGGCTCATATATTAAAAAAAATCCTAAGGATCATCTACAAGAAAGTGATTTTACTTGACAATATACTAGATTTCCAGGGGTTAGGAGCAGAGTGAGGTAGGGAATAGTTAAGAGAAAGAGAGGAATATTGTAATCAAGGAAAAACAAATAACTTGTCATGTAGAGTCACTCATTTACATTCTTTCAAATTAAGGAGCTTTTAAAAATCAGGACAGAGTTCACACTAAAGAAATAAATAACATGATATTTTCCAAACATCATGAAAGCAAATATCAGTGCTAGAAGCATACCATATCATGCTTTATAATTAAACTTTTCATTTCCTTCTACAATTGGTCCTCATATACGTTATAGTATTTAATGAGATAAGCCAACACAAAGACAGGCGAGAAACGTCTCACTAAAAACTGTACAGTGGACAAATTCTTCTGACCTACTCTTTAAAGTCTTTCATGTTATTCATATTTTAGCCCCTCTCTCCTCCTTTAGTGCATAAATGTTTTCTGTGCTTTTGGACACTATTTCCTGGTATCACTGAACTATTTGTCTTGAGATCAAGCCAAATGCTGTAAATCAAATATATGTAAAACTTCATCCTTTAATGCAGCAATATCATTTTTCTTCATGAAAATACAAGGCGCCTAGATAGCATGAAGCCTTCTACTGAAAATCTGAAAAACAGAACTAAGACATTCTAAAAGACTTAATCTTATGGATAACTTTAGTGTTTCAAAAACTTGTTCTCTGTATTCTCAATTTGCCCAAAATAGCCCCAATCTGTTAGTGATCAGCATCTTCACAATGCAGATCAAAATGTTTGATAAAGTGCAGCTATCATATAATAAGGATAGATGTGCTTGTGCTCCTCTGCCTGTCAATTCTTTTCAAACATGCTTATACCAAAGGCAGTAAGGATACATTCATTTTTCAGTCAAAGAAACCAAGACATAGAAAAAAACTAATTGACCACTTAGAAGATCTCAGATTGGAAACCCAGCAGGCTGACTTAAAAACCACCACTCTGAACCACTGACCATGCCATCTGTAGCTAAGAATGGCTAAGATTGTAGTGGAAATATGGCATGTAACACTTTCCTGAATATTTGGTTTAGAGCTAGCAGTAGAGAAGAAATGTGGATAGTAGAGCAGGAAATACATTCCTGATCTGAATCTGTGTTGAAATGTGTCAAAAAAGGAGAGTAAAAATTTGTGTGCACAAAATTTGGAAATACAACTAGCAGAGTGAGGTACCAAAAATGCCTTCATACTCTAACTTTGTCAGCAACCACTGGCTCCAGTTGGTTTATGAGATGAGCAGATGCTACTAATTAGTGTCCATCCTAATTTGAAGGCTGCAATAAATTAGAGAAAACACGAGGTCCTCTAAATTTCTGAATCTCTGTAAAACTCCAAAGCACAATCTCCAAAAGACAATACTAATTCCTGCAATGATGCTTTCATTTTTAATTTTGCTTTGCCTTACAGGATAGACTGGCTATGGTACAACAGATACAGTTTAAAAGACATTTTAATATGAAAATGAAATCAACCAAAAATCTGTCAACATGTTATTTATTGAGCATGGACCAAATGCCTTGTACAACACTGGCAATCTTATTGACTTGTCAAATGACTTTTTAATTACCTGAAATGTTAACATCCCAATTTCTCAATCTAAAATATAAAAGTTATGTTAACTTTAAACTATAACCATTAAGTAAATATTTGAAAATCAATTTGGATTTTTAAAAATGTTATAAATATGCAGTTTTAGTTTTGTTTTTGAAATTTTATCCTTTAATCTCTGGCATGAAGAAGAAACTGTGATTCTTCCAAGCAAAGAAGGCATAATTCATTTCAAATTTTGATTTCTGTCACAGAACCATGTTAATAGGAGATAAGTTTTTCCATTAAGAGTTTCTCTTTCCTTTGACCTTATTACACTATTTCTAAGGTGCTTTGAAATGCTTCATAGCATAAGAGTTATATAATTTCCTGTATAAATTTGAATGTTTCTTAGAAATAAATGATAGTTAATTGATGAAAAAAATCTATGAAACAACTATTCACCAAACTAGTTTTATACACATATTTCTTAAATATGTATATAATTATATTAACTAAAAATATAAAATTGAAGTTGGCCTGATGTATAATGTATTTAGTATACATGTCTAAGTGTGAGGGAAAAGCCTAAAAATCAAAAAGTCTAAGACAAATATTGAATGTGTAATGTATTTTAATGTATCAAATGAAACAAAATTTCTGGTCAATGCTCTGGTTTCTTTTCTCAATGCCACGCAAAATGAAGGCAAGCCATGAAGAAGATTCTGGAGAGCAGAGGGCTCCATGGAATTGTTGATTGTATTTAATTCTAAATCTCCTCAGTTGTCCTACTGAAATGTGTTAACGTTTTGTTGTACCTCACAAAAACAGTCTACCCTTGCTTGCTGACAAATTTTCCAATCACTACCTTCCATCTAAAGATCAAAAAGCATTTTGAAAAACAAATAAATCTATTATTTCCCTTTACTAGATAATAAATAGGAGTGAAAAGCTTGTCTGGGGCTACAAAGTTATCAGGGGCAATCAGAACCAGACACCAGAATTCTATTCTCACTATTTTGTTCTCATGACGTAGAAACTTTCCCTTTTAATTAAGTCATTTATACTAAGCCAGTAACTAATTACTCAAAAATATGAAGTTGGAGCTAATTGTACATCATGTAATCCACACATCTATAAAATTAATTCCTTATTCAATAAAAGAAAAATTCAAAACAGAAGTCATTCAAAAACAGCATCTGAAAATAAAATTCCTTTGCTGAAAATAGTTTCAACTTTCTCTTCCATATGTATTAACAACTGATGCTTGTTTTACTGAAAACAGTTAAAAGCCAAGCTTAATTTGGGAAGAAACTCAAAAATATCTTTGGATCAGATTTTTCCCTACTATTTTTTGTGCGTGACTGTTAGCTGAAGTTTATAAACAAAATATTGAAATGAAATCAAAGGGTGAGAGATCACTACAAATTTGTCATGCTTTCCTGTGCTTTAAATTACAACTCCTTTTTCCTCTTCTCCCAGTATGGGAAAACATTCTGGAAGCTATATTTCCTGAAGAACCTGAAGTCCCTGTTTTAGAGCTGAAATCATTAGGATCCTAGTGAAAACCTACACACAGAAAGTAGGGTCAAATGTATCAAGGTGCTTGAAGAAAGACACATTTCTCCCTCTGGTCCCGGCACCTCACACTCATTTCTCTCAGTACCTCATATATTTTCTTCTCTGTGTGGACTAACCATTGACTTCAAAGGAAAATCATGCAAGGAAAGGATTTGCAGGGTGTGGAAAGAAGCAGGAATCTGGCTCCACGTATTCTGAGAAACCTATCCACATGATTAGTGATGAACAGATTCAAGTGGCAAGATGTTAAGATGAAAGTACACAAATAATTAATGGAAGGGAATGGTTGGGACTGGAGATTGTAAACTCTCCAAAGCCGAGAATTTCAAATAGAAGTCTAAATTTTCGTTGTTATTATCTAAGACATGGATTTTTGCAAATCGGCAGCCACCTCCCTTTCTTTAGAGAAGGCAACAATATCACAAATAAAGATACCAAGAAGACAGAGACTGTGTCAGATGTAAATCAAATGCTGGTATTTGAGAAGCTGCAGCATCATCTCTTCCAAGGGGATTTACAAAATGAAGTGATGTTCAGTGTGATTTGAGGGGCCTCCCTAGGTATTTTCTTCCTTCTCCTTTCCAGTTCTTATTTAAGGTTTCATTCTTCTAGAAGCCTCATCCTGGCCTCCACCTTCACTGTCTGTTTCTGCCTACAACTTTCCTTCCACACAGGAACTGAAGCAACCACACTGAAGAACAACTTCAATCAAGTACCTTTTCAACAAAAAAACTTTCAGCTGCTCGCATGACATTCATTTTAAAGACCACATGGTTGAGCATGACCTTCAATCCTATCAATTCTACCTCATCTTACTTTTCCACTCACAGACAATATTCCCCATCACATGCCCAGTACTTCTGCCTCAAATGCTTGCCTTCAGTTGCTGTGTGGGGTCCTTCCTGGGACATTCCTTATACTTACGAACCTCTGTACCTTGGGCCACTTGCGCTCCTGTGCTAAGGTACTGACTATTCTACCATCCATCTTTTCATATGGACTTCAGTACCATATGACCCCTTAACCTGGTTTGATTCTCTATGCTAAAAATGAACTCTCAACCATAGTACAAAGTATTTCTAACAGGGTTTTTTGTAAATATATCACTTGGCCAAATGATTTTTTTTAAGTAAGTTTCAGTTGATTTCACTGCTGCTGGCTTCAATATAAATGAAAAAAGAAAAAAAAAAAACACCACATAGTTCATTCACATACATTTGGGTAGGAATCTGAGCTCTGTCCCTTAACTCACAAAGAAATAAGATAACTGAGGTCTTTGAACCGGCAAAATGAGTCCAATAGTGCCAATCTTATTAGAATTAAGTGAGATGTACTTTACTACTTGGTTCATATCAGTTGCTCAACAAATTTAAGTTCCTTTCTTATTTGTTCATCTTTACATCCCCCACATACTCTTGAATATTAGGTGCTCATTTAATGCTTCTTTTATTACAGAGGATTGGATATTTGTTTCCCATGTAGGTGGGAGTGAATAGAGGGTAATTCTATATAGGCTAACTCCTACAAAGATGGCGTGGGCCCATTATATTGAATATTTCTTAAGCTTTTAAATAAGTATCTCCATAGTGTATTCTGTTGATAACTGGTTGTCAACTTACAGTATATACTTCTTTCCTAACAATGTGTTATTTTACAATACATACAAATATAAATTCATAGAATAAATAATTATAATCAAAGCTAGTAACAACAAAAGAAACCTCTAAATAGTCAATATTAAATGTCATTTAAAAAAGAACAAACTTTGTGTGTTCTAAGAGGCTACCCATGTTTTTTATTTTAAAGGTTATTAAAAAAACTATCAAACTGGCCATCTAAACAAAGGCGCACCCTCCTTTGATGACAATTTTAGAATTATCCACTTCAGGAATTATTCACAGCATATTTGTAATTCCCAACTGGACTCTCCTTGCCTGCCAGCACTCTTGGGCTGCATTCTGCCTGTACTCAGGAAACACAGTCATTTCTACATTAGGCAAAGTGAAATATAATTACAAATGTATGTCTCCTGCCAAAAGTTCATAATGCATGCCAAAAACAAATAGACACTGCCTATGGTTGATCTACTGTTTGGGTTTTCCACACTGCGTTCCCCTTGCATTAGCACAGATGAATTCAGGTAACCAGATTCTACTTAAGAACAGTGACATTTTAATCTTTAAAAATGAAAACCCTCAAAATATTAGCCATTATTTCAATTTAAGCTCAAAATCCCCTAAACCAGCAGTCATCTGTGAAGCATTTTTTTTTTCTTCTTCTTGAGATGGAGTCTTGCTCCGTTCCCCAGGCTGAAGTGCGGTGACACAATCTCGGCTCACTGCAACCCCCACCTCCCAGGTTCAAGAGATTCTCCTGCCTCAGTCTCCCAAGTAGGTGGGACTACAGGTGCCTGCCACCACGCTTCGCTAATTTTTTGTATTTTTAGTAGAGATAGGGTTTCACTGTGTTAGCTAGGATGGTCTCAATCTCCTGACCTTGTGATCTGCCCGCCTCAGCCTCCCAAAGTGCTGGGATTACAGGCGTGAGCCACTGCACCCAACCCTGTGAAGCGATTTTAACATGACACATGTCAAGCATGATAACCTGCTTGATTTGAACTCACTGCTTTTTCACTTCTTCAGAAATCTTACCTAAATGCTTTCAAAGTGACCCTTTCCAAACAGTGTCATTTTCCAAACGGGCCACTTCACAAAATAAAAGAAAACCAGGTGGGTTGAATGATTTTCCTTTGCATTTAGCAAATTCTTGAGTTTTTTAACCCTTGTACCATATCAAAAACTAGATCAGAGGTCTGATAAATGTCATATTTACCATCTCAAAAGATACAGCCAGTTCTCTTTTTTATATTGTAAAAAGGCCATGTCTCCATCTGGACATTTGTTCCCACTCTTTTATTCCCCTGTGCCTACCCTTGATATTCACTGCCTTCTCCCGTTGGCACCTCAGCCTCTACAATGATACAACAAAATACAGATGTTTCCTCTTGCCCTGATAACAAGAGAAATTTCCCAGAGCAGCAAACGAGATCTCTAAATCTCCAAGCAATATGAACTTTCAAGCAACTCCTCCCCAAACGGCAAATCCAAGGGAGAAAGTGGGAGACAGAGATGGGCAGTTCTGCAGCTTTAATCAAAGTCTCCGTGCACTGCAGTTTCAAAGGGCAGGCATCCGTACCCAGAAAGAATAAGATCTTTAAAAAGAGGCTTTCTCTTTCATTTTTATGATATGCAAATACTCAGAGTTTATTCTGCCTCCTCAAAATGAAAACCTGTACAAAGTCGTAATTTGGCTCCAAATGTTGACTAGGTGATGTGGAGTAGTGCATTATCATGAAAAATTGTTCTCTGGAAAAGGATGACTTCCTGCTGGACTGACCATCACTCTTGCCTCTTCAGACCAGACCCTCTCTTTAGCTTTAAACTTGTCCAAAGCAGCCAAGTTCAGCCAGTATTAGCACTTCCTCCCTATCTCATAATCCACAACTATTAGGCTAAGTGGGACGGGGCTTGGGTTGGAGGTGGAGGGGAGTTGAGGGAAAGTTAATTATCATTTTAAATGCTATTCAAACAAAAAAAAAAGAATGTCAAAAGAAAGCATAATGAGAGCTTTTAGAAACCTATACTACATACTGAGTTCAGAAAGGATGATGGGAATAGGGTAAAAAGAGGGTGTTAAAAGGAATAGGGAAGGTTAGCAGGAGAGTTAAATACTAATACTAATAATGAAGAAGAAGAAGGGAACTAACCTGCATAGGGGATGGCGATGGGGAGCAGGAGGAGATGCAGGAGGACATGCTGCAGCAGCAGGGCTGGCAGGAGTTTGGTCACCCACATGGTGCTGCTGGACGGGCTGGCGGATCCCTCTGGAGGAGATGCCTGGGTGAAAGAATCCTGTTCGGAGTCAGTGCCTAAAAGAGCCAGTCGGCTCTGAGCTGCTTTTTATTGCGATGAGCTAAGTTTGTTGTGTGATTAACTGGAAAGATCTAGGTCTGAACTCCCTCTTACGGTAAGAAACTGTTTAACAACAGCCCTTTACTCTCTTCCAGCCCCCTCCTTTCCTCACTCGCCCCCCCTTCAACAGCACCAAACAGATCCCTGTAACCCCCCCCCCCCCCATTCCCCGCCTCCCCCAACCCCACGCTTAGGACAGAAACTTACAAAGAAAAGGTCACCTGGCCTGAGGCCAGCTTCAATTTGGAAGCTGGAGCTCCAGATCCCAGTGGCTCCTATCCGAGTAAGGAAGGGAGGAGCAAGGCTGAGCCCAATGGCTAAATCAAGGGACAGGCAGGGGACCAATTCGCTCAATTTAAACAGGAAAATACATGTGTTTATATATCTATTTGGGAAAAGAGGAAGGGGAAGCAGCATAAGAAGAAAGCGAAGAGCTGTCTTTCAGCCAAATGTGCCCCAGCTCCTAATCTGTCTAGTTTTCCTGCTAGAGCAATTGAGGGATTCAAAACACTGACACAGGTTCTCTAGGGGTTTAGAGACCTGGGAGAGGTGGAAGGGGGGCCAGGGAGGAGAGCCCAGGCACGTCCAGCCCAGGTAGAAAGAGGTTAGTTAAGAAAAGGGTGTGGTATTGTAGGGCCAAAATAAGCAAGCAAAACAAAAGCACGCAGATTGTCGGATGAAAAAATTGTCCCTGCCCCATGGGCTCAGAGCAGGCAGCTTTTTTTTTTTCACAAACTGCCAAACTCACGAAATACCACACATTTACCCAAAGTATACGAAATAAACTTGTCTGATCTGACTTTTTAAGAGAAAGTCCAAGAAACAGTCATTGTCCATAGCCTGTCCCTGACAGGTAAATATGCCATGTGTACTTGTACAGGCACACACGTGCACACAACACATTCACACATGTTGGTGTGTACATACGTATACACTGGTTAGGACTGACTTTCACCGGATATCCTTCAAGCTGTTTGAATTCGTGAGTACTGAATATGCCTCTCTTTTCCAGCTTCATCTGCCTGTGCACGACAGCCAGCTTCCCAAAGTGTAAGTGGAAAGATGAGGAGCTTGTATGGGCATGGGGGGACTCCTAGATATCAAATCTTTGTGAGATCATTGCCCAGACCCCTCACTTGATTCAGAGAATTTGTCTTTGCACCCAGAGGTGGATGCTCTGGTAACTTTAAGCAAGAGCCTGCTTTATTTCTAATGGATGCCGAGGGATACTTGCCCCTGTGTCTCTCTCAGATGGATATTAGTAGAGAACAGTGCCCCTGTCCACAGAGGAAGAGAAAGCAGGCCAAATGTGGGAATGACTAGAGTGGTGTGTAGCTGTACAGAAGTGATTGTGGGGCTGAATTAAACTCATCCACAGGACAGCCTTCCCTCCACATACCACCTTCATTTGTCCTCCAGCTCCCTTACCCCCACTTTCAGGGAAAAACAACCTGCCTGATAAGTCCCTGAGGTTGTGGGATATCTAGAGAAGCTAGAGATTAAGAGAATTCCTTTTGAGGGATCTATTTTATATGACCCGTTTCTATCGCTAATCCTTCTCTTTTATCATTTTCTCCTTACTTAAAAATCATTTGTCAGCCTCTCTCTGGTGTCCCCAGGATCCATTTTACTTTCTTTTTACTGTTCAGTAGACTTTTTGGGAAATCTCAGTTCAATGCATAGCCTGACCATGACCCTGAATTGCTCCACTGCATCTCTTGTGCTTTATTAGGGTGTAGGGGCTCAGAAAAATGATACCCCAAATGAAGACCTCAGAATCAGCTCTCTCTGACCTTCTCCTGCTCTCCAGTCTCCGGCCCTTCATTCTCCCCCAAGGCGAGGCATAGAAACTAGAATCCCTCTTTCCCAAGGTGGCTCCTAGAAACCAGAACCCTTTTTCCCAAACCAGCCATAAAACCTAAGCATATCACTCTAACACCTCAACTTTCTGTGTGAAATCTGGCCATAAAGACATTATCTGACCTACCTTGTTTGATCGTAGCTCATAAGACCCCATTCCAAAGAAGGTCCTGCCCCATACCCAGAAGGAACGAGTACTGCACAGAGATACCAGGAAGAATCTCACCTTGCCAGGCGTCCCCACTCAGTCTGTTAGCATGAGATCATATTCCTTTTGTCCAGTTGTATTTCTCCACACCTGCCCACACTTTGTTGAACCTAAGCATAAAAATGGACAATTTCTTTTGTAACTTTGGGTCTTTGTTCTAAAGGCTCTCGGGTTGTGTAAAATTATGATCAAATAAATGTGTATGCCTTTTCTCCTATTGATCTGCCTCTTGTCAGTAATTTTTTTTTTAGCAAACCTTCAGAGAACAATGGAAAAGTTTTCCCTTGGCCCAACAAGGGATTAAGGCTGTTTTTAAAAGAAGTTAGATTTTTCTGTAAGTAAATTCCTGTAGGTAAGGAAAGAAAAAGAACAGTGTTTCTATTTATTTTTTTCTCTCAGAAAAAAAAACTAGAGTCAGGGTTGTAAATTATTGTTATAAGTTTGGAGCAAAATCCATCTGAGATAAGGGGTTCAGGACATTAGAAAGCTGAATAAACTTATTTATTAGGTCACACATTTCCATGACTTTTTTTTACTGTCACATTAAATATGGTAAATACAACTTAAAACCTATATAATTTATATATTCATATTTCTTGACAAAAATTATTTGGTCTTTCTTTACTGAAATTGTTGCTAATATACACTGAGCTCTTAATGTATGCTAAGCATCATATTACATACTATTGAAAATTATTTAATCCTTACAGTAAGTTTAAGATTATTAAAATTCTCATTTTATAGTTGAGGAAACATAGTAAGTTATTTTTATTCTTAAATAACTTGCCTGAGATCCCAAAGTAATATTCAAGTGTGAGATTCAGATTAGTCATACCCCATAGGATGGTATAAATTTTTTTTAACCCCGCGAGGAGAAGAATCACATGTTCCAGAGTATAATCACCAAAATAAGTCTGAGACTGGGTATATAGGAGATCCTCCATAATAATTTATAAAATAATACATAATTTTAAATCTCTCAAAACTATAAAGAAATACTCAAATGAAATTCTAATTATGCTATTAGTTTAGTCATTTTGATAACATATTCTCTTTGTTTTTTCTAAATCATGCAATGTTTTTTTCCCATCATCTAGTGATTGCCTTACATAGGCATACATCATTTTATTGCCCTTCACTTTATTGTACTTCACAGATAATGTGTTTTTACAAATTAAGTTTTGTGGTGTCCTCGAATTGAGCAAGTCTGTTGGTGCCGTTTTTCCCACAGCATGTGCTCACTTTGTGTCTCCGTGTCACATTTTGGTAATTCTTGCAATATTTCAAATATTTCCTTATCATTTTACATGATGATCTGTGATCAGTGATCTTTGATGTTACTGCTATAATTGTTTTGGGCACCACAAACCACAACCCAAACTTAATCCATTCATGTGTGTATTCTGACTACTCCACTGACGAGCTGTTCACCCGTCTCTCTCCCTCCCCTCAGGCTTCTCTATTTCCTAAAACACAACATTATTGAAATTAGGCCAATTGATAGCCCTGCAATGACCTCTAAGTGCTCAAGTGAAAGGAAGAGTTGCAGGTCTCTTCCTTGAAATCAAAAGCTAGAAATAAATTAAGCTTTTGGGGAAAGGCATGCCGAAAGATGAGTTAGGTCAAAAGCCAGTCCTCTTGCACCAGTTATCCGAGTTGCAAATGCAAAAGAAAAGTTCTTGAAGCAAGTTAGAAGTGCTACTCCAGTGAACACACAAATGATAAGAGAGCAGAGCAGCCTTATTGCTGATATGCAGAAAATTTGAGCAGTCTAGATAGAAGATCAAACCAGCTGCAATATTCCCTTAAGCCTTAAACCAAAGCCACGCAAGGCTCTGAACATCAAGCAAGACCCTCCATCAGCAAAAAGATTATCACTCACTGAAGGCTTATATGATCGTTAGCATTTTTTAACAATAAAGTATTTTTAAGTTAAGGTATGGACATTTTTAAACATAATGCTATTGCACACTTAATAGTCTGCTGTGTAACTTTTATATGCACTGGGAAACAAAAAAAAAAAATTCGTGTGACTTGCTTTATTGCGATTTTTGCTTGATCACAGTGGTCTGAAACCAAATGAGCAGTATCTCCAAGGTAAGCCAGTACTTCTTAAGTGTTAAACAGTTTGAATAAATCCCCAAAAAATCGTGTCCGAAAAGTTTTTAATAAAATAACTTGTAAAGAGATTACTTTAAGTACTGCAATTTATGTAAATACTTAAATACTAGATGGATATTCATTACCCTATAACACCATTTTAAATCTGTCCTATGATTGAGGGTTCTAGTACCTCATGGATACTAGATGGATTTAATGGAAAAGCCTGTATTACGGTGCTCTTTAAAAGGCTGCTGCTTTAACACAGTATCTTTCTTTGTGTTAAGCCCGGGTTTCTCCACAAGTGATGCTTGTAAGAACATACGTGGGGAATAAGCTGACATGACCTTATGATCTGTAGATTACTAATGAGTTTTGTGTTATTGAACTGGTCATTTTGTTTACTAAACGCCTGTGATTACTAATGCGTTTTGTGTTCTTGAACTGTCATTTTGTTTATTAAATGCCTGTCACATGTCAGGTGCCATTCTGTTTCTGCTACCACTTGGATAGGCTCAGCTTAGTCAAAGGCCTGGTTTCAAATCCCAGCTGAGTCACTTACTAAAACAATTACAAATTGAGGAAGCTAATTTATCGCCCTAATACCTCAGTTTCCCTATCACCAAAATGGGGCTGTATGTGTCAGGTGCTGTACTAAACAACTCATATGTGTTATCTCACTTGCCCTTACACCTTGCCTCAGGAAAAAAAAGGTACGTGTATCTAAGAGGTATATCTTATTATTGTCATTGACTTACAGGTAATGAAATCAGCATTTAGAGATGGTAACTTGGTTTAGGTTAAACTGTTAATGAAATGTGATTTCAAGACACCAGCTATCCAGGTATCAAATCACTGCTATCAAACACTATGCCACATTGAAAGAGACCCAGATTAAGAAATTTCCAGCATTCCTTCTCACTTTAAAATTAGATTATTCTACTTATCTGAATTCTTTAGTAGCCACTATACTTCTATACAATTCTTACCTTCCAAATCTATGAAGGAAGCACTTGTGTAATGTTTGGTATTGCTTACTTTTCCTACAAAACCAGATATTCTCATTGTTTTCCTGTTTGTTGATTCTACTCTTTAACTGGTCATTTTTTTATCTTTAGACCTTGCCACTGAATATGTTGACTACCTTTAATGTAGGAAATATTACAAAATACATTACAATTTGAATCAGACAAAAACCACTTCAAACACATGAAACAGAAACTAAAATCTATATGACACAAGCAAGCATGATGACATATTTATTTGCAAAATTATTGAAGAGTGGGTACAACATCCATGCAGACACCTAGACCTGTGATGTCTAATGTAGTAGCTATAAGCCACATGTTCCTATATATATTCAAAATTAAATTAATTAAAACTAAACTTCCTCTGCTGTGTTTAGTAATCACATATGAGTGGTTGGTGGCTCCCACAGTAGATAATGCAGATACAGAATATGTCCATCATTGCAGAAAGCTATATTAGGTAATGTTGATCTAGTCTAAGATGATTGGGGTAAATGTACTCTAAATGTAATTATGGGCAAAGCAAGATAATGACTATTAAAGGCATAATTTTAAAAGATACTAAAAAGTTATCTGTATGTTGGTGGCACTTTAGTTTGAACCCCCCCTTTCTTTCTACTAGTATTTTGCAGTAGTATATTATGAACAAGGATAACATGACCTTGATTACTTTGTCTTTTGAGCATAAGGTAACAATGACTGAAGATAGCTCCTTGTTCAGAGAGTATACCAAGCACATACCACAGACACAAGCCCAGAGAAAATGGTTAAAGAAAAGTGTTTTAAAATAGTTCTGTCTAACAAAACACCTGTCTACTAAAGAATGTGGTGCAATCTATAGAGTCAAGTATAGAGTCTGTGGGAATTTGGTGAGTCTTTGTCCATTACATAATAAAAATGACCTAATTGAAAGAAACTGACAGGACTTCAGTGCACATTATAGACTTAATGTAAAGGTTTTATTTTTATTAATTCATCATTGATTAACCACTAAAAGGACTCTAATAGTTACTCAGTCAAATCATAGTCTCAACCACTCACCCGGGACTTTGCCACACTCCCAGGAAATCTGTTGCAGAATTTGTGGTGAGACCACAAAGCAACATCCAGGAAAATGACAGTAACAGTTAAAGTACATCATCACAGGGTAGGAATTGTCGTGTGTGTAAAAATAGCAGGGTTATTTTTTTCCTCTAGAAATATGCCATATATACTTAAACAGCATTTTTATATTGTTAACTATGACTATAAAATAATAGCAGAGTACATATTAAAAGAAATTCTTCTCAAACAGAAAAGACCGTCATGACTTGAGCTGTGTTTTGCCTTCTGGGAGTAAAGAGAGGATAGGCGTTGAGAACACCAGGAAATCTGAGCTAAAACTAAACTCTGATGCTGCATTTTCAGTTTTCTTTTCTGAGCCACGAGGGGCCATTTTCTGAATCCAGGGGGCCTAGTTAACTAACACTCATCACCTTGTGCTTAGAGGCCAGCTTTTATGTATTTCCAGGTGTTGGCTGCTTTGTTAAATCTGGAGTGCCCCCAAACTTATAAAGCCCAAGCACTCCACACCTGGTATGTTGGACACTGGCATATTAGTAAAATGCATGAATTGGAGGAATCTATTTCTTTTTTCCCAGTTTAGAATCCAACCATGATAAAATCATTAGTGTAAGAACATGAGAATATTCACAATAAGGTACATTTCAAAGTAACTGTTTAATCCATTTATTTTGCATCTTAAAAGCCATGTAATAAAATTGAGGTTTCCCTTTTACTATTTGTACATGTTGCATGTTTATTGTGGTCCTGGGGATATCTGAGGGCGATTCCACTTACCAGGTGGCACTCAATACCAGGAATTACATTTCAACCCTGGGAGGAAAAGACTCCACCTGGTGGAGCATTTCTTTTTTTTCTGTACGGGGCCGAGGGTTGGGGGGCGGTGTTTGTTTCTTTATAATATACTATTCTGTACACCAGTCATCTGGTGCATTGGCCCTTCTTAGGAATTACTTAAAGAGTTATTTAGCTAACGCTGTGATAGCATGGCCCCATATGATACATTAATCTTGCAACATTTTTTAAATGACTGAATTTATATCTAGTTTATCCTTAATAAGATAGTATGCTTTAAGTTTTTTAAGAAGCTTCTACTTAAATTCCTAAACTATGAGCCTGGGAATCCTCATTCTAAATGGGAGGGTTCTTGGCAGACTTCTTACCATTTTCAAGTTTGTGAGGATTCGCAGTTACTGGACTCCTGGAGACTTGATAGAGCTAAGGGACTATCAAATCCACCAGAAACATTCTAGCCAAGGAACAAAGGATGTGAGGAGGCAAATTCATAGTTCCTGAAATTTTCTATATTCTTTATTTAATCTTGTTTTATTTATATGTTTTTACAACTCACAATAGTGAATATAGCAAAATTATGGAAAATGGCAAGTGTAAAGGACAGATGAAGTATGTTGCCCAATGCTTTAATCTAGTCCTGAATGAAGGGACTAGAAGGGAGAAACATCTCTAGAATGAGCCTAGTCTCCTCATGCTGCAACTCCAAAACAGAATTATGCCTTGCGTACTGAGTAAGTGATGACATTTAGCAGGACACCCACTATGGAGAGCACCAGATTATAGCTGTCCTTAAACTGCTTGTTTGCTTTGCCCTGATAAAAGAAAAAATGTTCATAGAGTTTTCTAAGTCTCTTTTGTGTGGTTAGTTTATTTGCTTGTTGTATGTGAATAAGAAAGATTACATATGGCCTTCTCTTTTAAGAGTTAAGTAAGAGAATTCTCTTTTTCAGCTATCTCTGTCCAGCCCCAAAATGATGTATTTATCCTAGCATTTCTCACATTTAAAGGTGAACTAATGTTTTTCTATAGTTTTTTTTTTTTTCTGTCACTTTCCTAAGAGACAATCTTTTACTTCTCCAAAGTGCTATTACATCTTATGGTTATTTAGCCATTGTCCCAAATATTACTTATCAGAAAAAAACTTCGTGTCTTGTTTAATTTTTAATTCAGGATTTCTGTACAATATATAGCTTGAATACCCTACCAATTAACATTTCTTGTTAGGGATTTATTTATTTTCTTCCTAATGTATACAATGAGATAACACAGTGTAGGCCAGCTGGTTGAAGTCTTTATTATACCACTTACTAACTGAGAAAACCTGGACAAATTATTTTACTGTATTCATTTGCAAAATGATTATAATAAGAGTTGTAGCAGTTATTTACACTTAAATGTATTACATGTGAATTATAGTGATGATTAGAGAATAAACATGCAAAACACAGATGACATATTTAGGAACACAATACAATTTTATTACTAGTCTTATTAATACTGAAACATTTAAGATAGTCTTTGAGTCATTTAATATCTCAAACAGAAAATACCTAAATTAAAATGCAGAGTGAAAGCATGATCTTGGCATAATGATATTAGGGAATGCCTTAGTGTTTAACAATTATTTAATACAAAGTATCTGTTAATATTTTACAATCAGTTTTAAGTGAAACTAAACATGAATTTAAGTTTGCTGCATGCATCCATGTGTTAACTAATGCAGGGAAGCAGAAGAAGCCACGTAATTCCATGTTATAAAATATTGCTAGTAAAAAATTATATTTAAGTAAAATAATTTGGTATTTTAAAATGTAAGAAGTTTTGAGCATACTTAACTTTGCGTTGGCATCATTTCTTGATAAATGTCATTAAAATAATTTTCTTGAAGTTCCGTAAGGGGTATACAGCACCCAGGAACTAACAGCATTTGTGTTTTGTACCATTAAATCAGTAAAAAGAGAATAAATACCATCATCCTCTGTCCAAAAATTTCTTATTGACTCAGCTTCTCAATTTTATTAATAAAATGTTAACTGAATTTTCCTATTTCCAAAGAACTCAAGCTAGCCACTGATTCTATTAATAGAGTACATGATTGACTATATATTGTCCACCTTCTGAGTTAGAGCCTATAGCAGTGTCTGGCATATCTTAGTGACTACCAAAAGGTATTTAGCAGTCACTAAGTAGGCTTTAATTGTTTTCACCTAATATATGCAAAGTATTTGATATTTTCATTCAAACAACATTGCAAGGCCGACACAGTGGCTCATACCTGTAATCCCAGCACTTTGGGAGGCCAAGGTGGGTGGATTATTTGAGTCCAGGAGTTTGAGACCAGCCTGGACAACTTCGTAAAACCTCATTTCTACAGAAAAATACAAAAATTAGACAGGCGTGGTGGTATGCATCTGTGATCCCAACTACTCAGAAGGCTGAGGTGGGAGTGTCTGAGCCCAGGAGGTTGAGGCTGCAGTGACCCATGAATCACACCACTGCACTCCAACCTGGGTGACAGAGTGAGACCCTGTCTCAAAAAAAAAAAAAAAGATAATAGTAAATTCACTGTTTAATTCCTTTCACACAGACACATATACACAGACACACATCTGTATATACATGCATACATACACACACACTCACAAGAATGCATAAGCAAAATCTGTTCATCAGAACCACCGTGAATTACTCCAAGTCAGTTTACCACTTAGTAGACTGCTAGATTTATAAGTGACTCAAGGTCTGTCGATTTGCAATAATAGAAATTGAAACTGAGGGCAGAGTTCTACTTTTCCAGCTATCAAAGATTCCCATTCTCTGATACATATCTTTATATATAATTTAAAGACAAAACCTAAGATCTATGCCTGTTGGCATTGTATTGAGATTGTGTTGAGCTCTAATAAACGGCATTCTAAATAGTATATGATTTGTAATAGCAAAACTTATGAGCAATATATTAACATGTATTGACACTAGAATTTATTTTTCATAATTGTAACACCATTCATTAATTCATTTATAAGTACATACTTTTAAGTTCTTTTTGAAACATATATTTTTAGAGACGGAGTCTTGCTATGTTACCCAGGCTAGAGTACAGTAGCTATTCACAGCCACCATCATGGCACACTACAGTCTCAAACTCCTGGGCTCAAGCAATCCTCCTGCCTTTGCCTCCAGAGAGCTGGGACTACATGCGCCTGCCACCTCACCCAGCAGTTTATAAGTTCTAAACAGAATCTTCCAATTTTTGACTTGAAATAATTAGATATTAATTAGATATTACTGTTTCAAAAACAAGTCATGTGGATTTATGTACAAGAGATGTCTATTTCCATAAACCTAAAAGCCCTTTTCTTATGTCATCTTTATTGCTTTATACATCTTTCTATTTATTCATTGATTAAAAACATTTATGAAGTATTTTCTAAGTGCTAAAGATACTATAGTGATTTTATATGTTGTGGTAGGCAGAATAATGTTTCCCGAAGATGTCCATGTCCTAATCCCTAGAAGTAGTGATAACCTTACATAGCAAAAGGGACTTTGTATATGTGGTTGAGGTTAAGAACTTTGAGATGGGAGATTACCTTGGTTTATCCAGGTCGGTCCATCATATATGAATACTTTAAGTCAGAGAACCTTTCCCAGCTGTGCTCAGAGAGAGCTGTGCTGTCTGAATAACGGTCAGAGGAATGCAACGTTGCTGATTTTGAAGATGGAGAAAGGGAGCCAGAAGATAAGAAATATGGGCAGCCTCTAGAAGCTGAAAAAGTTAAGGAAACAGATTCTCCCCTAGAGCCACCAGAAATGAACACTGCCCTGCTGTCACCTTGATTTTATCCCAGTGAGATGCATATCAGACTTCGGAGGTACACTAACAAGGAATACAGTTGTGCTGCTGTAAAACCAAGGTTTTTTTGTGTTTGTTTTTTGTTTGTTTGTTTGTTTTGTTTTGTAATTTGGTATCTCAGCAATTAATACCTAATATCTTCTAGGTATGTTTTACTTCTCTGAATGTTTTGTAAACTCTTTAAAGATAGTAATTAAGTCTTATAGTTCATTATATCTTTCCAAATTACCTATTTCTATGCTTTGCACTTAGTATTAAAGGAAATCTCTGAATGATTGATATAATAAGGAAGGTTTGTTTTTTAAGAAACTATTTGTATTGATTAGGTTACAATGATAATCTTAACCTCACAGTGGTTTTTGCCTTACCCTGCGCAATAATGCATTAACTGATCTTTAAGAGAAATATTTCGCAATGTGCTGTTTATTCAAGTAATCAGGAGAAAGCACAAATATTACACTTGACTTTGCAGGAAGATTGGCAAACAATAGTGCTGTTTTGAAAGACAGAGATCTGTATCTTTGAAAAGGGAAGTGGCAAAACTGTCTTTTCCTTTATCTATTCAGATTCCTTAGGAAGGAGGATTTTACAACTAGTATTATCCTTGTTGGAGACTCCTTTATATGGCTGGCACTCCTCCAGTCCAAGTTTATCTGATACCCTAACGCTTCCCGGAGCCTCCTCTGGGATGTAGATCCAAAGTTTTTGTGCAAAATGTAACTGAAAAAATTTGATGTAGCAGTGCAGAAACTTGCCAAATAATTTATTAAGAAGAAGCAGAAAAATAGTTACAGAAATTGCACAAAGTTTGTCAAACAGATGATTTTTGCTAAAAATCCTGGCCACACCCTCTAGAACTTATGGGTGTAAAGTAGGTAATTGAAAATATTTTTATTCCCGCCCCTCTTACCTTTTTAGCTCGTTTACTACACCTTGGATGACTCTTGTATTTACATATCTTATTACATACATAAATCATGTGTTAAAACCCACTCTAATTCCTGCACCTGCTGGGAAATGACATTAATAACCATTGAGTGCCCCATGTACTAATAGATATGAAGTCATTCAGAGAAATAGGAGACAGCTTCCCCACCTGAAGGGGAAATTATCTTCTACCAATAGGCCTAACAATAATAACCTAAGTAGAGCCACTAGAGATTTTATATAATATATATTTAAAGTTATTTCATGTATTTTTATACTTAATTTTGTATTTCCATTCTTTGTATTGTATTTCTTGTATTTTTTTTGACTCAGTAACTAGAACTCAGTTTATTTTTTGTTCCTTTTTGCTCAGTTATTATAATCTTTGGTGACCAAAACACTAGTATATGGCAAAACTGAGACTGGAACCCAAACATTCTGCTTCTGGAGCCTATTCTATTATCCTTTAGAAAAAAAGGACAAAAATAAGGCACAGCAGTCTAGGGAAAGAAGATAGGGATTTTCCTCTCAATTGAACTTGAATGTAATGTAGAAAATGGGGAGAAATCTATCCATTAGTAATAAAACTGATTTCTCTCCATCGGTAGGTGACACCATGCATAAGTCAATTGTTGCAATCGTTACTCAGGACTGCCCTATTCCCCACATGCATTGATCTATAATCCCTTTCCATTTTTTTCGAACACTATTAGTTGTTACAAGTTTTTTTGATATTGAAATATATTATTGATGCTAACATTCTAGCTTTACCCATTGCTGCTAACAACACTTCAACTACTAGTCATTTACCCTCTCTTACTTCTTCAAAGACAGGAAATATACCATCATTCTTGGCAGTTCTATTACTAAGCCGTTGTATGTTTAGAAAATGCTCCTTCACGTTGATCTGAAATCTACCACCTTATAATGTTCATGTATTTGGTTGTGATACTGCTTTCCAGAGCCAAAGAAAATAAGACTGCTCTCTTTAGAATATGTAAAGATGTGTAGTGCTTCATAGGAGGCACCCTACTCCAGTCCTTTCAATATTCTTTCTCAGCTGTTATGTTCAAATGTCCTTTTAAACCACCAGGTCCAGAAGAGAATAGAACATGATAAACATGATACACTCCATGCAGAATGCAGCTCTAATTACCTCTATTCATGAGCTAAAAACCAAAGAAATGTCAATTAGATTCAATTATTATAACACAGAACCTGCCATCTATTGACAGGCTATTATATGTCCAAAACTGGGAAAGAACTTCATATAACACTGTATCATTTAATCCTCATAACAACTCCCTAAGGTGGGTACTTTGGGGAGCAAGGCATACTATTTCTATCCAGATGCAATTTTTCTTTCTCCACATTTTGTTCACTGTGGTCTCTCAGTGCCCACTCAGTATCACTTCTTCAGGCAGGCTTGTGAAACTTCTCTTGCATGCTTTGTGGATATTTAGGAACAATAAAATATAAAATGTACATAAATATATTTTATAGCAGTATTAAAATGATGTAGTAAAACCATTCTCACATAATAAATCCTCATAAATGCAGTTATTTAAAAGTGTTATTTTCTCATGTAATCTGTTCTTTAACTCATGCTTATAAGGTTATGTCAGCTCAAATAGTTACATATGATTTGATTATGTAATATTAACAGGTAAACATTTGGTCATAGAATTTTTAGCTGTTTGTCAAAACTGAAATCCACAATAATTAGGAAAAAATCATTAAGAGAAAGCTGTTTGGAACATGAAAATTCAAGCAACCATAACAAAAGTATCCATAAATCACAAAAAAAAGCCTATGAGAAATTTATCCAGATTTAAAAACAAAGATCATTGTTTTTCAACCGGAATAAAATTTAATTATAATACCATAGGATCAAGAGTCACTGTCCAATAAGGTGTTTTAAATTAACTAAATGACACCTTACCCTCTTTTTATATCTACTCCAGGAAACCCTGATCTTTATAGTTCACAAAAATATAAACATACTTGTCAGACCTCACTAAATTTATTAAGATCTGGCAGAATGCCTATGCAAAAAAATATGTTTCAGAAGGAAGTTTAAAATGAGTAAGAAAAATAACCTCTTGAAGTCAACCAGCAGAGCAAAGCAGGTTGCAGCTAACTAGTGAAATAATGAGTTCCTTTAGTACTTATCTATCATATACTAACCATTTCATTTTTTAAACAAACTTCTAAAACAGATTTGCTGCACCCTGAGTTCTGTTCACTTTGGCAGTAATAAAAATTTCACTGAGATAAATCTGTGTCATGAAAATGAGAGATAAAGATGAAAACCATTAAATACGTGATGTTATCACCTACACTGATACTTTAAATTTGTTTTCACCTGTGTCTTGAATTTATATAGTCCTTGGTTAATCACCTCTGTATTATGCTGGCTTGGCCAACATTAGGCATAAGACAGGGAACCATGGTTACTTCAAAATAAGTAATAAAACAATAGATAAGAAGTCTTTCAAAATATTCATAGAAATAAAATGCATTTGAATCACCATTTATTTCCTTATTTTGTATGCTGACTGATTAGCATTTTATTTGCCCTTAAGAAATTAAGAAAATTTAACGAAAAACACACACATATAAATATATGTTTGTATATTCAAGCTATGTGTAGAGAAAAATAGTAAATTCACAAATATTCTTTAAAATAATTGATCATTTTAGTGTCATTATTCTTAAAGGGTCACCTCCCCAAAATTGTATTTCCTTTTATTTCTAAATATTTTAATGTTTAAATATTAAATAATTCGTTAAGAATTTCTGGTGGGGTAACACTTTTCAAAGACAAATTTCTTTTTTTTTTAAGTTTTTTTTCTTTTATTATTATACTTTAAGTTTTAGGGTACATGTGCATATTGTGCAGGTTAGTTACATGTGTATACATGTGCCATGCTGATGCGCTGCACCCACTAACTCGTCATCTAGCATTAGGTATACTCCCAATACTATCCCTTCTCCCTCCCCCCACCCCACAACAGTCCCCAGAGTGTGATATTCCCCTTCCTGTGTCCATGTGATCTCATTGTTCAATTCCCACCTATGAGTGAGAATATGCGGTGTTTGGTTTTTTGTTCTTGCAATAGTTTACTGAGAATGATGATTTCCAATTTCATCCATGTCCCTACAAAGGACATGAACTCATCATTTTTTATGGCTGCATAGTATTCCATGGTGTATATGTGCCACATTTTCTTAATCCAGTCTATCATTGTTGGACATTTGGGTTGGTTCCAAGTCTTTGCTATTGTGAATAATGCCGCAAAAAACATACGTGCGCATGTGTCTTTATAGCAGCATGATTTATAGTCCTTTGGGTATATACCCAGTAATGGGATGGCTGGGTCAAATGGTATTTCTAGTTCTAGATCCCTGAGGAATCGCCACACTGACTTCCACAATGGTTGAACTAGTTTACAGTCCCACCAACAGTGTAAAAGTGTTCCTGTTTCTCCACATCCTCTCCAGCACCTGTTGTTTCCTGACTTTTTAATGATTGCCATTCTAACTGGTGTGAGATGGTACCTCATTGTGGTTTTGATTTGCATTTCTCTGATGGCCAGTGATGATGAGCACTTTTTCATGTGTTTTTTGGCTGCATAAATGTCTTCTTTTGAGAAGTGTCTGTTCATGTCCTTGGCCCACTTTTTGATGGGGTTGTTTGTTTTTTTCTTGTAAATTTGTTTGAGTTCATTGTAGATTCTGGATATTAGCCCTTTGTCAGATGAGTAGGTTGCGAAAATTTTCTCCCATTTTGTAGGTTGCCTGTTCACTCTGATGGTAGTTTCTTTTGCTGTGCAGAAGCTCTTTAGTTTAATTAAATCCCATTTGTCAATTTTGTCTTTTGTTGCCATTGCTTTTGGTGTTTTAGACATGAAGTCCTTGCCCATGCCTATGTCCTGAATGGTACTACCTAGGTTTTCTTCTAGGGTTTTTATGGTTTTAGGTCTAACGTTTAAGCCTTTAATCCATCTTGAATTGATTTTTGTATAAGGTGTAAGGAAGGGATCCAGTTTCAGCTTTCTATATATGGCTAGCCAGTTTTCCCAGCACCATTTATTAAATAGAGAATCCTTTCCCCATTGCTTGTTTTTCTCAGGTTTGTCAAAGACAAATTTCTTAAAATTTAATGATTCAATATTTTTAAGAATAAAATAATTTTTTCAATATCATATAAATTATGCCAAAGGTTCACTAACGTGGTCCATTAAATGTGTTCATAATTAACCTGATTTTCTGCTACTGTGGTTAAAAATGTTTATAGGATCTAGTCCTGAAAACACGACATGTAAATTTGCATAAGTTACTGCAATTTAAACTGATTGTTGCTAATTACAAAGGAAAATGACTTCAGAAAACAATAGAGTTTCTTTATAAATTCCTTATTTTGCTTTAATTCTGGCAATAAAAACAAAAGAAGCTCAACATTTTTTGCCTCACATTGAATATATTATAAGAGCCAAGACATTCAAAATACAATAGATGAGACCCAAATGATTTTGGAGACTAAACTATTAAGGACATAATTACCCCAAAAGTTATAGATTAAGTTTCACTAAAATAAAATTTAAATGAAATTAATTAAAATGTAATTATAATTTTCTTCCAAGAGAAATATTGTTTTCCTTCTTGCTAATCTTTTCCAGGTATTGAACTACCGTTAATATTACATTTGTTTCTAAATAGGGCCACTGATTTCAGAGGAAAAGATCATATATAATAGTCCAAATATTGTGCTGTAATGTAGAGAAAGATAATTCCACTTAACTGCTCATATGTAGTTCATGTTGCTATACTTTTTCCTATTATTATTATTATTATTATTATATATTTATTATACTATATATACTTGATATGAAAACACATGCAAATTTATATTTAAAACATCACTTAAAAAAACATTTCAAGGATATTTGGGGCCAAAAGCAAGAATGCTTTACTGTAATTTTTTTAACTTTTTACTTATTTTGAATAAAACTGAAAGGCTAAAAGTAGAATTAATAAGTTAGCATTTAAGTAGGACCCATTTTTTTTATTATCTCTGGCATTCATTGGTAAATGGCAATTTAATTTTTTATCCTATCCCACTAATATTCACCATAAAGCATCTTTATCACTTGGTTTCCATAATATTATACTGTCATACTTTTTTACTATGTGCTTTTATTTTTCTCATTTATTGGATCAGTTTGTCTCCATACACCCTATCTTTGGCTACTTGCCAGAGGCAGAGTACTTCATTGTATTCCTTTGCCTAAACATTCTTCCTCAGAGGGCTGCTTTATTGTCATGGCATAGCTCCTTAATGACAAATAACATGTTTCATTAAATTATGATTCCTCAGTATTTAACTCAGAGACCCATATATGTTTCAGTCAAATTATCTATATTCATTCATTCTTTCTTTTAGTTTTTTTTTCTGTGAAAGTTTAATGAGTGCCTATTTTCTGCCAGTAATAATTGTAGGCTGTGAAGCACTGGTGAATGAAATAGGCAAAGGTCCCTGGTCACCTGTAGATGATATTTTAGTGAAAAGAGACAGCAAGCAGGTAAATACACAATGACTGAGATTATTTTAGATAAATAGTGCTCTGAAGAATATAAAACACAGTGATGTGTTAGGAGTGCTGAAACAAATAGGGATGGAAAATTTAGATTGGACTAAGAAAGACTGAGTAGGAGAGGTGACAAGAGAATTAAGACAAAACGTCAAAAGCAAATGGTTTTGGGAAATCTGGGATAAGAGCTTCCAGAGCAAGTATGATTTGAAAGGTATATGTCCAGAATGAGCCTGTCCTCTGACTGCACCTTCTCAGTCCCTTCTGGTCGTTTCGATAAATATTTGAATGTCAACGCAGAGTTAGTTTAACAGACCACCATACTAACTTCCTCAAGACTTGCTAACTCCTTTAACATTAGAATGATTTTGGTGACATTACCATTTTTCAAATCACCAAGTTCGGAATCTTGAATTAGCTGAGACCCTCATCTTTCTTTTTCATGAAGAATCAGCCAAGATTCTTTTCAGATATGTTTTCTCTCTCCCCCCATAACTGTTTTTTTGTTTGTTTGTTTTGTTTGTTTGTTTTTTGAGACAGGATCTCACTCCCATTGCCCATGCCAGAGTGCAGTGGTGCAATATTGGTTCACTGCAGCCTCGACTTCCAAGCCTCAGGTGATTCTCCCATCTCAGACTCCTGACTAGCTGGGACTACAGGCATGTGCCACCACACCTGTCTAATTATTATTATTATTATTATTATTATTATTATTATTATTATTTGTAGCGAACAGGCCTCTCTGTGTTGCTCAGGCTGGTTTCTAACTCCTGGGCTCAAGCAATCTGCCTGCCTCAGCCTCCCAAAATGCTGGGATTACGGGGCTGCGCCACTGCGTCTGGCCTCTTCTATCTTTTTCTTTCTACTTCCCTAGATGTGTCACCTGGTCCAATTACATGATTTCCTGAAAACATAGTACTTCATCTGTGAAACAGAGGTGATACTTCTAGTGGTAACGTAACTGCCGGAGGTGTTCTTCCTGCCCGTTACAAAGAAAGACCAGGGGAAATAACATGAGTTTTGCAAAGAGGCACACAGATTAAAATCTGGCCCACTGCTTACTAACTATCTCATCAGGACAGTGCCAAACTATTTTAATTTTTGCTTTCTTGCTTTGTAAAAAAAAGAATTCATTAAATAAAATGATATGCTTGCTTCACAATACTTTTGTAAAGAATAAGGAAGATATCACACAAAAATAACCTAGCATACATATTTAGTGAGTGTTAAATAACCTCCCTTGTCCTTTTTTATTATGGCACCAAAGGAATTAATATATAGGAAGCACTTTATTGATGATATAAAATATTATGTAAAACATTTTTCTGTTTTTCTTATATTCCCAGTGTCCCTACCTGATCTAAACCCTCAGCTCTTCCCACTTGAATTTTTCTTTAATTTTTGGAGGCAGCTGTGGTTTGAATGTTTATGTCTGCTGAAAATTTGTATGTTGAAATCCTAACCCCCAAGGTGATGGAATTATGAGGTGGGGCCTTTGGGAGGTGATTAGGTCATGAGGGCAGAGCTCTTATAAATAGGACTAGTGCCCTTCCAAAAGAGGTTCCAGAGAGATCCCTCTACCCATCCACC
This sequence comes from Gorilla gorilla gorilla, assembly GCF_029281585.2. Lineage (NCBI taxonomy): Eukaryota > Metazoa > Chordata > Mammalia > Primates > Hominidae > Gorilla > Gorilla gorilla. The sequence goes on along the minus strand of NC_073230.2, from coordinate 106,982,317 downwards.
ATGTCAGCACACATCTAGAAGGCACCCTCTGAACCAGATGTCTGGCCCTCACTAGACACCGAATGGGCCAGCACTTTGTTCTTGGACTTCTCAGCCTCCAGAGCTGTGAGAAAAAAATTTCTGTTGTATATAAGCAACCTAACTCTTGTTATTTTATTAAACCAGACTGAATGGACAAAGACGGATGCTAAATAAGGAACTAATCATTCTTTTCCCTAAGATCTCTCATATTGAGCTCAGTGAAACAGGGGCATCAGAGCTTGGACACCAGAGATTTTGCCTAGGATAGATTATGCGGGGGATATCACTGAATATGAAACCATCAAAACTTCATTACACTTCCCATGAATGAGTTTCTAAGAGTGCAGAGGTTCACATGGAGAAATCTGTGACCCCTGGCACCATGCTGTTTGAGTGACTGGTTATTCTGAAAAGACTGCAGTCACTGAGCCAATTGGGAGAGCAGTCCTCAGCTTAGTCCTATACACACCACACCACCCATGATCAGGAGCCTGGCAGCTTCTCCAGAAGATTTTGCCAACAGAATGACTATACTATCATAAAGCAGGTCATAGCCCTCAAAGATCAAGAGAAAATCTCTTTTTGAAGCTACCATTCCCTTCACTAGAAGTTCCAGCAAAGAGGAGGTTTTGCTGTGGTTGTTTTATTTGTTTTGGGTTGTTTTTGCTCTTGCTTTTCTTGTTTTGTTTTGTTTTGTTTTGTTTTTAACCAAGTTCAAGGCCAGAAAAGTGTATCACCCATAAAGTAACCCCAGCACTCCATGCCAGAGGAATTTCTGACAAAATGAATGGTTTCAAATACAACAGCCTGCTGACTAAGTTCCCAGCTTGCAACCTCCCTGGAATCTGCAGTCTTGGATTAACCCTCAGCAAAAAAGACCTTCATTCTGGTGTCTTTGCCATATCTATTGTCTGCTCCAATCCTATGAACCCTCTAGGAAGTGTAAGCTAATTTGGACAACTAGATGTGCAGTCATACTATAAAACTATTTTGTTCTACTTCTTCTAAATGTATTTTAAAAAGAACGTAAGGAAAAAGTAGCAAAGCCTCTTTAAAAATCCAAATTCAGAACCAGCAGAAGGAACACAGGAAGCTTTACTGAGTAATTGAAGTGATTACATGCAAAGCACTTTCCCATAATCAGCGAGTTTCAAAGAAGGGCAGAGGGTGATTGACAGTGTTGGCCACCCTTGAAACTACATCCTGATTGGAGAAAATAATTACAAGCAGGGAGAAAGAGACTCAGTGCTCTACATCTCTTTTATTTTTAGATTTAATCTGAGAGAAGAAAGATTATAGAAGAAAATAAAGTTTAGAAAGTTTAGAAATCTTGTTCTTGGAGAAGAAGAAAGCAAAAAGTCCCTGCTATACCAACCGCAATAGCTTATTTTATGTTTTATTTTCCTTTTATTCATTTACTGAGCACCTACTATGCTCCAGGTTGTAGAAAAGATCAAAGGATGTTTTGGCATAAAAACATGTGAACTGTAAACCTATAAACAGAGATTAAGCTGTCATTGTGGATATAAACTTTTCAAGAAAAAGAGGGTAAAATGACAAGCTAAGATTCCAGATCAAGCTTGCTGTCTGTTTGCTGGAATGTATAACTATGTACACATATGTGCAATAGATAGGGTAGAGCAATTTCAGTTGAACCAGACATGGAGTCACTAGACTCGAAGGATTCCAGAGCTCTAGGAAAGCCTTTGAAAGCCACTGGCCTATGAGAAAGTATTCATGCATCCTTGTCTGCTGTTGGTTTTCTGGCCCTTCAAAAGGAGTCAGGCTGTTTTGCTATCTTTGAAATGCTTCCTCCTTTCTTCCTCTGTCTTGTTGAATGCTTCTACCTTGAATTCTTGATCTCTCTCTCTCATTTTTTTAACAAAAGGCTGCCTGCCCTCTTCCCTGAAGATTCCCAGATTCACATTTATCTTTTGATTTCTCCCAAATGCCTATAGCAAGTGCTAAAAACACAGTATTTGCTTGCATACCATTTTTCTATCACTCAGTGTGTGAATTTCTCATAAGTCCTAAGAAGCTCATGATATACTTATTTACCTCTTTTGGATTGCTTACTACAAGTGCCCAGCCTTTGCAGTCAGCTTTTGAGGGTTTAAATTCTGGTTCGACCACTTAATTGTCAAGACCTATTAGCAAGCTATTTACCGTCTCCTCATGTCATTTTCTGCATCTATAAAATGGTGATTGATAATACTCATATATACCTTATATGGTTGTTTTAAAAGTTAAATAAAATAATGCATACTCGATACAGTGCCTGGCACTCAACACATTTGAACTATTATTATTATTATCAGTATTATAATTATTTTCTCAGGAAAGATTTACTGAGTGGAATTCTGTTAAATAAAAATTAGAGTAAGTCTGTTCCACATTCTTTCCCAAGGAGAAAAATGGAAAATTTTCAGAATGTCACCCATTCACAAGAATGTGTTGCCAAAGCCAAATGGGAGGGAACTAGAAAATCCTGAATGGAACTGGCTAAGCAGAAAGTATTAATATATTAGACTAAACAACGAGCCGGGTGATGTAGGGGAATAAGGCATTAATATGAAAGCATTGGCTTTGAAATTCCTGGTTACCCATGGTCAAGTTGGATGAGCAGAAAGTGATGCAGCCCAGCTGCCTCCCTCACCACTGCTCCTCCCATGTTGCAAGCACTCTCTTAGGAGAGGCTTCATATCAGCAGCATTTAGTCTTACCTTTAGGCATTCTGTTCCATTTTATGACTAAATCTAAATCATTTCCTAAAATCTTCAGTGGGCTTCGTAAGTGAATTATCGGTGGCAGAATTTAACTGGTCTAGAAACGAGTGCAGAATCTGGGTGTTTTTAGAGACACAGATGCAGGGCTACTCTCAGTACAGAGACTAGACCATTAGTTCCGTTGTGTGCTTTATTTTGGCAACAAAGCAGTGAACTGTGAAACACTGAGCAAAACTTCAGATTGCTACCAAACAGAGAACGTCGTGATTTACAAAATGAAACATTTCATAGATAGTATGTGCAATGAAGCCTCTTAAAAGGATTCCTCCTTTTAATCATGTTTAGTATTTTATTCTTGTCGATTTTTCTAATTTACTTGACATTCTCTCAGCACTCTCGTTAACTACAAATTGTTGGCCATTGGTCTGACATCATCTTCTCTGATTTCCCAACACTCCTCTATGGTAATTGGGGTTTTTACAATGAGCCATCACATGGTTTTATCTAGTAAGTGTCTGTCTCTCTCACTTTAGGCTCCTAGCACATTGAGGGCAAGGACTTTATTAATCAGCCATGTAATTTTAGTTCAAGGCACATACTAGATGAACAAAATATTAATGTTGAATATACAAATGCTAAATATTTTGTTAATAAAGTTTTGGGATTTTTTTTTTTTTTAGTATTTCTACTAATTCTCAGGCCTAGGCTTTAGAACTCTTCCAAGTTACTTTCTTAAATTCAGAGGTTTATCCAACATCTATCCCATTTCCAGAAAGCCCATTAACAAAGTCCTTAATATGGTTCACCAATAATCTGCTTGCATACAATATTCTGAGTTGTATGCCCTTGTCTGCAAATAGGAATAATTATATCTATTTCTCAGATAATATACTAAAACAAACAAACATGAAACAAAAAAGGAAAGACCAAAAATTCAGGGCAGTAATTAGCTTTTACAAATGCAGAAGTTATTTTTGGCACTAAGGACTAACAGCAAGACAAGCAATCATCTTTGAGAGAGTGCTCACTGAAAGACCACTCCCAGGAGGGAAGATTTGTTGACCATATTTGAACAAACTCATTCTTTTTTTTGTGGAAAGCTCTAAACCTACCTTTCAGTAAACAATCCACTGAATATGTTAATGAAGATGCCATATAGTAATCTTGCAAAGGACGAAAATAGGTATTTATATATCCAAAAATTTTCAATAGCTAATAATTACCTCAGGCTTACATCATTCAAGATACTACATTAGGTGACCAACAGTTTACTCTAGATTTGGCTGTTTCTCCATTTAGTGTAATTAATTCTGGATTAAACATCTCCTCTTCTAAAACAATATCCTCTCATTAAGAAGTAGACTGAATATTGTAGATTCTGTGTTTTGAAATGCATTTATTTCCAAGAGAATAATATCATTTGTTTCTAAATATTCTTTGGCTTAATATAATTATTTGATCCTATATAAAATAGAGATAGATATATGAATTTCTCTGTATTGACTGCAGATATATATACATATATATGCTTTCTACATCAAAATGCACAAAATCATTTAAAATTTTCAGATTTATATGCCAACATATTTAGCCATGCCTGTAAGATCCTTTCTGTAATCTGTACTAATTTAAAAGAACTTTAAAATATACATGTTGACAGATTTCATTTTGAGTCATGGTCTCCCTTTGTCACCTAGGCCAGAGTACAGTGGCACAATCTTGGCTCATTGCAGCCTCGACCTCCCAGGTTGAAGTGATTTTCCTGCCTCAGCTCCTCAAGTAGCCGGGATTACAGGAAAAGGCCACCACAATTGGCTACTTTTTGTTTGTTTGTTTGTTTGTTTTGTAGAGATGATGTTTCACCATGTTGCCCAGGCTGGTCTCGAATTCCTAAACTCAAGCAATCCACCCATATCGGTTTCCCTAGTGCTGGGATTACAGGCATGAGTCACTGCACCGGGCCAACAGATAGTTTTTTTAAAAAACCGAATTCCCTGATAAATCTTAATCTCCCTAAGTAGTGCCTTAATAAATTTCACGTCTTTGTTGTGTAAAAATGCAAAGACTTTCAGGTGAATTTTCAAGTATAATGCAGATTGTCCAGTGAAGTTCATGAGATGCTACAAATGATAAAAGATTTTTATTTAAATTGCTCTCAATGAAAATGTAGATGTAGCTTAGAAAATAGTCAAGATGCAATACAAAATAGGAAACTGAATAGAAAAGTTGTGTCCATATTTCTTTATGGCTGGGAAAAATAAATGGTAGTTATTTACTTCAATATGATAGCCCTAGATTGAAAAGGTTAATAACAGATTTTCACTAATTAGACAGTGGTTTAAAAGAATATTTGCACAGAATTTTAAATCCTTGTTTAACCGGTGTTGGTTAAGAAATCTCCTCCAGCACCAAAACATGAAATCAAAATGTAAATAAAAGATCAAAGGCTTTGCACAGCTGGCCATGGTGGTCCCTCAATTCACACCAGGCCTCACTGAGCAGTTAGCAAAATCATGTTTAATAGCTATGCTGAGTGTCAGTGTCACCCTGAAAGCAGTGTAGGTTTGGAGATCAGGGAAGGAAAATGAAAAAGGGGTTATAAAAAGGAGAAGCTGAAACTATCAGCAAAATCTTCAGGAAAAACTTGCCCAAACAGAAAAGAAAAATGATTTTGTCTGGAAAACTTATTTCACCTTTAAGTAGCAGATTTGTTTTGCAGACAATGGTCTTAAATTGTTTCTTAAATTAGCACGTTTTGATTTTTCAAATAAAATCACAGAACATTACAAAGTAACCTTAAATAAGATGTGACACACTGTGCATCATCAATTTTTCTCTTTAAATCAGACATGCAAATTCCAAGTCATTTGCTAGGGTGCAAAAGTGAATTATGTCTTGCTTAGATGAAATTGCTTAATGCAGGAGTCTTCATTCACGGAATAGTTTCAAAGAACATGATGATAAATATTAATTGAATTCTTCCAGAATGAGATTATAACACAGAGCAACAATGGGTGGATCCCACAATTTTAGCCCGTTCCCCCTCTTCTGTTTATAATGCCCTCTAAAATCTGTCTATAATACATCTGGTGTTTGTTCTCCTAGACTGAAACTAACTAGTAGACCACCAGTAATTTAAATTGTACCCTGTTTCAAGGATATTTGACATGTGGTCCCTTTGGAAGAACTAATGCAAAAAACTGGCTCTAACCCTGGAAATAAGGTTACTATAGACTAACAGAAGGTTGCAATTAAGTAATATCAAGAAGGTTAACCTGTAAATTTCTCTCTCAAATACGTACTAATCTCATTTGTAAACCATTTTATGCAGTTACAGAGAATGAAAATAATAAGGGTTATATTGTTTAATTTTAAATGTGATTTTTTTTCCTCTGGAAGGAAAAATAAAAAGAAAATGTCACATTTAGTTAATAATTACCAGTCTACCAAACACAAATACACACACACAAACACACACACACACACACACACACAGAATTTATTTAATGTCTAAACTTTATTATAGATAGGTAGATGAGAGAGAGAAAGAGAAAGATTCTTTCTAAAAACCATGATATGTCTTTTATTTTTATTTAAATGTTTACAAAAATAAAACAGTATATTTTAAGGTCTTCCTCCATCATTCTCCATCATTGTGATTTCTTAGTAGACAGGAAAATCAGACTCATTAAAGTATCAGAGGATGAAGAGTTCAAAATTATGTAATTTAACCACTGCACTTCACAGATTAGAAAACAAAAATGCATATCATTGAAGCAACTTGCTGCAGTGTGCACAGCCAGTCACTGGGTAATGCAAACTAGAAATCTGTTTTTCTGATTCAATGTCCAGAACAGTTTTTTACAATACCATAGTGTCTCTCATAAAATATTCTGCATGTATCTCCATAATTGATAAAATGTGGGCATACTTAACTAGAAGATTAAAATAGTAGCATATAAAACTTGATGACAAACTTTTAAAAATTCTTGTATAATAGTTTCTCTTACAATATTTTACAAATGGATGGGAGAGGCAAAGAGAGTTAATTTTCTAATGGGAAAAAGTAACATTTATTTGCATTAAAAAAAACAGAATCTGATCACTAAGCATTTAACACTTACATATGGTTTAAAGAATTACTTTAGTTTCATGTTGACTATTTAGAATGAAGTGCATAAATTAAGGAGGAACATGCTACTACAGTATGCTATGAATCATGGTGCTGCCTATCCATGGAAGATAGGATTAATAGAAATCATTGTGATATTTTCTTTTTTACCTCTGTTACTCAAAAGAACTTTACAGAATCACATGCCAAGCTTAAAAAGCAAAATAAAATAGAAATTGAACCTCACCTAAAATATCAATTTATGTGACAAAAAAGAATTGTTTATATAGATATATAAATATACTGAAAATAAGAAATGTATTGCTGGTTCTAGTCATTTAAATTTACCCTGCACAGATCACTTGGGGTCAGGATTTCAAGACCAGCTTGGCCTATGTGGCAAAACCTCACCTCTACTGAAAATTTAAAAAATTAGCCAGGCCCGGTGGCACATGCCTGTAATCTCAGCTATTTAGGAGGCTGAGACAGAAGAATCACTTGAATCTGGGAGGCGGAAGTTGCAGTGAATCAAGATCATACCATTGTACACCAGCCTGGGTGACAAGAGCGAAATTCTGTCTCAAACAAACAAACAAACAAACAAATTTGCCCTCCAGCGCACTACCCTGCTCCCCAATGATGGGCCTTCCTCAAATGCATTCCAGTTCTTGTTTATCTTGGCTCTTGAAGGTAGTAAAATCACTTATCTATGAAAAAGTGGGTCACTCATTTACTTCCTCCATGTAAATATTAAATGTTGAAATAACTCATTAAATCTTAAAACAGTAAATACTGTTGCATTAAGGTCATTCCTAATTTTTAAGTAATATATATTCAAAATTTAAAAAACCTAAGCAACAAATTTGACACTAAAAATGTGACAGCTTGACTGAAGTGCAGATCTTCGATGGGGAAAAAATAAGTATTTGAAGAACTTAAAACGTCACTAATAGTAAAGTTAATAACCCTCATAAATATACTCAGCTGATTGCATATCTATAATTGATATTTATACAAAGTAAAAATATTACAAAGTGTTACTTTATAATCAAAACTCAAACATACTTTTGACATAATAATACTGCTGAAGAATTGATCTTGATAAGCACCAAAATTCAGGAAAGATAATAAATATGAATAAAAACAATATTTTGCAAATCCTGTAAGCATGATAAAATTAATTTCCAAAATAGGTCTAGGCTGCCTTTATTTTTTGACACAAAGTCATCCTAAAGAGAGTATATCCAAGTTTATGCCAAATTTTCTCTTCAAGGTCTGGAGAGAAGGTCTCCAAGAGGGTGAAGTGATAAAGTAGCAATGAAACCATGGAGATTATTGGTGTGATTCATTGCTTTCATTTCTTAAAGCACACTTTTCTCATCTCAAAACTATGGAAACTAATAAATATCTTGCAAAGTTGTGTTGAGTTTCACAAATAATATATGTAAACTGCCTGGTGCAGAAGAGGAATACATGCTAGCTAGTGTTATTATGTGACTGGAGAACATAGGCTCAACATAGCATGGGAGACATCTCTGAAATGAAGGAGGAATAGAAGACACCACTGTGTTGCTGAGTTTGGCTCTATTAAACATCAACTTGGCAAGAACAAATATTTTGTACAATGCAGTATTTTTTCCATGCAGGTGCAAATGCATGATTTATGCATTTATAAATAAATCTGACTTTACACATGGTTAACTATGTAAAATGAGGCTTTTTTCCCAGGGTATATATGATCATGGTATACACACAGAGAAGAAAGCGGGACTGTTGAGAGCCAGTAACAATAGAAATTGTGGAAATGGTGATGTCAGGAAAAGCTTGAAATATTTGAAAATAAATTTTAAAAAAACATGCCTAAGCCCATGGTCATAGTTTACTTTTTAAGAAGTATGTTTAAGAAGTATTTATGTTGCTACAATCAACATAAATATGCAGAAAATAATGTTCTTCAAGCAATTATATAAATGAAAAGGAGTTTAAAACTCAAACTATAGGCAGTGTGCTATCATTTAAATATCTATACTAGGGTCTAGGGTCGGGTGCAGTGGCTCATGCCTGTAATCCCAGTACTTTGGGAGGCTGAGGCGGGCAGATCACCTGAGGTCGGACCAGCCTGACAAACTTGGAGAAACCCCATCTCTACTAAAAAGATAAAATTAGCTGGGTATGGTGGCACATGCCTGTAATCCTCGCTAATCGGGAAGATGAGGCAGGAGAATCACTTGAGCCTGGGAGGCGGAGGTTGCGGTGAGCTGAGATCGCATCATTGCACTCCAGCCTGGGCAAGAAGAGTGAAACTCAGTCTCAAAAAAAAAAAAAAAAATCTGTACTGAAGAGATCAGTAATCATTGGGTAGTGGTTCAGTTATTCACTTGCTATGTGTGGGACCAGAGATAAAACACTAGACCTTAGTTTTGTTAACAGTTATCTAGGTCAGTGTGTCTCTAATTCCCCTTTATTTTATTTTACTTTTTATTTTTATTTATTTATTTATGTAGGTAGGTAGTAAAGCCAAGAAATCCTTCCTTCAAAAGATAGCTTATTCACATGCCTACCACTTAAGACAGGCAAAACTCTATCTTCTCTGAGTGAAGCAGAAATAATGGCCTGGAAATCCAGTCTTCCAGCTTCCACTTTGCTCTATACTCTATCTTTCTAATGATGTTAAGTGCATCATGGAACCTAATTTAAAAAATCTTTCAAGAGTCTTTTGATAGTAAGAAATATTCTGGTCAAATGGTTTATTTAGAGTGTTCCACTTTCCTCAAGAAGTTATCTCCCCTTTTGGTTATTAAAAACAGGATAATTACTCCCTCCAATTTATTTATAAAATAACAATTTGATATGAGTCATTTACAGTTGTTCTTCTGAAAAGACAGCACCGTTAAAGTAAATAACAATGAGTTTTAAGCTACAAAATCTGGTTTGGTTCTGCTTGCCTCCATTTACAGTATAGGTGACCTTGATCAAACCATTTAACTTCTCTGAGCCTCAGCTTTTTCAAGTATCTAATGAATACAATGATCTCTACTTACTTCAAAAACTTGATGTGAACTTTCAATAAGATAAACATATCAAAGTGTTTGTAATATTTACCTCATTCACATTCTTTACCACAGCCCTCATTCTTGCAGGTTCAGGTTATAAATTTTTGTTTAATATCCAACTTAATTACAGATTTACTTCTCAATTTAACTTTTTAAGAAGTAACTATATTTTTCATAGAATACCAACCTATAGAGTCATCATTAACTATTGCAGAATTTTACATTTGCAATAATAATTATATACTTGGACTACTGATAAAATTTCAACAATGACAGACATACATTCTTTCAGTCCAAGGGAAGAAAATATTCAGAAATGAATAATACATCTAAATGAGACGGCTTGTTCCTTTTAGTGGCATCAGTATGGCAATTAGACTTCTTAGGAACCCAATAACTTTTCATACACATGCTCAGGAACACTAAAAATGATATGGAAATAGACATTCACCTTTCTGGCTTTCCAAAGGCCAGGGCTGAAGCCAAAGCCAATAAGCAGATTTTGGACAAATCCAAGGACTGAAGGTGAACTTTGGTGCATCCTTAAATATATTTAATCCCCATGAGTTCTTTCTTGTTTTCTATTTGCTCTTCTCTTTATTTTGTCTTATTCGTGTTTTGTGGACATGATTGTCTTTTCAAATATCTTCAAGAGTATTCAGTAAAAACTTATTAAAGTCTGATTCTGTGTTGCAGGCAGGGACTGCTTTACGTGTGTGCAACCTGTGGGTTCTCACAGGGCCCCATGATGGGAAAGAGCAGTTCTTGGTTTAATGCTCTACTGTGGCCATCTTGAAAATTTTACTAATTTTAGAATGGTCTCATGTTATTATTTCTCACTGGGCCCCACAAATTTTGTGGCCATTCCTGTTCTAAGTGCACTACTCCTTCCTGGGCCAATTTTGTTTTCTTCTTCTCATTGTTTACCTTGTTCTCTCATTTTGATGTTGATTCTTCCCTGCAACTCTTTAGTCATCTTTGATTGCCCACTCATTTTCAAAGAGTGACACAATAAAAAAGGCTCTTGGAATACCTGTGTTTACAGGGAGAGTTTTGCCTTAAAATGCTAGTTAGAGAACCTTGCCCTCCCTCCAGGGACTTGAAACTTGCTCCTGCAACATTCAATTTCTCCACAGAACAAAGTTCTAATTAACAGTCATATTGATACAATCACCTTTCAAGTTAGGGTCACTCCAAGGTACAGATGAAAACAGACCTTACTTTATCTTCCCTGCATATAACAGAATATATCTATATAAAATTTTTTCCAGAAAATCCATTTTCTACAATAACCCACCTGCTATTTTATCATCATGCATGTAAAAATGATTTATTTCAAGAATTAAGCAATATAAAGTGTTAAGATTGAGTTAGTGAAAGAAATGTTATTTTGAGTAGCTAAAGGAAAGCCACTTTATAAATAAGATGGTTCAGGCAAAAAAATTTATGAGGGAATTTCCAGATAAGATATTTTAGTCTTTATTGTGGACATGATAAAATATTAGCTTCTGTGTGTATCCACACTAGCATATATGGGTACCTCCCTCTGCATATTTTTTTCTTTTTTCTTTTTTCTTTTTGAGACCGAGTCTCACTCTGTTGCCCAGGCTGGATTGCAGTGGCATGATCTTGGCTCACTGCAACCTCCACCTCCCGGGTTCAAGCGATTCTCCTGTCTCAGCCTCTGGAGTACCTGGGATTACAGGCATGCACCACCACGCCTGGCTAATTTTTGTGTTTTTAGTAAAGACGCAGTTTCACCATGTTGGTCAGGCTGGTCTCAAATTCCTGACCTCATGATCCTCCCGCCTCGGCCTCCCAAAGTGCTGGGATTACAGGCATGAGCCACTGTGCCCAGCCCCCTCTGCATATTTTTAATGACAGAAATAACAGGTTCATTGAGAAAAGTAGTGGATATACAGACAAGGCTAGAGATGCTGAGAAAAGTAAAATCACGTCTCACTTTTACCTGTCTTACTTTTACCCATTTCATATTCAAAGTGTTTGTTAGTATTTTAAAATTTGGAAAATATTCGATAAATGCAAGTTTTCCAGCACTCAGTAATTCCTTGCTTGAAAGGGCTCAAAATATTAAAAGTTCAGGATACACCCACAATGCGCATGACAGAGATACAATTTAAAATTGTAGCAAAATAATATATGAGCTACTATGGATATCACTGCATATAAAGAAAGACCATATTTCCGAGTTTAGTCCTTCAATACATATTTCCATTGAGTATAATATATATATAATGTACATATAATATATATAATGTATGCATTGAGTGTGTATATACAGATGTATATACATATATGTGTACATATATGTATATATGTATATATGTATATATACATATATGTGTACATATACGTATATACATATATACATATGTGTACATATACGTATATACATATATACATATGTGTACATATACGTATATACATATATACATATGTGTACATATACGTATATACATATATACATGTGTGTACATATACGTATATACATATATACATGTGTGTACATATACGTATATACATATATACATGTGTGTACATATACGTATATACATATATACATGTGTGTACATATACGTATATACATATATACATGTGTGTACATATACGTATATACATATATACATGTGTGTACATATACGTATATACATATATACATGTGTGTACATATACGTATATACATATATACATGTGTGTACATATACGTATATACATATATACATGTGTGTACATATACGTATATACATATATACATGTGTGTACATATACGTATATACATATATACATGTGTGTACATATACGTATATACATATATACATGTGTGTACATATACGTATATACATATATACATATGTGTGTATATATACGTATATACATATATACATATGTGTGTATATATACGTATATACATATATACATATGTGTATATATATATGTAACTATATATACATAGCTTTTTTTCTGAGAAGAGGGAAAGAAGACTCAGGGTTATTATCGAATTCTAATTCTCTCATGGATCTGAAACTCAGTAAAGTTAAAAATATTGGTCCTTTTCAGGAAATTAAGAATACAAAGCACTGACAGAAATTGGGATATAGCAGAGGGATACATTTTTCAATTTATTACTGTCACTACTCATATAATTTCATTTTCATCTTCAAGAAAAATATAAAAGACATTTAAGATTTGGAGATATATAAGTTCAATCAGTTGATAGCTTTTGCTATTATCTGGCCATGATTCTCAACTACAAATATCCCACAGATGTCAAGGAGTCTGTGTGTTCTTTTAAAATCAGGCTATTTTTAAGATTACACATCACATTTACAGCTAGAGAATGCTACTGGCAGGCATTAAAAGCAAAAAGAGATTTTTGCTTTGAATGCCTCAATATTTAAATTTTAATAAAATTATTGGCAATTTTAATTTTTTATATTTTAAGATACACACATAGTATACAATAATAACTTAAATTACCTATGTAGACAAGAAAGATCTGTTTAGCAAAAGTTCTAGAGGAAGCAACTTCAAACTCTTTTTTAAAACCTTTTTTATTTTTTCCTAACATGATACTGACCTTCATCTACAGCTTCATGTATTTGGCTCTTTTTAAACACAAAAATAATACTAGAGACCTTTTCTGATAATATACTTAAGATGTATTTTCAGAATATGTTTGATTGTATATGCAGAGTATTCAGCGAGCTCTAATTTTACATTTATATTTCTAAGAAGCAGCTGTATGAGGATATGTTCTGCATCTGTTTTGAGACAGCTCTTAACAGTGTTTGTAGAAATTAAGAACACAATCCCTGAAGTCAGATTTGAATCCTGCCAGGTTCCATCACACACCATCTAGGTGACCTTGGCAATTTACGTATTACAATTATAATTATGAGTTAGTGTACTCTCTTCTTTGGGAGGTTGTGAAGATTAACGAATGTAAAGTACCTAAAATGGTGCCTGACACATGGTAAGACTGAGTAAGTGTCAGATAAGATACTTCTACTGTTGTTGCTGTTGCCACCTCTACTGGGCATTGATCCTGTTTAGATTGGTTGCCCAGCAATTCATTTCCTCACTTTCAGTAGCACGCTGGCTTCCTTTTGGGGGAATTGTCATTCCCCACTCTGTGTAACGTTGCTGGGATTGTGAATTCAGGTGCCTGGTTTCCCACTAAGGAAGCCCGTGGGGTCCCTAGAAAAGTCCTACATCAAAAGCTTCCTCTCACTGTCCCATACAGGTCAGAGGTATGAATGTCCCCTAAGCTCACCGAGCTACCCTCTCACAGGAGTTTTAATTCTGAGCATCACACAGATAGGGAACCATTTTTAAAAACAGTTGTTCTTTTGTTTTATCAGGAGTGGCTCTTTGTACCTCTCTCTCACTGAAGGTGATAGGTTTACCCTCTCCACCTTCTCCTTCCTCCTCTACTCTGGCCTGGGGTTAGGGGTAAGGAGGAGAGAACGTAAGACTCCCAATTAAAGTGTTTCAATGTTTTCTGAAAATTTCTGTCTGGTGCAATGATATCTACTCTTATCAGATTATTACATTTTACTCTTATTTCAGTTCAATATTTCCTATCCCTTAAGCATAGTCAATTTGCTTAATTACATTTGTCTTGACCAAATAAGTCTACATGGACCTGGCCATTGACAGGTGAGAAGGGGTGGGAGGAGCTGATGGCAAGAGAAGGAAAGCACTTGGGTATCTCAAGTGCCTGCCACAAGTAAATAGTTGTAAAAGCAAGGACAATGGGAAAGTCAGACTTATTCATGAGAGTGCTAGTGGCTGGGAGAAACTGTTAAACTCTTTCTGCTATTGAGAAACAAGTCACCTTATTATAGTCACAGATAAAAACACAGCAGAAAAGTGAGACTTATTGAATAGCTATCGCCTGGGAGAGGCTGTCAGACTGTTTCAGCTACTGAGACTCTAAAACAGCCTGGTTCCTCTTGGGTCCAAGCTGGTTCTTCAACCTATCCTTTGACTCTGTAAGTTCTCTCATATCTTTCATCACTTAAGTTTTCCAGGTTGAATTCTGTTGTTTAAAACTGAAGACTTACCAAGTCACTGCTTTACAGTGAGATGTATAAGATAAATTCCTCCTAAAAATTAGTGCTAGAAGATTTGTTTTCCTGGCATTGTTATGCTTTGCATGAGATCATTTATTCTATTTCTCATTTTGTGCTTTTTCTTCTTGGAAGTTTAGGGCTAGAATTAGTTCACAACTACAGTAGCTATCTTTAAGCATGTATTTTGAAAAAAAAAACACCATATTTTTTCTCCTTTTAGTACTTCTTTAACTTTATTTTAATTTTTGATTATGTATTTATCTTTTATCACAAGTTCCTTATTTTATGCTTAAATGGATGAATAAAAGAATCCAAAACTTAATAAAAACCAATTAAAGATAAAGATGGCACATTTAAAAATTTCAGACTATTAAAGTGTCCATCCATTCTGCTATTCACCTACACATATACAAAAAGGAATTACCTATGAAGTATACATTTTTATTCAATGTGACAAATTCATCTTTAAGTTTCTTTTATCAGATTTCTTTTAAATCTGATATTTGCATATATTATAGGCATGACGCTTTAGTGTTAGTAAGGCAGATTATCATGAAAATGTACACGACTCTTCTTTTCCTTCTGATATTTAATGTCATTGAACGCTTTTCTTTAAACTCTTCAGTGACACTCACTAATGATTAATGACCCACTGACTCGTGCTGCCTTATAACATGAAAGTCACCGCAATGCCTTTTCCCTAGAGAGCAATTATTCTATGGAACAATATCCCTTACCTGGTGCATTGAAGTCCCAAAGGTTGGCTGTTAAACTTGCAGTTGTAATTCGTGAAAAAGTCCAGAATGCCAAGTTTTGAACTGCTGGGGATTTTATGCACAGTTTCATTTTACTAGAAACAACTTGTTTCTTTTCCGCCTTTCCTTGCAAAGATTTTGAATAAGTAGCTGAAAAGGCAGAAACTTGAAATAGAAGTTTTCATATTTAAACCCAAAGTTACCTAACTGAGACCTGTGTATCTTCTAGCTTCTTGATTTGTGAAATTATACTGCTGACTTGGAAATGTAGACATTTGGGTGTTTGTATGTATTCAGATGATCATCTATTTTGATATCCCAATGAGGTAAAATGATTAGAAAAAAGGAGAAAACACAGGCCTCAGAGTTACATTTCAAAGTAGTAGAGAATTTCAATATATCATACAATTCTGCATATGAATCTCTGGGCCTTGAAGTAAAGGATTCTTTCTGAACACTTCTCTTGTCTGCAGAATATTCGGAATATTTCACTCAGCATGTACGCAAATAAAGCTACCATCATTAGACATGTAAAGTCTAAAGAAGTCACTTGCCTCCTTGAGGTATTTGATATTGAGGGAGACCTTGCCAGCTTTTCCTGTGCTTATAAAAAATAACACCTGTTCAGTGTGAATTAGTCAATTAGGAAAAATATTGCTTTTATGTGCCTTCAGCTATTTCAATGCTATGAATGGTGCAAGTAATATTAGTCTTACACAGTAAGTATTTATGGCCTTTTTGGTAAGAAAAACATATCATATTTATTAGAGCACAGTAAAGGATTAGAGCCTATGATATTGATGAAAATCATATGATTCAGAAAATGGAGAAATTATTATTAACTTGCTTGATCATAGAATATGCGGGACAAGTATTTTGAGCTGAGCCTCCAATTACAGTTAAAGTTTGAAAGAAAGGAAAAGAAGGAAGAAGGAAGGCAGGAAGAGAGAATAAGACAAAGTTTTGAAGTAGAAATAACATGACTTGTGTAGGATAGTGGATGGAAAATGGCCTCTCTCAAGCTTAAATGTTGGACTATCTTAGAAAATAGACGTAGATTAGAAAGAACCAGACATCCCAGAAGAAGTGTTTGGACTAGCTAGGGGCTGTGAATATTGACAGGCCACTGATCTGAGGCCAGAGTGGTGGATGATGGAGTGTAGGCAAGGGAGTCATCCTAAAGGTTTTTTAGTAATTTACGTCTAAGGCGATGAAAGCACGGAGTAGTGAGGTAGCTGCGGGAAGGAAGCAGGGGAGGAGAAGATGAAGGAATGATAACGCTTGGGGACAGATCATAATTAGATGATGAAGGAATAGAAAGAATAAAAGATGGCTCCAAATTTTCTAGTCTCATCCAGATGACTAGAAGAATAATACCACCTGTGAGAGACACGATGCACTTAAAACTTGATAAATTGAAAGTGGTGGAAAGAAAGTTCAGTGGTAGCACCCTACAAGCAACTGGACTCAGGAGAAATGCTCAAAGATCCAAGCCATATATTATGTATGTGTAACTATATACATACATGTATATTATATATGTGTAAATATAATAGAATTATATACATGTATGTGTATATATACACATATATATAATTCATGGATGAATGTCATAGGAATAAATAAACAGGAAACTGGGAGACCTAAGATAATTTCAATTTTGATATAAGTAAAATAAAATGCTATATTCAGAAATGTCATTTATTTAAACTTCACATCTAAGTAATCCCAGATAAGTGCCCTTCAGTCTCCTCATCCGTAAGCTGGAAATAATAACCATAGCATTTCCCAACTCAAAAAAAGTATCTAAACTTTTTATCCTAAATATGCATTATACTTATATTTTTAAAAATGCTTGGTTAGTGAATCAGTCAGTAAGTAAAAAATGTTTCTGTGTTTGCATTTTGTATTATCTCTTATGATATAAAGATATACATGCAATGTATAGAAAAATATATTTAATATAAAACTTTGCAGTTTCTAACTAGTATGCACATTTACATTTGTTACTTATTGCTAAATACCTCGACTAGCCAGCTATGAGGCCTCCGTAGAGTTTTTACTTATCTTACCCTCTATTGTATCCTACTGAAATCTAACATGTCTACTGCAACTCATCACCATTTCCTCCCACTTCTGTCACCCTGGAAGCCCGTGGGGAGCAGTGGAACACAGAGACAGGGACATGTGAGGAAGGGAAATGACTGAGAAGGGTGTACACTGCTACCCAGATCCCATTAGGCTATTAGCAACCAAGTACCCACCAAGCCTCCCGCTGCAATAGAGAGGATGTAGAATGAAAGAAAGAGAAGGAAGAAGCAAAGAGGAAAGTTAAGAAGTTAGTAAAAACCTGGGCAGCAAAAGGAGGCCCCCATCTCTACAAAAGATGAAAACCAAAACAAAACAAATTGGCCAAGTGCAGTGGCACACACCTCTAGTCCCAGCTACTCAGGAGGCTGAGGCAGGAGGATACCTTGAGTCTTGAAGTTGCAGTGAGCTATGATTGTACCACTGCACTCCAGAATGGGTGACAGAGCAAGATTCTGTCTCAAAAAAGAAAAAGGGGTTAATAAATCATGGGAGAAAAAGAGAACAAGTCCTTTTCAATCCTCAATAAGTGTCCTAGAGTCATTCTTTATCACTTTAGCACTTCACTCCTATTTCTGAATCCCTAACAGCTGATACTAGAATTCTGCTGTGTCTCCTCTACCCTCTACCTAACGTTCTTGCTTTGCATAAACTTCAGGTCCAGGGTATTGAAGGCAGTGCTGCCAGTCCAGAGTTGGGGACGGTTCTTTTTTATCATCATCTATTATGGTCTAGCAGGACACAAAGAAGTGGAACACAGGGAGACCCTTTATCAATCAAACAATCAATCAATCAGTGGAACAATGAGAAACAGGAGCAAGAGAGATGGTTTTCTGCCCCTCACACTATTGTGTGGTCTTCCTGGACTTCACAGGCCATGACTCTGAAAGAAATTGATCTCACTGAAAATGTAAAGATTTTGTTGTTCATTTCTTCTTCTTTCACTACATATGATGCATTTTCAAAAATTTTCAGCACTTAAACCTTGGGAATTATATTTTACATAGTTCCAGTCACAATGTGCTTATAATTTTTTAAATCTTTAGACTAGACCCAGTCATTGATATTTTGTTTCCTTAATTTTTAAAATTAAATATTAAAAATCTGCTCTATAATTCTGTGTGGAAGAAAGCCTTGAATCAAAAGGAAATATATATATTCACAGCTCATGTGAAGACAATATATATACATATGTATGTTGATATATATATTCTTGTCCCAACTCTGCCACAATGGCCTTGGGCAAATCAGATTTATTTTGTTCTTTTTAAAGTGTATGCCATCTCTGAAATTCAGTTGCCTCAGTGTAAACTGGGGATAATATTTATCTTACTGGGCTCTTCTGATCTTTAAATTATGTAATGTATTTGATAACTATTATTATTAGGTGATAGCTTTTAAATTCTACCTTCTTTTCCCTTTTAATGAAAGAATCAGGTCAGGCACAGTGGCTGATGCCTGTAAACCCAGCACTTTGGGAGGCCGAGATGGGTGGATCACTTGAGGTCAGGAGTTCGAGACCAGCCTGGCCAACATGATGAAACCCCATCTCTACTAAAAAAAAAATACAAAAATTAGCCGGGTGCCTTTAATCCCATCTACTTGGGAGGCTGAGGCAGGAGAATCGCTTGAACCTGCGAGGCAGAGGTTGCACTGAGCCGAGATTGTGCCACTGCACTCCAGCCTAGGTGACAAAGCAAGACTCCACCTGAAAAAAAAAAAAAATTATAATAATAATGAGAGAATCACAAATGTTTTGGGATACGAGGTGACTTGGGAATATGGGATAATAGGTGGGATAAAATCTATTATAGATGGGATGAAATTGGGAAATTAAACCACTTTATGAATTAAATATTATTTAATTCAGAAACTCCTGATTTTATAAATATTTTATAAAATGTTTATTTATTTATATATTTATTTATTTTGGAGACAGAGTCTCACTCTGTCACCCAGATGAGTGCAGTAGTGTGATCTCGGCTCACTGCAACCTCTGCCTCCCAAGCTCAAGCAATTCTCTTGCCTCAACCTCCTGAGTAGCTGAGATTACAGGTGTACACCACTACCACCCAGCTAATATGTGTATTTTCAGTAGAGATGGGGTTTCACCATATTGTTCAGGCTGACCTCAAACTCCTGACCTCAAATGATACACTCGCCTTGACCTCCCAAAGTGCTGGGATTACAGGTACGAGCCACGACACCGGGACTAAAAATGTTTTTGAGAAGAGAAAAAGGGACTTTAAGCCAAAATGCAGCTGGATAAAAATAGGTTAAATAGATGTTTATATCTTCAAATGAGTGGACAGATGTTGCCATGTTCTTCCACAATAAGGCAGTAAAATCACTACTGTCCCTGATCCACTGTCCACCTGCTAAAGGTAGAACTTTTGTTGTTGCCACCTGCTGTGTATTTAAGTAGCATTTTAGTCCCATCGTTAGGACAGCATCAGAGAAACAGATGCATAGGGAAATACCCAGGTGCCTGCTTCTGTGGGTATAAGAAAAAACAACTAGATTGATGTAATGCTGTCACAAATACATATTTTATATAAATTGTACATATTTTAAATAAATTTACATATTGTACATATTTTAAATAAATTTAGCTTTTTGTTGATTATTAAAATCACGAGCTGGATACAGTGGTATATGCCTATAGTACCAGCTACTTGGGATGCATGGCAAAGGATTGCTTTAGCCCAGACATTTAAGACCATAGCAAGACCCTGTCTCTAAAAAATAAATAAATAAAAATAAAGATTAAAAAAATAGACATTTAGTTCGTCAATGCTAGACTGGATAAAGAAAATGTGGTACATATACACCATGGAATACTATGCAGCCATAAAAAAGAACAAGATCATGTCATTTGCAGGGAGCTGGAGACAATTATCCTTAGCAAACTAACACAGAAACAGAAACCCAAATACCACATGTTCTTACTTATAAGTGGGAGCTAAATGATGAGAACACATGGACACCTAGAGGGGAACAACACACAGTGGGGCCTTTCAGAGGGTGGAAGGTAGGAGGAGGGAGAAGATCAGGAAAAACAACTAATGGGTACTAGGCTTGATACCTGGATGATGAAGTAATCTACAACAAACCCCCATGATACATGTTTACTTATGTAACAAACCTGTACTTGTACACCTGAACTTAAATAAAAGTTAAAAGAAGCCTTTTAAAATAAAAATGTAAAATTGAAAGATTAAGGAAAAATTGGCATTTACATTTTTAAATTTATAACATAAAGTAGTTCAATACCAGTCATTTTAAAAATTTACATTTTACATGTTACATATGTTTTTCAGTTCTCTCACTATATCTTAATAGATTTGGATACTATATTCATTTTATGCACAGATGAATTATAAATTGCATTTTTATTCAATTAAAATTTAAATTTTTAGTAACGAAGCAATATAATATTAATATATCTGTATTTTCCATTTTAAGAAATTTTACCTTATTATATTTTATATTATTATAAAATAATAAAAATTTTATTTTTTTTTTTGAGATGGAGTCTCGCTCTGTCACCCAGACTAGAGTGCAGTGGCATGATCTCAGCTCACTGCAACCTCCGCCTCCCGGGTTCAAGCAATTCTCCTGCCTCAGCCTCCTGAGTAGCTGGGATTACAGGTGCGCACCACCATGCCTAGCTAATTTTTGTATTTTTAGTAGAGATGGGGTTTCACTATGCTGGCCAGGCTGGTCTCAAACTCCTGACCTCATGATCCGCCCGCCTCGGCCTCCGAAAGTGCTGGGATTATAGGCATGAGCCACTGTGCCTGGCCCAATTTTTTAATATCTATAATCTTTATACAGATATTTCTATATTCAATAAACAAGATATATAGTTACATGTTTATTCCTCTGGAAGTTAGTAATATCATTTTTGTCTATTCATTCACATCTTTAGGGAAACAAAGTCATGTTTGTGTTATGATTTCTATCATAAAATATATTATACCAATTGTTCACAAGCATCCTACTATATTCTCTGGCTACCAATGAGCTCGAAGGGAAAAGATTCGATTTCTTCTGTTCCAGAATTTTGCATATAGAACTCTTTTTCTAAAATATTGATTAATTTCAGAGGCTTAGTCTTAGCCATGTTCAGAGGTAAAATTAAAAGTATATAAACACCAGACTAAGGAAGAGTTAGTCGAATTCTAACTCTCTAACTAAGGAAGAGTTATCAGCCGAATTCGTAGAGCATCACTTAGTTTCCCTTTGCTTCGTTCTGTGGAATAGGATTGTTAGGAGCAAGGAGGCAGCTCATGGGAAGACAACACATGACCTAGTGAGACAGTGTTAAGCACCCAGAT
Source organism: Gorilla gorilla gorilla (assembly GCF_029281585.2). Lineage (NCBI taxonomy): Eukaryota > Metazoa > Chordata > Mammalia > Primates > Hominidae > Gorilla > Gorilla gorilla. The sequence continues at coordinate 106,960,127 of NC_073230.2, read as the reverse complement.
GAGGCTTGGCACTGCCCTGGAAACTGGCGGTTGAGGGCATGAGCATGCGTGCATGAAAACACACAGGTACACAGCCACCCACACCCCCACCCCCGCCCCGACCCTTTCCTTCTAAGTGCTGAGAGATGCTGTAGCACTGCTCAGAAAAATCCTCTCTGTATTTTCTTCTAATGAAATCTAATGTGCACCAAGGTGCACATTAACATGAAAAGCAATAGAGTTAAATTATTTTTCTCTTTGGTCCTCCTGTACCTTACTTCATCAAACTGCAGACCCTCAGGACAGTGAGACAGAGACAAGGTTTACTCTCTACACTTGATTGCCAAGTGGACCAGAGGCATCATTTCAGCTTCCTATCAGCTGGTTTATAACAACCTCCACTCAGGTCTCACTTAGAAGAGAACACAGATCCGAGGGAAAGTCATTCTGTTTGGGACATTTTCCAAAACATATTAAACTGAACATTAGAGAAAGTTGTAAAGAGAAAAATTATAGAGACCCAGCTTGAATGCCTCTTTGCTACACTGCTTTGGGGTTACTGGCAGCCTGCCGGAAGGTACCTTATGTGCTCATGAGAGAGGCCTTCTCAGACGGTTTAAAAACGGCTTCATCTAGACCCAGAATGAGATAATATAAGACTGAGACTTGACTCCCTCAGAAATGAACATTGGGTGGGGGAAGTGTAGCTTCATATGTCATCGTACCAGAAATACTGAAGTTCGTTTAGGGAACTTAGAAAGGGTTTATGACAAAAATATATTTACAATGGCATAATCTTCACATTTTCATACTTTCTAAAGTTAGTTTTGCCATGCTGAAAAGAGTCCGGTTTTAACTAAGACCAGAGCAATGACACTTTGCAGATGAAAAGAGAAGCAAGTGATACTGTCCTTAGATTAATCCTGTTTCTCAGAGATTCAGAAGGGAAGATATGCTAGGAGGCATGCCCACAGTGGTTTAAGATGCTGACCTTACCCCACCAGTCTATACAGATCATGTGATCCACCCAGAGTCTTGTGCTCACATGTGGACTGCTTGCTGATACAGCAGGATTATTTTTAAGTATTATTTAATGGTCTTGAGTCTTTTGTTGGGAAAAAAATAAAAGAGTGAGATGGAGAATTCCTCTTTTATCATAAGTAAGGGTATGCATTTCTGGAAGCTCTGACCAGATCACCAAGACCTGAGGCAGTGAAGCTAACCATCTGGAATAAAGTTCCACTTAGCCATCTGCAAGCCACTTAACAAAGACTATTTTAGGCACAAAGTAGCAGCAAATTCTGTACTTTTCATCCAAGAGCCTGCATTTCTGAAATTTCCTCACAATATTTTATAAAGGAAATCAGTCACTGAATGAGTGGGTCTACCCTGTGTCTCTAAAATCCAGTAAATACTAACACCAACTGAAAGCACTGCACAGGCCAGGCGTGGTGGCTGACACCTGTAATCCTAGCACTTAGGGAGGCAGAGGCAGGCGGATCACCTGAGGTCCGCAGTTCAAGACCAGCCTGGCCAGCATGGTGAAACCCCACCTCTACTAAAAATACAAAAATTAGCCGGGCGTGGTGCATGCCTATAGTCGCAGCTACTCCGGAGGCTGAGGCTGGAGAATAGTTTGAATCCGGGAGGTGGAGGTTGCAGTGATTCGAAATCATGCCATTGCACTGCACCCTGGGAGACAGAGCGAGACTCCATCTAAACAAATAAATAGATAAATAAATAAATAAATGTACTACACATACCCAAACACACATATAGGACATGGAGCCATTATGAAACGAAAACAGCTAAGGTGAGACTGGGTTCGGCCAGCTACGTGACTTCTAAGAGGCATCACAATTTGACAGGTCTTTTGGGGAGTTCATAATTGAGAAGTACAGAAACTTTATTTGGTCAACACACCATAAGTGGTCTGTAGAAATAGATGCATCTAGCTCAAAGTAAACACTAAATTAGCCATAATGGCAATGATCAATTTACAACAAAAACGCAGTTGCATTTGAGACTGAAAACATCGCCCCATGGGATCAGCTCATTTTCTTTCTGTTGTGGACTGGCATGGGGATGCAAATCATAACTCGAAGTGATAAGCACAAAATCAGCATGGGAAGAATTCCATATATCATCTGAACAAGTATACAAATCTGGATCACCAAGGAGTGTACTAAAAATAGATTATCTAGCCACACCCTGTAGATTCTGAGTGGGGCCTAGGAATTGTATGTTAAAAGCACCTCAAACAAACCATTGACATCAGTTTTGAATTGGGGAATGACTGAAAGCTTATCCATTGTGCCAACATTATTCTAGGACAATCAAATATGCCATCTGCACTTTAGAGATATGCCAGCCCTCTGACTAAACAGTTCATATTATCTCCTGCCGCCTGGACCTATGTGAATGAGCACCGCCAGTGAAGCTGTTTCTGGAAATACCTATGGCTGAATGACTTCTTTCTAACCAACACCTTCTTTTGTTACATACATTGTTACCTTCACTTAGTTTTGCTGCAACCTGTGATCTATTCTGCTTCCTGAAAGGCAGATTTTTCAGACAATGGTACTAAAAAAACAAACAGTAAAACTGGAAATCAGACGTATTTTGGGTTAATTTAAGCTTCAGTGTCAAAATCACTAGGCATATTGCCTTGTACATTGGTTTTTACACTTCAGTACAAAGGACACTGTTAATTCCAAACACTTGCATAGCCTCTCACCGTTCCTCTTCTTCTTCATGTATCACCTGCCTAGAGAATTGAGATACTTGGTTGTCTAACGGTGGGTTTGCCTGGTCCAAATGTTTCAGAAATTTTGTTAATTTATTTATACCCGTTCCCTCATTCTACTCATAGGCACAAGAAGAACATATTTCAGTTATGTTAAAAAGCAAAGATTAATTTTAATAGAATATTGAAAGTGCCTAAATATCAAGAGAGAGCTGTTAAGTACGTTATTTTAAAAATGGAGACTAATACACGCTTTTGTTTTGTTTTGTTTTGAGACAGGGTTTCACTCTGTCTGTCACCCAGACCAGATTGTAAAGGTGTGATCTCAGCTCAAGGAGTGTACTAAAAATAGATTATCTAGCCACACCCTGTAGATTCTGAGTGGGGCCTAGGAATTGTATGTTAAAAGCACCTCAAACCATTGACATCAGTTTTGAATCGGGGAATGACTGAAAGCTTATCCATTGTGCCAACATCACTCCAGGACAATCAAATATGCCATCTGCACTTTAGAGATATGCCAGCCCTCTGACTAAACAGTTCATATTCTTATCTCCTGCTGCCTCATACCTCTGCCTCCCAAGTAGGTGGAACTACAGGCACATGCCACCAAGCATGACTAATTTTTGTATTTTTTATAGAGATGGGGTTTCACCATGCTGCCCAGGCTGGTCTCAAACTCTCTGGGCTCAAGTGATCTACCCGCCTCAGCCTCCCAAAGGGCTGGGATCACAAGCATGAGCCATCACACCTAGCCACATGTTAATTTTTATTAGGAAAATACACACGTATGATAAAGAGAAAATGACTAATAAATATTGAAGAAACTATGCTCATAACTCACCACAGACAATAGAGAGTTTTTTAAAAATGTAAATTTCTGGCCGGGCGCGGTGTCTCACGCCTGTAATCCCAGCACTTTGGGAGGCTGAGGTGGGCGGATCACGAGACTCCGTCTCAAAACAAAAACAAGAGCAACAACAAAAAAAGTAAATTTCTTGAAATGCAGAAGGTCAGGATCTCCCCTTCCTCATTCATGGTGGAAGGTATAATTAGGGTTAAATGTGTTTGTTATGAGGAGGACGATACTGGCAAACTCTACTGAGATGTTGTGATGTTCCAACTGGAAAAATATTTAAAATTTCTTCCAGGAATGAAAAGTAGGGCAGGCTTACCTGTCTGCAAGGAACATTGCCTAGAGTTTTCATTACTGCATGACAAGCTCCCCTAAGGACCAAGCCACAAACTAGGAGACTTGGCAGATAATTGGAAAAGTTAAGAACATCATGAGAAGAAGAAAGAAGACAATAAGAGACCAGGGTCAGAAGACTTCAGAACACTGGAAAGGGATTCTAATCGAGCCAAACATTAACAATTATTAACATTAACAATTCGAATTGAGCCAAACATCAGTAGGAAGAGGAAATAAATGTTTGGTATCATTCAACAATATCTAGATTTCACTAGTATCCTTTTTTTCAACTTTTAAGTTCAGGGGTACATGTGCAGGTTTGTTATATAGGTAAACTTGGGTCGTGGGAGTTTGTTGTACAGATGATTTCGCCACCCAGGTGTTCATTTTCTTTATCTAGTCTGTCACTGATGGACATTTAGGTTGATTCCATGTCTTTGCTATTGTGACTAGTACTGCAACGAACATATGCGTGCATGTATCCTTTGTCATCTAAAATGATTGTCTTCTTTCAAGTAGAAAACTATACCTAAATATCCTGCCAAATATTAAAGATAAAGCTAAGAATTTAGCTTACATTGTCTATATTTTTTTCTAATAACTAGTCCAGTCCAATAATGAAAGTAGTATCATAAACTTCAAATTCTGTCCAATCCTCACCTTAATTTTGCGAAAAGCATCAGTGGTACCTGTTAAATGCCCAAAGGGGGGAAAAATGTTTATTCTATCTCCTCCCTGATTTCACACTTGATTTTTCTTCCCAATTTGATTTGTAAATTGCTCCACTTTTATTCACGCAACAAACTTTTATTGAATAACTACCATAATTCAGACACAGTTAGGTAATGGTTTATCTGCCTGTTAATTAAAGCTTTGCCACTTGATGAGTTCATAAAAAAATTTTACCTCCCAGGCTGTTTGATGTCTCTATAATTTTACTAAAGGTCTCTTTACTTGCTCTCATGTCTTACTTCTTTGGTTCAAAAATTAGCTGGGTGCAGTATCTCACAGGTGTAATCGCAGAACTTTGGGAGGCCAAGGCAGGCGGATTACCTGAGATCAGGAATTTGAGACCAGTTGACCAACATGGTGAAACCTCCGTCTCTACTGAAAATACAAAAATTAGCCGGGCATGGTGGTGTGCGCCTGTAGTCCTAGCTACTCGGGAGGCTGAGGCAGGAGAATTGCTAGAACCCGGGAGGTGGAAGTTTCACTGAGCCAAGATCATGCCACTGCACTCCAGCCTGGGCAACAAGAACTGCACTGCAGCCTGGGCAACAAGAGCAACAAGAGAGTTTTCCGTCTCAAGGAAAACAAACAAACAAACAATTAAACATCTACTTTATATTTTAAAATGTAGGCCAGGATTTACTTACTGTCTTAAGCCTTCTTTCCCTTCCCACCCCTTTAGAATATTGGACACCACTTCCTTTGTGCTCTGAATAAGCTCATCTATATTTCTATAATACCTATGTTATATAAATATACCTTTAAATATCCATAACAGACATTATATTTTATTTTCCTAGCTACTTTTTGGAAAATTACTTCTTCCCATTTTCATCTCTGTAGTTCAGGTGGAACTGACTTCACCTCGCTGTTTGCAGGATAGACACATGACCCAGACCAAAGCCAATCATAAAACTCACATAAAAATGATCTAAGTGATAAAAACCAGATTTCATTTTGAAATTGATATGAATGCTTCAAAATAAAAGGTCTCTTTTCTGAAATCTTAATTGCTAAGCATCGTGTAAAATCGAGGGTCATATATGCCACCATTTGTTGGTGGCAAGCCTGAGAGTGAAATCATTAGAGTAAAAAGCAACCAAGAAGTAAAGAGGTAGAGAATGTGTCCTAAAACTATTTGAGTTCCTGAATCTGGCTGTGGCTGAAGCCATTTGTACCCCCAGATATTTAGATGTTCTTGCTAATGGACATTATTCTGATTAAACTAGTTTAGACTGAATTTTCATCATTTGCAAGCAGAAAAGCCTGCAGTAATACATCATGTCTGTTGCTGTAACTATACTATTCGGTCTAAATTGCCTCTTCTAGTCTATGACAGAACTTGGAACAAATTGGGTACTCTTTTGGTTTACTGATTAAAGAATGAATATGAATGAATAAAATAAATACATGGAGGAATATAGAAAAAAGGTAAATTTCTTGTTGTAGTCCCAGTATACCAAAAATTTGGTGCCCTTGTTCCAAAACAAACAAACAAACAAACAGAAATGCCCAATGAGAAAACTGATTAATTATTTCCAAGTTATTGTACTGCACTGTGCTGGTCACAGTGGATCACGATCCCTTGAAAAATCCTTTAGATGGCTTACTCAGTTTGAATGGATTTAGGAAATATCTCAGGATAACCAAGCCCTTTATTTACTTCTTAACACCAAATGATATCCTCCAGGTCCTAAAGTTATTTTAAATGGCACATGAGATGGCGTCTCTGTCTGTTCTCTTGAGATCAGGTTTCATGGTCTAATCAGACTCACCATTAACAATCTTCCCCTGGACAGGAACAGAGTTAATATAGTGTGATGAGAGAGTGTTGGCCGGTGGCTCAAGCAGCTCTGCAAGTCTGCACATGTGGATTTTATTTTCAAACCTATGATTGATTTACTTTCAGACTGTGGCAAACCCTCCACTCTCCCACATGATGCTTATCAACAAATGGTGTCTGCTTAACTCATTTATTGAGAAAATGTAACTGCATTTCAGAAATTTTAAATTATTTCCCATGGACAATTTTTGTTTCTCTTACCACAGTGTAGTTCTGCATGTGTAATACACTACCTGATCAAATAGTTACATTAAGACATGTTTTTTAAAATTTTGAAAGTTCAACATTTCCTCTTAATGAAGGTATTGACCTGTGTTTACAATTTGATATTCTTCTTATCTCAATTTATGTTACTTATAGCTGTAAAAATAATAGCTCTGAAAATCCATTGTTTTTGAACATTCTCTAAGTAGTTTCTTATGGATTGTAAACTACTCAGATAGGGATGAATGAATATTGAACATACATTTGTTGATTTGACTTAATGACATTTGAATTTGATACAATAATCATCAGTTCACATATTCATATAAGATGATACATATGTGTGTATCATTTCCAAATGCAAACTGCTGGAAGAAGGGAGTATATATACATTTGGAACTCATTTTTCTTTTGATGGTATACAAATTCAAGTTAGCTTGTGTTGGAAAGAAATGGCAGGGGTCGTGAAAAACAGAGTTTCTGAATTATTGCTGTACCTTAAAGTCAAGAGCTAGGATAGATGACTTTGAGGGATACTTTAGAATTCATTTTATTATTTGAAAACCAATATTAGATAACATAAGAAATCATATAAGACATTATCATCCATAAATTTTCTTTAAATTATTTTTAAATGTACTTGGTGTATGGATTTGTGGTTAGAGTTATGCTGACCTACTTAGTTCCATGTTATAGAACACATGAAATAATATCAGCACTGTCTGTTTCTTCAAAGACTGAAAAAGAAAAGTTACTGGGAAATCATCTCAGCCTGGCACTTTGAGAAGGATATTAAATCAATGTTTTGTTCCATGTTAGTCTTTCTTGTTGAGTCAAATTTTTTGTTATTTGAGTTTGTTGGTTATTTAGTTATTTTGGTTTTCATTGTTAACTTCCATTTCTTCTAGGGCTTTGTAATTATTTTCCTGTACTTCTGCAAAAACACACTAAAAATTATTTGATTACTTTTGTGTCTGTACCCTTTAGCTTTTTGTCTTTATAATTGTGTAATTCTGTTTTTGCATGTAATTTATGTATTGTAAAATATTTTATCTAAAATTTGGCTCTGCATTATTTATCAATGTTATGTTTTTATATTTGGTTCACCTATTTATGCCTTTAACTCTATTTGTACCTATCAATCTTCTTTCTTTAGATTTTTTTCTTGGTCTATTTCTATCTTCTTTTATCAGATGTTTAATTTTTCACATTTATTCTGTATCAGTTTAAGTTGCATGAAAGTATAATGCTATGAAGTTGTATGTAAGCTCAAGTTTGGCTCTATCCCATGTATTGTATATATCATATATATATACGAGATACGTAGGGGCTTCATCTAAAATATTTTCTATTTTGAATATTAAATATATTTGCATACATAAGCATATACAAGCATATATATGTGCATTGTGCATGTGTATGTGTATATATGTATATATAGTAACTGGATAATTTTTTTATTTCATTGGTGTTATTTGTTCTATACTACATTTTGGACTATGTTATCTAAAAATACTATTTTTAAAACATGTTCAAAATACCTTGAGAGGAAGTGTTACTATAGTGATGTATTTATTCACTTTATATATTTGGATTAACCTTACTAATAACTATATACATCTACATCCTTTTTTCTACTTGCTTTTTCTCGAGATATAAGATTTCTTAAGTTAGCCTCCTGCTTCTACAGATTTTTTTATAGTTACACTCATGAGAATCTGCAATTCTTCTTTAATATACTTTATTATTTGCTGCATAATAATTAATTCATTTCTCTAATTCAAGAACATTAGTTTTTCATGAGTTGAGGGTTTCCATGTTGAGTTCTATACCTAATATATACCATTTTTTCCATGACTACTTTAAAGAAATTGTCTTTTCTGTAGTTTTTAGTTTTTAAGATATTTTATTTTTTTCTAATAGCCAGCCACTTATTTGTTTATTCTACAATGATATAGTTTTGGTGCTCATTTGTTATTTCTTTCCACAGTCTCTAATTCATATCACTCTTTTGTTTCATGAGATAATGAAACAAAAAAAGTATAAATTAGACTTACTTTTTGTTTGTTTAGCTGTCTTTTTGTTTGTTTCATTGACTTCATGTTTTCATGTTTTTTGTACTTCTTCGAGATGTGCAAGTATTTTTCATATAATTTTTTTAAAAATTTTGCATAAATCCTGTAAGACTTTTTTTTTTCCAATACTATATTATATGTTCTTAAAATTGGAGTAGCATTTTTATGGGGCTCAGGGGGTTATTATTTTCATCTTTCTGATAATTAATGTGGGCAGTTATATCTGGATATTATCCCCTGGATATAGTTTATATAAATTTCCTATAATTATCTTACTTCCTTATCTGAGACCTGCTTGTGTTCACATCAGAACATTATGAAGTTTAAGGGTGATTATTGCTGGCTTGTGTTCTATGTGTAACTTTGTAATTTCATGTTAGATCAGAGCCATGGGTTCGTCAGTAGATGCTGCATATTAACATGATTGGCGGATTGGTCTCTGATCTTTTAAAATTAAAGGCTTTATTCCATCAAATTAGAAGTTTTTCATAATCCAATAGGAGATAACATTTGAATTTAATATCAAAGTTAAATCATTAAGGTTTCGTTTCCCATGGATTCATTCAGAGAAGCTGAGTTCCACACCATTGCCAATCTTTCCAGCATCATTCCACATGCTCTTTTAGCCAAAGGAGAGAAAGATAGACAAATTATGTAGCGCTCAAACATAGCTTTCTTTGCAGGCTTTCCCTTAGGTACTTGTACAGCTGCAGAGATTCTTGTGTAATTTATTTTCTCTTTTGTGATTCTGATGGAAAATTCTATATTTATTTTTGTTGACCATTATTATTATTTTATGTTGCCTCTGCTGCCTTTCTACCTTCAAGAAGACAAACTCATTCATCTTTAACAAATAATTCTCATGGTGATGATGACATTTGCCTTCTCTTTCCTTTAGTTATCTGTCTGCAGATAGAATTAATTACTCTGGAAATGAGGTTTGCCAATTATTTAACCTGAAATAATCTCATTTTCCACAGCTCAATCAAAATTCTGGGAGGTAAAACTTCTGTAACAAATGTTCTCAGTATCCTCAATGATCAATCCCCCAGAATACTCATTTTCTTCTGAAAATATTCATTTTACTTTTCTTAGCTCCATGATGACAATGATACCTTCCAGTCATAAAAATAAATAGCTTTTTATTTTAAAATGTTTAGAGGCTATGATTTCTGTAAAACTAAAGACAAGGCTCTTTCTTTAGCTTTTGCCACACTAATTTGTCCTGGTCAAGCCAAAATATCATTTTAGTTCATGTGGTACTTAATTGTGAACAGCAATGGCTGGAGGATTTTAAGGGTCACTAGGTCCAGATGTTTGGTCATTAGTCACCACCATATAACCCACCTTCAATATAATAAATATGGATAAAATAAGGAAACACTTCAGCCGTCAACAAGATTAGTGTTCAAGACTAATAGGAGCCTGATTTCTGCTTTTTAACTTTGTTAACATTTAACCCTTTGAGGGCAGAGAATTTCACTTGAAGTAAATCTCTCTCCTCACACACTCTGCTCTTATTTTCTGAAGTTTATATACCTTCATTAATGGCACATCCATTCACCAAAGAAGTGCAGGCATGCTTTTAAGTATTTTAATACTTTACATCACACTTCATATCTTTTTCTTAACAACATATTGGAATGTTTAAGAAGGTGGTTTTGTTGGACAGTCAGGTAATTTTCTGATAAAGTGACCTATGTCTGTGGCTATAGAACAGCCTATTTAAAAGAATTTATTGGACATATTGGGTTGATCTGTACTCCCTAAAACAATAAAAAGATTATTTTAAAAACTTCTTTGTGTGTTTCCTCTTCTTTTTATTTTTATTTTTTGGTATTTGTATAGAAAAAAAAAGTACATGTCCTAAAGTCTTCTATCTCTTGTGTAGTATTTCTCAACTGCGGCAATGAAAATAAAACTTGCAACCGTGTGGCGCAGGCTTTAGAATCTCCTACAATAGATGCCATTTCTGTCACTTCTGTAGGTACCACTGCAGTAAATGAAATAGTAATAATATTAACCACGTAGAGTTATTTGGATTAACGAGATAATGTAGGCATTCAATTAATACTAATTTTATTTTTCTTATTTGCATTGATGTTTGACAATATTCTGAGAGATATGTTTGAAAATAAAATATCTACTTCAAAAAGTGGATAAGATTGTTGGCTACAAGCTGCAAAGGATCCTTTTGCTGGTATTTTGGCATTATGGAATGCCTATAATATCTGCTATTTTAAATGTAACTCTTTTGTGGAAACTCGTTTTTGTTATTAAATTAAATATCATCTTGATTCTGGTACTTGGAGAACTTTTTTTCTGTTAAAACAGGCCTCATCCTGAATTATTAATAACTCACTGGAATTATAGCTTTATCTTAAAATAAGAATTCCAAATTGAAAAAAAGGAAAATATATATCTTTGGCTAGTTGATGTTGTTCACAATGCTAATTGTTTATATATAAGCATTCTTAGAAACATCTTTTTTATTTTAGCTTTACTGATCTATAATTTACAGACAAAAATGGTGTATATTCAAGGTGTTCAATATGATGATTTGATATTGTCTAATGATCACCACAATCAAATTACTCAACATGTTTATCACCACACAAGTACTTTCTTTGTGTGTATGTGTGCATAGTAAGGACACTTAACATCTACTCTCAGCAAATTTCAAGTAAACAATACAGTCTTGTTAACTAGAGTCACCACGCTGTACATTAGATGCCGATAAGTTATTCACCTCGTAATTAAAAGTTGTAAACTCTTTAACCAACATCCACCACTTTCCCCATGCCTGAGCCCTGGAAACCACTATTCAGGGTGTAATTTTGATAATAATACAATCGTGTCAGTTGTGGCCTCCTGAGTACCAATTCCTTCTGCTCTATGCAAATGCTCCAGAACCCTAAGCTTGGCCATGTGAAAATCACATATTGTCTCTTCCAGGTCTTTAAGTCCTTTCTTGACATGTTAGGGGAGCTAACTGGCAATGATCGGGTGTAAATAATTACTCAACTGAAAGAAACCAGTAGAAAAATAATGGATCATCCATTTCAACAAAAAGTGGAGAGGTCCATTGACTAAATTCCAAAGGAACCTCAGAATCCTTCCTCTTATCATGAATTGTATGTTTTTTTGTTTGTTTGTTTTCTTCTCTATCTACTACTAGTTCCTATATCCTTTCTGTAATCTATTATTTTCTTTGCTCCAAAAATAATAACTATCTCATTCCATATGGTCTATTGTGATGGCACAATGCATTTATATGGATAGATAAAAAAGAAGTAATTGATTGCTATATCAATTATATGATCCTAAAAAGACAAATTTGTATAGGCTGCTATATAATTAACTGCATTATTTATTTTCTATTAAGATGTTTTTATATTTTGCAAACTTAATCAGCTTTCAGTCTTATTTATGCACTGTACTGAATTATTTGTTTGTTTGTTTGTTTGTTTGTTTTTATAGAAACAAGGTCTTGCTCTATTGCGCAGGCTGTAGTGCAATGGTGCAATCAGAGCTCACTGCAGCCTCAACTTCCTGGGCTCATGCATCCTCCCATCTCAACCTCCCAAGTAGCTGAGACTACAGGCATATTCCATGACACCCGGCTATTTTTTTTTTTTTTTTGTACAGACGGGGTCTTGCTATGTTTCCCAGACTATTTTCCCAGGTCTTGAACTCCTGGCTTCAATTGATTCCCACACCTTAACCTCCCAAAGTGGTGAGATTACGGGTGTGAGCCACCATACCTGGCCTGTTTTTTTTTGTTTTGTTGTGTTTTGAATATATAATATTTATTTTTCAAGGCCGTTTATTAATCCAGATACATAAAATAGTTTACATTTAGTATGTGTGTATAACATACACATGGGTAATTACCTATTTTCCACACCAGTATATACATACATGTACATCAATATACAAATTAATCTTCATTTATAATTTATGCTCCCTTATAAATTTGGAAATTAGCTTTCCAATGCTTATATCTATGCCTGTTGAGTCTGGGAACCTTGTCACAATTTATGTATTATGCTGCTATGAGCCTATATATGGAATATATAAAATTTATTTTCAAATGTCAACTGAACACTTTATAGATTTTTATTTCCTCCATCTCTTTCCGTAACCCTGTTACTTAAATTATTAGTACAGCTGTCTGAGGGATCAGATTTAAGGCCTTCAAATGTTTCCTTGGTCTTAGAACAGATGCCTCAGGAGGCTTTCCACCAGAAAGGTACATTGGATTAGCACAGCCTGTTTCTCTACCATATTCTTTAAGCAGAACTGACAGCCTCAATAAGAACCATTTTTCTTAGGATGTGTGTGGAATTTAAAGAGAGGACATACTTTCTCCTTACCAGTATGAAGGATACCAAAATAGATTATCTAGAAAACAATTTCATACAATTCCAATGAATGAAAGGAGGTCAAATGAAATGCATAAATGTGTCAGGCTTCTATCAAATGTAATAGATGCTTACAAAATCAGAAGAGTGTTTTAATGGAGAAGGAAATTAGTGTATCAGCTTAGTAGAGCTATCAATCCAGGCATAATTCTTTGGCATATGATAGCAATATTGAATGAACACACTGTGATCTGGGTTTGCCAGAACACATATGTCAATGTTTGTTGATTAAGCGGCAGTGGAGTATCATAAGATCTGAGACAGAATCTTCAATTCCTTAGCAGAAGAATGGATTTAGTGAGGAATGCTGCACCTGCTACTTTTCACCAAGTGAGATTTAAGGATTTATTTTTTCTTTTACTCTGAACTGAGTATGTAGACTGGATTATACCTAAGAATTGGAAGACACAATTCTAAGATACAGGTAGAAATATGTCACAAGTTATAGAGAGCTAAGATTAACTCATGAAAAGTAAACGGAAAATGTAAGCAAAGTATAAATTATTGTATTGTACTTCTCTAATTGCATGAGAGGGGACATGTGTCTGAATATAAACTTGTGTTTGGACTACAAAAATCTTCATATTTGGCAAAGGAGTTTTTCATCATAGGACTGTGGCTTTTTTAGTCTGTGTTTCTGCCTCTGACTATACATTGTTTATGCACGCACTAGTTGAGCCAATGATATTGTTCAAACAACGAGATATTTTCCTACAGAGTGAAAATCAAGAAATCCCATGCAACCTGCACAGGCATTTTCATTTCATTATTTTAATAGCAACATGTACACTTTAATAGCTGGAAGGCAAAAAATATGTATCTAATTTTGACTTGTAAAGCATATCTAAAATTTCTGTTTACAAAGCTAAACCAAAGTCAATAATTTTTTTTTATTATTATTATACTTTAAGTTCTAGGGTACATATGCACAAAGTGCAGATTTGTTACATATGTATACATGTGCCATGTTGGTTTTCTGCACCCATTAACTTGTCATTTACATTAGGTATATCTCCTAATGCTATCCGTCCACCAGCCCCCCACCCCATGACAGGCCCCAGTGTGTGATGTTCCCCTCCCTGTGTCCAAGTGTTCTCATCGTTCAATTCCCACCTATGAGTGAGAACATACGGTGTTTGGTTTTTTGTCCTTGTGATAGTTTTCTCAGAATGATGGTTTCCAGCTTCATCCATGTCCCTACAAAGGACATGAACTCATCCTTTTTTATGGGTGCGTAGTGTTCCACGGTGTATATGTACCACATTTTCTTAATCCAGTCTATCATTGATGGACATTTGGGTTGGTTCTAAGTCTTTGCTATTGTGAATAGTGCCGCAATAAACATATGTGTGCAGGTGTCTTTATATTAGCATGATTTATAATCCTTTCGGTATATACCCAGTAATGGGATCACTGGGTCAAATGGTATTTCTTGTTCTAGGTCCTTGAGGAATCACCACACTGTCTTCCACCATGGTTGAACTAATTTACACTCCCACCAACAGTGTAAAAGTGTTCCTATTTCTCCACATCCTCTCCAGCATCTGTTGTTTCCTGACTTTTTAATGATCACCATTCTAACTGGCATGAGATGGTATCTCATTGTGGTTTTGATTTGCATTTCTCTAATGACCAGTGATAGTGAGCATTTTTTCATGTGTCTGTTGGCTGCATACATGTCTTCTTTTGAGAAATATCTGTTCATATCCTTTGCCCACTTTTTGATGTTTTTTTTTCTTGTAAATTTGTTTAAGTTCTTTATAGATACTGGATATTAGCCCTTTGTCAGATGGGTAGATTGCAAAAATTTTCTCCCATTCTGTAGGTTGCCTGTTCACTCTTCACTCTGATGGTAGTTTCTTTTGCCGTGCAGAAGCTCTTTAGTTTAATTAGATCCCATTTGTCTATTTTGGCTTTTGTTGCCATTGCTTTTGGTGTTTTAGTCATGATGTCCTTGCCCATGCCTATGTCCTGAATAGTATTGCCTAGGTTTTCTTCTAGGGTTTTTATGGTTTTAGGTCTAACATGTAAGTCTTTAATTTATCTTGAATTAATTTTTGTATAAGGTGTAAGGAAGGGATCCAGATTCAACTTTCTACAGATGGCTAGCCAGTTTTCTCAGCACCATTTATTAAATAGGGTATTCTTTCCCTATTTCTTGTTTTTGTCAGGTTTGTCAAAGATCAGATGGTTGTAGATGTGTGGTGTTATTTCTGAGGCCTCTGTTCTGTTCCATTGGTCTATATCTCTGTTTTGGTACCACTACCATGCTACTTTGGTTACTGTAGCCTTGTAGTACAGTTTGAAGTAAGGTAGTGTGATGCCTCCAGCTTTGTTCTTTTTGCTTAGGATTGTCTTGACAGTGCAGGTTCTTTTTTGGTTCCATATGAACTTTAAAGTAGTTTTTCCCAGTTCTGTGAAGAAAGTCATTGGTAGCTTGATGGGGATGATATTTTCACTATATTGATTCTTACTATCCATGAGCATGGAATGTTCTTCCATTTGTTTGTGTCCTCTTTTGTTTCATTGAGCAGTGGTTTGCAGTTCTCCTTGAAGAGGTCCTCCACATCCCCTGTAAGTTGGATTCCTAGGTATTTTATTCTCTTTGTAGCAATTGTGAATGGGAGTTCACTCACGGTTTGGCTCTCTGTTTGTCGGTTATTAATATACAGGAATGCTTGTGACTTTTGCACATTGATTTTGTATCCTGAGACTTTGCTGAAGTTGCTTATCAGCTCAAGGAGATATTGATTGGGCTGAAATGACAGGGTTTTCTAAATATACAATCATGTCATCTGCAAACAGGGACAATTAGACTTCCTCTTTTCCTAATTGAATACCCTTTATTTCTTTCTCTTGCCTGATTGCCCTGGCCACAATTTCCAACACTATGTTGAATAGAAGTGGTGAGAGAGGGCATCCTTGTCTTGTGCTGGTTTTCAAAGGGAATGCTTCCAGTTTTTGCCCATTCAGTATGATATAGGCTGTGGGTTTGTCATAAATAGCTTTTATTATTTTGAGATATGTTCCATCAATACCTAGTTTATTGAGAGTTTTTAGCATGAAGGCTGTTGAATTTTGTCGAAGGCCTTTTCTGCATCTATTGAGATAATCAGGTGGTTTTTGTCACTGGTTCTGTATATGTGATGGATTACGTTTATTGATTTGCATATGTTGAACCAGGCTTGCATCCCAGGGATGAAACCAACTTGATCGTGGTGGATAAGCTTTTTGATGTGCTGCTGGATTCAGTTTGCCAGTATTTTATTGAGGATTTTCCCATCAGTGTTCATCAGAGATACTGGTCTAAAATTCTCTTTTTTTGTTGTATCTCTGCCAGGCTCTGGTATCAGGATGATGCTGGCCTCATAAAATGAGTTACAGAGGATCCCCTCTTTTTCTATTGATTGGAATAGTTTCAGAAGGAATGGTACCAGCTCCTCTTTGTACCTATGGTAGAATTTGGCTGTGAATACATCTGGTCCTGGACTTTTTTTGGTTGGTAGGCTATTAATTATTGCCTCAATTTCAGGGCTTGTTATTGATCTATTCGCAGATTCAACTTCTTCCTGGTTTAGTCTTGGGAGGGTGTATGTGTCCAGGAATTTATCCATTTCTTCTTTATTTTCTAGTTCATTTGCATAGAAATGTTTATAGTATTCTCTGATGGTAGTTTGTATTTCTGTGGGATTGGTGGTGATATCCCTTTTATAATTTTTTATTGCATCTATTTGATTCTTCTCTCTTTTCTTCTTTATTAGTCTTGCTAGTGTTCTATCGATTTTGTTGATCAGCTCCTGGATTCATTGATTTTTTAAAGGGTTTTTTTGTGTCTCTATCTCCTTCACTTCTGCTCTGATCTTAGTTATTTCTTGCCTTCTGCTAGCTTTAAAGTTTGTTTGCTCTTGCTTCTCTAGCTCTTTTAATTGTGATGTTAAGGTATCAATTTTAGATCTTTCCTGCTTTCTCTTGTGGGAATTTAGTGCTATAAATTTCGCTCTACACACTGCTTTAAATGTGTCCCAGAGATTCTGGTACATTGTGTCTTTGTTCTCACTGATTTCAAAGAACAACTTTATTTCTGCCTTCATTTCATTATTTACCCAGTAGTCATTCAGTAGCAGGTTGTTCAATTTCCATGTAGTTGTGAAGTTTTGAGTGAGTTTCTTAGTCCTGAGTTCTAATTTGATTGCACTGTGATCTGAGAGAGTGTTGTGATTTCTGTTCTTTTACATTTGCTGAGAAGTTCTTTACTTCCAATTATGTGGTCAATTTTAGAATAAGTATGATGTGATACTGAAAATAATGTATATTCTGTTGATTTGGGGTGGAGAGTTCTATAGATGTCTATTAGGTCTGCTTGGTGCAGAGCTGAGTTGAAGTCCTGGATATCCTTGTTAAACTTCTGTTTCATTGATCTGTCTAATATTGACAGTGGGGTGTTAAAATCTCCAAGTATTATTGTGTGGGAGTCTAAGTCTCTTTTTAGGCATCTAATGACTTGCTTTATGAATCTGGGTGCTCCTGTATTGGGTGCATATATATTTAGGATAGTTAGCTCTTCTTGTTGAATTGATCCCTTTACCATTATGTAATGGCCTTCTTTGTCTCTTTTGATTTTTGTTGGTTTAAAGTCTGTTTTATCAGAGACTAGGATTGCAACCCCTGGTTTTTGTTTGTTTGTTTTCCATTTGCTTGGTAGATCTTCCTCCATCCCTTTATTTTGAGCCTATGTGTGTCTCTACACATGAGATGGGTCTTCTGAATACAGCACACTGATGGGTCTTGAGTCTTTATCCAATTTGCCAGTCTATATCTTTTAATTGGGGCATTTAGCCCATTTACATTTAAGGTTAATATTGTTATGTGTGAATTTAATCCTGTCATTATGATGCTAGCTGGTTATTTTGCCCATTAATTGGTGCAGTTTCTTCTTACCATTGATGGTCTTTACAATTTGGCATGTTTTTGCAGTGTCTGGTACTGGTTGTTCCTTTCCATGTTTAGTGCTTCCTTCAGGAGCTACCAAGGTAGGCCTGGTGGTGACAAAATCTCTTAGCATTTGCTTGTCTGTAAATGATTTTATTTCTCCTTCACTTATGAAGCTTAGTTTGGCTGGATATGAAATTCTGGATTGAAAATTCTTTTCTTTAAGAATGTTGAATATTGACCCCCACTCTCTTTGGCTTGTAGCGTTTCTGCCGAGAGATCTGCTGTTAGTCTGATGGGCTTCCCTTTGTGGGTAACCCGACCTTTCTCTCTGGCTGCCCGTAACATTGTTTCCTTCATTTCAACTTTGGTGAATCTGACAATTATGTGTCTTTGGGTTGCTCTACTTGAGGAGTATCTTTGTGGTGTTCTCTGTATTTCCTGAATTTGAATGTTGGCCTGCCTTGCTAGGTTGGGGAAGTTCTCCTGGATAATATCCTGAAGAGTGTTTTCCAACTTGGTTCCATTCTCCCCGTCACTTTCAGGTACACCAATCAGACGTAGATTTGGTCTTTTCACATAGGTTCATATTTCTTGGAGGATTTTTTTCATTTCTTTTTACTCTTTTTACTCTAAACTTGTCTTCTCGCTTTATTTCATTAACTTCATCTTCAATCACTGATACCCTTTCTTCCACTTGATCGAATTGGCTATTGAAGCTTGTGCATGCGTCACGAAGTTCTCATGCCACGGTTTTCAGCTCCATCAAGTCATTTAAGGTCTTCTCTATACTGTTTATTCTAGTTAGCCATTCGTCTTAACATTTTTTCAAGGTTTTTAGCTTCCTTGTGATGTGTTAGAACATGCTCCTTTAGCTCAGAGAAGTTTGTTATTACCAACCTTCTGAAGCCTACTTCAGTCAACTCATCATTCTCTGTGCAGCTTTGTTCCATTACTGGCGAGGAGTGTGATCCTTTGTAGGAGAAGAGGCACTCTGGTTTTTAGAATTTTCAGCCTTTTTGCTCTGGTTTCTCCCCATCTTTGTGGTTTTATCTACCTTTTGTCTTTGATGTTGGTGACCTGTAGATGGGGTTTTGGTATAGATGTCCTTTTTGTCGATGTTGATGTTGAAGTTAATCCTTTCTGTTTGTTAGTTTTCCTTCTAACAGTCACATCCCTCAGCTGCAGGTCTGTTGGAGTTTGCTGGAGGTTCACTCCAGACCCTGTTTGCCTGGGTATCACCAGCAGAGGCTGCAGAATAGCAAATATTGCTGCCTTATCCTTCCTCTTGAAGCTTTGTCCCAGAGGGGCACTTGCCTATATGAGGTGTCTGTAGGCCCCTACTGGGAGATGTCTGCCAGTTAGGCTACATGAGGGTCCGTGACCCACTTGAAGAGGTGGTCTGTTCATTCTCAGAGCTCAAATGCCGTGCTTGGAGAACCTTCAGAGCTGTCAGACAGGGATGTTTATGTCTGCAGAAGTTGTCTGCTGCCTTTTGTTCAGCTATGCCCTGCCCACAGAGGTGGAGTCTATAGAAGTAGTAGGCCTTGCTGAGCTGTGGTGGGCTCTGCCCTTTTCGAGCTTCCTGGCTGCTTTGTTTACCTACTTAAGCCTCAGTAATGGCGGTCGCGCCTCCCCCAGCCGAACTGCCACCTTGCAGTTTGATCTCAGACTGCTACACTAGCAGTGAGCAAGGCTCTGTGGGCATGGGACCTGCCAAGACAGGCATGGGAGAGGATGTCCTTGTCTGCCGGTTGCTAATACCTTGGGAAAAGTGCAGTATTTGGGTGGAAGTGTCCTGTTTTTCCAGGTACGGTCTGTGACAGATTCCCATGGCTAGGAAAGGGAAATCCCCTGACCCCTTGCACTTCCCGGGTGAGGGGATGCCCTGCCCTGTTTCAGCTCGCCCTCTGTGGGCTGCACCCACTGTCCCACAGTCCCAGTGAGATGAACCAAGTACCTCAGTTGGAAATACAGAAATCACCCATCTTCTGCATCGATCATGCTGGGAGCTACAGACTGGAGCTGTTCCTATTCAACCATCTTGGAACGGATCCCAAGAATTTTCTTTAAAGTAACAACAGGCTAAAGTAACAAATAGCAATAATAATCTTATACATGTATATGTATATGTATATGTATAGAAAGACACAATACTTATTGTTAATATGGGTCATTTGACTTCTGATTTCTAGTCCAACATATAAAGCACTTGGAAGTCATCAGTATCATCCAGATATGAAAGAGGTTGAACAAACTGAAAATCAACAATTCTTAGCTCAATCAGACAATTGAGGTCACAAGTCAAACTATCCCTTGAAAACTGGAAAGATGGAGAAGTAGATTCAGAGAGTAACAGCTTACCTGAAGTGGAAGCCCAGGAACAGAACCCTGCAACTGGCATCAATATCAGGAGTAACATTTTAAACTAGAAATGATGAATTGCTGGAGGTACAATGTAAACTAACTTGAGAGTTAAAAACTCTGAGGTGTCAAAGTCTTAGAAAGACCTTTACATTTTTATGAGTTTTACCTCCAGATCCCCAATCAGGTTCTAACTTTAAAGATTTAAGAAAAATTACCTCTTGTTTCCAGCAGGGTGAAGGGAAGAGCAACTATTTTGGAACATACTCCAAGCTCTCTGTTCTCATCTAAAAGCTATAAAAACAAAATCATGTCATTTTCTGCCACATGGATTGAACTGGAGGACATTATATTAAGTGAAATAAGCCAGGCACAGAAAGATAAACATCATGTTTTCTCATTCATATGTAGGAACTAAAAAAATTGATCTCATGAAACTAAAGAGTAGAGTGGTGGTTATCAGACACTAGTGTAGGGGGTAAAGGAGTATGAAGGTTAATGGGTACAAAAATACAGTTAGCTAGAAGAAATATGTTCTAATCTTCGATAGCACAGTAGGACAACTATAGTTAACAATAATGTATTGTATATGTCAAAATAGCTAGAAGAGAAGATTTAGAATGTTCCCAACACAAAGAAATGATAAACATTTGAGATGATGGATATCCCAGTTACCCTTATTTGATAGTTGCACATTGTATGCATGTATCAAAATATCACATGTACCTCATAAATATATACAAGTATTATAGCTATTATGTGTCAATTTTTAAAAAGGCCTGGCCCCAAGGAAACCATTTCATCAGAGAATAACTGGGGCTTTGCCAGACCCTAATCAACCAGAGAGAAGGGAAATGCCCAACTCAGGCTCACTAAAAGACTGAGACCTTATCACAGGCTTGTAGAACACCTCCCCACCTACCTTACCAACACATAAATAACACGACTATATAACAGGAATGTAGCTAAAAGAACTACAAGCTCCAGACCCTATTTAAGTAGTCTCTAGGAAAACCTAAGAATCACAGGGGAGGCAAAATCATGAACGTTAAAGAAAATGTTAGTTTCTGACACCAAAGCTATAGCAAAGCTGAACACGGCCTAACCCTCAGACAGAAAAACATAAAACTTCACACTGAAGACCTTTCTATATCAGTTCCTTTTGGTATGTAATCATGTCATACTTTCAATGAAAAATTACAAGGCATGCTAAAAGGCAAAAATTACACTTTGATTAGGCAAAGCAAGCATCAGAAAGACAACCAGATATAGCAAAGGTTTTAGAATGATCACGTTGGGAATTTAAAATACCTATGATTAATATGCTAATAGCTCTAATGGAAAAGTAAGCAAGATACAAAATAATGGGTACCATAAACAAAAAGATAACAATTCTAAGAAAGGATCAAAAGAAAATGCTAGAAATGAAGAGTCCCTTTGATTGGTTCATCAATAGACTGGACACAGTTGTAAAGCAAATCAGTAACCTTGAATATATGTCAATAGAAACCTCTAAAACTGAAATGCAAAGAGAAAAAAAATAATGAAAAAGATAGAATAGAATTTCCAATTACTGAGATAAATACAAAAGGTATAACATATGTATAATGGAAATGCCAGAGAAAATAGTAAAAAAAATTTCATGTAATCATGGCTGAGAATTTTCCAAAGTTAACGACACCAAGCCATAGATCTAGAAAGCTAAGAAAACATCAAGCTGAACAAATATCAAAAATTCTATACCTAGGTACATCATATTCCAACTACAGAAAATCAAAGACAAAGAGAAAATCTTAAAGAAGCTAGAGGGGAAAAATACTATCTTACCTACTTTAGAATAGGGATTAGAATTACAATTATATTCAGAAACCTCAGAAAGCATCCAAAGAAAAAGAACATGGAGAGAAATATTTAAAGTATTTTTTAAAAACACCATCAACATAAAATACTGTATCCAGAAAAATTACCCTTCAAAAGTAAAAGAGAAATAAAAAGTCTCTCAGACAAACAAAAATGGATGGCATTTATCAGTGGTAGATCTGCTGTGCAAGAAATGTTAAGAGAACTACTTCAGAGAGAAAGAAATTATATAGAAACACAAAGCTGTATAAAAGAAGAGCATTCAAGAAACTCAAAGCTGTATAAAGGAAGCATTAGAGAAAGCTTTATAAGCTATATAAAGGAAGTATTAGAGAAACTCAAAGCTATATAAAGAAGAGCATTAGAGAAGGAGTAAGTGAAGGTAGTACAAAATCTTTTATTTTTCTCATTCTTAATTGATTTAAAAGATGACATATTGTCCAAAATAATACAATGTACTTGACCATTATAGCTTACAGATAAGTAAAATTAATGACAGCAAGATTATAAGGGATGGGATGAAAGAATTGGGAAGATCCTGTTGTAAGGTACTTGCATTACCCATGAAGCAATATAGTTTTATTTGAAGCTGAATTTGGATTACTAGTAAATATATGCTGCAAACTCTAAGGCAAAAATGGGCTAGCCATTTTACATCAATTAACTTACATATTTTAACCCTTCATAGTAGACATGTGCATTGTATTATAGATGCGAAATTAAGCATAGATTCAGAAGAAAAATTTCAGAAAATATTTTTTCTAGA
Source organism: Gorilla gorilla gorilla (assembly GCF_029281585.2). Classification (NCBI taxonomy): domain Eukaryota; kingdom Metazoa; phylum Chordata; class Mammalia; order Primates; family Hominidae; genus Gorilla; species Gorilla gorilla. The sequence goes on along the minus strand of NC_073230.2, from coordinate 106,937,016 downwards.
CAGGAAAACTAAGGGACATACAAATTTTCAATTTACTGAAGTATTCAGTGGAGGACTCATAATTTTAACCTCTGTCTATCAGCTTTCAAATCCTGTAATTTCTACCACAGGCTCATGATGCTTCCCATTTGTGAGCTGTCATTGAAATATGAACCAAATTGCAAACTCATGATTAAATGGTCAAAGAAAATTGAAGCAAAAGTGATAATACATATTTTTTAAAAATGATACCAATATAAGAAATATGTTTGGAAGTAGCAAATGTCCTTTGTACATTGGAATTAAATAAAAGATAGTGATAAGGAGTACATATCCAAAATAGTCCAATTATTTACATTCCAGGAATAGTGCTGTTATCAATCAACTTAAAGCAATAAAACTTTAAAGTTTGGAAAATTGAATTCAATGTCCTAGAGAGGCATGTCTTCATTCATTCTGTCTCTGAGCTAAACAGTCCTGTGGTATTTCTTCTTGAGGGGAAAGTCATGACTTGCATTTTCTACCTGCTACTCTGAGAAATATTTCCAGATTGGTGGTCCGTGCTTGCAAAATATTTCTCTTGGCCCACAAGAGTTTAAAAAAAAATCACTTGGCAAGATTAAAAGTCACAAGATACTAAACAAGAATACATGTTTACCACATTTTGCTAAGTATTTAAGGGTCCCAAGAACGAAGTCCCCATGTTTATTGGAGTAGTTGCCCCATAACTAGGGCAGTACCCAGTCCACCACACACTTCACCAGTTCTTACTGCCTTTTCCACACTAAGGAAGGCCAAGCAGCAGTTGTCATTTAGTATCTTGCGGTCCTTTCTTTGTTTTTCTTTCTCTGTCTTTTTCTCTTTTTAATTCTGGGTCCACTTCACTCCTTTACGTTACAAACCTGGCACCTCAGGCTATTAAATTTGTCCTGAAACTGTATGTCACTATGTCTCATAAAATTTCATATCCAGAACTAAGCACAATACCCCACTTTTAGAGCAGCCTCTTTGATTCTGATGTTATATTGCTATATAAAAATAAAAATTGCATTACATTTTTTGACATCCCAAGTAAGCTTACAGTGAATTCACCATCAAGTAAAATTCTCAAGGCTGAAGCCCTGCATGCCACACAGCTGGAATTCCTTGAAAACCACCTGCAGACTCAACATTTCCCTACATCCTAGTGGGATTCTTGGAGCTCTAGCTAACTATGAGACTAAACATAAGTCACCCCTGCAATGACCCATAGCTATGTTCTAATAACAGCTTTTACCTTATTCTCACTTGAATCTTTATTCTGATGATTTGATCTTTGCCTATTTATTAATACCTATGCAGAAGCTCCTGCTTTATATTTTGCCATATCAGTACATGTACCTGGTCCCTAAACCCTAGCAGAGTAACTGATACTGTTACTGGCTTTAGACAGCAAGCTTGTGTCTATTTCAAAATGAATCTTATGGCTAGATTTGCCTGTTAGTCTGACATTGCCTTTTACCACTGTTTCTGTTCTATCTCTTGGGTGGATGTGCCAGCCCCTGCAAAGGACTCTCATCCCCCAAAGTCAACCCTGTGTCTAGCAGACAGGGCCAGATGAAGTTCCTAGGCATTAATACTTATCTGCATGGTGCTTCTTTTAAATATATCACACTTACTTTTTCATGCAAATAGTTAAGTGATTCTTTGTACTGTAACAGTTAAAATTTGTTTTAATTATAAATAATAATATATATCAGTGGTATACTCAATAATGTAAGTATACTGTATAACTAGTTTTATATTAGCATAGTGTTACATTCCCAAAATTTTCACAAAAGACCTTTATATGGTTCACATTTTCCAAATGTTCTTTCCTTTCAATTACCATCAACCTCCATGCTGCTCACTTTAGCACTAAACTACAGCTGATGCTTGGAATTTTTGACCAAGAACTTTACAAATGTTCCTACCACATTTACCGAAATTCTTCCTTTCACTTTATAAACCCCTTTCAACTTTGATTTAGTCACTCAGCATTTTACTTATGAATTCTAGTTTTAAAGCTTCTGAAATATAGATAATTATCCCCTGATTATCTACAAAGTAAAGCAAACTTGGATAGCGACTTGTGGCTCTCCTCTATAAATAATTCTCTGGGTTAATATTTTAATATTCAAAGGTAAATTTGAATTGTGGCATTTTAAAACTCTTAGTTACAATTTATTAATCAATAAAATCAAATAGTTCAGGCAGAAATGATAAGAATCTGGTATAAGTGGTCTAACTAAATATTTGAGTTGTAGAATTCACAGAACTTGCTAACAACTCCATGCCACTCCATAGAAGGTACCAAGTTCAAATAGTCCCCTAGATAAATTTTGAAAAACATTAAACTTTTCCAAAACATACACCAGTGGATTTCAACCGGAGGTGATTGTTTGCCAAAGGACATTTGTCAATGTCTGAAAAACTTTTATGATTGTTACAACTGGGCAAGGTGGCAGGAAGTGGGGTTAGATGTTCCTAATGGCTTCTAGTAGGTACAGGCTAGATATGCTGCTCAACATTTTGTCACACATAGGACAGCCCCTACAGCAAAAAATTATCAACCCCATAATCAAAAGTGCCAACATTGAGAAACCCTGGCATAGAGAAAAATAATGATTAGAAAGCACATTCTTAGTTTATATTCAAAGAGAAATGAAATTCCAAAACTAAAAACTACCAAAGGCTATAACAAAATTATGTGTAAAGCTTACTTACAATTGTCTACGCAAATGCAACAATAAAGTATGAACAATTCTAATGCTCTTACTGAAATAATAATCATGAAAAAGGTTTTATTTCATAAGCAGATGGATAATTCAACAAAAGCAATGTGACGATAATATCTAATTTTATTAAACAATAAAAACAACTAGATCTCAATACATCCCAAACAGCGTTTCAAAAAAATTAATATACAATTCTAATTTAAAAATTCAATTCTCATGCCTGTAATCCCAGCACTTTGGGAGGCTGAGGTGGGCAGATCACAATGTCAAGAGATTGAGACCATCCTGGCCAACATGGTGAAAGCCTGTCTCTACTAAAAATACAAAATTAGTTGGGCATGGTGGTGCACACCTGTTGTCCCAGCTACTCAGGAGGCTGAGGCAGGAGAATCACTTGAATCCGGGAAGTGGAGGTTGCAGTGAGCCGAGATCGCGCCACTGCACTCCAGACTGGTGACAGAGCAAGACTCTGTCTCAAAAAAAAAATAAATAAATAAATAAATAAATAAATAAATAAATAAATAAATAAACAAGCAATCTTAGTCTAGTGATTGAAATAATCTTTATTAATATGGTAAAAAGCATTTGTGTATGTGTGTGTGTGTTTATAATTAGGGATTATACTCCATAATGTAAAGTCTATATACTTGATATAAAAACATGCACAAAATCATGTTGAATAATGAACTACTAGAGGCATTTCTGTTAAAATTAGAAATTTAAAAGTGTGAAAATTACCAGTATATTAGGTTATATTCTATAACGTAATAAGACAAGAAAAGATGTATTAACATGAGTTTTATATGGAAGAGACAAAACAAGCAGTACCTACAGATAATATTATTGAATGCCTAGAAAATTCAAGAAGATAGATTCCAATGATTGAAAGAATACAAAAAAATTATTAAAGCAATATTTTAAAAATTATCAATTTACTTAATTCAAGAAATAACCAACTTATCACAAGTTAAAATGCCTCATTTGATTCACATTAATAATCATGATAATAAGCTTAAAATAGAGGCTATATTTTGCTTTTGATTACCCACTCTCGCTTCCTCCCCTTCCTATGGCAACATCCCAATTTTATGGTGCAGAACTAAAGATGCCCCTCTTGCTGCTATCTAGATCTTCAGAGTTACTCTGGCCATCTATTTTTTCTAAATTCATTATTTTTCTTTGTTTATAGAGATACCCTATAAAGGTTCAATTGATTTGAAATTGTTTGTTACGGTAATTTTAGTGATTATAACCAAACAACTAAACAAGTGAGATATGAAGGAGCAAAGGAGAGAAAATTTCAATGACAAAAACAAACTCAAACGTGAATTATTGGGTTTATATTGTGCCTGGATGGAGAGACCTAATCGGTAAAGGTGTAAGCTTTTTTGCAAATAATGATTACAATTCCATGTTATCACAATTCCACTATTAGGATGTGACCCTTAACTATTTAATATGGTATTTTATTTTTTAAATAAATTCCAGAAAATAGGGCAATTTTTAGAGGTATAATGCAAAGGATCTGCCTATCAGATAATAAAACAAATCAAATAAGCCCCTTTTATTGCAGGAAGAAGCCAAAATAAACACAGAAATGAACAGACATAAAAAGAAATTATAGCAATAACTTCACATATAATAAAATTATAATTGAAAACCTGTAAAAAACATTCAGACAAATGATGTTAACCCCCTCCCATGTTGCACACACACATACATATACACACACACGGACACACATACACAAATGTATTCCAGTTTGATTAAAGGTTTAGATTTACGTACGAAACCATAAAATCTTAAGAAAATTCAGGAGACTATTTTTATCTATTTTAAGCTTATGATAATAAGCTTAAAATAGAGGTTATCTTTTGCTTTTGATTACCCACTCTCTCTTCCTCTCCCTCCTATGGCAACATTCCTACTTAATGTAGGGAGAGTCTGTATTTGTAAAAAGAAATCTAGGTCAGACATTAGAAAGGGAAGGACTGATAGATCTGTTAACATAAAAATATAGAAATAAAAATCCTACACTGTATGACAAAAGTCACCACTAAGAAGGTTAAAAAACATACTTGACAAATGCTACTATGTTTTACCTCATTAATAATCCAAGAATTACGGTTTTAACCAACCAATCAAACTGAGGACGATTGCAGAGGCCTAGTGATAAAGACATTCCAAATACTGTTGATACAAATTAGAACATTTCTGTAGCACAATTTGGTAAAAAGATTTTAAATTCTGAGTGCACAGCAATTTCTATTCAGTGAATTTATGTCTAGGAATTTTTTAAAAGAAAATAATTTGACAAGTCTGAAAAAACACATATATGCTTGTTTCTTGAAACATGATAGCTATAATTTGGAAACAACCTGAATGACCATCAGTGATGGATTTTTCATGAACAAAGTATAACACAACCATACAGGAAAATATTATACAGTCATTAAAAAGTTTAAATTATGACTACGGTTAATGAACAGATGTTTAAAAGACAGGAAGTAAAATAAAGCATGTTGTTATATCAAGTGTATAGACTACGTTATGGAGTATAATTTCTAATTATTAAAACAAAGTCTGGAAGAATACACATAAAATGATTAATCACTGAGGGATAAGAAATTAGAATATTTAATTTAGTTTTATTTCATACATTTTTATACTGCTTGAATTTTTCACACAGATCAAACATTATCTTCATCATTGTAACATACTTTAATATCAGTTCAATTGTGAAAAAAATTGGTTCAGAAAAAATAATTCATACATTTGGGCCTAATAATTTCACTTTTAATAGTTGATCCAAAGAAAAGAATTCAAAATAAGAAAAGTCTACAGACCTATCTTATTGGATCATAATTTATAATTGTAAAATATTAAAACCAGCTTATATGTCCAACAATAAGAGATTAAGCCATTTCATAAAATATTATGAAGCCATTAAAATGCAATTAGGAAGATTTGCAGAAACATGACCCAACATATTTGACAAATAATCAGTACAAAAGCAGGATACAAAGTATATGTTTATAAACATTAGAAATATTTGCATATACATGGTAGATTTAAACAGGCATATTAAAGTTGAATAGGATTTTTGTTACTGTGTATATGTGTTTCATAGTTAAACTCTTCATAATATCATTTACTTTATTTCATGAAAAAATTTTTAGAATGAGACATGCTTTGTTTCTTTTCATTAAGCCTCTGGCTGATCAGTGAACTCTGAAGACAATCAGTTTATCATTGATTCTATATTGCCATTTCATATCACATCTCACAGTTAGTGATTATGCATTGACTTGTATGTTATTGGCTTACAATCCTTACAAACTTAATTACATATTCGTAAGTTCTATTTTTTTCTCATTTCACTCACTAGATTCTATGTAATGTGAGGACAGCTACTATAAATTACTTACACACTTTTTTCTTTTTTTTTTGTTTTTCAACTTTTATTTTTGGTTCAGTGGGCACAGGTGCAAGTTTCTTAAATGGGTAAATTGTATGTTGCTGAGGTTTGGTATACAAATAATTCCCTCACCCAGGGAGTGAGCGTAGTACCTGATAATTATCTTTTCACTCCATGCTGTGCTACCGCTGTCCCACCTAAAGTGGTCCCCAGTGTCTATTGTTCCCATCTTTGTGTCTATGGGTATACAATATTTAGCTCTCACTTATAAGTGAGAACATGCAGTATTTGGTTTTCTGTTCCTGCATTAATTCTCTGAGAATAACAGCCTCCAGCTGCATTCATGTTGCTGCAAAGGACGTGATTTCATTATTTTGTATGGCTGTGTAGTATTCCATGGTGTATGATACAGTTTGGCTGTGTCCCCACCCCAATCTCATTTTGAGTTGTAGCTCCCAAAATTCCCAAGTGCTGTGGGAGGGACCCAGTGGGACATAATTGAAGCACGGGGGTGGTTTCCCCCATACTGTTCTCATGGTGGTAAATAAGTCTCACAGATCTGATGGTTTTCAAAGGGAAACCGCTTTCACTTGGTTATCACTTTCTCTTGCCAGCCACCACATAAGATATGCCTTTCACCTTCTGCCATGATTGTGAGGTCTCCCCAGTCATGTGGAACTGTAAGTCTATTAAACCTTTTTTTCTTCTTAAATTACCCAGTCTCAGGTGTGTTTATCGCGTATGTTTCAGCAATGCGAAAATGGACTAATACAGTATATGTGAACCACATTTTCTTTATCTAATCCATTGCTGATGCACAACTAGGTTGATACGATATATTTGCTATTGTGAATAATGCTGCAATGAACATATGAGTGCACGTATATTTTTGGTAGGAAGATTTATTTTTGTTTGGGTATATACCCAGTAACGAAACTGGTGAGTCAAATGGTAGTTCTGTCTTAAGTTCTTTGAGAAATCTCCACACTGCTTTCTACTGTGGCTGAACTAATTTACATTTCCACTAGTAGTGTATAAGTGTTCCCTTTTTTTCGAAACCTCACCAGCATCTGTTATTTTATTTTATTTTTTTACTTTTTAATAGCAGCCATTCTTAACGGTGTGAGATGGCATCTTATAGTGGTTTTGATTTGATTTCTCTAATGATTAGTGATCATGAGCATTTTTAAATATATTTGTTGGCCACATGTATGTCTTCTATTGAGAAGTGTGTCTATTCATGCTCTTTACCTATTTTTTAATGAACTTGTTTGGTTTTTGATTGTTGAGTTGTTTAAGTTCCTTATAGATTCTGGATATCAGACCTTTGTTAGTTGTATAGTTTGCGAGTACTTTCTCCTATGGTGTAGATCTCTGTTTACTCTGGTGATAGTCTCCTTTGAGGTGCAGAATCTCTTTTATTTAATTAAATTCCACTTGTCAATTTTTGTTTTTGTTGCAATTACTTTTGAGGACTTAGCTGTAAATTCTTTGCCAATGCCAATGTCTGAAATGGTATTTCCTAGGTTTTATCCTAGGGTTTTATAGTTTTAGGGCTTACATTGAAGTCTTTAATCCATTTTAAGTTGATTTTTTTATATGGTGAAAGAAAAGGGTTCAGTTTCAATCTTCTGCATATGGCTAGCCAGTTATCCCAGCACCACTTATTGAATAGGGAGTCCTTTTCCCTTTGGTTGTTATTGTTGACTTTGTCAAAGATCAGATGTTTGCAGGTGTGTCACTTTTCTTCTGGGTCCTCTATCCTGTTCCACTGCTGAAAGAAATCAGAGACAACAAAAAACAAAGGAAAAAATATTCCATGCTCATGGATAGGAAGAACAAGTATTATTGAAAGGTCCATACTGCCCAAAGTAATTTACAGATTCAATGCTATTCCTATCAAACCATCAATGTACACCGAATTAGAAAAAACTATTCTAAAATTCATATGAAATCAAGAGTCGGAATAGTCAAAGCAATCCTAAGCAAAAAGAACAAAGCCAGAGGCATGGTACTTGTACAAAACAGGCACATGGATTTACACTATTTTCTAATAAATTTCTTATAATATTTCCACATGTACACCTAATATGGTTAGGCTCTATGTTCCCACCCAAATCTCATCTTGAATTGCAATCCCCATAATCCTGATAATCCCCACATGACAAGGGAGAGATCAGATGGAGGTAATTGAATCATAGGGAGTGGTTTCCCCCATGGTGTTCTCACGATAAGTGAGTTCTCAGGAGATCTGATGGTGGTTTCATAAGGGGCTCTTCCCCCTTAGCTTGGCACTTCTTCCTCCTGCCTTGTGAAGAACGTGCCTTGTTTTCTCTTTGCTTTCCGCCATGGTTGTAAGTTTCTTGAGGCCTCCCAGCCTGGCTGAATTGTGAGTCAATTAAACTCTTTTCCTTTATAAATCACCCAGTCTCAGGCCATTCTTTCCAGCCTATGAAAATGGACTAATACAACACCTAAACAAGATTAATCTCTTAGACAAAATATTAACCAGACAAGATAAATATATTTATAAAAAGAAGAAAGGAGCACAGCAAAAGAAAAAAAAAACTTAAAGCAACAACAGCAACACAGTTAACAGGTACCATACTTTATTAGGTACCAGGCACTGTCGTAGGCACTTTACATCCATTAACTGCTTTAATAATTGTAACAACCTTGTGAAGTAGGTACTGTTGGTCAACAGTAATTTACAGATAGAAAATACAAAACAAAACAAAATGTGTCACAGAGTTAGGAATCATAGAGTTAGGAAATCTAGATATAAACCCAGGCAGTCTGGGGCCTTCTTGCTCCCAAATCTGCATCATTTACCAAGGGTGTCATGTACTATAGCCCTTTGTTATTGTTATTAAACCATATTTCAATTACCATTATGTAATATATTACATTGAATATGCCATCTTAAAAAAACTCTTGCGTATATGCATATATATCACACATAGTGTTAAAACTGTACTATTTATAATTTCTCTAGGCTTTCGTGAAGCACTCACAGGAGTTTATCTCATAATCCATTGTGATCTATTGAAACTGTAGTTTAAGGTCTAATTAATAATTTTCTGTGAAAAACTATTAGATAGTATTTTTTAATGTGATTCCAAAGTGCCCTTTAAAATGGAGAAGCAAAATTTCACATATCTAACTTACACAGAATTTAGACTACTTGGGTATTTCATCTGTCTTCATTGTTTTTTGTTTTTTTTTTTTTTTTTTTTTTTAATTTGAGACAGACCAAGTAAATAAAACTAGGAATTGTAAAATATGATTGGTCCTTGTTTTTCCTGAACCATCTTAATGGATTCCTGGCAGTGGAACAGGAATTTCCATTATATAGAGGGCAGCAGTCACTAATTCTACTTAAAGCCAACCAACTGAAAGAGTTTGGTCAAAAGAAACATGTTGTAAAGTTGCTTGCAGTGCAGCACCAAAAGTATTTTCAGAGAGACAAAATGATTGTTTTAGCAGGTAGGTTCTTCCACAGCTTGAAAATGTGTTTTTCACTTGTACTTCCTACGCTATTGGTAATTTGGGAACTTTACTAATTAAGCTTTTTGCCTACTGTCAATGCAGTACAAAGTCAAGCTATTAAGCTATAAACTGTAAAAGCTGTAAAAATGATTAAATCATACAGCTTAGAGATAATGCTCTACAAACTTAGTCATAAATTCATAAGTTCTTTTTTCCCATTTTAAAATGGTTTGAGGCTATTGTGTAGCTATAGCTAGAATAGTTTCTATCTAATCTGACATTATTGTATTGTTTTGGTACATTTAACAATAAAGAACATAATAATCTTTTCAACAAACTTAGCATCGGTAGTATGAGACATTAGCAATCTGAAAAATACTCGTATTTTAATACCTCTTTTAGGTCAGTCGAAAAGAAAATAACGTTTGATTGTTTTGTTATGTATGGCAATTGACGGTTTGTTTTGTTTTTTCTTATTTGAAGAGCCCTGTGCCTTCTATAAAGAGGGACTCATGCTCAGGAATACTCTAAGTATAAGAGAAGATAATATACATAAGGAGAACTATGGAAAGTGTAACATAAGCAAGATATTCTTCTTCATCTTTCTTATGGCTTAATTCTTTTTTTTTTTGAATTATATTACATATCCCTATGCCTTTTCTTCTGCCTAAATATCAAGCTTCCTTCCCTTCATCCCACATAAGGTATATTTTCCATCAGTCATTAATCATTGTAGCCATTCAATCAGTCTACTTGGGATACAGTGAGGGAACTTCCATCGTATTCACATTTTTAAAAAATTATACTTTAAGTTCTGTGATACATGTACAAAACCTGCAGGTTTGTTACATAGGTATACACACGTCATGGTGGTTTTCTGCACCCGTCAACTCGTCATCTATATTAGGTATTTCCCCTAATGCTATCCTCCCCAGCCCCTCACCCCACAACAGGCCCCAGTGAGTGGTGTTCCCCTCCCTCTGTCCATGTGTTCTCATTGTTCAATTCCCACTTATGAGTGACAACATGAAGTGTTTGGTTTTCTGTCGCTGTGTTAGTTTGCTGAGAGTGATGCTTTCTAGCTTAATCCATGTCCCTGCAAAGACATGAACTCATCCTTTTTTATGACTGCATAGTATTCCATGGTGTACTTATCCTTTTTTGTGGCTGCATAGTATTCCATGGTGTATATGTGCCACATTTTCTTTTTCCAGTCTATCATTGATGGGCATTTGGGTTGGTTCCAAGTCTTTGCTATTGTGAAAAGTGCTGCAGTAAACATACATGTGCATGTGTCTTTACAGTAGAGTGATTTATAATTCTTTAGGTATATACTCAGTAATGGGATTGCTGTGTCAAATGGTATTTCTGGTTCTAGATCCTGGAGGTATTGCCACACTGTCTTCCACAATGATTAAACTAATTTACACTCCCACCAACAGTGTAAAAGCTTTCCTATTTCTCCACATCCTCTCCAGCATCTGTTGTTTCCTGACTTTTTAATGATTGCCATTCTAACTGGCATGAGATGGTATCTCATTGTGGTTTTGATTTGCATTTCTCCAATGACCAGTGATGATGAGTTTTTCATATGTTTCTTGGCTGCATAAATGTCTTCTTTTGAGAAGTGTCTGTTTATATCCTTTGCCCACTTTTGGATGGGGTTGTTTTTTTTTCTTGTAAATTTGTTTAAGTTCTTTGTAGATTCTGAATATTAGCCTTTTGTCAGATGGATAGGAAGAATCAATATCGTGAAAATGGCCATACTGTCCAAAGTAATTTATAGATTCAATGCTATCCCCATCAAGCTACCACTGACTTTCTTCACAGAATTAGAAAAAACTACTTTAAATTTCATATGAAACAAAAATGAGCCCATATAGCCAAGACAATTATAAGCAAAAACAAACAAACAAACAAACAAACAAACAAACAAACAAAGCTGGAGGCCTCATGGTACCTGACTTCAAACTATTCTACAAGGCTACAGTAACCAAAACAGCATGTTACTGGTACCAAAACAGATATATAGACCAATGGAACAGAACAGAGGCCTCAGAATAATGCCACACATCTACAACCATCTGATCTTTGACAAATCTGACAAAAGCAAGCAATGGGGAAAGGATTCCCTACTTAATAAATGGTATTGGGAAAACTGGCTAGCTATAAGCAGAAAACTGAAACTGGACCCCTTCCTTACACCTTATACAAAAATTAACTCAGATGGATTAAAGACTTAAATTGTAAGACCTAAAATAATAAAAACCCTGGAAGAAAACCTAGGCAATACCATTCAGGACATAGGCATGGGCAAAGACTTCATGACTAAAACATCAAAAGCAATGGTGACAAAAGCCAAAATTGACAAATTGGATCTAATTAAACTAAAGAGCTTCTGTAGAGCAAAATAAACTATTATCAGAGTGAACAGGCAACCTATAGAATGGAAGCAAATTTTTGCAATCAAAGTTTTAATTATCTTATGTTTAAACAATGGGAGAAGATATGCTACCAATTCACAATGTAATATTCTCATCATAAAACACAACATATCTAGTTACGTTAAACTATTTGTGATTTGATACTTTTTTGGGGGGAAGGTCCCCCCAAATTATGTCTCATTCCCCAAATAGAACCAGTTCGATTCACAGTAAGAAATATAAGGTAATATAAAAACACCTTTTGGAATCAGAAAGAACGGAGTTCCAATTCTTTTTTTGCCATTTTGTGTTCATGGGATTACTATTAACTACTTAACCTTTCTTAAACATCAGTTTCCTTATCTGTCAAATGGACACAGCAAGAAAAGCTCTTAAATTGTTATGAGGCTCAATATACTGCTGTCTCTGTGAGATGTTTAGTAAACTTTCTATGTGAGATATTTAGTGTGTTTGTTTCTATAACAATTAAACTCAACTCCTCTTTGGACAGCTATTTGTTTAAGTCCTAAATTATCTTCTTTAATGATACCTATATGATAAGAGTTATAAACTTTCTGTCTTAAGTGACCAAATTATATGTAAAACAAAACTTTGAAAAAGTTCAAAATGATATGGTATTGGAGACTTAGATGTATCTCACAGACTAATTTGGATTCATGATGTTTCGCTTCCTCTTTCACTCCACTTGCAACCAAGAGATGATAACCGAAGAGAGATATAAAAAATGTTTACAGTTTAGTTTATCCTCTCATGTCCTTCATTAACGTACTGTGGGTGTTGTTCTTTTAAAAGGCCAAGGTTCATGGTTCTGTTTTTTAATTGCAATTCAGTCTTTCCTCCTTCTTCCAGGAGCATCGGCTTTATCATTGCTTGTGAGATTTACAGCGCTTCTTTCCATCGTCAGCTTGCTAATAGGCAGTTGTTGAACTCCCCAGAGTCTAAACTAGGAAATATGAGCAGTATGTAATTGCTACAGCTGGAATCACATTCCACTTCAGAAGCTTCTTAACAGCATTCTCAGATGTGTGAATATCCATTAGTGACCCAAGGGGATTACTCCCTGGCACCAAGTATACCTTTATGAGGGGTCTGGATGATGAGACTTTCCCCTCCCATCAGCAGAAAGTGAGGCGAGGCGAGGGGCTTGGATGTTGGTGAATACAAAAAGATAAATAGAATAAATAAACGTGTGGCAACACAGAATGCTTTTTAAAAAGAATTCAAAAGGAAAATTATAAATTTTGGCCATGGGGTACGTAAGTTGAATATTTATATTGAGTAAATAGCTAACATATTTATCAAAACATTCAAGGGCACTAAGGCTAAAGTAACATGACTTGATCTTCCTGTGTCTGTTTATGTGGATGGTAATTGACAGTAAGCAACACTGAACTTTCACTTCCTGTTCACTGCATCTAGGACAGACAATACTGGGAGGATGACTCAGTTGCTCCTGCAGCAACTGCCCTTTGAGGAAAAAGCTTCCTGATTTCGCCATGTCTCTTTTAAAATACTTCTACTCTTCCTGCCCACCCCAACAGTTCTGCAGCTTCTCTTTTTGCAACAGTATCTCTAACCACTGTCCTCTAGATGTTATAGCAATCAGAAAGCCTCCCTTTCAGTTTTACGAGTAAGGGGAAAATGTTTGTGAGTAGACGTACTCATTTTATAGAAGAGGTTCATGAATTTTCTTGCATAAGCCATGCCTGCATTATTACATTTGCACAATCAGAGGGAAAGACTACTGCATGTTCAAGTAGTAGGTACAGTGAGAGGATCTGCAAAGAGATTAAAAGAGATCTGCTAGGGATTAAATTCTTATTAAATCCATGATATCAGCTAAGTGAGGAAGAAAGTTCATAGTAGAATCTTGGAAGTATCTGGCTACATTTTATATCCTTCACAATTCCTAGCACAAACTTTTGCTTCTAGTAACAATACATAATATGTAATATTCATGTAACAAATATAAGATGTAATAATATATAATTTAAAACTATTATATGTTTTGAATGAATATATGAATGAATGAATTAAGAATTATTTAATTAGAATTAGAAATTTCCCAGGCCAACAGTAATGGTTTGTATGGTTCATGAACAGACGGGTATTCAGATTTCATTCATTAGAGAGCATGTTTCACAATTCTAGCTGCACATTAGCATCACCTAGGGAGCTTTTAAAAAAATGTTGCCTGAGCCTCACCTTGAGAAATGCTGATTTAACTGTTCTGTGATGGGCCTAGCTTTGGGTGTTTATTAAAAGCTCCCCAAATAATTCTAATATGCGGCCAGCATTAAGCATCATCATGGTACCATCCCGTAGGTAGACTCTTAGAATGACTTGTGCACTATGGGAAATGAAAATCTTTTGCTGATCTATTAGGGGGAGGAAACTATGAGAGACAGAGAGAGAAGAAATATATATATTCCAATTATTCCACATTTTAACACATTTATTCAATAATTGGTAATGTGTATTGAGTTCTTATTGAGTGTCACACACTCTAAGTATTGATGCTATAAATATTGAACATAAGCAGATATTGTGGAGCTTATAGTCTAATGAGAAGAAATAGACATGAATTAAAACAGAAATGCCTATAAAATTGTAATTCTGACAAAGCCATTAAACAAAAATACATCAGAGGAAAGGAGTTTTTCTATATTCCTTGAGAGGCATGGGTTTCCCAGCGAAGTGATATTTGAACTGAGAATCTAATTACTAGCAAAGATGAGAGAGTAAAGTGCTGTAAGACAGAGGACACTGCATGTGCAAGGGCCCTGAGCCTTCAGGGACTATTCGTTGTAAGAAAGTCAGTAAGGTTGTCACATAGAGATCAAGGGGAGGGTTAGTTTGATACATGCCTGAATACATGGATAAGAGACGTTTCATGCTTGTTGGCCATGTAATGTTAGTTGGTGGAACACATTAAGTCTCTTAATTATTATCCTAAAAGCAGAAGAAGCCAATAACAGATTTTAAGAAGAGGTGAGGTATTATCAAACTTGAATTTATAATAACAATCTATTGAAGAGATTGTATTGGGAGGAGACAAGAATGGACAAGGGAGGCTAATTTGCAAACTATCCAAGTAAGAGAAGATAGAAGCCTGGCTTATGGAGCTAGCAGATCAAATGGAGAGAGATGGAAGAATTTTAAAGGGTGTTTTAAATATGCAATGTAATGGAGACGCAAAACTTAAAGAAGAGGACAACATTTAAGGAGAAGATGAGAAATATTTTTGTACATAGTAAGTTAGAGTTACTTTTTATTATCCAAATGGAAACATCAAGCAAGCTGTAGGTTTTATGGGCTTGGGGCTCAATACAGAATTTTTAATTAGGAAATACAATTTTCAGAGTCATTTTCAAATAAAGCAGGTTAATGAATGCCATTGGATGAAGTTTTCTTTCAAGAAAGTACAGAGTTTGAAGAGAAGAGAGCCTAGGTCCTGATCTTTAAAAAATATCCAGCATTTTGACCAGAAGGAAACCAGGAAAGCATGGTCTATCTTTACTTCATACTCTCCCCCTTTTATTTCCTCACATTTGTGCATTATGTTATAGAAGTTTCCATGCAGTTGGAATCAGTTGGAACCAAAACTTTGTCAATAATGTCTTTGCTCACAATCAACTGACTTCTCAAATTTTAGATTTGTATGAGTTTTTACAATAAAGATAAACTAAGAAAGACCAATCTGCTACTGAGAAAAATAGATTATTCAAAAGGGAGTGAGAGGTTTCAAATTGTGATGGTGTCCAAGATTATGTGAAAATTAATATGGATGAAGCCAATGGTGTTCTGGTAATTATGTAATAATTGGTTCTCCAAAATGTAATAAAAGGAAAATGAAACCCATTCAAGAGAACTGACTATAGTTAATGACAAAATACTATATATTTTGAAAATCACTGCAAGTGGATTTTAGGTATTCTCATCACAAAAAAAAAAAAATAAGTATGTGAGGTAACACTTATGTTAATGTATTAATCTGTTTTGTAAGGCTATCAAGAACTGCCCAAGACTGGGTAATTTAGAAGGGAAAAAAGTTTAATTGACTCACAGTTCAGCATGGCTGGTGTGGCCTCAGGAAACCTACAATCATGGCAGAAGATGAAGGAGAAACAAGGTACCTTCTTCACAAGGCAGCAGGAAGAAGAAGTGCCAACTTAAGGGGGAAGAGCCCCTTAAAAAACCATCAGATTTTGTGAGAACTCATTCACTATCACAAGAACAGCATGGAGGAACCACCTCCATGATCTAAATACTTCCACCTGGTCTCTCCCTTAACATGTGGAGATTGGGGATTATAATTCGAGATGAGATTTGGGTGGGGACACAAAGCCTATCCAAATCAATTAATTAGCTCAATGTAGTCATTTTACAAATATATGAATATCTCATCATTTTGCACACCACAAAAATATTTTATTTGTTAATTTAAAAATAAATAATTTTAAATGGTGTTTTTGATCCATAATTGTACATATTTATGGGGTAGAATGCGATGTTTTTATACATGCATACATTGTGTAAAAATCAAATCAGGATGTTTAGCATATCCATCACCTCATATATTTATCTTTTTTTTGTGCTGAGAACTTTCAAAATCCTCTCTTCTAGCTCTTTTGAATTATGTAATGCAATGTACAGTATTATATAATCCTAGTCACCTACTGTGGAATAGAACACTAGAACCTATTCCTTCTAACTATAACTTTGTACCCATTGACTAATATCTCCCTATCTTGCCTGCACCCCTAACCTCCCCCAGCTCTGGCAACAATTATTGTACTCTCTGCTTCTATGAGATCAACATTTTTAGATTCCACATATGTGTAAATCATGCCATATTTGTCTTTTTGTGCCTGGTTTATTTCACTTAACATACTGTTCCTCAGGTTTATCCATGTTGCCACAAATGATAGAATTTCATTCTTTGTTATGGATGAATAGTATTCCATTGTGTATGTGTACCACATTTTCTTTTTCCATTCATCCAATGATGGACACACACTGATTCCATAACTTGCCTGTTGTGAATTGTGTTGCAATAAACATGGGAGCGTAGATGTCTCTTTGAAATATTGACTTCATTTCTTTAAAATATAAATAAATTTTAAAAAGAAACCAATGAATCAACATCAGATTTACAGTCATTCATCAGATAAAAAAGTTCATAATATAAAAATATGTAATGCAAAATTCATATGGTAAAAGCAAATACTATGAAGTTGCTTAGAAATGAAATGGATCTATCTGTGTGTATAGATGTATATTATAAAAAAAATAGTTACAGAATACTATGTAGAGCAGTTTCTCAACATTGGCTCTCTTGACATTTAGGGCAGGATACGTCTTTGCTGTGGGGGTTGTCCTGTGCATTGCAGGGTGATTAGAATCATCCCTAACCTCTACCCACTAAATGCCAGTAAAACTATCCACCATCCCCATTTTTGGTTACAACTAAAAATGTCTCTATATATCACCAAATGTTCCCTGGGGACAAAATCACCTTTGGTTCAGAAACAGAAATAAAACATGATTTCATTGATGTGCAAACAAAATATCTATTTATTTGTTTTGTACATATGTAAGTTTATTATTAACTGGGAGTCATAAATACAGTTTAAAGTGCATAC
This sequence comes from Gorilla gorilla gorilla, assembly GCF_029281585.2. Classification (NCBI taxonomy): domain Eukaryota; kingdom Metazoa; phylum Chordata; class Mammalia; order Primates; family Hominidae; genus Gorilla; species Gorilla gorilla. The sequence continues at coordinate 106,919,285 of NC_073230.2, read as the reverse complement.
ATGAGACAATATACCTGAGGAAGGGAATGTAATTATAGATAATGGGGGATATTGAAGAATAAAATTATTCTGGGGGAAAAAGGGAAATAAAAACTCATTTTTAATGATTTTCCATTTTCGTGGGGCTAACTACTCCCACCATGACCAATATCAGCTTCAGTGATATCACTGAACCCAGTGTTTAGAATAGATTTGCAGACCTGGTTTTCAAAAGACATTTCAAGCCAGCTTTAGCCCACAACTGGATCTAATATATAAGATGATAAAATTAAACCTTGGGAGACCACCCAACTTCCCTAAGCTCATAGTTCTAGCAAAGGAAACATCTGGAAAAGGATCTAGATCTTTCACGAGTCCTGTGCTCTATCTAATCACCATGCTAATAAAAGTAATATAGAACAGTGGTTCTCAAAGTCCTGAGACCAGCAGTCTCAGCAGCATTTGCGAAATTCTTAGAAATGCAAATTCACAGGCTCCTCCTCAGAATTCCTGAATTTAAAAAATCTGGGGATATTACCCAGCAGTGTATCTTTTAGCAAGCCCTCCAGGTGATTCTGATGAATACTAAAGTTAAAGAACCACAGGCATGGGCAATAGTGATATCTTAAGTCACTTGATGCTTTGATGCTTTTTAAAGAATTATCATCCTGTCAGCTGTGCTTCCCATAAATGCTAATCCTAGTAACACAATAATACTGGTCTTTAGGAAGAGCAATCTGGCAGCTTTGTTAGATTTAACAAAGATAAATTGAAAATTTAGAAATGAGTTGTGGTTCTAATTTATTATGCTGACTGTGAATAAAGAAAGAAATGGTCCCAATGTAGAACCTGTAGCAATGACATTTTAAATGAAGGATAACATACAGAAAGAAACTTAAAGTGCCTTCAAGGTTTAGTGCTTCAAAAAATTTAATAAAAAAAATCCTGTCCACAAATCTATCCTGCTTTGTCCTCAACTTGTTGCTATGGTTTCCCATCTTTTTCACACACTCAGAACTTTAGAAGTATATCACATATCACACATATTCTCCATACTAGTATTTTTTTCAGGCTCCCCATTAGAGGATACAGAGCTTTACTCATCCTTATATCCTCTGCAAAAACTGGCAGAATGTCTTTCACATAGTCAATAACTATAATAACTGAAATAAGAAATTCTTACGTAGGAATCATTTCAGAAAGGTGATTAAGTTAATTTTTACTTTGATGTTTCAGAACAATGGGAGGCACCCAATGAAAATATTAAAAAAACAGGTGGAGTTAACATACCTGGAATACTCACAGCCACATACAAACCTTCAAACAAGTTTCTGTCACAGCTTAGTTCAATCTGATACATTCTTAAATGAGCTTCCTTTGTTTCGGCCAACACATGTTCCATGTATGCCAGCCACTAATTTTAGTGCATCCCCCGCTTTGTTTGTAGTTCCTATAGTTTTGTTGTCCTAAAACTGATAAGCTTTTTATTCTGTATTCATTTAGAAGTCAACCTCAAATATGGAACCATTTTCATATTTAATATGTAGAATTATATATTGAAATGTATTTTTGAAATTTATTCTCTACTATTTCTTGCTCTTTAAAATATTTTAGCTAGATAGAAAAAATACATTTATCTTCACATTTATGTGTTACAGTGTGCATAGACTATTTCACAGAGAATGAAATAGAAGCTTCTACTAAATTTAGTAAGTGAATATGCGTTCCTACATTCGTAGGTAAAACTATGTACATTTACTGTCAAAAAAAAGAAAGAAAATAATTTTCTATATTCAGATACATATGAAATTACAGAAAAGGTGGTATATTTATTTGGGTAGTATTCCACTCTGTAAATTCTTCTACCCTAAAATATACTAAATTATACAGAGGTGGTAAGAAGGAGTGCAGATAATAGAATGAGATGCTTGTAATTGACTTAGTTTTGCCATTAGATCCATGACTTCAGAAATTTGTTTCATGTAAGTCTCAATCTAAAAAATACAGAGATAATAATAATGCCTATTATGAAGTGTTTTTCAAAAGACTAAAATATTGACCCAAGTACAGCAATTAGCACAGGACCTGAGTCAGAGTGCCTGTCTCAACATGTATTAGTTTATTATTAACTGCTATTATTATTGTTAATGCAACTTTTCTTCAGCAGCTATAGCAGCCCCTTCATCTAAACTTAGGTAAGAACATTCTAAGAAGTAAAAATGTAATTATTTGAAAATTAATCATATGAAGAAATTACTGCACTCATTTTAGTTGTCATAATCATATTATAGTTATGTTTTTGCTTAAAGAGTACTTGTCTTTTAGAGAGAGATCAAAGTATGTACAGATGAAATACTTTAATGTCTTGGATTTCCACAAATATAATCTGGATGGGAAGCAATAGATGAACAAAATTAGACAAACTGTTGAAATTAGAGTATATATACGTGTTTTATATTACTACTCTCCCCACTTTTGCATATATTTGAAAAAATGCTATATTAGTTCATTTCACACTGCTATAAAGATACTACCCAAGACTGGGTAATTTGTAAAAGAAAGGAGGTTGAATTGACTCACACCTCCAGATGGCTGCAGAAGCCTCAGGAAACTACAGTCATGGTGGAAGGTGAAGGAGAAGCAAGGCACCTCTTACATCATGGTGGCAGGAAAGAGACAGGGAGAGAGAGAAAGATAAAGAGAGAGGAGAGTGCACACGAAGGGAGAAGAACCCCACACTTATCAAACAACCAGATCTCCTGAGAACTCTATACAAGAACAGCAAGGGAGAAGACCAACCCCATGATCCAATCATCTCCCACCAGGTCCCACCCTTGACACATGGGGATTACAATTCAAGAAGAGATTTGGGTGGGGAGACAGAGCCAAACTATATCAAATTCATAATTAAAATAACTAATAAGTGTAAACAAATAAAATACATTTTTTCTCTGCCTTAATTATTTTTGCTAGTCTTTGAAAATCTGATTCTCAGCCGCCTAACCTGTATGCCCATGGCTTCACTGACTGCCAAAATACACAAAGTTCACAGGAAGGAAAATAAATGGTTGCTTCTGTAGCTACCACCTAGTAGCAAATAGGTGATTACCCCCCACCCACCCACACACACACAATTAAAGGGGATTTTTATGGAAATCGAGTATGTTTTATATGAATGAAGTAAATTTTTTGTAAATATGAGTGACAACAATACTTTTTTGTAGCTAAAAGATATGATGGCCTAGCAGATTTAGGACACTCTGTATAGCTGGGTGAAGCATATTGATACATTGGTAAGATGGCAAGGAATAAGGCAATTTCAGTATAAAGTTATATCAGAGTAACAAAAATATGCTAGCAGTGACCATATGATGAATTTACCATGACTATTATAAAAGCAAATACAATTCCAAACTTTTGCAAATCTACCCTTGTGGAAAATCTTTCTTAGTAACAGATGGGATTTTGGGAAATCAAAGGGGAAACGTATGAATAACATTGAACTTTATTTAACCTAACCAAATCTCACATAATTGATATAAGAAAGTTTAAAAATCACCCCAGAATAAATAAATGCATCTCATAAATAAATGTACCATATATATGATCTTGAAATACATTTATGAGATACATTTACATATAAATTTATCCCATTTTAGCCTAATTTTTTCAATTTTCCTTATTATGTTTCCATTATTTTATCAGAATAAGATTATTCTTTATGTAGGCAAACTTTCCATGAAATTCATTGCTAAGTAATTGTTGTGGTGGGGAATGTTGAACTCCCAAAGAATTTTTATGATAAATGGGTATTGTACTTCAAAGTCACTTTTTAAGTGACTTTGGTAAGTGACGTGTAATTAGACCTACTCTTGCAAGTGTCCTAAACTATTCTAAAATTTTTGGTTTTATCTTTTACAAATATATGACTTTCTGACAACCAGATACTGGTAATTAAATATAGATCCAGTATAAACATGAGAAGTCATAACTCAGAATCATTTTTAAGCTAGCATAGTGTACTGTGTATGTATTTCAGAAAACCTGGAGCATGTTAAGCTTTCCCAAAATGAAGAAAACAAAACCACCTTCATTGGAATTGAGATATCTTATTATTAGTGTTATTAGTGTGATGGCTGTTCAACCTAGTGATTAACAAAAGCAATAGAGATAAGCTTCTAATTTATGAAAGCTGAACATTTTTTTAAAAACGTATCCTATTTTACCTCAGAAAAACATCCTGACCTATCATTTAATCCTAAGGATCAGACTATAGAAAAACAGTCATCTCCATTTTTAAAAAGTTTAAATGGGCAATTATTTTTCTTATAAATATATTATACAGCATGTTTTTTAGGCTAAATGTATTGACACTCATGGACATACTTCATGATATTTTTCTACTTAAAGGATTATTTGCATGCAGCTTAATTTATTGAAAAGAATGGACCAAGAAGTCACAGAGGGCTACTATTCTTTTTAACTTGATATTCTTAGCTTATGGCAGAGTTTAACATTCATAAGTATTTTCTTCCAGTGTTAAGTGAATGCTAATGACTTATAAAAGAAAATAAAATATGTCCATATTAGATCACAAGAAAAAATAGTGCTTGGAGTTTCATAATTTGGGGATGCATTTTCTTTTTTCAAACATACAAAAGTCCCTTCTCAACCTACATGTAATCATTATAGGATGTTACTCACCATTAACGATTACCTTTGACTTTTGTCACACTCTCAAGTGGTGGGCTGAAAAAACAAGTAGACTTAGGTTGTGACGTGATCACATATTCTTTTCAGCTAGATATAGGCAGTATAAGTGTAAAGTTACATTCCATTCATCATGATGACAGGATGTGAAGGATGCAGTATAGGACCCACACTTCTGAACTCAGTCATTCTCCTCCACGTGGATGCTTCTTGATTTGCGCTCTGAATTACAGAACAACTCTTTCAATTTAGCTGACAAGCTAATTTAAGCAATCCTAAATATACAGTAAGTCCATCAGATGTTTCAAAATACAATTCAAAGTTTCATATTTATTAAAACCCATTATAGTCTTTCAATTTTGTTCTTTGTGCTCAAGTCTCCTGATGAGGATTGCCCCTTTGGAGTAGTCCATAAAATCAAAGCATAACCTTATGACAGAAGGAGGAATTGACAAAGACATGTAACCTGTATTTGTCATATGTGAATTTTAAAGAAATTGGAATCCAAATGTCTTCATTAGATATAAAGTATCTAAGTTTGGAGGACTAGTCCAAGAAATGTTGGCTTCCCATTTGGAAGAAGACAATGTTAGCGTATGTTTACCAATCTAAAAACCATGTATTCTATTTATGAATGCAAAAAAGAAAGATTTAATACACAGAACACATTTTCTCATCCATAGTTCTGTGTGTCCCTCAAATCTTACACACACACACACACACACACACACACACACACACACACACACACACAGACATTCCCAGGATGTTGGCTTTTCCAAATTTTTTAATGCCACAAACACATTTAAGTTTGTGTGGACCTCAAAGAAAACATTTTTATCACTGATGTGAGACAAAATGTTATTATTCTGTTTTACTTTCAGAATAGGTGAAGTAAGATTTTTTAATTTTATGCAGCTCTCAATACAGGGGAAAGACAAATGGAATATATTCTTAATGTTTTTAAACTCAGATTTTAGAATAATACTCCAAGGAAATTTTGTAAAGAAACTGAACAGAAGCATCACAAGGACTGCAAAAGCCAGTGATCCCTAGCCTATATGAGCAGACAGAAAGGTTTTAAAGTGTGCGTTGAGTTAACCAAATGGTATCCACTGTAGCCCAAAGGATTGCTGCACAGTTTCATATAACAGTTAGCGTAAGTATTTAGTTTTGACTTGTAAACCAGTGAGAAATTAGCTGGGCATGGTGGTGCACACCTGTAGTCCCAGCTACTAGGGAGGCTGAGGCAGGAGAATTGCTTGAACCTGAAGGGCAGAGGTTGCAGTGAGCCAAGATTATGCCACTTCACTCCAGCCTGGGTGACAGAGAAAGACTCGGTCTCAAAAATAAATAAATAAATAAACCTCTGTGATGGAGAATATTCAACAGATATTCCAATATGAAATTACAAATGGGCTTTTATATTATTATTGATCAGAGATTTGTTTGTTACTTTAAAAATAGTTTTAACACTGTAATTCTCATTATTTCCCCAAGGTATGAATAATTTTTTACTTTTGATATCCACGTGAGTTATAAAGGCAATAGGCATATCAAACATTCTTTTTCATAAAATTAAGAATTCCTCTCCAATCTACGAAATGGGTATTTGGTAAGTCCCTTCCCCAGGGAATATGTTTTATAGTTCAACCCCTGGTGGAGAATGACTATAGATGATAAATTTTTTGTTAGTGTTCAAAAGAACATAAACATCTATGAACTGAATTGAAAATAAAGCAAAGAACCATTTATTTCCTTTAAAAATTTAAAATTATATTGGGAGAAAAATCCACACTTGTTAAATACTTAGGCTTGTTGATTCTGGATTAGTATCTGTGGTGGCCCCTAATAGATATGTCTGCATTCTAACCCTGAAAGCAGTGAATACAACCTTATTTGAAATACAGTCTTTGCCAGTGTAACTAAGCTAATGATCTCAAGATGAGAACATCCTGTATTATTAAGGTGGGTGGGTCTGGAGTCCAGTGACAAGTGTCCTTATAAGAGACACACAGAGGATAGCATGTGGGGAAATACAGGAGAGGCCGAATCTGAGTCAGAGATTAAAGTTATGCAGTCACAAACTGAGGAATGCCTAGAGCCTCCAGAAGCCAGAGAGGCAAGGAAAGATTGACCCTAGAGCCTTTAGAGGGAATTCGGCCAGGCTGGCACCTTCATTTTGAACTTCTTGCCTCTAAAATTTTAAGAAAATAATTCTGTTATGCAAGCCTCCCACTCAGTGGTAATTTATCATGGCAGCCCTAGAAAACTAATACAGTAATTAATTGCATAAATTAAAGTACATTCACCAGTACAGTGTAATTACAGGCCATTACATAGGCACAAACAGGAGTCTTTCCTGTTTTGGTCATCACCAAATGCAGAAAGCTGGGCACATACTAGGTGATTAATAAAAGTGTTGCTGAACGGCATCTATTTTCTGTTAATATCATAATTCATGTAAAGTGAAAAAATGTAAAGGACAGAAAGTAAAGCAAATATTTTACATCTTGTAGCTTTAAAAATTTTTTTTCTTAAATATGATGAGGAAGCACATTTTCAGGGTTTCTAATGTAAGTTTCTTGGAATCAACAAACCTGAAAGAGAACTTTACACCTGTCCATTGTGAAAATACACTGTGCAATATATGTCATTTTCATGAAAGGAAAAAGTTTCATTTGAAAAGATTGACAGTCTACTATAACTTGCTTTTGCCACAAATCCATGAGTGAAATAGTGCAAGAGCTTTTAGCTGTTTTCCCATAAGGTGAGATAGATACCAAAAAATATAAAACATTGTGTATATGTTATGAAGCACAGAAAAAGAGCGAATGTGAGCCGTATTCCCCCATTTCCTTAAGAATTAGAACATTAGAAATAAGGTGATTTTACTTATGTGCTTCTTCCTCGGTTTCCTGCCCCTTCCTCTTCCACCCACCCACCTGTATTAGTTTTTTATTGCTGCCAGAGGTTAAAAAAAAAAAACAACATAAACTCTAACTGTTTAAAATAACATTTGATTATTTATCTCAGAGTTTGTGAGTGCTTTACCTTATGACAAAATGAAAGGATCATGCAGGCTGCGCTTATCTAACATGCCACTGTATTAATCAAAAGATTCTGTTAAAAATAAAGCTTCAGTGCCGCAAAAGAAATAGCGCTAGAATATAAAATTTTCTTTTTAATTCTCACCAAGGCAATGTACTTCTGTAGAAGGGTGCGGCCTTACAGATGGAGCAACGGTGAGCGCACACTTGGACCAGGGAGGGGAAGGAGTTCTTATCCCTGATGCACGTGGCCCCTGCTGTTGTGTCGTTCCCCTATTGGCTAGGGTTAGACAGCACAGGCTAAACTAATTCCAATTGGCTAATTTAAAGAGCGTGACAGGATGAATGGTTTGGTGGGAAAAATGGTTATGACAGAGCAGGTAATCGGGATGAGTCAGGGTGGAATGAGTCAGGGTGGAGAATGAGTCAGGGTGGAGAATGAGGGCAGAACAGGCAATTGGAATGAGTTAGGGTGGAGCAGGTAATCCGAATGAATCAGGGTGGAGCAGGTAATCGAAAAAGGTTGCTTTATGAGGAAGTTAAGTTTAAAAGTAGAAAGCAAACAATTGAACATACTGACATATTGATTCTTTGAAGAGAAATATAGAACTCATATCTAACAATTCCATTTCCCTACATAATTTGCACCAAAAGCTAGTTCCTGAGGCTATTTCTCCAGGTTTCTGACCAGCATGCCCAGTGTATTCTGAACCAGCTGAGAAGCAGACACAAGGATCAGATGGGACTCCAGATTTTCATTCTCTCCAGTACAGCTAGATTAGAAAGCAAAGCTTGACTGCCAGAACAAACTGCATCATACTCTTCCTTCTTCTGAAATTAAATTTACCTTCCCAAGCAGAGGAACAAATAATGTACATGGTAAACTTACCATGGTAAGTTGACCATGGAGAAAAGAAAGCAGAGTGGAAAGCACATACTATGTGAAAAGCAATTTATTGCTTCCTGCAGGAGCACAGCGTTTTATTAACTCTGCTAAACAGCGGGCAGGATCTTGCAAGGAATGGTCTAATCTGATTACAGACATTCGCTAGCTTTTCAGATGATAAATTTTCAAGTCTTTGATGAAACCACAGGTAATAAAGTTACTTTCACTGGCAGAATAACAATGAGTATTATTTTTGTCAGAATAATTTAATTGGAATAACTTAATTAGAAGATATTTTTGGCTTGTGAATAATGGCAGTCTAAAACGTTATATATGCTGCTAAAACTTGAATAATGTAAGACTAATCTTCATAATAAAGGTGATAAGACAGAGGCACCAGGAAGAACATCTTGATGCCAAAATACATTAGCTAGCTGGACTTGTAAGAGGTACAGCCTTAGCTATTTTCCGATATGCAAAAATCTGCAGATGCCTATAAAAACTGTAGAACTCCTTTGAAGTCTGTTACTGATTTTAACTTGTGTGTGTGTGTTGTTTTTGTTGTTGTTGTTGTTGTTGTTTATGAGACAGAGTCTCGCTCTGTTGCCCAGGCTAGAGTGCAGTGGCGCAATCTCAGCTCACTGCAACCTCTGCATCCCAGGTTCAAGCAATTCTCTTGCCTCAGCCTCCTGAGAAGCTGGAACTACCAGCGCCCGCCATCACGCCTGGCTAATTTTTGTATTTTTAGTAGAGACAGGGTTTCACTATGTTGACCCGGCTGGTTTGGAACTCCTGACCTCAAGTGACCCACCTTCCTCGGCCTCCCAAAGTGCTGGGATTACAGGCATACAGGCATGAGCTACCATGCCCCACTGATTTTATTTTATTTTTCATTGAATGAGAATTTACATATCAATTTATAACATATATATTTTATATAATTTATAAAAAATATATTATAAAAGTATAATGTATTTAATCTTCCCCTGAAAACATCACTAATAATCAAGAAAATGCAAATCAAAATCACAATGAGATATCATCTTACCCCCGTTAGAATGGCTATCATTAAAAATACAACAAATAACAGATTATTTTTGGTGAGGATGTGGAGAATAGGGAATGTTTATGCACTGTTGGTGGGAATGGAAATTAGTACAGCCACTATGGAAAGCAGTATGGAGATTTCTCAAAAAACTAAAAACTATATAATCTAGCAATCCCACAACTGGGTATTTATCCAAAAGAAAAGAAATCAGTATATCCAAGGGATGCCTGCACGCACATGTTTGTTTGTTTATTTGAAATGGAGTCTAGCTCTGTCTCCCAGGCTGGAGTACAGTGGCGCAATCTCGGCTCACTGCGAGCTCCGCCTCCCAGGTTCACGCCATTCTGCTGCCTCAGCCTCCCAAGTAGCTGGGACTACAGTCGCCCGCCACCACGCCCAGCTAATTTTTTGTATTTTTAGTACAGACGGGGATTCGCCATGTTAGCCAGGATGGTCTCGATCTCCTGACCTCGTGATCTACCCACCTCGGCCTCCCAAAGTGCTGGGATTACAGGGGTGAGCCACTGCGCCAGCCTGCACGCACATGTTTATTGCTGCACTATTCACGATAGCAAAGACATGGAATCAACCTAAGTGTCCATCAATGGATGAAGAGATGAAGAAAATGTGGTGTGTATACACAATGGAATGCTATTTGGCCGTAAAAAAGAAAAAAATCCTGTCATATGCAGCAAACATGGATGGGCCTGGAGGTCACTATGTTAAGTGAAATAAGCCAGACACAGAAACAAAATTTCACGGGTTCATCCGTGAGAGCTAAAAACATTCACTTATGGAGGCAGAGAGTAGAATGATAGATACCAGAGGCTGGGAAGGTTTGTGGTTGGGAGAGGGGTGTGAAGAGAGGTTGGTGCATGCATACAAGCATACAGTTAAATAGAAGGTACCAGTTCTAATGTTTGATAGCAGAGTAGGGTGACTGTAGTTAACAACAATGTATTATATATTTTAAAGCAGCTAGAAGAGAGAACTTGAAATGTCTTCAACACAGAGAAATGTTAAATACTCAAGGTGATGAATACCCCCAAATACCCTGAATTAATCATTATACAGTCTATGCATGCAACAAAATATCACATGTACTCTGTATATGTAAAATACTATATATCAATAAAAATAAAGGAAAAATTTATCAAACAGAATTTTGAAAAAGTGGTGTAGTGAACATATTTACCACCATCTTATATTAATCTTTTTTCTTCTGGCATACTCAGCATCAAGGATAGAAGCATTACTAAAATTAACTTAATTGAACTAAAGACAAAGGAGAACAGTGAATGTAACTTGAAGAATATTAAAGAATGCCTGAGTTTCTGAACACAAGATTATCCTTATCTTTAAAAGCCAACTACAGGAGTATGATTCTCTTTTACTATTACACACTTCTGTGACAGGGTTGTTAGCACTTGTAGCTACCCAAAAATAATCCCAGACATGATTTCACATAGTGCTGGGAGTTTGACTGTTTGCTGTCAGATCTTTTCTCCATCTTCCCTTGTTTGACTCTATCAAAGGGGACTGATACTCACAATTATTATTGCCCAGTCTGCTTTGCAACATGGCTGCCCATTGGGTTCAGCAATGAGAAGCACTGCCAGGAGATTGAAGGTTCTTTTTAAGTGAATGAATACTATACTTGAATATCTATTTTGACTTCATAGAGTGAATTAGCTTGCTTCCAAGATACTAATGGAAAATAAATAGTATCTTTATCCTTGTTAATTATTTTAATTTGCTAATGATATGCATTGAATTCTAGTTTAGAATTTATTAGAAGCCTGGGAAAATAGTAAATATTTGGAATAGTATTCTCCTAGAAATTTTAGTATATTGGAGTAAAATATATTAAAATTCTTAGAGGCTAATTAGTCAATAATATATATCCCTATTTATTTCAATCACAAAATAATGTTAGAGTATAGCTTTCAAATCAGAACAGAGCAAGCAAAAGCAAGTGGTCAAGAAATATTAGCTACTTTTATTTAACTCTTGGAATCTAACATTGTTTATCACTCCCTATATCTCAAAATCTCCGTCACTGACTTTTGTGGGACAATGCTCTTTTACAGTTACCTTTTCTCTTAACTTTTAGAAACCACTTCGCATTTTACATTTTTAAAGTAGTTCATCTTTTATTCTATTTCAGTCTTGCTCTATAACTTATCTTCATGGTGACCCCAGGTTTAATTATCCCAATATGGTTCATACTAGTAACTGCAGAATTTATAATTCCATGCCTATGCCCTCTTTTGAGCAATGTTAATTGAGTATTAACTCTGGAAATCTGTTAACTTTGATCAGTGAGAGTGGGCATTTAGATGTCTCTGTTACCAGTAGGAGTTGCGTTAGATATTAGGAGATTGTAGAAACTTTAGCAAGATCATTTAGGCCCTCAGAGTATGGCTGGAGATTAAACACCACATTGAAATGCAGAAAAATAAATAAATAATGGCCACCAATAAAGAAATACTTTCCAAAGTCCTTGTAATGAAAGAAGACATTCAAATAGTCATTAATTTGACAAATTACTTACTGTTTTGTTGCCTTTATTGCTTGGTAGATTATTAGTAATTTGTTCAAATAGTCACTGTAGCAATTATAATGTGTTACATGTATATTTATATATTCATGCTGATTAGATTATGATCATTTCAAAATGGGGATCACTGTTATTCATGTTTATATTTACAGTACTCAGTATTACTGCTAGCTTTATAGACACTCAGTTTCAGGAATGAAGTTTTTTATCAGCTAATAAACTTTACAAGTGAACTTAAAGAAGAAAAATCTTAACTAGAGTCATTAAGAAAAACATTACCAGTTTTCATAGAAGTCTGTATCAAACCAGTTTGGAGGATTGGCATAGAGTAGCTCATTGATCAAGATTGATGGCCCACAGACCAGTCTATGATCCAGAAAGATACGACCATCATAAGTTTGATTTTGACTAGTTTCTGTATTAAAGGTAGCCCAATTTGGTGGAGGCAAATTCAGCAACTAGAATCATCATGGAATTACATTACATTGGCTGAGGAACAAGGGTATTGATCAGGCTATCTGTTCCTTTAAAAATAGTACCCCAGTCAGCCTATGAAAGTACAGAGTACAGAGCACAGCGTTCATCCCTACAAGCCAAAGAGTTAGACTGTCAATTCAGATTTAGTTGCTGAGTGTAGTTTTAAATCAACAAGAGAATTGCAGTGCCCATTAGGAACTAGTATAAGTTATTAAAGAATTACTAGGAAGATAGGAAAAAACACTGGCTTAGTGGGATTTATGTTGTTTGGAATTCAACCCCAGAAACCTCTGTACACAAAAGTTTCAACATCAAGTATATGTAAACATCTTGATATGAAGCAAGCCAAGTGGCTTTGCTTTCAGATTAAAAGTAGATGTGAATAAACTTGAAATAAACTATAAAGGATGAGAAGTAAATGATAAAACTTTAGAAGAACAAACAACATCAATAGTTTCCAGCAATGTAATTGTTAGCTCCCTTAAGAAATGTCGATATAAAATTATACTCAGTATTCATTGTTTTATAAACCTTATTACTGACAGAAAATATTGTTTTTTCCATAATTTCTTCCAACAAGGCAGGATTCAAAATGTGATATATTTGATGTTTTTATTTTCCTAAATATACACCTTTTGTGACATCATAATTTCTTACTTTCTTCTCAATGTGTGGACTTAAGGAACTTTACTAGATTTTACTATCCCAACCATAACAAAATTGTAAACACAATGATAAAGTCATTTTATTACTAGCATCTCCTGGGGGGCTTCCTAACTTCATCTGTGTGGAACAGCCTCATCACTGGTATATACTTCTCTTCCTAGAAATCCAACAACACTACATTTGCAGCCTCTCTTGAAATTATGTTGGAATCATATGACTGGCTTCTGACTGTTGAAATGTGGCAGAAACTGATGCTGGCCTTTTCTCTTTTTTTTTTATTATACTTTAAGTTTTAGGGTACATGTGCACAACGTGCAGGTTTGTTACATATGTATACATGTGCCATGTTGGTGTGCTGCATCCATTAACTCGTCATTTACATTAGGTATATCTCCTAATGCTATCCCTCCCCGCTCCCCCTACCCCGCAACAGACCCTGGTGTGTGATGTTCCCCTTCCTGTGTCCAAGTGTTCTCATTGTTCAGTTCCCACCTATGAGTGAGAACATGCGGTGTTTGGTTTTTTATCCTTGAGATAGTTTGCTGAGAATGATGGTTTCCAGCTTCATCCATGTCCCTACAAAGGACATGAACTCATCATTTTTTATGGCTGCATAGTATTCCATGGTGTATATGTGCCACATTTTCTTAATCCAGTCTATCATTGATGGACATTTGGTTTGGTTCCAAGTCTTTGCTATTGTGAATAGTGCCGCAATAAACATACGTGTGCATGTGTCTTTATAGCAGCATGATTTATAATCCTTTGGGTATATACCCAGTAATGGGATGGCTGGGTCAAATGGCATTTCTAGTTCTAGATCCCTGAGGAATCGCCACACTGACTTCCACAATGTGTGTTTGTCCTCACTGTGTTCCATTTCAACTGTGATCTTGGAGATCTTATGTTCAAGATGGCAGCATAGCAGGATGGAAGAGCCTCCACCCCTGGGTCCCTACTTGCCCAACTCATGTCAGCGTATTGATGTGAACAAGAAATAAATTTTCATTGTGTTATGTCACTGAATTTGGGTGATTATACATTATAAATACTTGCATTAGTTCATTTGACTTATACTTCCAGCCTGAGTTAAATGTTTTCCACTTTGCTATAGTAACAACACGTTTATATACCTACTATGATTTTTATTTCAGCACCTTATTAGTCTTTTTGTTGTTTACCTCCTCTTTCTCTTTGTCTTTCATAAGTTCCTTAAGGACAAGGACTTTGCAAGACAATGCATATATGGGAAAATGTAGATGCACAAAACATGATTAGTGAATGAATATTTAGATACACTAGATTTTAAAATAGTTATATTAAAAGTATTAATTAATGCTGAGTTTTTGAGATTCTATTAGTCAAATAATAGTTTACATGCTATAGTCCTAAGCCAGGTAGAGAAAACATGAAATTAAAAAGCAAATTAAAAAAAATTATTATATTCCTTTAACAGTACTATGGAAGTCATATCCTGAGTTGATAGAAATAAGTTAGGCATTACAAAAGTCATCAACTTTGTGCCACATAATTCATTGAATTTCTTCTAGGTATGGATTTTTATAAGGCAAAAATAAAAATAAAACTTCTACTGTACTTGCTAATACTCTTTTAAAGATTTTAGAGGAAAAAACTTGTTTTGTATCATATTACAAAAAATGAACTTTGTTTCACTTTGGAAATAAGTACACTCAATAGTACCCTCTCTCCCCAATAACTCTTAGTCATAATAGCAAAAATTGTAACCATATATATGTGTATAGTACATGCATCTGTACATGCAAGTACTTATGTATGTGAGTAATCATTTAAACGCTATGCTCAAAAACAAGAAAAGAAAGTCTTAAATGCCAGAAATTATTAGGATTACTAAGAAACTAAAGAGAGATGATAAAATTAAACAATGACTTGATAACCTAGAATGTAAGTAAGACCCTGACAGAGAATGGTACACAGTGGCAGCACATTAAGTTTCTCCAGACCTAAAGAAAGTAGAGGCCAGAACCATTAAGAAGGTTGGAGCAACTCAGAGTGAGTTTGGCCATCAAACCGTGGAAGATACCTTTGACTGCAGAATTCTGTACTCAGCTAAACCCATTGATATACCGGATGAAGACATTTTTCTAATATACAGGAACTCAGTTTACAACCAAAACACTCCCAAAATACTACTACAGAAATTAGTCCATTAATAATGAAAGTGAATTCTATGAGGAGGTAGTGAGTTGAAAAACTGTAGTGGTGTACCACAGCCAAAAAAGTAGAAAAATATGTCACCAACTAACTTAGTAACACTTGGAAAAATACAGAACAATTGTATCTTTTCCTGAGCTATAGACATTAGCTATACTAGCTAAAAGCACTAACAAAATAGTGAACATATGTACACACACATACTAGTGAACAAATGATATATACACTAATAGTGAAAATTATATATATATAATATATACTACTGTTTGTTATACAATATATACTATACATATATACTACTATTAGTGAGCATATATCTATATGTATATATATAGATATTTCCATCATAGCTGAAGTGTAAAAAAAAGAAAATGAAACTTGAAGCTTCCAGAAAGAAACTTAAAACTTCATTCATTCCAGAATGAAGACGGAATGTAAAGACAAAATGGAAAATTCACTATTTCATGCTTTGAGAGGAGGAATCAGCCCAAATATAGACTCTACATCTAGGAGACTAGAGTTTTAATGGCCAATGGCAAGAGAAAACATGGCATTGGGTCTTAATTCGGTATAAGAGTTGGAAATGAGACTTCCAAATAAAGCTAGGACTTGCAAGTTTTGTCCATTCAAGACAAATAAAGAAGAGAGTCTAAAAAAAAAAAATAGCTGTGTCCCAGTGGAATGATAGGGAACTCTTCCCTATACCAGGGCTTTGATAGCAAAAAAAAAGCTCACCACCAAAGAAGGTCTTACATGAGAAGTAAGTCCTGCAAGCTTCTATACAACTCCATGCACATGGCACCGTTTAGGTAAGTGAGGAGGGTGGCAGGGGGCTGGGAGATGAGGCTTAGGCAGCCTCACAAATAAAACTTAGAAAACCACAATAAGAAAAACATTTGTCATAATGAAAAAACCAGTAAACAAGGATCTGTCTAAATGGCCTTATTAGACCCTTCAAGGCAATCTGTCAGAACAGAAATGCATGATAATTTCCTTTCTGCCACAAGCATAAGAAAAAAGGCTCTTCTCTTCACTGGTATTGAAAGATATTCATCTTAAAATCCCTAAATAATGCTGATTTTTAAAGAAGGATATTGTATTAGTTTTTCAAGCCGGTTGTAACAAATTATCATAAACTGGGTGGCTTCAAACAGCAGAAATTTACTCTCTCACAGTTCTAGAGTCTAGTCCAAAATTAAGATGTTGGTAGAGTCATTCTCCTACAGAAGAATCCTTCCTTGCCTCTTTTGGCTTCTGTTGGTTTCCAGCAATCTTTAGCATTCCTTGATTTATAGCAGCGTAACTCCAGTCTCTGCCTTCATCTTTGCAGGGCCTTATTCTCTAAGTCTCCTCTGTGTCTCTGTATGTCTCCAAAGCTCCCTCAGCTTCTAACGAGTTCCAGCATTGGATTGAAGGGCTGCCCTAATCCGGTATGACCTCATAGTAACTCGATTATATCTGCAAAGACCGTATTTCGAAACAAGGTCACATTCACAAATACCTGGAGTTGGGACCTCAACATATCTGTTTGGGGGACACAATTCCACCTACAACAGACACGTAAATGCTTATGATGATTCAAAAAATAGACATTCTCCTAATTTTCTGTTAAAGATTTCTCAACTTTTCTGGAGGAAAACTAACAATGATTATGAAGAGATGCAAAATTTCATATTCTTTGGCATGACTTCATTTTAAAAACTATATCCTCAAGAAATAATTAGAAATAAGTAAAAATTAACAACAAATCTATAGAATAGAGCATCATGTATAATAAAAGAAAATCTTTAAATACATATTATTTATATAGTATTAAAGCCTTTAAATTATAGATCAAGTAATTTTAATACATAGTAAAATGCTAATGAAATACTTTAAAGTAAAAAAAAACCATAGTTTTTTTGAAGTATGATAGTCATATGTTTAAAGAGGTTTTTCTAGGTGACATTGTTTTTATTTTTTCTTATACACATATTTTTCAAAGTTTTTCCAATGGACGTACACATGTGTTACTTTTATAAATCAGGAAAAAAATAAATAAAACAGTGTTGTTCAAAAACCCACCTGTTCTAGTGGTCATTCCAGCTGCAATGATTTCTTAGCCTTCAGTTATAATAAATACTATCTGTTCATCTGCTTTTTTGTCTTTTGCTTTCCTGAATTGTAATCGTGTCTTTCCTCTGGCTCTTTTGATCAACATTGTTATTGTTTTTCATGTCCTACTGAAATAATAATGTATTGTGTGTGGTTACAGATCTGCTGAAGTACATAGAAAAAGATTCTGCAAAACAGCTACTTAAAAAAATTACAATGCTACAAAAACACAACACACTCCATAAAACATGCTGAGAAGTTATGCTCTTTCACAGATATTTCAAAGAACCACCCAGAAATGGTAGCAATGCAGCCAAAGTAAAAAGTATAAGGTGCAAGGAAGAACACAAGCCACAAATCAGAAACTAAGGATCTGAACAGCTAAAATACACCCAGAATTACTGTATTATTTTAATACAATTTTTAAAATGTTTTGTGTTATCCCTTTTTCAATAAAAGTTACAGCCTAACAAATAGACTCTCTGGAGCACTTATTATATGAATACATGTTGTTAAAATTTTAAATATTTAATGTCCAATGTATGTTGAGCTCTATTGATATCTATCCAGGAAATCCACTCTATTGGCCTGCAACGTAGGAATTTATAATTTCATCAAAACCAACACCCTGACATTTAGAACAATGTGGGACATGTCTTTATCCTGTTCTGTGCCCCAGGAAAGTTATCTCTTTATATATTTTATCAACCAGGTTCTCTTGTCCTGTGGATCCTAGTTGAATTTGGACAATGCAAGTTACCAGCAGGAGACCAGAAGGGAGAGATGTTTGGTTATTTATTTCTCCTAACCACCCACGATGGGTCATGGTTTGGCAGTGGCAGTGGTCCACTATCCAAGACACAGATACTGTTGTGCAACTTTGATACTATCAACACACCTCTTGAATGCAATCTCTTAATTGTTCCCCATTCTTGCCTATCAAGCCTCAGAGGTTTAAGGGCTTCCCATCAACAATTCTCCTCAGGTGGTTTTCTATCACCTATTTCTTCCCTTTACTCTGCTTATTCCTATGTACATACTCACCTTAAACTGTTTAAATCCTCCTTTTAGTGAACTATCTCCTACCTGGAAAACTTTTGACACCTTAATATTTACCAAATTTGCCTTCAAGAAACAGACCTTCTAAATTGGATTTGGAACTATTCTTCTATTCAGTGGATGCAAAGATTCTCTTTGTTGAAATTAAATGAGACATTGCGAATTTGTGGCTTCCATTGGTATTAGGCTTACTCAAATTATCACTGGTGGTGGCATGGGTGGACGGTAAGGCATTTGCAAAACTTGTGGTAGTGAAGTCTTTCATCACTTTGGTGATGATGATTATAAAAACCACATGATGAGCTGGCTTTTTCTGATTAGTCTAAAAACTTGAAAAACAAGAAACACACTGAAAGCCTTGAATTCAAAATTCAAATCATGAGTGGAGAGTCAACTGATTTTTCAGGGAGTTCTAAAAAATATTAACTTATTTAGCCACAGAGAAGATATGGCTGAATACCCAGCCCAAGGCCTAATGACTAGGGTTAAAAATTCACAATTCCAGTTAAATATGTAACATCTTCAGTCTCTTCTGCCAAGAGCGGACACAGGCTTACTAGGAATAGCACCCTAAAATATGGTATGAGGACATTTGGGCAGACACAGAAAGACAAGATAGAAGCCACAGAAAACTCAAATCATTCTCAATAGTCCCTAGAAGAGAAAACTGCCTCTTCCCCCACCTTATCCCCCGAGAAAACAAGCCTCTCCTTGTATAAAAAACCTGTGAATAACTTCACCAATAACAAGGAGTTACAGATTCTCTTAATTGTCTTTTACGCCAATTTTCCTTGCCTCTAGGCCTATAGAAAGACATATTTCAACATGCCCCAGTGTTAGAACTCTAGACTGGAGAGAATGGACAGATGTTTTTACGATTAAATAGATACTGGCTTTTCACTGAGTTTAATTCTTAGAAATCCAAAATACCACTAATATCCATCAATTAGAGCAGATGCTTATTAAAGTAAGATGATAGATGGTGTCTTGGCCGGAGTCTGTCTCACAGTGGAATCAGTGATCCAGCCTGTGGTTATTTACTTAGCACAAGCATTCACAGTAAAAATTATAACACTTAGTAACTGGCAAAACTGGCCACAGTAATTACCTCACCATGGATAAACAGATACTATGATAGAAAAATTCTAATGGAAGGCCATATAAATGTGGCTCTCTATCCAAAATAGTACATTCAAGGCAACACTATGCCTCTTGGAGAATCACAGAGATTAGCATTATCATTAACATGTTGAAAAATACAGGATTTGCAATTCCTCTCTTGTCCCTATTTAACTGGTCTCTTTAGGCATTGCCAAATGAGATGGATCATGAATAATAACTGTGGATTTTCTTAAAGATGATCAGAAGCTGAAGCTAAATTCAGTTGCTCTTCTTGATATGATTGGAGCAAATCAGTCCTTGGTACCTGATATACAGCTTTTGAACAAGAAATTACTTTCTTTTCAATTCTTATGAACAAAGATAAGTAGAAGTAGTTGACCTGTACCTGGAAAGGGTAGAAGAGTTTTGCTTGCTGGATGTGACATACGGAAATAAGCAAACTTATTGGATACATTGTGATAACATGGCATGATGTCCTTGTAATGGACCAGCAAGATAATCATGGCTGTCCTGGACTATAATATGACAGAGAGAAGAGTTGACATGGCCCTAAGGTAAGGCAGCAAACATATGCTGCTGACTTTTCCAGGTACAGATTGGTCATTTTTTCTTATCTTTGTTGATGGGAATTGAACTTTAAAATGGTCTATTTCATGACATGTAAATTATATCTCAGTACAGCTATTTTTTTAAAATAATAGATTCTGAAGTAGAAAAGGGATGGACAATGAGAATATTCTCCATTTTTCCATCCAGCATCTGGATGGTAAGGAGAGACTTTCTTTCTCTCACTCTTACTTTGGCTTTCTCTTTCCTACTCTTAGAGGCTTTCCTCGATGGCGAATGTGGAACTCCTTCACTCTTAGCCTTTGTTTGGGTTCAGCCAATGTGAGGCCCAGAAGGCAATCATACGACGAAAGGAGAGAGATATCAAGATATCTATTGCCCTTCCTCTCTCCCCTGGGGAATTATAGTTAGTTACTGCCTCTGTTTCTCTATCTACAGCCATAAGCTCCTATCTGGTAACTTCTCTCTCAAAACTCCATCTCCCTGTACATTCAGTAACAGCTGTTTTCCCCTTGTGCTTTCACTCTAGAGATAATAATAGGTTCCAGCTGTTGCTAATCTCTGCGTGCTTCACCATGTTTTTGTACTTCCTTAATTCTTCCCACACTTTTTAAATAATGCCTAATCATTTCTTAAGTTACCTGTTTGAGGCTACCATTTTCTATCAGAAGGCCAGCAAATAGAGAAGGTCTCACGGAGATATGAGAAGGTAAGATTGACAAAAATACTTTTAATGAGAAAATGAAGCAAACCGTATGAATATATTGGGAAAGAGTGTTCTACACAGAGGCAAGAGCAAATGCTAAAGCCTGAGGGAAGAGTTTAATCAACCAGCTTGCTTAAGAAGCAGTAAAGAGGCAAATTTGGCTGAAGTGAAACAAGCAAGTACAAGAGTTGTAAGAAATAAGGTTGCAAACAGTATAGGTTCGATGAGATGATGTAGTAAACTAAAGGATGTTGTAGAAATTTTGGAATTTACTCTGAACAATCGGAAGCCATTGGGAGGTTTAAATGTAAAAGTGAAATTATTTAGCAGGATCACTCCAGCTGCTAGAGCTGAACAGACCCTAGAGACAAGTGTGGAAGATATAGCTGCAATAATGTTTCAGTAAATAGGCTAGAGATGATGGTAACTAGGATCAAAGTGATAGCTGTGGAGGTGATAGAAAGTAGGCAAAGTCTCAGTATGTTTTGAAAGTAAAGCCAACAATAGTCGCTTATGAATTGGATGGAGAGTGTGAGTGAAATAAGAGTCAAGAATGACTACAGCTGTTTTGCTTTGATCAGTGGAAAGAATGGATTCACCATTAATTGAGATGACCTTTGAATTATTTCAAAGGAATATAGAATACTCTTTTTGCAATCCATACACAACTTAATTCTTCTCAAGAAACATGGTATTTATCGTTAATCTCTTGCAAAATATCCAGCAGGTCCTCCAATAATGTCATTTCATTCAGTGTTGTTTTGTTGTAGCATTGATGAGAAAATTAAAATCAATTTCAGGTGGGAGCCACTGTCTTGTGTGGTTTGCAGTCACCTCGTGTCTGTGTGGGTTTTCTCCAGGTACTCCAGTTTCCTCTCGTATCCCCAAGAGGTACATGTTGGGTTAATTGGGGTGTCTCAGTTATCCCAGTATGGTGATTGTGGGTGTGGGCATGAGTGCTCCCTTGAGGGATGGTGTCCTGTTCAAGGCTTGTTCCCACTTTGCACCTTGAGCTGCCAGGACAGGCTCTGGCCACCCACAGTCCTGAACTAGAATAACTGAGTAAATTACCTTACTTGTTTACACTAATCTTTCTTAAAGGGAGGTATAGCTCACATTTATCTCGATGTTTATTATTAGAAGTCTTTTGGTCTTTAGTTAGAGATTTGGTCATGTTTTTATGACCAGTAATGTGTGGTAGGAACTAAGCTCTTGTTTGTGTCAACCAACCTATGGTAAAATTAGTTTTGTTATATGTCGTTTCACTTGAAGTCGCAGTTTTCAAGAACATATCTACAACTCTAAGTGAGGACTTGCTGTGCAAATGTGTTATGTATCATTTTGTTACTTTATGAGGACCCTCTAAATAGCAAACTAGTTGACATTTTCACAACTTACTCATTTTAAAAGTACACGGGGGGGTGATGGTCGCACCAAAATCTCAGAAATTACCACTAAAGAACTTATCCAGGTAACAAAAATCCACCTGTTCCCCAAAAACTATAGAAAGGAAAAACAAGAAAAGTACACAGGGTTTTTATATATTTTCATAATACAATATAAACCAAAAAGAATTGTTTGATAGCCACTCAGCCTTTAGACTCATTCATCAAAAAAAAAAAAAAAAAAAAAAACAAAAAACAAAAAAAAAGAAACAAAAAAACACATTTCCGAGGAATGGCTGGGACCCTGAACATCATAAAACATACCATCAAGAGTACTTTTTAAAAATTCTTAGTTCGTGTGGTTAGGTCACTGACGTCAAAGCAATGATGTGTCTCACAAGAACAGATGTAAGTTTTCAGATATTTCATAATTGAAATGCATTGTTTTCTCAGTGTTTCAGTTTACAGTAATCAGAATCTGATGTCTATTTTAAAGAATCTGAAACTATTGCTATAAATGGACCTACAATTTGCATAAAATATCAATGAATTGATGAGTTTAAGGTTCTCTATTTTCTTTTTAAAAAGTTAATTGAACTTAAAAACAACTTTATTAAATATTTATGTAGAGGTAATTAAGTTAAACATGATAAACAAACACTCTCATTCTCCACACATGGATTCATCAAAGTAAAGCATGAATGTTGCCTTTAATGCCTCTTAATGCATGCTTTGTTTTGGCTATTTCCATCTGTATAGTTTTGTTTTAGAGAAATACTTAATGACAGGCAACTGAAAGACTAACTTTTTCATATGTCTTTAAAATTTCAAATGTAAAAGTGACACAGGAAGAGGACATCTAAGTGCCAGAAATAAGTGCCAGAGTAAATCTGAGTGCCAGAGTAAAAATCACCATTCCAACCATCACAAAAACATAATGTTTTATTAGGGCTTTAGAATGTAATGCATTTTTGTTGGAAATGTATTAATTTATGTAATTCTTACAATGATCCTATATGGGCCTATCTAATTAATATGTGTGTATGGAACATCATGACTCAGATTATTATCTATTACATATAATCTATTAAAACAAATCTTCATTTTTACTACATATTCATATCTCTCTAGATATAAAGCTGATAGACCAGCTTTGGATAAATCCTCTGAACTATGCTATCTCACCTAAGAACTGAGTATAAAATGGTAACTTCTTGTTGCTTATTAACCAATACTTATTTAAAAATACAGTCATCAGTACTTCTTATAATGGTATCTGCACATACACTTTATGAATAATAATAGAATTTAACATACAATGAAATCTTGCTAACCTAGGAAGATATAGAAAGCAGATGTGAATGAATAACAATTTAAATTGCCATTTTAATACAGTTGGTCTCAATAAGCAGCATTTTTAAAACCACATTCGTGGGTTCTATAATCAGGTATATTATTAAAATATATATTTATAATTATTACTTACATATAGGTAGAACTCTGTTTTTCAAACTTTTCTGCCCCATTTTGTTGGCACTATTAATTTGCATTGAGTTGTTTTTTTGAGTTTATCAGAAGTTAATTTAAATCTGGTTATCAAATTTTCAGTCTAAGTTGATGGAATCTAAATTAATACCAGAAACTTGTTCTCAAGTGTCCTAATTCCACTCCTAACCATCCAGTCTTATTCATAATAACTTTATATCTCTCTTCAATCTATAGATTTATTTTCATATTTATCATATATATTACCACACACTTTAGTCTTTTTACATCCAGTCTTGAATTGCTCTAAGTGCTCCTCCATACTGCAAACATGTCTCTGAAATCCAAATCTGATGCATTAATTTGTTTTAACCCCTCGGGGATTCCTATTATTCCAAAGATAATATCCAATATCCTTAGGAGAGCTTTAAGGCCCTTTATCTTCTGGCCTCTGTTTATCTTTGCTCTTCATCTGCCCCAAGCTTTCTAACTCCTAGACTCTAAACCCCAATCAAAATCAAAACAAACCCCTCTATTTTTTGCCTCAGTCATACTGACTTCCTTGAACATCTTGCACTTAACTCACACTCCCTTGCTTCCAGTCTTTGCACATTTTTCACCATCCTCCTATCTTTCTAAAAACCTGTTTAGGTGTTCCTTCTGTCAGACGATGTCCTTCCAATGGATTAATCACTTTTTTTTATTTGTTGATTTCCCCTGACTAACTTTAAGTTTCTTTAGTGTCATCCTCATAATTTTATTCTCAATTCTTAGTGTTTTTTCCATGAAAAAATAAAATTGATTCAATGCAACGAAATTAAGTTTCTTATAAAGTGTTTATTTGTAGTTACCAAAAAAAGTTGCTAGCACAATAGAGGATGGACAAAACTTATTATTAAAATTACAATGGTAGAAGTTCTTCTGCTTCACTCTGCAGACCTGCTCTTGCAGCACAATAGTCCCATAACAGAAGCCATGGAAATGATTTAAAACAAAATCAGATTCTTCTTGCATAATCCAACCCCCATAACCTTCTCCCACCCCATCTCCTACCTCTCTCATCCCTGCTCAAACCTCCCTAGATATTTTGCAGTTTTATGATTGTTGGATCCTACCTTAGGGACCTTGTAGACGTAATTTTCTTGGACCTCGATAATTTGCATAATTCTTTCTCAAATAACACTCAAAGACAGCCAGCTACCCTAGACACCTCATCTAAAATATCAAGTCTTTATACATACCATCACTCTCTTACCTCTGATGTCTGTGTTTTCCTAATAGTACTTTTCAATACCTGATATTACTTTACATATTTATGTATTTATTGACTTCCCTAATTAGCTCATTGGTGGCATGATTTGAACTTGTCATATAAACAGCTGTATTTCTATCACCTAGATCAGGGCTTCACACTTAATAGATGTTCAATAAATATTTCTGGAAGGAAGGAAAAAATAAACAATGAAAGATTTTAAACTGTTAATACTTTTTAAAAGTTTATTTGATGCTTTAAACCAATTGAATAACTGACTTAATCATAAAATTGGGAATGCAGTCATCAGTCCTTTAATTAGTCTCAAATAACAGGCTAAATAGTGGATTTGGTGATTACAAATAATCTTGTTAGTATTACAATATATTGTGAATACAGTTATTTATATTATGTTTTAAAATTATAATTATAATACTTGTGTATTATAGACAAAGGATGTTTATTAAGTCCTTGGACATTTTTTTCCCAATGTTTGTATTTTAACAAAGTTGTCTCTGGGGTATTTACTTCATAAATATTTGAGAGTTGACCATTGCAGACACTGGTGACAGAGTAGGGACTCCAGCTGGGTCAATAATGACACTTCATTCCCCCAACCTTGGTGGTTCAAGTGTTGGCAAGTATCCCAATCTGGCCCAGGCAGAATATTTTGGAAGAATTTTTAAACCAGGGAGGTAGTCTCCGTACTCTGTAGCTTCGGAGGTAGGAGGTTTTGAGTACAGAGCTGCAGATGGCTATTTTGCTCATTATGCAGAGAAGCCCATCTGTAGTCAAAGACAATAAATATGACTCATGGAGAAAAATAGAAATTTGTGATAGACCAAATCCTGCAGGCATTTGTTGTGTGGTTTGAACTGCTCTGACTTTGGAGTTACCCTTGCTGCAGCTTCGATGTTTAGCCCTTCCTTCAGTTTTCTACACTACCACAATGTATATCTAATATATAGCTTGTTGTTGATTAAGATATTACAAACTGAATTTCTATCTTTACAACTAAGAGTTCTGACTAAGAGTATTTATGGCAAAATGTCTCTTGAAAATATTAGTGTACTTGAACCCTATGAAATTTTATGATGCTGTTAAAGGAAATGGAAATAGTGCATAAAATTTACCTTGCTACATTAAGTGAACAAATTAAAAAATGGTGTAGATCATGAGACACCATTAGGGCTGGGAGAATTGGGGGAAGAGGGAAAGTTTATATGTTGTATTTTTTGTTTACAATAAGCTTTTATTATCCATTTTTAATTAAAGAAAAATACAGCTATTTAAAAGTAACAAAATAAAGTAGACAATAAAGAATCTGTTTACTAATTTAAAGCAATTTAGCTTAGAGAATAATAAGGCTGTATCTAGATAGGCAAACCATGTATGTATATCTATTAGGTAAAATATTGTCTTTAAACTCTTTCTATAATGGCAATCTCACTTTGACCCTTTTTAGAATGCTACAAGCCTCCACTCATAATAAGGCAATCTCAGAGGGGTAAGATACGCTTCTAAGAGCAAATCACAATCTTTAGTCAAGTTGTTTTACACATTACTTGACTGCTGGAATTTAACAATGTAAAATAGGATATATGTTATCAAAGGAAAGGAAATAAAAGTCTTCCAATAAACAGTTGAAAGAAACACAGAGCTAGGGTTACACATGGCTTATTTTGTATAGAGACAAATTTCGGTCCAATATCCTTTAAACTATATTTTGATATGCAGAGAGTGAGGCTGCTAGCTTTGTGGTTCAACTGCTCTGTGGATTCATAACAACTGATACATATGCAAGGATTGGTCAGTACTTCGGGTTTAGAGTCTCATAGAACTAGGATGTGACCTTCTGGCTGTTGGCAATGAATTAACTTCACATAGAAAATATGTGCTACTCATCATATCAAGCACTGATGGCATGTAGGTATTACTTGAATCAGCTTCTGATTCCACATTGCCTGGATCCTTTTTTGCCAAGTAAATATGATATGTCAGTGGAAAAGGGCAGGACTTTTGGGTCATTCAAATCCGGGTTTTAAATGCTGATTCTGCTAAATATAAGCTCTGGGATTTAGGGGTAACTATTTGTCTTATACTTGTTTTCCTAATATGAGAAATGGGTTACTAACGTGGAACATTCAGAGCTTTTGTTAAATTTAGTATTTTTCTATAAGTAATTAATTTAGCTTTCACCACGTAGAGAAAAGTATCATCGTTATTACTTGTTTTAAGAACATTGTTTACTCAGACTATTAAAGTGCCCTGTAGCAATATGATTAATTCATTTTGAGTACAGTAAAATTAACATAAATTATAAATTTTCAGAGATGATTTCTATAGGGAAATTACCTGGAACTTCAAAGCTAATAATATTCATGCTTTTGAAATAAATGTAAAATGAACTGTTTATGTTGCATATAAGAATTTTTATTTAAAGTTTTCTTCCAGTGCATAATTTTCCCTACAGCTGTAATTAACCTTCAAGATTTTATAGGACTTAAGTGTTGTTTTGATAATATAGTTTTAAAAATAAGTTTAATTGGACGAATAGTAAGACAACAAACAAAGGTTTCTTGGAGACATGGGAAATTATACCACGGACTCCTCGTGTATTTGCCATAATATAATCCTAATTACATGGAGTATGTGATTTTTCAACAGCTTCTGCATTTATATAAACAGCAATACCTCAAGTATGATTTTTCTTGAAGGTCCAGGTGAAGGTGTAGTATCAGCTCTGTGAGTGACAGTTGCCACTAGAAGATGAGAAAACCGATGACAGGCCAACAATGGGCAAATAAAAGGGGCAAGAAGAGGTTCTATCCTCCATTGGCTCAAGATCACACTCAATATTTGATCCTTTAAATTCAAATATTTTAGTATATGTTGTCTTCTAGTTTTTGAAACAAGCTTTAGTGAGAAAGTTGTGATCTGTAATACATCCTAGGAGAATTTTAGATCCAGAAATTTACATAGCATTCAATATTTCTATTAATTAAACTTCAAATATTGATTCCATTGTGCTCTGTGTCTTGGCATTGCAGGACAGATTTCTCAAAAATAAATTTGCCCCTTTTATTTAAATTAAGAAAAATTTGTACAAGAGTTTTTTTGAATACTACATCAGGAAAAATAGACACAGAACAGAATGATTATTAAAAATTCCAAATTTTAATGTTAAAAGGTATTAATATCTTAAAATGTATTTTTAAATGAATCATACTATGTAATATGGAAAAATATAAGGTCTCATATCTTACAAAATCTCATACAAAAACAGCAATAATAAAACAATAACAATAAAATCCAGATTTGTTTAGAATTTAAGTATAAAAAATTATTTTAAAAATTATGAAAAACTGGAAAGAAGTACAGTTAAAGCAAATTCAGATGATAGCAGTTGACCACACAAAAACGATATGTTTCAAGAGGCTTAGGAATGATCTTGAAATTTTACTTCTAGGATTTTATTCTAAATGAGTTATTAGCTATATATATATATATAATTTTATGTACAAAGATGTTTATAAATGAATTAATATTAGCAAAAATTGAAAACAAAACCTAGAACTTAATTCCAAGAATACAGAAACATCTAAATTTCATTTGTTACAGACATAAAATGAATAACATGTTTTTAAAAGATCTTTTGGGAGATGAAAATGCTAATGATACAATATAAAAATATGATACCCAGTGCATTTGTGTTAATAAAAAATAATGAAAATAGAATGTTAATGAATATTTTGGGATGGTGAAATTATGATTATTTTTCTCTTCTATATATTTTCTATATTTTCAATTTTTAAAAGGTCACATGTTAATTTATAATTTAAATCAAAATAAACATTGAACTAAATAATAAATACATGGCATACATAGTGGAAGAATATGACTGTTTAACTTCCTATATGTGAGGAAGACTATATTTTATGTCTTTTTCTTTTAGTTTATATTATCTTTTACCTATAAAAAATCCAAACAACTAACAAACAGAAAGCAACAACATCATCAACAAAAAAGACCCTCTACAAAAAAACATCCAAAGGTAATCAGCCTCAAAGATCAAAGGTAGATAAACCCACAAAGATGAGGAAAAACCAGGGGAAAAAATGCTGAAAATTTCAACAGCCAGAATGCCTTTTGGAATCTTAATTTGGTGCTAAATGCCCCAATTAAAGGACACAGCCTGGCAAATTGGATAGTCAAGACCCACCAGTATGCTGTATTTAGGAGACCCATGTCACGTGCAAAGACACACATAGGCTTAAAATAAAGAGATAGAGGAAAACTTACCAAGCAAATGGAAAGCATAAAAAAAAAAAGGGGGTTGCAATCCTAGCCTCTGATAAAACAGACTTTAAACCAACAAAGATCAAAAAAGACAAAGAAGGATATAATGACATAATGGTAAAGGGATCAATTCAACAAGAAGAGCTAACTATCCTAAATATATATGTACCCAATACAGGAGCACCCAGATTCACAAAACAAGCTCTTAGAGACCTACAAAGAGACTTATACTCCCACACAATAATAGTGGGAGACTTTAACACCCCACTGTCAATATTAGATCAATGAGACAGAAAATTAACAAGGCTATTCAGGACTTGAACTCAGCTCTGGATCAAACAGACCTAATAGACATCTGCAGAACTCTCCACTGCAAATCAACAGAATATACATTCTTCTCAGTGCCACATGGCACTTATTCTAAAATCAACCACATAATTGGAAGTAAAGCAGTCCTCAGCAAATGCAAAAGAACAGAAATCATAACAGTCTCTCAGACAACAGTGCAATCAAATTAGAACTCAGAATTAAGAAACTCACTCAAAACCACACAACTACATGGAAATGGAATAACCTGTTCCTGAGTGACTCCGGGGTAAATAACAAAATTAAGGCAGAAATCAAGAAGTTCTTTGAAACCAGTGAAAACAAAGAGACAACATACCAGAATCTCTGGGACACAGTTAAAGCAGTGTTAGGAGGGAAATTTATAGCACTAGATACCCACATCGGAAAGCTGGAAAGATCTAAAATCAACACCCTAACATCACAATTAAGAGAAATAGAGAAGCAAGAGCAAACAAATCCAAAAGTGACAATAGACAAGAAATAACTAAGATCAGAGCAAAACTAAAGGAGATAGAGAGATGAAAAACCCTTCAAAAAAATCAATGAATGCAGGAGCTGGTTTTTTGAAAAGATGAACAAAATAGACCACTAGCTAGACTAATAGAAAAGAGAGAAAAATCAAATAGACACAATAAAAAATGATAAAGGGGATATAACCACTGATCCCACAGAAATATAACTACCATCAGAGAATACTATAAACACCTCTATGTAAATAAACTAGAAAATCTAAAAGAAATGAATAAATTCCTGGGCACATGTACCCTCCCAAGACTAAACCAGGAAGAAGTTGAATCCCTGAATTGACCAATAACAAGCTCTGAAATTGAGGCAGTAATTAATAGCCTACCAACCAAAAAAAGCTCAGGACCAGATTCTCAACAGAATTCTACCAGAGGTACAAAGCGGAGCTGGTACCATTCACTCTGAAACTATTCCAAACAATTGAAAAGGAGGGACTCCTCCCTAAATCATTTTATGAGGCCAGCATCATTCTGATACTAAAACCTGGCAGGGACACAACAAAAGAATAAAACTTAAGGCCAATATCACTGATGAATATCGATGTGAAAATCCTCAATAAAATACTGGGAAAACAAATCCAGCAGCATATCAAAAACCTTACCCACCACAATCAAGTTGACTTCATCCCTGGGATGCAAGGCTGGTTCAACATACACAGATCAATAAACATAATCCATCACATAAACAGAACCAATGACAAAAACCACATGATTATCTCAATAGATGCAGAAAAGGCCTTTGATAAAATTCAACAGCGCTTAATGTTAAAAACTTAATAAACTAGGTATTGATGGAGCATATCTCCAAATAATAACTATGACAAACCCATAGCTAATATCATACTGAATGGGCAAGAGCTGACAGCATTCCCTTTGGAAACTGGCACAAAACAAGGATGCCTTCTCTCACCACTCCTATTAAACATAGTATTGGAAGTTCAGGCCAGGGCAATCAGGCAAGAGAAAGAAATAGAGGGTATTCAAATAGGAAGAGAGGAAGTCAAGTTGTCTCTGTATGCAGACGACATGATTTTCTATTTAGAAAACCCTATCATCTCAGCCTAAAAACTTCTTGAACTGATAAGAAACTTCAGCAAAGTCTCAAGATACAGTTGAATTATCAGTGCCTGGTATATAGTACACACTTAATAAGTATTATTCTAAGTTATATAAGTTAGAAAGTCTCACTTTACACATGATGATATCAATTTCACTGGCCAAGTCAAAGATGAACAAATGTGTTTTCAAGTGTGTATAAAATATGCGGTTATGTTTTAAATGTTCTCTTCAGCTCTAAAAGATTCTTTCTTGTGGAATTTTTAGGCCTTGAACAGTTCTAGAATATTACGATGTGCTGTCCTCATTTTACTTTCACCCCGGGTTGAGAGGAAATTATTACTCCTTTATCTTAGCCACAGATATTTCCTGGCCTTTGGTCATTTTAGGAATTCTCTATTTTCACAACTCTCACAACAGCTGTTTTTAACAATCTAAGTCTAACACCACAGCCTAAAAACAAACAAAAAAAATCAAGTACAAATTTATCACTAAAACAATTTACATTATTGACAACCCTAAATTTATTAAAATGAAAGAAAGACATCAATGTTACTGAAGACGGCCACAAACATGGTACTAATTTTAGTCTAAGCATTTGGAAATATTTTTTTTCTTTAGTTCTGCAGATTTTCTCATGTGCGTGGTCAACAGAAGCAGAAAACTCGTTTGTGTTTTCCTATTTTTTCTATAGCTTTATAAAGAGAGGAACTCCCCGTTTTGTTGCCACTATTCAATTTCATGTGGTCAGAGCTGTCAACACGAAAGTTCCCATTGTAATGTTCATTGTCCTGGTACTAGTTTACCTGCAGTTTTGTTCACTCAGAACACCAACTTGCTAGTCTTGCAGAAATAGTTTTTCCAGCACAAAATATAGTCACCTCTATCTCTGAGAAGGTTGACTTGACCATGCTTTCTTTATCTGCTCTTAGGAAAATCTCTAGAGAGTTGGCTTTTTATGATATGGTCCTTTAGATTTCTTGTGTAATTTTTGATTTTTTAAATAAACTTTTTCTTTTCTTTTTTTTTTTTGAGGTGGAGTTTCGCTCTTGTTGCCCAGGCTGGAGTGCAACGGCATGATCTCAGCTCACTGCAACCTCTGCCTCACAGGTCCAAGCAATTCTCCTGCCTCAGACTCCCAAGTAGCTGAGATTACAGGTGCCCAACACCACACCCAACTAATTTTTTTGTATGTTTTTTTCAGTAGAGTTGGGGTTTCACCATGTCAGCCAGGCTAGTCTCCAACTCCTGAGCTCAGGTGATCCACCCCCATCGGCCTCCCAAAGTGCTGGGATTACAGGCGTGAGCCACCACACCTGGTTATGAACTTTTTCTTGCTCATGAGTAGTTCATAGCAGAGTTTAAATATGCTTGCCCATGTAGTATTTAACATCCTATATTGTGATATTTCTCAGGTTTTCCTTTCATATGACTTTTTTCAAAAAATTTTTTTTTTCTTTATGTGGTAGTTTATACTAAATTTTCCACAGATTCTTTTGAGTGTCTTTTCACTGTCATAACATGGGCTACTAAAGCCAGTCTGGAGAGTAGGTGAGCCGATACGAAACATAGCATCATTGCTTCTGAAAAGTAAATATAGTGCTGTAAAGAAAGCTCTAGTCAAATTAGCAAATATTTTCCCAATAATTAATGTATTCCTGCTTCACCAATGAGAAAATTGAGGTATAGAAATGCTTTTTATGGTATTTTTTGTTTGTTTGTTTTTGAGACAGGCTGGAGTGCAGTGGCGCAATCTCAGCTCACTGCAACCTCTGCCTCCCAGGTTCAAGTGATTCTCCTGCCTCAGCCTCTCAAGTAGCTGGGACCACAGGCGCCCACCACCATGCCTGGCTAATTTCTGTATTTTTATCAGAGACAGGGTTTCACCATGTTGGCCAGGCTGGTCTCAAACTCCTGACCCTTGTGATCCTCCAGCCCCGGCCTCCCAAATTGATGTGATTACAGGCGTGAGCCACTGCGCCTAGCCAAGGTATAGAAATGTTAAGAAATGAGTCTAAACTTATTCAAAAAGAAAGTGTAGCACCATGACCTACTGCCAGGTCTTACCGACTTTGTAAGCTTTTTCTAGTTAACAACTCCCATCAACTATTTCAAGACTTTTGCTTTCTCATATCTGATCCTATGTCTCTGGTAGATGTTAATTGATCGTAGCACCCTTTTCAGCTGAATCTGAACTTAACCTCTCAATCTTTCTCAGAAGAAATGAGTACAGAGACACTAGCAATTGGCTAGAGTTAGCACCGAAACAGAAAGCTAGTTTTTAATCACAACATTAGAATGCATTCCCTCGCTGAAATGATTTATGTCTTTATTTACCTGTTTGCAAAATGGGAGTACTGGACTAGAAAATCTCTAACATTTTTGCCACACTACAATTTTGTGAAGATCCCAAATCTGTATATTACCAGAAAATATATGATTTAGAAATTCCTAAGTATTTTTCATAGAAAATATATTTGAATTACAGTATGTTTACGATATGAAAGTGGAATTACCCATGAACTTGCATTCATTTTATAACCTTCAAATATTATTCCACAGGATAGAAATTTCTCATGCTTGATCACAGCCCAAAGATAATTATGTCCTGGAAAACACACCATATCTTTATTCATCTAGAAGTCCTGTCCCGCATGTGAAGAAATGGGGGAAAAAATGAAGAGCCACACACAGTTGAAATAGACCATGCGTCTGGTCTTTACTGAGGCATATTCTCCTGAGACTAACCATTTGATATATGTTTTACAAATTGCATTTTTAATGGAGTATATGAAGTATGAGGTCACATGAAATTCTTAGGTTATTTCTTTGAAGTCTGATGTTTTACAAATAATGCCAATACTGATTTAGGAATCTTTCAAAATTACATAACTGCGGTTTAGTTTTGCTTTTTAACCTAGAGGTATAATCTTTTTTCCCTTTCAAAAGACAATAGCAAAGCTCTGCTCTGAGAAATCTCTCCCTCTCCCACTCCCTTGTTTTTTGGCCAAAATGTGCTCACATCTGTCCAGAGCTGAGGAAGTCCCAGCCACCATGTGCAGTCTTTTGCTTTCAGCCCGCGGCCCAGGAAATTACTACCTGTGTGGGCAGAACCTCAGTGCATAACTGCTAAGTTCCACAAAACTGAGGATTCAGCCAGAAAAAAAAAAAAAAAAAAAAACTAAAAACATTGTTTCTTCTACCAAGAAACCCTGTTTCTTTGAGGTTTCATAGCCCAGGTTACAAACAAAAAAGTGTAGAGTTTGCAAGGTATGTTCCCTTACAAATGAGAAAAACAAAACACCATAGAATATACTTAATGACACTTAAGACTTTTTTTATTATACTTTAAGTTCTGAGATACATGTGCAGAGCGTGCAGGTTTGTTACACAGGTATACATGTGCCATGGTGGTTTGCTGCACCAAACAACCCGTCATCTACATTAGATATTTCTCCTAATGTTATCCCTCCCGTTGTTCCCCACTCCCTGACAGGTCCTGGTGTGTGATGTTCCCTTCCCTATGTCCGTGTGATCTCATTGTTCAACTTCCACTTATGAGTGAGAACATATGGTTTTTGGTTTTCTGTTCCTGTGTTACTTTGCTGAGAATGATGGTTTCCAGCTTTATCTATGTCCCTGCAAAGGACATGAACTCATCCTTTTATATGAATGCATAGTACTCCATGGTGTATATGTGCCACATTTTCTTTATCCAGTCTATCATTGATGGGCATTTGGGTTGGTTCCAAGACTTTGGTATTATGAACAGTGCTGCAATAAACATAGGTGTGCATGTGTCTTTATAGTAGAATGATTTATAATCCTTTGGATATATAACCAGTAATGGGATTGCTGGGTCAAATGGTATTTCTAGTTCTAGTACCTTGAAGAATCGCCACCCTGTCTTCCACAATGATTGAACTAATTTACGCTCCCACCAACAGTGTAAAAGCATTCCTATTTCTCAACAGTAATAAAAATAAAACGCTAAGTGAAAGCTCTGTGCCCACTTACTCATTTAATCATTACCTCAACCCTATTTGGTACAGATTTTTATCTCCACTTCTTAGATTAGGAAATTTAGGCAGAAAAAAGTTAAATACATTGTCCAGGGTTACAGGGATGAAGTAGAGGTACTGGGATCTGGCTCACGGGTCTCTCCCTCTGGCTCACAAACTCAGCCCCCGGAGTGTGCTGTCCCAATTGCAAATATAGACTTATGCATACATTCAAAATCCTCACAGCCCAACAGAGATTAAGGTGCTGTAATTATTTTTCAGTTCTTTATAGGTAGAAAGTATGGAGGAAAAGCCTACTCTTCTGAGTGTACATCATTTCCATACAGTCTTTAGCCCTAAGCAAATGATACTTTAGTAATCTCCTATATCATTCTCTGCTCTGTGATAACTCAAGACTCTCCCCTTTATAATCAAGTTGGGTGACACATCACTGAGTTTGCCTCTTGCATTCTGTTACTCTCTTGCACATAATCAGATGATTACGTGCCACAGCAGGGACAAAGAATCTGGACCTTCTCTTTCTTATGTTCCCTGTAGTGCCTGACTTTCCAGAATGTGTTGGATGACTGTGTTCCAGGGGGCTGAGAACCACAGACATACAGATGCCACTTGATAACCTCATGTCTTTATTAGCGTTATTATTCCCAGAAAACATTCCCTCCTAGTCAGGATTCTGTTAGACATAACAAAAATATGCTGAGGAATAAAAAGGCAACATTGTTTGGTGATCCAAGCTAGCATTCATACATGACCAACTAAAGCGGCAGGATGTACAAATATGATGTTTTCCTAATTTTCAAATGTGGCACTTAACATTTTAATTCCATTTAAGATATCTGAATAATCATCAGGAAACAGTAGCCTCAAAGGATCTAAAAATGGATTTGTCTCAGTAATCTTTGAGTTCTACCCCCTCCCTATCCAATATGGAGGTGTTCTGACAGAGGATAGTGGCCCATCTTCCAGGGCAGTAGTAGAGAGAATACCTATATTACCATAGAATTTGAATGAGACATCTTCAGAGTCTATCTTATTATAAGCTTTTATATTTCTGAGATATTGGGTAGTATTGGTATATTAAAAATGAAAAAGAAGAATATAAATCTTAATTATGGGTTTTACATTATTTAGAATATAATTTAAACCTAAAGCAATTTCCATATGAGCAGTGGTAGATTGAATTAGGTTTTTAAAAAAAATTCTTCTGGCTAGATTCCCTGCAGCAAATCTATATGGTTATGCCATGTGGTTAGAAACAGGAAACACCTGTCTCCCTGCTTGCTAGCACTCACTTAACATGATCCCTGGCAAAGCAGTTTTTTCAGCCCCACTCCAATTCACCAGAGGTCATTTCAGTATGGACTATTTCAACTTGTATTACAAACCATCAGTGCTTAACAATTTTCAAGCACTTTCTGGATATGAATCATTATATAGTCACAAGAGGTTTTAAAATTATTGTCCTGAGGTCCTCTGAAAGAGATCATTTGCAAATTTCAAATTCATTGGGATTTCAATACATAAAATACCTTATTTTTACGTTTTTATTGTCATAGAGAGAATATATCTCACCTTGCAAAATGGAATGTGTATTTCAAGTTCTTTGTTTTTAAAAAGCATAAAACGTAAAATCTATTGTAAGAGTTTCAAATGTCAGCATGGTATATTTGCCTTAGGGCTTTCAGTATTTTGCTCTTTACAGTGTTTCAAAATAGAAACCTCATATTTAATACCCCATTCAAATTCTGGCTTTGAATTTTGTACTACAAAGTTTGACAGCTATCACCAATACAGATGCTTCAGATATGCTAACAATTTATGCTTTGGGAGTGACTTTTTTTTTTTAACATTACCGTAGTTTCATAATTGACAATATGCCTAGGTTAACCATGGTAAAAATGAGCTTGGGAAATTCCTTTACTTCCCTCTGCTTGTGATTGTACTCATTTCTAAAATAAGGGGATGAATAAATAGACTCCTCCCCACCCCCAACTTGAAGGAGTTAAGAAACAACTATTGACTTAAAAATAGCAAATTGCAGAATGCCTATTATAAGAAATATTCCACAATTATTATACCATTTAGTCACTCTTGTAGAACTACATGCCTGTTTGAGAGAGCTCTTTTCACCCCACCCCTGAAAATTTTCTACCTGTGCACCAGACAAAATTATTTTATATCTGCAGTAAATACAATGTAGCACTGGCTTTAAATTACTATACTATAACTTGCCTCTGAAATTATAATCTGTTAAATGTCATGTTTTACATCCTCCTCAGTTAAAAAGTCAATTTGACAGACAGACAACATAACAGCATGTTATGAAAGTGAAAATTTTTAACATAGATGAAAATTTGGCAGTTTACCTATAAATGTGTTTTGGTCTATCAACTTGCCTTTGCTTTTTTATACAGGGATAGAACTGACTGATTAAATATAGGTTGACCAAGCAGACAATAAGGCAAAAGACAAGACTAACGTATGATTATGTAGGTAAAATTAGAAATGCTGGCAGATATGCCCCCATCTCCATCTTTCAGACCTACAAAGTTTTTGGACAATTAATGCTCTAATAATGAGGTTGGTGCACAGTGAAAAGAGATTTGGAGGGTAGCAGTTGCATTGTGTCAATAACAACTGCCAGACATGAATTCTCTGGGCATAAGTTGTACTTATAGAAATAGGCAGCCATATGTCAAATTTTCTAGAAATCTCAGTCTCTCTCAATGGAGATGCCTCTTGAGATACAGGGAATTCTTCCAGCTCTAAATGTATGCTATAGTTTTAAGAAATACATTACACTTTGAGGGTCATGTCACTACCAAGAGAACTATAATTTAGACCACAGAAAGCTTAGGAGAACAAGAGCAAGGCTTTTTCCTTATATCAAAAACTAATCAATTCCTGCATAGAAATTTCTCATAATTGAAATGAATTCTTGATCTATCCCATACCTCATTACTCCAATGTGGAGATAAAAAAGGAAGCTGGAGGAAAATAACCCCCTTACACATACAATTTTAATTTTAGAAAAGGAGGGAAAGAAAAAAGAAAGGGAAACAATACAATTCATAAGGCAATTGAGATGAGATAGAACTTCTTAGATTATTGAACACATTTTGACGCATTTTTCTCAAGCCATTGACTTTGGAAATACTTGGGCCATCTTCCCTGGCTAGAGATTTAGTAACATTCTTCTGCTATAAGCATTCACCAATCACTGGATAAACAAAGACACAGACATAGCTAACTTATAATATCTAGTCCAAGAGGTTTTAGAAAGATGTTTTTAGGAATATATTGGTATGAGTTAATTCACTTTCTAGGTAAGGAAGTCAAAAATTGGATAACAAAGATTTGATTAGAAATTTGCCCCATAGCCACACCTCTAATCTTTTCTGTTTTTCTCTACCATTTCTCAAGCTGAGTTCACAGGAGGTAGAAACTCTTTTGAACTCCTTTGAGTATGGGAATCTCCATATTGATTTTTTACTTTACTAAGTAGATGGTTCTTAAGTTTTAAGAATCTGCTTACTTTTTAAAATAATCTGATCACTTTTGAGATTAAAAAAGGCAAAACATTTTCTCAGTAATTTAAGCAAAGCTGGCAAGTTAAAATCCTAGTTATATATTACTGAAGAAATTGGCTAAAATACTTCATGTTGTGATTTCAAATCCAGAATGAAATCTACCATGGCAGGAAACTGGGTTGGGGGCTGTGTAAAATATAGTGGAATATTTTAGTAAGACCTTAAGTGAGGTAAGAAAGGAATGGGCATCAGTCATATGGAAGGAGAGAGAGAACATCATTAAAAAAAAAAAAAAGGAAAATAAATGTCCTCTCATAGGCAAGGTTCTAAAATTACTGAATCCAAAATTACCATGTCCTGTGAAACTCTAATAGGTGAATTATCTGCCCTATGCTGAATAAAGGTCGTGTGTGACAAACCCATGGCTAAAATCATTCTCAATGAGAAAGATTTGAAAGCTTTTCCTTTAAGATCAGGAATAATACAAGGATGCTCACCCTTACCACTTCTATTCAACATAGTACTGGGTGTTCTAGCCAGAGCAATTAGGCAAGAGAAAAAAAAATACAAAGTATCCAATTTGGAAAGAATGAAGTTAAATTTTTTGTTTACAGATGACATAGTCTTATACATAGAAAGCCCTAAAGACTCTGTCAAAAACCTCTTAGAACAAATAAATGAATTCAGTAAAATTGCAGGATACAAAATCAACATACCCAGTAGCATTTTTACACAATAAAAAACTGTCTGAAAAAGCAATTAAGACAGTCCCATTTACAATAGCTACAAAAAATAAAGTAGAAGTTTAAGAAGGTAAAAGATCTGTAAGCATTGATGAAGGAAATCAGGGAAGACACAAATAAATGTAGAGAAATCTTATGTTCATGGATTGGAAGACTTAATATAAAAATGTTCCTACTACCCAAAGCGATCTCTACATATTCAATGTAGTCTTTATAAAAATTCAAATGACATTTTCACAGAATTAGAAAAAACAATCCTAAAATTCCTATGGAACCCCAAAGACACTGAATAACCAAAGCAAGAACAAAGCTGGAGGCATCACACTACCTGTCTTCAAAGTATACTACTAAGCTCTAGTAGCCAAAACAACATGATCTGGCATAAAAACAGACCAAAGAACCAGAAAGAAGAGCCCAGAAATAAATCTACACATTTATAGTCAATTGATTTTCAACACAAATGCCAAGAATACACAGCAAGGAAATGACAGTCTCTTCAATAAATGGTGTTGGGACAACAGAATATCCACATGCAGAAGAATGAAATTGGCGCCTCCTCTCACTTCTTATTCAAACATCAACCCCAAATGGATGAAAGACGTAAAGACCTGTAACTGTAAAATTTCTCGAGACAAAATATCCATTGCATTGGTCTGGGAGATGATTTCTTTTTTTTTTTTTTTTTTAGATATAACACCAAAAGCAAAAAACAAAAGCAAAACCAGATAAATGGTATTACATTACACTAAGTAGCTCTGTACAGCCAAGGAAACAATCAACACAGTGAAGAGACACCTTATAGAATGGGAAATTATATTTCCAAACTGTTATGTCTCATAAGGGGTTAATATTTAAAATATATGAGAAAATCAAATAACAGTAAGAAAACAACTGAATTAAAAAATGGGCAAAGGATCTAAACAGACATTTCTCAAAAGAAGGCATACAAATGGCCAATGGGTATATGAAAAACTGTTCAATATCACTAATCATTAGAGAAATGCAAATTAAATCCACAATGAGATATCACCTAACACATGTTAGGCTATTAGAAAGAAGATGAAAGATAACAAGGGTTGGCAAGAGAGTGGAATAAAAGGAACTCATACACTGTTGATGGGACTGTAAATTAGTACAGCCATATGTTAAACAGTATGGAGCTTCCTCAAAAAAGTAAAAACAGAACTACTATATCTTTCAGTAATCCCAATACTGGGTATATATCCAAAGGAAATGAAATCAGTATGTGGAAGATTTCTGCACTACGATATTCATTGTAGGATTATTCCCAACAGACAAGCTATCAAATCCACATGAGTGTCCATGAATGGATTAATGGATAAAGAAAATGTGATATATGTCCACAGTGGAATACTGTGAGTTGTTAAAAAAAAAAAAAAGATATCCTGTCATTGTTGATAACATGAAGGAAACCGCAGGATGTCATGTTAAGTGAAAAGTCAGGTACAGAAAGATAAATACGGCATGATTTCACTTACATGTGAAATCTACAAAATTTAAGTTCATAGAAGTAGAGAGTAGAACGGTGGTTACCAGGGGCTGGTGGGGGAGAGATGGAGAGATGTTGGTCAAAAGATACAAAATTTCAGTTAGGAAGAGTAAGTCCATGAGATCTATTGTGTGACAGGATGGCTATAGTTAGTGTAATGTATTGTATTCTTAAAAATTACTAAGAAACTACATTTTAAGAATTTTTACCACAAAATAATAAGTATGTGAGGTAATGTGTATATTAATAAGCTCAATTTTGCTAGTGCACAATGTGTGCATATTTTAAAACATGTTGCACACAATATATACAATTTTTGTCAAATAAATAATGTTTGCATGGGCAGAGGCCCAAGACTTGAGATAAAATTGGTTTGTACTTTAAAGAAAAGAGAAATGAGGAAAGCCTGAACCTTTAAGCACATCCAAAATGACTCAGGCCGTAGCCCATTTACCCCAGATCAGTAAGATTCTCTCCCAAGTGCCAACATAAAATGAAATTTCCTAAATGCAACCTGGGGGTAGTGGGCATGTTAGATCTGCCTTATATTTGAGTAGGTGAAGTAAAAGTTGAGACTATAACATTAATCTAGGAGTAAGGTTTTTATCACAGGAGTTACCATCAATGCCTGATAAATTATTGAATTAACATTGGCGGAATACACTAGCATTGGTAAACATAGGCACATTGTTTCTTATAGAGTCTCCTAGTATAATGAGGTTCTGAATCACTGGTTTTCTTAATTCTCCATCCATTCAGTCAGCTGTCTCAGTATACTTCCCAGAAAAATGAAGCAGAGCTTTTATCCCCAGTTAAATTATTTGAAGTCAGTTTCTTTTTCTATTAAGGAATTACGTGTCATGCAATTATAAAGAAAGTCCATTTGTTGAAAAGATAAACTTTAGAGTTCACTTGACATAGCTTTTTGGAGAATATTTTGCTTTTTCCATTGGCTGTAAGGCCAATAGTACAGAGTCTCCTGAAACATTTAGAAGTT
This sequence comes from Gorilla gorilla gorilla, assembly GCF_029281585.2. Taxonomy (NCBI): domain Eukaryota; kingdom Metazoa; phylum Chordata; class Mammalia; order Primates; family Hominidae; genus Gorilla; species Gorilla gorilla. Next base: position 106,877,017 of record NC_073230.2, on the reverse strand, counting down.
TGTTTATGTAAACTGACACTCTAGAAGGGGAGATGGGAAATAGACAACATGTGAACTTCCCAAAGCTGGAAATAGTCTGCAGAGTGTATCAGGAGTTTGTACATCAGATTCACTACAGGCAGGAATCAGAGGACCTCTGGGAACTCTGAAGCCCTCTTGAGAAGATTACTTTAGCTCAGATAACCTCAAAACTGAAATGTGGATTTTATATTCATTTCTTCTCTAACACAGACAACATCAGTAAAGATATACCTTGCCAAATATGATGTCAGCCTTGAAGACAAAGATTTGACATGATTTCAAAGAAATGTCTTAGAGAATTCTGGGTTTCCTCGACACAAGCCATGCTTATCTTGAGAAGTGGCCATGAAAATTCACTGTTTGTGTTTGTTAATGCATACTTTTGTGAGTCTGGATTTTCTGCAGCCTGCTGTCAAAGAGAAAAATGGTCAAAATTAATTGTCAATAATTTCAAGGGTATTGCCATGTGAAAGACCACTCACCAATTCAAAACACTATTTATATTCACTACAGTAGTCTTCATAATAAAATATACTAGGAACAAAATTAAATTTTAATTTATATAAGTTAATTATATAAAAGTTAAATATAGCTCTGTTTTAAAATGAAATATATATGTTTGCAGTAAACTAATTAAAGACAATTTTTGAAGTGTAATTTTAGGGTTTTCATTTTGTGAAAGAAATTTCTAATGCAATAAGATGATTTCAGGTAAACTTAAATGTTAGTGTTGATATGTATTGAATGAAGCAGCAATAGAAGAGGATGATAGATTTCTTTTGTCTTAAGTCTATGGCTCTAAAAGTTTGAGTCATTTTTATATGGTTCACATTTGTTTTGTTTATATTTTTCAATAACTAGCAATATATACATGCTACATGCAGGTATTATAAGTTATTTAATTTTTTTGATGATCAAGTCTTCTGAATTAAATCATTTAAAAAGAAGACTGACATTTTTATGTCCCTTTAAGATTGGAGTCTGACCTATTTCCTCTTAATTGAATACATTCTTTGCTTTTCATTTATGGATAAGTACATTTTAAAAATCTATATTGTCTTTGAAGAATTATTTTTGTATTTAGCTCCCACTTATTCACCATGTTTATTAAAATTGTTAAAATGTCTCAAGATTCATCTGCTATTTCTTTTAATTATCCTGTTCTTAAATATTTTATTTTTATATACTGAGAATATGTCAAGTATTTTAGTCATTTTTGTATCTGAGAAGACCTTACAGTAGTTCTCAAACATAAATGACCTTCTGGCTGCAAATGAAATTCTTATTTTATAGCATTTCACTCTTAACATGCAGTGAATTCTATGATTTCATGTTCTATCACTGTCTTCAGTTTCAGTCTGATTTGTGTTTAATTTCAAATAATTTTTGCCCTTTTAAAAACTTATATTGTAGAATAATATAAATAACATTTATATTGTTTTATTTAATGCAGAAATATATGCCAAGTTTTACTAATATTTCATAGCCAAAATTCATTTTTTTTGCATAGTTGGGTATGTTTTGCTAATAGGCTGAAGGTTTTTGTGTTTGGTCTTGTTAGAGCATTCTTTATGACTTTTGTGTAATTTTAATACTTTATCAATAACTACTATTTACAAACACTTTTTATAGCTTTATGGGGTAAAAATGCCACTTTGTTACATGGATATATTGTGTAGTGGTGAATTTTGTGCTTTTTTGCATAACCATCGAAATTACTTAGTGTACATTATACTACTTAACTAATTTCTCATTCCTTACCCCCTCCCACCCTCCAATCCTTCCAAGTCTCCAATGTCTATTATTCCATTTTCTATGTCTATAGGTACACATTATATAGTTCCCACTTACAAGTGAGGACATATGATATTTGACTTTCTGAGTTATTTCAGTTAAGATAATGGCCTCCAGTTCTATCCACGTTGCTGTAAAAGACATGATTTCATTCTTCTTTTATTATTTTATTGTTTTTTTATGGCTGAGTAGTATTCCATGGCGTGTGTGTGAGTGTGTGTGTGTGTGTGTGTGCATATATATATAACCTCATTTTCATTATTTAGTAATCTGTTGATGGACACTTAAGTTGATTCCATATCTTTGCTCTTGTGAATAGTGCTGCTATAAACATATGGGCGCAGGTATCTTTTTGATATAACGACTTATTTTCCTTTGGGTATATACCCAATGGTGGGATTGCTGGATCAAATGCTAGATCTACTTTTAGTTTTTTGATAAATTTTCATACTGTTTTCCTTAGAGGTTATACTAATTTACATTCCCACTAACCGTGTGTAAGCATTCCCTTTTCTCCACGTACTCACCAACATCTGTTATTTTTTGATGTTTTAATAACAGCTATTCTGACTGATGGCATCTTGATGTGGCTTTAATTTGCATTTCTCTGATAAGTGATGTTGAGTATTTTTTCATACCCTTGTTGGACATTTGTATGTTTTCTCTTGAAAAATTTATGTTCATGTCATTTGTCAATTTTTTAATGGGGTATATTGTTCTTGTTAAATTCCTTGTAGACTCTGGATATTATTCCTTTGTTGTATACATAGCTTGCAAATATTTTCTCCCATTCTGAAGGTTTTCTGTTCACTCTGTCAATCGTCTTATTTCCTGTGTAGAAGCCTTTTAGTTTAATTAACTTCTGCTTGTCTATATTTGTTGTTGTTGTCTTCTGAGATTTTCATCATAAATTATTTGCCTAGGCCAATATCCAAAGGGTTTTTCCTCGCTTTACTTATAGAATTTTTATAGTTTTAGGTCTTACATTTAAACCTTTAATTCATTTTGAGTTAATATTTGTATATGGTGAGAAACAGGAATCCAGTTTCATTCTTTTGCATATAGCAATCCAAATTTCCCAGCATCATTTATTGAATTCAGGTATCATTTACCTAGTGCATGTTTTTGTTGACTTTGTCAAACATAAGTTGAGTGTAGGTGTGTGGCTTTATTTCTGGGTTCTCCAATCCATTCCCTTGATCTGTATGTCTATTTTTATACCAGTACTATGCTATTTTAGTTATCATAGCCTTATACTGTAATTCGAAGTTAATCTAGGGATACTTCTGGCTTTGTTCTTTTTGCTTAGGATTGTTATGGCTATTGGGGTTTCTTTTAGGTTCCATATGTATATTTAGAGTGTTTTACTAATTTTGTGAAAAATGATGTTGGTATATTTATAGGAATTGTATTAAATATGTGGATTGCCTTGGGAAGTATAATCATTTTAACAATATTGATTCTTCAGATCCAGGAACATGGGATGTTTTTTCATTTGTGTCATCTATTAATATAATTTATTTTATCAGTGTTTTGTAGTTTCCTTCTAGAGATCTTATTTTTTACCTCCTTGGTTAAATATATTCATATGTATTTTATTTTCTCTTTTGTAGCTATTAAAAAGAAGATTGACTTCTTGATTTGGTTCTTAGCTTGATTGTTATTGGGATATAGAAATGTTACTGATTTTTGAATGTTGATTTTGTATCCTGAGACTTTAGTGAAATCATTTATCAAATCTAAGAGCCTTTTGGAGAAGTCGTTAGGGCGTCCTAGGTATAAGATCATATCATCACTAGACAGATAATTTGAAGTCCTCCTTTCCAATTTGGATGCCTTATTTTTTCTTTCCCTTGTCTGATTCCTCTCGCTAGGCTAGTACTATGTTGAATATGAGTGGTGAAAGAGGGTATCCTTGTCTTATTACAGGTATTAGGGGGAATGCTTTCAGCTTTTCCACAATCAGTATAAAGTTGGATGTGGGCTTGTTGTATATAACTTTTATTATTTCAGGAATGTTTCTTATATACCTAGTTTGTTGAGGGCTTTCTAAAAAATTTCAAACGTTTTGGGGGTAGTTTTTAAGTTCTTTAGTGGTGATTTCTGAGGTCTTGGTGTGCCCATCACCTGAGCAGTATACACTGTATCTGATTTGTAGTCTTTTATTTCTCATCCCCTCCCACCCTTCCCCCAAGTCTGCAAAGTCCATTACATTATTCTTATGCCTTTGCATCCTCATAGTTTAGCTCACACATAAAAGTGAAAACATACAGTATTTGGTTTTCCATTCCTGAGTTACTTCACTTAGAATGATGGCCTGCAGCTCCATTCAAGTTGCTGCAAAGGCCATTACTTTGTTGGCCTTTGTATTTTTTTTTTTAACTGAGTAGTATTCCATGATGTATATATACCACAATTTCCTTAACCACTTGTTGGTTGATGGGCCTTTAGGTTGGTTCCATATTTTTGCAAACTGCAAATTGTGTTGCTATAAATATGCAAGTGCATGTGTCTTTTTCATATAATGATTTCTTTTCCTTTGGGTAGAAACTCAGTAGTGGGATTTGCTGGATTGAATGGTAGTTCTACCTTTAATTCTTTAAGGAATCTCAATACTGTTTTCCATACAGATTTCAGTAGTTTACATTCCGACCAGCAGTGTAAAGGTGTTCTTTTACACCACATCCACACCAGCAACTATTATTATTTTATTTTTTAATTATGGCCATTCTTGCAGGAGGAAGGAGGTATGTCACTGTGATTTTAATTTGCATTTCCCTGATAATTAGTGATGTTGAGAATTTTTTTAATCTATGTTAGCTGTTTGTATATCTTTTTTTTTGAGAGTTGTCTATTCATGTCTTTTGCCCACCTTTTAATGGGATGTTTTTTTCTTGCTGATTTGTTTGAGGGCCTTGTAGATTCTGGATGTTAGTCCTTTGTCAGATGCATAGTTTATAAATCTTTTCTCCCACTCTGTGGGCTGTTTACTCTGCTGATTATTTCTTTTGCTGTGCAGAAGCTTTTTAGTTTTAATTAGGTTCCATCTATTGCTTTTGGGTTCTTTTATTTATTTATTTATTTATTTATTTATTTATTTATTTTATTTATTTTTTTGAGACGGAGTCTTGCTCTGTCACCCAGGCTGGAGTGTGGTGGTGCAATCTCTGCTCACTGCAAGCTCCGCCTCCCGGGTTCATGCCATTCTCCGGCCTCAGCCTCCCAAGTAGCTGGGACTACAGGCACCTGCCACCACACCTGGCTAATTTTTTGTATTTTTAGTAGAAATGGGGTTTCACCGTGTTAGCCAGGATGGTCTCCATCTCCTGACCTTGTGATCCGCCCACCTCAGACTCCCAAAGTGCTGGATTACAGGCTTGAGCCACCGTGCCCAGCCGCTTTTGGGTTCTTAATCATGAATTTTTTGACTAAACCAATGTGTAGAAGAGTTTTTCCAATGTCATCTTCTAGAATTTTTATGATTTCATAACTTAGATTTAAGTTGTTGATCCATCTTGAGTTGGGTTTTGTATAAGGCGAGACATGAAGATCCAGTTTCATTCTTCTACATGTGGCTTGCCAGTTTTCCCAGCACCATTTTCCCTGCTTTGTTTTTGTATGCTTTGTCAAAGATCCATTGGCTGTAAGTATTTGGCTTTATTTCTGGGTTCTCTATTCTGTTCCATTGGTCTATGTGCCTATTTTTATATAGTACCATGCTGTTTTGTTAACTGTACTCTTGTAGTATAATTTGAAGTCAAGTCATGTGATGCCTCCAAATTTGTTCTTTTTGCTTAGTGTTGCTTTGGCTATGTGGGCTCTTTTTTAGTTTCATATGACTTTTAGGGTTGTTTTTCTAGTTCTGTGAAGAATGATGATGGTATTTTAATGAGAAATGCATTGAATCTGTATATTGCTCTGGGCAGTATGGTCATTTTCACAATATTGATTCTACCCACCATGAGCATGGGATGTGTTTCCATTTGTTTGTGTTGTCTATTATTTCTTTCAGCAGGGTTTTGTAGTTTTCCCTGTAGAGGTTTTTCACCTCCTTGGTTAAGTATATTTCTCTAAGTTTTTTTTTCTTTCAGCTGTTGTGAAAGGGGTTGAGTTCTTGATTTGATTCTCAGCTTGGTCGCTGTTGGTGTATAGCAGAGCCACTGATTTGTGTACATTAATTTTGTATCCTGAAATATTGCTGTATTCATTTACCAGTTCTAGGAGCCTTTTGGATGAGTCTTTAGGGTTTTCTAAGTATACACATATTATCGGCAAACAGCAACAGTTTGACTACCTCTTTACCAATTTATTTCTTTAGTCTCATTGCTCTGGCTGGGATTTCCAGCACTATGTTGAATAGAAGTGGTAAAAGTCAGCATCCTTGTCTTGTTCCAGTTCTCAGGGGGAATGCTTTCAACATTTCCCCATTCAGTATAATGTTGGCTGTGGGTTTCATGTAGATGGCTTTTATTACCTTAAGGTATATCCTTTCTATGCTGATTTTGCTGAGGGTTTTCATCATAAAGGGATGATGGATTTTGTCATATGCTTTTTCCGTGTCTATTGAGATGATCATGTGATTTTTGTTTTAAATTCTGTTTTTGTGGTGTATTACACACATGATGTTAAACCATCCCTGCATCCCTGGTATAAGACCCACTTGATCATGGTGAATTATCTTTTTAATATGCTGTTGGATTCAGTTTGCTAGTATCTTGTTGAGGATTTTTGCATCTATGTTCATTAGGGATATTGGTCTGTAGTTTTCTTTTTTGTTATGTCCTTCCCTGGTTTTGGTATTAGGGGATACTGGCTTCACAGAATTATTTAGGGAGGATTTCCTATTTCTCTATCATTTGGAATAGTGTCAATAGGATTGGTACCAATTCTTCTTTGAATGTCTGATAGAATTCAGCTGTGAGTCCATCTGGTCCTGGACTTTTTTTGTTGGCATTTTTTTTATTACCATTTCAATCTCACTGTTATTGGTTTGTTCAGAGATTCTGTATCTTCCTGCTTTCAGCTAGAAGGGTGGTATATTTCCAGGAATTCATCCATCTCTAGGTTTTAGAGTTTGTGCTCCCTTGTAAAAGTGTTCACAGTAGCCTTGAATAATCCTCTGTATTCTGTGGTATCAGTTGTAATACCTCCTGTTTCATTTCTAATTGAATCTTATTTGGATCTTCTCTCTTCTTTTCTTGGTTAATCTCACTAATGGTCTATCATTTTTTCTTCCCAAACAACAGATTTTTGTTCATCTTTTCTATCTTTTTGTTTCAATTTCATTTAGTTCTGCTCTGATTTTTGTAATTTCTTTTCTTCTGCTGGGTTGGGGTTTGGTTTGTTCTTGTTTCTCTAGTTCCTTGAGGTGTGAGCTTTGATTGTCTACTTGTGCTTTTTCACTTTTCGATGTAGGCATTTAATGCTATGAACTTTCCTCTTAGCACTGCTTTTACTGTATCCCAGAGATTTTGATAGGTTGTGTCACTATTATTGTTCAGTACAAATAATTTTTTAATTTCCATCTTGATTTCATTATTGATCCAAAGATTATGTAGGAGCAGCTTATTTAATTTCCATGTATTTGTATAGTTTAGTAGGTTCCTTTTGGAGTTAATTTCCAATTTGATTCCATTGTGGTCTATGAGAGTACTTGATAAAACTTTGATTTTCTTAAATTCATTGAGAGTTGTTTTGTGGCCTATCATGCAGTCTATCTCTGAGACTGTTTTGCGTGCTGATGAAAAGAATGTATTTTCTGCAGTTTGTTGGGTAGAATGTTCTGTATCTGTTAAGTCCATTTGTTCCAGGGTATAGTTTAAGTCAATTGTTTCTTTATTGACTTTCTGTCTTGATGACCTGTCTAGTGCTCTCAGTGGAGTATTGAATACTTCCACTATTATTGTGTTGCCATAGCTCATTTTTAGGTCTAGTAGTAATTGTTTTATAAATTTGGGAGCTCCAGTGTTAAATGCATATATATTTAAGATAGTGATATTTTCCTGTTGGACTAATCCTTTCATCATTATATAATGTCCCTGTTTGTCCTTTTTAACTGTTGTTGCTTTAAAGTCTGTTTTATCTGATAAAAGTATAGATACTCTTGCTCACTTTTGTTTGCCATTGGCATGGAGTATCTTTTTCCACCCCTTCACCTTATGTGAGTCCTTATGTATTAGGTGAATCTCTTAAAGACAGCAAATACTTGTTGGTGAATTTTTCTTCATTCTGCTATTCTTTTAAGTGGAGAATTTAGGCCATTTACACTCAGCATTAGTATTGAGATATGAGGTAGTATTCATTCTTCATGCTAGTTGTTGCATGAATAACTTTTTTTTTCATTGTTTTATTGTTTTACAGGCCCTGTAGAACATGCTTTAGGGAGGTTCTATTTTGGTGTATTTTAAGGTTTTGTTTCAAGATTTAGAACTCCTTTTAACATTTCCTGCAGTGCTAGCTTGGTAGTGGTGAATTCTCTCAGCAATTGTTTGTCTAAAAGAGACTTTACCCCTCCTTCATTTATGAATCTCAGTTTGGCTGGACACAAAATTCTTGGCTGATAATTTTGTTTCTGGAGTTTAAAGATAAGACCCCAATTCCTGCTGGATTGTAGGGTTTCTGTTGAGAAATCTGCCATTAATCTGATAGGTTGTCCTTTAAGGTTAAGGGAGGAGACCACCCCTCATATTGTCTTATGCCCAATTTCTGCCTTCAAAGAAAGAAGTAAAAACTAAAAGGCAGAAATGAAATCCACAGGCAGACAGCCTAGTGCCGTGCCCTAAGCCTGGTTAAAGATCGACCCCTAACCTAACCGGTTATGTTACCTATAGATTCCAGACATAGTATGGAAAAGCGTTGTGAAAATCCCTGTCCTGTTCTGTTCCGTTCTGATTACTGGTGCATGCAGCCCCCAGTCATGTACCCCCTGCTTGCTCAATTGATCATGACTCTCTCACGCAGACCCCCTTAGAGTTGTAAGCCCTTAAAAGGGACAGGAATTTCTCACTTGGGGAGCTCGGTTTTTGGAGACGTGAGTCTTGCCAAAGCTCCCGGCTGAATAAAGCCCTTCCTTCTTTAACGCAGTGTCTGAGGAGTTTTGTCAGCGGCTTGTCCTGCTACAAGGTTACCTGATGCTTTTGCCTCACAGTTCTTAAGATTCTTTCCTTTGTCTTGACTTTAGATAACCCGATGACTATGTGCCTAGGTGATTATCTTTTTGTGATAAATTTCCCAGGTGTTCTTTGAGCTTCTTATGTTTGGATGTCTAGATCTCTAGCAAGGCCAGGGAAATTTTCAATTATTCCCTCAAGATATTTTTCCAAATTTTTAGATACTCTTCTTCCTCAGCAACAACAATTATTCTTTGGTTTGGCAGTTTAACATAATCCCAGACTTCTTGGAGGCTTTGTTCATTTCTTCAAATTCTTTTCTCTTTGTGTTTGTCAGATTGTGTTAATTGGAAAGCCTTGTCTTCGAGCTCTCAAGTTCTTTCTTCTACTTTAATTCTATTGTTGAAACTTTACAGCATAATTTGCATTTTTCTAGGTGTGCCTTTTATTTCCAGAAGTTGTGATTGTCTTTTCTCTGTGATATCTATTTCTCTGGACACTTTTTCAACAATATTCTGTATTTTTTTAAATTTCTCTAAGTTAGTTTTCACCTTTCTCAGGTGTTTCTTTGAGTAGCTTACTAATCAACCTTCTGGATTATTTATCTGGCAATTCAGAGAGTTCTTCTTGTTTTAGATCCATTGGTGGAGAGCTACTATGATCTTTTGGGGTGTTGTAGAACCTTGTTTTATCATATTACCAGAATTACTTTTCTGGTTCCTTCTCATTTGGGTAGACTGTTTCAGTGGAAAGATCTGGAATTCAAGGGCTGCTGTTCATATTATGTTGTCCCACAAGGTGATCCCTTGATGTGGTGCTCTCCCTCTTCCCCTAGGAATGGAGCTTCCTGAGGGCCAGACTGCAGTGATTGTTATTGCCCTTTTGGGTCTAGCCATCCAGTGAGCTACTGTGCTCCAGACTAGTGCTGGGGAATGTCTGCAAAGAGTCCTGTGATGTGATCCATCTTCAGGTCTCCCAGCCGTGGATATCAGCACCTGCTCTGGTGGAAGTGGGAGGGGAGTAGAGTGGCCTCTGTGGGAGTTCTTGGTTATAGTTTCGTTTAGTGTGCTGGTTTTCTTGAATGCTAATTATGGTAGCAGTGAAGTTGTCACACAGACAGACTCAGGACCTTTGGTTATTCAGGGTACTGCAGGCTGTGGAATTAGCGATTGTTTTCTCCTTCTCTGGAGCAAGGTTGTTCTGAGTTGCTGTAATGGCTTGGGTTGGTTGGCCTCCAGCCAGGAGGTGGTAATTTCAAGACAGCACCAGCTGTGTTAGTAGAATGGGGATATAATCTTGCCCTACTTTGGCCAGGATGAGTACTTGGGTTCCTCATGTGATGGGCAAGACCATAGAGCTCCCAAGAGTTTGTCTTTTGTCTTCAGCTACCAGGGTAGGTAGAGAAAAACCATGAAGTGGAAACAAGGTTAGATGAGTCTAAGCTCAGATTGTCCTTGAGCAGGGCTTGCTGCAGCCACTGAGGGAATAGGAGGGTGGTTCTTAGGCCAGTGGAGTTACGTTCCCTTTGGGGATTATGGCTGCATTTGCTGCATCATACAGGTCACCTGGGAAGTTGGGGAAAGCCAGTTATGACAGGCCTCACCCAGCTCCCATGCAGCCAGCAAGGCAAGTCTCCCTCCCACCATGACCCGCTAACCACACTGACTGTATACCCAGGCAGCTGGCCAGCAATGTTGAGATCTTGCCATAGTCTACAAGCGTCCCCAGTGAGAAAGCAAAAAGGGCTCTCAGATCTCACCCCTTCCTGCCTACCTTCACTGTTGGCTGTGGCTTCTGTGATTATATCTGCACTTCCCATTCATCCTCACAGGATTCTGTTCAGGAAAATTTGTGCTCAACTGAAATAATTATAAAGTTCAGCAATGAGATTCCTTCACCCTCCAGCTCCTCCCAAGTTCCACAGTATGCCTTCCTTTCCACAAGGACCTCTGTGAGAAAAGGCCAGGAATGACTTCCCTGAGTTTGAGCTGGGGACCAGGAGTTCCTATAGGGCTTTTCCTGCTGTGGCTTCTACTTTCATGTTTTTCTTGACTCCCTAAATCTGTTTCAACTCTAGGTAAGCTTAAATCTGTGAACTACAAATATCTGAGACAGGTTCCAGTCAATTTTGAAAGTTTATTTTGCCAAGGTTAAGGGTATGTGCCTATGGCACAGACTCAGGGGGTCCTGATGAAATGTGTCCTGTGTGGTAGGGGCACAGCTTAGCTTTATACATTTTAAAGAGACATGAGATACCAATCAAGATATATAAGATGAACATTGGTTCAGTCTGGACAGGCAGGGCAGCTCAAAGCAAAGGTGGGACAACTTCAAGAAAGGAGGGGGCTTCCAGGTCATAGGTAGATAAGACAAATGATTGCATTCTTTTGAGTTCTGTTTAGTCTTTCCAAGGAGGCAATCAGATATGCATTTATCTCAGTGAGCAGAGGGATGACTTTGAATAGAATTGGAGGCACGTTTTCCCTAAGCAGTTCCCAGCTTGACTTTTCCCTTTAGCTTAGTGATTTTGGGGTCCCAAGATTTTTTTTTTTTCACAAGTCCTTCTCCTATGATCTATATTTTCAGTTTCCCCAGTTGGGATGTGTGTTTGGAGGCCAACTTTTCTCCCTATCACACTTTGGAAACTCAGTTTTTCAGCTGTCTCAGAGTTTGCAGCAGCAAGCTGCTTCTTTCAGAGAGTCTGTGAATTTGTTCTGTTTTCCTGGTATGTTCCCATGATGGTTCTTGGAGCAAAACTTTGGTGCACATATGTATTAGTCTGTTTTCATGTTACTGATAAAGACATACCCAAGACTGGGTAATTTATAAACAGAAAGCAGTTAAATGGACTCAGTTCCATGTGGCTGGGGAGGCCTCACAATCATGGCAGAAAAAAGAAAGGCACATGCTACATGGCATCAGACTAGAGATAAAAGACAGCCAAATGAAAGGAGTTTCCCCTATGAAACCATCATATCTCATGAAACTTACTACCATGAGAATAGTATGGGGGAAATCGCCCTCATGATTCAATTATCTCCCACCAGGTCCCTCCCATAACACATGGGTGGAGGCACAGCCAAACCATATCAACATATATTTAAAATCATTATATCTTCTTGCTGAATTGAACCCTGTATCATTATATAGTGATGTTCTTGGTTGCTAATTATAATCTTGACTTCTATTTTGTCTGATATCAGTATAGCTGCTTCTGCTCTTTTTTGGTTTCCATTTCCATGGAATGTTGTTTTTCATCTCTTTATTTGTAGTCTTTGTGCTTCGAAAGGTGAAATGTGTTTCTTGTAGGTAACAGATTGGCCATTTTGTTTATTTGTTTTGTTTTGTTTTGGTTCATTCAGCCACGCTATGTCTTTAGATTAAAGAGGTTAGTCCATTTACATTCAATGCTATTGTTGGTAAGTAAGGACTTGCTCCTGCCTTTGATTTATTTGTTTTCTGATTGTTTTGTATTCTTCCCTTCCTGCCTGCCCGACCCCTCCCTCCCTCCCCTCTTTCTTTCCTTCCTTCCTTCTTTCCTTCCTTCTTTCCTTCCCTCCTTCCCTTCCTCCCTCCTGCCTTCCTTCCCTCCCTCCCTCCCTCCTTCCTTCCTTTTTTGCTACCTACCTTCCTTTCTTCCTACCTTTCTCCATTTATGTGAAGGTGGTTTTCTCTGGTGGTATGTTTTAATTTCTTGCTTTACATTTTTTGCCTATCTGTGGTAGAATTTTTGATTTGATGGTACCATGAGATTTGCAAATAACATCCTATAACCCATCATTTAAAACTGATTATGACATAACACCAATTGTAAAGAGAAAGTAAATAACATAAAAGTAAAAGAAAACTAATGAAAACTCTACGCTTTAACTTCAACTCTTCCTCCACCTTTTAACTTCTGTTGTTTCTATTTGTATCTCATTATACTGTCTATGTCTTGAAAAGTTGTTGTAGTTATTTTTGATAGGTTCATCTTTTAGTATTTCTACTCAAGATATAAGTAGCTTACACACCACAATTCAGCGTTATAATATTTTGTGTTTGTGTACTTATTATTACCAGTGAGTTTTGTACCTTTGGATGATTTTTTATTGCTTGTGAATATCCACTTCTTTAACACTGAAGAGCTCCCTTTAGTATTTCTTATAGGACAGTCTGGTATTGATGATATCCCTTAGCTTTTGTTTGTATGGGAAAATTTTTATTTCTCCTTCATGTTTGAAGGATATTTTTACTATATATATACATACACACACACACACGTTTATTTTCCTATCACTACTATTTCTTACTCATTATCACAGATTCTCACCTATATATTCCAGTCTCTCAAAACCACAACTTACCTGGCATGTAAGTTGTAACTCAGATGATCATGTCTGCCCTATGTTTCAGTTTCCTTGGCACTGATTTGTTTATACCAGGGATCTCAGAAAAATAATTATGTTGACCCTTTCCGTTGATGATCATTAGTTATAGATGATAAATTTTGACATCTAATTTTTATCTCACCAGCAGATTGAACTACTAAGCAGCACAGTTAAATGGCCCTGTGATCCGTTACACCATCACAGACTTAAATGGTATTATGTACATACTGTAGTATAGTTCTAACCTAATACCTTATTTCTTTACATTTTTACATAAAACCAAAATAAAACAATTGGGAATCATAAGATTTTAAGTTTATCTTTTTATGTTTTTCTCTTCTTTTAAATCTCTGGAGTTTGCAGAAAGATGGCCGTCTAGATGCAGCCAGGAGGAATATGTACCACATAGGGACCAGGACACTGGAAAGACTGGCACACTCTGAGGAGATCTTTGGAGGGAAGACATTGAGAGTAAATGGAGAGAGGACACAGGTGCTGAGCTGAAAGGGAAGGAAGCTGGGTACACTGCATGGGGCTACCATGCACTGGGATTTGTTCCTGGCCCCTAATGATTCCTGAAGAGGGGTGAGTTGAGCACATGAGGTGCAACTCACTCTATCTCTGTGATATGATTTGGCTGTGTCCCCACCCAAATCTCATCTTAAATTGTAGCTACCATAATTCCCATGTGTTGTGGGAGGGACCCCATGGGAGATAATTTAATTGTGGGGTCAGTTTCCCCCATATTGTTCTCATGGTAGTGAATAAGTCTCATGAGAAATGATGGTTTTATAAGGGGAAACCCCTTTCATTTGGCTATCTTTTCTCTCTTGTCTGCCACCATGTAAGATGTACCTTTCTTTTTCCACCATGATTGTAAGGCTTCCCCAACCACGTGGAACTGTGAGTCCACTTAACCTCTTTCTGCTTATAAATTACCTAGTCTCAGGTATGTCTTTATCAGCAGTGTGAAAACGGACTAATACACAATGGATCTCTGGAATCCTAGCAGTAGGACATTTCACAACCGCCACGGACACTTGAGTTGACAGGGACAGCTGCTTAGGTGTTAGGGATGCATTAGTCCATTTCATAATACTAAAAATAATTGCCTGAAAGTGGATAATTTCTAAAAATAAAAGGTTTAATGGACAGTTCAGGGATGGGGAGGCCTCAGGAAATTTATAATCATGGCAGAAGGAGAAGGGGAAGCAAGGTACTCTCTTCTCAAGGCAGCAAGAAAGAGAAGTGCCAAGTGAAGGGGGAAGAGCCCCTTAGAAAACCATCAAATTTTGTGAGAACTCACTATCATAAGAACAGCATGGGAGAAACTGCCTCCATGATTCAGTGACCTCCACCTGGTCTCTCCCTTGACATGTGGGAATTATAAGAATTACAATTCAAGATGAGATTTGTGTGGGGACACAAAGCCTAACCATATCATTCTGCACCTTACCCCTCCAAAACCTCATGTCTTTGTCACATTTAAAAAGCAGTCATGCCTTCCCAACAGTCCCCCAAAGTCTTAATTCATTTCAGCATCCAAGTCCAAAGTGTCATCTGAGAGAAGCCAACTCCCTTCTGCATACGAGCCTGTAAAATCAAAAGCAAGTTAGTTACTTCCTGGATACAATGGAGGTACAGGCATTGGGTAAATACAGCCATTCCAAATGGGAGTTATTGGCCAAAATGGAAGGGCTACAGGCCCCATGCAAGTCCTAAATCCAGTGCAGCAATCAAATGTTAAAGCTCCAAAATAATCTGCTTTGATTCTATGTCTCACATCCTGGTCACACTGATGCAAGAGGTGGGCTCCCACAGCCTTGAGCAGCTCCACCCCCGTGGCTCTGCAGGGTATAGCTCCCTCTCCTAGCTGCTTTCATGGGCTGGCATTGAGTCTGCAGCTTTTCTAGGTGTACAGTGCAAATGGGTACAAGCTGTTAGTGGATCCACCATTCTGGGATTTTGCAGCTCCACTGGGCGGTACCCCCACGGGGACTCTGAGGCTCTGACCCCACATTTCCCTTCTGCACTGCCCTAGCAGAGGTTCTCCATGAGGGCTCCACTCTTGAAGAAAACTTCTTCCTGGCCATCTAGGCATTTCCATACATCCTCTAAAATTAAGGTGAAGGTTCCCAAACCTCAATTCTTGACTTCTGTGCACCAGTAGGCCCAATATCATTTTAAGAAAGAACCAAGCTGATCTGAAAGAGGTGAAAAACTGAAAAAGTCACTTTAAGAATGCATTCTCAAGTATTAACAGCAAAATCGACCAAGCTGAGGAAAGACTCTCCAAGTTCAAAGATCAGTTCTCTGAAATAGTCAGACAAAAGCAAAGAACAAATATTAAAGAAGAATAAACAACACCTCTGAGAAATATGAGATTAGGTAAAGAGATAAAATCTATGACTCACTGGCATCCCTGAAAGAGAAAGTAAGCAATTTGCAAAACATATCTTAGGATATTGTAGATGAAAATTTTTCCAATCTTGCTAGAAAGGCAAACATTCAAATTTAGGAAATGCAGAGAAACCTTGTGAGATATCACACACACACACACACACACACACACACACACACACACACACACAAAATCCCAAGACACATAGTTATCAGATTCTCCATGGTCTCAATAAAAGAAAAAATGTTAAAGACAGCTAGAGAGAATGACAAGTCCTCTACAAAAGGAAACCCTTCATGCTAACAGCAGACTTTTTTTTAGCAGAAACCCTGCAAGCCAGAAGAGATTGGGGGCCTATGTTCAGCATGCTTAAAGAAAAGAAATTCCAACCAAGAATTTCATATCCGGCCAAATAAGCTTCTATAAGCAAAGGAGAAATAATAATCTTTTCAGATAAGCAAATGCTGAGGGAATTTGCTGCCTACCAGACGTGCCTTACAAGAGGTCCTGAAGGGAGTGCTAAATATGGAAAAGAAAGATCATTACTGACCACTACAAAACACACATAAGTACATAGACCATTGACATTATAAAGCAACCACGCAAACAAGTCTGCATAATAACCAGCTAACAATATAATGACAGGATCAAATTTGCACATATCAATATTAACCTTGAATATAAGCAAACTAAATGTCCCCATCAAAAGGCACAGAGTGGCAAGTTGGATAAAGAAGCAAGACTCAACAGGATGCTGTCTTCAAGAGACCCATGTCATGAGCAATGACACTTATAGAAAAGCATAAATCTTTTTTTTTTTTTTTAGATGGAGTCTTGCTCTGTTGCCCAGGCTGGAGTGCAGTGGCATGATCTTGGCTCACTGCAACCTCTGCCTCCCAGGTTCAAGTAATTCTCCTGCCTCAGCCTCCCAAGTAGCTGGGACTACAGATGCATTCCACCACGTCTGGCTAATTTTTTATATTTTAGTAGAGACAGGGTTTCACCGTGTTGCCCAGGCTGGTCTCGAACTCCTGAACCCAGGCAATCTGCTCACCTAGGCCTCCCAAAGTTCTAGGATTACAGGTGTGAGCCACTGCACCTGGCCGACAAGCATAATTCTTTCTCTGGTATATTAAATATTTCACTGTGGTAGGATCTATTGCTGGGGAGTTAATATAATCCTTTAGTAATGTCATAACCCCCTGCTTTTTTATACTTCCAGAATTATTATGCTTGTTCCTTCACACCTGGAGAAACTGTCACTTCTTTTTACTTTGAATTTATTTTTGTTTGAAAGGACATTTTTCTCTTGTTGATATGACTATAATGTATATTTAGTAGGGCCATTTGGCTTTGCTTCTGGGTGTTTTCAGTGGCAAAGTCTATGTATGAATTCCTTGGTTATAGATAGTGTTAGTGTGCTGGCTTTTTCAATTGCCAGTAGTGGTAGCAGTATACTGGGAGTTTGAGCAGGCCCATGGCCTCCCACAAAGCCAGGGTGGCACAGGTCTTGAGAAGCTGAGACCGTCCTCCACATGTTATCTTCTTTGTTTTCTTAATTATGATCTACTCATCCATTTACATGTCATTACACCACTACACTAAAATAATTTCTTAGATTTGTTTTCTACTTGATTGATTTGATTTCTAAAGTGTCTATTCTGCTAATTACAGTGTAGAATATATATTTTTATCCTGCTACTAAAATTTTAATTTTGTTAAAATTATTTTAAAATGTCATCAATGAATAATGATTGTTTTATAGCTACTTTTTCAATATAAATACTTTTCCTTCTCTTAATTCCCATATTGCACTAAGTATAACCTGCAACATAATATTGAATAAAAGTCAGAAGATATTTTTGTCTTGTTTCTAAACTTGGAAAGAATTTAGACTTTCACCATTAAGTATGATAGCTGTAGGTTTTTCAAAGTTACCTTTTATCATATTGAGGAAGTTTCTTTGTATTTCTAGTTTTCTGAGAGTTGCTATTATGAATAGTCTTTGTATATTGTCAAATATTTTGTCAACATATACTGTATTAAGATAATAATTTGAGGTTTTTCATTTATTACTTTAATTTGTTTTTAACATTTTAAATTTTAAAAATATTTAATTGACAAGTAAAAACTGTATAAGATTCTATATGAGTACAATATGATTTGATATATGTATACATTCTGAAATAATTACTATATCATGTTAACACATCCATCATATCAAATAGTTACATGCCTGTGTGTGTGTGTGTGTGTTAAGAACACTTAAGATCTACTCTCTTAGAAATACAGTATTATTAACGATAGTCACCAGAATGTATACTAGACTTCTAGAACTTCGTCATCTTATAACTGACAGTTTGTACCATTTGAGAAATATACTTCCTTCCTGCAAACCCCAATTCATGGCAAGCAGTGTTCTGCCCTCTGCTTCTAAGACTCCTACTTTTTAAAATTCCACATATAAGTGAGATCATACAGTATTTGTTATTCTGTGTCTGGCTTATTTCACTTAGAATAATATTCCCAAGGTTTATCCATGTTGTCACAAAGGACAGGAGTTTCTTTATTTTATGGCTTAACAACATTCCATTGTATTTCTATGCCATATTTTCTTTATTGATCTGTTGAAGGGCACTTAAGTTAGTACCATACATTTTTTCTTTTTTTCTTTTTTTTTAATTATACTTTAAGTTCTAGGGTGCATGTGCACAATGTGCAGGTTTGTTACATATGCATACATGTGCCATGTTGGTGTGCTGCACCCATTAACTCTACATTTACATTAGGTATATCACCTAATGCTATCCCTTCCCCCTCTCCCCACCCCACAAAAGGCCATAGGAGACTTTAACACCCCACTGTCAACATTAGACAAATCAATGAGACAGAAAGTTAACAAGGATATCCAGGAATTGAATTCAGCTCTGCACCAAGTGGACCTAATAGACATCTACAGAACTCTCCACCCCAAATCAACAGAATATACATTCTTTTCAGCACCACATCACACTTATTCCAAAATTAACCACATAGTTGGAAGTAAAGCACTTCTCAGCAAATGTAAAAGAACAGAAATTATAACAAACTGTCTCTCAGACCACAGTGCAATCAACCTAGAACTCAGGATTAAGAAACTCACTCAAAACCACTCAACTACATGGAAACTGAACAACCTGCTCCTGAATGACTACTGGGTACATAACAAAATGAAGGCAGAAATAAAGATGTTCTTTGAAACCAATGAGAACAAAGACAAAACATACCAGAATCTCTGGGACACATTGCAAGCAGTGTGTAGAGGGAAATTTATAGCACTAAATGCCCACAAGAGAAAGCAGTAAAGATCTAAAATTGACACCCTAACATCACAAGTAAAAGAACTAGAGAAGCAAGAGCAAACACATTCAAAAGCTAGCAGAAGGCAAGAAATAGCTAAGATCAGAGCAGAACTGAAGGAGATAGAGACACAAAAAAACCTTCAAAAAATCAATGAATCCAGGAGCTGGTTTTCTGAAATGATCAACAAAATTGATAGACTGCTAGCAAGACTAATAAAGAAGAAAAGAGAGAAGAATCAAATAGACGCAATAAAAATGATAAAGGGGATATCACCACCAATCCCACAGAAATGCAAACTACCATGAGAGAATACTATAAACATCTCTGCGCTAATAAACTAGAAAATCTAGAAGAAATGGATAAATTCCTGGACACATTCACCCTCTCAAGAGTAAACCAGGAAGAAGTTGAATCTCTGAATAGACCAATAACAGGCTCTGAAATTGAGGCAATAATTAATAGCTTAACAACCAAAAAAAGTCCAGGACCAGATGGATTCACAGCCGAATTCTACCAGAGGTACAAGGAGGAGCTGGTACCATTCCTTCTGAAACTATTCCAATCAACAGAAAAAGAGGGAATCCTCCCTAACTCATTTCATGAGGCCAACATCATCCTGATACCAAAGCCTGGCAGAGACACAACAACAAAAAAGAGAATTTTAGACCATTTTTTCTTAAGATAGGTCTTATCACTATAAACTTCCTTCTTAGAACTGCTTTGCAACGTATCTTAAATTTTGGTATGTTGTCTTTCCAATTTTGTCTAAAGATACTTTTTGATTTGCCTTTTGATTTCTTTGACCTATTGATTATTCAGAAGTCTTATTTAATTTCTACATATTTGTGAATTTTTCAAGATTCCTTGTATTATTATTTCTAATTTTATGCCATTGTGCTCAGAAAAGTCACTTGGTATGATTTGAATCTTTTAAAATTTGTTAAGACTTGTTTTATGGCCCAATATATAATCTATCCTGGATAATGTTCCATATGTGCTTGAGAAGAATGTGTATTCTGCTGATGTTGAGTGAAGCGTTTTACATACGTCAGTTAGATCTGTTTGGTCTACAGTGTTATTCAAGTTGCTGTCTTCTAATTGATTTTCGGTTTAGGCAAACTACCCACTGTTCAAAGGGGGATATTGAAGTTTCCTGCTATTATTACATTGCTGCCTATTTGTCCCTCCATTTCTGTTAACATTTGCCTTAAAACGTTAAGTATTTCACTGTTGGATGAAATACATATTTAAAGTATTTAGGCCCTGAGTTACAGGGACTTTAGGTGGGAATCACCGTAGGTGTGACTCCTGGGTCCCTTGGTAGATGGTTCTGGTAGCAGGACCAAGGCCAAATGGAGATATATATATATATACATATATACACTTAAACTTTTATGTTATCTTGATGAATTGATCCTTTATTATATAGTGACCTTATTTGTCTCTTATGACAGACTTTGTCTGAAAGTCTATTTTTTCTAATAAAAGTATAGCCAACCCTTGTTTTGTTTACTGTTTTTATGGAATATATTTTTCATCCCTTCCCTTTCAGCCTACGTGACCCTAGGGCTAAAGTGAGTCTCTTGTAGGCAACATATTTTTGGACTTCTTTTTCAATTTATTCATCTACTCTCTCTTTTGATTGGAGAATTTAATCCATTTACATGTGAAGTAATTATTAATAGTTAAGGACTTAACTATTGCAATTTTTTCATTGCTTTTTGATTGTTTTGTAATATCTGTGGTCCTTCCTCTCATCTTCCTTTGTGATTTGTTGATTTTTATAGTGGTATGCTTTAATTTCTTTTTCTTTATTTTTTGTAGATCTGCCAGAGGTTTTTTTCTTTGTGTTACCATAGGGCTTATACAAAACATCTTACAGTTATTACGTTTTATTCATGAATCTGCATGTTTATTCCTTCTCAAGACTTGAGAACTTTTCAGTCAGTATTTCTTTAAACTTTCTGCTATTTCTTTTTCTTTTCCTCTTCTGGTGCTTTCATAATTCATATATATGAAGTCTTGATGGTATTCGATAGGTTTCTTATGCTTTCTTCTCTCTTTTTAATTTCTTTTTCTTTCTCTAACTGGCTAATTTCAAATGGTGGCCTGTCTTTAAGTTTGCTATTTTTTTCTTCTTCATGATCAAATCTTCTATTAAAGCTCTCTATTGAATATTTAGATTTGTCATTGTATTCTTTAGCTCTAGAATTTCTATTTGTTCTTTCTTATGGTTTAAGCAGTTTATATTTCTTAAGCTTCTCATTTTGTTTATACATTCCTTTACTAATGTAATTTAGTTGTCTGTGTATTCTTAAATCTCACTGAGCTTCCTTAAGGATGATCATTTTTAATTCTTTTTCAAGCAATTTATGTATCTCCCTTTATTTGGAGTTCTGATGCTAGAATTGTATGAATTCCTTTGGCTTGTTTGCCTGATTCTTTGCTACTCATGCAGTCTTGCATTTGTGTATGTTTACATGGAGTAAAACATTTCATTGTAGTATTTATGACTGATTTTGGCAGGTAAAAGCCTTCTCCTGGTGGGTCCCCAGGCTGATAGGATTGCCTCTGGGATCACAGTTGAGTGGGGGTGGGATCCAGGCCAAGTGGCTGCTGCTGAGTCTGCAGTGGGGTCTGTGGTTGGTGCTTGTCACCAGGGGTTGAAGTAGATATGGGTCCTATGTGGTTCCTTGGTGGACTAGACTGTCACCCAGGTCTGCAGGCCTGTCTCTTGGGGCATGTCTCCTTCTGGGCCTTTAGGTGGGCAGGACTGCTCTCAGACCACAGCTAAGAGGGGATATAGCTGAGTTTTAGGGCCATTTCAGTTGGGCCTGAGTTACAGGGCCTTTAGGTGGGAATCACAGTAGGTGTGACTGGGTCTCTGAAACTATGGTTGGTGAGCCTGCCACTTGGGAGGGAGTGGGTATCCCTTCTCATGGCTGTGGATTATTGGTGCTGTGGAGATATATAAACAGGGGACCTCTTATTCTGTCATCTGGTTGATATCACCCTTTTCTAATTCGTTAATATAGTTGTTTACATTTGTTGATTCCTGAATATAAAACCACCCTTGAATTCCTGTAATAAACTCTACTTAATCATGAGGTATTATCCCTTTTTTATAATGCAAGGTTTGCTGTGCCAGATTTTTGTTAAGGAATTCGTGTCTGTGTTCATAAATGTATTGGTCTATAGTATTCTCTATAGTTTTTACATGTATGTGTGTGTTATAATCCTGGTAAACATGAATTTGTATTAATATCTCTGACTTCAATCAAGTGCCAAAAGATTTATTATAGCTTTTTGTTCTTGATTATCTGTAACTTCCCTCTTCATCAGTAAGAAACCACCCACCACTTTTCATATGTATTTCTTTAAAAGTTCATTTTTGTCTTTAATGTTTTAGTTTAGAGTCAAACATAATTTTCCAAGGGTAATTAAGTCAGTCTCTCCCCACCTCCCGTTTAGGGTGACTAAGTATTTTTAAATACTTGTGATAGAATTATCTTCATTCAGTTCTGGAGTATCTCAATATTTTGGTTAATTGTTTTAAAGTTTATGTTTCTACGTTTACATACGTTAAATTTAACCATTTGAGGGGTATAATTCTATGGCATTTAAATTTTTTAAATTTTTATTTATATTAACTTTTCAGAGAGAGGGTCTTTCTTGCTATGTTGCCCAAGCTGGACATGAATTCCTGGGTTTAAGCAATAACACCTGTCTCAGCCTCCTGAGTAACTTGGAGTACAGGCATACACCATTATGCCTGGCAAGTTCTATGGGTTTTGACAAATCTGCAGAGCCTTGAATCCACAACTCAGTGCTATATAGAACAATTCCCCTGTGTGTCTTTTTCATGTTCAATGCCCCACCCCATTCAATCAACCACTAGGAACTACTGATTTGTTTTCTATCTTGATTGCATTGCCTTTTTCAGAAGATCATATTAATGTAATCATATAGTAGGTAGCTTTCTTCTGTCTGGCTTCTTTTACTTAGCAAAATGCATTTAACATTTATCCATGTTGTATGAAACAATAGCTCATTCCTTCTTATTGTTGAGTATTATTGCATTATTTGTTTCTCCATTCTTTTGTCAGAGGACATCTTGGTCACTTCTAGTCTTAGTGATTATGAATAAAACTGCTATAAAAGTTTTTATATGTGAACATAAGTTTTCAAATTACCTGGAGGAATACTTACAAGTATAATTGCTGGGCCATATGGCAAGTCCATATTTAACAACAACAAAATAAAAAAAACACAAAAATGGCCAAACTGCCACCCAAAGTGCATGAATCACTTTGAATTCCTATAAGCGATAAATGTTCTATATCCTTGCCTGCATTTGGTATTGTCTGTTATTTAGATTTTAGTTATTTTAATGGATGTTTAGTGGCATCTCATTATTGTGTTTGTGTTTTTGTTTTTGTTTTTGAGACAGAGTCTCCCTCTGTTGCCCAGGCTGGAGGGCAGTGGCACAATCTCTGCTTACTGCAACCTCTACCTCCCGGCTTCAAGCAACTGCCCTGTCTCAGCCTCCCAAGAAGCTGGGATTACAGGCATGCACCACCACGCCATGCTAATTTTTGTATTTTTAGCAGAGACAGGGTTTCATCATGTTGGCCAGGCTGGTCTCAAAGTCCTGACCTCAGGTGATCCGCTTGCCTCAGCCTCCTGAAGAGCTAGGATTACAGGCGTGAGCCACTGCGCCTGGCCTCCGATTATTATTTTAATTTGCATTTCCCCAATTACAAATGGCATTGAATATCACTCCATGTATTTTCCATCTATGTTTTTGAAGTTCTGTTTAGATATTTTGTCAATGTTTTATTGGGTTGTTTTCTTCTGATTGAATTTTAAGAATTTTTACATATTCTAGATCAAGTTCTTTATCAGATACATGATTTGAAAATATTTTCTCCCAGTCTGTGGTTTGTCTTTTTTTTATTTTTTTATTTTTGTTTAAGTTCTGGGATACATGTGCAGAACATGCACGTTTGTTACATAAGTATACGTGTGCCGTGGTGGTTTGCTGCACCTATCAACCCATCACCCAGGTTTTAAGCCCCGCATGCATAAGCTATTTGTCCTGATGCTCTCCTTCCCCTCGCCCCCACACCAACAGGCCCCACTGTGTGTTGTTCCCCTCTCTGTGTCCATGTGTTCTCATTGTTCAACTCCCACTTATGAGTGAGAACATGTGGTATTTGGTTTTCTGTTCCTCTGTTAGTTTGTTGAAGATGATGGCTTCCAGCTTCATCCATGTCTCTGCAATGGACATGATCTCATTTATTTTTGTGGCTGCATAGTATTCAATGGTGTATATGTATGTTGTTTGTTTTTTAATTCTCTTAGCAATATCTTTCATAGATTGATTTTTAAATTTCTATTGATATCTACTTTATTTTCTTTCATGGATGTTGCTGTTGGTGCTGTCTCTAAAAACTGATTGCAAAAGTCATGAAGATTTTCTCCTATTAATTCTTACGTATTTTATAGTTTTATGTTTTACATTTTGGTCTATGACTCAAGTTTTGTAGGATGTGTGAGTTATGTGCTGGGGCTTATTTCTATTTTTGTCTTTTTGCACATGATTATTCACTTTTTTCCAACACAATTTGTTGAGAAGACTACCCTTTCTTCATGGAATTACCTTTGAAACTTTGTAAAAACGAGTATAGTTGTGTAGGTCAATTTCTGGGCTTTCTATTGATTTTTATGCATGTGTCTATCCTCTCTCTAGTCCCACATTGTGTTGATTGCTGAAGATTAGAGTGAATTCTCCAATTTCCTTCTTTTTACAGAAATGTTTAGCTATTAATCTAGTTAGTATCTACTAAAAATATAATGGGTTTTTAATTGGGATTGTGTTGAATATATACACCATATTAGAAAGAATTAAGATCTTAACAGTATTGTGGTTTCTAATCCATAACCTTGACATCTCTCTCAATATATGTAATTTCTTTAATTATTCTCATCCATGTTTCATAGCTTTTCATATAAAAACATAATTTATTAGATTCATATGAAAGTGGTTCACTTGGGGACGGTTATTGTGGATTTAAACATTTTATATTCCAAATGTGAATTTCTGGTAAGTCAGAATACAGTTGACTTTTGTAAATTGAACTTGTACCTGGCAACTTTAATTAGGCTCATGGACTACTCCCAGAAAAAAGAAAAAAGTAGATTCATTGGGAATTTCTACATAGAAAATCATGGTATCAGATAAAAAAAAAAGAATACTTTTATTTATTTCCTTCTAACCTGTATGCCTTTTATTTATTTTTCTTGGTTTATTGCACTAGCTAGGACTTTCAATATGCTATTGAGTAGGAGTGGTGAGAGAGCACATCCTCTTCTTGTTCCAGATCTTAAGGAGGAAGCAATCAATCTCTCATTATTAAGTATAAAGTTTGCTGTACACTTTTCACAGATACTCTCTACCAGGTTAAAGAGTTTACTTTCTACCACAGTTTGCTGAGAGTTTCCATCATAAATGGATATTGCTTTTATCAAATTATTTTTTTGCATCTGTTTAGATGATAATATAGCTTCTCTTATTTAGCCTATTACTATGATCAAATTCACTTATTGACTTTCAATATTGAACCAGTCTTGCATTCTGTAGATAAAGTACTAGGTCATGATGTGTTATCCTATTTATATATTATTAGACTAAATTTGCTAATAATTTGTTAGAAATTTTTGTGTCGATTTTCATGAAAGATATTAGCCTGATTTTGGTAATATGTTGGACTCATAAAAGGCTGCAAAGTGTTTCCTCTGATTCTGTTTCCTGGGAGTATTTGTATAGTACTGGTGGTATTTATTTTTTAGTGTCTGATAGAACTTATTGAAATCATTTGGTCCTAGAGCTTGATTTATAAAGTTTTTACTACAATTCAAAAGACATACAACTATTTAGTTTACTACTTTTTTGATAAGCTTGAAAGTTTATATTTTGTGGAATCAGGCCATTTCATCTAAGTTATGGAATTTATAAGCATAGATTTTTAGTAGTATTTTCTTACTATCTATTTAAAATATCAGTACTGACACCTCCACTTGATACTGGTAAATTATGTCTCCTCTCTTTTGTCTTAGTTAGCTTAGCTAGAGTGTAAACTTCAGCTAATAAAGCAATGCAATTTATGAGAGGTAGAATGAGAAATAGAAAGTGCATGTTAAGAATAGGAAATTTTGATTTATGTTTTTTTCCTTTGCACATTAAGCAAGAGGACAACTAAAGACAAACATGGAAGACCAACATAATATCTTTAAGAAGGTAGACAAAACTGATATACATAAAATTCTGCACTCTAAATAAATTAATTATCTCCTTTTTGGGGGTTCCTGAAACAGACACAAAAATTTACCCTATATCGCTTCATTGAGATAACTTCCTAAAAATCCAAGCTAGTAATACTACTACATATAATATTCTCTTACTGCATTGCATAAAAACTAAACATTAATTAATGACAAATATCATAACAGTGGTAAATCCTAGTAATTGTGATCTTATTAGATATTAAGCAATTTGCAAAAGAAACTGGAACCTTCTGCTATGTAAAACAAGGCAAAATCAGATATAATCAATCCTTCTAAGATATATTAATTTCTCTTTGAAACATCATCAATTTTAAAAGATGACTCCACTGCATGGAACCATGTAAAAATTGCTATGTGTTAATAACGTCATGGGATCCTTGGGATGTTGCTTGACAAACCAGAAACCTCTGTGGCTGGCAGTGCCTCTGCTTGAGTTTTGTTTGTGCCTCCTGGTCTCGTTCTGCCCACTTGGCCCAGCAGGTTGTGCTTGGCTTGTGCTACTGGCCCAGGTCCCACACCTGCCAAGGACAAGCCAGGTGTGGAGCAGTAGGGGATGTGTGGGTGAGCAAGTGTGGGGTCTGGCCACTGTGCATAGCCAAGCACGGCTGTGGTGCGGCAGGCAGCTCCAGGCGCTAGCACAGGTGCCAGCTCCTGCAAGGCTGCAGCTGGACCAGAGGTACCACAAGTGGCTTCTGCTGTGGGCACCAGTGTCTGGACAAGGGGAAAGTAATGACACCCAAAAGCTTAGAGATGCCAGGAACTGCAAAGCCCCAAAAAGGATATTACAGCTGTCGCAACACTGGCTTGGGGAGCCCTGATGTCTGGGCTCCCAAAAGGGCTGAAGCTCTTCTCTCCTTCTCATCACCCGCAACGTGGGGAGTGGAGGATGTGTTTCAGCCGTGTTTGTGTTACAGCTCTTTCTGTCCTACCATTCAGCATGGCCTGAGTTCTTGTCCTGTGTCCATGGAGAATGAGGTATGTGGACAACTGGAGGGTGAGCAAGGTGGAGAGGAGCTTCACTGAGCTACAGAATAGCTCTCAGGGGGCCCAAAGTGAGTAGCTCCTTTCCATAGGCAGGTTGCCCTGATAAGTGTCCAACTCTCAGCAGGGAGGAGACCCATAGTAGGTAGCTCCTTTCCACAGGCAGGTTGGCTCAACAAGTTGAGGAGACCCATAGTGGATAGATCCTTCCTGCAGCTGGTAGTCCTGATGTCTGTGTTAGTCTGGCTGGGTCCAGGGTTTTTATGGGCTCAGAAGGGAGGCGGTGTGTGCTGACTGGTCCGTGGGCAGCCATGGGCGGCCATGGGCAGGCCTGGAAAAAGCACCATAAGTTTTCTCTCTGGGCTGTGGATTCCACCCAGAACTAGCAGCCCTGCCCCCAGGCTTTAGGCCATCTCTGGCTTGAAGGTGGTGCCCACCAGGTGCCCACCCTTTTCTATCCAGGAACCTGTCTGCCTCCTGCTGCCATCAACATTTTGTCCATGGTGCCTGGCTGCTCATGCTGAGGGGTGCCTGCAGGCCAACACTAAGCTGTCCTCAGCATCCTTCCTGTTCTTGTTGGTGCCCAAAGTCTGGAGGGGGCCAAGGCAGCAGAAGGCTGGTGTTTCAGCACTGCCCTGAGTGTGCAAACTCCTAGCTGAGTCATGACAGTGCCCAGGTTTGACCACAACTTTGCTCCAAAATCAGAGGGGTTACTGGGAGCTGGGGAGCAGTGGGAGCAGGCATTTCCAAGCCTGTGGGGATAGGGGGGTCTTCCCGGGCCCCTGAGAGCACAGGGATACCTGGGTCTGGAGCTGAGGCTGGGCAGCTGCAGCTGCACCCAGGAATGCAGGGCTTCTGCCACACCAACTCAATAGGGGGTAGGGGTCCCATCTGTTCCTAGCTCCTGCCGGCCTGTGGAGCGTGGAACCTAGGCCATGCCTCCTGTGCTGCAGCGGGCATCTTCACAATGGCTGCTCCATACAGGCTGCTGCTGCCATCAATAATGAATAGCATAAATCAACATTTTTGTTTCTACTTATAGTTTTTTTTAAGTAGAAAATTAGTGCAGTTCCTTTGGTTTGTAACACAAATATATGTCTTCTGTATACTTTTTATAGAAATTTCTATCAATATGCACATATATCAGAGAATGCTTCTGGTTTGTTATCTAATTGTTATGATGCTCTGAGATTATTATGGAAATATTGGGGAGAAGTAACTAAACATTCTATATTCCACAGCTTATCTAATGTTTTTATATTCTTATTAATATTGGACTGGGAGAATTGGCAATTTACAATTTTTTTCCTTTTTAATAAAATTAATAATTAATGAAGAACCATTACTAACTTGAGGTCAAACTATTTCTCCAAGTACATTTAATTCCACACACTGGAGAATGAAAAATTTTAATGCTATCAAACTCTTCTATAACACCTGTAATCAGATAAGCCATTTCCCATATGTTAAGATTTTTTATTGGATGGAAGATGCTACTGAAGAAAATATCTCTCTCAAGCTTGCCAGACCTTTGTATGCCTGAACACAGTTGATAATAATAGATTAATTTCATGTTTCATACACTTCAGGGTGAATTTTCATTCTAATTAACTGCAGTGTTTTTCAGTGAGTTACCGGCTTATTTTGAAAGGTTACAAAAAGTGCCTATGATAGTCTATATCTCTACAAAAAAAATCTGTTTGAAGCAGAGGTAATTGAATAAGGTGTGGTTATAACAAATAATTCAGATATTTACTATTATCACTATAAGTGTTAAAATTGAGTAAAATGGTAACACTCCACAAAATAGAATATTAAGGGATTCATGTCCATTTAATATATAAATTACAATGATTGCCTCATTAAATTTTCCTTATACTTCTTTGCAGCCATTTTAATCCTGCAAATTTGTCAGTTCCATTTCTTATGCAAATTTGCTGAGAGTATAAAAAACACATATTTGCTTCATAAAAAAAATTGAACTTATTTTTCTGTATAATTTTATCTTTCTACTCTTCATTGCAAAACACATTGGCTTAACTAGCAACATAACTTGTTTTTAATGTCTCATCTCAATTCCTGGTTAATTCATCAAGGTGGCTTCTGTCTCTAACACTTAATTGTAATTGTCATTAATTAAGGTCAGTTGTTTGCTGTTTTGTATCTACTTTGCTTAATCTAATCAACACCATTCAGCTAATATGTCATTGTTTGATTTTTCTTCTTTTTCTCCCACTCCTCCTTTCTCCTCTCCCTCTTTCTTTTGATTCCTCTTCCTTCTCTTCTCCTCCTCCTCTTTCCCCCACCCCACCACCCTTGAGTGAGACATCCTTCTTTTCTTGTACATTGCTGCTGCTGGGCATGAAATGAATTTGCAATGAAAAGTTACAATAATAATTATCCAGTCTTTAAGCAATTTATACACTATGGCCAAAAAAAAAAAATCCCAAAGCGTGTAAAAAACAAAACAAACTTTTCATATGGCTCAAATGCCATTTCTGTATTTTAGTTGAAACAATATGTCTCTCCTAAAATATATTATAAAATGAACTTTAGTGATAAATTAACTATGTTGCTTAAAGGATATAAAATGAATGGCTTCTTCTAAAACGAAAATGAATACATACAATAGAGTTGCTTTGTTAAT
Organism: Gorilla gorilla gorilla; assembly: GCF_029281585.2. NCBI lineage: Eukaryota > Metazoa > Chordata > Mammalia > Primates > Hominidae > Gorilla > Gorilla gorilla. The sequence goes on along the minus strand of NC_073230.2, from coordinate 106,847,005 downwards.
TTAAACATTTTAAAGGTAATTTTTCAAACTGTTTCAGTGGCCTGGAGCCAAATTTTATGCTTCAGGTGAACAAAAATCTATCCTTTCCAAATGAACAGTATGGACTGGCAGTTCACTTAGAGGAAAGAAATGTTTAATGTATTTTCTTTTCTATAACTATCAATAATGATATAGATAAACTATAAAATATAAAAGGAACCCTTTGTTGAGAATAAGCTTTGCTTCACCCCCCTGTTAAGGTAAATGCAATTTGTACTCACAGAAAAACAAAAATTTAAACTAAAACGTAATACCATGTCACATCGGTTTTAAAAGCCTTACTTATGTCTCAGCCATATGGTTGAACATCAGAAAAATAATGTCAACTAGATATATTATTTCAGCAAAAGACAAAAGTGTGTTTTTGTTTTCTGGCTTAAAATATTGCTGTTCTAAATATTTTTCCCTCAAAACTCATGAATATACCATATATCTAAAATAATACCAGTGAATTATGAAACTGTAAACTATTCAGTGTTTGAATAAATTAATAATGAATCTCAAAGTATGGAATAGATCCATATACTATATAGCACACAATTAACTCTTCATAGGCTAATAGTTTTTGAAACTATAAAACTGGATTGTTTTCCTATAAAACTTGATTATTTATTTTATAATTGGATAGGGAAATTAAGATCTAGTAAAAAATAGTCATCAAGATTCATTGGGAATTAGTATGTAAGACCAGGAGACAGTGATTATATCTTTATAGCAGCAAATACAAAAATGCTTGGCAGTTTCAGTTGCAGTTGAGTGGAATGGATTCTAATGGCATTATTTGCCTTGGAATCTACAGAAAGGAAATTCATTATTTGAAAAACTGATGAATAGAAGAAATGAGGTCAAGGCTTTGGGCAGTGAAAGGGAGGCCTCTGAAAAGAGTTGAAAAAGGAAAGTGTGGGCCAGATCAGAAGAACAATGCAAGTGTTATGTTGTATTCTAAGAAAGTGTAATGCTATATCAGGGTGACTAGGGGGAACAAAGCTGGTGAACAACATGAGTACTCCCAATTCAAATTAAATTTACAAGCCTAGTTTTTGATATGTGGATTCTTAAAAACGGAGGTAAAGAAGCCAAGAACCAAACAACATAGCCCAGACTTCTGTTTGTGATTGATCTATGACTGGATCGTTATGAGTCAATAACATCAACCAAAAAATAGTTCCTTCCTGGATAAAAATCCCATATTATTTAATAGTCTCTTCTTTTTCTTTAGTGTTCTATACAGCCAAATCCTATTGTTGAAGTTATTTTCATTTCTTGCCCTGTGGAAAAAGCGATATTGTTACATGGGTAATTATCATATTTAGTTTCAAAAATAAGTTTCTATTGTATTTCTTTTGTGTTAACTTTTAAAATTAGTAATAACTGACATCTTTATCATAGATTTTCTTACTAATCCAAACAAACACTTTTTTATGCATTTGTTTACTTTGTTTTTTTAGTAGCATTTTTAGAATTATTTTTTTCACATTTTCTTTAGCTGTTTGTTAGCTGTTTAATCTTTTTATTCTTTGTGACTTTTTGTTGGATATTAAAAGACTCCTAATATTGCATATTAATTTTCTACCCATGACTCTACTGTATAACTTAGTGTTTATAATATTCTCTTCGTTTACCTGATATAGTATCAAAAACAAGTAATAAACTTACCTTCTTTCCAATTTCTGTAATTCACTTCTTTCTTTTCTCATTGAAGTTGCTATTTAAATAGCAACACTCAAAGTCACTCTTGAGCTAAGGTGTCTTGATAAATTCGTTAGGTCATTTTGGATTTTTTTTGTGTGTGAAAGCAGTATACTTTAGAATGCTTTGAAGTACTAATGAACAGAATGAATGAAAGCATGCCTAGGAGGGGAATGCCTGTGAGAGGGTTCTGAAACAGAGCAATTGACTTATGTAGCCCTGAGTGTTCCAAGAAATGGTGTGTTAACCTCATTTTACTGATGAAGTAATCAAGGCAGAAGCAGCATCAGCCTTTTGTTCTTTCCTTTGTTTTATCTAATATTGTTTGGTTTGCTGTCTTTCTCTTAACCAGTTTCTGATGCTGCTTGAGGTATTTAAGCTGCTCTGGCATCAAGTTTCCCTTTTCGATGGTCTTCCTTTAGTACTAAGGGCTAAGTGTGCTCATCTTCTCAAATATATTATCAGTTAGACTTGGGGGTCCACTGTCCACTTGGTTTTAGTGATCACTCATGTTAATCCTGAAGTGATACTAACCTCTAAATCTAGTTAGTCTCTTGGCACAGCAGGTATAATATTGACCTCCCCTTTGATATGTGTCACATATGGGACAGCATAGTTACAACTTGGTGCAAACTGAGAGCCTTGGCTGTTGCCAACACGGAGATCAGAAAATTTCTGAATGGGATGCAAAATGTGGTTGAGATTATAGCACCAGCATGCCTCCTGAGGGTTCACAGTGGAATGAAGCAAAGAGATCCTGCAGCTGAGGCTATAGAAAGACATGCTGTATTGGGAAATAGCTATGTGCCTCAGTCCCCGTGCTAGAGTTCAGCTTTTCTGGTGAGACTGAATCCCAGTCCAATATCTTATGAGCAGCCACCTCAAAGGCAAAACTTTCTAATGTCCACATAACCTACTAGTTCCAAACCTTCGCTACATATTAAAATTCTCTGGGAAGATATTTTAAAAATTACACATGGCCAGGCATAGAGGCTCACACCTATAATTTCAGCATTTTGGGAGGTCAAGCAGGGAGGATCACTTGAGTTTAGGAGTTAGAGACCAGCCTGAGCAACATAGTGAGACCCTGTCTTTACTTAAAAAAAAAAAAAAAAAAAAAAAAAAGGTGAGTGTGGTGAGGCTTGCCTATAGTCCTAGCTACTTGGAAGGCTGAGATGGAAAAATCGCTTGAGCCCAGCAGGTCAAGGCTGTGTGGTTGTGTCACTGCACTCCAGCCTGGGTGACAGAGTGAGACTCTGACTCAAAAGAAAACAAACAAACAAACGCATGTCTAGGTTTTAGGTTTCAACTATAAATTACTGATTTCATTAGTAGGTTCCATAACTGTGTATTCAGTCTGAAAATCACTGATATTACTTGGCTGTAAAATATCATCTTTCTTATTTACTTTTCTGGCTGGCATTCTACCACTCCATAGACACTGCTGGGTACTTGTGGTCCAGAATAGCCTGGGTCTATCAATTCCCTTTGGCCATTGTTCTTTGTATTACCTACTTGGTAGATGCTCCATTGTTACCCTGGCCCACCTAATAGTCTATCCAAGTCTGGTAAATTGTTTACTGAGCTATAAGGAGTAAGCATAATTCACACTTCAGTCACTTACATAGGTAGTTAGTAACAAAGCCATCCCAGAAACCAGGTGCACTAACTTCTAGACATCTGTTCCTTGCAGTTTGTCTGAATGCTTTTCACTTATTTTATTATTTACTGTGTTCTGGAGTCTTCTTCTTTCCCCACATTTGGGCCTAGTATACTAACTAAATATAGATTACTGATTTTTTTTTACGTAGTTTTTCCTTTGTACTCATATCTCATTTTAGACAATGCTAAAAAGATCATGATTCATTATTTTACATAGTAACTAACATCTGGAGTCAATTAAAATGAGTCTAACTCATATGCCACGTGGTACAGAAGCTGGCTGAAGTTTTTTATTGTAGCTAGACATTGGTAATGTAATATGTAATGTATATAGACTCTATCACATTTCATTCCTCATGTCTTTGGACTTAGGTGCTATAAGAAGGCATGACCAGATGATGAAAAATTATGATGTCTTTAATTTTTTCAAAGAAATAACTGTTTTGCTTTCATCTAGGTCCCCAAAATTGTGCTTTAAAATGAATTACAATATGGAAATTATTTTTCATACTCCAAGACGGAAAGGATATTGAAATAAAAGCAAAAGTGTGACAGTGTTGCATACTGATGTTTCTCATAAGAATCATAGTTCTCTTATTTTTTTTCTTTCTCTTTAAACCATCAAGGAACAAGCAAGAGGCCATTTATTACATATATATTGTGGCTGATAATCAGTATTTCTATTTTAGGAATAATCTATTATACTTAGCTGGGAAGGAAAATGAATCAATTTAATTACATGGGCAAAAAAATCATTCCTAAAAATCATGTTACTCTAAATTAAGCATCATACTAAATATGCACATGAAATTTTACAGTTTGACACTTTGCTCACTAAAAAACTTAAAGTGGTGTCATATATTTGGCCTATAACAAATAATAGCAAATGTGCTATCATTCAATATTGTATTATCAAATACAGTTGGACTAAAATGAAAAAAATCATAACATATTAACCTATGTTTTAATCTTACAAAATCATATTCTAATTGCATTATATATGAATTTCAGAGACGTTCTTAGACTTTTATTTTTTTTTATTTTATTTTATTTTATTTTTTGAGTCTCACTTCGTCGCCCAGGCTGGAGTGCAGTGATGCTATCTCAGCTCACTGGAGCCTCTGCCTCCCGAGTTCAAGCGATTCTCAGGCCCCTGTCTCCCGAATAGCTGGGATTACAGTCTCACACCACCAACCCTGGTTAAGACATTCTTAGACATTCAAGCTGCAGATAGAGCCTCAGATCACAGTTTCCATGCATAATATTACATTAAACTATTTAGTAAGGACTCCACTCTTATTCATATATGGCAGTTTAAATAGTGGAGAGTAAAATTTTACCCACCACATATAATTGAGAAATGGGATAGAAATCATTAGGAAAGAGTGAGCCTAAAATAGAAGTTTCTTCTCAAGAGAATATTTTAAGTATAGGTTACTCTAATTTTAATTTAGTATTCTTTTCTTTTATAAATAAAATTTACTTTTTTTCTCCCATTTACTCCAGTCACTGTGTGATAGCATACTCAAATTTCTTTTACCTATAAATTTATTTAGTATCTTCACACTACAGTTATACTATTTATTTATACACCCTTAATATGTGTCATATAGGTGACAGCATAGTTGCAACTTAGTCCAAACAGAGAATATTGGCTATCACCAACATGGAGAGGATCAGAAAGTTTCTGAATGGAATGCAAAATGTGGTTGAGATTACGGCACCAGCATGCCTGCTGAGAGTTCCTGGAGGAATGGGGCAAAGGGACCCTGAGTCTGAGACTACAGATAGACAGGCTGTATTGGGAGAAAGTTAAGTTTCATGGTATCAGATTCCTTCAACATGTACAAAAGTGTTAAAGTGGGACCCAAATTGACAGAGGGAGAATCACCAAGCTCCACTTGAGAAAAAACACTGTACATTTCCTATGGTTAAAGTAGATAGCATAAATTATTCCATCAGAGAGCATACTTACTGCAATGGAGGCAATGGCCCAGTGTCTTGGGCCAGACATGGGAAACTATGAAAGCAGATGTCAGTGCTTGGAGCAGGCATTACACTGCTAGATACCTCCTGTTACCACCCATTTTTTTTTAATCAATAAGAGAAGCAAGAGAAGAGTCCTAAGAGCTCAAGCTTTAAGCCCTTAAGAACCTGAGTTACCTTGTATTAGCCAGATACTCATTTGTACTACAAGACACAAATTGGGATTTGTGAGTTAAATTTCAATTAGGTAGAAATATAATTGCAAAGGAGCACACTGATATTGGGTCCATTTTGTAACCACAACTATTTAAAGCATATTATAAATTCTGAGTGCATTGCCCTACTGCCTTCTCACATTCAAGGTCACCCTTGATAAGTCTGAAAATTATTATAGTCAACATGTATTAACAGCTTATTAGGGCTAAGGTATAGTCAGCACTTCGAGGTCTGAACCATAAAAGATAGAAACTATTATTATCCTTATTTTGTGGTAGAAGTCATTGAAGTATAAGTTAAATAAATTTCCTGAATCACATGTTTAGTAAATTGCAGCATCTGAGTCTAGAGTTCTTTAATACTACATTTCACAGCTTCCCAGGGCAGTCATTTTCTTGTTGCTTTTTGTATAACTTAAAAAATGTCTTTAGAAACTTTGAATATCTTCTTATCTCCACTGTTCTGAAGTTAAATGCATATATGTCTAATTATGACTCTTTTTAAATTCAAAGTGATAGGACTGTTGTGGGCTCTTCTGAAATTTGTTTCTCATATAAATCTGTTTTCTCACATTAATTTGTCTTTTTTCTTTCTTTTGTGGAAACCCTCAAGTAGCGAAATAATGGGAGCTTAATTCTGGGGTGCAAATGTCTACACTAGAAGGCTTTGTTATCCCATTTTTTTCCCTAATTTTTTTGAGCAAGAGAATAGTCAAAGTAAGAATTGACTAGATGAAGCCTTGAACAAAATTACAAAACTTAGTGACTTTCGAAACTGTAGAAACTTCTTTGTTCCATGTCTCTTCACTCTGGAATGCAGGCTGATAAAGCAGCCATTATCTCAATGTTGCTGTCTGTGGCTGATGGAAGGAAGGTTCTTGAAGGGTATCAATTACATGATCTTGCCTGAAAAGGACTTCGCATCACTTTCTCTAGCAATTCGTTGGCCATAACTAGTCACATGGTCCTACACAATTATATCAATGAATTAGTTTGGGAATAAATATGGATTGCTTATGATTTGCACATCCAGTACCAGTGTTAGCAAGTTATTATTGTTATCTAACAACAGTTACTCAATACATACACAGTCACTGAATTTCAGCCCTATTTTCCATTTCTATGTTTTATCATACTGACTGATTCTGAGATTAGAGCTTCTCTGAGGTCTTCTTTTGTGCATTAGTTCCTACTTTCTTCCTTATAGCATATATCTTCTAGCATATGCTAGCTTGTAGCTTTTCTGCTGATTTCATCCAATGATTCATTCTCAATTACCTTCTGTGTTCAACCAGTGTTGATCTTTCTCCCTGGTCATAACAGTCACTTTTTACTTTCTGTTCTCCTTATCTTACATCTTTCATTCTTAATTGTAATTCTAGTGGAATCTTACAAATAATGGGGCAAACTATATGTATTATCTGCCATCAGTAATATGAAGCCAGGTGAGAAAACTGGTTTTTCAGTCTTATAGTTTATTCATATATTGAGACACATCTAAATATATGAGGAAAAATACTTTAGATGTTTGAGATAATCTTTCCTCATGAATCAAAAGTATAAATCTGTTCTTATTAGATTTAAGGAACAAGTATAATATCAAAATTTTAAGCTTTGATATTACAGTGGGATTTAAAAAATAACCAGTTCTTGTCTTGAGGAAGTTCAGGATTTATCAGAGAGGTAAGATACACAAACATAAATATATAGTACTAATTTAAAAACAGTATATAAGTAGCACGGTATTACAAAAGATGGAGAAATTATTTCCACCTCATAAATGCAAAAAGTTCATATAGAAGAATATTTAAAATGAATATTCCCTCTGTTCCTTACCCACCTCACTACCCTTTCCGTATTCTACTTTTCTTGCTCTGCCAATTCATCCATGTAAATTAAATGTATGATACATTTAATTCTTTCATAAGAAATTTGAGAAAATTCCTACTTAGTGCTTAGGATTCATTTTAAGCATGGCTATTATAGGCTGAATGTTTGTGTCCCCCCAAAATTCATATGTTAAAACCCCAGCCTCCACCAACCCCCTATGGTGATGCTATTAGGAGGTAGGGCCTTTGGGAAGTAATTAGGCTTAGATGAGCTTATAATAGTGGAGCCCTCATGAATGAGATTAGTGCCCATATCATTGACTAGAGAGAACCTACTTCCTCCTTCTGCCCTCCACCATGTGGAGATACAAGTCAGTAGTAGTCTCCATCCCAGAAGATGCTCCTCACCAGAAGCCAACTGTGTTGGTAACTTCATCCCAGTTTCTAACTTTCAGAACTACAACAAATATATTTCTGCTGTTTATAAGCCACCCAGTCTGATAATTTATTATTGCAGCCTGAACTAAGTCAGTGATCTAAGACCTTAGACACAGTTTAGTTATAGAACTTACCTAAGAAGCAAGCAATTATTTATGCATACACATGCAAATTAATACCTTTTTAAAATACATCTGTTATGTCCTTTAAAAAGCTGTATTCATATGAAATTTGAATAAATAAGATTGGCATAAAAGAAGGTTGAAGGGTCCAAAGATTCATTAGACTAAAGATAAATTTGTTGCCTACTTTTCACTTTCCTGACCTACTACATCTAAGGGTATGACTTCAAGTGGTGTTTATATATTGATTCCAAAATCTATATTGTTTCCTCTGAATTTTCTTGCTGAGATATAGACTTTTATATCCCACAGCTGCTCTATACCTTTTTATCCTTATAGACTTCTAAAACCCAATCTTGCCAAATAAACTCATTATTTCTCCTCCTGAATGTAGTCCCTCTCTTAACTTCCCTTACTCAGCAATGGCTCCATCACGTATCTGGAATCATGGTTAATTTCTAGATCAAGTTGTTTCAGTTAGGATTCTTTGGCTTCAAGGAATGGCAAGTCTGACTAAAATCTGAATAATTCATTATGCTATCTAATAGGTTATACTTTCAATTGTCTCTACTCACCCCATTGGTGAGGGATGACTCCTATTCATCCCTAGGATTTCTGCCCTAGGAATATGGAAATTGCTGAACATACAATACCTAACAGTGGAGAGATGAGAATGACAGCAAATTATACTCACAGCTTGGGGAAGAAGGACTCTGGACATCATTCAGGTCCACATGGGGTTGCATTCAATGACAAAGTGAACAAATAGGGTTTGTGGGAAGCTTTGTAGTACAGTATCAAGAGCGTGCAGTTCCTTCTAGTTTTGGAGGGAGGATGTATTTGGCTTTTTTGAACAATTCTACTGGGCTGGCAAGGAACTGAAACCCATTACTCTGAGATAAGCAAGAATGGTGCCTGGTTCATTGGATATGGAGGTGACCAGATTCTAAGAGCAGAGTAGAAAAAAGAACCTGTGTTCAGGCCATGCATGGCTGTCCCAGTTTCAGATGTCAAAGTGGCATATAATATTTGGAATTAATTTTAAGCCTTACATTATGGTTCTTAAGAGTTGTTTTCTGGAGGGGATTTCTGGTGGTCTCTCCTAAGGAACAAATGTTAGAGACTTTAACCACATTCTGAGAGCTCCAACCACATGAGTGTTTCCAAATTCTTCATGTTATCAGTCTTTCAGTATTAGCCTTAGGCCCTGATCACCTGGCCAAAGAAACCAGTAACTACTAGCCAATGTACAACCTGATCTCAGGCCATGACTTCCAGGTAACAAGGAAGATAAAGCATAGTGCTAATTGTCCCACTTACAAAGGGTATTTATTTTATTCATTTTATTTCACAGCCAATCTTCAGTGAGAATACTGTAGAAATCTTCTGTAAGTAATGCTGATGAATTACACAGAGCTATCTATAGTGGTTGTTGTTATTTGTCCTCTTTGAACTGGTCATAAAAGCAATCCATGAAGCCCTAATTAGGATAACTAGAGAGGGCCATGAGTAGGAACGCTAAAGTCAGAGCACCCAGCTCATGCAACTGATTTGTGCCTTCAGGGTGTTCTCAGGTCTAGTCCACATACCACAATTCCACCTTAACTGTGGAATGCTATCAGGCACAGTTGACCCCTTAGTAAGCTATGACAGATGGATAATTTTGGACACATAATCAATTCGTGTCCCAGACACACATTTGACTTGCAAGATTATACATTTCATTTCCTCCATAGACTTTGTTTTGAAATCTATGTTTGTTTGTTTCTTAGTTGTCTCCCAATCCCCTTCAATAAGAAATAATTTTTTAGCTGAAAGTTAAGTGCCTCACTTAAATACCCTATTATTCTCCTACTTGGGAAAATAATCTCTACAAAGAGTCTAGATTAGATGCAAACATTTTGAGCTCCAATGAATACATAGGTTTGTAAGGTCGAGTAGCGGAGGTACTTGCACTGATTGTGTAATTGCCCAATAGGCTCTTTCTGCCCACTGCACAGACAAAATTAGCTCACTGAGACAATGGTATTTCAGTAAAGAAAGGCTTTAATTGATGCAAGGCTGACCACACAAGAGACGAAGTTATTACCCAAATCAGTCTCTCTGAAAGATCAGAGGTTAGGGTTTTTCAAGGGTAGTTTGATGGGCAGGGGCCTAGGGAATGGAGAATGTTGATTTGTTGGAAATGAAATCATAGGGTATAGAAAATGGTCCTCGTGCACTGAGTCAGCCACGCGGCAGGGGCCACAGGACTGGTTGGGTCATAGGTCTGAGTGAAGTCAGCTGGTTGTCAGAAATGCAAAAATCTGAAAAAAAAAAAAAAAACACTCAAAAGACCAATCTTAGGTTCTACGATAGTGATGTGATGTATAGGAGTAATTAGGGAAGTCACAAATCCTGTGATCTCTGGCCATTTGACTCCTAAGCAGTAAGGGATTACAGAAACTATGCCTACATCTTAGCAGACTTCAGGCTCCTCATAACCCTAACCTTGTGGCTTTCACCAGTTTTATAAAGGCAGTTTAGTTTAGGGAAGGGCTATTACCATCTTGCTTTAAGGTTAAACTATAAACTAAATTTCTCCCAAAGTTAGCTTGGCCTATGCCCAGGAATGACCAAAGACAGCTTGGTGGTTAGAGGCAAGATGGAGTCAAATTTCTCTTAACTGTCATAATTTTGCAAACACAGTTTCAATTGTATCCTGGACTACATGGAACTTTGTCATGTTGAGGGTACCATTCAAATCTGACAGTTATTAATATAAATATTTTGGAACAGCATGTCTAAAACTTTAGTCTCCAGTATCCAAATAGGCTATTCAAGCATTTTGTATTTTTAATTTCAGAGGGTACTTTTTTTTAAAAAAAACGTTAGAAGTTCTACTATAACTTATACGAGAGCTAAATACCAATAGAAAGTTCCTGATGTGGAAGTTCTGTGCATTTTTGTGAAATATTTTGTGAACATTGTCACTTCCATGGTGTTTATACTTTTTTGCAACCCAGTGGCAAAAAGGGGCATGAGGGGAATTGGGAGCCTTCTTCTTGCTCAGACAAATAAATGTTCCAACATTAATCTAGTTCTTTCAACTAGATTTAGAGAGGGGACCAAATTTTATTAATTTTTTTAGCACTCAACAATTTCTATTTATGTGTGTGTGTGGGTGTATAATGTAAATATTAAAAGCTTGCTGAATGGATATGTAAACAATAATAAACAATAAGAATAAAATATAGGAAGAATTTCAGCCAGGAGTGGTGTCTCATGCCTGGAGTCCCAGGATTCTGGGAGGCCGAGGAAGAGGACAGCTTGAGCCCAGGAGTTTGAGACTAGTCTGGGCAACATAGTGAGACCCTGTCTTTATAAGAAAAAAAAATTAACCGAGTGTAGTGGTGAATGTCTGTGGTCTCAGCTAATCAGGAGGCTGAGGCAGGGGGATCACTTGAGCCCCAGGAAGTCAAGGCTGTGATTACATCACTGCATTCCAGCCTAGGCAACAGAACAAGACACCCATCTCAATAAATAAATAAATAAATAAATAAATAAATAAATAAATAAATAAAGTAAAACATTAAAAGAAAAAAATAGGAACAATTTAAGTATAAGTTTTTAATAAATCAGCCATGACTCAGTTTTATTAAACTTCAACATGTGCTTTCCAATGGCTATATTTGAAAAGAAACTATAATCTTAAATTCTCATGTCTCATTATACTATTGTTGTTACAAGTAATAGACTGACTTAATAAAATGATCTCCTTATCCATGATAATGGATTTAAAATTTATGTATTCATATCTTATGATCCTTGTTAAACTTCACTGTCAAGTGAAATACTATACAGTAACCTAATTCATGCTTTGAATACCTATTTTATCTAGGGACATGTCTGGTACTGGATCACATATATAAGCTTTTATCTTTGGATCACTACATTTTAACCACAGTACAGAGATATTCAAGAAATGATTTTCCTATTTAGTTACCACAAAGTGTGGGAAGGGATGGATAAGAAGAAACAGAGTCAAATACATATTTTTACACATCTGTGGGAATTTTTATAGACATTAACCAGCAAGCAAATTCATGGCAGTAGGACGATGTTGTACTGGAAACAATCAACCCACAACGTGCTCCTGGAATGCACTGATAGCCTGTACTTCTGGGAGCATCTGAACTGCTTGTTCTTGAATTAGAGCCATTTAGATAAAATTTAAATACTGTAGTATTTAGAAAATATTTTGTATAACATTTACTTCATTATTATATGTGCACATTGAATATTTACTTTAAACTAACTTGGGTTCTGGGATTCCACCATATGGAATAATATGGTGCAGTTACATGCCATGAGATGTACATGATTTAACACTAGGTACAAAGCCAACCTCTGGAGAGGTCCACAGATAATTCTCCTCACTCAGTTGTATTCCTTTCCCTTTCCCACTACAAGAGGCGACCTAATTAAATTTCGGAATATTTATAATAACTGACACGATAGCACTTACTATATGCCAAGTATTATTTTAGCCCTTCTACGTTTATTAACCACTTAATCAAAGCAACTCTGTAATGTTGAGTACTGTTATTATATTAGTACTATTATTCTTTCGACTTCATGGAGGCTTGGAAAGAGTAAGTAAATTGCCCAGGCTCACAGTTCTAATAACTGAGAGTAGTATGGGAGGAGATGATGATCACACTAGGGGAGTGTTAATAGAAATGTAGAAAACTAGACAGATATCCAATATAATTTAGAAGTAAAATTACTTGGCTCTAAATAGGATCTTGGTAAAAGAAAAGGGTACGAAGTACAATAATTCCTATGCTTTTGGCTTGAAAATTCTGTGGATGTTGATGTCATTTACAAAGTTGGGGAGTGGGGAAAGAACTCTTTTAATGGAAGGGACAGAATGTGAAGTGGTGGAGGATACATTGCAATAAGAGTTATGTAGGGACATGTTAAATTAGGGATGCCTTTTTTTTCTAGGCTGCATTCTAGGGGGAACAAACTGAAATGGACACTTGCATATAGGTGGTTTTTTGCAAAGAACTCTCAGGAACAATACCTGTGAAGGAAGAAAGCAGGATTGACAAAGAAATTGGTGATGTACAGTTGAAACAGAGGCGTCAGTCAATCTCATGGGAAACTGGAGCTGGGATGGCCCTCCAGAGATGGGCTGAATTGAGACATGTTACCAAACCTGTCCTTCTTTCCCTTTGTCCCTTTGAAGTGTGTATTACTTGGAGAAAAGCAGCTTCCTCCACCCCAAAGTAATTTCTGGGGAGAATCTTAGCTATGAGCCACAACTAGTCAACTCCCCTGGAAGATGGGAGAATGCGTACCTCAGTTTTGAGGCACACTCAGGTGGAGAAAACAAATTGGCCATCTACTATATCAACTTGGATGTAAGAATCTGGACATAAGGGAAAAACCAAGGTTGGAGATATAAATTAGGGAACTCATAATAAGCATTTTCCACTCAAATACCATAATGCCAAGGGAATATGTATGGTGGGTTGAATTGTGTCCCCAAAAAAGAAATGTCCAAGTCCTAATCCTTGAAACGTGTGAATGTGACCTTATTTGGATAAAGGGACTTTACAAATGTAATTAAGTTAAGGATCTAGAGATGAGATTAGCCCACATTTAGGTTAGAACCTAAAACCAATGATACATGCCCTTATAAAAGACACAGGAGGAAAAAACACAGACAAACGGAAAAGGCCATGTGAAGGCAGAGGCCAAAATTAGAATTAACTGCTACAAACTGAGGAATGCCTGGAGTAACAGACACTGGAATAGACAAGAAAAAAATAAATTCTCTCTTAGAGGCTCGGAGGGAGTGTGATCCTGCTAACACCTTGATTTTGAATTTCTGACCTCCAAAATTGTGAGATAATATACTTGTGTTGTTTGTAAACAACCACTTGGTGGTGATTTATGGCAACCCTAGGCAACCATGATTATATGTAACAAACTCCCTATGCCTAAGGGATAAAATGATATTGAGAAGCTAATTCCCTATAAGGATAATAACAAAGATTTATATACTACTAAGGAAATCACTGGAAGAAATTATGTTGTTATTTGTGAGATACTTAAGTTAATCTCAGTAATATTTTGTATTTCTCTTTAGGAAAATAGGAAGTTCAAAGCATTAGTGAAGACTACTTAATATTTTCTTTTTATATACATATCAATCCTACTACATGAAGGGCACACTACTAAACTTTCATAATGCATATTTAGGAATAGCCTGAAAGAGAAGTACCAAAATAAATGACAACTTGAGTCACTGAGAACTTTGAAACCCTAGGAATAACCCTTGGTAGGTGAGAATAGAATTTCAGATGGTTGATGGAATTTTCTCCAGGCACACCCTACTCCTCCTTTGCAATCAATAACAATACAAGGAGAGATTAAGGAGGAGGGTGCCCCTGAGTATTCACTTGTGTAAGCACAGGGGTATAAATACTTCAGTGTTACAAAACTCAGGCATCTACTATCTTATTATCAGCAAGACAATAGCATTGATCAAAATGCTCCTGATTCATAATGAGTGGTTCAGTAAGACTTCAAGCTCTCACTATCCCAAGAGACAAATACAGAAGGGTTTGAGACATGTCAGGATTATAGTCTTTCCTTTGGATTAGAGGGAGTGACTCAGACTGGCTCAAATCAGCAGCAATCTATCTTATGAGGCCACGTCACACCCTAAATGGTATCCCTTGGGATGGAGTGGCCCTGCGACATCACTATTATATAGGGATTAATAAGACATATACTTGGGTGTTCAGGAACACACACTATGGTTTGAAAGCACAATTTTAGGTTTTTTGGGATCAGCTTGAAGCTATGTTTTCAGATTTAGCTTAACCATTCTCTCAGGCTTTTTTATTCATGAATTTCTTGATTCTCCATTCTTGTTTCACAGCATTTCTTACTTCTATTTATGAAACAGAATAATAGTGTATGCAGAAATCTTTTACTGAATTATATAGTTAATAATAATTTAGGGCCATAGTTTAGGTCTTTTGGTATTATACTTCCTTACATATGGTATCTAATATGTAATTTATAATATAAATTGGCTGAGATTGCTTTACCATTTTGCTCTTTTCTTCAGTTTAATGCCATTTGAGTGCAATGATTTTTCACCGCAGAAAAAAAGGTTGAGGTTTCAAGGCAGTAAAGGATTCAAGCTTTAAAGAAACATTTTCCACCATAATTTTGCCTAGTTACAGTCCATGTTGTATTAGTCACAGTTGAAATAGAAACAACTGGGCCAGGAGCGGTGGCTCAGGCCTGTAATCCCAGCACTTTGGGAGGCCGAGGCTGGCGAATCACGAGGTCAGGAGATCGAGACCATCCTGGCTAACACAGTGAAACCCCGTCTCTACTAAAAATACAAAAATAATTAGCCGGGCGTGGTGGTGGGCACCTGTAGTCCCAGCTACTCAGGGGGCTGAGGCAGGAGAATGGCGTGAACCTGGGAGGCGGAGCTTGCAGTGAGCCGAGACGGCGCCAATGCACTCCGGCCCAGGCGACGGAGCGAGACCCCGTCTCCAAACAAAAAAGAAAAAAAAAAGAAAAAAAAAAAGAAATAGAAACAACTGGACTCGAAACTTTCTTGCCCTGTCTGTATTGCTCATCCTAATTTTTTTTTAAAAATCGAAATGTGTTGACCCTTTCCACTTACTTTCCTCTATCTAGTAACTACTTTTACTTGCTTACCATCAGTTGTGAGACACTTAATGTCTTTCTTGAGGCTCTGCTGACTCTAGAATTTAGGAGAATGTAGGAAGTCCATCAGTAAACTTAACGGCTCACTTTTAATTAAAACTTTCTCTTGAATTCTGATTTTGCATCCCAGGTTTATTTTTTAAATCATTATACCTTTCTTATTTAAAAATGATCTACCTGATCTGCCATTTTCTCTTTGTCCTGTCCCACTTTTACTAATCCCAGAATTCTGATTCAAAACAACAATTTAGGGATAGATTCTTGAGTTACAGATCAGACAGTCTGAGATGCAGGTTGACATGTCTTATTAGGTTTTCCTAACCTGACATGGGGTTGTACTAAGTGGAATGATGTTCTATTAGAAGGAAAAGTAGAAGAAGCCCTCCAGAAGATGTCACAGCTTAACCATTATTTAAATTGAGATGGAAATTTAATTGAAAAATTAACCAAATGTTTGACTACTTGAAGCATTCTTGTTATTCTGGCAATTCCAGAGACAGTATGGTTATTAGGAGATTAGGTTCTTATTTTACTACAAGTTGGTATTATTTATTACGCTCCTATTTTATGCCTGTCCTATATCATTAGTAATTGTTCCCACCATATTGCAAAGAAAATGCTGTGACAATTTACAATTGCAGATTCTGATCCCCTAAGCTCACACTAGTAAAAATTAAAGCTACAGTTGACACTAGGTTTTTTAACATTCTAAAGTCCACATCTTTTTTTTAAGTATGCCACATTTTCATAGATTGTAACAGAGATATGTTCCAAATATCTCACTTGGCCCAGAGCGGAGTGTCTAGTAAATACTTGGGTTTTCTTTATTTCCAAGCTCTCCCTGTTTGTTTCCTAAAAGGAAGTAATTTAATATAAATGATATTTAAGATGATTCCGTCAAACATTCGAACTCAAATCTATGTTGAAAAACAGAGGAGAAAATGGCCCAAGCACTCAGAACACCAGAGAATGCTCTAGAGGAGTGGTAGCATTTACAGTGGGTATTAAAATATTGGTAACAGTAGAAGGGAGGCTAGGAGAAGGCATTGTGGGAGTTGGGTTCAGCCGCAAAAAAATGAATTAGTGAGTTATATTTGAAAAACTTTAGGTAATTTGGTAAGGTTTAAGTTAAAATGGCATTTTTTTTTTTTTTTTGGTGTTGGGATAGGAATGAGGGGAATATGAAGTCATAAGTAGCGGAGAGGCCTGTTTCTAATTGGTGTCATATGTCCTACTAAGGCACTCATATTTTATTTTATAGGCAATGGGGAGTCACTGAATATTTTTTAAAGGGGGAAGATGTGATCAGAGGTAAATTTTAGAAAATAAGTACCACGGGGGTGGGTTGAAGTGGAAAGAAACCCGAAGTAGGGAAACCAGTTGGGAATCATTTAAATGGTTGGGCAGGAGTTGACAAAAGTCTGAAGAAAGAAAGTAGCAGTGGGTGTAGAAAGTAGTGGGAAATCAAAAGGTATTTAAGGTGTAGGCTTGTCAGAATTTGACCATTTAATGACACTAAAGTTTCTAGCTTAGCTGACTTTGCCTCTTTGACTATGTCCTGAGATACAGAGGGCAAAAGGAGGAAGAGATATTGAGAAAGATGTTAGTTATTTTCTAGGTATGTTAGATTAGTCATATATTTAAGACTCCTAGGTATGAGTATCCAATGACGATTGGGAATTTGGACCAGAATGAAGATAGGAAACCATAACATTTAATAAAATCATATAGGTAAAGAATTTATAAACACCAATATTTAAGGGGCAGATGAGTAGGACTATCTTGAGAAGAGAGTGAGTGAGAAGGCAGTGAAGCCCTGGGACTTAGAGAAGTCTGAGTTTTCAGAGGGAAACTGACAGAATATATTGAGATTGGAATGAGCACTTAAGAAATCATCCAAAGCAGTTTTGGAGGAGAGGTTGAGATGAAATTTCAGGAGACTGAGGACTAATGAAAAGGAGGACAAGTAGAAATTTAGCAGAGAAAATTAAAGGTTTTTGATGAAAGGAAATAAGAAAATGGTTGAGGTAATGCATTTTTGTGCCCATCAGTGAGAAGAAATTTCTTCATTCATACCCTAAGCTGTTAGCTGAAGTCAAACATTCTCCCAGAGCTAACATTGCCAGCTGCTTCTCCACTACTAAGTCTGTATATACTGTGCTCCAGATGTCTAATTGTTGCTGAGATTTGGATGAAGACACCCAGGGCAGTGTGAATCGTCCATCCACCTTCTTCCCAGCTCAGTCGCTAAACCCAGGTCACTTCCCATCAGGTTCTTTCCTTCCATCTGCCATCAACTCCTTGTTACCAAGATCTTTTTATTGCATAGTGCTTTTTTAGAGTTAGTAATATATGCCTCTTCGTGCAATTTTTGGACGAATACTCTCCCAATGGTCTCCTGCAACTTGCACTGTGTTTGTGTTTCTCATCATTATATTTCCAGTGCCCAGAAGAGAGAAAATTTTGAGATCTTGGTAGTATTTGTTATACCTTAGAAATCTTCTTCAGATCGTGTTTCTCTAGGCATTCCTAAAATTATCAGCATCAGAATGATTAAGTTTCTCAGGTAAGAAAGAGGCCTGAGTGACTATTAGGTAGTGACTATAATCATTGTTATTATACATATATATTTACTGACTGAATAAAATAAATCAGGCAAGAACAGAAACTTTGAGGTGTCATACAACATGCCCAAGCTGGGGAGCTGGGATATGTCCCCAGGCAATCTGTAGAGACAGGAACTTCTATCATGTACCACAGTCTCTTTTGCCTCAGTCAGATTTTTTTGAGGGCCTGTAAATTAAGATGAGCAGGCAGCCTGCAATCAATCTGAAATAGTCATCTTTTAAGTGGGATTTTAAGTTTTGATTAGCTTTTTATTGTGTCAAGAAATAGCCATTATTTAATTAAAAGTGATATGTAAAAAAACATATTGTCAAGTCATGTAATTTTCTAATTTTATTCTGTTGTTTGGATACATAAATGTCTGTATTTCATTTACCATAAGAAAGAATCTGATTGACAAAGTTCTTTTTGTTTGATAATATTTATAGAAATCTGTGGTGCAACTATATAAGACATTTGATGTTATTAATGTGACTTAAATAGGAATAGAATGTCTAGTAAAAATAATTATCCTAATAGTGGTCCTAAATATCAACCACAATCAATGAGAACTTTACTGATTATCAGGTATGTCCAACTATAGAATCCAGATCCAAAGAGAAAAATGAATAGAAAAGCCTTCAAAAATAATGCAATCAAAATGGGATTATAGAATGTGTTTTAAAATATACTCAATGTGTTCATTTAAAATTGAAACAAAATATTTTATGTAGATACTTATAAAGTATAAATCAGAACAATCCTGCCTCTGAGTCGTCACTCCTGTCACTTAACATCCTCCTGGCTAGTGTAACCCTGGCTGCAGGAAACACTCGAGATTCTGAATTAATTAGAGTGGGACCTAAGTTTCAATATATAAAACAAAACAAACCAACAAAACTTCCAATAAGCATTTCTAACATTCTGTCAGTGTTAAGAATCACACTGAGTGTATATATTCTTGGGCAGCAGCGACCCACCCATCTTTGCATCTTCTTGTCTTCATATCCTGAACACTGTACAAAGGCTTATTCACAATATTTCTGAAGTGCAATTTTTAATTTTCTCCTCTGGATTTGCCCCGTCTACCTCACCAATGCCTTGGGCATCCTCCTTTCTCCCCCGAACTTGGGGGACTGCACTGCTAGCCAGGATGCTAAACTTCAGAATCCTGAGAGTAATTCTGTTTCCCCCCTTTTTTTTCAATATAACCAGTGAATCATAAAGTCTTCTCCTTTTTTTCTTCTAAATATTTCAAAGATCAGTCCACTTTTCTCTATCTACCTTCCAACCAGTTAACAAAAGTTTCACACCTTGATGGTAGGCTCCTAAGTGGTCTCCTTGTCTGTGGTGTTCTTCTATCAATAACACGTATTTCACCCAGAGTGGTTGTCCTAAAATGCAAATACGATCATACTGTTCTCTGCCTAAAACTCTTCAGTGGCTTTCAGTTACCTAAATACCCAAATGTGATTCAGAGAGAGTTTCAGGCCCTAGTTCTTCATCTCTCCAGCGGCATCTTCCACTTCATCTTCAGTCGCCCATCCCTTCAGCCAGACTAAACTGTCACATTCAGCTACTTCTAGTTCCTGGGTGCATCTCTTTTCACACAACTATTCTTCATTTCTTACAGTATTGCCCCCTCCTTCCTTCAGCTTAAGACCATGAAAGCCTTCTCTGGCCAGCCTAGTCCTGCTAGGTTACTTTTCTGTAAGCTCCTATAATAACATTTATTTCCTACACAATAGCACTCATCTCACTATTGTAAATATTTATTATATTTTCAATATTCTCAGCCAGTAGTCCCTCAAGGAAAGGAACTATTTTTATCTTGCATAAAGGGTCCACATCTAACACTTCAGTTGAATAAAGAATAAATGCATGTTTCATGGAGTACACATGGACACAAAGGAGAGAACAACAGACAATGGGCTCTACTTGATGCTAGAGGATAAGAGGAGGAAAAGGATTGAAAAACTACTTATCAGGTATTATGCTTATTACCTGGGTAATGAAATAATCTGTAAAACAAACCCCGGGACATGCAACTTACCTATATAACAAACCTGCGCATATACCCCCGAACCTAAAAGTTTAAAAATTAAAAAAAAATTAAATTACACACTAATGGTATAGTGATATAGTTTGGAGATTTGTCGCCTCCAAATGTCATGTTGATTTGTAGTCCCCGGTGTTGGAGGTCAGGCCTGCTGGGAGTTGAGTCATGGGAGCTGATCCTTCCTGAATGGTTTGGTACCCTCCTCACGGTAATAAGTGAATTTTTGCTCTGTTAGTTCATGTGAGAGCTGGTTGTTTAAAAGAGCCTAGCATCTCTCTTTCTTGCTCTTTCTCTTGCCATGTGACATGCCTGCTCCCCCTTTGCCTTCTGCCATGATTGAGCAGATGCAGATGTTGGTGCTATGCTTGTTGTACAGTATGCAGAACCATGAGCCAAAATAAACATCTTTTCTTTGTAAATGACCCAGACTCAGGTATTCCCTTATACAACACAAAACAGATGGATACATGTAGATAATTAGGATCTTTAGCGCTTCAGCCCAAAATGAAGATTGTATTAGGAAGACGATTGTCATGATAACAATTCATAATAATGTATGGCATTGATGAGGGTTAACACAATGCTGGGCTCTATGCTAGATTATTTACATTAATTTTATCACTTAATCATCATGGCAATCCTTCAATGTAGTTACTGTTATTTTTATTTTAGAGATGAGGAAACTGAGGCTTTCAGATATTATGTAACTTGTCCGTGATTCCATAGCTAGTAAGTGGTGAAGTCAGGTTTTAAATTGAAGCAAGGAATTCCAGTGACCACGTGGCTACACTGCATTCACAATGTGGACCAGGGTAGTACTATAGTTCCTGGATTGAGAAATTTTACAGGTCACTATAATTATAAAATAAAAAAGAAGGGAGGGTAACAGAAGTAATGACAACTAACGTAAGTTTGCTAACTGAAGTAATGACAAGTAACATAAGTTTGCTAACTCTTTAATTTGCTGTTTACAATAATCAGTGATGCCATACTTTCACAAAACGTCATTTTTCCTCAAACAGGGGAAATAAGAATATCTGGAAAAGGGAATTCCTCCTAATACAGAAAACTGGCAACCTTGCCTGCATTTTACTCCAACCTATACATACATTGTCCTTATATCAATATGTTGGAGAGCTGGAATCACTGTCTCTAGGGAAGTTACTAACAGTCAGCCAACTTGAGTTCCTAGTCCAGTTTTGGCAAAAGGAGCTGGTGGCCTTGGACAGGACTTAACTCTTCTGGGCTGCTTCATGTGAAAAGAAAGCACTTAGAATTGCATAAGCTCTCTGTCTTATAATGCATTAGCTATTTTTTTAAAATCTTGAGCATTTTTTCTTCATGGAAACTTCATACTACAGTATAAGAAATGTTTTAAATCATTCACCCTTACCATATAAAGTTCATGATGAACTTATTTTTTAGATAAAAAAAAGAAAATGTTTCAAATGACCCAAAACTATTACATAATAAGTCATTTGGGGGAAAATTCTACACATCTAAGGAAAGCCAAACTTTGACAAAATTTCATAAGTATACATTTTTAACATATTAATAACTAAAGTATACAGTCTGATATTTGGGTCCAGGTTTACATTTTATGCAAAAACTTCCTAAACTTTCATAATAAATGCATTGATGAAGCATTTTATTAAATGTGGCACATTTGACAACTGGCATATGCTGAGTGAGTTTGTTCATTTCTTCTTATCGCAATAGCTATGAACCTACTTTAATGTGACATACTTACTAAATTGGGCAAGTTATATTCATTTTCAAATTATGGTAGTGATATTACATTTTCTTCTCAAATACATTTTTAAACAGTCCACTTACTAAATATAAAACAGCATTTTTGAGTTGTATAGCAATTTATAGGAAAGTATATAGGTGCTCTGGTGGATAACTCCACTTTGAGATACAAAAACATTTAGGAATTGAGAAATATCCAAGAACTTGAATTTATTAGGACCTCATACCAATAATTAAAAATTTTCAGCAGTAGTGAAATCTGGTGGTCAGAGGTAATGTGTCTTAAAGATCTAAAATTCTAAGACCTACTTGAATATAACGCAAGGAGAAAAGACTACCAATATATGTCTGTGGATGTACAAATAAATAATTCTAGGTTTATAAATCTAGGAAGTAATAGGGTTAATAGGCAGGGGTGGATGTTTGATTGTTCAGTTTGTTTTAGATAGAGGTGTTCCAAATGACTTTAGACCAGAGGG
Organism: Gorilla gorilla gorilla; assembly: GCF_029281585.2. Taxonomy (NCBI): domain Eukaryota; kingdom Metazoa; phylum Chordata; class Mammalia; order Primates; family Hominidae; genus Gorilla; species Gorilla gorilla. The sequence goes on along the minus strand of NC_073230.2, from coordinate 106,824,385 downwards.
AAAGAAGCCTGCTGAGAAGGGGGACGGAATATGCTTGAGAAAGAAGAACTGATGAAGCAAGGTCCCAAGAGAAGAGTCAGGAGTGGGATCAAAATGATTGATAGAGGAAATGAAGGTCTCTGGGGAAAGCAAATTGAAGAGATAAATTGGTACAGAATGAATCCAGATGTTCAAAAACAAATGTAATCTACGTTACACTTTCATGTAGTTTTTTTTTTTTTCTTTCCTGTTAAAATGTCTTTATCAGACATAGGGGTCAGATTTTCCAGTAATCACCATCACGGGTACCCACATACTACATTCCACCCATACGTAGGTATTTTTCAAATTCTCCAGAGGAAAAAAAGATGAGTAGGCCTACGTTATACTAGATTCCATATAACATCAGGCTCATCAGTTTATCACGTGAGCATAGGAAGTCAGGTTGTAAGCTGGTATAAGTGTAAAAGGAATCTAATAGGGCTTTTAGGGAAAATTCTTTATACTTCATTGCCTCAGCTGCTGTTCAAATGTTAGATGCATAGAAGATCAGCACATTTCAGATACTCTAACTTGTTTCTTTTAACCTACTTTTCTGAGGTCTTTAAAGAAACATGGAAACATTACTTTGGCCTAGGGAAATTTTTTTTTATAAAAGAAGTCCAAAGTCTGATGAAGTACATTCCTAAATGCCTTGATGGAGAAGGCATCTTAGAAGGTTAGACTTAAGTAAAGGCATTGCGAGTGAATTGACAGTCGTCCCTCTGTGCGTGGGGGGGATTAGTTTCAGGATGCCCACATGTATCAAAATCAGTGCATAGTCAAGTCAAGTCTGGAAAGTGGCCCCACAGAATCTGAGTATAGAGAAAGTAGGCACCTGGTATATGTGGGTTTTCCATTTTGCAAATACTGTATTTTCAATCTGCATTTGGTTGAAAAAAATCCACATATAAGTATATCCATGCGGTTCAAACATATGTTGTTCAAGGATTGACTGTATTTGTGTGAGATGAGGTTTGTAATTGTAAAAGCACTATCTAATCCCAACTTTTATTTCCACAATCCAGAATTCTCTCTTAAAATTATTTATGACAGAGCCATCTGTCTCTTCCAACTGGATCTTTTAAAAAGCAGAAAACCCAAACCGCGTGGCGACTTTAAATGATAAACTTTTATTCTGAATATACTGTTTTTGCACAAGATTTAACACAACATTTTCTGGGATTATAAATATTTTATAACAGTATTATACAAATTTTTACAAAATGTTTTTATCAGGCTAGGTAATTTTCACAAAAGTGTCAAGAGAACAAAATAAAGGGGAGAAAAGATCCATTGTTCACAAAAGCCAGTTGGCCTTTTGCATGAATGCACACCATTTTAATAAAAGTATTCCTAAAAGCATGATCCGACACTCATACAACACAACAAAAAAAACAGCTTTACTAGGTCACATTATAAACTCAATTGGCATCTACACAAGACAGTATCCCATTAGTTTCAGTGGAATTTGAGATAACTGTGTGAACTAGAAATAAGGTAGATGAAGAGTTGTCTAATTCTTCAAAAATCTGGAATTTTTTCAACACTCGAAACATTATATTGGTTTGCTCTTTACAGGAATTTACTGTGACTATTAACATTCTGCTATGGGAAACAATACAAGTTTAGATGAAAAAATATTTAAAATTTTGGGCAAGTGAAAGTCATTTCATTCTATTCTTTAAAAAAAGTAACAACATCCATTTTGTTTCACTAGGTCAGACTATACCACTAAACATTTGAACATCTAACATGATCAATGGAATAGATTCAGAGTTTTAAATGAAGACAAAATTTTAAGCTTTGTTGGTCACAGACAAAGATTTAAATGAGATTTAAAATACAAGAGAGCATCAAATAAGCAAGTAACACTTGGGTTGCAAAGGTCACTTAAAAGGGATACTGCCTATTTGAACCCCATAAGGCCAGTTTTAAAGTTAATAAAAGGAATATTATAGGAAAACTTACAAATGGCAGCAACACTGTTTTTTTTTTTTCCAAGTTAAGCAGTAACGCCTCAAGCATTAGAAACATGAAAAAAGATCATACTAAAATCTTATAGGCCCAGGACCTAAAAATCTCTTCAATCAATCAAACTTGCTAACTATGTCATGTTAAAAACCTGTTACAAATATGGACCACGGTTGGCGTTTGGCAGTAATGCTGGTTGTTTAAATGAGGAAAATATAAAGAAATCATTAATGCAAAATTCTTTCTTGTTACTCAACACCATTGCCAAGCTCACTTGAACTCTGTTTTAGTGACTACACTAAGCCACATGAGTATAACAAAAAATTAGTTAAAGCGGTGTATAAACTTTTTTATTGATCTGTTGTACTGTTCAGTCATTGGAAATCAATATTAATAACAGGCTATAATTTAAGTTCTTGTCAACATAACTCACAGAAAAATACTAAATGTAATATAATAATTTGATGGGATGAGTGTTACTGTCTTAAAAAATATGCTAAAAGCATGAAGACTAATATTAGTCATGGGAACAACTTTTATTCAGCTTGTTCTTACCCAATTTGTAATTGCATTTGTGGTTGTCATAATATATAACTTTATAGCAGAAAATAAAGGTTTATAGCAAAACTCATGCATATAAATATATTTTGATGGCAACAGAAATTAAATAGGATCCTGCCAAGAGATGCCAAGTTTAACCACGATTAATACAATAACAATGTAATTGATGAAAACATATACTCGACATTAGCCATGAAAATATATTTAATAGATTTTGAACATAATTTTAAGGTAGTTTGTTGTATGCTGGAAGCAATTCAATTGTTTTAATGTGCATTGTTTATATACACAAACTAACAATTTTATATTTTGATACCCCCTTCCCAACACTATCATGATTTAAGATAGTCTAGCAAAAATTGAACAATAACTTTTAAATATTTAACAAACAACATGATTTAAACATTGTTACTAGAGTGAGAAGTTTTTTTCCCCACATATATTTTAAATCACTTTGGTGTTTTCTAAAATGTCAATACCAGTTATGAATGACACTACAAAATCACAACAATGCATTAGAAATGGTAACTGATGTCAACTCTTAGAACAATAGTTGGCAAAGTGATTCCATTTCCCCCCCCTTTTTATTGAAAAAAAAATCTTAAATAAAGAAATGTACACAAATGGTACCTAAGGTATATTGGTGGTGGGAGGGAATTACAAATGTATGCAAAGCTAAAAACAAAACAAATATTATCTTTTAAGCTATGTTAAATTATTGGTTATATCTTTGATATGTGGAGCATATTAAAGCATGCTGGATAATGTTAATAACTTTGACTTAAAAAGGATATGTAAGAAAATTTCCAGCATATACACATACCAGTTATTGGCATGTTCCAAAAAAAGAAAAACTGCATTGTATCATAAAAAATATCTACATACGTTCAGCCTTCAGTAAAATTATTAACTATTCTTAGAATTACACATTCATAGTTTTTACCTTTTCTTCAAATACTGTTTGCTCCAGAAAATAATTTTTAAAAGCATAAATAATCTGCTACCATATTAGTCTATAATGAAATATCTGATTTACTACACTAACCATTTTCACCAATGAGGCTGTATAAAAAACAACTTTTATTATTCACAATCAAGTATTCATGTGCATACATAGAGATTCAAGGTTTCCTATTTGTTCAGATTATTGTAAAACCCTTATCAACTTGCATGGAAATTTTGGCCAAACGATCATACCATTTAAAATGGAAGGGCAAAAGCAGCAGTAGCAGGAACTTTTGGATTGTATGTGCTACTATTGAAACGAACAAAGAGGAAACCTAGGATGAATCTTCATTGAGAACATATATGTACTTTTCAAAAAATAAATGTGTCAAATCTGATTTATGTACTTAAAATATCTGTACATAGGTTATCAGGCGAAAGCACGAATCTGTATAAAATTCATTAATTCTCATTTCACCATTTATCTAACCCCAATCATTCAGCATTTACATTGCACAGTATATTCAGAGTAGTTTAACAACATTTTAAAGATGACTTAAGTGCATTTACACTGCAAGGTTCAGATTCTTACATAACAATAATATCACTCAGTTAACTTTTCAATGACTACACTCTACAGTAAGAGAAAAAACAACTGAAAAGTTAAAATAGCAGCAGCATCATGCAAAATACCCTTGGTAAACCAAAGTTCATTTATCACAAGAAAAACATTTCCCCCTCCCCCCGACAAGCTTTTCTTAGAGCATTTTTAAATATCTGGCTAGCACTACATAACTGTACTGTGAACAAAAGGAACATTACATCAAAGCATTTATTAAGGGCTTGCTTACATTTATGAGGAAATATGTCACGTATTCTAATTTCTCCCTCAAGCACCTTTAGTTTAATAATTTCTTAGTTACTATTTTCAAACCATCAATTCATTACCCCATCAAAATTGAATTGGTCATCAATTGTGTTTTATTTTTGGCAAAGAAGCCGTTCTTCATAAGGCATTTTATTCATGGCAAATTTTTCATAGAAAATTAGCCATTATTTATATTTCAACAATTTAGACCAATGTTAATTCTCTCTTTCTCTATATATTTCAATAATTGCTACTTAAAGCAGGAATTAACTTTTAACAGAAGAATAAGTGAAGGCAAAAATAATTTCTTTCCCCTAAGAGATTTTCTTAGTAAAATTGCAGCAAGTCAAAATTTCAGGTCAATATCAAGATATTTCTTATGGTTCATAAACAATTGTATGGGGAACCCTTTCACATGTAATCACCAACAATGCAACAACAAACTCCCAAATTTTCCAATAGAGGACACGTATAGGATTTTGCTTTGATGTTACACATAGATGATGCAGCATTCACACACGTTTAAGGATCTGACACCCTGACATGCAGCCAGTGGGTGCCTTAGGAGTCTGCGCCTTAGTGTTATGCCATGGTACAGGCCCAGCTAATGTTTGTCTGATTTTATAGCTGACCCTACGTTACTGTAATTGAGGGCAGGGCTCATGTTTTGGCAGGGTCTGGAGTTTAATTATGCAGATTTGGTTTTCAGAAGGTCATAACAGGCGGTGTGTGCTGCCAGATACCAGCCAAAGTAGTAGAAACTGGATTCCAATGATATACCACAGGGAGGGATTTAATCCAGAAACGCCACCACAGTCAGTATAATCCTCCTGTTGTTAAAAAAAAAAAAAAAAAGAAATAAAAATCTAAAAATCTTGAAAAATATTTAGTAACACATCTTTCAGAGTAATCCATATTTAGTTCACTTTCTGAACTTACCTTATAAAACTGCTTTAATTGAAATCCAAATAAATTACTTTCTCCTAGATTTTATCATTGAGGAATTTTGGATACAGCAATTTCCCTAGCATCATTTGACAAATGCTTTAAATTTTTAGTTGTAACTTTTGATGATTATGAAAGAAAATAATAAATGCTGTTTGAATAATATACTAATTTTAAAGAAGAAGCTTTCACAGTATCAAAAATCCTATATATTTATAAATGCAAGAAATAAATGTAAAATTTAATAGTAGGTTTTATAATTCCCAAGAATTATGATTTTAGCAACTATGCTCCATATGGTAAAGTTGGGGACTGGTAAAATAAATACATTTCCATTTCCCACATTTCTTATACAATTTATAAGGTTCAACATAGAGTGCAATCATAGCATCTGGACCTTCATCAAGAATTAAAGTAAAATGATGAATAATGTATTTGAACCATTGTTTATGTTGGTTCAAATACATTATTTGGACACATAGGATTTTGCTTTGCAAATATATATCCACAATAAAGAGCTAAGCTAGGAAGAGATTTGTCTTGAGACAACCAAGAAATATTAGAATGAATATACTCACATTAACTCCCCACAGTCTAGTGGTAGCTCATTTAGTTCCCTCTTAATGCAAAAGTATTATTCATCTTTTATTCCTAGGTTCTATATTTGATAACATTTTCCACATCCTTTAATTCCTTTTAACATAGTGAATTTCATTTTTAAAAACTTCATTATTATTTTTAAATTTTATTTCAATAGATTTTGGGGAACAGGTGGTTTTGGTTACATGGATAATTCTTTAGTGGTGATTTCTGAGATTTTGGTGCACCTGTCACCCAAGCAGTGTACAATGCACCGAATGTATGTAGTATTTTATCCCTTACCCCCATTCCTCCCAAGTCCCCAAAGTCCATTATATCATTCTTATGCCACTGCATCCTTATAGCTTAGCTCCCACTTAGAAGTTAGAACATACAATATTTGGTTTTCCATTCATGAGTTACTTCCCTTAGAAAAATGGTCTCCAACTCCATCTAGGTTGCTGCAAATGCCATTATTTCATTCCTTTTTATGGGTGAGGTGTATTCCATGTTGTATATATACCACATTTTCTTTAATCATTGGTTGATGGACATTTAGGTTGGTTCCACATTTTTGCAATTTTGAATTGTGCTGCTATAAACATGCATGTGCAAGTGTCTTTTTCATAAAATGACTTCTTTTCCTCAGGGTAGATACACAGCAGTGGGACTGCTGGATCAAATGGTAGTTATACTTTTCGTTCTTTAAGGAATCACCATACTGTTTTCCATAGTGGTTGTATTAGCTTACATTCCCACCAGCAGTGCACAAAGTGTTTTTTCTTTTTTTTTTTTTTTTTACCACATCCATTATTTTTTATTATGGCCATTAGTGCAGGAGTAAGGTGGTATCACATTGTGGTTTTAACATGCATTTCCCTGATAATTAGTGATGTTGAGCAATTTTTCATATGTTTTGGCCATTTGTATATCATTTTTTTGAGAATTGTCTATTCATGTTTTTTGCCCACTTTCTGATGGGATTATTTGAAAGACCATATATTTAAATATCTTTAAAGAATCTGCTAATCCAAGGTAGATGTTCTAAGAATCAAAATAATAGGTTGAACAATTTTCTTTCAGGATAATTTTACAAAGATTCTAAGCTCCCAAAGAATAAGAACTTTGGCTCTTTTTGTTCACCAGGATTTAATACAGTGCTGCCACATAGTAAATAAAATTATTTCTTTAATTGTATTTTAAGGCAGCAGAACTATTTTGTTAAGAAAGAAAGAAAGCTGGGAGAAAAGCATCTATGAAAAAATTTTGGGTTCAATCAATTTACATCCCAAATCTAAATAGAATCATAAAATGATCAATTCTTAGTCTTCATCCTATTTGACCTTTCAGAAGCATTTGAAAAATATACGACATTGTCTCCTTGAAATACGTTCTCATGTATCTTTGGCTAATGCACTCTTCTGGTTTTTCTTGAAACTTGTTTGTGTGTCTCTCCTTGGCTTGACCTCCTTTCTTTCATGCTCTCTAAAATGTTAGACTTTTCCAGGTGTTACTTCTCTCTCCTTTCTTCTTCTTCCTTTACAATTTGTTCCTAGATGATCTAATCCCCAGTCCTATGGCTTTAATTTCATCCGTTTCCTAATAACTCACTCTTTTATATGTTCAATCCCGTATTCTCCTCTGGTCTGTGTATTCATTGATCTCTACCTTTCTCCTCTTGTATGTCTCATAGGGATTTCAAACTTGACTTGCCCCTAATATAATTCTTCTGGTATCAGTAAATAGCACTTTCAGAGTAGTAGATAAGGCCAAAGACTACAAGTCTCAGTCTTACTCAGGCTGGAGTGCAATGGCAAGATCTTGACCTCCCTGGGCTCAGGTGATCCTCCCACCTCAGCCTCCCAAGTAGCTGGGACTATAGGTGTGCACCACCACACCTGTCTAATTTTTTATATTTTTTTTGCAGAGTGGGGGTTTCAGCTGGGAATCCATCCTCTAACTCTGGCTTCAAAATACATCCCCAAGCTTACTGCTTGTCACTACTGCAGGTCCAAGTCACCATTACTTCTTGCTTCCACTTTTGCAAAAGCTGTCTCACTTGTCCCATGGCTTCTACTCTGCCCTTTTACAAACGCTTCTCCAAAAAGCAGTCTTCTTAACACCACACATTCTTTCACTCCCTGCTCGACATTTCTCATCATTCTCAGAGCAAAATCTACATTCTTTATTAAGGTCTACAAAGCCTTATGAGGTCTGGAGCCTGGCTGTCTCATCTTCCCACCTTCTCCTCTCCCGCCTACTCACTCTGCTTCAATAACACTGGCTTTCTCTGCAACAGGCCAGGCTGTTTACTGCCTTTGCATTTGTTCTTTTTGTTCAGATGCTTTTCTCTCCAGGTAGGGTAAACAGATAAAAAACAGGGTACCAGTAATAATTGAATATCAGATTAAAAAAAAACAAATACTTTATATAAATGTATTTCATACACAGAAGAGTGGCTAGATACATAGCAACGATTTGATAAATGAAGAGTAGGTACTCAATAAAGCAGCACACATTGACTGGTTAGAAACACTATGAGGTATTAACTTAAAGAAGTCATTGTCACTTAACCAGGAGTAATGATTAAGGGTTAATTTGAATAAAAATGACCACACAAGACCCATTTGTGTATTAAGAACATATTTTTTCATCTTTATACTCTACAAATGTGTTATGGAAAGAAAAATATTCTCTTTGGCCCTTATTTCACTGTTTTTATTTTTATATATATTTTTTGTTTCATTTCCTCTGTGTGATGATGAGATATGTCTGTTTCTATTTGGGAGGTGGTAGTTTAGATAAGTTACTTGGGCTCCCTGTGGTGTGCATGTCAATTCACACTGAAAAAATGTGCCTTTTAAGTTTCCTGATCATGTCTTCCCATGCATTTTGCATGGTGCAATTCCATGTAATGTATTTCATAGAATCATTTCAAGTCTTATTATGGCATACATTCTACACAAATGCACTGATGTGGGAGCAACTCAGCATTATCTCTGTCCTATAGAGACTGAAATCCCACTGACACCATGACCAGATATAATAAATCGGTCTGATTTTTAAATGATTATTTAAGTAGAAAATAACAGATTGGTACTTTCAGTTTAGAACATTAAAATGGAAAAAGAATGCAGTGCCAATATTATTTATTTTAATATATGATAAAACTAATTTTATTAGACTTCCTTATAGGGGAACCTCTCTTAAAAGATTGTGTTATTAAAGATATCAACTGAGAATTCTTTATTCCTTTCTCATTACTCTTTAAAAAATCTAAACCACAGTAAAATTCATATGGTTTTTGCCCCAAAGTTTTCTTTATACAGCATGCGTTACCAGTGGCTAAAATCATCTTTTGAAGTTACCGTTGCTAAACTCTTACTCTGCCTTTCTTTCCCCATTCAGAACCTGGGACAACTAATTGCATACAGTACAAGCAATTGCATACAGTACAAGCTTAATAATTTTTAATTTATTAAATTTAGAAATACATGTTTCAAAAGAAAATGTTCTGGTCATTTTACTAAAAGGTTTTTGATCTTTTTTTCTGAATTATAGCCATCATTTAATTTCCTTCAAAATGCAAATCGCTGGTGAAGACAGCCATCAAATCATGGACTAACTTTTGAATTCAGGTAAGTCTGTACTAAAGTTACCACCAGCAACTTCGAAGAAAATCTATATTTAAAAATTTTTAGGCATGTAGATACTGCATAATAATAGGAATAATGCCCCTAGCAAATAATTTGTTCTCCTACATGTCACCTTAACACTCTTACACATTAACTCGTGAGATAGGTAGGTGGTATATTTATTCAACTCTTTAAATGTAGACAGATTACGTACCCAATAATATGCTTTATAAATTGGGTTTGCATAAAATAATACATTTCTCAATGGACAGAATTGGCTTGCTTTACTTCTTTGATTAATAAATGTTAGCTTTTTCATTTGCTTTTGTACTTGAGTTTTCATAAACTTATCAAAGTCTTGTTTGAACACTTGAGTTCTGATGAAGTCCTCATGGTATGGAGCTTCGAAGTCCTCATGGTATGGAGCTTCATAACTGTTTTTGTATAATCTATATCCTTCTGGACTCTACAGGGTATAAGGGCCCGTTGGTAGGCTTTGGAGATTACACTACCATTCTACCTTGCTTGTGAGCAGAACCTAATCCAACAGAAATTGCTAGTTTTAGCCAGACTACATTGGAGCATAGACCATAACCTTTATAACCTTTATGGTCCTTAATGTGGGAAACAGCTGCCAACTAACATTTCAGTATTTTTTGTAATGATTTTTTTCAAGTTAATTGTTTCAGAGAAAATAATACTTTCTTTGATATCATTATATCAACAAAGTGGATTCACTGTTCTATACTGATAAATACTTGTTCTATACTGATAAATACTGAAAGCATATCTTGTTAATGTAAAATATACGTCATCGATATTATGTATTCCTTTGATACAATAATATAAAGGAATCTCAAATGTTTTCTTTTTTAGAGATCAGAAGGATATAGATTATACTTCTACAATTATGAAGCTCCATACCATGAGGACTTCATCAAAACTCAATCAAAGAAGTAAAAGCAAGTCAATAATTGTCCATTGAGAAATTTATTATTTTATGCAAACACAATTTATAAAGCATATTATCTGGTACATAAATATCCTAGTTGAGTCCATGGTGATATATAATTATTGCCATGATAGATTTATAATTATGGTTCAAGGAAAGTATCATAATAGGAAAATGTTATTTTGGGTGGGGGGGGGGTTGGTCTTAGGTTAAAAAGTCACTGTTGCTATAGATATATATATTTTGGAAATGGAGTGTAGGCTGGAGTGCAGTGGCACGATCTCAGCTTACTACAACCTCCACCTCGATCTCAGCTTACTACAACTTCCACCTCCTAGGCTCAAGCAATTCTCCTGCCTCAGCCTCTGGCGTAGCTGGGACCACCATGCCTGGCTAATTTTTGTATTTTAGTAGAGATGGGGTTTCACCAGGTTGCCCAGGCTGGTCTCGAACTCCTGACCTCAGGTGATGCACCCACCTCGGCCTCCCAAAGTGCTGTGCTGGGATTATAGGCTTGAACCACTGCACCCAGCCGTTGCTATAAGTTTTTAAGAGAAAGGTAAAAAGAGAGCTGGCCTATCTCAAGAGCAATACTTATATATATTTTTTAGTGTAATTGATAACCTATAAATCTTATCTAAAAATTCTATGATTGACAGAAGTAAGCTTTTGAATCAAAAGGGAAAATAAGGACAATTATAGAAATATTATTTGATTACACTTTTCTTGTGTAATGGTTGACTACCTATGAACTTCTTTAAGGAATCAATAATATTTCAAATAATTGCCTATATATCAATTTTTAAAATGTGCATATGAAGATATTAAAGCAACGTTTCCTTACTTTGCCATGAAAACCATTCTTTTATTATCCCAGAAGACTTGTGGTTATTTTCTGAGACTCCCTCTGCTATTCTACTCCCCACCCTCTATCACCCCTGCCTGTGAATTCACTCCATTCATAGTAATGGCCACATCTCCATCTAGTGGCTTCCTAATCAATGACTACCTGGAAACCAATGACAAACACAACAAAAGTGTGTGCTCTAGTAACACAATCATGATGATTCCAGAGCATTAGAAAATTCCAGAGCATTAGAAAAGAAATTGCAAAACAGTAAATGAAGAACTAAATGCAAATCCAAGCCCCAAACCATTTCTTTAGTAGTATTGAATAGAGAACTCAGAAATTTCTTAAAAGGTTAATTAATAATTTTGGGCTAGATAATGTATATTAAATAAAATGAACTTAGAAACTAGAAGCACTTATTCTAAAATATTTCAATAAGAATATTTTGAGAGTAAAAATCTAAAAAGTTAAAGTAGAAAAATCTGAAAGGAATTGAAAGAGTGCATTAAATTTGTGTTAGCATCTTTTGTAAATAAATTGAGATAACCACCTCTAAAAATTGTCATTAGGTAGTTCTCATAAAATACCAAGTTCTCATAAAATACCATGAAGCCTGTATATCTGTCTCTGCAATGACAATTTTTACACAAAAACTTTACGAAAAATGATTTTTACATAAATATCAAATATGTTTCATTTAGGATTAGAAATGTACATGCCATTTGAAATCAGCTATTTACAAAACAACAACATTGGTCCTGAGATTTTAATAACCTGGTTTCAGGAACATTAATATTGCAGATTTAGGAATATGGGTGATTTTCTAAAATTTCAAGCCAGAAACAAAAACTAAGAAAAATTAGAGAAAGTGACTGACCATCCACACCACATGAAAACTTGCAGTAAAATGAAGATAGGAGCTGACATCATGGTACAGGCACGACTCGTTGTGCATTTAAGTTGATCCTATTAATAACGGGCAAAGTAGCAAGTATAGGAAAAGGAAAGAAGACACAGAAGACATACAAGATGAGATTTCATGCAATTTGCTGGCAGTTAACGTGAGTCTCCATCCAGAGCAGATTCACAGTGACCACTGCAAATAAGCATTACCAAAATAACTCCACTGCTAAAGAAACACAAGATATTATTAGCACACCAAGCTACTGAGCAACAGTTGTACTTTCACACACAACCCATTTATAGGAGCTTCAATTGCTGAACATTTTTGTCTTGGTCAAATCTTTTTAATGCCTTGATCATAAGATACAGCCTCCTAGAATAATATTTTGGGCAATAGGGTTTTTATGTCATTTTTCAAGTTCATCTGAATTTAATATTCCTAGTGTCAAAAAACTGGTGACAAAAAGTTGATGAGCGAAGTTTCTCTAATGAGTGACATGACCCTTGGCCCTTCATAAAACATTCTTTGGGAAATAATTTTACATGGGCAACCTGCTGAAGGTGTAGTAGACAGAATAACAGGAGTCCGCCTATCTGGACTTCATATATATCTTTAAAAAAAAAAACAACCCTTAGTTGCAATGTTGAATTACTCTCCCTAGCAAGGATCAATAATCCCTCGATTGACTGGCTAATACATCTTGCATTTTTAGTCCCCATTACTGATTTTATTACTTCTTTGTGCTATTTTTAATTTATATTATCTAATTGCATAATATTATCTGTGAAAATGTTTTGTCCTTTCTGGGACAAATGCAGCTATGTATTTGAGTAGGTAAACTAAATAACTCAAATAATTTATGAGATAATGCTTTACAAGTTTGGATGCTCATTGGTGTGTGCACACACTGAAGAATCAGAATTGGGAAGTATTGTATTTAAAATTAGTTAAAAAGAGGTAGACAGAGATTTTTATGTAGACTTCATCTTTGAGAATAGATTAATATTTCTTAAGAATTTTAAAAGCATAAAGCTAATGTAGTACATACTGATGACGTATTACCTACCTTGTATGTAATCAATACACAGTAAATCAGAATAGTATTTATTAGGGAAAGATAGCTGAACTATAGGAAAAGTAGTAAGCCATCTTTAAGTGACATATTAAATATGATTTGTAATATTTTATCAAACCCTATGTAATTGACTGGTCTAATTTCAAACACTAGAAAAAGAAATTAGTACAATTAAAGGAAATAATACAAGTCTAATATGTGATAGCATCAGAAACCATCCAAAAGAAACCAGAACTCTATAATAATAAGACAATGGCTGTATAACAGGTTTTTCAATTCACTGAAGACAAATATAACTAACAAAAATATAATAAAATTAACTTTTATATCTTCAGGATTGGAATATAAATGGAGGCAACAAATATACCATAATTAACATTTACTATGAGTTAAATTGATTGGAATTGTGTTTGAAAGCACAATTTCTGTGGGAAGGACATATAAAAGAAGCAACTGTCAAGTTTATGCTAACCATGAAAACTACTGAAATGAAAAAAATCTACCAGCAAGTATGTCATGTTAATGAGAAAAACTATGGTTAAGACATTATGTTTGAGTTAAAATTGCAATTTGTATCCTTGAATTCTTGCGGACAGTGACCATTAATTTATAGTATTTTAATCCAGTAGAAGTGTGATCTTACCAAGACATTGTTATCAAAGCAGACATCAGGCCCTTTTCGGTATCTGGGTTGCTTAACCATGTCACAAGGATTTGGACCATCAGCTAAAAGAGACTTGTTAAGGAATCTCATGTTAGTTTTTTTCACATGATTAAAAATAAATACAATGCAATGTATTTCCCAAAACATGTAAGAGAGATAACTTATACATCATTACTCTCATCCAACACAATTCAAGTACATAGGGATTTAAAGAACTAAATTGTGAATTATCCTTTTCTGGGCCATGTGTAGCATAATTATTCTTGACATTCTAACCAAATTTTGAGTGAGGAATCAATTCTGCCTTTGCGAGGTGATCAGAGCAGTCTAATAGTTTTCTCTTTATGAGCATAAACAATGTGACAAGATTCAAAATGCATTAAGATGGTTTTCCTTTCCAGATAGCTCTGATGTCAAAGGATACAAGTCTGCTCCGCTTGTATGAGCAGTCGTGTGTCACATGGACATGTCCCTTTGCTCTCAACCATTATGAATATTAAGTTGGTGTTCATAAGCTTTTCTCCATGAAAGATTCTGCAAAATAAATATGGTATCATAGAAAATGAGTATCTTTTTAAATATGGTATCATAGAAAATGAGTATCTTTTCCAAAATAAATGGAAATCTTTCAAAGATTCTTACATATTAAAATGAAAGACAAAATATGACATCTGAAACATAAACCATTCCCAGCACAACAGGAGTATGATTTTAGAAGAAAAAAATGTTTCATTTATTAGCATGAACGTATTACCTATGTCAAATGAATAAAAAAATTGCAATATATGTTTTATGTGTGACCATTTTAAAGTATTAATCCTCATTGCAAAATAAGCACAATTTAGTTGTTGATGTACATAGAAAAAAGTTTTTCTTTACACATACAAAGAATTGTGATGCTTATGCCAATGTTGCCTTATTTTACAGATAACACAACAGGGAATACAAAAATGTCTAGGCATCTTGCCCAACCTAAGGGCAGAGAAAAGTCTGGAACAGTGCTATTAAGCAAACTTTCTGTGAAGATGGAAAAGTTGTTTGCACTGTCCAATATGGTAAATACTAGCCACTCGAGGGTATTGGGCACTTAAAATGTGACAAGTGTGACTGAGGCACAAAATTTTAATTCTAATTAATTTAACTGTAATTGAAATTTCAATAGCCACCTATGGGTGGTAACTACTGCACTGTACAACACAGACATGGACAGAATCAAGGGTTTTGAATTCCATCCCCTGTTTTGTCCACACCTTAAGCTGCTCTTACTTTAGGAACCAACATAAAAAATGTAAATATACCACTAAAAAAGTAATTTCTTTATCATTATACATTTTGCAGAAAAGTGGGATTTTCTTTTTGCCCTGTTAAGCTTTGATTTCCATAAAGCAAATCAAAAGGAAAGTATGATTCAATTTAACATCTTGGTTATACTGACCTTCTTCACTTTACAATTTAACTTACTTCTTTAAGCACACATTGCTCTTGCTGGATGTCAATTAATAAAAGGCCAATGACTGTGAAACTCTGATGTATCCAATAAACATGCCACAATCCCATTTCCTGAAGTCCATAGCCTGATATGCTAATCTCCTCTAAACAAGACAGTCTGCTTTTTTGTGAGTTCATGCTTGACTCTTCCTTCCCTTTCCTCTCCTCTTTATACACTCTACCTGCTCCTTGGACATAGAGGTCTGCTAAAGAAAGTCATAAAACATACTGACCACATCTCCTAAAAATTCATGATAGGTTGCTTAGCCCCTCTTGCAAAAATTTTTTTTAACTATTCTGGCACTTTCATAATCTCAGATTACCTCACCTCCTCCTATTTCTTCTTCCGCTATGGTAACATTTCTTCTAGAATAATCTTCCCTCCACCTCTAAAAACAAAGTGTCTCTACTCTGTGCTTTGTAAGCTGTGACTTGCTGCTCTCCTCTCAGGAATCCTGTGGCATTAATTATTACTTTCCCCTCAAAATCCCCATCTTGCCTTTCTCTTCTACCCTCATTACAACAAATTAAATTCTCCATCTCTATTTAAAAGATATTTTATGGATACTGACTAACATTAACCATGACCTAAAAAAACTGTATTTTTCCCAGTTCCTTCAAATTCAAATAAAGATAACATTCAGTTCTTCAAGTCAGAGAAGACTAGAAGTAAAAACAAAACAAAACAAGACTTCTTTTTTGTAAATCTGTTTAGTTACTATATAGAAAAATAAATAATATTTGGCTTAGAATTATTTAAATTACTAATATATTTAATAACTTTATATTAGAAATTTTTAATATGGGTTATTTTAGGAAAAAAAGTTAAAATATAATCAAATTTCTCTATGTTCTGCCTAAAGAGAAAGGAATTATCTTGATCATGTAATTATTATAGTTGAAGAAATAACAGCTTATCAAAGTTAGAATTTTAAAAATTACAAATTTTAAAAGCCTACAGAGAAACAAAAGATTGCTGAGATTTTCAGCTTAAAACAATTACATCTCTGACTCCAACACAATTTTCAGTTTTTTCTGTAATGATTATAACCGTGTATACAATTTCTTAATGAAATAGGACTACTCCTGAAATAAATAAATTACCTGGAACAGTTTCCACAGTCTAATACACCACTGAATGATTTACTGTCATTATCGAAGAAATACTGGGTTTGTTCAGTAATGCAGCTCTGCTTGGACAGGGAGGCCGTGAAGTCATCATCCTCCATCTCAACTTGGGTTGGGTGGGGGGGGGGGGGGTTGTAAAAACAAAGAACACCATTAGGAGGGGCCTCTGTAGTCACTCCCCTGGGGTCTTCACTTCTCACAGAGCAAAATAAACGTATAAGACCAGGACACCTCGACTGGCTTGTTTACTGCTGTGTAATATCGTGGCAGCCCGTAATAGATGCCTGATAAATATCAATAGAATAAATGAATTCAAATACAAGATGGCTATGAGATCAGGCCAGTGTGACCTAGGTAATTTCTAAAACATTAGGAAAGGTTGGACAAAAAGTTTCTAGCTCTAAAATTATGAGATGGGTGACCTGTTTTCTCTTTCTCACACAAATATTCTCTGAATTTGTTGAACTTCAAGCACATCCCAAAAGAAAATTTTTATTGTTATGGCAATGACAAGGTCTGAGCATTTACATACCTGCCTCAAGGAGTCGTGGAAAGGTCAAACTCAAGAGAAACTGCTGTAGAATAGACCTGAATTTTTCAAATAAAAAAAAAATAAACATCTAGGGAAAAAATGTGTTTTTACATGTACACATACACATAAATACTGTTTCCCTTTATCTTTTTGGGAAAGAAAGTCTTGGAGTGTTTTTATTTAAGTATTTTTAAAATTATATAACACATTGTAACCTTTTTGTAATGTGTAAAAGAAGTCATGAAATCAGAAGTGTTCAGATCTTGTTCAGGATCAAGTGGGACACGATGTGTGAAGAAACCTAACAGGCAACGTTATCAAGCAGAAGAGTGCACTCTAAGAGGGAGAATGTCTGTTTCAGCGCGTAGGTTTTCACATTCATTACGTCTCCTTATTTTAGTTTTTAAAACCATTTCTTTTTGGGTTCCCCCTGCCCCCAACAAAGAAACAATGCTGTTTATACCATGGGTTTGAATTTGTTAACTATTTACTTTGTAATATAGAATATATTTGTAAATATGTAATGTAACTTTCATGAAACAAAATATACATATTATATAGAGAGATACAGCACGTTTCAGTTTTACAGTAACTGACAACTGAGCCAAATTTCTAGAACTGAATTTAGTTTAAAAAAAAGTGGGGGTGGGAGGGGATATAGGATAAAGACAAGTATTTCAGGGTCATGATGAAATTTTAAAAGCCTACTGAAATTAATATATAAAATCACATCAGAAGATACCATTTTTCAGAATAAAACAGAATTTTCTAAATCTTTTAAAAACTCTCAAAATTTTAAAATCTTTTTTGCTGCTTTAATGATATAGTCACTTAATTTTAGCTGGGCAAACCTCAACATCAAATGAATATTGTACATTAATCTACATGGAATAGGGCTAACAATACAGTGTGATGATACAAAAAAAAAAGATTAGAAGGGAGAGAGGGAAGAGGGAGATCATGGATTCCAGACGTAACAGGAGGTTTAGTTACAACTAAACAATGAGAAATGTGATCTTCCAGACCTTCCACAGTGCCACAATTGACCATTTAAATGTCTTATTTTCATAGGTTGTAGGGTCTACAGGTGAGGGTTGGGGGAGGTTTAGAAGGTAGCATCAGTGAAAAGAAATGATTAGATCCATTTCAGCAACCTGATGCCCCTAAAACGATACTAGTCCTTGTATCAATAGTAAAGAGGTAGAAGGTTGCCATCATGCCATGAATTTGATGCATGTAGACATCCAACTGGGATATTAAAGACAAATTGTAACTTCTTACAGATCAATACACCTAAAAGAAATTAGTGTAATGTTTTTATAAATATTTAATACAAATGAAAAGAGTTTCAATAGATGTGTAGAGGAAAGAAGACTCTGAAGAGGCTGAAGTTTACATGCACATAACATTGTTTTCATATGAGAAACTGAATAATGGTAACTTTATAGTGTTCACTTAGGAAAAACTATAAATATTACCAATAGGTGATGTAAAGAATGAGAAAAACTTAACTCCCTTAATAAAAATTTGAATATCCCCTAAATCCATATTTTCATCAGATGCTTTTTTATTTTACAACTTCTTTCTTTCATTACCAATAAAACTAAAATTTTGACTTACCAGGCAGCAGCAGTGGCCCACCAGCCAATTTGTAATATGTCTGCTATTGATGGCTATAAAATAAAATAATAAGGTCATTTCAGTAGTCTACTTGATACTGAGGACACTTGAGTACCCCTTGAGAATTGATTAGACCGTGGATATTACTGACCACATATGCTGAGCGATGTCCTGCTCCTTGTTTTGGTGCAGCACCGGGCTCACATACTGACTGATAATCATAAGATTTGTTAAAAGCATAAACTGATATATTAACCAGGTGTCTCATCAAGCTGGGATCAATCTCTCCAAAAAATCTTCCAATCTGGTGAAGAAAAAAATCATGAAGCAATGTGTACTTAAAATGTAAGCCAAAAATGAACACGGGAATCACCACTACAGTGAAAAGAAATAATACAAAGAAACTGAACTACAACTGAGGAGCTTAAAAACAAAAGCAAATGAGAAACGTGTATATGACACTGTGAACAAACTAAAATGAGAGTAAGTGTTCTCATTACTCAGTGGGGCTGTGTGATATTTTATTTGTGGAAAGAATGGACACACATTACTAAGCATTAAATCACAATCAAATGCTTCCCAGATGAATAAAACAGGGGTGGGGAATGGAGAGGTGTAAGTCGAAGGGTACAAAGAAGCAGTTATGTAGAATGCATAAGCCTAGAGATTCAACATACAACAGAGGACTGTAGTTAATAATATTGTGTTGTCTACCAGAAATTTGATGAGAGTAGATTTTAAGTCTTCTTACCGTACCGCAAAAAAGGTTAACAACCTGAGATGATGGATATGTTAATTGGCTTGACGTAGTAATCACTTAACTATGCAAATCAAAACATTTTTTTGTACACCTTAAACATATACAATAAAAAAAAGATCAAATGCCCCCCTGGGGAATGAAAAAGTGGCATAAATGAGAGAGCAGGCTGGCCTAGAAAAAGAACTTGTAGGGACTGTGATGAACTGGAACAAGTCCCATCCAAAGGGGCAATCATGAGTTAATCAGCTCCACCCCATAAATACTGTCATCCAGAAAAAAAACAAAAAAAGCCCAGGGTTGAGATATTTTTGCTTTGTTTTTTTTTAAAAAAAGAAGCCAGGAATGCAGATTCAGAAGTGAAATTAGTTGCCATCTAATTCAAATTTGTTAAAAATAGCCTACGTGCTGCTAATTTGCAGGTTTGATACTAGAAATCACATCAGTTTTAACAAGCTATATATTAAATTAGATATCATCAACTGACAAATTTTGAAGTGAAAGTTTTCTAAATATCTGAAAGATTAAAAGTTCATGTCATGCTAAAATCCTTAACTGTATGTTTTAATGATACCAGTACTAAAATGTAAAATCAAATAACATAAAAACTAGACTAGCATGCATTTCTTAATGGTTTACATAACATTAAGCATTTTACAAATTATTTTATGACAGAAATAAAACAGCTCATCGATTTCTAAAACACTGAAAGAGGTTTTGTAATGTTGATCTGGGAAACACACTTTGGAAAGCCTAATTCCCTCTTATTTGAGGTACATACCTGATTAGTATAATCATCATGATTTGCCATC
This sequence comes from Gorilla gorilla gorilla, assembly GCF_029281585.2. Lineage (NCBI taxonomy): Eukaryota > Metazoa > Chordata > Mammalia > Primates > Hominidae > Gorilla > Gorilla gorilla. The sequence goes on along the minus strand of NC_073230.2, from coordinate 106,804,078 downwards.
AGAAGAAACCCACCATCATCCAGAATCACACAATCCATTACCTATCAAAATAAAGAGAACAGTTAACACATTTTTAGAAAGGTTAGGAGGCTGCATTGTCTTTACCCCATTATATACATGATTAGAGCAATAAAAACAGAAAATTTTAAATGCCTATCTTCTCTTGAACGTATATGTTCATTAAATTCTGGTGAAATAAAGGCATGCATAGATTTATATCAAACCATCAGGCTTGATAATCCAACACCAACCATCCACTTGAGACTGTCAATTCAGTCTGAACAAATCAGAAGAGCAAATTAGAAATAATCTTTTTACCATTTCCGGGTCATCTAAATGATCCAGAAAACTGGATAAATTATTTAATAATGAGTAACTGATTTAAACACATACTTAGGATTTTGACAAAAAGATATTTTAAAAAATATCATTTTAGTTATCCTGTTTCACAGACTTAAAACACAACAGTACTATAAGACTATTTATAATTATTTCATATTTTAGATTAAAAATATGTAGTTGGATAATTAGAGATTTAAAAGCAAAATGCAAAACAAAAAATGTCCATGGTTAAGAAAATACTTGTTTCACCCTGAAACACAGGATAAATTCCTACCTAGTTTAAATCATGTTTTAATGTATGAAAATCAATATAATAATTTGTATTGAATAAAAATCACAAATAAAAACACTTTTCAAAGTTGAGGATGTAATGCATTGCATTTTCCTAATGTGGAAGCAGTTTATTACTAAAATATTTGCTCTTAAAACAGCTACTGCATAGTCTATGTGAAATAGATAAGTTACAAAAATCATTAAAATTATTGGCTCATAATTTCACAGGAGTAGGAGTGATAAAGACGATATGAATCCCCTGCTTCCCTTGGAGATATACAGACACACAAAAGAGGACTGGAAGAAAATATTGTTTCATCATTGTTATTCAATTTTTAGAATTATTTATCTAGTATCATTCTTAGGGCATCTTCAACTTTTGAACAAAGTTGACATTTCCTTTTTCAATTTCTTAAACAGAAGTGAAAGTAATACAAGACACCTTAAAACTCAATCCATGTAACTATAACTTTATAATAAACTGTAATACTTCCAGGTTTAGTTAAAACATTTTTCCTATAACTATATAATACAGTGTGAACAAATTTAGAGAAAGTGTGATAGGTGAGAGAAAACTGCATTGATAACCAATAGGGTTGCTTGCTTTGGTTAGAAACTTCCTATCCAGAAATAGAGCTAAAGATAAATATGTACAAAAGAATGTAACACAGTTGAGACCAAATAGAACCATCATATTGACATGACAATTTTTTTTACCTTCCAAGGATATATACATATTTTTAAAAATTCAAGCATTTCTCATTCAAAATCAAAAGCATATAAATTCAAATGAATATATTATTTCACATTTCCATAGAATTTTTTAGCCTTTGATTACAAATTCCTGCATATTTTTTTCATCACTATAGTCTTAGCAAGAGTAACACAAGGAAATATTGTACTCAAAAGTGATTTTAAATAGTTTTCTTACATCACTGTTTCTTTTGCAGTCACAAACTGGACCAGCACACTGAAAGACAAAAATGCGATTATCACCTCACTTTTAAAAGTTGGATTTTAATTATATTATTACCATGTTATAATTAGAAATTCTGGAATAATTTATCCAGTAGAAAAATAAGATTAAACAGTCTAGTCTATAAGAAACAAAAGTTTTATCTTATTAGACAATGTCAATCAATATATAAACTAGCATTGCATGTTATAACCTTGAAATACTTTTATTACATATTGACTAATTTAAACAAAAAAAGCTTTGAAAAAATAGGAATTCAGAATTCTACTTCAGTGTAGTGGTACTGAGAATGTATTTGCCACTGTATAAGGACCTTATATTTTTTTCTATTGAATTTTGAAAACATTAAACATAGCATAAGAATTTTTTAAAAATATCTTACCGGATCTCTAATTGAGGTTTTGGTGAAATTCTCTATCCAGGAATTTACATCAATTTTAATTCCAACAACTGAAAAATTAATTTGAATTAATTCAAAGGTATAATTAGATGTACTACAACCTTTGCAATATGACAGTTATTTTGATAACAAGTATCAGACTATAGTTTATTACAGAAGTTTTAGTTTTGTGTTCTTCATTAAGAAATAATGCTAATAGCTCTGAAACTATTACACAAATTGTAACGTATTCACAAAAGAGTGTATTCATTAGCCACAACCTGACCAATTAACTAATACAATAAGCTAAATAAAAAACAGTAGTGTCAGGAGAGCCTCATAAACTTGAAGTCATTCAAACGGTATATTTTAAGATGTTTCCCTAACCCCACCAGTGCTTGCAGTAGGTGCTTAATAAATCTTTGCTGAAAGAGTGAATAGATGAATGGATGAGTAGGTGGCTTAGTAGGAGAGTGGGTGAATAAATGAATGGCTGAGAGAATAACTGATTTAGTAAGTAACTGAGCAATTGAATGAAGGAATAGGTAAGTGAGTTAGTGAGTAAGTGATGGAGTGAATTCATGTAATAGATCCGCTGATGGGGTAAAGCTGTCCTCAGGAGCAGGAAGGCTCAAAATAGTCTCCTTTAAAACTTCAAACACTGAATCATACAATCAAAAAAACTAATAGCTTTTACTTTATTGTATTCACTCACTCTAGCCCACTTCTGATCCTCATTAATGCTCACTTTTACTATCTTTGTTTACTTGCCTATTTTTCCAAAAAGTTATTTTTCTATATATTTTATAGCAAGTTTTTAACTGAGCCCTACCTAATTCACTTTAACAGACACCTACTAGAATATAGTATAAATATGCCATATTTATCTTTTCCCTCAGGGCTGGAAACTTAACTTTTTTGTACAAATATGTAACTCCTTGGCCATATAACTTTGTATGTATTTTAAAGTATTAAGAGAGACTTCTGGAGTGGGGTTGCTAATCCAACATTAAAAATTTTGATTATTATACTAAATTGATTCCATAAATTTGTGTCAGAGTATAAACATACACACTGTTTTGAAAATTCCTCAAATCTATGTAGTATCAATTTGATTTTATCCCAACTTCAGAGGTAACTAGTCATATTTTATTTAATTTTTTTAAGTGTGCATGCCTTTATTTTGTTTGAGACCTTTTGATGACCTTCTTGATAAACATTGCCAGTTTATAATATAAATGCCAAGTAACATTTAATTTTGATTGTGTTTTTGTATTTAATATTTATCCTTACCTGCAGGTTTAAGAAGTTTCCCTTGAATATATATTTCTACAGCTTTGCTTACCATAATGCCCGATTCATAGGCACCAGGTCCACTTTCTAAAAAAAAATAAATAAATAAAACACCTATCAAGATATATTGAATAATAATATTGATTTTCCATCATTAGATACAGATGGATAGTATTTTGCTTTAAAATTCTAGCATCTACAAACTATAAAAATGTTTGTGCTCTCCTTCCTCTCTTCTTCCTTTGTATACACTAGGCTAACTGGTATATCCATGAATTGGTTTGTATTAATTGATTCGGGGACATTAATTAGCTTGGTTGCATCTGCTTTCACAACATAATGAATACATGCCAAATCTCTACTTCACAACATTTGTTAAAATATTAAGGAGTTCTGCTGAAGTGAAGTGGAAAGATTGATCCTGGATGCATAAAACTGATTTTGTCTTTTGTAAGACATATGTCACTGGGCAAAACTTTGAAATTCTCTGAACTTGTGTCCCCATTTATGAAAATGAAGGTAAATACTACCTATGTGCAAAGATGTTCAGGGATTAAATTACAAGGTTTTTGGGAAATAAGTCAATAAAATATTTTAAAAGATAAGCTATTATTAATTGTATAATTAGATTTTATAATACTGATAAAATGTAATTAGTCAATGGAATTACTCTATTTAATTCCTTAAATGTTTTTCAATACATTTTCAGTTGTAATATGAGGGATTATCTACATGTGTTTCTATTTCTTATGCATGCCTAACAGATATGCTATCTCTAAATTACTGGAAGACTGTTTGCTGTGTATGCATTTTGCCTCTTCAACTAAATGATGTTTCTTTTCTATTTTCCTAATGCCTTGCAAATACTCTATTTTTAATGATGACTATTCTGAGTAGTTAACATAAAATGTAGTGATTTGGGGGGAGAGCAGATAGTAGCAGTAATTTATTATTTAAAAAATTGAGAAAAGCTGAATTCCAAAGCAATACTTACTGTTAAAGTAGGGAGCAGTGAAAACATAGTTATCATTATCTAGGCTCCTTTTATAGAAGCTGTCCTCATATGTCTCTGGGTTTTCTTGCCAATTTTCTCCAGCCCTAAGGAGGAAATGGCTCATCATTTGTATTCTTTAATCTACCTGATAACTTACTTTATCCTCTGTGGACTTGCTGAGCTTTACAGATACGCCTACATCTCAGGTATGTCTAAAGAAGTTAGTGGTAATTGATAGCATAACTGATACTCATTACTGAGCAATGCATCAGCATAGCACTAAATTAAGAATCAGAATAAGCTAACTCCTAGTTTTACTCCGTTGTTTACTAGTCAGGTAACAGGACAAGTAAGTTAATAGGTCAATTAATGTTAGTAAGCATTGGTGCCTACTCAGCCTACTTCATGGACTGTTACGAAGATAATAGAGATAAGATGCATCAAAGAAGAGTGAAAGCTAATAAAGTGCTACATAAATATTGCTGATTGGTTATAATCATTGTGTTCATTTCTCTGGTTTAGCTTGTGTCTACAAAGAGAAAAATCTCTTTAAACGTCTCTTAAATTTTGTAATAAATATGTTTGGCAAGCAAAAACATCATTGAAGAATTTTATAATGTCATTTTTCAGAGAAATAAAATCTTTTAATAATGTAAATACTGTAAACAATGGCTCCAATGTAATCTAATGGCAATCAGTTTATTTGAAGAATGGCTTCCTTAAGCAGTAATGTACAAATCCTTGGCGCAGTCTTTTGTAATGTACTTGTTTTTACAGATGTTATTTGAACTTACTCTTTGGGATAAACTCTGGTAATCCCACCATCAGTCACAACAAATCGTGCTTTCACTCCCTTGCTGAAACAGAAGACAAAAGAAGGAAATGTCCTATTGAACATATTCTAAAATACAAAGTTAGGTGTTGGTGATACAAAGAGAAGTTTAGGAAGTAAAGGAAATATATCAATAGATACACAACTATGTTTTAATAATTTAAATATCTATTAAATTTGTACTTGAAGGATGTTTAAGGAAGACATCTCATAGGAAATAATGACTGAGGTGCATTTTGAACATGGAGTATGAATTGACAGCAATGACACAGAAAGCAGGAAGGTATCACTTGTAGAGAGGAATGTATACATAAGGGAAAGCTACCAGAGATGGCTGGTGTTTGGTACAGAAAAAAAACGTAAGACAAAAGGAGAGAAACAGTAAGAAGTAAAGTTTCAAGTGCAAGTTCCTCAATGGTCAGCTAATGAATGATTCTGAATTCCATCTTAGAGAGCTTCACCTGTATCTTGAACTTAGAACTGCATTTTAGGAGTTAGATTCTGGCCAATATGAATTGTATGGAGAATTGACTAGAAGCTTCATGTGGAGGAATGGAGAACACTAAAGGCAGAAAAATCAGTTGCTGTGATTTCTTAGAAATGGGATCTTAGGGCCTTCATTATGAGGTAGAGAAGAAAACATTGCTAGGAGAAATACTTAGCATTTAGTGACTGAAAATGGGGTGGAGAAGAGATTATAAATAAGAATCATACTCAGATTTTCTCAACTGGATGTATGGTAGTGCTATTAGAAATCCAAATAAACACTGACTAGAAATCCTACTTTAGCACAAACAGAAACACACAATCATGCCCATTTAATTTGGTTTATTCACCCTGAAGTGTATGTGCATGAAAAGTTGAGTAATAGCAGACATTAGTACTGAAAAACACCCACAACTGAAAATGCAAGTTGTCAACAACTGTATAGTGATTTTCTTGAGAAATATTAAACATTATTAATGAACTGTAAATTTATGAGATTCATACCCAATTTCCACAGGAGAAACTAAATTGAAATGCAGAATACATATTTTTATTAATAAGAACAAATACTTACATATTTTTCTGCTTACTCCAGTAATTTTGGACAAGTTCATTTGTAAAGCCTGCATCAAGCAAGACTCTATTAATCAAATCCGCGTTACCTAACACAGAAAAAGAAGATCATCAGTTACACTCACATTTCTAAAATTATGATCATAATGAAAAATATATTTTCTATTTCCAAAAGCAATTTAGAGTAGATATTTCTATGAATTTTAAAATATATTCCATATTCATTTTCTTTGTAATTTTTATATTGTTCATCTTGCCTCACAGTTTTTCAGGAAATGAATGGATTTAGTAGTAGAAAAATCAATTCTAAATGAGCCAAATTATTTTGTAAACTTTATCAAAATAAGAAATAAGCTATGTTAAGAAACAGGAAATAGTCCTTCTTTTGTGTTTTTGTTTATTTCTGTATGGTAGCATGGCGATTCCCAACCATCATAATTTTATGACAATTTAATGTACACACATAAAATTTTATATATGTATATAAAATTTATATATATAGAAACAGAACTACCACTGAAATTATCAAGTAAAAACATTCAACAAAAAGTTACTGTCTACTTTCACTTTCATTTGTTATAAGAAAAGCTATTTTCATTCTTTTCTATCACAAATATCAAAACATAGGATAATCTTGGAGTAAATAAGACTATGAAAAATTCAGTGCCGCATATCGAGGAACAAGGAATGGAATGAGCATCACAGAGCAGTACAATCCCAAGAATGTTTTTGAAATCTACTGGTATTGGTCAAAGAACCAATACCTAAGTAGATAATAGGTTGTCATTTCTAGAATAACTGAAGTGCATATTAGCCCAAGTTTAAAGATAATTGAGGAAGCAGGTGATGAGGATCAAAGGCCAATTATTACGTATTCTTAAACAAAAACCTCTGCCTTCTTCCCATTCTCCTTGTTCATCTAAACCCATTAAGCTCTGAAATACCCTAACAGGTACCCTCTGAAATTGCACATTTACGATAAAATTTGACTTTTTCAGATAAAGAATATATGTTCTTAACATCCTATTACTATACAACATGGTGGTGAGATAGGCTGGAAACATTTTTGTTGCTTTTAATTATTTTAAGTTAATATATCTTACACCTGGGATTAAAGGATCAATTTAATCCCTATTTTGGAGTACATTTTAATTCATTCTAGACACTCTTTTTTACTATATTATTTTAGAAACGGAATCATTTAAAAAAACAGTTCATTTGGAAAGTAAATGTTCTAATTGCCTCCAATCCCTTTAGGTAAAACAAAATAAATAGATACAGATATAAAAAAGAATGATTCCAATTTTCATGGTGTTCTGAAAAGTTATATGTTAGGAAAAACATTTCTGATAAACTCATTTTTGCAAGGAATATGAGAGTGTTTCATAATTTTGGTATCCAATTAAAGGAACATTCAACAATCTTATAACAGTTCTCTCTTGGAAATGCCTAGTACTCATTAATAGGAAATAAACAATGACATAAAATAACATTTCAAAGGCACTGGCTCAGTCTCAGTGAGCTCGCACTGCGTAGAAAGGTTTGGAATCATCATGTTAAGACATGATCAATGTAAACTCTGGCTCCCATGACAGGTTTTCAGAGTGGCTCACTGAAGCCGCTAACTAATTTGTGCTAAAGTGAAGGAGCTAGGAAGTGATTTCTTCTCATATGCAATAAATCGAAGTTAAGAGGCAGCTTTAAGAAAGGCTTTGCCTTTTTGATAACTGATAAAGTGCTTTGACCCTTCCTGACAGAAAGATAAATAATTGAAAAACAAAAAGAAGGGAGGAGAAGGAAAAGGAGGGAGGGAGGGAGAGAGGAGAACAAAGAGACTCCTCTTTGAGAGAGAACCAAAAAAGTCAATTATGTGTACTTATTTTTTTTCAAATTTTATTTATGAAGATAAATTTTGCCATGAATTTGGTTTTCCTCTTATTTCCCATTTGTACGGTATTTGTTTTGGTAGTGATTTTATAATAAGTATTTTTAGAAGAAAAAAAGATTTAGATTTTTTAATGATTTAAAAGCCAAGAATCCATAATTTTCTATTAAGCTTAGAGTATGAATGATGCAAATTTACCTGAAAGACAAATATAATGGTTAAAAACTAATTACTAATTTTCTGTTGCCTATTTTAATTTGATTTACCTCATAAATGAAAAATTACAGAAGCATAATTTTTTAAGACATAAAGTTAACTTGTGATCAAAATAGAATGTCAGGAAGGAAGAAAATCATTAAGTGATATTTCTTTATACTTCGGTTTTTATTCTACCCATATTAAAACTCATTATATTATTTGAAACATATAAATAAATTTATAAAAATGTACATTTTCCTCTCCCAGGCAAAATGCTATAAAAATCTTCAAAAGATCATTCAAAATTAAATTTCCTAAATTTGAGAGGAGCTAACATAAGCGTGCCATATTTACGTTTAACCATTTGAAATAATATATTACCTTGTTTTCAAAATTTGATTTAACTAAATAATGAAATAACATTTCTTTAGTTTGCAAAATTAAGGATCAAATTGTTACATTTTACTATTAAAAAGTTGTAAAGTAAATAAACAACCAGCACAATATAAAGTAATATGATTATCGTATCCTATGATATACTATAAACCAATAGAACCACACTCAGCAATCATTTTGAATTAATGCATACTTACATGATGGGTTGTTTGGAGTTTTTCTATCAATAAACTCGTTGAAATTTAAGAGAAATTCAGTGTTATTATCCGATATTTTCAGGTCATTGCAGTAATCTCTGAAAAAAACATTTTGAGATATTAGGTATTAAAATCAAAACTTTACAGGGTAATTAAAGGTAGTGAAAACACTATTTTTTTTTATTAGCCACAAGACTTTGCAAACTGTTGAGCTTCTTGTTACTTCCATTTCCTCACTTCTATAATGGACCAATACTTTACCAGTAAGTGGTGATTATAGGCAATATGAATTAAACATTTGGCCTTTGGACAGTAGGTGCTCAATAAGTATTAGGTTTTGGTGTAGTTATACTATTATCATTGTATATCCCAGATTTAGGAGTCTCATATAGCAATTGAAACAGAAATCTTGGGGCATGGGGGGCAAGGAGAGGGAGAGCATTAGGACAAAAACCTAATGCATGCGGGGCTTAAAACCTAGATGACAAGTTGATAGGTGCAGCAAACCAACATGGCACGTGTATACCAATGCAACAAACCTGCACGTTCTGCACATGTATCCCTGAACTTAAAATAAAAAAAAAAATTGCCTGGAGTTACACACATACACAAACACAACTGAGTGGACATAAAGCTAGTGAAATTTGAATAATATCAGTGGATTGTGTTTATGTCAAGTTTCCTGGTTGTGATACTGTGTTAAACTTATACAAGATGTTGCCATTGGAGGAAACTGAGTAAAAGGTATATAGGTTCTCTCTGTATTATTTCTTGCAACTGCATGTGAATCTATGACTGTCTGAAAATAAAAATTTAGACAATAAAAAAGCCCAGAAATCTTAAAGTTCATTACATGTTAATATATTTTAATAAAATATTACCATTATTTTAAAAAAGATTTTAAAAAGTGGCAATGTTTTACATATTTGCAAATTATCTTTAATTCCTGACAAGAGAAGACAAGTATGTCTCTGCAATCAATTGCAAGAGTTTGTTTTGGTCTATAGAGAAAATTTGTCCTCACAGAGACGAGAGGCTTGTTTTTCTTCAGATACTGCGGCTGTTCTGTTTTTGATAACATACTCAAACTTGTTTATTTGTAATTCATTGATGGGTAGTTGTAACATGGAATCTGAAACAATATTAATAGTTTTTTTGTCTTCTGTTACATTAAAATTCCATATTCTTTCTTATACTTTAAATGAATCTTTTAAGCATATGTGATTTTGTAAAATCATAAGCTGGTTATTTAGAAAATGAGTTGTGTACAACTTCCAAATAATGACACATTATACAATATTGAAAATTTACACTCATTATTATCTTCAACTAAGTAAGTATTGGGAAGGAATCATGTACATAGTAGCGTATACAACTTTCCCAAAATTCTAATTTTTGTTGGAAAGCTTAGTTTCTGTCATTGGCAGCAAATACTCTTAGTTGCTTTCTTCGAAGTCAAAAGCTCATCTGATTTATTTTTGAGAAACTATCTGCTGGCTATCCAAATCTGAATAACCATAGTTCTGTAATTTGTTCTTTCAAGTAATGTTACATTAAAAAAAAAAGCAGAAAGCACCTTGTTCACTTCCTAACACAATCATACAAGTCCTTTATTTTTTTGAGACATCCAAGTTACTCTGGGATGCAGTAGCACTTCTAATTTTATCACATATAATATTAAAAGACATGCACTCAAGGGGAAAACTTCAATAAAATTTATAATTCTGAAATCAGGTAGCATGATGTCTCTAGCTTTGTTCTTTTTGCTTAGGATTGTCTTGGCTATATGGGCTCTTTTTTGGTTCCATATGAAATTTAGTTTTTTCTAATTCTGTGAAGAAAGTCAATGGTAGCTTGATGGGTATAGCATTGAATCTATAAATTACTTTGGGCAGTATGGCCATTTTCATGATATTGATCTTCCTATCCATGAGCATGGAATGTTTTTCCATTTGTTTTTGTCTTCTCTTACTTCTTTGAGCAGTGGTTTGTAGTTCTCCCTGAAGAGGTCCTTCACACACATCCCTTTTAAGTTGTATTCCTAGGTATTTTATTCTGTTTGTAGCAATTGTGAATGGGAGTTCATTCATGATTTGGCTGTTTGTCTATTACTGGTGTATAGGATTGCTTGTGGCTGGGCACAGTGGCTCACGCCCATAATCCCAGCACTTTGGGAGGCTGAGGCAGGCAGATCACGAGGTCGAGAGTTTGAGGCCAGCGTGGCCAAGATAGTGAAACCTCGTCTCTACTAAAAATACAAGAAATTAGCCAGGCATGGTGGTGGGCACCTGTAATCCCAGCTACTTGGGAGGCTGAGGCAGGTGAATCGCTTGAACCCAGAAGGTGGAGGTTGCAGCGAGCAGAGATCATGCCATTACACTCCAGCCTGAGAAACAAAAGCGAGACTCCATCTCAAAAAAAAAAAAAAAAAAAAGGAATGCTTGTGATTTTTGCACATTGATTTTTTATCCTGAGACTTTGCTGAAGTTGCTTATCAGCTTAAGGAGATTTTGGGAAGAGACAATGGGGTTTTCTAATATACAATCATGTCATCTGCAAACAGAGACAATTTGACTTCCTCTCTTCCTATCTGAATACCCTTTATTTCTTTCTCTTGCCTGATTGCCCTGGCCAGAACTTCCAATACTATGTTAAATAGGAGTGGTGAGAGAGTGCATCCTTGTCTTGTGCCTTTTTCAAAGGGAATGCTTCCAGCTTTTGCTCATTCAGTATGATATTGGCTGTGGGTTTGTCACAAATATCTCTTATTATTTTGAGATATGTTCCATCAATACCTAGTTTATTATGAGTTTTTAGCATGAAGGGGTGCTGAATTTCGTTGAAGGCCTTTTCTGCATCAATTGAGGTAATCATGTGGTTTTTGTCATTGGTTCTATTTATCTGATGGATTACAAGGCTACAGTAACCAAAACAGCATGGTACTGGTACAGAAACATATAAACCACTGGAACAGAACAGAGGTCTCAGAAATAACGCCACACATCTACAACCATCTGATCTTTGACAAACCTGACAAAAACAAGCAATAGGGAAAAGATTCCCTATTTAATAAATGGTGTTGGGAAAACTGGCTAGCCACATGCAGAAAACAGAAGCTGGACCCCTTGCCTACACCTTATACAAAAATTAACTCAAGTGGATTAAAGACTTAAATGTAATACCTAAAACCATAAAAACCCTGGAAGAAAACCCAGGCAATACCATTCAGGGCATAGGCATGGGCAAAGCCTTCATAACTAAAACACCAAAAGCAATGGCAACAAAAGCCAAAATTGACAAATGATATCTAATTAAACTAAAGAGTTTCTGCACAGCAAAAGAAACTATCATCATCAGAGTGAACAGGCAACCTACAGAATGGGAGAAAATTTTTGCAATCTACCCATCTGACAAAAGGCTAATATCCAGAATCTACAAAGAACTTAAATTTCCAAGAAAAAAACAAACAACTCCATCAAAAAGTGGGCAAAGGATATGAACAGACAGTTCTCAAAATAAGACATTTATGTGGCCAACAAACATATGAAAAAAAGCTCATCACCACTGGTCATTACAGAAATGCAAATCAAAACCACAATGAGATACCATCTCATGCCAGTTAGAATGGCGATCATCGAAAAGTCAGGAAACAATAGATGCTGGAGAGGATGTGGTGGAATAGGAATGCTTTTACACTGTTGGTGGGAGTGTAAATTGGTTCAACCATTGTGGAAGACAGTGTGGCGATTCCTCAAGGATCTAGAACCAGAAATGCCATTTGACCCAGCAATCCCATTAGTAGGTATATACCCAAAGGATTATAAATCATTCTATAAAGACACATGCACATGTATGTTTATTGCAGCACGGTTCAGAACAGCAAAGACCTGGAACCAACCCAAATGCTGATCAATGATATAGACTGGATAAAGAAAATATAACACAAATGCCCCATGGAATACTATGCAGCCATAATAAGTTCATGTCCTTTGCAGGGACATGGATGAAGCTGGAAGCCATCATTCTCAGCAAACTAACACAGGAACAGAAAAACAAACACCGCATGTTCTCACTCATAAGTGGGAGTCGAACAATAAGAACACATGGACACCAGGGACGGGAACATCACACACTGGGGTCTGGTGGGGGGCAAGGGGAGGGAGAGCATCAGGACAAATTTCTAATGCGTGTGGGGCTTAAAACCTAGATGATGTGTTGATAGGTGCAGAAACCACTACAGTACATGTATACCTATGTAACAAACCTATACGTCATGCACATGTATCCCAGAAGTTAAAGTAAAATTTTTTAAAAAGTGTGTATATATATATACACACACACACACTGTTCAAAACAGTGCATATATATATATATAATTTATTTATTTATTTATAATCAAGCACATAAAGGGCTTAACATACGTTAATTGAAGTGGACATTCATTGGCCTGTCCCACAAGCCAAATACTCTCCCTTCTCAAGTACGTTCTCCTTCCCTAAACACGTAAGTAAATTTCAGTCTTCTAGTCAGCTGTATTGATATCATTCAGCTATAAAAAAGTACTGATACATGCAACAACATGCATGAACCTTGAAAACATCATGCTACGTGACATAAGGCAGATACAAATGGTCACATATTGTATTGTTTCATTTATACAACGTGTCTAGAACAAGCACATAGCCATAAGAGACAGAAAATAGATTAGTGGTTGTTTGGGTCTGGGGAGGGTTGGGGAAGGATGGGTCGGTAACATTTAAGGTTACAGATTTTCTCTTTATGATGATGAAAATGTTCTAAAATTAACTGTAGTGATAGTTGTACATATATGTAAATATATTTTAAAACTTTGAATTGTAAAAAAAAATATATGAAATGTGACACTGACTACAGAAACGGTTCATACACTAATACCTGCTGGATTAAACAAAATCCATTGCCTATGAATTAGGAATTAGAATTGAGAGATATATCTATCTTTCTCTATGTATCTGGATTCTACCCTAGTTTCCACCTTGTCTTATAGTGAAGCTGAGAAAGCCAACATGCATAATCTGCTACTTAATAACTGGGAGAGACAAGGGAAGAAACTGTAGAGAACAACACAGACCTGAGATGGAGAGTCTTGCCAACATAGCAGGCCTAATTTCAATCTCTTTCTAAATTGTTTGCTATGTTAATATTCTGCGGGACCCTGTTTTTTTTTTTTTTTTTTCTAGCTAATGTTCTCCTTAATACTGAGAAAATTCTTTCTAGTTAAAGTGGGTTAAAGTTGCTCTCAGTAATTCAAAGTAACTTGAAATTAATTAAAGTGACTTGTGTCCAAAAACTACTAATAAGATTGAAGGTATTATTAGTGATACAATTTTTAAGAATATTCTTTATATATTTACAGATTCTCCAGTCACCAAGTATTTATTCAGCACCTACTGTGTGCCAGCAATGGATTCACTATTGGGTATTGAATATTAAGTCAAATAGACACAGTCATGGTCTGTTGAGGAAAGTAAATAAAATGTGGCCAGTGCTCCCCAAGAGAAATAGAGAATTCTATGAAGCAGTCAGGAAGGATGCGTATACCAGTGAAGAAAGGAAAGAAATCCCCACATTGAGGAACTTTTAAGTTGGGATTTCGGAGGGAGTGGGATGCATATGTATGTGTGTGTAGTCCAAAAGGGAAAAGAGAATTAATGGAAAAAAGAAGGTAAAACCAAAACCAAGCAAAAAAAAAAAAAAAAAAAAAAAAAGTGCATTTAGGAACTGAAAGACGTTAGTATGGATGAAATTTAGAGTAGGGGTAGGGAAACTTTCCCTGACAGGGCCACGTAGCAAGTGATTTAGGCTTTTGTGGCCCATAAATTCTATGACACAACTACTCAACCCTGTCTTTGTAGAGAAAGCAGCCAAAGACATTCCAGAAACAAATAAGCATCACTGTGCTCCAACAAAAATTTATGTTTAAAATTGATAGCTGATCTACAGGATGTAGTTTGATGGTCCGTAGTTTAGAGTGTGGGGGACCACACTGGTACACCAGGACTTGGTGAAAGAGCATTTGAAAGCTATAATATAAAGCACAGATAATCATAAAGACAATACACAATCACTGGCTCATATTTAGCAGATGAGAAATATGATTTTTTTCACATTTTAGAAACTCTCTCTGGTTACAGAACAGAGACAGCATTAAGAAATACGGGGCAAATATGAAAGTAGGGAGATCAAGTAAGAGGCAAATGTAGTAGTTTAGGTGAGAGAAGGCAGTGGCCTGGATTAGGGCAGAGGCAGCTGAGATTGACAGATACACTTGATACTCATATGACAGAACTGGCAAGACTGGTGATTGATTAGAAGTGAGATACAAGAGAAAGGAAGCAGAGAAGGACAACTAACAGGTTTCAAGATTGCTCGTTTGGGAGGATGGCATTTTCTCCTCTGAGGCAACATAGGTAGAACTTTCCAAAGGAAACAATTATTTATAAGATGCTAAATCTGAAGCACATTGAAGAGATACTCTTGTCTGGTTTCCATGAGATGTGTCTCATATTGAAATATGTAAATAATATAATGTAATATCAATGAAACACATATGTCTTTGTCTCTAGATATTTATGGCCATCATATAGATTGGGAATTATGAACCTAACCTGTAGGCAGAGAACACATGGGTGGCTTGTGGTCTGAATGCAGTCTCAGGTAAAAAGACAGCCTAGGCTAGCATCCTTTGCAGCCTTATATGAGTGATCAGCAGAAGAAATGAAACTCATGAAAGAGACAGTGAATATGCAGCCAGAGAGGGAGTAAGAAAAACAGAATAGTGTGTCATCAAGCAAGAGAAAGCACACTGTCAAAGGACAGCGTGATCAACAGCGTCACACACTAAAGGAAATTCAAGCAAGAGAAGCTTCTCAAGGATACGGGCATTCAAAAAGCCAAGAATATGCTTTGTTAACAGAGATTTTTTAAAAACCCATATTCCCTACGTTAAAGTAGAAACAATTCAGAAATATCCTTTTGCAAGAATTAAAGGGTAACTCAGAACAATTTATATGCATCTTTGGGTTTCTGGAATAATTTAAGAAAGTGAAAAATTAACAATCCAAGCTTCTATGTAAATTGTTCCCAATAATTTGGCCTAGATTAATAGGAATTATATTTGAATATTATATGTGTCTGTCATGGAATAGGAGTCAAAAACTGAGGAAAGAAAGAAGAATAAAGAACACCCTGGGATTACAGAATAGTTTCAAATAATTACAAGAAAACTGAGATGGAGAAAAAGATGTACATGCGTGTTGAAGGGAGATTATATGAGAGATAAATAAAATTGGGTAGAAAGAAATGAGGTGCATCTAAAAAGCTATGTAAAGCAATGCCACTGTAAACATGTTCTCCCAGAAAGTTGAATTAGACCATTAAAAAAATCCATTATTATGTTCATTCTACCCCTACGTGTATAGATACACATAAATATTGGTACATATATGTGTACATATGTGTATATACATATTCACAGGTAAAAATACACAATTTTCTATCACTGTTGGAAGCACTGTTTGTTCTACAAGAGCAAAGCCTATGTCCATCTTATTCCCATTGTGTCCCAGAGTCTACATTGCTTAGCACATAGTAATTGCTTTTTTTTTGAGATGGAGTCTCACTCTGTCATGAGGCAAGAGTGCAGTGGCATGATCTCAGCTCCCTGCAACCTCCTCCTCCTAGGTTCAAGTGATTCTCCTGCCTCAGCCTCCCAAGCAGCTGGGACTACAGGTGTGTGCCACCATGCCCAGCTAATTTTTGTATTTTCAATGGAGACGGGGTTTCACCATGTTGGCCAGATGGTCTTGATCTTTTGACCTTGTGATCCACCAGCTTCGGCCTCTCGTATTTGAATGAGTAAAGAAATGAATAAATAAGATTTTGTTTCAGTTTTAAAGTAATTATTTCCTTTGATTCCATAATGTGATATGGAACTAACCCAGAGCAGTCTTGACTCAATTCTGAACTACTGTTGAAGGCCTAGCTACTGATAGAAGATGTATCAAAAATACAACAAAACCAACCTTGGTGCTATGAATGTATAGCCAGATTCTTCAAAATTATCTGGCTTCAGGGTTTCCGAATCTGCAAAGATAATGTTACAGGATTAGATAGGTAATTCAGAGTATATATCCAGAGATTCTATAACAATAAGAAGGCATGAGAAAGATTACCTAATAAGAAAAATTGAAAATAGAGTACTTACATCCTAAAATTGAAACATAGCAATGAATATAAATGTCCTCAATGCTTCCCAAAATAATAAAATTATAACATGGATTAACTTCATAACATGGATCCCCACAGTTATTTCAAAGAAAATGCTATGTCTATAATTTTCTGATCCAACCCTACTGTAACCGAATATCTTTTAAAAAGCGATTGATATGAATGTTATACCAGAGGTATTTTAAAGACCAATTATTTATATAAACAGTTTACCAATATTATGATACAGAAAACGATGTTAAAAAAACTCATTAATGCCTTTAGTGAGTTAATAACATTCCTCATATTAGGTATGAATTAGTAAGTGGAAGGATACAAAACAAAACTTCTTAAGTCCAAGAAAAAAACGTGAATGTGAACCAGCTTGCATATGAAAACACAGCATATTCTTTCTACCATTTTTTTGCTGCTACATTTTGAGTGATCATGAAGGAAAATTTAGCAAATGAGAAGCACAGAGGATAATATCCAATAGGAAGGAAAATATCAGTGGAAATGTCAAGTGTACTAAACAGAAAGAAATTGAGCAACAAGAAAATACTTGCCCTTCATTTTGCCCTTTTTTGCTGTGAAAATCCATCAGAAAGAGAAAGCAGGGAAACAAAAAAAAAAAGAGGGTAAAGCAAAGGGGGTCACAAACAATATTTTATTCAATGACTTTCTTGAATAAAAATATTGTGCATAGATCAAAGGTTCATTTATGTACAGCTGTAGTCTGAGGAAAAAAAAGACATATTTTGAAGACTGGATAGTATGTCCTATCAATTATAACTAGATTACCCTCTCTGTACTGTGGTTATTTCAAGGGTCTGTTTTGCAAAGTGATTAATGCAGGTGTAATACCAATGACGTCAGGCTATAAACATAAGCATTTACTAATCAAAGACTCACGAGTTATCCCCTCATTTATCAATTGAAGAACTAGCTCATGCAGAATTGCTGGTTGTGAAAAGACCATCATATCTATCTACCAAGTGAAAGTGGAAATATAAATGTACTATGTATAATGCACTATGAACACCAGGCCTGCTGTGGGCAAAAAAGAACTGACAGAGAAATGAAAGAAACTGTAGCTTACTTTAAGATCAGATGTAAAATATATATGTATATTTTTGGTATTGTTTTGTATTTTACTTCATCCTCACAGAAAAATTTAAGGTTGTTAGCAATAATCGGCAGTGTGCAAAGGATATGATGGTCATTTTACTTTACAAAATCTAGTCACCCAAAACAAAATAAACAATAACTTGAAGTATGCACTAGTATTAATTACTCTACATTCCAAATGAGGCTTAAAAAAATTAATCCATTTGCATTACTGAGACATTAATTTGGATTACGAAAAGAAAGTTAATTGCCAAACCAAAGCCAAAGACCAGTGCAATTTAATTTATTCAAAGTAGAAGAAGTAGAAGATGTGAAGCACAATATTATTCTCGCCAAATGCAAAATAAATAAATAAATAACCAGAAACAAATATAAGGAAAGAAAAGGAAAAGCTTTACTAGCACAGTGCCATGAGAGTAGAGACTATGTTGATAAGTAGCATGTGAAACATTTTGCTCCAGGCTAGCAGACCCTTAAAACGACAGCAACAGGACACAGCACTGCAATGATTCTATGAGCACATAGCAAGGCAGGGAAGGGTGGTGGGGACTGCCAGTGAGACTGGAGTACCTGCTCATATTCTATCCATGTAGAATATTTCTTGTTCCTTGCATGTTTGGAATGGGTTAGAATCATTGCTGTAGATTTGGTAATAACACCTACTAAAATATTTCATAAGCCTTGGGTATTCCAAAATCTAGACGTATTTAAACACCTGATACTAGGAGATAACAAATGGACCCTGAAGTCACTTTCACAGTACTTACATCTGGCCTGAGTTATTGTCTCTTCTAGTTTGGCTTTTATATAGTAAAAACTGTAGGTTGGTAATACCAAGGCCAAACTGCAATAGAAACAAGAGAAGCATAAACACAAACAAACAAAAATGAAACATAACTTAAAAAAAAGACATCAAGTTCATGGGAAAATCGAAAGATCTTCCTCATGGGAAGGAAAAGACATATTACTTTGACAAGAAAATGCATTCAGCAAATACAGTACTTAATTTCAGTCTTGCCATCCAGAGTCATCTAGCTCTCTACATTGTAGGGAATCAGAAGGGACAAGTGGAAAATAAGTTCCTGAATGAACCCATAAATTAGCCAAGGAAGGAGTGTTATGGCCCCCTACTATGTTTCCAGAAAATTATATTAAATTACTTTGAATTTTAACAAAAAATTGAAGAACATTAGGGGTATGTTTAAACAAGGTAAATACATAATACCATTTGGACACACTTCCTTAACGTATTATATATAATGTTAAAGTGCTTTCTATAAAATGGACACTATTAAAATACAAATGGAAGAGTTACTATTATCATTACTTTATTTTTTATTTATTTTTTTTTTTTGGAGACAAGGTCTCACTCTATCTATCCCCCAGGCTGGAGTGCAGTGGTTTCGATCATGGCTCATCACAGCCTAAATCCCCTAGGCTCAATCGATCCTCCAACCTCAGCCCCCAAAGTAGCTGGGACCATAGGCACATGCCACCACGCCCAGCTAATGTTTGTATTTTAGTAGAGACGGGGTTTACACTATGTTGCCCAGGCAATCTGCCTGCCTCAGACTCCCAAACTGCTGGTGTTACAGGCATGAGCCTCCACGCCTGGCCATTATCATTACTATTGAACAATGCATAAAGTCATCTAAAATATATTCTTTTGAGGGATTAAATACCCACTATTTTAAAACTCTAATCCTTGGGCAAGTTCTGTAGTACTAGTCTACTCATAGGCAAATTCAGATTCCTTTACTGCACTAATAGAAATTGTTTGCTAAGCTCATTAGTTTATACCCAATAGTAAAACTAAGTCATAGTATTTATTTCAAGTTTATTTACTGTGACTATTCCACATTATTTGGAAGATTGTTATTAGGTGTAATAGGAAATGTATCTTGAGTTTTGTAGTTAACAAGAGCCATGGCACTACTCTAGTCTTATGGTAGATGTCCAAAGCAGAGGAGAGTTCCAGCGAAAATCTTGGGCCAAATTCAGAATGTTTTAGACACAAAAAATGTCAGACAAGCTGGCCATCAAAACTTGCCTTAATGACTGCCCAAAATAAAAAGCTGTTAGGCAGGTAATCTTACTTATTTTGAAATTGCCAATTAATAAAATAAAATAATAAAACACATCAGAAGTGTTAAAGGATTTCAGAATTTTATGCACTTTCTAATAACACAACTGCATATGTGTAATTCTCCTATTCTCAGGCTATTACTCAAATGTAGGACATAACTTTTCCATATCCACATGTGCTATGGAGCCACATGATCTTTGCTATGCTTTGAATATAGAAGAAAACTTGTGAACAGTGGGTTTACCTCTAAAATGCCCAATCTAACTACTTTCCAAAAGTAATACTTGTTTAATGTAACCCACTTGGTCACCTTCAGCATCCACTTTTAATAGCTAGCTCAAATTTTAGTAATGTGCAGGAAAAGGTGTGTATATCTACGCTTTTGAGTATTTCCAGGCATGTGTAGATCCTTTAATTAATTAATTAATTTTTAATAATTTCAACTTTTAGATTTAGGGATTTGTAGATCTTCTGAATCACTTAAGCCTCACGTAGCCCCAGTTTTGGGAATGGATATCCTAACATCATTATATATTTTTATGGACAATATAGAATAGGGAAAAACATAAAATTTCAAAATTTCATTCTTATGACTATAAATATTAAAATTTCACTCTATGAAAAAGAAAAAAAAGCAAGGGTTTATTTGCTAAAATTTAATTATACAATAAAGATAGCAAAATGAATGGATGCTTGTTACCTCCAATTCCCAAATCTTTCTCTATTATTAAGTAATTCATAGACTTTCCTTATGGGAAAGGTCAGGGAAATAAAATGTTATGTAGATTTAATGAAAATTTCTATATTCATTTTATAGGTAACTTCCTGTAAGTGGAGGCAGAGATTAAAATTAAAATAAGCAGTGCAATCACTCTGACAGCAAGATGATCTTTCATGATTCACTTGCCATTTACAAAATGTACAGCAGAATTACTGAGCACTGAAGATTGTCTCCCACAAATTCTTCTCAAGGGAAATTAGGACATTTTTATTGCCCCATCAGCATTTATTGCTAAGAGAAACTTCTAATTAAAACCGATAACATTATATCATACAACTGCTAAAGTGTCACTGTATAAGCTTGGGTTACATCTAATATACCATAAATATAGCGTGGAAACCCATGAGGAAGAAAATAGAAGTTTTAAAACTGGCATATCTACTATGCGTTTTGTTGGCCTGTAAGTCTTTGGTTGTTATTAATAGCTACAGTCCGTTCTATAGAAAAACATAGCTATACTTAATTTAATTATGTCCATCTCAAGCCAAGTTAATTTTTCAACATATAGTCAGATAAGATCTTTATCAACATTCCTAGTCAATGGTGCTGTCATATACAATGTTTGCTGTCCCTGTCCATATAAAACTGATAGACCAAGACTGCTTTATTTCCTTCTAGAGATTAAAGTTTAATAAAGCAAGTGGCCACCAGATGAACAGTATAGCGCAGGCAGTGTTTTGTGACTGACAGAAACATGGTTAACTGAGTTAAGTGGACTATAACACACTTTTCAACTCATTTATCTCCATAAAAGTAAATTGTTCTCTAAAAAAAGAGAAAGCATCCTATTAAAATAATTTATTACATTTCAAAATATGGTACTTGGATCAAGACTTAAGGAGAGAGGAATCACCAGATGAAAATTTTGTATCTCATTCATGAAATCAAAACATATCATGTTTTTTTCCTTCAACTTAGATGTAATATTTTGTTCTAAATTGCTCTTTGTGAATTTGTACAGTGATTCAGAAAAGTATTTCCAGTGGAAATAGGTTTAATCTGGCCCAAAGTTGGAGACTTGGAAAGCGAATGTGTGAGGAAACGCAAAGGTGGGAAAGTTGGGGCCTTGTCAGAGAACAGTGATATGTATGGTGATGGAAGTGGCAGAAATGACAGGACAGATATATTGGGTTAGAAATGTGTGAAGGGACTATCAGACTTGGAAGTTCAAATTAAACTTGATGATGAAAATGGAAGGAGACAAAAGTTTTGTCAACAAAGAGTGACATGAACTTGAGAAAAGAACATTCACCTGCCCACACTGTGTATTATCACTGGGTGCATGCGGAAAAGAGGTTGAGCATAGAGGCCATTCGTGAGACACATAAAACACCCCAAAAGTGTCCTTATAACTGTAGGAGAGCCAACTATCACATTGTAAGGGTCAAAAGAACCCAGTTTTTCTCAGAATTTGTTCATCTAAGCAACAAAGACACAGAATGCATTCTCATACGATGCCCTCATACTTTGTTTTATCATAAAATCATCTCTCAAGAGACAGACCTTCAAGATTTCCTCTCTTTTTGCACCTTTTGACAAGTTAATCCAAAAATTGAAAGGTGGCAATAAGGAAGAGGGAGGAAAAAGAGTAACTTGTGTATACACATAAAGATTGTGATTGTATAAAAAAATGCCTAGAAATGACAGATAGGAATCAGTTGATAGAAAAAAGTAAAATAATTAAAACAGCCATTCTGGTGTTTTGCAATATGCTCTCCTCTTCTGTCTATTCTACATGCAATCCTAGGAATACTAAAGGAGATAAGTTCCTATGATAATAACATAGGCTCCCATAAAAGCTTATGTGTATGTTCTGGAGAGTTGGTTTGATTTTTATTAGGAGAGAAATAGTTGAGTTCACCACAGCCTACATATTAATTGTATATTAATATGTAGTTAAAGAGACTTCCGTACTTAAATATTGCAATGGAAGTTCTGTACACCACTATATGAATTTGAAAGGATGAGACAGATTGAAAATTTCTTCAGTTGGAAAATTCTTCCATTTCTCCAAATTGAAATTCTTCAATTCTGTGAATATTTGTAGAGTGCCAACTATGTGCCACTTTCATACAAGCTGATGATTCAGAAGTAAATAAAGCAGGGAACAATCCCTGCCCTCTTAGAACTTACTAGTGAGAGAACAGATGATAATCAGTAGAAATAAGTTTCTCTATATATGCTTCGTGTGTGTGCATGATGTTAAATGTCAATAAGGGTTATGGAGAATATGAAGTGGAAGAGGGAGACAGAATGTGGTGAAACATACATTTTAAATAGGATCGCTGGAGAAGGCCTTTCTGAAGAGATGAAAAGCAAGTAAAGACGGGAAGATGAGGGAATGAGCATGTGACTGTTTGGGAAAAGTAGTTCCAGGCAGAAGTAATTTCATATACAAAAGTTCTGAGGCAGATGGGTGCCAGTGTTTATGTTGTGTGGCAAAAAGGACCGCGTGGCTTAACCAGGGACTTTTCATTGGAGAATCTGGAAGATAAATTCACAGAGCTGACGGTGAGTAAGGAAGAATGATTTACGCCACTGATTGCCATGCCAGACTTCGGGTGTCAGACTGAATGAGGTAGCAAATTTACTGGTGGGAGTTGAGTAGAGAAATGAAACAGTCTACTCAAGGGTTAAGATCCTTCTTGTGATTGTGTTGAGAACAGAAATAACGATAGAAGATGGAGATACAGATGCAAGTAGTTATGTACTCTAATAGTGGGAGTTCTTTCTGACCACTTCTATTTTTCTCTGTGAAATGGAAAGCAAATTCATCACCTGAGCGAAAATGATGAGACAGTATTACAGGTTTGGTGAGTGAAGTGATCAAGAGTCATCTACGAGAGTCCTAAAATTACAGGATTATGGATACTGCCAGCTACCACTAAGGCCCACTTGAGGTTAGAGGTCATGAATTTTAGGTGATATGTCAGCTAGTGAGCATTTTACTTCAGTCACTTTTAGCTGTATGGGTGCAGTGTGGTGTGGCTAATAATTTGAATTTAACCAGGACTGGTATTTTGCCAAATTGCTGTATGCCAAATTCAACTATGATGAAAGGAGTTGGTGGTGTGCACAAGACAGTGAAAGACCCAAGGAATTTCTGCTAAATAAAGAAGGGCACAAGGACACAAAGAGGGCAAGACAGCAAAAAGGGAGAAGGGATTGATGGATTTCATGTCTTGAGTCAAGGATTACTGCAGTTGGGCTACTAGCAGGAGAGGATGGAAAGCTAAAATGTGGTAACCTGAGAGTTGGATGAAAAATTCTCATGTAAAGACTATGAAGGCATTGCAGACTTGACACTGTAAGAGCTGCAGAATATGATTTTGGAGTCAGTGACTAAGGTAGGGGAGTGACAAGATCATTAGAGGAGAGAAGGCCAAAAGTAAGAGAGCCCAGGTATTAGAAACATCATCTATGTCAATGCTACTTAAAGTGTTTTCCATGGACCTAGCCAATTTGCAAAGTGTCTATTACAAGCCCATGATAGCAAAATACAGAAATTGGGAGAAGTATTTAGAAAATTTTATAGCAATGTAACAGACTAATTTTATGTCTGTGAAATATAATAGTAAAAATTTTGAGCTTATGTTTTTTTCTTTTAAAGTTTATTTTATTAAATATTTTTTATTTTTCTTTACACCAGTGTGGGTATGGCATCATTTGAAAAACAGTGAACTATGTGAATGTAGGAGAGAATGACAATGAGCCAGGAGTTGAAATCTGTATAGGAATGAGAGGCACGTGACTGTTAAGAAGGAGGAATAGCAGGTGGTGTGGTTTGGTGTCATGAGATTAAAAGATGGGAATTTTAGAAAGGGAAAAAAAAAAAACAGAATGAGTAATGCCGACACACTCATATCACCCTCAGTATTCTAAAGACCTCAGAGGAAGCAGTGAGCTCAGAGGAGAGTTAGAGCAAGTAAGTGAAGGAAGTGTTGAGCAAGTGTTGAAGAATGGAGAATTACCAAGAGATTACTAGGTTTTACGCTGTCCAACTTTCCGAAGCCCAGCCAATGGGAGGAATCAGAATATTATAGAACTGATACTCATGGAGGTAAATTATACCAACTAAACATGTTATATCAGATACCACAATGATGAGATAAGCTTTATATTTTAGTTTTCAACTCAAATGTACATAATGTAAACTAAACAACAACTAAAAGAGGAAGTCTGTGAAAGTGAACCCTACATATTATTATCGGTATTTGTCAACATTTCTCATGTAAAAATACAAAATATATATATTTATATCGCATACGTTTTCATTTCTAAATTTTATATTACTAGAGTTTTTCCATCTTTTCCATTTTAAAAATTAGTCTATCAGTTTAGTATGTTTTCATGTTGGGAACTTTTCTAGTGAAAATCACATGAAAATTCACTTGTGAAAATGCAGACTTAATATTAATCCATTGGAATACACAATACACATAAAATATAGTTAATTACCTGTAATCTGTGCCATTGACCGGTGTCCATGTGTATGTCCTGTTTCCTTTGTCAATATATCTCTAGAAAGAAGTTTAACATGGTTATTATCACTTTACATTTTGTATGAATATATACGAAAAGTAAAGCCATAGAATTTACTTATAAATTTTGTAGTCATTTAATACTCATCTTTACAAAGGTATGATCTATTTTATTCTATATTTATTTATTTTCTGTGTGTGTCTAGCAAAATTTTTGACAGAAACAAATGTAAGTGCAAAATCTTTATAGTTTATGCCAAATTATTATCTTCAAAACATTGAAAACAGTATTTCCTGAAAAACAAATTTTAATAATGAAACAGGACTATGCAGTATTTAGACAAGGCTCACATATGTCCATACTAAAGTATGTTAAGAGTAATAGGCAACATCAGGACATTAATGCAGTGTGTCTAGATCCAAATGTATGATTAGCATATGACTGTTTTTATGAAGCCACTATTATAGCATTATTATGGTATCATAAGAGGCTACTCAGTATCACTGAAGCTTAGGACAACACCTAAACCCACCAGGGAAAGAAAATACAGAGCTAAGGAAGTTCATGCATGGCTATATCTTTTATACATTCTGTCTTCCATTAGGTATTACGATGGCACACGTATGATTTTTTTTTTTTTTTTTTTTTTTTTTTTTTAGACGGAGTCTCGCTCTGTCACCCAGGCTGGAGTACAGTGGTGTGATCTTGGCTCACTGCAAGCTCCGCCTCCCGGGTTCATGCTATTCTCCTGCTTCAGCCTCCCCAGTAGCTGGGACTACAGGGGCCGGCCACCACGCCTGGCTCATTTTTTTTTTTTTTTTTTTGTATTTTTAGTAGAGACGGGGTTTCACTGTGTTAGCCAGGACGGTCTCGATCTCCTGACCTCGTGATCCACCCGCCTCGGCCTCCCCAAGTGCTAGGATTACAGGAGTGAGCCACCGCTCTCAGCCACTGGCACATGTATAATTTTTAATTTGCTTAGTTATTTTTGAGTTTCATCATTCTCACCAAAACAGTAACATGTATTGAAGTATTTCTTGGTATCAGGCACTATGCTAAGCACCTGTCATTCTGTCACTTAGTCCAACCCCTGGAGTATCTACTTTTATATCCTGCAATTTACTGATGAAGAAATAAGTGTTAAAGAGGAGGTAAGGTGCTTAAGTTGGCAAAATATATAATGCCAAATTCGTGTTTGTGACAACTACACAATGAATGTGTGCGTGTCTGTGTGTGAGCATGTGTGGGGTGTATGTGTGGCAGATGGAGGGGGGAACAGGGTTGTGAAGAGGGCTTTGGACTAGCAATATTCTTAAAAGAATTAGAAGAAACAATGCTTATATATTTGTTACTACTCATATAAAAAAACAGGGCAAGCAAGTGTTGGTCTGCAAGTTATAAATAAAATACAGTATCAGAAAAGAGTATCAGAGCAGAGAAATAAAAATGTAAGTTTTTTCAGTATCAGTAGCAGAAATTATAATCTTGTTCAGTCTTCAGTTTGTAATAAAATAATCAAACGGACAATTTTAAACATTATTACTATCTAATTTTTTAGTCAAGAAATCTATTTTTCCACTGCTTTTGAAGTTTGGAAGTATTCTCAGATTAGCTTCTTAAAAAACTCGTTATTCAGTAAGGTTATCCTTACTAAATTCTACCGTCTTTCGGTAAATTTTCTGCATGAAACAGTACAAATGAATTCTAGTTTTAGCCCAAGCATATAGTTATAAACAAAGGACTGTTGATGGAGTATGCATAATAAATACAAACTATTTTCAGATTCCAACAAACCAGATTCACTTGGGCATAAATTAAGTTGAAAAGTTCTAATTCTATTTTCAACTTATTTCAGCAGTAATACTAAAATCCATAAAAATACAGTATCATAAGGGTTAGCATATGTGCATTAAAAATTTGACTCATATAATTTCTCATTTATTCTATACACTTACAATTTTTAAAGAATAGTAAGACTCATGAAAGACATGACCATGAAAAAAAGTTTACAAATTAATTTCAGACAGATTGTAGTGAAAAATATTCAATAAATCAGATGTAAATAGAGGTTCTGTGGGAAACATTTCCTAGGTGAGGAATTTCAAATTACTTGCAACTCATTATGCCAAACATTGTGAAATGTGCCAAACTGGAGATTCCTAGCTCATCAATATGGAAAATGGTACAAGAAAGGTTCTATAATTCCTACAACAACCACAAAAATGAACTTCAAAGTTAATAGCTAACCTAAGCCTGTGGAATTCAGCTACTTTGGCTAAACCGAATAACACTATAATGTGAAGGTGACTATCACATCCTAAATATCTCTGCCAAACCCCTTACATAGACCATATAGATAGAGCTTTTGAAAGATATCACCTTAAAATTAGAATAATATCTATGCACAGTGTTGTAATTGTCTATAAAATAGTGAATAGTGATAAAAATCATAGTCATTCATAGAATAAATAATAACTTTTCTTGAAATACCAATATACATAGAAATCTGGAGTACAAGGCAACGTAGTAATTGAAAATTAGCAGTTATATCTATTTACAATAGTGTGTTCATCAGAGACATTTTAAAATTCTAAGACAGGAAAATATAGTCTTTAGGTGAACATTTGTCAAAAAAAAGTAATTTGCAATAAATTGAAGGAGGAAAAATATCAATGGGAGTTAATAGAAAATTACTTTGTAATCTGAGAAAAGAATGTGCAAAAGTCTAAGCAAATAGAGTTGAAGTTTCAACAAAGACTGAAAGGTAAATATACCTCCCTTTGCGTTCTGTAATAGGGACTCATAATGATATTAAAATGAGAAAGGCCGTGTGCTAATGGAGGATCATAGTCAGATCCTAGCTCACCTTCCATCTAGGGAAGGATCTGATGAGGAATTTCGGAGAAATGTAATTCATCTAAAAATGATGAGATTGTGAGGCAAAGGATATAGGTTATACATAAAAGCTTAAGTTAAATTTCCAGGCTCAAAAGCTTCTGAGACTTAACATTTTTCAAATACTGAAATGTATAAATGTCTGTATGTACTCCACATCTGACTAATAGACATACTCCTCTGACTGATAATAGATATACTCCAGTATGATAACAGACATAAACCAATTATTTGTGGGGGTGGTTGTGTTGTCAAAGGATTTAATTTCAGATGTAAGTGCTGGGAAATTTTAAAGTGTGTAACTAGTAAAAGAAGATAAATCAAGCCAGAAACAAGTAAACAAAAAGCTAAAAATAAAAATAATTAATATGTGGAACTCAATAATTAGAATAAAAAGACATCATATAAAACATATAGCTATTAAATACTAACTTCAATTTTGTAACATTGGCATAGTGTAAAACAACATGGCAAAATTATATTGTGTATTCTATTTGTCATAAAATATGTATGTAAAATATAATTTCAAGAATATACTGTTAATGTATAAGAAAACATCAAGAAACCTGAAGCAATAGTATTTTATAAGAAGAAAAAGAGAGTTAAAAATATATCTTAGTGAAAATATCCCTCCAGCTAAGAAGTGCTTTAAAAAGAAAAATTGTTTCCTAGAGATCTCCCTGTTTTATAAGTAAATAGTGGATTAATAGAAAAAAAGGACAAATTACCAATATCAATTATTCTTGATATAATTTTTATTTAAGAATAAGCTAGAATCAATTCTTACCTCATCTTGAGATTTAACCAGAGTTCTGAATGTTTTTTCTCCACTTTCTCCATCAATCATCTTATTTCGAATCTAAGAGTAAATGAAACAACTACTTTATTCCAGAAACAAAGCTGACCCGCCAAAATATGACTATTAACATGGTAGTTTTTCAAGTTCTTTACCTTATTTAGAACAAATAAAATAAAAATAGAGAGTTAGTTTTACCAGTATCTGCAGTTGTTCTCAGGGAATTTTTTTAAGTTACCATATTATAGTCATCTTATATTATTTTAAAATAATAAAACACCCTTAATGAAATATTTTCAACCTGTTGGTAGTTTTTGAAACGTAATTAATAAAATGGTCAATTATGTTATGGCTGGCCACATTGGAGTGGAAAGTAGTCATTGAGACATAGAAATATATATGTACAGAATTACATATAACACGGAATGCTTCAAATTTCTGCCTTACACGATGAGTTTCATGTGAGAAAAAAATTTTTAAGAGGACTCTTTACACTTTTTAGTTTGTAATTCTTATATCTGGGTACCAAAAAATCTAAATAAAGGATAGAGAAAACTATAAACACCTATTTGGATTTAGAATAATAGAGTTGAGTCTCCTTCAGTAGAATACTCCAAATCCTTAAAAATGTGCAAGGTCGGCCAGGTGCGGTGGCTCATGCCTGTAATTCCAGCACTTTGGGAGGCCGAGGCGGGCAAATCGCCTGAGGTTGAGAGTTCGAGATCAGCCCGGCCAGAATGATGAAACCCCATTTCTACTAAAAATGCCAAAATTAGCCAGGCATGGTGGCAGGCGCCTGTAATCCCAGC
This sequence comes from Gorilla gorilla gorilla, assembly GCF_029281585.2. NCBI lineage: Eukaryota > Metazoa > Chordata > Mammalia > Primates > Hominidae > Gorilla > Gorilla gorilla. Next base: position 106,774,030 of record NC_073230.2, on the reverse strand, counting down.
TACTTGGGAAGCTGAGGCAGGAGAATGGCATGAACCCAGGAGGTGGAGGTTGCAGTGAGCTGAGATTGCGCCACTGCACTCCAGCCTGGGCGACAGAGCGAGACTCCACCTCAAAAAAAAAAAAAAAAAAAAAAGTGCAAGGTTACATTATCCACTAAATACTCCAGTCGACTGGCAATTCTCAGAAGTTTCCTCAACTTATTTTTTATAACTCAACCAGTGATTTACATTTGGCTTTGGGAAGCTGCAAATGATAAGTAAACGAACTTGGTGTGATTAAAAGAATAATTTGAATTTGAAGAATACAAATGTTTGATGTCTCTAATTTAGTTCAAATATTTGGGTCTTAAAGGAAGGAGTAGATAACAGCTTCTAATGTAAGTTGAGTGTGCACTTATGAGGAGCTCAAAAATAATAAAGACTTTACCATGAACCAGGCCTTTTGCTAAGTCCTTTCTATATATAATTTCATTCAATCACTATTACTGATTGATTTAGAAGAAACTGAGGCTTGCAGAATCTAAGATCATTTTGGTCACTCAGTGGAGTAAGAGTCCAGACATCAAGCTTGTCCCCATTACTTTATCCTACTTTATTATGTCAATTACTTTACAACAAACATTATTAATCACCTAAACACCCTAACACAAGGCCACTGTCTAGGGTAATTATAATAAATCATTAAATTCTATTGTTCTACAATTGAAATGCACTGTGACAAGTTATAAAAGAAACATGATGGCATTTGCAAGGGAGTTAATCCATCTGGAAAAATCCTAAAAATCTGTAATCTAGAATGCAAGAGCCAAGTTCTGCTACTTATTAGCTGAAGAACTGTAGAGAAACTATTTGACCTCTCTGTACCTCAAATGTATCATCAGTACAACAGATATTATAATTTGAAATAAAAATACCTATTTCCAAGCCTCTTGAGAATCCATGACTAACATATATCATATACTTAATGTTATTTATTATATATTTCTAATATTTTTATTATTAATATAATACTCTCATTATTATGGAAGACTCTCTCAGAGGAGGAAATATGCAATTTTGCTTTTGAAATAAAATAGATTGCCAAGTAAAATGTATTAAGGCAAACACGGCAGCTTCTACTCATGCTATTCCTTATGTGTTTGGGTGGTTGGATTCCTTCCAACTTTTTTTTCAACTCTATAACATCCTCCATCTCTATGATTTTTACTGAAGTTTACAAGATACATTTGTATTAGAATAGTGAAAATATGTCTACCTTTAGGAAGAGAAAGAAGACTAAGGTCAAACCCAACTTAAATATTTATTCCTTTTCATATGATCTTTTGGATAGGAAAACCCAGGATCTAGAAAATTTTAATGACAAAGAACATTCATCTTTGTGTATACAGTATCAAACAGACAAGCTAACACATTGTAGCCGTTCAACAGATACTTGTAGAATGAGTGCATACCAGCATCTGACCTGAGGAATTGTTTAGTCTTACTGATTCCACTCACCTCCACTTTAATATCATTCTCTAACTCTGCATCAAGGAAATCCAATGTTACTGGCTCCTGAGATTTGGGGTTCTACACAGAAAACAATAATAATTAGGTACATGTAACATTATACAATGATGCTGTGTATAAAACAATTTAATGGGTATTTACCAAATTGTGCAAAAATTACTTACCTAGGATACAATAATTGTATAAAGGTATCTTCTTTCATATATATTTTATATATATATAGCTTATATATAAAACCTAGAGATTGAGCTTTAAATGCAGGAAATCTTAATTAATAACCAAGTGAAGACAGTGTCATTTTGAGTGCTGTATTTGATACTACATTTATATTAACAAGCTCTTTGGGCACATTACTTTTGAAGAACCATTCACAACTTTCTTTTCATTAATTAGCATGGGAAAGGGGCAAAATATAGCCATTTGGATAACTTATTTGGTAATAAAACAATGGCAACATGTAAGCATACTTTTAAAATTTGTAAAAAAAAATAGTGTATGAGAAAATGTTTTAAAATTATGTCTACACTTGCCAAGTAAAACATTCCATTGGACCTGTTCTTCCTTCTGAAAGTATATAAAGAAAAGGTGCAAGTTTGCTTCATATATTTCAATCTAAGAAATTTTATATTTTAATAATTCAAATGACATCAGAATGTATAAGATAAAATTTGTGGTTGTCATAAAGATTTTAAGATTAGCTATTATAATTAAAGTCTTACTAGGATAATAACCCCTGGGTTCAGTGAATACTATTTCCTATTGCTTCTTCTTGCTGGTGTATAATAATAAAGAAAGATCACTGGGGAATAAGATAGATTCTTATTTATTCATATCATTATATAAAATGATACTGTAAGTCTGGCAAATTTACCTCATATGATATTCTTTTAATGTCTCAACTGCAAAATGAAGATTCATTGAACTATTTGATAAACAAAATACAGTCAATTCCTCTATAACTTCCTAAGTAATGTAACATGTCATACTAAAATTTCAAAGCTTACTAGACCAATAAAATCATAATAGGTATATGTAATTTCATAATTGCAAAATTTTAGAAATTGAATTTTTAATTTTTATTAAAATATTACCTAAATCTGATAACTAGATACTGGTAACAAACGCAAACTATGCTGGATTAGTGCAAAGGTCACTCAAACTTTAATAATATAAGCCTCACAGGCTCTTTCAAAAGATGTTCAAATTATCACCATTTTAAGCACTGTTTTAGGAAGAAACTTCCCAAGGCAGTTGCAATAAGTAAAAATGTACTAAAATTAAGCATATCTTATCAAGATGTTGAATGACATAGTATACATGGCATGTATTTACTGACAAAAATGCCTTCCTTCAAAGAGTAATTCCACCTAAAGATGAAAATTTTTGATTCCTATGGTTTTTGATAAATGAACATTCTTAAAGGCAAATTTTAAAAAATAGCCATGTCTGGCACTTTAATTGAAAAAAATATTCACTGTTTAAGTACTTTATCACTACAATCAGAAGATTCTAGAATACTGAAAATAAGTATTAAATTTTTCAAAGGTGAAAATGCTGACCACTATTGGTAAGATACTGATGACATCTTACTGCCTGAAAAGGAAATACTCATTTGAAATGTAGCATATTTTAAAAGAATAAAATAAAAGCCAATGTTGAAAATCCTTCTAATTTCTTTGTTTAAAAAATGAAACCTAGAAAACCCCTAACAAAAGGATACTCTAAAGTTTACAATATTATTCAGAATTGCTCATTTAATGTCCCACGAAATAAATTGTCTTCACACAAACACCATCATATCAGCATTAAAATTTTAACAAACTCACTGCAAAACAAAGTCAAAATAATGAAAATAATAAAAAGTAAACAGAAATAAGAGTATTTATCTTACATGCAATGGATAATGCATAGCATGACCAGACCCAAACAGCATGCATGGAGGAGGCATTATCAGGAAGAATTGGCAATATGAAGATCATGTCCCAATCCAGCATACAAAGACACAGAGAAGAAAATGAAATCATAAAAGAAAAATCTCAATGCATAACTTGTACTTTTAATATAGCAATCTAGCTGACCATTTTTTAAAAGATTCACCACGGGCATGGTGACTACAAAATTCAAAAGCATAATCTTTCAATAAGAAAGCACCAAGAGAGGCTGAAGAACTGGAATATAGTCTCTGCACACCCATTGTTTTTGTCTGATATTAAAATACCTAGTATTTCTCATTTGCAAAATTTGCTTATCAATGGAAATAAATACCACACCATTTGTGGAAACGAAAGAATGCAATGTTAACAAATTTTAAATTGAAATAATTACTAGATAGTATTACAAATGCTACTTAGTTCAAAAATATCCCTCAAATTGAGGAGTCTTGTGTCGTTGCTAGTTTGCCATTTAGAGTTTTCTTAGAATGAAAACAAAAATAAAACAAACCATTTTCAGGTTGTTTATTTTTTAATTATATTGTTAAGGGTTACATGCAATATTTGAGGTTGCTGCAAAAACAAAAATTCACTAAAATGCACATGACTGCAAAAGTATAAGATAATACATAAAAAGAAACATGCAAGGACAGTAACAGAACAATTTACTATATCAAGAAAGGCATAAACATAATTTTAAACTTTATAGGAATTATAAAAGATATGAAGACTTTCATATGCAACAATAGGAAATTCAGTTTGTTCTAAAATTCTAGCACTGGAAGGGAGCTAAAGTTTCTCAACTAGGGCAGTGGCTCTGCACTTTAGGACTCCATGGGGAGCTTTAAAAACTATTTAGAGGCCGGGCACATTGGCTCACACCTGTAATCCCAGCACTTTGGGAGGCCAAGGCAGGTGGATCACGAGGTCAGGAGATCAAGACCATCCTGCCCAACATAATGAAACCCCGTCTCTACTAAAAATACAAAAATTAGATGGGCATGGTGGCCAGCACCTGTAATCCCAGCTACTCGGGAGGCTGAGGCAGGAGAATCATATGAACCCGGGAGGGAGAGGTTGCAGTAAGCCGAGATCGCGCCACTGCACTCCAGCCTAGTGACAGAGTGAGACCCATCTCAGAAAAAAAATAAATAAATAAACAAAACAAAACAAAAACTATGTAGAGGCCTGGTCCCATCACTGCCAAATTAAATCAGAATTTTCAGAGGATGAGGCAGGGGACTGACATATATATATATATTTAATTTCCTAGGTGAATATACTGTGTAGAATGGAAACTAGTGACTAGTTCAATTCTCCTGCTTTTCAGATGAAGAAAATTAAACACTACAGGATTTAGTGGAGTGCTCAAGAACAGTGTTGGCTTTTAGAACCAAACTAGCACTCAATTCTACTAATTCACAGCTTATCCATCTCTTAATAACACATTACCTCTTCATTTTAATGTCACCAACTTATTTATTTACTCTTTTTTTTTTTTTTTTTTTTTGAGACGGGGTCTCGCTCTGTCACCCAGCCTGGAGGCAGTGGCACAATCTTGGCTCACTGCAACCTCCGCCTACTGGGTCCAAGCGATTCTCCTGCCTCAGCTTCTTGAGTGGCTGGGACTACAGGCATGTACTACCATGCCTAACTAATTTTTTTTTTTTTTTTTTTTTAGTAGAGGCAGGGTTTCACTATGTTGGCCTGGCTGGTCTCAAACTCCTGACCTTGTGATCAGCCCTCCTCGGCCTCCCAAAGTGTTGGGATTACAGGCATGAGCCACCGTGGCCAGCCTTAATGTCACCAACTTTTTCAAAGAAATGGTAGGCTTACCTACACAATCTTAAATAATGTTGAACATGCTTTGAAATTCTGAAATTCTCTTGCTATAGGAAGTATCCTTTTATATTGATTATTAATAGTTTTACTGTGCATATAGAAATATTGCATACATATGATAACTGAAGTTTTGTTGCCAAAAGGAAAAGCTTTCACAATGAGTTTACCAGGTAATAAAAATGCACTACTTATTTGCACTTTGGTACATTTTTAATTAGCTAAGGGAAATTTCTTTAACTTCTAACCCAAAATTACACTTTTTAGAAATATTGGCTTAAAATCTGTGGCTTATGGAAACTGTCACATAGGAATTGTATTTCATTTCCGCTTAGAAGTCAATTTACAAGCAAATTGTTAGGATCACATGAATTTGACATTAATTTTACAATTTTAATAACAAATTCATTTTTAGAAGCCATCTCGTTATGATTTCTCTGATTATTAACCTGATTCCATAATTGACTTTGCAATCTTTGGTTAGCCAATACACACCCTCTACCATCATTAATAACATTTTTGCTCCAGCTTATTAAGAAATGATGCTCATCTCATTTCATGCTCTGGAAGCTTGATGTCAGGAAAGGCAGCTTTAATTATAAGCTTTAAGAACAGAAGCTTAATCTCAACTTGGATTTAGCAAATTTGAAAGCACTGTTAAGGCTACCTTCATTCACAGTTACCTGGATATTGGGTCTCCTTTTTCTTAAATTAATTGTTGGTATACCTACACCAATAGGCTGAAGCAACAGAAAAATGGTAATTCATCATACTACATGTCAACATAGGTAGGGGTTCTATCCTATAATCAATTTTCATCAGATATTTCCTTGATTGCAAAAAGGTCTAAATGATAGAATTCAAAATATTTGGTAGGTATGGAGTTCATGAGTCAATAAAATAAGAATGTAAAAATATCTTCAATGAATAAAAACTGTTACATTTTTAAGAAAAATGACTATTATTTTTCTTTTTCTAGAACAGGACATATTTGGGAAGTGGGAAAAATGGTTGTTTGTCCCAGATTACTTTTCCATCGATTTGACAAAAAAGAGAGAGAGAGAGAGAGAAATAACAATTTTCTCAAAAAATTGACCCAAATATAAATATTTTTAATGTCCATCCCTCAATTCATATGTTGAAATCCTCATCTCCAGAGATGATGGTATCCAAAGGCTTTTGGGAGGTGATTAGGTCCTGGTTGGTGGGTCCCTCATGAATGGGACTGGTGCCCTTATAAAAGAGGCCCTAGAGAGAGACACAACTCACCCCTTCTCCTCCATGTGAGGTTAGAGTGAGAAGATGGCTGTCTAGAGGGAGGCAAGCCCTTACAGAACACCAATCTGTCCAAGCCTTCATCTTGAACTTCCCAGTCTTCAGAACTGTGAGTTACTAAATTCTGTTTATAAGCCACCCAGTCTATAGTATTTTGTTATAGCAGCCTGAATGAACTAAGAAAATTATACGATATTAAAAAGTTTTAACGTTTCATATTTGTGCCTTTGTTTTCTGAAGTGATACCAAATGTTATATCTATGAAACTAATAGAGAATGTAACCATAACAGTGTAGATTTATTTTAAATATTAACTTCTAAAACATAGATTATGCACAATTTCCTATACAATACATATTTCTTAGAATTGAACAAAATGAGATATCTAATTAAGTAGACCTAACCTGGCTACTTCAATGACACAAAACGGAAGAAAGTTAAAATCCATTTTGGAATAAAGCAGAATACATAATTCCACATACGTCAAAATGTGGTCATGCTGGTAAAAGTACACATTGAGAAAATATGTTATGAATCCTTAAAAAATTAAATATGTGAAAAGTCCATAGCTATTTTATGATATTCTGGGTGCTTTTAAAGAACATTCATCTTCTACAAAAAAACCTTCACTGAAATATTTTTAATTAAGGTTACAATATCAGGAAGAAAACACAAGGCATTGATCAAGGAATACTTGCATAACATTAGACTTTCACCTTGTTAAATAATAATGGCTGCTATAGATATAGCATTATTTTTCTTCACTTGTATTAATGAATTTCTGATAAAATAATTAAGATTTTGTTAGTATACTGTTACCATATGTTCCTTTGTATTTGTTGATTTCTAAAGCAATTATCTTATACTGTATCATCCTTTTATGAGGTCTTGTATCAATCTGTATAGCGTGCTCCTTTAGCCACAAAACGGAAATCATAATATTTACTGAATTAATGATGAGAATTCATAAGCATGAATTTCAGAAATAAAGAATAAATTGATGTTCAGAATAATTTATTTTTCATTGTGTTCTGAAATAGTATTTTTGGAAATGTCTTTCTGTTACATATTAATATTTGCTTTAATAAAATCCAAATATAAAGATATGCAAAGCTGATTTATAATATGGAAGAAAAATATCAATTGGGTTTTAATGAAGTTGCTAAAGAATTTGTTTTCTCTGTAATATTATAAATTTTAGTGAATTATTTCAAATACGAGCCAAATATAGGTTAATGTCATTCAAATAGTAATATTTTCTACATAAATATTGGTTATTAGTAGAAGAATGTAGAAAAGGAAAAAAACTTCAAATTATTACTTCTCTTTCACTAAGAAAACCACCTAAATTGTTACAGCCCTTAGATGGTAGATTTATATATATATATATATATATATATATCCATCATATATGCATTATTGTACTTATTCTTCTGTCTATGATATATGTTAGTTCCTTTGAGTGAGGGTTAAGGTTTATAATCATAAAAGTAGAGATCCTTCACACCCTTCATCACATTACATTTTTTTTTTTTTTTTTTTTTGAGATGGAGTTTCGCTCTCGTTGCCCAGGCTGGAGTGCAATGGCGTGGTCTCGGCTCACTGCAACCTCCGCCTCCCAGGTTCAAGAGATTCTCCCTGACTCAGCCTCCCAAATAGCTGGGATTATAGGCATGTGCCACCACGCCTGGCTAATTTTGTATTTTTAGTAGAGACAGGGTTTCACCATGTTGGCCAGGCTGGTCTCCAACTCCTGCCCTCAGGTGATCTGCCCGCCTGGGCCTCCCAAAGTGCTGGGATTACAGGCATGAGCCGCCACGCCCAGCCCACATTACACTTTTATTCCTTTTGAATTACTTTAGTTAGGGGAATTTAATTGAAAATACACTGGATATACAAAGCCCAAACAATAATACTTCAAAATTATAAAAAATTTTAAGATATAAAAAGTTTTCAAGCTATAGCAAAATCATAGGATGATTAGCCAAACATAAATTACTCTTTTAAGAGGAATTTAACAGGATATGCTTTTAAAGAGCTGTGGTAGTTTAATAATAATATGAAAAAGTACTTATGCAACATTTATATTAAAACAACACATTTAAGCATAACTAGGGTGATCAACAGCTACATGTGCTACAAGTAATTATGTGATGAATTTGATATGGAAATACGTTCCAAAGTCAGATAAACTAAAATAGACATTAGTTATAAAATGTAATATTATTTAATGTATTAAAATATATAATTAATATATTACATTTAATGTATTTTTGCATTCAATATCAATAGTTCTCTTACGGATTTGAACCATATTTAAATGACACAAGTTTTTGTGTGTGTATGTTCACACACTTGTGGTATATTCTAATATATGACTAACATTAACTATCCATGACTCGGGAGAAAGAAGTAGTATGCATAAGTCTGCATGGTTTAAAGGATCTTCAACATTATCTTCAAAGTGTAACAATAACTAAAAGGATGCTTCTAAAGTTACAATTATAAGACGTCTAAATAAATTTTGCTATTAATGCCCTGTGAAGCAGTTCGTGAAGAGCAAAATGAGTTGTGCAAGGTAATTTATGAAAATATCTTGTATCTTGAGAAAATAGGCATAAAAATTAGGATAATATGGTTCATCGATGGCATTTTATCTCTTTCAGATTAACTTGCTGATTAATAAATACTTCCCATTTCTGAAGCCCATCACATGAATCTTACTTATACAATCTCTTACATCTGTTTACGGGCCTGTCCTAAAGTAAAAGGAAAACCATTGTGGGAGATGGAAAGCAGAGTTAATTATTAGAAGAGAAGGGCAATAGAAAATGTGGCCTGGACATAGATAAACATTACTAATATTTATCAGGTTCACACTCCTGTCTGAAGCAATATCCTTTTTATCTTACAGCCTTAAAATCAAAGTCAGAAGAGGGATGCATGAAATTGAGGCTCAGTGGGTGATAATGGCTGTCTTTGAGATAAAAATATTAACTGCAGCTAAATTGGTAACAGAAAATGAAAACTGCTTTCACACTTTCATATAGTATAATGTGTGGTCCTTGTCATCTAAGAAGAGAGACGCATTAGAGACTGTACTTTGATATTTAGTGTTATACGGTAAATTTTAAAACAACAATCCTATTAAGAACATTAATCATTAATTCTACAAAACACTAATCATTGTAAACAAATTATATACTGACCTTTGGCTGAAGATTTGGATGTAATAAAACATAACCATTAGGATCGATTGCAAAGTAATACCCATTGGGGCACAGCTGGAAAAGAAAAAAAAATAAGCTTGGATATGCCTGAGTCACAATTAGAAATCTATATTCTTTTAAATACATAATGTATTAAATACACATTGTATAGAATGTTGAAAGATAACATGGAATCATTTTATTTTAGAGATGCTTTTAACCATTTAGTTCATTTGCTAAGATAACTGCCCATAATTTTTGAGTATTACCTAAGTGCCAAGCTAAGTTAGTACAGAGCTCTAAACTAGAAAGGGTATCAAAAGAGCAAATTTCATCTTACTGTAAAACGTGGTGTCAATCTTTTAATATCTTCCAAAGACACATCTACTCCCATCACACCAAGAATCAGCTGGTTCTATAATAAGAGAGCAAAAATGGCATTTTATGTCAAAAATTTACATATTTTTACACAATTATCATACGATCATCTTTTGCTTGCATTATGGTTATATTCCACATTAGTTTAAATGTATATATAGGGTGAAGCACTCTTAGTGTCAATTTACAAGGATTCTCAGCTTTGTTTCCCACAACTTTATCATCATTATCATTTAACTTAGCAAAGAAAATCTAGATAATCGAGGCTAAAATATATAAAGGATAAATAAAAGTGTTTGACACTTCTTGTACACTTTTCTTCTAATATTTATTTTCACTGCTATTGTACGGTCAGCCCTTATAGCTGTGTGTCTATATATGTGAGTTTAGATTGACTTTATGGTTTACTATAATTAAGAAACCACAAGAATGTCCAGCTTAAAGATTATACAATATAGAATAAGAACACATTGGATTTTTGCTGCAGATAGTTCCTGTGTATGTAACTATCCTAAAAGTATGTGACCATATTGGTGATAAAATCCTCAAAACACTATTTCTAGTCACTGCTAATAACTTCTATATACCAAGCAACAGGCATCATAGTTTTAGGTGCAAGTAGAGGAGGCTTGTGGCAAACTGCTATCATAATCTTCTATGGGACATAAAGATGGAAATTGTTTTAAAATTTTGAGTCCAAAATTATTGTTTCAAATGGAATTATATAAATTATAAAGTAATAAGCAAAAAATTATAAAATCTAGTAATTACAAAAACATTTAAACCTTGTGTAGGTACAGACAGAGTAAGAAAGTTGTATCAACAACTATGCTCTTTTCCATGAACCGATCCTAGTCTGAGCAAAAACTTCCCAACTGAAGCAATCTCTTAGTTCACAGTGAGATCTGTGAACATGTATGAGAAAGTGAGAGTTACTCTTTTATGAGTTACAATATTTAGAACCTGCAGATAGTTAAGAATGGTAATGGGCCCCCAAAGAGAAATAACTGTTTTCTATGGCCACCTTATTAAAATAAGGAGTTCAACTGAGATATATAATAACTGATCAAACAATGCTTAAGTGCAACAGACTTCATGAAACCATAAATTGGACATAAATATCCACTCAAATCAAGTATATCACCTACATTATAAAATCAGTTTCTAGTATTAAAAAAGTCTTAACTTCAAAATCTCAAATTCCTTCTGAATCAAGCTAAAAAACTGGAATGCAATCCTATTTAAAATCAAAAGCATTTAACAAATAAACAGTAAGTACAAGATAAATAATTTTTAGAACTTTTAAATAGGCATTTTACTGCATTGACAAAAAACCAGTGCTATAAAAATTAAGCATTCTATGAAATTATTCTTCCTGTATCCTAAAAATAGAAAAAAAAGAGAAATATTAATTTAAATCAGATCCTTAAGTTACAAGATAATTTTTAAAAAGCTATTGTTTGGGAGCTGGGGAGGAATGATTTAATATACCAATGTACGCCTGATACAAACATCGCCATGCTTTTGGTCTTTGGATTTTTCTTTCTAAACTCCATTAATATCTCAGATGGATTCTTAAAATGTGCACACAATACTACTGTCCATTTATCATATAATTACTCCCAGAGTCTGATTCTGTGTTCTCATCATGTCATATTTAAGTGGAGTTAAGTTGAATCTTGGCTCTAGGGCAACAGAGAGTTTGACCTGCATTTCCTTTTTCCCAGGTGGTTATCGCATAGGCAGCTGTTGCCTTTGACCTCTGGCCTCACAAGACAATTACACTGCATGTATTTTCTTATGGAAATATCTTATCCATGTTGAGCTTCAACGTCACAGTTTGTCATTTATTATTATTAATTTTATCAATTAACTTTTAACCTTTAAGTTTGTCTTATTTTCAAATTGGCCGGTTATGTTGAAGACCGGAAGAGTTCCAGTAATGACAAGTCCCAGTTCCTAAAAATAGATGCAGAGAGAAAGGGCAAATTAAAATTACAATTTAAGCTTTGTCAGAGTGCATTAACCTTTGATATCTGAGATTGCATTTTATAGTTACTTTATAAAGAGCCACAAAAACTAGTAACTCATTCTGAATATCTATTAAAATTTATTTTTAAAATATCAATGAAAATATCTTGGAAATAATTAGGACCTACTAGGCAATTACTGAAGCATGCAACATTTAAAATAATACTCTAAGATAACTTTAAAAATAATCAGCTTACACAAATAGTCAACAGCCTGTATGCATTTCAGTAATCCTGTGTCCTCCCCCTTTTTCATAGTTATAGTTCACCTAATATCAGGGCCTCCATAAGCAGAGTGATAATAAAATATTATTTTAAGTGATTATTTAGCTTCCCTTTTTGTAGCCTTATTCTTAATTTTTTATGCCCTAAGCCAAAGACTTCATGCTAAATGACAAATGTGCAGTTGAATAACATGATAAATGAAAGAAACATTCTATTGATACTGCATATCTGGGATATTCTAAGTAAATGTTACGCTCTTCAGAAGCAATACTACTTTTCTAAGTAGACCCCAAAATAAGTAGTACTTTTTGACAAGTAAAATTATGAAGAAAAGACAACTGCGAGCATCAAATATAAAAGTCTAGTCTGAAGAGTTTAACATAGTAGAACTAATGCCATCCTATTAATCAGCACATAATTTAATATATTAAATGAATCCATACAGATTAGTCAAAATAAACTGATTTTCAAGTCAGAGTTTGCTTTTGTTACTGACATCTATATCCATTATAATTTTAACCATTTCATGTCAAAACTACGTTTAACAAAATCACTCTTTAAAATAATTTTTATTGTTTGAAATTTTGAATTTGCTAAAATGAGAAATTATTATTAATCTTCTCACAAATAGTGATTCCAAATCCAAATCTCAAGAACTCGGAACAGAGTTCTGGAATCAGAACCGAGTTCATAAAGTTGGATTTGGAATAATTATTCACTAGAACATTAAAAATATTTATTATTATCAGGGAGCAAATGTTGTGGTATCAGGTTGTGGTTCATAATTGTGCACATAGGAGGCCCAAATTCAATGGGAATATGAATGAATTAGGGAGGAGAGACAATAATAGAGAAGCTTCCAGCAGACCAAAACACCAAATTATTTGCAGCAAATAAAACTAAGCAAACAACCATACGTATTTGGGTGCATGATGATTGATATGGTTTGGCTGTTGTTCCCACACAAATCTCATCTTCAGTTGTAGTTCCCATAATCCCCACGTGTTGTGGGAGAGATCCAGAGGTAATTGAACCATGGTACGGTTTCCCCCATGTCATTCTCGTGATAGTGAGTAATTTCTCACGAGATCTGATGGTTTTATAAGTGGCTTTCCCCTTCGCTCAGCACTTATTCTCTCTCCTGCTGCCCGGTGGAGAGATGCTTTCAACCATGATTTTAAGTTTCCTGAGGCCTCCCCAGCCACATGGAACTGTGAGTCAATTAAACCTTTTTTCTTTATAAAGTACTCAGTCTTGGGGATTTCTTCACAGCAGTGTGAGAACAGACTAATACAGTGATAGATACATGTTGGCGCTTATAAAGTCCTAACCAAGAACATTAGACAATGAAACATCCTTAATTATATAAATTAATGCTTCCAATGAAAACCTCCCACCTCAATAAAGTCAGGCTATAGATTAATTCGTAAAACTGGTATCCAAAAGATAATTTAGTAAAGATTTGGTGAAGTGTCTGTTAGAGCTATAATCTATATGCATGGTTTTAAAAATGCTACCATGGTTTAATACAAGGTAGATATGGATGTAATCATTTCCTTTGCATTACTTTTGCATTTATACTGCATACCATAATTTGCTTCTAAAAATGGTAAAATGTAGCCTAAAGTGAGTTACTAGATTACTAACATATTAGATTTAAGATAATTATGAATGAACTCATTGGGGCCCAACTTGAATTTTTTCTCATTTATTAAGCAGACCAAAAACTTGTACTCTACTCCTGAGTACTGCACATGTCTCTAGAAAATAAGAGAGAAATAAAACAAGATTTCTCTACCCTGGAATTTTAAAAATATTTTCTAGAGCCCAATTCTTGTCATATCTCTTTTTATAAAGAGCTTCACTTTGTCTCCTAATTAAAATGAACTCTCCACAATATTGTCCTAATCTCCCCTTATCACCAAAAATGACCAAGGTATCATTTTTTTGATATATTCAGTGCTTCCCCAACTGTTACGCTATACCCCATTTTTATGGTTTCACTTTTCACCACCAATTGCAAAAATCTTACACTAATACGATCAGCTAAAATGTCTCCATTTTCTTAACCACAACCCACTTTGCCCCCAATATTGGCTTCATTTTGAAGTCAGAATTCTTTTTCTCATTATATCCATTATATTTGGTTTTGAAATATATTTACCTTTTCCTTTTTAATATAACTGTTTTTCACCAACATATATTTTTAATCTGCTGTGTGGAGAGATTATAAACAAATAACTAGGAATATATGAGGATCACTTTATCATCTTCAAACCAGTAAAAATAATGCTATATGTGTCCAATGAATAGCAAATTCATGTGTTCTTTTTTTTTTTTTTTTTTTTACATTCAGTTTCAGCTTATAGCACAGCACATTTAGAACCAACATTTCCTCCTAATGTCATTTGTGCTATCAGTAAGGACCTTACCAGCAATGCAGACATGCTGGCTAATGAACTTCCAGTCAAAGGAAACACAACAGGGCATAATTATTGACTCCTCCTATCATACACTGTCCTGTGATGGATTTGAAAAGTGCAACATTTTGACCACAGCTTTGGATCACTATGTGACCTTAAGTAAATATGTGACGTCTAAAAGGAACACTGGACAGTAATTTTAAGCTAGGGCTTGAGGTAAGCAAGCTTCATTTTATCTTCCTTAGTGTGCAAGGCTGCTGTTAATAGTGCCTATTTTTCTTCTAACTTCCTGTATATGTTTATTTTCTAAAAACCAAATGATAAGTAATTCTAAATGGACTGCATTTTGCCCTATGGGTTCATCATTACATTTGGAAAAGTAGTAAGAACATATCACTGAACTCCAAGTAGGGAAAAGGGTTACTGAATCAGCATTTATTTTCAGGTCTTATTATTTTGATTCTCTCCAAATATATTATTTTAGTAAATTATTCATAAATTCTTCTCATTAAGACTAAACATAAGAAAAAAGCTTAAGTGCGATGATTATTATTTATAACTTTCATGTCAGGAAAGTAAAAATTACATTTAAAAGATTTTCAACTTTGGCCCTATTGACATTTTTGGAGGGAAAATACTTTGTTGTGTGTGGTAGGCATTTTCCTCTGCATTATAGGATGTTTAACAGCGTGCCTGGCCTCTGTCCACTCAGGGGTGTCCAATCTTTTGGCTTCCCTGGGCCACACTGAGAGAAGATGAATTGTCTTGGGCCACACCTAAAATACACTAATACTAACAATAGTTGAGATTTTTAAAAAAGCAAAAAAAAATCATGTTTTAAGAAAGTGTACAAGTTTATGGTGGGCTGCATTCAAAGCCATCCTGGACCACAGGTTGGACAAGCTTGCTCTAGATGCCAGTAGCAACCCCTCCCCTCAAGCCATGACAATCAAAAATGTCTACAGATTTTTTCCAAATGAACTGTGAGGGGCAAAAAGACCCCCTTGTTGAGAACCACTGCTTTTAAATATAATGACATATCTTTACTAAAATGTCAATTGTGCAATGGACAATTTAACATGTGTTTGTTATTTCACACCAGATTTGATCACCTCAATGACGTATTTCCATAAAAAGTATGAGGTTAAATCTAGCACAAAAGATTATATTAATACATGAAGAAGTTTGTGATGATTTCAGTATAAGGTAAAGTTTTGCCTATCTAATCACATGTACTCCTGAGTTTTAGCAGATCCAGCTATAGTTGTGGAGGCTAGACATGCTTCTACTAGCTCCTCTACTTTAAAAATACTTTCTTCAAAATTGTTGTTCAAACTCTGCAAAAATAGATTCTAATTCACAAAGACTTTCATCTTTTTTTTTACATTAACAATTAAAAAACTTATTGAAATGCCCATGTATTCAACATTCCAGGTTGGAAATTCTACATTCCCAATGAAGGGATCAAGTAGACAATAAGCTAACACTTTGCATTTGTAGTTTTCTACTACATACAAGTCTATGTTTTTATGTAAATTATATAAATTCTAGGAAAGAAGTCTGTGATAGAAGAAATTTTGGGGAGGGTTTAATGAAAAGGAAAACAGAGACATCATTTAGAAGAAGTAGAAATCATCTGTGTGCTTTTGTTATGACAGTCTTTGACTGAATAGCTCAACCTCTTACCAATGCATCCAGGTACACATTTGTCCATTGGACTTGCTTAGCTTTGTCTCCTGCTAAAACCATTGGTCTTCCCAAAACATCCAAATATTCCTGTTTATGGGAAAAAAAAAAAAGTTGTGGTTAAAACTAGGAATGCTGTGTTGAAATAAAAATTACAGAGAAAAAATATTCTAGAGTTCAAAATGAATATAGAATCAAAATTATTGAGACTGAATATATAATCAGTTAATTTCTATTTTGGGTACTCCATAAGTGGTATGGCTACGTTATTTTGAATGAACAATATTTGACTTACATTATTTATACAATATATCTACCCCAGTTTTTTTCTAGTAACAATCAGAGCATTGTTTTTCTGTGTTACAGCCAGTAAGTGAAATACATTCCCTGTGAATTGTTTCATGTTAATCTAAACTATTTAAGGCTCTGTGATTTACTGCGTGGAATTGCACAAATTTAAAATCATACAGCAGCCACATACTTTCTTTCATATCACAGATTGTTTGGCTGAAATTCAAAACTACATTTAAACACATCAAAAAATAAAGGAAATACTGTGCCAAATCTAGACATCAGACTCAAATGCAGCTGCTGTTTCATTTCAACATTCAATGTATTCAGTATTCATGTCCACAAATGCCATGTTATTTATGCTAAATTTTGACTTTGTTTATTTTGTAGATCTTCAGCTATGTTTAAAAAGGAGTAGCAATTTTCATAGTAATTTATGATTATTTAAAAAGAATAAATATTTAAATTAATTACTACATTCTACAAAAAGTTATTTAACAGGCATGTTTTCAACTGAATGATGTTAGAAAAATCATCTCCTTGTTGTAACTTTATTTTAGATTGATAAATAGATCCACACGGGTTATTTGGGACGTATTTAAGTTCCAACTAGGTCCCTGTACAATTTGTCCAGCATAATTAGTGTTTAATTTTATACACAGTACCTACAATTTGAAGAAACTTTTAAAAATTATTTGCAGTAGACTCAAGTTCAAATTACATGAAATATATTTCTAGAAAATTTGACTTTATTTATTTTCTATGATGTTTGTAACATCTGAAAATAACAATATACTCATTTTATTAACCTGAGTTTTGGGTATTTGAAAACACTTGCAATGTTAATGAAATAAAACCAATGTATCACCAAGATACTCAGTATTTTAATATAGGTGTAATATTATAGATCTTTTCATTCTTGCTAATTTTCTCCATATTGAGCATATTTAAACCAGAAAAATATCTTTTACTTGAAAAAAATAATTTAAACAAGTTTTAAATAATCATACCTGAGTATTGATTCTTATTGCACCAATGGAAGGAATTTCATAATAATAACCTGAAATATACATATATGTTTTTATACATAAATGTTACTTTATAATAAAGGGCCACAAAATTATTTTATTTTATAAATATTTTATAAAGAGTATTTTGAAAACAATATATTTCACTTCAAAATTGAGCTAATACTGAAATATCAAAATTAAGAATGGTTAATGAATCTTCACAACAAACACACAGGCTTTGTGAAAAATTTCATTACATTTCTTAGTTACTATAAAATAGGTATTCTTCTATGAAGGAATAGGAAACATGGTATCATTAAAAATACTTTTTCATTGGATAAATTATTAAAGATGCATGATGGATAATTATTATATTTATATAAAATCTTTGCCTAAATATAACTTTCAGAAAAAATTTAGGTTCTTTTTCTTGCCATGGTATCACAGTTCATTTTTCAAATTAACATATGTTTTTCTCAGTAACATCATTCTTTCTGAATGAAAATATGAGCTCACTGCAAATATTTGAATTATCCTGGAATGTATAAGATAATATTTTTCAAAAACAGTAATTAAACCACTCAGAGAAAAAAATATATATGTCATACTCTCATATTTAAGCTTTATGAAATTCAGATATTGTTTCATTCCTAATTTTTCACGTAAGATTATATCTGATATATATCATTCAGTATAATTCAGTGTAATACATTATTTTATGAATGTGGAAATATAATCATATATCAGAATTTTCATATAATGTAATGCTAATGTCAAAATTTGTATGTGTTTTCTCTATAAAAACATGTTCAGAATCTTCCTCTTGTCTGATTCCTATAAAAGTTAGCTACAATTTTAGCGTATTTTAAATAAGTACACCTAATAACAACTACCAAAATAGTTTTTCTTCTAATTTATTAGGAGAAAACAGATTTGTTACCTTTGTTTTCACAGGCCATCCACTGAATAGGTCCTCTGTCATAATTGTGTTGACCAACTGAAAACGTGAATACACGTACCTGGATGAATTGAAAAATAGGTATTCATTAGGCTGAATAAAATTTAATTGAATGGCAAAATAAAACAGCTAAAATTTCTATTGAAAAGAGTGCTTTCCAGTTGAATGATATGACTAGAAAAACTGAGGCCAGTAAAGCCTTCAGAAAGGGACCAGAGGAAAATCACATAACCTATTGTAAACATAGACTCCAGTTGCTACATTTAAATTTGTACCTGAGAGTCCTGTTGCATATTCCAATCCTCAGACAGGAGCATGACTAATGTTTCATTCATAGAAAGTACATCTTTCATGGCCAGGCGCAGTGGCTCACGCTTGTAATCCCAGCACTTTGGGAGGCCGAGGCAGGCAGATCACCTGAGGTCAGGAGTTCGAGACCATCCTGGCTAACATGGTGAAACCCCGTTTGTACTAAAAATACAAAAAATTAGCCAGGCCTTATGGTGCGCGCCTGTAATCCCAGCTACTCGGGAGGCTGAGGAAGAATTGCTTGAACCAGGGAGGTGGAGGTTACAGTGAGCTGAAATTGTGCCATTGCACTCCAGCTTGGGCAACAAGAGCGAAACTCCATTTCAAAAAAAGAAAAAAGAAAGAAAGAAAAAAGAAAATATATCTTTGAGGTCCAACCTCACTTCACCTGTCTCACCTGGTTATATATATTATCTACATAGCTAGTCACTGCAAAAAAAGCTTATTTCCCTATTTCATAGGTATGTAGTAATGAAAAAGTATTCAGAAAGGTCATTGTACTTCAAAATTGCTTAACACAATTAAATTTTGTGATGGTTTTCACCATGGAAATATTTGGGATGCACACATATGATTATGTTGTTAGTATATTACTTATTTTCTATAAAAGTTGGCTGACACATATAAATAGATATTCTAAGCTCCTAGGATTTTTAAATATAATCAAAATATTGACTGTTCCTAACATGCTATAAAGTATGCAAATATTTTAAAATCAATAGAGAGTTTTTATAATTTAAATATTTATTGAAAGACATTGAATTTAAATAATAGTGTGAAAGTATAAAAGGTAAATTCCATGAGGTCAACCTATACTTAATAAAATTATTTTTACATATATATTGATTTTTACTAATTTAGTAATCTAAGTAAACCAATACCCTCAGCTCAACATTTTAGCTATTTCTAAAAATAGACATGCAGAAAATCACTTTTCCATGAGTTCAAATTCCAGTTTGAACTATGTTAAGAGCTTTTCCCTAATTCATGTTGACTGACTATTTGAATGGACATTTTCTAATTGTTTTGTATCTTTTAACTGTTACACATGATTTCAGAGTACAAATCTCAAAAGAGATTTCACATCTGTTCTCTGTTCTTGCACTGGTCTTGGCCACACAGATCACATTATAACAATCCCTGCCCCCAAAACGTATATCAGGGATGTTGCTATTTCATTTGTAAGGTTTTAGGTGAGCCACTCTTACATAATCCAGGTTTGCCTTAGCTGGTTATGTAAGAGGCCACATGGTGAACATAATCCGAGCTTTAAATACTTCAAACTGCAAGAATAAATAACTGTTTCTAAGTGAATGACAGAAGTTGGTTTTTTTCTCTCTCTCAATCTATCTTTCTCTCCAGGAATTCCCAATCAAAATGCAATGGTTTCATTTTCTTTAATTCATCAGTTAGGTCATTTTTGGGTCTGTCTATAAATTTCAATGTAGGGTTACTGCTTACAGAGTTGAGCTTCTAAATGGAAATATTTTTATAAGCAGGTTGACCACCCTAACTGATAATTCAATTTAAATGCCATACCCTAAACAATCATCAAATGAATTCAAGTCAGGGAAAAAGTCCAGATGCTCCAGAAAGCACTGGGGGATCTCCCTCATAACTAACATTTGAACCCATACCTCAAATTTTCAACGGAAGCACGGCTTTGCCTAGAAGTTCCTGTTACCACAACAATCATCTAGTAAAACATTTTTCATAAAATACTTTTCAGTAAAAAAATAAACAAGTAAGACTATATGAATCTTATATCTATGTCTCAGAAAGGCAAGCACTTCTAATAACATCGAGGCTACACTCAGATCCACACATATGATTATTTGACTGATGTTATCATTCAAATAGTCCAAATAAACACTAGACCCCCCCCCCTTAAAAAAAAGCTTGTTGCTTTATTTATTTTGCTATAGAAGTTTCAGTTAACTTCTATGTGTTTGCTTACATGGACCCCTCAGAGGTTGTCAAAATTAAGGTATTTGGGATCAGGGCTGGGGTAGTGCACATTCTGTCAGCTTTAATTATAATTTTTGAAACATGCCAAACTCTTTTTCAAACCTCTTTGTTCTTTTTCTTGCATAGGTTCTTGGCTACTTAAATGTAAGCTGCATTAACTAACTGAATCATTCCCATGTCATCAATGTATAATTTGTACCCCTTTTCTCAATTTTCACTTGCCTTGTTGTAGAGATTTTTAAAGACATTATTTTCCTGAAATTTTATTCCAAGTGTTTACTAAAATCCTAATTGCAAATGCAACCTTCTTTATAATTTATAC
Organism: Gorilla gorilla gorilla; assembly: GCF_029281585.2. Taxonomy (NCBI): domain Eukaryota; kingdom Metazoa; phylum Chordata; class Mammalia; order Primates; family Hominidae; genus Gorilla; species Gorilla gorilla. The sequence continues at coordinate 106,752,667 of NC_073230.2, read as the reverse complement.
AACTGCTTTACCATTACAATATTTACGCAATCTAATATACCCAAGATTATTTTATCTTGGGTTTACGTATATGTATGTATATAATACACACACACATACAAACACATATGCACATAGGTATTTAATGATTTTATGGATTATATAGATTATCTTAGAGCTTTCTATAATGATCTTATAAATATATATTCAGTTGAGAAAAAGTTTAATATAAGTCATTCAAAACTTAGGATCTATCGTAGTGCCTTACACACATTCTTTGTATGACAGTAAAAAATCAATATAAAAAAATTTCATTCCCTAGTGCCATACCATTGTTGAACTTGTTTTTTCTTTGTACATTTTAGCTAATTACATAAGAATTTTAACTTCACTGATTTCATAAACTTTCACATTACATATTGTATAGTGCATATACATAATGTATTGGTTAAATTTAAAAGAACTTTTGTGTACACAACTTTCCACTTGGAATTGTAAATGGTTTCATTCCTCCTATTCCATACTATACTACTGCCACCTTGTGGAATAGTCAATGAACTAAATTCCAGATGCTAAAGTCCACAGAGATGATTGATACCCTGCTTCTTCAGATGTTTTTTGTTTTTACTTCTTTAAACTTACGGTTCTTGTTTAACCTTAATTTTGGAGTTATAGAAAAATAAAGTGATTCCTTGAAATATGTACAATTTAAAACTTAAGGTAAATTACCTTCTCAAAGATGTGTATTTGTACAGTTCTTTTAAGCACATTTGCATGATCTTACATAAAAACAAAATGACATACAAAAATAACTCAAAATGCTTAACTAGTAGTCACACAAGCTAAATATTTCATCTTAACTCTCACTCAAGCAAATCACTTACATTAGAGCAGGTCTACATCCAGGCTAAGGCGACTTTTGTGGAGAAAAAATTCCTTTACTCATGCCTAGTAGTATATTTATAATCACAACACTAGGTTCATATAACAAATGCATAATGCACATGAAAATTTTTCTGTTGTGAGTAAAATGTTCCTAGAAAAGTAGCTAATTGTTTCTCAACATGTATGATTTTATGTAGGCTCATATTTCAAAATGTTTGCTTCTATGAAATTTTCATCATAGAGTCACACAAGACATATACAGTAACAGACGGCTTTGACAAATATTTTTCATAATGCTGGAGTACAGGTCTTCAACAGAAATACTGTGGGAAGCTAGTATTGAATAAACGTTGGAATGGGCTTTAAAAGTTCCAAGATTATACAATTTAGCTTCTATTGTAGTGCCTTACTCATAAATGAAAACAAACGTTTGTTAAAAACAAGTGAATAGATGCTTGAGTGGTTTCTACTTCTTACCAGAGGGATCTAAGACAGACTTTGGTGTTATCCAACATATCAATAAGTTCATTACAGTATGTGGTAAGAGCAGGACCAAAACTGGGCTATTAGTTGTCTTGCATTTTGCAATTTGGGCTGTTTCACTATACTTACATCATCATACATTCTTAATCTTTTTATTTAATAATAAATAAGCAGACATCCTTACTGGAGGTAAACAACTTTTTAGGCAAAATATACTTAGTACACTTATTTATGTACTATATTATTCCTTGAAAATAAAAAAATTTCTTATAATTCTGGATTCACACATAGTTATATAATTGTAAAAGCAATAGTAATTTGGGGAGCAGACTTAATAAAATTGAACTTAAGTCCAGGTGTGGTGGCTCATGCTTGTAATCTCAGCACTTTGAGAGGCTGAGGTGGGTGGATCACTTGAGCTCAGGAGTTCAAGACCAGCCTGGGCAACATAGTGAGACTCCCAACTCTACTAAAAATACAAAAATTAGCTGAGCATGGTGGCTCACGCCTGTAATCCCAGCTACCCTAGGGTGCTGAGGCAGGAGAATCGCTTGAACCCAAGAGGTGGAGGTTGCAGTGAGCCTAGATCACACCACTGCACTCTGTCTGGGCAACAGAGTGTGTGAGATTCTGTCTTGGTGGGGTGGGGGTGGCGTGGATGGGGTAATTAACTTAAAAATTAAATTCGTGGACAGGTGCAGTGGCTCATGTCTGTAATTCCAGCACTTTGGGAGGCTGAGGCAGGTGGATCATGAGGTCAGGAGATCAAGACCATCCTGGCCAACATGGTGAAACCCCGTCTGTACTAAAAATACAAAAATTAGCTGGGCATGGTGGCACACACCTGTAATCCCAGCTACTTGGGAAGCTGAGGCAGGAGAATTACTTGAACCCGGGAGGTGGAGACTGCAGTGAACTGAGATCACACCACTGCACTTCAGCCTGGTGATGGAGTGAGACTCCGTCTCAAAACAAAAAACAAAAAACAAAAAAAATTAAATTCCTATGGCTGTTTCATAGTTATAAACTTACATAATTTTACTTTTAGTTGTTTCAAAACTATTTTTCTTCTGAAAGAAACATTATAATTCCAAAAATTCAAATTTAGTATTACAGCTCTGGCCTACTTGATTTGAGAAGACTTTTAAGTAAGAGCAGTTTTGGCTATTTACAATGTATTACTGATTTGCTCCTTATATCCCACTGATTTGTAACTTTATCCTACAGTTCTGACTTCTGCTAATCTGTTTTTGTTTTGTTTTGTTTGAAAACTAAAATACTTGTCTTCAATTAAGAGTTTTCCAAAGCCACAGGGTCAACCTATTTTAAAAAGCCATAGGAATTTGTTTCCCAGCAGAACCCAGTTACTGGAAACTGTCACCTCAACAATTATCAGTTACCCAGAGTTCAACTTTAATTTACAATAGGCAAATCTCCAAAGAATAATGGAAATTAGTCTATGAAGAAAGCCAATAAAAGTAAAATAAAAACTTCAGCCTTCGAATCATGTTAGAAAAATGAAGTCAGAAATAGGTTTTATTAATCTACTCTGTGTACTAAAATTTTTGGCATTAAGCCTATGAAAATACTAGACTGGATGGAATATTTTAGGGTAAAATTCTAATGTGGTTTCCATAATTCACAAATACATCAGAATCCAGAGCATTTGACTAGCCTGTATCTCCAGTTTTATAGCAGTATGTAATAAATAAAAGTGTCCAAATTCACCTTTCACACTTTATTTTATAAAGCCCAAGGATCTGAAAGTTACTTGCAGCCTGCAAAGTTCTGGTGATCCACCTTAGCCTGTGAAAGCTGTAAGGAGCAGATCCCTGTGGGGAAGTCTTGCTGTCTGACTTGAAGGCAGGCTCCTGGGTGGGCAAATTATGATTAGCATAGCCACAGAGCTGCTCAGAGAAAGACATAGACAAATGGCCAGTCAGGTGCATTCTGCATGAGGTTATGGAATTCAGACTGTAGATTACCATCTTGACTCTGCCACTTAGTAGCCATATGACTTTCAGCAAGTTACTTTACTTTTCTGATTTTGATTTTCTTATTTCCAAAATGGGGGTGATGGTGATGATGATATTATTATTATATTATATGATTATTCCAGTTGTAAATGAAAAGTAAATATAAGGCATTAATATATGGAAATTATAAGCTCTGTAAGTATTAGCTATGGTAATGAAGATGATGATGAAGACAACAATGTCTTTTATAGTCAAACGATTAGTATTAAATGATGTAATATTTTCCATTAGTGGGTCTTTAGCCTTTTATGCCTCAAGAGGAACCTAAAATAACTCAAAATAACACCTTCCTAGATGAGCAAATTTGGTGAGCTTTATCATACTTAGCAACAAACCCTAATGAAAAAGGGTATTTTCTAAATGCCATTATGTCCACATAAGATATATCTATACGAAATTTCCCGTATTTATTGCAAATTTACAAATATGACCAACATATGTGCCAGAGGGTCTGACGGAGAGAAGAATTTAATCGATGTCTGTTGAATTCGCTCAAGTAAATAAAACAGAAAAACTGTTTTATAAACGGCAACAAAGTGCAGTAGTCATGTAAGTTTTGCACACACATTCACAAAGAACCAAGATAGTGTTTTTCTTATGTGTCTTACCTGTGGGTGTATGACATATTTTCATACTATGATATTTTTAATTCACTAGCAACTATAATGAATCATCCTCATAACATCAGATTATAAGGAAGTAATCTGAAGTTTCCTTTTTCTCTATATGCATTTAGTACTAGATAAAGGAAGAATAAGCTATGGGCCCACTGAATTTCCAAGCAACTTGCAGTTCTGCAAAGAGTATTATCAGCTGAGAGGTCAGAATATAAGCTGTATGGTGATTTATTTCAGATGTTTCTCTTGGGAAATGTCAAATACTTCACTGACACTGATAATGAGAATGCTCATGAAAAACTATGTGTTAGACTGATTAGAGTGAAGGGAAAGGTGCCATCACTACAATCATTTTTTATATAAGCGGAAGTGTTCCCTACTTATAAGACGACATATATAAGAACATCTATATCAGTTTTATTCTACATTCCAATATTTAAGAAAAAATGTTGTTTTTAATGATTTCCTTCTAAAAGAACAAAGCTATTTAATTTTTCTAACATTTATGAATTTTGTATAGATTAGGAGCATATTTATTGCCTATGTACTGATATGACCAACATATCTGCTAGTAATGAGCACCTACCATGCATCAAGTACTGTGCCATCCTTTAAGAATTCATTGGTATGTTTACAAATGTATACAACTACTTCATGGAGTTTATATTAGAGAGGAAGGCTCCAGATAAAAAGCAAAGAAAGCATTTAAAAAATTAAAAAATGGTAATCTGAGGGAAAGAAGACCAGGAAGAAAGAGGGTGCTGAAACAGAGAATGATAAAGCGGATGTCTGGGGAAAGAGACCACTGTAGAAAGGTTGACTGGGGGAAAATCCCTCTGAGAAGATATACTGTGAGCAGAGTTCTTAATCAGAGGAGAGAGCAGCAGAAAAACCAGCAAAAAGTGCCTTTCTGGCATAACATTTTAACACAAACAATGGGCAATCTCAATTCTAGGTAGTAAATTTTACTTGGAATTTCAAGTGCCATTTCTGTGCTATAAAGTTTACATCATATCATATACTCTGTGCATAAAGTAATACTTAACCTCATTTTTCGTTGTTTGTTTTAGATATTAAAAGGACTTTGTAAAATGCATTAAAGTCGTATTATTCAAAGCTAAAGATGTGCCTGGTAAAATATTCCTTAGTTTGAGGGAATGACAACATTAATTTTACTCTAAGAGAAACAAGTGTAAATGTTATGAGAGACAAGAACACACACACACACACACACACACACGTGCATAAAACTTGTCTTTTAAAATTGATGATCGCTCTACTGGCTGGGCATATTACATTGTAGTTATTGTTTTCAGCTTCACAGTAACCCCAGAATAAATACTTGGTTTTTATGAACAAAGGTAGAGCCCTATTTTAAAGCTAAAAATTTAAGAAGCTGTTGAAAGCATCAAAATATCTGAAATAAAAGTTTTTAGAAGCAATCCATGTGTTAAACAGAATTAAATGCTACACGTTAAATGTCTTTCATTATCATATATTTGAACATTTCCTCCAAAGGCTTTATTTTTGCCTGAAGAAGCCAAGCAGAGACATTAGATATGCAATAAATTATTTCCCATGGATTATTTTCCTTACTATCTGTTGAAAAACTGACAATGTTCACTCTAACTACATAAAACACATCTGCATATTCAGATATTTGTAACTTGGTTTAGATTTTATGAACTATTGACCATTTCTAGTTTGGATCTGAGAGCAAAATAGAAAAGACTTACTCAATCATTTTTTAAAGTAAATTCTTTAAAATAAGTATGTTAAGAATAATGCATTGTCAAAAATGGATTCGTTGTCAAGTGATTATAACTTTAGATGTGCATTCTTTATTTTGAAAGTTATTTCCTATCTATCATATGCTTTTTTCTCATTTGTTCTCATTCAATTTACTAGTTATTTTGGAATTTTTATTAATTTGAATGTTTTTTCATTTTTTAAATTAATTCTGAGAATTAAAGAATCAGAGAACTATTTCCTAACTGGCTAGGCAATCTTAAGTATGTATTGCTAAGCAGTCCCTTGGCTATTCTATGGAAAATAAAATAATTTTGCTAGCCCTGGAAATTATCTTTCAACTCTGTGTCTGGTTTTACTTTCCTTTATTCATTTGTTTGGACTACGTGATAGAGTTCATTTTAGTTTTGGCACTATTTTTAAGGAGGTCTCATGTACATGGGTGAGCCCTAAGGAATGGCAATGCTGCAGGTAAAGATTATAAAGCAAATGTATTTTAATTTGGAACAGCTGTGTGAGGAGATTAACGTGGATCCTGTTTTAAAGCTATACCTATCTATAATCAGGTAGATTAATTCCCAAGAGTAGTACATTTCACAAAAGAACTCAAACATTTTGTTCTAATTCTCAAACCTTTTGGCCTCATTAAATTGTGCTGTGTATCTCCTGCAGCCTCATTCATCAGCTCTCCAATTGTACCTCATCAGGCCTACCTGGATTGCTCTGAAAGATTTCTGATTCATCTAGATGAAATATGAATGTAAATGAAGCATTCTGCAGCCACATTAGTATTAAACAAGAAGCTTGGGGGAAAACAAAGAGTTAGGTATTTTTTTTAAGCTCACCGAACTTTCTTTCAAGATGTTGTAATTTTTCTGTATTTCTAAATTTTATTACATTATGGTAAGAACACAACATGAGATCTACCATCCTAACACACATTTAAATGTACAAGGTATTACGGCTGACTCTAAGTACAATGTTTACAGCAGATCTCTGGAGCTTATTCATCTTGCTTAACTGAAACTTTATGTCCACTGATTAGTAACTCCCCATTTCTCCCTTCTCCCCACTTCAGGCAACCACTATTTCACACTTCGAATCTATGAAATTGACCATTTTTGATATCTCATGTAAGTGGAATCATGCAATATTTTTTGATTGGTTTATTTCACTTGGTACAATGTCTTCAAGGCTCATCAAGGTTTGCACATATTGAGAATTTCCTTTTATTTATGCTGAGTAGTATTGCATTGTATGTATATACCACATTTTCTTTATCCATTCATCTGTCAAGGAACATTAAGGTTGTTTCCACATCTAGGCTATTCTGAATAGTGCTGTAATGAATATAGAAGTGCTTTTCAAGATCCTAACTTCAGTTTTTTTTTTTTTTTTTTTTGGATAAACATCCAGAAGTAGGATTTCTGGATGCTATAGTAGTTATATTTTTAATTCTTTGAGGGACCTCCATATTATTTTCCGTGGGTGCTGCACAATTTTGCCTTCCCATCAACGTTGTGCAAGGATTCCACCTTCTCCACATCCTCCCCAACACTTGTCTTTTGTTTCTTTGATAACAGCAATCCTGACAGGTAAGAGATGATATCTCATTTTGGTTTTGATTTATATTTCCCTGATGACCAGTAATGTACATTTTTTCATGTAGCTATTGGCTACCTTTGTCTTTTCTCCAAAAACATCAAGTACTTAGCTCATTTTTCAATTGGGTTATTAGAGACGTTTTGCTATTGAGTTGTAGGAGTTATTTTCATATTTTGTATAGTAACCCCTTATCAAATATATGGCTTGTAAATATTTTCCCAATTCCAAAAGTTGTCTTTATAACTCTGTTGATTGTTTCCTTTTCTGTGGACAAGAGTTTTAGCTTGATGTAGTCTCACTTATTTTTGGATTTATTACCTATGTTTTTAGTGTTGTATCCATGAAATCATTACCAAAATAAATGAATGCCATGAAGCTTTCTCCCTGTTCTCTTTCAGGAGTTTTAACATTTTAGGTCTTAAATTTTAGATTTTAATCCATTTTGAGTTGTTCTTTGTGTATGGTGTCAGATAAGGATCCAATTTCATCTTTATTTGCATGTCAATATTCAGTTTTCCAACACCATTTGTTGCACAATGGGGAAACCATTGTGTATTGTTTGCACCCTTATAGAGGATCAGTTGGCTATATATCCATGGAGTTATTTCTGGGATCTCTATTCTGTTCCAAAGGTCTAAATGTCTGTCTTTATGCTAGTGCCCTACTGTTTTGATTACCAGAAGCTTTGTAATACATTTTGATATTAGGAGGTGTGATGCCTCCAGCTTTAGTCTTGTTTTGTTCAAGATTTCTTCGGCTATTTCATGGTCTTTTGTAGTTTTATATGTATTTTAGAATTTTTTTCTATTTTTATTAAAAATGCCATTGGGATTTTGATGGAGGTTGCAGTGAAACTGTAGATCACTTTGGGTACTATGGAAATTTTAACAATATTAAGTCTTCCAATCCATTAACATGAGATGTCTTTCCATTGGTGTCTTCTTTAATTTCTTTCATCACAGTGTTACAGTTTTCAGTATATAAAACTCCTTTGTTAGGTTCGCCTCCTTTGTTACGTTTATTCCTAACTATAGTATTCTTTTTGGGTCTATTGTAAATGAGATGGTTTTCCTCATTTTCCTTTCAGGTAGTCAGTTGTTAGTGTATAGAAACACAACTGGTTTTTCAAATGTTGATGTTGTATCCTGCAATGTTACTGAATTTTGTTTATTTGTTCTAATGAGCTTTTTGAAGTCCTTTAGTGTCTTCTATATTTAGATCATGTCATCTGCAAAAGGAGACTATTTATTTCTGCTACTAATTTCTAGTTTCACTCCACGGTGGTCAGTAAGGAGACTGGGTATGATTTCAATCTGAATTTGTTAAGAATTTGTTGTGACCTAACATATGATCTATCCTGAAGAACGTTCCATGTGCACTTGAGAAAAATGTGTATTATTTCTATTGGGTCAAATGTTCTCTATCTGTTTAAGTCTATTTGGTTATAGTGTTGTTCAAGTCCTGTGTTTCCAGATTGATCATCTGTCTGGCTGTTCTATCCATCACTGAAAGTGAGGTATTCAAGCTTTCTAGTATTATTGTATTGCTGCCTATTTGCCCCTTCAGGGCTGTCCATGTTTGCTTTCTATATTTAGATGCTCTGATGTTGGGTGCATACATCTTTGTTATATATTCTTGCTGGATTGATGCTTTTATTATATAACATCCTTCTTTGTCTCGTGTCAGTTTTTTTTTTTTTTTTTTTTTTTTTTTTTACTTAAAGCCTGTTTTGTCTGATAAGTGTAGCTATCTATACTCTGTTTTGGTTCTTATTTGCATGGAATAACTTTTTTCATCTCTTCACTTTCAGCCTATGTGTGTCCTTAAATCTAAAGTGAACTTCTGATAGGCAGCATATAGTGTGGTTTTGTTTTTATCCATTCGGCCATTCTGTGTCTTTTGATTGGGGAGTTTAATTCAATTACATTTAAAATTATTATTGATAAGACAAAACTTATTATTGTCATTTTGTTATTTTCTGTCTTATTTTTCTTTTGTATTTTCTTTCTTCCTTTATGTTTGTCATTTTGATATTTTAAAGTTACACATGAACTTATTTAAAAAAAGTTTTTTAAAAAAGTTGCATTCAAACACAGAATTTTTAAGAGTACTGAGCATTTATATTTTACTAAATCTATCAAATTTCATTTTTACACATTGGCCATTTGAAAGATAGTATTTTTGTGGAAAGTGAAATGCTGAGTTGATAAACTTATAATGTAACATTAATTTTGTGGCTCTGGAATTAGTACTGCATGCACAACTTTAGATAACAATAAACAATTATCTTTGTTATTAATGTCTGTGGGCTGCAGATCGCTCACACAGGGTGGGTGTGTGTACAGCAGGCAATAAAGTTAGAACATGTTCCTCAATTCATCCACACACATTTGAAGCCATATTTGAAGATGGTGAAAAATATATAATGTACATATGTACACTATTTTATGTATATAAGCACACTACACATACACATATGTCCTGGGCATAAACAATTACTACACAAATGCTGTTGTTTTAATAAAATACAGATATACTCAAAAGTATAACTGAATTAAAGGTGGTTGCTATCATTTATACTCATTATTAGTGGACACGGAACACGCAAATACTTGTTTTCATTTATTTGTGGGATCTAAAGATCAAAATAATTGAACTTCAGGAGATAGAGAAGAGAATAGTGGTTTATCAGAGGCTGGGAAGGGTATGCTGGGGGTTTGTAGGGAGGTGGAAATGATTAATGGGTACAAAAAAATAGAATGAAAAAGACCTAGTTCTTGATAGCACAAGAGGGATATAGTAAATAATAATGGTACATTTAAAATAATGAAAATGTATAATTGGGTTCTTTCTAATGCAAAGGATAAATGCTTAAGGGGATGGATACTCAATTTTCCATGATGTAATGTGATTGCATGCCTGTACCCAAATATCTCAAATTCCAAAATGAACGTTTTATTCATTTAACATGGCCTTCTCACATTAGAAAATATGGGATGTCATTTAACTTCACAGTGCATATGAAATGTGGGACAGCAATGTTTCCAGAAATTAATACCTACTTGTCAAATTCAGAAACGTGTTCCATCTCTCTCTCAATCCCTCCTCTTTTCAAGATCTCTATCAATTAGCCTTTCTCAGTTTTGTATCTATAAGCTTTCCTCGTCTGAGTATCCTTTCATTCATCTTTAGCCTGTAATAATGTATAAGGTCTTCTATTGTAAAATAATATGCATATAATCATATGTGTGTACAGGTATATCTCATTTTATCATGGTTCTTTGTTGCATTTTTTACAGATTGGAGGTTTGTGGCAACCCTGTATCAAGTAAGTCCACTGGTGCCATTTTTCCAACAGCACACGCTAACTTCATGTCTCTGTCACAGTTTAGTAACTCTTAGAATAGTTTAATCTTTTTCATTATTATTACATCTGTTATAGTGATCATTATATCTGATACAGTGAATATAGTGATATTATACTGTTATATTCAGCAGTCCCTGAAGCTGGCAGAGGTTGGCTCATGAGGTGTAAGGAAAAAAGGCATCTCTATAACATAAAAGTGCAAGGTGAAGCAGCAAGTGCTGATGTAGAAGCTGCAGCAAGTTATCCAGAAGATGTAGCCAAGATCACTGGTGAAGGCAACTATAATAAACAACAGATTTTCAATGTAAAGAAAACAGCCTTGTATTTGAAGACAATTTTATCTAGGACTTTCATAGCTAAAAAGGAGAAGTTATTGCCTGCTTCAAAGCTTCAAAGGACAGGCTGACTTTCTTCTTAGTAGCTAATGCACTTGGTGACTTTAAGTGGAAGCCAGTGCTCTTTTACCATTCCAAAAATCTCAGGGTCCTTAAGAATTATGCTAAATCTACTCTGCTTATGCTCTGTAAATGAACCAACAAAGCCTGGATGAGAGCACATCTGTTTACAGCATGGTTTACTGAATATTTTGAGCCCACTATTGAAACATATGTTAGAAAAAAATATAATTGCTCACTGACAATGTATGTAGTCACCGAAGAGCTCTGATGGAGATTTACAAGGATATTAATGTGTTTTCATGCCTGCTAACACAACTTGCATTTTGTAGCACATGGATCAAGAACTAATTGTGACTTTCAAGTCTTATTAATTATTTAAGAAACACATTTGGTAAGACTATAGCTGATATAAATTGTGACTCCTCTTACTGACCTGGGAAAACCGAACTGAAAACCTTCTAGAAAGATCCACAATTTTATATACCATTACAAACATTCGTGATTCATGGGAAAAGACAAAAATATCGACATTATCGGGAATTTGGAAGAAGTTGATGTCAACCCTTGTGGATGGCTTTGAGGGGTTCTAGCATTCAGTGGAGGATGTAACAGCAGATGTGGATGTGGTGGAAACAGCAAGAGAACTAGAAGTGGACACTGAAGATGGGCTGAATTGCTACAATCTCATGATAAAACTTGAACAAATGAGGAGTTGCTTCTTACGGATGAGCAAAGAAAGTGGTTTCTTGAGATGGAATCTACTCCTGGTAAAGATGTTTTGAACATTCTTCAAGTGACCCAAAGGATATAGAATATTAGATGAACTTATTTGATAAAGCAGTGCCAGGGTTTGAGAGAAATGACTCCAAGTTTTAAAAGTTCTGTGTGGGTAAAATGCTATCAAATAGCACTGCATACTACAGAGAAATCTTTTGTGAAAGGAAGAGTCAGTCAATGCAGCCAGCTTCATTGTTGTCCTATTTTATGAAATTGCCATAGCCATCCAACCCTCAGCAACCACCACTTTGATCAGTCAGCAGCCATCAACATTAAGGCAAGACCCTCCACCAGCAAAAATACAAAGACTTGCTGAAGTCTTAGATGATCGTTAGTGTTTGTTATACATTTTGTGAATTAAAGAATAGAGTATTCTTTAATTAAGGTATGTACTTTTTTTAGACAAAGTGCTATCACACAATTAAGAGACTACAGTATATAGTAAACATAACTTTTATACACAATGGGAAAACAAAAAATTTGTGTGACTCACTTAATTGCAATATTCACTCTATTGTGGTTGTGGTGATCTGGAACCAAACCCTCAGCATCTTTGAGGTATGCCTGTGTGTGTGTCTGTGTGTGTGCGCACAACTTGACCCTGAGTTAACTGTCTTATTCTTCTATTTCTTAGCAAATTTGCCATGATTTAAAAAAGAAAAACAGCTTATATTTATATTCCTACTTCCTCATTCCTCATTTACTTCTCAACCATCTGTTGGCTTTTACTCATATCACTTTATGTAAGAGAGGTCATGCCAAAGTTATATACATGGTTCCTTGTTCCTGGAGGGGATATCCATTTGAAACAGATTTAAATATGTGTGGATATATATAAATGTATGTATGTATGTATGTATGTATGTATGCAGGCTTTTATATATGTATTACTGTGTATCACAGAACTTTGTCATAGCTTCTGAAGTTAGAAAAACAAACAATATAATATGCAGTTCCAAGAATATTTTAATTTTTGTTAGATAGAGACAAAATTAAATGAAACATCACCACAACTGAATGTTAACTACTTAATTTTCACAATTGCCTTGGCATTAATAAAGGTTATATGTTTTCAGGAAAAATGTGTGTGTCCTTAAAACACAGCATCAATATGTTAGCAGGACTGTTGAAGTTGAATATAACTTGATTTATTAGTTTTATAAAAGTACATGTGATATGAATCTTTTATCATGTGATTTATCTTGTCATGAAACGCACCTTTGTTTAAAAAGTTGAGCTCCTGTAAAAGGTGACTGGAATGAGAAGCTGTATTTCAAGATAATGATATTGAGATTGGACATTTTTAGGATCGATACATAGAAAAGAAGCTTTAAACTCGTAAATTCTTCACTAATTCAACCAACTGAACAATTTGTGAAAATAGTGGATGGAATACATTTGCTTTCCTTACAACATAAAACCTTGCGTGTTTAAAAAAAGAAAAAGATCAAATTAATGATATGCCTCCAAGACACTATGTGTTAATCCTGGATGTATAGAGAATTCCGAAACAGGAAAAAAAAAAACACCACATTTCTGAATTTACATAAAAGCAACTTGTTCTTATTTATATTCTTTTAGTTAAATCCACCTGAAAAAACCTTTATACTCTTTTAAAATCAGATATATCTCATGCACAAATTTGAATACAGAATGTAAAATTCATTGCCATCTTTGAGTCAAAAACTTTTCCTTTTTGAAATAAAGTATGTAGAGGTGAACAAGATTCCTAGTGGTTGCTTTGGATGATTACATAATGAAAGGAAAAAATGATTTATTTACACTTAATACCTATTAAAATGATATAAGTAGGGGCTTGCACTTATATACTTCTATCACAAAATAATATACTTAAAATTATGACAAATTATAAGACGCTAAAAAGTCTCTTCCAATTATCAGAGTAAGATTAATTTGTAAATTTTTGAGATAGTACATTTTATATTAATAGAGTTGAATTTTGTGTTAAACTTTTGTTATATTTGAATTCTTCAAAATAAGGAAATGCTAGATTATTTAAAATATGTGAAAGCAGCATATTCCTTGCCCCCAGTTATATTTTATAATTATAAATCTGTCCTGTAACAGCACTCATGCTTCCAACCTCTGTTACGTATTCTCAATTTATTTGTTGTGATGTATTAGGAACTATCACTGGATCTGTGCTCTGGGCTGCATGCCTAAAGTTCACAGTTAAACAGGACACTGTCCCAATATTGTAGATTTTTTTTTTTTTTTTTTTACTCCAGAGAGAACAGAGGAGAGATGCCATGGGTAGAGTATAGAGTGAGGGATATGTATATGGCTTTGCACAGTGTGCTATGGGATCAGAGGCCAAGCATCTAAAGGAGCCTACAGTGGCAAGGAGGTTCAGGGACATCTTCCAGGTGGTGAGGATTACCCTGAATTTTGATTAAGGAGTAAGAGTTATTAAATAAAGATATGCATATAATATATTAGTTAATGCATCTGCATATTCCCATTCATTTCTGATGATTTCTTTGAAAGGAATATTCGTAGAATCTAGTTATCACTTGAAAATATTCACAATCTATTAACAGCTCAGTTCATTTATCAACTTTTCAAAAGTAGTTCCTCTATACTATTAAAATCACCAGATGCTAAACAAAAACCAAAAGATGTACCCTTAAACCTTACATTAAACTGTGTGACACTGTAGTACATGCAGTAAGCAAAGAGTTTAATTAATTTGAAATTATATGTGTATTATTTCAGTCTTTTGATCATTTTCAAATACTTATAGGCCGAAAATTTTAGCACCTAGAGTATCTTAAAGGGTTCCAAAAATTTTCATCAGACTGTTCGCCATTATTCACAATATTTTGTCACCAAACCATCTGAACATATTCATTTTTGTCTCGCTTTTCAACACCCAATCCATGCGTGTTCCTCAAGCACATATAAAACAATCCATTAGAGCTAGTAATAACCACACCTTTCAAATGGTGAAAATTCCAATCAGAAGCAAAGTGAATGGGCATTTTACCCTGCAGAGTCTTCTTATATATAAATGTATGATTTTTGTAGAAATTTTTGAAACATCAGAAAGAGTTTATAATTTCTCATTACTTTTTAAATGAATCATTAGCATTTTAGGAAACCAGGTTGAGAATCACAGTATTCTTACAAAATGTGGAGTGTTGGTCAGAAAATTGAAATAAGCTGATAACAGGACTGCTAGAAAAAGTAATAGTTAGAGTTTTGATTGAAGCTGATATTCCTCCACAGTATCAGGTTCAATGAGGTCCCTCTCCATAATACTCCTCCCTTATAGTAAAACATACATTCAAATATATTCCAACTACAAACACTAATCTTCACAGTCTTCATTTGCTTATGAAATACTTTCTTTTAATACGTTATACCTATAAAAGGATTTGTCTTGATCTTTTCTTGAAAGGAATCAGTTTTCAAATGAGGATGTAGTTTTTGCTGTTGTAAACTGCCTTTTTGTAAATTTACAAAACAATACTTAGACATTTTTTGAGTATTTAGGAAATTTGAGTATTACTGCAATCTTTAATAATTAAATAATATAATAAATTTTATCCAATAAACCTTAAAGTTTAAAATTTTTCCTGTTTTACCATTCCTTTGATTTCTCTATTTTAATAACATTTTATTTACAATCTATGCATAAGAATAAAATAGGACCCATACATATACTTTATTAACATATTAGGCATGAGTTGCTTGTGAATATCATATAAATATTATATTTAACAGCTCTCTAATACACCTAATAGTTTATAATCTATGATTCATATGGCTTTATAATTGGCACAATCAGGTTTTAAATAAAAAATTCTCCCCTCACTACCACTACCCACTATCTCTTTAAAAACCACCTAGATTATTATTAAAATTTAAATATTATAAAATTACACTCACTTTTTTATCTTTATTGTATTTGGTAAATATCTCCTGGGCTCTCTCTTCTCCTCCATCCGTGAATAGCATAATAATCTTATTGCAGTTTGCTCTGGAAACATTATACTGTTAAAAACAAAACCAAACAAAACAATATGCGTATCATTCACAATAAAAGAGAAAATAAAGCTATATGGAACGAGCATGAGCAGGTTGCAAGTAATTAATGAAACATCTGCTCACAAAATATATTCTAAGAACTGGTTCCTGGATCAGTTCAGGCCCACCCCCTTCACCAGGCCTTCCCCTCACCACCCAGATAACCATAAGTCTATCTCACTTCCTTCAGTCTTTGATCATACGCCACTTTATCATGAGGTGATTACTCACAACTATGTTTTAAATTGCAGTCTCCCTCCCAGATAGTATGTTTCTTCATAGCATTTTACTTTCTTTTATATACATATTTTATTTTCTTGTTTGTTTATTGTTGGTATCCCCCAACAGAATGTAAGCTACATAAGGGAAGGAAGTTTTGTCTTTTTTGCTCAAAGACTTCTTTGTCCCTCCATAGAAGACTGCCTAGCACATAATAAAATTTCAGTAGTTTATTTAAAAAATGAGCTTTTAATAAATGTTTATGTCAATTTTATGTGCATATGATTTTATAGTATAAACAAAAAATAACATTAATTTAAAATGTGTATCTTCAATCCACTTCCAAATAAGTGTTTTCTTCCCTCTTTATTCATTCTACTTTATTCACTTCACATGTTTGAAATCACAAATCCTAACCCTGATCACCTGAAATGAATTGCTCTTTTGTTCCTTTGTAAATGCTGATACCTATTCCCAGGATGTCCTCTTATCCTCTCTCAATCAACCACACATATTCTAATCCTGAAAGACTCAAGTCCATGGTAAATCTTCTTACACTTTAAGGTCTCCAAAAGAGTTAGATATGGGAGAATGATGGATTAGCACCAAAGGGCCATTAAAATGAACAATTAATTTAGAAAGCTGGACTTCTCCGAGGTCCGAAATTATTATCTTAACTTTTCTACTGTTGTGAAATGTGTTTGCTTTAAATGCTGAGAATAAAAGATCACACTAATTTATGAACGCTCAGCTTCTTTGAAAATGTCAACTCTAGGTTCAGTGCTGTCCAAAAGAAATATAACATGAGCCTAACATGGAACTTTAAATTTTCTAATAACTACTTTAAGGGGAGTAATAAGAAATATCTGACATTAATCCTAATAATATATTTTCTTTAACCTAGTCATCCAAAATATTAATCAATATTGGATATCAATCAATATTGAGATGTTATACAGCTTTTTCTTCCATAAGTCTTCAAACTTCAGTATGCATTTTATACTTACACAACATATCATTTCAGATCAGCCACCTTTCCAGTGCTCACTAGCCACCTGTGATTGTTGTTACCATATTGTACAGCATGGCACAGCCCTGGCTTTTAAATGACTAATATTTTTTAAAAATTATTTTTTCTTTAGTGTTCTAAGTCATTGAAGGTCCATGCTCTATCTTATTTTTTCAAAGAAGATAAAACCCATTTTCTGTTGTGAAAATTAACAAATACAACGTTTTTCTTTATTAATGAAAAGATCCTGTTTCAGGTCATCTCATTCCATGGACTCAGCCATTAGAACATTGGCAGTAAAAGCTTTTAATCAAACATTGTGAAAGCACAAGTATTAACTAATATAATTTGTCACTTTCAAGCATGGCTCTTATCTTTGAAGGTAACCTATCTGAAAATCTGACTACACAAAAAGTTGCCTATTTTATCATCAAAATACTTTTGTGAAACGTGCCTCAAATCCCTTAACTAAAATTAGTTTCTCTGGTGATTTGTCTTTTTTATCTGCATGTGTAAAATAGTCAAAATAATATGTACCTAAAGAACTATCCTGTAAAAATGTTAAACCAAACCATAGGACATGGTTTTGTTTTTGAAGTACTGAAAGTACTATTATTGGATGCAAATATCAATGTAAATCAACACATTAGGTCTTGCTGATCATTTGTATATTTATGTAAATAAAATTATAGCAACATTTCCCAAGAGAGACAGATGTTAGGGCATACACAAAAGAAGGAATATGGGGGAAATAAAGAAACTGTTTTGCCTTCAACATGATTTTTCCTAGGAGTAGCCTCTCAGGACTTGTGTGGAGCCAAGTACATAATAGCAAATTTTCCATGCATTTGCAATTATCTGAAGAATCACACAGTGACAACAATTAACTGGCTTTGAACAAATTAAGCCAAAAAAACAAGATTATTTCAATAAAATTACAATTGGTAGAGTTAGTAACTTACTTTAATATGGTAGTTTGCTGTATTTGTGTGCCAGTATATAGCACAGCATCTATCATATATACACTCTATATAAAGTTTTTTAAAAATGCATATATATGGTAATATTTTATGAAATGGTACCTGAAGATTAATTCAAATCTAAATGTAAGTTTTACTTTGGGACTGATATGTCTAATGCTATTTAATACTTGCTTCAGTGATCTTAAAGGTAAATGCTGCGAGGACAAAAAAAAAAAAAAAAAAAACCGGAATGGCATTTGAGCAATAAGATGACTGGAAGTGTTTGAAAGAAAACACAATATGCTTCAAATTATTTTAACATAAAGAATTTCAATATATATATGGGATGTATGGAAAGTAAAACATATTAGACTTACTTAGGGAACAACTGGGACCATATTTTAAAAATCACTACAATTGTAGCAGTTATAAAGGCAGCAGGAGAGGACAATAGGAGTTAAATCATATTTTATCAGCAACTAGTAATAAATCTGGATGTTAATGTGGCCTCTCTAGTGAGGCTACCTCTGAAATTGTACTTTACACTTGAAACTCCTGATCATTTCACAACTGAAACCTAAACAGGAGGAATTGAAGTGAGGGGAAAAAAAATACTAAGATGAATAATTAAAATGGCAAGATCAAGGAAACTCAATTATTGACTTAAGCAAAAAATAATTTTTATCAAAAACAACCATATTCCTTTACTAGAGGAAGAATACATCTTAATCTAATGGTTAATTACAGTACAATTTTGTAGTTTTGAGCTTTTAATTTTTATTAATGAACATACAACATTTAACAAACATATGCATCTCACCACACATTATTTCCCTTGAAAATAGCAGGGCTGCACATCTCTGATTTTCTGTCTTCTTAATCTAACGGTGTCTATTAAATAACATGACCTCAAATTCAACATATCTGAAACTGAGCTATTTCTACCCCCACATTTCCTCTATTTGTGTTCCTGTGCAATCATCTACTTACTAGTTCAGTTCAGAGAATGTAGAGTCACCTAAGCCCCTCTCACTCTGCAACCCAGCCCACACCACTTAATCAGTTCCCATACCATGCTCCTTAATAGCTCCTCACTTCTATTCCCACACCAGCATCACTACGAATACCTTCCTTAACTTAGAACACTCCAAGGCCATACTATAAAGTTTTCCTTTGCCCCTAAACACTTCCTTAACTGATACCTCATGGCCTTTCCATTTCCATCAAGTTCCTATATTGCTCATGTCCCAACTATGCCAGCCATCTGCAATTTTTTACTGTGCTATGTTGTGTCACACTTCTGTGATTTGTCTACAATATGCTCCTTTTTCTGAAATAATTTTCCCTTCCTCTACCTACCTAAGTTCTAATCATTCTTCAAAATCTCATTTTCACGGAAATGCCACACTTTTCCTGACCTCCTTTGAGGAGCTGGGCCCATCCTCTGTGCTGTCCCAGGGAACACACTAAATATCCTGTAATGGCACTTGCACACTGTTCTGTGGATGATGATTTAGCACTCAGAGCAGCTGGTCCTGTTTACTTCTATAATTCCAGCGCCAGCACTATGACAGGAAATGGTGATGCATTCAATAAATATTGGCTGAATGAATAAGTGAATCACCCAATTGGATATCTCAAAAACTATTTAGAATATTCACTCAGGAACAACAAACTCATATTTGCATAAAGACCAAATATAAGAGTTCATTCAGTGATTCAGCAAATATTAACATACATTATGATCTGACTTTTTACCAGATGTGGGCTAGTAATTACAGCAATAATGACCATGACTCCAATACCACCCAGCAACCTACACCTGCGTGTGGTTTGCTACATGCCAGGTTCCATGGACAATCTTATGCACAATTCTCTGAGGTACATGTTATAGTGACCTCTAATGCATACAAGTGGAAACCAAGGTGCAGAGAAGTAAGGTTCCTACTCTCAAACATGATAATAATATTGCCTAGTAAGAAATAAAATAATTGAACAATGGTCCCTGCTTTTAAGTAACTCAAAGTGAAATAGAGGGCAAGGCAATTTAAAAACACTAGTCTACAGTATAAGACACACACTATAAGGCCGGAAGCAGTAGCTCATGCCGGTAATCCCGGCACTTTGGGAGGCCAAGGCGGGTGGATCACCTGGGGTCAGAAGTTCAACACCAGCTTGGCCAACATGGTGAAACCCCGTCTCTACTAAAAATACAAAAATTAGCTGGGCATGGTGGCGGGTGCCTGTAATCCCAGCTACTTGGGAGGCTGAGGCAGGAAAATCGCTTGCACCCAGGAAGCGGAGGTTGCAGCGAGCCAAGATCGTGCCACTGCACTCCAGCCTGGGTGACAAGAGTGAAACTCCATTTCAAAAAAAAAAAGACACATGCTATAACATGGGGCAATAAGCAAGCCAGTATCTGACAGTCTAGAAACTGATGAGTGATTGTGGGGAATCCTCACTCAGAAAGAATTCCTGCTCTGGGAGTTGCATTTCTGTTCATCTTAATGTCTACCATTTGGAACTTTCTGTACATTTTAGGAACAACTTAAAGACCCAAACTAGATGTTTAAAACTAAAATGTTCTCAGTAACCATTTGATGATTGAAAGCGCAAGGTTACAGATAAATACTGTAGTGACTGAGATAAGAAAACGTAATGATATTCTATATAGGCCAATTAAGTTTCAAGTGCTTATTCAAAATTAAATTATTTCCTTATAAATTTTTTTAAAACATAGATTGAAAAAAATATCAAAAACTTAAAAATCTACATTTTAGATGCCTTTTGAATTTTAAATTCAAAGATAAAAATAGTTCAAAGGTTTCTTCTGCCTGCACACATCTGTGTTTTAAATAAATGAAAAACAGCACTATCTAACCCCAGAGAGTAGTAACTATCAGAATATTGAAATTCAGATACTACAATTGAACAACAACAACAACAAAAGACATAGCATGATACTTACATTAAGCAGCTGTTCAAAAGCAAAACTAAAGCCCTTCTTATAATCTGTAATTCCTTTGGCTGTGATATTATTCACCGCATCTTTCAACACTTTCTTATTTCTTACATTTGCTTGGACAAGGTGCTGAAAACAGCTTACATCCTGAGCATTGCTGTTAAACTGCAAAAGATTAAAAAGTAAATATATAAATGAACATTAAAATCAACCATATAGTTTTCATAGAATTTGTGTTTGATACTCCTAAACGGTATTGCATTGCTTACTCTTTCAAATGGAAAAGTGAGTAGGCTGGTGACAAAGCTGCATTAAGAAACCAATGGCTATTTTCATCTGAGCTACCAACCCATACTCGAACTCTGAGTCTGCTGCTTATATTCCCAAAGCCTGGTTTCCCTGCTTATAAATTTGAGAATTAAATTATATGACATCCCTTCTAGTTCTCAAATTTAATGAGCATGTAGAAAAAATAATCCAAAGCAATGAAATAGATGCAGAATCCAGAAATGATATGGGATGCTTGCCCTGGTTGTGGGGACATGTTAAATATTTTCATTGCCTCTTATTAGGAAAGACTGGTTGGAAAAGTAATACACTGAATAACATGAATCAATGTTTAGTCATTTTGAAATCTGATGGTACTGTCTTTCTACGGAGGCTAACAGAGGAAAGCAATCTGAATCAAGAACAACTGGTAGCCTTTTAGAAATATCACTTTAGAGGTTACTAAAGAGTGCCAGGGGAACCTTGGAGGCAAGGTGATGGAGCCCTGAACAGCACAGAGGCTGTGGGAGAGAAAACATCAACTCCAACGATAACTGCCCAAAATGGAAAATTTAAGAACGATCATCAAAGTAACTTCATCAACCCCATAAAAAATATTCACATCGTTCCCTGGATATTTCCAAAAAGAAAGAACAATAGGAATGCTGCAACAAAATCCAGGATAATAGGATGAGTGGCGTCATCCAATCATTTATTAACTCTGTAATTTGTGAAAGTTATTCAGGCTCTTGGCACCTAAACTGTCACATCTGCAAAATGGGAATAATAAAAAAAAAGCATATTTGCCAGAAAAAAGGGACTGGCCAGATAAAATGTTAAAGATATTTTCATATCAAAAACATATACTTATTTTAATGAGTGGGTCACAAGTTATTACATATTCTTGCAAATATAATTCAGCATTTTTTTCTCTGAAGATCACTGAACGTAATTATAAGGTACAATGCACAATTCATCAGTTTATTAAGCAAATATTTACTAGCAGCCTATTATATGCCAAGAATCATGGCAGGTAGTAGTTTTATGCTTTCAGACATAATTATTTGCACACACAAAAATACCATAAATATATAAACAGTTATATAGTGTCTACTATGTGCTGCATTGACTACATATTCTACAAATGTAAATCATTTCATCTTTGCAAATGCTCTGCAAGATAAACATTATCATTATCCCCATTTTATCTATGAAAAAAACTCATCCTGCATTGCCTCTCAATATAGTATAATAAATTATGATTCATTCTATAAAGCAATATAATATTATGCTCTAGAAGACAATATCAGGAGAGGCATTTCTAATTTGGACTGCAAACATTTGAAAGAAAATTCTCCTAAGAAAAGGCATTTCCTGTGATTCCAGAGAAATGTTCCAGTGAAGAGCACAAAGGAAGAACATTCCAAGCAAACAGAACAACATGTGCAAAGGCCCTCACATGGAGACAAAAGAAGCCTTTTTAAGAAAACATAAAGAGTGAGTTTAGCTCGGTCTCATAGGAGGACAAAAGACATAAAATGAGTTCAGAGAGGGAGGCAAGGGCTAGATCATGTGGAGTCTAATGGAAATGCCGAAGATGATTTTATTTTCTGTGAAATGGAAAGTCACTGGAAGATCTTAAGCCAAATGTAAAATAATTGAATCTAGAATTTTAAGAGTGCATCCTAGCTGCTGTGTGGAAAACGGACTTGAGATGAGCACAATATAAAGGAGGGAGAGTAATCAGAAGGCTTTGCAGTAACCTAGCTGAAAATACATAGTGGTTTTGTTATTTGTGGAGATGGTTAGAAAGGAAAGAATTCAGGAGGTATTTCTGAGAAAGAATCAAATAGGACTTGGTGGTGGATTTAGCAGGAGGATGCATAACAGAGCGGTATCTTCAATAACTGCCAGGTTTCTGACATGGGCATCTGGAAGGATAGAGGACTGGAGGGATGACTGGTTCAGGGATAATTGAGGAATAGAGAAGAGAAGCACAGAGTTCAATTTAGGGTGAGGTTTCAATAGATGTGAGATATGCAAGTGTACATGTCAAGAAATGATAACATTTAAAGCATGAGGCTCAAAAGAAGTCCTGGCTAAATAATTTATTCAAAAAAAAACAAAAAACAGAAGGCTTCAGGAAAAAAAAATGGTTTAAAGCCATATGAAAACAAAACAAAAAAAAGTAGAGTAGAATAGGAGTCCCTGAGAAAACTAAGTAAGAGCACGTTTCCATGGAAACAGTAGAGAAATCAGGAGATTGGACTGTTTTGGATGAGAGAAAAATGTGTCAAAAGGAAGACACTGTGTGGAGACAGAGAAGATGGGGACTTAAAACTGCCCAGTAGGGCCGGCCGGGCACAGTGGCTCAGACCAGTAATCCCAGCATTTTGGGAGGCCAAGGCGGGTGGATCACCTGAGGTCGGGAGTTTGAGACCAGCCTGACCAACATGGAGAAACCCCGTCTCTACTAAAAAATACAAAATTAGCCAGGTGTAGTGGTGCATGCTTGTAATGCCAGCTACTCATGAGGCTGAGGCAGGAGAATCACTTGAACCAGGGAGGCGGAGGTTGCAGTGAGCCAAGATCACGCCATTGCACTCCAGCCTGGGCAACCAGAGCGAAACTCCATCTCAGAAAAACACAACACAACAAAACAAACAAAAAATGCCCGGTGAACTCATCCACATTATGTAGGCAGCCTTGGGTTGAGGGGTGGGGAGGGCAGAATGAATGGACAGCAGGAGCATCTGAATGCAGGCAAAAATCTGCAAAGTGCCTTGGCTGGATGCAGAGCTGGAAAACAGGGTGGCATCTGTAGGGTAGACTGGGGGTCAAGAAAAGTCTATTTTAAAGCTAGGGGTCACTCGAGCATAAGAAGACTGGTGTTAAAGAGAGAAGGAAGAAAAAGATGCAGGAAATAGAAGAGAGGTAAAAAATAAAGTTCGTCGAAAGGTAGGGACAGATGGATCCAGGTGACACACAGAGGAATGGCCCTTTAGGAAAATGCACATCAACTTCATTATTCTAGGAAAGAAGAGTGGAAGCTGATCGAGCTAGGTGGTATGTGGATTTGGATGATGATAGTTACTGTCTGTGGCATTTGTCTCCTTTAACAATGAGGCAAGATGATCAGGATAATGAGAGGAGAAGGAAGGCTTAGAGAAAAGAAAAAACAAGAGGTAAAATGTCCTGCACAGATAGTAAGTCCTTTTTCATGTTTATTTTGAACAAGACTTTCATGAATATCACCAGTGTGAGAACAAAGTTCCAGTATATTTATTTACTGTTTTCTATAAATTCAAATATTGAAAACTGAGTATCTTCAGGTCCAAATGACCAGTCCCACTGCCTCTTTTATCACTCTTCTATTCTTTGGTTATTGGATGCAAGCTTATTCTACATGTTCCATTTTCAAAACAAATAAATGTTAGAATTCCCCTGTATTGGTAAGTAAAAATACAGTTTGCCAATACATTAATAGTAAAGTGACCTTAGAGAATTATTAGAAATGGTTACAGGAAATATTATTAACTGACTTATTTAAACCATGAATCACCATAAAGGTACAAGTTATGCAGAAATTGAGCACTGAATAATGTATTGCTCAGAGTCTTTCAGTTGGCCTTGACCTGCTTTTAACACAGAAAAGTGAAGCACCTCATTAAGTCACTTAAACACAAACTGATTAAATGTAAATTCAATTCATTAAATACATATTCAGTAGTGTAAAACAGAATTACAATTGCACTCATAATAAAACTCACAAATAATGTACAGAAAGGAATAACTTACAAAGTATAACTCCGTATAGCAAATCTTACTCTCCTAGGAAAGTGATGAGAAATTTGAAAGTTTACAATCAGATAAGACTATATTTCACAGATATCTTAGACTCATCAGCTTATATCGTATTATGTATGTTTTAAAAATAGGTTAATTTTCATGGGCTGAAGTGGCAGTCTTTGATAACACGTGCCTACATACTAATTTAAAACCACATATTAAAAACCTTAGAGCAAAAGTGTAATAGTAAATATATTACAGAACTTTGAAATGGTATATGGCGAGTGAAAAGAGATTGAAGGAGCTCTGATTTTTTCATCAATTAAGAAAATACTTCTTGTAAAAGTGTGTATTTAACATGACAGAGTCAGAAATCCAAACTAACATCACATTGATTCCTTTTCCAATCCCAGAAAATTCAACTAAGTAGGTCACTCATTGGAACTGCTGAGGACAATTTCTGTTAGCCTGTTTAGATAGGAAGGCACGTGTGTTAACATGGGCATCTGGGGTAAAAATCCTGGAGGGTTTGTATTTCTACTCCAGCATTGGGGCATTCCTTCCTTTGCCCTCCCACATCTCTTGTTCCTTCTGCCAAAAACACTTTTTCCCACTATATGTACTGTTCCTCTGCCTACAATACTTTTTCTCCCTTCTTCACTCAGTCCTCATGAAAGTTTTCTTGACCTTCCCTGACTAGATTAAATCACCCAATACTAAGCTCTCTTAAATCTATCTCTTTTTTACAGAGCACCAGTTATAATCTCATATTTCTCTGTATCCTAGCTTAATAAATAGACCCCTCTATTGGATTATTAGCCCACATGGCCAGAGAAGATGTCCACACCACCACTGCATTTTCTGTACTTGGCATGTAATAGACATGCTATAAATACTTACTGAATAAATGAATAATGGATAAATGTTTAAACTCTTTGGATGTGGACTTTAAGAAAATTAGAAGCCAGTATAAAATGTTGATCAATAATCAAGCTATGGAAATTAGAAGTCAGTGTAAAATGTTAATCAATAATCAAGCTATAGATTTATAAGTAGATGAATTGCATCTTAGCTCTGCAATATGTTGTTAAACTTGTACATTCAAAAGTACAAATACTCTGTCCAAATAGACATTAAAATACTCAAATAAAGATATACAGAACATCTAACATAGAGTCTGACATACAGTAGATGTTAAATGGCAACTCTATTGTTTTAAAAATTATTTTAGTAAAAAGGATTAGGATACTCAGTACTAAAATTAGAACAGATTCCTAATTCATAAGATTCAGATAAACTGCCTCAGCTGTATTGAGCTTGAAATAAAGTTCACTAACAGGATGATGATACAAGTGTCCCTCAAACATTAGTTTAGTGTTTGAAACAGTTTCTGATAAAACTATGATCAATGCATTTCAATACTTCCAAAGAAACTTCTTATTAAATATCACAGTCAAGTACACAAATTGAAAGATGCTTTCCAGTCAAAACAAAGTATCAGTATCTCAAATGAAATAACCCAAGCTTTTGGTTTTGTAAAGGCAGTCTCTATTTTTGCTCTAATTTCCTCTGCTGAATATGAAATCCTTCCATGAAATATTTCTGAGAAGAGGGACTCTGCTTGTCATCACATTATGTCAGGATACAAACAATGAAATATTCCTGTTGACTTAATACACGTTACAAGTCAAAGAAGCAGAAAGTTACGGGAAGTGCCTTTGTCTGGAAATGGCAACTAGAACACATCTTCTTGGAGTACCAAGTCTTCCTTTGAATGGTTTAGTGCAGTCAAGTAGTTCTGCACTGGAAACATTAAGAATTAATGACAAAAGACATTCTTAAGGTCACATATTCTACTTGAAACTTCAGTGAAAGAGAAGTAGCTTATTTATTATTTGCCCACTCAACCTGTCTTTTAAAAATTATTTTTAGTTTTAAAAATGAGACAGGGTCTTACTATTTTGCCCAGACTGGTTTCGAATTCCTGGCCTCAAGTGATCCTCCCACCTTGGTCTCCCAAGCAGCTGGAATTACAGGCATGAGCCACTGTACCCCGCTCTCAACATGTCTATTAATTCGCATCCCTTCCCCTCAGAAAGACCGTTCTCCTATGTATGGATTCTAAATGTTTAAAGGCAGACTTTCTTTAGGGTACTTTGTACATTGTTTAGTCCTAAAGCATTTTTAAGAAGCAAAAATAGGACATAATTATAGTTTTTGAAAAAATTGTTCAATATTTATTACTTAACATGTCTTAATGTTTTATTTTCTCTATTTCTGGCATGTAAAATAAATAATGGTGCAAAATTGTTGGCTCAAGCCATGTAATGATCAGCAAAAACAATAATTCAAATCCAGACCTGACTACTTTGGAAAAGGATTTTTTAAATTAAAATAATATTAGTACACTTATTTACACAAGTTAACTATGATGGATAACATATACAACAAATTTATATTTTGTAAGATTAAATAATTTAAATAAGAAACTTAATAAAATTTTGCATATATTAATAAGTACAAACACAAATTATGGTATCAGACACTATCCACATTTTGGCCACCAGATGGCGATGCAGGAAAATAAAAGGAAAATGACCAGAGGCTGTGCACTCCAAAAGTTTGGCTGTGCTTGTTTTATGTACTTACTCCTATTTTTAAAAAACTTTCAAAATTTATTTTGATTTTCATATTTTTCATAGTAGATTTGGACTATAAGAGATTATATAAAAATGATTATTCTAAAATCCGGATAAAATAGCTGATAACATTTATTCTTACAGATGTGGATACATTCCCAGTTAAGAGTTATTTCTGGAAAACTGATGAGAAATAAGATTTATAAAGTGGCTGTTTAGAATTCAACGTCTGGGTGAAATGTTATAACTGCAGTCAGGACTTTGGTTCATTTGCTACTGCGACTTAGCTGCATTTTTGTATGTTTAGTATGTCTTTGAATTTCAGAAGTCAATAAATGAATAGAAAAGCCCAGATGAATAGAAAAAAAATGCTTTCTAGGTTATCTGTTACCAAATTACTTTCCAAAAATTTTGTGCCAATTTAAAGTATATGTGTGCTAGTTTCACTGCAGCCTCATAAACACTTCCCATTTCTTATTTGCTAAATTGTAAATAAAAATATTTCAATATTTTAACTATTTGAATTTGATTGCTAGCAAAATGACCCTTCTTCTCATATATTAATTTTTGTGTCGTTCTGTTTTTCCAGATTGTTGCTTACTATTTAATCTAAACCTATGAGCCTATTCCTTTACTATTTCTTAAAAGAGTTTTGTACTTAAAAAATCAACCGTCTATCAGTCAGGAAATTATTCATCTGTAACCTTACTAATGTTTCATGGGTTTTGGTATATAGTCATGGTGGAATTTAGTTTCCCCAACACTATGAGGTGATAACAAAATTAGGCAATTTGTTTTTTTACAAATAGTGAAATTTCCCATTTATGATACATTCATTCATGATACATTCCTTATAACAAATTAAGATTTTGAACACATTTCTGTAATTTTTTAGTCCTTTGTCCCTCCGTTATTTCATGAGCTTACTTTTTAATATGAATAATTTTAAAAAGTATTAGCTAACATGTATTGAGAATTACCTGCGTGCCAGGCTAAACACTTGATATCCATTAAGTTGTTTAACTTTCAACAAGCTACAGTTTTAGTTTTAATAGGCTTCCCATTATATAGTTGAGGAAATGAGGTGTATAATGTTAAACAAAGTGTTCAGAGTCAAACAGCAACCAAGATTCAGAGCTCAACCCCAAGCGCAAATTCCCTGACACACTTTTCTCTAAGGTCTTTAATCATTTTCAATTACAGTTTAATAACAGAGGAGAAAGCTACCACATCCCGTCATGTGATATTCTTCACATCTGTCTTCCTACTGCAGTAACTTTAGAAATTTTTGTCAAATTAAAATTGCTTTCACGAGTAAATTAGAAAAACTGCCATCTTCACATGGGTATCCTTTTCATTCCAGGAAAAATTATTCATTAATTCCAAATATCAAATCTTTTAAATATATCTCTCACACTATTTTCTCTATCTTTAATATAGGTCCTAAATATATTACTAAAAGTACTGCTAGTTAATTCATGACTTTTGCTAATGTTGTGAATGTGATTTTAATTTCTGTCGTTAATCCCTGTCCAGGGAAAACTAGAAGGTATGGTCACCTTCTCACAGTCAGAGACATAAATATCTTCACTAATGACACTCATGGAGTTGGCCACTCCACTTTTCAAGTTGACGGTGCTGTTCCCAACAGTGGCTGCTGGTTTGCGGTTTCCTTGGTCCATTGTATAAAAAAAGAAACATATTGAGAATGAATTATCTCTTCTTTAATCAATTTAGGAAAACCAAGTCTAGTCCAGGCCTTGCCTCTAATAAGCATTACAGCCAAAACTGATTCAATTATCTCCCCTAAGCTGCAGATTGCTCCTTTCTGAAATAAAGGGTTTTTCTAGATTAGGTGGAAAGCCCTTCAAATTCTAAAATTATATAATTTACATCAGCTAGTTTAACAATCAGGACAAAAATATAAATATGGAATAAATTCTGTATATGTCTAAAAAATGGCACCAGTAGAGAAAATGGAATACAATTCCCTATTATAATTATAAAGACACGAATTGTGTTTGCCTATAAATGTAAATCATCATTCATCAAACATTTCAATAAATATTTTCATTTTTAAACAAATATTCCAAACAACTCAAATCATGATGTAACCTATATTTAGTCTGTTTACCTTGTTGAAATCTTGGATGGATTTCTGAATAAGTCCCAATTACCATTTTTAATATATTCTTTTTATATTTTGATAGAGAAAATTTTATAATTCTCTAATCATATGCATTTAAAAACATTTGAAGCCATTGAAAGTATGCTGTTCTTTTACTTGAAATGTAAACTGAATTTAGGATCCCCCTGCATCTCCACCTGACATTTCTGTCTTCTCAACCATCTTTTAACCAACCACTGTGCATTCCTGAGTCCACAGCACTTTTCCAACTGGAAAAATGGGCAGCTTTCTTTCCCACTCCATCATTCTCCAGGTACAATAATCTTATCAGTATTATTTCCATTACAAATTTTTTTTGCACAGCCCTCTAGAAATTTGAATGCCAGCTCCTAAAGACAAAACCTTAATGAAATGATGAAACAATCACATACTCTCTGATCTGGTCCCCTTTACCAACACTGTGAAGCAGCCATGACCAATATGTACAATATTTTCATGATACCTGAAGCTGAGTACTTGGAAAATTCCCTAGTTGAAAAATAAAATAAAATAAAACAGATGGCTCAGTTTGCTTGAAGAACACAATAAGAATGGCATACATAACTAATGTGTTTGTAGAGCAGAGGTACCACAATACTGATCATATGAGTGAGGATGACTGGCCACATAAGAACACAAAGTTAACTTATCACTGATTGAAACTGTTTATAAAATTCTGACATCCATCTAGTACATTTTTTGTTCAGCACTGTTCTGATTGACAAAAGGTAGAGTCAATTCAAGAACCACCACTACGTGCCTTGAACTATTCTATGTACAGTAACATTAGTACAAAAAAGACTCCCTCTATACTCAAAGAAGTGTACATTCTTGGAGAGGAGGGAATACAGAGATATAGAAAATAACAAACATATGTAAAATATCAGGTGAAGAGAAATGATAGAAAAAATGAAGTGACGTGAAATATTAAATAAACGAAGTGGTTGAATAACTAAAATTGGAATGCTGTCTGAGAGACAGTAGTCAGGGAAGGCCTCTCTATCAGGCAGTATTTGAGCAAAGACCTGAGCTGGGGGAAGATCTGGGGGATGATCAGGCAGCTATCTAGGCCTGGAAGCATCCAGATTCATGTAATGGTAAGCAGAAGTAATTTCTCATCTGTACACATCTATAAGACATTCACTAGACAGAAGGAATACATCCGCCTTTTAAGAAAGTTTATTCACATCACCAATGAATTCTTTTAAACATTAAATTGTATCTGGGATGCAGAAACAGCTGATGACAGTTATCAACTAGGGTTGAAGGAATTATATTCCATTTAACTCAGTTCCACTGAGACAAATTATATACATCTGGAAAACTTAGAGCATGATTATGATATAAATTAATAACAAAAAGATAGGTAAAGAAGATACCTATCAAACTACATAGCAGGAGAGATTTCATAACATTTTAAAATATATTTTAAAGTGTGCAATAAACATGGATTACTGAACAAAACATGACAAAGGTGAATTAGTTGTAGAAAAAATTGCCAATATTTTTATTTGAAGTTTATAAGATAACTTATACAAATTGTCACTTTATGAAAAATCTCTTATACATTAACATAAGGTAAAAATATTTTCATGTCTTAGCATATTAGTTTTCAAGCTATAATATATACATCAAAATTCTCAAAATGCTTTTTTATTCCTCTAGGAATTTGATGAAATAGATTTTTATTCAACAATTGATTGCAGTGTACGCATTTTACTAATAAGTTCTCATAGTGTCAATTTACATTTGAATTTCTTTTGAATTTTAAGCCTACTAAATAATTAAGAACAAATATGATAGTTTAATTTAATTTAAAGAACTCTGAACAATTCTCCTACATCTATTGCTCAGGCCAGCCCAAGTCACTCTCTTTACCTACACTCAAAATTAAATGAAACTATAATTTTAAAAATTTCATCTAATAAGTACTGACATACATGACATCTTTTCCTAGTCCTTCAAGCCCCATCAAATAAGTCAATAACTTTTATAATTTTAAAAACAATAGTTCAGTTTAGAATAAAAGTATTCCCTTTGCCTCACCCTGAATATTACTTTGCTGATTCCTTTTTACATATACGACGAATTTCTAAGTGCCAAAAACTTAGTGTGCCACGTAATTAATGGGAAAAAAATACTTATCATACTTGTCAACACCTTCTTATAAACTCTCTTTATATTTCCAAAGCAATTAAGTTATCTTCTGGCAACTCATAAAAAAGAAAAATCCTAAATAACCTTGGTGGCTTTGCCCTGCTATTATAACAACTAAATTTGTCTTTTTCTTTGATCTTTTCTTACTGTCCATAATTTCTTTATGTCTTTTAAATGAAAATACTTTTATAAAGGTCCCATCTTTACCTAAAAAAAAGTACATAAGAAGATAGAATTCTTCTTCTTTTAACAAATTCTCTTCATTCAATTTCTTCCTGTTTTAAGACCTCCCTCCATCCCCAAAGAAACAAGTGTCTACAAAATAAAAATATTCAAACATCCATAGTATTAAGAATTCTATAAATTACCAAGCTCTTAAAATCTGAGTCAGTGAAAAACATGATTATTTACAACAAGCCCCAGTTAATCATCTGCTGAATTTGCTAAATGTACCTCTTTAGTATACTGATTTCCTCTTCTATAATGACGCGAAGCCCGCCAGTTGTACACACAGTTAACAGTAATGTGATAAAAACCCCTGCACAGGAATCACTCGGGAGACTTTCCAAATGCAGATGTTCTCCTTAGCTCTGGAGTGCAGCTTGAGATGCTGCATTTCTACCCATTGCTTAACAGAGCTCCCAGGCAAGGCTCAGGCTGCTTGGCTACAGGCCCCACTTCAACGGCAAGAGAATAAACTGCAGTCTTCTTGTTGACATAAATGAGCAATAGATCAACATAAAGTTTTTCTGAACTCTAGATGGATGGCTTTTGATAAGACAAGAAATTACTCTCTTAGATTTGTCACAAAACTGTATTGGCATGGCAAATATCTTTTATTTTATTTGAGCTCTGGCAAAAAGAGGGTCTGTTTTGTAAGAAACTTTCAGCACTGGGGGATAGAAATTGCTTTTAAGTTCAAATTGTGCAGCAATTTACAATTGTACTCATTTTCATAGGCTGAGTAGCGAAGTTCCTTATCTAAAAAAGCCAACAAAACATGTCCTTGTCTAGGAATACATTAGGCATATTTTAGAAGGAAATCTGAAATTTAAAGCACATAGGAAATGGAACAATTGAAATCATCTCTTACTTGCCTACACAGTGCAACTCCATATTTAAACAACCCCCTGCTCTGATATTAGTTGATGTTAAACAATCAAGTCAGGAACTGAAATGTCTGAGATTTTATAGCAGTTGTAAGCTAACAAGTAAGCCTCCTACGGTGTCACAGATAAAAGGCAGAAAAAATACAAGCCCTCTGAGTCAGAGACAAAGAGTTTATTACTCATAACAACAGAGGAGCAGAGTAACATCTTTGTTTGCACAAGCTGCCCAAACCTCAATTCCCACAGGATGACAGGAGGACAGCCAGGGGTCACCTGCATAGGTAGTGAGATGGGTTTCCAGCCAGAAGTCCCAAGATGAGGAAGTCCCTGATCTTATACTGGGG
The DNA here is from genome assembly GCF_029281585.2 of Gorilla gorilla gorilla. NCBI lineage: Eukaryota > Metazoa > Chordata > Mammalia > Primates > Hominidae > Gorilla > Gorilla gorilla. The sequence continues at coordinate 106,719,097 of NC_073230.2, read as the reverse complement.
CTTCTGACGGCCCACACTCATCCTCTCCTCCAGAGAGACACAATAGTTTAATTACTCTGCAATGAAAATATCTTCGGGAGAAGGAGAAATTTCTTTACTATCCTGGAATGCAAATAAATCTGAGTAAATTGGCTGTTAATGCTTAGACTTAAATGTGAAAGATTCATAAAGAAATGTCTCCCAACAGTTGGTGGAAACATGTTGGAAGATGACACTAAATAACAATAATAATCATCATAATACCTGATTACAATATATAAGCACTTTACATGTGACATTTCACTTGGTACTCAACAACATTTCAGCAAGTTAAATTATCCTGTCCATTTTTAAGATAAGGAAACTGACAGAAGCCCTAGGTTACTTGTGTAAGGTCATAAAACTAGTAGTTTCCAAAGTTGTACATTATTCCTATGCAAGTCTACCAGTCCATCTAAGAGACAGGGTTGCCTGTGAAGAATGAGTCAAACCAGATGTGAGCTTACTAACACTGTCCATGCAGGGATAATGTGTTGGCAGGATCATTCAATCGTGTTGCTCTTTACTTGATATAAACAAACATATGTTGGCTCCTTGAACCACATACTGTGGAAAGCAAAGACTTTTACAATCTTTAGAATACCATATTCAGAATTATTGTTTGTTTATATAGACAAATAATAAGCACAGACCTGTCTCACACAGAGGTCTGGACCCAGGAAATCTGCAGGCTTTTTTAGCAGTTGCATTTAGGGAAAAGCTTCCAGCTGGAAAAGAGCTCACCTTCCTTTCCAGCCTCCTATTTAGCTATGGTTCTTCACTTTTGACTTTGTACTTACATTTATAAAGTGTCACTTCTAGGACTGCTGCTTAGCGACTACAATCTGGACAAAAGGTACAACTAACTTTTTAAAAAGTTATCTCCTACAAGCAAGAGCAAAGATATAAGGAATTATATTGTGATTATTTTTTTTCTGGTAAAAAATCAAAGACAGTATTTTATAATGACTGTGAATTGGAAAAGCTTCCACGAGGAAAACTGACTCAAAAATCCTTAACATAATCATAACACGTGCATCTAATTCTTTAGTAAGAAATGTGTGGTTTTATTAAAAGACATGAAGATCTTCTTTGGTTGTTAACTTTTAGCATATTGTCTGCAATCCATATACATTTTCCCATCATCCTCCACTGGCTTGCAGTATTTTACTCCTAAAATGTCAAACTCCCTCACATTCATAAACAAATTCAAATCCCTGTGTCAACATTTGAAATTTTGCCTGCAAATCAGAACACGCTGTGATTGAATTGCTGCTCCTATCATCTACCACTGACTCCTATCAAAGCATATAACTGGATTAGTGGGAAAACAGCTACATTATGCTTGCATTTCAGCTTTGCTAACAGCAGGCTTCCTTTCTGCAACAAAGAACACTGGAGATAGCAGAAACACTCAGAAATGATGCAGCATTAGTTCTGACATCTTATACATGATTTAAGCATGAAAAATTACTGTTATTTTTAAAAAGAATGAAAGAAACTTAGACAAATAACCCTAAAAATGAGAGGCTACTTAATTTTTCTGTCTGGTGGCTTCTGGGCAACATTGGGAAAGTGTTAATATAGATTGCATCCTGAGTCTTTGGATGACCCACATTCTTTTGGGTATGAAGATAAAGAGAAATGCATGAGGTCTCTAAGGAAAAATTACCGTCAAAGTTAACTATAGAACCACTCCCTACTTCCTCAGTGCCTTATTACTATGGATTCCTGAAGTTACAAAAGCTAAAGGTATATCGTTGCTTTCCTGGACTTTCAAATAGCTTTAGAGAGAAAATAAAATACACATGCACACATGCACGCACACATACAATTTGACATTATAAATATATTTTGAAGGTTTTTTCCTGAGAATTTCCTATCAGTAAATTGTTAAATCTGTATTTAATGAGAAGGGCCTATATGTTAAAGACAAAAATGTAATTTTACTTTTTTCTTACCAGAATGTTGCATAAGAATCAATTCTCTTTACATGTATCAATTTCAGACAGTATATACTCAAAATAAAGCAGAGTAACTCATAAGACTGAAAAATTTCTTTAAAATTATGAATTTAGCATGGTTGACACTAAAGATTATATATAATGTGGTTGACACCAAAGATTATAAATGCAAATAAGAATATATGAAGTTTGATAAGAGCAAAAGATACATGGTAAAGAAAGTAAATAAATATTCCTGAAGATTTAGCCTCATAACTTTTTGGTTAAATCTAGAATCATGAATGAAGATGGCTACGCTCCAGTTCTTTCTCTTTTCTTGGAAAAATTGCTAAGACTTTTTCTACTGTTTCTTATCCGCAATATTAAGAACAGTAGTATTATCAACCTCACAGGGTTGCTGTAAAGACTAAACAAATTACTATGAAAAACACTTAGAACAGTTTCTGCCACTTGAATATTGCTTTAAAAAAATTAAATGGCCTGTAATCCCAGCACTTTCGGAGGCAGAGGCGGGCGGATCACAAGGTCAGGAGATTGAGACCATCCTGGCTAACAGGGTGAAACCCCGTCTCTACTAAAAATACAAAAAAAGTAGCCGGGCGTGGTGGCGGGCGCCTGTATTCCCAGCTACTCAGGAGGCTGAGGCAGGAGAATGGGGAGAACCAGGGAGGCGGAGCTTGCAGTGAGCCGAGATGGCGCCACCGCACTCCAGCCTGGGTGACAGAGCGAGACTCCGTCTCAAAAAAAAAAAATAAATAAATTAAATAATTACCTATCAATTATGCTTAAATAGAAGGTTAATGCACAAATAAGAAAAATAATGAACACGTGTTTACTTTGGATTTTATTTGTACTGATTTTCTGAGGAGCAAATCTATGTCTCAATATAATCACTTAAAATTATTTAGTGAGTTTTCAATCATAAAAATATATTAATGATTTTGAAATAATAAAATTAAACAAAAGTGTACAGTTAACAAAACTTCAGAGTGTAGTTGACAAAAAAATGATATTTTTATAGTAAATAAGAGCTATAAACAAGTAAATAAGTAACCAAAACTAATTAAGCCTAAGGAGGAACTAGGAGCTGGGACCAGTAATACCAGGAGCCGAAACCAGTAATACGTATCTCCAGAAGCAGAGTGGAAAGTCACTATGACCTCATCTTTCAAATGTCTTCCTGATTATTTATCTTTTAAGTTCCATGAATTGTGCGTGTTTCAATATTACTTTTCTGCCCTATTTATGACATATTAATGGAGGTATTTTAATAACTTTTAACTTGAGGTACTGAGGTGCATACTTCCAGGTGAAATGTATTCCCAGTTCTTCCTACGAGTAATATTGTTTTCCCATATGCTTTTAGCTCACACATTCAAACCACACCAAATGAGTACACCCAGCTTACGATTTACAAAGAGCTGTCAGCGCATCAGTAAAGACTGTATTAACCTGGTTCACAGAAACCACAAGAAGATATCCTGCAATTGTGTTTCTTAAGAAATTAGTTAACAATTTTCTTCAAATAAATACACGTTTAACAACATAATTTTTTTAGGAAAATCAATGGCCTTTAAAACTGGCAGGCTTTAAGAATCCCAATGCCCATTCTAAGTTCTTTAGGAAATAAATGTTAGTTGCTGACTAAATGTTGACAGTATAAAATTCATTCAAAGCTTGCTTAATCAGAAATTATTTTAAAGCATTTTATTGATAGCATTATTCAGTTTCTAATCAAGCTAGATGATATTGATGCCCCATCCATTTTTCCATTCATGTCAACCCAACTTTTAACTGCCTGAGATTGCAGGGAACCCTCTGCTGTTGCACATGGTGGTCTGGGAATGCCAGAGAATTAACATTACTTGGGAACAGTCATCAACTTTATATACTCCAGCACATTTTTCCCCTTGGAAGGGATAACTCTAATTCATTAAATCTATACTTATTCCCAGAGAAATAAGCTGCACTCACTCACAGTGGAAACTTGTTTGAAGATGAATCATTTATTAATTATCTGCCTTGTTTTAATTCCCACATTTCTCTAAGTCTTTCCTAGAGTTACTTTCCAAATAAACCATTTAAGCTTGAATCCTTGTCTCAGTGAATATTCTGGGGAAAATCAATCTAAGCAGATACCACCAGTGTTCTTAGTAAGCAGACCTTCAGAATGCGATTCCAGAACTGAATCATTTCCTAAATTACATATGGCAACAAAGACCCTATTGGTACCTGAGGGCATAGTCATCACTGGAGTCAAAAAACTCCTCAGATGCTATGGCAACACAATTGCTAAGATTTTCATCTGCAGTGATCAGAATAAAATACTGATTAATGGGGATGCACCTAGCGTTTGAGAGACATGGGGACAACAGTAATCATAAAACTATGAGTTGGCTGGTTGTTGAATTTCACTGAAGAAAATGATAGCCTTATGTCAGCCAACTATCAACTAAGGCCAAAGTAAGAAAGCCAGAAAACCTGTGTGGCAACTAATTAAAGGATTCTCATTTCCCATTTTGGGAAGGTCAGCATGTGCTAGAAATTTGGCTCAGAATTTTCTTTTGAGAATCTCAGAATTATAAAGTATGCTGCATTCACAACCTTGGCAGCTTTCTATGCAAAAGTCAGAACATCAATAGGCAAGGAGAAGCACCCTTTGTACTAGGATGAGGACATCTAAGTGGACTTCAGAATATAAAATTCTGGATTCCCCTATACCCTCTGGACAGGCAAAAGTAACCTGTGACCCTTAGTTAGAGGGCAGTAGCTTCTGCGTTCCTAGAGATCATAAAAGATGATGCATACTTTCCTCATGATCTGATCCTATCTCATCTAATGGCTTTAGACAACAAAAAGGCCAAGTACCATTTGACCCAGCCATCCCATTACTGGGTATATACCCAAAGGAATATAAATCATGCTGCTATAAAGACACATGCACACGTATGTTTACTGCGGCACTACTCACAATAGCAAAGACTTGGAACCAACCCAAATGTCCAACAATGATAGACTGGATTAAGAAAATGTGGCACATATACACCATGGAATACTATGCAGCCATAAAAAATGATGAGTTCATGTCCTTTGTAGGGACATGGATGAAGATGGAAATCATCATTCTCAGCAAACTATCGCAAGGACAAAAAAACCCAACACTGCATGTTCTCACTTATAGGTGGGAATTGAACAATGAGAACATTTGGACACAGGAAGGGGAACATCACACACCAGGTCCTGTTGTAGGGTGGGGGGAGGGGAGAGGGATAGCATTAGGAGATATACCTAATGCTAAATGACAAGTTAATGGGTGCAGCACACCAACATGGCACATGTATACATATGTAACAAACTTGCACATTGTGCCCATGTACCCTAGAAGTTAAAGTATAATAAATATATATACATATATATATAATTTTAAAAAAGGAAAGAATCCCAAAAGGTTACATGACAATAAACCTACTCAAAAGTTAAAAAAAAAAAAAAGGCCAAGTATCAACACGGCCCACCTTGAAAAGTACAGTCTCTACTCCAAGAAAACAAAAGAAAAGAGGATATTTAACAAAAGAGTTGTAGGATCTGCCTAATATGAACCAGAAGATACTGAGATAATATGCCAGGGAATGGATGTTTAGGGATATTGAGGCAAAATATAACTGGCCATCAATATGTTGTGGAAAATAAGTAACCTACAATTAGAAAACTCATGGACTCCTATACAGTTATAAATGGCATGGCTGGTTGTCCAAAGTCCTAAAAGGATCAAGATTAGAAGATGTTCCTCATACACAGTTTTGGAGAAGCAACATGAGGATGGACCTATGGAAGTAGGCATGAAGCATAAAGATGTCTTTGTTTTGCATCAATGTTTGCTAGAGAACATTCGTCACAGAAAAGGCACTAAACAATTGGGTAGATAAGATGATCTGTCCACTGGAGATCATCCAGCTCTGTATGTGACAACTGTACTGCTTGCAAAATAGGCCCATGAATGGAGGAGCTTGATAGTAGAGAGAGATGATACACATGGGCCTAAAAGCTCATCCAGTTTGATGCAACTACTGCCACTGGTAAATAACCAACCCATGGGAATAGTGTGATGCTGAGTCCTCATTATAGTACCACTTCTCAAAGAAAGCAACCAGCAACTTGATGTAAAAAATTATTATATTGCATTTTACCCCCTTGGAGAAGGGGTCAAATTTGTTTGTCCTATTATGGATACAAATTCCATTTATGGGTTCCCCTTTCCTGTTCACAGATGAGGTGTCATCAAGTATCACTAATCCTCAGGTTCACAAATACTGACTGATTTATCGTGGGATACTGAATAACATCTCAAACTAAGCAACACATGTTATAGTAAAGGGAGTCCAATAATAAGCACATGACCACAGGACTCACAGGGTCTACCATATGTTGCATCACTAGAGGCTGCCAGCCTGATAACATTGGGACAGTCTCCTCTAAAGGTACAACTAAGGCTCCAGCTTACAGATGAAAATCTGATTTGGGGATGTTGTCTTCAAGATGTGATATGTATTTTGAGCCATGGTGCTATGTGCTGAAGCCAACTTGTAACTGCTAATAATGATTTTTTAAAAATGGTTGAAATTTTCACGAAACTTAAAAGCCAGTTAACCTCACATTGGTAGCTTAAAATTGGTCATAGTGGGAATATTTGCATCATGAAAATTGGCAAATGCTACATATCAGTTTTCTCCTGCACCCCCTTGGCTTTGCTCCTAAAAGGCAGAATGTATGAATATGAAAACCAAGGGGGTAAAGTAGGAAAGTCCCCTCTTACTATAATTAAAAGTGACCCACTTGGGAAAGGTGTACTTCTTGTCATTGAGACTTCAGGCTCCACTGAAATAAATGTTCTGCTTTCCAAGTGTGTATGTGTTGGGGGAAAGGGGCAGGTAATGCAGTGCTCCTATCAGGGTCCCAGAAAGAATTTAACTAAACCTAAATCTATAGCTACTATCTGAATATGCTTCAATTCTCATGCCAGTAGACCTACAAGAAAAAAAAAAAATAAGTGATGCTACTGGCAGGGTTCCAGTTGACAAGAGGAATATCATGGGTGTTGCTGCTACATAATAGTAAGAGGGAACTTGGGATTCGTTCAAGTATGTCTGTGGTTGGAGATAACTGTGAATGGACAACGCAGAAACCACCTTTTGAACGGGCACAGAAACCATGGATTCATAGGCCCCAGGAGTAAGAGTCTGGTTCCTCCTGTCAGGCAAGCCACCAGCACAGGAGTTGGCCAAGGCTGCAGGGAAATTAGGAAAGGTATTAGAGGAAAGAAGAGTATGAATTATGTCCTTGGTTCTAAATCTAGAAGCCCACCATCCTGATGTTCCATGTTTCTTTGTTTAAAGACTGTGACCAGTCTCCATCTTTAAGAATCATTGACTGGATAGACTGGATCCTGGGCCAGGCTTCTAACTACCAGCACCTACAACTTTTTGTTTCACTACTCCCTCTTGTGGCCAGTCTGTTTTTCCCACACACAGGGAAGGCTGCTACCTAAAACCTCAGCTCCTTTGGATTTGGGGCAGGTTAACTCTGAAGTGAATATTACGTATGGCTTCCAGAATTCCTCAGAGAATTAAGTTCCTTTAAATTAAAGTATGATTCTGTCATTGTTTCCTTCCATCCACTGCCTGACTTCTTTAAGTAGTAGTGTTTCCTGTGATCACCTCCCAAATACACTATTTATATTTGAATCTGCAAGTGAGATTCAGCTTCTGGAAGAAGTCAGAATAAGACATTCACCACATTGAATATTTGCTAGTTTTATATAAATTTCACCTAGATATGTCAAATCTGCACTGGATTTAAGACTTTCTCTTTTGCTATGCCATAGATAGTACTTTTAAAGAACTATCCCAACGGTTTGTTATGAACTATATGTTTATATACAAATAAAGCCAAATAAGTATCTTTCCTGATGATCTTATTTGAGAGATCAAGTATTGCATTCTACTTGTTTGCATTCTGTTGAAATACGTAGTGAGCTGACATACAGGTTCAGATAGATTGTAAAATCAGACTTAAATGAATCAGAGATCTTATGCAGTATCAAGTTTTAATAAGTAATGTTGAGAATACAGACAAGCTAAAGGACTTCTGAAGGTTCAGATGAAGTAGATAGAGGCCTCACATGGAGGAGGGCTTCCCAGCTCCTCTTTCCTGTGCTGAACACATTCTTCTTGCCCACATGAAGGGAAATCACAAAAAGAGTTTCACAGGGCTCCTTGTAAATTATAAAATACTTACAGTTCATTCCCCAGAGAATTATATCACCTGTGAGAGTGTTTTGCCAGGAACCTTGCCTTATAAGTATCGTGTTTTACTATACCTACTATTAGGCCGCGATACACCACTAAAAACATTTCAGGGATAAATTCTCTTCCTCCTAGTAAATATCAATAATCTAGTTACCTGGAGCTTCAGGTGAGAAGGGACTAAACAAAGTCTCCTGCCTTCTTCTTTCTAGTCTCCCTTGGTGAGTAAATCAATTTCAGACCAGCTACTTTAACTTCTTCCTCCCAAGTCATTTCAGAGACAGATCCATTTTTCAATACAAAATAACCTTACCACAAATTCCTCCTCTTCACATCTCGATGAATGTATTTACCTCAAGTGTAAATATATCTTCCAGAAAATGGCCATGAAACATTTTGCCTAAATTCTATGAATTAAAATGAGACATGGTAACATTTGTTTGTCTTATTTCATTTGCTTCATAGTTCAGTACTTTCTAGCTATGAGTAGGAGGGTCTATGATGGTTCTGAGGAGACTTTAATAAGAGCACATTCAAATATCTATTGGTTTTTATGTTAACAAGAAAAACATACTATAAAAACATAATACATTATAGATATGTGTCCAAGATGAAATGAGGATGATAATGAATAGAAAACTGCCATATAATCATACTGCCAAGTTGCTATTTTCTAGGAGTTTCAACGGTGTCCGTGAGTAAAGGGGCTCATATTACTTATTTAAGCTCTTCTGAGTGAAAGAGGATATGTGGAATGCTTTTTATTTATAGTCATTACTTCAATTACTTTAACCAGGGATAAATTCTTAGAAACTCAAAAAGGATCCTGGCATAGAATTATAAGAAGATCCACGCGGCACTATTCACAATAGCAAAGACTTGGAACCAACCCAGATGTCCAACAATGATAGACTGGATTAAGAAAATGTGGCACATATACACCATGGAATACTATGCAGCCATAAAAAATGATGAGTTCATGTCCTTTGTAGGGACATGGATGAAGCTGGAAACCATCATTCTCAGCAAACTATCGCAAGGACAAAAAACCAAACACCGCATGTTCTCACTCATAGGTGGGAATTGAACAATGAGAACACATGGACACAGGAAGGGGAACATCACACACCAGGGCCTGTTGTGGGGTGGGGGGAGGGGGGAGGGATAGCATTAGGAGATATACCTAAAGCTAAATGACGAGTTAATGGGTGCAGCACACCAACATGGCACATGTATACATATGTAACAAACCTGCACGTTGTGCACATGTACCCTAAAACTTAAAGTATAATTTATATATATATATATATATATATATATATATATATATAACCTTAAAAAAAAGAATTATAAGAAGATCAGTCACTAAAATAGGACAGGTCAGTAAGACAGTCTTGCAATATATCAAAAATGTCTCAGCCTCTGTAAGATAAAAGTATAAAGTACCTAAAGTCAGGAGAAGATAGAAATTGAAAATTTAATTCAGAAAAATGCAGTCATCTTATACTTACTGAAGCTACATTCACGAAATCATCATCTGAAAGGGTTTCTAACATTTCGGAGACAGATGTTCGGATCAGTTTAAGTGTCAATCCACTAACACTTCCACTCCTAGAAATAGACAAATGGGTCCATCCATGTTACTCATCATGTATTTAATCAAGAACATCATAAGGAAAGATAATGTATGCACTGACCCTAGATCTTTTATATATTATTTAAATAATAATTTTGCCCTTGAAAATCAGTTTAAAAAGTTACATTTTTTGATAGAAGTGGAAATTATAAGAAATCCTGCCTTTTTTTCCTCCCAATATCAGTATGTGTACATTTCTAACTGAAATTATCAAAATTACATGTTAAGTGACAATTAAAAAAAAATATGGATACTGATGGTATAGTCACTCATTCGGTTCTATTAGCCAAGTTAGAAGAGAGGAGTAGAGAGATTAATAGACATAGTCATTGCTCCAGGGAGCCCATTGTTTGACTTGATTAAAACAATAATTATAAATCCACAAAACAATTATGATAACAGATTTGCAAGAAAATGCCTTGTTCTGCATCCTAAAGTAAATATCCTCTAGAATTTATTCTTCATTTTTCTTTCCTCTACATATTCTACAATACTTGGTGACTTCACCTATGTGCAGGGCTGGCTCAACTCTAGGCGACTAACCCCCACTTCTACATCTCTAGCTCCCAACACTTTCCTGGTTTTATCCTTCGAGCTGCCTGCTGAACCACTACGACTGAATGTCCAAAATGACACATTACTTCCAAACATATTTTTCATTCCTATTTATGTTCTTGGTACCAAAGAGTCTATGTCTCAGCCATCCAATTTGTTCTTCCCTCTCAACCTTCCTGTGCATTCAGGCAAAATCCCTTATTCATTCCACTTAAGTGTTCCAAGGCTATGATCCCCTCTCCATCCTCACTCCTCTCTGGCTCAGTCTTCATTATACGAAGATGCTGAGCTACAGTAATAGCCAGTCAACCCAGCAATTAGTCTCCTTCACATGCTAACAGGTGAAAGTTCTAGAAACAAATCCTGACCTAATATTTTTAACAGCTCATAGATACCGACTAAATAGCCAGAAATCTCAATAGCCCTGTATTCCAATCCTTTCATTTTGGCATTTTCTCTCTCTTCTTCCTGTAACCACCCAACAGGTTCTTCCTGCCCACTGCACTAACAAAGACCATGGCATTGCAGTAAAGAAAGAGTTTAATTGATGCCGGGCTAGTCATGCCAGACAGGAGATGGTGTTATTACTCAAATCAATCTCATCAAAGGCTCCGAGGGAGATTACGGATTTTTCAAAGACAGTTTGATGGGCAGGGGGCTAGGATATGAGTGCTGCTAATTGGTTGAAGATGAAATCACAGGGGTGTGGAAAACGGCCCTCTTGTGCTGAGCCCACTTTTGGGTGGGGGGCACAGGATTGGTTGAGGCACAGGTCCCCGTGGGACCATCTGCTAGAAATGCAAAAGCCTGAAAAGATACCTCAAAAGCCCCATCTGAGGTTCTAGAATAGTGATGTTATTTACAGGAATAATAGGGGAAGTTGCAAATCTTGTGACCTCCAGAATAATGGCTAGTAATTATTTAACTACATCTACATATTCAAATTTCTCTTATCCTCTAATTTGGTAGCCTTTCATTAGTTTTATAAGGGCAGTTTCGTTTTAGGGAAGGGCTATTATCATTTAAACTATAAACTAAATTTCTCCCAAAGTTATCTTGGCCCACACCCAGGAATGAGCAGCCAATCAGCCTGTGAAGCTAGAAACAAGATAGAGGCAACCATGTCAGATTTGTCTCACTGTCAAAATTTTGCAAAGGCATTTTCAATCCTCTACCTCCTCCATAAATGTCCCCAGACTTACCTGTGCAGCTTCACTTCTGGCAATTCTTCCACCTGAAATTCCACTGTGTTTCCTCTCCCCTCCCATGCTTGCCTTTGAAAATATGAGCCATGAGGATTCAATCCCAATTTTATCTCCTTAATGCTTTCCTGATACATTAAATCAAGTTGCTATCTCTTATGTATTCCTTTAGTGCTATGTCATACTTTATATCTATTAATTTCTACAATTATTTTTGTTATTTGTTAAGGTCTAGTTTACCTAATACATTTGAATTATCTTTGCGATCAGGTACTATGTCTTTTTTTTTTTAACATACTTTAAGTTTTAGGGTACATGTGCACAACGTGCAGTTTTGTTACATACGTATACATGTGCCATGTTGGTGTGTTGCACCCAGTAACTTGTCATTTACATTAGGTATATCTCCTTTTTTTCTTTTTTTTTTTTTTTTTTTTTTTTTTTTGAGACAAGCTTTTGCTCTGTTGCCCAGGCTGGAGTGCAGGGTATGAACACAACTCACTGTAGCCCCCATCTCCTGGCCTCAGGCATCCTCCCACCTCAGCCTCTAAAATGTAGCTGGAATTACAGGTGTGTGCCACCATGCCCAGCTGGTTTTTCTTTTGTATTTGTTGTAGAAATGAGATATTGCTTTGTTGCTCAGGCTGGTCTCAAACTCCTGGGCTTAAGCCATCCACCTGCCTTAGCCTCCCAAGTGATGGGATCACAGGCGTGAGTAACCACGTCTGGTCTCAGTAACTATGTCTTAATCATCTTTGTTTCTATGTTACTACACTGTGTGTAGGAAGACCTCAATACATTTCTGTTGAAAGAATTTTTGAAAGTAGTATTTAAATTTCATATACATTTTCAAGTTTGGGATATAAATTTGGCTTCTACAGATTTTGAAATGACATTATTTCTGGATATTATTATACATCCAACAGGATTATAATATATTGCATTAATATATTGATTTATACTTAAGAAGAAGATCAAGGATTAGCATATAAGATCCATAATTTAATTAAAGTAACATGAGGCTTAAATGCATCTTAAGAAATAAAATAAGAATTAACATTTAAATTACATTTGTTGAATTCATTTATCTTCTCTTTCTCAGACTGGGTTATAAGGGTTTGGACAACTAAATTAAATTGGCTAACTTGAGCTTAAAATGGGGAAAATTCAAATGTTAATACTCGCCTGTGGGATTTAGCTGTCCCCAAATTACTAGATTTTGTTTCTTCCAAAGAGACAAAGATTTTTTTTTTTTTCCTCAGGGAAAAACATGAGCATTTCTTCTCTTGAGGAAAAACATGAGTAACCTAAGCATTTTACACTTCATGTTTATTTTAATTCCTTGATTATTGCTCTTTAAAAAAGTAAATCTCCATAGCAGGATATAATCTTTTCAATTTCTACATCTTCAACCTTATTAGAAAACGTGTACACTTGCAAACATACACATATATCTTGAATTGAAGCACTATAACAAATAAACAGACCAACATAAAAACTCAAGGAATTATTTTTTGTATATCACCATTTCACTTTTAAAAATCCCAGATATATTTTTTTTTTTCTTTTCTGAGACATTGTCTCTTCACCCAGGCTGGAATACAGTGGCAGGAACATGGTTCACTGTAACCTTGATCTCCTGGGCTCAAGCAATCCTCCCACCTTAGCCTCCCAAGTAGCTGGAACTACAGGTGTGAAGCTTCCGTGCCCGAACAAGTTCCAACATTAACTTATTTAATATACTTCATATTTAACATTATATGATATGTAATATTAATATATCAATACCCATATAGATTCTCTTCATGTTTAATTAAATAATTTGTTTTGTTATTGTCTTGATATGGCTTCATTGCCTGAATATAAAAGTCATCATAATTTTTCTTTGTTTCTTTTTTAACCTATCAAACCTTTCTTAGTCCCACCATACTACTGTTATCTACAAATCCTCCCATATTCTCAATATATAAATATGTAGTATTTAACAACTCACACGTCCACCAGAATAAGCATGTCTTTGGGAGATGCAGCTCCTTGGATGTACCTGAAACAAATATTGTAATAAATGCTTTTCTCTTCCAAAATATCAAACACTGATATTTGTTGAATTGATATTTACTGATCTCTGAGACAGTTTTTTTCCCCAAGCAAAGACCCACTTCTATCTAAGTAGACAATGGTTTTCTATTCATATTCTTCAATGTCAGTTTGATAAAAGCAATATCCAATATAACAATAGAGATGTCAGAAGCATAATATTTAACATTTTTTGATATTTGTAACAGAAGATGAAGAAACATATTTTAACTTTGAGAAGAACATTTTTCCTGGAAAAACAATTATCTAAACTCCAATTGTTGACCACAGGTTTAAAAGTCACTTTAATGAAAAACAGACTGTCATATTTTTAAATGTAAAAAATAAGCACAAAAAATAGATAAGTTGCTTAGGAACATCAAAAAGCAATATCAACAAAAAAGAAATATAACTGGCCAATAAAGAGATTAAAATTAGGCAATATGTGATGTTATTACCAAGAATTTCAATGGCTCTCAAACTTTATAGTGTTTAAGAATCACCTGGGGAATCAGTTCAGAATATTAATTTCCAAATTCAACCCCATGGAATCAGAATCTCTGCATTTTAAAGAGACTCTAGAAGAGATTTATGCAGATGGTTCAGTGGTTGTGGAGAGAGATCATCTTGATTGTGTATGACTGACCCAAAAGCTCACTCACGTTGCCTGGCCACCGACTGGAATGGGGCCTGACTTCTCCGACAGGAAGGGCTGCACCTGACATCAATTTTTTACTTATTTCTGAAGCCATCACTGTAAATGTAACTTCTCAGGAGGCTGCCAGTTAACTTTCCAATTAGTTTTCAGACAACATACAGCACAATTAGTTCTATGTGTTGAGGAAGCAGTTGGAGTTTGTAACCTGCACCTTTGCTTGATAAGAAGGTAAAGTGGCAGAGTGGCAGGCGAATTTTCATGGACAGCAAACCAGGCTGATGCCTAGTATCTTAATGCTGGTCCAGGTATGCCACTCAATGGGAAGATAAGAGAAGACAGGACATGTCTGCCTCTACTGACTGGCACCCAGCTTCTAAGTCTCCTCCAAAACAACCAATTCCTGAATTAAAACAAGACGATATATTAGTTTTTAGCTCCACTCAACAGCCCCATGGCTCCACAGGAAGAATATGTAAATTAGTAATAATTGTCACTATTAAACATGGTTGGTGTAGACATAAATTGCTACTGGGATATTTAAAAGGGCATCTAAAAGCCTCCAAATACAAGTCTTTGGGATCCAACATTATGCTCTTGCAATTTGTCTGAACCCTAGAAAAAAGTTAGAAATAACCTAAACGTCCAATAATAGGGGATTTCGTAAATAATTTACCATATAGTCTTCATTCAAATGATGGTATGTGCCTTTTCTCATGAATATGTACTCAAAAGTTATTGATATGAAAAGTGTGGGATACAAAGCACTTATACTGTATATATGAACTCATTTCTTAAAATTCACACATTAAATACATTTTTAAAAAGCAAATAAATACAATTAATAGTTTTAAAAAACCCAAAAATAGTTGTTTTCCAGTAAGTCCAATTACAAATTATTGGTATTTTTCCAATTTTATGTTAGGAGAACAAGTTGCTTCAGTAGTGAGGTACAAATAAGTCTTCATTTTGGAAAAAAAATAAAACCTAAGCTATATGAATATAATTAGGGGCAGCTTTTACCTTGGGTCCAATTCTCATTAGTTCACTGCCAGAGGCAAATTATCTCCTACTCTATCTCATCTCTCTGTTGGAGCTCTACTCCAAGCAAACTGGATCCCTGCCATAGAAATCCATACCAGCTAAGAGGTGTAGTACTGAGATTAAATATAAAACTTAAAGTAGTCCATTTGAAATGAATGTGATAAATGGGTTCACCTATATTAATTAGCATTACCCACTTGAACTCATCATTTTCATTTACCTTTACCTATATTTACTTATTTTTAAAAATCAGATCACTTTCAATAAGTAGTTAATACTCATCCTAATAATAAAAAATTCTGACTTTTTAGCAAATATATATCTTCTTGCCTATTTTATCTTTTCATGGCTAGCTAAAAATTCTTACCATGGTCTTCTGCGTACATCATAAAGGTCAATCTTATTTGGAGTTCTGCTATTATCAACCCATGGTGAAGCTAAAAAAAAAAAGATATTAAATCAAAATATTAGATATGCTCTAAAAATAATGAGACTTTTTAAAAATCACAAAAAGCAATAGATACATAATTTCACTTACGTACTTCAATGTTCAAATGAGAGATATCATTTTTAAGCCCTTATATTGCTTTAACATGGAAAACAACACGGCAGTACAAAAAGGAAATCAATGATAGTCAATTCTCTTTTTACGTGTTATTTCAGAAATAAATTTACACATACAGTTTTTCGGGGTGCTAACTTAATATGTTTTAGTAGGTGTCCAGAGGTTATAATTTTTTTCCTAACAGAAAATTTATGTGCCACTAATGAAAATTGTGCTTTCAATTATTTCCTCCTTATATTTTCGTTCAGTGCCATATTCTCTTGGTCTATATAAGACAGCTGTTTTTCTTGGGTTTTTATGTAATAGCATAATTTTACTCAGTCCATGTTAAAATAACTAAAAGGTCAGCTATAATTAAAACAACTCCATAGAAAGCTGTTTTCTTTAAATTTATTGTAATGATGTGAAGTAATTCAAGCGCAGATTCAACAATCTTGTATGACTTTCACAGCCTTTATCATTTTGCAATAATCAGAAATAACTTCATCTAATTGTATTGATTTTTAAATGCAATTAATTTAAATCTATTCTAATTAAATTGATACTTTAATTAAAATGCTTTACAAAGCTTTACATGCATGCACACCTTAGACCTAATGAAAAAAATAAATGCTGATGAATTGGATGATAATTTCATGCTGAAGTAGTCCCCGTACTTGAACATGTTTAAACATATGACTCCTGGGCAAATGCCTAGTTCATATGACTTATGTTCCCCAATCAATTTCGCTTTTCTGAGAAACTGTGGAAATTATGAAGAACTTTACTGAGAGTCACGTTTATTAGCCAACTAAGATAATTTGGCCAATTAGGATATGTCAAAAACTATACACAATGAAACTCTTCCTTGACTGTGAATTTTTTTTCTTATTAGTAGCTATATTAAAAAATGATTTATTTGTTCTAAATGACTAATCATATTTACAAAGAATAGTAAGCTTAAATGTAGCACTCTTCCAACCATTATTGACACAATCAATGTAACTGAAATGGTGAGTTTACTGCAATTTGTTCAATTTGCACTTGCAGAAAGTGAGAGTCTGTGATGTAAAATAATCCTTTTTGTGTGTATGTGTGTGGTAGCACTAGAATTAAGTAACAAGCATGCTGATACACACATCAGTTCACTTTCATTATCCCTCTATGATATCTGACTCTCCAAGATAGGGTCTGAGTAATACCTAAAATTTTATAGAAATTGTATCCTACTTTCAGTACCATGCTATGCTGATAATACATTTCCTGCCGCTCAACTCCAAATGCACCCTTCTACCTTGCCCTATGAAAATGGATCTGGGCCCTTTCAATACTT
This sequence comes from Gorilla gorilla gorilla, assembly GCF_029281585.2. Taxonomy (NCBI): domain Eukaryota; kingdom Metazoa; phylum Chordata; class Mammalia; order Primates; family Hominidae; genus Gorilla; species Gorilla gorilla. Next base: position 106,701,768 of record NC_073230.2, on the reverse strand, counting down.
TTCCTTTATCAGATGGCACAATTTCAAGGTTTGCCTGCAAATGATGCAAGACAGACACTGAATGAGAAAAAGGATTTTTCTTCCTTGTTCTGGTTTGTTTGCTCACAGTCTCTTGCAGCATGTGCTCCTGTCTGGTGTCTGTCTCCTGCACTGTCTGTATATTCTCCAGAGCTCAGCTCCTACAGCGTTGCAGTTTCCCCAGATTGCCCACTCCAGCAACATGGCCAGCTTCACCAGGCTCAGGTTCTAATTCTGTCACCTGTACCCCTCCAGCCCCGCCCCCTGCCCCAGATATTTTTGTAGAGGAGAGCTTACAAGGAAAGACCTGGAACCTCAGAGGGTAAATTTCCAGCAAATCCTATCAGTGTGGCATCACAGTGACTTCTCCACCTTGGTGGGCCATGACCATGGCCTCTACAAGATGTGAACCTCAGCCCAGGGGAACTGGGGGATTAGGAACTCTGCCTTGGGCACTCTATCTCAACCCTAGAGGCAGTTGTTATTACACATTATATAATATTATATCTGATATTCATAAATCCTTTAGAGTTCTCTGTACTTCTAGCCAATCCCTCATTACTCCAATCCCTACTGTAGATAATTTTTTATTGAAAAATAAACTTTCCTTGTTCAAAATGCTGTATTTTTTCTCTCTTCTGATTGAACCCAGACTGACACAAACGATTGAACCCAGACTGACACAAAGGTAGATGAGAGAAGTGATTAGTTACCACTGCCAATATGACAGCAGCAATCCTGAGTTAAAAGTGGTCTGCAACGAATCCGATAAACAACTTAAATAAATTGGAATTTGAAAGTTATGTTTCAATTAGATTTTTGAATTGTTTACCGATCACATTCATCTAGGATTTCTGTTGTCACTACCATTGCTAATTGAAATTAACTGTGATATATATTACTATGTTCAATAAAATGTATATCTTTATTTAAGGAAAGAAAAAAGTTAAAAGGCTATAATTTACAGTATGAGCCAGACTATTACATTTTAATATTGTTTATAACCTTAGGTGGTTTATATTTCAAAATATTAATAATCTTCTCTTAGAGGTCTTCTGAGATATTTACTCTTAGGTAGTATCCCTTGATTAAACCAAATTAAGATATTAATGTTATGGTAAAATTGAACAACATAATTTCTTCTGTGATATTACTAATTCCCTTGTTGTAAAATCCCATCATGTCATTTAAATAGTTCATCCCTTATATAGGCTCAGAATTATGAAAGATCAAAGAGTAAAAAGGCTAATAACCATACAAGTTAATTCCCTGAAATAATCAGTTTCATAACCATGCACAGTGAAAGCTGCGTGTTTAGACAGGGAAAGAGAACTTCCAAAATTCCTGTAAAAAGTGAAATGCTGCTCAGTTTAGATGACTTTTTAGTGTTCCAGGAAGATTTGGGGATGGGCAGAAGAGAGAACTGAAAATGACAGTTCACAATGTAGACGTCTCCTTTTTGAACCTCATCATTAAAGGTGATAACAATGATTTACAGGAATGTTTTCCCCTGATCAAAAATGAACTGTTAGTGTGTCCTTTACTAAATCTACTGGTCTACCATTTACTTCACCTGATACATAGGATGTGTTACGGGTGTTATCAAATTGTTGATTTAAGCAGGTATTTACTTGTGCATTAACTCAGAATACAGATATACGTAATAGGAAAATATTCTTGAGAAAGTACGCAGATTTTAGTGCCATTTTCTGGTTAATATGGTCTAAAAATAATAGCGAAGTACCCCTTTTTTTATTTCAGCTGCTAGGAAAGAATAAAGCAAATAATGATGCATTGAGGACTGATTCTCTTGGTAGAAACATCAAATGACAGCTAATTGCATTTCCCAATTAAAAAGTTCAAATGTATTTTTTCTAATCCTAAAAACTTCACAGTCTTAGTCTCATGATAATTTTAAAAAGTAAATTTCATATACTCAACAATGCCTTTAAAAGTCACTCCTGGTCCTTTGCCTAGATCTAATTGGTGGACCACTATTTTCGGTTTGTCTCAATCATCTCCTATAGAGTATTAGTCATGGCTCTGAACTGCAAGCCAAGATAATCAATTGGGACTATTTTCAAGCCCAAATTATTTCACTAAATGTGTACTGCATAGCTCACAAAATTTCCATAAATTTCAGTGTTGCTCAATTACTATCATCCCAGAATGGATCCTCCACAGTCCCTAATTTGCACCATGGCTCCAATAACCAAGTTCAGGGTAGATGACTGTCATTAGAAGAATGTGGATTATACCCACACCAAGGTGCCAAAAAATCTAGGAAAGCAAATAGCTGGCCTTTTCAGATTTTGAGTTATCTGCTCCCGAATAAAACTTTTAACCTGGGAAATACTTGACATACAGGAACAAGATTCTATGTTAGCCATGGTGGCACAAATGCCTTAATGAAAAATCTGAAATCTTTTGTATCTTAGTATAGTAAAGTACTTCTAACTCAAATAATAGTCTAAGTTGCACAGGGTGTGGAGAGTGGTAGTGCATGGATAGATTCTGCTCCAGGCAGTTATGCAGTCTTAAAGCTGGGAGATCTTTTGCATCCTTCAGCACTTGGATTCCAAGGGCATCCAGGACATTGGGCTTGCAGCTGCTAGATGGAGGAAGGAAGTGTGGAGAAAGCACTCTCAAGTCCTAAAAATCTCAGGCTGGAAGTGACACATATTACTTTCACTCATTTTCTATTGTTATGAACTTGTCATATGGTCCTACAGAGACAAAAAGGTGGGAGAAATGTAGTCCCTGGCTAGGGAGTCTTATTTAAAAGAAAATTTCCCAATGGAATGGGAAGACAGAACTTTGGTGGACAGCTAGCAACCTTGGTCACAGGTACAAATGGACAATTTAAAAATGAGTAATATCCAGTACCTATTAGAACATCAAATTTTCTGTACTCAGCAATGTCTTCAAGTAATCCACCACGGAGATGACGGAGATGAGGATAAGCTAAATTTAGAATCTAACAAATAAATAAAACATACCAGTATTAAGAATTATTTCTAGACTAAATTTTAGGACTGAGGTGGCTTGCACAAGAAATTTACTGGTGAAAAGAACAACAACTAGAAGTCATCTGGGCATTGTTGTTGATGTTGTGTGACTAACGAAACCACAAACCTGATCTGTGGCAATGTTGTAGTGGAACCCTAAAGCAACTTTTGGGCTCTAAACCTGCACCAGTAACAGCAAGCGATAAAAGCTGTTTAGCCTCAAGCACACCCCTTCAGATGTGTCAGAAAGTGTTTTAGACAAGATAGTTAATCCTAGAGAATACTACCAGAAACAGTGAGATGAGCTAACCAAGAAACGTAGCTTTATGCAAAAGAAGGATATCTTTGTATTTCTTGCCTGATAGAAAGAGATAGGGTGAATGGGTCAGTGATTGTTCTGTATTTCTCACTCTCATTTTACAGATGGGAGTTTTTATCGTAGTTACCCAGCAGACATGACCAATGAATATTATATATTTGGGCAGCAATGGGAATAGGGTAGAGAAAATAACTGGCATAATGCTGTATTATGGGTAGTCAAATGAGGAAACATCCTACCTGATGGAGAGAACTGCATGTGACACAGAGATCCTGGATTTTATTCATTTGTTGAGACTTTGAATCATCTATGGGGAGGAGCTGAAAATGTTCTACACGTGGGAAAAAATGGTATGCACAGATACTTGAAATGCCAGAAGAATGGACTGTAACAGGGCTTCAATATGCATTTCCTCCTCCTTCCTTCTAGTCAGAGTCCTCAGGACTGCCCTGCCAGAAACTATACTTTTCAGTTTCTCTTGTCATGATATAGCCATGTGATCAAATTCTAGTAGATAGGATGTGAGCAAAAGTGATATATGCATGACTCTTCAATCACTCTTGTTGCCTTCTACTAATTTTCCTGTCTTCTTTTGGCCTCAAAAGTTTTACGGTGGTATTGAGCCCATTTTAATCAGACAGATGAGGACAACAACCTAAGGAATGGCAGATAGCTAAAACCTCAGTTGCTGGACAACATCATGGACCAGGGTTACCCTAAGCACTGATTTACCTATTCGGTAGGAATTTTTCCTCAGAGAATTTTTTAAACGTTTCCTTTGTTATATATTGATTATTAAGTAATTGAATCAGTACCTTGATACAGGTCAGGACTTTTCTCAATCATGCCAACATGGGTCAGGCATTAAAGCTTTGAGAATGCAAAGGAGGCAAAACCTTCGTGTGGTGTTTTGAATAACTGATGGAGTACAATTGGAATGTTCATAATACAAAGAGATGATGAACACTTGAGTTGATGAATACCCCACTCACCCTGATGTGATTGTTAGACATTATATGCTTGTATCAAAATTATATACCTGCTATGTGCCCATAAAAATTAAAAATAAAAATAAAAAACTTTAAAAAAATCTGCTTCACTGTATTGCTCTCATTCCCATGTATTTTTAGGAGAGTATTATTTTGTCCCCAGGAAACTGCTTATTGCTATATAAGACTTCTAGTGAGTCCCAAATACACGGTCCCAAGTAATCAGTTACTTTTGAAAAATAACAATCATTCCCAGATGAAATTTTCAAATGCTGAATGTCTAAAGCTTTATGGCTTAGAACCATCAAGGAGATTCACAAGCAGAAGACAAGACAGGAAAGCAAGCATTCCAGGTGAGTAAATGTTAATATGAAGAGTCCATTCTGTTGTCATTTTGAAATTGTCTTCCCTGGCTGGACCTAGCCTAGTGTAGAAATTAAAATCATGAATTTGGGAACCAGCCTACCTGGATTTTTCACTGGGTGCATGAATTTGGATAAATTAACCTTTTTTCAGTAAAATGGGACTAATAATGCCACTTACTAGGATTACAGCTAAGACTTAATGAATTTTACACATAAACACTTAAAACCATAGTTGGCACAAAATAAGCACTCCATTTACAGATACCTGAAACAGTACCACTGAGTCACTGGAACTACTTATAGATTATAGATATTTAAAAATAGATTTTTATAAGATATGCTTAGATGTTAACCACTTAACATGTTCCTGTGACTGGGGCTTGAACATGATACTATTTTCCCATCCCATTCCACCTCCCTGATGCAGGCTGGTGTTACACAGTCAATAAAACTTTCTAGGAATCTAAAAACTGACTTCATGATATTACCCTCAGAAACCTCATGGAGAATACTGACATAGATGAGAGGACAGGATGGGCAAGATGTGCAGACAGGGACCTAGAAAACAGTAACTCTATGTTCCTTAACATTCTCCAACTGCTTGTTCTCCTTGTTTCATTTTTATTTAGAAACTGATCCTCTAAAATTCTACTCTAAAACTCTCTTCCAGTTCTAGTACTTAAGATCTTGACTTGTTTATCCAGCTTAAAAAATACCTATTATACACTATATGCACGGAACTGTGTTAGGTGATACGAGGCATACAAATATGTAATTAACTATTTCTCACTGCATAGATTAAAATGGTTTTTAAAATGGCATATGCAAAATAAATTCTGGAAGAAGGTAAAATTCACTATCTATTGTAATATACACAAAAACAAAATTATCTGTGAGAACAAAATAAAGAAAGATTGCTTTGGGGCAAGTCTTCATATGTTGGTATTTTATTTTATTTATTTTATTTTAATTTTTTTGAGATGGAGTTTCACTGTTGTTGCCCAGGCGTGAGTGCAATGGTGCAACCTTGGCTCATTTGAACCTCTGCCTCCTGGGTTCAAGTGATTCTCCTGCCTCAGCCTACCGAGTAGCTGGGATTACAGGTGCCCACAACCACACCCTGCTAATTTTTGTATTTTTATTAGATACGGGGTTTCATCATGTTGACCAGGCTGGTCTCGAACTCCTGACCTCAGGTGATCCGCCTGCCTCGGCCTCCCAAAATGCTCTGATTACAGGTGTCAGCCCTCACTCTCAGCCTGCCTTTTATTTTGAATGAATGATAAGATGCACACAACCAGAGATGGGCTCTAGGAACTAGGCACATAGAGACATGAAAACAAAAAGGCAGATTTGTAGAATAGAAAATAAAACAAAAAAATTAAAAGTGGAGAAAATACAGGGGTAAACAATGAAGTTTGAACTGTACATTAAGAGATAAAACTGGAAACGTAGGTTGAGTTAGAATCTTTGGATGGTCTGAATGTCATGGTAAGAGAGCCAGATGCCATTAACTAGACAATGCCAGCTTGTATAATTCACCAGACAGCTGATAATCTAACTCTACCCCACATCACTTTTATTACTTTTTTATTTTTTGAGATGGAGTCTCAGTCTGTTGCTTAGGCTTGAGTGCAGTGGTACGATCTAGGCTAACTGCAACCTTTTCTTCCCAGGTTCAAGCAATTCTCCTGCCTCAGCCTCCTGAGTAGCTGGGATTACAGGTGCCCGCCATCACGCCTGGCTAATTTTTGTATTTTTAGTAGAGATGAGGTTTCACTATGTTGGCCAGGCTGGTCTTGAACTCCTGACCTCAGATGATCCTCCCTCCTTGGCCTCCCAAACTGCTGGGATTACAGGCATGAGCCACTGTTCCTGGCCCTCCACATCATTTTGAAATAATTTTACTAGCACTTTGTTTGCATTATATTTTAATGTGTTTACAAGTTTTCCTTTTCATCCACCTGTGAACTCCTCTAGAGAAAAATCTTCTCTTACTGGTATTAGAATCCTCAGGATATCTCAGTTTCTTCAGTAACAGAAGTTCTGCCTTGTTCTTATCAGTCTTTCCTCCTTCGTCCAGACTTCATTACACTGATCTAATCAAATAATTTTGAATTTTAATTTTGTTTCTGGGCAGTGAGTCTCGGTATTTAGGATATTCAGATCATATCACTATATTGGTTGGAGAGTGACTTTGATATTTCCACTGTAATATTTCCAGAATTTTTTTTTTAATTATACTTTAAGTTCTGGGGTACTTGTGCACAATGTGCAGGTTTGTTACATAGGTACACATGTGCCACGTTGGTCTGCTACACCCATCAACCCATCATCTACATTAGGTATTTTTCCTCATGCTATCCCTCCCCTAGTCCTCCATCCCCTGACAGACCCCAGTGTGTGATGTTCCCCTCCCTGTGTCCATGTGTCCTCATTGTTCAACTCCCACTTATGAGTGAGAACATGTGGTGTTTGGTTTTCTCTATTTCCAGAAGTTTTCTCGAACTTCTTATAAACGATGGGCAGAAACCCATACACAGATACATGGTATTACAGCTGAGGATAAATCACCATAATTAAAAAAAAAAAGCCCTTATTACAAAGTGGATTACTAGTAATACTGAAGATGCCAGATAACACACTTAAAACATTTTTACTTAAAGGGGTATCTGTCTGTCAGCAGGAGTAGCAGTCAACAGGGAAAAGTCGGGTAGTTAAATGAAATAATAAAGTAAATGGTACACAAACATTTAATCCTTTAGATGTCCCAAAATGCAGTCATTAAGTGACTTGGAAATAAGCGTGAGCACAGTAAGTTCTATGAGGCAAGTGTTGGGGAGGATTTACTGGGAAATGATGTTAGATATGTGCTACATGAAGTCTGACAGAGAAACATGTTTCTTATTTTTGTAAGCAAATAAATTCAATTAGATGACAATAATGACATTGCTAAAAACATAAAACAAACTATGATTCTACAGGAACAAGTTTCCTAGTTCTGTAAGTGAAAATCTTAGATGGTGATAGTGATAGATTTCTTTAAAAGTTTATATTTAGCTCATCTGAGAAAGTGCTTGAAACATCTGAGTTTTTGACAAAAAAATCTTTTTTTCATAATCAAGTATACTGAACATAAATGAATTACACAGCAAAGATGTCCTATGCATCTAAAAACGAATGGCATAAGGACAGAAATTTGGTAACACAGAAAGAAAAAAGAAACAGATTGAGAGATATATCTTAGAAGTTGAAAACAGCTAAAGTTTTTTAGCAATACTTATTTACATATTTTGCATATAGTGTTATCCCCATTCAAATTACAAATGGCTCTCATTTTTCATATTACCATCCTATTTACCTAATCTAACCTGTGAGCAATAAAATCAATCATTTAGTCAGTTTAGGTATGACTGAACCCTTGGTTGACCATAAGGTGAACAATTATTACAACCGTTATCTGTGAAAAATAAGACAGATTCAGGTAAGAGATAAGGTTATACAAAATGCAACAAAAATGCTACAGAATTGCCTTCATAATCAGGATGAAATCAGAATTTTAAAACAGTATGTCATCCTTTTGTGTATGTGTAAAATGCATCCCCACACAACACAATTGATGGATAGTATACAGCAAAGAAAACCACGTAATATGAAACCAGTGTTTGAGCATAAACAGAGCTATTTGTACCCTCTTGTCAACACCTCAAACTTTACTGTTCTAAGTTAAACTCATCACTTTACTCCCAAAATAAAAACTTTTGATTTTTAATTTTGGTAAACAGCTTTGATATTCTCATCCATTCAACTTAAAAAATGATACTCAACTGACACTCTACATCAGTCATTAAATTCATGTTTTTAAAAAATAAAGTCTGATATCATCATTTCTATTTAAGAATTAATTCCTATTTGATCCCTTGTTCAGATGTTTAAAATTCCACATCTGACCATCAAAACAGCATATCTTCTGGTCAAGCTTCCCCAAGTCTTTCTCCTTCTAATCATAATATTAAGTGCTTTAATCATTGCATTACAGTGCCCAAAATGTTTGTGGTACTTTGCCTACACATTAAATCCCAAACCATTCTGACATTCAAGGCCACATATTCTACCATTAATAAACCTTTTGATTCAATATTACTTTTTCTATAACAAACTATTGGATTAACTGACCTCACTAGTCTCCAACAGTGGTTGTTCATCTCCTTATATTTTTATTTTATGCCATTCTTCCCTCCAGAAACATTTTGCCTTTTCTTCTTCATTGACTTGGTTTTCAATCCAAAGTTCATAAACCTCTTATATGACTCTAATCCATAATTACCTCTTCTTTTTCAAAATTTCTATAGCAAATCTATTGCTATTCTATTTAAGTGACTTGGCATTTAGTCATTTAATAATTTGTATTGCAATCTAAATTTAAGATGTATTTAATTTAGATGTATAAGTTTTGACTACCTAATTAGATTTAAATTTTCTAAAAGGCAGAAACAACTTGTTATTTTAAAACACAAATGTCCATATAGTAACCATAGCAGAGATGCTTTCTGTTCCCCAATATCTGTTTTCCTTTTCTTACTTAGTACAGCCCCCTGCCATGTAGCTGGATATATGGCCATTTTGAAGGTAACTATGACCAAGAGACCACTAAATTCTGGCCAGAAACAAATAAAAGAAAATGCTGGAAGTTCCCTTAAAAAGGAGGCACGGAAGAATACCATTCTTTGCTCCTAATAAAGAGCACAAGTAACAACAATAGACTCTAAGGCAGAGCCCATGCTCAGAGAATGACAGAGTAATGAGATCTGGGTGCAGACCCCTGATTTGTGTAGTTTCCCTACCTGCCCCAGTCTACGTTAACTCTGATTGACATGAGTAAAAACCAAACTTCCATAGTGTTAAAAATCACTATTATTTTGGATTTGCTTCAACTGGTAGCTAGTAGGAGTCCTAACTAATACACTGGACTTTAATAATTATTAGCATAAAATGTAATAAACACTTCAATTTAAAGTTTATATAATGATCAACAACTATATACATTTATAGTTGAACTATGTGTCCATAAACAAATGTTAAAGTAAAAAAAAAAATCAGGCATTTTTAGAGAAAACCAAAAGCAGTACTTCTATAAATACTATAAATGTTGAGGCTCCACTGCTATCCCATTTTCTTCTAGTTGGCTAAAAATAGATCGAACGCTTCGTTTATGACTAAACTTTAAAAAGTATTCTTTGGACTACCTTGTCATCTGCTATTTGATGCTTAAAATATTCCTAAATTATTGTTCAAAAAGTGGTACACAATTTAAGAGCTATTGGCTACCTATATGGAAAAAGAAGTCACTCCATATACTTTGTAAGAGATTGTTTTGCATTTTATTCCAGCAAAATCCTAGCAGAAATAGCAACAAGAAGATGTCTCTCAGAGGTCTACTTTACATTAACTTAATACACATTAGGTTCCTTTATTGTAATCTCATAGTTTTGAAATTAACAAACGAGGTAGGGCAGAGAAAGAACAAATAATAAGACATTAAGTAAACGTCATATGGAGATGAAGTAGATTTTTAGTTTTCTCCCTTTTTTAATAAATACAACTAATTGTCTAAAAAAAAGAGTAAGTGCTGACTACATTGGCATTTCAATGAACCACTGATTCCTAATAACAATCCCAATTACTGCAACAATTGGTACAATTTCAGGAGATATTAACAGGTGAAATGACCAGTTTGTACCTATGGTTTTTATGATGCATAAGAATTCACAAAGTTGATAGCTATTGAAAGCAGTTTTTAATAGCTTTAATTTATATAAATAAGTTAAGAGCTTCTAAAGGAAAGAACTTGCAAGATAAACTGATTTTCCAATGAGCACGTATTCAAGGAAGACATCATTAAATATGAGTTCCTAATCATATCTATGTCATGAGCTAGCTGTATGACTAGGGCTAGTCACTCTACTTATCTTGCAAAACAAGACTGTGGATGTAGCAAATGCTACAGCAGGCTATAAGCAGATAAAATTAGTGCTTGCTTTAGAAATCATTTTGTTCAATCATCCCAAGTTACTGATGAAGAAACAGGTACAGAAATATAATATGACTTAAAGTACAAAGTGACGGTGATGACAGCTTTTATATGAACCTAGAACTCCTCATAGTCTACCTGCCTTCCAAGAAGGAGAGGAGAAAGAGGAAGAAGAAGGAGGGTGGAGAAAGAGGAAAAAAAGAAAAAAGAAGAAGTGAGAAGAAAAAGGACAGACACCAATGATTTTCATAGCTTATTTCCATATACATCAATGAAATTATAAAGCAGGTTCATGTTCAGTCCAAGGACAGACATTAAGAGTTTAAATCTCTATTAATTACAAAACTACTGTTTTGAGTCAGCACTGCATAGGTACCTTTATATTACGCTAGCTCTAGAGATCTCACTGGAAGTCAGTGTTTCTATGTATTTTAAATAATCTGATAAATGAAAATCATGAGAGTACTCTAACTTTCCCCTACATCTGGGCAATATGCTCCAAACAGATTTAATGCTTCTTATTCTCTTAACAATTCTACCATCTAAGCATTGTTATCCTGTTTCACAGCTGAGGTCAATGAGGATTTTCCAAAGGTCATCATCATACAAAGTATATTGGTGGAGGTGGGGTTTATATTCTGGCTATCTGATTCAAGAATATAATTACTGTGGAATCTAAAAAAGTCGATCTTAGCTGGGTGTGGTAGCTCACACCTGTAATCCCAGCACTTTGGGAGGCTGAGGCAGGTGGATCACCTGAGGTCAGGAGTTCGAGACCAGCCTTGCCAACATGGAGAAAACCCGTCTCTACTAATAATACAAAAATTAGCCAGGCATGGTGGCATGCATCTGTAATCCTTGCTACTTGGGAGGCTGAGGCAGGAGAATCGCTTGAACCAAGGAAGCAGAGATTGCAGTGAGCCGAGATTACGCCACTGCACTCCAGCCTAGGTAACAAAGTGAGACTCTGTCTCAAAAAAAAAAAAAAAAAAAGTTGACGTCATAGAACACAGAGTCTATAATGGTGGTTACCAAAGATTGGGGTGGTTACAAGGGAGGAAGAGATGGGGAGATGTTGGTCAAAGGACGCATAATTACAGTTAGAGAGGAGGAATAAATTCAAGAAATCTATTATATAAACGGTGACTTTAGTTAATGATGATATATAGACCATAATAATAACTATGTTAGGTGAAGCTTTGTTAATTAGCTAGATTTAACCATTCTACAATATGTGTGTGTGTGTCAAAACTTATACATATTATCTTTCAATTAAATTTTTAATTTTTTTATTTTTAATTATTATGGGCACATAATACTGATGGGGTTAAAAAATATATGTGTGTGTATATATATACATATATATATGTGTGTATATATGTATATATAGGTGTATATATGTGTGTGTATATATATATACACACATATATACACCTATATATACATACACACCTATATACACATATATAGGTGTGTATATATATAAAAATAAATTGCTCACCTGCCTCTTGGTATGTGACTCTGCTTTAAGTAGCATATTAATAATCAACAAGGATATTTTTTAGCTTCTATTGTGAATCAGAAGGTTCTAGTTCCTGCAAAACATTTTATTTTCAATAGCTCTGTGGCAAGTATTCGCTTACAAAAATAAAAATAGGTAGCTTACAGAAGTTAAAAATGAAAATTATAAAATTCTATATATCTGGATGAATAGGCTTTGCTTGATCTTTACAATACTGTGAAGTAATGGGGAAGCTGACTTTCCCATATTACAAATATAGAAACTGAAAGCCTGAAAGACAAGGTTGATGAATTTAGCAAAAAGAAATACAAGACAATCAGTTAACTTTGAATTTCAATAAAAAATAAATACCTTCTTAGTAAAAGTGTATCACAAATATTGCATGAAGCATACTTACACTAACAAGTTATTCATTGCTTATTTGAAATTGACATTTAATTGGACATCTTTTATCGTATCTGCCAGCTCTACAGAAAAGTAACCTAAGGCCATCAGCTACAATCCATCTCCTGACCAGTTTCACTACGTGGTGTTATTGCCTGACTTTATGGCTCAGTCATGTTTAGATTCCTTCCAGAGTTCTATTTCAGTTTCCTTGTCAACTCACTGTAAGCTTCAATTATGTTCTTTAATGTCTGAGATAAAGAGAAAGCTGCATTTAGGCAAAATTATTCTAGTTGACATGCACTATTGTAGAAATGCCTACTGTTTCCTATTTTCAAAGTACTTTTCATCATATTATCTCATTGATCACAATAACCCCCCAGGGATAAAATGAGGAGTTATTAATGTTCCACTTTTTCAAATTTAATGATTAGGTCTCAGAAAGTTTAGGAGACCTACCTAGGTTCTCACAGCTAGCAGGGAGCGCCTAGCCTGAGGGTCAAGTCTTCCATGTAAAAGTTCAATTAAGTAGAAGTAACATTATGTGCTGTTGCCATTTATTGTTAAGATAATTAAAATACTGAAAGACTATTTTTGACCTCTGGTTTAACATACAGTAAACAGCGGTGAGTCCTGCTATATTATTTTGCTTCTATCAAAATGATATGATCAGAGAAGTATATATAGTCTCCCAAAAATTTTTTTAATCATGTCATTTCAACAAAGCTGTGTTTTTGTGTTAAAAACACAGTCTTACAAAAACAGAAACACAATCGCCCACTTTTAAAATTATGACATTGTCTCAATGTCTTTACTAAATACTTGGTTATATTATATCATTACTGTCATAAAGAGCAACTCAGTAACAGATTCACTAAACTAAAATCCATTCAAGTGTATTCCCTAGCAGCCAAGTGGGCTATTTTAATGATCTTCCTGTAACAGGTAAATGAATTCAGCCTGTTATTTGGTGAGTCATTTTGCTTGCCAAACTCTTACTTAAAACCTAGGTATTGTGAGTGGGCACGTGGTTGCTCCCACAGCTAATGTTTTGGAAAGACTAATGCAGGACTTTTCTTGGTCACTTTGCCAGCCAGAGACCTCCGGCCAGTGATGCCCCTGCCCAGGCCATGCTTGGGTCCGGGTTCACCGCAGGAGACACCCCATCTACTGTGCCTGCTGGTCAGCACCCGGCCTGCACTCCAGCATGGATCCCACAGCCACTGTGACTGTGCACCCAGCCTCTGGTGGGAGGAGGTGTGTGAGCAAGTGAGTGCAGGCTCCGGTCTGCCATTCCAAGTGCTGGCACAGAAGCAGGCTCTATGTGGGGCTTGTGGTTAGACCAGGCATGTTATAAGTGACTCTCATGGTGGACTCTGGCACCTCAAATGGGGAAACATGGTGGCACCCAGGCAGGGGTGCCCCTGACCCCGAAGCATGTGTTACAGCATGCTAATTAGTTCTTTAAGTCCCGCCATCTGCAGCCTAATGGATGGTGGCAGGTTAACAACTCTGTCAGTCCCTTGCTCCACTCTGGCCCACGGCTCTGGGGCTGGCTCAGCCCTGCCACTGCTTCCTGATGTGTGGGGCAGCTATCCTCCACCAGCGGAGGGCAGAGGACCATAGTGTTACAACTTTCTTTGTACCCACATTTCATGGGTTCTTGTCACACTTCCAAGAAGAATGAGGTTACGCAGACAACTGAAGGGTGGGGAGGGCAGAGAAGAATCTTATTGAACAATGTGAAAGCTCTTAGAGCAGAAGGAATGTATGGGTCATCCCTCTACCTGATGTCAGGTGGTCTCTTACTCAGTGTGGTTGAGTCTGGGGCTTTTATGGACTCAGAGTGGGGAGTTTATGTTGATTGGTTTGTAAGTATGCAAAAAGGCTAAAACAAAGGCACTTCTCAAAGGTGGGCGTGACAGTGTAAAAAACCAATTAGGAAAGGGTACGTATATGTAAAATAGGTGAAGGGTGGGGATCAATCAGAGGAAAGCACATCAAACAAGAAGGGAGGTTCTCAATCTGGTCTGAGGATTTACCCAGGACTTATAGCTAGGCTTTAAACTGTCTTCTGCTTGAAAGTAGTGTTTCACTGGAAACCCGTCCCATCTTCACAGATTTTTGTCTGTCTCCTGCCTCTATCAAGACCGCATGAATTCTGCTAAATATCTAAATATGTTTTCCAAAATGAAGTGAACAAATGTCAACACATTTGAAAATATATGATTAGCGTTAAAAAATTAAAGCCATCATCCCTCAATTAGCATTTGAAATTAAAGAATTACAGAATATGTTTTATTAGTAATTTTTAAAGTTAACTGCTATTTGTTAAAAGAGCCATTTTTGAAAAGGGTTCATAATACAACTTATCTTTCCATCCACCTCTTGATCCCCATGTTTTCTCTCCCATTTTGCATGCATTCTTTCCTTCCTCTCCTCTTCTTGTTTTTCTCTGTAACCCTTTTCTCTCTTCCTCTACATCATCATTTTCTCTCCGATACTGGGCTCTTGATTGCTTATTATCATCCTAATTTTCTTTTAATTATCATTTTCTTCTTTCCCTTACTTATATATGGAATATTGTTATGATAAAGGATATGTGAAAAGACTTGAAAGCTACATAATGCTGTAAGTTACTGACAAATATATTCTTATATTTGTATATTATAGGATAGGACATCAGATGTCTATTTCCTATATTTTAAATTATATCAGGTCTTCTAATTTATAATTGTTTTATAAGACCTGATATAATTTTAAGGTTTACTACATCAGGTTTATTATGCACATGAGCAGTGTTGTCTTTTTCCTTTATGTTGTCTTACATAAGTATTATATAATACAATACTCAAATTTTAAGTCTTCTGATAATAGTATTTAACATGGTAATAAACTAACAAGATTATGTTTAGAAAGGTTCTACTAAAGTGAACAATATTCCATAAAGGGAAAATTCCACTATTATAATGATAAACTATGTAATATATTCCCATCAGATAATAATACAAATATTTAATTATAACTCATTTTTTCAATATTTAAATCAAACATGGCTTTTCCTAGTGTGTTGGACTTATGCGGAAAAAAATTATTACTGATTTTACCATCTGGCATCTGCAACCCTGCAGAAGTTATATGGTTTTTACCTGATTTAAATACAATTCAGTCCATTGATATCCAGATACTTTCATTCATTGCTTATATTTTCAATCCAAACTTATATTACAATCCAAACTTATATATTTTCTAATTTTTATTTCACCCTTATTTACTGCTGTGACTTTTTATATGAATAACTCAATTTGTTAAACATGTTTAGGACACCCAAGTCTCAAGAAGAATTATGCTGTTTAAGGTCATACTGTAGCCATTTAAAGCCAAATTACCTAGCATGTATCCCATAACTTAGATCATGTTTGAGAAAGAAAATGCATTTTATGTTTTTCAGCTTGCTCTAAAAAGTGGAGAAGGTAAAAACACCAATAGACATTTCACTTAAAGTGTTTTCAATAGGTTTTCAGGATGTCCTAGGAATTAATTTTTCATTTTGTTATAGAAGTTACTATTTCTCCTTACTCTTTTTATAATACATATTTATAAAAAGATGTTTTCACTTTAACATAAAATACATTCATCTTGAGTATGTATGATCACTGAGATGCACTCAGAAGTGATATAACCTGACACATAAGAAAAACTCTATTTTCTTTGTGATTTCATTTTATTTCTTGTCCTACTCATTTTAACAGATCCACATCTACTGATTAAACACATTAAACTTTTGTTACCAATTTCAATCACAGACCTAAAATCTGAAGATAAATATTTCAATTAATTTATAAAAATTCAATTCAATTCTCTAATGTAACTCACAGCTTGGTGCATGCTGAGCAGTTGGGCCTTTATCTCAGAGCTGTTTTAAGATTGATGGTAATTTCCCGTTCCAGGTATATACCTAAGGATACCTGCTCATGGTCTCACAGCAGCATGGCCTGATTCCAGGTACCAATAGCTCCACAACTGCTCCTTAGGTATTTCAGTTTAAAGTGACTGTGGTCAATCTAAAGCCATGTAAAGAGGAATATTCTTTCCTTATAAAAGTAGTGTGATATAGTCATCTTTTTCGTACAGTATCAGGGAAGATAACAGAGTATTCTCCAGAAACATTGAGGCTGGAACTTGACAATGATTGAATCACTAAGCACCTACCTGGATAATATCGAGCCAGGCCAGTGGCACTGCCAAAAACCTGCCACAACAATGAAGGGTCTTCCTCGCGATTTTTTTTGAAAACTTCATCTAAGGCACTTGTCCAGTTCAGTTCATTTAACACAATTGTTGCTAACAAAAAAGAGAGAAAATTTGTAATTAAAAACTGAATGTCTTCATTTATTTACAAAATAATATTAAATATGTTCATTGTTCTACCTATAAAATAACTCTAATCCAGTAGTTATCAACAAGTTTTCGACATTTTAGAGGACAGTTTGACTGGATCTACTACCAACATGTACATAGTATTCATTGAAAGATGTTTTTCAAGAGGATTATACTCTAGAGAGAATTTCTGAAAACAAAACTTTATATGACATGTCCCTACTGACATTTTGGCCTGGGTTGTTATTTGTTGTGAGGTCTAATCCTGTGAAAATGTTTAGCAGCATCTCTGGCCTCTACCCACTATATACTAGTACCTCCCCACCCCCAAGTTGTGACATGCGAAAATGTCTCCAGACTGTCAGATGGCCCCTGCGGGCAAAATCACTCCTGCTTGAGAACTACTGTGACACATAGAATATGAGGAGAAATGAGTGGTATTCCTTTTTATCCTCAGAGGTAGTTCTGAGGAAACCTATGGGGCACCTTAGGACAGAGTTTTAAGACCACAGTAATCAACTATTGATGACTCTCTGCGGCAGAGCAACATAAATTAGCCTACTACCTTAAAAAAAAAAAAAGTCATTGGGCATAGCTTATTAACTATGTTTATACAACAAAAATGTACATATTTTAGTAATGGGAAAATTTACTCAGAGGCTTGACAATATCCGTGTTAGAAACAAACTAGCTGACACTTTATCACTACCTTCATAAACATAAACAATAGTTTTTCTTCTCCTGGTTATTTCTATTAATAATTAGAGCATGGTGCCGATAAGGGCCAGGTGATTGATTTTGATACGTATTTATAACTAGAAACTGATCTTGGATAGGTATTACAAACATATACCATTCATTACAATGAAAGAGAGGCAATTATAATGTAGGATATAATATGGGTTAAATGTAGGATATAATATGCGTTAAAATAGTGCATAATTTATAACTATGACCCTTCATGATCATAACTTCTCAAGTCTAGCATACTAAAAATTTAATTGGCCTAATATAATTTTCCCTTTACACAAAAAAATGGCATAATTTTCTATGTAAAATATACACCATGTCCCCAGAGATTAGCAGACAGGGCCACTTTGCATTTGACAATCTCTGCCCAAGCCTGAACAGTGGAAATGTGCTTAGGATAAAGACTGGAGATACAGCTTAAATTCCTTCTATTTTTTTCTGTGATGACAGCAAATAAAAGAAATGAATGCCATCATGGTTAAATCATGCACAAGCCTTTTTAAAGGTAAAATTAAAAACAGCGTCTGTGAAACAAGATGCATGGCCTATGTGTTTATATTTTAAAGTTGTATCATTTACCAAAAAAGAAATCAACAAAAACAAGGTGATTGTGAAACTCTTCTGGGACCAGCATGCTAAAGCAGTCCTCATTATTGAAAACTAACAAGATTTTCATCTTTATGGATGCGATTACTTTCAAAAAGATCAGTTGTGTGTGTGTGAATATTCATGAGCTGCATCAGATCCATCATGCATCTGAGATACTGGAGAATTCATATTCAAAAGCATGATCCAATGAACACTAAGCGGCCAGTTATATGAGAATTTATATTCACACAGATAACCTGAACTGATACCCACTATTCATGAATATTTATATCAATATACAAAATAGCATAGAAAGAGGAACATTGTGTTTTCTCTTAAACATTTATGACTTTTATAGTAACATTCTACTAAACAAATGTTTATTTATGATCCAGATAGACTTCATTAATCCCCAATCTATTCTATCTCTTTAATTTCCTTGATTCTTTCATTCATATTAGGCAATAACATCTAGTTATTTTTAATAAAGTTTTATTTGTTTTTAAGGCTGCTAACTTTTTCTTAGTTTTGTCTGATAACTCAACAGCTACTAAGTATTGGGTACTGACACACTGCTTGTGAATTATACTTTTATAAACTGAGGGAAAAATTCAAGCTCTACAATATTCCTATTATCCTGGCAATATGTTTTAAAATTTCCAGTTGATGCTTTGAAAATTTTCTTTTTCAGACAAGCCATTACTAAGGTAGATTTCAAAATATTTCTCTCAAAATGTGTTCATCTACAAATGAGCAAATCATATAAAGAATTCCCAGACTAGGCACTAGAATTGATTTTAAATTTGACTCAGAATGAAAGTATTGGCATTGCACACCTATCACATCAGTACAGTTTATAAATTTGATAATATTCAATGTGTAGTAAGATGTAAGAATACAGACACTTCCATGTGTTAGCATATAGTTGTAGGGACTTTTAAATGCAACCATTATCCTATTAGTCACAGTCTTTTTATGGATGTCTAGAAATCAAAATTCAAAGAGGATCTGCCATAGGAATGCAAAATTACTACAGCCTTTGTAGAGAGCAGTTTGACTGGATCTACCTAACAACACGCACATGGTGTTCACTGAACAATGTTCTTCAAGAGATTTATACTACAGAGAGAATATGTGTCTCCAGTTCTTCATCAGAGTATTATAGAGCAAGAATCATTCATTCAACTCCTTAAAATACCAAAACTAGAAAGTAGGATTAAATTGCTTCACTAGGAAAGTTTTTTCTCAAATAATATTGAAAGCAGCTAAAAAAAAAAAAAAAAGGAAAAGAAAATATATAAAGCATCAAAGCAAACAAGGAAGAATGAATACTATTTTAGACCTTGGGTTATCTGCCTATATTTTTCTGATCCACATTATGCATTATATTTGACTAATAAACCTATATTACTCTGGTACCTTGAAAAGACCAGACTTTTTTTCTTCTTAACCTTATAAAATTAAATAGCTCATCCAAGATTACTAAAGTGCCCAACATTTCTCCATTTTTATGCTATTAGCACACTCAGGATAAGTAATGCTGAAATAAGAGGGTAATCTGTAGATGATGGATAATATAACACTAAATGCACAATACCGGCCATGCTAAAACAAGTTTATGTCATCTCCTGGATACGAATTGTGTTCTGCCATTTCCATTGTATTTATACACACATTATCTCTCTCTCTCTCTTCCCTTGTCTCTATCTCTCCCGAGGATGCCCCTTAGCCCCCATCTCTGTTTCTGTCTGTCTCTCTAAATATGTGGGTAGAGTTTATTTAGGAAGTTTTTTGGTTTTTTTTTTTTTTTAACTATTCTGGTTACAACTGGGTAAGTCAAGTGCTTTTTAAAGTTAAAAGTTGTTTTTCAGGAGATCTTTTGTTTTATATTATAAAGAGTTTATGTGGTTATGCTGGTGCCTTTCTCTATTCTTAGAAAGTATTTTTAGTCTCTCCTGTTTTCCTGACACTGTAGTTCTTAAAAAATAAAAGGTACAAAACGTCATTTTTTCATAACAGGAAAAATAAAAAAAGGCCAAATTCCTTGGAAAATTATTTTCAGCAATTACTGTAGATTATGAAACTGTATTTTTCATTCATATAAAACCTAATCTCAAAAAATAATTGTGGAACTCTGATTCACTGAAGTTCAATAAATATCAACCAAATTCAACAAAAAGTTTCATTTGTCATTGTATATCACAAAGACTTTAAAATGCAATTATTATTTTATGTCATAATCTTTATTTGAATGTCAAAGATTTTATTTAATTGTGGAAATATCAATGTAAATTAGTAGCCAAATAATGTTTAATATAAAAATTCCAGAATAAATTTTCTTTACGAAAAAACTTAAAGTATTTTTGACCATAAAAATCCTTTCATTTGGCAAGATATATTTAATAATATGTATAACAGGTGAATGGTATTCTATAAATTGGTATTATTTAAAATTATATTGTATTTTATATTCTCAATTATATATTCTATGATCTTTTTGGCACAGGGACTGGTTTTGTTAAAGACAATTTTTCCACAAATGGAGGTGGGACACGGTTTCAGGATGACTCTGTTCCACCTCAGATCATCAGGCATTATTAGATATCTCATAAGGAGCATGGAACCTAGATCACGCACATGTGCCGTTCACAACAGGGTTCATGCTCCTGTGAGAATCTAATGCTGCTGCTCACCTGACAGAAGGCAGAGCTCAGGAAGTAATGCTCTCCTGCTGCGTGGCCCAGTTCCTAACAGGTCAGGGACCCAGACCGGTCCATGGCCCAGGGGTTGGGGACCTTTGTTCTATATGATATTATATTATTGATTATATATTGACAGTTGCCCTCTTTTTCTTCCCTACCCCTGACAAATAGTAATGTTTTACATTCACATGTACTTCCAGTTTCTTGCTTCAGATGAGATTAGAAGTATATGAGTGGTCAATATTTTTTCACTATAGAAGACTGCTCAGTGACAATCTAGCCTTGAACTTACTACCAGTTGCTGACAAATTTAGCTAACTGTCTTAGATTAGGAGTAAAATTCGTTCTCATTTTCTGTCAACTTTTAAGAAATGAAGATCTTTATCCCTGTTAGAAAATTCGATTTTGTAAAAATTAAGTCTTTTATAGATGTCCAAGGCCAAGCCTACTAAAAGCAGTGAATGCTTGGAAATCAAACCTTGACTTTGAGGCCTTTATTCTGAACGGCATAATAGGATTTCACTGATAATCGATTCAGAAAGCCAAGCATACATCTCTATTCTTTGTTTACTTCGTTTTCAAAAACATGGCCTTGGTGTCAGCAATTCTCCCTTTTAGAGTATTCTATTGTTCAGTCTGGATTCTCAAGAGAAGAAAGAAAAATCTAATTTGTAACAGCACAAAAGAAACCCCTTACATTTGCTGCTAATTCTTCTAAAAGACATGACTCTTCTATCTATATCTTGTTTATGACAAGGAATACAGAATATTTGACGAACTCTGAATCCAGTGTTCTTCTGCAAACTTCAACCAATAAAATGTTGCACTATTGCTCCCTCTTAAGTTTGAATTAAGTTTGTATTAAGTTTGAATACATTTTCTTGATTTATTCAGGGTCCAAGGCCTCACCATACATTGATGGCACCATATGACTATTTGAAAAATCTTACTGTTATTTATAATGTCAACTACAGCATTTGTAACAGCTTTGAGATGTCATTGACATATAAAATAGTATAAAGTATGAAATGTGATGTTTTGATACACCTGTATGTTGTAATCATCAAAATCAAGTTAATTAACTTATCCATCACCTTTACATAACTACCATTAGGGTGGAAGTTGGGGGAATTAATTTAAGATCTATCCTCCTAGAAAATTACAATACAATATTGTTAAATATCCTCGCCATGCTGTATATTAGATCTCCAGAAATTACTCATCTTTTAAAACTGAATCTTTGTACCCTTACCTATAGCTTTCTAATAAAGCAGATTTATGCAAGAAAAAAAGAGAAAAACATTTGTTAGGACTTACTGAAAATATAAAATAACTTTAATAAGTCTTTAAGAGATGTAGCTATTAAAGATATGTAAGGGACTAGATACTAAAAATTATTTTTGTTTAACAATACCAAATATACAGTTAAGTAAAGAGAACAGGCAAAAATGTTTACCATTTCACGTAATTTATAACACTATTCTATTACAGCCTTGCATTAAGATAAAAATTAGCATGTTATTTAAACTATTGTTACTAATAGTTTAGTACTATTTTATATTTAAGTACTATTTTATATTTAAGACAGTATATTTAATACTGTCTTTGTGACAGTAAATTTTGTCTATATTTCATTCTACATTTTGGCACTCTTTGGGTTGGGCAAATTTTTATTTTAGTTTTGGAAACTTACTATTCCTTAAACAAGCAAGCAAGGGTTTCAAATCTAGTTTTTAATGCCCTTAAATGTTACCTCCTCCACACCTTTAATTTTTGGACAATCATAGAATATTAGAAACTTTGTTTAGTTTTAGATTCAACACTTATTGTAAGTATGATTCTAAACAAAAGATATCTTTTGTGACAAACATTCATTTCACAACATATAAATAAGGTAGTCATTTATATGTTGACTACCTTAAGAAAAGTCATTTATATGTTGACTACCTTAAGAAAAGAGCTGCATTATCAGATAAGCTGAGCCAGATGTCACTAATTTTATTCACCAACCCTAATCTCTGAAAAGAAAGATGTTAATAAGAAGAAACCTACTGATCTAATTAAGTGCACAGGGAAAAAAAGAATCCACTTTAAGGAGTAGACAGTGTGCATAAATATTAAAATGAATGAATCTTTTCAGTGGATTTGGCTAATGGAATCTCATCTAATCCCAGTGTAAATGAAAGATTAATAAGGTACAGGGAGATGGGAAGACCAAATCTAATCTCTCTAATCATGTCTTGGGCACCAGAATCCACCTCCCACTGAGGATGGGAGAGCAGAAGGCTCCAAGGCACACAAGGACCTTGATGAGGAGATAAGCCTTATTCCTACAGTTAATTTGGTACAAATATGAAAAGGCCCTTGTCCTTGTCAGTTGTCTAGCCCCTGTATTACTGAGATTTCTGGCCTTGCCCCCTATCGCTTTAGTTTCCTGCAGATTGAGCACTTGGCCAATGCCCAGAACACAGCTGTTCTGCTTTAATGAAATCTGCATGCTGTGGAGCACAGAGGAGGAGCTCAGAAGAAATCCACTTTATTATTAAAGAAAATAAGGGTAATGCAAGGGGAATAGAAGATGCTAGGATCTAATATCATGTCTACTAATTGAAGGATTTAATGTCACTTGAAATAAAATGATAATTGTAAGATTTGAGGAGGGAGAAGGGCTGTATTTTGTATAAGAAACCTCCGAAATATAGGAGCCTCAAGGTCAAAATATTGTTTTATCCTTTAAGTATTCTAAGCTTTTCTCTTCTTAGTATTATCAAAACCAAATAAATTATTAATGACTTTGATAGCCTAGAATCACAATCACTGGCACAACATACTACTTAAAACAAATCATTTAACTTCTTGTGCTTCTGTTCTATTCGTCTAAAAAAATGAATATAGCTATACTAAGGATCCTAGATAGCCTACAGGGTTGGTGTGAAGGTCAAATAAATTTATGAATGAGAACTGAATTAGCAAGCATATTTTTATTCCAGTTCTTTCCTCAGCTAGATTAAAATACTGTACGGTGCACATCTCCCTAAGTGTCTTACATAGACAACAACTTTTGACCTGTCAGCATACTGTTTTAGTCCAGTCAGTAATTTCCTCTTCCTTGAACAAAAACACATTTCTTTTACATAGAGCAATTAGAATGTAAATCTGTTTATGTTGTGTAAAGCAATATTCCTTCTGCTTAATCTCCTAATTTATTTAAACACTCTCACATCATAAGATATTCTTCATTAGAATCAGCTAGTTGAAAATTTTCATTTCAAATTTAGGAACATTATGTAATTTGTAAAATAAACTAGAAACTTTAGCATAATTATCTGAAGAAAATACAATATCTTCTATTGATAGTACTTCACAGTCATTTTTTTTTTTTCTTGAGACAGAGTCTCATTCTGTCGCCCAGGCTGGAGTGCGGTGGCACGATCTAGGCTCACTGCCAAGCTCTGCCTCCCGGGTTCATGCCATTCTCCTGCCTCAGCCTCCCGAGTAATTGGGACTACGGGCACCCACCACCACACCCAGCTAACTTTTTTTTTTTTTTTTTTGTATTTTCAGTAGAGACAGGGTTTTCACCATGTTAGCTGGGATGGTCTCCATCTCCTCACCTCATGATCCGCCCACCTCAGCCTCCCAAAGTGCTGGGATTACAGGTGTGAGCCACCATGCCCGGCCACTTCACAGCCATTTTTATGAGAAATTTTAGTATTTGTAATTAAATGAGTAAATAAATTGTTAAATTTCTATTCTATATTTTAGAGTAATATTTCAGTAAATACATAGCCTGCTAAATTCTCGGTAAATGAAAACAACAAGAAATACCCTAAAGATCTTTCATTTAGACCTTAAAAAGATAAATAAAATGTGTGTGTTTAAAAAAAAATCAGAAACTCTGAGAGCAGAGAAATGAAGCTGGAAGCCATAGAAGAATGAATATGCAATTAAGACCAAATTTAAAGGACTCCAAATTAAAGTGTGTGTGTGTTTTTTTTTTTTTGTTTTCATGCATACTATAGATTTTCTTGCTGGTGAAGCCTTTTTCTAAGTGGTATTTTTAAAATGAGCATGTGAATGTATGTAATGTGTGCAAAAACTATTCTCACTCATTATCCACCCTCTCACAGACTGCACGTCTTTCTGTCAGAAGTAACCACTTGATCTTGAGAAAGTGTTTTACCCTCTCAACCTCAGTTTCCTCACTCGCACAGTGGGGATAATAATAGCATCTGCATCACAGGGCTAGTTTTAAAGATTATACATACTTAGAATACTACTTGTCATTTAGTAACTGCACAATAAATGTTACCTGCTCTCATCATTAATCATCATTATTTTCTCTGTATCCTAATACTCAGCATTTAAAATATACTTTTAATTTATCTTGATAAATTCTGATCTGACTCCTAAAACGCAAGTATGAGTGACTAAAACCTAGTATTTTCTTCTTCCTCAAGGAACTTTTGCCCTTCTTACCCCAACCCCAGTAATGTCCAACAATACTACTTAATTTTCTTGCTATGAATCTCATGAAGAAAATAGTCTATTAACCTTTCCATTTCAATTGCTATAAGACAATGGCAAACTGAAAAAAGATTTTTAATATCTTATGTAATTTGGTGAGAAAATAATTTTTACAATGGCATATTCCAAGTGTTCCAGAAAGCAAACCACATTGATGAATGCTGCATTGAATACAGAATAGTCACACTAAAATTCTAGTAAAAGAAATGAAATTATATAAGGTCTAATAGGCATAACAGACACCACCCACACATACACAGGCACACACACACAAAATTATGCACATACAAGCTCCTGTTAATGCTGAGAAGAAACTCTGGCTGAGAAATACAGACCAAATTAGATAAGGGAAATCTCTTGGCTTTGCTGTGAGACTGCCCAACTGCATAAGAAATTTAGTGTCTCCATATAAATCTGGACTGCTGAATTCACAAAGAAGGATCAAAAGTATTAGAACTGACTAATGAGATATGGTTGAAGAAGGATAACAAGGCTCCTGGGGACAAGGATGATATTGTCAATGAGGCACACACAGCTTGGTACTCAAGGGTTTGTGTCAACCAGTTTTAGAACAAAGAGTTGCCTGGTGATTTTAAGATGGAAAGATCAGATCCATTGAAGCACAGTACATAGAAGTCGGCTATAATCAAGAACAGTGACCTGTTGGTTTAAACATGTACTGCTTCAGAGTGAAAAGAAAAAAAAAAAAAAACTATACACATCTCAGAAATTGAACTACAGATTAATACTTACCAAATCATAATATATAAAGGTATGAATGAACTCAAGCACTATTTCTAAGACAACATGAGGTTAATATCCTTGTATCTCTAGTTGCACATGTATAGAGATTGTCCACATATGCATGTATGCATACATACATGCAGAACATTACATGTTTTATGTACACAGAGAGATGGACATCTGTATACAAAAAAATCAATATTGTTAGTATTCAGGATGCCTACAACATAGTGAGCATGACTTGTTTAGATTTTAATGTACTCATTAGAGTTGACACATTAAATTTACAAGTCCTTGCTCGTGTATTACTCAGCAGATCTTAATACAGACAGGAATCTTTTTCTCTTCTAATAAATCATGTATTTTTAATTTTCATTCACAGCTCAATATCCCACAAAACATTAGATTTTTCAAATAGATATAAAAAGCTCAAATTATTCTGACATGATTTTAAATATTAAAAATAATTCAACACCTGATCAAAACATGTACCCATAAGACTTTTTTAAATGACTTAAAAGTTTTCCAATCTGATGGAAGATAATAGAGGATGGTAAACAACCAAGTCATGTTGGTTCTAATGCCAGTGTAGCTATCCTCGTTTCTGCTCCTAGCCATACTCTTGGGTCTTTTGTGTAACCTTTAAATACCCTCCCTCCCTCTAATTCCAGCTCACTTCCATCCATTCCTCCTACTGCTGCCACAATATTCTACTTGGCAAATGTCTTCCCTAATTAAAAGTATTTGTTGGTTCTCCATAAAAGCTGGTCTTTTATGACTGGCTTCCATCCATCCTTCTGGTGTCCTCTCCTACTGCTCTTTCAAACACAACAAGCCCAAGCCATAACAAGACTTCTGCCATTCTCAGAGGATGCAAAGTTTACTCCTGCCTCAAATGTCATTCTGTGTGCTGTCTTCTCTGACTGGACTGAGTTTTTTCCTATGCCTACTTGTTAAACTTCTCCCTTCTTTTTTATTACAGTTCAGCATCACCTTCTCTACAGGGTGTTCCTCGATTTTCCCCACACCATCTCCCCTCACCCAGCAGAGTATCAACTCCCTCCCCACTCCTTATTTTTTTCTATATTCTTCTATTAAAATACTTCCTACGTTTCACTATCTTTATGTGCGTGCCTTCTATTATACTGCGTAGGGTAGGCACCACATTATTTTCCCCGATGCCTAGAATATAGTGAAAGAGGCAATGGGATGTGACAAACCTGTGTTTAATGCACAGTTGTACAACCTTGAGTAAACTATGCAATTGCACAGACTCCTAGTTCAGGAATGAGGTGGAGAAAACATTATGTACAATGGCTAGGGTTGTGAAAATTAAAATATGCTATACTTAATGTATAACAGGCATGCCATAAACAGTAATAACTAGTATATTTTGGTACATACTAACAATATCTATTTGTTAATGAATGAGTGTGTGAATATACGAACTGTACCTCTCTGTTGGATATTTTTAAGTTGGAAATAATTTTCATCATATCTGACCAAGTACAAATGGTAGAACATTTCCTTTTCTTTCCTTCAACCAACAATGATAGGCGGTGGATGGGTATCATCTGAATCAGAGAGATTTCATCCATTCAAATGTCCATTTAATCCTGTTTTTAGTTTAACTTCAAGTTCTGTGATAAAATCACCCCTTTTAATGGAGATGTTCTGAAGAGCCTGGTGTAAATACTGGCCCAATTTTTAGATAAGTCCTTTAAGTCAGTGAATATCACTATGAAGCTTCTTGTTAAGTATTTCCCAATGTATGTGCTTCATTTTCTAATCATCTCATTTCTATCAGACATTCATCCAACAAATATTTACTAAACACCTATTATGTGTCTGGAACCTTTCTAAGCTCTTGAGCACGAGAATAGGCACACTTTTTCTTAAAGAACCAGGCGGTAAAGGTTTTAGGTCTATGGTCCACATGGTCTCTGTCACAACTCCCTTTACAGCAGTAGCACAAAAACTTCCTTAGACAACACATAAACAAATGGGTGTGGCTGTGTTCCCATAAAACTGTATTTATAAAAACAGACAGTGGGCCATACTTTGCAGACTCCTATACCCGAGCTCCAGGGCCTATCAAGACAGACAGGACTTCTAACACTCTACTGGAAGAGAAACACACTAAACACATAAGTAAGAACATCATGAGTGCTCTTTAAAGAATTAAATCTGGAGATGCCATAGAGATTGACTAGGTGGCTACCGTAAATCAAGTTGTCAGGAATATCCTCTCTGAAGAACTGTATTTTAAACTGGGATTTTAAAGACAACTAGCCATGGAAATATTATTATAAAGCATTTTAATAAACCAGTAGACACAATGATATTGACAAATAGGAAATAGATATCAACATGATGGTATTATGATCTAGTATGATATTGCAAGGACAAACTCTCAATATCAAAATATCCTGCAATAACAAAACATCCAAACAGATACAGATGGCACAAAAGAGTATTGTGACAGATTACAGTTTCAATTTTTTACTGTAATTGATATATCCCAGAAAGAAAAAGGTCTAACTCCAGCATCATATTTAATCGTTTTTAAAAATCACTATTTAATAATTCTTCATGAGGCTCTTAAAATTCAAATAAATTGTGATCACTATTTTTGAAGATACGTTGAGTCTAATTGAGAAGACACATAGATAAAGCATCTAAATCAAATTTTGCTTTGCATAACAGACCCTATGAGTAACACCTGCCTATCAGAAACTAAGCAAAGGTTTTGAGGGGCAGGGTAGAAGTAGTGGTCACAAAAGATTTTCTGAAAGAGGTGATAAGCAGTTTCAAAGAAAGGGCAGAGAGGTAGTAGAAGGACCGCATGCCGGATCCAGTGAACTCGCTGTGCAGGCACACAGGCAGAAATAGACATAGGTCATTCTGGGAGTTGAACATTGTTCAAAACGGCTGAATGGATGAGGAATGTGGGGCAATTGCAGGGATGTTATTAGAGAGACATGATTATAATAATCTAGGAATACTAAAGTTAAAATAATTATTCTGAGAATTACAGAGGGCCATAATAAGCTGAAGTATGAAATAATCATATCTGCAAAAGCCAGCCAGATGTGAATAGAGAAGAGAGAAAGCAGGTACAGTCAGACTGGTGAGGAGTAATACCATTCTGAACTAAAACAGCGGTGGTGGATATAGAGAGTGGAAAGAGATTAAAAAGATGTTGAGAAAAAATCTACAGGCCACAGTAACAAATGTGGGAAAGGAGAAAACAGGAAGCATGGTTTTCTGACTTGGGTTCTTAGTGTTATTAACACAGATATGAACATTGGAAGAGAGGTACACTTGGGGACAACAGTGATACATTCAATTTTGAACATAACGTGAGGTGCTTCTGAGATATCCATTAAACCGTGTTGTTTAAAAAAGGCAATCAGAGTAGCCAATCTGCATCTTAGCCATGAAGTGTATACGAAAGAATCAGATTTGGGAATCGTGTTTCAGTGACAATTCAAAATATTGCTTGACTAAAATTATCACTAAAATGACACCAATAATGTCTATGAATCCTCAGGTTTAAGAGGCAAGCAAGGACAGGTCCAGTGGCTCACGCCTGTAATCCCAACACTTTGGGAGGCCGAGGCAGGCAGATCACTTGAGGTCAGGAGTTCAAGACCAGCCTGGCCAACATGGTGAAACCCTGTCTCTACTAAAAAAATACAAAAATTACTCGGGCATGGTGGCATGCACCTATAGTCCCAGCTACTTGGGAGGCTGAGGCAGGAGAATGACTTGAACCCACGAGGGAGTGGTTGCAGTGAGCCGAGGTTGCAATGAGCCGAGATTGCACAACTGCTCTCCAGCCTGGGTGACAGAGCAAGACTTCGTCTAAAAAATAAAAAAACAAAAAAATAAAGCAAGAAATAGGAATCAGATAGAAGTTGCTAAGAGGAAGCAATGTAGACCCAACTCTCACAAACAAAAACATAATTTCCCATTAAAAAGTGATCAGTGACTGGTACACTTTAACATTGTTTTCATTTAACTAAAATGGCAAAATGTGCCTTTTGCATTAAAATAAATGTACTGATTATAAATTCCATGTATCTACATAAAACTCACTCTATCAAGAAGAGATAATATGAAGGATGTTGAAACCAATAAAAACCCATTATTTTCTAATGCATTGTTTTATTTGCCTTTTTCAAAATCGTTATTGATGTAAATCATGTACCCAGGGATAGAATGCCTGCATATCTTACATGTACAGCATTTTGACTAATGCTTGCTGTGCACTTGGAGAATAAGCAATTTCCCTGGTGCCTCCATTAGAATGATGAGGTAATCTACTGTGCCTTTACACTTACAGCAAGCCTCAAGAGACTGAGGCTTCATGATTACATGGTCTTATAAGGCCATAAAGTTCTACCACAGGAGTCATATATGTATTATAAAGACACTTCAAATTGCTGACATAGTCTCCTCACCATCAATGCGTGACTCTTCTGCAATTCACTTGCACCTCTGGCTTTCTGAAATGATTTAAAACTGCATCAGAACTCAATGCATGCATGCCAACCATCATCATCAGAAGGCAGGTCTGACAAGATTTAATTACTTAGAAACATATCAGATTTTTAATCCTCAACAATAAAACTATAAATGACTTTTCAGTAAGATGTAATACCAAAATGCATATTTCTCAAAACACAAAATTAGACATGTTAAGAATAAACTCAATTTAATTTTAAACCAGTAGTTATTCTGATGTAAACATTGATGTTATACTGAAATGAATTTTACCATTCTTCCCAAAATGCATTTGCCTTCATATTACTCTTACTCATGGTTTTAAAAGAATCCTTTACTTTCTTGTCAGTTTGCATTCTGTATCAAACCGACGGAAGCCAAGATCTTTCACATTATTTGTCAGTTTCACTGCCCTTTCCAAATATATCTGTAGCAAAGCCTTTTCATTTGTCTGATCCAGTTGAAAATCTTTTATATTCATTTTACTGAGACATCAGTCTTCAATTTTTCCCTTCCATTCACTATTCCTAGATGTGACACTTCTAACAATTTGTAGTTAAAATTAAAAGCCTGTACATTTTATTACTGTTTAATATATTCTTTATTTTTCTATTTTTAAAATTACATACTCTAAAACAGGTAGCAATACCTTCTTAAACAGGAAGGTAGGAGTGTGTGTGAATCACTGTAGGAACCAGATCATATTATTCTGTTCTCTATGTAAACTGATGTGTACTTACTACATGTATAATTAATGACATTTACATCATTTAAAAAGTAGTTCTACATTGACACAGGGAGGGGAACAACACACACTGAGGCCTGTCAGGGGGCAGGGGTAGAGGTAGGGGAAGGGAGAGCATTAGGAATAATAGGTAATGTATGGTGGGCTTAATACCAAGGTGATGGGTTGCATGTTTACCTATGTAACAAACCTGCACATCCTGCACATGTACCCTGGAACTTAAAAATAAGAAAAATATATTTCAAAGGAAAAAAAATTTAGTTCTGATACATCTACACACTGCAAAAACCTTATATACTTTTTTTTGTGTGTTTGTGAGGACAGAAAAAAAGTGAGTTTTTCAGGCTTTTAGAGATTCCAAATGCAATGAGATTGAATTTACTGTTTGTATTAGTCTCAAAGGGGCTTTTCCTTAATGCAAATTTATTTTCTTGATTCCAAGGGTATGCCCTGTGATCTTTTCTACTTCTTGAAATGTCTTATTTCATATAAAGTTTTTTATTTTAAATCAAAAATCAAATTTTTTATCTAGAATTCACATCCTTTATTAAAATATAATAAATCATTCACAGGTATTATTAGTGTTTTTAGAGCATAAAGATGTGTTCATTAAGATGAAAACTTTCCTGAAACCCCTGGATGTTATTTGTTATGTCCATTTCTAAACAACTTCCTTCTTTCAATTTGTTCAGAATAAGTTGAAATAAATGCTATCAACGTCAAAATATAGACTATCAAAGTGTACTTATTTTCTAGCTTAAGAATCTTTTATCTGGAATTTGAATCAATGCACAGCTTGCTGGAAAGATTTCTATGCATGAAAGATATACATATATGAAGTGTATACACATGTGTATTTATGCCAAGTAAAACAGAGATTTAATAGAAGATTTGAAATGGTATTCTAAATATTTCAATTTTGAGAATGTTACCCACAAAGGTATATTTTATTTTAGACCAAGACTGATTTCCTGAACTTTTTAACTTTTTTTTTTTTTCTGGCAAATGCTTTAATCCTGTTTTCTAAGTAGAGCTTAGAAATGTTTAATTGTACAAATTTTTGAAATGTACAAATCATAGTAAGACCATAATTTTGTGGATAAACTCTTTGAAATATAATGGAATTAGAATATTTGGCAATATTTCATGCTGAAATCTAGAACTTACTATTTATACCAAACACAAATATAGATACAGATCTGCCAAATGTGTAAATGTCATATTCCTTTATAGACTTTTATCCTGGAGGATTCTTATATAAATAAGATATTATATAAGTAGATTAAATTTGTAGTCACCACACACTAACATAAAATGAAAATCTAAAGAAGAAAACAATTCTGCACGTGTACCAACTGTATATTACCAACAGAATTTGAAGTTTGGAACCAAGAAGGTATTGGTTAGAACAGACTTCTCAACATTCCTGTACCAAAGTCTCCAATATTATCATTAATATTACAATATAGCAGAAGGTCTACATTTGGCATGGCCAAAGTCTTAGGGGAGCACACAGGTGATGATGGGTGACAAATGCCTTCTACATTGTTTACCTAGAAATTCAACAAATGAAAGTCAGTAAAATGTTACATGACAGATGGAAGTAATAAGACAAATGAAAATCTAAAAGTTCCAAAGTAAAATTTCCAATATATTTTAAAGTATACTTTATTGATAAATTGAAAATCAGCAAGGCACATAATAGTCATACGTAGTCCATTGATAGCCTCTAATTTATTTTCGGTTTCCATTTAGGTTTTATCCTTTGGGATCTTAATGAAAAATACTTCAATTAAGGTGAGTACAGCAATGCTATAGTTGCAGTAATGGTATTAGAATATGATACATAGTTTCCCATAGTGCAAAAATGTCTTATTTTATTGATAGTTTAAATATGCTTCTTTCCGTTTTTTACCACAATCTACCAATTCAGGTTAAATTCAATCTCTTAATTTGATTTTGGCCTCTAACCTATGATTATATAGTACATGTTAGTTCAATTATTTTTGTCATAAATTAAGTGGTGTAACTGTATCAGTAGGAAAGGTTAACATCACATACTGTGGGTCACAGATTTTGAATTTTATATAATAAATTGGAGATATTATTTCAGCATATAAGATTTATGTATTCATGTAATATATTGATCTGTGGACATGGAAAGGAACAAAAATGTAGACTTAAACTATCAAGAGCCTAAAATCAATTTCTCCTCCAACCTCCTAAGAGAGTAAGCTGTGGGTTTTTGTTTTCCCTAAACTGCCATTGTTTTAAAATCCGGATTAAAGAGAAAAAGGATAGAAGATTGAAAATAAGAGAAGGAAGTAACAGTTCTATTGTGCAGCTCCTGAAAATCTGATTGAGAAAGGTTTTAAGACTTGAAAAAAATAAGCTTTAAAATTTATTTTAGAGATAAAACTTTTAGATAAAAATTTTGATTTTGAAACATCTTGGGGAAAAAAAAATCCTGAGAAGCAGAGGAAGCCAGATTTAAATCAATTCATTAGTAATTTTATAAATAGAAGGATGACACAAAGATAAGTAAATGAATAATATTTCAGGAAGATTTAAGTGGAAATACCATAATATATTTGTTGTGTGTATTTGAGATATATATATATACATATGCATATATACATACATACACACACACACACACACACATATAATTTAAGTAGGTAAAAACATGAAAGTAGTTGGTTTGTTGCTCTTTTTCACTCATCCTACAACCCACTGCTTGTTGCTGGTGGAATTCAGGTGTGGAAAATGGGGCAGTCTCTGCAGTACGTTTTCATTCAACGAAGGAACTTAGACTGATGGAGGTTCCATCTACAAGGTCATGGGGCAGAAAGAGAGTTCCAGAGGGCCCTGTGCTGGCAATTAAATCCACCAGCTTGAAAGTCATACATGTCACTTCCACCTATAACCAATGGAAAAACGTCAACCACATATTACCACCCTGCTGCAGGTTAGAAAGGGTGCATAATCCTATGTGTCTAAAGGAGAGATTCAGATTCCTTTGAGCAATGAAGTACCTACTAAGCCTTGTCACAGCACAAAACACTAAGATGTATTCATGAAATGATTATTTTTAACTTCATTACTGACATAACCTATATACTAGAAAATCCGTGACTTTTAATAATTATTTATGTGGATAAACAAAACAGGAACAACTTGGCCAGGCGCTTGGGCTCATGCTTGTAATCCCAGCACTTTGGGAGGCTAAGGCAGGTGGATCACTTGAGGGCACGAGTTCGAGACCAGCCTGGCCAACATGGTGAAACTCCATCTCTACTAAAAATACAAAAATTAGCTGGGCATGGTGGCACGTGCCTGTAATCCCAGCTACTCAGGAGGCTGAGGGAAGAGAATCACGTGAACCAGGAGGTGGAGGTTGCAGTGAGCTACTGCACTCCAGCCTGGGTGACAGAACCAGACTCCGTTTCAAAAAATAAGGAATAATCTAACAAAAAAACAGAAAGTCTGGAATGTGTTTAGAATTACCCATGTTGTTCTAAATGAAGCAAAAGGTCTATTTTAATTAAGAGAGGAGAAAAGATTATGTGTTGAAAGTCTTGAAAGGCAGAGAAAGGAATATTATAACACTGTGGTTATGGCATTTTTTTACATAGAGCCCTAATGGCTACTTTTGTACATAATTCTTAATGTCGAGTTTTACCAAAGTACTATAATACTCAATAAGACACATGATTACCAGTTACTCAAATGTACATTTTATGTTAATTTTTTATTATTTGTGCAAGTTAATGCCAGTTATAAAATTAGATGCTTGCCAAATAAACATGTGTGTGTATATACATATATATATATTCAGATTTTGATAGAATGCATAAAAATAGAAGTTAATTTTAATCTTAGCACATCCTTTCTGAGAAAACTAAAAACAGTATATTTAATGCTCTATGAGTAAAATATATTTAACTCCCCAACCCAAATATGTATAGTTAATTCTACTGATCCGTAAGAACTGGCTTTATTGTGGCCTAATGATAGTTTTTATCATTGTATTTTCATAAACTTAACTGAACTGTATTTAAAAGATTATAAACAAAAAATATACTTTATTACACACAGAGGGAGGCTGCATATTAATAACTTGAAGGCCATCAAAGTGAATAATTTCATATTCAAATTTTCAGATTTAGTCTATTCATTAAAATATAAACCATCTCAAAATCAGCTACTAAAATTTATATTCACAAGCTATTTAGAATACTGTAATATTTGTGCTAAAAGAACCATGAAAAGAATCTAATTAATATAATTAAATTAATTTGCATTTGAGCAAATTTAATTAATTGTATAATTCATCACGTTTTCAGTTATTTTAATACTGACTTTTTAAATTTAATGAATAAATGAATGAAAAGAGGGTGTTTATATGTACACAGTTCCATGTTCAAGAACTTGTATTAACAGTAGATGACAACATTCTCATTAGACAGACTAAATAATTTATACTTGTTTTCTTATGAAAAGAAGCATACTGATAAATAAAATTAGACTGATTTTGGTTTAACCATCATCTCAGAGTGATCTAGTCACCTCATACATGTTTTCTTTTAATCCCCATTACAGTCCTTTGAGGTATTATTATAAATATTATATTCTTATGAAAGACAATTTTGTCATACTATTTTTGCTTAAGGACTGTTTATTCGAATGTTCACTGAATATCACCGTTTTCCTTCTATAGTTTAAAAATTTCATTTCTTACCCCTTATTTTTGGAACCACTCCACTTACGTTTAAAAAGGCTATCCAATTCGCACTATATTACTTCTTCCCTGACTTTTCCACTTTTAAAAGGCTTTGAGGAATCTTCAAAAGCAACCCACAACATCCTTTAAAAAATAAGTATGAGACAATCAACTAATAGAGTAAATGTGAACTCTTATGTGAAAATTTTAACAGTACGATACGATTTAAGAATACATGTTGTAATTGAAGTGATACGACTACAACATATCAATAGTATTCTTCATTAAAATGATTATATATAACACTTGCATGGTCTTTTAAAATTGTAGATGACTGCCTTTCAATTATACCATCTGGACATTAGAGGGAAGATTCTATTTCTCAAATATTCTTGGAAATCCTTATTTTGAATTATACTTGAAATTGATGAAAAATATTTTGGACCCTTCAGGAATTATCTTATTTTTCAAACAGCTATAACTCCTCTAGAATTAAGTCCGATGAAAAACACTGTCTTATTCTTTTTAAAATATGGTAATTATTATTTTTCGTAGACTAAAAAACTGATACTGAAGGTAATTTCAAAAGAGAATTGTAAGGTTAAAATACCAGAAATAGCATATATGCAAAACTATTGTGTCAATCTTATTCTCATTTAAAATACCAACAGAAAATGATTTTATATAATTTAAAACTTGGTTAATTTGAGAATACACAAACTGTTAATAATGAATGACAAATAAAGAGGATAATCAATTTTATCCATTTACCCTTCTATCACAAATGAGAAAATGTTGGTTATATATCCTAGAAAATTAATCAAACCAGTTTTTGTCTTTTTTTTTTTTTTAGCTTTGAGGTGGAGCTGAAAATTCATGACGGTCACAAATTAAATTATTCTGGAATTAAGATTTTCTCCTCCAGGTCAAAAAATTCCTCTGACTTATAAAAGGTGTAGATTAAATAGAGGAGCCATTTTGAGTATAAATAATACTATCTCCATACAAAATTTGTTTCTTTCAAATATGAAGCCTTCCACCAACTGCCTGTATGACTCATCTGGGGACTTCTGCTCTATACTCGAAGTGGCTTAGTCACTGCCAATGTATTTCCATATGAGGGACGGTGATTACTAAGGAAATATAGAAACAACAACTGATCTTCACAGACTTGGAAGTGTAGTAATGGCACACTTCTTCAATCACATGGCAATCTAGGTGAATACAAGATAATAACTGGCCCCAGTGTCCATGACGCCTACATGAACATCCACACATGTTCCAGTGACTGTCATTTGAAAGGAGCAAGCAAAAACAGAACCACCTTTTTAGAAGACTGAAACAATATTAGCAAGGCCTTTAGTACTATTTTATGCTACTCTATAACTCAGGTAGTATTTTTTTAAAATAACATTATTCATTAAACTAAAATTTACATATAACTTCATTTGATCTAATGACTAATGTTGACTAAATCCAATCTGAATGTTTGCATATCTCATAACCCGGTATCTTTAAAGTCTGATCTTCGAATTTTGAGACAAAATAAACATGAAATCTTTACAGTCCATTTAAAATCTTTGTCGTTTTAATAAAATTTTAGAAATATCTTTTAAATGCCTTTCTACCTCTAGGGAGAAATCGAGTAAGATTTTTATCCACGAAGTCAAATGCCAAACGATTAAAAAATCCTCATCTCAAATTCCAGACCCCCATTTTTTTTTCCAGTTGTCAATCCCTTTTTAATTTGCTATGAACAGTACTGTCAGCCTGTTTTGGAAGCTATTTTAATTTAAGATTATCTCTCTTCTTCAACCTTTGAATGGCCTGTCATTTGTTATACGCATCATAAAAGCTAGCCAAGTGTACTTCTGATTTCCAGCTGTCAATTTATAGAGGCACTGAATTTTGCACACATTCTTTTTCATGTCTTCCCTCTGGGTTTCCTTTTTTTTTTTAAACAGTAAATTTTTATTTGTATTCCCTACTAAACAGTAAGAAAAAATAAAGCAATAACTGGATTTTTTACAAATCCCAGAATATTCTTATTCCATAATAGACTAAAAAAATCACAATATTTTCTTTAAACATTGTGCCTAGGTAATTGTGAAAACCAAATGCAAATGAAGAAAATCTAGTATTGTAAAATACTTGAGCTCCTTCTTAAGAAAAGGCACTGAGAAATATCAGCTCTGAGAAGTACTTGTGGAAAAATATATGATATGATATTCCTTTCTGACTTATGTGCACACACTAGACAGTGTGCTAGGATTTATGTGATCTGCATGTGGGCATTATTCTCCTGATAGAAAACATGGGTTCAATACCAAGATTAACCATATATGCTGACATAGATTCTTAAAAACTTCAAGTACTCTTAACTCACTGAATGTCCTCCATGAGGCTTTCCTAAGAACAGCAGAATTTCCTTTGGCTGTTTCTTATATATTTGGCCAAATATATAACATGAGATAAATTTGTAATGAAATATAGTACAAGAGATACAGAGTAAAACATTAAAAACTATCCAACATTTTATGCCTTGATTTTGGCAGACTTAGCAGTGTCTACTAAGGCTGGCATGAAGCATGTAAGATTCAATCATTCTCCTGTAGTACCCTAGGTAGTTCTGGGGAGCAAATCCAAAATGCTCCCAGGGCCATGGAAGGAATGGGCAGGAAGTTTTCACATACAACAGAGATGGGTGTTGCCTGGGTCAAAGGAACCAGAAAAAAAACACAGAAATCCAAAACAAAGAGTCAGCATAAACTAGCTACAAGGCCCGCCATCTACCCAGCCCTGCCCTAAGTTATCCAGACAGGTAACAACTAACCATCCTTGTTCTTCCCTTCCTCTCTGCTTCTCCCTAGTTTGGGCAAAATTCAAACAGCAGCTATCAAAGCCCAGCCTCCACTGAAGGCTTCCATTAGCTCCTCACTAAGGTAGGGAAGAGGAGTTGACACTAACTCAAATTTGGAAATTTCACTATTACAATGAAAATAAACTTTTTTTTTTTTTTTTTTTTTTTTTGAGACAGTCTCGCTCTGTCACCCAGGCTGGAATGCAGTGGCACAATCTCAGCTCACTGCAACCTCCACCTCCCAGGTTCAAGCCATTCTCCTGCCTCAGCCTCCCGAGTAGCTGGGATTACAAGCACACATCACCACACCTGGCTAAGTTTTCTATTTTTAGTAGAGGCAGGGTTTCACCATGTTGGCCAGGCTGGTCTCGAACTCCTGACCTCAGATGATCCGCCCGCCTCTGCCTCCCAAAGTGCTGGGATTATAGACATTAGCGTCCGCGCCCAGCCGGAATTTCTTAATCGAGACATTTTTATTGAGATCGTTTTTATGTCTAAAGGTAATCTAGATCATTTTGTTATTTTGAATCTCCAGGAAAGTCATCCTTATCCAGGGTCACTCACTGAAAAGGTTTAATAGGCTATCAAAATAAAGTTGGATTTTCACAACAAACCACGTCACATTTGTACAAAGTGATTCATACAGAAAGCAAAGTGAGTTATAAATGGTATCAAATTTAGAATATGCCCATTTCTTAATATACAGCTATCTGAAAAAGTGATTATGTGAATTAACTGAAACATACTTGTG
Source organism: Gorilla gorilla gorilla (assembly GCF_029281585.2). Lineage (NCBI taxonomy): Eukaryota > Metazoa > Chordata > Mammalia > Primates > Hominidae > Gorilla > Gorilla gorilla. The sequence continues at coordinate 106,661,853 of NC_073230.2, read as the reverse complement.
AGAGGTAAATGTTACACAGTCACATACATATATGAAAAATATTGGGTAAAACAAATTTTATTTATTCCTAGCAGAATTTCTTTGACCTTTTAAGGGTTAATGTGTACTATGAATCTCCAAAGAAGTAGCTATAAAGCATAGCTACTTACAGATATCCTCATATCTGCATGTACTCAATGAAAGAGAAGGACTCCTCTTCGTCGTAGAAGGCCACCAACCCTTTCAGATTGAGGCCCGCTTTTGTGACCTCATTTAATCCTAATTACTTCTTAAAGTCCCTACCTCCAAGTATCACATCACATTGGAGGTTAGAACTTCAACATATAAATTGGGGATGGAGGGAACACAATTCAGTCTAAAGCAATTTACAATATCTATAAAGCTATTACTAATTGGTCTGTTGTTCTGTGATCTGAAATGAATTAAAAAACCACTACCTATATGATAAGAATACTGTATCTTTGGCATTTGGGTTGATAAGTAGTCAATATTCTCTTATCAGAAAGTCAATAGTATATTGTTCTCTATGAATATGCATGTATTACATAAATGTTATTTTAAAAAGATAGTGAAAGTAAAGGCCAACTTTACCTCAGAAGTAGAATTGTTTCTCTTTGTGCCAAACTTATTAATTATGGTCAAATTACCCTAGCTTAAAATTTATATTCTCTAACTCAGGCTTGTCCTCAATGTCTTATGATGTTCTTACCATTTCCCTGCTCGCTCCCAATGAGAAACAATGTTAATTATGTAAGCTAATCACTTTATTACAATAGACGATCACTTTGTTACAGAATCAATTGTACTTTTTTAAAAGTGCCCTTTCTTAGCACTTAATCAGATTTCTGGTTGCATGAGTCAGAATGAAGACTTTATAATTTAAATAGCACTTTAAAAGAAAAAAGGAAAAGCTACTCTGGTAATATCAGAACCATGACAACATTTTACTGAAAGTTCTTTAAAAACATTCACTTTTTTAGTCATTTAACATACAACTCTATATATTATATATAATGATGTACTTTCCAGAATTAAAGAACCCTTTTTTTTTGCAAATTATCTGGTTTTAAAAAATCAATAAACACAAAACTTAAGAATGCCCTACTGATGAAAACTCTTTTATGATTCTATTGTGATCCAGATTCACACTTGTGACAAATACCAAGCACAGAAAACAATTACCCTGAAAAATACCAGTGGGTTGGAAGTGTAGTGGATTTTTCAGCTCTTCATCTGAGCACTAGACATGTTAGGAAATTTGTCACAGTGAGGATATTCATATATGGCAGCTCATGTAAGTCATCTCCTGTTGGACTAATCAGCAATTTTAACAAGAATGAGTCAGCATCCTGTAAAACTTAGAACAATTGGTTGAAAGCCTGTTTTGATTTCTACCATGGTAATAATGAAACTATCAAATAAAAAATATTTTTTGGAATTATTTAATTGTTGTTCATGAAACAAGTTTGGTATGGTTTAGATTGGAGGGACATGGTAATATTTTGAGTTAGTGAGAAAAATTGTTCCGTTTCATTCATCTTAACTTTGCTATTTGGGGATTTAAAAATAGGAAGACAGAAGCATTTCCTATTAGATAGATTCCTTGCATTACTTACTGCATGCAATCCTCACTGCACCCTAGCAAGGTATATTCATCTCCTTTGATTGTAAAGAAGTTGAATATGTAATTCAGCAATAAAGCCAGGACTTGCATCCACTTCTGTTAGGTTCTGTATTCTTGTCCACGATCCATAGCTGAACCTTGATGAAGTGAATGACGTCGTTTTTTACCCCAGGATTGTATATGTTTAAAATTCTAGCGTTTGGAGGCTCAGATTTTTTAGTATAAATGTGTTATTTCAGCCTACCTGTCCATCATACCTCCTGTTCTTATACCTTTTATGCCTATTCTTATCAACATAGTATCCAATGTCCACAACTTTTTCATAAAGATGGAAAAGATTACATAATTCTTCCTCCAGAAAACATCCCGCAGCTTTCCGTTTATGTTATGGATTGGATATTTGTATAATCCCAAAATTCATATGTTGAAGCCCTAACCACCAATGTGATATTATCAGGAGATGGGGCCTTTGGGAGGTAATTTCCATGAGGTCATGAGTGTGGAGCACCTACCCATAGGATTAGTGGCCTCATGAGAAAACAGCTTGCTCTCTCTCTCTGCTAGTGCAGAAGAGGTCAAGTGAGGACACACTGAGAAGACCCAGGAAGAAAATTCTTACTGGGCACCAACCTGCACCTCGATCTTGGACTTCCTAGCCTCCAAAACGGTAAGAAACACACATCTGTTATTTTAGCCTATCTGTCTGAGATAATTAAGACAATCTCAAAGTAAATATCAGAGTCTTTGCAATCGTCCATAGGGCTGTGGCTGACATGGCATCTGCTGCTACCCCTGCTCCCCGTTCCCTTGCTAACTCTGCTCTGGCCACACTGGTCTCCCTGCTGATTATGAGCCCACCATGCTCCTGCCTGAAGATCTTTGAGTTTTCTGTTTCCATGGCCACAGCCTTCTTACACAGGTGATTTTTATGGCTCACTTGCTCACAAACTACAGACTTCAATTACAAAATTGCCTTAGCCACAAGGCCTTCTCTATCTACCCATTATAAAATTTCACTCTTCTCTCTTAACCCAGGGACTATCTTTAACCTCTTCTCTATTTTTATCGAGAGCACTCATTACACTACGATATACACTATTATTTTAATTGTTTGTTTTACACTCCACTTCCCTCCAATAGAATGCAGGCTCCATGACTACAGAGAATTTTGACCATTTAGTCAGTGCTATATTCCCATTATCTGGAAAAGTACATGACATGCTAGGTCCTTAATAAGTATTTGCTAAATGAAGAAAAGTGTTAAAGGCAAAATAAAGAGAACATTTAATATTTTTCATTCCTATGATATATATTTTAACATACATATATATTTGAAGTTAGTTTGTTTTAATTAATAAAATTTCACTTGATGATTGACTACTTCTGAGGTAATTAAATGATAATACCATGTCTAAAAAAGCTATTTTCCTAGTTATGATGAACTTTTCCTTGATATATATATATATATATATACATATATATACACACACACATATATATATACGTGTATACATGTACACACGTATATATATATTCATATATATGTGTGTGTATATATATATCTTTTTGAGACAGGGTCTCACTCTGTCACCCAGACTGGAGTGCAGTGGCACAATCATAACTCACTGAAACCTCTGCCTTCTGGGCTCACGTGAACCTCCAACCTCTGCCTTCCAAGGAGCTGGGACTACAGGCGCATGCCAGCACCCAAGGCTATTTTTAAAATTTGTTTAGAGAGACAGAGTTTCACTATGTTGCCCAGGCCAGTCTCTAACTCCCGGGCTCAATCGATCCACCCACTTTGGTCTCCCAAAGTGCTGGGATTACAGTCATGAGCCACCACACCAGGAGGAGCTTTCTATTCCAATAAAAGATAGTAACATTTTTTATCAAGCTATAATTACAAAATAGATATTTTTCTTAACACATATAAATATAATCCATATTATTTTGTTATTGAAATCACAGAACAAATGTGATTTACTTTCTAACATATTGTTTTTTAAACTAATCCATCAATAAATCAAAATATTTGTTAAATAAAATATGCCAAATACAGGTCAAAATATTGTACACTTCCAAGTTAACTAATATATATCAACTACTATAATCAATATAGTTTGAAAGAAGATAATATTTCAGAAACAAAAACATTATAAGAAAAAATAAATATTAACTCTATAGTTTCTGCCTAATATCATTTTTCATTAACTTTTAAAAAATCCACTTTGGTTATAAACAAATTACATCCTAAGTAATCTACCCTACACATATTAATCATTGTAAGTAACATCAAATAATCATATATCTCTCGTGGATTGCATTTCCTTTAAATCATCTGTTATCCAAAGAATAATTTCACTCTTTAATTTCAGTATTTTAAAGTTGCTCTCACGTCTTCTCATTATTTCAAAGCTAATTACAAAGAATAACGTTATACACCAGAACTGAATGGTCTACCAAAACCATGAACAAGTTTCCCCTCTTACAAAATATATTTGATGAAGCAGTATGACAAGCTAGTATCACTCCACTGAAATATTTTCACTGAGACTATAATTTTCTCAAAAATATGCAGATACAGACTTTAGAGCACAACTATTCCATCTGAATCAAGCCTTTTGCCCAAGAACACCAAACACCTTAAAGAAGCATTGTTTTCCTCTGCCTTTTATACAACTATCAGATCTATGGATTTAGCCTGATTTATGTAGAGCATGCCAGTCAACTTGAATACTAACTTTTTTACTCTGTTAAAGGTATACTACCCACACTGATTCTTGGAGTAACAACAAAATGGGCTGTTTACAACAGCTAAATGTAAACTATTAGCAAGTGGTGGACCTTGTTGGAACAGATTAGTTACTAAAATTTACAGGAGATTATGCAATTGTCCAGAAAGACTGCAAGCACCTTTTTCCTCTGCAATTTTGACACTGATGTCATCTAAGATACAGCGGCTATATCTTTTAAGATAACACAATTGAATATCAAGATAAGTTACAAGGATAATGTCAGTGATTATTAGCTTAAATTACAAAAATCAAGCACTTTTAGTAAAGCATGAGACATCAAAAGAGAATACAACTCATGAAAATTGTCTTCTTTTATCAAAATGAAGATATCTTCATGATAAAAGTTAGTTAGGTATTTTTACTTCTAAAATGTAAGTAATAATTGCCTTACTTAAATTATAGGGTAAGTAAAAGGACAAAAGTATCTGGTCCCTGAAAGCTTTATGCAAGTTGGGGTTCCTTCCTATTATTTTCCCTCATTTATGTTATTCTTATAGAAATATAATTATACAAAGAACTATCAATACAAATTTCCATTTAAAATAATTATACAATATTCTATGAAGACAGCCCTACACTGAGTCTAAAGTGATTCAAAAATTAATAAAGTTCTGTGATTAAAAACAAATTAAGTCAGAATATTCAGCCCTTGTTTTTACTAAGTTATATGCTTGTCTTCTATAATTCTAAGCAGATAAATTAGGTCTGAAAATTAAGTATGGTTTGGGTGTCCTCTAAAAGAAAAGAAGCAACCAGTGAAATTCTCAAAAATGGAGATTTTGAGATGGGGCTCTAATTAAATACAGTATTCTAAAACTTTAAATATATCATTGAGCAGAAATAATCACATTTCAATTCAAGGGACTTTAAAAAGTAATCATCTTTGTGAAATTGTAACACGAGGTTTCTTATGAGAGTGTAGCTACACAACTGTCTGAAAATGAAAAAGGCTGTTTCCTTCAGTTAAGCCTTCAATTAAAGTGCACTTTCATATTCATTAAACTCAGAAGCCTAGAACAATCCTCTAAATCGGATACGTTCCCACACACCGCATGAAGAATACTGGTAATTATTAATTTTTCCAGATCTTGTGGACATTTCTGATTTTATTCCTGTCATTTATTTGTGCAGTTTATAATATTGGACATGAATTTTAAAGGAGTACAGGCCAGGAAAGGTTAGAGTCTTACTGATGAGATTTCAGCAAAGAGGAAGATGCCAATATTAAGATGAATGGGACTAAATAAATAATCCAAAGACAGAGCTTCTTTTAATTATGACATATCCCAAAGAATGCCTTTGACTTCTGAGAACATATTAAGTATTTTATTGATTCTCAAAATGTTAAGTTGTATTCTCTGAGACTATTAAAATTATCTGTAGCTATTTACAAATAGTTTATTTTAAATTGGAAAGAAAAACATTGTTTATACAAATTAATTTGTGTATGTAAATTGTAGCATACTAAGATATATGTATGCCTAAACATTTTTTTAAAATTTTTAAAAAAATTTACGTTCAAATTTGTGAGTCAGATTTCATATTTGTTCTAGCATACAACAGATGGATGCTTAAGTTATAAAGTGATTTCAACTCAGTAAAGGAAGCAAAAGAGTAAGAGAATGCAGATTCTAATGCAAAGTAAGTATCTTACTGCCTCCTGTGGACAATTCTGGCTCACATATAACCAAACAATAACCTATAAACTTGTCCAGACAATCTGTCTTGACTACCAATACTAGACAGAGGACATTAAAGTAAAGAGGGCTGGCATGGGGGCTCACGCCTTTAATCCCAGCACTTTAGGAGGCCAAGGCGGGTGGATCACGAGGTCAGGAGTTTGAGATCAGCCTGGCCAACATGGTGAAACCCTGTCTCTACTAAATACAAAAAAACAAACCAAAAAAATTAGCCGGGCATGGTGGTGCATGCCTGTAATCCTAGCTACTCAGAAGGCTGAAGCAGGATAACTGCTTGAACCCGGGAGGCAGAGGTTGCAGTGAGCTGAGATTGTACCACTGCACTTCAGCCTGGGCAAGGGAGTGAGACTCCATCCCAGAAGAAAAAAAAAAAAAAAGAAACAGAAGAAAAGGAAGTAAAGAGAAAGCAGCTAGTGTTCTGGCCACACCACATTTATTTCAGGCACAGTGGTTTTGGCTTTAACTTCTTTTACACATCAGTCTTCTAGGTAAATACATGTTGTAAACAAAATGTTCACAGAGTAAATAAAGCTATTAGAAAATCACTGACTTAAAATATCTTGTGGACATTTCTAAATTACTAAATTTAGAAATAAAAAAGCCTCCCAGATATCAACAATACAAAACCCAATCATAAAAGATTTCAAATAAATGAACAACATTCAAGGTGGCTTCAGTTTTCTTCAACAGAGTAACGCAGGTTGAAAAGCAGTGCCATAATGTACAGAGTACTGACAAAAAATATTTTGACTCAAAGCTTCTATGCCCAGCCAGTTTTTCTTCCAATTGGAATTCAATAGAAAGATACAGAAGGAGATTATTATTTTGTTAACATATCCAACAAACAACAGGTGATAGATCTGAAACTAAAGTGGAAAATATATTATTCAAAAATTGAGAAACATAACCATATAGCTTAGCATTGTCTGAACAGTTAGAATAATGACAAAAACAATTACAAATATCAAAAGTAATTATAGAAAAATAATACAATGGTCCAAGAAAAAATATTAATATATGAATCCAAATCCCAAGTGATTTTAAAAAGGGGCTTGGAATTAATAGTCTCAGTTGTATTGTAAAGAAGTTAAATTATGTTTAAGGCTCATGTAAAAAGAAACTATATATATACACACACACACATATATATACACATACAACGTTTCTATTATATATAATTATAGGTTTAAAATCATCAAAGAATTGATAGGATGAAAACAGTGGTACTTTTAAAACACTTAAAAGGAGAAACAAAATAAAATAATTTGATCAAAGATAAAATTTGTAATAAAAAGAATCATATATGCATTAAAAATTGTTTTTAAAACCAATAATCTCAAAGTGAATAAAAAAAAGCTCATTTACAATGTGAGTCCCTTTTGTGAGTCTAAATAAACTTTAACTGTAAATAATAACAACAACAAACGCTTACATAGCACTTACTATAAGCCTGGCACTATTATGAGAATTTAAATACATTAAACTTGCTTTATCCTCAAAGGACATTTCAGGATACTAATCTTATCTCCATTTTACAGATGAGAAAATGCCTACTCAGAAATTTGAAGGATTTGCCAGAGGAAATAATACTGCTAAAATTTAAATTTGGACACAGGTAGTCTGGTTCCAGAACCCAGGCCATCTGGATAATCTGGATTCCAAATACACTCTACCGCGTCTCAATTAAGAGGAATACAAGAAATACGTTCTTTACAATCGCAAGCAGTTCTTTCCCCTTACCCTTTACTATGTGAGAAGGCAGGGAACGAGGTGCAGGATGGGGTGGAGGGATGGGTTAAAGAATAAATAATATGGAAGACCAGGGATATGACTGAACAAATACCCTGTTTCTGGTCACAGTTCATTCTCAGACATGATAGAGCTGTCCTTTGGAAAATTCCTAGTTAGAATTCTCAGGCTCTGCTCTGATTAATGCAAAGCATGTCTCTAAAAAACAACACCTGCGCAAGCTTCCACCACTATTTTCCTAAACACTTTTCTTCCCCATCCCCTTTTCACAGGGAAGCCTTCTCCAACCAATATTTCCAGTCACTGCTTTTCTAGTTTTTAAGGTCTCTTCCTTTTACCCAAGCACTTCTTTTGGCCGGAAGCCCACAATACATTGAGAGGAAGGTACTCTTTACCTATATCCTAGGGTAAGGCAGAAAAACACAGAGGGGGAGGGAAAAAGAGAGAGAGACTGACAGACATGAGAAGTCATAAGAACTGGAAAGAATCTGAAACACACAATTTTCTCCCTTTACCCATTTATGCAAGAATATCTTTGCATGTGTGTATAATACAGCTGCACAGTTTTGGCTTTTGACAAATATATCTATATACTTTGTAAGTTATGGGTGGCAACTGGGAAAGCAGAATTATTTACCAAACATTAAGTTAGAAGGACCACTCCATGGATGCAGGCTGTCCTACAAATATTCGTTTAGTGAGGCTATATTGACATAAACTGTTCATGAAAATCAGATTGATTCTTTCACATAAATCAGAATTTACCACAGACTCTTATATGACAAACAAAACAATGTCACATTTGCTCTTTTTTTCCCCCTCAAACATGGGAAACATAAGACAGGCGAGAGCATGGTATTCCAACAGATGTTAACATTCTTTTACTTACAGCCCTCATAGATGTCAGTAGGAATATGGACTGCTGCATGCTGATAAGATATTTGTCGTCCAAAATTAGCATCTTCAATGAAAACAGGTTTTATCCTCTGGCTGCCTGGCTCACTGTCATTTTTCTCAGGCTATATAGAAAAAGAATAAACAGAATATTACAATTTTTGCTAACATAAATATTTTCACATGCACTTCTTTACTTGCCAAATGCATATTTTTCAAAAAATAAATCTACAGGAATTGTTTAAAATATAGTACCTTGATAGCATTGGATACACAAATTTCCATTCGGGTATTAGCACTCACAGTATATCTTTATTGTATTATTCACATTATAACTAACCACTCTCCTGATTTCCTCAATGTTGGAGTCATTCAGGATCATCTTTGGGGGACGAGGGAGACCAGACTTCCACACATATAATACTTATTAAGATGTAAACTTAAAGAATTGGATAGGCCAGGCCCAGTGGCTCACGCCTGTAATCCCAGCACTTTAGGAGGAAGAGTGGGGCAGATCACTTGAGCCCAGGAGTTCTAGACTAGCCCAGGCAACACGGCAAACCCTTGTCTCTATGACAAATAACAGAAAATTAGCTGGACATGGCAGCACAGGCCTGTAGTCACAGGAGGCTTTAGGTGGAAAGATCGCTTGCGCATGGGAGGTTAAGGCTGCAGTGAGCCATGATCACATCACCACACTCTAGCCTGGGCAACAAAGTGAGACCCTGCCTCAAATAAATAAACAAACAAACAAACAGACAAATAAAATAATAAGAAACTGGAGAGGTGCCTTTAAATACAACCTAACTAATATTATCCACCTGAAATAAATTTCACAATTTATTTAACTAAATTTATATTGTGCAGTTGAAGATGATTCTTTGACAAATAATGGTACACGTGACAGAAATAATATGGCAATGAAAGATTATTTTAAATCTCATCCCCTTGCTTTTTGCATGTTTTTCAGGTATATCAATTTTTGTTTTAAAAAAGAAAGTATGCTAGGAAAGAAGTGATCTATTCTAACTCTAAATACAATTAAATCCTAACTTCAACCAATTTGACTCTTGAGGCAGGAATGAAGATCCAATCAATAATGATTCAAGAAAACCCCTCAGGAGTCTCAAGTCAAAGATTAATTTTCTATCTATTGGAACTATACTTTTGATACTGAATTACCTTGTTGCCTTCCCCTGGTAACAAACTAAGAATTTCATTCATTTATCCAAAATGCACCTATAACATTTTTTGATATTTGTGTTAAACTTTTTTTGTTCAATCAAAACAGGTTTTAACTCTACCCTAACTGTATTTGTTTTTAAATGATATGAAGTTTAAAAATTACGAGTTAAGTAAAAGTGAAAAGAGAAAAAATCCTATTTGTTTTGGGTGGAAACAGGTAGAGGGAGAAATGAATGGATGTATACATAGCAAGTGTTACCAGTATTATTCCTGGCTTTGCAATTTTAAGAAATAACTTGTGCTTTCTGGTTTTTCCAATAATACAATGAGAATATATTATATTTGTGATAAGAATAAACTATTAAGGTTTAAGTCTTTTCTATTAATATTATAAAGCTTGCCTTACATAAAAATTACTTCTGTTTCCTCTGAATCCTCTCACACTTAACAATTAACAGTTTTAAATTCATCTTATGGAGGCTCTTGCTCTTTTAAATAACCATATACATGGCTTTTAGAAATAACTTTAAAATAATAACGTACTTCTCAACTTGTAAAATCATGTATCAAGACTCCTTAAGGTACAATTGTTAAACATATTTTAAAAAAGAATAATAGTGCTATTTCCATGGTTCTCCTTTTCTAGTTTATATAAATTAAAATAACTTCATAAAAAGATGAGAATTTCTCAACTGAACTCATTTATTATCTTTAAGCTACTGGAAACTACTGTTCCTTATACCATCATACTCCATGTCTTTACTTATCTTTACATATTATGGCAGTATATTTTTAATTGAAATACAGTAAATATTACACACAAAGGACCTGACTTTTATGAAAAAAGCTACTTAACACAGAATGTCTCATGTAGTAATTAACTATTTCAAATAAATTCTCCCTCTGAAACAAAGAATTCCAGTTCTTCAGAACACATACAAGAAAGAACATCTATGTCTCCTTCCAGTGTTTTCTTTTCAAAATATATCTTCTGAAGTCTACAGACCACCATATACAAATGTGTACAGAGAAAATGAGCAAGTGGATTCTGAAATATATTCAAATGCATTTGGTAAAACAAAACTGACACATGAAATGCATAATTCTCAGACTATTCTTCTCAATATAATTTCAGCTATTAAATAATAGATTAGATGACTCAGAGACAGAGATACAAGCTAATGTTGGATGAGGAGGTCATTCAATTTTACAACCAGTGCATATTAGCAAATTTAATTTGGAAAGTCATAATGATAATTCTTTGACAGGTACAAAAAGCTCTTGCAAATTTAACATATTTATCTCACCCTTAGAACTGATACTTATAAAAAGCATTGATTTTTAATATTTTGTTCTTTTTCATGTTAACTTAAAAAATATTCCTACTTATAGCAAAATATTCAAAAATTAAAGTCTATATATTTTACCTAAATTGCAATGGAAATTTACTTAACTATTTTGCACAATTCAGATTTGCAAACTGATAAACATTGCTTGCAATCATACTATGGCTACGTTTATGTCCCCAGTTCTGTATTATTTTTGTGTGCCACAAAGTTGTAAAATAATTAGTTGATATAGAATAAAATGGCTCACTAAAACTCTCTATGGAAGTATCACAATTTGTATTTCTATCTCACTAGTAAAGGAGTTAGATCAACAGTCTTGGCTAGGTCCAGTGGCTCATGCCTGTAATCCCAGCACTTTGGGAGACCCAGGCTGGACAATCACTTGAGGCCAGGAGTTCAAGAACATCCTGGACAACATAGTGAGGCCCTCATCTCTACAAAAAAATTTTAAAATGAGCCTGGCATGGTGGTATGCTCCTATATTTCCAGCTATTCAGGAGGCTGAGACATGAGGGCCTTGAGCCCAGGAGTTTGAGGCTGCAATGAGCTATGATTATGCTACTCCACTCTAGCCTGGGTGACAGAATGAGACTGTGCACGCACGCACGTGTGTCTGTGTGTGTGTGTGCGTGTGTGTAGGATCCTGTGTGATGAAACAAGCCTTGCATGCAATTCTCCAATATGTATGTATGTATGTATATTTTCAAATTTCAATCTCTAAATACATCCTGGTTTTTTGTAGTTTTTGTACAGTTGTTATTTACATTAGGGCTTGCAGCTTTTATAACATAGATATTACTGATTTTAGAATTTTTTAAAGTCTCGATTACTATCCTCAATATCAATTTTGGATATGTAATATGCCTTAAGGCATGGCATCATAGTCCAATGTAAAGCATTATCAAAGATAGGATGTGTTATATTTAAGGTGGACTTTCATACAGGCATCAAGTCTGAACATTCTGGTATACTGGGATACTGGATCAACACTATGGATTAAAAAGTAAAGTTTAGGCCAGGCGTGGTGGCTCACACCTGTAATTCTGGCACTTTGGGAGGCCAAGGCAGGTGGATCACGAGGTCAGGAGTTTGAGACCAGCCTGGTCAACATGGTGAAAACCTGTCTGTACTAATAATACAAAAATTAGCCGGGTGTGGTGGCACATGCCTGTAGTCCCAGCTACTCGGGAGGCTGAGGCAGGAGAATCACTTGAACGCGGGAGGCAGAGGTTGCAGTGAACCAAGATTGCACCACTGCACTCCACTCTGGGTGACAGAGCGAGACTCCGTCACAAAAAAAAAAAAAAAAAAAAAAAAAAAAAAAAATTTAAACATTACCTTTTAATATACAATATTACATTACTCTGTTATGGCTAGTTCAGCATTGGAATTTAAGCATCCTGTGCTGCTCTGCTAATTAAAGATTGTTACCAGGTCTGACTCACACAGAGGAAAAGCCTTGTGATTTTTTGTTTGTTCGTTTGTTTTGTTTTGAATCAGGATCTTGCTCTCTTCCCCAGCCTGGAGTACAGTGGCACAATCATGGCTCACTACACCATTGAGTTGCCAACCTCCTACCTACCTCAGCCTCCAGAGCTGCTGGGACTATAGGTGCATTCCATCATACCCACCTAGGTTTTTTTAATTTCTATTGTTTAGAGCCAGTGTCTTGCTATGCTGTCCAGGCTGGTCTCAAACTCCTGGCCTCAAATAATCCTCCTGCCTCAGCCTCCTGAGTTGCTGAGATTACAGGTGTGAGCCACCACACCCAGCTTGAAAAGCTTCATTTTTGCTAAGTCTCTTGGATCAATGAGAATGAAGACTCAACAGAATTGCAGGTGATGATGCCCAAATAAAGAATGAATAGAAAGAGGTGTGGAACTTTCATCCATTCAGTTGTTCTAAGTCAAGTTGGAAGGCCAGGTTGAATATTAAATGATGAATCTAGTACAATGACAATAAGAACATAACTGAGCCTTCTGATTTCATTGATTTAAGCTGCTATTTTCTCCTATGACTTAGAGAAGTATTTGGTACATGAATAGATTTAGAAAGTGTATGAGTTGGATGACACTGAATATGCACTTAAGGACTTACACATAATATTTGTACTTTTACTGAATCATAACAAAAAATAAAATTTTGAAATTATGTATTTAATGAATAGAAATATTGTTCTTGCAAAAAACATATGAGCTTAGCTAATATATTTGATGAAGAACAAATTATTTTATGAATTCAGAAGATTATGCCAGTTCTTCAGGTAATAAAAATATTGTAACTCCTTAGATTTACTCTGGAAAAACTATAGCATTGATTCTTCAGAAGCAATTTATTTAACATACTAAGAAAAGAAAGTTTTAAAATTAACATGAAAAGTAAATTTATAACATCAGTGGCGAAAGAAAGGTGAAGAAACAATTCTAGTTTTTAAAGATTAGATTCAGTGTAAAGTCTTCATGTATTATTCTACTAATAATTATGATGTATAAAAGAGAAGAAACAGTCTGAGATATGTAGATTTTGGGGAAAAGTGAAATCACAAAGCAGCTGAAATTGAGCAGTAACAAAAAGAAAGTTAAAAAACACTGTAGGGAATATTAAAACAAAGAATATATAAATTTTCCAAATGACAGTGAAAGATAAATTGGAACTAAATTAAGTTAAAAGGCAATACTGATCCCTGCAATAACTTGTTTATTAAGTTTAAAAGACAAAATTGACATTCTTCAAATAAGATGTATTAAAGTCGCTGATGAGGATTATAATGATGCATTCAAAAGATTTGAAATACAGAACCTGAGGACATCCTTGAAATAAAACTGATGTAACTTTAGTTTGCATGATGAATAAATTTAGTTTGCATGAATGCCCATGAATTGCCTATCACAGGACCTAGCAGGGAGTAAGGAGAGCCATTAGCAATACAATACAGTTGAGTATGATGGAAAAGAGTTGGAGGCTGATTTAAATTCCATATGTAGTATGAAGTTTTCAAATATCCAGCATCAGAAAGGGATGTAATACAGTGCTACAAAAGTATACCCATATCTACACATTATGTCTAAATATGTAACCTATATTTTGGGAAAAGAGTGATATTTATCTTCTGCTCAAGGATTGTAAAAGGCACTATGTGATTTTTACAGAGTCTGAAAGTTCAACATAGCACTCCCCATGGAAACCATGTAGTAGCATGCATTATATTATAAAAGGAAATGTTTTAAATGAAGCCATTCTACTTCTAAAAAATTAAAAGAATCTTTTTATATTATGATACACAAATATACTTTTCAAAATATTGCCAGGGCAAATGAGGTTTAAAACTACCCTACCACCCTGAAAGGTACGAAGATCAATGATATTCTCTTGATACCTGAGGCAAACACTGGCTAAAGTCATACAACTAAGATCTAATTTAAGAGATCAGACAGTAGGACTCCAGGATCCCACCATAAATGCCACTAATCCAGGACGACTGGAAACCCATGTTTAAACCATCTTTGCAAAAGGAGCATGTGCCCAAGTGTGTAAAGCATTAAAAATATATCAGGACAGGCTTGAAAAATTTTGGAAAGCAGCCCCAAAAACATAAGGCAGAATTCTTAGAAGACACTGAGTCTAGTCTACCTTTTTATTGGTTTTATAGTTTCTCCCCCCAGTGATTCCTGAGATGGCTACATTCCATAGAGATGCACACATTAATTTTAAGATATTCATGGTAAACATCACTGGGAATAGTGGATCAGATCAGCAGAAACTTAGGACTCAAAGTTTAACAAACTTATACATCACCCACGTTTTATTTTGCCTACTGCAAGAACACTGTAACCTCACAACTGTCAATGATAAAACTAGTTGGATGAAATATAAGCCAAATGCATCAAAATTAAATACGGAGAGAATAATGGATAGATGTAATAAATTCAAATTTTAAATCAAAACTGTCTCCAAAATTTTACCCTTAAGTCTCAATTTACAGCAGCTCCTTCACAGGCCCTCTTCTTCCTCATAGGTGCCCACTGCCCAGGCAGCACAGCACGGTGACACAGTGTTCCACCTCTGGATCATACAGACTGCACTGCATTCACTTCCCTACTCTGACAAATCCAAAATGTGTGGCACTGGACAGGCAGCTTAAGCTCATTAAATTTTACTTGTTTTGCCTGAAAAATAAAATAATATATGTGCCACAAAGGGTTCTCGTGAATTGTAAATGATACATAAAGTTATAGTAATAGCTAGTATATATTATACATACTTATTCTATACTAGGTAGTAAATATACTAGGTAGTATCCTTTAAATGCTACCACTTAGTATAGAATAAGCATATGTATATAAGCATATATCATACAATCAGTATATATATGTATATATAATATATGCTAGCTATTATTACCCAATCCAAACGTATCACATCAAAAATATTTAAACCATTTATTTTAGAAGCAAAAAGAACCAAAGCAATCATGGATACAAAGCAATTAATATTCTACCTGTATGCCATCCTATTCAAGGATTCAATATGGGCCAACATCAAAAATTGAAATAAAGATTGCAAACTGTAAGGTAATTTTTTAAATGTTAGAAAAGAAACCTATGAGGCAGGAGAACAGGGTTTAGAGGCAGGGAACCTAAGGCCAATTCATACTGATTTTCTAGAACTAAATCAGAAGGAAAACTCAACTTTCCACACCCAAGTAACAAAAGGATCACAGACTACTTCCTTTACAAAACCCTCCACCCTCTTCCCAGGGCAGAGGCAAAATGGAAAGTACCTCTGATTGGTCCCCTCCCACAACCAATCAGACTGGTCACAGTCTTTATTTGCATAGGGGTGTAACTTTGTAACTTCACTTCAGCATCTAAATGGTCCCCTTCAGCAGCCAATCAGACTGACTGCAGGCCAAATCTTCTTGTGTAACTTCACCTTCAGCCTCTGATTGGTCACTTTCTGCAACCAATCAGAATGGTTGTGGGCCACTACTTCATTTACACAGAGTGTAAACCAAGTAAGCAACATGAAACCTCTAGAGTGTATTTAAACTCCAGAAAATTCTATAACTGGAGCTCTTGATCCACTTGCTCAAGCCCACTCCTACTCTGTGGGGTGTACTTTTGTTTCAATAAATCTGTGTTTTTCTTTCATTGCTTTCTGCATTTTATCCAGTTCTTTCTTCAGAATGCCAAGGACCTGGACACCCTCCACCGGTAACACCTAGACTCTGATTCTTTCTTCAATAATTAGATTTCACCACTGTTTGATACCTAAAAGTGTAAAATAAAGGTTACATACTATAAGACAGCTTTTAAAAAAAATGCTAGAAAAGAAACCTGGAGTTTTCCTTTTTCTTTAATAATTAGATTTCATTGCTGTTTGATGCATATCCCTACTAGCTTATTCTAGAACCAGGTTTATTTATTGCTATAAAGTAAAATATAATCATTAAAGATTGGGCATTGAAAAAGACATTTAGATAGGAGATTATGTTGGAATTAATTTTAATGTAGACAAGACTCTGCTAAGAGGAAAATAAATAGCAACACAAATATGCAAGGGAATTCAGCAGACTAGCCAAATGTCCCAGACAGGAGAAATTTTGAACATGATCAATAAAATAAAAAGGAGCAAATAAATCAACTCAATTTAACGACATGGGAATTCTAGGTTGAACTTACTTCATTTGAATTTTAGACAGATCTTGGAATTGGGTTAATAAGGCTTTGTAATGATCTGCTTTCTTTTTGCTTACTCTGGGAATTAAGAAAATAGCATAGTTTGCTGGCACAACTGAAGTCTTCTGAGGAATTTGCTTCACTAATATTCAGGGAATTTAATGACTTATTGGGTCAGATGTCTTTTGAAACCTAAACTAGGAATCCAAATAAATTTCAAAACTAATGATAACTTGAATTTGGGTTTTCATAGATAATTGTTACATTGCTAGCTTTTTTTTCCCCTCAGTTTATTTTAACATCTAATTTTTCTTTAAAATCTGAATAAACAGAGCCAGAAATGATGGCAAGTGCCCGTAGTGCCAGCTACTCAGGAGGCCGAGGTGGGAAGATACCTTGAGGCAGGAGTTTGAGGCCAGTCTGAACAACATAGTGAGACCCTGTCTCTAAAATTAAAAAAAAAATTGAACATATGAAACCTATAATGATATCAAAACAATCTTCCCCATTTGTGTTTGCATTTTTAAAATGTGTTTTGAGCATTTAACTTTGCTTTGTATTTTGTGCATGCATTATCTTAAGGTTGTGCATGAATTTACAAAGATTAAATTCATGACAATAAAATGAAAAATATCTCAATATAATGCCCTTTCATTATTAACACATTCAGATACACAAACACGCTCCATTTGATGCTAAGATCACTTCCACTTAAGTTGTAATGATATTAATAATTAATGTTTTTCAGAATTACATTCATTAACATTTCTAGACTGCCCTCTATGATCCAGGAAATGGTCTGTATGTTTTATATGTGTTAATCTAATCTTTATAATAACTGAGGTTGCTATTACTATCACCTCCATTTTATAGACCAAATAAGTAAAAAGTAGAGAGATTATGTGATCTTGCCAATATCACCCAGAAATGGCAGAGCTAAGATTTGAATCTAGCTAGCACTCCAGTATATAATCTCAATTATCACACTCTATTGCCTCTACTGTATAACGAGGCATACAGCAATTGTACATGTATGCCTTGTTATTTAGAAGAAACAAAAATAGAGTTTCATGTAGAAGTATTTGGAAATAAAACGTTGTCTCTATCTTAAAAGACTTAAGCAACAGATGACATGATTCATTATACTATTTCTCTCTTCTGTATATTTAAAATCTTTTTCCTGATAAAAATAATCTTACATTGAAACATTATGCTCATTTGAATGATGTAGGCTCTTTGGAAATAAAACTCAACTTTTTTTATTAATACTATATGTAGAATAAGAAAGTGAAATCCACCCAATTTCCTCAAAGAATTAATGTCTGCAGTGTTTTCGAATAAACACAAAAATTGACCCAGCTGGTCTTAAAGCTTGAAACTTGGATTTATCTTCTCTGAATTCCTTTCTCAGGAAACCAACCATCAGGCCTCCCAAGGAACTGAAACTCACCAAATCACCACATTCAGACAATGAGACACCAGACCCCCTCCTAATTCCTGTTTTTCCTGCATATAGCTACATTCCTTTCATGCTATATAAACCTCCAATTTTAGTCAGTTGAGTAGACAGATTTGAGACTTATCTCCCATCTCCTCAGCTGCAACACCCAAATAAAGCTTTCTTCCCTGGCAATATTCTTTGTCTCAGGGGCTGGCTTTCGGTGCATCAAGCAATGGGACATAGACTGAACCCCTGGTGTTTTGTTAAAAGAACTTGGTTCTGATGGAAGAATATAATAAGCCTGAGTTCATGTTTCACAAATATTCACACTTGAAACCAAATATCTTGATAGTTACATCACTTGTAGTAATTACAGACAAATATTCTAACTCCACTGTTTATTCTCCAATTTCAATTAATTTTGGACCTAGGGAAACAACATTGTCTGTTTTAACTCTCCTCTTAGTCCTGATGGCTGTCCCCAGGGACAAAACAGAGAAGATGAGACAACACTGTCCACTGCCACTCTCATCTGCATCCAATCCCATTAGATGAAATTAAGGAAGCAAATGTCTATCTTAAACATTAATTCAAATATCATCCACAGTAAAAGCTAGCTTTATTATTTCCTGTCTTCATTTTGCTTCCACTAACCTTGAAGCAAAATTAACATTTTCATTTCCACCATGCTTACAATACAGCACCACTTTAAAAGGTGAACACATCTTCACAAACACTATGAAAATATGGGTATACAAATTTAACAAGCATTATCTCAGCAATTACTGTATACTATAAAATAAACAAAATATTATTTCTACCTCGAATCGCTAAAACTTTAGTAGAGAAGATCAAACCCTGTACACATATTCTATTGTATAAGGTATTATACCATTAAAGCCAAAAATGCATTACAAGTTGCTTAGAACGCTCATAGGAAGGACTACCATTTGCTACCTACAAAAAAACAAGGAAGGTTTAAAGAGAGTTATTCTTTAAATTGGGTTTTTAAGTAAAGCATTCGATTGGAGGAATTGTATGGTATCATGATCAGGTAATTAGCATGATTAGTCATGTTAACATTATCTAGGATAAGTTAACTGGACACAGCGAAGATTTTCTTACATATCCAGTAAGGCCATATGTGCCTTCTATCCTTCCATGAGAATCACGGCTCATCCAATAATTTATCCCAGTTATACCTGCATAGTTTGTTTTGTTTTCTGCGGTTTTTTGTTTGTTTTTGAGACAGGGTCTCACTGTCACCCTGGCTGGAGTGCAGTGGTACAGTATCAGCTCACTGCAGCCCCGACCTCCTGGGCTCAAGCAATCCTCCCACCTCAGCCTCCCAAGTAGCAGGGACTACAGGTACACCCCACCATGCCCGGCTAATTTTAATATTTTTTTTGTAGAGACAGGGTTTCACCATATTGCCCAGGCTGGTCTTAAACTCCTGGGCTCAAGTGTTCTGCCTTCCTCAGCCTCCTGAAGTGCTGGGATTACAGGTGTGCACCACAACGCCTGGCCGCTACCTGTGTTTTTAAGTTTCAAGAGGAAAATCTGTTTAAATGGCTAAAGCCATAATTTTTACATAATACAATCGTAAGGAGACATTAATTCTATACTTAATTTCAGCCACTGCTTTAGCTAAACCTGGCTGTATTTATTTTATAGCCACAAGGTGAATATAAATAGCATTGCTCTAAGTAGAGGAACATAGATAACTATAAAATGCTCTTGAGGAATTGTCTTATACCAGAGTCCTTGAAGAGCATAAACTTCCCCACAAACTGACTAATTCGGATGCAGCTAATAGAAAGCTTTCACTCTAAAGGAAGCATTGATCAACTTTAAATACTTGTTTTACCTTGGAGGCCATGCATCATCATTATAATGAACAAAATCAATAGATTACACTCGAATGTATCCTTCTTTCTATACAAACATGATCCCGGTGCTACACCAGCCTAATAAACACGAAAGAACAGTAGAAATCAGGAAATTCCAAATTTTGTCCTGATGCCAACATGTACTAATCTCATGACCTTCTTTGTATGATTTACTTCTATTATGAAGGCTGCTACTACTTCATCTCCACTCATATTCCATACTCCCCTCCCCTGCCCCCACGTTCCCCTAACTGCTGGTGTTCTGAGGAGTCTATCTTGTATTGTCTTAAGGTTTTTTTTTTAATGTTGTGTAGATGTGTGAAGCAGGCTGAAAGTAGACAATAAGGAGTAGTGGTATTACAGCAGGCTGCAGAATATGTTATATCCAAAGGTATTCAAATTCATTTTGTTTTTAGCTTTGTGTAAGCATGCCAAAATTTATCTGTAGATGAATCTGGCCTTACTATATATGTAACTTCACACTTGCTCGGGAAATTTCAGCCACTTGTTTTCAAATTCCCCTCATAAGCTAAACATAAAACTCTATTCTAGGCCACTCTCCTAAGCAACCAAACTAAATACTTAGCTGCCTACTAGAAATCTCCTCTTGAGTATCCTTGAGCAAGTTTTTGGTATAAATGTTCTTGACTTTTAAAAATCTTTGTCTGAAACACTGCAGGCCTTCCAAATCTACAATTATATACAGATTTCTTGGCAGACCTGAATGTTTCCCTTCCATTAAATCCTTGATGATTATATCTGATACATGTGCTTTGACTTGATCTCTGGGAAGACAGGACTTATGAATACACCTGTGAATTCTGACCTTCATATTTATTAACTTTGTTCCCACATTTTTTACTTTTCTGGCATTTGAAGAGTACTTCTCAAGCTTATTCTGAGGATTATTGATAAACAATTCACATTGTCAAATTCACATTGTCTCATTGTTAGTTTCTCCAATGAGAATTTTATTTCAGTGGTTTTCATTTTGATGGTTTTAGTCTACTTTTTATAGATCATTGACTGGCTCTTTCTTTGGGGGCAGTAAGCATATATTCAATGTTGTTTTTCTGCCTGACGTATCTGCAGTAATACTATCTTACAGAAGAATTTTCCTCTGTGTCTTTAATACTTACTTTACTGTTACTGAGTATCTCATGGATTTCTCCATTGACTAGATTTTACTTTATTAGTCTTAAATGAAGAAAGTCCTATCTAGTCTCAAGACTGGGAAGTAGTCTTTCTTCCCCAAGTATTTGTCCTTGGTGCTGTCATATTTGTAACTACAGAAGTGCTAATGATATAAAACATTTGGTCCTGCCACTGGTCAACAATAGGGCAAGCGTTTTCTTCAAGGTATGTCTTTCATTGCCAATCCTCTAGACTGTAGAGACCTACACAAGTCTGGACTAAGGTTGGGATAGTAGGGAAAGGATCTCTCTAAAAATGAAAGTATGGGGAAGTAATTCTAGAATATAATTATGACGTGTTATTAAACTATACTTCAGAACATTCCTTTTACAGTTGTGTGAAATGAAGCTTTAATATGAACTTAGATTTATTGGGAAAGAAAGTTTGAGTGATTACAATGTGTACTCGATATTGTAAGAGTTACGTCAGCTGCTATAAGTGCATAAGAGCTGCTCTCTGGGAACTTATACTCTTAAGGAGGGACCCTAAGATAATAATTCACAAAGATTGGCTGTGCCTTCAAGAAGGAGAAACTTTCATTTCACTGCCAAACATTATATGTTCCGCTTAAGGAAGTTACTGGTAAAGTTTCTGCAGGGTATTAAACATCAAAAAAAGAGTCAGTAATAAGTGACAAAGATCTTGACAATGGAAAAAGATATATGAATATAATGTTTATAAATTTATATAATAATGTATCATAATTAAATGTATTTTAAAATTTATAATCATAAAATGAGATAATTTCAATAGCTCTTAAGAACATATTTGAGGCCAATGTCTAAACTTAGATGATTGTATTACAGCAGTGAAAGGAAATGATTGATATGAGTACTAGGAAATCCTGGAAATGATCACTAATCTACTAGTCTTAGGAGTTGGAAAACAAATCATCTCCAGCAGAACTGGTGAAAAAGTTAAAATAACCAGAGCCCCAGGATTTATAATCTTTTAGTTATACCCAGGAGGTATAATATTTAAAATAGAAACTTTATTTAGTGCTTTTTTTGTTGTTGTTGTCTTTTTTTTTTTTTTGAGACAGAGTCTCGCTCTGTTGCCCAGGCTGGAGTGCAGTGGCGCAATCTCGGCTCACTGCAAGCTCCACCTCCCGGGTTCATGCTATTCTCCTGCCTCAGCCTCCCAAGTAGCTGAGACTACAGGCGCCCACCACCATGCCTGGCTAAATTTAAAAAAAATATTTTTTAGTAGAGACAGGGTTTCACCGTGTTAGCCAGGATGGTCTCGATCTCTTGACCTCGTGATCTGCCTGCCTCAGCCTCCCAAAGTGCTGGGATTACAGGTGTGAGCCACCGCACCCGGCCAGCTCTTATAAATTAAATTTGTCCTAAGGTTACCTTTGTGTTTTGAATTTCTTTACAGTAAACTGCAACCTAACTGAGTATGTTAACAAACTGCAACCTACTTTAAAAGTATATTCTTGTAACTAATAACTGAGTCTCAGCTAATCATAGCAGCTGAGTTTCAGCCAATCACAGGCTGCCCACTGATCAGATTATGTCCGCAGAAGGCAAATGCTACATCATGCCCAAGTAAGGTAAATGCCCAGCTATCACCATGCCCAAGTAAGGTAAATGTCCAGCTATAACCAATCAAGCTGTTTCTATACATCACTTCCTTTGTCTGTCTACAAATACTGCCTGGCCATGTTGCTGGGTGGGGCTCTGTCCTAATTTTGAGTACTGCCTGATTCATGAATCATTCTTCATACAAATAAACTCGGGTAAATTTAATTTATCCATAATTTCTTTCAACAGCCCTCGGATATTAATCCCCATTGAAACATACTGAGGACTAAATTTATTAATAATGTTATCTCAGCAGTTAGTATGCCAATTAGCCCCACTGTTTTATTAGATAGTTGATGTAGATGTATGAGATTGTAAAGTTACATTTTATAATCTCAAATGACAAATCTTTAACGAAGAAAATGACATTGTAGAATTTGAACAATAAAAATACATAGCTAAACTGGCATGTATAAAAGTGAGAGCAAAGAACAGTGATAGTAGCCAAATTCAAACAAAAACAATGTGATGATATGACTTGTGAACACCTGGTATATAAAATACCAGCCAACGCATATATAAAGTTGTAAACAAAAGATCCAATTAAATCTACCCCGTATTGCAAAACTTTTGGTGAGGGTGAGTAAATTTCATCATCCATAGGAGTCTAACTTCATGAGATAAGTAACAATCTTTTTTTAAAAAAAATGTAAATACTGAAAATTGTTAACTAGAATATCAAAGTACAACATGTATTTACAGTTCTTGACTTTCACTGTAAGATAGTAAATATTTCTATTGCAGAAAACAATTTGATCATTAGTTATCAAAACGCATTAGGAGATATTAGAAAAAACTCAGTACAGCACCCAATTTTATATTCTTTTTACTATAGAAAAATTATCTCCCCCAAAGGGTTTGATTATATTTAAAAGATAATAGTCACTCAGATGAATGAGTAGAGTGTTTGCACTAACTTTAATATGTCAAGAAGAACAAATTGAAGATATGTGCAGAAACTGCTAATTAATGATCTCTCAATTACTATCCTTTCCCTTCTCTCTTTAGTAATGTAAGTCTACATGTTAGTTGGGTATGTACACATGGGTCAAGGGTTGGGAGGAAAAGTACTCCATATCCTCTTGCAACAAGGCAAGGCTGGTCACTAAGTTGTGGACAATGGGCACACATAGAAGTGATGTATGCAAACTCTGAGACATGCCCCTAAAGGCAAAGGGCATATCTCCCATTGTCACTTGCCTCTCTCCTGTAATCTAGAACGCAAAAAGAATCATGGATATTGGAACACCGATCTTGGAGCACAACATGGAAGAGCTACATTGAGGAAAGCAGAGAATGGGGAGAAGAACCTTGAGGGCTGGAAAGACAGGGAGTTGCTGTATTAGCCAGTGTATCCAGAATATTCCTAGAGAGGAATCAACTTCCGCCTAATTTAGGCCACTTTTACTTTAGGTATCTCTCTAACAGACAAACTGATATACTAATAAATACAACATAATTTGTTTTGATTCAAGGTTTAAGATCTTATAAGAGCATCAGCATTATATTCTAAAGCACTCTGAGCTTGTCCAGTGAAAAATTTTTATTATACAATAAATTATCATATAGTTCTTTACAAATTCTCAGAAAAATTCACATGAAACATTCCAAATACAGAAAACTGAATGATGTCACAAGGATTAACTTTGTATTTTACACTCAGGTTGATTTGACATGATAATTTATTGGTTTTTTATTTTATAAAGCATTCTACAAGTAGAATTATATTTCCTCATGTAATTCCTCCCATTTTTTCTCTTAACAAATTACATTCTTGCTTTACTTGAGCAATGACAGCCTTAAATATGGCCAAACGCAATAAATATTTACATACTGCTTACGTATATCAGCAATATTCAGACTTGTGTAAAATAATATTTTACCCATTATTAAGAAATCCATATTAATATACAGATTTCACAGATATGTAAACAACCTCGCTTTGGCTCAGAAACTTTCACAAGTCAGTGAGCCTGAAAAAACATGGGTTTCCCATGTTGAGGGCAAAATCTGAATACTGGAAGACAAGTAACCAAAACAGTGAAAAACTATTTGAATGTGTTAGATTATCTTTTAATATAATGCTGAGCAGCCTGTGAGGAAATAATGTCTCTGTACATTTATGATGGTAGAACTTGGTCTGGTCCTTTTTGTAAGTGATATCACACTATGTATCAAAATTCATTAAAATGTCAAAAATTACCACTTTTGGGAATCTATCCTAAAAATAAGTTTAAAACTTTGAAGAATAATATTTATGTGTAAAGATGTATTGATATTTATGTGAATACTCACAAAGGAAAATTAAACTCCAAGGTAGAAGTGGAGTTAAATGAATCGTGTTATATCAGCTCAAAGGAATGATCCAACAACTATTTCACAAGATAAAAAATGATTATGCCACTTAATAACTTGTGTACTTAAAGAATCATGCAGGGCCGGGCACGGTGGCTCACGCCTGTAATCCCAGCACTTTGGGAGGCTGAAGCGGGTGGATCAGGAGGTCAGGAGATCGAGACCATCCTGGCTAACACAGTGAAACCCCTTCTCTACTAAAAAATACAAAAAATTAGCCGGCCATGGTGGCGGGCTCCTGTAGTCCCAGCTACTCAGGAGTCTGAGGCAGGAGAATGGCGTGAACCCAGGAGGTGGAGCTTGCAGTGAACCGAGATCGCGCCACTGCACTCCAGCCTGGGCGACAGAGCGAGAGTCTGTCTCGGAAAAAAAAAAAAAAAAAAAAAAAAAAGAATTATGCAAATAAGTAAACATATATGTTCATGAGAAAATCTTAAAAACGTAACAAAAAAACCAACATGCTTATAGTAGGGTAAGAGTAACGAATGCCATCTTCTTCCCTCCTTTTGACTATTAAATTCTATAATGTGGTCATATTCTTTATCCATTTAAGTATATTCTTTATGTATAAGTATATATTTTCATTAGAATCTAAGAATATCCAGAACTGAAATGAACGTTATGGGTCACCTATTCATCTGTATCATGTCTTAGATGAGAGAATAACAGTTCAAATTTTAATAGGTGTTAAAGCCCTAGGATGAGTATAATTTTAGGGCTCAATTAGGGCATGAATTATTCTGATTCCTATTCTAGTTCAGTTTGCACGAAACAACACTCTTTGCGAATTATTCTGATAACGTTATTGTTTGTATATAAAGCAACTAAGTTTTCTCCAAATGCTGACCATCATAGTTTTAAATTTTAAATTTAAATGTGGACATTTTACTATTTATAAGGCTTTAATTTGCTAAATTTCACCTCATGGCAGAAAACAGAGAAGGAATCCTTATCATAAGCATAAATATATAACCCACAGTAGTATTAGATACTATTTTTTAGATGAGAAAATGGGAAAAACAAGACAAGTTTAATAAGTTCACTTACACATTTTTTTCTCTCAAGAGAGTTTGATTTAAACATTTGAATGAACATTAGTGAAGGCAAACTATGTAACAATATTAGAACAACTCAAGTATTACAAATAGTAACACGTGCACCTTTCCACTTGTAGTGGACATATATGCTCAAATGGAAAACTTTGAAGCATTGATTGAAACTGGAGTGATAGTTACTAAAATGTCATATTGACACTTTACATATTATTGTTAAAATCTTGAACAAAAGAAAATCACCAACTTCAATGTAAAATAAAAATTACTTTCTAAATAATGAGCAAACCTAAATAAAACTGTTTCACATATAAAAATAACTTCTTTAATTAGTTTAGAGAAGAAATACTTATTTGCAGTATTGGTTTCATTATTTTTATGCAATCCTTAATTGGAGGATTGCATGTCAATGCCATTCACTTTATTGTAAGTCTTTGTCATCGCTTTACAAATTAAATATTAAATAAATGTTGCAATTTATGTACCAGGAAGGTTGATGAAGATTTTGTACATATTTTTAAATAAGTTTAAAAATATCAAGTGCTAATTATAATGGTGAAACTAAACATCTCTTCAAAAATGGTACTTATTTTGATATCAATAAACCATTAAAACATTTTGTTTTAGTTGACAGTTTGTACTTAATAAGCCTCCTACATCATTAAAATAATATATACAATCATGATAAGAGGAAAGATGTCACGGGAACACCACCTATGTCTAGAGGAAAAAAAATACTTTTCAAAACACTATTAGCTCTTCAACTATAAACTGGAGAAAATAAAACCTTCATTAACAGTATTGTAGGAACTAAGTAAAATAAGTTGTGTAAAGTGGTTAGTAGTATGGTTTGAGATGGTGGTGGTATAATTTGTTATAATTTGGGAAACTGACATTATCAAGCCATTATGTGTTTTCTCATTTTTTGAAGACCAGATAGACTTGTTTTATGTATTTTTTTTATTTTCTTCTTTTAAATAGCTGGAAGAAAATTCCATATAATAGTATATAAATACAATTATTTTGATTCGGATGAGAAGTGTGTAAAAGACATGTAATACTTTTATTATATTTGTTTGCTATGTTTACTGAAATACCCCAAGCTCCTAAAATAACTAAAATATAGGATGAGCTTAACAAACACTTTTATCTTAAGAAATAAGTATACATAGGCATTTTTTTATCTAAGAGTCAAATAAAAGAATTTTTAAAAATTAAGTGTAACCTTTATTAGATAACTTCGCAACTCTATTCACCAACACTAAGTAATAAAATGTGTCCTCAATGTCTATCCAGATGTAGCAATATTAGAAGTAACTGATTAGCACTAAAATAATCCATGTTTTCAAGTCATTTAAATGTGTACATTAGAGTCATTTATTTAAAAAGTCATATGGAGCAACTACTTTGTTTCAAAGACTGTACAAGCAGGGCAGGTTGTTGCACAGCTTCTGGGGTGTCATTCATATTGTAGTTGAAGTAAATGGTTCTCCCTGGTGTGCAAAATTTAAGTCAAAGCAGATACGCGTGGTGACCCTGGTGACAGGAGCCAGGATACAGAGGTAGATGGGATTGGATAGCTATTTTCAATATTGCTAATGGAGTCCAGAGTATCACAGTTGGTACAGAGGACTGTGGTCTGGAAAAAGTGCAGTGAGGGTTCAGATCCAGAGAAACACATGGAATTTTTACTTAGGAAGATGACAAGAATAAGTTGTTAAAAATCACAAAAGTTCTTCATTATCTCGTATCTAACTAGTATTTTGCTCATGCAATCTAACATTGTCTTAAAAACTAAAACTGCTAGCTCAATTTATTCTATATAAGGGCAATCATTTTACTATAATTTTCTTGGAATTTAATGGAAAACATTTAATACTCACATCGAGATCATCCTTTGCATTGTAGTAGACAACTTCATTGCTCTACAAAAAAAAAGAGAAAGAATGCTTTATTGATTTTAATAAAAACAATACTGTATCAAATACTGAATACATTTTATGCATATTATAAAATAAACTCCTCGTCATCTTTCTTTCACAATATATTCCACAACGATCCATAAGGATTAGCCACTATTTTTCCAGGAACATATTAAAACCATTTATCAGTGATATTACATCTTGCAGTGGGAAAAAGATCCCAGTGTAAGTCTGAGACCCATTTGTCAAGAAAAAAATAAGTGAAAAATTCATAAGTAAAATAAATTATACACAAACACATATATACACTGATATATTAATACACAATGAACAGGATAATTCAAGAAGCATGTAAGATACGTGCCTTAATACTTTGTTGAAGCCATGATTTTTATATACATACACAAACAGAGTGTTGAAATGATTCTGGAAGAAATGTGCATCTATACAATATTGGCAGAAATTTACTCATGGAGTCTGAAAAGAAATGATGAGCACCAGGGAATTCAGATAGTAAAAACTATCAGATTATCTCACACTAATACTCTCATATTCTAGCAAAGTGGTGAATTAGCATTGGTTTTCTAGCAAGAGTAAATATATATGGATGACTCTGCTAGCCATCAGTTTCCTGAAAAATACCATAAATATAAATTAGGGCTATATACTATGTTAGAAAGGAAAAATGGAAATTGATTAATAAAATGAGTGTCAGGAATTTAAAACTCCTATTCTTTGTGTCTCTGAGGCTAGTTCTATGTAGTGTAAAAATAATCCACTTAGACTGATTTCTCTGTCTTATTCCAAACTGATTGAAGATATAGTTCATCTTCCACATGTCTTCAAGTAGTAAACTCACTACGATGTGAACACATATTTTTCTCTGCCTCTTAAACATCCAAAAACATAGATGCTGTAAACTTTTAGGCCGATGCGGTGGCTCACGCCTGTAATCCCAGCACTTCGGGAGGCCGAGGTGGGTGGATCATGAGGTCAGGAGATCGAGACCATCCTGGCTAATACAGTGAAACCCCGTCTCTACTAAAAAAAAAAAAAAAAAAAAAAAAAAATTAGCCGGGCGTGGTGGCGGGTGCCTGTAGTCCCAGCTACTCCGGAGGCTGAGGCAGGAGAATGGCATGAACCCGGGAGGCGGAGCTTGCAGTGAGCCGAGATCGCGCGACACAGCGAGACTCCACCTCAAAAAAAAAAAAAATTATTAAAAGCAAACATATAATACACAATTTTTAAAACGGAAATTACTTGGGAAAAGTTCACTAAATTAGTGCTTCTCAAAGTGTATTCCCTTTCCCCCTCCCCGCAAAAATCACTACTTCTTCAAGATATTAATGGATGTCATGTGGGCAAAAGCATTCCATGATCATATGACTTTAGAAAATAATAAAGTTAAAATTGTCTCTTTTCGGCAGAACTTCACAGAGACAATGTATAACTGTACATTATAAATCTCCAAGAGGAAAATACATTGTGTTTTCTCAGTTTATTTACCACAGAAATCTGCCTGTTTTTGTTTGAGAAACATACCACGAGACTGAAACTCTAAAATATAGGTCTCCATGAAGACCAAACTAACCAAAAATGATATAAATATCACAGCATATGATTCATAATAGAGACTGAAACCCATGAATTTGAATTTCATTTAGAATCACTAAAGTTTTACATTATTTAATTGATTTTCAAAAGAATTATTCAGTAGCTAAAAATTTTAACATGCATAAAAATTCTAATTCCTGAAACATTTCTTATAGCATTAGTTTTTTTTTTTTTTTTTTTTTTTTTTTGGGACGGAGTGTCGCTGTGTCGCCCAGGCTGGAGTGCAGTGCCGCGATCTCGGCTCACTGCAAGCTCCACCTCCTGGGTTCACGCCATTCTCCTGCCTCAGCCTCCCAAGCAGCTGGGACTACAGGTGCCCGCCACCATGCCCCGCTAATTTTTTGTATTTTTAGTAGAGACGGGGTTTCACTGTGTTAGCCAGGATGGTCTCGATCTCCTGACCTCGTGATCCGCCCGCCTCAGCCTCCCAAAGTGCTGGGATTACAGGCGTGAGCCACCGCGCCCGACCTTATAGCATTATTTTTATAAAAAAGCAGAGCTCATCACATGTGCAAAGCAAGACAATCTTCTGAATCCACCTGAGACCCAAAGCTAATTACTAGTTTATTGATCCTGCTTGTACCTCTGCAGTTTATACTTAGGAGACGATTTTCAATTTAAAATGTGGATTCTACGAAAAGTTAAAGCACTGAATAAGTTCATCTTCATTTTAGACTTTATTTTCTGCCATCTGCTTGCTTATATTAACAGAATGGGAACACGTAGAAAACAAGGTAAGGCTGCATTGAATTTCAAGCAGTTCAACATCGGCATTTTCAACAGATACTCACTAATAACTATATGCACACACTGTTGCGCCAAGAAAGGCAAAAAATAAGTCAAACCTATCAACTCCTACTCTTTTGGTAAAATAATGGATACAAATCAGTTGCATAAAACAACATATGTATGTAGGATTACACTTGGTCCATGGTACTAGAATTAATGATTAGTCAATGTATTTCCTAGTAATAAAATATAAATAAATAATAATCAAGGCTAAGATTAAGAGTATTTCACCTAGTGTCAGAAGGGTTACAAGTATGATTTTTTAAGTGCCAGTATTGATATAAACTAAGTATTTTGATCCTGTTAAGAGGTATGCATGAAACTAAAATTAAGTAAAATTAAGAATTAAAAAGATCTAAGTTTATCTGAGAATTTCCCAATGGTTTTTTTCCCTTGTGTACTACATTCTACAAAACCTGTTACTTATCTCTTCTTTCAGAATGAGGGTCCATGGTACAATGATGAGCACTCTAAACTCTGAAACTCTATGTTGCTTTTAAAACTGTCATTGAAAAGGTGCATTTCAAAGTTCACTTAAGTGTTAACAAATTTGTACAAGGCTTTCTGGATTCTGGATTGCATATAATTCCAAACGCTGAGTTTTTAAGTAAACTGAAGAAACAAATATATATTAGTTATACAATTATATTGCAGGTCAAAC
Organism: Gorilla gorilla gorilla; assembly: GCF_029281585.2. NCBI lineage: Eukaryota > Metazoa > Chordata > Mammalia > Primates > Hominidae > Gorilla > Gorilla gorilla. The sequence continues at coordinate 106,630,376 of NC_073230.2, read as the reverse complement.
ATCCATACTCATCCATACTCCTTTCTTGTTACTAAGTATTTGACATTTCCTTTTTTTTTTTTTTTTTTTCTTTGTTGAGATGAAGTCTCGCTCTATCGCCCAAGCTGGAGTGCAATGGCATGATCTCGGCTCACTGCAAATTCTGCCTCCTGGGCTCAAGCAATTCTCCTGCCTCAGACTTCCTAGCTGGAACTACAGGCATTTGCCAACACACTTGGCTATTATTATTATTATTATTAACGGTGTTTCATCATGTTGGTCAGGCTGGTTTCGAACTCCTGACCTCAAGTGATCTGCCTGCCTCAGCATCCCAAAGTGTTGGGATTACAGGCGTGAGCCACCATGCCCGGCCTTGACATTTCCATTATAAAAGAGTTCTTTCTCAATATATCATTCATTTATATGGTCAAAATATCAATGAAAAAAACAAAACTGACTTTTTATAGAAAACAACAAAATGAGAAAGCACTTACTCAAATATGCATGCTTAGACATGTTGTCACATTTTAAGAAGAGAACATAGACCTTAGTGGAATTTGCAACCAATTATGTTCCATACCGTAAAACTAAATTTCTTCTTCACCAATAAATGGGATATTGCTTTTGGCTTAGGAGCATTTTTACAAACCTCATACGATAAATATGCTTTTCTTTCTCAAACCCCAAATTTTCATTCATAGCATATACATTTCATTATTCCCTTATTTCATGAAACAGAAAAGCTCACTTGATCAATTTTAATAAGAATAAATTTATACAGGGCATCAGGAGTTGGAGAAACTAACTCTGCATCTGCTCTGTCAACCAAATCCACCTCTATGGAATATGACCTTAAAATAAATGCCAAATATTCAAAGAGCACTTAATTTATATCACCACATCAAAATATTTTCCAAGTCTCAGTTCATATTTTCTTATAAAAAAATTGCAATTGGCTGGGCGCAGTGGCTCACGCCTGTAGTCCCAGCAGTTTGGGAGGCCGAGGCGGGTGGATCACAAGGTCTGGAGATCGAGATCATCCTGGCTAACACGGTGAAATCCCGTCTCTACTAAAAGTACAAAAAATTGGCAGGGCGTGGTGGCGGGCACCTGTGGTCCCAGCTGTTCGGGAGGCTGAGACAGGAGAATGGCGTGAACCTCGGAGATGTAGCTTGCAGTGAGCTGAGATCACGCCACTGCACTCCAGCCTAGGTGACAGAGCGAGACTCGTCTCTTAAAAAAAAAAAAAAAAAAATTGCAATTATTCGTTTGTGATTTTTGTTTGGATGCTTTCAGAATTATTTGGCTCAGAAACAATTTCAACTATAATTTTGAGAAAAATCATATTTTGGAGAAGCAGTCATTCTCTTTCCTATCAATTCATTTAAAGCTATCTTTTTGCTATTTAGAAATATATATTAAGATATGTGCAGCTATGTTAACTAAATCAGTCTTTCACTAGGAGTTATTCAAATCACTGAGTCACCACAATATATCCAGAACCAATCTTAACAGGACTGGGTTAAAGGACAATTCTTAGGAATAAAAGATGATTCACACTGAATCAACTAAATTCTGTTCTGATGCTTTTATAGATATGAGTTTTACTTAAAATGAATTCTGTGCTAATAGAAAATTAGTGGAGGAAATTTTTTAAAAAATGAAGTTAAATGCCTTAAGTGGGTAAAATTAAAGGAGAAGAGGAAAAAGTCTCAGGTGAATTCTTTCTCCCTTAACCCAGTCTCCTGTTCCCATCCCACTTAGACTTTGTACAGGGAGATTTTGGGGTTTCAACAACAATCGGGGGAGCCACACCACTCATTCAACAATTATTTTGGCAACCTTCTCCGTGCTACGTATTGGAGAAATGAAGATGAATAATATCTACACCCTGACCACAGGGAGCAAGTGTTCACCCTACAACTCGTCTGTGGCAAGGATCTGACCTCGTATAAATGAAAAATATCTCATTATGGTTGGATGACATGACCACATAAACTAAAGCTTTCTCAGTTTTCAAAACAGTTGAGAATTAACAAGTTTAGACAGTCAAGACATTGCCCCTCTGTTGATCAGTTTGAACATGTGTTTCTTTCTTAATCATTTCCCTGTCTTATCACTAAAAATTCCCTCAGTCCCTTCTCTAGAAAGTACAGTTATACCAGTATCATTTAATACTTTAATTAAAACTATGGCATATAAACTAATTACCATGGGAACAAATGATAGAATAATCTTGTTTCTCTATTATCCTTCAGCCTAAATGTCTTTATGCAAATTATTAAACAACATCATCTTGGAAGGTTTCACACTCAAACACACAGGTTTTCAGTGGATTTCAAGGCATTATGTGCAGTATGATAGAATAAAGTCAGCAACAGCCTCAAACTAGATTCAGGGATTAAACCTTTGGAGAGCTATTTTTCATAATTTAAGCACCACCAGATGACAAGAACAAATTGTTTTGTTTCTGATTTTTAACCATGCAGTTTAGTTATTTATTATCTCCTTGAAACAAATTTGCCCAAATGGTCCACGCTAATATAATACTGCTGCTTACTGAAATTTCAAACATCCCCTAGCAAGTTGAGAGATAAATTACTTTAGTCCCACATTGTCTCTTGGGAGTCAAAAATTAAATCTGAGCAAAATAGACCTTTCCATCTTAAAAATGTATATTGTGAGTGACAGCCCCTTGCAGGCCACTTGCCCACAAATGTGGGCCTCTGATGAATAGTTTATGCTAAAAATCTGAGGCAGACATGCAAAGCTTCCCCATGGAACTAAGATGTTGCCAGGAATAAGGCTTAAATATTGCAACTGAAAATTAAGATTTTATAGTCAACAATTAAAATATACGACACATTCAAAATTCAAATAGAGACTAACTTCCTGTCCAATTTACTAATTCTCTTTCTTGGCTATACTCAGCTCTGCACATGATTCACAGCCTGACAAGTTTTGGGCAACTGTACTGTCTGATAAAGTCACTTTTACAAAATATTGCAATCTTATTGTCATTTTTATCACTCCTGAGTTCCAAATACGAAGTCAATTGGTTAAACATTGTAGATACTCTTCATTAAAAATAAGTTATGTTAATGATTCATGCCAGCCAACATGTACATTGTTTAGCTAAAATCATTTATAACTCAAATTTTCTGGAAATACATTTGTAGCAATTTGACTTAGCAACCACTGCTATTTTGTCCATATCAACTGTTGTACCTGGGCTGAGTTCAACCAACAGCACTGTAACACTGTGTGAATAAAAGAACTTAGGAACACGTATGCGTGTGTATGGCTGTGTGTGCATGCCAGTGGCGAGGGGGCATATGAATGTGAGTGAATCATTTTCAAGACAGTGGTCCAGGAAAAAAAGTATTTTTTCCTGTCATTATATTTGTTTGAAGTTTGGAAAACATGAACATATTGAGAAAGTATGTAATTTAGAAGATGAAAAGAAAAAATAAAGATGGGCACAAGTCCATCTAGAGATAAGTGCTACCATATAACTGAACTGAAGACGTGATAAACCTGCATTCATATTATGTGACAAGAGACAATAAGATAATTGATATAAAGTGTCAAGTACAGTGCATGGCACACAATATATGCCCCATAATTGTTAACTACTTTTTATATATGAAAAATATCAGGAATATACATCCATAGAATTTACCAATTAACTTTAGTTAATACCTACTTATACATGAAGTAAATTATAATTTTACTTTCTTAGATCAGTTAGGATGCAATGTGTCCTTTAAGTGCTACCTTCAAAGATTCCACATAGCAGAGTGGAGAAGAAATAAAATTACTAGTTGTTGTCATGCTTTTTAATCTGATAAACCAAATGAGATGATTCATAAGAAAGCCTAATGCAAATGGTAATTAATTGGAGTGGAAGGGGCTTATATGCATCCTGTCCACCAAATGTGTTGCTGTGCTCCAGACCTGTGTGATTCTGTACTCTCCAGTCTCTACATGTACACCTCCACATATCAATCATCATTCATTACTGCCTATAAAAACTTTCACCTTGTATTAACCTAAAAGTTTGCTTGTCCATCCCAACATCCAAACTGCCCAATCTTGCTGGAGAAAATTACACACCAGTAAATCAGGAGTTTCTATGTTTTAAAAACTCTAACAAACATGTAGGGTTGTTTGGTAAAATGTTTTTCTATTCAGAAATCCTACAGCTTTTCAGAAACTGTTTATTCACCCAATCTAATCATGTGATTCTGTCTGGCTAGTAAATCACATCACCCCACTTATCTGATGACAGAAATTAACAAGTACCTAAATATATTCAAAAATTGTATTCCGTCTCTCTATTTCTTTGGGTGTAATAGGTCTAGGAGTAGTTACGGTCATAAAAGCTGAGCTGGTTACAGCCTGAATCCTTGAGGCTTCCTTCATCTGTTGGCTTCTTGGTGATAGGAAAAATCTTTTTTTTTCTTAAGCTAGTAAGAATTTGGTTTCTAACACAATCGATAGTACTGATACTAATACCATACTTTCTACAATGTTTTCTTCGAATCTGATTTTCTATTACTAATAGTATTATTTGCTTAAAGTTTAATTTTTATTTGTAGCTTTACAAGAATTTCAGTGTTCTAGAACTAACTCCTAAATCTGTGTCCTAGATGCTAGCTCCTGCTGATTCATTAAGAATTCCATTTATTCATCATCCCCTTTTTCTCCCCTGTGTATCCATCTTTTATTTAATCACATTCAGGTAATTTGCAAAATGCAACTAAGAGAATTTGTGGAATAAAAACTCAGATGTGTTCTGGCATGAAATATTTTTTCACCTAAAATTTAAAATTCTAGCAGAAGGTTAAAAAAAAAATCAAAGAAGCCAAGTTCAACGTTTCCTTAGCTCCTATATAAAGATAAAGCATTTTAATATTTTTCTAACATTTCTCTAATGAACTAAAGGTCAAAAATCACCTACTGCCAACTTAATATTGTATAAGTGGTATATCAGTAATCATTACCATTTTTAAAATGATGGATCAGTTTTTTTACATCAACTCTTCACTAGCCTTTAAAATTAGTTGCATAATAAAAAATCAAATAACTCTACATTTTGATTGCATGCTTGAATATCAGTTTTATTTAAAAAGATTAAAGTAAAATGATTTTGCTAGCATGGTTCAATAATGTGTGGAGTATAATGAAATCATATAATCTGTTCCTTCTTTGAATTCTCAGCATTCTTTCACACGAATAAATAAGCATTGAGCTTTGTACACATGCTCAGCCTGATTTAGGTTAGAAACCTAAACACATGTGTTTTTTGACAGCCTGATTACTAAAGGTGACCCAGTGAGTTAAATATTCTCAATGTCATTTTATGTATTGAAAAGCTTAGACTAGCAACAGTTAAACTGAGTCTTCTTATCCTCAATCAAATACTTATACCTCCTGTGTACTGCTATCATGAATGCAGACATGACCTACATCTTAGAGACAGTGAATTTTATACATATATAAAATATAAATTATATAAATATATAAATTATATAAAATATATAAAATAAAAAATAAAAATATATAAATTATATAAAATATAAATTATATATAAATTGTGTATAATATATAATTTATATGTTATATATTATATATTACATATTATATATGTATTATATATATTGCATATTATATATTATGTAAATTATATATAAATTACATGTATAATTTTTATATATGATTTATATTTTATATATATAAAATTCACTGTATAGATACAGAATGTGTGTATGTATGTATATTCTGTATATATACAAAATGTGTGTGTATACATGTGCGTATATATAAAATTTTTACATATAAAATTTATATAATATGTAATTTATATATTTTACATATATTATAAAATTACATATAAAAATTTTATATGTAAAAATTTTATAAATACGCACATACATACATACACACACATTCTGTATATATATTATACACAATTTTATATATATATACACACACATATACCTATATGTACACTTTCTAAATAGTTTACATAATAAAGTATTTAATCTTTGAGACACATTCATTCACTTTATCCATACTTTTAACTTTGTCTTATAATCTACATTAAAATATAAATTTAAAATTATTATTAATTTATTTCGCTTACTGGAAGAACAACAAAGCTAGAAAATAATTTTGGCCTTTTGTAAGCTTGCTTCTGTTACTTTTGCCACATATCACTTTACATTTCTTCATCCGGTATTTTCCGTTGCATAATTGTAATATTTTAGTCTGCTTATTTTTTAAGTTGTCATTATGGTGCCTGTAAATTAAAGTATCATTTCATAAGTTGTCCGGCATATTAACCAATCTACAAGCCAAAGCCATCTAAGAGGAGTGGTCACATCGAAAGATAATAGATCCATGTGTCTTTACTATGTTTAATAACCTAACTGCAAAGATACTCATGTACTACAGCCCAGAGCTGAACTATCATGCTGGTGACACAAATGGAAATATCTCCCTAGAGGAAAGAAACATTCATGACGTTCACTAAAAGGAACTGCTCATTTCTTCTACATATATATATATGTGTGTGTGTGTGTGTGTGTAGAAGAAATGATATATATATATCTTTATATATACATATTTATATTTATATATATAAAGATATATATATTTATGTATATACCTTTTAAAGGTAAGAAGATTAAGCTACTACAGTTTGAGTAGAGACAATGTTCTATTGTGCATATACTCAATGCTAGCAGTGTCTGGAATGCTGTACGAAGTGCTATTGAAAGGGCTGATAAATGATTAAATGAATATGATAGGCCTATGAGCAACTATTAGAAATTCGGCCAGGTGCCTTGACTCAGGCCTGTAATCCCAGCACTCTGGGAGGCCGAGGCGGGTAGATCACCTGAGGTCAGGAATTTGAGAACAGCCTGGCCATCATGGTGAAACCCTGCCTCTACTAAAATACAAAAATTAGTTGGCTATGGTGGCACACATCTGTAATCCCAGCTACTTGGGAGGCTGAGGCAGGAGAATCACTTGATCCCAGGGGCAGAGGTTGCAGTGAGCTGAGAGCACCACTGCTCTCCAGCCTGGGTGATAGCAAGACTCCCATCTCAAAAAAAAAAAAAAAAAAAGAAGCTATTAGAAATTCTAATAAAATAACAAGTACACACACACACCTGCACACATACACATAATTCATAACAGTCAAAAAAAAGTGTAGAGCTTTACAAAAGCTCGAATAAGTTAAAAGGTAGGCTACTTTCACTCTCATAGGAAATCAAGGAGAAATTCCAAGTAGACTGATTTCAGAGTTCGTTGGCTCTTGAACTTCAAAGGAGATCAATTCTTATTAAACATTAAGAGCTATATCAATTTATTTCTTCATCTGATAAACTTTAATAGGAATCTGCCTGTAAGCTATTTTGGTGTTCCAAATGATATCAATAAATATATGATTTAAACTCTATGAGAAGAGCAAAGGTAGACTATGAGAAGGTAAATGTATTATTTTCCTCAGGCACCAAATCTCCCAGAAACCTCATTCCAGAACTGAACAAACACATTCATAATGCTGTGGAACTTGCTTTAATCTCCTTTAATCTGTAACTCCAATGAATCTTTAGATATAATCATCTAAAGCATTAAAATTTAATCTTCTAAAATATTTCATTTCTTATGTTTCTTCCTATTGACTCAGATACCCCACAGACCTTCTTGACTCATGATCAAGGTCAACAGCACTTGATCATAATATATGATGTCTTAGCAAGAGAGCTGTTAATTTGTCCAATGGTAATATTAGCCCTTCCTTTCCAGATTAATCTTTATCAACTCCAGATTATTATCCGACTAAAACAAAATATGAGGATTAACATTATGGTCAGTGAATAACTTAGTTTATAATAATCTGTTCAAAATTGGAGCCTCAAAGAACATTAGGTTGGTAATCACTACATCAATTTCATTCATCTTTCATCAGGCTTATAGGGATATGTAGGATAGGAAATAAAGGTAGTACAGGGACATTTATTATGTGTCTATTATGAAATAAACATTCACATATATACAGTACTCCTTGCTCATCTCCAAGAGAAACATCCAAGACGCCCCAATAAAGGCCTGACACTGCAGATATAGATAATATTCCTACGTATACAAACTCATAAGGTTTAATTTATATATTAGGCACAGTAAGAGACTAACAACAATAATCAAATAGAATAATTAACTTTATGCTGGCATCACTATTCTGTGAAAGTGGTAACAGCTAAAACAAATATATCACTGTTCAGCTCGGATAGTGCATTATGTTCCTATAAGGCAATAATCTTAAAAGCAAGGCTTGTTAAAGTAGAAAGGAGATTTGTAAGTTTCAAAAACAGATGATTTTACATATAAGACAAAACTAAGAAGTCTAAATGATGAGGCATAGTTAGAAAAAAAAAAAAAAGTCAAGGGATGTTCCTCCCTATTAGAAAAAGGAATATTGAGAATTTCCTGAATTGAAAGAGCAAAAGAAAAGCTGAAGGAGAGAGCTAAAAGTGACATGTATATGGACTGGCTCCAGTTATAGGTAGGAAACAGTGAGAGAGCAAAGGAGGTGTGTTTGGGAGAAATTTGCCACATTTTCTACTAGGAGTCTGGAATAAAGACTTTTCATTATTAAGTAAAATAAAGGTGCATCCAGGAAGCTTTCTTTGCCAGAGAAAACTCCCCAGCTTCCCTGCTTCACGTCAAAATTGGACAACCTTGTTTTTTCTTTATTTGGAGACGGAGTTTTGCTATTGTCGACCAGGCTGGAGTGCAGTGGCACAATCTCGGCTCACTGCAACATCCGCCTCCCAGGTTCAAGTGATTCTCCTGCCTCAGCCTCCCGAGTAGCTGGGATTGCATGTGCCTGCCACCATGCCCAGCGAATTTTTTATTTTTAAAAGAGGCAGGGTTTCACCATGTTGGCCAGGCTGGTCTCAAACTCCTGACCTCAGGGGATCCACTCACCTCAGCCTCCCAAAATGTTGGGATTACAAGCGTGAGCCACTACACCCGGCTGGACACCCTTCTTAATGCCTCTCATAGAATCTTCTTGTATTTCCTCACTCTATAAATCAGAGAGAAGAGTCACTACACATCACTGGTTTGTTGTATTGATGAAATGGGCAAGTATCTGAGTCAAGGATTGGCTGCATTCCCTGCCTCAGTGTGTGTACTCAGCACAGCATAGTGTGATCACCTGCCTGAGCCCTGTGAGAGACTACACCTCAGCCATGTTTGAGCTCAATGCCTGGCCCATCACAGCTTAGATGTCATTAACTACTAAACAAGCCAGCCTCCCTCATAAGGTTGTTGAATCATCTGATGAATTATCTTAATATTCCACAGACAAGATGTTCACTGACTGGTTTTTAACACTGTCCTAGGTTTGGTTACCTAGAAATAGACACTGAGACTAGGATTTGAGCATAATTTATTTGGGAGGTGATCCCAGGAGACACCAATAGGAGAGTAGAGAAGTGAGACACCAAGGCACACAAGCTGTGGTCAAGAGCAGGTAGACAACTGGGGCTGTTTCCCTAGGAACCCTGGGGAGGCTATATAGAATTTCACTCAAAACGGTCACATCCAAAGAATGAGGAGGCTCAGGTAGTATCCACCCATACCAACTGTCAATGGGAGTGTTCACTCCTGCTCATTCTGGCCACCTGAGAAAGCCATCAAGGCCAAGATGTGCAGATGCTTAGAGTAGGAAGCTATAAGAGTATGTGCTTGGCCGGGTGCTCACACCTGTAATCCCAGAACTTTGGGAGGCCAAGGCGGGCGGATCACAAGGTCAGGAGATCGAGACCACCCTGGCTAATACGGTGAAACCCTGTCTCTACTAAAAATACAAAAATAAAAAAATAAAAAAAAATTAGCTGGGTGTGGCACCCAGCAGGCACCTGCAGTCCCAGCTACTCAGGAGGCTGAGGCAGGAGAATGGCGTGAACCCGGGAGGCGAAGCTTGCAGTCAGCCGAGATCGCGCCACTGCACTCCAGCCTGGGCTACAGAGCAAGAGTATGTGCGTGTCTCTGCGTGTGTACATGTACGTGTGTGTGTGTGCGTGTGTGTGTGCATGCACTGAGGAGATGTGGGCAGGGAACCAACAGCATCTACTATAGGCACGCAGTGAGTGTTTTAAAATGCTTACTGAGCACATGGCTAAATGCTTAAACGACTTTAAGCACTGACTACTTAGTAATGTGGCTTCCCGAGGCTTTGGTTCCTCCCCTGTGACATAAAGATTCAGTTGACAAATACGGTCTCTAGAATCCTTCCACCTTTAAGGTTTGGTGTTTCCACTAACTGCTTTGCTTTAGATCAAATTAAAAAAAAACAACCAAAAAAAACCCTAGTAGCTGGGTTCATCTACTTTTTTTTTCCCCCCCAGTAAGCCATTATTTTGCTTCTCATGTGAGCACCCAACAGAACTTAAAGAGGCATCTCTCTTATTCTGAAAACAAAGCAAAGGTTTCCCTTAAAAAAAAAAAAAAATTAAAACCTCCAGTACATATTTTTGTAGAAGCATGTAAAACTGTAAAAAAGAAAAACCTTTGCATCATTTTTTTTCTATCTTGAAAGGTCAAGTTAAGGTATATTCATTTATTCCTGAAAAGTAATGACTATGTTCCAAGGATAGATGTTTGCAATAGAAACATCCACAAACTAACCTAAATCAACCCCTTTGCACCTACCAAATACAAGCTGGCAATTTCCCCATTATGATATAAATTACCTGCTACAGATCAATTGCTGCTCTCTTTCATTAATATAATTAAATGACATTCATTTGTATTTAACTAAAGTAGAAATCAGTGTTTTTATAGGGCATAGATTACAGTTTAAATCTGTACTGCTTCTTTGTAAAAAAATTTTGTTAACAGTACAAAGAAACGAAGGCTGTTGCAGAAGGAAAAAAAATGAAATGGCTTCACACATTAAAAAAGCACATTTGAATAATATATAATTGCTTGGAAACAAAAATTTCTAATAGCTTATGTTTCATTACCCTAGTTTTAGTAACTGTATTTAAGTTATATTTCAAATAGCTTTTTAAATTCAAACTGTTTACTGATTCAGAGATAACCTGTCTTTAGTTAAAACATGCATAATTGTTAAAATGTTAATTTCTGAAAGCAACAATCCAAAAGATTCTCACCAAATTCAAAAGACTCTCAACATAGCCCTAGTTAAATTGTATTCTTTATTTCATCTCTTGTCCAAATTTAAAAGAAAAAAGTAAAGGAGAGGCAAGGAAAGGGAATTCTGTGGACCATGCTTCATTCCTCAGGCATATTTTCATAGGAGTTATTTTAATTTCAAAATGCATAATTGTTTAGTAAATGCAATCTTTTCTTTTCTTTAGAGTAGTAAATGAAGATCTGTATACTTTTCCAAAAAATTACAGACAAAGTTGTACCAAGGAAAGGCTGAATCATGGCAATACAGATGCACTGAATGACAAATTTAAAAATCTACATTCTTTTCCTTGGTGCAATCCTTAGTCCGTGGTTGCTAACAAATCAATCTATCCTAAGTTGTTTTGGCTTCTCATTTATCAATTAGGCAAAGAATTCCAAATTCAGAGCAGTATAAATGAAGAAATTTGGATGGTTTTTAAATAAGAAATTGAGGTAAAAGGAAGATAAACTGAATAGCTAAAGAACTAAATAAAACTACTTCAGTCATAAGAGGCTGGTGTCACTTCGGTGGAGAGCAAAAATACTGCAGAGAAGCTGAGCCAATTACAGAGTTGTCTACATTTTCAACTGTGATTCCAGATGTGTTATTGAACAAAGGAACACATCAACATACTCATCTTTTGATCATATTAACTTCTTTCTAGCATGTAAGAAACTCAGTATGAAAAATATTTTACATTTAAAGAATCAAGCAATTTCAAAGTTAATATCCAGGTGAGAAGAATAAAGAGAATGTATTAGCACCTAATTAACCTTTACAGACACAATTCCCTCTCTACAAAACTAGAAGGAAGTATTTTTTCCTCCAACATGTTGTATATTTTTGTCCACTTTCATGGACTGTTCAGTAAAAACATAGCAGATCTAGAAACACATAAGAAGGACAAGTGAACTGAAAGCAGATCAAGTGAGATTATATCTAAGCTTTATATTCCAAAGTTAAATGTATCAAACTATATATTTACAGAGGACAAGCTAAACCTAAAAATGATTAATCAATGCTTATAAGTATTAATATAATAATATGCCTTCCATTTACCATCATGTAAATGATACGAAAACCACATTTATATTAATATAATTCACCTATTATCTAGAAATTTTTTAGAGATTGCCCCCCACCCCCCCAAAAAAAATTAGATCTTAATATACAAAGTTGAGCTCAGGCTAAGAATTTTCTTAAAACCTTAAGAAAAGGTTAATACTTGAGAAAAGGTAAAACCTTGAGAAAATATTAATACTAATAGGTTTATCAGAAAAAATACAGGACATCCAATTAAATTGGATTAGATGATGAATTCTTTCTAGTAAAAGTATGTTTCAAACTTCTACAAAAGGCATAGTTACTTGAAATTCAAATGTAACTGGGAATCCTGTGTTTTTCTCTACTAAATCTGGCAACTTTCATTTATGAGATAGTATTATATCATTTATATGGATTTTACATTGTTTCTGATAAATTTTAAAATTCAATATTGTTGCAGAAATTGGGGAGGGGGGAGAATGCTACATCACTAAACACTAGCTTTGAAATTAAGTCAGGAACATGATCTTAAAGGAATGACATCAAAATTGCAAACAGCTCCAGTCCTTAGAAAATGTAATTACCCAGAAAGGCCAAGGTGTATTTCTGTTTTTCAAAACTGGAGTAACTCTTTAGTTAAATGCATTATATGCTTCGATGGTTACTTCCAATTTTACGTATAGAAGAATTATTGGGCATTGTTCATTAATTTCTCATTTTGAAACATACTAAGGCAATATCAAAATGGCTGCATTGGTAATTTAGTAATTTATTAACTTTCGAGAGCATTCAAAAAAGGGAAACGTGGCTGTAATATCTGCCATCCCATTGATCACCTAAGCTGATTTCTGTGACCTGATCAGCCAGGCAGTTACATTCAAAGTAGACTGTGCAATCCTTCTAAACTTGCACACTAGGTCAAATGAAATTACTTTCAGACAGGCGCTATTCTTAATGTCAAAGGTATATGAAAGGCTGAGACCTTGGCAAAACCTACAAACTCAGCATTTTAAGTCATCCTTAAATAACTGTTTTCCTTTTTGAAGTTTTCTTGCCACCAGTTATTCTGTTGAGATGACCAGGAGCCTAGCTCTCTCAGGAATTAATGAAGAATTAAAACTGAGATAAAAAATCTGGACACTAAAAGCAAACTAGTTATATATAAACAAAACAGGAAACTTGAAAGAACTACGTGGCAGATTATATATGATTAATAAAATATTTTTTAGATCTTATTTCTAATAAGTTTAATCATTACAAACTCAAATTCAAATTTCCATTAAGTAGAAGGCAAATGCTCAATTGCACAATCTAAAGTTGCTCATGGAACCATTTTTCTCCAGTCTTCATTTAAAAGACTCTTGGATCTAAAGTGGTATCTAAAATTGACAAATTATGTAATAGAATCTCTAACTATATAATATAAATTTACTTGTGACAATCATCATGACTACGAATTCCAATGCCTTAAAGCTTTTAACTATAGCTTCGTATGACTACTTCTTGATGTTTAATTGACCAGTCATTGATTTATAACTGAATTATGTATAGGGATAAAGAAAATTGTTTTAGAAGGCTCTGATGAAAAGTTGTCAAATTCCTCCCTCCACCAACCAAACCTTACCAAGCATCATTGTTCTAAGATATACAATTCTACCCTTAGAGCAAACTATAAAAAAAAAAAACACCCATTGAACAGCACAGTTAAAAATAAATATTTCAATGATAATAGTTTTAAAGAAAAACACTTAGAAGCAAGAAAAAGATAACTGTTGCAGAGCTTGTAATCCTGTAATTAAGCATTAAATCTTGTGTTAAGCTTCTTGACAGACTGGGAGAAAAGGAAATCATGATCACTAGCATGATTCTCTGTATGTGATGAAAAGGATAAATGAGATTTTTGCCGTGAGCAATAAGCTTCTGCTTATAACCAAAGCCTGTAGGACCATGAAAAACATAATGGGTGTAGTTCTCAACAAACAGAAAAAGATGCTTCACATAACATCTGTGTGTCTCACCCTGCCCCATATATCTGCATATGTAATGATTATCTATATTTGTATAAAAAGCAGACAATAGTCTAATATCACTTTTAATTTTTTAAATATTTGTCAGCAGAAAGCTCAAATGCTTCAAGAAGTATGTGAGTTTTGTACGTGTACAGAGAACAAAGAACCTGAGATAACTGGCACTCAATTTTCCTTCCATTAGTAGAAACGTATGGTATGTACTGTTCTCACTCCTAAGTGGGAGTTGAACACATGGACACAGGGAGGGGAACAACACACACCAGGGCCTGTTGTGTGGTGGGGGACAAGTGGAGGGAACTTAGAGGACTGGTCAATAGGTGCAGCAAACCACTATGACACATGTATACCTAAGTAAAAAACCTACGCATTCTATACATGTATCCTTGAGCTTAAATTTAAAAAAAAAAAAAGATATGGTATGCACACAAAAAATAAATACATGCTCACATAAATACTGAAAAAGAGTATTGTGCTGAAATTAAAGAGGTATAAAATTTGATTCAGAAACTGAATGCCATATTCTGTTTTCAGATTGTATAAATCTTTGCCTTTTATAAAAAATGAACACTAGTTGGTCTTTGTAGAGTCATTTCTAGTAAAACAAGGTATAAGCAATAATGATAATGTGGTATCTTTCCATTTATTGATTCAGTATGAAAACTATCTGATATGGTTTGGATCTACGTCCCCACACAAGTCTCATGTCAAATTGTAATCCTCAGTGTTGGAGGTGGGGCCTGGTGAGAGGTGACTGGATCATGGGGCAGTTTCTTATGAATGGTTCAGCACCATCTCCTTGGTGCTGTACTCATGAGAGTGAGTTCTCAGGAGAACTGGTTGTGTAAAGTGTGTGGCACCTCCCTCCTCCCCATTCTGTCTTGCTCCTGCTCCCACGACAGGAGATGCCTTGCTCCCCCTTGCCTTCTGCCGTGATAGTAAGTTTCCAGAGGTCTCCCTAGAAACCAAGCAGATGTCAGCATTATGCTTGCTGTACAGCCTATGGAACCATAAGCCAGTTAAACCTATTTTCTTTTTAAATTATCCAGTATCAGGTATTTCTTTATAGCAATGCAAGAACCGACTAATAGACCATTTCATACAGTACTCACCACAAATATTAAAAAGATATACATTATTACAATTTGCAGATGAGGAAACTGATGTTCAGGTAGGTAAGCCAATGTCTCAAAGTAAGTAAGTACCAAAAAAGAAATCTGAATCCAGGTCTATCAACCACAAATGCTCAAGTTACTTCCTCTAGAGCAAATTTACATTTTCATTTACTAATATAACACTACAAATATACCATACATTTTTTGTGTAAATAAATATATTTATAAACAAGCATATCTAACTATAAGAATAATAAATCCTAACTCTCTCAACTTCTGTATGAAAAGGTTCCCTCCTGGAGCTTCCCAGGTGGTATTTTTTGCTATTAGCAAACAGAAAATTGGTTCATCAAAGCTAGATTTGACTCTAAAGTGGTTTCTGCTTCCGCAAATCTCCCTACTACTAGCCAGCCAAAGCATAATGCTGATGACATTTTAAAAAATGACAAAGAGTGAAAAGGTGCAGAATATAAGATGTCATCAGCATGAAGAAAGAGTATAAAAATTACTGTCTTAATTACTGTGTATTTTGCAAAGAGCAGCTGAAACAGACAACTACAAGTTGAGGAAAAACAGTCAAGTAGTCAGTAAAATAATACTAAGAAATATATCCCGCATACTAGTCAATGTATTCACTTTGATACTTTTAATAGTCATACATTGATATTTTTACTTACCCTCTCACCTAATTCTTATAACACTCAATTTACTAAAAATTAAAAAGTGGGTTTAGAATTACAAATGAATTTTTATATCACCATAAGATTTGGTGTTAGCATATAAGGTCTAAAATATTTGTACCTGAAATGTAATTACATAATACTTAATGGCATACTTTTAAAAAATAATTTTAAATGAACTATGTTGGTATACCATGTGATTAACTTAATTTTCCATGCTTTTACTTTAATTCAGAAAATCTTGCTTTTAAATTTAGTTACAATCAGTGTCATCATGGCTATTTAGTTACTTGTTTTGTTGACTTCTCTTTACTCTAGCTTTCTATTTACTTTTGGTATCAGTTATCCCAGCAGGAAGCCCTTTATAACCCAGCTGTGGGCCACAAATACTGCTCCAAGGGAGCCTGAAAGCAGTTAAAGTTAAACTACTGCTATAGATCAGCCTTTTCCAAGGGAGAACGTGATAAATCAATCTTGAAGCAACTCAAATAGTTCTCTCTGTGTAATCAACTTTTGCTCTACATTCACAAGTAATATATTGTTAGTCCACTTATTTTTAAAAAAGAAAATTATATATCCTCCCCATTTTATTTGACTGTATATCTTTAAAAGTATATAAATAACTATAATTTTAGTATAATACTAAATAAATTTATTTTCTTTTAATAAAGGAGAGATCAATGTGCATAATATCAAGTATAATCAAGATGTTAAACACGTTTTTTTAAATCTTTTTCTTTGTGAACACGTAAATTGAAATGAAAAGCTGAGTAGATTTAACTTTTTCTTGAGTTAAATGTGGTTGAACTTTTTCTCAAAGGCCCCTGTTTATAAATGCATTATTAATCTGTCATGAAAGTTGCTTAAATGTTTTAGTTTCCACATTACCAAACTGACTAGCATCAACATAATTAAGTAAATTTCCTATCAAACCACACAATAGATGTTTTATATTCTTTGAAATAAAAATATTTTGATGAATTTAATTTGCCCAACGAGTAGCCTTGAATCTTACATCTTCTAAAGGAATGTAAAGCTGTTGGAGGATACGGCTCCATGGCTCTCTCAGCCATAGCTATGAATTATGGTACAATTGCCTATCTTTCTAAATTCACAAAGCTTGCAACATGGCCAAGCAATGCTTTTGTAGCTAGACCTTGGCTTTTCTTGTCATGCTGTTTTTACTGTGAGTCAACAGAGCATGGCTCAAGATAATTTATAATCATCAATGAAATATCCTTGACATTTTCAGAATATTGTGAAAAGAAACAAAATCAGGTAGGCCATATAAAGCCCCCACACCAGAGAATCCCATGATCTAAATTTCTACAACATTCTCTTCATGCTTATTCTGTGGGCAGTTTGATGAAAATGGCTTATAATGTGATTTTATTGATATGTGGATCAAAATTATTCATGTCCTTTTCCACCATATCCATGTATTCCACCATTTCCCATTGCCACCACAAACAAAGACTTGTGAGACAGAAGAAACTTCGGGGATTAAAATCCAGGTTATTAAATTTATGAATCAGAACATCAGAGAAAACCTTGTAAAAATAGAGACAATTCTGGGAAGCCTCAGGATCAACATCTATGATACTAAAATAACAGAAACACCGATACTCTTTGTCAGGTCATTTCATTCCCTCCTAGCCAAAGAAGTAGGCTTAAGTTATCTTGAATATATGATCTAGTCATTTTCAGCATAGGACTTTGAAAAAAGAATTTAGCAATAGGGCCACACAGATAGTTTAAAATTATTACAACTTTCATTCTGTAATCTACCCTCTCCTGAGTGTAACTAATGCTCTTTGTTTCAAAACCCAAAATTCTCAGAACATAAATACCTCAGATTTTCAAATAAAAGTATGAAAAGATAAAATGTATTAGATTTCACCAATTGTTGAGTTCTAAGGTAACAAACTCCAACATTTATAGAAACACTAAGATTGCAGTAATGATTTCAGGACATTTCTAGAGCTTAAAAGTCATGTTGAATAAACATATATGTTTACGTATATATGTGTTCAGCATAGCTGAATATATATACACATACAAATGTTTACATATGAAAACATGTTTTCACCATGCTGAATATATGTAAACATATCTATTTTGATAAACTGGATATTTATCAGAATGAATAAATTGGATATTCATTTGAGAAATTATATTCTTGCTTTGTACAAACATATGTAAACTATATATATAATGTTTATAATATATATTTCCATATATTTGCATAAAGCAAGAATACAATTTATCAAAATGGATATTTTTATTCTGTACTGCCCTCCTTACTTAATAGTTCATATGTATTCACTTTGCAAAGCTTTAAAAATATGTTCCAATAGGGAATTAGCACTTTTGCTAACAGAATCAGTCTCAATGAAATGTATTGGTAATGTGTATGTGAAATGTGTTTGATAATGACAGGTTGCTATATACCTTGCAGATTCCACTACAAAGCAAACAGGGGAAATGGAAACCAAGTTAAAAAAAAGAAAGTAAATTTGATTGCCAATAAAAGTTGAGTTATGTTTGTTTAGCTCACATGGGAATATCAGTTTGTAAACAATGTGACATTACTCATTTTCCTTTATTTAAGCCTCAGTCTACTCAAAAGCCTCTGTGAAGTCTTAGGTGAATAATTTCAATTAAGTATCAAAATAACTTGTGCTACTGGAAACAATATTAGTCCTATTTTACTGATGAGGAAACTGTGGCTTAGAGGTTAAATAATTGGCTGAAAGTTACACAATGGAAAAATGACTAAATTTCTGTCGTCTTGGCTGGAGGTCCTACTTATTAGAATATGTTACTTCTACACATGATAGTTTTGATACTTACTTCATGGCTCAAAAAATAAGATAGACTTTATGTTAAACAGCAAATATCCTATTTAATAGAGTCAGATGCACAGTAAATTCTATGTTGTATAATCAATATATCTCATGTGCAAATGTTAACTTTAGGGTATCTGTTTAAATATCAGAGTATTTTCTGCTCTCTGTATTGCTGTACTGGTTTACATCCTATTTTCTTTTCTTCATATTTTCTAATAACATAAGACCAGAATTTAGAATAGCTAGCAGGTATCTAGGGGATAATTAGATGCTGCATATATTTTCAGGAACACTTATGTTGACATTGCCTATTTTGGCTTTGAAGTACAAGCTAATTGTACTACCTGCAGCTTTCTACTTTTTCCTAATAACTTCTAGCTAAAAGTATAAAACAAAATAAATCCCAGTAAGAAAGCAAAAATGGTAATCATCAAATTGCAAGACAAACCATGACTTAATCCTTTTTACCCTAAGTCTTATCAACTGCTTGAATGTTAAAAAACTGACTGGAATGTTTGAAAGGAAGCATGCTTTGTAAGATATTTGAGACTATTCACCAAGTTTCCAAGCTACCTCAGCATCTTCTCCTTTTAATCTTCCCTATATTCCATCAAATCACTAGCTTATTCTGAGATTCAGGAATCCATCCATATCCATATTTTTCAAAAGGTGAAAGAAGAAAAACTAGCCAAACACATGAGATCCTAAAATAAAAGGAATAATACCCATTATTCTTCAGTCTCAGATAAATTACAGATCTGTTCTTCAAAATGGTGATGAGAGATCTCCCCAAAAAGTGAAAGAAAATAAAAGATAAAGGGGTTCAGAATCTGATGTTATGAACCGATATAAGTTGACAAGGAAGTTGCCAGAAAACAGAGAAAAAAATCAGGTGAAAATAAGAATGGAGAAGAAAGACATGTACACAGCCAAAGCACAGATGCATATGAAAAGGACATTATTAGTGACAGGCTTTAGGAAATCATGCAAAATGAAATGTTAAAAAAAGACTGTAATAAAGAGAAAATACCAGTTATAGAAAAGAGAAAATGTAGCTCAATTAACGTGATGTTCCTGATGAAAAGAGAACATACACACACACTCAAAAATATGCAGAAACATTACATCTCTGAAATAAAATTAAAACTTTAATATAAAGACACCAAACAATCAAAAATAAGATGTGTAAGATGTATTATTCCTACTTCAATCTCAAGAATGAAGAATGTATCATTCGGAAACCAGTGGGAAAAAAATCAGTTCAATTTAGGAGGAGTCTACAAACTGGAAACAGACTGATTTCAGACTTCGTACTAGCCTCTATGAATGACAAAAGACAGCGAAGCAATGTCCCAAAATTTTGAGGAAAATAATACCTAATTAGCCAGGGCAACCTTCAAGTCCAAAATGAAAAGGCCAGATATTCTTAATCATATAACAACTCAGATTAGAGCATTCTACCACCTCCTTGGTCAACATACTTAACAAAATCCAATCAAATTATGAAATTAAAAAGAAAAAAATTAACAAAGAAATAAAGTAATGAAGGAGCTATCATAAAAGTATTGCTGATAAAATTTAATCCATCAAAATATAAAAATCAGTATTAATACTGCCAGAATTTTTATTATTATAGAACATAAGACAAACCTTAATGTAGAAGTAATAATTTAATAAGATTTGGGAGATATGTGGAAGGTGAGAAGAAATGCTCCATTACCTAGGCTGGAGTGCTGTAGCACAATCACTGCTCATGCCTCCCAAGTAGCTGGGACTACAGGTGTGTGCCACCATGCCCAGATAATTTTTTAATTGTAGACCTTGTAGAGACAAGGTCTCCTTACGTGGCCCAGGCTAATCTTGAAATCCTGGGCTCAAGTGATCCTCATGCCTTGGCCTCCCAAGTGCTGGGATTATGGGCAGAAGCCACCACACCTGGCCTTTTCTACTATTTTATAAAATTGTTTCTTAATTCCAAGAAAAAAATCTCATCATTCTCTTCTATTTAACTGACTAAAAATCTTATTTGCCTATGTGTATGCTGGGTCACTACTGTAGGGAAAAAATATCTTTTCATCCCATTTTAGGTTCCATAGCTGAAACTCCTATAATAAGAGTTTAACAATAGAAAAGCTATACATTTACTTAATATAGGTTTTATGTGACACGAGAGCCTTCATAAGGAAATGAAGACCCAAAGAAACAGGGCACCTTGTGTATTTTTTATGCTAGGTTTGATGGGCAAGTGGATAGTTGTGGAAAAGTCTGATTGGATTAAAAAAGCTTCATCTGATGGAGATAAGCTGGGGGAAACTCAGCAAGACCTGTTTGTTGAGATTTTTCTTTGTATCCCCGTATCTTCAGAGATGAGGATGTTCCTTTCCTTCCTTTCTCTGTGGGTTTTATGACTTCAGGAAAGAAAGACATGAGGGAAGGTCAAAGAGACCTCCCTGCCCCCATGGTTTTCTTTGATTCCTTCAGCTTAAAATATTTTGGGGTAGCATGTACTGAATCTCATTATTAGAATTCTATAAAACAATTTTGTGGATACCAAAGAATAGTGGAGTGGATTCCAATTCATAATTTGATTAATAATCTCAAGATTATGCTGCCTGCAGGATATGAATGTTTTCTGGGGAAAAATGTTGTTAGTGGAGATGAAGAGAAATGAATGCTTGCTTGGTAAATTTTGGAGTTGGAATTGACAAAATTTGCAGATGAACTACATGTGGAGTTATGGCAGAGAAAGGAATTAAGTTTACTCCTGAATTTGAGCTATATTAACTGGAGGAGAAAGTGATCCTTTGAGATGCAAAACTTAACAGAAGATCAGGATACTGATGGAGAAAAGTAATAGAAATAATAGTTCACTTGCGAATGTTAGTCTTGACATGCCAGTGAGACAGGTAAATGAAAACAGCAAGCATGTCATCGGATAAATGAGCCTAAAGCTCAGAAAAGAGGTTTGGGTGTAATTATATGTAAATCCAACAATATGGATCAAGTGTCCTTGGAGGAAAATGGGCATTAAAGATGAGAGGGCAAAGACTGTGCCCTAAATTTAGACAACATTAAAGACACAGAGGTACTGTAAAGGAAAAGGTACCAATAAAGACTGAAAAGGAATGGGTAGTGAAAAGTAGGAAATCAGGGAAAGTGAGGTTTCCTGATAACTAAGAGAAGTGTTTGAAGAAAGGAAATACAGTAAGTGGTTACTAAAATGATGAAAAGACATGAAGTGTGAAGATAAATAGAACATGCTCATTCGATTTGATGACATAGAGGTAGTTGTTAACTACAAAGAAGAGCTTCACCATAGATGAAATTTAAAGTCAGATTGGAGTGGGCTGGCCGGTGAGTAAAGGTGAAAACGTGAAAACTGCAGAGGTCCACATAACTTTTGGAGGTTTGCAGTATAAAACAGCAAAGAAATGTGGCAGAGCTAGAAGGGGTAACAGACTTTTTTTTTTTAATGTTGGAAGATACTGGGACTAGTATGTATTTGGATGAAAAGATGAAGTGAAAAAACTTTTTGATTAATGAAAGAGAAGATAGCATAAGAAAGAAATCCACGGCTAGGCTGGTTTGGAAGGTTGTAAGTTGATGAGACTATCCACAGAAGGCATGAGCTTTAAAGGAGGAGGTCATTTTGCACAGCAGGGGAGAGCTGGTCATTCCTTTCAATTCCTATAGCATTTCTTTAATATGTAAACAAATCCAGTACTAACATCCAGCTACAAACTTCTTAAGCACTTGAAGGAAAATGTAGATGAATATTCTTTAGGATTTCTTCTTTTTTAAGAGACTTTAAGTTTAAATAACAGATCTCTCAAAAGCATCTTCTTTCTACTTTAGAGACATGTTTTCTGACAAAGCTTCTGGTTGCAATATCCACTCTCTCAACCCCAATCCAGACCCTTTTCAGTACTCTGGACAAATATTATCTCTCCATTGAAACCAGTCTACTAAGCCCTCAGTCCTCGGGGTCAGCTTTCCTGGGTAGCTCCCAATGTCAAAATGTATTCCACTAGTGACTGCACCCCATGCCTATATTAATCATCTGTGCCTTGTACTTTGTTTCCTTACTTTAAAGCTTCAATTTTCACTGTAGTGTCAGCCCTTTAGGAATAAAACTCTCAGGCCAGGCCTTCAAGTCCTGTAACATTTTCTCTTTCCCACAGTAATATTAACATAGCCATTAATATATCTATAACTCCACCAAATTGAAATTATTCCAGCATCTGATGTTATTCTTCATACAAAAATTATCTCTGGGAATACAGTGATTTCCCTAGGGTTCTGTTCTGAAGGACTGACAATAAATGGAAATATGTATTAGTCTCCACATTTTCCAACTTCTTTGAAGAAATACATCTGAAAGGAGATAGTGCCTCTATATTAAAATTATCATTTTTAAAGACTTTACAAAATTTTAGGCATATTTGTATAAATTATCTCATTTAATTTAAAAACAACTTTTTGGAGACATGAAAGTATATAGCAATAGGTCCCCTCTAGGCTAAACCTGAATGATAACAATATGTTTGGAGATGGCAAGTTATCAGGAATCTCTTTTCATGCATTCAGTTCCTGGAGGTCAATTGATTATCGTTTCCTAAAGGAGGAGAAATACATGGACAAGAATGCATAGGGACATTGAGAAGATGAGGGTAAAGAAAGAAATAAAGACACACAAAGAAAGGCGTTTCTGCCTTTAGAGAGAGAATGATTAAATAAATGATGAATGAGCCGTTTTCTTCAGAACTTTGTGACACAGGTACTATGAGAAAGAGCTTCAGGTCTCTTATTAAAAACCTTTTGGGTTGGAAATAGGGGCATTCACCCCATTTTTGCATAGAGCACATTGAATCCAGCTCAAAGACTTCACAGTTGGGGATGTTGCAATGGCAAACATAGCACAACAGTAATAGGAGCTGGCAGACGCTCACTAGACTAGGCAAATATCCATCAAGAGACTGTGCCAACTTGCTTGTGAACACCTGAGACAAACCCTGGGGTTTCTAGAAATATCCTCCTTGGAAGAGAGATAGTACTCATAGAAGCAGAGAAAGACAATTATCAAGCATCTTGCAGTAATAATTATGCTGCTGGAGATCACAGAGCCAAGAGTTTTTAGATTAAAAAAATTAATATTCAAATAAGCTATTATTTTGCTAAAACTACACAGCAAGTTGTTGGCAGAGCTAAAATCTGAAGTAGATTTGCACAACTCCAAGACTGAGGTGCCATGACTATACCAAATCTGTGTACAAATATATTCAGACATGTAAAAGTGCAGCTCAAATTTTCATTATCTCCACAGTAATATTGTCAATAATGCTTACAAGCAAAAACAGATATCCTTATACTACAAGTAATTATTTTTTAATTAAAAAATTGTATATAGGCCACTCTGGCATATATTGGACTAGACTATGGTTTTCTTAGTAATGCATTAGCCACAGTTTTATCCCCAAGAAGTTTATATTTTAGCAGTTAAAAGTAAAGAAAGGAAAACTACACAGTGAGCTATACTTGAATTAAACATATATTGGGCATTGGGGAGCATATAAAACAGAAAGCATTGTTAGACAAAAAATCTAACACTGGTTGATCAAAAATATGAAGAAATTGGAGAAAGAGAGAAGAGATTTCTAGGCAGAGATTATCACAAGGTCTGAAAGTGAAGAAAAGAATATTGTTCTAGGGAAATGTCCAGTAATTTACTCTGCTTTGAGCTTAGAATTTCAGGACAGGATTAATAGCTGCTGGAGAGATTATGCAATACAAAATTTAGGAAAGGCTAGATGGGGCCAGGTCATAAAGGGCTTAGTATACCCTAAATATATGCTATTAATAAATGGAGAGCCACTGAAGATTTTTGAACAAGGATATGAAATGGATGGAAATACGTATATGGAGTAAATCTTCTTAGATTATGCATTAAATGAAAATTGCAGTAATTTGTAATGCTTATGTATTTTTTTAATTTTTTTTATTTTGCAGTTCACAAATACAGTACACTCCCATTTTAATGCAAATAAGCAATATACAACACTTTTAATAAAATGTAGCTCAAGTTACAGAGAGGCTAATGAAATTGGAGTTCAAAAACCCTCTTTTGACAGCTGCAATTTGGTACCAGCTGGTGGCAGTAATCTACTCCAGACTAAACGTCAATGAGGATGATTCAGCTCTGCATGGCTGAAATTCTTAGAACATTGGCAGCAATCCCAGGAATCTCCCAATAATTTAGCACTATTTTCATCATCTCAATCCCAGGATATTGAAGCAGCGGATTGGTCCTGAAAATATAGAGAACCACCTTCTACCTCCCCATTTCCTAAGCCAAGGGTGTTTGTCCTCTTTTAACTTTTCCCTCCTTTCCTGAGAGGAGAGGGAAGGAAGAGAAAGAAGGAAATTTACCCAGCCTCATTTATATCTACATGTGCTTTATCACAGGACATATCATCATGATGCCTGACTGCAGGGGCTTCCACTGTACTATCACGTACTATTGTCATTTTGGCTTTAATAGAAATGGAAAGTGAGGTCAGTAAAATCATTAGAAAATATTAAAAATTGTTAACTGTGAAACCAGTGTTTTTGACTAGGTAATTAATGATTAAATATTTTGCTTCTTTTCAATATAAAAAACAAAAGAGATAGGTTATCACCCAGCATAACTAACAATTTAAAGCCCATGGTTAATATTTTTTATGATGGTGTTGTAATACTCTTACCATGGCATTTATACGTATGCATGAACAACAACAGTAAGGCACACAAATACGCCTGACTCCTTTACATTACATTTGTTTTCCAGAATTTTGGGGTAAATGAGTTTTGCATTATGGCTTTTAATCTATCTTTATGATGAAGATAAAGTCTCAAGACTCTTAAAAAGCTGTAACAAAAAATTGTTTCCCTACATAGCAGAAATGTTGCAAAAACATTAAAATATGCAAGCTCTTGATTTCAAGAGTGTTTCAACCAAAGGTGGAAACTAAGAAAGACTAAATAAAGCCAGAGCCTAAAATCATTTTGGTGATCTATTAAAATTCACTTATTTATTCATTAAGACAATGCTACGCTCTCACTTTTTATCCCTAAAAGTCAGTTCTTTCAATATCCAAGACCTCATACCAAGTGACTGTCTGTCTTCGATTCTAAGTAAAACAAATACAGTGTGTTTTCTTTCCCATTCCACATATTCAAAAGTGTTTCTGCTACAATCAATAAAAACGATGCAATTTCATGAAATAAATAAGGATAGATGAAATGATTAAATACATAATGCCAGTGCCTATTAGTTTAACTCGCATCAACACAAAATTCAAAATATAAACATTTCAAAATATGATTTGGCAAAGTAATTTTAATATTATAAAATTAAAGCTATAACTGGAGAACTAAATTAGCCTGACGGACACTCAATAACGTACAACTTCACTAGAAACATTTTCACCTTCTAATTTACTTTGTGAAGCTGAAGCTAAAAGGGACTCTTCAAATGTTTTATTTACCGGCCAATTTCTAGACCTCTGTACTCTGCCTGCACAGTAACAAGCTGGTGCTAATAAGCCATACATAAAGATCCTACTTATTAAAATACAAATTGGACACCCCTTATGTTTATACATGTGTAAGTACAATTAATATTGCAAGCTTCGTTGGAAACAAAATTGCTTTAGTTAACCAACCATTGCAATGCAATCAAATGAGATTTGAAATGCAATTGGAAAAGATCTGTTTGGTAGAAATAGCAATTATTTCATGCGGAACAATTAGCTTTCCAAGCTCTTTTTTGCTTCTCCCACCTGCCCTTAATAGAATAATTTGTCCATCATAAGTGACATGAAATGTCACCTTTAACACCCATAAGTTGTATGGAGACCTAGCAGGCAGCTGGTAGACATAGCTTATTTACAAATATTAGTTTGAACTTGTAAATGCATGACCACATAAATCTTAATCCATTTAGGGTGTACGCCCTTTGTTCCCTCAATTGTATATTCAGTTGGGAATTGAATGGAGCTGAGAGAGAGTGTGAATTGCATGAGTCCTTTGTTGTTGCCAGCATATTAGTGCTTTGCCTTTTGTTCTTGTTGTTCATGAGATTTCTCCACATTACACAGTAGGGAAGGTTAATCAACATTTTGCCTAAGTAATATTAATGAAACTTGCCTACTTACACTTGAGGGAAGAATCAGAATATTACATTGCTCTTTGAAATGTTAATGTACCTTTTAGGAAATTATGTCTGCCTTCTAAATCATCTTAGTGTTAAATTATTAAAGGATGGCATTAAAGAAATATTGCACTGATGCACATTGTTAAATACCTTAAAAGATAAAAGAATTATAAAGTTTAAAAGAAGGACCTTTTGAAAGATGATAAAATTTATCTTCAAATTAACCATTTTTAAATGTTTGGTTAAAATATTGAGAAAATTTACAATTGTTTTGTGTGCTTTCACAAAACAAGAGATTTAATGTTAATGATTTCTAAGTTTCAACCACGAATTTGAACTATATTCTGCTCTGGTCTTGAAGGATTTATTTAACCTTGCTGTATCTGTGCACTAAAGCATCACCTAGTTTATTAGGAACAAAAAAAAAGCTGAGAGGAATGTATTATTTTTGTACTTTTTACTTATTTGAGTCTTAAGATTAGATAGTCTTCATTGAGGTTCTATTCTCCAAGCACAAAAACGACCACTATCTAAACCTTCTATCACTCTATGGCATTTCAAAGGGAAGGGCTATCATAAAGACTATGTATGGCTGCCAAGGTAAGATATGGGAAATAGCAATTCTCAATGTGCAAACTGTGACAGACGTGTGTCCTGTCAACATCATTCACGGTCCTTCAGGAAGGATGCTCAGGAAATGAGTTGACAGGACTCTAAGTGGTCTAACTTGTTTTCCCTTTAACAGTCTCTTTTGATGTCAATCAGTATGTTGATAGGCCCTAAATAAATTGTGAGGTAACCAAGGGGGAAATTAGGAACAGAATTTCTTCAAGAATTCTCCCACATGGTGACCACTATTTGCTAAGAATTCCTAATACTTACTGGGCAAATAATTCATTTTCTATTTCACCATAGAAGATTTAGTAATGACTTTTGTATTATTGTGGGACTGATTTGTCCTCTTGCACAATGTTTTTTAGCAGTACTGCTACTTGGATATAGGCATCAAAAAAGTAGAAAATAAGGGTTACATTTCAAGATAATTTTTTTCACTTTTTGACATCTCTAAGAATACAGCATACAATTGCTGATGCATCATAATTTAAGTGGCTTTTTTGGTGGGGGCTGGGGGGAGATGAGGTCTCTCTCTGTTGCCCAGGCTGGAGTGGTACAGTGGCATGATCTTGGCTCACTGCACCCTCCACCTCCCGGGTTCAAGTGATTCTCCTGCCTCAGCCTACCAAGTAGCTGGGATTACAGGCATGCACCACCACGCACAGCTAATTTTTGTATTTTTAGTGGAGATAGGGTTTCTCCATGTTGACAAAGCTGGTTTTGAACTTCTGGCCTCAAGTAATCCACCCACCTTGGCCTCCCAAAGTGCTGGGATTACAGGTGTAAGCCACCATGCCCGGCCAAGTGGCTTTTTCTTAGAAATAAGTAAAATAAATAGAATGACTAAGTGCCTTAAAATTGATGATTTACATTCAATAAAATATGGTAATAGCAAACTTGAATTTAGAGTTTTTGTATTGTGTTTGTGTTGTAGTTACCCCATTACCTCAATATAGAAAACAAAATAATTGCCAAATGTTAGTGTTAATGAGCCCAATATTAAAGAGTTCACAATGTATCTAGGAAATGGAACCTTATGTCTAGAAATTAATAAATAATAGTTAAATGAAACAACAATGATATAGGCATTACTACAACCCTACTTGCCAAGTTATTTTTTTCCACATTATTGCTCCTTAGAAAAGTGAAAACAACATACAACTAATAAATGACTACTTAAAATACTACCAAATGACTTTAAGGCAAAGAAAAAGGATGCTTTGAACAGGGAATGTATGATCTATATATTTCAGAGGCTGAGTTTGTGTGTCCGTTTTGAGTTCTCCAAATTACTGAAGATTCAAACTAAAATAGCACCAAGGGTATTATATCTATGCTAGGCAGAATACATGATCTAGCCATACCTCTATTATGACTTTACACTGCTTTTACCATGCACACTTTATGTTGTGGGAGATAAGGGAAGAGTAATTTATATTTAATGTTGTTAATCAAACATATATTTAGCTAGATTTGTTTTGCTGCTTTTTCCCTATTTGCAAAAACAAAAAAAAATCGTTTTTATCTAAAAGCAACTAAGTATATTGTAAGCCTCTTCATTCACTAGATGAGCTTACAGTTTGCTCGATGCTCTAGGAGCTTATGTTTTTAGCTTAATCATTGATTTTTTTCCTTAATATATCATGGATAGCAAACTGATCTTTATTAACCTGTGTATGATAAAGGTTGTAGACAAAGCCAATACCTACATAATATCAATACCAATCAAGTTAAGTGATATGATCAGTTTAGTAGAGAATCAAACAAACTGGCAGTTGTCAAATAGAGTCTCTCATTAGTAGACTGTTTAAAATATATAAATTAGTGATAAACAGTAAAAATAAATAATATCACAAGTATCAAGAATGGAAGACTATTATATAGATGAATTAAATATCATTTAGTACCTTTTCCTTTGATATTCAACATAATCATACAAACACCAAGAAGTACTAATTCTTAAACCTCAGTTTAGTGTCTACTGAAGCACAACTACATACCTTCAAATTTGAGACTTTTGCTTTGCAAAGAGTACAATTAAGCTGTCGCTCACATTCTAAACCTATTTTAAATGTGGGAAGGTAGAGGGCAGTTGTTTATATCCCCAAAATGAGTTGTCTGGAAGTTTTCTGTGATCAGAAATTATAAAGATTTTCTTTCACTACAACTGTAATCACTCAAGTATGTAACAGAAGTACTTTCTGATTATTAAGGAAATATATATATATATATTTTTTTTTTACTGTGCCCCTTGGCTATAAGAGGATAGACAAATGATAGATATGCAGACCTTACCACAAGGAGAATTTCTGCTATTTCTATAAACTAGTAACTCTTAGTTCATAAAACAAGTTTATTAAGAAAAAAAAAAACATGCAACTGCTAATGTCAGCTGACATTTCTCAAAGTAGGCCAGAGTAGAAGAGAGATTACTTCTAGCTAAAGTGAAGCAAATTAAATTTTAAGAAGTTGAATATATTCATTCTCACTTTCATCATATTGCCCACCATCAAGGTGATTATAATATGTATACTGCTTCTTACAAACTCAAAGTAGTTAAAAGCAACTTTTTCCAACTTGTATATTCATAATATCGACAAAAATTATTCAGATATTAAAATTGAATGCTATTTTTAATGTATTTTATAAATAATGTACCTTTAATCATGGGAGAACATTTCAAGAGTTTTAAAGGGTTTTTTTGTTTGTTTGTTTGTTTGTTTGTTTGGTAATATGGAACATAAAGTACATTTTGGCTAACTTCATTGGCCCTGATTACCCAAAAGCAATTTCTTTAAAAAGCAACAAGTATGGTTATTTTTAATCCCACAACACCGTAAGATTCCATCATTAAAATATATTTTAATATGAATGTAATTATCCATACACAATATGTCAAGCTATTTAAATCAAGTAGTTAAAAGGGGTTCTTACTGCAAAATCTTCTCTCCACTGGTGAGCTGCTTGAACTTTCTCCGCTTCCAATGCCAGGCGCTGAAAAACAAACAATAAATCTTAGAATTCAAATGAACACATAATATGGAATTGTTATATAAAATGCTTGGGCTTTCTAATCAATTTTGAGGACAAAAAAAGCAGAAGATGATCCTTATTTATGATTCATAAATTCTAAATCATTTAGTAATCTAACCTACTAAAGTTGATGTATGTGTATTTACTCTTCAGCAATATAATATACTATTCTTGAATACCATTAAGTTTGTTACCTCTGCCATCATCAGCTATAGTGTCCTCTATGAGTGCTTTCTTTCAATGACTAATACTTCAGTTTTTAGAAAAACACTTAAGTATACTAATTTTCATAGAATCTTATTTTTAGTAAATACCTTCGGAGCATACATTTCTCTTAAAAAATGACATTGAGAGATTAATATGCACTAAACAATATACTAGGCACCTTCTTAAATGCATATTGAGTTTTTACCAAAAGCCACAAAAGCTGAAATAACTTCCCCTTTGATGAAGTACATCTTTAGTAGTTCTTTCAGCGATAATCTTTGATAGAGGATTTGTGCATCTTAAAATTGCTTTATTTCACCTTCAATCGCGTGTGCTAAAGTAGTTAAGAATTATAAGCCAATTTATTTTCCTACAGCACTTTCGAAATGCTATTCCATTAAGTTCAGTGGGAGACGACATTGCTAGTGTCAGCCTGCCAATCACTTTTTATAAACTTTTTTTCCCCATTCCGGTAGCTTTTAGACTTTTCTCTTTGTATTTTTCAACTTCACTATGATGTTCTCCATGTGATAGGCTTTCATAAGACAGTGACATTTAATGGTTAGGAACACAGAGTTGGGGACCCGACTGCCTAGATTTGAATATCAGCCCTTGCAAACTACTAGCTGTGCAACCTTGGGAAAAGTTAAGACTCTTCTCCCATTCTCTCATGTGAGTAATGTGAAAGCCTGCCTCATGGCTTATTGGAAGGACTAAATGAGTTACAAAGTGCTTAGAACAGTGCCTGGCACAAAGTAAACAATATATATGTCAACTATCAACTTCAAAGAGTAATGGTTCTGTTTTCTCCCTGGATCCCCTAGATAAAATAGTGCAGTGTTGAGTTTATTTGTGGTTTGCCTTATGCAGCTAGAAGATAGTGATAAAACTGAGCAAACAGAAAAGTAAATATAATAAATATACTAAACTCACTTATTAAGGTGTAGAAATTATCAGGTTAGGTTTAAAAAATTACAAATCTCAGAGTCATTTATTGATTCATGCTGTTTGTGATCTATGAACTATTCCTTAGCATAAGTTCTTCCTGTGGAGGTCCAGTCTACACTGGATAAACATCCTTCTAGACCAGTTTTTATATTAATGTATTGGCTTCTATCCCTGTGATTTATTATAATCTATTTATTTTTCTAAGCTGTTGCATAGGTTTTATCAGTGACTCTATAATATTGCCTAGTGGGAGATCTCAATTTAAGAGTCCCAAAGCTAAATTTAAGTGAAAATCTATCATAGTGTGCCAAAAGGACAATGGTTTTGTTTTTCACTACTAGGTAGAAATGGAGTATATAAGAAGCTAGGAAATGTTAGAAATTGTACCACATAGAGTAACCAAAAGGCGGCTCCCCTCTCCCTACAAAAACAAAAAACTAAACAGCAAAGCCAAAAGACAAGCATATACATTTCAGGAACACTGCATCATAATACTTTTAGAAACTCAACTTCCAATGAAAAATGAAGCAAAACATGAATAAAATGGCAAAAGGAATGGAAATGGAAGCAACTCTTCTATTGAAACACTTCAGTATGGGAAGATAAGGAAAGAGAAGATAGAATGAGAAAATAAGCATGAAGGCTTTTTCTTTTTTTCTTTGTTTTGATATAGGGTCTCACTCTGTCTCCCAGCCTAGAGTACGGTGGTGCAATCATAGCTCCCTGCAGCCTTGACCTCCTGGGCTCAAGTGATCCTCCCACTTCAGCCTCCTAAGTAGCTGGGACTACAGGTTTGCATCAAGAAACCTGGCTTTTTTTTTTTTTGGTAAAGATGGGGTCTCAAACTCCTAGCCTCAAATTATTCTATCTCAGCTTCCCAAAGTGCTGGTATTACAGGCATGAGCCATCCTGCCCAGCCAAAGACATGCCCTCGACAAAATTTGCAATGTAAATCTTCCCCCATTTGAAAAAAAAAAAAAAGCAGTATAATAATAGTAACTAAACTTTTACATGTATGGGCAAAAAAAAAATTCTGGAACTTAAAATTCTGCATAAAATACTAAACCTTTTTAGATTAAGAAACATTAGAATTCTAAAATGTCTTTGTGTCTTAGAGAAGAATATTAAGATTTTTCTTCAGAATACACAGGAGGATGCTGTTTCAGCAAACAAAACACACTAGTGAGCATTCACCCACAGGGCTATGCAGTTTCCAAGGTACCAGCTGTAACTCTACCAGATCTTTCCTCCTTGGGAGTGCATGAGAAAGTGCAATTCAACTGATCTGACCCAGAATCACGTGGCTTATGGCATGAACATAATCCACGTTTAGTAAGTTATAGTGACAGTAATCATCACAGTTAACATTTCCAGAGAAACAGAATAACAGTGGCAACAAACTATAACACAATTCCCTAGGAGGAAGATAGTCCAAATCAGCTTTATTCATATGTATTTTGAACACTAATTTTATAAAGTAAATGCCCTGTATTGCAAGACTCTGAAAAAGTTTTTAGAAAAATAAAGGCATGAAGTTATGTATACCAAAGAAGTTATGTATTTTAAAAGGCTGGTCTGAAGCTTGAAAGTTGCTAAATTTCATATCCCCAGGTTGGAATTTTAGAAACACATAATCATGAAAACTCTACTCCTGTTAATTTCTTTGTTCATGAAGAAATTAATAAATATTTTTACCTAGCAAATTTCATGACAAAGCATATAATACTAAACTTTAGATACTTAGTCTATCTCGGGACTAGAGTCAACAGTCACTGGGTGGTGCTATTTCTTGCAGCAAAAAACCAGCCGGTCATTACTTACAGAAAACCGACATGTCTTCTAGACACTTTAAGCCTTTAATTCACTTCTGTTTTGGTCAAGTGACATTTTATTTTTAAAGTTAATGAGCTACCATTAAATGGCACCAGTGAATTGTGTTAAGGCTGTCAAAGGCCAGGCACATGGCTCATGCCTGTAATCCCAATACTTTGGGAAGGGGAAGTGGGGAAAATCTCTTGAGGCCAGGAGTTCAAGACCAGCCTGGGCAGCATAGTGAGATCCTGTCTCTAAAAAAATAACACAATTAGCCAGGCATGGTGGCTCATGCCTATCATCCCAGCTACTCAGGGGGCTGAGGCAGGAGGGTCACTTGGATCCAGGAGTTCAAAGTTACAGTGATCTATGATGGTACCACTGCACTGCAGCCTGAGCTATAGTGCAAGACCCTGTCTCAAAAAAAAAAAAAAAAAAAGAAAAGAGAGAGACACAAAATACCCAGTAAAATATGAGTATCTGCTCAATAGAACATCCCTGTTTCCATAGTTGGCTATGTAAGTATATCCTGTAACAATAACTTACTTCAGAAAAAAAAAAAAAAACCAAAACATTTTTCTGATTTATGGCACAGCACAATATAGTATCAGACCTTAAAACCAGACTGAGCACCACACAGAAATAAAAAACCTGGATTACAATGAATACCTATGAGAAAAATTTGAAGCTTAATTCTGCTAATATTATGATATTCAGCAAGGTTTATTAAATGGCTTTATTGTAAATGAGATACCATATGTATATAGGAAAATCCTTTGGATATCAAACAAGTATTTATAAAAAGTAATAGACGTGTTAAGAATGTATACATCCCTACCTACTTATTGGTTTGAACATTTAAAATAGAAAATCACTATAAAGGTTTTAAGGACTTACAACTATAACAAAATAGGCTTGACCCCAGACTTTCTGACTGCAAAGCTTATGCTCCTTCCACAAGACCATTCTTTAGATTCCCATAAAACTCATCACAGTATATATGAAGACAGAGTAATATCAAAACCAAAACACTAGAATTCAATTTTAGGTTAATAAAAAAATCCCCAGCAAAGTTTTAGAAATTACTAAAAAATGAAAAACAAAGCCAGCAGCAACAACAAAAATCATATTTTAGTTGGGAACCATCTTTACAGGTCTTGTCCTCAAATCCTGGGAGATTATTGCTAATCAGTAAAAACGCTTTTGCTATGCAGTGGTCTGCAGGGAGAAGGATAGAGAATGAAGAGGTTTTATCAGATCACAGAAAGATCAGCTCCCTTGAAGGTCTATTCATTCTCAACCTTTACTTTTTGTCATATCTTCATCTTTTCCATTAGCATTGAATTCTGTCAGGTGATATAAACTTCTATAAAAGCAGTATTATACAGTATATAAAGATATAATTCTACTATCCTAATCAATATCCACATATACTTTTCCAAAAAAAAAAAGACTATTTTCCAAACATGTAGGTAACTTGCTTCCTAGATTGCAAATTTATTGCAAGTTAAAGATAAAATTTGCTTTCTGAAATTATGAGAAATTTTCTTTTGATAGCTTTAAAAAAAAAAAATCATCAGGGATCAGGTAGCAGTTCAGTTACACTCCCATAATGTTGGTACTCTTGTTTATATACAAAGATTTGACTTACAGACACCATTTAAACAAATATCACTAAATTTCAAAACAATTTCTTCAGCTAATGTAAGTCAAGA
The DNA here is from genome assembly GCF_029281585.2 of Gorilla gorilla gorilla. Classification (NCBI taxonomy): domain Eukaryota; kingdom Metazoa; phylum Chordata; class Mammalia; order Primates; family Hominidae; genus Gorilla; species Gorilla gorilla. The sequence continues at coordinate 106,594,937 of NC_073230.2, read as the reverse complement.
TTTTCCTTTTTAATAAAAGGTAATAGAGATCTACAACAGCTAATCCAAATAAAATATGCATGTGTTATGTGATTAATCTTCAAACAGTTAACACCCAATAAAGATTAGCAAATTCTTATATTATACCTATGTTGACAATTCAATTATCACTCTAGGAGTTTCACCTACTATCTTCATGGAACGGTTCTTAGCATATCAAAAGGATCAGGATAATCATTTGAATTTTCTAACAATACCTACTGAAAATAGCAGACTTAGGTGAATAAACAGACTTCAATGTTCGAAAGAAAAGCCTACAGATACAATCAATTACTTTGGATCTATGGTACAATGAACATGCACTGGTAAATCAGACAGATCTGGTTTCCAATTCTGGTGCTGCTTTTCACTAACAACAAAATTTTAGGTAATAAAGCTAACAATTTTGCATCTAGGATTTTCTTAACCTTACATTTTCTACTTGGCATTCTACATATCTAGCATAATACAAACTCAGTAAAGTTTTGCTTCCATTTGAACCTGACAAACATGAACCCGTAGAATAGGCTATGTCAGAACTATAATCACCAATGACCTCTTCAACATGTAAATATGAGCGAAATAAATGAAAAAAATCTTAGTAGTCCTTAAGTTTTCACTGTATTTTACCCTGCAGGAAAGCTCTGGTCTATAAAACCATAGGGTAACCAAAAGCATATGCAATTCAGGGAATACAACAGTTCAGTTCAGTAAAATAAGTTCAATTTTATTTTATTTTTACCACAAACAGAATAAGAAAGCAGAGAAGATCATTGTGTTCTGCCTGTGACACCTTATTTTTTCTGAAGGGCGGGGAAGGGTATAGGCAAGGTGTGACATTTCTTCAGCATTTCTTATGCTTATAGGAAGTCTTGAAGACCTCAACAGACATAACAGCATAATACTTCCATGAATATTGAGTATAATATTCCAACTCAAAGGTAAAATGTTCTTTTACCAATAACCTTAACCAGATAATGGGAAACAATGCAGTTGAAATTCATATAAACATGTATGTTCAGCAGAATTCTACCAAAGGCTTCTAACAATTTGTTATATCCTAGTGAACAAGGATTTTACTAGGAAAATCTTAATGTGCAGAGAAATTGCTCTGTATGTTTAAATCACATGTGCTGTACTTACAGATTGTTAAAAATGTTTCTATAAAGAAATATTATTAGTACTCTGAAAAGGTTCTGTTAGCTAAAGAAGCCAGGCTGGAAACTGGGATTTGAGGATTAAAAGTTATAAAATGTAAACAGACTAACCAGGATGAGTTAACTTTGGTACATTTTAACATTTGATAATTCTAGCAACTAGATAAATACCCTGACTAGGGGGAAAAGTTATTTCTAGGACAAGAAGCCTAGTGTGTTTGCTTCTATTCAATAAACATTTACTAAGGCTCGTTATATGCAAGTTCACAGAATAAAAAATATAAGACATAGTTTTATCAACTATGCTTCTAAAGGGACCTTATATTCATATACCATACACATCATATACACTCACACATAATATCATGTGGTCAGTGTTTTACAGATGCTTTCTCAATAGTTAAACTATACATGCTTTATTCATTTTACTTTATTTCAGTGGCCTCTGCCACATGGAGAATACATTTTTAAAGTACTGCTTCTATCACGATGCAAATATCTCAAAGAACAGGAAGGATCCTAAAAATAGTGTCATTAGCCAATGACAAGATTTAGCTACAGGTCTCTTTTTTTTTTTTTTTTTTTTTTGGCGGGGGGCTGGGGGGTGGGCTGGAGGGTATTGGGGAAGCTAAAAATACTGAAAAGCACAGAAACAGTCTCGAGCCTACCACCCCAGAATTCACCTTGATCTTTATATTTGCTTTATAACTTTATGTAAGAAAAAAAAGTATTACAAATCACCTTGAAGTTCACCTTATTCACCTCTTCTGACCAATTTCCCTACACAGAGCAATCACCATAATAAATTGTTCTATAACCTTAGGCATTGGTTGGAAGTGTATTTTTAAAAAATATGTAAATATCATCTGATATTGGTATTGTTGATTCTCCTTGCTAATAGGCTACATGCAAAGAGAAATTCCACAAGTTTCATGAGGAATGATTTATCTAAGAAGAAACCCATCACCTTTTCAAGGTTTGGATTGAACAAACAAATTACAATCAATGGTGTATGAGAAATTATTTGCTGAAGGTTTTGGAAAGTTAAGATAATATCTGGAGGAGGACAAAACCCCTCAGGGAAACTAAGCTGGAGCCATTTCTAAGATTTTTTTCAGCATCAAAATTTTATACATCAATTGCATATTTACTAACAGAATGTAGAATAGGTATTATTTCTTAATACAAACCTACCTATTCCTTCACTCCATCAAGAGACCATCAATCTTTCTTCACAGGCACTCATGCAATTTGAAAGATTCTAAATCATAACTTAAGCAAGACAACTTAACCAAAGACATGTTGATCCCCTCTCATTATTGTGCTATAGGTTAGCAAGCCCACCCTTATAAAGATGACTAAACACTGTTTATATGTTTTACTTATGCTTGCCTAAAAAATTTTTGCAGCCACATTACAGATAAATCTTATAATGTACAAGGTATAATGTAAGTATACAGATTAACTCTTTTGGATAGCTATCATTTTCTTACAACTGATTTCATGCCAGATTATGGGAAATAAAAATCTCATAATACAAATACAATTTCTCTTTCTAGCCTAAGCTTTAAGGGAGTGTAATATATGCAAAACGTGTAAATAAAACTTGCAGAAATAAAGCCAGTCATCATTTATTTTTCGATCTGTGGCCAAGTGAAAAATAAAACTTTCGCCTCATAGCTTCTGGAGTGTGTCCTATAGATTTCAACCTGATCTGCCATATTCATGAAATACTTCAAAATTAACCACAAAGCTTCAAATCTAATCTTCAGAGATGTAATTAGTTCCAAATAAATTGGAAGACCCTTGAAATACAGAAGGCAGGGTAAGGGAGATATCATCTGGCGAGAACAAAATTCCTTTTAGCAGTATGAAAATAAATAATACACAACAATTATCATACCTTCTTTTGGGTCTACAGCGCAAAATAAAAGGTTGTCCAAATGAATATAATTTGCAGCTCTATGTTTTGCCACCTGCAATGAATTACGTGTTGAACTTGTTGAACACACCTGGACCTCATGAAAACTCCTCCAATCCCACCATCATCCAAAGATTCTGATTCTATAGCTGGTGTCATTCCTGAAAATCTACATGTTTAATATATTACACCTTTTCCATAGATAAACCTTGAAAACACTCTTCTAGAGGGTAATATTTTGGAGCTATTAGACATATGGATTGAGTTACTTTTTAAGAAGCACTGTTCTAAATAGCAATATAATTATCCTAAGACAACAAAACAGTCCATGCCCTTCACTAGTTCTATAACCTTATGCTATCATGGCCCATCATGCTATACTCAATTCGCTCTCCCTCTAAATCACTAAATGTGGGTTCATCCAGTGCAGGAAGCAGTTCTTTCACATCTGCGCACCTCCAGTATCTTATACAACGTGCAGAACAGTGTAGGCATTCAGTAAGTGTGTATGGAAATGTGGAAACAATCATTTCCAAGCGTTTTCAAGGTTGTATCAACATTTATAACTAGGTTCACCAAGTCATCGTCATTCAGTATTATAATACTTTGACATTCTGTGACTTTCTGGCCACAAAAGCTGTCCTCCTACATGTCAAGCATACATCACCACCTAATTCTTAAAAACTGCTAGATTAACTCAACACTACCTGTCACTTAAAAAGTAGTAGAATATGGCTAGGCAAGTGGCAAGGATACACCCTAATCCATGTAATTCCACTCTGGGGTCTTAGAATTTTAGATACTAAAATTCTAAGACCTTATTCAGTTACCTTATTCTCTACATGTTGACTGCTGCAGATTCAAAAACCCAGGAAGGAATCAGTGTGGAGAAGGGAGAGAAAATGGACTGTGGAGAGGAAAAAAACAAACAGAAAAGAGGACCATTCCTAATACTATAGTCCTGCTGATAATCTAGTCTAAAATCCCACAAAATTAAGTCACAACATCAAACTATTTACATTAGGAGATCATCCACTCAGAGAATGCAAATATCTCTTCAGCTTGAGAACTGCATTCTGGTATGTCACACTAATTCCAAAGGCCTTCGACCACTTTGCATAGCAACCAAATTGCCTACAAATAAACACCAACCTAAGTTGCCCTAAATTGGTTGTTTTATGTCCCATGTGACCGCTCCTTTACATATCTAGCAATTATTTTTTACTACCATGAATAACTAAGGAAGCATAATATAGTAAAAACAGCTCTGCCACTTATGACCAGCAGCATATTAACAACTTTTACCACAATTTCTCAACTATAAAATGAGAATTTTAGTAGTGCATACATCATTTTGTATTATAAGGGGTAAGTATGATATGTGCTTAGTATTCAATAAACAGAAGCTATTATATATTAAAAACTAAGGTAGAGAAGTTAGACTCGTCATAAAGTCAATAAACTGACTTCTTAAAATTATTATCACCAAAAAATATTACATACACCTGAGAGAAAAAAAAAAGCCATCTTAAGTTCTTTCCATAATAAAGTTATTGGAAAGGGCATACCTTCGCTGAGACTAGAAACTTCAGAATTGTTTTGACCATATTAGTCCTCTGAATTAGTCCCAATTTCAATCACCACATTGAGAGAAATTTCTCCTTGGGTCCCTCATGTTTCTGCATGTCACATGAACAGAGGCAAAGAGAGACTAGTTTTTCAAGAATGCATAGCAAACAGCCTTGGAATATAGAGATATTGTCTCCCTCCAGAGCCAGGGCAGATTTGTTTGTTGCCCCAAAAAATAAAAGTGATCCTCTGCGGCAAGTGCGGTGTCCTGGCAGACCCCTTTAAATGACTGGGGTTTCCCAAGCTCAGGGTTCATCAGCTGTAACACATACCATTGCATACACCATAGGCCCTTGGGCCATTCAGCAGCAACCTCACTGGGTTTGAGAGTCCAGAGATACTGATGCGAACACAAAGCTCACGCTACCTACTGTGCCATGAGGCATAAGGTCCACTGTGTCTGAATCAGGGAGTCTCCTGCATCTGTGAAATTGTGGTCGGCTAGCTTGTTAGCTTGCAATTAGGGCAAAATCTCAGACCCTTTACATTTCTTGACACCCATGTTGTGATTTTTGTTGTTACAGTTTCTTTCTAATTTGGTCTTGAAAACTCTCGAGAGTGGCCAGAAAGCAAGAAAGCCACCCTCTAGGAGAGCCCTGATGAGGGGCTGGGTTGTGAGGAGGAATTAGTCCTATGGGATGGGTAAGACACAAAGTGGAGGTGAAACTGAAATGCATAAAACAGAAGAAATGCATTACTTACAGATCCCAGAGAGGTTGCGGGTGTCAACAGGAGGCCAGTGGGAAGTCTTGAGGTGACAGGGAGCTCAGCCAGCAGGTGGCAGGTGGGGGGAAGAGGGACAGAGAGAAATAGAGACAGAGATAGGCAGAGACAGTGAGGAGGGACCATGCCTTTCTTAAGGTGCTCAGCCTTTCTCGCAGGTGTTGCAGATTGGCTAGTTTGACGAAAACATGCCAGAAGGGGGAACTTAATTTATGTAACTCTGGTGTTGACCATTAGGTTTATCATGGTCAGCAGCTGTGGGGCATGTCGGATTTTTTTTTTTTTTTTTTTTTTTTTTTTTTTTTTTTTTTTTTGAGTCAGTGAGATGAGAAACAAGAAGGTCATATCAAAAACGACTACGAGGGGAAGAGAAGTTTTAACCAGGCCGAAAGTAATGGGGTATTACTGGGTTTGAAACAACTTATGTGAGGCCTAGAAATGGATGTCAAGGCAGTAACTATGTTAAACAAATTTATGACACACCATGTCTGGCTGAGCCAGCTTGTCAAAATGTTCACTGATCCATCTCTCTGGCTTCAGACTCTCACTGTCATTTAACTAGTGTCATCTTTATTTTGTCTTCAGCAGTTCTTTAGTGACTCTGCATTTTGGACCTTAAGAGTCACGATGTCTTTAGAACAGTACTTCTCAAAGTGTGCCCAGACCCGCTGGGGCAGCATCACCTGCATCTTGTTAGACATGCAAATTCTCAAATCTCTCCCTAGGTCTACTGAATGAGAAACTACTGGAGTGGGCCCTGTGAATCTATGGGTTAACAAACATCCAGTTTATTCTAATGTGCATTGAAGTTTGAGAAGCACTGCTCTAAGAGAAAACTTCACAGCATTGTTCAAGGAAAAGTTTTAGATTATCTTAAAAAAGCAAGCTCTCATATCTGAGGGAAATAACAACTACAACGTACGTGTTCTAAAGCTCTTTTGAAAAAATAAACCTTGTAAATGAAACAGAAGTCACTGGAATGATACGCATTCAGAAATTTAATTGTAACTTATTCTTTTAGTGATTATTGTAATTTGATGAACTTTGTCTCTGAGCCAATTAACTTTAATGTGAAAACAGTAAAATTAAAAGGAAAAATGATATTTGCTTTTTAGACAAAATATGTAAAGTGACAGCATAATATATTATTACAATCAAATGTATATTGGAAATGTTATTAAATCCTCAATAAAATGTCCTAAAATTTATTAATTTGCGTTAACAAAATTTCATTTTGTAATTGTCTAAAATTATCTTTTCTAATTTTTTTCTTTGAAATGTACTGTGTATAGTCTTTATAATTCTCCTTCCCCTTCCTTCTTTCCTTTCTTTCTAGGATGTAGGATGCTCAAACTTGCTTGTCCTTGTGAGCCCATTACTCACAATTTGCAGGAATTTGTGTAGGCTTCAGGATTTCATTTTATTTTAGTATTCTGGTTGCCAAATGCATTAAAGTTTATAAAAGGTAGAAGGAAGAAAACTGCTATACTCATAAGAAAATGATCAAATCTCTGTAGGAATTAGGTAAAAGAATTAAACTACACAACCACTTTAAAAAGGAAAAAGATATGGAAAGGCCCCATCTCACTATCAGATTGTTGCATATAAGGTTCTGTCTTTACAAAAGTCTAGAAATATATCAAAGTTCATGTGGGTCTCATTATTCTACCAAAATAACAAAAACAAAATGTAACTGGACATGATCTAAATCGACATAATGAACAAAAAACTGTAAAATGTAGTATAATAGGGTAAGAAGTACCTTTGAAAATTATTTTTGGTACTTTTTTCTGCGTTTTTTTTTAATTTTAAGAAGGAATAAAAGGTAAATCTAAAAATCAACTCTTCAAATAATTTAATCGGAGATAAGAATACAAAAATTTAATATACATCTGACAAAAGAACATACTTTACAAATCTTTTCATTCACATATACATGCATAAGCTTGCATATGCATATATGAAATGAGATGAATAAAAATTGATTGCCCAGGCACGGTGGGTCCCACCTGTAATCCCAGCACTTTGGGAGGATGAGGAGGGTGGATCACGAAGTCAGGGGTTCGAGACCCGTCTGGCCAACATAGTGAAACCCCGTCTCTACTAAAAATACAGAAAATTAGCCGGGTGCGGTGGTGTGCTCCTGTAATCCCAGCTACTCAGAAGGCTGAGGCAGGAGAATCACGTGAACCTGGGAGGCGGAAGATGCAGTAAGCGGAGATTGCACCATTGCACTCCAGCCCGGGCAGTAGTGTGAGACTCCATCTTAAAAAAAAAAAAAAAGTGATGCGCAGGAAGGGTAGATAAAATCAACAAAACTTATTTTGATCTCCATAGTGAAAACTAACTTAAAAGGTTTATTTTATCAGTAAGGACCGTCACTTTTCTCATATATTTTTCAACATTTTATAATCCCTAAAGTGTTTATCATTATATTGACCTTGTCATAATCCAAGAGTTTTAAAACAGCCTGAATGATTAACTTTCCAAATCACCTGGCAGAGAGATATCCATTATCTTACATTGCCCCCAAACTGGTCTTAAATAGGTATTTAAGATGGGCAGACACCACACATAAATTTAAAGAACTAGAAAATGCAGTACTGTCCCAATAATACATGGTTAACTAAAAATATCATCAAGTGTTCACTTCAGTTATTCTGAATATAATTCTCAAGTTGGTTTTTATTTGTAATTAAAATTTTGTACAATTAAGAATATAAGAAACCATAAAACACATACTGACTTTGAAAATATGAGCAGAGGAGAGTTTTTAAAATTTCTCTGAACTTCTGGTTCTTCTTCTATAAAATGGAGAGAAATACCAATTTCACAGAATTTTTTAGGAATTTTTATAAAAAATTGAGGAAAACATTGCAAAAAGAAGAGATTTTTGTAAAACAGAGTAGCGACATCTTATTCAACATTAGCTATTATGAATGAAGAAGGAGGAAAAGGAGGACAGGGTTCTTTTATTTTATGGAAGATCTAATCAAATAGGTATGTATGACTGTGGTCAGTGTACGTTACGCTCCCAAGATTGTGTCAGATTCTATCTGGTGAACCACTTCCAGTCCTTTTAATTTTACAATAATGATTTGTCATCTCCAGCTCTGCTCCTCCCACCACCCACACTCTGACTCTTCTTATATCAAAGGGGATTCATTTCCAGTTATCTCAGGCTATTCTTTGACTGGTGGTAAACTATTTATCATTCCTGACTTGTTATATTAATTTCCTTTTACCTTTAAATAATTTACCTTTGAGTTTAATTAACTTGCACAGGCTGCCAATTCAGTGAGTAGGATGGTTTAAAAAAAAAAAAAATGAAAAGTGTGATCTTAGATGGTAGGCAAATTTTCTGTTTTGCTAACGTTGCTATGGAAACATCGCTTTCCTCTTTTTTTTTTTTTTTTTTTTTGTTAATACATGGAGGGGGATGAATGTATCACATTCTGTGGCAAAGTGTGTACTATACGCCCCTCTCACTTTGTAATCTTTCCTCCTAGGAGTTGGAAAATTACTATGATGTGTAACTCAATCAATCAAATTCGTAAAATATAAATTTACTTGGTTTCTTAAATGGCAGAAACATCATCCACTAATAATCTGAAAAAAATATGCCACCTCTGTTTTCCCCTTTTTCTAGAGAACATGATTTTTTTAATGCTGTAAAATATTCAGTAGCTCTTTAGTTTTTATTTTAATTTGAGTAATACTACTATTATTTCTCTTGTTCTTAAGTGAGTTTTAATGATTTCAGTAAAAGCTCCAGTAACTGACATTATCAAAGATTCTTTCAATAATTCTCATACTATTATCCTGTAATTTTCCACTCACGTTTTTTAGATATAAAACTTCTAAGCAGTGACAAATTTTAAGCTCTCGGGTCTCAAGTACAAAGTTCAAGAAGGCTTCTTCTTTTCCTTTTTAAGAAAAATTAAAATTACATTCATTATACAGTATACATCATGTTATTAAGAATAATGATGGTTAAAATGTGTATGTTTTACAGTTTATGAAATTTCTTTTACATATGGTATCTCAGTTGAACATCATAATGAGAAATAAAGAAGGGCTGATATATTTTCACTACTTACTCTTTACCAAGCACTTTACAGAAATTATCTATATTTCCTACAAACTTAGTACATACTCCCATTTAGTTCCATTTTACAGAGGAGTAAACAGATGTTATCGAGCTTGAGCTCCCTTAAGTCGCCAGCTAAATGGTGGACCAGCTGGAATTTAAATAGAGGCTACCTATTCCAGAGTCCTTGTCTCTACCCTACCTGATGAAAGAAGTTATACAACTTGCTCTCAACATCACGTAAGTAGGAGACAAACTATGAATAGGAGTAATTTCTTCTCATTCTACATACAGTAGAGCATACCTATGGATATGTGTCAAATAACCAATTAAGCATTTGAAAAAAGTCTCCCTCGGCCTTTATTTAATTTGTATTCATTTTCTAAATTAGTAGCATCCTTTTACATCTGGTATTTTTTTCGTCACTACCCCACTGTATTCCACCACTTGGCTGCAGCATTCACAGGTTGGAACATTAGGCCAAATGGAGGTAGGGCTGTGTGGCAGAAAGCTATGTAAACACTACCCACCCTGATAACTCAAAAGGAGCAATGTTACTATCAATAAGAATAATAAATATCAACAATGGAACAAAGGGTCAGATAGAAAAGAAGAAGAAGAAGAGGGAGAGGGAGAGGGAGGGGGAGGGGGAGGAGGAGGGGGAGGAGGAGGAGAAGGAGAAGGAGAAGGAGAAGGAGAAGGAGAAGGAGAAGGAGAAGGAGAAGGAGAAGAAAAGACCAAAAGTGCAGTGTAAGGGTAGGAATTCCTCTTCAGAAACTCAACTAACTGTTAGTTCTTCTGGAGAATTTCATGATATCTATTATTAAAAAGGCAAGTGAAGGGCAAGGACAGTGCTTACTTTGAACATATAGACTGTATTCACTATGGGAAAGTTTGGAAGAGCAGATGAGACGTTCTTTTAAGAGATTTATTAATATTTATCCAGGGCATCTCCATGCATTCAAGAAACTAATTTATACTAAAGAAAGGGAAAATACAGGCAAACATATTTGATTTAAAGAAATGGGCCACACCGGGCATGGTGGCTCACACCTGTAGTCCCAGCACTTTGGGAGGCCTAGGCAGGTGGATCACCTGAGGTCAGGAGTTCAAGACCAGCCTGACCAACATGGTAAAACCCCATCTCTACTAATAATACAAAAATTAGCTGGGCGTGGTGGTATACACCTGTAATCCCAGCTACTGGGAGGCTGAGGCAGGAGAATTGCTTGAACCCGGGAGGTGGAGGCTGCAGTGGGACGAGTTCGCGCCACTGCACTCCACCCTAGGTGACAAGAGTGAAACTCTGTCAAAAAAAAAAAAAAAGAGAGAGAGAGAAGGAAGGAAGGAAAGGAGGGAAGGAGGGAGGGAGGGAGGGAGGTAAAGAAAGAGAGAGAGAGAAGAAGGAAGGAAGGAAAGGAGGGAGGGAGGGAGGGAAAGAAAGAGAAAGAGAAGAAGGAAGGAAGGAAGGAAGGAAGGAAGGAAGGAAGGAAGGAAGGAAGGAAGGAAGAAAAGAAAGAAGGAAAGGTGGGCCAGATTTGAGGAAGGTGGGCAAGGTTAATTCTGAGTGAAACCTCTTAAATATGTCCCCTGATTGTCTTTATCCCAGACCTCAAGGACTCTTGAAAGAAAACACTAGAAGTTATTTCACCAAAATCTTTGTAAAGGACTAAAATCACAAGGAAATGATACTTCGATGTATGTTACAGAGCAAAGTTAAGGTTGCAGGGTATTTACTTCCTGCCATTGGCATTATGGGGGCATAAACCATCCATAGAAGGCTCAGAAACACCCCAGACCTGACAGAGGTACGAGGGCGTTACCATGTATAGAGATAGTCTCAAAGAAATATTTTTAGGTAAACAGCTTTTAAAAGTTTATTATACACTATTTTATCACCTAGCTAGGTAACATAGATGGAACATGTTAGGACAAAAGAAATAGAAGGTAAGATTTCTGGAAAAGCAATCTAGTAGCAATTATAATAGCAAACATGTATAGATCTATAATATATGATAGTATGATATGTCCAAGAAAAAGGCACCGTGGATTTAGACACAGATTTGAATTCTGAATGTGGCTTTCCACTCATTACATATAATCTCTAAGCCATACCTTCTTCTAAAAAATAACGATAACAATGTAAAATATTGAAGCTTTAATGTCACAAGAAACATAAACATAAACCATCTGATGAACCATAAGACTCATTAGTATTCAGTGACTCTAGATCTCTAAACTTCTTTTTTCCTTCCATAATGCTTGATCCATTTTTAAGGCTGCAAATGATAATAAATGATTTTTTAAGATCCATGTATCTAAACCTCACAAATATCTGGCTTTTTAACAAATATCACTCATATAAAATCTGGCATTTGAATTGGCAAATACTAAAAGAAACAAACAAACGCTATTTTCAACTGAATATTTATAAAATCTGTGTCTCTACCTTCAGGCAATCCCAAAGGTTGAAGGTAAGTACCACAATAATCCATATAATAAATACATTTATTACTCATTTGCAATTTAAAACTGTACAGAAAAATTTTAAATTGGAATCCTTTCAAGCAACACAGAATCACAAGCCTAAAAACAATCTAACCTATAGAGTAGGCATGGAAAAAATGTAAGCTGATTTAAATTCACCAAAAAGTTAACAACAGAAATAAGGACAATGTACAATAGTATTTATTACTCCAGCAACATCTGTAGATAAGATTTGTTAGCATTTTCAATTACAAGATCACAGAAGGTCAAAAAATAATCACATACATGGATAAACATTGCCAAAAAAAGATATTAATAGTCAAGATTTCTGAGGAAACAGCTGATAGCCATCAATGAATTAGAATTGATTTAATAAATTAAATCAGTCAATTTGGTTTAATCAATTAAATCAGTCAACGCAGATTTATTGATCACCTACTTTCTATATGTAGAGCTTGACTTTAGGAGCTGTGTAGATTGCTTTGATAATTGAGAGCTAAATTTGGGCTACTGTAACAGAAATACCATAGACTGGGTAACTTAAACAACAAGCATTTATTTCTCCAGTTCTGGAGACTGGGAAGTCCAAGATCAAGGCATTGGCAGAGGCAGTGTCTGGTGAGGGTCTGCTTTCTGGTTCATAGGCATACATATGTATGATAGTAAGATATATCCAAGAAAGAGATGTTGTGGACTTAGAGACAGACATGAATTCTAATTGTAGCTCTTCCACTTATATATGTAATCTCTATACCATATTTTCTCCTTCTATAAAATAGAAGCCTCAGATGACCGAATTGGTGAGGGAGCTCTCTGGGGTCTCTTTATAAGAGCACTAATCACATTTGTGAAGGCTCTGCCCTCATAAACTAATCACCTTCCAAATTCCCCACTTTCTAGTATCATTGCCTTGGGGATTAGGTTTCATCATAGGAATTTTGGGGGACATGAACATTCAACCTCTAGCATGATTTAATCAGAGAAAAATATCACAAAGAGAAATATAAAATAGACCAAAGTATACTAAAGATTTGTAAAGAAGGTAGGAAGCAAAAAAGGAATTTAGCAGTCAGGGAGACTGTAATATCTGGTAGGTGAGACAATTTAAGCAAAATAATAAAGTAGTCATATTTAAGGCATATTTTACTTTTTTGGCTGATTGAATGTTGACTAAATTGATGTAGCAAGAATCTGTCTAAATAAATCGGTAATATAATATTAAAAAGTATCATCATGGAAACTTGATACAATGTCTATCTACTAAATAACCAGTGAAGAAAGTTAAGTTTTATGCTTATACACTGCTGATGGGAATGTAAATTATATCAGCCACTATGCAAAGCAGTTTGGAGTTTTCACAAAAAACTTAGAACAAAGAACTACCATTACACCCAGTAATCTGATTTTTGGGTATATACCCAAAGGAATAGAAATCATCCTACCATAGACACATGTATGCATCTGTTCTTCACAGCACTATTCATAATAGCAAAGACATGGAATCAACTTAGATGTCCATCAACAGGAGACTGAATAAAGAAAATGTGGTACATGTATATCATGGAATACTATGCAGCTACAAAAAAGAATGCGATCATATCCTTTGCAGTGACTTGGATGGAGTTGGAGGCCATTATCCTAAGTGAATTAACACAAGAACAGAAAACCAAATACCACATGTTCTCACTTACAAGTGAGAGCTAAACACTGAATACACATGGACATGAAGAAGAAAACAGTAGACACCGGGACCTACTTGAGTGTAGAGGGCAGGAGGAGGGTGAGGATAGAAAAAGTACCTATTGGGTGCTATGCTTATTACTTGGGTGGCAAAATTATCTGTACACCAAACTCCCATGATATGCAATTTATCTATATAACAAACCTGCACATGTACCCTTGAACCTAAAACAAAAGTTAAAAATAATTAGGCTTTAAAGAAGCAACCAATGTCAACACTATGATGAAAATGGTATTTGGGCTGTAGTATTCCATTCTTCTTCAAAGCATAAGCACAGTATAAATGAGATTGCTTAGTGGGCAAGCAGTAATAGAGACTCATGTGTGGGAATCTAGAAAGACTCAGCAGGCTGCAGTTGTGCCTAAATTTTTCCCTGTTTAGCTGATAGTGCTCTAAGTTTCTGTATCTAAGATTCACTCATTTGGCCCAAATATGCATTACCTATTCCAAAACTGCTCTTAAATACAAGTATCTATGGAAATAATCACGATGAGAAATTTTCTTGGCACTAAATTTACCATGAATTAATTTATTATATCTTTCATAGACTGAAGATAAACAAGATACTAGAAAATGAAAAATTTTGGCAAAGGTTAAAAACAAAGGAGAATAGAAGAATTATTTTAAAACAAGAGATACCAACTGAATATGGCAAGTCTGAGTAAAGACTCAGAGGAGTGAATACTGTGGAATAATGGAAGAGTATAAAAGAGCTTGACACAGAAAAGAATACATAAGGGAGAAGAATATGGACAAAAAAATTTGTGTAAGAAAAATTTCAACTTTCATTCATTGTCACTGACTTTTTTACCAGGCTAGTGCTGGAAATAGATTAAAAATGCAAAGTAGCTGCATTAAGATTACTCATGATTTTGCTTTAGGAAAAAAATTAAACTAATTGTAAAAGTTATTAATAAAAGGTTTACATTAGATAAATGAAATGATAGGAGCCACAAACGTTATTATGCTTATATTTCAAAGATAAGTGATTTAGAATTAGTTTTTCATTTCAAATAATTAGGTAACCCTACTTTGCCTTGAAACAATTCTGTTATGAAGTTTGCAACAGAACTGTGTAGTATTCAATGATGAGAAACTGTCATTTTGGGCCTCTTTAGTGAAGGGTTGTTAAGAGTCAGAGAAGCAGAGTTTTATAATTGAAAGTAAACAATCTGAGTCACTAAAATGATATTGTTATCCACCTCCACAGAAAGAATCATCTCAACAGTACGACTGCATTACTCTCGTTCTATGCATGAGGAATTTAGTTTATCAATTAGTCTTTCTTTATCCTGAATGTGAGCCAATGTTTAATTGCTTCATATCCATAATTGTATTAACTATGAATAAATTGTTTTAAGAAAAAAATCTGCTCCGTGGCACAAAGGAGATTAATTACTAAAAGACAATAGCAATTCTTTGCTATCAATCAAAGATGCAGAATAGCATGGCTACCTAATGAGGATTCAGCTTCATTAACTTTCCTCAAATCTCATTTGTAATATGAAACATCACCATATATTCAATTCCCAGAAAGATAAATTTAATCAACCCAGTAGTGTGTGGATTTGTTTACACCACCCTTACCCAACACCCAACTGCAATTCCAAGTCCTTTTCAAACTGTAATACTTTCATACCAAATTTTTTTTGATACAGCTTTGGGCCATTTTCAATAAAAAAATGAAATCCTCCCAATATCCTTAAATCCATCACCATTTCCTCTTGGTATTATGAAAAAAAGAAATTCATAGAATCATACATTGTTAGAGACTGGAAGGGATCTTAGGAGTCATTCGATCTATCCCTATCATTTTACAGAATGACAAACTAGATTACTTAAAGAAAATTTCTCTTTGAGCCTTGAAAAGTCAACAGGAGCCATCAAAAAACACTTTTCTTAAAAGGGAGAGAATGCCATTGAATGACACTACAAAATTACAAAATATGTTCCATTATATATGTATAGGTAAACAATTAACTTTTAATAGGTATACTGTTAATGGGGGCAATAATAAACACTATGCTGATAAAGAAGATAAAGGTCTTATGTACAACTCAAGAACGTCTATAATCTGTAAAGACATGCTTTTCTCTCATCCCAAACTCACAATCCCCTTATTACATAATTATTTATAAAGGATTTATAAAGAGAAATCAAAGAGTTAAGGGATCACAAAATTAGTAATTTGCCTTAATCATTATTAGAAAACATGTGCTTACTATACATTTATTGATTGTACTTTTTTAAACTTAAGTTACATCTTTGCATCTATTCAATATAATAATTCTAGCATGCTTATTTATTCAAATATAATTTATTTCCAGTCTGGGAAATAATTTTTCAAAAGCTATTAGTTTAAAAGATTTTTGTAGTATTAACTTTCTGATAAAAGCTTTGAGAACTTCCCAGAGCAATCTGAATTTATCGAGCTGCTTTTCAGCAAAAAGGTGTTTAATTAGGTTGTCTCACACTTCTCTAAACCTGAAAACCTAATCACCACCTTATAACTCAAAGAACACAAAGGCAAGTTGCTTTGACAATTATCCCGTGTAAAATCTTTGGTTTTTCCTTCTATTCATTCCTACCTTCTATCAGGAAGAACTTTGACTTTACAAATGTTTTATATATTTTTAAATCAAAGGAAAAGTTAAAGAAAAAAATCAAAGTCATAACATGAATAAATAATTTCCTTCCTCTCTTGTTAGAGGCATACGTGTGTGTGTCTTCATATAATCAACTGCAAGTATAAACAGACATTTGAAAGCAGCAAATCAAAAACCATGAATAAAGTAAATCAAAAAAAGAGAAAAAGTGAATTATTTTATTAATGAATATATTTCAAAGAAATAGGCTGTAACATACAAGCTTAGTGAGATACGCTTTTCTCTCAATGAGGTTTCATATTCATCTTAGAAATACAAAGAATGATTATTATCATCTATTGTGAGTGTAAGCACTCTATCATGCAAAGAAATCTCACCGCATACTGTGGAAAACTTCTTAAAGTTGTATTTTCACAAATTCATGCATCTAAAAAAATGTTTGACTCTTCTCTATCCCTCTTTACCTTACTCTGTACTATCAGATACATAACTTTAGGCATGAAGATATAGTCCCTGCCCTCAAGAACTTTCAAATTTAATGTAAAGAAACAGAAAACAAACAAAAAAAAAACTAAATAGAATGACTTTGTGTCCAAAAGTCATTTCATATTCAGTAAGATTCCAAACAAGAAAACAAGATGGGGCCGGGCGCGATGGCTCACACCTGTAATCCCAGCACTTTGGGAGGCTGAGGTGGGCGGATCACGAGGTCAGGAGATCGAGACCATCCTAGCTAACACGGTGAAACCCCGTCTCTACTAAAAATAGAAAAAATTAGCCGGGCGTGGTGGCGGGCGCCTGTAGTCCCAGCTACTCGGGAGGCTGAGGCAGGAGAATGGCGTGAACCCAGGAGGCGGAGCTTGCAGTGAGCTGAGATCGGGCCACTGCACTCCAGCCTGGGCGAAAGAGCAAGACTCCGTCTCAAAAAAAAAAAAAAAAGAAAAAAGAAAACAAGGTGGATATGACATAAAATCACTTAGTGCTGAGTGCCAAGCATTGTATTAGGTAATTTCACAATAACTCTATTAATAGGTATTACTATCACCATACTAAATGCTTAGAAACTCATTCAGAACAGGCCCCAAGTTATCTAGTTAACAAAAAACAGGAGAAATATATATATTTTATATATATATATATATATTATATATATATATATATACACACACACACACACATATATATGTCTCTGTGTGTGTGTATGTGTGTGTGTGTGTGTGTGAATATACAGACAGGTAAAAAGAATCAAGGGTCAATCCTTGAGAAATATCTGTGTATAAAGTAGAAAGATCAACAGAATCAGTGAAGAAAACAGAAATTAAGAATTCAAGATGTGTAAGTATTAAATGAACTCTCTTTGACTGAGCCAACTGCCTGGCAGATAATCCTATGTCTTCTATACAATACTCTCTGTTGATTCTATGTAGATTTTCAAATGCTATTAACCTGAGCAGCTGTTCCTTTTTTTTTTCTGAAACATCTAACTTTTCTTCTGTAACTCTAACTAAACACACACACACACACAAACACTATACATTTGATCTCCGTACTTTGAGATTGCTCCAGAATATATTATTCTCTTGCATAGTAGCATCTACCTTGACTTGTACAGAAAATATTAGATGGTTAATGATATTTTAGTCATAATTTCTTTAAAACAAAAAGTTATTTTATGAAGGTCATCTTGAAAGCATCAGTTAAACTGGAACTAGATCCCATTTGTTCTAATTCCCAGTCCCCTTTGTCTGATGCATCTTCTGCTAAAATACATTGGTAAGTGACGTGCTGTTCTCAAGGGGTCGTACAAGGATTTAGCCGAAGCTTTATAGTTAGCTTTGGAATGAGAATTGCAATTTACCCGGGCTTCAACCCCTCATAATTCAAGTAAATAAGGCCAAACAGGTACTATAAATAATTAAATACTATTAATGTTAGACACAGTTTGAAATTTTTATGAAGTTACTTTGAACAATGCACATTTACAGATCACCTACTTTTTAAAATTACTAATGGCAACATCACAATAAAAAATTAGTAGCTTCTATCATGTGTGTCCAAAATAGTCCCGGGCAAACTGACAAATATCTGGGATATTTTAGCAGTTTTTGGAATCAACAATAATTGCTATCATTGTAGTTTGCCAAATCTTTTGAGATGCGTGGATTTGTGGAAATATATTTAAGTCTAAAAAGATTTAGCGTGAACCAAAATGAAATGTCTCATTTTTTAAGTAGATTTAAAAATGATTAAATGAAACATTTATTACACTTGAGCACACCATAATCTATGGAAATGCATACTATATTGAAGTGAGTACAAAAAAGTTAAGGCATTGCATTTTATGGTTAGATTTTTCCAAATCACTTTTACAATGTTTCGCAGGTTTGCTGAAATTTATCTTCCCCGAAACAAGCGAAATTCAGTATTTGAAGAGTAGGCATTATTGAAAACAAATTTGTTTAACATACTAGCCAGTTATATACTTGATATGTTTTGTCTTTATCTTGATTAGCTGCTTTACCACCTGAAAATTCATTTTGTGGTGCTGAATAAAATCAAAGAACATATTTACTTACAAATAATGGCTTTCAAAATATTCCCTTTATCTATTATGCATATTTTGTCAACTTTATGTCATATTTTTAAAAGCATCACATCTGTATAATTGCTTTCATGGTGCACTGGAATCCCACTATAATAATTTTGGCATCAAAATTATAAGGCTACATTGTTGTTCTGGTAACGAATCTCCTTAAAGGAAGTAGTTTGTGTTGAATTAAATTTCTAAAGCTAACTGACTTTATTAGAGTAAGATTTCAAAGTAGCTGCTAAAAGCTGTGTGTATTTCTACATGAGTTGGCATGAGCCAGTGACAGAGTGTGAATCATTCTTCCATCAGCGGCTCAGTAGGGCTGGGTTATCAATTATCATAAGCAACCTCCAGTTGGTAGTCAAGCTATGGCTCAAGAGCTCCGGTTCTCAACCCCGCCCTTGAAGATAACAAACCTCATTTTGCTTTGTGCCAAAAATGACAAACTCCTGCATGTTCATGCAGGGATAGCAAAATATGTCCTTATTTCTTATGCTGGAATGGCAAAAAACAAAACAAAAAAATTTCTTCTCTTAATGATTTGTGTGTATGCTGGAGTATGCATATGTAAATACCAAGCAAGAGTTGAAGTAGTTACATAGTGGATCTCACATCCACTTTTCTTTATATCTTCACTTTTTTTAATGAATAATAGCTATTAAGCTAAAGTCCAAGCTGAAACATTCTAAGTTTTAATGAGAAGAGAGGGCAAACAATACTCTATCATGTTTTCATTTGACATTTATATATATTATGATATATTTTAATGAAAAATTAATTTTGAAAACATCTTCAGATTTGGGGAAAGGGCATCAGTAACAACGTCTGGCAAAGGTCAGATCAGGGAGAAGAGATAACAGTAAAATTATCTGTGAGGAAGAACTGGAAAACCTACGATAAGAAATAACTCTCAAGTGTATTCTAGAATGAAGTAAGAGTCTGTGAAAATACTTGATAATGAAAGGTAAGCAGTATTGTACTTTCACATCTACCCAGCACAAGAATGGGGGGCGTGGGAGATAGAGACAGAGACTGAGATTCCAAGTAGTCATATGAAGATAATCGTAATAGGCACAGACAGCACTTTAAATTGCACTCTTTTATCTTTTACAGAAAACGTTTCATGTGCAATTCTGTTTCTATTTCTAGTGACATATACTTAAAGTATCTTTTCAGATTTATATTTTATCTCAATTCAATGATTCCATTACCAATTAATTTTTGTTTACAAAATTATTTAACCTATACTCTGTTAAAGACACTGCAATTAGTACCAGGGATACAGATTTAAAAGAGAGTCCCTAGATTACAGAACAGTCTCATAAGGGAAATAGATGAGACCATCACTATCTGGGTTGATGCGTGATGGGATGGAAGTGAGTGGTGTGCCGTAGAACACATAAGGTAACACTTCATGTAAAATGGGGTGGGATATGGTATTAGGGAAGGTTCCATTGAAAAGGTGATTCCAAATAAAGATTCAGGAATCACCTTTGGTGATGAAGGAAGGAGGTCCAAAGTATATTGATACAGCACAGATTGGAGATTGGAGGGATAGTGGTGAAAGATGAGGGTAGTTAAATAGGAAACAAATATTCTATTTAAAGATCGTGCTTACTATTAGAACTGGATTTTGTTTTTAGATCTGTAGAATATTGTAGGGACAAATAAATTGCCTTTCTTCTTTGCCAGATGAAATCTCCTGTCTCTAACCCAACATGTTATCTCTCCCAGAGTCTATAATTTCCTAATCAATTTCATGTATTTAAAAAAAACCCTCTGGCCTAACAAAATCTCTACCAAATTGAAACCTTTCAACTCTTTCGCAGATTGGCCTGGCTCACCCTGAGAAGTTCATAGAATAATCTGCACCACAGAGTCATAGCTCTGTGACTTTTGCAACTCTTAATGACTGGATCAGAGGAGGGAGGATAGATAATGGCAGAAAGGGTCTTAACTCAGCTGCAGAGAGTTACACTTTGCAGTGGGTGGGTGTAGAGAAATTCTACTGCTGACTCTGTCTCCTGGAAAGCTTTTGCAGTTCTGCAGAAATTCCCACTTTGGGGTTATCTAAATGTAGTCACTGAGCAATTGTGATTCCTTCCCCAGCTACTCAGTGAGCCTGTCCATAAAATCTGGATTCTGCTAATTTACAACCAGCCTCTTTTGGTTGGAGACATCTTGATCCCCCTACCCACAGCCAACCAACTATCCTCTTTGCTTTTTATTACATAGCTTCAAAGTAGAAGATTAGCTAAGGCTAGAACTAGATTTTGGAACCATTTTGCAAGTCCATATACATGGTCTAATAACTCTCTTTAAAGTAAGGATGTTTGGCATTCATAACCACTAGCTTTGGGGCCTAGCCAAAATTTCCAGACAGGAAGAGTGCCATGTTAACAACCAGTTTACTACACTATGAGGTTTGGATTTTGTCATAAAGACAATGCTAGAATAATTCTATGGGGGATGCTTGAAAAGGCAGACTAGCTGGACACACCTGAGGTGGGGATTCCTGTTGGATAGCTACTGCATTGCTACAGTAGGGAGAAAACGACAGGATCACAGATCTAACTAGTGCCATTAGGAATGGTGCTGTGGAAAAAGATTCAAGAAATACTAAGGAAGGAGAATTGAGATGATTTAGGCTTAGAGCTTGTTGTTTTAGTTGGTCTGTTTGTAGATTTGTTTGCCTTAGAGGAAGCACAAGAGAAAACAGGAACAGTTGATGGAGGGGAGCAAAGTCATTAGAGAGTAAGGAAAAAGACTGAAATAACAAGAGAAGATTGTTAGACTTGAACAAAATAGACTCTGATTTACATATGTCAGAAATAGGAGAGATAGATAAAGACGATTCAGGATGAGAATAGTCTGGGCAAAGAAACTGAGGTAGTTCTCATCTGGTACATTTTTTTTAATATATATGTGAATAGAGAACAGTTGCCTTAAAATGAAAGAGGATATGGTAGAGTGGGAGAAAAGTAATACAAATTTGAAATAATACACTTCTTTGGGGAATTGAGCGAGGGAATTATCTAAGAATAAATAGATTTTACACTCTTCAATTTTCTGAGGAAAAGTATCCTTTCCTCATGTAATTTTTTTAAAGTCAAAGTACTGAATAATAAGAATCAGTGAAAAATTATGGCTAGTTTAAGCATGTTGCTATCAAATAAATGCCTTAATTGTTTTGACACAGAGAAGAAAATGTGTCTCCAAGGTTACATCGTTGGATATGAAAATTTATAGAAAAATTAATCTTTACTAAAGATTACTTAATTAGGAACATTGTTATTGTGACAGAATATACTATATAAGAGTATTCAAAAACAAAACCTAAGGTTTAAGGAAAATTTATGAGATGAATAGGAACAGGAAATTTTACATTTCACCCTATCAGCGGTTCTCTGAATAATATATCTGATGTTTTAAGCACTCCAGAATACATTTCCAAAATAAACTGATTTTTCTAATTCAAGATTATTAGAAATGTTTAAAATCATGTATGTGCTACAAGTTTGTAACTATAAATCACAACATAAATGTAAGGTATTATACCACAAAAACTAGAATTGACAGGCATATAATTTTCTAGTATATGGGGCTGAGAAATGAATTACAAATGGTCTTTTTGTTGTATGGTAGAAATCACTTTTAATGCAGTGTGAAGTGTCACAAGCACTAAAGAAATAACAAGGCTTTGATAATCCTGGTCATTCTTCATAAATTCTGTTGTTATGTGGCATGTGCCTCAGGGATGACACAGACAAGTTACCAGTTTTCGGAAGAATTAAACATTCAGCTACAATTACTTTTAACATAATATGCATGAAAATAACATTTCCAAGAAGAAAATTAAGCATATATTTTCCCCTTCTAATATCTTTTTTTAACTATACACACACACACACACACACACACACACACTACCGTGTGTTTTAATTATATCTTATCTTGCTATCCCATCAGTTATATTTATGGGAAATGTGCATATATATGACATTATGCACACACACACACACATATGTCTACCTGGAATAAAGGCAAAATATATGCAACACATTTTCCACATTGAAAAATACTTGTATTAAATGTCAGGATCTTTCCTGAATTCCAGGTACAGAGAGAGGAATCCCAGTCCCTGACTTGAATGAGCTCACGGTCCCATGAGAATGCCATTCATTTCTATACCCCCAGTATAAAACAAAAACAACGATAAATAGATGTTATTTGCTGTAAACCAGGCACTGTGCTCAGCACTCTACAGACATAACATTTGATCAGCACAACAATCCTATCAGTAGGTGCTATTAAGGCCCACATTTTACAAATGAGGAAACTTAGTTAAGTTAAAAACCTGGAGAAGCAGTAGGATGGGAGGAATAAGTTACTGGAGCACAAAGTACTATGCTCCTATTTTGGCTTGGCTAGAATTAATCTGTGCTGAGTCTGGGCAAATTCTTTCCCCTCTCTCTGAGTTTCATTATTTACCACCTGCAAAATGGACTCATGGAGCCTTGTAAGCTACAGGGCTCGAAGGCAGTGATTTCTTTGCTGCATGTTAGAAAGACTAAGAGAGTTTCCAAATATTAACATCATGATACCATGCTGGGATCCCACATCACTTAAATCAGAATGTCTGAGGGTAGAAGTCAGGCACCAGTTTTTATGCAGCACTTTTAATGGACCTAGGTTGCTATCTAACTTGGTTTAAGAATAGGAAAACAAGTGGGCCCCTTCTATTTTACATTCAAACACAAAGAGATATCTGGAACTTTTTTTTTTTTTTTAGGTGGATACCCTTGCTTTCTGGAATTCCCATCAAAGAAAGCAAAGGGCTTATGGAGAGGAAACCTAATAAAACCTTAATCCTCTACTCCATTAATACTATGCTGCTCCGGTTAAAGCGAGTTTGTGACCTTCCTTTTTATTAAAAACTAATGTGACACAGTTTTTGCAGGTTTGAATTACCCATAAGTATATACACCCCATCGTTAAGACATTTTGGCTTTGTGAAGAGTTTCACTTAATGCTCCATATTGGGGTTATAGTTGTGTATTCTCATTTTCTCACATTTACAAGGAAGAATTTGGATTTCCCCTGCCTCTGCCTTTATGGAATAGCCAAGATGCTGACACCTTTCCTCCCAGACACTTAGGATTCTAGTTTATAGCTGTAATAATCACAGGCATTGTGTCTCTTGTAATATCAACTTGTTCAAAGAGTAAAGTTTTATTTACATACTTTTATTTTCACATATTTACTTTGCTTTCACTGGCCTGTATTTACATATTAATTTATTTGCATTACTGGGTTAATTACATATTGACGATTCTATGTGTGTTCAGTTTGTGAGCATAATCTTAATATTTGTTGTGTTACAAAGGCTCACAGTAAGAGCAGAAAAAGATATATTTTAGAAATATTAATGAAAAGAAAATGCCTTAGTGGATTTTATTACAACTACTGTTAACTATTACAGTAATTCAATTTGTTTCATCATAAATGAACACAGATTTGGGGGCTCCAAAACACGTAAAAAATCTTTTGAAGTAATTCATCTTAAAAGCTTTTATGCTGTAATAAACTATGCTGGCTTTGTGGGAGAACTTTATATGAGTTATTTCAGTATACAGAAACAAAGATTCTAATTGCTTCTGAACACTTCATCTTTAAACCTATTTACATTACCAGAGAGAAATTAGAAATTGATTAACTTTTTTCAGCCAAAAAATATCTTCAAATTGAGTTTTCTTCTTTGGCAGTTTCTTATGAAGTTATACATATTCTCACTTTATAATCTAGCAATTCTACTCATAGATATATAACCCCCTCATTCCAGCAAAGTAAAAGTATACGTCCATAAAAAGAGACATACAGGAGAAGTTTCACTGCTATTTATAATACCAAAAAAATGAGAAACATGAATGTACATCATTACGAGAATGGATAAACAAATTGTAGTATATTCATATTATGGACTACTACTCATCAATAAAAAAGAAGAAATTATTGCCACACACAAAACACACAAATGAATCTCAAAAGTATGATGCTTTGTGAAAGAAGACAGATACAAAAGGAATACATACTGCATGGTTCCATTTTATGAAGTACAAGAATAGGAAAAACACACCTATAGGACAGAAATTGGAATAGCATTCTCCTGGGTTGGAGATAAACTATAATTTTTCCCTTGATACACAAAAATCTCTGAATATGTGTGCAAACACACATATACGTATGTATAACAAAGCCTGCAGCAAAATATGGTATAGAAATTATTGATATCTGTTTAATACTCTTAGCGACTCAAGTAGAATATATTGTTTAGCAAAAAAGCAAGGTTATCCAACAGAATTTTTAGTGTAAATAAATATATCACATATATAAATATATAACATTCACATACATATTTATAAAATGTATACTCATGCATCATAATATTAATCGAAATATACCTGTGAATAAAATAATGAGATCTTTTTATTTTGGGTTTTAAAGCATTCTCTATTGTCTTTTCAGTAATAAGCATACATTTTTACTTAAAAAGGATATTTCTATCTTGAAAAAGAATAAATATAGCAATTGAATTTAGCCTTATTAATTACTTTCTTCTCTCTAATGAAGAAGGAACATGAATTCTGCAAATTAGTTGTATGTTTTTGAATTTATACCATGGTACTCTTTTTTTTGTTTTCTGTTCATTTATTTCTTGAAATTTTTTATAATCCTTTACTTTGATGCTTCAATATTTTACTCTTTTTGTCAAGTTGCTATTTTGTGAACACACCCTATTTACAAGCTCTTCCATGATTCTGGACAGAACTCAGGCCTAAAAAAGATTCTAAACACCAAATATGCAAAAAGCACATTCCAGGAGAAATGATATGTGTGAAACCATAGAGTGATTTAGAAATGTGAAGCTGTTTAACATATCTAACTGCAGCCAATTACACAAGAAAGGCAATGAGATATGCAGCTTTTGAGACAAGCAATCTTATGACTGGAGAATGATAAGGCATGCGTGTGCATATATGTTATGCATGGGTAACAGAACTGTTATGCATGGGTAACAGAACTGTGCACTTTATAAAGGGTTCCTAATAAAACAGAGTTTTAAAATAATCTCAAAGTGTATATATTTATTGATTATTCAAGTATATCTACTACTAGGTGACTCTATTCATTTCTAGTACCTCTTGTTCATTTACTCAACAAATAATAATAGATGTGAGACCACTAGATACCAGGTAGGGTATTGGAAGAGGTGTTTGTGACAGCAGTAGCTCGACAGATCTTGTTTGCACTAAGGAAAAGACATAGCAAGCAAGCCTGTGTGCTAAGCACAACCAAGGAGAAGTTGAGGGTGTTAGAAAAGGAAGGTTAATGATTTGAGGAAAGAGAAGTGCTCACTAATGACACTGAAATCTCAGAATTTCAGTAAGGATGTATCACATATAATCTGCTTTTGGTTCTCATGCATCTAGTCACATTTTTTAAATCACTTTAGAATGTGTACCTAGTATCACTTACAAAAATACTTCAAACAATACATTAGGTGTCTAGATAATTTGGTCAGCATCATGGGCTCACAAAGACCACTTAGCAAATATACTGGATTATCAAAAACGACACTGAGTGTTGGACAATGTTGGTGACTGCACAATGTTGATTATTCAGGTCCCCTTTACATGCCCAGGTGCACTCTTCCCCCAGGTGCAGTGTTAGCTGCAAACAGTTTACAGCTGCCCCTTCTCTAAAGAATGACCCTCAGCTGAACAGAGGCTCCTCAGAGGTTTTGCTACCGTTCGCTAGTCCCCACCTCTTCTCCCTGGGGCCTACAGCCAATGATGGATTCTAGCAGGAATACAAAAGGCTAACACCTAACCATCACTGATGTGAGACTGATTTTGTAGTGCAGTTCATGCTAACCATTCCTCATGGGATCAGGCTGAAAGGAGTGTTCTGGCTGAAAGCTTGTTCTTGCTTAGCTCTTTCTCTGGCTTCCCACATTCCCTTACCTGTTCTTCCTGAGTACCCTCTGAACAAACAAGAAATTCAATTTCAGGCTCTGCTTCTAGGAGGCCTGGACTAAGACAATGATACTGTCCTGTAAGGAAAATGGATGTGCCACGGTCAAGAACAGGCTGAGGCAGACATCTGATCCAGCAAGACACAGCAAGTTTGGAGTGCGGGCACACAATTCCACTCATTATATAACCAAGCCAGGTGAGGTGCATCAGGTGATCACCTATGTGAGTTCGTACTTGGCTTGGAGCCACTATTGTATGTACAAGGTATAACTACCCTGCTGACGCTGTACATACGGCTTGCACCCAGGCACGTGCCCATGACTTGCTGGTGCCCAGAGAAAGAGTAAACCACGTCGAAATTCCCTACGATTCCTCAAGTGTTCTTTCAGCTGCCCACCACTCGTCCACCCACTCCCCTCGGTCCTCAGCTTGGGCTGGAACCTGACACTTGGTACAGCCAGCAGGATACTGAGGAGAGTGAGCCTTTGGTCCCCGCTGATTCTGAGTCAGCCATACAGCTGAAACATTGGTTATGGTGCCCAGTGGCAGCTTACTGCTCGGATGGGATCCAGTGGAAACCTGGGCAGCAGTAGATGGGTCCCCCGTGAGGATGGAGAAGGCGCTGAAACAGCTGAAGTACAGAGCACCAAGAAGGAATAAGCCTTTGCTGGCAGAGTTGGATGTGCATTTTTGACCGCGTTACAAGAAGTACACACTCAGCCCCTGAGGGATGCAGCAGAGGTAAGGGCACTCCAGGTGCTGGTGGGGCACCTGGAGGCCTGGCTACAGAACTTGGAAAAGGTATTAGAGGTTGCTGTGAATGCAGGCCTGGGTCTGTTGTCTCAGTCGGAGACCCCATTAGGTCTGATACAGAGGAGGCTGTTGGCAGAACCAAGGGGTCCGCGCTGTAAAGACGGGGAAAATGCGCCACCCTCAGAGGTCCTCCCAGAGGAGAAAAGGGACCCTAATGAGTGACACACTGACAGATGTGGATAGATTTGATTTTGGCCAGGTTGACAGAGAGAAAATAAATAAGCAGCCCAATGAAGTACTCTTAACTTTGTGGAGACAGTTGTCCCCAGAGCAGCAATTCCAGAAAATGCCCAAGAGGGAGAAGGACATTGCTGTGCAACCCGGTCCCGCCCAGGTGCTTCAACTCAAAGACTACGTGCTGCAGCCATGCAGGGAGTATAAAGCCTTTGCTGTTTGATGAGGGACCTGGCTGAAGTGCCCGGCTTCCAGGGATACCTGACAACCAGAGGCCACGTGTGGAGCTGACAATCCACTTGTACCCCACCAACATACAGAGAGTGCTGGTGCTGGTAGACACCAGCACAGATACATTCTGGAAGTAAATATTTTACACAGCTTGGTAGCTGTGCCATCTATCGTGGACTTGATGGACCGCTTGACAGTACTGGGACAGTACCACTGTGTAGTGGACTTGGCCAATGCCTTCTCTTCCAGAGAGCCAGGAATAGCTTACCTTCACAGGAGGGCAACGATGAACTTTCACAGTGTTGCTGCAGGGCTATAGCATAGCCCCACCATATGTCATGGTCTTGTTAATGATACTATGCTAACCTCTAATTCTCTTGCAGATTTAGAAGTGGCAAAGCTCCCCTTGCCTAGAATTATGATGGTGCGGCTAAGACCACCTTCCTGGCAGCCAAACGGGCTATTCAGCAGGCACAAGCCCTACGGGTAGTTGATCCAGGGCACCTATTTGAGCTGCACGTGCCTGTGACCACAGATGGTTTTGGCTGGAGTCTATAGCAGCGCATGGAGTGCTTGAGAACACCAGTAGGCTTTTGGTCTCAGCTATGGAAAGGAGCTGAGCTCCATTATTCATTGACAGAGAAGCAGTTAGTAACTGCATATGCTGCCCTTCAGGCTCATGACAGCACGGCCGGATGGGCTACAGTCATCGTGCAGACAACTTACTTGATAGCAGATGGATGCATTCATGGAAAATGACCCCCCAAACTGGGACGCACAGACATCCACTTTAGCAAAGTGGGGCACCTACTTGGAGCAGCCAAGTATGCTGAGTACAAGTCCCTTAGCAGCAGAGTTGCAAGAGATCTTGGGACCTGTAGTCCTAATGCAAGATAAGGCCATGGGGCCTGAGGCACCCCTAGACCTCAAGCCTTCACCGTTTAAGGAAGGGCATCCCCCATTCCCTATGGGGCATAGTACACAGATGGGTCTAGCCAAGGTGCTACTGCTGCCTGGACTGCTGTTGCACTCCAACCTAGTATTGACACCATATGGTTTGATACCAGGTGTGGACAAAGTAGTCAATGGGCTGAACCTAGAGCAATGTGAATGGTGATCACCAAGGAGGTGACAACTATGATAACCTGCACCAACAGCTGGGGAGCTTATCGAGTCTTAGCCTTGTGGTTAACTACCTAGAAGTTACAAAAGTGACTAGTTGGTCACTGGCCCATATGCGGCCAGGCCATGTGGCAAGACCTAGGGGAGGAAGGATGACCTTCTCCAACTAGGTATGCAGATGAACGGTAACCTGTTGTTGCCTGCCCCAACACCCTTAAAGGTAGGGAAATAAAAACCTGGCTTAATGTATAAAGCAACATTAGGGTAATGTCACCATGGGGTGGTTGCCTGCCATAACCTGGAGTTGTTGTTCCCTGTATTACTGCTGTAAACTCTGGGTCCAGGGTTCCACCCTGTGGGCACATCTCCGCACTAGAAAAACTCCCTCAGCCTAGGGAGTGGAATGTAAGGCCTATGTGTTAAACCTGTGTTTCTGGGACCTATGTGCCCAGAGCCTATGCATAAGGCTTATGTGTTGGACCTGTGTGTCCAGGGCCTGTGTGCCCAGAGCCTATGTATAAGGCCTCTGTGTCAGACCTGTGTGTCCAAGGCCTATGTCTGCCTTGGCCTAGGGGGTGGAGTGTAACGAAAATGGATATGCTGTGGTCAAGAATAGGCCAAGGCAGACATCCAGTCCAGCATGACTCAGCGAGTTTGGAGCATTGGTGCACAACTCCACTTATTATGTAACCATGCCACGTGAGGTGCATTAGGTGATCACCCAAGTGAGCTCATGCTTGGATCGGAGTCACTGTTGTCTGTCAAAGGCATAACTACCCTGCTGACACTGTACATGCAGCTTATGCCCAGGTCGGCTTGCACCCAAGTTCACGCCCAGGCTCACTTGCATCCAGAGAAAGAGTAAAGCCATGTCAAAACTCCCTATGATTCCCTGAGTGTTCTTACAGCTACCTGCCACTTGTCCACCCACTCCCCTTGGTCCTTAGCTTGGGCTGGAATCTGATATTTGGTGTGACATGCCACAAAATTTATATAATGATTTAAAGAATATAGATTTATATATGTAACATATAATTATTAAAAATTATATATTTGCAATGTGTTTCTTTATATATTCATATGTAATGAATATTTTGAAGGCTTGGGGGAATCTTTTGCTCATTAAGTCTGCTCCTGTTAGAGTAGTAATGGGGCAGTACCTACTGAATCTTACTCCCTTTCCAGCTAAGTATTATTCCCAACTGACAACTCTTTCCCTGTCTTTTAAGTTTCAACAAGTAGGACAACATATGTTGTCTTTCTATTGTTGACAGAGGACACAGATAAAATAAAGAAATCACCTTTTTTAAAAAAAAATTAGAGGCCGGGCGCGGTGGCTCACGCCTGTAATCCCAGCACTTTGGGAGGCCGAGGCGGGCGGATCACGAGGTCAGGAGATCGAGACCATCCTGGCTAACACGGTGAAACCCCGTCTCTACTAAAAATACAAAAAATTAGCCGGGCGTGGTAGTGGGCGCCTGTAGTCCCAGCTACTCGGGAGGCTGAGGCAGGAGAATGGCGTGAACCCGGGAGGTGGAGCTTGCAGTGAGCCGAGATCGCGCCACTGCACTCCAGCCTGGGCGACAAAGCGAGACTCCGTCTCAAAAAAAAAAAAAAAAAAAAAAAAAATTAGAATACACACACACACATATTTGCTATATTTTCCCGTCAAAAATGGTTACAATCCAAATAGTCTAAGTTATTAGAATATCCTAGAAGAATGCAGATACTGTAGCCCCAATTATTTCTACAGTATAAGTCATTTTGAAGAGTAGATTTTGCTATTTACATTTTCCAAGATTACACAAATATAAATTCAACTCATGTAATGAATAATTGCTGACCGTTTGAAGTATTAAAAAGGTAACCACAGAGCAGTGATACACTCTGAAATAATTCCCATTAAAAAGACTGAACCAAGTTAAACTGACTTGATCCAATTATTTTTATTACATACACCTTTTCTAATCCTTTTCATTTTGATAGATATATAACTTAAAAATTTTTTTGTTAAAAATGTTTTGTTAACTAGTTAATTAAAAGTTAAAGAAAAAAACACAAGAATGTGCTTTTATGTGGAGGTTTCCCATTAATGTCTAAAGGACAATTTGTTTCTGAAGTATATGATTCTTCTATTAATCATGACTTTAAAATAGGTACTTAACAAAATATGACTTGAATGTAAATTTTTTGAGTTTATTTTTTCAATTTCTTGAATTAAATTCTGAACTATTATTTCTGAAATCAAATTTACAAGCTCAGTGTGAATCAATTAACTGCACTTAGATCATATTTCTTAGTTGTTGGCAGATAAATAAATATATATATATATTTGTCATTGTTGTTTAAAGGCTATATTTTTGCATAGAATGACTGTTTAAAAATTTACCAGTTTTTAAAATTATCTTTCATGAATGAGAAAGGTAAAAGAGCTAAGTATATAATAACCATGAAATCAAACATTTATTATACACTAATTGTAATAACTCTTAACAAGTAACAACCATGCATATTTTACTTCCTACTTCATCAAATGGTAACAATACTACCACTGCTAAAACATTCAGTAAACCAAATTAGATACTTAGGAAATAAAATAATTAGCTGCACTCAAATAAAATATTAAAATTATGCCATAAAAGATGCAAATTTAATTGCAAGAACAGTTTCTGTTCCATTTCTTCCAGCAATGCCTGAGGCTTATTATCTTTTTTCTAGGTCTCAAAATGGCAGGAGGTAACCAATGCTTTTGGTAGTAAAATATAATAGCAGGATCCCAAATTTAAAATAGGATAAAAACTATTTTTCCAATAGTGACATTACTAACTTGGAAGAATAACAACTAACAGGATATACAGTGAGAGATATAGATATGTTTATATGTGTATGTGTTACAACTAAAAACCAAAACAATAATGAAACTTATGTATTATTTTAACCATCCTATATATAATATTCTTTAGAGAATAAACATCTTTTTTTAACCATATAACATTAGACTTATTTATAAAGACAAACAAAAACAAGGAATACATTTATTGAATGGAATTTAAACATAGTTATAAAATTGCAAAAACTCCCTTTCCTGGTAGGCCAGGTGATTGTAAATGTTCTCAACGGGAGCATTACAAGATTTTTAGGCAGAACAAGTCCTGGCCCCACCCACTAAATGCCACCAGGTTTCACTGTGACAATCAAAACACCCTCACATATTTTCAAAAACTTGGGGTGGGGAGCTGGGAGGTGTCAGAGGGTGTTATATCAGCCCCTGGCTGAGCACATGATCGATCCCAGGTCTCAGAATGGAGCAGGCTGAATTCAGTAAACATGGTCCTACCATAGTAGCTCTGTGCTCTTAGAAAAATTCCCTCTCTATGCTTCAGTTCATGCTTCTGTAATATATCTTTTTCTTAGCAATTGTTTGCAAACCTCCCAGAATCATTGTATGGGACAAATGAGACATTGACAATAAAATAGCTTTGTAAAGTATCAAATGCCATCCAAAAATTATAACATTTTGTTTCATTTAACAATTATCCTATGCTGTACTTTTCATGTTTGATTAGAGAAGATTTGAGGTTAAAAAAAAAAGTATGCATTACTGTTTAATTTGGACACAAGTATACTAATTTGGAGGCTGCAGTTTTTTCAGTTATCAGGACAGAGGCAATTTTAATCTTTGACCCTGTGCTACGGCCTTAATGAGGCCACATAGTCACCTGCTGGTAGCTCCAGAGGTGAAGAAAAAGAAGCTGGTACTTAGTAGGAATTTAATAACCTCTTTAGGTTTTGTTCCAAAAAAATCAGTCTTGTTTAAGTGGAAGCAACAACGATATGCCCATTTTAATTTAATTCTATAGATTAAGGAAATTACAGATTTTCCCATTCCATAGATTTGTTTTCAATATTTCTAAACACATATATATTCAAAAACATGCACAGTATATTGCTATAGAGGGTATACAAAACCCTCCCATTTCTTCATTACTGAAGTTGAAAGATCATTGCTTGCTCTCCTAAGAGGCTTATAAAGCTGTCTAACTTTTAATGGCAAATAGCAACATATCACATT
Organism: Gorilla gorilla gorilla; assembly: GCF_029281585.2. Taxonomy (NCBI): domain Eukaryota; kingdom Metazoa; phylum Chordata; class Mammalia; order Primates; family Hominidae; genus Gorilla; species Gorilla gorilla. Next base: position 106,561,527 of record NC_073230.2, on the reverse strand, counting down.
CTGACTTGCTGTGAACTTGTGCCATATACCTTAAGGGTGAGAAAAGGTGGCTGTCACTTTATACAAAGAATGGTGCTTCTATAATACAGTGACAGAATTCACAGTGTAATGCATGATATTGCAAGAATTACTGAAAATGACTCAAATTTAGATTTGATCCTTAAAATTGGTTTTTACCTTTTAAATGTTTAATAAATAAGCATTATATAAGTGTATGTATAAATATATGTATGTAAATAATATACATTAACGATAGTACTTAGGTTCTATTTTTGACAGGAACTCTTATTTCATAGCATTAACGACTTGATATCATTAATAGTTTGTCAGAAAGCTATAGAATTTACATTAAAAAATATTCAGGCTGATTGTTCAATTTACCAAATTTGTTTGTTGCTATTTCTGCATCACAGAGGCTATATTCAAATAGCCTGAAATCAAATATAAAATTATAATTAGATTAACAACTACACAGGTAACTTCCCAATGTGTTTTTAAACAAAAATAAATCACTTAAGATGAGTGACATTATTCATATTCTAAATCTACTATTCATATAATTCCCCTTAAATTTGCTTCTGTAACTCTTGTTAAAAAGTACTGAAAATGGTTTTAGAAATATATTTACTTTATCAGATTTATAACCATTATCATTATCAAATTTTATCAGTTTATATTTATCCAAGAAAAGCCCCAGTACACAACGTTTTAGTATGGAGGAATAAGTTCAAGAGTTGCATTGTACAACATGGTGACTATAGTTAACAATGTACTGTATTTTTGAAAACTGCTAAGAGAGTACATTTTGTGTTCTCACCATAAATGAATGATATGTGAGGTAATACATATCTTAACTAGCTTGATTTAGCCATTCTACAATGTTTACATATTTCTAAATAATAGGTACATAACAGATATATACAATTTTTATTTGTCAATTGAAGTTAATTGATTTTAAAAAGAAAAGCTCAGCTTATATATAAAAATGATTTCCAGTGATTGCCTTACAAATATAATGTCCCATATTTTACATCAATTAAGCAATTCCAGATTCATACACATTCCAATTCATACACATGTACACTCACAGCGTCTCATGCAAACACACACACACAGAGCTTTTTAAAATAAAACCTGCAGAGTACATTTCAACCAAATATGTCTGGGGGAAATTAAACTGGGAAATGGAGACCATTCATGGAGTCTCAGTACAGTAGCAAACTCTTCACTTCTACTTATTCATTCTGTGAAAGCCGTCATACATCTATGTCCACTGATCCACTTGCATTTGGCATAGGGGTTGGTAGATTATTTATTGAAGGGATTTATGTCAGACTGGGATTAAGATGTCCTAAAAATTCCCAAGTGTGCAATTCATCACAACACAATTTAGAGAGTGAAAAGAGAGCCACAATAGACCTTGGTAGCAAAGTGGAAGTGAGTGATAGGTGAACCGAAGCCCCCAGCTTGATCTAAAGAAAGCAGACAACATATACCAACGGTGTCAATCAAACCGCCTCATAAGCAGCCCCATGAATATAAAATAGGGAACAAACAGATTGGTTTTTCTTTCCTTGTTCCCAACAGTTATAAGAAGATAGATTCCAACACTAATGAGCTTGTTTTTGTATATATGCCAGGGAAGTTCTATCTCTAATTTTTTCTTATAACCAAAGAAACAAAAACACGCATTTTTCTGAAATAATGGAGGTTGTGAAATATTTTATTTTTGCCAAACTGTTCCCCTACATAGCCAGTGCCACATTTTTGCGCTGTGTGAATCAAATAAATCTTGCCTCTTTGTTTCTAAAAATTAACAAACTGAAGTATATTTTTGGTACTTTCAGACCCACATTTATAACACAACCTAAAACCATCCCCAATCTAAGTGTGAAACTTAAATCATCATGTTAAACTTAGATTTAAAAAATTAAAAAGAACTGCTAACAATAAAGCAAATGTCACTATGTACCAGAATTCTTTGTGGAGGTCAGTAGTCAAGTTAGTCAAATTTTCTCAACTTAAATATAAAAGCAATATTTTTCACAGAGGCTATTATTGATAAAATTATGGTCCCCAACATTAGTGCCTGGCAAATGGCTTGCACTGTAGAAGTATTTGTTGAATAAATGAATTAAAAGGGTAATTAATAATAGGTTCATTGTTTTATTTATTAAGATTAGTTCAAAACAGTTCTTTTTAAAATTATGCTGAATTTGTAATAGTTTGAAACTTTAATTCTAATCTTATTTGAAGTATGCCTCATTTACTCTATTTATTGGTCTGATATGTTATGAATGTATTGGAAAATGTCACTTTAGAAGGAATAAACATCTCTGGAAAAACGGTAACAATATTGACTCTTCAGGTCTCTTGGATTGGATTTCATCTAGGAGGTGGGAGTTCAGACTGTCTCCCATGCCAGAGAACTATAACCAGTAATTGTTAACCTTGATCTGTGACTTCAGCAGTAAGGGGTCATATGAGCTGGGACTTAGAGATATAGTTTTAGATTATTGGATGGGTGTGTGCAGGCTCTTCAGAGGTTACTGGAAATTGCACTGTGTCTGGGGTAAAAGGGAGACAACCAGACTCCTTCATTTGGAACATGGATTTTTGCAGAAGTGTCTGTTAGTTCAGCATAAGTATCAGGGGATTTCAAAACATTCATGCCTTCTGAGCTAGTAATTTCTCTCTGTTCCTAGGAACAACTCCAGTTAGGTAAGGGGAAACGTCTAATGCACAAACATGTTCAACAAAGAATTACCTCACCATTCTCCTGTTGTTTCCCTTTTTTCTATTAAATTTGAAAACAAGAAACTTATGAAATAATATAGAAATGCTCAACTCATGTTTGTTTAATGAATGGGTTAAGTGCTTAATATGTTAGGATTAGAACAGTAATAATATATGCAGTAGAAAAAAATACCTGAGGTTTTTTATGTGCTAGGCACTGTGTTAAGAGCTTTAAAAGGATTTTCCCATATGATGTAATTTTCACAGACGTGCTATAAGGTAGACCCTATTTATATAAAACATTATTGTTTATATGTTTTCATTTTCTATCTGCACAGTATCTCTTCTTTGATAATAGCACCTCAATTTTTATGGTGAGGCTCCTTCTAGAACACTCTCAATCCATTTCCCTTGGGACAGGGGGATTCTTTTTAATAAAAGTTCTTTTTTTCTTTTTCAAATATTATTTTAGGTCCAGGGGCACATGTGCAGGTTTGTTGCATGGGTAAATTACATGTTGCGGGGGTTTGGTGTACAAATGATTTTGTCTACCAGGTAGTGAGCACACTACCCAATTGGTAGCTTTTTGACCCTCACCCTTCCCCTACCCTCCACCCTTAAGTAGGCCCCTGTGTCTATTATCCCCACTTTGTGTCCATGTGTACACAATGTTCAGCTCCCACTTATAAATGAGAACATGCAGCATTTGGTTTTCTGTTCCTGCATTAATTCACTTAGGATAATGGCTGCCAGCTGCATCTGTGTTGCTGCCAAGGACATGATGTTGTTCTTTTTTATGGCTGTGAAGTATTTCATGGTGTAGATTTACCACATTTTCTCTTTCTAATCTACTGTTGATGGGCACCTAGGTTGATTCCATGTCTTTGCAATTGTGAATAGCACCACAATAAACATACAAGTGCACGTGTTTTTGGGCCAGAATGATTTATTTTCCTTTGGTTGTATACCCAGTAATGAGACTGCTTGGTCAAATGGTAGTTTTATTTTAATTTCCTTGAGAAATCTCCAAACTACTTTCCACAATGGCTGAACTAATTTACATTCCCACTGGCAGTACATAAACGTTCCCTTTCTCTGCAACCTCACCTAACACCTGTTTTTGTTTTGTTTTGTTTTGTTTAATTTTTAATAGCATCCATTCTGACTGGTATGAGAGGGTACCTCATCATGGTTTTGTTTGCATTTCTGATTATTAGTGATGTTGAGCATTGTTATATGCTTGTTGACCACGTGTATATCTTCTTTTGGGAAGTGTCTGTTCTTGCCCTTTGCCCATTTTTTAATAGGCTTATTTGCTTTTTGCTTTCTAAGTCCCTTATAGATTCTGAATATTAGAACAGGGCGGGAGAATTTAGCCAGAAGGCATATAACCAGGACTAATCAACACTCCATCATCTTGATCCAAATGATGGATATAAGAATAATCAAGGGGCCAAATAAAGGTTGCCAGATCTAGCAATTAAAAATATGGGATACCTAATTCAATTTGAATTTCAGACATACAATGAATCGTTTTTTAGGTTAAGTGTATTCCACGCAATGTTTAGGTCATACTTTTATCTGAAATTCAAATATAATTGATGCGTTGAATTTTATCTAGTAATCCTACAAGGGGCAATATTAAGACTCAATCCAAGACTTATACTCAATCATTGACAAGAAGTATTTCATTTTTTCCTTGCAGTAGATAAATTTGTAGAACATAAGCCTATAGTTACTACGTGCTATCTTTTATTCAATATGGGGAAATTCAGCCTGGGAATAAAACTTTCACAGAGAATAGCAGAGTCAAGGTTCATGTGAGCAGATATGGATGCATTTTATGTCATTTGAGCAGATATGGATGCAGTCATGGCTGAAGCCATTTGCCCTTTAGACTTTGCCTGAACTGGCACAATTCAAAGTTTATGTTACAATACATTTTTTATTGAAACATAACTTTTATTTATGTCACATGGGACTGAAATTTGCTGGTATAATATGCCATTATTATCCTCATAAATGATGAAACAAGTATTGCCTTGATAGATTTAAGGTTTCAGAGCAAGCATGTGGTGGATTTGGGAAGACAAGAAGTCTAGGTACAATATCCTAGTTCTTTTTTTTTTTTCTTTCTGAGATGGGGTCTCACTCTGTCACCCAGGCTGGAGTGCAATGGTGATATCTCAGTTCACTGCAATCTCTGCCTCCCAGGTTCACACAATTCTCCTGTGTCAGCCTCCTGGGTAGCTGGGATTACTGGTGCCCACCACAACGCCCTGCTAATTTTTTGTATTTTTAGTAGAGACGGGGTTTCACCATGTTGACCAGGCTGGTCTCCAATTCCTGATCTCAGGTGATCCACCCCCCTTGGCCTCCCAAAATGCTAGGATTACAGGCATGAGCCACTGCACCTGGCCCAATATCCTAGTTCTTAAGTAATATTCTAGAGTGTTTTTCAAAAAGACAACTATATAACATGATAAACTGCAAGTAAGTCTTTAAAAAATATTTACACACACACAAACAAAAAGAGAGACATCCTCTTGAGGAGCTAGTCTTGTTGAGGCTGGCAGAGTACAGGATCCCTTGGGTATATTCTTAAGGCTGATATATCTAAGGTCAGACAAGGTCATAACACTTCCAAGTAAAACGGAAGAAACTCAGCTCTCCTTCCTCATCTGTTTGTACTTCTATAAGGCTGTAGTTTTTCTTGCTACAAAACACCCATTAGATTTGAAATGCAAGCTCACTAAAAGCCAAAAACTAAAACAAAACCTGCTTTCAGTTAAATAATAGAATAATACACACCTAAAATACAAATTTGATCATGCCACTCTCCTGCTTACAGGCAAAGTACACTTTCTCTACGTTGAATGTAAGAATTTTAATTTTCTGACCATTGTTTACTCTTCTGTCCTCATCTTTTGTCAGTCTCTGCTGGCACCTGGCTGACTTGTCACGCTGCAATTCTGGCAGCCCTGTACAGACTCAGGCTTTTTTTTAGCCTCAAAATATCCTACACTGTTCTGTGTACCTGGAATTCCCTGCTTACCCCTTTTCCACCTGTCTTCATCTACTCAGGCTACTATAACAAAATACCACAAACTGGGTAGCTTTTAAGCAACAGAAATTTATTTCTCACAGTTCTGGAGGCTGGGAAGTCCAAGATCAATGCACCAGGAGATTCAGTGTCTGGAGAGGGCATGCTTTCTGGTTCATAGATGGTGACTTCCTGCTGTGTCCCCACATGGTTGAAGGGACTAGCCAGCTTTCTGGGGTTTCTTTTATAAGGTTACTAATCCCAGTAGCCAGGACTCTACCCTCATGACCTAATCTACTCCCAAAGGCCCCACTCTTTAATACCATCACCTTGGGGATTAGGATTTTAACACGTGAATTTTTCAGGGGCGTAAGAATTCAGTCCATTGCAACACTGGAAAAATTCCTACTCACATTTGAAAAGTAAACTTACCTACCTCTTCCGAGAAAGCCTTTCTTAATCTATTACAACCCTTCCTCAATTGGTGAGATAGTGCTCTTCTATGTATGATACAATTCAATAGTTAAGATGCCTATTTCATGCTGTATTGTACCCTCTCATTAACCAGTCATTTGGTGCAAGTTTCCTTCAGGGAAGGAGCAAGCCCATGCGCAAGGTGGCTTTTTTTTTTTTTTTCTTTTTGGCTTAAGACCATCAACTGTTAAAAATCCCAGCAGCTGGGAAAGTAAGGACCTCAATCCTCAAAGAAGGTTCTGAGTGGGCAACATAGCACACAATATCCAACTTGGAAGTTATGGAAGTCTGGAATAAAACTATATCATCAGAAATCAGAAAAAATACTCTATAACTTATAATAATGGGCATAGTTAACACATCCATTTAAAATAAAAAGCATTGTAAATGACTGCAGCCAATCCATACATACAATGGATTCTGTTTACAATGTATCAAAATTATTACTTGTAGCAAGTTAAATATCAAGAAAATCAATTAACTCTTCATTGCCTGATAACAGTCTTGTGACCAAAAATAATTTACAAACCTCCAAAAAGTTAAACTATTATGAAGTAATCTAAATAATATAATTTATCATTTCAGCTTTATCAACAGTCTCTTCCTTTTGGTGAGACATTAACAAAAAGAAATATCATTTAAGTCAGCATCTCAAAGAACAATTAATTCAAATAAAGTTTAATGAAAGCATTTAGCCATATGTTGAAACCAACCCAATAGTCCCATAGAGAGTTTTTGGCTAAACAGAGAAATTGACCCTCCTGGCCTTAAAGCTTGAAATTTACATTTGTCTTACATGAGTTTCTTCCTCAGGAAAGGAACTTCAGGCCTCTCCAAAAAAATGATGAAAGAAATGAAACTCACCAGATACCACACCCAGACAAGACAGACCGCTCATTCATCAAAATTTCTTCCTTGGCCCTCCATTATTCCTGTTTTCTTACATATTGGTTCATTTCTTCCCTGCTATACAAAACCCTAGTTTTATTAGTCAGGGAGATGGGTTTGAAGCTGAGCTCCCATCCCCTTGGCTGCAGCATCAGATTAAAGCCTTCTTCCTTGGCAATACTTGTTGTCTCAGTCATTGGCTTTCTGTGCAGTGAACAGCAGAACGTAGACCAAACTGCAGGGTGTTTCAGTAACAGTATCAGAACCATAATAGCAAGCAAGAAATCTTGTAATTTCACTCCAAATAAACCATTCCATGAAAATAAATATGATTTCTTAGAAACTTGAAATATGATTTAGCAATAAATATTACCTAATATATAATATAATTAAGCTCTAATGTAGGTCATGTATGAGTTCTTTTATAACTATTTTTTAAATTTTTCCTGTTACACTTTATCATGTTCTAATATGTTAAGCATTTAAAATAATTTTAATTAATACTTCTTTAAAATTCAATGCCATAGTCTTTTAATTGTTTCATATTTCTTATTGACCGTGATTTCTTCTTTTATGCCAAAATCTCCTTGACAGGAATTATTTTCTTAAATCACTAAAATTCAGAATTTGCTTTACCCAAAAGAATGTTTTTCAAATTAGTTCTACCAGTATTTTTGCATCTTGTTTTTATACTGAGATGCATTTATTCTGATATGCCATAGAAAACTCTATGCAAGAAAAATATTTCCCAGAATCCAATTCAATTTGACATGAAAAAAAGACACAAAATAAATCTTAATTGTGCCTCAGAAAATTATCTTAACTAGTCAAAAATCATTTTGCCTCTAACTGAGATCTTTCTGCTCAGTTTACTTTGTCACTTTATCACAGATTTCTTGGCCATATTGTCTAATTACAAAACCATGGCTCTTGTTTCTTTATACAGAGACTTGTAAATAGTCAACTCAATGGAAAAAAATGCATCTTATAAGCCTGTGGTAGAAATAATTTTTCACAAGTGGTATGTCAGTTCAGCATCAATTTGAGAAGTTCCCAAGCCTAAAACAATCCAATGGAGAGCTCATAAGAAACTAGAAATTAGAGCCCACCAAAACAAAGATTAGCAAACTATTTTCTTGTATAGAACAAAGGCATGACTTTGCAAAGCACTGTTGCATTAAAATTCTGTTCTGGAAATTTTTTTTATTCACCTGACATTCACTCCTCTTTTTGTTTTCAAATATTCATTATATTGTTTAACTTTCTCACCACACAAAGCAAATCTTTCTGGACAGAGTAATAACAACAGAATATGAAGCAGTTTATCAAAATCAATTTGGTTTGCTACATATTCATGAGATATTTTATTATAACTACTCCAAACTTTCCTTTTTTCGAAAAGCAAACTGCTGATTTATTCTTTTTTCTGAAGCATTCTGAAGCTTAAAGCATCACCATAATGAGATAGTTTGCTCCTAAGAAGGGTTCCATTTTGTCAAGCATTTCAGCTATCCAAAGACCAAGACTCCTAGCAAAATCAAGTAGCTAAAGCACAATGAATCCAAGAGGAAAGACCAAAAGGACAGAATGTCGTAGATAGCAAAGAAACATCCATAAATATTTTTTTAAAAAGTAAATATATCTGTCAAAAAAATAGCTATACATTCTAAACTTCTTGATCTTCAAATTGCTGTTAAGCCTAAATCCAAAAAAAAAAAAAAAAGGAAAGAAAGCTGGTTAATCCTCCAATAATTATATTTTCTACAGATACAGTGTTGAAGATGTTTTTAATTACATTATATGTCATTCTTTTTATGTCAAACCAGTGGAGAATTAATGTATAGTTGCCAAATTTATAAGGTGCTGTTTCCTTTATTTTCATAATGTCTTTGACCAACTCCATTAATGACAGAAGCTCAGGATCTTTTTATTAGTATCATCTTTCTGACTGACCAAGCTTGTGAGTAAATTTTTAATTTGTTTCTCTCAAGCACCTTTTTCCTGGACCCTTAAAACAATATACTTTGAATTAATTGCAAGTCATACACACAAGGTGACAGTATCCTGAAGCTGTAAGATTTAAAACAGGACAATCAACTAATAAAGATAAACAGAAAATAAGATGTTTTACTTCATGTTACAATGATGTCTGTTGCATCCTGCCTTTTTAAAAAAATACACACACACACACACACACACACACATACATATATATATATCAGGAAAACGACTATGTCTTTAGGATATAAAGAAATTTCATGGCTATGTCCAAATAAATTCAATCCATTTCCAAAGTCAACTAAAAAGTTTTTTTTTTAATGAAACAGAGATAGAAAATGTCAAGTAGAGCAATAATTTCAGCAGTTATACAGCAGTCGTTATACTGTTGCCAAAAACTGAAGATCTATCAACATTCATGGCACAGTTTCACACACACACACACACACACACACACACACACACACAATCTTTATCATCATAATTGGTATAGGTCTAACTTAATTTAAAATAAAAACAATAATGAATTTAAGGTTATTAAAATTCAGAATAGTTTCAGGGGTAAAATATACCACTAATACTCCATTTTGAAAACTACTTTTCAGCTAGTTTTTCATCATTCTGTCACCATCATCATCAGTGACCTACCTACATGTACTGAAATTTTTTTTTTGTAATGTGGGAGGCACCATGTAGGGCTTCACCAAGACTACATTATTTATTTATTTATTTATTTATTTATTTATTTTTATTTTTATTTTTATTTTTTTGAGACAGAGTCTCACCCTGTCGCTCAGGCTGTAGTGCAGTGGTGCGATCTCTGCTCACTGCAAGCTCCGCCTCCCGGGTTCATGCCATTCTCCTGCCTCAGCCTCCTGAGTAGCTGGGACTACAGGCACCCACCACCACGCCCGGCTAATCTTCTGTATTTTTAGTAGAGACGGGGTTTCACCGTGTTGGACAGGATGGTCTCGATCTCCTGACCTCGTGATCCGCCCGCCTCGGCCTCCCAAAGTGCTGGGATTACAGGTGTGAGCCACCGTGTCCGGCCGACTACATTATTTATTATTTAACTCTCAGGAAAACGCTTTCAGGCAGACACTATTTTTATTCTCACTTAAGATGTAGGAAAACAGGTACATAAGGAGGCTCGCTCTCTTATTCAAGTTCAGACAACTGGTAAGCAGTGAGCCTAGAATCAATGAAGACAGTTTCCCTCCAGACCAAGAAGTAGCAAGCCTGAAAACACAGCTTCTCTTAGGAAACAGCAAAGTGATTTGCAGACTTTATTCCAGATTGTTTTCTATTTGATAATATGTCCTGGTAAAAATAATGACACCTTACTATAAAATAGGAGTGTAGAACTTGTCTACACCACATATTTGTAGATTTTTTAAAGTTATAAATTGATTAATTACCAGGAAGGAAGTACAGAACCAAGATGAGTGATCTAACTTCTAATATTGACTAAAAATTTCTTTTCTCTGTAGCAGCTGAGGAACAGCCACAACATACATTGTGTGTTGTGATACTATACTAAAACTCAAGAAATAGAAGTTTCTTAAAGCTTTTAAAGTTTAGTGCAATGTGGAATCTTAAACTCTATCAATAAACTTTATTCCTTTATTACATTAAAACACACTGATCTATCTACTCATGCATTAATTAAAATCTCAAATAGTTATGTATTTGGATTAATTTTTAAATATTTCTATATTATCAAAATAAAAATATTAGCCTATATTTAAGAGAAATGAGCATATGTGGCTAAGTTTTGCCTAAATGGTCTTCATGGGATCCTCCATTTAAAAGGCAGCTTCTTTTCTCTATTCTGTGATGGAAATATTAATTGTAAATTATAAATATTTATCAAAAAGATGTTATTAAAATTAATTCACTTGTACAGTGGTATAGCCTAAGGAATTTACAATGGTCTGAGGTAGCTACCTAATAAACACTCGTCTAAAATGCATTAAAAGTCTTTGGGATTGCAATGCCTTGAGACCTATACAATCTGAATTTATGCAGAAAAAAGTGGCACAGGTCAAATCTCTGTTACTTAGTAGGAAATAATTTGATAGTTTGTATTACTGACAATCACACAACAATATAGCATACTGCATAAAATTATTTTACATATTTTCTAAACTTGGAAATAAGCATAATTGGTTCTACATATAATTTTTTTTTCAATTTCTGTATCACTTAGATGAAGACATCATGATCCATTCCACATCTACATTTCTGTTTCCAATATTAACAAAAAATCATTAACTTAAGAATTTTTGCTGTTTATGTGTGACATTTAATACATAAGAATTAAAAGGCTATCCATTATCTATTGTATTTATTTATAAACAAAGAATTGTAGTCTAATTCTAGGTGACATTAAGTTGTGTTTTAACCATTTTAGAAAGATTTTCAAAGGAATGTCATTTTCTTTGAATAGCAAAGACCTACTCTCAGCTTTCTGAAAAATTTAATGAACTAGAAAACTGTCATAATAGTTAAAATAACTTTAAATTTATACATGCTTAAACAAAAATTACAAGCTTGACTCTTAAATTTCAATTACATTTAATTATGAAATATCTAAGCACATTTCTCATCTATGCCTTATGATTTAGTTTTATCTCATTCTGATGAGAACAACATTTAAATATCAATAGTTACAGGTACCTACCAAAGAACAGAATATTCATGAAAAATATTTGAGAGTTAGAAAAACACCTACAGGTTTTCAACGGATTTTATACTTAGAATCTTTATAAAATTATTATTTCCCTTTTTCATGATATAAAGATTATTGTAGATTCACTTTTTCTTTTCATTAAAAAGAGAAGGTATAGCTTTTGACAACAGCAGAAGTCACAGGCATTAATAAAAAACTGCATAAAATTAGAAATAGTAATACTTGGTTTACACTTCAAAACAGAGGGCATGCAGCAAATCTTTAAACATGTCAATATCTGTTAACATCTATGAAAATGTTCAGGCATTGTTGTCAATCAATACAAAAAATAATCTGAAAATAAGATACTTTTGAGAACTTAATTATGTAGGTCTGATAGAAATCAATAGATTGACGGTAATTATTTTTTTTAAATCCACAAGATGCAGGGGTTATATTCAAATATCAATGTAAATCTACTTTAAGAAATTCGCTGCTTGGGTTTGGGTGGATCTTTACTGTGTTTGGTTGAAGTCAAAGCACATCTTTATGTTATAGATGACAATTTTGTTCCACCAGCATTTCTCAAATGTTTTGGTCTCATGACTCTTTTACATTCTCAAAAATTACTGAGAACCCAAAAAGCTTTTGTGTATGTGACTTATAGCTAGTATTATTTACTGTATTAGAAATTAAACTGAGAAATTTTGAATTTGCCATTTATAATTCATTTAATAAAAATAACCCCCTCATATGAGTAATAATATATTTTAAGGAAAAATAACTAGAGTTTTAAAATAAGATGAGTGGCAGAGAGCTATAGTTTGAAAACAAATAAATATTTTAATAGCCATTGCAGATAATGCTGGAAAATCTTTTGTGATACTACAATAAAACTCGAGAAACAGAAAAGTTTCCTTCTTTCTTTTTTTTTTTTTTTTGAGATGGAATCTCACTCTGTTACCCAGGCTGCAGTGCAGTGGCAAGATCTTGGCTCACTGCAACCTCCATCTCACAGGTTAAAGCGATTCTCATGCCTCAGCCTCCTGAGTAGCTGGGACTATAGGCGCGTGCCACCATGCCCGGCTATCTGTATTTTTAGTAGAGACAGGGTTTCACGATGTTGGCCAGACTGGTCTCAAACTCCTGACCTCGCATGATCTGCCCATCTTGGGTTCCCAAAGTGCTGAGATTACAGGCGTGAGGCACTGCGCCCAGCCCAGAAAAGTTTCTTAAAGTTTTTAAGGTTTTGTGCAATGTGGAATCTTAAATCCGATCAATAAACTTTTCATTCTTTGTTACATTATTAAAGCACAGTGGTCTATCTTACACATGGAGTGTATATTCTACACACATGCATGATTTGTACTCTGCCGATCCACTGAAAGGGTTTTGGGGACTCCTCAATGTCCTTGGACCACACTTTTGCGAACTGTGTTACAGTGTTTTAAGAGAGAAAAATTTTTAAACACTCTTGCATTATACACATATCAAATAAATATGATGACTCAGGACTGAATATTACACATAAGACTCACTCCAAACACATTTTCTACAGTAGATTCTCTAATTCCTATTGAGCTATGACCTGGCTTTAGATTTCCAACCTCAGCCGGGGGCGGTGGCTCAGGCCTCTAATTCTGGCACTTAAAGAGACCGAGATGGGTGGATCACTTGAGGTCAGGAATTTGAGACCAGCCTGGCCAACATGGTGAAATCCCGTCTCTATTAAAAATACAAAAAAATAGCTGGCGTGATGGCAGGTGCCTATAATCCCAGCTACTCAGAGGCTGAGGCAGGAGAATCACTTGAACCAGGCAGATGGAGGTTGCAGTGAGCCAAGATCCCACTACTGCACTCCAGCCTGGGCAACAGAGTGAGACTCCATCTCAAAGAAGAAAAAAAAAAAAAATTTCCACCCTCAGGGTGAAGCAACTTCACCCTGTTGTTAACCTGTTGTTATATCAGTTCACTGTTACCAAAAAAAAAAAAAAAAAAATCACTACGAATTCAGATAGCATATTAAAATGATTTCAAGATAAGTAATAAAATATTTTCTATAATATTTATTTTTGGGTAAAGAATGATGATTTTGACATGAAGAAAAAAACTCAGTCTGAAAACTGAGCAGCTTTTGTGACTAGTCTATCCGCTTAAATAAAAATGAAAAAAAAAAAGAGCTTCCTTTTAATCTATATAATACCAAAGGTTTTTACCAGTTTGTAAGAAACACTAGCCCTAATTAAAAGTAGGTCACATTCTTTTAGGTGACAGCAGAATATTGTTAAAAGAAAAAAATAAGCAAAATGGGGTTTCTGCAGGAGGCAAAGAGAATACATCTGTTGCTCACAGAATCCAAATAAACAGCCCAAACATGCTGTTCAAAGTGAAGACAGTAGAAAGTGGAAGCCCCAAGAAGAGTTACTACTGTATGGCAGGGATTTAGATGATGTTCAGCCAGAAATGAGACTTCTGAGAAGGAATTTCTAAGATAAAATGCCCAGAAGCTGATCTGATCCACAGTCAGTTGAGACCGGGGCAGCCAGAAAGAACTATACAAGACTATAGCTATATTACATACTTACCTGTAACTGCAGTCATATGGTTTTCTATACTCTATGCTATTAGAATACAAGGAGACTCAGGACAAAACTAGCTTGTCCTGTTTCTAGCTTGAGCCACAGGAAAGTCTTCTTAAGACCAAGAGTATTGGGAACAAATGAATGAAGGTTGTTCTACTCCATGGATCAAATGAACTTCCTAATTGTAACAGAAGAGGTAAACTATCAACGAATGCTTTCTCCTCTTCGAAGACTTCCCTGCCATCCTCATAATACAACACTTTTTTTTTCCTTTAACATGGGCTATTATAATTTATTATAAAGTTGAGCTCTTGAAGGCAAGAATCTTTTCTTTTCTTATTCATTTTTTTTATCCCAAGCATGTAATATAGTACCTACCACATACTAGGTACTAAATAATTATAATAATTGTTTCTTGAATGAATGAATATCCAAATAAAATCAAAATTAGTTTTTTTTAAGAATATTATATTTTTAGCTTTATTTTTTCTTTCTTTTTTTTTTTTTTTGGTTGTTTGTTTGAGATGTAGTTTCACTCTATTGCCCAGGCTGGAGTGCAGTGGCATGATCTTGGCTCACTGCAACTCTGCCTCCTGGGTTCAAGGGATTCTCCTCCCTCAGTAACTGGGATTACAGGCACATGTCACCACACCCAGCTAATTTTTTTGTATTTTTAGTAGAGACAGGGTTTCAACATGTTGGCCAGGCTGGTCTCGAACTCCCTGACCTCAAGTGATTCACCCACCTTAGCCTCCCAAAGTGCTGGGATTATAGGCATGAGCCACCGCGCTCAGCCAGTACTTTGCTTCTAATGTTTTATCTTAAAATGCTAAATTACTTTAATCTTGTTCTAAAAGAAGTTTTGTACTTTCAGTGCATTGGATTCCAAGACATAAAACCTCCAAAACGTGCTATACAATTTTCCATTCTCCTGAATCTGCCAGTCTTAAAATTTGTTTCCCCAAGGTATCCACTAGGGTTGAAATTAATCATACTATATATTATTTTAAAAGTCATAAGTTTACTTATCCTAGCAAAGCGATTGACATACAAGTAATTTTCTTTTCTCTTTTACTTTTGGCTGTAGAAAGCAGGAAAGACAGAGAGCATCAGGGCATCCTTGCACTTTAGATGCAATGACATTCGGTAAATCATACCTCAAAATGGTAATAATACATCCTGTTTCAGGCTGTTGTACGGATTACAGTAAATTCACGTCAGGCATCTGGCTCATGTTCAGAATACTATCAGGCCTTTTGTGTTGTTTTTCACATTTCCTGGCTAGTCCAAGACAGCATCATGTCTCACTTAAACCGCTGCAATAGCTTCTAATTGGCCTTCCTGATTTCACACTTGTCACCCCAGTCTCCACACAGTAGCCATAATGATGCTTCTGAAAATGTAAATCAGATATGCCACGCTCCTGCTTAACCCCATCCAATGGCTTCCCTTGGTCCTGCCTGTTAGGGCTGACATGAAGACTCCACCCCACTCCAATTTAATCTCCTGACGTGACATTCCTACTACTACATCACCAGCCTCCTTGTGGTGCCTTAAACATGCCAGGCACGATCCAGCTTGGGCCCTTCCTACATCTAAAGATCCCTTGCCTGGAACGTGCTTCCCTTCACTTCCATTACTTTAGGCCTCTGCTCACATACTTCTTTATCCTCTCAGCCTCATTCCAGTCACTATGTTTTATTCACTACTATTTGCCCAAGATCGACAGCAGTGCCTGATACACTGTGAGCCTTCAAAAATGTTTGCTGAATAAATAAATATATTATTGATAATAATTCCTTAAAATCCTAGTTAGCATGCAGGAGAACTGTAAAATCACGGGAAAACATTTTTCTTTATCAGAAACTTAAAAATAAGAATAGCTAATATTTATTGAATGCTTACTTGCTATACAAACAGGAAGTAACTAATTTGGACCTCATACAAAACTTACATTATAATCATTGTGCCCATCTGGCAGTTTAAAAAAGCTGAGATTCAGCGAAGTTAGGTAATTAACCCCAACACAGTTAGGAAATGACAGAGTCTGGTATTACACTCAGACATTCTGGTTCCAGATTCTACCTGAATCAATACAGTAATTTCTAAAAGTAACTTCACAACTAAAATACTCTAGTCTCCTCACAACATTCATTTTCTTGTAGGGTTCATAAAATCATTTTGATCTACTGTTACAATACGTCAAATGATTTGTTACGATTCAAAGAGCATTTTTTTCCTGTCATGTTGGGAAGGGTAAGAAATAAGACCGAACTGGCAGGGCGCGGTGGCTCACGCCTGTAATCCCAGCACTTTGGGAGGCCGAGGCGGGCGGATCACGAGGTCAAGGGAACGAGACGAGACCATCCTGACCAACATGATGAAACTTCGTCTCTACTAAAAATACAAAAAATTAGCTGGGCGTGGTGGCACATGCCTGCAATCCCAGCTACTCAGGAGGCTGAGGCAGGAGAATTGCTTGAACCCAGGAGGCGGGGGTTGCAGTGAGCCAAGATCGCACTACTGCACTCCAGCCTGGCAACACAGCGAGACTCCGACTCGAAAAAAAAAAGAAAAAAGAAATAAGACAGAACCTATATCTCAGTCAGCCCACACTTGATAGCTCATAATGGTCTGAGGAGATGTAGCTCCCTGTCTTAACAGAAACTGTGTGAACTGCTCCTGTTCATCAATCATGTAGTGGCTGTTTACTCGTCCCCAGGCCACATGTCTCTCCACATAGCATCTGGGTCTTCCCCTCAGCAAAGCCAAAATGTGCAATGACAGATGAAATTTCTGCTTTTATTTGGATGTGAAATTCAAACCTAAGTTGGAATGCCCCACTGCTGGAAAACAAACTTAAATCATTCATGAGGCATAAATTTTATGTCTAGTTTATCCAATTGACCAAAAAAAATACATCAACTATTTAATGATCATGACATAAAGGTAACACTTGGAATTATATAAACAATCATTCTCTTTCTCTCTCAACTTTTTCTAAGGGTTTTCCCATTTACACATTATTTTTTGTCCAAGTGATCTTACTACTTTGTTGAGAAAAAGGGTCAAATGTAGAAAATAAACTAAAATGACAGAAATATTAGGAAAATTAAGAAACAATAAGAATTATGAACAGAAGTGTTTAACAAAGAAAACATTGTACAGACTTTGCCAATTATGAAATTAAATCACTCTGGATGCAGCAAGGAAATAAAGAGAGAAATTGATAGAGTAGAAATTAAGAACTAGGTTGATTGCCCTGACAAAGGTAGCTGAATAACTTTAATTCTCTGTACTTCAAAAGACTTATTATAAAATTAATCTCACCACGTAGATTATCCTTCCAACTCAAGTTCATTGAATTGTGGTGTTAAATCTGAAATTCTACCTACTACCTACCAGAACAGGATTTAAGAATTCCAACAATCTCTAGAAAAAAATATGCAAAATTTTGTGCAGACATTTAATATTCATTTTACTGGGAAAAGTTGCACATCTTATATGAATTTTTCAAGGCAATCTATGACCCAATACAAATTTAGAAAAAGCCTATTCAATATAATTGGCATGAATCATTGATATTTATATATTTTACACATAAAAGTTTATATGGAAGACAAGTTTTGTAAAACATAAGACCAAGACTTTTCTTTTTGGGACGAAGCCATCCTACTACCTAGAGGAATGTCTATCCATCCTCTATTAGATGGCAGTCTTAAAGTTGCTGGTTTCAGTAATTTTTTGAAGGAAGAGAGGTATTGCTTCTGATCCCTATTCTCTTTTAAAATAACAGAATTTCTAAAATGGATGTCAATAACCCATTTAATTGAATATCAATGCATATTAATCATGTTTTTCAATGCAAATGAAAAACTTTATTAGGACTAAGGCCTGTAGAGAAACTAAAAGCTAAAAGGATAATAGTCATCTATTCATTACTCAAAATAAAACCAATTCCAAAATGTAAAGTCCATGTTAGGAAACCTAACATAATTGTATTTTAATTATTTTCTTTTGAAATGTATCAAATAGAAAATCATTTAAAACAAATGTCCTAGGTAGTTGTCAAGTTTGCTTATTAAGTTGTCAGCCCTTCTTGGACTTCTTTTGCAAAGCACAGGTGAATAACCATCTTATTTATGGCAAAGTAACTGTCATAAACCAAAGACTCATTGACTTTCATTGATTCGCAAAAGTACTAACAGCTTAAAATGTACCCCCAACATCACCACGGCCACCTCTGCTGCTCTATAGCCACCATTTATTGAGGGCTGACTCCACTCTGCTGGGCATTTCACATCTGTTTTCTCATTTGTCCTCACAGCAACCCTTCAAGAAAAATATTGAACTGGAGCTGCATTTTAGATGAGGTAAGCAATTATGACATAGACTTCCTTCCTGGGATGAACACTTTTCCTATTACCCATCCCTTCTAGAGAAAGGGGAGGACTGATTTAACTTTTTAGACAGGTGTGCAGGCTCTGAGATATTTTGCCATTCTGCTAACATACTGGCTCTTCAGAGGGATCGATTAAAAAGCAATTGAGCCACAGAACCATTGGTGTCGGCCTCCTGAGTACAGAAGAGGAGGGAGCTCATTCAATCATGCATTATATTAGAAATTAGAACTGATCCATAGATGAAAAAGCAATTAATATCCTATAGGAAGAAGAAATAAATACTATGAGGTCAGAAGAGATTAATCCTATAATATTAGACCTAGAAAGTATCTTAGCGACTGTTTTTCTTGCATCCTTCAATTAAAGGCTATATTTTATATTTCTGTACTTTATTATCTACTAGATATTTTCAACATTTCCTTCTAAAAGAAGAATCAGGTGAATCAGGCACTGTGCCCAGTTTAACTTGTACTATAAAAGCTGGGGTAGAAGGCCTTCCCTTTGCCTTATATAAAATACAGAAAAATATTAGAATTCCTATTTGCACAAGGACAAACAATGATTTTATATTACCTTGGCTCTTATTACTTATCCAAAGTCATGTTAGTAATTTAAAATATGTTTTAAAATCTTGGATACAGATTAGTACAACTGAAAGGTGTTATTATAGAGATCAATATAGAGCCTAGAATATATAAAGTTGAATAATAAAACAATAAAATGGTATCCATTCCCCACTATGTGAGTGAGTTCAAATTTATCCATTCTCAATGAGTTCAGGAATTTCAGCCTGAAAGAACAAGTCTTCAAGGTTGGGAAGACTTGAAAACAAATCTGCTGAAACTATTACTATGGTCTCAAATGATTCACAGAGACCAGAAAAGAGGCTTTAAGAGCCGAGATACACAAGTGCAACTGATCTGAAAGAAATAGAAAATAAATTGTATAATGACAAAGTTGACAACTTGGTAACGATTTTGGGCAAGGC
The DNA here is from genome assembly GCF_029281585.2 of Gorilla gorilla gorilla. Taxonomy (NCBI): domain Eukaryota; kingdom Metazoa; phylum Chordata; class Mammalia; order Primates; family Hominidae; genus Gorilla; species Gorilla gorilla. Next base: position 106,541,744 of record NC_073230.2, on the reverse strand, counting down.
TCTACACTTTGGGCCCTGAGAAGATAAAACAGAGTCATGTATCAGATTAGTGATTAGTTTAGCAAGCTATTAAAATTTCTTCCAACTCTGAAAATATGGACTTATCAATAATAGTGACTAGTTTGGATACTCTGGATAAACATGTCCCTAGAATGTAGAAGGGAAATTCCTTAGACTAACATAGCTTAATAATTGCTTGCTAGCAGTACAGCCGAGTAGTTAAGAGAGTTACTCTAGACTTGATTAAACTGACTTCTGCTCTGCTACTTATTCCAGGTTCATAAACCATTGTTTGAAACCTTAAAGCCAGAGATTTTGCAATTTGGATGTTTTTTAACTTTAGAAAAAACTACAGTGAATAGTCTATATATTTTATTAACATTCCCAATATCCAATACTCAAACACATTATTTCTACAGTGACTATTCATACTAAGTATAATAAATAAAGGCTTTATATATCCTCACCTCAATTTAGGTCAGATTGTTTGCCTCTAAAATAGCTCAAGTCTGTGGAGGGTAGAATTCTAAAATGAACCCCAAGTGTACATGTACCCCTGGCTGTACATGTCCTTTATAACAATCCCCTACCCTAGAGTGTGCATGGGGCCCGTGAATATGATGGATATCATTCATGTTACATTATATGGCAAAGGCAAAGGGATTTTTGCAGATGTAATTAAGGTCCCTAATCAGTTGATATTGAGTTAATAAAAAAGGAGATTATCTCAGGTGGACCTGTGCTAATCTTATGAATGCTTTAAATGAGGATCTAGTAGTCAGAGACTATAAGGAAAATAGGCTTTCTCCTATTGACTTTACAGAAGCAAGCCACCATGAGTTTTACAGCTGCCAAAAAGTAAATTTTGCCAACAACCCATAAACTTGGAAAAGGATCCCAAACCTCAGATAAGGTGGTAATAGGCTGCCTGGTGAGACCTTGAGCCGAAGATCCTGTCAGGTCATACCCAATTCCTGACCTATGGAAACTGTGAGGTAATAAATGGCCATTGCTTTAAGCTGACAAGCTTGTGGTACTTGGTTATACATCATGGAAATGCATGGAAATCCAATCCAAGGTTAGATCACCTTTTGTTAACAATTAGTTACAAAAACATTTTAGTTCTTAGAGATTTCTGAATTTTGAAATTGTGAATAAGGAATTGTATGCCTGTGGTTGTATGACTTCATAAAGTATTTAATTGCTATGAGCTTTAGTTTTCTTATCTTTGAAAGAGAGGCAGTAACAACACCTACCTCACAGGGTGGTGGTAAGAACTTAATAAAATAGTGTATATAAGATACTTGATATAAAACATGAAACCACCATCCCACTGCAAACGTTTTATTATTATTATTATTATTTTCTACCCTTTGCTCTAAACCAGTGATCTCAGCACTATAGCTACATGTTAAAATCACCAGGACAGCTTTAAGAAATAGCAGTGCCTGTGCCCCACTCCATATCAATCATGCTGGGATCTCTGGTTGCAAGACCAGTACCAATGCAGTTTTAAAAGCTCCTAAGATGACTCTAATGTTCTCTAAGACTCTAAGATGACTCTAATGTTAGCTTGAGAATGACTATTCCATATATGTCACAGAAAATCTTGGCTTTTTAAAAAATTTGGTAGCATTTAACAGGTTTTCTGAATAACACCATCAAGAAAGGGAATATTCAATTTTTAAACAAGCTTTGCCCTCCACTTTACATAATGTATTCTTTCCATTATATTTCCCCGTTAGATTAGTCTAGTAGATATGGGTTTACTAGGTAGCTTCTTATAGTGTAACTCCTTTTGGAGAACTGACAAATCACAGGCCTGGCTCCCAAAACAAAAGATACCAAACCTTGTATCCCAAATGCACCAAACGCAAGGCCCTTTCAGAGCACCTCACTTTCCTTGTTCCCTGCATAATGCTCCACTTGATTTCTACTCTAATGAGACTGAAGATAGAATGCACACTGGTCAAACTATAAATAGCAGTAGAACTCTGACCCACAATCTATGAAGCAACCAACCTAGAAAGACAATTTACACAGAATAGTCAGAGCTTGATCACAGACTGCCAACTCTCAATTTTATTATTTCTTATTTTTTTGGTCTCTGCTTCCAACTCAGAACCAACCAGAAAATCTAATATGCTCCTCAAACTAATCACATACCTAGTTCACCTCCTAGGTGAACTAGTTCATGTTCTCATGCCAACAATCCCAATCAGAGCACACCTAGAGCCTTCCTTCTCTGCCTTTCCCACACTTCTGGTTTACTTTTTTTATTTTTATTTTATTTTATTTTAATATTGACAGGGTCTCACTTTGTTACCCAGGCTGCTTTCAAATTCTGGGCTCAAGTATTCCTCCCTTCTTGCCCTCCCAAAGTGCTGGGATTACAGGCATGAGCCACCATGACCAGCCTCCTGCTTTACTTTGAGTCTCCACCAAATGCATGTGATGATGGCTGCTATGGTAAGCTTTGAATAAACTGCTCTAATTTGTATGGTTTTATTTATAATTGCCACAAAAGTGTAGGTGAAGGAGGAACATGTTCTTATAAGCACAGCTCCAATTCCTGTTACACATTTTTATCTATTCATGTAATTTAACTGTGAATGTTTAAACTTTGTGTTGGAGTATAATTTCCAGAAAAGTGCACATTAAGTATAAAACTTGGTGAATTTTCACGAACTGAAACACCTGTGTAATTAGCACCAGGTGAAGGAACAGGTTGTAACTAGAGTCCCTCCTTTGTGCTCCCTTCCAGGCACCACAGCCTCCCCAAAACAGGTGACCACTATGCTGACTTCTAACATCACAGAGTAGATTGGCCTGCTTTATATTTTATTGAAATGGAATCAGATAATAGTATCCACATTTGGTGTCTAGTTTCTTTCATTCAATGTTATGTTTCAGTTTTGTCCTTACTTTTGTATGTTTTCCTTGCAATGTGACACTCCAGTGTAATGAATGCTTCACAATTTATATTGGGTTGTTTCTAGTTTGGAGCTATGAAAAATTGTGATGCAGTGAACATTCTAGTACATGTCTTTTGCCAATCTGCACATTTCTGCTGGAAATGTATCTAAGACTGCATATGTTTCACTTTGATAAATATAAAAATTATTTTCTAATTTTAAAAAAAGCACAAGAATCATGTATTGGTCCTCAACTAAAACTGAAGAAGGAATTTGGTAGCCAAATGGGTGCAACCTGAATCCTGTATTTTCTTTCATGGTAATGCTATTTTAAAAGATTGCATTAAAAATGTTTATCCTACAAAAAACCAACATTGCAGATATTATGCCATTTTCATTTCTTCTAGAAATACACAGACTATCTTATGTAAAAGGTAATTTACATCTACTGGAAATATATATATCTCTGAGAATACCAGTATAAGAAAAGCATCCTTGGCTTTCTTTTTGTGTAATATAAAAAGAGAAAGAAGCTTGGATTTTAGGAAGGCTTGAACTAAGCAGGACAAACTTCTCCCTTATATAAGCTGCTTGAGGCAGGGGCCAAGTCAGATTCATCTTTGTAGTCTCACATCTGTACCTCTGACACATGAAGGGTTTGGCTCAATGTTTGTGGAATAAATGAATCCTCAAAAAGCCATGTCAGCAAATGTTCCTCTTGAAATGTTCTTTTAATGAGCTGGTACGACACTTGATAAAATTCATTAAATCAGACTTCCTAGCCCTTTCTTTTGTTGTTTGTGCTTCAGAGCTCAGCACTGGGAACCTGCCCTCAAGTCCTCCCCTTCCAGGGGAGGCTGGAAAGGGCTTGAACCAAAAGAGAAAAGAAAGCAAATGTTACCTGCTCTGGGAACACAGACTGCTCACCTCAGCATTCAAATAAGTGCCCTCCAACCCCAAGGTGGGATGGAGAGAGATCCTGTTGTATTATGAATGTTGCTACTATAAGGCACAAGAAGAAGCAATAGGAAACACAGTTGGGCCACTGAATCTGGCAGCTTCCAGAGGCCTCAGAACATTCACATTTGCAGCTGCATTAACTGTGCTTGTTTAGTAGCTGACATTCACCATTCACATTTTCAAAGAGCTATTTAGATCGAATTTCAAAGGTATGTTTTGAGGGGACCAAACACATAGCACCATGGTAAGCTACCTCAATTTTGTAGATTTTTCATAAATTGCCATTAAAAAAATCACATTGTATAGTAAGTAGAAATCAGCCTCAGAGGAAAAATGTACTAGATCAGATTTTTTTAAAAACTGCCCTTACATTTATTATGCATTTTCCCTCTTCACCTCACCCATCCCATATGGAAAGAACAAAATCATAAAAACATTAAAGAAATAGTATCACCCCAAATTCCACCACTGTAGCCCGATAAGTGTTTACATTTTTTCCTAATTCTTGTAAAGTCTTTGTTCAGATGCACAATTAGAAAAATAATGGTAATCATGATATTACAATTGATTTGAAGTCATGTTATGTCATAGACATTTTACATTTTACTCTTCCCCAAGGAACACTGACCATATTATAACCAAGTCTTCATAATATTAGTTTTTAAATTATGTAATACCCTACCCACAATAAACTGTCATTCTATTTTATTACTCTGTGACATTTTGACCACAGAAAGTTTTTTACTATTCCATCTTTGTGGCTTTTTAGTATTTTTCCTACTTTTAAAATTATTTTCTGAGAATAAATACTCAGCAATAGGAATACGAGCCAAAGAGTATGTGTATATTTATTGTTTTTAAAACAAATTTACTTTCCAAAATAATTTTTGCCAGTTTTACAAATTTAAATAGTCAGAATACTAAAATGTGAAAAAATAGCACCCCAAATTAGGAAACCATTCTAATTTGGCTTATACCCATCACATTGCTAACCACCATCTATAAAGATTTGTCTGGATAATGCTTTCGTTAAATGATGCATATTTTAAAGTAACAAATGTTCGCCTTTTTGTACTGCTGGCAAGTCAGAAAAATCATCCATTTTCAACAGTAGATTGAGGTAAGATTTCCACAGAGAAAAAGAGTAAAAAGCTAATCTTAGTTGAAAATAGATCATATGCCACAGTTTGTACTATGGGCTTTCTCAGTGTCATCTAATTTAATGCTGCGAAGTAAATAATAATTGCCCCTGTTTTTACAAATTGAGATTCTAATATTAAGACTTGGTTGGCCGGGTGCGGTGGCTCACGCCTGTAATCCAAGCACTTTGGGAGGCCGAGGGGGGCGGATCACGAGGTCAGGAGATGGAGACCATCCTGGCTAACATTGTGAAACCCCGTCTCTACTAAAAATGCAAAAATTAGCCGGGCATGGTGGCAGGTGCCTGTAGTCCCATCTACTCGGGAGGCTGAGGCAGGAGAATCGCTTGAATCAGGGAGGCAGAGGTTGCAGTGAGCTGAGACCGCGCCATTGCACTCCAGCCTGGGCAACAGAGCGAGATGTCTCCGAAAAAAAGACTTGCTTGAGGTCACATAGATTTAGGGTAAAACACAGATCAGGTTGTTTCTACCAAAACATTCTAAATACATAAAAAATTAATAAACTTATTACACAGATACTTCAGGATTGCCTTCAAGCAGACGCGTCCAAACGTTGAAAATCAGCTAGCAAATTTCTTATAACGGGGAAGTAATTAACTGATTATTTGGGAGATACTGTACTTTTTCTGACTTGGGGTTAATTATAAAGAAGAATCACTTCATAAAACTTATTTCAGGTGAAAGAATTAATTATAAAGTGTTATATAGTGATGGCTACATAAAACTATATTTCAAACATTATTTTATTCTTGACATATTACTATTTTCACAACATGAACATTTCTACAATGTTCCACCAGTGTTCACAAATATTATTTTCCTCTTTTTTGTCAGTTTATTGCTGAAAAACAGTATACATACAGAAAAGTGTATAAATTTTAACAAGGTAAACATATTCATACGATGCATTCACATCAAAAAACAGAAATTACCATTATCCCAGAAATCATGCTTTTAACACCAGAGATTAGTTTTGCCTTCACAGATTTTTTTTTTAATCTAGCAAAGCTCTGATAAATTCTGTGACCTTTATTGAAGTATTCATTTAATTTCTGCTACCTCTTCCATTTCTTCCCTGAAGATAGAAGTTTATCCCATGAGATCAAGTAAAGTAGACCAGATGAAAATAGTAATATCAAATTGGCACTAGTAGGGACAACCTTTGAATACCTATCAGTTGGCGCATACTATACAGGACCTTTTTTTTTCCCCACTCTTACAACCACATCAAAACTAAAAAGATTATGTTTCCCTAAAACAACTCACAAAGAGTAGTTATATTTGCATAACAGGATTTATTCCTGCTTAGTTCACTACCATCTGTTTTCATATTTTAAGTCAAAAGATTTCTACATTAAACAATCTTATATAGCTTTTCACATGCTATTTTAGAAGGCAATTGGCCCAAATCCTGATTATTTTTTCTAAGTATATAAAGTTGTTTCCATAGGTAGGATACAAACCCTCAAACTCAACATCTTTTTGATATAAATAATTTAAAGTCTTATCACAACTGTGAAAAGAGCAACTACTTATCCCATTTGTGATAAATTATTAATTGAAGTATGCATTCAAATGTATACTTCCTGATAGCAACTTCTTTAATCCTTATGTAGAACATAAAACACTAAACAAAGGAGAAAAATCTTCAATAATTTACTTTTCTCTGAAATTTACATTTCTCTGAAATGGTTCAAGATGCTTCCCCTAATGAAGGATAAAATGAATTATGTGTGGAACTAGATAATTATTGTAATGAAAATGTTAGGATTTAACTATCAAAAGCACATACATAATATATGCTGTGTCACATCTTCCTATATTAATAGGTTTTAAATATTAGATTATTTATAATTAAGATTCAACAACATAAAAAATATATTTTTTACTACCTTGCCCATACATCTAAACTAAAATGTCACAGAGGGTAGGGTAAGGAAAGTAATTATGCAGATGTTATTCAAATCAGCCTGAACAGTTACCTATTTACATAAAAAATTGGATGTTTGACTTTATGTTGATTAAATAAGCAACTGATGTCTTTATTGCCTCTGTAACAATTTTATGATTTTTAAGCCACAGCCTTAGAATTTTCAAGAATATCACTTTAGAAAAAAAATAGCTATTCTTCCATCTTGACAACTTTATATCATTTAACCACAAGGGGGCCGTAGCTATCTTCTTTGAATTGTTTAAGCATGCCAGGAAGCAGATAACATTGAAAATAAAATCAATCCATTCTCAAAAATTAAGTAAACATAAAAAAAAATTAGGAACATACAAACCTGATTTTTGAAAGTAAAATGAATATGAAACACACGAGTTTTTCCCATACATGTTACACATTTGAAGCAAGATACTTTTCCCTACTTCTATCTCCAAAACAGGCGTATCTCTGTACCTTCTGAACTCACAACAGACTTTTACCTTAAACAGAATTAGTATTAAGTATGATCGTTTGTGAGAATTATTAATAAAGCCACTATTGTTCAAGTGCTGCGATTTATCACTTGGGAAATAATAAATGCACCTCCAGTCTGTGCTAACCTGATGACCTGAGGTGAAATTTGAGAATGAGTAAAATTACCAAAATATGCTCCCCTGGCTAAGTGAGCACACTAAAAAAGGAAAATAACATCTAACAATGATATGCTTAAATTATGTTCTTTTTTTAAAATTAAAATTACAAAACAGATGGAATGGTAAACTATACAAAGCAATAAACGTTTTGTTCAAATATTCTCTCTGGTACATTTGGCAAAATAAACTCCTCTCTGCAGATAAAAATATAACATTTGTCTTCTGAAAGAAATATTCCACACAAGTACTAGTATAAAGTAGAACTAAACCAGCTGTTCCACCTGTGGCCCTATGTTAATACTTTAGTGCCTTCAAAGATGTTATCCAGAATCCTCACCAAAGGCAAATGAACTTTCCCTGATGGGAGGGGCAGGCTGCTTCTAAAGCACTGGCCACATTATGAATTCACACTATATCCAATGATCCTTTTAAATTTCTAGTCACTCATGCCATCCTCACATTATCACTTTAAATTTTGTTATACCAAGGAAGCAAAATGTTGATAACAGTAATAATAAATGCTGGAATAACAGAAATATTCATCCTTTTAACAATATTGATACAAGTTCTTAGACTCTTCTAATTTTAAAATTTCATGCCATATCTTTCATATTCATTCTCATGTTTTTATAATATCTGGATTTCCTTCATTTTTTTAAGATTTTTCCTCAAATGCCAAGCACCATTGTCTAACTACTCTGGTGGTTGGAGGATATTTCGGCTTTGAGATAACATTATGACAAGCCAACTGGACAACACAGAAGAGGACAAGAATGGCCTGGATGTAGTCCTAAAATGTTACAGTGTATGAACCCCAATAATGTCTCTGTACTAAGGAAATGGATATTTCCATGACTCATTCCCCTCATTCATCTAATGGAAATGTACTCATCACCTGCTCTATATGTGGATGACTATGTGTCCATGAACTGTGGAAGAGGTATACATAAATTAAGCCTATTAACCCTCCCCATATTCTTATGTGAAAAGCCAAGGAGTGAACAGAAATGAGTAGGCTAACATTTGGCAAAATTCTCAGTTATACAGCACTTCCTTGTCGAGGGAAACCAATATTTGAAAGAAAAAGCAACCACGGAGAAGAGAAAAATCCACTCTAGAAACTCCTAACAAGTTACCAATAAATAGCGAATTATAGAATGTGAAACCCGACTTCCTAGGCCAAATGTTATTTTCTGCACAAATTTTAAAAGGCTTTGGATCCACTCTGTTTTAGGGTGGCATAGGCTCAGTCCATTCCAATGGAAACCAGAGGGTGATTCCAGGGCCCAACCTATATTAAAAACAGTGGTAGTCAATAGTATAATATGGCATCTGTATTCCAAACTGATAGGTACTCTAGACATGCATAACTAATGCACAACAACATCTCTCCTACACGTTTTTCAAAAGACCTTCAGCAAGTTGCACTTGACATTCACAAAAGAGCACATTCCCTGTGATAGTGCTATTTCTCTCTTAAGTTTTAAATTAAATGTGACATTCATAATTTAATCTCTTCACTAGCCAATTGTATATCAGAAAAATTGACTTAGAGTAAGCATTTTCTTCACTGATTAATATTAGAATGGGGAATTCAACCAAAGCTATTAAAAGCTTTTGTCCCTTTCTTATTAGTAGTGTTTCTTACATTGAGCTTTTTATAAAAGGCTATAACTTGATATAACAAAAGTAGAAGAAAAAACAGTATTTTTAAGCTCTATTTCACCATGTTCTTAATATTTCCTCACTTACGGCAGATTTTCATGCCACAAAACTAATTTACCACCTACTGTAGGTGATATTAACTCTAAATTTTAAAATTGTATGGAGTGAAATAAAATAATAAATAATCCAATTACTAGGAACTTACTAAAGAGACTCTCCTTCCTCAACCATGGTTAAATCCATTTACATTTCTAACTCAGTATTTTAATCCAATTATAAATAAAAATGTCCTTTAATGGATCCACTTAAATCATAAACCAGCACTTGTAAAATTAAAAATTACCACAGTAATTCTATAACCTGGTACTTATTTAAAGTGTCTTTTTTAAATAGCTGGGTATTTACCCAACCCTTATATAAATTATGCAAAAAGTAAAGACCAGAAAAAAATATGTTCTAAATCCTAAAAAAAATTTTACAAGTCTCCCACTCTTAATACATTTCAAAATACTAAACTAATGATAATCATTTTCCCCCTGACATTTTCAATTTGAATAAAGACAGGAAATAAAAAGACAATCTAATAACTAAAACTTCTAAAGCTAGATCAGCAAATTTTTACTGAACATAAGGCATCAGAGTGATGTGTTATTGGCAAAACATACAGACACACACACAGATATATACTTATATCATGTTTTCTAGATTGGTTTTTTTCCTACCTCCAATCTTCTGTGATTTTGTTCTATTGGGGTATACATCAGGTATGACTAGGTTGTCTCAAACCTTATTCGTTTAAGTACTTCTTATTTTATAATCAAATTATGGGCAATTTATAATCTCACATTAACATTTTGATCTAATTGGATTATTTTCTGAAAGCAAAGTACAGATTGCAAGCTAAAACACACATTAAGTATAAGCATTTGCAAAGATAGGACAGAGAGTCTTGAAAGAGCTTAATTTCAATATGCTATAATAACCTATAAGTAACTTACAAAGTGTATTCAAATATATATTCAGTACTTCACTATGTGTTGGTCACTATGTTAGTTGCTTTGTTATATATTAAAAAGAATCAGATACAAAGGCATCAAACCATAAAACACATTAGCACAAGTTATATGTGTGCAATTAGTAGCTTACCTAAAATCTAAAGATGTCAATTAAAAAATAAATATAAAGAATAAAGTACAGTTAAATGGCATAAACATTACTACTCATTACTGTTACTCATGGTTGCTTCTAGTTACACAATATTTTTTTCCACACACTATCTCATATATATTACAATCCAATTTCATCCCCTCAACATCTTACATGTTAAATAAAATAGATACTATCTTCTATTGTGAATGAGGAAATGAAAAGATAGAGGTCCTGAAACTTTGTCACACAGAAAATCACACAATAAATTCATATAAGAGGGGAATAAGATTTAAGTTGTCTGTCTTCTAGTAGTGTCCCACCACTACCTCACATGTAACATACCCACACTTTCTCATGCTATCACTAGCGAGGGGATTTATGCTAACCTTTTGAATGTGTTCTTATTTTTGACGCCTCAATTTGTGAACCAATCATCTACAACATAGGGGAGAGGCAAAATTATATCACACAAGTAGACATTCGCAAACACATAATGAAGCTACTAATAAGTCACATTAAAAATGGTCCAATTAAAAAGTGAACAAAGGACATGAACAGACACTTTCCAAAAGAAGACATATATACGGCCAACAGTCATATGAAAAAAAGTCCAAAATCACTAATCATTAGGGAAATGCAAACCAAAACTACAATGAGATACCATCAGAATGGCTATTATTAAAAGTCAAACAATAACAGACGCTGGCAACGTTGCAGAAAAAAAAGAAACGCTTATGCACTGTTGGTGGAAGTGTAAATTGGTTCAGCCACATTCAGTAGTAACTGATCTATTTGCAAGAAGAATCTATGAGGTTTTTTGAGAAGAGGAATCTTGGATCTTGACTTAGACACTTTTATATCTTCAGTGTTATCTGTATGTCTGTTACACAGAAGTCACTCTTAAATGTTTATTGAAATGAAAACTGTCATCACATAATGCCACACCTAGAGTTGGCTCTGATGGATCTGTCCTTGCAAATAGACTAGATGTTGCTTGGGAATAAACAGGGCAATTGGATTCCTTCATTTTATTATTCTCAAAACTAATCACAATATCTGACCCAAGATAGATATGCAACAATCTTTATTGAATGAAAATAAAATCATTGAGTAGATGAATGGTATATTGGGATATGGACATTTTGAGGTAAGTAATATATTCAACTGATGAAAAGAAAATAGCAACCAATAGAAACTCTAGTAATGACTGTGCTTATCTTTACAATGAATTTTAGTTAAATTCATTTCTCCCTTTTTCTCTAATATCTTTAAGAAAAACAGAATATTATTTTAGAAATACTACTATGCCAAGAAAATAAGAATATGAATCAGTATGCTCATTGGTAAATGGCTAGATCTTATTGCCCCCAAATGGCAAAAACTTATTCAAATAAAGCTATATATGGAACCAATACGATAAATTTGGTGGTGTACTGTTCTAAAAAAAAAAAAAAAAATCAAGTCTCTATGAAGGCACCATAAGGAAATCAGAATTGTAGCTCCACACAATCATGATTTGACAGTACTTTTTAAATACTCAGTAGACCCCACGTCCCTGAAAAAATCCCACCGCTATAGTAATGCTCCCACATTTCCTTAAAGTTTCTCATTAGTAGTGATAACAATAGTAGGTAAAAATAATTGTGCTATTTAAATGCATTTATTGCAGTAAATTTATTGTTCTCTTTAAGAAGCACTTTGCGCTTCAAAGTTTTTCACTAGAAAGAGACAAGGAATAATATTATCAATATCCATCATAAAAATATCAAAGCCCCTATCATTAAAGGTAGTGGAAGAGTTGTCCACAGAAATAATACTGAAGCCTAAATTGTCATGTAGCCTAAATGTCTCTTTTTTTCATTAGATTAGGAGTCAACTGCATTTTCCTGACTAGTGAATTACTTTGTAAAAGGCTGGAAGGCCCCACTGGAGGTCATTAGCCTATCTGCAGGGTCTACTGGAATTTGACTCTGTGCTTCTGATGTGTATACATACACATTACCACCCCAACAATGAGACTCGTTTTCAGGTTTTCTACACATTTATGAGATCTCAGCTTATAAGAGTGCTCTTTCCATGGTCTATGGTAAAAAGATTAGGACATTAAGTATAAAGAAGCAATAAATAATGTAGATGTTATTTGCTTAGCTAAGAATTGACATATTAGAAATGAATATAGCACTAAGATTATTGTGCAAAAGAACAGTTATGAACTACAATTTTAGTCTCACTTTAGGGCATCTATGGAATAAGAAAAGGATCCTTGACTTTGGAGTCATACACACCCACGTTTAAACCCCATCCCTGGCACTCAGGCATACCAGTTGCATCACTGGGCCCAATTAATGTCTATGAGCCTTGGTTTCCTCCTCAGTAAAAATAACACTACTGACCTCATAAGTTTATTTTGGTTATTAAGTAAAATAATATCTCTCAAACAAAGGAAAAGGATCTCAATCTATGTTATATCCCTTCATCTTCTCCATTCTGCCATCATAGATAAGCTCCAGCAGGAATTGAATTTCAACCCTGATCTAATAATCTCATTTTATATTTTGGATCTAAATCTATTATGTGAGTTTAAAAAACTATTAGCCTCCTTTCATAAGGACACGAATCATACACTGAGTTTTAAAATCTCAAAGTTTAGAGGCAAATACAAGTGTATTATTACTGACTTGGCAGTATAAGTACATCAAAGAATTCTCACAAACCATATCTTTTATATTGCTTTATGTACCGATAATTCATCAATTAATTTATTTTACTAAATTCTTAAAACACACCACTTATGTTTTACTTAAAAGGTAACTTTAGGCCAGGCACGGTGGCTCATGCCTGTAATCCCAATCTCAGCACTTTGGGAGGACGAGGCGGGCGGATCACAAGGTCAAGAGATCAAGACCATCCTGGCCAACATGGTGAAACCCCGTCTCTACTAAAAATACAAAAATTAGCTGGGTGTGGTAGTACGTGCCTGTAGCTCCAGCTACTCGTGAGGCTGAGGCAGGAGAATCACTTGAACCTGAGAGGTGGAGGTTGCAGTGAGCCGAGATCGTGCCACTGCACTCCAGCCTGGGCGACAGAGCAAGACTCCATCTCAAAAAAAAAAGCAACTTTAAGGTCTTACTTTAAAGATGTCATAAAGTATAGTTATGGAAATATTTTATGATTTTAACTTAATGTAGAGTATACAAACCTAGGGATCTCACTCAGTCCTTAAATCATCTTTGAAGTGGGATCAAATTCTCAGTGTTAAAATTCTACCAGTTGTATGTAGGACTGATATAACTCATGTGTATTAAAAATAATTTTTAAGATTTCCTCAGTAGTTATGACCCTGATTACGAATCAGACACCTTTGTAAGATTTACTAATAGTTTACATTAACAGATTATCACTTATTAAAAATAAAGCCATGTCTTCATATTTCAGTATTTGACCTGAATACTTTTTACTTTTCTATATTTTATTCTCTACACCACAAGGTAACTGCAGAGAGAATAGTGCTAATCTGGACGATATTTTGCATTAATTCAGGAACTTTTGAAGCCACACTGAATTGCTTTTTCAGACCTGCTTAAGGTCAGACAGCTGAGGAAAAGCCAATACCCCACAATGAAATCTCAAACATCCTGGGAATACTCACTTCAAATCTGTGGGATCAATTTGGGGATTCATGACAAAAGGAGTCCCAAGAGATCTACTTATACCATCACCATCTCACATTTCAGATCCTAATCTCCTAATTATTCTAGAGTGCTTGATGGAGAAAGAAGCAGAGGGGGGAGGAAGAGAAAGACAGTATGTATATGTTTAAGGATGCATGGAAGGGAGGGAGGGGGGAATTAGGTCAGAAGGGTTAATTCTGGGCCCAGTCACATATATGTAATTAATTTCTATGTTTAGTGCAAATACAACTGTATCAACAGTATTAATTTAATATAATGTCAAGGTAAGAGCAGAAATATATGCTACTATTTTTATTTCCTATGGGGTAAATTTGTGTCATTTTTCACAGTATGGTCCTATTGAAAACCTTAACACAGAGAACATATTACTTTCTGGGCTATAAGAGCCGACTGATGATGGCACCTCTTGAAGTCTATTTAGCCATTTAAATATTAAGCTTTTAAAATCATTCTCCAACAAACTTCCTAAATTGTTTCCCTCGCATAAGAAGGATAAAATCTATCCTCAAAAGAATGCTATGAGGCTTGCTAAGAGGAGGAAAAAAGTGAAAATGCCTAATGGCATACATGACTTAGGTTAGGGATTAGTTGACATTATGTAAATCTGAATATCATTAAAGTAACAGTAAATGAATTTTATCACCAAGAGTAAGAACAGTATAAGGGAGCATATAAGAACAGTATAAGGGAGTGTACAATACATCATACTAAAATAATTTTTAATACAATATATTTTAATCAATTCTCTAGCCTATCTGAGACATATTCAGAAGAAAGTAATCTAAGATGTAAAACTGAAAAAGAAATTAACACAAAGCTAACTATATGGAGCAGCCACAGCAGTTCTCACAATGTGAGAATAAACATGTTAAAGTCTCATATTCAACTTCACTACAGCTATTTTACCTTTCAGTCAAACAAAGAATTTCATTTGTGAATCTTAAGTGATCTATACTCATTTCTACCAGTAAGATTTTCTGGCTGCACATTTTCAAATACAGTCAACTTTTTCTTGCTCATATGCTAACCGGCATTCAGTCTTTTATAGCAGTAATCACTGAAAGAACATACTTCTGTCAAATGCAAGAGATCTTATTCAGAAAATCGAATAACACAGAAGAAATTTTCATTATATAATATAGAAAATTTTCCTTCTCCAAATAGAGTCACTGCATTGATTTTTTTTCTTGATTTGTTTGTTGTCTATTACACACATCTACACATTCCAAATCAATTTTATGAGTCAGACTCATACTGAATTTATCGCAGAAAAATTAAATACTTTGTAAGAGCAAGAAAAAATGTATTTTGTTTACATTTTATTAAAATAAAGGGTATGCCTTAGAATCATATTTAGTGTAATGGTTAGGAAATAATCATTGTACCATGAAAGTTTATCTTGTTTTAAAACCATAAATCAGGCTGTCCAGAAACTTTTTAAAGTATTCAAAAACTGTACTTTCAACTCTGGACAGTTTATGATATCAAAACATTTTAGCATATGTTAAACAGATATTTGCATTCCAAATATCTGTTTAAATTCTGTATAAAAAACATTTTAAACTGAACTGTTCTGATATTTTGTTTTACAATGAAACCAAGTCTTTAAAGATGGTCTATAAAGCTAAACTCTTCTTTAACTTTTACCTCTGTTTTGTTTCAAGTTCTCTCCATCCTGCTACCGCATGCTCCACTATCCCACCCTTCAGAGGCACCATTAAGAAACAATTTTTATTTTCATACAAATTTCTAAACAAGAAAAGAATCCTGGCTGATTTAGCTACAGATCCTTTAAAATTCAATTCTGCAGTAGGGTTTATGCCTTATAAATATTTTTTAAAGATGGTTGACATATGATTGACTCTTGTATTTTTCTACAATAGAGACACAAAATTCTCAATTATAGCCAAGTAACTATCCAAACATTTACTTGCTATTGTGAGTAGTTAATATTATCAATTTGTTATAAAAGTAACCAACAATGACTAAATACTTGTTATTTGACAAGCAAACGTGTTTTTGTTTTGGTTTTTACACATATTATCTCTTTTATTCCCCACAACAAACCCATGAACAAGGTGTTGTCGTGATCCCCCTTCAGAGGTGAACAGGCTGAAGTACAGGGAAGCCATGTGGCTTACCTATACTCCCACCATGCTACATGGGTGCAGACAAAAGAAAACACATGTAGTTTTCTTACTACATGTAGCGAATCCCAAATTATTCTTCTTTATTCTACATAACCTAAAATAGTGAAATTACAGAACTATCTACATTTAGCTCTAATTTTGAATTTTTAAAAATGGTTAGTGGTTCTTTTACTTAAAGGTCAAAATTTCCATTTTCCAAGGTGACCGGAAATCTCACACTGCCTTCATAAAGAAAACAGGGACCAAAGACTTAAAGATTTTCTGGCTGAGCTCACTCTTTCTTTAACAGATTAATTTAGATGTAGAAACTCTTTCAAACTTCACCTTGATTTGTATCTTTAAGTGAGAGGGGAGTTTTCATTCATTAGTTAATGTGCACATTAATGAGATAATTTGTGGGTTTTATTATTTCTTCAAAGACATTAAACTTCTCAAGGGAAAACATTTCATGGAAACAACATGCATTCTTGTTATTAAAATTTTCATTTTAATCTCGATAAATAATACTTCATATGTAGATTCATTTATTAGGATTTTAATCAGCTTTTAAGTTCAAATCCTTTATGACACTAAAGGATGAGTTATCTAAACCTACCCAGTAATCATTTTATTTATCAAGGGTGTTTCTATAATCCCATAAGACAAAAGGAAGAAAGTGAGCATGAAGAAGCAAGAAATCTAAAATATTAATCATATTGCATTTTAAAATGTTCTTTGCAGTCTCTTTTTTAGGTGTAAATTGGATGTTTAGGCTTAGTTTTGGTTTTCTACAGTAGACCAAACAGTGCTAACCTGTGTTAAACTGAATTAACTAATAACTTCTAAGAGGTATGCTGGAAAACAAGTGGAAGTGAAATAATATCATGACCTGATGTCTTAACATCAGTTAAAATAAAAGGAAAATAAAATTAAGCAAGGGAAAAAAAAGCAAGCAAAAAAACAAAAAAAAAAAGCACAGAATGGTTATGATTACAAAAATAATCACCACACAAAAACAGGTCACATGAAGGAAAATTATTCTCAATAAGAATAAGCCTCATTACTTAGGAATCCTTGATACAGTGTCCTCTAAAATTTTCTCCATGGACAGTAGTGCTTAATTTGTTTTCAGTGTCATCACATCCTTCATGTGATGTCACTAAGGCCATTTAAAAATCTGTTTCCACAATCTTTCCCTAACAGTTCCAACTTTCCAACTTTAACATACATATAAACACAACTACTAGTATTATTTTAAAATGCATAATTTTAACCATATTCCACTGCTGCAGACAATTGCAATGTGCTTTCCATCAAAATCACATGAATTATACATAGGAAAAAATCTTTGATCATTACTGCCTCTCACACTTGGGAAAAGTGGAATAAAATAGATGTAGCAACAGCTCAGAGCCGATTTTCTAACAAAGCATAAAGCTTCCTCCACCATATATGGAGCAGCACTGACACCAAACAAGAAATACAATGTCTTGCCTGCACAGCAATTCTGTGGCAAACACTATGCCAGCCATGGAATATTAAGGTTTCATAATGTCAGTGTCTACTGTCTTCCTCACATCACTGTCAACACAGGTGAGGCAAAAGTCTCTGAATCCCCTTGGGCTTACAGCTTACTCTGCCCTGCACTGATGCATAATTTGCTTTGGTCTTGAATACATCCCTGGATAATTCTTTATTCTTGCAGAAGTCTCCCATACACAATTGAAATTCGCCTTTAATGGTTTCCAAGAGGACAGAACTCCTCGGTTTTGTGTTTCCAAAGATGCAAGAAAACTCTAATAATGGAGTAACTAAACACAGCATATGATAAAATTGGTGAGATTATCTGTTTTATGAATAAAAAAATACAACCCCAAATTTTCCTAGAAGACTTTCGTAAATATTCAGTAATTTAAAATGTTGTAAATTGATTGTCCAGACACACACAAAATGTCTCTCTCTCTCTCTCTCTCTCTCACACACACACACACACACATTCACACACACACAGAATTTAGAAAACTGGTTAGTTTTGTAAAATTCACTTCAAAGGGAAGATTGTCAATTCTCCATTTTGATCTAGGAGAAGCTGGTAACATTAAAGATACATGTATGTTATGGTTTCTTATAAAAGTCACGGTATCTTCACCTTCTGGCGTAACATAAACTATTGATTTATATTTAAACATTCTTTCGATGATAGTTTGTAGTTTATTGTAAGCATTTAACTTAAATTTTTTCTATATGACTTCATAGTTATCAGTGACCTCACCTCATTAAAGGTCTGACATTCTATTGTCTATGTATAGAGATCATTTGTATTCTGTCATAATAATCCCTTCCCAGACCTAAACCTCTGTGTCCAAGTATCCTAATAAATTGCTAGGTTTTTTAAAAGACACCAAAGAATATTCATTTATTTTATAAATGCCTCATGTTTATTGTAGAAAAAAACTAGAAAATACTGATAAGCAAAATAAGCAAATACTCTACAGCCCGCTCAGTTAATATCTTAAGTACTGTCTTTTGCATATATAGATATGTATATATCTATATATATATCTTTATATATTTATGCATATGTAGAGATACTAATATATACATTTAATTTATACATATCACATTAAAATATACTTGTGCACCTGTTCTTGCTCATATGATAGCAGAAAGTGAATGTAGTTCATCTCAATAAATATCTGGCACCATAAACAGATCATATTTCATTAACCAATCTACTATTATTTGAGAACTGAACATCTAAGAAACATCATAGAACATTTTTGGAAGTGCATGAGAAGCATTTAATTTTAATAAATACTTTATGAGCATAAATGGGACAAAGCCTCTTCTTTAAGCCCTGTCTTATCTGTGAGTGTATGAGTGTAGGTGTATGTGTTTGTTTGCAGAGTAGGGAGAATGTTGAAGGGTAGGGGGCTAAGAGAAGAAACTTTCTTCTTTGATCAGCTCACAAATGGTTGAGATACCTATAGAAGTTCATACAATAGCTAGTTGTTCTGTAAAAGTGTTTTACACTTAAAAGCAGGAATATTCAGATCATTCTGAACTTTATGAAAATAAAAAACCATATTTGGCTGATGATATAGACATAGGCATGGGTGTGAGTGAAATGGAATTTAGGGGTCCTTTTGGTTAAATTCTGTCAGTATTGTATATCAACATATTATTCATTCTTACCTCTCTCCCCACCATCACCCCACAAATACACACTTAAAGAAGACACCCCGTATCTAGGGTCTTCTTCCACTTCTCCAGGTCCATTGCTTATCCACCAGTCTCCAGCTTTGAGAAGAAGGGAGGTCAAAATATGCTGGACAG
Source organism: Gorilla gorilla gorilla (assembly GCF_029281585.2). NCBI lineage: Eukaryota > Metazoa > Chordata > Mammalia > Primates > Hominidae > Gorilla > Gorilla gorilla. The sequence continues at coordinate 106,522,158 of NC_073230.2, read as the reverse complement.
AGTCCAAGTAGAAGTCTTCAGACTGTCAGCCATATTAGCTAGCTTTCTACTTTTCTAGGTCTTTTGGGGATTTTAAAATAGAAATTTTGATTATGAAGTGGGGAAATACAATTACGGTAAGTAATGTATTTGACAGTAAAAGCTTTATCAATATTGTTTCTAGCCATATTTGGATGTATGGCTCTGGAAATGAAAATAGAAAGACCCAGGCTAGGCACAGTGGCTCACACCTGTAATCCCAGCACTTTGGGAGGCTGAGGTGGGCAGATCACTTGAGGCCAGAAGCTTAAAACCAGCCTGGGCAAAATGGCAAAACCCTGTCTCTACAAGAAATACAAAAATTAGCCAGGGGTGGTGATGTGCATCTGTAGCCCCAGCTACTTGGGAGGCTGAGGCAGGATGATGGCTTAAACCCAGGAGGTGGGGGCTGCAGTGAGCCGACATCATACCCCTGGACTCCAGCAACAGAGCCAGACCCTGTCTCAAAAAAGAAAAAAAAAAAGGAAAGAAAATCAAAAGGCCCAGTCCTTCTCATAAGACCCACTGAGGTCTGTCCAAAGTAAATCCAAGCATGCATTGCTGAATCAGTTAGTGCTTTATCATGAAAACACAGGCTTGTTTTGATTTGATGACATCAGGTTGACAAAGTCATTTTTTAAATATTTTAACTACAAGGAAAGAGCCTCCATAATAATTTTTATCCAGTTTTTAAATTTTCCTTAAAACAAATTAAACTGGTAATGTTCTAACATTATCAATTCACTATTCAGTAAACCCAAAATTTGGAAAGAAAAAAATACTGTACCACAAACAAATGTGAATTCTATGAAATACTGAAATCCGGGCGGGGGACAGGCGAAGTCCCTTAGCCTTCCTAACAAAAACTTTAGTATCTGATTAGAACAAGCCAAGTTATCCCTATTTTAGGGAAATGAAACCAGGAAATAACACAGCAATAGGCATTAAACAGCCAGTTATACTGCCACCTATCTACCACCTTTAAAACATTGGGCATGCCAAGCACAGAACATCTGCAGATATTACAGAGGCTCCACTGGTAACTCTACTGGAGATTTTAAGTTGCCATAGGTCACAACTATGTGTATAAATAATAACAATAATAACCATAATAAAATGATAATAATAAAGTACTTCATGCATAAGGTTAATGATGCCCATTCAGCAATCAGGCATTCACTTTGACTGTTTTTTCTAAATTGTTGGAAGATTTCCATAGATCCATTCGTGTCTCTGTGACGGTTCTTTTCCCTAGGCCCTCTTTTTGGAAGACTGATCATTGGAGATGAAGGCCCTTCTGCTGACCTGAGAAGAGAGGACAGCTTTTTAACCCACACAGAAACTACACCCAGGGGTGACCCCATTTGAATTGTGCTGTTGACTTTCCCAAGCACACTGTTTCATAGTCATTTAAAAGAGGATTTTAATAATCATGAAAATATGAAAGAGAATATTAAAATCCAAGAGTTTTCTTATTCATAGGCTAATACTTTGAATAACAAAGTGATTTATTTTCAGACAACTGAAGGTAACCTTGCAAACCCAAGTAATATTTTTCTTGCACCTATTGCCAATTGAAGAATAATTTTTTCGTACTTTGAGCACAATACAGAATGCAGCTGCATCTAAAATTATAAAACAGAGCATTGATGCAGTAGATCAAAATCCTACTATAGTACCATTGGGGAAGAATAGATGGTTCTTTGGACACAGTGATCAACAAACACCTATCCTAAACATGCTCTAATGAGAGAAAGGCCAAAAAAAAAAAAAAAAAATGCCCTCTTGTGGCTGGGCGCGGTGGCTCACGCCTCTAATCCCAGCACTTTGGGAGGCCGAGGCGGGCAGATCATGAGGTCAGAAGATCGAGACCATCCTGGCTAATATGGTGAAACCCTGTCTCTACTAAAAATACAAAAAATTAGCTGGGCGTGGTGGCAGGCATCTGTAGTCCCAGCTACTCAGGAGGCTGAGGCAAGAGAATGGCGTAACCTGGAAAGCGGAGTTTGCAGTGAGCTGAGATCGCACCACTGCACTCCAGCCTGGGCGACAGAGCGAGACTCCATCTCAAAAAAAAAAAAAAAAAAATGCCCTCTTAAAATTCAACATAGATGTTTTCCCAAGGTGTCATGGGAGCAGAAAGGAGGAGCACCATACTCAGTAGATGTAACTGGGGTAAAAGACACTAGGAAATACTTCAAAGAGACAGTTACTCTAGAGTTGAGTCTTAAGGAATAAATGTTGGCTAGGCATTCAAGGAATATAATTAGTCAAAGGATTCTGGGTACATGGACTTGTAGAAAAAAAGAATTAGGATAAAATAAAAAGCACACAATAATCTGGGAATGGAATTCTTTGCAGGATCATTTGGCTTGGTTAAAAAGCAAATGTAGGGAACAAACAAAATGAGGCTGAAAAGGTGTGCAAGAACCAGATCGTGAAAGATCATTTTGACTGGCTAAAGAAAGACATTTCCTTGGTTCTTAACTTCTTCATATGTTAGCATTATCTTTAACACATCATGTTCAGCATTGCTAACCTCATAGTTACAAAATGGTTGGAAATAAACCTGAAATCATCCTTTTCATCCGTCCAGTGGGAGAATAAGGGTCATATTCTCACAACCAACAAACAATAATACTGAACCCACCTATTAAAATACCCTTGATGTGATCTCTATAATCATGCAGGCATGTTGTGCTGATTGGCTTAGACAGATTTTATCTCAATCCTGAACCAATCAGAACCGATCCCTGAAGCTGGGTCTAGGATCAATCCTACATAATCCTATCTACATTTTATGACAGTTACAGTATGAGAGTTTTGAGAAGGGGGAAAATAGGAAAATGATTGGTGAGTAGGTGTCTTAGTCCATTTTATGCTGCTATATTAGAAAACCATGGACTGGGTAATTTATAAAGAACAGAAGTTTATTTGGCACACAGTTTTGGAGACTGTGAAGTCCCAGAGCATGGTGCTAGCACCAGCGAGGGTCTTCCCGTGGTGAAGGCAGAAGCAAGCAAGTAAACAGAGAGAGGCACCAGTGGCAGGATTTGTAATAACCCACTCCCATGATAACTAACCCATTCCTGAGACATTGACATTAATCCATTCATGAGGTCTCCACCCTCATTGCCCAATCACCTCTTATTAGGCTCCACCTCCCAACAGTGCTACATTGGGAATTAAGTTTCAAACATAAGAACTTTTGGGGAATACATTCAAACCACAGTAGTAAGTAATGGGCAAAACTGTCTCTATTGCTCTTCTGCAATTCTCCTGCATTTTAAGGAAGCTTTATAATACTACGTGGAGAGAGAAAAGCATAAGGCAGAGGGGATCCTATAAAAATAAATTCTCATTGTAGGAAAGCATTTTTGTTTCTTAAATAACATATAAAATCTTATATAATTTCCTGTGGATATATCCTGAAATATCCTTTTAACTTCATCACATAACTAGGTACATACAGGCAATTCTTAGGGATCTGCACCTAGTGGCTTTAATTATCTTTTCTCTGAGGAGATTCACTATTGTAGTAGGAGTCTAAGCTTCTATTGTTATTGCTTAAGCAATAATTTTATGTGTTAGATCTCAAATTTTAACAAGTACCAACTTCTAACATCATAATATAGTAACTTTATTTTAATTTAATTTCTTACTTAGCATTTTGCTTTTAGTACATAGCATTCTTCCAAGAAATTAAATAATGGCCCTTCTGTCTGTTCTTCTTTTCTTGAAAAGATTTCACAAGAGTTCTGGTTTACTGGTAATTTCAAATACCTGTCACAGGAAATAATTGCTTTCTATCACTAGCGTTTTTCCCAGACTATCAGCAATCAAAAATCACTTACAGTTTGCCACAAGAATATCTCAGGACTTGATTTGTATCATTTTTAATAACCTTTTCCCATATATTTTCAAAAATTAGAGAGTCTGTTATACATATTTATCTATTTATTTGGATAAATAAAGCCAAAAACTATAAGAAGCAGTCATATGACACATAACAAATCAGATATCTGTATCTGTATTCAAAAATCTTCTTTAAGCAAGGGGGCATAATAATGAATGCTGTTCTCATACTCTCCTGTATCTCCCATCTCTCAATGCCATGATGTAATAAGAAGTTACTGAACAGTATTAAAGCCAGAAATCACCTGCTTCTGCCACTTGTATAATTTCCACATTTTTAAAAGGCCTGTAAAATGATCAATTCACTAGCACCTAAAATAGGTTGCTGCTGTGATATCTGAAAACAGAGATTTTAAATCCTGTACTAAGAACAATCACAAAAAGAGACACAAAACTATGTTTTGGGTACTGGAAATTATCTATATCTTGACAGGAATTTGTTATACATTGCTGTAGGCTTCTGTCGAAACTCATTGAATTTCACACTTAAGATTTGTGCATTTCATTGTACACTCATGGTACCTCAAAGGAAATATTTACATACACACATATATAAAATAATTTAAGAGTACAATGTATTATCATTGTGCTGTGACAACTAGATCCTTGTAAAGCAATTACTCCATTGGTTATCTGCCCAAGGACAATATGGCTGTGAAAGGATTAAGCTGTAATGCTTTTTTCCGTTGCTTTTCTAGGTATGTAAGTGATTTGATGTTATTATGCCCTCTGTTCTTTTCATTTTCAGAGCCATACGTTGAAAATCTTTTTCCAGCTTTGTGTATGCCATACATTAGATTCATTAGAATAACTCCCAATTAGAAAATATCAAGTAGTCCATTAGTGGTTACATAGCTTGGAAGGAGCAGGAGATAGGATGCAAATCTGGACCTATCTGATGACACATCCTTAGCTTCCCATGGGCAACCTTTAACATTTTTTGTCCATAAACAGTTATCAGTCAAAGAACTACAAGGGACATGCAAGATAAAAAGCCTAGTCATTATCACTTTATTTCTCTATGATATATGTACTTTGGAATACCCCAATCTGTGTATTTCAAAATACAAGAGATTTCAATTTTTATGTCATTTACTATATTTTATTTATTAGACAATATAACAATGACTGTTTTCCAAAAACATCCTACCCTATTCTTCTTGTTTTAAAATGAGAATGCGAGTATGCTTTGCAAGGGGCAAAACAGAAACTAAATTTCAGTAAGCTTCTTCCCTTTGCAACAATAATAATAATAAACATTTATTTGAGTGTTGATGATAGGCCAAGCATTTTGCGAACTGCTTGATGTAATCCTTACAACTATGCTCTGAGGTAGTTATGCTTATAGCACTCATTTTTCCAAAGTAAAGAGAGGTGAAGTTACTTGCCTTTCAGTAACAGCTAATGAGTAGTGGAGCCAATATTTGAAAACTGGCAGGCCTGTCTGGCCTTATCACAACTATACCATCCATACTCTCTTAATTAAACATGCATTGGCTCATTTATTAAGCATATATTTATTGAATGCCCACTGCACTCATCAGTGGAGACTTAGAGTTCCTGACCTCAAGGAGTTACAAAAATAGTAGGTGTTACACTACTAGAAAATGTCACTGCCATTTGATAAGAACTATGCTATTTAAGCAAGGGGAAGAAACACTTGGCCGGGAGTGGTGGCTCACGCCTGTAATCCCAGCACTTTGGGAGGCCAAGGCGGGCAGATCATGAGGTCAAGAGATCGAGACCATCTGGGCCAACATGGTGAAACCCTGTCTCTACTAAAAATACAAAAATTAGCTCGGTGTGGTGGTGTGTGCCTGTAGTCCCAGCTACTCAGGAAGCTGAGGCAGGAGAATTGCTTGAACCCGGGAGGCAGAGGTTGCAGTCAGCCAAGATCACGCCACTGCACTCCAGCCTGGGTGACAGAGCGAGAATTCGTCAGAAAAAAACAAAACAAAACAAAACAAAACAAAACAAAAAAACACTTAACACAGACACAAATTGTGGTAGCTGGCAGAGTGGATTGAGGGAGAGATAAGAGAGGCTAAAACGTACGAAGGTTCTGTGGAGAAAGCCGAATTTTAAAGAATGAGAAGTTAACCAGCTGAGGAATAAAATTAAGGGTGTTCAAAGGTCAGGGCACAAAGTGAACATTCAGGGAAATGGAAGTGTGAGTGGATTATAGAGAGGAATGGCTGGAGAAGAAGGGCTTATACTGGATTTGACTTTCAAAATAATTTGGATTTCATAACAAAGAGAATGAGAAACCATTACAGAATTTGGGATAGAAAAAATGATAAGTTTTGATTCTGAAAAAGATGATTGGCAGTGGTATGGAAAATGAATCAAATCACAGGGCTGTGAGAATCTAAAGCAAGAAGACAGAAACACAGACCAGAAATGATAAGTGCATCATGTGAGGCAGGCATAGGGCCATGGCCAGACTTCTACATTTTACTGAAAAGGAGATCCATGAAGAGAGAAAGGAACTTTGTAATTAAGGTATTGTCATACTGCATGTATCACACAATGTTCAAGAACTTTCATCAAGGGCATGATGAGAAAAACTGGCTCTGGAAGATGGTTTCAAGTTATAAGGAAATCTAAAAGATACCAATAAATATTTTGATACACAAAAGTAAGATAAACTAAAAGAATCTGAGAAGTCTTAAGATATTGGCATACAAAATAAATGAACATTAATGTTAATGATCTTTCATGTTAAATTCTTATATAACTTTTTGTTTAATAAATGTCATGGTCCTACATAATGTGTTCTTATGATATTACATGATTTTTACACTAGAAATAATGTATATATGGTCTTTATTCTCCAGAAACTTGCAAGGTTTCAGAGCAGATTGCCTGAAGCTACTGAACCTTGAATTTAGTATGTTCCCACATGGCTAAGAAACATGAGGTCAAAATACTTTTTAGATGGCAGATTTTTTTTGGAAAGAAGTAAACTCTTGTTTTCTTGACAACACTGTTTGATGAATAGCTTTACCCTCCCCTAGATTCTGTGCTTGAGGAGTGTTTCTATTCCAACTTAAAAACAAAGCATTAAAAGTTGATGCTACCAATAGATTACTCATCTAATCTCTGATTTACCGAAAATAAATAGTAAACATATTTTTGCTTCACTACATACTAAACAGGGTGCCATCGAATTATACATCATTAAAAGTTTTAAAAGACCACATCTTCCCTTACCCCAATCCATCTCCGCAATTTGGTTAATTCTTTTTCTGTCCTTTCAAAAATAAATATAAAACAAACAAAATAACTTAACTTTCAGCATAAATCCTGTGTTTTCCCGAATGTGCTTAGTAGGAAAAAAAAAGTATACTACCATATGTTTGTAATGGTGGGGAGAAGGAACCATAAAAGGTTACTTGTTTTCATATACCTTTTATTGGTTCACTTTGCTTTAAACCTTTCTTTGTTTTGCTCTATTATTTTTTCTTCCAGCTTTACTGATGTATAACTGATAAGTAAAAACTGTACATATTCAAGGTGTATATTATGATTTAATATATATATATATTATGTAATGATTATGACACTTTAATTAATATATCCATCATCACCTATGGTTACTATTAGCAGCTTTTAAGTGTCACCCTATTATTTCTGTTCCTAATTCTTAAGCGTCGTTTTGGTGGAAACTCCTAGTGGTAGGAGGAAGAAATAAAAGCATTTGCATCCCTTTAGGTTGTGTGGTCTTTCTTTGCCTAAATAAGCATATCATTTTCTGAGTTAGCAATATGGTATCAGTTATATGTTTTGAAGCAATAATCATCAAAAGTATGACATTTTATGCAGCACTGTTGATACATATAATCTTCTGCTATCATTCATCTTTTTGCTCTAACATAGGTAGGGAAAGTCTAAAGGCACAGGTTGTGAGAGAAACTGGCTTCAAAAGATCTCATAGGGTACAGTTCATTACCTTGTTTAATTACCCATATTCCAGAGTCAGTCTTTCACCTTTACAAACTTAGATTCTGGTTTCATCAGTACTCTTGGAGTGGACATCTCCCAGATGTAGATATAAAATGTATTCATTTATTGCCTTTAGAAAAAAATCCAAACTCACAGATCTGCAAGGTTCTAGTCAGTCTGATCTTTCCCTAGCTATTCGGCTTCATCTTATGCTGGTGTCCTTTAGGTACTCAAATCCTAACCTGTTCTGACCACTTGAATTTCTCTGCTTGAAAAACTGTTTTCCCCTCACTTGCTAAACAAAACTTCCAAGTCTTTCATATCTAGCTCAAATGTCACCTCCCGACCACCCACACTAAACTGCTCCTTCCCTCTTCCACTAGTTCTCTGCATCTTATCACTATGTTCATTTCCTCCACTGTGTTTTTCCCAATGTGAGTGCATCTTGTCTGTCTCACTACTCTAGAATACAGGCTTTTTGAGGACAAGCAACTTGTCTGTCTGTTCTTTGACGTATGTATCCCCAGAGTACATAATAAAGCTAGCTCCAAAGGTGAGCACTTTATAAATATTTCATGTGAGAAATAATTAACTCAGTTAATAATTGGTATACCAACACAGTTGGTATAACAGAAACTGTCAATTATTTACAAGAAAATTCATTCCCTTAATTTTCATAGATGGCATACTCTATACATTATCTGCCTGAGGCAGAACTTCTTTAAAAGCCCAATGATAAAAAGAAAATTGTTTTTGAGCCTGGAATTAAAACAAGAGTCCTTAGATTGATATAAGAATTAATGGGAACAATCAGAATATACTGATACATCCAGGAACCTAAAAGTCAAAGACTGATAACTAAATACTTTCTTTAGAGGTAATGCTTGATTGCTCACTGGCAATCTTCTATGATGTCCCTTCTTTCCTTGTTTGAATTACTGACCAACTGCCCTACAGCTTAGTACTTTCATGCCCTAAGTAAGTTAATACATTCAGTCAAGTTACTGAAATAGTCATTCTGGGTTAATTAGGATCATGCTTCCACCTTCCAGTGTGTGTATGTGCCTGTGCCTGTGCAAGTACACACACTGAGTGACAGAAGCCATGAACTAAAGTTTGACTATCAGGCCGGGTGCAGTGGCTCACACCTGTAATCCCAGCATTTTGAGAGGCCAAGGCAGACGGATCACTTGAGGTCAGGAGTTCGAGACTAGCCTGGCCAACATGGTGAAACCCCATCTCTTAAAAAAGAAAAACAAACAGCCAGGCGTGGTAGTGGGTGCCTATATAATAGCCGGGCATGGCGGTGGGGCATGGTGGGAGGCTGAGGTGGGAGAATTGCTTGAACCTTGGAGGCGGAGGTTGCAGTGAGCCGAGATTGTACTACTGTACTACAGCCTGGGTGACAGAGTAAGACTCCATCTCAAAAAAATCAAATTAAATTAAATTAATAAAGTTTGACTATCAGAGTTTGATCTTCTCTCCAAGTTCTTGTGGAATGATTCAATTCAAGCTGCCAGGTACTAAGAATATATAAATGTCTAAATTTATTCTTACATTGTACAATTCATTGTATTATCTAACACTTTTTTCTAAAAATCACATTAAGTTTGGCCATAGAGAAATACTGGTTATGAAGAGCATGTAATCATTGCACGCCTACATGGTGTAGGAAAATACAGGCACACACTGATATTTTACATGTATAGTGTATACAGCTAAGAGAGAAAAAAGAATGGTAATACAGAATTATGAGAATTGTTTTTAGAGTATATTTGAATCTTTACTAATGACTTTATTGTCTTATTTAGAAAATATGTGACTTACAAATTAAAGCTTAAGGACGAAGACCCTTAATGGAACCATTCATTAGAAGATGCTATCATATTCTGACAAAAGGAAAGCATGAATAACTAAAATAATATGAATCTCTAAGGCATTTAAAATATGAGGCAAAAAAATTTTAGGTAAGATACATTTCACAAAAGAATGTTTGACTTATTAATACTTGGTACTTTCTATGAATATACTATTGTCATTGGAAATAATATATACTATAGTGAGTTTCAAAAATGTAACTACTTCACCTAAACTATGTGCTGAGATTTCATTAGAGATGGTATCAATGGTGAGGATGGCAGGAACAAAACTAACCTGAATTATTACAATTTGGAAGTGGTTTGTTTTGCTCCCAGTACTATCCAGGTTCTACTACACTGGCTTCATTTTTTGTATTTGTGTCAAGTTTTAACATTTTTCATCATAAAGAAAAATAAAGTTTCTGTGAGTTTCAGTCAAGAAAATAGTTCATTTTCCTCTCCTTTTATGAGACTCAGTGTGGTAGCTTACATAAGGCATTTCAGCTGAGCAAACCAGCTCTAGTCAGCTCTTCTCCTCAAAGGGACTGGCACAGAATACAAGACAGGATTTTGGCCCCAAGCCCACAGCAGTCTATATTTTTACCACTAATCATATACATTACCCCTGTCTTGACACTGAAAACACACATTCTGTGCCAATCATCTATTTTCAGGGAAAAATGCATACGCATCTTGGGATAATTTCCATTTACAACTGGCAATTCAATCCACTGAATCAAATTGTACTCGTTTTGATTCAAAGCCAATGTGGTAATGCCTAAAGTGTGAATTACAGGCACTGGTTGCAACAATGAGATCACAATAAATACAGGAGTTAATGAGAGTAAGAATTCTATACTCCAACACTATGTAAACCATAAAACATTGTCAAAATGGAATAATCATAAACGTCTCTCCTCCTTTTGTGGTGTTATAATATCCTCTCTTTCATGACATTAAGTTGGTGAGATATAACAATTGTTAGGAATCTGGACTGGTTCTCACATTTAAAAAAATACTGGTGTATGAAATTTGAAAATCTAGGAGCTCTGATAAAAGCTTGGCTGTAAAGTGAAAGAGAGAAGAAACATATTAGCTAAAAAAGACTACAGGCTTTAATCATATTTATTTTGTTTGTAGATTTATCTGATAAAGATGGGGGAGATTAGAGAATTAATAAATGCATAAACTTTGAGGCAGGAGTCAGTAACGTGGAAGAGAATAGAAATAAAATAGAAGCAGTGATTGCTGGTGGAGGGAGACCCCAGTGTTGGAAGAGATGGGAGGCAAATGCTTCTGAAAGCAGGTAAAGCCATTTGCTTCTACAGAAGAAAGGACACTTTTTCTGGGACTGGAGGGAAAAGAGCTACAGGTGGATACAGATAAAATTTGAAGATACAGGAGTTCAAAGAGGAAGGAATCCAGCACTCCACTCTTATGCCTAAAGTAAATCAAATACTATCCATTCTAAACAGCATGTGCTCACAATGCCTTTTATTCCTTCCCATTTCCTTTATAAATTACAGTTCTCTTTTTCACTTACTCCTTTCTCCTCAGACAGAAAGCAGGGAAAAAAAAAAGAGCTTTAGTGACCTCAGCCAAATAAATAGTTCCTTGGCCAGTCTGAAAACATGTAAGGCCATCCAGTTCAAAGGAAAAAAACTGTACACATTGTTGTCCTTAAAAAGAGCTTCAATTCTTGAGTATTCCTGGCAGGTCCATCATCTGAGCCCTCCAGCCTTACATAAACTTTATTGAGTCAGACGGTATATAGAACTAAAGCTCCCAGTTCATAACCACTAGTACTCTGACAAACCAAGAATTTCCTAGCTTAAAACCTTGAGCATCACTCTAAACAGTCGTGCATGGCAAGATGAAATACATCACCAAGAAAGCTCTTTTCAAAGTATTTAAATATTAATCATGCCTCTGTCTTCAAAAGATGATGTTCTCCCTTTTTGGTCAATAATCACTTATCTGACCAACCAAAAGAATACATAAGCCAATACTTTTGAAAATGTGTTTTCTGCTTATTAGAAGAAGGTTAAAATTTCTTTCTTACTTTTTTTTTTTTTTTTTTTTGAGACAGTTTCGCTCCGTTGCACAGGCTGGAGTGAAGTGGCACAATGGCCCAGTCTCGGCTCCCTGCAACCTCCGCCTCCCAGGTTCAAGTGATTTCTCTTGCCTCAGCCTCCACAGTAGCTGGGGTTACAGGTGCACGCCACCATGCCTGACTAATTTTTGTATTTTTAGTAAAGACAAAGTTTTGCCATGTTGGCCAGGCTGGTCTTGAAATCCTGACCTCAAGTGATCCACCAAATGGCCTCCCAAAGTGCTGGAATTACAGGCGTGAGCCACCACACATGGACAGAAAGTTGTAATTTCTTAAAAAATAAAGTCCTACATCTGATTCCTGAATAAACAATGAGATGGATAGATAGATGATAATAGACAGATGAGAGATAAATAGACAGACAGACAGACAGATACATAGGCAGGCCTTTTATGGATTGTCAGCTTGTATCCAAGAAAGAACCATTACGTATGGTCTCAACCCAAACTGTTTAGCTTGTAATAGGTTAAAATGTAAAATTTAGTTTTTAAATTTTATTTTAAATTATAAATATTTTAGTGTCCTTCTGTATATAAGTATACCTCATTCGTGTCACATTTGTTATCTGGAATACTAAAGAGCAGTCTAAAGCTTTCATGTGAATCTCTCTGAAATATTTCTATGGTAACACATTTGAGTTATTAGGGCTATAAGCCTGAATTTGAATGTGATATTAACTATATACTACTTTCAGGCCTAAATACTACAGAGTGATGAAAGAAAGCAGAAAGACATAATTATAAACATCCAGGAACACAAATATTGGAAGGATAAAGCTCTGCAAAATTAGGCTTGGCTTGGGTCACATGCTCATGCTGACATAGGTGGGGAGACAGGAACAGGGGCCCTTCACTGCATAAACTGCAGTGGTTAAGAGCTCAGACTAGAGCCCTGTTGGTTAGGTTTGGTTTGACTACTGATTAACACTTATTAGTTATTTTATAACCTTGAACAAGTTACTTAACCTCTGTTTTGTTTTTGGGGATCTTTGTCTCTAAAATTGATATAATTATAGTAGGTATGTTGTAGGGCTGATATAAGAATTATGTGAATTAAAACACTTAGGGATGGACATGGTGGCTCATGCCTATAATCCCAACACTTTGGGAGGCTGAGGCGAGTAAACCATCTGAGGTCAGGAGTTCGAGACCAGCCTGGCCAACATGGTGAAGTCCATCTCTACTAAAAATACAAAAATTAGCTTTGCATGGTGGTGGGCGCCTGTAATCCCAGCTTCTTGGGAGGCTGAGGTAGGAGAATCGTTTGAACCCAGGAGGCGGAGGTTTCAGTGAGCCAAGATCACAGCATTGCACTCCAGGCTGGGTAACAAGAGTGAAACTCCATCTCAAATAAATAAATAAATAAATAAAACAAAACACTTAGAACAATGCCTGGCACTTAGCAAGTGTCATGTATAGTTATTATTAACAATATGATCATCAACATCATTATTGATAATCTCACTAGGATCATATGGAATACAAGTACTTTTTCCATAAGAGGTGAAAAGAAATACCAAGTAGGCAAAAACAAGTTGTTTACTATAGGGAACTAAAGATTTCCTTGAGGAGTAATGCTATAACCAGGTCATAATGAGCATGTAATTCAAGCAAGACTCAATTACACATGGTTAACCCTAAGCAAACTTTTGAAATATGACTTTAAAAACATCAGCCTCTCTAGTATCAAATGACTATATGGTAAAATTTCAGTAAGAGTTTTACATATGGCATCCCATCCTTTATACAAATCATGTGAGTAGAAGTTATTTCCACTAGTCTACAGCTGAAGAAATGGCCTTAGAAAGGTTACATAACTTGCCCAAGGTTGCTCAGTTTAATAGAAACATATTTTGTCTTAAGGGCTTCAATAGCAAAGCCTGTTTTTAACAATGACATCAAAAATATCTCAAGGGGAATATTAGTTCCAAAAGGTATTATAATGAACTAGACTCAACAAACTTAAATGGTTTTCTAAATGTAGGATTTTGCCATATCTTTTATATATCCAATGGTTTAATGACTCTATGAGGAGATATATATATAAAATAAAATATGTCCAAAATACATTGGACCTCCTTTTTTTTTTTCTTCTTGAGAATGAGTCTCACTCTATTGCCCAGGGTGGAGTGCAGTAGTGCAATCTCGGCTTACTGCAACCTCCGCCTCCCGGGTTCAAGTGATTCTCATGCCTCAGCCTCCCAAGTAGCTAGGATTACAGATGCCCACCAGCACGCCCGGCTAAATTTTGTATTTTTAGTAGAGACAGGGTTTTACCATGTTGGCCAGGCTGGTCTTGAACTCCCAACCTCAAGTGATCTGCCCGCCTCGGCCTCCCACAGTGCTGGGATTATAGGCGTGAGCCGCCGCACCCGGCCTGGACCACTTTTTATAGTGTCTCCCAGAACCTGGATGCTATAGAAGACACTTTGGCAAACGCTGCATTGTGTTATAGCCTTTCCTCTCCTAAGCAGCACGTTCACATGACTGTAAGATCTTATCTCCAAACTTCCCATCCTACTCTTTTTTTCTCAGAGCCACGTATGACTGAGGTGAATCTAACATGTAGCCCTTTGCCATGGTATTTCCATTTTAATAAGCTTTCCTTATAAAGTCTGCTTTCAGGTACTATTCAATGAGATAAGTATTAAGGAGAAGGCGCATTGCCTTTTTAAGGATTCCTAATACCACATCATAAAGGCAGTCACTTCACCTAGATATAAGGATAGTATTCTACTTATGCATTTCTAATCTAGGATAAGCAATCATATCGCAAAGATTATAACCAACATATAGGGTGAAATGGAAATCTGAAATGGATAAAAAATTTTCATTCTAAGTGAAAAAATTTGGAATTTTTTTTTCCAGTGTTGGTAAAGCCTGGCATCCTACTGCTACTTTACTTTCAATGACTTTGGCATTCCGTGTTAAAATGGGTTCATCTTTCTTTCCTGAATGACTTCTTTGGATGTAACACCAAGTTCAAATGTTAATGTGGGAGCTGACAAGCCTGTCCTTTCTCCTGAAGACTACAAAGCATGTGATGTTTCCATACTGACAAATACCAGGAATTAGTGAATGTTAACTATTGTTGTTGTTGCTATTATTTTTTATTATTATTTTATCATGTAAGGCTCACTGACTTATATGTAACCTCTGGACGTTTCATATAAAAAATAAAACACAAGGCCGGGTGTGGTGGCTCACGCCTGTAATCCCAGCACTTTGGGAGGCCAAGGTGGGCAGATCACGAGGTCAGGAGATCGAGACCATCCTGGCTAACACGGTGAAACCCCGTCTCTACTAAAAATACAAAAAATTAGTCAGGCGTGGTGGCAGGCACCTGTAGTCCCAGCTACTCGGGAGGCTGAGGCAGGAGAATGGCGTGAACCCAGGAGGTGGAGCTTGCGGTGAGCCGAGATGGTGCCACTGCACTCCAGCCTGGGCAACAGAGTGAGACTCTGTCTCAAAAATCAATCCATCCATCCATCCATCAATCAAACACAAAAAGAAAAACAGATATGTTATCCTTTTACATATGTATAGCACCATGCTGAGAAAAGTGCTTTGGTCACTGGCTCCAGATAAACAGAGAAAACTTTAGCCTACACTTGAAAAATTAAACATGAATGGTGTTATTTCTAGAGCATTGCCGCCAACTAAAAAAAAAATTCACTTTTGTATTTTTCCTTTTAAAAAAATACATGAGATTGACCCTGTCAGGACTCAGAAAATGATACCCCAAAGTACGACGCCTTGGCATGCTGAGTATTTTGAACTAATGGAAATTGGGAAGGTCTCAGTACCATGTTTTTCTGACCTTCACCCATCCTCCTGTCTCCTACTCATATTTCTCTCATGAAACAAGCCATAAAAACCAGAATTCCTCTTCCCCAAGGCAGTTATTGAAGCTAAAATTTTTCTCTCCCAAAGCAATCATGAAACCTATGGGAGTCACTCTCTCTCCTTCCTCCCTTCTCCCTTTGAACACCTTCATTCAAAAGGGGTCCTGCTCCATACCCAGGAGGAAGGAATGCTACACAAACAGGCCAAGAAGAATCTGAGCAAATGGGCCTTGCTGAGTTCCCACCTTGTTCTCTCACCATTAGATCATGCCTTTTTGTCCAATCGTATTTCTTCATGGCTGTCCATTCTTCATTGAACCTAAGCATAAAAATAGACAAGTTTCCTGGGTCTTTGAGGCTTCATTTATGAAGGCTCCTATGTCACATAACACCACTTTTTTTTTTTTTTTTTTTTTTTTTTTTGAGACAGAGTCTGGCTCTGTCACCCAGGCTGGATGGGGTACAGTGGTGTAATCTCAGCTCACTGCAACCTCTGCCTCTCAGGTTCAAGCAGTTCTCCAGCCTCAGCCTCCCAAGTAGCTGGGATTACAGGTGCGCACCACCACGCCTGGCTGATTTTTTTGTATTTTTAGTAGAGATGGGGTTTCACCATATTGGCCCGGCTGGTCTCGTACTCCTGACCTCAAGTGATCTGACTGCCTCAGAGTCCCAAAGAGCTGGGATTACAGGAATGAGCCACCACACCCGGCTAAAACCTTCATTGAATAAATTTGTTATGCTTTTCTCTTATTAACCTGTCTTGTTGTAGAAGTGTGGGCTATAACCCTGGTGATGAGTGAGGAAAGATATCACATCCCTCTGCCCCTATAACCCTATCCACAGAACTAACTCTGAAATTATAAATGAATGACTTTTAAAAAATGAAATAAAAGTGATTATTCCAACAGACTAGTAACATATTCCACTTAGAGATAACTTAAAATAGACATTAAAATGAAAATAAAGGTATAGATATACTTTTGTTTTGTTTCGTTTTGTTTTGGTACCATCTGAATTATTATCCATCATTATTGGCCATTTTTCATGGTGAGGAAGAAAAAGGCAGCAAAAGCAAAGGTATGTTTGATTTTCCTCTAAATGATATGAATAAAATCTACATGGGTATGGCAAACAAATTAGAGAGAAGATTACCCCAATCTCTGCGAAATGAAACATGCTACAATATGTTTTTTTCCTCCAAGACTGAGATAAGGCTATAAATAAACACATAATATGGGGTTTTTTTTCCTCTGAAAATTTGGAAAATATTCTAGTTTAACATGATTATGTAGGCTGTCACCGTTTTTAAAAATTGCATTAAGCCCATAAACTCATTCTAAATTGGCAGATCTTTAAAAAGGATGTTTATGTTTACAGATTCTAATGCTTTTGAGAAAACAGACACCCATTTCCATTTCCTTTGCTTCTCAACACATCATGCTGGTGACAGATGTTTCTGAACTGTTTCAATGTCCCTGTCTAAATAGAAAATGCACACTTAATGATACCCATGTGTGTATATTTATATTTCTAGTCTTATCTTTATATATCTACAAAAGATTGTTCCCCCTTGGTAATTATAGTCCTATTCAATATTAATGAATTATTGGCAGAAAGTCACTTTTTATGTATATATCTACACACAAAAGATCTGTTTTTGTACATTACGATGACTATAGATACTCACTTATGTTTGCTTGTAAATGTAAATGGTCACAATGTTTTATATATTTTTCTTTTAAAAGCTTAAACTTCATATGCTTATTTTCAAGGCATATAGTCAAGGTATCGTTTATTGTGAGAGAGTAAAAGAAAAGCAGCTTAGTGTCAGCTCTGCTGTCTCCGACTAATCTGCAAGCCACCCACTTTAATGGCTCTTCATAAATAATTCAAATTTTAATTATGCTGCCAGCCTCTGACCTGAAGAGAAATGAAGAAAGAAAAGGAAAAGAATGGGCCAGGGAAAGCATATCAGTTGAATCAAATTGTGCCTACAGTAAATGACTTTGTGTCTCACAGCTGCACTTTCCTACTCAAGATGCACCTGCTTCCTCATTTGTGATTTTTAAAAATAATATTAGTGTCATCTAGGATACACCATTTATGATTATTTACTTTCTCTATATCTATCATATTTACAAATACACACTTATAGATGAAAATATATACCTAGATTATAATAGAGTCCCCTAATCAGATATCTCCCCATTGTTTCCCATTTCAGACTCTGTTCTGTCTCCTAAAAAGTCACTGGGGTTCATCATAATATCAGGCATGTTCATATCACTGCAATGACACATCAGGTTTCTGTTATATTAAAAAAGAACACATAAGTCTTCGTCCAAACCCAGGTCTTGTAAGTTATTGTTGGAGGAACTGCTGCCAAATGAATGGCTGGCTGCATAGATTTAGGAAAATCTAACTGCATCTGTCACACAGAAAGCTGGCCAAGGTAGATCTGACAGGCGATACATGACTAAATGATCTCTTCCCACCTAAAAACATCTTTTAATTGCATCAGGTCTCTCAATCCACAGTTGAGCATCTGCTCATTAGAACCAAAGCACTATTTCTCAAATTGAAATGCTGAATCTCACTGTATAATTTTCTTCTAAATATTACCTTACAATTTTCCTAAAGCAAGCAAACCCAGTCATATTTGATGTAAGATCTCTGGGGCCAAATCTAATCTATGCATATTAACAATTTTTCCTTTCTTTTTTTTTTTTTTTGGTGTCAGTATAATTTTTGTCCTATTTATTTAACAAAGAACACATTTGGATTTCATTCAAGAAATCCCCACATCCCATTTACAATAGGTCCTTTTGGTTTATTTGGAGGACTCACAGATATATTTCCAGAAGTTGATTTAATCTGTTCTGAGTTCCTTTTTATTTCTGAATAACTACCTTTTACAGCAAGCCCTTGTGAAAGATTTGGAAAATCTATTGGACTTTATACAAAAGTATTATTTAGCTGTCTCGAAGGTGAATTTATCTTAAAATTATATCATTCTTCAACCACTTGCCATTATTTGCAGCCCATTTTCTGTTTGTTTATACCCTAAAATTTTGACTTTTCAATCATTGCCCTCTTTATTTTCCTTCCCCCTTACCCAGGGTTTAATTTGGAGAACTGAGAGGCAATAAAGAATCTCTTAGAATCTATATTTTTGGTAACTTATTTTATTGGTCTAATCTCAATAAAGAACCTATATTTTTGGCAACTTATTGCTCCAACTCTGTCTATATGATGATAAAACAGTTAGATGGAAACACATTCTAGCTCATTAAACTGTCTATTTGATCTACAAGATGGCAAATTTATTTGTGTATATGCATCTTTATAATGCACCATTTCTCATAAAATTATATCGAGACAGTCTTACTACCTTGAAAAAAGCCACAAAAGCATTTTTATTCAGTAAACCAATTTTGGAAGATGAAAGAGAAATTGTCTGGCTTTTAGACAATGATTAGGTGTGTCTTCTTTGTCTATGTGAAATCTAGGTTTTGATTTAAGATTGACAAGTGCGGGGTGCTATTTGTTATCAGTGGACAGGCTACTTTGTAGGTCACTGCTGTTCTAATATATTTATGTTTCAACCAATTTAGATAAGAATATGCTTCTCTAAGTACTAGTGAGTTACTTTAGCAGAAAATTTCATGAAAATGGTTGTAAATTTACATGTAGAAATATAGCAGTATGGAAATCAACTCATAAGAAGTATTTTATGAAACCCTAAATGCAGTAGGTCAGTGCTTCCTAACAGAAGTCTACTGGCAAGAAAGGTTTTCAACTCTTTTTTTTTTTTTGAGACGGATTTTGGCTCTTGTCACTCAGGCTGGAGTGCAATGGTGTGATCTCAGCTCACTGCAACCTCCGCCTCCCGGTTTCAAGCTATTCTCCTGCCTCAGCGTCCCGAGTAGGCAGGATTACAGGTGCCTATCACCACGCCTGGCTAGTTTTTGTATTTTTAGTAGAGATGAGGTTTCACAATTTTGGCCAGGCTGGTCTTGAACTCCTGACCTCAGGTGATCCGCCCGCCTCTGCCTCTCAAAGTGCTGGGATAACAGGGGTGAGCCACCACACCCAGCCTCAACTAATTCTTAACAAAAATGTGTTTGACCTTTTCCTATGTCCAGCTAAATTGTAAGAAGAACTGTACTACCTTAAAGAAAGCCGAATCTAAAAAGTATTTGATTTGCTTGTCATATCCATTTCAATCACAGGACAAACTACTTCTGAAAAATTTTTATCCATCAAAAAATCTATTGGACTCTATGCAAAAGTCTCAAAGATTAATCTATCTTAAAATTATATCATTCTTCAAACACTTGCCTAGAAGTTTTCAACGAATGTGTACAGAATATAGCCTTCTTAAAACTGGCAAATCAATTTAAATTCAAATAGATTCAAGACAAATATCACAATCCTAAAATGACTCTTTATAAAAATAGCATTTATTTTTCAGTGAAAAATACATTTGTGAAAAAGGCTATACTATTGTTTTGATTTAAAGGATAAGCACTTTTTATATGTGCATTTGTGTGAGTGTGCGTGTATAAAATCCCTTTACTTACACTTTGCCCATTTTTCTTCAGATTGCTAATCTTTTGCTTATCGATCTGTAGGTCTGACTTTCTGATATAAATACAACCTTACAGTTCATAAGTGTCACAATTATTTATGCCCCAGAACCAAATGAAAAGAAATTCAAATCAGGAAAACAGCTCAGAATAATTTGTTTGCTAACGATTCATCTGAAGACTTTCAATTATAGTACCTAATTGTATAATATGGTATTACTGTATAGCATTATTGAGTACTCGTCTATTTCTCCCATTAGCCTGGAAGTTCTAATAGGGTTCTAAATAGAATCCTTCCTTTTATAACTATCACCTCATACTTTTCCTCATTTACAACAGCAAACATGATTATCTTACTGAATTGAACAAACGAAAGCTTTTGAAAGCCCTTAAACCTACAGACTCGGCTGGGTGTGGTGGCTCACGCCTGTAATCCCAGCACTTTGGGAGGCCGAGGTGGGCAGATCACGACATCAGGAGATCGAGACCATCCTGGCTAACACGGTGAAACCCTGTCTCTACTAAAAATACAAAAAAAAATTAGCCGGGCGTGGTGGCGGGTGCCTGTAGTCTCAGCTACTCGGGAGCCTGAGGCAGGAGAATGGTGTGAACCCAGGAGGCAGAGCTTGCAGTGAGCCAAGATGGCGCCACTGCACTCCAGCCTGGGTGACAGAGTGAGACTCCATCTCAAAAACAAAACAAAACAAAACAAAAAAACCTACAGACTCTACGAGCTGCCTATTTAGGGAACAAAAATAAATAAATAATTAACAATTATTTTGCTACTTTTGGTAAATTAAGTTAGTTAAATATTTTACATAGGCAGAAGAAAAATCTACGTTTGGCATAAAGTTGTTTTTATCCTTTTACACAAAAGTATTTGCGAAATATTAAGTGGAGTTTAGAAAGATTAAAATTGTTCAAAGAACACAGTGCAATAATTGCATCAAAGTTAAAATTTGTCTTTTTTAAAGGAAGTTTCACGGTAAATGTCTAAGATAATGTTTCAATATTAAATACTCAGCAAATACTTAACTGAGCATAATATATCACAGATATGATATTAACCTTTAAAGGTTCTTTTACAAAAATAAATAAAACAGCCAGCAAAGGTATTACGGAGAGAACCTGAAACATACTGTTTTTTAACGTTTATTTAATTACAAAAATTTATTGGGGGCAACCAAGTCATTCACTCTCCCTCTAACTACACGCAGTCCTTTTTATTCTTCTCTTCGCTTCTTCTTATTCAACCAAAACCAGAAATATCCAAACAGAAGAGTTAATTATTGGGGATGTGTGGACCATGGTTGGGAAAAATGTTGAGAAATTATTTGGGCTATGTGGAGCAAGCTGTCTTGCATAAAAAGCTATATTGGGCTCTAGAGAAAGTGGGAATGGAAAGAATTTGAGAGATACCTGAGACCAAAAAAAAAAAAAGACACAATTAAGGATGTTGAATAGAATACAAGGACAAGAAGCCTTTCCAAGACAGTAAATCCAAAAAGCCTGCTAAATAGCATAAGACAGGAAAAAGATAAGGAAGCAAAGGGTGGCTGGGAACCTTTAATCCAGAGCTCCCGATGTACAAGAGAGGCTGGCAACAGGAAATTGAAAAGACAGTGGTTCTGGCCAGAACAGGAGCAGATGATGAAATGGCATAGAAAAATTGATAGGAAATGCAAACAGTTTTAAAAAGAAAGTTGATGCCTCTCTTGTATACTCTTTCTTGGTTATGCAAACCTGAAACCTAGATGTCTTCTTTTCTATCAATGCTCACCTTCAGCGACGCAACAAGACCTACACATCGTCCCTCTTTCCTATACCTCCCATCGCCTCTATTTGCAGAACTGTTTCCCTTTAAGCTGTCTTCACCATCCTGAATTTCTTTAATTAAGTCTCCTTGGTAGCTTCCTGCATCTGATTTTGAACCCCTCTGACTCATACACCCCTTACAGCTGCCAATGTAAATTTACAAAAATACCAATCTTATTCTCCTTTTTTCATACATTTTACAGACAAGCCATAGAATTCAAATCCAGATGTGCCCACTCTTAAGCGTAAAGGACTCCAAGGGCAGATGCTATACAAGACCCTTCACTACTGACCTCTACCTACTTTTCCAGCCTCATGTCTCACCATTTTCTTCATGCTTCATAACTTTGCATTGTGTACCACCCGAAATTCTCTAGAATATTCTCTTTACCTAAGGAGTCAGAGAATATAGATGAGTTTAAAATTGATACGCTATATCATCTATATGCTTCCATGGTACTTGTGCATCTGCAAGAATTACTTGTTTATTTGACAATTTTCCCCACTGCACTGTGAGGTCCTTAAGGCAGACACTGTCTTTCAACTCTACATCCTTCGTACCCAGCTTAATGTCCAAAACATAAGAGGTACTTAGTAAACATTTTCTGAGTGAATGATTGAGGCATCAGCAACACCAGGAAGAAAGTGGCAGACAAGAATTAACCCTTTCATTTACATTCTCTCTTCTTCCAATGTCACAGCAATTTTTTCAAGCTCCAATTCACTTTTCTTATTATTAGAGTGCTTCAGTAGATGAACAATGTTACCAACAGTCAACACAAACTTTACTGACATATTCACAAAAAAATCATCTCTAAAATCACTCCAATGTTTTTCTATGTTGTAACAGCAAGCAGCATTGGAGGCTGAGGCATCTAAGATACAAAGAGAATACAAGAAAGACTCCAATGCCTTATTTTGTTATACAGTTCTGCATCATTGTTCTGCCCTTCTGGTTTTCATATCTTGAATTCCAGCTTTATAGGCCCATAACTTGGCTTTCTATCTAACTAAATTCTTCAGCTGTTCTCTCCTCAGCTATCTCTGACATGCACTGTTAATCTTTGTTTTTGTTTTTTGCTTTTTTAGTATTTATCCACACATCTTCATGCTCTTGAGTCATTGGCTATTCCCCAAACCCAAAAGGTAGCTATTGTCATGACTTCTATTACTATAAATTAGTTTTGGCTAATTTACTTACCCCTTTACTTCATATATATTGAATCATATAACACGTAGTCTTCTCCATCTGGGCTCTTTGGCTCATCACTATAGTTGTGAGATATATAATTGTTGCTACGTACAGAAGTATTTTGTTCTTTTTATTGCTGTGCAGTTTTCTGTGTATGTATATACCACGGTTTATTTATCCAATCTTTCGTTAAAGGACATTTGGGTTGTTTCCAGTTAAGGACTATTGTGAATAAAAATGTGTATCTGTTGGGAGACATGTATTCATTTCTGTTGGAAATATCCTAGAAATTGCTGGATTGTAGGGTAGGTACTGCCAAAGAATTTTCCAAAGTGGTTTCTGTGAAATGGATATCCACACATCTAATGTATTTAAGTTCCAGTTTCTCCATATGCTAGCTCCTCTCTTCTATCCAAATTTTAAATCTTGTTTTTTAAGTTGTGGTCATTCTAGTGAATTTCTACACAGACTCTTTCAAAGTCGTCATTACTAAACTCCTATTAACCACTTCTTTGGATTTCACTCATTGTTTAACTTATTTCATTATGTCCTTTGTCTAACTACTCTTATGTCCCATTTCAAACTAACTGTATTTTCTCCATAATCATTTTCTTGAACTGTATTCCTTATTTAACTACAAACTACTTCTTTATCCAAACTCATTCCTGTGCTGCATCAGATGACAAATGAATGTCATAATTCCCATGAGACTCTGGCTCTATTTCATTCTTCCACTCTATAAATACAGTGTTTTAACCCCAGATTCAGGCCTCTGCTCTGGCTTTTTTCATGTCAATTGTCACCTAAATGAAAGTACATATCCACTACCATCCTCTCTCTCAGAAGTGTCAATCTTCTAATTCCATTTGCTGTTCGACAGCTACAGCAATAGAGTCTACCATCACCTCAAATTCATCATGTAGGAAAGAAAAGTACCACTTTCTCTAGAAACTAGATCCCCTCTAGTCCAAATACCATGATGTACACAGTCATTCAATCTGGAGACCTGAGTCATTCATTTTTACTCTTATTTCTCCCCTACATGCAGTAAATGAATAAATTCTCTTGATTCTTTATCAAATTTTATTTCCTTTATCATCTAAATATATAGTTATTTCATTAAAATAGAACATTTTTAATTACAATTGTATTCATTTTCTACCATCCACAAATGAACCCATTATCACTTGTCAAATTTCACACATGCTTGCTAATTTCTAATTTATTGATTGTGGTTCTCAGACTTATCATCAATACCACCACCATTAACAAAGCATATCATCATGCCATATTTTTGAATAAATATATTCTCCCTTTTGTGTGTGAAAAATAGTATGTTGCTTTATTATTTCTATTTGGAAGTTGAGAAAAAATAAGCTTTAGATGCACAGTTATTAATTAGAGCCAAGGAGATAAACAGGCATCAAGAGTAAGGTAAATGGCTAGACCAGCAAAGCAGCTAATTACAATGGAAAACTCTAATAATCATTTTCCTCTTTCCTGAATCGATTTCAACTTTTTCAAAACAAATAATATTTATAATCATAGACAGTAGATGATGGATAAATGGCTAGACCAGGAAAGCAGCTAATTACAATGGAAAACTCTAATAATCACTTTCTTCTTTCCTGAATCTATTTCAACTTTTTCAAAATAAACAATATTTATAATCCTAGACAGTAGATAATGGACTAGCAATCCAAACATTACTAAAAAAAAGGAAAAATAAATTTACAGAAGTCAAAGCTCAATTAAGCAGAAACCCAAAATGAGTAATTTATGAGAGAAAACTTCTGACAGATTTTTTTCTCTCAATATAATCTCTAAAAGACAGATATTCTATAAAACATAAATAGAATCGAAATTGTAGTATTCCAGCTTTTAGAAAGGAAGAATTCTGACAGCAAGAGTACTGGAATATATGACAAAAATATAAAATAGCCTTTATTGAGGAACTTTTGTACTATAGGTAGTCCAGTGGTGGCATCAGTCATCCAATAGTAATAATAGTTGTAGTCACGTGTTCAACACCCTCTAATATGCCAGTGAGAAGCTGGAAAAAATTACTGTAGTGGCTTAAAAATATGTCTACAAATTTGATACATCTTCCTTCAAGTGGTCGGCTGGATATAGCAACTCACTTCTCACAAATAGCATAAAGTAGAAAGGATAGCACGCAACGTAAGAAACTAGGTTGTAAAAGGTAATGTGAATTCCTCCTTGTGCTTTCTTGAATTGCTCACTGTTGGGGAAGTTAGCTACCATGGTTAGGTGTTGTGGAAAGAAGCCCAAGTGGCAAGGAACTGAGGTCTCCTGCCAATAGCCATGTATACAAACCACCTTAGAAGTGAATCTTCTGAAAACAAAAGAATAAAGGTACTAACTAAGAAAAAAAAAATCAGCGTAATATCCTAGTACTTCTCTTGGTAAACTTATTTCTGAATGTTTCCGTTTGTTGCTATTATAAATAACATTGTTTTCTTCATTTCAAAAAAAATGTGCACAGTGAAAATTTAAAAAGTAGATCTTGCAGCACCAGGTAAGCCATCAGAGAAGCACCACCTAAGAAAGCCTGAGAAAGACTCATTCAGGTAAGCCACTCCTAATTTCCTGACCCATGGAAACTATGAGATCAGAAATATTTGTTATTTTAAGCCACTTTGTTTTGAGGTAATTCATTATATGTAGCAATAAGGAAATGTACCAATAAAGAACGAATACTACTAACTAATAAACAACTTTGATATTATGTTCTAAATAAAATCACAAAATAAAGTTAAATAAATAAAATAAAAGTGAGATGCCATTTGTTATCTACCAACTTCGTTGCCTAAAAAATAATATCCAATATTGAAGAGGAGATAGAAACACACTATCATAAACTGCTAAACAATTCCAGGTGGATAATCTGGCAAGCTCTATTCACAGTTTTTAAATAATAATAATATACCTTTTGATATAGTTCAACTTTGAGAATTTATGCTAAGGAAATAAGAAATTTGTACATCTATTTCTATATAAAAATGTTTACAGGATTGATATTTGTGGTATTAAAAACTGGAGTTCTTCTAAATTAGTCACAGGTACTGGCATATACATATGATGTTGCCATTAGGATTCTATTTTATATATTATTTATTATGTATTATTGTATACCTTATCTATAATATAATATTTTCTATTTTATTATTATTTTTAGAAACAGGATCTTGCTATGTTGCCCGGACTGTAGCTATTCACAGATGTGATCATGGCACTCTGAGGCCTTGAACTCCTGGCCTCAAGTGATCCTCCTGCTTCAGCCACCCAAGTAGCTTTGACCACAGGAGCGCCCTACCATGCCTGGATTATCTTATTTCATTTTTATATTTGATGAAATAGGAAAACATTCTGAATATATTAATTGCAAATGAAGGGTATAATTCCAATTTAATAAAAGTTGTGTGCGTATGCATGCATAAGTGTGCAGATGTATTTGCGCCTGCATACAGGGTGCACGTGATTATGTAAGACTAGAAAGAGGAATGAAAATAAAAGCTTCTTGATGTTAATAATATTTATACCTGGGTGTAGAATTAAGAATATGCTTCATTTTCTACTTGGCACTTACCCATATTATCAGTTTCTTAACAATGAGAATGTAATTTTTCTACTGAAGAAAATAATCCCAGTCATTGTAACACACTGTGACTGCTGTTCTAGAAGACCATATGTCATTTGACCCCTGGCTACCCTACCCCTCTGAACTCTCCTTATATACTCTTGCACTTGCTCATTAAGCTCCAACCACAGTGACCATCCTGATCTTGGAACTCAAACAGCTCCCTCTGTCACAGAGCCTGCGCACTAACCCCTCCTTTTCCTAGAATGGCATTTTCACATCTTCTCATGGCTCCTCTCACCACTGTATCTTCCTCTCCAGTCACTGAGAGTATCTTTTGACCACCAAATTCAAAGCAGCCTGCCTTGGCAATACATTAAAAACTATGTTCCCCAGATTTCCAATCTTCACAGTACTTTTATACTATAAAAAGTCTATTATTTTCTTTATTGCATATTTAATTTGTAAACATAAAATTACCATCTGGAAACTTGCCTGTCTTGGTTACTACTGTATCCCTAGTTCCTAGAAATAGCAAAAATTCATGAAACGTTTTCTTAATAAGTGAGTCCTAGAGTGAATGCTTCATTTAAGTTGTTGACCATCACATATTCTTTACACTGTCTTCACTCTTGGGTTATAGACACCGCACACTCTAATTTTTCTTCCTACATTTCTAATCAGTACTGCTTTCTCGTTCACTGAGTCAATCACTGTTAGATTATCCTTATTTAAGTGCAAAAAGGGGAAAGCAATGTGGGGAGCACCATATCTATATTGAATAATGTACAGGAGCTCATATGAATACAATACATTTCCACACTCAAAAGAACACTAGATTATAAACTCTATGAGGGGAGGCAATTCTTTTTTGTTGGTTCTAGCTCCTAAATCAGTGCCTGACATACATTAAGCACCCAATAGATAAATATGTGTTCAATACAGGTATTTATGAATGAACGAATGAATGAATAATGGCCAATATATTTTGTTCCATGCATCATAAAAATGACATAACTTAAAGGAATAAAATAAAACAAGCCAAATTTTATTATCTGCAAGGTCACACAGTATGACCTAAAGCATGTAGCAACAAAAGTATACCGAGTGAAAATCCTTTGCTCATGAACCAATCTCACATGCAAGCACTAAGCAAATTTGATATGAAATATATAGACTGCTTTACAACGCACAGCTTTTTCCATCAAGCAGCCAGCTATCCGGTGATGCCAATTAAATCACAGCATAAATTTATCCCTTCAATTAAAGATCAAAATTTACTTAGAACCTACAGCAAGATCCTTGCCTCTGTCATGTAGTTCCCTAAAAAAGAACTGGAAACAATACCACATTTGAACTGTTCTCTCAAGTAATCAGAATTTCAATACCACTCCCCTGTTTATAACTCCTTTTTAAAATTCAGATCCATCTCAGAGCATGTGCCCAGCAGTGTTTGCCCATTATTTAACACTTTCTTTTTAACTTCTCTGATCTTCTTGAATAGATACCACAGCTGTTCACCCAAGGTGAATGTGAAACCCCCTATCAGATTGCTCGCTGATTCTATCAGTCCCAAAAGCAGATCTATCATTATCTCTGGAAGGGGTCTTTCTGCAGAGAGCCCAGAGTTTGTGTATGCTTTTAGTATACTCTCCAGCATGATAAATACCATCTATCTGGCTTTACACTGTCATTTCCACTGAAAACCTGTAATTACTTTCCACAAGCAACACTTCATCCTGCCAAGCTGATTAAAGGCAATACGCACAGGAAGGCAAAGAGTAGCAGTGCTCAGATATCAAAATGTTTATCTTATAAGCAACACTGCAACGGCATGCACACAGTAAGCACTAAATAATTGTTTTTAGATATTACATTTGCTCTTTGACAGACAATATAGTTAATGATTTTCTCATGAAACATAATAGTCTCTTAAAGAGTGAATAGGGCAGATCAAAATGGACTTCTGAACTGCCGTTTATTTAAAATATTCCACCATAACGGACATATCATTCCAGGGTCTTCACTCTCACCATCTAGTTTACATCTACACCAAATAAGTTAATTACTTAACTATTATCATTTCTCGACAGGCAAACCGGTAGGCAGGTACTTTTCCTTTATCATATTCTTTAACTGAGTTGAATCTACTTACTTTGGCTGATTAGAGCAATCAGGTTTCTGCAGAAGAGTGTTTGGAGACAGCATCAAGAAGTATTTAATTGCAATTAGATAAACTTTATAGTGGACATTTGCCACAGTTTTATTTATTTGTTGTTGTACATTAAAACATCTTTCTATATTTGGGGAATTTCCCAAGATATAAACTATGTTGAAAGTCAATGTTCACATCCAAGTAGAGAAATCAAAAGCTTGTTTTCCCTGCCTCCTTCGCACCTGGGACTTGGCCAAGCAGTTTCATTTAGCCAATCAGATGGACCTGCCTTGGATTTTTAATTCTAAACTAATGACATAGAGAAGCAAGGATAGTGACAGACCCACCCTGGCCGTGGCAGCAACATCAGGGCAGCAATAGCCAGTTTGTTTTAGGGGTAGAAATAGTAGCTCCAGGTAGCAATGTAAACTATGTTTCTGTCCAGGGATGGTGGCAAGAGTGTCCTCCCCAGCCTGGCTCTTAATGTGATTTTAAGTTTAGTTCTTAATTCTGTGAATTAGCCAATATATTCTTTCAATAAATATGTCTGCTGTTTTAAGTCAGCTTGTCACTCTATTATTTGAAACCACAAACACTTACTGGGACAGCTTTCCAGTAGTGGGTACTTTGATGGATACACTGACATCCATCTCTCCCTTTTTTTTTTTTTTTTTTTTTTTTTTTTGAGACAGAGTCTCATTCTGTCGCCAGGCTTTAGTGCAGTGGTGCAATCTCGGCTCACTGCAACCTCTGCCTCCTGAGTTCAAGCGATTCTCCTGCCTCAGCCTCTCAAGTAGCTTGGACTAGAGGCAACCACCACCACAACCAGCTAATTTTTGTATTTTTAGTAGAGACAGGGTTCACCATGTTGGCCAGGATGGTCTCGATCTCTTGACCCTATGATCTGCCTGCCTCAGCCTCCCAAAGTGTTGGGATTACAGGTGGGAGCCACCCTGCCCAGCCTCCATTTCTCCTTTTTTAACATCACTTTATGTTTGGCCATTTAGAGATCGTTCAAAATGCTAGCAGCTAAAACACAATGGTTTTTTTGGATAGACTTTTCACATTTATCTGTGTAGCAGTGTCAGTCTAACTCTTATTTGAATATTTAATTGCATTTTGCCTTTTTTTGGGGGGGGGGGGATGAAGTCTCGCTGTGTCGCCCAGGCTGTAGTGCAGTGGCACAATCTCGGCTCATTGCAACCTCCACCTCCCAAATTCAAGTGATTTTCCTGCCTCAGCCCCCGAGTAGCTGGGACTACAGGTGCCCAACACCACGCCCAGATAATTTTTGAATTTTCAGTAGAGATGGGGTTTCACCATATTGACCAGACTGGTCTCGAACTCCTGACCTTGTGATCTGCCCACCTCAGTCTCCCAAAGTATTGGGATCACAGGCATAAGCCACTGCGCCCAGCCCCCTTTTTTATCTTATGCAACAATGGCTATAGACTGGAAAAGTAAAATTGCTGGTACTTGGAATAAAATCATAAATGTGATTGCCTTAGTAGAGTTGTGACAATGATAGAAATTTGACCTAAAAAAAACCAGTCTATCTTCAACCTCAACCGGTTGTGTGAGGATACACACACACATACACAAAAATATGTTGAGAACATATAATTGAAGATTGTCATAAAAAATGCATATTTGATTTTTTTATTTTTTACTTTTATTTTTATTTATTTGAGATGGAGTCTCGCCCTGTCGCTCAGGCTGGAGTGCAGTGGTGCGATCTCGGCTCACAGCAACCTCCACCTCCTGGGTTCAAGCAATTCTCCTGCCTTAGCCTCCCAAGTAGCTGGGACCACAGGCACATGCCACCACACCGGGCTAATTTTTGTATTTTTAGTGCAGAGAGGGTTTCACTATGTTGGCCAGGTTGGTCCTCGAACTCCTGACCTCAAGTGATCCACCCACCTTAGCCTCCCAAAGTGCTAGGACTACAGGTGTGAGTCACCACATCCAGCCTATAACTGAATTTTTAAAAAATAATTTTTAGCTCTCCGACAGCAAGGCTCCTCTCTCCTTTAACATGTATGTTAACCTTCATTTATTCAACTTTTGGTATGACTCCCATACAAAAATAGGAGATTGTCTATATCTATCAACTTCTTATGTTAATATAATTTATTGAAAAGATGGAAGGCAATTTATTTATTTGGAACATCACTGATTACCTAATATACTTATATCAACAAACAAAATTACACATCTTCCTGGCCGGGTGCAGTGGCTCATGCCTGTAATCCCAGCACTTTGGGAGGCCAAGGCAGGCAGATCACCTGAGGTCGGGAGTTGGAGACCAGCCTGGCCAACATGGCAAAACCCCATAACTAATAAAAATAAAAAAATTAGCTGGATCTCAGCTACTCAGGAGGCTGAGGCAGGAGAATCGCTTGAGCCCAGGAGGCAGAGGTTGCAGTCAGCCAAGATCATACCACTGCACTCCAGCCTGAGAGACAGAGTGAGACTCTGTCTTAAAAAAAAAAAAAAAAAAAAAAAAAAAAAAAATCACACATCTTCCTGACAAAAAGAAACTTCCAATCTTGAGTGGAGATGATAAGTTCCAAAAATGGTTACCAAGTCTGTTATAAAACTCATGAACCCTTTTATTTCTTTGGAGTAAGAAATACAACAATTCAAACAGAAATTCATAATAACCTACAAGATTGTAATTGAATCCCCACATTTTTAGTTCTATTAGTTTTATTCGAATAGAGGATCCAAAATTTGAATTAAACCTTAATGGCATCAAAGCAGATACAGAGGGGTAAGACTTAAAATGCAAGCACATGTAAGGGTCTACTCGTTCAGCACGGACACTCCTGTTGAAATGTCAACAGAACACATGAATTGGTTCTCCGTAGTTTCAAAGGCTTCTAGGAACCTAAGCAAAACCATGTGACTTCTCTTTCAGCTTCTGGCTCCCTTAAAGCTTCCAACCTTCCCTCAGCCACCCATCCCAGCATTTCATCCAGCGAAGCTATGCAGAAAAGTCAGTGCCAAGGTTTTCTCTTCCATAAAAATTTCACCGTATTTTGCAGGCCAACTACATGGTCAGTATTTGGAGAAAGAATAGAATTTTCTTGTTAAGGTAATTCCATTATGACTAATAGGTTCAGAGGGGCAATAAACTGAAATGAATATGTTCTGCATAAGTATGTGGATAGAGGGTTCTTTCTGCCCCTCCTCTATTTCAGGCTGCAATGCATCCATTTCCATTAATAACTGGAATTTATTTATTTATTTATTTATTTATTTATTTATCTGAAGTTATTACAAGTGGTATAGCTCACTTCTGAAAAGTTGGCAATTCAAGTTTTAGGGAAAGACACATATTGCAAATTAAGAGGCCATCTATAGAATCTGATTATCAACCAGTCTGTAGTTGTTATAATCCAAAATGACTGGCTAATAGGCTAATAATGTTTTCTCTAGGGCATTTCTTTATCATCGACTATTAATACTTCTAAATCTCAGTGACAAAGACCTCTTCCCCAAGTTTATATTCATCTCAATGACGATAAATCTGTATAGGACTAAAACTAAACAGATTCCTTAAATAATATCCAGTCTCTTCTTCTAACCTAACTTTTCATAATTGCTCTCTCCTTAGACTGCAGGGTTCCCATAGCCTACTGCTCCTTTAATAGTTCCTTTTAATAACTGATCTGTTGTTAAGATTTGAAAAAATTAGGTCTCCCTGAATAAAATCATAATAAGTATATATACCGCTTATTATTTGTACTCTGTAGCTTTAGAGTTATTTTCTTAACCTAAAATGTAATTAGATTGTGTCTTACCACAAGACTAAACTTGGTCCAGGTAATTTTCACACAATCTGGTCTCTCTGTTCACAGCTTAAGTGATCAAAACTAATTGGACCTAAATATCTGTAACAATACAAAAATGATATAATTGCATGCTATTTTCTATGTCTTCTCTTTTAAGTGACATGAAAAAAAGGCATAGTGATTACACAAACAAAACACTTTTTAAAAACCTGGTATTGATTTATTTAAAGTAAATCTTGTGAATCAAAAAGAAGCAGCACTAAAAATATATTAATTTTCAAATGAACAATGTATTTTATTTTGAATCATAAGTGAAAATACATGTTACTTGTATGATATTTTTTACTGTTAGATTTGGCTAGTTTCCATTTCAAGACATTTAACATATAAAAATAGTATGTGTGCATGCTCATGTACATGTACATATATATTACATATGACAGAGAGGAAAATTTGAGTGACAAAAGTACTGACAAATTATAATTTTCAGAATTCCAGGACAAAAGAGCTCATAAGGACACAACACAAGGCTCAAGTAACTAATAAAAGAGTTCTGTGGCATTTTTTGTTTATGCTAATATCTTCCCAAATGACACTTTGATGTGTGCCATCTTAATATATCCTGAAGAGCACACAGGCCTGTCTTCCTACTCCCAAGCTGTAGTCCAGCTCTGGAAGAAGCTAATGATCTTCACCATTACATGAAATTTACATTTTTTAAATTTAGAAACCAATTTAGGATCACAGATCCTAGAATTTTAGCGTTAGAAGCTTTTTACGTAATCTCATCTACCCCTTTTACATAGAAACCTTACTTATTAATTATTTTAATTTAATTTTATTTTTTAGAGACAGAGTTTTGCTTTGTTGCCCAGGCTGGAATGCACTGGTATGATCATAGCTCACCGCAGCCTTGAACTCTTGGGCTCCAGTGATCCTCCCACCTCAGCCTCCTGTGTAGCTGGGACTACAGGCACGTGCACCAGTGCCCGCCTGGAAATTATTTATTTGTCTGAGGTCAAACTGCAAGTAAATGAAGAGCCAAGACACAAATTTAGGCTCCTGATTTGGAATCCATTTTAGTGTATTTCCACAGCAGCAGGTATATCATTTGGGTTTCCTTTAGCTGCAAGTAACTGAAAATCCAACTCAAATTGGTCTGATCATTAAGGAGTTTACTAAACTGGAGAACAACGAAGTCCAGATGTAAAGTGTGATTCAGTGTTAGTTGACTGACCACCTCCACATCAGCATCAACTAATCAAGTCCTCCATAATTTAAAGGCTCCTCTTGTTCTCAGGAGACTCTGGTTTGGGGCCAGTGGAAAAGAGAGATTTTTCTTCCTCACACCACTACTGAAG
Organism: Gorilla gorilla gorilla; assembly: GCF_029281585.2. Classification (NCBI taxonomy): domain Eukaryota; kingdom Metazoa; phylum Chordata; class Mammalia; order Primates; family Hominidae; genus Gorilla; species Gorilla gorilla. The sequence goes on along the minus strand of NC_073230.2, from coordinate 106,487,954 downwards.
AGACTTGAGCTTTGCATTGATAAGACTGCTCTTGAACCAGTTTTTCTAGACAACAGAAGACCATGTGTTAACCAACGGAATCTTGGGTTTTTATAAGAACCAGTCATTGTGTCGAGAGACGCAGTCCCATGTCAGTAACTGGTCAGTGTCATCCAAACCAGATGGATGCTACACAAAGGAGAGGGGTGGACTCACTGTTCAGGAGAGAGCCACAATGTCCACTACACAAGACAACGTGGACATATAATTTTTTCACCTAAATTCTTACCAACTAACTGTCATTCCTTAGAAAGTGAATATTCTCAATTATATGGAGTTTCACATAGATTAAAAAGCAACATTATGCCAAAAAAAATCTGTCCTCTATAATATTTTTAAAATTCAGAGTTATGCCTTGCCTTTCATTTTATCTGCACAAATATTTCTATTAAAAAATAGTTCAAAACACTGTAAGCATATAGCGGGATATGATAAAGATGCTATTTTTATAGAATTTGTATCAATGTTAAATGTAAGAATGAATATAAATATCAAATGTACATGTAATTATGAACTTTCATTTAATAGCTAAAATGATTTATAAATTTAAAATATTGTTTATTTAAAACTCTCTTGATTCCATTCTAAAATTGGCAATTCCCCTTATAAATGTAATGTCATACATCCTGCAATAACTTAGGATGTTTTTCATGATAGCAATTTTGAAAATCTTTCATAATATTGTAAATATCAAGAAAACAAAGCAAAGAAAAAAAGAAAAAAGAAAGAAAAAAACTCCACGTGCCAAAGCTAAATCTAATCTATTGGCCAGGCACAGTGGCTCATGCCTGTAATCCCAGAACTTTGGGAGGCCGAGGTGGGTGGAACACTTGAGGTCAGAAGTTCAAGACCAACCTTGTCAACATGGTGAAACTCCTTCTCTACTAAAAATACAAAAAGTTAGCTGGATGTGGTGACCCCCGCCTGTAGTCCCAGCTACTTCGGAGGCTTAGGTAGGAGAATCCCTTGAACCCAGGAGGCGGAGGTTGCAGTAAGCAGAGATTGCACCACTGCACTCTAGCCTGGGGGACAGAGCCAGACTCTGTCTCTAAAATATAAAATAAAAGAAAAATAAATCTAATCTGTTATTGCAGTTATGTTCGGATCCACCGAGTGATCTAGGGAAGTTGGGGAATATCTGAATTGAAAATACCCAGTATGCTCCCAACAAGTTTCAGGGAGAAAAATCTGTGTGAAAGTTGTAACTGATGCATCCTGATCCATGGGTTGACCCCTGTGAGACAGGTAAGAGCTGTGGGCAGGAAGGTTAGCAGGATTTGTGAGAAAAACTCTTAGCAGAAGGAGGGCGTGTCTGATTTCCCAGTATACTTAACCTAAGTAATTATCCTATTTTCTTATATTTATAACTAGTTCATATACTGCCAACAAATAAAATGATGTTTTCATAATTCCATTTTATTAAACAAAGTGTTGTGCAAATAAAATTGTAAAATGGGGGGGAAATCACAGAGGGTTATCTATAAAAATATCCAAAACAATAAAATTGATTCCTAACTAAGAAGACATCTTTGAGGATATTTCTGATTTTTTTTCCTTTAGTTCCAATTTATTTTATGTGCATGTGGCAGGGTGTGGGAAGGGGCACCTCAGGTACACCATGCACATTCCTACAATACATTACAAATTTAAACGCTGCAATTCGCCTAATATAAGAATCAAATTAAATAAAACTGGTAATGCCATGGCAATGGTGACTATGCATTCAGAATTTTTCAAATATTTTTAACTTTATAATAGAACCTTCATTTAAACATCTGAATCGAGAGATAGATTTTGTTTCCCACACTCCTTACAATGTATTGTAAGAAACCCGCTACTACAATTGTATTTTGACCATATTAGACCTTCCCTGAAGAATACCAATCTAACTGCGGCTATTAAAAAAAAAAAATTGAAGTTAAAAAAATTTCATTTCAGAAAATAGTGTACCTATCTTTTCCATTCTGTGTTCCAGAATTCAACCTGAGCTTTCTCAAATTATTGTGTTATGAGACATTTACAAAGCTGTCTTCCACAAAGTTTCCTTCTAACATTAGAAGAAGACAACTCAATGCTTACTATATGCAAGGCTGGGCAGGTGAACAGTGAAAAGATAAGCCAGGAAGGATCCAGCATCTAAATAGCTTATGATTTTATAGAACTTTAAAATTTACAAAAAAGCATAGATATTTATTCAAGTATTAAAACATATAATCAAATAGCATAAATGTTGATAGAGTTCCTAACAAGCAATTTCATATGGAGATTAAAACATTAATAGAGAATTTTAAGTGAACGGTATCTGTGAAAATGGAGAGCAAGTTCTAAGGACTTAGGAGTAAAAATGATATGGTCTTGGAAGAAGATGATAGGAGGAAGATTCTTATATACTAACAATCACCATAAAGAATCTCTATTTTTTTTAGTAACATAAGGTCACATATGGACTTTGGGACATTAAATTGCATAATAAGGGAAAAATAGCATTAATGCATGTAACTAGTACAATAATGCAAAAACTAATGAAACAGAGCTGAACATCTAGAAACAAATTAGCAGACATATAATTTTTTAAATAAATGAGAATATGATTCTAGAATGATCACTTAACTATTTGGAAAGAAAAATAAAAAGATGCCCACCTTGCAGCATGTAAGCCCATTCATATAGATTAAGAGGTTAAACATGAGGGGAAATAAATTAGAAAACAATGAAAGCATAAATTAAAAGAAAAGGAAACAGTTCAAGTTAGAGATGCTCTGTTTAAGCAAAACTTCAAATATAGAAACCACAAAGAACTGGGTGTGGTGGCGTGCACCTGTAGTCCCAGACACTAGAGAGGCTGAGGCAGGAAGATCACTTGAGGCAGGAGATGGAGGCTCTACTGTGCTATGATAACCACTGTACTCCAGCCTGGGCAACATAAGAGCCCTCTCCAAAAAAAAAGAAAAAAAAGAAAAAGGAAAAAAAAAAACTATATATAAAGAAAAAGGTAAATCTACACGAACTTAAAAATAAAAGACAAAAGCAAACTGAAATAAATATGCGCATCACGTATCTTGTATCTCCAAGGGCGAGACCATGCAGGTTAATGTAGAAACTGGCTTAGAGGTTTAACTGATACGTTAAAAAGCCACTGGAGTTTGCCCAGGTATTTGCTGTTTTCCCTCTTGTTGTGAGGGTTAATACAGTTGTCTTAGTCCATTCAGGCTGCTGTAACAAAATACCCTAGACTGAGTCATTTATAAACAAAGAAATTTATTTCTCAGTTCTGAAGGCTGGGAAGTTCAAGACCAAGGCACCAGTACATTCAGTGTCTGATGAGGGCTTACTCTTTGCTTCAAAGATGGCACCTAGTTACTGAGTCCTCACATGGCAGGAGGAGCTGAAGAGCAAGGAAGGTAAACTCTCTCCTTCAAGCCCTTCTATACAGCGCTAATGGCATCCAGGAGAGCAGAGCCCTCATGACCTTATTATCTGTGAGAGGCCTCACCTCACAATACCATCACCTTGAGGGTTAAGTTCCAATATAGGAGTTGTGGAGAAACATCAACATTCAGGCCATAGGAATAGTATATATGTGGCTTGGGTTGTCTTTGTAATGTACATAAGACCCTGAGAGGTCCAGCCCTTCAGAACTTAACAAAACTCAAATTTTTACGCATCCATTTTTTTTTTAAATAGCCCCAACAAACAGATTTTTAGCCAGGCAGGAGACTGCCTGCTTTGTGTATTCCTTAAAACTCCACCCACATCTACTAGCAATAGATCAAATAAGCCCGGGGCAATGAAAATCCCAAGGCCCTGCTGCCATGCAGAGCTCTTTGATCCACAACCACCCCCAGTGCTGCTTAATGACTGCACATGGACATGTAAGCCTCCTCTCTGATTCCCCTCTTCCCAGGAGCTCCCCTTGCCCTCCTCCTCTTCTCGATGGTGGTCATGGCCATAAGCTTCCAGATGGCTTCATGCTGTGAGAGACTTCCTCGCTCTTGCATTCCTGTTCAAGGGCTGCCCAATAAAACCTGTTTTGTGGTAATGCCTCTCATGGTCATATCTTTTTCCTCAATCAGGCCCCAAATCCTTTGAACCCCCTACACAGCCCAACCCTGTGCAATCCTGCAGTCCTAGCCAAGGTACCTTTCCCAGACTGAAAAGTGTCATGATATGCAGTACGTACTCTTGATAAGAGTATAAGTTATTCCCTTATTTACTTATAACATATAAGTAACTCTGAAATTCTTCAGCTCTTAAATGAAGTACATAACTGTTATAAAAAAATTAAATGCTGAGCAGGGGGTGATAAGGAGGTGTCAGGGCAGTACTATCCATATATTATGGTAGCTTTGGGTTGCAGCACATTGGCTGGATCCACTATGATTATTGGACTATACGTAACATTTTAAAATTGAACCCTTTGAAGAGTAAATGTGAGTAGCATATATGAACGCATGGGACAGGACTTTTCCTGGTAAACTGGAACATATGGTTACCCTAATTATTTTGACAATGACATATTTAAAAACTTGATACTGGAGGCCATGGGACCCTCTATGAAAAACACAGGCTATGAAGACTCTTTCCTACTTGGTGATGTCTTAGGTTAAAGTACGCAACACTGGCACAGCTGATAAAATACAGTTGGGGGTATGCACATGAATGAATCATTCTATTATTTGTAGATCAATGATTAAAAAGCCACAGATGGATTCCAGTGAATTACTCCTGAGGAACTGAAAGCATTTCCTTGGGCTATCCAATGGCAATATTTGTTGTTCTCCTTTTCCCTTGTCTCTTCTTCCTCTCTGTCTCTGCTCTGCCATGCCCCCTTGTAATACACCACTGTTTCGTACTTTTTCTCCTTTTTTTCCTTCTCTCCCATATCTGCTTATTTAGCATTTGTGTGTCTGCCAGTAGCTTTTATAGATATTACTTGCTATCTAGGGGCTTTAATCACCTAGACAGCAACATAAAGTTGTTTTGGAAGAAAGGGTCCCAAGCAATTGAGAAACACCCTTTCTCTGGGAAGTATGTTTTTCCTGTCTTATCACTGTCCCTGTTCGTGCTGGTCCTCTGCTCTCTTACCCTCATACTCACTATTTTTCTTGCTGAAAAAGAAACAGATTTATAATCACTCGCAGGAAACTCTGATTCTCACATATTTACTAAAACACACACACACCCCAAAACTACCTACTCAAAATAATTTTAAAACTCATTGAAATGGACACAAGGTTTTATCCAGGCAAAAACAGATATACAAGTATCTTATAGCTTTTTATTATCTAAGCAAAATACAGAGTTGTACAATCTTTCCAAAGTGATTTTCTGAAGTCCTGTTTCTAGCTTTGTTCATTGTCCTAAGTTTCCCTACTTTCATATTCTGAGCCAGACACTGATTATTGACGTAGCAAAGCCTGGTGGAAGAAGGCAGATTAGATCATGTTTCAATACCTCATCTGGTCTTAAAAAGCTTTAGTTTATTCTCACACAAAAAAAGAAAGAAAGCAAAAAGAAAAATGTTTTATTTTATTTTTTTTAATCACCAATTGGTTTTTGCTTCTTTAGCCAAGTTACTTTGTCCCCATGCCTATTTAAGTGTGTGGAGATTTTTCCCCCCATTTACAAAGATGAAATAGACTCCATGGGCTGCTTGGAACACATTTAACTTATCTATAGGTTTCAAAAGCACAGCAGGTCCAGGGCATGAAAAAGGCAGGCAGGTGCTCTTTGCATCCTGCACCATTTAACAAGCACACACAGATTTAAAGAGTAATTTCTTCTCTTCTCAATCATCAGCTGATCTAATTTATAGTTCATTTATTATTAATTATCACTGTCTTCACATTCTTTTTAATCATATATGTCTCCAACCAAGGGTAATGACAATTAGCGCCAATGTATTATTTTTTCTTTTTCTGTAGAATTCAAGTCTAATTGCACAGTCCCTGACATACAAATATATTAGCATGTGATAAATCTAGCTTAGACTTTTGGCTTCTTCTTTTCTTTCTTTCTTTCTTTCTTTTTTTAATACACTAGAGTCCCTTGTTTATTTCCAAAAACAAATTTCTTAGTAACTTAAATTATACTTAGGCAGGCAGTTTTAGCAATAAGGTCACTGGCCTCAAGGATGGATGTTATCCTTGGCTGGGATGTTCTGGAGAAATAACCACATTGAATTCTATTATATCTCCTCCCACATGCACCCCAATGCACAGTTGTGTTTGTTTTCCATTTTCTTTCTCATACACAACATCTGTCCTACATGCTTCACTGCACTGTTTTTAGTGAAGAAAATGCAGCTGAGAAAGGAAATGAATATCAAATTCAGAGCTCCCAGGAGAGGTGACCCAAATTCTCAAATGATAGCATTATGATGCACTTTCTACTTTCAGATCTGGGATATCATAGTATGATTCCTTAATGATTTAAATGTCATGTACTTTGGCAAGCTCTCTCTGACAACCCTTTTAAAAATGATGCAGACAATTAAAATAATGAGAGAACAAATTATCAACCATCTAACAACAAACATAAAAGTATAAAGCTCTGAGAGTTACAAGGGCTAAGAATAGGGCTTGTTTATCTCCTTACTTTTTTTTGTTTATTTTGAGACAGAGTCTCGCTCTGTCGCCCAGGCTGGAGTGCAGTGGTGCGATCTGCAAGCTCCGCCTCCCGGGTTCACACCATTCCCCTGCCTCAGCCTCCCGAGTAGCTGGCACTACAGGAGCCCACCACCATGCCCGGCTAATTTTTTATTTATTTATTTTTTTTTTATTTTTAGTAGAGATGGGGTTTCACCGTGTTAGCCGGGATGGTCTCGATCTCCTGACCTCGTGATCTGCCCGCCTCGGCCTCCCAAAGTGCTGGGATTACAGGCGTGAGCCACCACGCCCGGCCCCAAGTTTTTTATATAAAGGTCTTCAAGTGCCATAGAGTAAACTTTCCTGCAATTCTCTTCTTAGCATCCATTCCAGTATTAAAACTTGTTTTGTTTTTCAGTATTTCTTAAAAGATGTTATTATTTGTGACTCCCTTTTATCCTACCCTTGTCCTCTAAAAGTTACATTATGAATAATTTTAATAAAATTACGGGAAGAGAAGATTGTTTGGGGCAGTTAAGGTAACTGAAGGGACTATAGAAGGAGCACTCACATTAAAAGATGTATTATTTTGCTTCTATACACACACACACACATTTGAATGCTTAGCTTCTTTTAACAAAGAGTTATTGAATTGATACATTCTGTTGAGTCATCCAGGCAGACTAAAAATTATTCCTGCTAAAATATTTGTATCTCACAAGGCATACTTGTCTCTGAAGACACTGATTTAATATTCCATATCTGTAAGGAATCTGATGCTAATTGAGCAGGGTTTCTTCTAGTATTAATTTTAATTATTTAGAACAGCATGAAGCTCTTCGTAATTTCCCACCTGACAACTGGGACCCAAAAGAACAGCTGCCTATGGTTTTATGCTCCTATGAGCATGCTGGATATCAGAGTCAATAAGTTTAGGCATGAATTCTCTGTGTGTTCCATTGAGATTGTGAAAATCAAGCCTTTTGGAGGAGTTCAGAGGAAACCTGCAACTGAGAATGATGTCCATGCCACTGTGCAAAGTGTTATGACAGTCATAGATCTCAAAGGAGCTACAGGAAGCGAGGCTCCCTGCTGTAATGAACACAGCCCATAGTTAAATAATAAATCACAGTCATGTATCTAGCCTGCAACAGCCACTACCTATCAGAAAGTCACCATGACCACATAGTGCAAATATTTAGTTCCACACAGTTATATATCTGGATGGGATCCAAATAAAGTAGTTATCTATTTGTCCTTTATAAAACAGAAAATGAATGCTATTGGTTTATGGTGAATTGAAAGTCAAAATATTTGAATTTATCAAATGCAAAAAAGTACAATAAAACCTAGTCATATACCTCCACATTTAAATATACCCCCCAGCATGACTTTAAGAATCAAGTATCCAACATATACATAATCTAGTACAAACATCTTTTGACACCTCACATTTTTTTCTTTTGCAAAAGAACAAAAGGCTTCTTGTACAAACACACACTATTGTATCTGCTCTCAGATATGCCAATTCGCAATACAATGAACAAGATGAATTATTCATTTGACAATTGAAATTGTTTGTGGACGTAAGTTTGCAGAGGCCTAGAATAAAAAGGTAGGTAAAAATGGGACTAAAATTGAACACAGTAAAAAGGCATTAACCATTCCAAATAATTTAACCAACTACATAATTAATTTCTAACTTCAAGGTATGATAAAGGTCTTTGATTAAAAAATTAAATATGACTCTCACTGACTTAAGGCATAGAGGGAAAAAACACCATTTAACCTAACAGAGCTCAAACACAGTTCATTTATCTTGAATCTCTATCAACAAATACTTGACTATGAAACCTCACTCATCTTTGAGAAAACTCTAATATTTACAGCCTTTTTAAACGTGACTTAAAAGGGAGGAACTTGTCTTTCTAATGTTTATATCCCTAGTAGTTAGCAGAGTGCTTGGCATATGTCAGTGATCAGTAAATATTGTTGAATGAATAACCTTATCAATGGCAGCAGGTATAGGGACATGACATACTGTCCCCAAGACAAGTATTTTCCACTGAAAAGACTGCCTCATCTTACCCTTAACTTTTTTGTTGCTGTTGTTCACTTAAAGTAGAACCTACATTACTGTTGGGATTTCTGAAGTTCAAGCTGAAGGCTCTTTAGAACAAATTAAAGCAGAGAGAGGCTAGAAGTTGAAATATCATTTCAGAAGTTGTTCCTATTAGGTTGGTGAAAAAGTAATTGCGGTTTTTGCCATTACTTTTAATAGCAAAAACCACAGTTATGTTTGCGCCAACCTAATATATTCCAGGTAAGAGTTAATGAAGTTCTGAACTAAGCGAAAGGAAGACTAAAGGACAGAGGCAAGCATAATACAGGAAAAATCAAAAGGATGCCTCAAATATTTTCATGAGGAGGTAAAGGAGGAGGAGGCATTAATGGTTGTTATTTTAATTTTAGGTTATGGCAAAAATAGACAATTCAACAAGGAAACAGGTACATCTTTCAGCAGTAATATACCAAGTTGAAATAAGCACAAACCTAGACAAGACGTAAGAGTCCAAGCTAAACTTTGAGTATAACACATTGTTTTATATAAGAAAGCAATATAAATTCATTTCCAATTGCAAACAGTTTCATTTTATTTTTTATTAAATCATATTTTCCCCATATAATATAGGTGTTCAATTTAAAAGTCAATGAGTACTACAGGTCGTATATATAAAAAAAAAAAAAAGCCATGAATTTTTTTTTTGAGAGGGAATTTCGCTCTTGTTGCCCCAGCTGGGGTGCAATGGCACGATCTCAGCTCACCACAACCTCTGCCTCCTAGGTTTAAGCGATGCTCATGCCTCAGCCTCCCGAGCAGCTGGGATTACAGGCATGCACCACCATGCCAGGCTAATTTTGTATTTTTAGGAGAGATGGGGTTTCTCCATGTTGGTCAGGCTGGTCTCAAACTCCCGACCTCAGGTGATCCACTCACCTCGGCCTCCCAAAGTGCTGGGATTTCAGACGTGAGCCACCGCACCCAGTGAAAGCATTATTTTTTAAAAATCCTGCCACCTTTCCCACTCTTAATTCACTTCTAGAGCCAGTCATTTTCTACTTTCTTTTCTTTTTTTTTTTCCTTTGAGACAGGGTCTGACTCTGTTGCCCAGGATGGAGTACAGTGGTGCAATCACACCTCACTGCAGCCTCAAACTCCTGGGCTTAATGGATCCTCCCACCTCATCCTCCAATTATAATTCTATATAGGATCTGGTGATCCTTCTGCCTCAACCTCCCAAAGTGCTGAGATTACAGGCATGAGCCACTGCACCCAGCCCAGAGCTAAATGTTTTCAGTTATGTTAGCTATTTTTGTTATATACTTCCATTTTTAAATATAACATGCTAAAACTGCTATACATTTTTAAAATTTAGATAATATCCACAAAATTGTTTTATCAAAATACATATTTATTTTTCTTTTGTTACTTTCCCTTCCCCACTACAAACAAACACATACACACACACACGCACACACACACACACACACACACACACACACATTTTTCTCTTCCTCAATTTTTCCAGTTTAGCTAGTGGCAACTTTTAGGTAGTTCTATATTCAGTGCTGACATAATTATGATAAAGAAAATATTACTCATAGCTAAGCAATGTAGTGTGCTGTGACACTTCCTTTATTTTACAACTTATTGATTTCCCTGGAGTTATACATTCTCAGGTTCTCTAAAGGAAAACTTACTCACTTCAACAGGATCAAATATATTCAGCAATCCATCTGCCTCATGTTTTCCTGGGAGACATAAGTCCTGGATAACTCCATCACCCTGCACCTATTTGATGGGATTAAACTCCTTGCTTGCTGCTCTGCTGACATCAGTAATTGCCTTGCTTCTTCGTTTCCAATTTCCTGTTTCTTTAAAACAATCCATGTATTCCTTTTACTGTTTGTTTCCTTGTTTTGTTGGAGTACTTCCTCCAGTAGCTTCCTGAGAAAAGGTGCATCGGGAAAACAATTTTTTGAAAATTTACGTGCTCTACCTTACACTTGATTGATAATTTGGATATACAATTCTAGTTTGGAAATTATCATTTCTCAGAATTTTTAAGGTATTTCACATTGTCTTTAGCTTCCAGTGTTATTAAAAAGTCTACTGCCTTTTTGACTATTATTCCAATGTACTGTCATTTATCTTTCTCTCTGGAGCTGTAATATAATTTCTTCAATGTTCCCAAACCTCTTGTCAACGTCCTGTTCATTATTTCACTTCCTACTTATGATGTCTTTCAATCTGGCTTCCAAGTCCATTAGTTATGGGAAATCATACATGGGTATATATAATTTAAACAAACAAATTTTATATGAATATATGAGTAAGCATTCTTACTATATACAAATATAAGAATCACAAATACATATGTATGCATATATGTATATGTGTGTATATACACATATATACACACACACATACACATTAAAAAATAATTTCTTCCCCTTGATTTTTTTTCTTTCTTTTCAGAAACCTTATTTTATACTTCATAGACTGATCTAATTTCCTATGACTTTGTCTTCTATTTTTTATTTCTTTGCCTTTTTTCTAGGAGAGTCTCCTTAACTTTACCTTTCTTCACTTCTACTTAATGTTGCAGTTACGAATTTTTATAAATTATCTCAATGGTCCTTTTATATAGCACTCTAAATCTTGTTTTACACATGAAAGATCTCTTATCTAAGAATGTATAATATCATTTTTTGAAGTTTTCTTCAGTTTCCTGCATTGTCTCGGTTGCCTCTGTTTTTTGCTTTTGTCTTTTTTTTTCTTTTTAACCTGTTTGTCATTTTGACTTTCTCATTAAGTTCAAAGCTTTCTTCAATCATACATAATCTTTGTTTATCCATATTTAAGAGTAAGACTTTGAAAAGCTAGTTGAAAGCCCATTCTGCACGGGCAGGTTTGCTAACAGGTAAGTAGGGTGACCTGGCCATTTTGTTTGCAAATCCCAAAATGTCAGTCTCTGAAGAGCTCCTCTCTTGTGCCAATAGCTCCAGAAATTACGTTTACAAACTCCTTTCTAATTCTAGGATTCAAGAAGGGAGGAGCCTGGGTATCTCACACCTCAAAGAAGAGGCTTCATTTAATTCTAAAATAGTTTCCTGTTTTAGAATGATGCCTCATACACCTCTTAGCTCCAGCTATCTCTGAGTCCAGAGCTTCTTGGGTTCAACCCAGGGCTGAGTTCAGTATGGGAAGGATCTGGGAATATAATTTCTTTTAAACACTTTCAATCAATCTTTATGTTTTCAGCCATATTTTGCACCCAGCTTTTTAAAGGCAGCTTGTGGCTCCTGTTTCTAAAACCTTCCAGAGATATGAGGTGCAAATGTGATTATTTCCCAATAGAAATATTTATTATATATTATCCCAGTAGAGGCCCTTAGCTTTTTGCTCTTTCTGCTCTTAGAAGACAATGATCTCTCTTCTGGCTCTACAATTTTGTTAGCATTTCTTATCTGACACTATCTTCTCTTTTATCATCTTTATCCTCACAGATTTAAGTCTTCATTTTTCCTTTATTTTATTCCAATGGGGCATTTGAAAGAAAATAAAGATAGATATGGTTGTTCAAGCCACCATGCTTAATCAAAACTCTAGTAAACTGAACTATTTTAACATAACATAAATTGTATGTGCTATATATTAATATGGCTAAATATCTAGTCAAGATATTCTTATTTCAAGTATTAAAATTGACAGTAAAAATAACTTGGCCTTTATTACATAAAATTCAAATATTTTTGGTTTGATGTAGAAGTCAGCTGTAACATAGATGCAGGATGGAAATTTTAACTTGATATTAGGCTCCTTTATCACAGGTCTTCTCTTGAATCTAGGAATTCGGTTATTCACACTTGCAATTTCTATATGGTGACATGACTCATCATTTATTTTTACTATAATTAAGTTTTCTGCTGCAACAGAAATATGACTTTTTGTACTCTGAGATGAGCTATTTTATTCTGGAAGGAAAAATAAATTTCACAATAAAAAGCAGATTGACTAATGGTTAATGATAAGTCATGTCATTAAGTATCTCCTAATGTTAAAAATATGTCATGAGTCATGAAATCTAGTAAGCTAAAATAATTACAGAGGAATCCCTGCAACAAAACAGACGATAAACCAAATTTAAAGCAGTTATATATCTGAAGCCCAACCACCTAGAAGAAAATTTAAACCAACAGCCTACAAACTAAGTATCAATCTTATCATTCTGAAACTTTGTAAAGGAATTACACTAATAAATTTGAGTTAATTTTTTAATTTATATTTTTCTAGCTACATTTTATGTCGTTAAAATGTTTTACTTTTACATGATATATCCAATTTATAAACATCTAAATGACAAAAAAAGAAAGTTAAATCAGCCCAAGACATATCAACTGCAGATAACTAATACAGGGCTCATAGTTATAATTTGTCAATATTTTACTTGCTAAGTTAAAAAGGAGAAAGACAAAAGACTTGCCATCTAATTATTAATTACACAAAAATCTTTCAGGAAAGGAAGTGAAACTTGAGACATCGTTTTTGGAGAACACCTATATTTCCAATACTTCATTTTGCCCATTTCCTCAAATATTCTATAAAGGAAAAAGAACCTTAAACATAAACGTTAATGTAAAAGGTTTCTTGTTACAGTAAAATAACAAATAAAGTGGGGAGATATTGATCAAAAGGTATAAAATTTCAGTTAGACAGGTGGAATAAGTTCAAGAGACACAAGGTGAGTATAATTAATAACAATTTATTGTATACTTGAAAATGTCTAAGAAAGTAGCTTGTATTATTTTTTTTTTGAGACAGGGTCTCACTTTGTCGCCCAAGCTGGAGTACAGTGGCACAATCACTGCTCACTGCAGCCTTGACCCCCCAGGCTCCAGCGATCCTCCTGCCTCAGCCTCCCCAGTGGCTGGGATTACAGCTGTACACCACTATACACTATACCTCGCTAATTTCTTTCTTTCTTTTTTTTTTCTTTTAAGAGGTGGGGTTTCACCATGTTGCCTAGGCTAGTCTCGAACTCTTAAACTCAAGCGATCCTCCCATCTCAGCCTCCCAAAGTGTTGAGATTACTCAGCCTCCCAAAGTGTTGAGATTAGTGATTTATAGCGTATAAACATAAATGAGTCACTATTGCTATAACACAGGGCCAGTTTGTGACACAAAAAAAAGTGTGAGGATACTGGGTTAGCATGTAGATTCTGATACCCAAAGGACTATAAATCATGCTGCTATAAAGACACATGCACACGTATGTTTATTGCGACACTATTCACAATAGCAAAGACTTGGAACCAACCCAAATGTCCAACAATGATAGACTGGATTAAGAAAATGTGGCACATATACACCATGGAATACTATGCAGCCATAAAAAATGGTGAGTTCATGTCCTTTGTAGGGACATGGATGAAATTGGAAATCATCATTCTCAGTAAACTATCGCAAGGACAAAAAACCAAACACCGCATGTTCTCACTTTCTCACTCATAGATGGGAATTGAACAATGAGAACACATGGACACAGGAAGGGGAACATCACACTCTGGGGACTGTTGCAGGGTGGGGGAAGGGGGGAGGGATAGCATTAGGAGATATACCTAATGCTAAATGACGAGTTAATGGGTGCGGCACACCAGCATGGCACATGTATACATATGTAACTAACCTGCACATTGTGCACACGTACCCTAAAACTTAAAGTATAATAATAATTTTTAAAAAAATGTAGATTCTGAAGAGGAAAAACTATTTCTGTAAGTGACCCCTTTAAAATAGGGTTAACATCTCAGAGCATTTCTGACATCCGAATCAGTTAGCTCAATGTGTCAGCTAAAATTTTGCAGCCTTGGGCACTATAGCTGTTACAAGTAAGTGAAGCTTTATGCTACTGCAATTAATTAGCAGAAAGACACCTAATTATAAACCTCTTAGAATAGCAGGAAGGATTTTAGAGAAATTTAGACCCAAGATGCTTAATTGCACATTTTATTTAAACAAGTTGTATATCTCCTTTCAAAGCTATCTGTTAAACTCCTATTCACTTCAATATGGACTGATTTAAAATGCAGCTATAGCATTCCCTGACCCCATGCCATCCCACAACAAAACAGAGTTAATCATTCTCTCCTATGTATTACCACTGTATCTGGACATTCTTTATGATTTCATTTGTTATATAGTATTCTGATTAATTGCATATGTAGGTGAATATGAATTTTTGCCACTCCAACCTGTAGGAGCCTAGCAAATAGTTGGCATTCAATAAATAAGAATCTATGAGATTTAAAATTAAAAGGATTTATGCATGTAGTTGGTGACTGCCTATGTATCTGCAAAAATCATTTTAAATGTCAGGGTTTAGGATACTATTATTTCTCATTAGTAAAAACTCATATTGGCGGGGAGTGGTGGCTTATGCCTGTAATCTCAGCATTATGGGAGGCGGAGGTGGGAAGATCGCTTAAGTCCAGGAGTTCGAGACCAGCCAGGGAAACATAGTGAGGCTCTGTCTCTACCAAAAAAAAAAAAAATTAGCCAGGTATGGTGGCACACATCTATAGTCCCAGCTAATCAGGTGGCTGAGGCAGGTGAATCCCTTGAGCCCAGGAGGCTGAGGCTGCAGTGAGCAAGGTCGTGCCACTGCACTCCAGCCTGAGCAACAAAGAGAGACCCTGTCTCAAAAAATAAATAAACAAATAGAAAAAACTCACATTAAAATGAATTACCCTATTTAATAGTATAACAACAATCTTGATCATTGATCTGTAACATGAATGTCTCCTGGCAGCTAATACTAAGATACCACACCTGTTAATATTTCCTTTGTGGGGGGAGATGTTGAATGGCAAGCTATCACTTGTTTTCAATTGGTAACTTCACATAATTAGAAGTGTGTTTCTTCTAATATTACCAATGCTGTTGCACAATAGAAAGAACGTATACAATTTGTAGACTAGCAGAGTCAACATTCCTTTCCAAAAAAAATTTTTGTAAAAAAGTCATTGTAATTATAGAATAAAAAGGTTTCTATTAAACAAATGAACAAACAGAATTCTAGGATACAATGGCTACGTTTTCATTCCTGAGATCACCTTTAGCCTTTTTAATGTAGTTGTAGTCTTTACCAATATCTGTGCCTTATAACATTGGCCAGCTTATTCTATATAGCACATTTTCTTGGGAATGTATTATATTTCAGATGCTGGAGGCTGGTAATAAAGATTTTACTATAAAACAAAACGACTAATAAGCAATCTTAATAAATAATTATGTATTCATCCACCTTCATAAACAAGAAACAACCTTAAGTTTCCTCAATTATTCTCTTGTAATATGGATATATAAGAAGCAGAATTTATTGCCAAGGAGTGGTTTTAATTAGAATCAAGTAGAGTAAAATTGAAATTTTAATAATTTTTAAAAAACCTTTCCTCATTAAATATATTAAAACAAAATTATTATGAAATACATCACTAACTAGAAAATGTTATTCAAAAACTCTTCAACACAAAAATGTTTGCAGCTATTGTAGAATTATACATACCGATTGGTAATGATTGAGTAATATTTAGTATGAATTTTTAAAATGCTCCAGTAGCAAATAATGACTCTAAAAACTAGTATCATGTAAATGTTTTCCACCAATAGGGAATCCCAGGGCAATGCAGACATTCCCATCTACTACCCAGTTCTTTGATTTCTGAGTGTACTAGTCTATATAAAAGGACTATAACTGTAATTGCCACTAAAAGATAACATTACAGAGTGGCATTATGAAGTCATCTGAGATTCCACTGTCTTCTTTCTTCTTCTAAGCTTATATATTTCAGAAACATAATCCAGGTTTTCCATTCTTTTCTATAATATTGTTAACATCTGAATGACAGTATTTACTCTCTTTACTTAAAATTGGTGACCAGAACTTATGAATAAGTTTCTTTCTTTACTTTAAATTTCATATTTATAGTTCAATCATACCATGAAATTTATTTTTAAAAAGAGTCCATATGTCTTTTTTTTTTTTTTTTAAGAGACAAGGGTCTCACTATGTTGCCCATGCTGGAAAGCAATGGCTTTTCACAGGCACACTTCCGCCTCTAACTCCTAGGCTTGAGTGTTCTGAGTAGCAGGGGCTACAGGCGCATGCTACCACACCCAGCTCCAAATGTCTAATGAGGCAAGTTTATGTACATATAATTCAATTAATAAGTAAAAATAGGCCAGGCACAGTGGCTTACGCCTATAATCTCAGCACTTTGTGAGGCCGAGGTGGGCGGATCACCTGTGGTCAGGAGTTCAAGACCAGCCTGGCCAATATGGTGAAACCCCGTCTCTACTAAAAGTACACAAATTGGCTGGGTGTGGTGGCGGGTGCATGTAATCCCAGCTACTCGGGAGACTGAGGCAGGAGAATCCTTTGAACCGGGGAGGCAGAGGCTGCAGTGAGCCGAGATCGCTCCACTGCACCCAGCCTGGGTGAAAAGAGCGAGACTCTGTCAAAAAAAAAAAAAAAAAGTAAAAATAATAGTAAATACCAAGTCATTTTTTACTCACCTGGTTAATTGGGAAAAAAAAATTCTCTACTTATCATACAAACATGTTGTTAACATTAAAGACATACTATGTACAAAATGAAAGTTGATCGTATACCAAATTATTCTCAGTAGGTTTTTTTGTTTGTTTTGGGGGGTTTTAGGGAGAAAGTAGGTTAAAGTGGAAACTTTTACTTTCTCATTATTGTTTTGGGTATTTAGCAATCAGCATTTTCTCAGAAACAACAGCGAAGATAGTTTTACTTAAAAAGTTAGATGAGAATGGCTGGGTGCGGTGGCTCACACCTGTAATCCCAGTACTTTGGGAGGCAGGAGTGGGCAGATCACTTGAGGTCAGGAGTTCGAGACCAGCCTGGCCAACATGGTGAAACCCCATCTCTAATAAAAATACAAAAATTAGCCAGGCGTGGTGGTAGGCACCTGTAGTCCCAGCTACTGGGGAAGCTGAGGCACAAGATCACTTGAACTTGGGAGGCGGAGGTTACACTGAGCTGAGATCATGTCACTGCACTCCAGCCTAGGCAACAGACTCTATCTCAAAAAAAAAAAAAAAAGTTAGATGAGAGTAGAATGCATAATTTCAAAGTGTCTTCACTTCACTATCACATCTTTCAAACTTCAGTTTTATTATATGAGTAGCAATCAGATAAACATAATTGATTTCTACAGCCCTAAATTAATAGGATTATAGAAAATCAGAAAATATTAGAGAGCTTATAAAGGGAAAAAACCTATATTTTACTCATTAACCAACTTATTCATTCAGTAAATATTTATAGAACACCCACTATATATCAGGAACGATGTTAGGCCCAACAGTTATGAAGATAAATATGAACTGAAATGGGCGCGTATGGATTTTACCAGTTAGGAGACAATGAAACAAACAAAAACTTGAATCATGACCAATCTGTGATCATTGCTCTGAAGATAATACAGGTAGGTGTCTCTCATTCAGAATAACAATAGGAGTGGGTGTCTGATTTAAACAACATCGTCAAGCAGGCTATTTTGATCTTCACACTGAGACCTAAGGTAAAGAAAGAAAAAGTAAATAAAGCACGAAGTTAGGGAATTTTTTTTTAAGTAAAGGGAACAGAATGTGCAAATACTCTTAGACAGCAATAAAGATAAAGAAGGCCTGTGGACTGAAGCATTGTAATGGGTAAAGAGGAATTAAATCAGAAAGGAAAGGACAAACTAGATCATAGAAGGACTCATAGCCCTTAATAGGATTACATATACCATTTTAAATGAATAATATTTTATACATAAAAGAATGAAAATTTTAAAAGCTCTTTCATCATGTAATATACAAACCATGTTGTCCACATAAAACAAAAGTAAAAGCCATGAGTAATTCATACAAAACTAAAGGTTATCAGAATATATATGAAAAGCCTCAGTAATTTGCTATATTTGCTACCGTAAGTATGCAGGAAAGACCATGTTTTCACAGTAATTATTTCTAACTCCTAAAGTTTAAACACATCAACCATGTTTTCCAACTTAAGGACATTATTAAATGATAGTCAACCAAAGGAAGAAGGCTTCTTAAATTAGAATACTTAGAATAGTGAGGTTACAGCAATTCAGAATACTGAGAATTCAAATCTAATCCACAAATCTGTCTTCTATAATAAAAATAAATAATGTAAAACTAAAATATTATAAATATAATAATCTAGATTTAGTATTTACTTTCTAAAATTAAAATATGCGTGAAACTGATATAGTCTCATTTTTCAAAACAGTCTGAATACTTTAATATAAGGAAAAACTAGGATCTGTATTACTGGTGTTAGTGATTATAATGAAGCAGTTGATAACTTCCAAATTTAAATTTCACAAAGGAAGATTTGTTAGGTTGATAAATAACATCCAAATGTAGACATTGCAATTTAATTTACATATTACAGTTTCATTGAATTTGCATAAAAGTTGAGATGGTAAGAATGTGAATGACTAAAGAAAGGTTTGCTATCTTTTTTTAATTTATTTTTCTTTTTGGTGGCAGGGGAGGGATGGAGTTTCACTCTTGTTGCCCAGGCTGGAGTGCAAAGGAACGACCTCAGCTCACCGCAAACTCTGCCTCCTGGGTTCAAGCAATTCTCCTACCTCAGCCTCCCAAGTAGCTGGGATTACAGACATGCGCCACCACACCCGGTTAATTTTGTATGTTTAGTAGAGACGGGGTTTCTCCATGTTGGTCAGGCTGGTTTTGAACTCCAACCTCAGGTGATCCGCCCGCCTCAGCCCCCCAAAGTGCTGGGATTATAGGCGTGAGCCACCGTGCCCAGCCAGGTTTGCTATCTTAAGAGAGTAACCCAATGTCTTAGGTGATCATTTTTCTCTTATAAATTTGATGAATCAAAATATAAATATATACATAGTACAAAATGTAAATGTTGCCCTAATCATACACAACGTAAAAAGGGTTGTTAAGAGTAGCTTGATAATGATCCTTTTTATTCCCACCAACATAGATGGTAGAAAATTTGATATCTAATTTTCAAGTATTTCAAATATGAATTCTTTTTTAAATAAATTTTCTTACATAAATAAGGGATGTTTGCATTAAATTGTGTATTAATTTTGGTAAATAATACACACACACACACAGAGAGAGAGAGAGAGAGAGAGAGAGACAGAGTCTCTCTCTGTAACCCAGGCTAGAGTGCAGTTGTGCAATCTCAGCTGACTGCAACCTCTGCCTTCTGGGTTCAAGAAATTCTCCTGCCTCAGCCTCCCGACTAGCTGGAATTATGGGCGCCTGCCACCATGCCTGGCTAATTTTTTGTATTTTTTAGTAGAGATAGGATTTCACCATGTTGGCCAGGCTGGTCTCGAACTCCTGACCTCAGGTAATTCACCCACCTCAGCCTCCCAAAGTGCTGGAATTATAGGCATGAGCCACCCGCCTGGCCTACGCTTTTATATTTTATAGACAGAATATATTTAAATTTTCTTTCCTAAATAATGTTCCATGAACCTATAAACTCTATTGAAATAACAAAATCTGCATATAACTGTACCCCTTATTAGAGTTCTAGATTTTGGGGGTTTTTGGTGATTTTTCATATAAAGAATGTTTTATGTATTAATAAAATTTCCATTTATGTAATTGACACATAAATTTATAAATGGTAACCCCTAATGTAGGCAAAGTGTGAGAGAACAAGTACATCCAAACATTAGACCACACTTTCACGGCCCAATTTGATGATGTGTAATAAAACGCCTTGAAATACACAAATCCTCATCTCCATGATTTCTAATTCTTTTTTTTTTTTTTTTTTTTTTTTCGAGACGGAGTTTCGCTCTTGTTGCCCAGGCTGGAGTGCAATGGTGCGATCTCGGTTCACGGCGACCTCTGCCTCCCGGGTTCAGGGGATTCTCCTGCCTCAGCCTCCCGAGTAGCTGGGAAACAGGCATGCACCATCACACCCAGGTAATTTTGTATTTTTAGTAGAGATAGGGTTTCTCCATGTTGGTCAGGCTGGTCTCGAACTCCCGACCGACCTCATGTGAACCACCTGCCTCAGCTTCCCTAAGTGCTGGAAATACAGGCGTGAGCCACTGTGCCCAGCCTACAGGATTTCTAATTCTTAAAATTTATTCAAGCAATAATCCTGAATTTCAGAAATGACTATGTACAAGTCATGCATCCCAACAATAATTATATATGTAGATAACTATAAGCTAAATATAATTGTCTACTAATAGTTAAGTAAATCCTAGAATGTCTAAAAGATAGTTTATACAACCGTTAAAAACCATGTCACAAAAGAAGAGTTACATAGGAGGCATGATGATATGTTGGAGAAATGATACAACATTTGGTTTGTTTTTTCTGTTTTTGTTTTGTTTTGTTTTTTGAGACAGAGTCTCCCTCTGTCGCCCAGGCTGGAGTGCAGTGGTGCGATCTCGGCTCACTGCAAGCTCCGCCTCCTGGGTTCATGCCATTCTCCCGCCTCAGCCTCCTGAGTAGCTGGGACTACAGGCGCCCGCCACCATGCCCAGCTAATTTTGTTTTTGTATTTTTAGTAGAGACGAGATTTCACTGTGTTAGCCAGGATGGTCTCTATCTCCTGACCTTGTGATCTGCCCACCTTGGCCTCTACTAAAAATACAAAGTTCTGGGACTACAGGGGTGAGCCACCGCATCCAGCCAACATTTGGTCTTTAAGACCAAAAGAATTATTATCAAGACAACTATATTACTCAAAGCAATGTACAGATCCATTGCAATATCTATCAAAATCCCAATGTTATTTTTCACAGAAATAGAAAAAAAAATTCTAAACTGTGTATGTAACTAAAAAAAAAAAAAAAAAAAAAACTCAAGTAGCCAAAGCAATCCTGAACTAAAAGAATGAAACTGGAGGCATCAGTACCTGACTTCAAAATATATTACAAGGCGATAGTAACCAAAATAGTATGGCACTGGTATAAAAATAGACACATAGACCAATGGAACAGAACAGAGAACTCAGGAATAAATCCACCTATTTACAGCCAACTGATTTTTTACAAAAGCGCTAAGTTGAAACTGGGCCCCTATCTTTCACCATATACAAAAATCAACTAAAGAGGGATTAAAGTTGTAAATGTAAGACCTGAAACTATAAAATTACTACAAGAGAAGATAGGGGAGACACTTCAGTACATTGGTCTAGGCAAAAATTCTAAGGCCAGGACCTTAAAAACACAGGCAACAAAAACAAAATTAGACAAATGGGACTATATTAAACAAAAGCTTCTGCACAGCAAAGAAAACAACAGAGTAAAAAGACAACCTATTGAAGGGGAGAAAATATTTGCAAACTATTAATCTGACAAGGGACTAATATCAAGGATATATAAGGAACTCAAACAATTCAACAGTTAAAAAAATGGGCAGAGGACATGAATAGACATTTCTCAAAAGGAGACATACAAATGGCCAACAGGTATATTAAAAAAAGTTCAACATCGCTAATCATCAGGGAAATGCAAATCAAAACCACAATGCGTTATGATCTTATTCCAGTTAGAGGGACTATTAATAAAAGGACAAAATGTAATAGATGCTGTGAGAATGTAGAGAAAAGAGAACTCATATACTTTTGGTAGTAATGTAAATTACTACAGCCACTACAGAAAACAGTATGGAGCTTTCTCA
This sequence comes from Gorilla gorilla gorilla, assembly GCF_029281585.2. Lineage (NCBI taxonomy): Eukaryota > Metazoa > Chordata > Mammalia > Primates > Hominidae > Gorilla > Gorilla gorilla. The sequence continues at coordinate 106,465,526 of NC_073230.2, read as the reverse complement.
AACAACTAAAAATTGAACTACCATATTATCCAATAATCCCATTAGTGGATATTAATCAAAAAAAAAAAGAAAATCAGCATATTAAAAGGATACCTGCACTCCCAAGTATGTTGCAGCACTATACCACAATAGCAAAGATAGTTATCAGTCTAAGTGTCCATCAGCAGATGAACAGATAAAGAAAATGTGGTAGCATATAGACTTAATGGAATACTATAGGGCCACAAAAAAGGAATGAAATTCTGTCATTAGCAGCAATATGAATGGAACCAGAGATCATTACGTTAAGTGAAATAAGCCAGAAGCAGAAAGACAAATATCACATGTTCTCATTCACATGTGGACACTAAAAAAGTTTATTTTATGGAGGTAAAAAGTATAATGATAGATAACCAGAGGCTAGGAATATTTTAGGGGAGGGGTGTATAGAGAGGGGCATAAAGACAGGTTGGTTAATGGGCACAAACACACAATGAAAGAGAAGGAATGAGTTGCAATGATTGATAACACAGTAGGGGACAATAGTTAACAACAATGTATTGTATATCTCGAAACAGCTAGAAGAGAGGACTTGATCAGTTCCCAACACAGAAACGGAAAATATCGATGCGACAGACACCCTAAATACCCTGACTTGATCGTTACACATTCTATGCATGTAACAAAATATCATGTGTACACCATAAGTATGTACACATATTATGTAATGACTCAAAAAATTTTAATGCTAATTTTTTTAAAAAGAATTGCTATTAGTCTCAAATAGTCCTAACTCTACCACTAATTAATGTTGCAATCTTGGGTAATTTATTTATCTGAATTTCAGATAACTTCTCTCTAAAATGATAATTGTGAAGAATAACTTATGAAATTCATTTGAATTAAGACACTGTATTTTGTAAGAGTCTCATGCACACATTCACAGGCATACAAAGTATTTTGGCATAACTATGATTCTTAAAGTAAATATATAGAAATAATAGCATGATAATAAAGGGAACCAAAAATATTTCGCTCCAAAATATACTTCTTTGACATATTTTGATACGGCTATTCAGAGGGTCTACAAATTAACAATAATCCTGAAAGCTGTCTTTTGTCAAGGAGATTTGCATCTGTTTAAAAAGAATCTTATTAGTGAAATAAACAATCAAGATTGTTCTGGGGCCTACACCTTACCTGCAGATCTAGGAAATTAACTCAACCACAGCCTACCATCCATTCTTTCTCAGAGCTGCTACCTGTGAGGTTTCATCTACATAACAAGACTACCTTTGCCCTTTTCTCTCCTATAACCTGTCTTGCCATGCTCCAAGTCCCTATACTTTTTATAACACAAGATGGTATAAAAACAACAACCATCTGGCCTATTCCTTGAGTTTTCATATTTTCTATGATGCTCATGCACATGTGTGCACAAATAATAAATTTATATGATTTTCTCCTATTAATTTGCTTTTCGTCAGTTGATTTTCATCAAATCTATAGAGGGCAAAGGGAAGGTTTCCCTACACTTTTGGCGCTATGAGCAACGTAACCAAAAGCTCTTCTGAAGCTCTTTTGAAGCTGCAGTCGAGGTAACTCAGAATCTGTCAGGCTGGCAGAAAGGTAAAAATTTCTTACTAGTCAGATACCCAGGTGTCTATCTGTGGAATCCAATTGAGCAGATAGTGAAAGTCACTGTTTTTCCTTTTCCAAATTTAAGATTAATAAGAGAAAAGCATTTATACAGACTAGTCTTAGGTTCAGCGACTCTGGTATATATTTTGGAATATTCATATTGTCTGATCCTTTTCCTCCCAGAAATAGTCATGTGTTTTCCTTTGTCTTTGTTTTTTGTGTTGTCATAAAGTCCCTTTGGTCTTGTTTTATGTCCCTGAGAGTCTACCTTGACATCAAATGGAATCACTATTTTTTGGTCTCAGCCATCCAGATGGCATGATTTTGGGGTCACGTCTGGTAGCCAGCGTGAAAGAAGTGAGAACCCTAAGACAAGTAAGATTTTAAGCAGCACACTCTTTGTTCTGAATTTGCCAACCTCTCAGGTGAATATGTCTTAAGAAGAAGTTCCATCCCCTTAAGAAGAAGAAGGGGATTTTGCTGTCTCAAGAAGAAATTGTGTCTTAAGAAGAAGTTCCATCCTCTAAAGAAGAAGAAGGAGATTTTGCTGTCTCAACTTTTACTACATGGTTAGATCTGGGAAAGTCCAATTGCACATGGACTATCCATTGTCACAGATTAATGGGTTAGTGACTGGCAGCTTCCCACAAATTTCTGAGAGACTGGAGACATCGTATGCAGAAATACCATCCTTAACCTGTGGCAAAAAGAGACTTCTGCTATCCTAATCTATTTCTGGGAGTGAATTTTCTGGGGGATCATGGGGTCTGCATCTTCGTTTTTAAAATGCCACTTATATCCATGGTGTGCTAAACCTGGAAAGTTATCTCTGGGACTTTCCACGTAAAAGGCTTATTAGCTTGAGTCATTAATAGAATAAATAAAATTGGCTACATTTAAAAGAAAACCTTTTAGTGAGTGTTTCTCTTCACCAGCTCTCTTACTGGTATCTACGAAAAAATACAAAAAAAAAAAAATAGCCTTAAAATCTCTTTTGGCAAGAACAACAAAAAGGCAGACAACTGATTTAAATTAAAATTAAAATCCTTTGTGTTCTCAACAGCTTGCTTTGGTTTCTCCATGGGATCTGCAAAAAAAGCACTCCAGCCTGTGGCTTAGTGGCTAGGGTTCTATGCTCCCACAGCTGCAGCCAAGGTTTGAATCTCATTAGACACTCAGAGAGATGTGGACGTACATTCCTTAACTTAGGAGAAAAAATAAACATTTATAAGAATTATATAATTCTTTTTTTAGGTGTGGGAATGGAGTCTTGCTCTGTTGCCCAGGCTGGAGTGTAATGGCACCATCTCGCTCACTACAACCACTGCCTCCTGAGTTCAAGGACTTCTGCCTTGGCCTCCCAAGTAGCTGGAATTTACAGGCATGCGCCACCACACCCGGCTAATTTTTTCGTATTTTTAGTAGAGACAGAGTTTCACCATGTTGGCCAGGCTGGTTCTGAACTCCTGACCTCAAGTGATCCTCCCGCCTCTGCCTCCCAAAGTGGTGGGATTACAGCAGTGAGCCACCATGCCTGACAAGAATTATGTAATTCTTATAAATAATTATATAATTTATAAATTTATAATTCTTAAAATAATTATATAATTTATAAACTTATAATTCTTATAAAGAATTATATAAGAATTAGTTTGAAGTTTTGTAACTTTTGACATTTTGGGGTACCCATTTGTTATAGATCATTTTCCCCTCCATGGAGGGCTATTGCTCTCCTGTCCATATCTATGCCCCTTTCTTCTTCTAGCCATCTTTGGGGGTGGCTCTTGATCTTGTTAGGACTGCTTCTTTGCATCTCTTTTGAGATACCTCTTGCATCCTTGTTAGTCATTAAAACTTACTGGTTTTGATTCTGAGTCACTTGGTAGATACCTTCTGTTTAAATGCAAAGACGGATAAAAAATATTCAAAAGCTGGAATACTAGTGGTTTGTCCCAGCAAAAACCTGATGATGAGAGATTTGAAAAGATTTTACAAGAGCTCTATGGCCATCAGCTTAATTAAAAGCTGACATTCAAACTACATATTTTTTAAACTCTGTTCTCTTTTGGATCCTGTTTCTCCCACAGGAATCTTTTTCAGTGAACTAAAACACCATCTTAATTGTATGTTCAGTCCCTCTGTTGACTTCCTTTCTTATTGGCAAGATTTTTGCTTAAAGAAAAAACTAAAACTTCATTGGCCTTTTGCGAAGCTTAAGATGTATCCACACTGGCTCCTCTTGGACTCAATGCTCCATTTGATTCTTCCCCTCCTTTTGCCACCTTCAGTCTTCTACCCAGTTCCCTTTAATCATTGATTGTTCCCCCTTCAAACCCATATTTCTTCCATTTGGTCAATCAATGGATAAAAATGTACTAAAAGGAAACATGAGAGTTACGGTTGTCACATAAAGGGATCAAAAAGGGACTTCTAGGAACGCTGATATGCCTTCAAAACACAGCGAAGGTGCCACTGTCCCCTTTTTGGGTAACCTATGTTCCTCATAGAGCCCCAACAGTCACAAGTAGGTTCAGCCCTAATTCATTGATGGGCTCCACCCTGAATTCGGTAATCTAGTTAATTTAAGAAACAGAAACTTAAAAAGCCACCTCTTCAACTAAATGGATCTTCCAAATACAACTCTCCAATATTTTGCTGCCCATTTTCAAACTTCTTGTAAAAAAAATTTACATCTATAAGAAAACTCTCCATTTGTAAGGGAATCTCCCTCTCTACACCAAAACCACTGGAAACCTATACCATGGGAAAGGCATTCCCTTAAAAATTTCCATAACAAACTTTTGTTTACGGTATTTTTCCTAGCTATGTGTCTTAAATGGGCCTTTACCTATGCCCTTCTTTGTCTTGGCAAATAATGAAGTTTACATGCAAGTTCTCTGTCTTTGAGACAGAAATTTTCTCTCTTAATTCACCTAGGGCCATCCCTTTAGAAGTGCAAGTTTAAGGTTGCCTAGCTAACAGTTGCATAGGGCAATGAAACAGGTGATCTGAAGATTGATGGTCTAAATGGGGTGGAGAAGGGCTATTTGGAAGTTGGCAAATGAGAATTTCAATGAAAGCTGCAAGATTTGATTCTGTGTCTCTTCATGTTATATGTCTATATCTGTTATGTATATGTGATATTTCTAAGTGAACCAACATAATCTTTGGTAAACAAAGCTAGTTTTAAAATTGTTGGTAAAGGCCAGGTGCGGGGGCTCATGCCTGTAATACCAGCACTTTGGGAGACCGAGGTGGGTGGATCACCTGAGGTCAGGAGTTCAAGATCCACCTGGCCAACATGACGAAACGCTGTCTCTACTAAAAATATAAAAATTAGCTGAGCATGGTGGTGGGTGCCTGTAATCCCAGCAACTCAGGAGGTTGAGGCAGGAGAATTTCTTGAACCTGGGAGGTGGGGGTTGCAGTGAGCCAAGATCACGCCATTGCACTCCAGCCTAGGTGACAAGAGTGAAACTACGTCTCAAAAAAAAAAAAAATTGTTGATAAAATGGAAAGTCTTTAGAACTATACTAAATATAATTCAGACATTTTTGCCTGGGTCTACTGGTTAGACAGGTTTAAGGTGTCTGTACTACAATTTTTAAGGTCATGAAACTGCTGCCTCTGTAATATTTTTTATGCTTGTTTAATTTCTCTGTAATCTAAAGCTGTAAACACTGGCTGCTTGATTCTTCCAAATCCCTGTAAATATCTTTATGTGAGCTTCTATCTTTGGTTTTGAGCCTCTGGATGCTGGAGTCTGGAGAAGTGGCCATAGTAAGACCTGGAAACATATGTGTGTCCATGGCACGTGGCCCACCAACTGCCATGTTCACACCTCTGTCCTCTGTCCTGGGTTGTAAACCTGGTATATGGATCCAGGACCCAGATAGTCCCTGTTCTTCATACCTGTCCTGAATGCCATGTGAGTACTCAGAACCCAGGACAAATGGGGAAGACATTCGCAAGGGTACCTGTGTCATAGTTTCAAAATACTTTTCAGTAAAGTCTTTAAGGCTTGTTATGTGAAATTAAGTAATAGTCATAAAAATGTCTGTATCATTTCTAAGTTAAAATACTATAACATTAATTATTAAATATAACTAAATTTATATGATTTAACATCTTATTTTTATATGGTATAGAAAAGCTAAATATATTTAGATCTCTCAATTAAAAACTAGGAAAACATATCTTTCTTACAAATTATGAAATGGTTTTCATCTACAAATACTGATATGAAACAGTTCAAAATTACTTCCTAGGTTTTCACTAGAAATTAAGGTTACTAAGAGTTAATATTTAAATTAATATAATTAAATCTATTAAATAAATAATTCTATATGCAATGTGTACAAGAAAAGCAGATATATTTTTTGGTAAGAAAAGTTATAAAAGGTATGAGGATGTATGTGTATTTGTTGAGAAAATAATTTTGTCTAGTTTAGAGGTAATTTAAAGGTTGCTTTAAAATGAAGGGAAAAATGATGCAGACAAAACTAAATGGGCATAGAAAGTTGAGGGAAAGGGGGAATTTCAAATTTTATGTGGTTAAATGGATAAAGTTAAATAAATTTATTAATATGGTTGTTAAATTGAGCCTTCATATCAAAAACACACATTAATGCAAAGCTATAATTTGTTTTTTTCTTTTGAATAAGATTTTCATATACTATTAATAAGAAATAATAAAAGACTTGGGTTTACCTTTTAAGAAAACTTCAAAAAAAGGGGAAGGGAGAGAGAAACAGATTCTGTGTGACTCCTGCTATCTTTACTAGGTCTTTTAAATATTTGGAAAGCTTGAGTCTCCTCTCTATCAAATAGTAAAGGTTTTTGCTTTTTGAAATCTTTTAATTATCACTTTGGCTAAATCAATGACTATTGTTTCACAATGACCTGTGATCCTATTTTTGATAAAGTGTTTTAAACCTCTGACATGTTTAATAGGCTTCACAGAATAAAATTTTAAGTTGTAAATTAAGTGTTCTGACCACAAATTAGCTTTGGGATGTTACAGAGGACCCTTAAGGCATCCAAAAGAGAGACAATACGGCTTATTTGATTTATTAAATTGTATAGACCACACTGTCAAATAAGAAATGATGTTTAATCTTCTTTGAGTTATATGTGTATAAATTAATAGGTGTCCAAAATTTGATGAAATTCCTAAATATCTGATGTATTAAATTTCTGTATGCCACAGAAAATAACAAAAGTCCTTGTTAGTTCCATCTTTAACCATGGTCATTTTAAGTCTTGTTGTCATAATAAATTGCTTATTCTGACGCTTTTTGTCCATAAAAGCTTTTTGCAAATCCTAAAATGGTATGTCTTCAAGGAGGTTCATGGAAAAGACTACAAGTATTCTTAAATACACATTTCTGACAACTTTTTAGATCATACAAATGCACTAGGTAAGAATTTCTAAAACTCCAATACAAAAAAAAAAAAAAAAAAAAAACTAGACTCATAAAATCGCTAACCTAGTATCAAGCAGAACAAGAATTACATTTAGCTGAACTGATGGAGGACAAAACTAATTTTTTATCACTGTTTTTGACTGAAACATTGTTGATGCTGTTTACTTTTTACAGTTCTTTTCCACAATCAAAAAAAAATCTTTTTTCTTTCAAGTTACTTACAGCTTGTAACAATTGGGTAGAATAAACTTTTGTGAGCACAATTTAAACATTTACCTTTCTCTCTACTGCTCTCTCCAGAATTTGGAAGTTATTTATAAATATTCTTATTTTATAGCAATATAGTTATTTGTGTAAGTTCAATAACAATCTGTTTTATTTTGTAACAGGACACAATTGAAGACACTGGTTATTTTACCCAGGCTTTGACTAGAAAGACATATTTTAAAATGTGACCAGTCTGCTTTGAAGCACTGGGACTGACTTTATAACACCAACAGACTTGGAAAAAGACTGGCCCAGGTACCTTGCCTACACAGTTCCCTTAAAAAATTCCTGACCTTGTTGTGATAAGTAAATTATGTCACTTTCTGACAGGCCCCCAAGAACCTCAACACATTTTAAGGACCTTGAGAAGAAAGAAATTTACTCAATTCAGACTGGTATTATAGACACAGTCTTTGGCTTGGCTCTAAACCTTAAGAGATTTTCAAAAGTCTAATATGAAATTTCATATGAAAAAGTTACAGCAAAGTCAACTTATGGCCTATATGACTAATCACTATCCTTGTTGCACTTTAAACAAATAATCAGGCCAAGGTTAATATGACTAAAACGTATTTTATAAATAAATTGGTCTTACTATAGCATATAGCATACCCGTTACTAGTTTCCAGCTCACTGAAATTTTTCTTGTTTTTGAGATTTTATTATTACCTGCAATCTGGACTGAATCTTAAATTTTTAGTCCCCTGTGATTCTCCAATCTACTGTTTCCAATTTTTCATCCACCATTCTGACTTAAAAATCACTAGAAATTAAAATTGTGCTTTTGTTAAAACCCTACAAACTGGAGCTGGACAATCTGTCATAAACTTTGGGAGAAACCACTACAGCCACTTATATATAAACAGTCTTCATGACTATTGAAGTAGACTCAGAAAGTTAACTGAAACTTTTTTTTTTTTGAGACAGAGTCTTACTCTGTCACCCAGGCTGGAATGTGCAGTGACACAATCTCAGCTAACTGCAACCTCTGCCTCCCGGGTTCAAGCAATCCTCCTACCTCAGCCTCTTGAGTAGCTAAGATTACAGGTGTGCACTACCATGCCCAGCTATTTTTTTTTCTGTATTTTTTGTATTTTTAGTACAGATAGTGTTTCACCATGTTGGCCAGGCTGGTCTCGAACTCCTTAACTCAAGTGATCCACCAGCTTTGGCCTCCCAAAGTACTAGGATTACAGGCATGAGCCACTGTGCCTGGCCTTGAAACTCTTGATTTGAAATACAGTCCAAGACTGTGGATTCCCACTGTGCCCATTTAAACCGAAGATGCTTCAAATTCTAAAAGTACTAATTTACAGATGAGTCCAGACATTAGCCTTTGTTTTTCTTGTTTCCATAGAAATGCCTGTTATTAACGATCTATTTAAGTGCATCATATGTACAGTCCTGGTTTGAGAGTCCATCTGCAATGCAACGCCCTAGAATAAGAAATAACTATTTAATTGAACTGATCTATCCTCAGGACTAACAGACTGATTGAAGAGGATATGAGTTAGGTTTTCCAATCTACCTATTTTTTCTTCTTCTTTGTCAATCTATCTCACAATCTCCAACCCAAATTTCCCCATAGCTACCAATCTTTGATTAATATGTGAAACTTTGTGAAGATAAAGTTTCAAATGGGAGACTAAAGGAAACCAAAAAGATTTCACCCTCAAATATATTTCTTAGACCTATTTTGAGACGGCTATTCAGAGGGCCTGCAGACAACAATAGCCCTAAAAAGCTGCCTTTCATTAAGATTTGCATCTGTGGAGAAAAATCTGTATTGGTGAAGTAAACAACCAGGCTTTCTCAGAGGCCCTACTTATCTGCAGATCTCAGAAATTAACTCATCCACAAGCTATGCTATCCATTCTGTCTCAGAGATATTATCGGTGAAGCTTCATCTGCCTAACAAGACCACCTTTGTGCCATGCCTTCCATTCTCTCCTAGAGCCAGTCTTGTCACGCTCCAAGCTCCTACTCCTTCCGTAACCTCAACACGGTATAAAAGCACCAACCAACTGGCCCTCTGAGTTTTCATATTCTGTATGACTTCTCTGCACATGTGTGCATGTTAATAAAATGTGTATGCCTTTTCTCCTTTCAATGTACCTTTTGTCGGTTAATTTTCAGCATACCTTTAGAGGGCAAAGTGGAAACTTTCCCTTTGTTCTTTCAATATACACCAAAAATACAAATCATGGTTATTTATGGGTAATAGGATTTCAAGTATTTCTCATTCTCATATTTCCTACATTGAACATGTATATTTTGTAATTTAAAATATATTACTCCAAAATCAGCACTAAAAAATAAAATCATATTGCATATCATGTCAATGATTTAGATCAATCTTTTTTTAATGCAAACTACTGTAGTAAACATTCTTTTTGTACATTTTTACATATATCCAGTGCTTCTCTGGGAGAATATATACCTTTCTAAAAGAATCACATGAATAAATAATGCTTAAGCCATTTACTTTTTCAGTCGCAATAATGTTTGGGTTTCTTTTACATCTGAATCCCAAAGGATCAAAGGTTGCTAGGGTAGACAGGTAAATACTTTGGTTTGCTTAATTTTTTTCTATATTTGCTATACTGGCCATCTTAGCTCAGTTGAAAATTGAAGGAAAAAATAAAGTTATATTCGTCTTCATTAAGTTTTTATAGACACTAAAGGAACTCAACTTGTGTTCACAATGCTGAGAGCATTTATTCTTTCAGTCAGCTGTATGTGTTGGTCATTAACAAATGTGAGAGAGCCAGAGAATATTGTTTTCATTCCATTCTTCCAAACACCAGGATAATGAAACTTCGGGCAAAAACAGTATTCTTATTTGTTCCTATAGTCAGCACAGCAAACAAATGTGGTAAATATCAACAATATGTGGGAAGAATTGCAAGAAAGTATAACATTAGTGAGGTGTGCTAACTATTAGTAATCTTACAGCTCCTGAGAGAATTATTTCACTCAAACGTTTGCATGCCACCTTTTCTGTTTAAAAAATAATAAAATAAAGTCTTATTTAATTTACATTGTTCATATTTGGATAAAAAATATTTACCAATTTTAATTGTGATTTTCAACAGCAGCCCTTCTCTCCGGACTAAAAAAAGACCCCATCACTGTAGCAGCAGTAATAATGATATTTTAATATGATATAAAAATGCCTGAGATAAACTTATCCGTCATTATGCCAATGAAAATGTGATAATTCAAAGCAGATATGACTGCTGTTAACAGTGGCTTCAGCAACCTGTGTTTTACCACCCCATATCATATCATATTCCAGTGTTAAAGAAACAGGGACCAAAAACTTCATCTCTCCTGCTCTAGAAGTTAAGCATATTATCTTTTTTTTTGAGACAGAGTCTCACTCTGTCTCCCAGCTACTCGGGAGGCTAAGGCAGGAGAATTGCTTGAAACCTGGGAAGCAGAAGTTGCAGTGAGCCGAGATTGTGCCACTGCACTCCAGCCTGGGCGACAGAGTCTCAACAACAACAACAACAAAAAAAAGGAAATAACGTGTCATGTCTCTTAAAGTTGTATCAATTGGATTGAGGAGGGCAAGAGAAGTAGGGAGAATGGAGCATCAGTGTAGAGATACAGTGCATCTTAATTTGCAAAATAGCTGGTACCATATTTAAACAGCAGGGTTATTGAAAGACTAAGAAAAGAATAGAAACCATGATGAATTCAAAAAGCACAACTTTCATATGATCATGTACAAAGATGGAAAGAAATACAATAAGAGAAAAAAGCAACAGCAGCAATTTTCTAAAACAATAAATGGTAAGTTGGAAGAAATAAAAACAAGTTTTTCAGTCATTAAAGTAAACATCAATGGATTGAATTTTCTCATTAAGAGACAGAAATTACCATATTGCATCAAAAATTAAAAGCTATATATTGCTTGAAAGGAACACCACTAAAAGAAAGTTGAAAATGTTGCAAATAAAAAGAAAGGTATGCCAGAAAAAAAATCAGGTAAGATAACACTAAAAGACAAGGTGGCTTTTAAAAATTAACCTGCTACATGCAAATTAAAAATGTCATCCTCCACTGATAACATGAAGAAGGGGAGGAAATCAGAATTCTAGAAAAATAAATCCTGAATAATAGATAAGACAAACAGTATTGTATTTCACCACACAACTAATTCTACACACAGTGTAAATCAACTAATGCCCGCTAACAGTAGAATTAATCAAAATTTAACTTGATACTTTTTTCTTAAGAAGCTTTAGTTAATCACTGCTTACATTTTGCAAATACTGGCTTTGGGTAGAAATTAAAATTAATTCCTTAGATCAATGTCACCAGGTGGTTTTTTTAAAATATTATTTGCTTTAAAGTATGGGAATTCTAGGTACCAAAAAATTCAACAAAAAAACCCTCAAAAATAAAAAATCTAATATGTATTTTACTTGACAAATGATAAGTTTGCTTACGTTTTAAAACCTATAATTATAAATTTTAAATACAATCACGAAGAATTCCTAAAAGACACAGATAATAAATAAGGTACTTTTAATTATTTTATATAGTAACTACTTAAGAATTTAAAATAACTTTTAACAGTATTCAACACTGTTCTAATAACTGACAGGACAGAAGTGTTCCTGAAGTCTCTCACTGAATAGCATTGCTTGTTTGTACTTGGGTGTATGTCCTTGATAACTCGATTATTTCCTTTCATTACTTATTGCCTTTATAAACATTAATAAAATTATTTCTTCTCTGACTGAATTTTTTTTAAAAATCAAATATTTTTACCCTTGCCAGTTCTAACTCTAATTCTCCTTTCTCTCACCACTCCCAAATTCTCACAAAGAGAACAATCCGGTTCCTTAAAATAAGACATGCTTATAAGATTTTTCCCTCTCTGATGAGAACCAAATATAATAGAATGATGTTCTATCTGAAAGAAAAGAAAACTAAAGCTATTCAATCAGTAGCTAACATAAAAATCAAAATATCTGTGTATTAGTCTGTTCTCATGCTCCTAATAAAAACATATCCAAGACTGGGTAATTTATAAAGAAAATAGGTTTAATGGACTCACAGTTTCACCTGACTGGGGATGCCTCACAATCATGGTGGAAGGCACAGGAGAAGAAAAGGCATGCCTTACATGGTGGCAGGCAAGAGAGATTGTGCAGGAGAACTCCCATTTATAAAACCATCAGATCTTGTGAGACTTAGTCACTACCACAAGAACAGTTTCGGGGAAACTGCCCCCATGATTCAATTATTTCCACCTGGCCTCACCCTTGACACATGGAGATTATAACAATTCAGGGTGAGATTTGGGCGGGGACACAGCCAAACCATATCAATCTGATTCAGTAATACACTCTTAACACTACAAAGTAAATCAGAAAAGGCTGTACAAATGTCATCAAAGCCATGTTAGGCAGACCCCAGTCTTTCACTGGTTAATGTTAGTTGAATATTACCGAATGAGTAAACATTAACTGTACCATACATGTGATTCTGCATTTATATATAAGCTACCAAGAGTACCTAGAAGTCTTTTGGGGCTCACTGCTTCTTAAAATGCATACATTATTTTCTTTTTAAAATGCTGTCACTAAATTGAGAAGTAGGAAATTACTACTGTCACACAAACACAACAAAAATGTACACTGCCAGCTTCCTCTGTAATGGATGCCTACTTATGCGGGAATTTAAAACACAGGCAGATCATAGGGATAATTCCCGCGTGTGTGTACGGCTGAGAGGAAAAGTATGGCCTGCCTTGACAGAGACTGCTTTTAAGTCTTTAAACTGTCCTCCTTCCAGTATTTATTCAGTATGCCTTCTATGCAGCTGAAAAATGTTGTTTCAAATCAGTGAGCATGTCTAAAATACTTAAGGAGGAGCAGCTAAGAATCTTTGTGGTAACTAAAACCTAGTAACTTTTCTCAGGACAGGCATTAGGTACCACTTGCTGCTTCTTAATATGCTGATTTAGCCTCCAACAGTGACAGGGCAATTGGTGTGAAATGTCAACTAAGGACTGGAGACTACTATTTAGAAGAGAAATTTGATCATGGCAGCATAGCAACACCAAGCAGCCCTGATTTTCCTTGCCAGATGACTAGCAGACATTTGGCGTCATTTAAATTAAAGAAAGAGCAATCTCCAAAAGATAGCTTCATTTGCAAAATTATAAAGCTCCAATAAACAGTTATTTGGGGAAAAAGAATGACGGTGAATACATTAAACATCTGTAAATTTAGTGAAGAATGAAAATCCGAAGAGAGTTTTCCCCAAGCTCTTTGTACTATACTAGATCAACTCAGCTGACCTCCATGGTTTACTTTGCCCTCTCATATGATGCCTCTCTCCTTTCTCCTTTAATTGTGTAAGAGGTCTTGTATTTTAACTATATACTTACCCTCCATTTGTCACTAGTTGTAATTAAAAGTTGGTTAATTAAGCATGCCTTATGCTTAGAACTTCAAATGATATACTTCACTTTTCAATTGCCTACAACCTATGCTTTAGAAGCTAGCAAAAATCACTTCTTGAAATACCAACAGACCAGAATGATTTTTTTGAAAGCTTGCTAGTCTCATTGCTAATTAAAAAAGTGAATGTCTGCATGGTATCTAAGCTCAAGTACAGAAATAAAAACTATTCTAATTAATTTTGATCTTTATGCAACTACATATGCTGTAATATCTAGACCAGAGTTTCCCCAAAACACTCTAAAATATACTCACTTATGAGTATAAAAGCCCCAGCACACTATGTGGCTTGTAGATACTCTAAAATTCTTGTTTTTCACACATAAAAAACTAAGTAATTACAGTGAGATTAACAAAAACTCATGGATGTTACAATCTCCATCTCCATTACCAAATTCACCACACATTTTATGTAAATACTTAATACCAGTAAGTCTAGAGAATAAAAAGGCTAGATCCCTTCTCCTTTGTTCTCTCCATGCCTTCGTCTCTTTCAATCCTTCTCTCCTTTTACATAAATTGTAACAATTAAAATAAGCTACCATTATCACTTTTCTATACCACATCTGATGTAAAATAAAACAGTAATACATAATCTCATTTTGAAACAAAAATGCCAACCTAGAACTACATGACCTCAGATAATACACTTAAAACTTTTTCATTCTATACTTCTTGGCCTTATCATATCATGTAATAATAATGAGAAGACAAATAGGAAAAGCAATAGAAAGAGGAAGAGGAAGGGACAGAGGAAGAGGGAGAGGAAGAAGAGAAAGACTAGGAAGAGGAGAAGTCAGAGAAAAGAGAATTAAACGGAAAAATCTGTGCAAAACACTAGGCAGAGTGCCTGACACATGATAAGTGCAAGGCAGAGTGAGGAGATATGCTGCCAGAAAGCTTGGGAATTAAATGGATCTGGATACAAATACATGGGCAAAATATCTCTGTAAAATTGAGACTATCAATACCAAGTATAGAAGTATGTTGAAAGGATTAAATGAGTAAATACAAAGAAGTCCTTAGTACAGTGTCTAGTATATCAGAAGCACATAAAAAATTGTTATTAAGACCTTCTATTTTAAGGTCTCATATAAGATACTTGATATTTTTAGAACATTTTAATATTTAAACTAAAAACATAATTACTCTCTACTGAGAAATCATGAGGATTAATTTCATTTCAATGGATACAATTTTTGAATCAAAATACAGTTGTTAACAAAGACATCAAAAATTATACATTATATTCATCTGTTTTTATCTAAACTAAAAAATACCCATTTGAGAGGTAGAAGTTGATATGTGCAGTCATTTAATGAAAATTAACATTTCTGCAAAAGTCAAACTTGTTACTATCAATGACAAGCAAAAATGGCTATTTGAAAATCCACATTTTAAAGAAATGTTCTGAGCACATAAATATAACACTTGATAATTTATTTAGTTATTTTTTTGTTTAAGAACCACATTATGTTGTTGTGCTAGAAAAAAAGTGGCACAGGCAGTAAGATATAGGGCAATAAATTCTCTCTAAAACCTCTTGTAGAAAATGAGTCATTATTATTTATTATTAGACCTTTAAGTTGAAGGACCTAGAATTTCTCAGAAAAGACAGTGTAAACAATCAGGGGTGACTGGTTCACAATAGACCAACATTTATAGGAGTAGCTGTAATTGGGGAGTAATGATTCCTGAGACTAAATGAATAAATTAACCAGAGAAGGAGTAGACAGTCTTTTGTAACTAATGTCTCGGCTGTCAAGACACAACTTGGTTTTTGCTCTTAACTGGGCCTTGACAGCGTCAGCTCCCCTAGAATACAAGGACTGCCAACAGCAGGAGCACTCATCCACACTGCGGCCTGTTGGCATGCTGCCTGTGGCTGGATAATACATGCAAGATAGAGCATATGAGCTGGTATCTGGAATCAGTAACTGCAACTCTGAGGCTGATTTTTTTTTTTTTAAATAAATCTGGAAGACAGATGTTTGCCCCAACCAGCCTGTTAATTCTGAACTGATTATGTTGCCAACAACAAAGGCACTAATCTGCAGAGAAAAGTATGAGTTTTTGACATTATTATAATAATTAAAAATATATCTATCATTTAAAATTAAGTCCTACTTACAGAACCATATTTAACTTATTATACTGAGTCAAATGTAACTTGGTCGCTGTCATTTAAGTCTATTAGAAATTCTGTTATTTAAAAATAAACAAAAAAGAGAGAAGGAATTAATGGAAGAATTAAAGATTTCTATTTTGTTAAAAGGAAAACAAACAATAAATAATGCACCATCTGTGGTTTTGAGGGAGACAGGGTCTCACTTCGTCACCCAGGCTGGAGTGCAGTGGCACCATCGTAGCTCACCACAGCCTTGAACTTCTGGGCTTGAGTGATCTTCCCATCCTAGTCTCCTGAGGAGCTGAGACTACAGGTACATGCCACCACACTTGGCTAATTTTATTTTATTTTATTTTTTTTTTTTGAGACAGGGTCTTGCTATATTGCACAAGCTGGTCTTAAATTCCTGGCCTCAAGCAATCCTCCTGCCTCAGCCTCCCAAAATGTTGAGATTACAGGAGTGAGCCACCACCTGACTCCCATATGCTGTTAGACACTACAATTTCACTTACATGACTTAAGTATAATAAAGCAATCAAAAGTTTTCTCATATATGTGTAAAGATGTGCTATAAACAGTATTCATATCACCCATATAAAAAATAAACTATCAGTAGGAGATAGCTAAATAAATAATACATTCACAAAATTGAATACTATAAAATTAGTAAACAGATTTTATATAAGTTAATGGCATTCACAAAAAAATCTGCATGAAATACTGTTAAGTCACATACATACACACACACACACACACACACACACACACATACAATTGTTCTAAAGGGTAGTCACCAAACTTTAAAAGGTAGTTTTTCTCTGGATAGTGAGCACTTAAGAGAATTTTTCTTCCCACCTCACACAACATTTTTTGATTTGTTTATTTACAAAAAATATACACTTGTATATTTATAAACATATATCAAAATCATCTAACATATTTAGTATAATCTGACATAGAGCCTACAGAGAATAAATCAGTTTTCACCATAACTGGATCATATGCAAATGAAAAATTATGAATTTATAGTTATATACTGCTTTATCATGGTAATTCCTTATAAAAGCACAACCTTCAATTCTGGCCTTTATGCTTTGAGAAAATTAGAGAATAAATATTTGATAATTTCCGGAACACAGTACAAACGAAAAAGGAATAAAAATGTGTCTATATAGGAATGCCAAAAAAATCAAGGTTCATTAAGTCATCTATGACTTAATGAACCTTTTAGCTCTAGCTAAAAGCATATTGTTGAAAAGCACAGACATAAGTCAGACATACCTGGGTATAAAACTTCCTCTACCTGATACTTGAGAGTGAGATGGGTGCTGGGCGCAATGGCTCACGCCTATAAGCCCAGCACTTTGGGAGGCCGAGGCAGGCAGAACAGTCGAGGTCAGGAGTTCAAGACCAGCCTGGCCAACATGGTGAAACCCCGTCTCTACTAAAAATACAAAAATTAGCCCGGCATGGTGGTGCGCGCTTGTAACTCCAGGTACTCGGGAGGCTAAGGCAGAAGAATAGCTTGAACCTGGGAGGTGGAGGTTGCAGTGGGCCGAGATGGCACCATTTCACTCCAGCCTGGGTGACAGAGCAAGATTCTGTCTCGAAAAAGAAATAAAATAATAATATAAAATAGAGTCTTACCCCCTCCTCAAAAAAAAGTGAGATGGCTTTCGCCTCAAAATGTAACAGATTACAGACTGTAAGAAGACTGTATCTTATCTTCAAACACAATAACATATCTTCCTCATAAGGTTATTCTGAAGATGAAATTTGATACTGTGTATAAAGCACTTCCCACAATGTCTGGCAATAAAGACGGCTCAGCAACTGAAAGCCATCATTATGCGCCAAAAACACTAAGTTGTGAGGAATTGATGATAGCTCCTACCATCCCCAACACCCCCCATGCACATACATACAAAATGAGATATTCTTCTAAAAAGAATGCCAATCAAATTTTAGTGTACACAGGAGAGAGAAAAGAAAACACGTTTCAATTAGACAAGGACACAGATGTTAGGAATCATTTCTTAAAAAACAAGCTAAGCAACAATAATGGGGTTTTACAATTGTGGAAGCTTAATCACTAAAAATATTTGAGAAAAGAACTGCCAACTCCCTTGCCTTGGTGGCTTAGACATTCAACAGCAAGAGATGAAAAGACCAGAAAACTGAAATTCCAAAATTCCAAAATTCCATCAAGATTTATGATTTTGGGCCGGGCATGCTGGCTTACACCTATAAGCCCAGTACTTCGGTAGACTGAAGTGGGAGGATACCCTGAAGTCAAGAGTTTGAGACCAGCCTAGGCAAAACTGGAAGATCCTGGCTTTACAAAAAAAAAAAAAAAAATTAAAATTAGCCAGACATGGTAGCATATGTCTCGCTACTCGAGAGGCCAAGGCAGGAAGACTGCCTGAGCCCAAGAGGTCAAGGTTGCAGTGAGCCATAATAGCGCCACTGCACTCCAGCCTAGGTGACAGAGTGAGACCCTGTCTCAAAAAGATAATAAAAATAAAATTTAAAAAGATTTATGATCCATGATACTTTAATTAAAGTGACAGAGCATTTCATCATTCTAATGATAAATCGTATCAGGAGATTTTTTAAAGAATCATAGAAATCTTATCTTGCGAATGCAGTTTTTGACTTTAGAAGCTTTAAACAATTATGAAGAACAGATGCAAAGAACACCTGTGTATATAAAAAAGCCAGGATGGGTTTGGGCATCTCACAACAGGCTTCTACCTTCATGTCATTCAGTAAAAGTTAGCAAATGAATTTACAGAGGAAGGTTTAGAGTTTATTTCATTCTGTGGGGAGATAATAAGGGGTTAACAAGGAAAAGGGAAAACTAAATATCAAGAGATTAAAAAACAAAGTTAACATTTAGGAATCAGAACACCACTTTTAGTCCAACTCTATAAATGGCTAAATGTTGTTTAATGTTACCAAACATTACTTGATCAGATTGTCTTTGAATTTATGGGATACCATGAAGTTCTCTTTAAAGATTCCATTATGTGAATTAAAGAGGTTGGCCTTGGATCAGCACTGTTTCTCTATATCTACTTTCACCCAAAACACTATTAACTAGCACATTCAGATCAGAGCATTTCTGTTGAGGCGAGCTTGCTATGTTGTAAAAAAAAAAAAAAAAAAAAAAAAAAGAGGTGAAATGACATACGGATTTTTTTCTTTTTTTGCCTCACTTTGGGATTATCTTTCAACAATCATCAAGGATTTCACAGACTCTCAAGTCCGCAAGTAAAGTTTGATGACTATCATCATAGAAAGAACACTGTACAAGTAGCTGAGAATCCCAAGTTCTGGTTCCAGCTCTACCACTAACGACCTATGCGCAGGACCAGCCAGCTTTGGTGGGTGTGAGACCTGTGCAGTCAGACGAGGCTGACTGACTCAGTGAGGACTCCACATTCAGAAGGACCCCATGTTTGGTTTCATTCTCTGATGCTGCCATTTTGAAATTCTAATAATTTCTTAACAAGAGCCTCACATTTACATTTTGTACTAGGCTCTACAAATTGTGTAGTTTTTGCCTGTGTGAGTTTTGCAAGCCACTTGAGCTAATTCTCATTTTGCTCAAAGTAATTACAAACCCAACACTCCCTTTCCCCCATGCTGCATTACCAGAACATAAATTTTACATTAGATAGTGCTTTCTGATCCTAAAGCCAACTCTAAGAATCTCATTTCCAAGAGATTTCATTTAGAAGACAGAGCCTATCACTGTTGCCCCAACCCTTTCCTTGTCTGAACCTTCCATTAAATAATTAGGTGCCCTCTACCATTAATTGTGCTTTCTATCTTAAAGGTATATTTGATTACTACATTTTTTTCAAAAGTGCCTTTGTTCAAATACCCATTTAGTGCTGACACTACTCCATGGAATGTGGGAGGAAAACGCACTCTCTAGCACTGAGAGATTTAAAACAGAAAGTGTGGTTGGCTGAGCATGGTGGCTCACGCCTGTAATCCCTGCACTTTGGGAGGCTGAGGTGGGCGGATCACATGAGGTCAGGAGTCTGAGAGCAGCCTGGCTAACATGGTGAAACCCGCATCTCTACTAAAAATACAAAAATTAGCTGGGTGTTGTGGTGGGTGCCTGTAATCCCAGCTACTCGGGAGGCTGAGGCAGGGGAATCCTTTGAACCCGGGAGGTGGAGTTTGCAGTGAGCCAAGATCGCGCCATTACACTCCAGCCTGGGCAACAAGAGCCAAACTCCAAAAAAAAAAAAAAAAAAAAAAAAAAGAAGGAAGGAAGGAGTTGTTTTAAAAAAAACTTCACTGCTAACCTTTAAATAATACATTAATGAGAACAAAATGTTATAAAAATTAAAATGCTGGGTGCGGTAGAGAGTATCAGCACAGTTACAGGTATATGGATCTGTCTCCTTAGTGTAATTCAAGAAGTCGTAAACACAGCACTTAGTGTTTCACCATCACTTCTGTTTGGCCCCAAATTCCTACCACTATAGTTATTTTAGACTTAAAAATCTATAAAGATGCTGCTTCAGTGTGTAACGTAAGAGAGGAAATGTGATGGTGTGTCTGGGGCTTTCCATTTACCACATTAACAAATGATATCAAGCAGGACAGGTATCTCCCACTTAAGCAGTAATCTGCTTCAGAAAAACCTGATGTTCTGAGTGAAAATTCTGATAGCCTATTATTTATTAAGTGGAAAAAAATAGAGCGTTTTTATATCAACCTAAACCCCTCACAACCAGCTTTTAACCACCTAAAGAAAACAGTAAAATAGACACTCACCAAATGCCAAAGTGAGTGGACAAATGTTATAAACCATATATTAAGGTGTAAAGGGCTACAAGCATCACTTCCTGCTCATACAATGAATAAGATGTTAACATACAGTGTCGTAGGCCCTACTTGGCCTTTCGCTGTCAGCAGAAAACATGCACATCTCCTTAGCTGGCACCTGGACTACATTTCAAGGCATCTCCACATGATTCTGATGTTCTACTAACTGTAATGTAAATCACATGTTATTTTGTTAAAAACATTGAGATTGGAAGATGTAAATGTAAGTAGGTGCCTTATAAGCATCAGCAAAAAGCAAAACAACAAACAAAAACATCTTAGTGAGAGCTCAGTCTAGTCTGTGGAGATTGGATTTCAAAAATCAAGAGGCAATCCAGTGGGCAACCATTCACTGGAAAGATATTCTTCAGGTTATATCTGAATTTTATTCGGTAGCTAAGCTACACTCTAGGTAGGTGTTACAAGCTGTAGGGCAAGCAAAATAAATGACGTTGCTGACTTTAAAAGACTTAAAAATAATGGTACTATGAGAGCCCAGTAGAGCATTAATATGGCTTTTTTAGTTATAATAAGTACATGCCAACTGGACAGACTGCTTTGATTTAACTGGACAAATGACAGACAAATAAATTTTGGCTAAGATTATTGAGATGCCATGGAGCTGAGAAACATGATGCAGCCACCTAAAAGTTAGATAACAAAAACACAAGAATTCCAGCCCAAATCTCTCACTCTATGTAAGATTTGGTGAAGTCATTTAATCTATCTTAGTTTCAGCTATGCACTGTAAAGATTAGATGAGTTAATGTTGTAAGCTTTTAAACAAATGACAGGACACACAAGGGAACACCAAGTATTTTTGTAGATACAGCAGGTCCTCGAATAATGTCATTTTGTTCGATATTGTTTTGTTATAATGCTGATGAGAAAAAATGAAAATCAATTCCCGGCCAGAGCACTGTCTGTGTGGAGTTTGCATGTTCTCCCCATGTCTGGATAGGTTTCCTCTGGGCACTCCAGCTTCCTCCAGCATCCCAAAGATATGTACATTAGCTAAACTGGCATGTCTCAATTGCCCCATGACAAGTAGGTGTGGGTATGGGCATGAGTGCACTCAGTGATGTGATGATGTCCTGTCCAGGGTAGGTTCCCATCTTGCACCCTAAGCTTCTGGGAGAGGTTCCAGTCACCCAACACTCTGAACTGGGATAATTAGGTAAATAATTATCTTACTTGTTCATATTAATCTTTCTTAAATGTATGTATAGCTCACATTTATTTCAGTGTTTAATAACAGAAGTATTTGGTGTTTATGTAAAAGCTTAGTGATATTTTTGTGACCAGGAATATGCCATAGACACTTCACATTTGCTTATATCAATTAGTCAGTGGGAAAATTGGTTTGTTATATAGCGTGTCATTTAAAGTCGCAGTTTCCAAAAACCCATCAATGATGTTAAGTGAGAACTTACTGTATACACAACTGGGTTTGAATTCTTTGCCAGCTGTGTAAGCTTGGGCAAATTATTGAACTTCTCCAGGCTTTCATTCTCCCATGTGCACAGTGAGAACAACTACATGTACTTTGCAGAACAGAAATAGTGTTAGAAATATATGGAAAGTGCCTAGCAAAGTATCTGGACCATAGCAGACAGTCAATAAATGCTACTGATTAATTTGCCCCTTACTAGTAAAACTCCAAAAACTTTCACTCTTCTCCACCTAAGTAACCAGCTCACTCACTCATGTCTCTACCTTGTTTTCACCCAGAACACTTAACTTCTTAAATTTCTGTCCCTTACCACAACTTCTTGTTTCTCCACTGTTCCTTACAAACTTACACTTTATCCACATAAAAATGTCTACTACTCACTTGAACTCTTATTTCTTGACCATTATCAGATCCTATCTAACGTGATTCCTGGTTTCAAATACTTCAACTACCACTGACTATTCTCAAATATCCTTGATGTTTACAAAGTTTACTTTGCCAATCCTCAATCCTAGATGGATTCCACAGTCTTTTTCATTCTATTAAGTTTGTGCAAAAGTAATTGCAGTTTTCTACTCTTTGTATTATGCCAAGCCGTATTAGAGAAAGCTGATTTGATACGAATATAACTGTTACATTGAAAGGTGGGGCTCCATATAAAAAATGCCAACAGAAAACAATATTTCCTTTCCTCTCTTCTGCTTCTTTAAAATGAATTTTCTCTAGACCATCTTCCATGAAACTCATATTAAATCCTGAAAAAGTCTTAACATAGACATCAACTGATGGGATATACATTGTAATTGAGAGTTCGCCCAATTTTGTTCAGAGAAGCAGTGGCCTAGCTAAAACTACATTTCTTATCCCCCTTGCAGCCAAAGGTTGCCCAGTGAGATAGACACAGAAGTAACAGAGTGGGATTTCTGCAAATCTCTTGAGTTGCCTACCTACGTATATCTTATTACAGGAGGAAAAATAAATCCACACTGTTTAAATCACCCTTTTGTTGTCTTGTCTATTAATCATATTTGAACACGACATTATGCCTTTCAGGTTCCCTAATTTTTCCATTCACCATTGTATATAAAAGTGTTATTGCTAAAAGCAGTCTCAGTTAATCAATTAAAATATCTAGTCTGGAATAAAAATCAAATGTCTAAGCTTAATGTAAAATTCATTTAAAATCCCATTACCAGGTTAGTACTGCTTCAGACCAAGAAACTTCAGATGGAGAATGTGGTAGAGGTCTATGGCCACTCGCTGAGCTTTTCCTCCCGATTTCATCTTGACACTTCTTAGCAGCTCAAACACAATGATTTCAGCAATGGCACTAAGAGAAAGTTGGCAATGGATGGCTTTTCTTGACTATAATTATGTGTTGTTACTCTCTGGGGCTGATGGATGTTCAACACTGACTTGTTCCCTTATTAAGATACTTTCCTAGTTGTTTGGAGGTACCCAGGACATTCAATTGCAATGTCATGCTTCTGAGGGTCATTTAAACCCCAGCCCCTCAGCTCCCATTTGACAGTATATTTCTACCCTCTTTCTGCTAAACTAGTTTTGTTCCCGGCGGAAAGCCCTGTTGGGTCCTATCTGAGACCAGCTCCATCTCACTGCCTTGTTTTTATGTAAGTTTGTGCCCCTTGATGCCGTGTCTCATTGCCCTGTCACTGGGTAAACATGTCGAGCCTCAGCACTTCCCTTTTAACATCCACAGGCATGTATCAAATCCAAATAAATAAAAGTAATCTCAATTTTGCAAAACAATTAGTGGATTACCTAATCCCTTCACCACTCAGACTCAAAGGCCTGGATAATTTATACCCTCCAGATAGATTCTGGATTAATGGTCAAAATATGCACATCCACATAAACACACAGAGTTTTCAGAAAGCTCTTTGAAATTCATATGTAGCTTGGGCCTCATTTTTAGAACATGAGGGTGTTTTATATCTTCTGATTCTTCTCAGTGTTAGGAAGGCCCTAGATTTTATTCCTCAGTAATTTTACTTACCCATAATAGACTCCTTTCACCTTTTCTTACTTTGCTCTCCCAAATCTTCAACAAGTCCCCAAGACTCCCATAGCCCCTTCAATCTTTACATATAATATCCCCTTCTACTTGGCCAAGAGAAAAGTGGTCATCCATTGTGACTTTTAAATTTTCTCTACCTGCAAAACTAACTGTCTTTATTTATATCTAATAATATTCCTTCTGTCCCAAGTGAAATATTCCGCCATCTTCTCAAAGAAAATTGCATGACCTCTATCTTCTCTGTCTGCTTTTTCTGGAATCATCCTTCAACATTCAGACTATTTTTTCTTATTTTCAAATTTCATGGATTTCTGCTTTTCTAGCTATAAGCATGCTTATATGTCCTCCAGTCTCAAAAATAGACAAGAAAGAAATACATTCTTTAGTAGTACTCCACATTTTCCTTCATTGTCCTACCAAACTTCATGAAAATCCAGACAAATTTATTGCCAATGTCTCACTTTCCAATCACTCCTTAACACTACAGTCTTTATTCTGTTCCAGTATATTCTATTGAATCTACTCTCACAAAAGTAAACCAATGACCCCTAATAGCCAAACACGATAAATTTTGTATTCTTCTATGAGTCTCTAAAGAATTTCAGAATTCCTTCCTGGATCCCCTTCTCACTTCTTTGTATCTAATTTTTCTTGAGTTTCTTTCCATATTTTTTAGTTAAAATCCCTAGAGATAAAGACCAGAAAGCTGCATTTTTCTAAAATGTTACTGGCACTGCTGACAAATAGAAATGATATAGAACGACTGGCCTAAGAGTTAAAGAAAAAAAAAAAAACTATTTGGTTAAATAACAATCATCTACTACTTCCAGGAAAACAAAAACAAAACCTACTTTAAAAATCACTTGAAAACATTTGTCATGTTCCTTTTTTTGTTATCTAATCATAAGCTCAATATCAAGGTTGAATTAAGAGTTGGAGTATATTACAGTATTTAAAGCTTCAAAATAGATTGGAGCAGCTTTAATTAAAGTTACCAGGACAACCAGAGGGAGACAGAATATGCCATAATTGGAAAATGTCACCAGAAAAATTTGTTTATTATAACCTTGATCCTATTTTCTTTGAGCAAAATGCCTAGAGACCTTCATTTACTGAGCAGATCCCCTTGGCTGGGCTGGTTGGTGAACAATGAGACCACTGATTTCATTTACCTCCGTCTCTCAGAAGGCCGCATTGGAGGTTGGATTGCTTTGTTGAAAAGCTTTCTCCTGTAAATTGTTCATTAACACTTGCAGATATTTCAGCCTAGTTCAAGCTGAAATGTATGTTCATAATAATGTTAAATGATTATATCTTTTTTGCTTCAAAACATTGTTTGATTTGAGATTGCTTAAGAATAATCCAATGATATTAGTCATATAATCATTGCAGGGAGCCAGTTACTGAGATATAGACGTAGCAAATGTCAGGAAAAAAAGTCATTTAGCAGACACATCTTGGAAATAAAATAGTTCAAATTATGAATGTGGGTTTAGAGGGGAAAAAAACTGGACTTTAGACAGAAGTCATAAAGTTGAATTCTACCACTACCTCATGCTATCTACACAGTCTTGGATAAGAACATTGGTCTTCTGAATTTCCTCATTTATAAAATAAGAATGTATAAATGTTTAATGTGTCTATTTCACAGAGTTTCTGTAAGGGCCTAATACATATGAGTCATCAGAATCATAACATGATTTTATATAGTAACTAGCCCCCACCCCCAACAAAAAAAAGCAAAATTGCTATCAAAGAGATAGCAACTAAAAGGTTTTGATATCGTTTTATCTTTCAGCTCTTCGTAAGGCTGGTAGATGGAGCTGATCAAAAGACAAAAGCACAAATGAGTGTAAAATAAAGTTGCAATAAGTAGTTTAGAGTCAAACATATAAACAAAAACAAGCTAGCACATAAGGCAATAAGTTAAATTGACTTTTTAATCAAAAAGATTATAAAAGATAGGACTAACAATTTAATCTTCAAATACATAAAATCTGTGTTCATGTATGCACAATAACAATTATTGCAGATACTAAAAAGCAATAATTTCACCAAAAAACCCTCCAGTTTTTAACCTCCTTTTTTCAAAAACCTGAATTATCAAAGACTGTTAAGTAATTTCTTTAGTAGGCATATAAGAAAACAACCAGATACATTTATTTTTCTTTCACAGTGTTTACATTTATATTTTCAAAGATATCTTACGTTTACTAAATAATGAAGGTTTTAAAATTTTCCAAACTCAAATAAAAATGAAAATTGTTTAAATACCATATATTTTCTTTCACTAAATCATTCTTTTGAAAATGGTTAATTGATACAGGATTCACTGAAAAATTAATAGCCTTCCAGAATATTCTATTATCTAGATCATCGAATGCTTATTCAGCATGGATGAATAGAAGTTTACGAAATACTACTTAGCCTCATTTCTTCTTTGTTATAATTATACACTTCTTTAGGTCAAAGGATGTATTTGTGTAATAAGTAGGAATGTAGATCTTGAAGCCAGACACACCTGAATTTGAATTTCACAATCAAATTCACATTCAAATTTCACATTCTTGCTGCTCAAAGTATAGTCTTTGTACCAGGAGCATAAGCATTACCTTATGCTTGGTGGCTTATAGGAAATGTACTATCTCTGTCCTGATCTACTGAATAAAAATCTGGATTTTAACAAGAGCCACGGGTGATCTGCATGCATATTAAAGTTTAAGAAGCACTGGCAAACATTACTTATTAGATATATTTCCTTGGGCAAGTTTCAGGAACTCTCAAAGTCCCAGTTTCTTCATTGAAAAATGAGACTAATAATGGTGTCTCTACCATAGTATTATTATGGGAAATAATTAGATGATGCTACTTAGTAACCACTCAATAAAGCCTAACTAGTATTAAATTTTATCATCTACCTTAGATTTGTATATTCATGATGTTTTCCACTGTATTTACCTATAAAATTACATTAGTGTCCCACCCAGAAGAAATAAAGCTCCTTTAATCCAGATGTCTCCCTCAGTATAAGCCTACAACTAAAATAGAAGCAAATTAACAATGCCATCTTGCATTCATTTACAATACAATGTAGCATATGTTTTTCATTAGCCTCAAAATATTTCTCTTTGAAATAATGTTTTATATTTTTGTGGAATCAAGGAAGTTAAGCAAAGAATTTAGTTTGAAAACAAACATGAATCTGTCTCCCTGAAATAAAATTGAACTATTCTACACTTAATTAGCCATTGTGTCTTCAGTATCCTGTCATCATGTGCTTAAGATATTCTACTGATCCCTCACAAGACTCAAATAATGCACCAGGTGTCTTGAGCTTCCATTCCAAATGAGAAATAAGAAAGAAAGTCTCAATAGAATTCTATTTTAATCCAATTAAGGCAAGACACACTATTTCATTCCACAACCTTTTTTAAGAGACTATGATGTCCAAATTACCTGCTTCCTACATCCAGAGGAAAAATGTAGATTGATAAAATCAATATAAATCGAATCATTTTCTACTGTCACCTGAATATTAATCACTTCAGTAGATAGCACCTTATTTTTATTAGATAAGTTTTTATTACAAACATTTACTTAAATAAAAAAGGGTATTCTCTCTCCAAAATTGAAGATAATAATGCTTTCATTTTCCAGTAATGAAAGTTTATCTTCCTATGAATTACTCAATTATTATTTTTATTTATTTATTTACTTATTTTTATTTTTTTGAGACGGAGTCTTGCTCTTTCACGCAGGCTGGAGTGCAGTGGCATGGTCTCAGCTCACTGCAACCTCTGCCTCCCGAGTTCAAGCAATTCTCCCTGCCTCAGCCTCTGGAGTAGCTGGGATTACAGGCACCTGCCACCACACCCAGCTAATTTTTGTATTTTTAGTAAACACGGGGTTTCACCGTGTTGGCCAGGCTGATCTTGAACTCCTGACCTCAGCTCCCACCTCGGCCTCCCAAAGTGCTGAGATTACTGGCATGAGCCACTGCATCTGACCTCAGTTATTATTTTCAATTAAATGTCTCAACCTCTAGCAACACGGTGTAACAAAAATTCCAACCAACATACCTGCTACATTACAACAATATCTTGGATATTTGAAGAAGCATAATATAAAGAAAGAAAGAAAGCATAGAAATAAAAAAGAAATATAAAGAAAGAAAGAACAGAACAGAAAATTTTTGAGGGTCAAGATATTTATAAAACATAGTAAACAAAAAAACCTGAACAATGAGTATTAAGCAAACAGGAAATTCAGAGTTGTATTGAGATAAATATCCATAAATGTACTGAAATCTACACAATAAGAGGAACCAGGCGGGGTGCAGTGGCTCATGCCTGTAATCCCAGCACTTTGGGAGGCCAAGGCAGTAGGATCACTTGAGCCCAGTAGTTAAAGGCTTGCCTGGGCAACATAGGGAGACCTCATCTCTACAAAAAATTAAAAAATAGCCAGGTGTGGTGGTACATGCCTGTAGTCCCAGCTACTTGGAAGGCTGAGGTGGGAGGGCTGCCTGAGCCCAGCAGGTCGAGGCTGCAGTAAGCAGTGATTGTGCCACTGCACTCCAGGCTAGGCAATGAAGTGAGACGCTGTCTCAAAAACAAACAAAGAATAAGAGGAGCTAAACTGAAGCTCCAGCATTATATCTAACAAAAGATGTATAAGAAGTTTATGAAAAAAATTTTTAAAGTTTATCAAATGGTATAAAATACTGCTAAATAAGAGATACTATTTATAAATAGAAAGACAAAATATAATAAAGATATCAATTCTTCTCAATTTGGTCTGAGTCAATATAATACAAATCAAAATCCCAGTAGACATTTTCCTGGATAATTATATGCCAAATCTAAAATTTAGATAAAAGGTAAAAGTTTAAGAATACTCAAGATTATTCTGAAGAAGAATATAGTGAGGGACTTAGCCTATGTATTTACTCTGTTCTCACATGGCTAATGAAGACATACCCCAGACTGGGTAATTTATAAAGGAAGGAGGTTTAATTGACTCACACTTCCACATGGCCGGGAAGGCCTCACAATCATGACAGAAGGCAAAGGAGGAGCAAAGTCACATTTTACACGGCGACAGGCAAGAGAACATGTGTAAGGGAATTCCCCTTTATAAAACCATGAGATCTCATGAGACTTACTATTACGGGAACAGCATGGGAAAGACCCGCACCCCTGATTCAATTACCTCCCACCACAACCCTCCCACAACACGTGGGAATTATGGGAGCTACAATTCAAGATGAGATTTGGGTGAGGACACAGCCAAACCATATCAGCCTACTAGATATTGAGCTGGACAACTGGAGTTTACTAGGGGAAGGCAAACTAATTTATAAATGCCCTAGAAAAATTCCTTGGAAAAAATAATTTGAAATGCAGACTAAAATTATATACTCATATAACTTGCACGTGGACTAAACACATAAATGCAAAAGACAAAGCTTAGAATCATGGAGAATGAAATAAATTATGTGTATAACCTCAGGTTAGGCAAGGATTTCTTAAAGAAAACACTCTACAATACTAATAATTAGAAGAAAAGTTGACTTTGCAATAAAATTAAGATGTTTGCATCATATATAACTAAAATGAATTAGCATCAGGAATACATAACCTACAAATCAATTTTTTAAATGTACAAAAAAATTTCACTGAAGAGGAAACAAGAAAGGTAAATGAATATACAGCAAGATGTCTCCCTCATTAGTGACAAGCAGAGGTACCATTTACACCCATTTGATTGCCTATAATTAAGAAGTGTAACACTTCCACATGTCGGCCAGAATATGTATCAATGTGGGCTCATATATAACTAGTGAAGGTCTGAATTGATACGACTATTTTGGAAAACAATTGTCATTTCATAAAGCTGACTCTGCGAATACCCTACAATCTAGCAATTCTACTCTCCTGTATTGACCCTACAGATATTCTTACACATAAGTACTAGGAGACTTGTTCAAGAAAATTCAGCAGCACTATTCATAATAGTATCCATCTGGAATAATCCAAATAATAATTTACCCACCTACAGAGACTAAATGAAGAAATTGAGATACATCCTCATAAAATATTTAACTGAATAAAATGAATTAAATCTAAGTGCAAACATACATATAAATCATACAAACACAATGTTGATGGAGAAAACCAAGTAGCTGAAGATTACATAGAGTGCAATATGAATTTGATAATGCTAAAAAGTAAGCAAACTAAAGAATAACTTGTTTAGCAAAGCATTTTTGTGAGGGACAACTATTTTTAAAAAGAAAAAAATGGTAACTTGAATATCTAGCATTTTGGCCACCTCTAGCAGAGAGGAAGGGTGATGGAATAAGAGACTATACAACTAAAGAGGATGATAATATTCTGGGTTTTATGTTGTGTAAACATGTTCAATTATTATTATGTATCATGATGTACATATGGATTTAAACATGTTCGATTTATTATTATGTATCATGATGTACATGTGGATACATATACATATAATCAATTAAACATACTTTATTAAAATATAATAGTAATATAAAATAAACATAATTAGAAATATTTTGGGGTTTGCATTTAAACCATGATATCTCATTTTTTATGAACATATCAGATGAACAGTTACTAAGAAGAAGAACACATACCAAAACCCCTCAATAGAGCATGAAAATTAAATAATAGATAAGCAAGGAAAATAATAAAATGAGCAGATCCAATTTAAACTCACCACCAGGGCTTTAGATCTGTTGCTCAGAAGTTTCTCAATATCCCTGGCTGCAATTTCTACCAGCTGGCGTGCATTATTTGGTTCCACAGTATACAAATCTTGATATTTCTCATAAATCTGTGTGAAAGAAAAAAAAACTAGTAAGAACAATAGTTACTTATTTGGCTTACAAGTTCCCATTGGAATGTATTTAAAACTATAAACAACTGATTAGAAACACCACCCTGTTCTTTCTTTATCTTGATCTTTTTGGAGTTTGAGTGTGTCAGGAAAAAATATGTAAATATAAATTTGCTCTAGGACCACCAGCTTGCCAAAATATAGGTTATGTTAACAGGTTGTGAAACATCTTGTACCACAATGGTTTTTACATGCAATTTTGAGGCTTGATGCGGCACTCTCCAATCTCGAAACTGGGTATTATCTGTCATCAGCATCGTAAGAGAAAGGGTAGCCATCCTAGACAACAGAAGGCGAAATGGAGCACGGGAGGTCAAACCTGGAGGAGTGTGGAAAACAAAGGTAGGAGGAAGGGTTATGTGCTACAGAACGGAGAGAGAGAGAATACATATAAAGCCCCTGCTAATATTCATCTAGATAACAAGAGGAGCTTAGGAGACAGTTCACATATAGAAGAGATGAAGGTCATTAAGGTTTTGGTTAGAACTGTAATGGGGTATATTTTTTTTTTTATCAAAGTAAATGTTGCTGTTAGTTTTTAATCACTGAATTAAAGTATACTGAATTTAAGCTAGGTGCCAAAAGAAAAATTTGACTACCTTTCTGGCTCACCTTTGTGTCTATGGAAGGATTTCCCCAGAGTGGCATAAGTTGCACCTGTCTTACACAGCCTGTACACACTCAGCAGGAGAGGAAGAATTAAAGAAAGGGGGGTTGGAGGGGAAGCAGTCACAGTGTTTGTGGCTGGAGGGCTGAGATGAGAAGGAAATCCCTCATGCATCCAACAGATGGGGTGCACATGCATGACTAAACCATCTTTGAAAGCCAGGACCTGGCAGGTTTTTACTGTCTTATGAGAAGTGAATCCAGGCACATACAGGAATCAGTTCAACCCTGCTTTTTTCTGGCACAACTCCAGCATTCTGCTTTACTACCAACAGGTTCTACAGTATGATCCCAGCTGCGCACTGATAACACTGGTGAATACTGACTTCAAATGGACACAGATACATACTAACATTTATTGACCACAGAGCATATTAGTTTTACATGGACTTATAATTTTTTATTTGAAATAAAAATTTATTTGAAATTAAAATTTATTGGAATTAAAATTAATATTTTGTAAAGATTTAAATCAATTTTTACTCCTAAAAGTGACTTATTCACACTGAGACTTTTCCATACTCATGTGAACTTTGAACTTATAAGTTTTCACTCAAAGTACTCAAGGCACATTAATTTAGTGATAAAATCTCCATATTTGGATTCATCCAGGAGTCCTGCATTTTACTGGATTGCTTATGCTTTCTGCTAAGAGGCAGATTATTGAATTCTGTTTTTTAAAGACCCATATCATCCATGAAGAACTTCATCCAATGCAAAGCTTTATCTTTCATTTCAGACTAAGATAAGATTTAGGAACATTGATTAATTGATTTGAGGTACAAACAGATAAACCACAACATCACTTTAATTGATCCAGGATATGTAGTTCTTTGCAGTAAAACCAATAGAGCTAATTGGTGTGAAATGTAGTGTGCATTGTACCATTAATACCTTGTTCATTTCTCTATGCAGTCTAACCTCCTTCCTGTGGTATAGGGAATACAATATGCTTCATAGTTGGTGGAGATTAGTTCAGATGTGCAATCTATACTTCAGGTAATATCATTTATTAAGTCTCTACATACATGTGCCAGACATATTAATTACTTGGTGCTTTAAGGAATAAATAGATTATAAATCAGCAGAAACTATTTTAAGCATGTAAGTATCTTCTCAAATATATAAATTTATATTCTCTCAAATTTTCCTTTTAGGATAATTTTTAAATACTTAACAAAAACAAGATGTAACTCACAAATAAATGTGAAATAAATTAAGTCAAGAAGTTAAAGTCTAGAACCCCTAGTGTAAATATCTGGCTGTATTATTTTATATATAAAACCACAATTGAATTGCTTTCTTTGGTAATAAAAATTAATTAAAATTATATAACTGTCCGCCAAAAAAACTAGCTCTTGCTTCTGGTTCCAAAGACTACAATCATCTTTGTTGTCATGACAGCTATTGCAAAGCTCTCCTGATATATGTTTAGTAAATAATTTTCAGAATAGAAGGTTTCATATGGATTTTTATGATCACGCAATATATTTTCATAATATGTGTATATTTCTAACTCTTTCCATCACTAAGACATATTTCTACAATATTTCATATATTAATATTTCAAACATATCTTGAGGTATCTTTTCCTCTTCTTCAGTTTACTGTTTTAATTATTTAAAACAGTAATTTAAAGCAGATAATTTAAATAATTATCTGCTTTGCCATTTTATCCAATTTCTTTTTCGAAGGAAAAACAGCATGGTGGAAATAATACGAGTTTTTGGCACCAGACAGAGTTACATTTCAATCCTATCAACTCTTCACATGCTGTGCAAAACTGGCCTTTGTTTTTTCTCTACTAGAAAGAATGTAGCATATAGACAGACTTCAAAACAAGATGCTTTTCCTCCTGATACACTCATATGCTTTAGTTTCCCTAAAGTTGAAGTTCTCCTGCTGCCACCCTGACATAAGTCTTAACAAAAAGAATACTTGTCACCTGTACATTCTTTCTTTCCTACAATCTTAACCAACTGGCTTTAATGTACTTTCATTGTAACATTCAAAGACCAAGTTTCTCTGTGATGACAACCTAGATTATGGTTTCTGAGACAGCCAAAAAAACCATAATCTTTGTTCTAAATATCTTTGTTCTAATTAACATGTTAATTATGCTAATCAGCTATGTTAACATAATATATGTTCTAAGTCACTTTGCTCTAATTAAGTCCACAGTTCCAAGATAATCATCACAATTATACATTTTAAAATAACTTCAAATTTAATATCTAAAAAATGATATTACTCAATGATATAATTGCTTAACAAAATTCCTAAAGAAACCTCTTGGAAATCGTAATACAGATGCCCCAGAAATATTTACTCAAAACTAAATATGCTTCCAAGCTTTTAGATGACCTAAAAATTTTTAAAATTTTTTATTTAAAAAAAAAAAGTTTTTTAGAGACAGGTCTCACTTTATTGCCCAGGCTGGGGTGCAATGGCTATTCACAGAGGCAATCCTAGCACTCCTGGTCTCAGGTGATCCTTCCAAGTAGTTGGACTACAGGTGCATGCCACTGCACCCAGCTAGATCATTATTAGCAATCAATGTAGGCAGCTACTCTATGTCACTTTTAGGTGTTTCACATACATTATATTATTTATTCACTTTAAGAAATCTATAATATACATTTAATTAACCATTGTATTAGTGAGAACAATGGGATTCAGGCTTCAGAATATCTGGAGGGAGTCTGAATCACATTTCATCATAAAAGAGCAAACCAATGTCTAGAGCAGCCAAAGGTGAATGGTAATGTGGCATATTTAGGCAAAGTGAATCTTCAATGCCATTCTATGCCCTAAATCTTCCTTGGCTTCAGCAGGACATGGAAATTTAAGAAAGCCCTTTGAAATGAGCAAGAAAGGAACAAGGGTCGGTATGTCTGCTAGGAGATAGGCTCCGTGCAGGATCAAAGAAATTCTAATGCAGAGGCTGAGAGATGGAAAGTGGGAAGCAGACACCCAGCTGAAGGATAATGGTAAAGAACCACCTACAGCTGAGGGGCCCTAAGCAGGTTGAGAAGATTGGCCAAGTTCTAAGTAGCAGTCAAGTTCACTATCTATATCAAGAGAACAAAAGCAAGCAAATACACCAGATACCTTGCCATATAAGTTTCTCCCTGCGCCCAGGCATGGAGAAACAAAGTAAAGAAGATTAGAGAATATCGAAAAAGAGTTAGAACTTACTAAATCCTTAGTTGACCACAAAAGGCTGTTTTGATCTGAAAGAGGCTAACCTTCAAGTGATGAAATTAATTTTTCCCTCTCCTAGGAAAGAGAATGGCAGCTCATAAGCAAGTTAAGTTCCCTAAAGAGAAACAGTCAAATTTCTGCATATTAAATCTTAGGTATGTAAATTTTGACAACCCCATTTCCCAACACTTGCACCTGTACTTTCCTTCCATGGAAATTGTCTTGGACAAGCAATCAAGATTTCTGCCATATCCGCAGCCATCTTTCTGAGGGACACTTTCCCTTTGACAGTCCCTGATGAAATAGGAGCTCCCTTGCACATGGCTAGAAATATTCTAATGTATGGCCTTGTCTTTGACTTCTAACCAATTGTATCAGGACTTATATTAGACCTGCAAGAAGTTAACTTCTGAGTCAATGGCATGTAACGAGCCAAATATAAAAGACCTGTATAAATAAAGATAACGCACTGAGCCAATCAGATGCTCTCACCACAAGATGACAGTTGGATGAAATAGCATGGATCAAAGGTTTAAGTAGAAGGGGAACTGAAGAGACTAGTGAGAGGAAAACAGTATTCAGATCTACTGAGCAATAGAAGTGGTGGTTATGATAGACAGAATAATGGCTTCCCAAACATCCATATCCTAATCCCCAGAACCTGTTAATATGTTGTCACATAGCAAAAGGGAATTAAGTTTGCAGATGGAATTAAATTTACTAATCAGCTGGACTTAAAAGAAGATTACCCTAGATAGTCAGAGTTAGCCAATGGAATCACAAAGGTCCTTAAAAATGGAAGAGGAAGATGTGACTAAGGAAGAGTAAACCAGAGAAATGGCAGCATGAAAAGAAATCAGGCCAACACTGCTGGCTTTGAAGACCAAAGGAAGGAGAAATGAGCCACAGAAAGGACTTCTCATCTCCAGAATTGTAAGATAATGAATCTGCATTGTTTTAAACCAATAAGTTTTTAGTCATCTGTCACCATAGCAATAGAAGACTAACATAATGAGTTAGCTGTGAAGAGCTCCCAGCAGAGTCAACAAAAATAGCTTCTGAGGCTGCCTTGCCTCTGAACTGCCCTTCCTCTGACCAAACTATTTTCTAAATAACTTGAGTTCTTGCTGAAAGCCAGGCTCCTCCTGAGTTCGCTTGATTTTGCTAGGTTTTTTTTTTAATAGGATCTCACTATGTTGTTCAGGCTGGTCTTGAACTCTCAGGCTCAAGCAATCCTCCTTCCTCAGCCTCCCAAAGTGCTGGGATTACAGGCGTGAGCCACGGCACCCAGTCTATTTTTTTTTAATAAGTAGATCGATAATAAACTTCCTGAGTGATTCACTGTTCCTAATAATGAAACATTCTAACAGAACCCCATGTCTGAAGTTGTGATTAACATTATTTCTTTATTATAAGTTTGCATTTTCATTTCATTTATCATTAGATTCTGATTAATATGAAAGATGAGCTCCATAGTGAGCAACATACAATTTCCATTAGGCATCAGGAAATAATGAAATTAGTTCAAGGATACCCATTATTACCTTCACAATTGTGTGAGATTCTAAGAAGAAAGATGACAGAAAAGCTAAAAATATCGAAATGAACATACATACATACATTGTATAAAACTAGACAAACTGGATAAATAAATATCATCCTACCTCAAAATAATGAGAAGTGGGATTAAAAGAAAGTGTTACATTATATTTCCCACCATCATTCTAATTCCACTCTCTATTGGGTAACAGGAGTAAATTCAATATCTTCAATACTAATGAAGGCAAGAAAAGGGATTCATTGTCACCTCTGCTGCTTCAGATACCCACAAAATCAATTTCACTTAATTTTAGTTGAATTTTGCAACGTGGGATGGTTTGTCTGTGGGTTATACATTTTTTTTCCTTTATTAAGTATTCCTTGGGCTTTTGAACTACTTGTTCCCTAGCAACTAAGAATGTCTTCTTTCTAAAAGGTGTATTAACACAAAAGAATGATATAACGTACTTTCTTGGTCACTTTCAAGGATCAAAGTTCCCTTAACTAAACAAATACTAATGTAGTATTTTTCTATATCATTAAGTCTCTTTTTTCTTTATCATAAGTCTCCTCATCATCTAAGCTGGCCATCACACAGAAATGTTGAGAAATGTGAAGATTCCTTCACCTAAGGTAAAGAGTAACTAGTGACTGTAGATCTGAATTGATGTTAGAATATACTTTAACAACAACAAATACAATACAAACAAAACCTCCTTTTCCCCGTGAAAATTAGCTGAGTTTTAACAAAATGAATTTTGCCATAAAAATTATGTAATCATTTCTAATTAGTCCCTGATCTCTTCAACCTCTTCCTTCCCTTTGATTAAAATAATAAATGATGTAATCTACTAAATAAAAGTCAAGCTTTTAAAATGTCTTACTCTTTAGCATATTGTCAACTGTGTTTAGGGCTGCTGGGTAAAGAACTAATGCAAATACCAACTGCTAAAATACATTAATTCAACTTAGTGTGTATATTTATGAAACTATAGGTAATCATTTTACAAGATGCATGACACTGTATCGTCATTTTTAAAAATCACATTTGAGCGCGGTGGCTCACGCCTGTAATCCTAGCACTTTGGGAGGCCGAGGTGGGCAGATCACGAGGTCAGGAGATCCAGACCATCCTGGCTAACACGGTGAAACCACGTCTCTACTAAAAATACAAAAAAAAAAAATTAGCCAGGCGTGGTGGCAGGCACCTGTAGTCTCAGCTATCTGGGAGGCTGAGGCAGGAGAATGGCGTGAACCTGGGAGGCGGAGCTTGCAGTGAGCTGAGATCGCGCCACTGTGCTCCAGCCTGGGCTACAGGGCGAGACTTCGTCTCAAAAAAAAAAAAAAAAAATCACATTTGATTCTCTGCATCTTCACTCTAAGTAAATTATGGCCTTTTTTTTCTTTTCCCTATAACCTAGCTTTTTGAATTGGGACACTACCTTTGAAATTTTTATGACTTGATATTTCTATTTTGCTACTTTTAAGCATGTGCAAACATCAAAGATATATAATTTATATACGTGTGATGTTTATTGTGTATTTTCTATTCCCCTTCACCACAAGGTAAATCTCAAGAAGACAAAGATTCCTGTCTGTTTTGTTCACTGGTACGTAACCAGCGCATAGCACAGTGCCTGGCACAATCAATACCAATTGCATGAATTAGTGAATGGATACTGATTCTCTGTCAGGCTTTGCTGGGAATGTGAATAATGATTTATAACAACTTCTTCCCTGTATTTTAAAATCAGTATTTATTTTAAACCTAAAAAAATCATGGTTAAGATGCTGTGCAGTTACATAATAGACTACAAATACAACACCAATACAATAATTAAATTCCAACAATAGAATAAATACACAAATTAAGGTAATGATCAGTGTGAGGAAGAATATGAGTGTTCCAATGAAGAGATATAGAAATGTATGCTGTCAGAATTCAGAGGAAATTAAGATCACATAGGATGCAATAGTCACATAAATGAAACTACAGCCACGTTTTGGAGGAAACGTGATTCAGTAAGGGATGAAAGAGATCAGAATGGGTGTAATACAAGGAGTTATGGGAAAATAAAGAGTGAAAGGTAAATTGAGACATAATTATGAAGGATGGTAAAAGGATCCTTCATATAAAAGGATGGTTTATATCTTATTCTCTAGTCTACCCAACATATTTTAGACTAGTAAACTACCTAGCTCAGAACTTCTAGTGGCTATCACAGCAATTAGTACATAGGAAGAATCTGAATTATAAATTTGTTTACTACAAACACAATCCAAACATATATATACACACACATGCAATTATATACATACCACATACATATACACACATATATAAATGCATAATTTGGTCATAGCTTCAAATTTATAGTGCATAATTTTCCAATGATAACTATATCAAACTGGCATTCTAATACCAAACTCACGAGTCTCCCTAGCCACTCTATTCTTTCTATTTGCTGTGATACAGCTTCTTAGCTAGGACTATAGCATTTCAAATGGAGCATTGTCTTTAGAAGGATATTTAGGAAGAATGAAGTCACAATTGGTGAGCGTTCTGCAGCACACACTGCTACTCGCCCTAGCTCCTATTAACAAGAACACGATGGTGACGCTTCCGAGCAATATATTAAAGACAGAAGAAAGAAAAGAACAAGTGACAATCACAAACGGGCCACTTAATTTTCTCCATGTTATACATAGAACAGGTGATTATATTTAACCAAAAGTGCAGGTTGTCCCTAGAACAGAAAAACTAAACTATAACAAAGACTAAAGAATTTTTTAGTTTTTAGGATAAACGCATTTGACACAAGAAGTAAATTTTAAGTTCATGTTTAAGAATACTTAGATTCAAAACAAGGAAAACATTAACATACACAAATAACAGAAACTCTCTACCTGTTTTTTTGTTGTTGTCGTTGTTTAATTCCGGAGATAATTTATTAACCTAGCCTCTCTTTTTCCATATCTGAAGCTATATATAAATTTGAATACACATTTTGGCCAGAAAATTCATATGCAATTAAAAGTGAAAAAGATCATACTAAATTCATTAAAACTAAATTTAAAAATAATTAACCATAGGCTGAGTGAGCTGCCTGTTTAATGTCTCTAACCCCAAACGACCTAAATATATTTCACTGCCAATAAAACAATTTTTAAAAGCAGCCCAGTTTAATTTGCCCATAACTGTCATATCTTATTAACAAATGGCTTTTCTAAAGCAAAACTGATATGTACCAATGCTGATACACAATTTTACAAATTTATATTCATTTAAAGAATTTCATACACTCAGATTCTTCAGTTCTTCTTGAGCAGTTTTTCAACCTTAGTACAATTGACATTTTACAGATAATTCTCTGTTGTGAAGGGATGTCTCATGCACTGTAGGATGTTTAAAAGCCTCATTGGCCTCTATGCCAACAGTATGCAGGTAGCAACCACCCCATGCCCCCAGTTATGATAATCACAAGTATTTCCACACCATCCCATGCCCTGAGTTATGATAATCACAAGTATTTCCATACCATCCCATGCCCTGAGTTATGATCATCAGAAGTATTTCCAAACATTGCCAAATGTATGCCAGGGCACAAAACAGCCCCTGGCTGAGAACCATTGCACTAAATATATGTTTAGAGAAACAATAAATAATAACATATCCCTCAAGTACTAGCATAACTTCAGAAAATGTTAATTAACGGCCGGAAGAGAATGGGAAGGTAAAAGAGAAAACGTTTTAATATCTGTTGAGAAAATATTGAAACTCACCCTAAAATTAGAAATCCCCTGAGTTTATTCTGTGTCTTTGAAAATGAATGTAATTAACCACTGTTTAAACAAAAATAGCTTCTTACTTAAAAATCTCCAGTGTAGCAGGGAGGCAGGGGGAGGATGATGGTGAAGGGAAACCATACTCTCTGCATTCTTTATAGTGCTATATTCTGCAGTCAAAATAGATTTCTTTCTACTTAGGACAAAAAGAGCAAATCCAGGAGTATAAGATAATTTTAAATTGCCTACATCATTAATGGTGCTGATTTAGTTACAGCACTTAATTGTTGAAGGCAGTAAGGCAACTCTGAATAAAAGCAAAACATATGGAATTAATAATAAATAGCTGTATTTGTTTATTTAAAGTGAGAAAGCACATAACTTCTTTAAAATTTTATGTTGCCTTTTACCCTCAAAACAATTGTGTAAAGGGAATTCTAATATCTGATATTCTAATATGGCTTCTTTCAGCACTCCCGGAAATCTTTCTTGTTGCCTGCGCGTCTTGCTGATTCCCTAGTCAGGATCACCAATGATTAATTGTGCTCTGTTTTTGAGTATCTCCCTTTGTAAATATATTAAACTCTCCGCCACCTAGAAAAAGAATATTCTATTTACATGAGATGACATGACCACAATGTCAAAGAGTAAGCATTAGTCTGAATTACTAATGAAAAGAAATTCTTCACTCAGAACGCTTATGTAAACACTACCTTAATTGAGAGTGTTGAATGCTCAATATTTATACACATTTCATATTTACATCTTTGAGTAGCATATTGAAATGTAAAGGTATTGGTTTTGAAACTTTCACTTAATAAATCATTAACAATGAATCAAAAGCCAGGAAGTTCTATGGCAATGCCACTGTAGAATGGGCCTACCTTCAAAAATAAGCTTCCAGGAAAAATCTAATCCACACATTATTCTAAATATATTTGCAGATGCTATCCTAAAATTTTAGAAATTCAGACAGTTTACCTTTAAGAAGAAAGCTTCATAGCAACAATGTGACATGCACCATTTCAAATGGCAATGGTAAACATTTCATTAACTTTAAAACATTGTTTACAGGAATATTAAGACTATTTTATTTTTAAAAATGTTATCTATTCATAAATATGTGATGATCAGCCTTGCCATTTGCCAGTGCAGTAGCCAAAGGAGTGTGTGTGTGTGTGTGTGTGTGTTTAGAAATATATTTCAAAATATTCTATAATTCAGATTATTAAAAATACATATACATTTTTCTAAATTTGGGGACTGTTTTCCTATTTTTCTGTCTAAAGTGTTTTAAATGTGTAAATACAGCTTCCATCTCTGTTAATACAGCTTTAATACATTTTTATATATTCAGATAATAATACATACAAGTGAAGACTGCTCTTGTCCTCCACTATTGGTTCTGTCCCCTTCCATTGTGACAGAATTTTAGCGGGGCACATGGCTGCTCAGAAAAAGCCTCCACTTCTTTGACACTTTTTGAGTTAGATATGACTAAGTTCTAACCACTGGAATGTGAGCAAAATGTCTTACTCTTAAATGACTGGATATCTTCTCTCCAAATCTCTTTCCCTTTACATGACAGCTGGGAAAGAAAAGCAACTGGAAGAATCATTTTGCACCCAGGCATGAAAGCCCCATGCTAAGGATGGCAGAGTCACCCTGCCAGTCCTAGATGGCTTACCTCTCAACTGCTATGTGGCAGAAAAATACATGTTTAGCTTGTATCTTTGCCATACTGGCCCAGCCTGTACCCCAGCTTATACAATGTCACCAAGTAATATGACAAATGAATGACATTTGTTGAGTTCTCACTATATGTCAATAAATATTTTATACAGATTGTATCGTTAATCCCAACAACTCCATGAGATTAAATAACTTGGCCAGATCCTAAAGCTGGCAATTGGCAGAACCAAGGTATAATAGTCTTAGGGATTTTTCAGAGGGATATGCTATAATACTCCATTTAAAGTATTATGGGTTTTCTTCAGTTAGAAGACCATGAAGAAAAAAAGTCAGTGAAAACTTACTTTCTGTACCATTGTTAGCAATTATTTCAATGGAAATACAAACAAACCATTTCTGTGCTATCAACAGAAATGGGAGGTTTTAAATTATGCATGTATATTATATGTTGAAATTTCCTTACACTCTCTTCTTTTTGAAAAAAAAATAAAATGGAAATATTCATGAGTAGATCATTGTTAGTGGCAGAGGTTTGGCTTCTTCTAATTTATATCTTTTATAAAAAGAGCATTAGCATAATCTGATATACTCACCTTGTTTATGTGGGGATTTGCTTATGTTTTCAAGGTACAAATAAGGATAAAAAATGCTATTAACATATGTTCTAAAGCATAGAAGAAGGTGTTTCAAATTTCAGAGTTGCATCCAATTTAATAGTTGTGTAACTTAGAACAAAATTTTAACCTTCTCTCAATTATTTTACCCATCTTGTGGATGAACATATACAACTGATGGACATATGTATTCTCCAAATGGTTCAGTAATGGAATAATCTAATAAGAGACATCTTAAAAGTCTAATGCATCAGGGACAATAGTCCTAAACAAACCTATTCGCTCTTGATCTTTAACAGAAGACAGGCAGGTAACCTGGGAAAAATCTCTCACATTTGTAAAGTTGAAGCACTGAATGTATTTAATAATATTAGCAACTTTCCATGGGCTACTATTTTAGGATACAATAAAGCAATTTTCACTAAATTGCAAAAATATATTACTATTTTATTTTATTTTATTTTTGAGACAGGGTCTCACTCTGAAGCCCAGGCTGGAGTGCAGTGGCATGATCACCAAAAATATATTACTTTAGCTGTGGTGCCTGTGTTGGTTCTTGGCCTTCATGTAAAAAGCTAATTGTACCCTGTGAATCCAATAAAAATGAATGTAATTTGTAATTTGAACAACCTTCATTTCTACAATAATAAATTTCTAACTGGAGCCCTGCTAAGCTCCTGTATTTATTCAACTTCTGGTCCTCACCGTATATCCAACACCCCCAATCTCAGCTCAAAGTTCACTCTAAACTCTGACATCCTTCAGCAAAAGGAATGAGGCAATACGGAATCATCTGTCTGTGTAAGATGACACTCTTTGTGTGCCCTAGTACTTAAATTCTATTTCCAATAATGAATTCTGCTCTAATACTCCTCCCACCACCCCAGTTACCTAACACATTATTCATTAATTTGGAATTTTTCTGTGACCGTAATGAGGTATGTATCCCATAAACAGAAAATTAGAGAGATTTTCTTTCATCTTTTCCATTCTATTTTGTTATGTTAATTTGGAGTCATTGATTAATTCATCAATATCTATACTCTTCTTAGTAATCTATCCTTCATAAAGCATAATAGAAACCAGGTGAGACTTCTTTTTGGTTAACGATTCATTGCAAAAAAGCAGATTCAGAAAAAAAAGTTTCACATATTAACACCAAAAGGAACAATGAGGCCAGCCAAGCAAGTTGTTTTTTAAGGCTGGGGAAGCACTCACAGAGTAAGGGAGATGCTCCCAAGAGCAGCTTATTTTTAATCTCCATCTGTCGATAAAGACAGTCATATAACTTCTCACCAGAACCTGTACTTTCTTTTTTTTCTCATTATGATTAAATAAAATCTTTGCTCTCAATTTAAATAGTGTCTAAATGAAAATTAACAAAGAAGATTTGGTGGTACTTCCATAAACTCTATGACTTTCATAGAGGCTCACTTACTACCTACACACTTTCATATTCTAATATAGTTTCCCACAGTGAATCATTGCAGATCCCAAGCATCGGCACACAATAACTTTCAAGTTTCTTTGCACTAGTAATCGAGATTTTTTTTTTTATCAACAGAGTGTCAGTTCTCTGAGGAGAGGAATACTGTTTCTTTGTTTATCCTTGGCAGCCTGCACAGTGTCTGGGACATATTACGTGCTCAACAGAATACACTGACTAGAATTAAATCTGATCATTGTTATTCGCAGGGAACACCTT
Source organism: Gorilla gorilla gorilla (assembly GCF_029281585.2). Classification (NCBI taxonomy): domain Eukaryota; kingdom Metazoa; phylum Chordata; class Mammalia; order Primates; family Hominidae; genus Gorilla; species Gorilla gorilla. The sequence goes on along the minus strand of NC_073230.2, from coordinate 106,421,134 downwards.
TCATTTCCAAACGTATTCCTTATCTCACAGACACTTAGGTTTGTTCAACACTCTCTACAGTTGTTTTATAAAGAGATTCTGGTATAATTTTTTGAAGAATGTGTGTATTTGGTTTCCTTAAGAATTTCTATTAATACATAAAGTAACCACACATTCCAGTTTCTCATATATATTTACATGATAAAAAGTCATACTATACATGAAGCTGCTTTTATACCACTTTATCTCATTGACTCATCACATTTTTGGAAAATAAAAGGCCTCATTGCATCACTAACAACACAAAATGAGAATATTTTCAAATGTATTATTTACATTGAAACGAAAGTAGTGGGGCCCTTAAAAAGTGACATTTAACTTTTAATAAATCTTACAGAACCTATACATGTAAATGCTCTTACCCATGGAAAATAATCTAGTTAAGATGCCATACAAATATTTATATTGCTGTCACTCAAAAATCACTTTAGAGTGACTTTCATAGCTAATTCATAAGTCACAAGAAAAATCGCCTTTTATAGAGTCTCCTTATCTTGCACCAGAACCGTTATTACTGATCTCATTGACTATCTCTAATCTCTAGACATGCCTGTAAACATTTTTCAAATAATTTTTACCCTCAAAGAATGAATATATGTTTTCACTGAGGATATTCAAAAGAATCCATCACAGGAGTTCAAGTCACCACTGTATGAGGGATTATTAAATATATTCTGAAGAATGGAAACATTATAATAGTAAGTACATGACTTCCCTATTTAAATTTACGGAGAGTATACATAACACGCAGACTCACTTAAGTGAGACCTACGTATCAACTGCAAAGTGTGCTGAGAAAGTTTCCTTAATTTTTAAGGATGGCATTTCTTGTTCACAGTAACTAGCAGTACCAATAGTTTCTCTCAGAATTTCACCACCAGATCCACATGAGAAATCATATCCCATTTGTAATATAGAGACACAGTTTCCTAGAAGATAGAACTGCATTCGAATTAATGAAAAGATTAAGAAATCTATTTGGTGGATTTTACTCACATCAACAAGCTGATTGACTCCACTTGCTGTTTTTGCCAGTGTGACAAGGTCTTCTTGCATCTTATCCACCCATGATTTGATACTGCAGAAATCAGAAAAGATTATGTTCTATCAGATCTCTGGCAAATAAAAGTCACATGCTGATATTTTATATCCACGCTACAGATAATTCATTAAAATGCCCTTAAATTATTCCTCTCCCTCCTAGCACCGACTATGTCCACCCTTCCACTCCAGCTTTAAATTGCAAAAGCACTGAATCCTTAGTGTGCAGGCTTTCAGGATGCTGAAATGCCTCCAAATCAAAGGAGAAAAATGACATTGATGTCTTGTCCAAGGAGAGTAAACAATTTGCTTATTTTGAATTAAAATTCCATTAAATAGCTATTAAACATTCTAAACTACAAACTTTATCTTTTAGCTTACAAGTCTTCTGAATATAATAGTAAGATCATACTAAATGCAGACCATTTGTAAAATGCAAGAATAATTCCACCAGCCAGGTGGAACATTCAACAATTTGATGCATTCCCTTCTAGTCTTTTAAAATTCTTTCACATGGTTGAAAGTATGTTATATAAAATGCATATATCTTTTAGCTTTATATCATATGATACATACTTTCCCATGACGTTACATTTTGTAAACATTTTATTTTTAATGGCCACTTAATATTCCATTATCTCTATATTCCATAATATACTTGATTATCCTCCTTTTTAAAGAGAAATTTAAGATATCATCAGCTTTTAACCACTACATACTACACTACCACAAATATCTTAGAGCATGAAGCTTAAGAATATTTTATTTCCGGGCCAGACACGGTGGCTCACACCAGTAATCCCAGCACTTTGGGAGGCCGAGGCAGGTGGATCACGAGGTCAGGAGATTGACACCATCCTGGCTAACACAGTGAAACCCCGTCTCTACTAAAAATACAAAAAATTAGCCAGGCGTGGTAGCGGACGCCTGTAGTCCCAGCTACTCAGGAGGCTGAGGCAGGAGAATGGCGTGAACCCAAGAGGCGGAGCTTGCAGTGAGCTGAGATCGCGCCACTGCACTCCAGCTCGGGCGACAGAGCGAGACTCCGTCTCAAAAAAACAAAAAAACAAAACAACAACAACAAAAAAAATTATTTCCTTAGCTAGACTCTTAGATTTGGAATTACTAGATCCATTTATATTTGGAATTACTGAATTTGGAATTACAAGATCCAAATAATTACTGGAATTACTGGATCCAAATTTTAAAGCAATAGTTTTGATCATTACAATTATGATTGAAGGATTGATCTTTTTCAGGTATGCAATGGACATCTTAAAATATAAGCTATGGATGTCAGGATATTTTAGAAGACCCTAAATCCATGTTCTATCTCACTTTTTCCTGGTATGAGAGATATTACCAAATAGAACCACACAAACTTCCCCATTCATATTAAAATCATTTAACTTGTATTCCTCCATATATTTCACTTATTCTTCCTCAGGTTGTAGACCTAAAGCGTGTACTCCTTTCTGCCAAGGCAAATATAAAGAAACATTAGTAAGCTAGTAAGAATGCTAGATGATTTATATTTGAATTTGAACTTTTCTCTACATATCTATATATAATTTCAATAATGGAGATTCAACTGTGTATGTCTTCTCTTCCTTAGGGAAGAATTCCAGTAGTATAAATATAAATTTTTTTAAATATAAATGTAAGTAGTATAAATATATATTTTTCAGATACATTTAAATATAACAAAATATGGAATAAAAATATAACATGGAAGAGATTTAAATGACATGTAAGAGAGCATTTAAAAGAATGATGAGCTGGTAAGAGAAAGAAAAAAATGGAAAGCCAGTTATAAAAAAGGATGAAATGCCTTAGAGGAAAACACAGAGGCTTGACTTACATATGAAACAAACTAGTTACTAAATGAAATACATTAAAATTAGGAATACTTTAGCACATATGAAAATAAGGAATAATACTTATTGAACCACGCTGTATGAACAGGATAGAAAAAGGTAAATGAATATGAAGAAACAAAAAACAAATAAAAGGGAATAAGGCATAAAATAGAGAAAAATTGTTATAATAACATTTTAACTAGTGCTACTTATTAGCTGGTGCCTATATTTGAAAAATATTATAAGTAAATATTCTTAGTAAACATAGTTGTGCCCCATTTTTATATTAAATACAAAAAATTATAGTAGGGTACAGGTAGGAGCAAAAACCATTGATACAGTAATTTCCTAATTTAGATGAGACTATCTCATTTCTCTAAGCAGGTGTTGAACAAGTCCTAGAACCTAGAGAAAATGAGTCATCTCTTCTCAAATATAATTTCCAACGTTGACAAATAATAAGACATGTTATACATCCCTTTAGCTCGAAACTGAGAGGCAAAGAATATATATGTAAAGAAGTGAACTTAACTCATCCCTGAATTCTGATTTATACTAAACTGACCCAAAACATGTATTCTAACTTGACACAAGTGCACTGTCACTTCCAATGTTCATTTAGGTGAACCTGTTTTGGCTGAAAAGCAATTCAGAACCCATCCAGTCTTCCCTACCCCACTGACAAGATGTTAGGAACACTTTATAGGAGCAAGGATTATTTTTTATAAATATGAGGTGTTAACTTGGTTTTCTGAAATACTTAGGCACTCTGCCTTTCAACCTGGAATTAAAAGGTTATAAAAAATAGAAAATAAGGAAAGGTCCCATTCATCATGAAAGTAAAAAATTACTCAAAACACTCATATGAGCAAAAATTTTTTATCAATCTTTCTCTTTCTTGGTAAATTGTCAAGCACAAATATGTAATCGCTAAGCACTGTTTTATTAAATTTATCCAGAAGACACTATAAAATTTGGGGGAAATTACAGAGGATACAGCTTTTTCACGTAATAAGAAACTAACATAGCACTCCATTAGGAAGAATTCACTGTTGTTCTTTGTTAATCCATTCAACAAGTACTAGTAACTGCTGGAAAAGATACCAAAAGATGGAGATGCAGGCTGGGTTTAAAAATGGGTCTGGGAGGAAGAGAGAAAACAACAACAAGAATATGATAGCAAATGTTTGAGGAAGCAGAAGAGAGCCAATGCTTAGTAACTAGTGGTATGAGGAGGTTGATAGAAGAGGCTTTCTGGAGTAGTAGCTACTTGAAGTCATATTTGAAAGACAAGTGGAACTTGACAAAATTGAGCAGAGAGGGAAGTAACAATGAAGGCAAAGAGAATGTAAAACATGACATGTTCAGTAACTTCAAGAGATTCAAATGACTGAGTCCAAGCTTGGTTCAGCAAAAGGTATGGAATGAGGGCAGGAGTGATAGGGAAGAGTGATGGGCCAGGCCAAGGGTCTTAAATACGATTCTGAAACATTTATGTTATATTCCCAAAATAATGGAGAGATATTAGAAAATGAGAAGTCAGAGAGTAAAAAGATCATGTAAATGTATATAAACATGATTAAATAATTTCCCTGACACTGAATGGATGGTAGCTTAGAGGGAGAACAGAAATCACAAAGACAAAGTCTAGTTAAGAGGTAAGAAATGAGATGGACTCAGACTAATTCAGTGGTGGTGAAAGGGATAAAGGGAAAAGAAGGGGAGGCCAAGTAGAAGCAACTAGCTCAACAGAAATTCTGAAGGATGGACAGTAAGACTTCATGCACTGTTGGATATAGAAAGTGAAGGAGAGGAAGAATATGGGATGATTAGGGAGTTTCTCAGGTAGAGGATGATGGGAAATTGTGGGATAGAAAGTAAGTATAGAAGAAATAACAGTTTAAAGGGACATTGACAGGTTCATTTTTATTGGTTCGATTAGAGGTGTTTGGGGGAGGCTCAAGTATAAATATACACTAGGCAATTGAATGGCATGGGTTTAAAGCTCTTGAAAGAGAAATCTCCATAGAAATTAAAGATCAATGTATAACTCCCAAAGGAGAGTGTATAGCGAAAGGAAGGAAATAAACAGTAGTGACAACTCTGGAAAGGTACATTTAAAGAACAAATAGAGGAACCTGAGTAGTAACTAGAAAAAGGAATCCAAGAACAATGGTATCGCAAAAGCCAAAGAAGGGAGAAGTTTCCAAAGAGAATAAAGAAGTATACAGCCATCAAATAAGGTGAGAAATTTATCCACCTTTTCTTTGAGGAGAGTGATACATGGAGAATGAGGAATCAGTGCTCCTTTTGGTTTTTAATAGAAGTGAGCCTATTTCTATGCAAAAAGAGAAAGGCAAGTAGAGAAGGAAATATCAAAGATTCAGGAGAGAACATGTAATTTACTGACAATGATGGGGTACAGGAAATGCCACCCCCAAATAGGGCACCTTGGCATTTAAGAAAACAGCAAAAGCAGGAAGGTCTTTCTGACCTTCTCCCACCAAGCAGACAATAAAGCCTAGGAAGGTCACTGCCCAACCTTCTCTCTCCCTTCTTCGCTGAAGACTCTATTGTGGCGAGTGTCCTGCCCTATACCAAAGGGAAGGAACATCACACAGAGACTCCAAGAAGTACTGAATAAACAAGTCTTGCTAAGTTCCCCTAGTTTATTAGTAGATCATACCCTTTCATCTTCCAGTCATACTTCTGCAATACTGTCCATAAAAACATATAGTTTTCCATAGGTCTTTGGGTCATTTTCTGAAGGCTCCTGTGTCACATAAAATTTAATTCACATGCTTTTCTCTTGTTATCTATCTTTTATTTTATAGGAGGTCTCAGCTGTGAATCCTGCAATAGGTAAGAAATCTTTTCTCCCCTACAACAGTCCTTTAAAAGGCTCCAGATATTTTTTCTAGTTTACCCCTCTATTCCAACATGAGAATGTGGACGTGGGGGATGAATTAAGAAATAAGTAGAACCAAAGAGAAATCTAATCCATGGCTAGAAGAGAGGATAATTCTTCTCTGGAAAATGGAAAGAGAATGCAGATTTGAGGTAAATGGAAATAACTGGAATAACTAGAACAAAAGTTGAGACAGTTTTACTTACTGCTCTCTATTTCCTTTGTAATGAAGGAGGACCAGTTATCTGTTACGGGACAAGAAGTAGGTATTAAGGCAGACAGTTGAAAAGAAAAATGGGAGGCTTAAAAAGAATAGCTGGAAAGTATTTAAGGACTTGGCACTATACCGGAGGTCATCAGTTTCCACTGGTACTAGTCAGTATGGCTGTGTGAAATTCTTACTAGTACTAGTCTGAAGAGAGCAAGTTCAGAGGAAAAAGACATTCAGATGAATGTGGGGCAGATACCAGCAGGTGAGAAAGAAAAACAAGGAAAGGCAAGTTGAAAGTCCTGACAATTTCAAGATCTCCACACATTCTAAATTAACAAGGACTACTAAAATATTTGCTAAAATGTTATTATACTGTATTCATAAACAAGGCTTATCTCTTTAACTCTTTTTCTATGGAACCAAGAATTTTATCATAATATTTATAAGAAACTGTGAAAATACCATATTACCAGATTTCAAATTTTTATTTTTTGCATTTTTTGCCTGATAACTTATGAATATGCTGCAGAGACTAAATGAGGAGGGCTGAGTATACACATCGCACTTTAAATCACCTGACACAGGCATTTTTAAAAGAACAAAATCCTAAAATCATTGTGAAATCAAATTGCTCTAAGAAAGTTTAATAGTTTGAAAATCTTTCTCTTAGAAATAAATATATACAATCTTTGGTCAGCTCAAGAAAGTGCATGGCAACTCATGTATATCTGGTTGTACAGGTATAATAGACCTTGACTAATAGGTACATTGTTTCCATGAGAAAATACACAGAATTTTTCAAATATGCAGTGGCAAGAACACACTTAACACTGCTTGTTAGAAATGTATATTCCCTGACTTCATGTCTCCGACAGTAACAGAAGTTTCAGTGTTATAAAGGCAGGACTTAAACATGATAGCTAGTCAGAAGAGTAAGAACAATGGATGGTACTTGTGAAAGAAAACGATGAGAAGCTCCAGAGTTTCCGTATGCAGTCAAGGTACATATGCAACAGGACTATTTCTTATCCTTTTCCTAACCAGTGTTCATCACTGCTCCACTGCCCTCTTGAGACCCGTGTTCCTATGGCTCCTATGACCATATTCCCTGGTCTCTCTTCTTTTATATTATTATCATCTGACTCCTTTTCATTTTCCCAAAGCCAAATATAGTCATTTCTCAGCATCTGTCTTTGATTTTACCTGCCATTCTCCTTCCTTACTTCTCTTTTTCTACTCCTTCAAAATCTCCATATATAATCTCTAAATCTGAGCTCCAGTTCTACCTTAACTACCATTTGATCATTTCATCCAGATGTCCTACCATTCCTTTCAAATATGTATAAAATTGAACTCAATATCTTCCCCCCTCCCCATACTATAAACCCTCTATGTCCCTTCTCGTTGTTGGAAAATCATCTCCCCAGTCATCAGGGTCCATACCATGTTATCCCTCCTCCAGTCCTTTGTTTAATAGTAGTATCTCAGCATTTTTCCAACACAGAGCTAATAGCCAAATGCATTGAGACCTTATTTTATACCATCTCTATGCTAAAGTATTTAGCTAAAGTATTTAAAGTATTTAATATGCATTCTCTCATTTAGTCATCATAAAAACTAGGGTTCGTCTTTCACTGATGAGAAAAACTAAGAGATGAAGAAAATTTAGAAAAGGTAAGCAACACAGCCCCGCTAGCTTTTTCCTTTCAAAGACTTTTTAATCCAACCAACCTCACACATTTCCATGCATGTTGACTGTCCTTTTCCATATTCTGCCTTTGCTCTGTATATAACCTCTACCTGGAATTAATCTCCCACTTCCATCGTGAATGGATAAATCACACTAATATTCTAATGTCACCTTTCACAACTTCCCAAACTAAAAATATTCTCGTCTCTCCACTAAACTTCAAAAGTCCTTTAATTGTGCTGTGCGCTTATTTCCTTATACTTTCAGAATTAGATAAATATACATTTATTCTCATTTATCAATAAATTTCCAAAATTTTTATGACAGTGCTTTGAATATAGCAGACACATAAGTATTTATTGAATAGAAAAGTAAATTCAAATGAAATGCAATTGCACTACCATTTTTTTTAAAAAATAGCTATCTTTATTTAACGTTTGAATGCGTATCTTCTCTCCGTAATCCACATCAGAAAAAAAAAATGAACTGCTGGGCCCATGCATCTGTAAATAGCATCCACTTTTCAACAAGTAGCAGATTATCAAAATTTAGACTTGATACTTTAAAGAAATGATTAAACCTCTAGAGTGCATGCCTTAAAATTCCAAATATTTTGTGTGTATTAATTGTCACAGAAAAAAAGTCTTATAATCCTTCTCTGTCCCTACAATAACTCATTACAGAGTTGACTAGCAGTACAAGGTTTCTAAATGTTTGGTGTCTACAAATTCAATAAAATTTGAAGCAGTCACTAAAATATCTCTTAAAATTGAGGCAAATATTTTATTGAATAATTGAAAAAAATCTTTTATATCCTCTACTTCACTTTATTGTACAGAAACAGCCCAAATTCTAAAAGCAAACATATAGAATATGCAGATTTTCATTAAGCATGAGAGAAAAAACTTGCCATTCAATTAATATTGTTCCTTTTGAGGTTGGATTTGTCTGTAATGTGGCTTTCAAAAGAGTAGTGCAGTGTATAGTTCAGTAAACTCTTTATTTTCAAAACGAAAAAAATATGGTAATCCATTTCATTTTGTGTGCATGTGCAAAACAACAAATTCAGAAAAACACAAATTATACTTTGTGTAATCTACTGTAAAAGTATAACAGTTGAGTACAAAGTGTCCAGTGTGCATAGTTATCTATTTAATTGTTTTAAATCCTAAGCTAAAGAGAGAATTTGCCTGGTTGGAACAATGCAGCCAAAATGATAGCTAAGAATTGTTATAATAGGTCCTATCCAAGATTAAACTGTCTTTCCTTCCTATATTTGATGTGGATAAGTCCTCTGGAGAAAATAATAATGTGTGTAAACAGATTTGTAAGGCAAGAATATCGAAACGGACCTTTTTTTCCATGCCCTTCCCAATTTATTCCACTAGCAATTGTCACAGAGACAAAGAGGGAATGGGAACTATACCACAGAGAAAATGGGAAGGAAGAGGGCTTGTTGTGGGGTGGGGGGAGGGGGGAGGGATAGCATTAGGAGATATACCTAACGCTAAATGACCAGTTAATGGGTGCAGCACGCCAACATGGCACATGTATACGTATGTAACAAACCTGCACGTTGTGCACATGTACCCTAAAACTTAAAGTATAATAAAAAAAAGAGGGCTTGTTAGAGTAAGGGATTTATAGGAGGGATAGTGGGAAAGTGAGATGTCTGTACCACTCGGAGCCCTATCCTAAGGCAGTTCTCTGCTTTTTGCCACTATTTTTAAGAAATCGTTTATTTTTAACCGAAGCAAATAAGAGACATAGTTATGCCCTGTGGAGCTGGGGAAAAATTTAAATATCAGAAGATCTAACAAACTGACCACTTCAATTGTGTTGATGCATAAATAGCTTATCACAAATCTGAAGTAATAAGTTCATATATTTCAAAAGTCTAGTGTTCCACTTGCTATAAATACCCTACCAATGCCAAACTGTTCCTATTTTTGTTATATAATAAACCACCCACAGTGTTCCTGTAGTTGGGTAAAAATAACACAAGTAAGCCAAAGATTTAGATAACCTAGACATGAAATTTCGCTAAATATGCAATTTCTTATAACATGGATAAGTATACAATTAATTGTTTTGGTATAAAGGGAGTGCTTGTTATCTACATTAAATCGTAGGATTGTTTGTGAGATGGGTGTCATGCCAGGAATGTTAGTTAGTTCCTGAAATTATTCTCAATTTAAACCATTTTCAATAACACTGCTGCTCTGTTTTTAGAAAGCTGTTTCAACTTGTGAAGTGCTTTAGTATTCCATTTTTGACTAGAGTAATCCTGTAAGAAATGCAGAAAAGGATGTACTCATGCTAATCAGTGGAAAGGTAAAGTACTTGAGAGTAGGAAAAAAGACTATCACTAAACTCTGATTCCTAAGCTGTTCATGTTTCTCTGCCTTCATTTTCTGTTTTTTTTTCTGCTCGTGTGTGTGTGCGCGCATCTGTGTGAGCGTGTAGTTAATCCACACTACAAATTTCATATTCATAGATCTCAAAGGCCATGAGATCTACTTTTGTTCATAAGATCTTCTTTTCATGAGATCTAAATTTATTTTCATGAGATCTTCTTTTCCACTATCTTGGATTGATTTTTGTTTTATCCAAGTATTTTTTTTTTTCATCTTTTCTTTATTTTCTTCCTCAGCTGCAGCAAATTGCTTCCAGCTTCCAAGACAACAAATAAAAATTATACTTTGGGGTTGATAGTAACGTACTTCCATGGATTAGCTGGGGGGAGTGTTCTCATACATGAGATTTGTTCCCTGAAGCCTTGAGGGCTTTGTTTTTTATCCTTCCACATCACAATTAGTTACAACCTCTAGCATAGTCCCGGGTAGCCTGATGCCAGCCGAGGTGTCCCACGTGGCCACACAATCTGCTGCTGGTGTTTCTATGAACCAAATGAGCTAAAATTCTAATTGCTCATTACAAAATCTCCATTCATTTTATTGAAGATCTTTCCCTTTCTGGTTTATCTGTGACTTTTCTCAGTCATTGCAAATTGTTCGCAAAATTTACTTCAGCCTAATTCAAGCATGTATTTAATTATTATTTAATTACCATGACATTAAGTAATGTCATGGTAAAAATTTCCTTATTTTCTTTATTTCTATGAATTATTAGCTGATCATTCATAATATTTCCAATACTATAAAATCCTCCAATGCTTATTACATTTGGATTCTAACCTAAATGGTGAATCCACTTCCCCATATAGATCAGTATCTCCAGTCCAGCCCGTTGAACTGTTTTACAAATATGTCAGCTTTGTCATGCTCTTTAAATACGTTTTCTTTCTACTAAACTGAAATCACCTCTCTAATCATCTTCAGCTCCTGAAAATCACCCAAGTCTGGGCTTCAGGTCCCTCTTCTGGCCAATTCAAGTCCTCAAACTATCATAATTTTTTCTTTTCTCTAAGTATCTAAAATATGTACAGCCTGTCCTACAAAATGTTACACATACAGACATACTGTTTTATATCAGTGTTATTTCTCCAACAATATTTAATTTCCTTGAATGGATGGGCCATAGCTTATCATGTTCTGAAACTATCTAACACAGTTCTGAACATATAGTGCCTACTTAAAAAACAACAGGTAATATCTATTGGGCACCTATATGTCAGGAACTGTTCTAAACATGTTATGTGAACATACTCTTTAATTCTCACAAAAATCTATTGAGGTAGATACCGTTATTAGTCCTACTTTACAGATGAGGAAACTGAGGCATAGAGCAGTTAAGTTACTTACCGAAGGACACAAAATTAGTAAGTGGCAGAGCAGTTTGCCCTGAGAAGCCAAGAATGTATAACTCCATTAATAAATGCTAACTGGTGCCATGATCTGATTCATGGTTTGGTTTTCATTGTTAAACCACCAGACAGTAGCCCTCAACTCTCCTCTCATCAGAACTTGGAGATACCTCTTGTTTTGTAGTTTATAGACTGTCATAGCCCTAGGTTCAAAGTCTGTTTCATTGATAGAAAGAAAATAACATTTGCAGAAGTCTTTCTTTACATGGCAAGAAAAAAGGCTGTTACAGTTAGAAAATAAAGATTTCAAAACAAGAATACCTAAGTAGGTTCTTCCTTAAGACATCTCAGTGGAAATACATGCATATTAATAATTACCTAAATGCTATAAATTTTCCTCACATTACGTTTTTAAGTTTTCATCAGTATTTTCAAATTAAACAAGTACCATTTATTTTACTTACAACCAGAAGTTGTACTACTTTCATTAACATAACAAGACATCCTCAGTGTTATGCATTAGGTCCACAGCAATTGATTCTGATATTATTTATAACATGCAAACAGACTTGACATACAATAGCAGGTTAGGTGTAGAGACAGCCCTGATATGTTTATGAACATAAAATATTCTAAAAGCAACATTAAGTCCTTCAGTATGCATAGAAAATATGACTATTTCAGCTGGCCTTCATTGTTTTTATGATGCAGGTTCAGATATACCAACAAATGTATGAATATAAAACCAGGACCCAAATTGACTCATGTGGCACTTCTTTTAAATATAGCCCATAGTGTAATTTGCTGACAGCTCTTCTAAGACAGGGTTTATTTAACAATCAAAAAGCTGTCAAAGCAAATATATTAACTTGCAAATTAGAAAGATAATAACTCTCTTTCTGAAAACCATCAGAAAAGAATATTGCCAAGTTAGTCCATCTTCAACTTTTTTATTTTTTTAACATTAAGTAAATGATTCTAGAGAAACAGGAATGAAGCCTTCAAATATGAGATGGTAAACATCTTTCTAGCTCAGAAAATATATTACAATGTAATTGCTTTCAACCTTTTTGTCCTCACAGAACATGGTTCTCTTTGACCCTCTTTGCCTGAGCAGCATATACATTGCCCTTATGTTCCCCTCTGCTGGTCTGAGCACAGTGAACATTCTAAACAGAAGATTGTTTCTTAGATAGGAATCAGAGCCAGCTCCCTTTCCTAACCTGCTCAATATAAATGAAAACCTAAACTACGTTTTTTATCAAACTGTTTTTCACCATTAATGCAGTAAAAATAACAATGAGAATTGTGTTTAAAAATAATGTTTATCAAATGGCAAAAAAGTTACAATTTTTAGCACTATCCAATAACCCCTTTCAGAAACTGTGAACCATTAGCGCAAAGTTTATATAAATGTCCAAGTAATACAGAAAAAGAAATCATTTTTAATTTCTTGGTCATGTTTTCAACTATTTTTTAATTTGAATTGTTAAATGTTTCAAATTATGAAACATTTGCTAATGTTTAAAAATATATTATATAATTACGATCTTTAATGTATTATATGTTGAAAAGCAGGTCAAAATCTAGGCAGTTAATTTTTTTAAAATATTAAAATATTAGGGAGAAAAAGCACTTTGTATAACTAAATCCAATAGAAGCTTGCATATCATACGCTCAGTAGATTAAAAACATGCTTTAAGACATGATTAATGTACGTACAGCTATTGGAGAAGGCTTTTTTAAACATTTTTCTAGTTAAATATTTAGTATCATATAATTTGCTAATACTAACAAAAGAGAAAAATCACAGTGTTAGCTATATTCTCTCTTATGGGATAGCAAATGTCAAGATGGTTACCGGAATTTAAATTATTAACATAAAATGTGAAATAAACACTTTAAAACACAATAGTTGATCTCATAAAAAGCCTCATTTGTGTTGATGTTTATATCTTTCATATTTCAAATAATTATTCCATAATTAGAAGCAAAGACTTGAAAACTGAATCATATTCAATCATCTCAGATACAGGTAGGAAGCATTTAACAAGCCCCGGTGAAAAGAGAATGGTATTTTAGCTTGAGGTCCCTGCTTAAGACGGCACGCCCATGTAACTCACCATCTTTATGAAATATAAAAGAATCATGAAGCAGCCAGTAACATGAATTAAACATCAACATTCCAAATGAATTGTTGCAGTCTCCCAATTTTTTTTTCATTATTAGTCATTCTGTCACTGTTCCTAGTGCTCCATTTAGAGCACATCCCAATGTAGATTTCAACAAGCAGTTTTAAAATGGACCACCCTGTATTGTAACGTTAAAGTCTAAAGATTTCTGAGGCTAGATCTGTGAATCATATGTGATTCAGCAGCCTCCCACAGGCCTGACAACCCTTATATTCTCTCTCAAAATGTTCCTTCTGTAGAAGAGAGGCTGAATGGACTCCTTTATCACTATTCAGGAAATACAAAAGGACTTGAGCACATGCAATCCATTAGAATTCACACTACCTGTTTTAGGTCACCTGCAGTAATGGAGGAAAAAAGGCCCTTCAGTGCATCTCCTGCTGTCTGCAGAACTGTCTTTTCAACTACCCTACATGTATTTTCCCAAAGCTCTGGTTTATCCTCTCATGTCTCTTGATCATATCAGGGAAATAGTGGCCTCATACGCATTTATATCACCTTTGGACATCTTGTAAGCGAACCTTGAACTGAGATTATTTCTCCAATTAATGCAAGTAATAAATAACATTTTCAAATACTTCCAGAAACTGCAGAAGAAAACATCATGGTCTTTCAGTCCAGTTCTTAATAAATGGAAGCCTCCTTTATACATTACACATGAAAAATTATCATGGTAATTCTCTCAAATACTTCCTGCAATGGGCATTCATTACCCTACAAAAAACCTTTTTATTTAGGCACAAAACTCTCAGAAAGTTCTGCTAGGTGCAAAAGAAATGGTGGTATAATTGTCGTATGAATTGCCAGGCAACCCCCTAAAATAAGACCTACTCTTTACATACACTTCTACATTGCTTAATTTTTCAATGATTATTATCACTTTGAAATGCCTAAGTTATAAAAATTTCAGAAAAGAAATTAAGTGTCCTCAGGCATCCAATTTCTAATGCCTACCAAAAGAACACATAAAATAGTCTCTTATAATTTATGCAGCTGACTTAGTTATATATGGTCATCTGACTACCATAGTTTTATTTGTTTGTCTCTTTTTTTTTTTTTTTTTGAGACGGAGTCTCACTCTGTCACCCAGCTGGAGTGCAGTGGTGCCATCTCTGCTCACTGCAAGCTCCGCCTCCCAGGTTCATGCTATTCTCCTGCCTCAGCCCCCCCAGTAGCTGGGACTACAGGCACCTGCCACCACTTCCGGCTAATTTTTTGTAGTTTTTAGTAGAAATGGGGTTTCACCGTGTTAGCCAGGATGGTCTTGATCTCCTGACCTCTTGATCCACCAGCCTCGGCCTCCCAAAGTGCTGGGATTACAGGCGTGAGCCACCACGCCCCGCCTGTTTGTCTTTATCCTTAGATTTAACTAGAATGAAAGGAGTGAACAAAAGTACATGCATGCAAAGGGCAAGGTGAGACTTTTTATCTTGACCTTATTAAAAGAAAAGCAAACCAGCAACTAAGGGCGAAATAAGTAGTAATGATTAATAAACATCTTACATATGTTTTAGATAAATACTTTCTGACCAGGTGGTGTTCAGGCAGCACTAGACATACTAAATTCTAGGACCTAGGCTTGGAGTTAATGGATGGACTGGGTCTGATTCTCCAGCCGGGTTCTTCAGACTATAGATCTAAGGAGAATCAATAGCCAGTGTCTAAGGACAAAGCTGAAGCCAAGAACCAAACAAGTAGCCCAAAGGAATATGATTCAAAAAGGTTGGGTGAAGGCAGGGCCCGGGGGCTCACACCTGTAATCCCAGCACTTTGGGAGGCTGAGGTGGACAAATTGCTTGAGGCCAGGAGTTCAAGACCAGCCTGGCCAACATGGCAAAACCCTGTCTCTACGAAGAAAAAAAAATAGCTGGGCATGGTGGCTCATGCCAGCTACTCAGGAGGCTGAGACACAAGAATCACTTGAACCCAGGAGGCAGAGGCTGCAGTGAGCAGAGATCATGTCATTGCACTCCAGCCTGGGTGATAGAGACCTGTGTCAAAAAGAAAAAAAAGTTTGGCAGAAGGATTGCAGGGTTCTGGCTAGGGCACTGCAGCTGGAGACAAGAACATAGCAAATGTCAAAGATAGAGCAAATCAATTCCGAACTATGGATCTAGCTCAAGAAGTTCATAGCATGATTAAGGACCTATTTATAGAGTCCCTGCATTGTTGTCCACCTGTGGATATAAAGGTAAAAGCCCTGACTGGTTAAGAGAAATGGTCAAAAAGTTTTGTTTAAAGACCTCCACTCTGTATGTAGTTTCTTGCCCTGGGATACCAAACTGCACCATGCTAAATGCCACTAAAATGAGAAATTAATCTGGTTTTTCTTATTTCTGTAATAAAACTGCTATCTAAGAAGTGCATAATATGCTTCTTTCATGTTAATGCCAGGGCTTGAATTAGAATCTTATTCTTGACCCTCCCAATCAGATTCTTCCTGCTAGATTTTTCAAAAGCACATGGAAATCACCTTGGATAAATTCAAGCATAGTGTATATACTTTCCATCTAAAGAAAACTTCTCTGTCAGGACTGTGGGAAAAGGTTTCTAATTGCCATCCCAGCTGGTCTTGTTCCCTGTGTTCAGTTTTCTGATGGGACAGAAGGGAAAGTTTATGGAATGAATGGGCAGACAATAGGATTAATGCAAGAGACTCTGTTGTGTTCATCGCAATGTCTTTCCTCTTCAGTAGAGACATTCAGGGAGGGCATAAAGCTAGGAAACCCAGGGGAAATAACACATTCCTGATTGACCAATTCTCCCTCAATTTATAACACAGCCACCTGGCACTAGATAAGACTAAAAAAGGGAAAATAAAACAAGGAATTGAAAGAGATTCAGATAATCCAAAGGAAAACAGATTGAGAGAAGGCATGAGGGACAAGGACATCTGGAAGTTGGGAGAAGTGGGGAAGACAGTAGAAAAAGGAGAATAGAAAGGAACGCACATTTTAGAAAAAGGATGTGGGGTTTCCCTTAAAAATGAAAACTTACTTTTGCACATTAAAAAAAATTGGCCTTCCACCAAAAACTGTAAACAATGCACTATCTAATGCACTACTGTTCAAATATTCATTGCAACTTTTAAGGTATACAATTTTCAGTTCTCTAGACCAAAATGACATAACGTTTAACACATATATGATGAAACATATGATTACTTTGGGTTATTTTACATGGAATTGTGAAGACAATTCTCTTATGAGACTATTTTTATTCAGAAGAAAGTATTTTTGTTTACATTCAATTTATTCTCAGGAAAATAATGTTCATTGATTTTCATTACTCAAGAATACATCCTTTCATTGTGAGTAAGGGATTCAAATAACATTGATTTTTGTGGTGTAGACCAATGACAGATCAATGAATAAATGGTGTTTTGTTTATAGCAGTCATTGGGTTGGCTACATACAGAGAAATGAAGTTCATAATTGTGCATCTCTACATTTTTAGCTACGCTTTTGAGCCTTTCCATGAAAGACACATTAATTATTTCATTTCTCTAAATACTGAAGAGCTATATGTTACTTCTAAATATTAGGTAGTCATCTTTCACATTGTCCTGAAGTGTTATAGGTGGCTAATTGGAGAGATTTGAAGACAGCCTGAACTTATATTGCACAATTTGCATGACCCTCCTAGTTATTTTCTCCTGAACACAGTTAGATGACAGACAAGAATATTGGGTACTCAAGCTACTACTGGGAGGAGGTCTTTGTTGTTCTCTATCATTCTGACAGGGGGCCTCTTTACTCCCTACTCTCTTAGCCAGTGAATGGAGAAACGTTAGCACTGAGAGCCTCAAAAGGGAAACGGAACCAAATGGCAAATAATACCAAAGCCAACTCTCCTCCCAGACCACTCGTTGCTACAGCACAGATATATAGGCCCATATACTCACTTTCACTTTGGGGAACAGAATGAAATTTTGGTCTTGAACTTGTGTCATCCGTAGTATTTGACACCGTCATTGAAAAGCAGTTCCTTTTATTCTAATATAATGTCAACTTTTGTTCTAGATTTGGGGAGTACATATGCAGGTTTGTTATATGGGTATATCGTGCAATGCTGAAGTCTAGGGTACAAATGATCCCATCACCCAGGTAGTGAACATAATACCCAATAGGCGGTTTTTCACTCCTTGACCCCCTCTCTATCCCAACTCTAGTAATCTTTGTCTATTATTTCAATCTTTATAACCATGTGCACCCAATGTTCACCTCCCACTTATATCAGTGAGAGGATGTGGTATTTGGACTTCTGTTCCTGCATTAATTCTCTTAGGATACTGACCTCCAGTTGCATCCATGTTGCTGCAAAAGACAATTATGTGTTCTTTTATATGGCTGTGAAGTATTTCATGGCAGGCGTGTATCACATTTCTCGATCCAATCCACTGTTGATGGGCACCTAGGTTGATTCCATGTCTTTGCTATTGTGAATAGCACTGCAATGAACATACGAGTGTATTTGTCTCTTTGGCAGAATGATTTATTTTCCTTTGGGTATATATATCCAGTAATGGGATGGCTGGGTTGAATGGTAGTTCTGTGTTAAGGTCTTTGAGAAATCTCCAAACTGCTTTCCACAGGGGCAATTATGGAACTAATTACCATTCCCACCCATAATGTATAAGTGGCCCCTTTCCTCCACAGCCCTGCCAGCATCCACTGGTTTTGACCTTTTTTTTTTTTTTTTTTTTTTTTCTTTTTTTGACGGGGCCTTGCTCTGTCACCGAGGCTGGAGTGCAGTGGCATGAAAAGGGCTTACTGCAGCCTCGACCTTCTGGGCTCAAACAATTCTCTTGCCTCAGCCTCCCAAGTAGCTGGGACTACAGATATGCACCACCATGCCAGGCTATTTGTTTTTTAATTTTTTGTAGTGACAGGGCCTCACCATGTTGCCCAGGCTAGTCTCAAACTTCTGGGCTCAAGCAATCTTTCCACCTCAGCCTCCCAAAGGTGTAGGATTACAGCATGAGCCACCATGCCTGGCTGATTTTTGACTTTTTAAATATCCATTCTGACTGCTGTGAGATGGTATCTCATTGTGGTTTTGATTTGCATTTCTCTGATGATTAGTGATGTGGAGGGTTTTTTGTATGCTTGGTGGCTAGAAAAGCTATTCCTAACAGTGTCTGCTCTTTTCTCTACCTACCATGCTTTCTCTCCATGCCTTTGTATCTTGTCTCATTCCTTTAAGCACCAGGTCAAATGTCACCACCTCACAGAGGAATTCTCAACCATACTACATAAATTCATCACTTTTCCCTGCTTTCTGTCCTTCACATCGGGTTCCTATTGTTTCTTCAGACAATCACAACCATGCAATTATTATATTTGTCTATTTACTTGTTTTCAGCCTCTTTTCTCCAGAATGTAAACAGCCCAAGAGAAAGTGTTTTTCACCAGAAGTCAAACGCACTTATCTTTGCACTGAGATAAAATAGTTGTCTAGATAAATATTAAATGAATAAAAAAAATAGATGACTCTTTGAGGCAAGCAAGCAGAGTAGTCAAATTGGTATATTAGCAAGGCGTGATGAACAAGGTTTCTATTGGAAAAGCATGGACTTTTTAATCCAATAATTTCTCTTTTTTTCTTAACTAGTAGAATGGAGAGGATATGGGTAAAAATAATCTTAGCTGACACAGAGACCATAAAGTTTCTTTTAAAGTTATGTGCAAAAAATTTTTCTATTTGCAATATCTGAATTTGTATATAAAATGTCCACAAAACTGTTCCATATGGAGTCAGAAAAAAAAATAAAAGGATCACTGTTTCCTCATAAAATTTCAAAATTCAAGAAGGGTGAAGCCATCGCATTAGCAACTTCAATGTAATCAAGAGTAATGATCTCTGGGCTCTGTCCCCCGACACCAGCTTTGATCCAGCAACATACTTAAAAGAGGCACTGCCACCACTGCCAGTTTGCTCAGCTACCTACATCTTCAACTGCCAGCATCTGCTTTGGTTATGGGAATGCTCCTCGTAGCAAGCAGAAACTTCAACCCAAAGGATTGTAGAAGTATTTCCCTATGAAATTCAAGTATTGGCACTAGAATAAATGTTTAGATTCTTCAGAGAAAAGCAGCCAAACAAATTGTGTGGAAATATGCAGAGGGTACTATTTAACATTATATGGCTTTGCCAATTGCTAAAATTACTTTTAAAAGCTCATTAAGTTCTGTGAAGCAGGAAAAGTAATGACACCATAGCTGATCTCTCATTCAAAGTCACAAGTAGATTCCTAAATGGAAAGGAAAATAGAGTATCTGCATTTTTAGACTTTAAACAAATCCATGTACTATTTTACTTTACTTTAAATTTTTGAGACTATTAGTTCCAAGAAATGTATTATTTCACATCTTTTATGTATGTTTTAATCTAACCTCAATTTCCCAGAGTTGCTAAGAGACTAGAATTCTATTATTGAACAAAAAATAAAAGTAAATTAAAATAACTTAAAGCCATAGGAACTTGTTATTTGTAATACCTACAGCCTAACATATTCCTCCTTTTTCAGAAATTTCCAGATACATCACAGTCATAGTTATTTACATTTCAACTATTCCATAAGGAGTCTCCACAAACTAATCCTCCTATACTTCCAATGCTTTCTTCTATCAATATTTTTTCTTTTGCTATACATAACAATGACTCTTGTATCATTCTCATTCCAGAGTAACCTAAGTTCATCTTAGATCATTCTGTATAAAATGAAGAAGTTTGAAACATTTTTAAGTAGAGAATGTTACTAATCACATACTTTCCATTTTTCCAATTTACAGACACTTCACTTCCTATTTTTTTCTGCTGGGAATGTCTCTTCCTTGAAAGCTCCTTTCTAGAAAATTTCCAGTCATCTTTTAAGGTTAAATTTAATAGTTTCTTCTCTGTAAATCCCTTTAGGATGCTATAAAATTTACATACAATTATCAAAAAGAGTTTTGCATTTCATAGTAATTATTTATTTGTCAAACTCTCCATTAAACTTTAAGCTTCATGCAGACAGTGACAGTGACTAATGCTTAATACATAGTAGGAATTCATTAAGTGTTTAATGAATTAATGTTAATTCTATTACATGAATAACTGTCTTTGCCACCCCCTTCTCTTTACATTTTACACTGCCACTGCTTGTAGGGACTTTTTCATCTAGTATATGGACTACTGCAGTTTCCAGCTAACTGGTCAATCTCATCTGGCTTCCTCTGCCTCCAGTACTTCAACAGTTCTTTTTTCAGAGTAAATATTAATGGATGATAGTTTGCAGTAGCATCAACATTACTTTTCTGAATGTAAAATTAATGTGTATATTCATTACATCACAAGAAATTGTAAAAAGTTATTCTACTACTAAAACAGGCCAAGAAAAAAGACAGAAAATAAGCTGATTTCACCTATGGCCATAAGCAAAATCCTACATAAAACATTGATAAGTCAAATCACACAGACATTTTCAAAAATAGTACATCATGACCAAGGAATAGTTGTTTTAGGAAGATATAGATATTTCACCTTAGAATAGCCCAGTTCCTCCATAAATTAAGTGTGAACATCAACAATTTAAATAACTTCTCTGAGTCTGCTTTTATAGGTTTGAGAAACTGAAATCAATTAAAACAAAAAGAAAACCATTCAGAGCAATGCCTGGAAGATACTAAATAAACAACTATGATTAATATTTTATTATTTTCAACTTGTAATGTAATCCTGTAAATTAACAGATGATGGCAAAAACGGCCTAATCATTTCAATAAATGTCCCCCAAAATCTTTTTATTAATATTCCATTTTTATTCTTGCTAAAATATTAGGGTGTTAGAAAGAGAAAGTTGTTTAACTTTCACATTATCTACCATAGAGATACGTGAAAAAAATACTTAATGTTAAAATCTTTAAAATATTCCACTTAAAGACAAAAGGAAGAATGTTCACTCTCAATTAGTCCAATAATGCTGTTACAGAACTCATAGTTAATGTACTAGGACAAGAAAATAAATACAAGGTAAAAGCTTTGGGAAAGAAAAGAACAAAAACTTTTATTATGTAGCAATATGACTGTCTACATAACAATGTAAATAAAACTGATGAATTACTAAATTAAACCACGGTTAAGTATGAAATTTTGGAAAATCAATATGAGAACTGTAAAGAAATAAATGGAGCAGTATACAGAGAACTAGAAATTATCAGGAAAAAAGTGATTAAAATTAGTGATAAGAAACTCAGCCTCATTAATAACCAATTAAATAATTACAATACACAAAAATATTTTATTACAAATCAGATAAACAAAAATTTTTAAATATTGACAAAACTGGAAGAGATAGGTAAACGGAGGGATGGATGGATGGATGCGATGGATGGATAGAAATAGAGATATACAGATATAGATACAGAAATAGATATAAGTAGATATACATACTCTTTTGAAAGCAAATCAGGAAATATTGTTCAAATATTTTCAAAGTGAAAAATACCTATTCTCAATTTATCTCTAGGTTTCTATCACAAGAAAATGCTCAAGAGTGTTCACTGAAACAGTATTTGTAATAGAAAACAAATGGAAAAAACCCAAATATTACCATCTATGGGAACTCCTTAAACAGTTTATGGTACATCAATTGCATGAAATATGCAGTAGTTCAAATATTGAATTAAAAATAAAGGATTTTAAAATAATTAATGAAAAGATCCCAAGAACTTTAGTGAAAAAGCAAGTCATAATAATAGACTTATCCAAATGTATATGTAAAAAAATAAATATCTGATTCTATATGCAGTCACACAAGGAGCACTGTAAGCAGTGAACACTACTGAAAAGACACATCCGAACTGTTAATAATAAAACGGGTAGTGTAAGCAGGAGATGGGTTATAAAGGGTGTCCTCTCTAGTTTATTTTGTATATAACTTATTAGCTGCTTGCATCTTTTGCAAAATAATGCATAGTAATGTAATGAAAATAGAAATGTTAAAGGCTAATTCACACCTAGTCACAGAAAGAAAGAGTGTACTAATTAACATGATTTAGAGTATTTCTCATTTAGTAAGGTTATAGCAAAGTGATGGGTAAAGTTCATGCGCTCTGGGCTAGACTTGGGTTTTAATTCTGGTGTGGCTGTTTATGAGATGATGTGAGACAGTTACATCATCATTTTAAAAATTAGGCTAGTAATGGCACGTAATTCACAAGGTTTTTGTAAGGATTAAAAAAAATCTTACATAGAAAATGTTTAAGGCAATGTATGGTACATAATAAATATTTACTAAGTTTCTGTGGTTGCACTACAAAGTCTAAAATGCTAAGAGTTCAAGCTTAAGGCTGACAAATAAAAGTATTGCTAATCTACAGCCCTAATTCTTTTTTTTTTATTTTTTTTAATTTTTATTTTTTGCGACAGAGCTTCTCTCTTGTTGCCCAGGCCAGAGTGCAATGGCACAATCTCGGCTCACTGTAACCTCCCGGACTCAAGCGATTCCCCTGCCTCAGACTCCCGCGTAGCTGGGACTATAGGCGCACACCACCACCCCCGGCTATTTTTTGTATTTTTAGTAGAGATGGGGGTTTCACCATGTTGACGAGGTTGGTCTCGAACTCCTGACCTCAGGTGATCTGCCTGCAAAGTGCTGGGATTACAGACGTGAGCCACCATGCCCAGCCAGCCTTAATTCTTTTAAGAACCAATAATTATTTCCATTAGAACAGCTGTGCTCTTGATATAAAACTCTACCAAAAAATCATTTATTCTAGATGAGACTTTAAAAAAACTTTTCACTTTAATGAAATTCTATGAAATGTTTAACGTGCAATTTCTTTAAAAGACTATAGGCCTAGTATGTTGTACAACTGTTTGTCATTTTCATGCTTTTAATTCCCTTCAGTATTTTTTCTATATTTAATAAACATTCTGTTATTAGAAAAAGAAAATGAAATTAACTAAACTTCAATTTCATATACTGAACAAACTAATACAATTTGAAGCTTAAAAACTGTAGATTATTGGATTTGGATATTATCTTTGATATGTATTTTTGTATGATACAAAAAGCATGCTCAACTACAAGCTTAATTAACTTACATATAAATTCTGTTCCAAGGCAACATCCCCAAAATTAAAAATATAGCAAACAAAAATATTAGCTCAAAAATAAGCTATAAACTTCAAAATATTGTGTGGCTTTACTGTAGCGTTTCCAAAACTACCAGGTAATTTTAACATAAATATTCCTCCAAAAACCTGTTCAATCCTCTGGAAATAAGTATGAGATTCCTCATTGCATTTAAGATATGAAGGAATTCGTTCTCTAATAAGTCACTTACAAAACTGAGTAGTACAAAGAAAGCAGAAATAAATTCAATGAGGCAAAATCTAATATTGTATAAAATTTTGCAGTATATTGTTATAAAGCAGATTTTTATTTTCTAATCTTACCTAAGACATAAAAGAGAATAATTTTATTCAAATTTAGAATAGGGTTTGCAGAGAAAAATCTTGATAATTGCTTATAAAATCTTCAATTTTCAAAATATATGATATCATCCTGTTTTTTGAAGGACTTGCAAAGAATCTACAACAATGGATGATTAAGTATTACTATGTGTAGAATCAAGAGAATGGTTTACAGTTTCCTCTAAATATTCTTATATTTTACTATCTTAAGGTTAAAATGATTAATAATACGAATAAACACAATATCAGGCCAGGTGTGGTGGCTCATGCCTGTAATCCCAGCACTTCGAGAAGCCAAGGCAGGTGGATCACTGGACGTCAGGAGTTCGAGACCAGCCTGGCCAACATGGTGAAACCCCATCTCTACTAAAAATACAAAATTACCTGGGCATGGTGGCACACGCCTGTAGTCCCAGCTACTCAGGAGGCTGAGGCACAAGAATCGTTTGAACCCAGCAGGCAAAGGTTGCAGTGAACCAAGATCATGCTACTGCACTCCAGCCAGGGTGACAGAATGAGACACTGTCTCAAAAAAAAAAATTGAGTATTGAACACATTTTAGAATTATCAGGTTCTACCTAGACTGCCTTTATCCATTTAACTCATTTAGTGTTGGAAAGAATCTTCTAATTGAGGTTACTAAAATCAAAAATTCTTTATTCTTTTTTTTAATAACATAGTAATATGTTTCTCGTCCTTTAAGAAAAACCACACGGTCCACAAAAACACTCCACACACTTATAGACTTGTTGATTAAACTAGCTCCCGTCTGTTCCTCAAGCAAGCCTCAACCTTTATAATTCATTTTTAAGAACTTAATTTTCTGTGCTGTCAGTTCCCCCTTTTTAATTGTTACAGGATCTCATACATAATGCACAATTGTATTAAAACACATCGTACTGCCTTGTGACATAGCATAAGTTGTCAAGTAAAATGTAATAATCTTTGACCTTCACCCACCCATTGACTTCAATAAAAAATAAAAATTATGCCTACAATCTGGCTAAAAGGGCTTTTAGACTGTGGCACCAGTAACTCCCTAGCTAATGTACAGAACACTGAGCTCCTTAGACACTCTCCATTCTGTTACAAATATTTTCCTATTATGTTTTCAAGGGTTGAATGTATAAATAGTTATTTACAGAATAAATCTATGCATTAGTGTATCTCCAAATAAGTTCAGTGTGATCACACATTTTAAAACAAAAATATGCAATTGGTGTTTCACTTGCTTCTATCTGGACAAGTGTACGAAAAAAGTAAATTATAGTTTCGAACAATACAATCAGGGCAGTATTTTCTAAAGAAAACCATCCTGAAAATGGAAGGCTATTTAACAAAAGTTGTGTCACCCATGGGAAGGCTTCCTTCTGTTGCCAGCTAAAGGTTGACAAGGGTCAGTCTGCACGAAACCAGACATGAACAACATTCAAGGCAAACCAGTTCCAATATAGCTTACTTGCCAGGGAACATTACACTTCCTCTCCAAGACAGTGTAAATGTTTTAAGGTCAGAAGAACACAATGCCTGTCAAAGTGTTTCATGTATGTCAAAAAGACAGGTAATTTAGGAAGAGTCTCTGACATTTAAAAGGGAGTCATGCTTTCACCATCTCCCCCTCCTCCAACTTGACACCTAATTAAGCATCAATACAAAACAATATAATTGACCAGATGTACTAGTCATTAACAGGAATCACCCATTCTCCTATCAAATCAGAGTGTACAGACACGGCTCTATTTGTAATAGGTTGACTTAATTGCCTGAGAATTCCCCAGAGAAATGTACAAATGGATCAAGACATCTCACACATCCACACGCACACACCCCACAGACAAACACACACGCTCCTCCTAAGCTTTGATCCATGCTTTTGTCACTGTTTCATCCATCTTTGCAAATGAGAATTTATGGTGGCCACAATCAGTACTAGAAGATCAATTAAATAAATGGAAAAATAAATAAAGCCGAATGAAAGGTACCAGCATTCAGATTTAGCAACACCTTAATAATAAAAGCTTTTTATACAGCAGTGCTTTGCACAATGTAGTTGCTTACATTTTGTTAGTAAAACAAAGCACATACCTGCTTTGAAAATTTAAAAAAAGAGCACACTAAACAAACAAAAATGCCAAAAAAAAAAAAAAAAGACTACAAAAGAATTCTTTCCCCTGGCAACACCCCTCTTGGATATATAGATTGTATCTGCTGGCTACGTGGCTCAGTTTTTCCTTATTAAAACCTATCTCAATAAAATCATTTTGAAAGTAGAAAATAAGGGATCTCTCTAAAGGATTAAGTACGTACCTGGATTTAGAATTCAGAAAACAGATTCCAGTTTTCTAATCCCCAACAAGCTAAGGGCACTAACGCGAAGGAATATAAGAGATTTACTCCCAAAAATATCATATTGGATCTGAATTTCAAATGAAAAATTGGCATTCCCTCCTGGAGTCAGAGAGATAGAAGAAAAAATGAGCAGAAACAATACAGAAACACAACTTTCAAACTGAATGTCCCACCCTCACATGCCCCCACCAACATACATACGCATGCACACACACTGAAACACTGAGGTCTATCACTTTTCTATCTGTCTTACCCTATCACCCTCAGGCCAGTGGAGAATGCAGTCACTGGTGGCTGCTTGCATTTCAGGTTCTAGAGATGACATTGTCATGGCTTATTCCTGGGCTTTTTCCAGTGCCACAGATTTCCCAGCCACATCACCAAATCCCTCCTGTTAGAACTGCAGGTGCCAAGATCAAATTTCCAGCCACCCTGATCACAAGAGTATGGGGGTGTAGAAATGGGGAGTGTGTGTCCAGTTCTAACCTCTTCTCATACAAAATGTTCCCAGTTGGTTGCCCCAGCCCCATGGCACCTCTTTTCTCCTCTTTTCTTGGCGTACGTATTATCTACACCACTCATTGGTCCACTTAATCAGGCACTGCTTTCAACACTTCTTACAATTCTGTATTTTTTTATTACAAAGTTAACAAGCTTTCTGTGTGTATTTTCTCCTCCATAAAGAAGTAGATTTTTGAGGGCAAGGCATGACCTGTATTTCTTTGTATTTAGCACAGTGCTTAGTAAATATATTCAATGCCCCTCAAATATTATTGATTTCATTGTAGACTGTCTTAATTGCCGACAGCCCCAAACAGCATGTCTTTGAGGTCTCTAGGGTGAAAATCAGTTACTGGTGATTGCCTCGGGCTCTCCTGACTCCAGGAGGAAGCTTAATGACTGAAAACACATTGGCTGTCCATCAGTAAAACAAGACCACGTGTCACTGTGTTTCTGTGTCAGCTAAAGCTGGGGGATAGAAAATAGGTGTTCCAAAGGGCATCTTCAGGGCCTTAAGCCCCCTATCTCTTGTTAAATATGAGAAATCTGTGCTTCTTTTCTCAAAAACATACACAAAAAAAAATCTGCCTGGTGTCCAATTCATCAGCCTGGGAGATGGGTAAGAAATGTAGTTAGATCCCAAACATGGCTAAATCCTTTAAAAACAAAATTTTAAATTACTAGGAGCTTTTAATGGATATTTATCCATCTTGCTATATGACTAAGCAGATCAACAAATACCTATCACTCACACACTAGAAATGAAACAAGCTTTAATGCACACAGCACCAATCATACATTTCACTGTATTGTTATCAAAATTACAAAACGGCTGGGAACCTGACAATGACAACCTAACACTCATGATTTTAGATATTGTCCTTGCTTTACTCCCAAATAGGAGGCTAATATTCTCTTTAAAGGGAAACAACCATGAGATAAAATATAACCTTTGAATATGAACTGTGTATTTTTCTCACAGTAAGTAAACAATAGATATTCCAAAACAGCAGGCATCTTATTAATTCAGTAGGGTCAGCAATGATTAAACTCTTCTCATCTGAAAGGAACAGTTTCACACTTCTTTTCCGAATATACATCTCTGTATATAACTTATAAAAATGCATGTGGGTTAGAAGCCTGGACCTGTGTATGTATAGAATTTCCATATAGTACCAAGCTTGATTAAATTTTCCCTTGCTACTAGCCTTCTCAGAGACTAGCAAATAAAATATTTGGCTGTGAACAGCATTTCAGCTCACCGTTGATGAAAGTGAGCTGTACTGAGCAATGTCAGCTTTATACTTTTAAGAAAATCTTTTAGGCGATGGTGGAAAACAGAAACAAAACCAACACTACTTTAGAATAAAATGCTGAACAATGAAATGGAGGGTTATTAATTCTCTGCCACTTGAAGATTGTTTTCCACCCTTCAGCATGCTGAGATAATTATATACACATGACACTGTATAATACATGCTGTTTGCCTACTTCAAAACTGTTCTCTAATGCAAGGATTATTGATGGAAGCTTCTTGTGCATCATGTAAAAGGCACAAAAAATTACCTAATTTCCACTAGAGCTAATCCATTATTCAAATTTTGTCAAGAAAATCTGGATGAATTGTGTAAAACTGCCAGGTTCCATTCCTAATAAAAATTGATTCATTTTTATTGGGGTCATACAGTCAGCTTTTAAAATCTAACATCTCTTCTTTTGCCAAAAAACCTAACATTCCAGTTATTGATTAAAGCTTCAGAGTTGCTTTGGAAGGTATTAGATTTTCTTTTCTATTTAGATCAGAATTGTTATATTGGATCAATGCAATTGTAACCATCTGTAGGATTCAAGTCTCCATGCTGGCATGTCTTGTCCCCTATTTTATTTTCAAAGCTAGTATAGCCACTATAACTTTTAGTAATTCTATCAAGAATGCAGGCAGAAAAATCGAATAAAAATTATCAGAGGAATTATTTTGGCTTTTTCTCCCTAAATTGAAATATTTGCCTCCTTCTTTCTGGGCCAAGGTATACTCCCTCACCTTCCCCTGCATAATGGAAGGATTTGATCATCTTACTCCTTGACACTTGAAATATTGATTGGCCCATGAATACTAATAATCAAGAGTCACTGTGGTTAGAGGTTAGGAACCCTTTAAAAGACAGATCTTTTTCTTGCACTTTCTGCCCCTTGCCACATGATCATAAGGCCTCGACTGAAACGTTCCCAATCTCTTTCTCTTCCTGGTCCAAAGAATTTGCATAGACAGGAAAGCCCAAGTCCCCTTGTGAACTTAGCTTTTTCTTTCTATGGTTGATGTTAAAAACAAAACAAATTCCTAAAGGTCATCTAACTCAAACCTTCATCCAAAGGATGTAGTCTAAATATACTACATTTTGGCTTTATCTTCTCACTTGGGAGTTCAGGTCTCCAGAGTCAGAACTGGGATTCCTATCATGTATGGCCTGTATGATCCTGGGCAGGATGCTTTGTCTCCTTAAATTTGTATTTTCTTTCCTGTAAAATATAGCTACTTAGCATTACCTTTCTCTTAGGAATGCTGTGAGAAGTAAATAAAAGAATGGATTAAATGGGTTTAAGAATATTAAGGCTGGGTGTGGTGGCGCATGCTTGTAATCCCAGCACTTTGGGAGGACAAGGCAAGAGGATTGCTTGAGCCCAGGAGTTCAAGACCATCCTGGGCAACATTGTGAGACCTGTCTCTACAAAAAAATTTTTTTAATTAGCTGGGCGTGGTGGCATGTGCCTGTAGTCCCAGCTACTAAGAAGGCTGAGGCAGGAGGATCACTGGAGCCCAGGAAGTCCAGATTGCAGTGAACCGTGTTAGTGCCACTGCACTTCAGCCTGGGTGGCAGAGCAAGACCCTATCTCTGAAAATAAATAAATAAATAAATTTAAAAAATATTTACTATAGAAGTGCTCAATAGCAGTTATTGTAACTATATTCAACATTATGAGGGATTATGAGCTCAGTTTCTTAAAAATTATATTTTGTTATTGTTTTTTAACGACAGAATTTCTTTTGAACCATACTCTGTCTCCCTATAATTTTTGTGCATTACAGCTACCTCTACATTTCTGATGCTTTCATTATATGCCTAATTTTGTCATGAATTCTCCAGACTTGTTAAAAACACCAAATTATTAGTTACTCTTCCTAGACTGTGACTTCTTAATACATTAGCATCCTAGTTATCGCCTTAAAAATAACCTAACTTGCCAATAAACTTGTTAAATAGAATTTGACTCTGAGACCTGAAGCCACCGTTGAAGATGTCCTCTGGCCAGAATGAAGTTCTGTATTTGTCAGGATGGCAATTTCATATTCATATTCAATTTCACTTCCTAGGTTTTAAGTTATATTGTTCTTTCTGCTGCTGCTGTTGCTAATGTATGTGTGCAGGGGTTGACTCGTGTGTGTGTGTGTGTGTGTGTGTGTGTGTGTGTGTGTGTGTGTGTTATACTCGGGAGCTGCATCTAAGCCAGTTCTCCTCAACTCTGTATTATAGATTTTAAATTTAATGTAAAATTATATCTGTCTCTGTTAAATTGTGTTTTTTAAACAGGGGTGGGGGAGGGGACTGGGAGAAGAAGTGGTGCCTTTTCATGTGTGTGGCCTGTAGTAGTTCTTTAATTCAGTTTCTCAAATGTTTCCCCAACCATTTGCATTATAGTTCATTTGTAAGCTTTAAAAATTACAGATTGCCTAATGCAACTCCATGTCTACTGACTGACGAATTTCAAAGCATAGATCACAAGAATCCATGGAAACATAATTCATAATTTTTTTTCACCTAAAGTTTTTAAACACTTCTCCCTAGAAAAATGTTTCAAAGACAATCTTGATAAATCATAGAAGCATCTAAATATTTTTTACCATTTAAAATTTGAGGAATATTTTAACAAATACAAACATATTTCTTCATTATCACTTGTAACAATTTATGCACTATTTGTTTTAGAAAAAAATGATTATGTTCATCTAACTTAAACTTACCTGAACTTCTCTGAAAAGGACATTTAGGAAAACGTGGTCTGTGTGTCTATACTTGTTGTCCTGGGATGCATTCAAAGATTACTGACTACTCAGACAATTGTCTAAAATTTCAAAATTAATATATATCTTGAACCACTCACTAACTTTTTAAAAACACAAAGTTCTGTTGATATGTTTTGTTTTAACTATGGTAAGAACTGGAAATAATTTGTTTTCACCTCTGTTTCTTGACTCTTTCACTGTAAAGAGTGCCAACTCATTCCTTCTATGAAATCTATGGAAATTATCTCATGTGTACTACTGTCCTCTCTTCCTATATATATCCATCTTTCTTTCTCTTACCTTTCCTCCAATCTTTCTTATAATTTATTTTTAATTTTTACACTATTTTCCATTAAAAATAAGTAACATCTTAATATTGGACTATCCATAGGCTTTAGGCAATATTTTTTACTCCCTAAGTATGAAAAGTAAAATAAATTAGTGCCTTGCCACATCTCTTCATCATCCCACAACCCAGCTTCTCTCCACTATAGCATTACTTTTAAATTGTCAAGTTTATCACATTTACATTCTATTTTCTAACTATAATTGTCTCCTATCACAGCATCCATGAAGCAGAAAGTTTTGGCATTAAAGCATGGTTCACTTCAAATCTCAAATTTTCTCACTTCCAAAGAAGATGATAAAATTGAAGTAGGAAAATTAGTTTTGTGATCGATTGGAAAGGTAGAAAACATCCAAAACATGTACAACAACTCAAGCCTGTGATTTCATGTAATTCATAATATCAACTTTATGTCAATACTTCCTTTATACCAGAGTCTAGACATAGAGGAAAAAATCCTATGACTGATAGGTAAAAATATCCTATGATTACGTTTTATATGTTTGGAGAATTGATCATTCAATTTTTGATGTGAGTGATTCCAAACTATTATATAATAAAAAGTCTGCTCTAACTCTAGACATTCTGCTAGAACATATTTTTATAGAGACAGGCGGCAAGTGAGAGGGAAGGGCCTCCATTCAATAAGCATTTTGATTAAGTAATTCAATTTTCACAAAACTTTATAACCTCCCAACTACTCATTTACTGTGTATGTGTGTGTGTGTGTGTGTTTTGAGACAGAGTCTTGCTCTGTCACCCACACTGGTGTGCGGTGGCATGATCTCGGCTCACTGCAACCTCCGCCTGCCAGGTTCAAGCGATTTTCATGCCTCAGTCTACCGAGTAGCTGGGACCACAGGCGCATGCCACCACACCCGGCTAATTTTTTTATTTTTAGTCAAGACGAGGTTACACCATGTTGGCCAGGCTGATCTTGAACTTTTGGTCTCAAGTGATCTGCCTGCCTCGGCCTCCCAAAGTGCTGGGATTACAGGCATGAGCCACCGCGCCCGGCCACATTTATTATTAATGTGTATAAATATGTCCTTGACGGCCGGGTGTGGTGGCTCACGCCTGTAATCCCAGCACTTTGAGAGGCCAAGGTGGGCGGATCACGAGGTCAGGAGATCGAGACCATCCTGGCTAACACGGTGAAACCCCATCTCTACTAAAAATGCAAAAAAAAAATTAACTGGGCGTGGTGGCGGGCGCCTGTAGTCCCAGATACTCGGGAGGCTGAGGCAGGAGAATGGCGTGAACCCGTGAGGTGGAGCTTGCAGTGAGCTGAGATTGCGCCACTGCACTCCAGCCTGGGTGACAGAGCGAGACTCCGTCTCAAAAAAAAAAAAAAAAAAAATACGTCCTTGACAGCAACAAAGCTATCTAGATTCCATGGTCCTATAGAGAATATATTCTCAAATTATTTGTGACTACCTTTATCATTAGCTTGGTGAAGAGAAACAATATTTATGAAAGACAGTTTAAAAGACATTCCTCTGTTGTCTAATTATATACAGAACAAAGCCATGTTCTTGGACCACAATGTCTCAAAACCCTGCAAAATTACTTTTACTAAGTTTGGCTTTATTATTTTACCCTTACCTCTTATGGGAAGAAGTTTACAAAATTCAATCCTGCAGTTATGAATCTTCAATAACTCATGTATTGAAAATTTATGGCAGGGCTTTCTTTCTCATCTTAAGCACCAGGAAAAAATACTTGAGCTCCCTTATGCAATTAGTACACTATTTCCATATATAAATTGTACATCAGATTTATTCCCTTCTTACTTTGGCTGGTAGAAAACTCAAGAGTAAAGTTCTCAGGTCAATTTTTAATAGCTATGTAACATCCATGGTCTACATATTTGCATTCAAACAACCCCGGCCTCTTATTTGCATTTGCCTTTTTCCAGTCTTTACTTTTGTACAGATTTTATTTCCTATAGTTTTATATTCATAGAAGTGTATAAATAAATACAAAAATATTTATAGATACTCTATATTTCCTAATAGACCTATTTTACCCACTGACATATGAGACTATTAGGAAAAAAACATATCAGGGAGGATGTGAATCTTCGTGACTTGAAGGAAGCATCCTCAACAAAGATATTGTGAATCCCAAAGTAAGAGAAATAAAGTTCAAATTGAAGCAGGGTTACAGACTGTACAGAGTTCCAGTGAGAAAGGATTATGATAAATAACTGCATATAGGAATTCTTTTCAATTTAAGGAAATTTCCTGATTTTCTGATGGCCAGGGTTTTGTCCTTTACCTCTAAAATTTACTAGAACTAAAATGAAAGTGAGACAGAAGCAACTAGTTCTTCCCAAGGCTTGTCATCCTGGAGTTCTCTGTCAAGTGGGTGATTTTGACTGTAAAGCATTCTTTTGTTTACTTTGTCTGAAGTCATTCCCAGATTAGTTTGTGACTTGCTTGAGCATGTTTCCCAGCAGTGATCTTGGGCTGTCCCATTCACTTCTGACCTGCACCTGCTCTTTTCAAGTATTGCACCAAGAGTAGCTGAGGCCTAAACAGAGGCGTGCTGGCCCATTCACAGAGACTATTCAGAGAACTGCTAGGGGAGGGGAGTGGGCGGGATGGCAGTCCTCCAGAGAAAAAAGGAAAGTGACCCCTTAAATCAGAGAATGACCTTTTATTTGTTATTAGTTGTCTAAGTAAGTGTAAGGGGACCA
Organism: Gorilla gorilla gorilla; assembly: GCF_029281585.2. Classification (NCBI taxonomy): domain Eukaryota; kingdom Metazoa; phylum Chordata; class Mammalia; order Primates; family Hominidae; genus Gorilla; species Gorilla gorilla. Next base: position 106,387,010 of record NC_073230.2, on the reverse strand, counting down.
CCTCCTCCATAATGCGCTTTGTGAAACGGTAAATGTTACATGGCCTAAAATGGTGCTTCTGAAAAGATTAGATGAATTATTGGTATTTAAAACTAATTAAGTGACATGTTTAGATATCTAGACAGGGCATAAAATCTATTATATAACTGGTGTTCAAAAACATTTACTGTTTGTTCCAAAAACAAGAACGTAAATGTATTTGGAGACATTTCTGCATGAAATATATCATGGTAACAAGGGATTTACAGAACACTTACTAGGTTTGACATTCAGCCATTCAATACTTCTGCTGAAATGGTATTGTGATTTCTTCTAAATCTTCAGCCCCACAGTTGTAAAAGAAGCACTCACACTTATATTTTATCTAGTAACCTAAAAGTCAGCAGAAATTTTAAAATAAACCCACTAGGTATATTTACACATTTGCCGTTTAGAACACAGCCTTGAACAAGAAAAACAGATCATAAGTCATGTTAGGTATTTGTCTCCACTAGACAAGTTTACAGAAATTGTTCTTCAGTTTCTTTTATTGAGATTTTTGGGCCACTAATCTGTTCCAAAAGAGAAAAAAACTGGCCCTGAGGCTCAACTTTTCCATCCCAAGGATGCTTGTAGGCAAGACTGCCAGCGGTACCACTGCCACTCTGAACTAAAAACTACTTGCCATTCAATTATTCATATTCAGCCCTTCTAGGGGAGAGAAAGCACTAAAGAGAAATAGAGCAGCAAAAATGTAGACATAGAAAGTAGGAAGAAGATTTGTAATAGTTACATGGGAAAAGGGAATCACAGAGGAATGATGTTATTTAAAATAGGTGATAGAACAGACTCAGGAATTCCAATAAAAATGGACAGTATCCTTGGTCTTCATACATACAAAATGAAATAGTGGCAAATATGCTCAAAAAGGTACACAGTTCAGTGAAATGCTGAATTACCTGATCCTCTCAGAGTAGGAACAAGCCCAGTATTTTTAATGCTTTTGGTTTATCACCTGAGCTGTGCCAGGCACCCACCTCCACAGGAACTTTTATCACTTTGCCTACATTCTCCTGTTATGAGTTAAGTATATTTGATACCAATGTTTATTTACTAATATGCACATGCTAGGTGACTATTTTGTTCAAAGTTCTTTCCATATAAATTAAGATTTCCAATACTGACAATAGCAAACATTTATAAAGTACCTCTTCACACTGACACATGTAGATTATCAAAATTTTACATATTTGAAAAAAACAAATAATTATTTAGAACAAACAAGCCAAAGCAGCTGCTGCAAAAATATGCGAGTCTATATGAGGTACATTTCCACCATGTATAGTCAAGAGGCTGTTGAAAATAAGAAATTGTGAGAGATACAGAAAAACTACCTCCTTTTCGGTTATAGTATATACTGAAACCTCTCATTTATCACATTTCATTTGACTAAAACCAAGAGAATTAAGGTGACAATTGAAGAGGTCACCAGGGGTATTTTGGTTTTGGTTTGAATGCTGTAGACTGAATTGTCTCCCCCAAAAAATGTGTATGTTGAAACCCTAAACTCCAGTGTGTCCGTATTTGGAGAAGGGGACTTTGCAAGGCAATTAGGGTTAGATGAGATCATGAGTATGAGGCCCTCATAATGCTTTTAGCAGCTTTATAAGAAGAGAGAGAGAAAGACTGTTCTTTCTCCAGCATGCGAAGACACAGCATGCAGGTAGTTACATGCAAGCCACAAAGAGAGCTCTCACCAAAACTTGAACGAGTCGGCACCTTATTCTTGGACTTCCAGCCTCCAGAACTGTGAAAAATAAATGTCTTTCATTTAAGCCACCCAGGCTATGGTTTTTCTTATAGCAGCCTCAGCAGAGTTGTAAAATATTTTGAAATTAAAAAAAAAATCACTGGTAAAGGAGAAGTGAAGAAGAAGAAGAGGGAGGAAAAGTGAGGTGAAGAAGAGGGAGGAAAAAAAGAAAAAACTTTTGTCTGGAAAGAACTTGTTTTATAATGTGAAATAAACATTTTGTTAAATGCTAAGGATAAAAGAAATGTAAAGCTTGTTTGTCTTGTATATAAATGACAAAAATGGCACTTTTCATGTAATTTGAGATCAGTAGACGTCAGGACAGAAATCAACAAAAAATATAACCCACTGCCAAAAACAGCAGAGATGGAGTTCTTTTTTACTGAATGTTGATGCAAGACACAAGAGAAAACTTTGGGGCATGATGTAAGAATCAATTAATGCACATAAATGGAGCATAAATCACATTAATGTATTGCAATGCTCTTGCACACTTTAGCCCCTACAGAAACACAGGCCTAATATAAAAGCTTTCTCCTCTGTAGGCATTAATGACTCCCTCCCCTTCCTTGTTCCAACATCTTTTATGAAACTTCACCACTGCACAAGACAATGAACCTAAACTCCAGCCTTCCCTCTGGATTGCAAGCTACTGGAGGAGCACGATTGTATCTTGCTCAGCTTATGCTGTGCTCGTCTGTCCCTTTCTGTCCCTGCTACTGGCCATCCAAAGAGGCCGGAATCTTCACTCCCACTGCTGGAATAAGAAAGTTCAGAATCTCAAATTGAAATGGATCATAACTTACTACAGAAGGAATTGTTAGTTATTTAGAGAAAAAGACCTTCTCATACATACTTTTTCTCCCACATCTCCACCTCCATCCTCTTTCCCTGATGCTTACAAATGTCTTCCACTGATGCTCATGACGATAAATGAACACAAAAGTCTGGTGATAAAATATAGTTGAAATAGTCCATTGTAACCCTATGTGGTACAATATGGGTTAAATTAGCTCTACAAACTGGTGTGGGAACCTGTTGTTTTAATGCTAACATATTGTCTGTTTTCCAAAACATTTTTGCAAATATATTTTTGGAACACTACAGCCAGATACCACTTACACTAGTACAGTTTCAGACATTATATTTAAGGGGTTTTTTTGGTTGTTTTGTTTTGTTTTGTTGTTTCTTGTTGTTGTTGTTTTTTGTTTTGTTTTGTTTTGTTTTTTTGAGACAGAATCTCTCTCTGTCGCCCAGGCTGGAGTATAGTGGTGCAATCTCGGCTCACTGCGACATCCATCTCCCAGGTTCAAACAACTCTCCTGCCTCAGCCTCCCGAATAACTGGGATTACAGGAACCTGTCACCATGCCCAACTAATTTTTGTATTTTTAGTAGAGACGGGGTTTCACCATGTTGGCCAGGCTGGTCTCCAACTCCTGACCTCAAGTGATCCACCTGCCTCGGCCTCCCAAATTGATAGGATTACAGGCGTGAACCACCATGCCCAGCCTATTTTTATTATATAATATGAGCTACATTCTAGCATTAATATTTAGGTTTAGAGTTGTAAATGCATTAGAAATGACTGAACTAGAATTTTTTTCAGGTAATTTCAAAATATTTTTGGTTCTTGGAATGACTAGGCATTCTTGGAATCCGCAAAGTGCCCTGGAGACCACCAGCTACCATTAAGTAAGCAGCAATTTTGCCTGTTGAAATGACAATACCCACTGCAATAACTGCATTCAGCAAGGGGAAAAAAATACTATAGTACTGCATATTCTTCCCTTTTAATCAGCCAGATTCTCAACTCTTACTTTGAGCTGCATTCTCCTATCGATACTTTTACATAAAATACAACCAAACATCATTACAAAGGTCAAAATATACTTTGGAATACATTTGCACATGAGATTGAGGGGAAAAATTAGTTTTTGTTTCAAAATTACATTTTAATATACTTATCATAGCCTTCTAGAGCCAAAGAAGTGCCTATTAAGAACTAACACTGGCCAAGCACTGTGGCTCATGCCTTTAATCCCAGCACTTTGGGAGATCACCAGAGGTCGGGAGTTCGAGACCAGCCTGACCAACATGGAGAAACCCCGTCTCTACTAAAAATACAAAAATTAGCCAGGCGTGATGGCACATGCCTGCAGTCCCAGCTACTCACAAGGCTGAGGCAGGAGAATCACTTGAACTCGAGAGGCGGAGGTTGTGGTGAGCCGAGATTGAGCCATTGCACTCCAGCCTGGGCAATAAGAGCAAAACTCCGTCTCAAAAATAAATAAATAAATAAATAAATAATAAAATAACTAATACTTAGCAAAAACACACAGTGCAAATATAAATAGTGAAACAAAATACAGCCCTACATCCATTTAAAGACTCTATATGCAAAAGTATCAAATTCCTTTTTATTGTAAAAATATACTATAATAATTTAGCTTTTAACAATCAAGTAAAAATAATTACATCTAAGCAACAAGATTAGCACCCTCTACACACATTCTTAATGTATATAGTATAAAGTGGTGGCAAATGAAATATATTATCTATAACATGGTTAAAGAATTGTTGACTGTTTAATTATTAATTATTATACTTAAGACAGTTCTTTGAGGACAATTAGGTCATTTCAAATGGTCATATGTCTTTTATAAATCATTAAATGCCCTCACTATGATGGCTGGTAAATTAATACATATTGCTAGTCCTTTCCCAAGCATTTTAAAAAAATAAGTAACCATAGAAAATAGTACTAACAAAGGTAGAAATATGTTGTGATGTATCTCTTGGAAATAAGTAAGTGTGGCTCTCTTATTCTTCAAAATTTAAAGCATTCTTAGTTGTTATTCCAATTCCTCCCCCTTTAAAAAAAGAAAGGCATTTTCTTGAATACTGTTCTTTATATGAAAGTTAAGATTAATGCTGGATCAGAGAAGATCACATATAAGTCAAAAACAAAAACATACATGTTTAGCAATATTGTTAGCTGCTTTTGCACTGCCAAATTTAATGTGTCTTTAAATTCACAAACGTTTAATCATGCTGGGAAGTGCCAAGGGTGAAAAATTTTATTTATGAAGTTATAATATATTGATATGATGTTCTAACAATGAACAGTACCATGAAAACACCCGATTTTATGATTCATTTAGAATTGTAATTCTGAGACACTCAAAATGACCAAGAGCACAATAGTAATAGTTGCTTATTTTCTTAGCTAAATGCAAGTAAAAGTGGCAAAGGAAATTAAAGTACATTAGAATAGCTTAAGTGTTCAGGTTCACAGTGAAGTCGTGCCTGTTCAAATTTAAATCTGAAGGCCGGGTGCACTGGCTCATGCCTGTAATCCCGGCACTTTGGGAAGGCAGAGGTAGGCAGATTTCTTGAGCTTAGGAGTTCTAGACCAGCCTAGGCAAACATGGTGAAACCTCATCTCTACAAAAAATTTAAAAATTAGCTGGTCATGGTGGCATGGGCCTGTAGTCCCAGCTACTTGGGGGAGCTGAGAAGGGAAGATCACTTAAGCCCATGAGGTTCGAGCTATTGCACTCCAGCCTGGGTGACAAAGTGAGACCCTGTCTCCAAAAAAAAAAAACAAAAAACAAAAACAAACAACAAAAAAAACAAATTACATCTGACCTAATCTCTTCATCTCCAGATCTTCCTACTGGCAGGGTTGGCTTCTTCTTATATAAAAACAGGAAAGAAGTACTGACTTTCTATTTACAAATTCACTTGAATGCGACGAATTAGTAAATATTCTAGAAATTTTATTATATTTCACAATCAAAGGAGATCATGGTTTATTTTTATTTGGTTTGGTTATTTTACTAGCAGCTAAATGGACATGTGACAAACTACAGAACAGATGGATAAGAAGATAAAATCCAGATGTTTTGACCACGAATGCTCTTTTCTGAGAGCAAAACTCACAAAATTGTGAAAATAAATTCAGGTTGATTTTTCGTTTTTCACATTATTGTCCATTTCAGATAAGATGCAGGAAGGTCATAGTATCTCTGCTGTTAGCAGCTTTAGGGGACATGAGAGTGGCAGGAGAATATAATAAAGGGGGCAAAGGGCAACCCAGGTGCTACAAGGAGCACCAAACTTGTGGTTCCAGTTGCTTCCCCAGAGTGGGATTTTGATTTCATGTGAGGGGAAAAAAAGTTTGCTTAAAGTTAATATGAGGTCTTGTACAGTGTGCACCTTCTGCAGAGGAGAAGAGAATGCTTAAGTTTACTGTAACAGCAGTATGTTTAAGATCTCTCCTTAAGATTTTATCTTCTAAACTTTTATTTCCAGAACAAAATGAAAAGAAACCCTGCAATTAAAACATATATATTAAGGTAGGCCAGGCACGGTGGCTCACGCCTGTAATCCCAGCACTTTGGGAGGCCGAGGCTGGCGGATAACTGGAGGCAGGCAGTTTGGGACCAGCCTAGCCAACATGGCAAAACCCTGTCTCTACTAAAAATACAAAAATTAGCTGGGCATGGTGGCACACACCTGTAATCCCAGCTACTCGGAAGGCTGAGGCAGGAGAATCACTTTAACCTGGGAGGTGGAGGTTGCAGTGAGCCGAGATGCCGCCACTGCACTCCAGCCTGGGCAACAGAGCAAGACTCCATCTCAAAATAATAATAATAATTTATATATATATATATTTATATATATATTTATATATATACACACACACACATTATGTGTATATATGTAAAGGTATATGTATGTATGTATGTAAAGGTAAACAAGAAAACAAGGATGGGAGTTTTTTTTAGCCCCTTTTGTTTCTTAGAAGTTTCTTAATAGCCAGTTTTCTTTTATAGAAAGTTATTATTTTGACTGTTATCTCTGCCACCCTGCAAACCTCTTAATGCATGCTCAAGATTAACAAACTTTGCTCATGTTGGTAGTATTTAACAAACACTTTGATCCCAATATTCATTTATGTATTACGCATGCTCTGATTTTCATAAAGATGTCCTGAGTTCTTCACTTCCATTCTTAAATATATATTCTGTTAACAACACAGCATTTAGAAGTACAGAATGCTAAATGGTATGAGGTGTTATCTCTACTGAACTGAACTCCTAGTCTCCCAGCCCCCTGATGTTTCTAATCAGGAAGCTGGCCCACTTAGCTGATGTACAGATTCGATGCCTCATTCTTACTTGATGTATAACCATAGAAATTCCCAGTCTCTATTAGAAACCCCCACCCCCAGTCTCTGTTTCCCCATCTTTAAAACAGTTAACTGTATTTAATTTCCTGGGTTATGGGGAGAATAATATGACCTAAGGTATATATCCTTAATAAACTTAAAATAACTGAGCAGAGTGCCTTATACACAATAAACATTCACATAAATAGATGTAATTGTTTTGAAGTTAAAATTCTGACGTGTTTGTTTGAAGTCTCCATAAGTTAAAATTTATTGATAAGTTAAATATATCTCACGTGTTCTTTGTGTTGTTACTTGAGTTTTTAAAATTGCATATGCAACATGAGCTCAGGGGAGAAGACACTTCCAGTCTGCGGAAGTTTCTCTGAGGTCTTCAGGGAATAGGACAGAAGAAGCAAAATAAAGATGAGCTCATATTCCAGAAATCTGCAAAGGTTTACAGAAAGGGCAATCTAGGTGTGGCTCATTTGAATGACAATCAGTAGAACACTCTACTCAAAGTCAGTGAAATTAGCTGTAGGAATAAGATTGGAGACAGCAATTCCTTTCTAAGGTCTTAACCTTCCTCTAACAGAAAGTGGAGTCAATAACGTATCTGTGTTCAAACCTTTGTATTTCTTTGAAGTAAAAAGAAAAACCTCTGACGTGATCATTATACACTGTGTACATGTATCAAAATATCATATGTACCCAAGCAATATGTATAATTATGATATGTCTATTTAAAAATTTAAAAAAAGAGAGAAAAGTCTCTTGGGAAAGTTGGTATTCTCCCTGCTCTCGGGTAACTGAGCAAACCTGGAGTTGAAATAGGGTTGAAGCTTGAGAAGCTCTTTAGGGATTTCTTAAGGCAGATCTTAAGAACTAAAACATCAACAAGAAAAGTCAATTATCGAAGAAGCTAATGCAAAATGAGTAGCAAGAGTGTAAAATGCTACTTCTAGAAAAGTGGTTTATGGAGCCATTACTGTGGATGTGTATGGTTCCAGAGATCCTACGAAGCCCAGCCCCCATACCACCTATTCAAACGACTCATGTGATGTATTTTTTCCTTGCGGTGTTTACCATTGGTTATGGAACAGCACCACCCTCACACACATAAAAATGTACAAAGCTGTGTATCCAATATAGAAAACATGAATTACTGAAGAGACTAACAGGGTTATAAAAATGAAAAAATGTTTTTTTAATATTATCAAAGAAATTATATTATTTTTAGAGAAATTTTTCTGTCACGATATAGTAGCTCCACTTACTAAGGGTAGTTTTATTTCAGGCTCATGCTATCTTGACATTCACCTCCTTTTTTCCCCATGAAAAACATAAAAGAGATTTGGGTTTTTTCCTCCTTCTAAGGTAGACAGTGTGGAAAGGCAGAAAAAAAGGCCAAAACTCTGCCAAAAAACTGTACATCTAAGCAAGACAACTGGCCCATTAACAAATGTCTCCATCAATATCTTACCATCTGCTGTTTGCACTGTACTTGTCAATATTGAGCATCACTCACAGTTCATGTGACCATATAAAATCTCAGAAAGCACAGAGTACCAAGGTGGGAAAAAAAAGCAAATTCAAAGATGGTTTTAGAATCTGACAACACATTCACCACACAAGTATATAATTAGATGGAAACAAGTTATGTACTTTGCATGCTTTATGTGTCAAAGGAAATTCCTCATCATTTCTAACAGTAGATTGATTATGACTGGCAAACCATGCAGTGCAGTCTCCACTTCTCCCTCTGATTCACCTGACTTTTTGCCCACTCATCTAAATCAGAAGCTCAGATTACCAGATTAAGCTGCTTAAATTCAAATCAGTGAATTTTAATTATTCATGTTATAAAAGGATACTGATGTTGTGGCACACTTAGATAGGATATAGCCCAAAAATGTTACACTGGTTTTATTAATAAATACCTTAAATGTTTTCCAACAATACAATTTTTTTGTCTTTTATGTTTTGTTTCTTTGCACAGATTCAAAGGAAGCAGAAAGCAGGAGTTATTGCAGAGGTACAATTGATAGTCCCATGTGACGGAATTTAAAGAGGACTGGAAAGGAGATTCCTTAAGGGAGATCTTAAGAACTAAAACATCAACCAGAAAAGTCAATTAGCAAGGAAGCTAATGCAAAATTAGTAGCAAGAATGCAAAATGCTTCTTCTAGAAAAGTGGCTTATTGAACCATTACTGTGGATGTGTATGGCTCCAAGATCCTTCCCAACTTTTGTCTTTCTGAGTTTGACATAAACTTCCTATTTCATTAAATATTCCTTCATTTGAAAATATTGCTGTGAAGAGTGACACTGATAGTGGCAAGAAGCAGACGAATCCCTAGGCAGACAGGGGCAGGTCCCTGGTGAAACCAGACCTCCAAGCCAAAGACACTTTAAAACCTAAAAGCCAAGCTACAAGTTAAATCCATGGACTGGATTAAAACCCTCTCTTCCCATGTGGCACACTTTCCTCTGATTGATCCTTACCCTTCACCTAGTTTACATAAACCTACCCTTCCCTAATTGGTTTTTCATGCTGTACTGCCAACCTTTGAATGATGCCTTTGTTTTAGCCTCTTGCATACTCACAAACCAATCAGCACGTGCTCCCCCATTCTGAGCTCATAAAAGGCCCAGACCCAGCCACACTGAGAGAGACAGACCATCCAACTTCAGGTGGGGGGCCACCCTCATGTCCCCTCTCTGCTGATAGCTGTTCTGTTGCTCAGTAAAATTCTTCTCTGCCACAGTCAGCCTTCAGTTGTCAGCGTAACCTCATTTTTCTCAGACGTGGGACAAGAACTCGAGAACCATCGAACATGGGTACAAGCCGTAATGCAGGGGGGCTGGGACACACTCTGCCCAGCCATGGGCTGAGCTGGTATGCAAGCCAGGCATGGCCCAGTGGGCTGAGTGAATGTAACACCTCCTGTGGCAGGCCTGGGGCCAAGCAAGGCCTAGGCGGGGGCATTGCTGGCCACAGAAGTCCCTGACTGGCAAAGTGGCCACAAAAAATCCTGTATCAACATGTTCAATCATTAACAGTTTAGAATGAATGAATGTATTAACATGATTGGAGAATAGATAGTATATGAACACTAGGTACCTTGGGGAAAAGAAAATCATTGGGTCTTTACCCATATCAATACAACAATTCCAATTAGAAATATGTTGCTTTGGATTTAAATGCTTGAGTGCCTCTATAAGGAATTGGGAAAAAAACAGAGACAATAAATAAATTTATTAGCCCTAACCCTGAAAGATACAGTTATCCCTTTCCTACCTAATATTCTAAATTTAATTTTGCACACAGGTTATAGGTAATTGGTCTTCTAACTCAGTCCTAAAAAATTCAAATACAATAATAAAGAGACAGAGAGAGAGGAAGGAAGGAAGGAAGGAAGGAAGGAAGGAAGGAAGGAAGGAAGGAAGGAAGGCAGGCAGGCAGGCAGGCAGGCAGGCAGGCAGGCAGGCAGGCAGGCAGGCAGGGAGGGAGGGAGGGAGGCAGGCAGGAAGGGAGGCAGGCAGGAAGGGAGGAAGGCAGGAAGGGAGGGAGGCAGGGAGGGAGGGGCACTAACACTTTAATTGCCTTGAAACAGCACTTGCATATAAAAATTGTAGCTATATACAAACATGTAGGAGTTTAATGAAGTAACAGAAATGAATTTCATCTTGCAATAGGGAAACGTTGACCTCTTATACAAAGAACAGCAGTAAGCATGCTCTTGAACGTAATGAATATATGATCCATGCTGGAGGCTACAGAGGTCTGTGCAAGTTATGCAACAGCTCAAATACCACTACTGTATCCATGTTAACAAAAATATAAACAAAAATAAGAGCTAATAAGATATATATTGAAATTAGAAAATGGGATTAAAAATAAAATTTAAGCCCTTGGCTGTTTTATTTCAATGTATTAGCAGATATAAAAGATGCAGTTTCTCTGCATTCTTATATTTTAATATAACACTGAGAATTGAAAATATGCTTCCAACAATTAAAATCCACCTATACAAATATCTGTCCCTACCAGTGACTAAGCTCTCGGGTGTGGCTAGTAAATGCTGCACTGTATTTATACTAAAGCTTTCATTTGCATCTTTATGATATAAACAAGACATGATAAAACTTTTAAAACATTGTAAAAAAAATTATTCCTAATATTCTAAAATTTAAAATCATCAAACAAATGTGTAAAATAACATTTGAGTTACTGATATATATAATTTGCATACATTGTTTTATTTACATATAAACAGACACCTCATAGACTTCTAGTGTAGCATCAGTGAGAAACTAGCAGCAACAACCCTTTGTTGAAATGAGAATTAGGGAGCAACAGAAAGGTGGAGTGAGAAGAGGCAAAGAAAAATTTGCCCAAGGTCAAGTTGAGAAATAAACAAAACTTTATTGAGACTGTGCTGAGAATATGCAATGCAAATAAATAAAGCACATTAAGTTCACCAATAGAGGCAAGTAAAAGGTAGAATGGGACTCAAAGGAGGGTTTTATTAACTCTAGGTTGAAAATGGAGGGGGAGGGGTCAAGGAGGGCTCCAAAAGACACATTTCTTGATATGTCTACCTGCATTTTAAATCACAATCGAGTGATTTTTATCTTATTCCTCATTCTTCTTTATAAATCTTATAGAGCTTAGAAGAAAAATGACAAAAAGGAAAAAGAAGAAAGAGAAATCTAGATGAAGGGAGGGAGAAGGGAAAGTGGGAGAAAGAAAAGAGGAAACAAAGGAAAAATAGGAAGAAAAGAAACAAGGGAGAAAGGAAGGAAAAATAAAAACCAAATTTTCTCTGTATTAAATGAAATCTATCATTATAGATGATAGCTAGCTAGACAGACAGATGGAGATGGATAGATATAGCCAGGTTATCAACAGCCAAGAGCATTACCAGTTTGCTTCAAAGACATTTTTTGAGAGTTGTACCTTGTATTTGAGACACAGAAAAATGAATCATTCCTGAAGCAGCAATAAGCAGGTGGTTTATTTCGGGTGAGTTTTTAGGGGCTTTTTTGGTTTTGTTTGCTTGTGTGTTTTCCCAGAATCTTGTTTCATAAAGATTTATCAAATTCAGGATGAACTCCACCATTAGAAGTAAAAGAATCAACTGATTTTCTGTGAGACAAAGAGAAGTGAAGGAGAACAGAAGAAACAGAGGTTCAAGGCAACTTCAAACTTTTATTAGTGAGAATGTACATAAAGCCATAGCTCTCCCCTCTGGGTTTGACTAAAGTGAACCAATTCTTAGATACAAATGTGCTGCCCCAGATGGAGGGCCTTTCTCTAAAACACCAGCTTCATTATTTTTTTATACTTCTTTTACCATCAGCCATAATAATAAAACCTAACGACAATTTCAATAGTAAAAATTAGCATTTCCCATATTTATTAGTTGCTACTATCTCCTATATTTGCTAAGAATTCTGGTAAACAGTATACTTTTGAAGCATCCTATGGGTAGATAATATAGTCATTCCACTTTGCAGATCTGTTCAAAAAAATGTATCGAATGCCTGTTATATGTTGAGTACTACTCTAGACACAACATCAAATAAAAAAACACAAAAAAACTCCAACTCTGATGGAATGTATGATATGATGGAGTACACAGAGCTAGAGAGAACTAAAAGATATTTTCCTGGTATTGCACACCAAGTAAGTGACAAGGTCAGTGTCAAGCAGCCTGATTCCAGGATGGCTTCCCTTACACCATGTGGTTTGCTGCCATGGAAGCTAATGCATACTTGCCAGGGATTATCCATAGCATTCTGCTTTTCAGACTTTAATTTTAACGCTTCGTATTATATTAGTAGTAATTCAGTGTAATGTAGTTACATATTTAAAAACCCTCTAAGCGCATGTCTCATATAAGCATGTAAGGCACTTCAATTACTATAATTATTTCATTTAAATTCATTGATAAAATGTGTATTCTAAAAGTGACTGAGGAACTGAATTGAACATTATGCTGTTCATGGATATGAACAATAGCTGAGCACAATTAATAGTCTCTATTTGGGTACAATTAATAGTCTGAAGGAAGTTGGACTAACAGGCATGCCTATCTGCATTTATAATACAACACTTCAGACCATGGTCAATGTTTAGTATTATAGTAAGTACGTATTTTCTCAGCCTATATGCTAGAAATATTTTCTAGCATAAAGAACACAATAATTGGAATCAAGCAGACTGCTCATTTAACTACTTTGAGTCCCAATCATTGGTATAAAAAAAATAAAATGGGCATAAAACACATTCCCAACATTTGTTTGATAGGCTTAAGGGAGATGATATATGTGAAAATCCTATGCAGACTACAGAATGCAGCGTCCTTTATAATTTTCTCTTTTCAGCATTACAGAATTGTTTGGACTTTCTAATATATTTTATTACTTTTAGTAATTACCAGTTAAAATGTTCCTATGCATAACTCAAGATAAAAATAATTTGCCCTTAACTCCTTAAACCAACCTCAAGGTTTAGTAGCCACTTTTTTCTGAGTTGGAATTACCTTTTCAGCTTTCATAGAGGCCTTTTATTCTCTAAGCTTTCTCTTTCCAGGCTGGGTGCAGTAGTTCACACCTGTAATCCCAGCACTTTGGGAGGCTGAGGCAGGAGGATCGCCTGAGCCCGGGAGTTTGAGACTAGCCTGGGCAACACAGCGAGAGCCCATCTCTATAAGAAATAAAAAATTAAAAAATATAAAAATAAGATTTCTCTTTCCAAATCCAGGTTTTGTGTAATTTCAAGCAATGTGGAATTCCAGGTATAATCATATAGTTCCATAATCTGGCTCTTTAAAAATGAAGGAGAATATTTGGATAGTCTTAAATCACCTAAGGTTTCTTAATACTAGTATTTGTCAAGGTTAATTCACCACTCTGTGGCTACACAATATATGTCTGCCCTGGGGACTCCTTGTACTAGCTACTTCTTTACGTCTAAATAGCTATTGCTCAATTTGTAATACTGCCCTTCACTTCTATTCACTGTCTGTACCCTTTTATATGAAGCTCATTATTATCTTGAAGCTTGACTTTCCTGGCAGTAGTCCTGCTACTTCCTATATCCAAATAATGAAGGAAATCTAACTATAATGAAACCAAGGCCTAAATTACTACTCAAAATATTAAAGTGTCTGGACCCCCATTGGCAACATAATAAGCATGGAAGAAATCAAGTATATGTAGACAACAGAAGTTTGCGACCTCCTCATTGAAAAGAACTAAGGTTCCTCTCCATTCATATTCCTTAACTGAAAACAAAAGTCTAACAGAATTCCAAACTAGAGATTAAAGTCCAGTCACATCTTTCCAACCAATTTCTGACACTGTGAATTGAAACGCGTTTCTTTTTGAACTTATGCATTGATTTCTTCATGTCTTTCACCTGTTTCTAGGTTTTTCATAAAAGTTGCATGGTCCTCTCCACCCCACCTCCATTCCACACTGAGTACCAACCAAAATCATTTGGTCTTGGAACCAAAATCCAGGAGGCTTTCATCAATAACTCACTTTCCCCAAAAGGATTTTGGCTTTTGTTTATCATCAGTACTTGGTCTCTCTCCAACTAACAAGCTCCCTGCCCTCACATGTATAACCTGTATCATTGTATTTGTACTTATAACCTGTATCATTGTATTTGTACTAAAAATAAAAAAATTGAATATTCTTATATGAATCTAAAAATATATTTTTATTTTAATATACCTATACTTGGTATATTTCAGTCTTCTCTTAGCTCTTTATTCTTCTGACATTCTTTTGGTCCTTCTTTTTTTTCTTTGAATATACTTATCTAACATATATTTGTGTTTATGAAAGTATTTTTATATTGCAAGTGATTATTCTTAACAATATTCATTTTGCCTAGAATTGAGCATTTAAAAATACAGAAGTCTATGCTGACAGAGTACACAAAAGAGTGAAGAAATACAAAGGCAAATCAGTGATTAAAATATAATGCAATAAGGATTTTCATGAGGTATCTGCACAAGGAGCAATATTAGTATAGAAGGTAGCAACTGATTCCTTCTGACAGCCAAATGTATTGAGCATATATTGCCATATTAACAAATGTGCTAAGCACATATGACCCATTTAATCATCGTTACCATGCTCTGTGATAGGCACTGTTATAATCATGAGACACAGAGAGGCCAAAAAACAGAGCTAACACGGTAGCAGAGTCAACGTTCACACTGCTTATTAGATAAAACTTACTAGATAAAACTCTGAAAGACTAAATGGCTCTTATTAGACAATAAAAGGGGAAAAGAGCAAACTGGGTGCTGGAACAGAATGGCCAACAGCCAACAGTCATGAGTATATTAAGAACCTGGTGAGAGATACCAGTGGGATAGGATTAGATAGATGAAGAGAGTGGCTAAGAATGAGGCTTCATAGACAGGCTACGTCCAATTACTCTTTCACCTGAATATCTAAAGATGAAGTCACTCCTTAAACATTTAGACTGTATGATGCTAAGATTAAACTACAACTATTAAAGAAGGAAGGGCTCAATAGCCTTAGAGCCCCAGTCCTAACATTTAGGGTAGAGACTAAAAAAGTAAGGAAGAAAGAACACAGCTGGAAGAGAAAGATCTCTATTTCTTCATGATTTTTATTGCAGCAAATCAACAAATTTACTACTCCCTATAATTTAACAGTCTTTGCCACAGTGAAGACAAACATCATTCCATTCAGGAATGTGTAGCAACAGAATTCTCAAGTCAGAAAAAAGAATGAGTTTTATCTTTGAAATTCTTAATTATGTGGTGAGTAAATACATATGTGTGTATGTGTATACTCACACTAACATATCCACAGAATTGAAATGCTGTTGTTACACACAACTAAAAATAAGTATCAGTTTACAGATGCTTTGTTCATTTCTGAGCGAGGTCTCACTACACTACCACTTCAGTTTCTTTTCTTTCTCCTTTTTTTTTTTTCAGATAGGGTCTTGCTCAGTTGTCCAGGCTGAAGTGCAATGGCATAATCACAGCTCACTGCAGCCTCAAACCCCTTTGCTAAAGGGGCCCTCCCACTTCAGCCTCCCGAGTAGCTGGGACTACAGGCGTGCACCACCATGCTGGCTATTTTTTTAAATTTTTGGTAGAGATGGGGGTCTCAACATGTTGCCTAGGCTGGTGTCAAATTCCTGACCTCAAGAGATTCTCCTGCCTCACCCTCCTAAAGTGCTAGGATTACAGGCATGAGCCACAACACCTGGCCCCATTCTCCCCTTTTTTTTTTCCTTCCTTCTACCCTTCTTTCCTTCCTTCCATCCTTCTTTCCTTTTGATATTCCTTTTACTCTTTCATTCTTTCTTTTAATTATAAGCTGAGGTGATTTTTATAATGGAACAGAGAACCTTCTACATTTGAATCACCAATTCAAAGTAGATCAACACACTCACCAAAATCTGGCTGGTTTGTGATTAGTATGAGATGAAGTTTAAAGTCTCATAAAAATCAGAGTCAGCACTAAAAGGAACTCATTTCCACTCAATTCTATTTCTGTATTTTAACTTAACAAAAACTCTGTTTTATTGGGAGGCCAAGGTGGGCGCATCGCCTGAGGTCAAGAGTTCAAGACCAGCCTGGTCCACATGACAAAACCCTGTCTCTACAAAAAATACGAAAATTAGCCAGGCGTGGTGGGGGATGACTGTAATCCCAGCTACTCGAGAGGCTTGGGCAGGAGAATCACCTGAACCCAGGAGGCAGAGGCTGCAGTGAGCCGAGATTGCTCCACTGCACTCCAGCAACAGAGCAAGACTCCATCTCAAAAAAAAAAAAAAAAAAAAAAAAAAAACTCTGTTTTAAATAGCTATGTAGAAATTCAACTATTTTCACAAGATAGTAAAACAATTTAGAAAAAAAGTTCTTAACAATGATAAAACAATGATAAAACATCGTTTGCATTTCCCATTTATAAACAAGCAGACAGGGAGACTGGCGAATCTTGTATTTACAGTTTTAAATCACTTCCTTTTTATAAACAGATAAAAACTAATTAGACGATTCCATCTCTCTCCCACTCCCCGCCCCCCCCCGCCCCCCACCCCCACCCCCACCCCATACACACACCTTCGTTCTTTCAATTTTATACCTTCCATCCCAGAAAAAAAACTAAACAGTTCAAAATGGGGCACTTGGGAGACATCACTGCAACTGACCCCTACCTTCACTACATTAAAGGTGCCTAAAATATAATAGGAAATCTTCTACATTTAAGTCGCTAATTCAAATTCTTCCAGATTTCCAGGTTTATAGCATCACACATTCATTTATTCAGACAAATCTGTTTAGCACCTACCATAGGCAAGCTACTCCATTAGGCATTAGAAATAAAAAGATCAGATCAGATAGTTGTAGATATGCGGCATTATTTCTGAGGGCTCTGTTCTGTTCCATTGATCTATATCTCTGTTTTGGTACCAGTACCATGCTGTTTTGGTTACTGTAGCCTTGTAGTATAGTTTGAAGTCAGGTAGTATGATGCCTCCAGCTTTGTTCTTTTGGCTTAGGATTGACTTGGCGATGCAGGCTCTTTTTTGGTTCCATATGAACTTTAAAGTAGTTTTTTCCAATTCTGTGAAGCAAGGCATTGGTAGCTTGATGGGGATGGCATTGAATCTGTAAATTACCTTGGGCAGTATGGCCATTTTCACGATATTGATTATTCCTACCCATGAGCATGGAATGTTCTTCCATTTGTTTGTATCCTCTTTTATTTCATTGAGCAGTGGTTTGTAGTTCTCCTTGAAGAGGTCCTTCACATCCCTTGTAAGTTGGATTAAAAACAAGCAATGGGGAAACGATTCCCTATTTAATAAATGGTGCTGGGAAAACTGGCTAGCCATATGTAGGAAGCTGAAACTGGATCCCTTCCTTACACCTTATACAAAAATCAATTCAAGATGGATTAAAGACTTAAACATTAGACCTAAAACCATAAAAACCCTAGAAGAAAACCTAGGCAATACCATTCAGGACATAGGCATGGGCAAGGACTTCATGTCTAAAACACCAAAAGCAATGGCAACAAAAGACAAAATTGACAAATGGGATCTCATGAAACTAAAGAGCTTCTGTACAGCAAAAGAAACTACCATCAGAGTGAACAGGCAACCTACAAAATGGGAGAAAATTTTCCCAACCTACTCATCTGACAAAGGGCTAATATCCAGAAGCTACAATGAACTCAAACAAATTTACAAACAAACAACCCCATCAAAAAGTGGGCAAAGGACATGAACAGACACTTCTCAAAAGAAGACATTTATGCAGCCAAAAAACACATGAAAAAATGCTCATCATCACTGGCCATCAGAGAAATGCAAATCAAAACCACAATGAGATACCATCTCACACCAGTTAGAATGGCAATCATTAAAAAGTCAGGAAACAACAGGTGCTGGAGAGGATGTGGAGAAATAGGAACACTTTTACACTGTTGGTGGGACTGTAAACTAGTTCAACCATTGTGGAAGTCAGTGTGGCGATTCCTGAGGGATCTAGAACTAGAAATACCATTTGACCCAGCCATCCCATTACTGGGTATATACCCAAAGGACTATAAATCATGCTGCTATAAAGACACATGCACATGTATGTTTATTGCGGCACTATTCACAATAGCAAAGACTTGGAACCAACCCAAATGTCCAACAATGATAGACTGGATTAAGAAAATGTGGCACATATACACCATGGAATACTATGCAGCCATAAAAAATGATGAGTTCATGTCCTTTGTAGGGACATGGATGAAATTGGAAATCATCATTCTCAGTAAACTATCACAAGAACAAAAAAACAAACACCGCATATTCTCACTCATAGGTGGGAATTGAACAATGAGATCACATGGACACAGGAAGGGGAACATCACACACCGGGAACTGTTGTGGGGTGGGGGGAGGGGGGAGGGATAGCATTGGGAGATATACCTAATGCTAGATGACGAGTTAGTGGGTGCAGCGCACCAGCGTGGCACATGTATACATATGTAACTAACCCGCACATTATGCACACGTACCCTAAAACTTAAAGTATAATAATAAAAGAAAAAAAAAGAAATAAAAAGATAAATAAGACATTCATTTATTCCCTCAAAATGCTGACTTCTAGAGACTGGAACTACATCAGTGAATAAAAAGGCAAAAGTTTCCATCCTAGTAAAACACACATTTTAATGGGGAAGACAGAAAATGTGACAAATAGGTAAACCATATAGTGTTAAGTATTTACATGCATAAGAGAAAAATAAAATTGGGAAATGGGATAGAAAGTGCGAAAGCAGAGTTGTAATTTTAGAGAGGTAGACAGGGTTTAGTTTCTTTTTTCACAGAACTCAGTAAAGAAAGGCTATCTTTTCCTAAAAACTTGATGGCAATATGATGTGATAAATGCTACTAACTGATTGACAAAATGTGAAGATTACATGATAGAGCTATTGATTGCGGAGAAATCACAGAGGGAAGAAATCATCTGAATTCTGAAAGAGAAGATGACATTCACAAGGAGGCTGGGAAAGAATAGGCAAAGGAACAGCATATGCAAAGTCAGAGAGGCAGCATTTGGCAAACAATTGCTATTTATCAGCAGATAGTAGCAATTACCATCAAATTCAGAACGTACCATGTTCCAGATACTTTCACACATCATCTTTATTAACCCTCACAATAAATCTGTGGGCTTATTAATAGTATTCCTATTTTTAAAATAAGAGCAAGACCAGAATGAAGATAGAAGGAGAGACTTAAAAAAATCTGTTGAAGTGGGCCAGGCGCAGTGGCCCATGCCTGTAATCCCAGCACCTTGGAAGGCCGAGGCAGGTGGATCACAAGATCAGGAGATCGAGAGACCATCCTGGCTAACATGGTGAAACCCCATCTCTACTAAAAATACAAAAATTAGCCAGACGTGATGGCGGGTGCCTGTAGTCCCAGCTATTCAGGAGGCTGAGGCAGGAGAATCGCTTGAACCCAGGAGGCGAAGGTTGCAGTGAGCCCAGATCACTGCACTTCAGCCAGGGCAATACAGCAAGACTCTGTCTCAAAAAAAAAAAAAAAAAGAAGAAGAAGAAAAATAGGTTGAGGTTAAAGAGTTTGAACATTATCCTTTAAACAAGTCAACTGAATGTTTTAAAATAAAGAGGGGACATGATCAGAAGTTACGGGTTTTTTTAAATTGTAGACTGCAGTGTGGAGAACAGATCATTGGGGTTGGGAGGCAGAATGATAATAGATTATTATTTATAATAACGAAAGGCTATAATTTAGTTAAAATGTGGCAAAGGCTTGACCTTAGCCAATAACAGTGGAAAAATTAAAAGTAGGATAAGAAAAACCTGGTAGCCAACTAAATTTGGGTGGAAGGGGAATGGAAGGGCATAAAAAGGGGAGTATTCAGCGAATTCTAAATGTTCTATAACTTAGAATATCTAAAGGGTGATACTATTAGCAAAGAAAAGAAAGGTAAGGGGAGAAGATTGGGAGAAGAGAGGATGGAGATAAAAAGGGGTCTAAGTTTGAACTTCTTAAATACATCTTAGTGATACTGAAGTCAAGATACCCAGTGGGCCTGAAATGATGACCAGACTGATTAGAGAAAGATTTTGGAGGTAATACATTTGAGAATTGTTAGCAAGTGTATCTTTGTATTAGTTAGGATTTTTTTTGGTGGCAAAAGACAAACAACTCAAATTGCTTATACAAGTAATGTAAACTCTTTTTGGCTGGTTGTAAAGTCTCTAAAAGTAAGGTGGACTTTCAAGTGTAGTTTAGTTAGGACTCCAGTTCTCTTTCTCTCCAATTGCTCTCAACTTGTCTTCTTCCTTGTATCATGTCATCATGGTTTCACTTAGGGTAGCAAAATCATGGAGCAATCCTCAATTTTATATCTGCATCCCACAAAACCCAGAAAAGAAATATTCTCTTTGCTACTTACTGAACAATAGTGCTTGGCATCTTTCTAGAAGCACTTGGGTGTCACACCCACCACTGTCAAGGTTGAAGAGATTTCACTGATTAACATGGAATCAGCACCCCTACCCCAAACTATATGGATACTACATCATGGGGGAAGACCGGAATTAATGCTGGGGAAGCAATCCCAGTGTCCTCCTCAATCTCCTTCCAAGGCTGACAGTGGCTAATTGTTCCACTACGTAGCAGGACGAAGTTTTTATGAAGTCACATCTGAAAGACAGAAGTATTTTTCTACAATGGACAAACTTTTTAGGATTGAGCTTCCAGTATCATCCAAATCCAACTACACTTCCTTACCAGAGGTAATGACAAAGTAAATATTCAGGCTATATGAGAAACTATATTTAAAATGTAAGTACTGAATAGTTTTCATAAATGTGAACGAAGAAAATCTAGCAGTGTTAACTAAGAATTCACATTCCTCTTCCTCTATCTGCCTCTCACCCCAATCTCTACAGCAACTCAGTAGCCAAAGGACGACACCAAGGAATACAGACCGAAGAGTCAAAATCTTGGATGGGAGTTCTAAATAAGTTCTGGAAACTCTGGAGCCAAAAGAGAGACAGGGAAAGAGCCGATAAAGGCCTGTCACCTGCAGGAAACTTGTGGTTGCAATGAGGACACAGAGTGACATGTGCATCCAAGAGGGCACGGCAGGAACATGGACAGCGAGGGATCTGTAGTAGGGACAAAGGTCAGAACAGATTGGCTTCATTTCAAAGGATGCTAGATGAACCCTTTCTTTCTGAAGCCTGGAACTGTTTAGGCCTTTCCCAGATCTTAATTGACACCCCTGGTTCAAATGAGTTAGGGAAGAATCCTTAAATGAGGTTAGGTGAATTGTTAACTAGCTTAAGTTTTCTTCTGAGATGGTTAAGAAGGGGTCAAGGTTGAAATGAAGCTCAATTGTGGGGGAATAAATTTAGTTACATTTCTTGTTTTTGTAATGCATTAAAGAAGTTTGTTTAAAGCAAAACTCTAATTCCACACTTGGCACCATTTGGTAACCTTTTAAAACTAACTCATTATTTCAGACCCCAGTCAATACTATTAATTTTACAACTGCAGAAAAGAAAATCATAAAACTGCACCCTGTGTCTCATGCAGTGTCACTCTGTAGTCAACAAAAAAGATATTTGCTGGATCAGTGAGTCGAGAGAGAGAAGTGATTTGCCAAATATGGCCCATTAGAGTACTAAGAATTTAGGGTTAGGTTTCAGCATTTGTTGCTGTCATTCAAGTACTAAATTTATATTTACTTGGGACAGTGCGTAGAGTTTGAACAGCAGAATCTAAAGCATGTAAGACACTTTCCTGATTTAGCTGATTTTGAGAGTTATTCTCATTGAGCTAGAATGTTTCAAAAATGGTTAAATACAACTTTTTTTGGTACTATGATAACTTTTGTTGAGGTAAAATGAGTTAGCAAATAATACTGATATTCTTTTTATCATTATTAAAATTATCTAACTAGTCATTTAGAAGTCACTGTTCTTGGGATTTCTGGACACAAAATATGGTCAGTAATGGAGGACAATAAATGCTCTCAATTTGCAAGAGAAGATGTATGCCTAATTAGACAATAGTAGTAACATAAAAATAATAGATGGTTAACACACTTTCTTTTTAAATGTATATATCAAATCTATTAATAGCCTTAGAATGGTCTTTTACTAATAAAAGGACATAAAATTAAGGTTTAAAAATGTAGATATCTAACTAAATTAAGGCATTCAAATGAGCTAAATTTATACAAATGGGATCACATTTACAAATCTGGGAGAAATTACTTTACTTCTAAGTAAAGACATTGCAACATCCCTGGGAAAAATTAACATTGATCTTATAGGAGGCTACTGAGTAGGAAAATGAATGACAAAGTCTAGGAAATCATACTGTCACTGAATGATTAACAGAAATGCATCTGTGAAAGTTAGAAGGAGATTCCGAGGAATGACAAGTATACGTAATATATGTACTTACATATTACAAAATGCAAATTATCATGACTGTACAATTGGAACTACTTTTCAAGTGTGGGGATTATAGTTTGAGTGGTGTCTGGTGGAATACATTCTCCAACCCATCATCAAAGTGTGTCACATCCTCACTCTTTCCACTTTGGGTTTATAGTTTAGATGCCTGTGCTACATACAAAAAGAAAAGAATGTATTTTTGAGAAGCCCTGGCTCAGAAATCATAGCTTTGGTGTTCATTTTACTGCTTTTGGGGGACAAGTCTTTTTTTTTTTATATATACTTTAAGTTCTAGGGTACATGCGCACAACGTGCAGATTTGTTACATATGTATCCATGTGCCATGTTGGTGTGCTGCACCCATTAACTTGTCATATAACATTAGGTATATCTCCTAATGCTATCCCTCCCCCCTCCCCCCACCCTACGACAGGCCCCGGTGTGTGATGTTCCCCACCCTGTGTCCAAGTGTTCTCACTGTTCAACTCTCACCTATGAGTGAGAACATGCAGTGTTTGGTTTTCTGTCCTTGCAATAGTTTGCTCAGAATGATGGTTTCCAGCTTCATCCATGTCCCTACAAAGGACATGAACTCATCATTTTTTATGGCTGCATAGTATTCCATGGTGTGTATGTGCCACATTTTCTTAATCCAGTCTATCACTGATGGACATTTGGGTTGGTTCCAAGACTTTGCTATTGTGAACAGTGCCACAATAAACATACATGTGCATGTGTCTTTATAGCAGCATGATTTATAGTCCTTTGGGTATATACCCAGTAATGGGATGGCTGGGTCAAATGGTATTTCTAGTTCTAGATCCCTGAGGAATCGCCACACTGTCTTCCACAATGGTTGAACTAGTTTACAGTCCCACCAACAGTGCAAAAGTGTTCCTATTTCTCCACATCCTCTCTAGTACCTGTTGTTTGCTGACTTTTTAATGATCGCCATTCTAACTGGTGTGAGATGGTATCTCATTGTGGTTTTGATTTGCATTTCTTTAATGGCCAGTGATGATGAGCATTTTTTCATGTGTCTGTTGGCTGCATAAATGTCTTCTTTTGAGAAGTGTCTGTTCATATCATTCACCCACTTTTTGATCGGGTTGATTTTTTCTTGTCATTTTTTCTTGTTTAAGTTCTTTGTAGATTCTGGATATTAGTTTTGGGGGCAAGTCTTTATCTGTTTCAATCTTAGAATTTTTTTTTGTCTCATTAATTTGTTAGTTTTATGCTTTCCACCTTCTTTTCAACTTTATCCAGATAATTCCTCCCAAAAAATAAATATTCAATAACTATAATGAATCAATGTATGTTTTAGTAATTTCATATGATAGGTCCACATATATAAACACTATCATAACAATTAATTACCCTACTTACTACCCCTCTATAAATATGATAAAGAGGCCTTACTGGCAGATCTGTTAATGATAGTTTTCTGTCCCACCAAAGAATGTGATTGATATAGACAAAGAGTTGCAGCACGGCTCAAATTAACAACTGCCTGACAGGTGTCTTCAACTCTGCTCAAGTGAATTCTGTGACATCTGCTTACCAGAGAGCACACATATAAGGTGTGTGAGCTCACTTTGCTAGACTATGAAAATGCATTTGAAATCCAAAGAGGAAGTAGAAAATGAATTTGACAACCATATTTGAATATCTTTCCTTGGGTTAGAGCTTCTCATATCACTAAATAAGCAAAGTAAGATATGAGTACACCAAAGGACTCATATTTCTTTACTTCTATAAAATGTAATCCTCTATCTCTCAAATATTGAAACACTACTACTGTTATTTATTAATTGATTTTTTTCTTGATGGTCTGCACATTGGTCACAAAAATGTCTAGTAAGAGCAATGCTTGCTAAAATTTTTGAATGAAGATTCCTTTTAACAATGATACCAACTTCTGCTATTATAAATTCATGAAGATTTCCAAATACAATTTATTAGTAACAACAGCATTGATATACAGTTGGAAAATTGCAAAAATTATTATTTTTTAGACAATTTAGGTGGGAGAAAGATAAATAAGACACAGCATCTGCACTTTACATACTATAGTGTATTAAATAAGAGTTCTCTAGATAAGTGTTAATTAATGCAACTCTATTCCTGGGGACTAGACACTGTAGAACATAGTATTTGTTCAATAAATCATTTTTGAACAAATAATCATTTCTATTGAACTGATATAGCCCATCTATCCCTGATAGATTAGGGATTATCTATGCCTAATAGATATAGCCCATCTATCCCTGATAGATTATCTTCTAAAATACCTAGAAGATATTCCTCCTTCAATAATCTTCAATGGCTCCCAACTTCCATCAGAATAAAATATATTCTTTGCATTAAAAGGACTCCGCAACCCAGCTTGTACTTTCTTTTTTTTTTTTTTTTTTTTTTTTTTTGAGACTGAGTCTTACTTTGTTGCCCAGGCTGGAGTGCAGTGGCATGATCTTGGCTCACTGCAACCTCCGCCACCCAGGTTCAAGCAATTCTTGTGCCTCAGCCTTCTGAGTAGCTGGGATTACAGGCGCCCACCACCATGCCCGGCTAATTTTTTTTATTTTTAGTAGAGGCGGGGTTTCACCATGTTCGCCAGGTTGGTCTCGAACTCCTGACCTCAAGTGGTCTGCCATCTCGGCCTCCCAAACTGCTGGGATTACAGGTATGTGACTCAGTGCCTGGCCTTTCCTTTTACTTTCTTTTTATCTCTTCTCATATCCCTTTACACAAGGCAGCACAGCAGAGTGAGAAGAACAATGCTTTTGAGACCAGAATGGCTGCTGGGACAGTACACGAAACCTGACTTACTAATGTATGATACTTTGTACGACATCTGAATATATGAAACTCTTTGAACCTCTCTTTTTACTAAATAAAGGTAATTAATACCTGGGGGAAGTTGTAAACATAATAATAAAGATGCACTTAGCACATACGGCACAGAACAGATCCTGGACATGTACTCTGATACTGTTGAGATAACTTTCTCTCTTTTTTCAATCAAGTTGTATACTTTCTACTTTTGTTTAGTGTTTTCTTCCTTCTAACCTTGGACTGGGAAATCCGCCCTATTGTACTTGGGCCTAAATCCTATTCCATTCTGTAAGTCAAATTGAAAGCTACCATTTTACATAAGCACCGTATTCAGGTACCAGTCAGTTGTAAACACAGCGTAGTCAACTAATTACAGATGGTCCCAAGAAATTTTATGTACACAGAGAAGACAATTTAAGGCACTTTTAAGCTACCAACAAAGCTTCAAAGACACTAAAGCTTTAAGAGAAAAGACGTGATGGGGAGGATGGCAAACCAACAACACGGTTAACTTCATAAACGTCATAGCTTCTGTGAAGGCTCTGTGACCTCATGAGCCCAGAGTTGTCACTCTTTTTTTGCATTCATTATTGAACTATTGTACCTAGCTGTGAGGCACACACAGCTTTGAAATATTAATTATTTCTTTGGCTATATCTATTAGTTCCCCAGCTTGTAATTACTTGAGAACAAATAAAAGGCCAAAATCCATAGACTCTCCATCAGTGCCTTCTACATAGTAGGTATTCAACAAACATTTGAGTGACTATTACTTGTAGATTATCAGATACTGAAAGTCTTGTGACTTTTTTTCAATTATATTAGTACATTTTAAAATGTTGTTTTCTGCAAGTCATGCAAGCCAAATATATGTGGATGTAAATAATTCTAAATGCACCTTACAGAGTTCCCCAATTTTTTAAAGGTTTATTTCTTCTGGTAGCCTCTTAATACAGGAAACTGAAATATGAAGAAATAAAGTGTGGTACCCAACATGATGCAAGTACTGGCAAAAGCAGAAACTAGTTACTGTTAGGTTCTCCTATTCAGTGGTTCTCAACTTTGGCTACACACTAAAATCATCTGGGTAAATTCTTAAAAATACCAATTCCAGGCCAATTATCCTAATCTCTAGGGTACGGCCAAGGCGCTGGTAACTTTTTTAAATTCCCCAGGTGATTCAAATGTGTATCTGTGGTATAAAGCCACTGTACCTCTCGTAATTCCAATGTACAATGTGATTGCTAAGAGTTCCTGAGAAAATCATTGCCTAAGGTCTCTTCCGCACACTATGGTTTTCTGGGTTTTAAATACAGTCATGCAACACTTAATGATAGGGATACATTCTGAGATATGCATTGTTAGGCGATTTTGTCATTGTGCAAATGTCACAGAGTTTCCTTATACAAACCTAGATAGTATAGCCTACTACACATCTAAGTTGTATGGTATAGCCTATTGCTCCTAGGCTACAAACAACATGCTACGGTACTGAATACTGTAGGCAACTGCAACATAATGATAAGTGTCTGTATATTTAAACATATGTCAACATAGAAAGCTACAGAAAAATACAGTATTATAATCTCATGGGACCACTGCCATATATGGGGCCCATTATAGAATAAAATGTCATTATTTGGTGCATGTATTTGAAACTGTGATTCTTTACCTTTTAAACTATTACACTTACTTTTCTCCTGAGTAGCATGCTTTAGATAAACCTCTAAGTAATAGTTCCTCTAGTTTCTTCAGAAACATAAACACACATGCAGAATTTTAGTAGAAAAAAAAGATGCTCTACTTTATTACAAGAAAAGGTATGTTTGTGTGATTTGAGACTTTTATGATATCTGCTTAGGTTGTGTACGGGAGGCCCTAAAATATACCTTTTCATCCTTTCCTTATGAATCAATCCATCATAGCGGTTTACCTAATCCATTTTTATTAAATATTGTTTATCACTTCTGTACTGCTATCTATCCAACATCTTTCATTCTGATTGGCTTAGCCTTAAGAAAAAACTAACGCATGTTAACAGGCAGTAGAAAAATTACCTCTTTCATGAGCTCAGTGGTCTGAAGGTGCATGCTACATCAGGCGTGGCTGATGCCAGGTGGCTGGCTTGCGACACTTAGGAAGTCCCTCACACCTGTCAAGGGAGGCAGACTGCAAGAGAGAAGGCGAGTCTGACTGAGCAAGCGCGTAAGGGCAAACCCTGCTCCCAACTGCTGCTAGCAGAGCTCTAAAAATAAAGCGACAAAAGCACGGGGAAGGCAGAATGAATTCTTAACACTTGTACTCTTCTATTTCTGTCTGTTACGAAGCAGGTGATCTCAGTACCAAGCGATGAGTCTTTTAACTTTCTATATCCCTCACTTTCAGAAATGATCCTCATGACTGCATTCATTCCAGCTGTTTCAAATTCATAATCATAAAAAGAATCTTTTTTAATCTTTCGAGACTGCCCTCTCTCTCATAGGATTACATTCTAAAATAAGCTTCTTTGATATTCATTTGCCTATTTCACTTTGAAGATATTTTTTCACATGTATTATTCTGGAAAACAAAATGTTTATTCCTTTAATACTTTATATATTCTTTGAGAGAAGCAGGAGTTTTAAAAGCCATTCCTTTATCTAGAGCGTGTCTTCCAGGTAACAATCACTAGCCTAGAGAAAGTGAAAGTATGAACTTGTTAGCAACATCTTTTAATGGCCCTCCCAGTAAGGCCATATTTATTATAAACGTTATTTTAAATAATCTGGTGCCTGAGCAGCTCTGCATGAGAGGGGAATGCAATGTAGTGGTTGAAAGTTTGAAATCAGATAGACCTGAGTTATAGCCCTGCCCCACTATTACTGTCTATATAGTCCAGAACAGGTGATTTAACTGCTCAATACTTCAGTGTCTTCATTTATAAAAAAGAAAATAACATCTTTCCCTGTTTTATAGAATTGAGACCAGAATTAAATAATATAAGCAAAACACTACCATACTGCTTGGTATCTAGTACTCAATAGATGCCACCAATTATTATTATTGCTAACAACAAATTTTTAACCAAATAAACAGCTGATGATTCAAAAGATAAAGAAGTAATATTATTTAAAATATGTTGCTGACATTTTAAAATAAGCACCTATATGTACATCCAAGAATCTAAAACTTCAAAGCCTATTCTCCATACAGGTATGCGGACACCTTGCCTCTTCCCATTCTTTCTGGTATATGGAGCAGAAGAACTAGAAGTAGAAAATATCTTGGGGAATTTTTCCTGAGTAGCAGTCTTCACTGGAGACACTTCTGCATTTTAATGCATTTCTCGCAATAGGCATGCACAGGACATGTCTAAATTTGCTGAGAAGTAAAAAAAAATTTCACAGCAATTCAGAGTACCTCAGGATGTTAAACTCCTTACCTCAAGCCAAACGAAAACTAAATCTCACACACACACACACACACACACACACACACACACACACACACACTCCCCATTATCTGGATTTGCAAATCCCCAAAAAACCCTCTTTCATAGTTAATCATTACCACTTTACCTAAATCTCAAATGGTGCTGCTGAGCTGCCATTCACATAGGTGTCACCAAACACATGACAAGTCATTTTTAAATATAAACTTTGATCAAGACACCAGGCCTGTATATATACTTCAAAACATCAGGTACATAATAAATATATACAATGTTATCTGTGCATTAAAAACACAAAAAACAGGCCATACCTCACATGTATTTGTATCTAGACACTTGATCAGTCTTCCAGAAACTGTTCAAGGCTTCATTTACATATTTGTAACTGTGTTCAAAGCTATCAGTGCTTGTAACTTTTTTTTTTTTTTTTTTTTTTTTTTTTTGAGACCCAGCCTTGCTTTGTCACCCAGGCTGGAGTGCAAAGACACAACCTCAGCTCACTGCAACCTTTGCCTCCAGGGTTCAAGCGATTCTCCTCCTTCAGACTCCCGAGTAGCTGGGATTACAGGCACGGGCCACTAGCCTGTCTAATTTTTTGTATGTTTAGTAGAGATGCGGTTTCACCATGCTGGCCAGGCTGGTCTCGAACTCCTGACCTCAAGTAATCTGCCCGCCTCAGCCTCCCAAAGTTCTGGGATTACAGGCGTGAGCCACTGTGCCCGGCCTAGGGCTTGTAACTCTTTAAACCATTTCCTCTGATTTGGTTCTCAAAGAATGTGGAAATCATTTGTTAGTTTCTTGGTAACTACTCAGTTTATTTCTGAAAGATATACCAAGAATTGATGATTTTCTAATCAGAAAATATCACGATCTGATCAGAAAATCATCAATTCTTGGTCTAAGTGGTGAAAATTATGCAGAAATCTATGTTAAAAAGTACTTGATATTCAAAAAGTCTATTTAGAGTGAACATTATACATCTCCCTTGAAATTATCAAAACATTTTGTTAAATTCAGAATTAATTCAGAATTAATAACAGAAACATTTCCCGTTATTTTTCTCAAATGACAAAAGGAGAAAGCTCTAAAGTGTTTATAAGCCATTCAAATAAGCATTAACAGTTTGTTAAAAGTATTTGGTTTGCCGGGCGCCTGTAGTCCCAGCTACTCGGGAGGCTGAGGCAGGAGAATGGCGTGAACCCAGGAGGCGGAGCTTGCAGTGAGCCGAGATCGCGCCACTGCACTCCAGCCTGGGCGACAGAGCGAGACTCCGTCTCAAAAAAAAAAAAAAAAAAAAAAAAAAAGTATTTAGTTTGCTAAATTCTCTTAACTGTAATAATTTAATCTTAAAAATTAGAGAAGTACTATTATTTGAATTAGTCCCATATCTATATATTATTTCTATGTTTTCATGTCGAACAGATTTTGATAGACTACCTCAGTATTTCTCATATAACATCTCCAAGTAGTTCGTAATTGAACATTTCTTAGTCAATCGCTTTTAATCTTTTATATTTTGTCTGAGGAACAATTTTTATACCTGTGCAAAAGAAACTTCATATTAATTTATTAATTTTTCATCTCTAATATTTAACATTTACCCAAGGAAAATGGGTTATCAGCAAGTTTATTTCTACTCATGCCCTGGTTTCTCTGCCAAAGAATTGTTGTGTCTGCATTTTCAGGCCAGGGCTGTGAAGTGCCTCTTCAGAGTCTTCCCACCTCTGCCTGGCTGCAGAGCTTCACCCTCATGACCCACATCTCCCTGGGGAGCCCCAGGACAATGGCTGACATTGGGTTTGGCTCTCAAGCCCCATCATTCCTTAGGAAAATAAATGGACTTCTTCTATTATTCATACTTGGCAGAAAAACATTTGTTGAGATATTACCATTCTTTCCCAAACAGCTCCATTATAAACAATGAGTCTTAATTGCAGTCAAATCCTTTGTAAAGGCAAAGTAATTTAGGAAAAATATAAAGCTTTTAAGGTGGTAGATGTAAATACTTAATGTGTTAATTATTGTTAAAATGAGCCTATAAGTGATCTAAGAAACAATCTTGTTCTATTGGCTTTGTTTCTTCAGAGACTAAACACTGCTTGAACTATGATGGGAAATGCTTATTAAATTATTTGATTAATATATACACACACACATATATACTCACTAATACAGGATATAATATACATATAAAATGAAAATATACCATGAATTATTTTATTAATGATATACTATCCTGAATAAAAGTTTAACTAATGAAGTACTAGAATAATAATCCGAGATGTAATAATAATACAGTCAAAATTTTATTTAGTTGGTCAACAAATAAACCTGGAGGCTATTTATGGAGCAAAATCATAGCATGCAATTACTGGTGTCTGCACTTCATCACTTCTAATGATGTCCAAACTTCATTTCAACTACAAGATGAGCTCAGAAAAAGCAGTCCTCAAGCAGCCCATTCACCAACCTAAAGGCAAGATTAATGGTATAAAAATCCAAGATGATGGCTTACTGAAAAAGATGAATAGCCTGATATCACATGTAAACATTGTGCTCTACAGTCTTCAAAGTATTCACATATACGTTGCCTCATTTGAAAGTCACAACAACACATGGTGCTAGAGAAGAGAGTGAATTTGAATGCATTTTACTGATGAGGAATAGAGACTCAGAGATGTTTATTGCTGTACCCAAGGACCCCTGGCTAGTATGAAATGCCACAATCACATCTGACCCCACACACATATTACAGAAGTGGTTAAGGAAACATGAAACAAACATGGCGAAAGAAATAAATAGTGGGAAGACCTACTAAACGTAACTATGGACAATAATCTATTGCATACTAATTTGTGGGAAGCAAGAGCAGCAATGAGTATTAAAAGCATGTATAAAGCATTCCATCCAGGGAGGCCAGGGTAAACATAGTGTCAAGTCCTGAAAGAGAAGGCACACCACATTGATTCAGGCTACAAGTGATTCTGATCCATTCGAAGGAGGTGTATGTGTCCAGAATGTTTATTGTAAAAATATCTTCTTCAAGAAGTTGAACTTAACACTCAACAGCCAGCACTAACAGCTCAAAGTGAGCCAGGACTTTGATTCTACATGTCCATACACCCTAGAAGTGGACACCTCGGTAAAATTGACTGTTTAGTGCACTGGTTATAGCTACTCATTCATATTTATAATCACATCATTATCATTCTGACAATGCACATATTAACAAATTCATGTTATCTTAACTTAAAATGTCCCAAAGTAGAAGGTACTATTCTCACATTACCTTATTTAGGGGAAGAAGAAAAACAACTTTCTAAATTAGCTCCCTTTTTTATTAAACAAGTCTTTAAAAGCCTAACGTTTCTCTTTATTTCTTGGGAAATCTGTCTGGCAAGAATCATCCTATTCACCCATTACACATTTCCCAAACCTGGAGCAGATCCCCTGTGGTTGCACCACAGAAGAGTACAGGAAGACACATCAGATACAAATCTCTTTGTCCAAGAATGCTAGAAAAAATCCCTAGGCATGAAGTCTGCAAGTTGCATAAAAATACCTGAAATTGGCCCGGCATGGTGGCTCACATCTGTAATCCCAGCACTCTGGGAGGACGAGATGAGCGGATCACCTGAGGTCAGGAATTCCAGACCAGCCTGGCCAACATGATGAAACCCCGTCTCTACTAAAACCACAAAAATTAGCTGGGCATGGTGGTGGGTGCCTGTAGTCCCTGCTACTCGGGAGGCTGGGCCAGGAGAATCACTTGAACCCAGGAGGCATTGCAATGAGCTGAGATCATGCCATTGCACTCTAGCCTGGGTGACAAGAGTGAAACTCCATCTCAAAAAAAACAAAGAAAAACCCTGAAATTTTGGTCTGTAGGACCTAATAAACAGGCAACATTGCATGTATTCTCGCTCTGGTCACCACATCAGGATTATGAGAATCAGCCAGAATTGGACACCACTGGCCACGGAAACATGTATCATGGGTCAATTTACTATGCAGATTCAACTAGATATCTGCATTAAAGTAAAACCTTAGATCAGTGGTTTTCAACCCGGGGTGATTTTGCCCTTCACATCCAACATGACAGTAAACAAAGGGGAAGAGCCGAATTCAAATAAAATGATAGTAGGTATAGAATACACGTTTACCAAAGTTGTCTGTAGTAGGAAAGGTAAAGGCAAAGGTCCTTCTGCTCATTTATAAATATTGAGTACCTAAAAAAAGGGGGAGATCAGTGTGTGAAAAATGCATTAGATTTTGCATATAGTGAGAATGTAACATATTTACATTTTGTAAATAAAATGACATACAAAAAAAGTATTATGGAGAGGACAATATTAAAAGGAGACACTAACCACATCAACATGGGTCTTTCTAGTCTTTCCTAAGACAATGTATTAGACTGTTCTCAAGCTGCTATAAAGAACTGCCCGGGACTGGGTAATTTATAAAGGAAAGAGGTTTAATTAACTCACAGTTCCACAGGGCCGGGAAGCCTCAGAAAACTTACAATCATGGTGGAAATGGAATCAAACACATCCTTCTTCACATGGCAGCAGAAGAGAGAAATGAGTGCCCAGCAAAGGAGGAAGTTCCTTATAAAACCATCAAATCCCGTGAGAACGAACTGAGTATCATTAGAATAGGATGGGAGAAGCCAGCCCCCTGATTCAATTATCTCCACCTGGTTCCCCCCTACCACGACACATGGGGATTATGGGAACTGCAATTCAAGATAAGATTTGGGTGGGGACACAGCCAAACCATATTAGACAATAAGAGTAGAATGCATCTGAAATATTTAAGAGCCTCATTAATGCCAATCAACTAAAGAAGTGAAATATTGTATTATTTCTTCTTTGTAGAAAGAAGATGAAGAAGCAGAGATATTACTTTTTGATAGAATAAAGCAAAAGATATTACTTTTTGATAGAATAAAGCAAAAAAATAAATAAATAAAGTAACAGAGATTCTGGGCTTCCATTTTCCCTTATGTAATAAATAGCATTCCCTCCTCACCAATGTAGACAGTGATCACTGGGATTTCTGTTTCTATAATACACCACTTTGTGGCGTCATTCTTGTAAGTGCATTTTGCCCCTCAGGAGACATCTGATGATATCTGAAGACATTTTTTATTGTCATGACTTGAGGAGGGATTGCTTACTGGCATTTACTATGTAGAGAGAGGCCAAGGATGCTGCTAAAATCCTACATTGCACAGGACAGCGCCCCCCGCCCTTCCACTTCAAAGAACTGTCTGATCCAAAATGTCAATAGTCCTGAGGTTGAGAAATTCTGCCTTAGGTTATGTGAGAAAAATTAGTGGTTTTGCATTAATTGTGCGTTAATACTATGTTCCATAGATGCATTTTAATAGACATTAATAGTTATGTTCAGTCAAGTTTCTCTGATACGATTCTCCTACCTTGTCAAAATTATGAATTGTCACCAAATACTACACAATGAAGTACAAACAAGTTCTACAAAATTAAAATAAAATAGTCTAACATTCATCATGCTGTGTCTGAATTTAGGAGAGATGAAGGACTGGTCAGAAATATAAATGACCAGCATTCCTGATATTTTCCTGGCATCTACAAAATGCAAAACTAAATTACATGTAATGTTAATTGAGGATTCCAAAGATCTCTTAATTTCCAGTTTTCATGCATTACCAACTCATGATTTTTTTTTTCCACCCTTAAATATGAAACTTGCACTGCTTTTAACCTACCACATTACCAAGGTCAGAAACAGAACCACTCTCATTGTCAGATAAAAGCATGAGAAAAGTATTCACAAATGTACTTAACTAGACATAAGGTGGAAATCCAGTTCTGTCTCTTATAAAATGCTAGAAATCTTCTCTATGATACACTTTAAAAGGAATAATTGCTTTAAATGTTTTGAAGTCCTTGCCGCATTATTTACAAACAACAACTTTGCAGAGTACTTGCCTGTGATAAATTTGTACTATGCTTTACGTGGATCAAATTTTTGACCTTCAATTCAGAATGACAAAAAATAGAAAAATCATAGCGAGCAGGAAAAAAAAAAAAATAAGGCCACACTTTTCTCTAATGTTGGTTGTTATCATTTAGTCCTTTATGGATAACACGTAACCATCTTTTACACTTCTTCAAGTCCATATCCTTCAAAACATCTTTATTCTTCTTATCCTAATGTTCCATCCCTCAATCTAACACACGGGTATTCAGGTATCTATAATTTTATTAAAAAGCCCTTGTGCTTTATTATTACAAAATACAACATACAGGGCAGTTTTTTCCTGACCATGCTCAGCTTATCAGAACTACTTTATTATGCACCACTGATCTCTATTTAAAATGATGACTTTGTTTTATAACAGAATCTAATGTTCTAAGGAGACAGTATCTGATGTTAGAAAGGGGAAAACCTCAGGAAGCATTCTTTCAAAACCTGCTCCATGACTTTATGCCAAGACATTGGTAAGCAGACTTTCAGAAGCAGATATCCCAGAAGCTCCTCTTCTGAAACAGTGTTTGACAGTAGCAATCAGAAGTCAGAACAGAACTACGAAATAATTACCTTTTAAAAAAATACGGTCTGCACTTAAATGGTCTACACAGCAGAGATTTATCTGTGCTAATAAACTCTTTAAAATGACATCAGTAGGAAGATTCTGCTTATCCAATGGTTTGAGACAGAAGGGTTCCTTTGAATTTTAGAGGGGAGAGGGCTCAAATCATGGGTGATACATAAAAACAAGAATTTGAATTTGATCAATCAAGGAAGAGCGTTTGGGCACTGATACTCCAAAAAAGAATAAATATCATGGGAGAAGGGCAGGGAAAGAGAGGCAGATGAACACAAAGCCAAATTTCATCACAGTTGATGATTGCCTCCTGCACTACGAAGAATGCTTATATCCCTTTCAAGGTGCTTACCTCCATACAGGGCTTGCTCAGAACTCATCAGACCACAGATGCGCCTTAATTCACCATCTCACTGCAAATGAGGATGGTCAGGGAAGATAAAGAAAAACACAAAGAATCTTATTTCAGGACTATCTGAAGTCTACAGAATGATCTTACAGATAATTTGGAATCAACAATTCTGGTCTCCAAAAATTTCCCATGATGCAATAAATGTTTTGGTGGTTTCATCCATTTATATTCCTTAAACATACTTTGTCTTTTATTCCATGGATCCTTGAGAAAAGGCCTAACCATCCCCTAAGTGAAGCTGTTCACAAAGAAGAGAATACTTAATTTTTAAATGTGAGGTTTATGAGGCAACATCTGGCTTTAAATGCCCATCCCATATTTTTACCCAAATTGCAAATAAAGTAATTAAAATATTCATGTTTAAGGGTCATCTTGCCAAGATACTTTAAATGATGTGCACATAAAATGTAATAATAATTAATATCTTACTGCAATAATTAACTATAATGGTCACCAAGGTGTTGGACAATTTCTATTGGTAAGATTTCAGCAGCTATCTCTCAGAATCATGGCCTCTGAATTCTCTTTCTTGAAGATTTTCATCCTTGATGAATAACCTCCATGATGTTATTTATAAGGAAATTTATCAATAACGTATTTGTTGTGAGCTTTATCCAGAAAATCACTTAAAAGGGAAAAGCTACTCTAGGAAGTTTAGCGAGAGTATGTCTAGCACTATTTATATTGGTATTCTTCTTGACCTGACATTGTAACTATTATCTGGGAGATGCAGCATCTTTGTAAAAAGATCTAGTTCAATTCAATTCGTTTTAAGTGACCTACTGGAAAGCAGAATAAGGACCCCTCAAGAAAGTCTTGAAACACATAACTCTGATTTTCTAGGAAACTAGTTTATCTCAACAGTCTGGAAAAACTCCATAAAAGTTCTTGAGACAGCTGTTCCGGAAGAAGTGTATAGTGACAGATACAATGTAGTAAGGACTGCATGGAAAGGCATTTAAAACAATAGATAACCTTGTACTAGTCTTTTGATATAATTTATGCCTTGGTTTCATTAGGTAAAATCCTACGTGCAACACAGAACATCATTGGCAACAGGCTGTCAGAAAAATCTCCAATAGAACAGAAAATAAGCAAAAGATGCTTTGTCAAGAAAAAAAAATTTCCGTGCATTTTAATTCCAGTGTGCACAAATGCCTGGAAAGAAACTAAGGTCCACAAAATGAAAAAGCTCTGCAATTCTCACTATTTGCTAACTGAACATCTGAACCAAACTTAAATGACACATTCCATTCCTTGAAAACTTTTAATTGCCTTTTGCAAGAATATATTGTTTAATTCTGGATGTGTTTCAATACAGGGAGAATTATTTATACTTTTGTACTTTTGCAGACACTCTGAGATCTGAGTTATCAATGGAGACTTTTATATAGCCTCAGCCCCATAGGCCAAATATATTTTAAACAGATATATATATATACATATATATACACTTTCTTTAACGTAGAGAGAACTCAACCTGCCCCAGGCATGCATTAATGTTTTTATCTTCATTCTTGGAAATAAAATCTTTGTGGATTAACAATTTTACATACATCTGCTTCTTGACTATATACAAATAATCTCAGAAGCCATCAAAAGGGAATAGCTACCTTCAGATTAGCTGATTTACTGAAACTATGAACAAAGAGTATGCAGTCCTCCTTTTCACTGCAGTATCAAAATAGTTGGTTTGCTGACAGCAAGTGTTTGAATTCATGGCAAATAGTAAATGTTCTAAAGAGAACACATTAAAAGCCAAATTTGCTTATGAGCAACAAAATTCTGGCAAGGAACTACAGAACTTGTAGTTCCTCGTCAAATAGCAGGCTTCCTTCAAACCAAAGCATTATGATTACTTTGAGGAAAAGGCCATTGCAATCCATAGCTAAAATAGAAAGTAAGTGTTAAAGTAGAGCCTATCACTTTCATGTAAAATCATTTAATGTGAAAATCTATTGTAGTTTTTGTAACGCCATTTTCAAACTGAAAACGGTAATTTAGTTATGTCCTAAATACTCAAAGTAAACTAGAGCTATTCAGATTACGCTACTCTGAGGCTGCTAATCTGGGAACTGTGTCTACCAGTCCACAAGAAAAGTGCACAAATTGGGAGTGTTTACACACTTTTAAAACAGTTTGGAAAGAGTAATTTTATGGCTGTGGAATTTAATTAAG
Organism: Gorilla gorilla gorilla; assembly: GCF_029281585.2. Lineage (NCBI taxonomy): Eukaryota > Metazoa > Chordata > Mammalia > Primates > Hominidae > Gorilla > Gorilla gorilla. The sequence continues at coordinate 106,348,579 of NC_073230.2, read as the reverse complement.
TAAAAGAAGGTTTATAATAGGTGTATCTTTTTAAATTTCATTTTTCTATTAATTGATTTTCATTCCATTTCACAAAAATATACCTTTGCAATGGATATAAAATTTACAAAATAAATAAATCAGCCCTACCCCTTTAGCATGGTTAGTGTGAAAAGCACTAAATTAGACACTTACTCTGACCAGTGTTCCCTGGTGCTAGCAAATTAATTATTGCTAGACTTATAACAAGAAAAATCCTGAACAAATCAGACAACCAGCAGCACTCTGAAAATAAAATGACTTAGGACATGCACAGGCTGAGCAGGGAAGCACCCGTATGGAGTATATGAAGGACCTACTTTTTAAAGGAAATTTACTGAGCACCCAGTACATAAGCAGTATTAAAAAGCATGTCATCGTTATTTTTTTCTTTGAAAAACAGAACTCATAGCTATTCACCTAAATCTACTCACTGAAATGAAGAAATCATTAATATACTTTAAAACTGGGGCGTTAGAGGACATTACCGTTACATACTGATTCAAATGAAAAATCAGATGCTGTTTAGGACTGTAGAGTATTGGCTAGTTTATGCAGGCAAATAAATGGATATTTTTCAGGAAAGACCCAAGTATAACCTTAATTTGGAAGGATCATAATCCTTTACATTTCAAAAGAATTGTTTTATAATTTTTCTACATATTTATTGACAATAATGGTATAAATTGGCTTAAACCATAGCAAAGAGAATTCTTCTTTGCAGAAAGTGAAAAGTTCAGCTAACTAATGATGACAGCACCCTTAATGACTAGTTAATGAGCTACTGGAGTTTACTTTCCTTATAGGATGGATCAGAACTAATGTGACCCAACACAGTTTGCCTGAAGGCAAAAGAGTGATGGGTCATCTGATGCTTCACAGCATTTCCCAAATCTGTGAGCACGTAAAGTAGGAAAGAAATAAGCATTCACATCTTTTAGTTTTTGGTGTATTTGTGATTGCTGTCTAATATAACACTTGTGGTAGGCAGGATTCTGAGATGATTCTCGTAATTCCCACTCCTGCAGAACCCATTCTCCTTGAGTGTGAGTGGGGACCATGATATAAAGGGATGTCACTCCCTTAATTATGTGACGTTATGTGGTAAAGGTGACACGATTCTGCAGATGGAATTCAGATCTCACATCACTTGATTTTCAATGAATCAAAAAAGGGAGTATAATGGATGATCTAACTTAATCAGCTGAATGCCCTTCAAAGGGGGATTGAGCCCCCTTTCTGAATGAAGAGAGTTTCCCTCTAGTCTACAAGAAATAAACTGCCATGTTGTGAGAGGACCTTTAATAGGGCCTCAACAACCACACAATTTTGAAAGAGGAGCAGGAAGTAGCCCTATACAGGAATGCAGTCCAGGCAACACCTTACTGCAGCCTTGTGAGACTGAACAAGGGGCCACCACGACTCCTCAGCATTGAAACTCTTAGATAATAAATGTATATTGTTTTAAACCATTCAGTTTGTGGCAGTATGCTACACAGAATAGAAAATGCCAAACCAAAACAAATAAATAAATTTACATTACCAAATTTTAAACATGAGATTCAGTTTTTTTTGTTTTTTTTTTTTTTTTTTTTTAAGAGACAGAGTCTTGCTCTGTTGCCGAGGCTGGAGTGCGGCTGCTGGATCATAGCTCACTGCAGCCCCAACGTTCAGGCTCAAGTGATCCTCTCACCCGCATAGCTGGGACTAATAGGTGCATGCCAGCACACCCAGACAATTATTTAATTTTCAGTAAAGTGAGGTCTTGCTGCATTGCCCAGGCTGGTCTCAAACTCATCCTCCCGCCTCAGCCTCCCAAATTGCTGGGATTACAAGTGTGAGCCACCGCGCCCAGCCCAGGATTCATTTTATCTTTGCATAAAATGCCTTTATGAAGATTCTGTTTGGGGCTGGGCATGGTGGCTCACTCCTGTAATCCCTGCAATTTGGGAGGCTGAGGCAGGTGGATCACCTGAGGTCGGGAGTTCAAAACCAGCCTAGCCAAGATGGCGAAACCCCATCTCTTACTAAAAATACAAAAATTAGCCAAGCATGGTGGCACATGCCTGTAATCCCAGCTAGTAGGGAGGCTGAGGCATGAGAATCCACTCAACCCGGGAGGCGGAGGCTGCAATGAGCCAAGATTGCACCACTGCACTCCAGCCTGGGTGACAGAGCGAGACTCTGCTTCAAAACTATATAAATAAATAAATAAATAAATTCTATTTGGTTTGTTTAGATTCACTGAACCTTAAATTAGTCATCAGTCTTTGATTTCCTCTGTATAATCTGATTCACATCTTTTTTGTATACATGTTGAGGACCTAACATGTATTTCTAACTCTTATTTTATTCATGCCTCTACACTAGGAGGAAAACTCATCAACTGGCACAATAAAAGGATGCACATAAAAGACTGCACACACCCCTCTTCTATACTTTAAAATGCCTTATGAGCTCAGATACAAATTCTTGAAAAATTAGAATGGATACTTTAAAGAGCATAATGTAATTGATTTTTAATTTTCTGAAAATATTGCATAATATACATTTATTACTCAAGGTAAACCATGATGATATGTGTGTTGCTCATCTTAGCAGAAAAAAAAAGTGCCATTCTATATTACAAGTAGTATGGTAATTATTGCTTATGTATCTTTAACGTTACAATTTTCCGTTTGCAAAGATTACTAGAACTAATATTGTCAAGGGAGAACACCTAGGGCCTCTTTCACAGAACTAAAATCATCAGGGACAATGGGCCACTAAAATTATTTTTCTGCACACAAGCTCAATTTTTCTGAAAGGTCAATGACTTCATTATATACTACAATATACCCCCCTACCCTTATTCAAGGTTTTGCTCTCTCTCTTTCTGGGGTTTCAGTTAGCCGCAGTCAACCAAAGTCCAAAAGTGCTACAGAATTAGACAGAGAGGGAGAGAGACCACCTCCACACAACTTTTATTACAGTGTATTGTTATAACTGTTCCATTTTATTAGTTGTTTTAATCTCCTTTCTGTGCCTAATTTATAAACTTTATCATAGGTAATGTATACATAGGCAAAAACATAGTATATATTTTTAATCAGTAATATATGCAGTTTCAGGCATCCACTGGGGGGTCTGGAAATGTGTCCCTAGTGGATAAGAAGGAACTTATCTATACTTGGTAAGTCCTTCGATCAGATACAAAAAGAAGCTTGGTACCATACTATGCCTTAGCACAATTTGGATGGTAGCAAAATGTTTAAAAGAGAGGAAAACATCAAACTTCATGATTTTTGCTTTCAGAAAGGAGAAACTTAAAACAGTGGGAAAATAAACTTTTCAGGAGCATAACCACAAGCATGGGAGTGCTCAAGTACCAAGAAAGATCTAATTTATGGTCAATAGATAAATGAATGACAATTCTGTAACAACTAAAACCAAGTTTTTAAGAAATAGGAGGTGAGCAATTATGTGTTGGATAGTGCTAAAGCCAGAAATTCTTCCTTACAAGATGTTACCAAGGTAGGTCTTACATCTAGTTAATGGTGGAAGCAAACAGGAACCCATGTCACCTGATTAGACTGTTATCCTGCTTCTAATCAGAGTATATTTGTTCAGTGCTTTCTACATGCAGTGTTTTACATGAATATTTTTAATCCTTACAAGAACCCTATGAAGTTTTATCAATGGGAAGGTTGACTTGTTCAAGTTACCCAGCTAATTGTAGAGCTGAGCTTTGAATCTGCACTTTTAACCAACCATGCAAGTTCCATGAAATAATTAAACTCTGATGTTCAAAAGCATCAATTTTTTAATGCAATGACTTCTCTTCTATGCCATTAATATGGTACTAGTTATGAACCATTTTGAGGAGAATTAAAAAGTCACTCAAATGAATATCTGTCCTCTGTTTCAGATGAGGAAACCTGATTAGAAAGGCAGCAACCCAAGGCCAGATGCAATGGCTCACGCCTGTAATCCCAGCACTTTGGGAGGCTGAAGCAGGAGGATCACCTGAGGTCAGGAGTTTGAGACGAGCCTGGGCAACATAGTGAGATAGCAAGACTCCGTCTCTCCAAAATACTTTTTTAAAACTAGCTAGGCATGGACAACAGAGCAAGATCCTGTCTTTAAAAAAATAAAAAAAAAAAACAACCAAACAAACAAAAAACAGAAAGGCCGCAACCACACCATATATGATCACTTTTTAGAATTGTAATTACTTGATAGTCACACACAAGAATGAAGCTTTAATGATACTCAGCATAGATCCAACATCTAAATCCATTTAAATTATAGGAGACCTGTGTAACTTGGCAGGAATCTGTACTGATTTAGTAAACAGAAAGGATATGGAGCAAACAGCCATCTTCAGCTTCAGACAAAAGCCATGGCACATAGCATAAAAAATCTTAAACATAACCTCAGGACGATAAGCAAGGAACCATCTGTTGCATTTTATTTATTTATTTTATGACTTGGACCTCCCTTTCCCACTCCCATTCCAGAGATTTTCCCCTAGTGTTCTAATCAGATAAATGTGAAAAGCATAAGAGAAAAGAGTAATCTTTACTAATCTCCATAGATGCCTCCAGGAGTAGATTAGAAAATCAAGAAAAATGTCTAGTTCTAATGGCTCCACATTAGAATCAGAAAAGATGAAAGAACTAACACTTTTCACTCTTTGCTCAATAAATTCAGTGGACTATACATAGACAAGTACTTGATGGCCTCTCATTTAAGCCTTACAATTTCCCCTAAAAGGTCCTGTATGTGATACTCTTTTACAGAATATGAAATGAAATTGAAAGAAAATTAACTTTCCAAGATCACACAGGCTATACCAGAAGCAGGGTTCAACCTTGGGATTCTCTGACTCAAAATCCTGAATATTCCCACCATACCAGACTGCCTACCTTGAGTCCTCTGAACTACCATAGCATAGACTCATATGGTTCTGGCTTTACTTAAGTATCTATCAACTTAGCAATTTTTGGGAGTTAGTAGAGCAATACAGAACCACTGTGGGTTTGAAGATGTGAGAGTAGGATCACAGGATTCCAACTGGACAAAAAAGTAAAATAATCAGCAGTTATATATCACATCCACTTTGATGTTTCAGTTACTCCTAATAAATTTACAATCTTTTCCATGGATGATGGTATTTCTGGATACTACAAAGCATTTTCAGGTTTTATAATGTTTTCTAAATGTATATATTCTACATACATGTAGCATATCTGAATCTGCATGTATATTTTCTTCATATCTTATAACTTTCACTTGATATAAATCATTATAATATATATTTGATGTTTATATATTGTGTAATGTGTATTATATGTATGCACACATCATATAAATATGTACATATCTGTGTATGTGACTGATGTATTTCTCTGCAATTAGGGTAGATATATAGAGGCAACAGAAGGAAGAAGGAAAAAAAATCGATTCTGAGTAGCCTGCTGACCCCAGGTTTTGGCTCCCTGTGCATATTACAAGAATAGAGTCCAGGAGCCAATTTACATCACATGTGGAAAAACCCAAAAGGGGTAGGACCAAATCCAAGACTTGCAACCTTCAAATGGCTCCTCTGTCACAGTCATGTACAGCCGGGACTCAGCTGGCCTTTAGATGCCACACAGACAGGTTGTGTCACATCTGATAATTTAAGGAGATGAATGACCTCATATAATTATCACGCATGGTTTGGTCTGTGATGAGTTACCATTCCCCTATGTTTATTCATTACCATCGAGGAAAAATATAAATTTTAAACAATTACTCACCAGTAGACCTTGACACCCATGTATCAATCCTCTGGGAACTAAGCTACCCATGCACAATAAAATTTTGCCTCATAAAAATTAATGCCAATTTCTACACTTATATCGACAGAAAATCAGGTGTTTGGACTGACAGCCAAGCAGCTAATATGTTTAATTTAGAGCAGTCTGCACAGCCTCCATTGTGCCCATCTTCCTGAGGCTTCATATGGCCCATTTGTTTAAGTCCCCCAACATTTTTGCAGATGTAAATTTAAGTCAATTCTAATAAAATGTCATGACAAAGACAGGGTGGTATTTTTAAAGTGACAAACTTCATAAAAATTTTACACATTCTTTTCTATGGCAAATGTCAAAATGACTGCTATAAAAAGGCCATGTTGGCTGGGCGCAGTGGCTCACACCTGTAATCCTAACACTTTGGGAAGCCGAGGCAGGCAGATCACCTGAGGTCAGGAATCCGAGACCAGCCTGGCCAATATGGTGAACCCCGTCTCTACTCAGAATATAAAAAAATTAGCCAGGCATGGTGGTTGGCACCTGTAATCCCAGCTATTCACGAGGCTGAGGCAGGAGAATTGCTTGAACCCAGGAGGCGGAGGTTGCAGTGAGCTAACATCAAGCAGTTGCACTCCAGCCTGGGTGATAGAGACAGACTCCATCTCAAAAAAAAAACCAGATTCCTGGCATTGAAAACTTGCTGCTTCAATGGTTATCATCAAGTTGTAATCATTAATCATTAGTCATGGTATTTATGTATTGGTTAATCTAAAACATCTCTTTTATCCATAAATCAACTCCAAATTTGCACCAGAAATTTTATTTCAGTGTTTGATTTCTACCAACAAGAGAACAGTGTTTATGAGAGGCTCAACTCCATTTATATTGCAAAGTGAAGGGCTGGAGTTAGATGAGTGTAACTAACCATCAGCTGGATGAGTCAAGTAAACGCTGGCCTTTTTCAGTACGCTCTTGGCAGATTTTTGCCAACTTCTGTATTGGTTGCGAAAAATGCAACTGGTCTTGATTTTACTATCCTGCACTTGCTCAATTTGTAGGGTAGTCTGGAATCATTTCTATAAACATCCTGGATAGATTGCATTATTAACTTTCAGATATTCTGTTTTGAGGCTAAAAACTCACATCTTTGACAATGAGAGGATACTGGTGGTAAAGCTATGACTTTTAAAAATAGATTCACTCTCTGTGGCACAGTTCTCCTACAACAGGTGCTGACTGAAATGTCACAACAAAGCACATCAAATGCTTTGTGGTTCTGCTTTCTTCATGGTCTCTTTTAGGACACTGGTTTTGTCCTTAACCTAGGGATGCAACAGTTCACCCACCCTATTCCACTTACACTCCACTGCATATCTTTCCCTTTCCCTTTTATGATGAAAGACTGCACAGGTTTTAGGAGGAGACATTTTTAAGACCTGCTAAGCATCCCTTTTTCCATTCATTTTAAGTTTTTCTCATGGCCCAAATGGTTATATATTAGCACAATAATCTAGCTCACTAATCCATAGTCATCAATTCATGATATCTTAAAGGCAGAAAAACCACATAAGGCACACATAATGAAGCCTGGCTATTAAACAGTCCTTCAAAGTTCCCCATGCATTCTTTCATTTAATCCTCACGATAACATTGGATGCAGGAAGCAAAAATACTATCTTTGTTCTACAGATGGAGAAATCAAGGCTGAGAGTTAGTTATGCTCTACTTTACATGACTCCTCTCCCTCAATCTTATTGCTGGAATATGCAGCCAGGCGAGATAATAGATGCTAAGACCTCAAAGCTCCTGCAAAGGGCAGCAAAGTTCAGCAGGTAAGTGTAGGAATCTAGAATTGAGCTGCTTGAGATCAAATCTGAACTCCTAAGGAAATTCAAAAAAGTTCTTCATACCCTAAACTTGTTCCCGCATTTACAAAACAAAGATAATAATAATACTTATCTCCGAGGATTGCCTTGAAGGTTAGATGGATTAAAAAACATGAGGCCAGGCGCAGTGGCTCACGCCTGTAATCCCAGCACTTTGGGAGGTTGAGGTGGGTGGATTACTGAGGTCAGGTGTTGGAGACCAGCCTGGCCAACATGGTGAAACCCTATCTCTACTAAAAATACAAAAATTAGCCGGGCATGGTGGCACGCACCTGTAATCCCAGCTACTAGGGAGGCTGAGGCAGGAGAATCACTTGAACCCAGGAGGTGGAGGTGCAGTGAGCCGAGATCACGCCACTCCACTCCAGCCTGGGCAACAGAGCAAGACTCTGTCTTAAAAAAAAAAAAAAAAATTGGAGAGTACTAATTAATAGTGCCTGGCATACAGAAGGAGCTCAAAAATGTCAGAAAACAATATTATTGTAATTGAAGGATGATTGTTAATAATTATTACTGTTCAGACACTGCAGGTAGAGACACCAAAATTAGTTCAAACTGTGAATATCTATGGGAGAGAAAAAAGAGCAAAGTCACAAAAGGGAAATAAATAGCCCACCCTAACTCTTCTCATCTCTTGCCACAAACCGCAAGCATGGTTTTTCCACACTGCAACGGTACCAATGAGATGAAGACTGATTCTTAGATCCACTGGCATTTGCAATCCTAACCCTTCATTCATTCATCTTGGAAACTCAGGAACTGCTGTGATGGCAAGTGCCAGTAATTTCCAGACCTTTAAGAGACCTGAGATGCCTCAGTGAGGGTTAACCAAGGATATGCTTTGCAGGGATATTATGTCAGTTTTTTGTTTGTTTATTTGTTTAGGGATGAGCCTATGTTGCCCAGGCAAGATTTGAACTCCTGGGCTCAAGCGATCTTCCTGCCTCAGCCTCCCCAATAGCTGAGCCTACAAGCGAGCCCTCGCCCAACTTCCGGTGGTTTTTTTATCTTCTAGAGTTTACTATTTTCTTTTCTTGACAAGGATCTGTTTCGACCAAAACTTCTCCCTTCTACTGGGGGCAGGAAGCACCAATAGAGTCGGGCAGTAAACCACTACTATCTGCTCAAAATTAATGAATAAGTAATGCTCAATTGCCAAGGAAAGAACTATTTGTTCTTTTATCTGTTTCTTTTTCAGTGATATTACTGGAAGATCTTTCTACCACAAGCACCACACACTTTTAAAATCTAATGACATCGGCTGGGTGTCGCGGCTCACGCCTAGCACTTTGGGAGGCCAAGGCAGGTGGATTGCTTGAGGTCAGGAGTTCGAGACCAGCCTGACCAATATGGTGAAGCCCCATCTCTACTAAAAATACAAAAGTTAGCCGGGTGTGGTGGTGTGCGCCTGTAGTCCCAGCTACTCAGGAGGCTGAGACAAAAGAATCACTTGAAGCCGGGAGGCAGAGATTGCAGTGAGCTGAGATCACACCACTGCACTCCAGCCTGAGTGACACAGTGAGACTCCATCTCAAAAAAAAAAAAAAAAATTCTAATGACATGTTATAAAACTACATGAATCTTTAAGATGATAATCTCTCCTAGGAAAGAAGTAAATGAAAAATAAAGACAAGTGAGAACCAAATGTTGCTGTGTCCAAAGGTAATATAGTGGCAAACTGGAGTCTTGTTACTACCACTGAAAGAAAAACTCTAGTCCATTCCTCTCAAAATTTGAATATTACTAATGTGTATGTATTACATTTCTGAATTATGTCATTCCTTCTTGAGAATGGAATATAATTTAAATCATTCCTCTAAAAACATCTCCAGTAAATTAAAATTATATCTATCCTGTATTCCAACCATCTGCTTTAATTCTCAAGGCTGTTTCATATTTCAAAAGTTACTTTGTAAGACATTGTGTTTAGTCTTGATCCCTTCCTCACCTGCCTCTATCAGAACATTCATCCATCAATCATGGCATCTCATTGCTTTCATCTCTCTGACATTTGGTCTTCTCCCTCTGAGATACTGGAATCTCCCTTCTGGTAACACTATTTAGTTGTCTGTACAGCCTTCCACACCTTCCCCACCCTTCTCACCAGAGCCTTTTTCTGAGAATCAGCTCTTCCCCTATCCAGGGTAATAGCAACTGGCCTTTTACAATGTAATACCTCCTAAGAAGACTGGACCAGATATGGTGAACTAACCCAAGCTCAGGCAACCAGAGTCTCTTTTCCAAATCCCATCTCCTGGTCACAATTAAATGGACTGTAAGTGGCCATCTGGCCCATATTCAGACTGTCAACACATCTTCTTTGGGAGGTTATCTTTAGGACTAGAATTCTACACTCAAGCTGGTTCAAGGCTTCAAAGGAGAAAACAATCCCTCGCAACCATTCAACACCATGAGCACTGGAGGCAGATAATGCCAATTTACAGAGAAAGAGAAGAAAGAAGTGACACAAAGAAAAGCAGAAAATGACTTGAGAGATTATCATGATAGCAGTCTCACCTTTTTCTGCAGTTGTTGGAACATCCTTGACCTGAACTCCCATGATGGATCATCCAGCTCCACTACCATTTAAAAATATTTCTTTTTGGTTTAAGATAGTCCTACGGTTTTGTACAATTTACAATCTCAAATGGCCTAATATTAACTTACTATTTATTGTTTTTTCTTAACTTTTATTTTTAAGTTGAGGGATAAAAGTGGAGGTATGTAACATAGGTAAACTTGCGTCGTAGGGGTTTGTTGTACAGATGATTTCATCAGCCAGGCGTTAAGTCTAGTACTCATTAGTTATTTTTTCTGATCCTCTCACTCCTCCCACTCTCCACCCTCTGAAAGGTCCCAGTGTGTGTTGATCCCCTCTATGTGTCCATGTGTTCTCATTATGTTGCTCCACTTTATAAGTGAGAACATGCAGTATTTGGTTTTCTGTTCCTGTGTTAGTTTGCTAAGGATAATGTCTTCCTCTGAATTTACTCTATTATCTCTCACTTTCCTCATGTCACCGAATTCCTGGAAGGAACAATCTGCACTTGTCTCCATATTCTCAACTTGACCAACTCCTCAAGCCACTGAAACCATGCTTCTGTCCCTGACACGCTACTTAGACGTCTTTCTTTCATCAGCGGCCTGATGATTTCCTTAAAGGGGTCATCTAGTTTGACCTCTCCGCAAAATGAAACTGTAAATCAAGGCCCTTCTTTTGAAACTCAGTGTCTATCTTAGTAGATTATAGCTAAATATGAGTTAAATAAATGAAAAAAATCCTTCTTCTGCCTTCAAAGGTACTGCTCTCTGAATTTGTCTCCAAACTCTTCAGATACTTTTTTTTTTTTTTTGAGACGGAGTCTCACTCTGTCACCCAGGCTGGAGTGCAGTGGCACAATCTTGGCACACTGCAACATCCGCCTCCCGGGTTCAAGCGATTCCCCTGCCTCCGCCCCCTCAGCAGCTGGGACTACAGGCACATGCCATCACACCCGGCTAATTTTTTGTATTTTTAGTAGAGATGGGGTTTCACCGTGTTAGCCAGGATTGTCTCGATCTCTCCTGACCTCATGATCTGCCCACCTCGGCCTCCCAAAGTGCTGGGATTACAGGTGTGAGCCACCATGCCCGGCCCAGATACATATTTCTAAGGGCCTAACAGACATCTAAAAGACACTGCAAACTCCAAATGTCCAACGATCAACCTACTCCCACTCTCACAACATCAACCTGCATTCCTCCTGTGTTCTCTAGCCTACAAAATTTAATGACACATGACCTACATGTTAGAGATCTAAAAGTCATCTCCAATTCTTCTTCCTTTCCTGATTCCCCAAATCTCACAACCACCAAGTCCTGAAATTGTACTTCTACTTCATACCTGCTTCACCTTCTCACTGCCACTAATCTTTTTGAAACCTCGGGCATCATCTCTGGTTCAGTGAATGCTGCAATGATATACTAACTAGTCTCATTGCCTCTGCCTAATATACTGGCCCTCCTTAATCCATCTTCTACATATTATGATTCAAACCTATTACTTTTTTTTTTTTAATTTAAAAATCTCAACAGCAACACAGGATAGAAGACCAAATTTGTGTTGGTACACCAAACAGGGCTATTGCAAACGTCGATGTAATATGAGCACTGCTCATCCCCTCCTTGGGTCAGCATGCAAGAAATTTATAACCAGACTTAAGCCAACAGCTACCAACATCACTTCCAATTGACAGGTCCAGTGCCTAACAAAGAACAGACCACGTTTCTTTAGACCATGCCCCTTCAGTATGCAATGTACTTTTTCCTTGGTCATGCTCTGATGTATCCCAGTGTTCCACAGTCAGCTTGGAGTTGCTAATGTTTTCCTTAGGGACTCTCTTCCCTCAGTTTGTATTCTCAACATGTAGCTCAGCGCAGTACGTAATTTGCACTGAATAATAATAATCATCACGTTAATTGTTGAATTAAATTATATTTGGTGTTAAAAATATTTGAAACAAGAAATATTTAAAAAGGCAGTATAAATTAAAACAACTTCAAAAATAAAATGTACTATTTATTTAGAAGCCTAGTTTTAAGCATACTACCTAGAAGGCTGCTTACCTGCAAGTTATTTCTTTCTTGTAATCTAATGAAAAAAATTTTCTAACGGAATTTCTTTCTTGTTGATTAGCACTTAAGCTCTTAATTAAATGTTATACTAGTGTTTCTTATCCAATAAACCATTTCCCAGAATTTCATAAAAACTAAGAATTTTTAAGTACTTATGTTCTGAGATCTAGATAATTTTATTGTCTTTGGTCTCTAAGGTGAATTTCCAAATGTGAATATTTAAGTCTCTAAAAATGATTATTATGTTTAGGAAGCAGCATTTCCAATATAACCAAGCTCATATGGGAAATGAAGAAAACAGAAGCATTAAGAAAAATAACCAACTGCTACCTTTAGTATCTTTAATGTAATTTTGCATCTCATAAATCTGAGGGCTCTTCTCTCTGCCCCACTTACACATCCATCACTCCTCAGAGTATTTTCACCACAATGCCCGTTGCTCACTTTTTTAAAACAAGAGATTTTTGCAGTCTGCCTGAGCCCATTTATTTCATTGCACCATCCCTCTTGTAACTCTCAAAATATGGCATTATTAATATTTAACCATCCCTTCACATAGTTTGACAGTATGCACCTTAGAAAAATTTTATTAGCTCTTTCCCCTCTTTTCCCTAATTATCCCTAAGGTATTGGGCAAATATCAAAAGAAACAATTCTCTAGACTTGTTTGACAACTTTGGTATGTGTTGATTACATATTACAGGTTTATCCGTATATCAAAATCCCTCAACAATTTCTCTTAGAGAGAAATGTCTGGTGGTAACAGGAAATCTGAAACAGGGAGCGCAGATTGAAGTGAAAAGGACCTGAAATTGAGGTCTGATCACGGGTAACTTAAGAGAAACACATTTTAAAATTTTTCATTTGATTTGATGTTATATACAAATAATAATGTTATGGTTAATAGTAATTATATGCATGTGTGTGTATGAAAGACAGAGAAACCAGAATTTATTATTTGAATAAAATAACATTGGAATTACTTTCCATCATTTGCCAGAAGACCACCATAGCGTATTTTTAATTACTCAGAAAAAAAGAGCTTCAAATAGACAGTAAGATTATCCCCAAATCTGAAGCATTTAAAATGGCCAGCACCGTTATTTTCTACTGCCACCAGTTCTAGTTTAAGTTGTTCTTCCATTTATGATACAGAATTTTAAATGTATCCTAATTTTTTAAATCCACAGAGCATATGGTTAAAAAAAAATCAGCAGAAGCAAATGTTAAAATAACATTTAGCCAGAAATATCCCACATTCATATTCAAAGAGAACTTCAAATATTGCTTTATATATAACAGCCTAATTCTGAATTATTGAAATTAACTATAAAAAGTGTGCCGGTTTGTTGAGGCCACAAAGTCAATCTTTTCCTCGTTCATAACCTGTACAAACAAGTGGCAAAATATAAAGGAGCAATGACCGCTTTCTTTACTCATTTTTAAAAACTGCTAAGAGTAGCTGATTCTATGTACTGAATTACTACAAAAGATGTAAAGCCTACAAAGAAGGGATATTTAAGAGCTTATATTTTACAAATAAAAATTTTAAACCTGTGCACATTTGCCTTCATTCCTAAAATATCACACCACCAAATATGTTTAATTCTAAATTTCAAAGTATATCTGATCTAAATGAAAGAAATAAAACTGCTTAGTATGTAAAGAACTTTTAATAGGTGCCAACATTTCAAATGGTATAGTTTCTTTCTCACACTTGTTTAAAAGACAGCAAAACTGTCTTTAGAATCACTTTTTTAATTACTTGTCAATTATGTTAGTAACCCGTCTCTATAGGACTTGAGCATTTTCAGGCTGCTTGTGTATGCAATATCTCATTTAATTGTCTTGGCAAATCATTCTTAAATGCTGGTGTTATTAAGTTAGATTTAACCCCTGAAAACAGTTGTGGACTGACAGAAGACCTAAGGTATGCACACTTGTTAATAAACTTACCTTACTGAGGTTTTTCTACTCTGTCAATCCACTTAAAGTTTTAAAAATATGTATCGACATACACACGTATATATGTGTATTTGCATATACATAAAATACTATCTATTAAATAGAATACTATATAGTGACACAAACTAGGAAAGTTATCTAATTATACGATGTTAATATTTTGGACTTTCAAGGAAAAGGTAGTAACATAGTATTTTTTCACAAAGTGCTGCCACTTTTACTTAATTGACATTGTGGTCAATTGCCTTTTTCTTTCAACTCTGTAAACAACACGACGCAATCGTTTACATGTTTCAGTGCACACACAAAAAAATGAATCATGTGTAAGCTACATGGTTGGCCATCACAGCCCATTCCCAGTTTACTGGAAAGCAGCTGTATGAAAGCCATGGGAACAGTCGTGGTACTGCTCACAGATAGTTCATGAAAAGAAAGACTGGTTGACACACTTAGTGACACAGTGCTTGATGCACACTGTAAGCCTTAAGTAAATGTGGAGGCGATATAATAGAACAAAGTTTGTTCGCCATGGAAAGCAGCTGACCTGCTTTTTGAAACACTACCACAGACAGCTCTTTTAATAGAAATAATGGACCGTTGTCATTTTAATAACAATAAAATGTTACTTTTTTGAAATACTGAAATTCTGATTTTTTTCCCAAAATGCTATGTATACTTATGTTAGAATTGCTTATGTCCATACATATAAGACATTAAATGAGATCAACAAATTGCATGATTTGCCTAAGATATGTTTCATTTTACCCACTTAAATCTCCAATTTAAAGTTATAAATAGCTTGAAGACATGTGCTAGGAAATTCTTGGAAACTTGCATCTATATTGAGAAATAGGGAAATCAAGAGAAACCTTAAGAGGTGCTTTATATAATGATACTCCAGAGAATATGTAAATTATATAGTTTGTTATGAGCACTATTGTAAAAATTATTTGTAAAATTTCTCAATGCATTATTGTTTATGAATATATACTCCTATATATACTAAATTTTAGCACAATAATGATTTCCATATGTTATGTTTTTGTAAAAATTTACTATGTGTAAACCCTAGAAAGAAGAGTATTTTATTGTTAGTTTTAACAATGTTGGAGAAATAACAGAAAGATGTCTAGACAGTCAGTTTGTTGTGAAGAAAACAACTGTAAAGCTCTTATCTATTGTCAAAATGAACCACCTACTTTATATTCAAATTTTATGTATATTTATTAAATTAAATTAATGAAAGCCATGGGAGGGGGAGATAATAAAGGCACATTTTATTTCCCTTTAATAAACCATAATGTGCTTAGATTCTTGTATTTTCTTACATTTTTTTCAAAAATTATATCCATTTCAGTCTGCTTAATTTTCATTCAAATGCCAATCCAAATAGCTACACATATAGCTATGTGTAACATTAATAAATTTAACATAATATTACTACTTACGTGGAAAAATATATCTATTGTTGCATATTTTAAAACATACATCTGTGGAATAATACATGTTATATGGTTAAGCCGATGAGAACAAAATTAAAGACTTGAGAAAAGTTTATTAATGTTCACTGTTTCAGGTTTTACTTTACATTTAATATTTTATCTCATAATTGATCATATGGCACATTTCCTTGTCTATGTAAAATGTAAACAGAAACTGCTGACTTCAAGTGAGAATAATTATGTCACTTATAATGCATGGAACAGATATCCATTACAATATCCTGACATACAAAATTTCTCCTTTATAGCCTTAAATACAAATTTCTCTAATAACAGGAAAAAATATATATATCCTAAGTAATTAAAGCCAAAAGTACTATACTTCTATGAGAATTTATGCTTATTTCCTGTGGATATCCACAATTCTTAGTTTTATATTTATACCATTGTACACTTTATATTAAAATCCCTGTATACCAATAGGCTCTCAGCCAATTATTGTAGACTGACTGGCATTTTGATGTGACTGAGATAAAAGTTTGATATTAATAGTTATAACTATATATTTTTTAATTGCATTTGTAAATAGATTCTAAAATTAAGGACAAATTTAAATTAACATTATAATACTGGCTATCACACATGTAATTCTAAATTTTAAAATAGAAGTCTTTTAACATGTGGCAAGAAATTATTTCTAGAAAAACGGACAACTACCCTTTTTGAAAGCTACATTTTAAAAATACCAATACGACATGTGCATACTATAGCATAAAAATGATATATTTTCCACTTATATATCAACCAATACACATTATGTGGCTGCTACCATATCATGTATTTATGTTTCACACCTTAGGGAGACAAACATTTCCAAAAGAAACACCTAACCCAGAGAAATAATCGTATCAAAATTTCCTTGTCTGAAAAACATCTATTTTAGTGTTAACTCTTAGAACAGGTTAACTACTACTTTAATCCAAAAGAAAATTTATATTAGAATGTATGTTAAACAGGAGAGCAAAAAATGAAAGAAGATACTTAACTGACACATCATTTGTTTTACCATAATAGAATTTAAGCCCTTCATACAAATGTAAACACTCTATATTTTTAAAAAAAACAACTTTGAACTACTAACTCTAATTGATGTCCAACTCCAATTAGTGCATAATTAATTTTATAGTGTGTGATGGCATGCTCTTCCTCTTCAGCTGATAAAAACTTCTTACATTACTTTTTCTGTGAAAAACGAAACTGGCAAAAAAAAAAACCCAAAAATATTTACTAATGATTCCGAGAGAAATTTATATACAGAAGCATAATAATTTGCCTTTATTGACACTACAATCTTTGTACTCAGTTTTTATAAATTTGAAATTTTCCCCCAAAGATTTGAGATTTGTCCTGATTAAACAGTGCATATGAATTCTTTTCTCGAAAGAAAAGCAAACGGCACATCTTTATGAAAAATATTGCATTTTTTAATTTCATAAAGTTTATTCAGAAATCTAACATGAAGTACAAATGTCAACCATCAGTTCTTTCCTCAGAAGACAGTGTTACTAACTTTTCAAATGAAAAACTGAAGATGCAGAAGGCTTCCAAAAATATTGTTAAGATTACCTACAGGAGATTGACTTCGCTCCACAAAACCTTTTATTAAGTATTTCATTCATTAAATAATCAATGTCTTATATAATTTGAAAATATCTTGAATTTCCATCGTTAAAAAAAATTTCAGATCCTTCCAAAAAAAAGAAATTGTGATGTCCTACTTCCCATTTTAATCCACTATATATACTCTTTCTTGTGTCTAGTAAATTTCTGACCATGAAAATTGATTTACTTATAATTTTAGGAAAGCATTATTGCAGATGTTCTTCTTAACAATAAGGATTTTTACATTAATATTTTACCACAGTATGTTGAGGAATAAAAGGTTGTATTTTGTTGTAGTTTTCCCCAATGGTATGATGATGTATCTCCTCCCATGATAAAAATATTGATAAATTGTCAGTTAAAAACAACACTGTAAAAAATGAGTAATCGGAACACATTTAGAAAGTGATTGTTTTTTAAAGAGCCACTTATTTATTTGACACAGAATGCAAGCGACTCATTTGAGTTCTCACTTTACAGGCCAAGCAACAAACAGACTTAAAAAATTAAATGGAAGTGTGATGCCTTAATAAGAGTAAATAATTCTGAAGCATCCTTAGGGTGATTCTTACTCTTTTTATGTTTAAAAATATCTGACTGGAACATCCTGCCAATTAAACGAAGATCTCCAGATGGCATTTACCCTTTTGCTTCATAACAAAAAGGATCTGCAATCAGTTTTATGGAAGACTATCTAAAGAGGAACATTACTGTAAATCAATGACAACAAAAATTAGACACTCCCCTTCTCCGGGATAGAATGTGCATCCTCCAGATTCTTGCACTGACACCTAAGGTAATAAATACTTAAAACTGAATCTTAAGTAATAGCCGCAGGGTTTCAATCGCTAGATTCACTGTTACTTTCCACCAAAAACTCCTGTATTCAGCACTCAGCCAACAAAGGACAGCAAGTAATTCCCAGCAGCATAAATACCGGGAAAGCTACCTTGGGCTTTGTTTTTGTTATGTAAAATGCATTAAAGTGACTCATCCACTTAAGATTACCTACCTTTAGAAGCTTTAAAGAAGCTTCAAGAACCAAAATAAATGCTTTCCCAGAATGCCGGATAGGCTATTCGGTGCATTAAAAAATATGTATATATTTATATGTGCCATTGAGTTTGATTCTATTTTGCTAAGAGAGGAGAGAATTATTATTTTTCATTCCCTTCCTGTGGTGTGACTATAGCTACCTATAAGCCCTCTATTTCCAGAACAGCAGCGAGGTTTTTAAAAGTTATTTTAGAAATGGTAAAAATAAAAGAAAATTTGTAGGAGACTGGAAATAGTCCCTCCTTCAAAGAATAGGCTCTATTCATTTGAAGAACAGGGACCGCGTGTCTGCCGACACTTAGATGTTTCAAATAATGGGTTGGGGAGGTTGGATCGCGTGGTCCCAGTACCTGCGAGCCCCCTGCGTGGACAGCACGCTCGGCCGCGGGGAGCCAGCACGCGTCTAATCGGAAGGCTGTCAAGTGCATCCAGTAATGTGGGATAAAACGAGTTTGGGCACTACAGCAATTAAAGAGCATCTCGGAGGCCAAGTGCGGGAGAAGTCCACGCTACCTCGGCAAGCCTGAAATTACCTATTTGTAAATTACCCAACCAAAACATAACTTTTTATTGAACTGGGTTGAATCAGAGCGGGTGAGCTGGCTGGAAACTTTTTTCCCCAGTACGGCTGCACTCTGAAGTCTAGAGAATCCCGTTAGAGACGGGCTGAGACGCCGCGAGTCGTCGGCGGGCGCTTCCCGGGACAGTCGGCCCCCAGTGCCCGGCCCCGCGGAGGCGCCCGAGACGCCGGTTCGGGACGCATTCCAGCGGCGAGCGGCGCGCACCGCCTGCCCGGCGTCTCCGCATCCGAGCCTGGCTCCCCGGCCGCTCGCTCCCCACCCCCACGGGCGGAAAAGCCCCACGACTCGGGAACCGACCCCCACCCCCAACTCCCGCGGCGCCCCTCGGCCGGCGCTCCCTGCCCGGCCCGCCGACTTACGTGACGGCCGAAGGGAACGGCTCCTCCGACGAGGGGCCGATGAGCAAAGATTGGAAAAGTGTCAGAGTCAAGGCCAGCAGGCAGCCAGCAGCCATCTTCGCGATCGAAGATCAATGCCCCCTCCCTGCTCAAGCGGGGGAAGGAGCGGCGCTGGAAACCGCGGGCGGAGGAAGAGCAGCACACGCCGCCGGGACCGCGGGCGTCTGGAGGGCCGGCTGCGCCCGGGGCCCGAGGCGCGGAGCCGCGCGGGGGACGGCAAGGGCGGGAGCGGGCGCCGGGGAAGGGGCGGTGGCGGGCGGACCCACTAGCGTGCGTCGGCTGCTCCGCGCCGCGGCCGCCTTGCCTCCGCCGCCATCAAGGGCGACTTTGGAAACAGACCTCGGCGAGCCCGCCGGCGCTCGCGCGCTCTCGCTCTCCCTCTCGGTTTCCTCCCTGATTTATTCCCCCGATTGCCGAGGCGAAGGCGGAGGCGGGGGCGGGGGCGGAGGAGGGGTGACGGCGCTGGAGGGTGGGGGTGGCTGCAGGAATGGGGGAATGGCAGGCAGAGAGACTTGTGGAAGCGAGAGGCTCCGTCTGGCTTCTTAGGCAAGTCAGAGGGAGGCGGCTGGGGGTGGGCAGCGGGAGGGCTGGGCGTCAGAGCAGTCGGGCGGAGACGGGCCGGGAGCAGCCCTCCATACAAGGCAGCCAGGAACTCCCAAAGTCGGCGCCGGCTCGCTCCCGCCGCCCGGCGTGCGCAGGCGGAGCGGACCAGCCGCGCGGGGCTCCCGGGGGACGGCCAGCCGCCCAGCGGGCATCCACAGGCTGCAGAGGCTCCAACCCAGGACTTGGTTCGCGTCTTCGGGGGTTATTTTTTTGCACATGCAGGCAGCGTTCCCCCCCAGCCCTACTCCCAGGCGCAGAATCCACTGCCTGCCTGGGAATCGTGAAGTGATTTGACAACAAATGTAGGAGGGGTTTGTATTGCATTTTAAAGCACCACTGTTGACTCTCTACCAGGTGGCACTATATGCCCGCGTGTGCCATAGGTTAGAGCCTCTGCCGGGGCTGGGTGCCCTTTGTGCCAGCGGTCCCACGCCCAGGTACTGCTCGGCTCACCTGGCGAGGACAGAGCCTCAGGGACCGGGCTGTGGACGGACAGAGAAGTACTGACGCTGTAAAATCTTCCCAGCCCTGTGGTTCCATTGGACAGAGGGGTGGAGGGACGAATTCTGCATCTAGGGAGGACAGTAGTAAGAGAAGCGCTTTGCAGCATCCCAGTTGGGACTACCTCCAAAAGGGTCCTAACGCCCTGCTCTGGCCACTGGCCTGCGCTGCCTGACAAGGTTACCGCAGGGTGAGCTCACTTTTGTCAATGCGAAGGCATGAAAAGCGTAAGCAGCAGGAACAGGTGGCACTCTGCGAAATGCGCCTGAAATGTAGAGGAGGAATTAAGGGAGGGGGAGAGAGCTAGGGAGTAGCAATGCCGGACTGGTTTTACCTCCAGACTCAGAAGAAGCAGTGGCGGGCTTTCTCCTTGAAAAGACAGGGTCTGCGACTAGGCCTCTCCCGCCCAACACAGGTCTCCTACAAGAGGGCCCTGGTGGGCCAAAGATAGAAATATATTCTTGCACCTTAAATTCTTAAGCTCCCTCTAGTAGTGTATGAGAATACTTTTGACATGACGTGCAGAGAATACAATTTGTGATGACTATCCTGCATATGCAAAAATTCTGTAAGTATCGGGGTGGCTGTCAGATTTTTAATTAGCCCGTTCTTATTTTTAGGAGATGCTTCTGAAAGAAAAAGACCCTTATTAATTCGAAATGAATTTTCCAGCTCTCTGAAGGCAATCTCCCAAAACAAAGACTAATAATAATACTACTACTATTAATTACTGGCCAAATTTTAAGAGCATGTGTGATTTTATGATGCTTAGCCTGGTGAATTTATTTTTCCTTCCCACTTATCTCTCCTTTTGTTAATGCTTTATTTGTTTTCTTTATGTTCTCTGCATCTCTGTCTTGCTCTTTGTTTCTTTCTACTCTGCGTGGCCTCACAAAAGGCACCCCACCGTGACTTAACTTAGTTTGTTTTATGCTAGGCATGGATACTGTGGCAGCAGGAGCTGCGCAAATGAGGGATGAAGTGGGATGTAATGGGACTGAGAACTACAGCTCAGGAGGGATATTTTATATAACTGAAGATAGCATTCCACTCCAAAATTAGATAAGTAAATAGTCAAATCCATCATTTCTTCCATTTTTAATAATTCAAAAGCAGACTTTCTTCCCCAGCATGAGGATTAAGAAGAGCAGAATTAGAGATGCCCATTATTGTCTATGTGATATGTTGGTATCAATAGCCTCACTACCTAAAAATACCATTGTTATATATTCTGTCAATTATTTCAACATCAACTCCAGACTTCCCACTATGGTACACTGTTTCCAATTTTATATCTTTAGGAGAAAGGGCTTAAAGAATAAAAGAATGTAATAATCTTGTAGAGAAGGTAAGTCAGCCTTTATTATTAACTTTGTTGGCCTTTGAGCCAAATCTCAATTTCTTTGGATCACTCTGTTGAAGCAGTGTGTTCTCCAATATGTGAAGCTGTTGAGGAAAGATATTGCTTCTACAATTCTTACTGAAAGGGTTGGTTATCAACTGTGAGCCTAAATCATTGTTTAATACTCTGTTGCGAGGTTTGCTATTAATTGCTTTTTACCAGTCTAAACCTTCTTATTGAGGATATTCAAAATGTGGTTTTTTTTTAAATGTATGACAGCTAAAAGAAGACCATTTCCATAACATAGCATTAGGTTTCTGTTGGATTAACTATACCCATAACAATGCATTTTTTCAGCTCAGTTCTGTCATTTTGAAAAATTCCCTTAAAATCAGATTATATCCCATTAATCTTAATAAAATTTTGCTTAATCACGATAAATTTGCTGTTCAACATGTTGACAAATCATAAGGATTGTTGTTAAGCTGTTATAGTAAATGATGTAAATGTGCAGTAAATACAGTAAATATATTACAGATTATAAATGAGCAAGAAGTTGCAAATCAGTATCTACTATTCATTTAAGAAGAAATATTTTAATTAGTAAGTTAGTGAGGTATTGCAGGAGATTTTTGCATTTAATCATTTCTAGAACAAAGTTTAAAGAGATTTAATTCATGCAAATCACTGACCTTTACCTACAACAAACTTGCGATTGGCACCTTTTAGCTAAATCTCAGTTGTTAATTCATATATTTAATTTGTTGATATACATTTCATTTTTTAGTAACTAAAAGTGAATAAAGAACAATAAAAACTTGATTGCCATGAAATGTTTATTCTTCCTTTTTTTAGGTGATACTATGAATGTTGGCAGCATAAAATTATGTTTTATTGTAGTTTTTATATGAGTATATGTATGTACAAACATTTTTCTGTGATTTTTTTCAGTAAATCAAATCTAATTTCTTCAACATTTTGCCTGAAAAAATGAGACAGAGTAACCTAATTGAAATTATTTAATCTTTCTCTCTCTTTTTTGTTCTCATGTACAAACAGGCAAACCCAAACACTGAAAAGGAAAATAATTATCCTTAGCCAAAAAAATTTAAAGGAAATAATTAACTTTCATATTATTTTCCACATCTTAAGAAAACTAAGGTGAAAACCTTGACAAAGGGCCTTATTTGCTTGTATGCATATAGGTGTATATGACTCATCTCTGAGATAGACATACTGTTAAGAGTCATAATCAGAAAAACTTGTGATTTGAGATGGTACTATGCTTCCATGCACACAAAGATGTGTGCCAGAGAAAGTGAAAATTAAAGACAAATGGAAAGAAAGCTTCAAAAATCTTACCTCTTTGGGGAATACTTTCAAGAGACAGGAATAAGAAAGCAAGCAATTCAGAAGTATCAATGCCCAGGAGAATGGTTAAAAGAGTGTGTAGTGATTTTTAAGTCAAGAGTTTATAGTCGGCATTTTTAAAGTGGCACATTGAAGCCTTCATAAAAAATAAAAAAGCATAGAAAAGGAACTATCCTAAACTAAGAAACAAGGTAAAATATTTTCTACAAACAAGACAACTATTTAGAAAACAATTTTCCTTGACCCAAGTAATACAGCTATTGAAATGATAGGGCATTGAATTTCTGATGAAAGAAATACCTTTTCTAAAGAGACGCAAAGTAACATTAAACAAGTATTTATTGGAAGTTTATTATTTGTCCATCAGAGTCCCCATATTGGCAAACTTATGCTAGTTTAAGTATTTAGAAAAAAGTAGCTGTTATATTTTAAAATACCATCATGTCTTCAAGCAATAACTTCAATATTATTTTATTTTGAATCTCTAATCATAGAATTTTTCATTCAATTTCTTTTTCTTGTTTTATTTTACTCTTTCTCTCCCGTTTCCTCCATTAAACAAACACATTCAGAAAAAATCAGGGCCTACAACATGACTTCCTATTTAAACAAAACAAAACTGTATTCATCTCTAAAATCTGAATTTCATAGCAAGATCTTTCTTCACTCCATAGAGTTGGAGTCGTGTTTTTTTGTTGTTGTTTTTTGACTGTGACAGCACAAAAGTATATGGAATCCATTTATGTAGGCCTACATAGACTAAGGGAAGTAGAGAATTGAGTTATTTATCCAAATATTCACTAACAATGAAAATGCAATAGGAAGTAATTAATAAGCAGTAGATGGTAAAAACTGAAATAGGAAAAACTAATAACCCTTTACAGTTTTTTTTAATTTTATGGATGCAGCCTGCCATGAGAGGGGAAGAGAAAGATCTATTTATATTATTCTTCTGATACTAGGGTTTTTATTTTGTTTTGTTTTGTTTTTAGACAGGGTCTCACTCTGTCGCCCAGGCTAGAGTGCAATGGCATGATCTCTGCTCACTGCAACCTCTGCCTTCCGGGTTCAAGTGATTCTCATGCCTCAGCCCCCCAAGTAGCTGGGATTACAGGTGCCTGCCATAACACTCGGCTAATTTTTTTTTTTTTTTTTTTGTATTTTTAGTAGAGACGGGGTTTCACCATGTTGGTCAGGCTGGTCTTGAACTCCTGACTTCAAGTGATCCTCCCACCTCAGCCTCCCAAAGTGCTGGGATTACAGGCGTGAGACACCGCACCCAGCCAATACTAGGTTTTTTATATTCTTTAAACACAGTAAAACACCTTTGTAAGCTAGCATTTTTCTATAAAATTTGGATATGTTTTGGCTCAAACTGACTTCCTGAATAATATAACTCGTTAGAGTAGGCTACAGATAACACAGTCTATTAGATGGGTGTCCATAGAAGCACCACAACATGATGTTGCTAGGGGTTTCTCCCTGTGAAGTAATGAGCATGGGAGAGAAAATAAGACAGCAGTTGGCCAGGTGCGGTGGCTTACCCCTGTAATCCCAGCACTTTGGGAGACCGAGGCAGGCGGATCACGAGGTCAGGAGATTGAGACCACTGTGAAACCCTGTCTCTACTAAAAATACAAAAAATTAGCTGTGCGTGGTGGCGGGCGCCTGTAGTCCCAGTACTCTGGAGGCTGGGGCAGGAGAATGGCATGAACCCGGGAGGTGGAGCTTGCAGTGAGCTCAGATCACAACACTGCACTCCAGCCTGGGCAACAGAGTGAGACTCTGTCTCAAAAAACGACAACAAAAAACACAGCATTTTATTTTTGTGGCCACATATTTTAGATTGATAGAATTTAAATGCCTACCATTATCACAAAGAATACGTGACTGAATGGACATACTAGTGAACTTACAATTAAAATACTATATTCTTTTGATAGATGAATAAAATAGAGATCATGTTGTCTATCACACATGGGAGATATAAACTTTTTAAGTTTTGCATTTGGGAATATTTGACAATCAACATACAGCAAATATTATCCAGTCATAGTATTTTCTTCAAGATGTAGAAGGTAGTGGAGTATAATTCCTAAGGATTCCTGGTAATTTAGGAAAAAAAAAATACTGTGATACCTAATCACCTGAAGAATATTGTTGTTATCTATCTCATGCTTTATCATGTTTTTGTAATCAAATTAATAGTATTTCAACATTTCATGCCTTTAAAATTAAGGACAGGGATTTTAAACCATTTTGTTGTAAGGATAGCTTGTGTTGTATAGTTGGAATTCATATATATTGATTTTCTTTTTCTTATCCACAATTCTTGAAATTTTACTCTAGGGTGACCCATTCTTTAATAATACAGTTCTCTGAGAATGTCCATAGCTATCTAGAAAAAAAGAATTGATTTAATAAATTTGCCAACCTGGGTAAAGATGGTCCAAACAAAAACAGTAAACTGGGTCTTGAGTTTCAAGTGGAGTGTTTTTATTACATGGGTGTTGCTACAAGCCTTTCTGTTACACAGAGATTAATCTATCTTTTGCCAAGATGTTCACTTTTGTGGATATATTTTATACTATCAAGATACTGGCAGATTAAGATTCAGTTAGTTTAAACCAAACAACCAAATGCATAACTTTAAAATGTCACCTAACTCCAAAGAGAGGATATTTATTATATTGAATAACATTTAATCATTTAGCTGTCATTAGTAATGATCTTAACTTTAATTGTATCATTTCACATATGATTAGCAGTCATTATTTGTAACAAGGGCAAGCATGTTTTGGTTGGGAAGATTGTGTGTATATTCAGTCACCTTCGTGTTTTTCTCTGTTAGTATCAGAAAATTCCTCATATTCAAGACCTAGTGCTTTCCAAATGACTTGAGTACTTTCAGATTTTGTATGTTTTGGATTAAATATACATTTTCTTTAAATTTCATTTATATTTCTCAAAATATATAAAACTTTCCCCTTTCAGCAACAACAGTACTTATCAAAAATGAGCTGTCACGGTAAACCTAGTTACAACACCATATCCACACTTCAATTCAAGCCTTGACATCAATGTTCAGGAACAGAACCCAGTTCTGCTGTTTCTCCTTTTCTTCCCAGTTAACCAGCCAACTCACTCCGCCCCTTCTCCACCCCTTCTTTTGATCTTTTTCTTCTTCAACAGGCAATAGTTGATTGTCTAACATATTACCATAGAAGAGACTTCTTTTTTTTTGGTTTTTTTTTTTAAGTAGTGAAGAGAAAAGGAAGTAGAAAAGTAGAGAAAGCAAAGATAAATTATCTAGAGGAGAGAAAAATGGAAACATGAAGGAGGGAACAATATGAAACAAAGGATGACTTTGTTCATATAACACAGACAAACACAATGCAAAGAAGAAAGAAACCAGAGATGGAAATGTCAAGGCCAAAACTGCTTGAAAGAAACTGGAAGCATAAATGAGACAAAAGAGTAGGGCAACTCAATTTACTTCAATATTCAATCAACTGAAATTTTTATTGCTAAGCAAATACATAATCTTCAAATCTCATGATTTTACAAGAAATATAAATAATCATTCAAGGTTTTTGTTCTAATTTAAAAGTAAAACAGATTACATGACGTTAATATTTAACACACCCCCTTTGTGTGGGGGGGTGGGGGCGGGGCATGATTTACGCTCACTGCAGCCTTGACCTCCTGTGCTCAAGCCATCCCCTCACCTCAACCTCTCGAGTAGCTGAGACAACAGGCATACGCCACTATGCCCAGCTAATTTTTGGTTTGTTCTGTAGAGACTGGTTTTTGCCATGTTGGCCAGGCTGGTCTCAAACTCTAGGCTTCAAGTGATCCACCTGCCTTGGTCCCCCAAAGTGCTAGGATTACAGGTGTGAGTCACCATGCCTGGCCTTTAAGCACTTTTTTAAGTAAAAAAGTAAATGATATTTAAAGCATTACATAGATCCAACTACTGTAACATAAGTTTGCAAATTCCCTATGCGTTCAATGTTAGTTGCAAATAGTTGCAAATCTAATCACTTGACATGTAGAATATTTATATGAACTAGGAAAAACATCATACTCTATTACATATCAAGTGCTGATTTGTATATAACAATTTTTTAATAAATTACTCGTGAACTTTAACCTACATTTTTATAATTTTCAACTTTCAGAATCACTTTTTTCTCCCTATACCTTCTTCAGAAAAATTCACAAACAATAGGAAAGTGTAAATGGGATTACAAGAAAGGGCAACAGTGACTTAGCTGCTTCAATGATTTTGTTCTCACCTGAAAAACTGTTCACATTTAAAAAATGTTCAGGATCCCCAGACTGTGTCATCCGTCTTGGGCTCCTTCCCATGTCTTATATCAGTTTGTTCTTAATAAGAAAACTTGAACTTATTCATGTATTAGGCTTGTGTCAAATACTCAAATTACTGATCTCGGATTTTCTCTTGGCTCTTAAAATTAATCATTACACAAACTCCTCCGTAACTAAGGATAACTATGTTAACATACAGTGATGTGTTAGACACAGGCATATCTCTTAGCTGTGGTATTTATCAAAGAGCAGACCTAGGATGTGAGCCCAGGCACACTTCCTTGGGTAGCCTGACTGTTAACCTCTGTGCCATATGGTCTTTCTGCTCTGAATATTTAGTAGTTCAGACATTTAGGCAGAGTTACTCAGTCTTCCTGAGCCTCAGTTTTTAATTTTTTTTAAAATGGGAATAATGCTGTGATACAGTTTTTTTAATTTGTTCTTTTTAACAGCTTTATTGTTTTTTATATATAATTAATATATTATATATCAATTCACCCATTTAAAGTGTACATTCTAATGCCTTTTAATATTATAGAAAGATTTTCACTCCTATTTAAAAAGATCAACCATTAAATATTTGAACTGGGATTGGATTTGATGAGACCTACATGTATTGGCTATATAGACATGTGCCAAATAGAAATTCAATTTAACATTAATGTTAGACAAACTTTAATGACTTTGACCCTTAAGTCTTTCTAATTCCTAATGACAGGGTTTTTCCATATATAAAACCTTAGTCTCTCTTCTCCACATTGTCCATCTTGAGCACGTAATCACTATTAAAAAACTTGTATTTAAACTTACATGAAAAAAATACTAATCATTAGATCTCACATGATAGATTCATATAAACATAAAATTATAATTTAGATTGGCACATGTACCTATGTTATTTGTGCCATTTGTATCATTTATGTATATATATATATGGAGTTTATGTTGTCATCTTTTTACTTGTGCAATGAAAATAGTATTTATGACATTGAAGTATGTGAAGCTGTAAATGGCATTTGCATTCATAAGATACATCGACTGTGTTTCTACATTTAATCACTGGCTAGAGCTATTTATTGCTTCGTGTACTGTTCTTCCATAAACAGCAGTACCTCAGTAGGACACCTTCATCTACTGACTCTTTTTCCCTTTCATTGTAGATCAGAAAAACAGAAACATTTTATAGAAATAAAATATTGTCACCTTAATCAAGTAAATAAGCTTTAAAAATCTAAATATGGAAATACCAGGAAAATCAAATCAATGAAATCTATAACTAAATACACTTCATTGTGGCATTTTCTATTAGATCCTCACATATACAGATATGTGAAGAATGTGTCATTTTATTTCTCAGTGAGATATTAAAACAACTACCTGATTTTTGTGCTTTCTCTTAAGAGAATTCTTTAAAATTTAAGTAAAATAAATTTTAAAAACTACAATAGTAACAGTAATCCACAGGCAATCAACAACTTATAAGATCTGTTTCAAATGACTATTTTTATATCTGTGTTTTGAGACATAGGATTTATTTTCTCATGTAGATTTTAATTAGGAACCTGAGCATGCATTTAAATTTCTACTTAGTTTCAGTCACTGGTTCTAGAATCACCACCTGTAGTCATGGTGTCTAGTGGACTTCAAATAATATGTAAATTAATAACCTTGGAAATATCACTTGATTGATGTGGGCTGGCGGTCATTTATTTTCATTAATAGCATAAGGGTGATTTACTGTATTTCACTAAGAAAAAAAAGCCAAGTCTCCGTTTCACACATGTAGCACATTTGTAAATGCATAGCGGAAACCTAAAGAACTCATCATATTGCCTGATGCAAACTAGAAATGTAGTTGTGTATCTTCCTTTTTTTTTTTTTTTTGAGACAGAATCTTGCTCTATTGCCCAGGTTGGAGTGCCGTGGCATGATTTTGGCTCACTGCAACCTCTGCCTCCCGCGGGTTCAAGCAATTCTCCCACCTCAGCCTCTCAAGTAGCTGGTTTTACAGTTACCTGCCACCATACTCAGCTAATTTTTGTATTTTTAGTAGAAACAGGGTTCTGCCATGTTGGCCGGGCTGGTCTTGAACTCCTGGCCTCAAGCGATCCACCCATCTTGGTATCCCAAAGTGCTGGGATTATAGGCGTGAGCCACCATGCCGAGCCTTCGTTGTATGTCTTTATTCATTCATTTATACATTTACTCTTTCAGTCAGCCACCTATTCACTTTGGATTAATTATATAGTCATTTGTTGCTAACTTACTAAAAGCCAAACATTATGATAGGAATCATGTGCTTCATAAAGTTATATATATATTTGTACTTGCTACCCACAAATTGGGTTACGTGTGTGTTTGTATGTTATATATAAATGTTATATGAGACAACTTATTTTCCAGTCTTAGGATGTGATGCCCTTTGCTATTTAAAAAAATGTTTTAAACTTGAAACTTGTGTCTAGAATTCCAAGTCAAGAACCCTTGTAAGTTACGTTGCTTGGGAGAATGTAAAGTGGGATAGCTGCTTTGGAATAGCTTACATGTAGAGTTATCATTTGACTCAGCAACTGAACTCCTCGATATTGACCCAGGAAAGAGAAAAACACGGGTTTACACAAAAACATGTACATGAAATGTTAATAGTGGCAATATTCATAATAGTAGAAACAGGCCAAATGTTCATCAATTGATGAGCAGATAAATAAAATTGGTGTATTCATTCAATGGAATATTATTTGTCAATAAAAATGAGTAAGTTACTGATACATGCTACAACATGAATAAACCTTCAAAACATGTCAAGTGAAAGAAGCCACTCATGAAAGATCACATACTGTATAATTCTATTTATATGAAATATCCAAATTAGGCAAATCCATAGAGAAGAAAGTCAATGAGTGTTTGCCTAGGACGGGAGTAAGGTGTTAGGGGAAATGGGGAGTAACTGCTAATAGGTATGGGGTTTCTTTTGGGAGTAATAATATGTTCTAAGATTGATAGTGGTGATGGTTGCATAACTTTGTAAATACACTAAAAGCCATTGAATCATACACTTTAAATGCATAGTGCAATTACTAGACTGCAAATCTAGACAATGTTGCCTTTATTCAAGTACCTGGGCCATAGTAGGCACACAATAAATATATAATGAAAGAAAAAAGGTAAGTAAACAAGCCAGAAGCATTACACGCAAGAAAAATTAACCAAAATTTGGCATTGGATCTGTTTAAAGTAAACTCAATATAACTGAAATGAATTCTAATTACCCTCCTAAGAGCCAAGATTGATTCCTGGGAGGGGTAGATTTGTAGAGATGGGGGCTTGTCTTCTTCTATAGTTTCAAAGGACATATTCAGCCCAGAAAAATGAGACAGAGGCTGGACTGAGTGCTGCTGGTAGAAGATGACAGGAAAAGGCTTTAGCTGTAACTTTGAAGCTACAGTCCCACTCATACATATTAGTGGTTCTCCCGCTTGAGCATGCACCATAAACACCTGGAAGACCTGTGAAAACACAGATGACTAGTGCCCGAACCCTGAATCCCTGATTCAGTAGGTCTGGGTGGGGCCCAAGAATTTACATGTCTGATATATTTGAAAGTGATACTGATTCTGCTGGTAAACGGACTACACTTTAAGAACCACTTGCATATATGTATGTTACTAATAAAATAAATGTTTACGAATGGGATATGATGAGAGGTGAGCTAGAAAAAAGGAGAAAAATATATAAAAGGAAATAATACACTGAAAACAAATTTGTAATTCAATAAACAAACTCAGAGCAAAGCTTCTAACACTGCAGATCATCTTGGCACATGGTGGGAATGGGGATTCAGTGAAGTGAGCTTCAGCATCAGGTGTTCCTGTTAACACCACTTTCTGAGTTAAATCCCGTCAGGTCTGCTGCTCGCTTTCATGTATAAAGGCCACTGATGTTGACATATGCCAAAAATAGCTCCAGCAACATGAGAAGCCAAGTTGGAAGTCCCTCTTCAGTGTTAGAATCAGGGTGTCAAAGACCACATTCTTCCCAAGACATATACCGTCAAGGCCATCTTCTTCCCCACTTGGTTTAAAACTCTATTATCAATGTTATTATGTTGGGTTGGTAATCTTATTATGTTGAATATTATGTTACTCTATTATCAACGTTATTTTATTGGGTGCATTCAAATACACAAACCATCTGGGCAGAAGCATCTCTCCCATAAATACAAATATCCATTTGCCATTATCAAGTATCAGTTTATCACCTAGGAAGGAGATTTCCACGCTCTATTAAGCCAAAAGTTATTTTGGTTTGGGTAAGAAAATCCGTATAG
The DNA here is from genome assembly GCF_029281585.2 of Gorilla gorilla gorilla. Taxonomy (NCBI): domain Eukaryota; kingdom Metazoa; phylum Chordata; class Mammalia; order Primates; family Hominidae; genus Gorilla; species Gorilla gorilla. The sequence continues at coordinate 106,316,701 of NC_073230.2, read as the reverse complement.
ATTTGATTTAATGCAAATACTTCACTCTAAAATGGAATGATTAAGATATTTTATTTAACTCACCATGCAAATCATTTAGCAAGAAAAATAATCCGCAAGAAAATATTATGAGTACTTTAAAAACAGTCTTAGATGTTTCCAAGGCTACTTTATGTGATGTTAAAAGACAATTTCATCCATTTTGATGATTTCCAGTAAGACTGAGCTTCATATGGGTTGCAGAATCCTTTCCGGGAACAAAAGTAAAAAATAAGCAAAACTATTTTAGTTAAAAATAGGAAATGGTTTCAGGGCTTTTTGGGCAGAAAAGTAATCTGGGTACTCCAAAGAAAATGTGGTATGGAAAGAAAAATAATTCAATACAGAAAGTGTAGAATTGTAATTCAGTCTTCCTCTTCTTTTTATTTTTTACTTTTTTTTTTTTTTTTTTTTTTGCCATAGGGTCTCCCTGTGTTGCCCAGATTAGAGTACAGTGTCACGAACACAGTTCATTGCAGCCTCAACCTCCTGTGCTCAAGGGATCCTCCGGCCTCAGCCCCTCAAGTAGCTGGGACTACAAGTGCGCAGCACCATGCCTGGCTAATTTTGGGGTATTTTTTTAGTAGAGACAGTGTTTCACCATTTTGTTCAGGCAGTCTCAAACTCCTTAGCTCAAGAGATCCACCAGCCTCAGCCTCCCAGAGTGCTGGGATTACAGGCATGAGCCACTGCGCTTAGCCCTTCTTCTTTTAACTCTCTAAATTTCCCAAGGAAATCTGTATCATCTGGAGACAGATGCTTTAATTCTGTATTTCTGTTATGTCAACTAATATGCATATACGGATAGGAGCACTAGTGCAAACACTGCCACTGGTAAATACATGAATTGGGTTACTGTAACATTTGTGATTTCCAATTAGAATTTTGTAAATGTAATGACTTTTGAAAACCATTTCCAAAGCCACATATATGCAATATTTTACTTTACAAGAAACATTGCATCGTGACTGTAAATATTAGATAATTCTCTGTTAACTTTCAGAATCAGATTATGTGAACTGGCAAGCCAATTATTGGGTTTAAATTAAAGTATAATCAACATTATTAAACTACCTTGATACTGTTAAGGAAATCAAGCCTCTGAAATGGCATACCTACTTTAGCAATAATTTATAAAATGAAATAGGTTAATTCTTGTCATCATATGCTCAATATTTTCAAGTGTTATCACCCATAGAATTTGATTCTAATTATACCACTCTTATATAAAACTGTTGCAAACAGTCATATGTTTTTACATTTTTTCTCATTAATACAAAAATAGTTCCATTCTTGGAGGTAATTTGACAAGATTAAATTCACACATGCTTTAATGTAACCAAGACCCTCAAAAATAAAAATGGATTGAGGATCATGCTAAATTATATCTAACAATGTATTTTACCTAGTACTTACCTTTAAAGGAATATTCAACAAACTGCTGAACAAAATAGGCAAATAATGTTTCTGTACCTAAATAACTACAAATTTTAGCACTGATTAATATAGTCTCAGAATGAATTATATGCATTAACACTATGGTTTTTATAAATTTTGGTATCTTAATAGGGGAAAAATGAACACATTCTACAGGATTAAAATTGTTTTTTAAGATTGAGGTTTTTCTTCTGATTATATAAGTAATTCTTTATTAGGTTAGCATTGACTTATTTGACAAATAAACCCTTAAACATGAATGGTTTAACACAGAAAAAAAAAATAGGTTTTGCTTACTATAATGTAGTCCAATGCAGGCTTGCTTGACAGCAGGCAGATTTCTCCTAGTGGTAATTCAAGGACCCAGGCTCTTTCCTCCTTCTGGCTCCTCTGTCTCTAGGGCCTTAACGTTCTTTGCATCCAGATAAAAGGAGAATGGGGGACTGGACAAGGAATATCCACTTTTTTAATTGTTATTATTATACTTTAAGTTTTAGGGTACATGTGCACAACATGCAGGCTTCCTACATATGTATACATGTGCCACACCGGTGCACTGCACCCATCAACTCTTCATCCACACTAGGTACATCTCCCAATGCCATCCCTAACTTCTTAATGGCTTGAAACCTGTCACTTCTACTCTCATTCTCTAGAGGTAAACTACTCAGTCATATAGCCTCAGCTAGATGCAAATAGAGGTTGACAAATGAAGTTCCTGCCTAGGCAGTAACTTCCCACAAATTTGATGACTCTGCCACAGACTATCCTCTGACAACCAAATGTTGGTGCTTCTTTCTTCCCACACATAGAACATTCTTCTTCCTTCTAGGCTAAGTTCCTATCCCATCTGTATTATGTTAGTCCATTCTCACATTGCTATAAAGAACTACCCAAGACAGGGTAATTTATAAAGAAAAAAGGTCTAATTGGCTTGCAGTTCCACAGGGTATACAGGAAGCATGGCTGAGAAGGCTCATGAAACTTACAATCATGGTGGAAGGTGAAGGGGAAGCAAGCACATCTTACCAAAGTGCTATACAATCCCAGCACTTTGGGAGGCTGAGGCAGGAGGATTGTCTGAGCTTAGGAGTTCGAGACCAGCCTGGGCAACACGGTGAAACCCTGTCTCTACTAACATGCAAAAAATTAGCCAGGCATCATGTTTTGCGCCTGTAGTCCCAGCTGAGGCTGAGGCAGAAGAATTGCTTGAACCCGGGAGGTGGGGGTTGCAGTGAGCCAAGATCGTGCCACTGCACTCCAGCCTGGGTGATGGAGCGAGACTCTGTCTCAAAAAAAAAAAAAAAAAAAAAAACAGATCTTGTGAGAACTCATTCACTGTCTCAAGAACAGCAAGGGGGAAATCTACCCCCATGATCCAATCACCTCCCACCAAGCCCCTCCCCCAACAATGGTAATTATAATTGGACATGATTTATAATTTGAGTGGGGACATAGAGCCAAACCATATCACCATCATTTTATCCAGCTCCATGTCCAGGATCTCTACACAATGCACAGTTATGTCTACTTCATCCACATAGGGCCCCGCATGATCCTGTGATATCTAAAGAACAAGTTTCCTGCCCATCCCCTTACTACACACCTGCAGTATAAAATTTGGACAGTGTAAGGATTGCTGCCACAATTCTCATTTGCAAAAGAACCAATGGTATATAAATACAAAATTTACTGTTTCTCAGCAATGACAAAATTTTGCTGTTCAGATGTGGTGACGAAAACTTAACTTTGAAGAAGTTCTACAAAACCTTGACTTATCTCTCTGAGATTAACTTTCTTATCTATTACCTTTGATGGCCTCTGGTTCCAATTTATGGGAGGTTTGTCTTTGTCTGTTATCCTCCGTGACTGCTTCTAAAGTGCACAGTGAAGAATATTCCCACTCTAGTGAGCAGAACAGTAGTCCCCTCATAAAAGTTTACATCTGAATCCTTAGTACCGGTGAATGTGTCATTATATAGCAAGGGAAAATTAGGATTGTAGATGGAATTAAGGTTGCTACCTGATCTTGAGATGGGAATATTATTCTGGATTATCTGGCTGGGGTGGGGGCCTGATATAATCAGAAGGTGGAAAAGAGAGGCAGGAAAGTCAGTGTAGAATGATGCAGCTTGAAAAAGACTGGACCTCCATCTCTGGCTTCTAAGATGAAAAGGTCACAAGCTAAGAAATGCAATGTTGTCTAGATGCTGTGAAAAGCAAGGAAACAAATTCTCTCCTAGAGCCTCCAGAAGGTATGCAGCCCTGCTGACATTTTGATTTTAGCTCAGTGAGACCTATTTTGGATTTCTGACCTCTGGAACTAAAAGATAATACATTTGGGTTGTTTTAAGTCACTATACTTTCAGTGATTTATAATAGCAGCAGCAATAGGAAACTAATGCAACCTCCTTGGAAGCTACACAAATTTTTGGATTATAATCTCTATTATTGCAAATTTGTGGGGATAGAGACATATATGTGTGTGTGTGTGTGTGTGTGCACGTGTGTGTGTGTGTGTGTGTGTGTGTGTATATATATATATATATATATATATATATATATATATATATATATATATATATATAAAGTTGTGGTCTGTTTTTTAAGGCCAGGCTCATGTTTTGTTTAGTTCTTAACAATAGGATTATCTTAAAATTTAAAGCAGGGATGTCCAATCTTTTGGCTTCCCTGGGCCACATTGGAAGAAGAATTGTCTTCTTGGGCCACAGATAAAATACAGTAACAGTAACAATAGCTGATGAGCTAAAACAAAAAATCGCAAAAAAACTCATAATGTTTTTGAAAAGTTTATTCATTTGTGTTAGGCTGCATTCAAAGCCGTCCTGAGCCACATGCAGCCCACAGGCCATAGGTTAAACAAGCTTGATTTAGAGGCTTCTAATTACTTTTGTCAGTACCAACTTACAATAACTATACTCAAAAGTTTTTTCCTAGACGTAATACTCAACTTGTCTTCAGGATTTTTTTTCTTACGATCCTCTCTCTCTCTCTCTCTCTCTCTTTAATATTAGCTGCTTTAGAACCATCTGAAAGTATAAGCTTATTTGGGAATGAAACCCTCTTAAACTGATGTTTATCATAGGCCTGAACTTTTCATCCCATTCTTACATGAGCCCTTCTCTTGTAACACTCCATTAAGTCAAACAAGAATGAAGCAACTCACAGTATCTTCATTATAGATTTCTTTTAATATCTCTTTCTTTAGACAGAGTTATAGGTTTGGTAGTGATGTAGTTGGCTTATTAAGTTCTGCTGGTGACAATTTGACCAAATGTTTTGACACTCCATAACATGCATCTCTAACTTCCTAGTCTGTTACATCAATTTATTTGCAGACAGTCTCCTAACCGTTGAACCAGTACCATATACTTTAGGTTTTTGTTCTGGTAGCACTCAGTTCAAAGAATTAATTTCTGTATTAGTTTGAGAATGTTAACTGTTGTTACAAATAAACCAATGTGTTTCAATGGCTCAACAAAATGGGCATTTACTTCTCACTCTATGAATAGTACGATGTGGAGATTCATCCAGATGTTTGTTATGCTAAAAGCATAGCAAAGTTTTCAATAGTTTCTCCATGCTGTAGGGACAAGGAGTACAGTTCTGGAACTTTCATGAAAGACATACATTTAAGAGCCCTAGAGTGGCCGACTGTAGTGGCTCACGCCTGTAATCCCAGCAATTTGAGAGACTGAGGAGGGTGGATCACTTGAGACCAGGAGTTCAAGACCAGTTTGGCCAACATGGCAGAACACTGTCTTTTCTAAAAATACAAAGATTAGCCAGGCTTGCTGTCATATGCCTGTAGTCCCAGCTACTTGGGAGACTGAGGCACAAGAATCACATGAACCCAGGAGGCAGAGACTGCAGTGAGCTGAGATCGTGCCACTGCACTGAAACATGGACAATATAATGAGACTGTCTCAAAAAATAAAATAAAATAAAATAAAAGCACTATAGTGTGTGCCCTCAGCAAAGGGGAAATCCAAAAATAGATAAAATATTGTCAAAACCTTAACCCAGAAGTCACTGCTCATGGAAAAAAGATTCCATCAATCCTGTGGCCCTAAGTTCCCTGAATCTCAGAGTGACCTGCAGAAGAGGGCAGAGAAGAGAAGAAATGCCTTCTTTGTAAGTGACTTTGTATAAAAGCAACTCACGTAATTTTTGCTCACATTTCAATGGAGGAAGTAATCACATGGCGCTGTCTGTTTGCATGGGTTTGCCAAAGTCAATTCTATACTATGGGAAGAGAGCTACACTTCTGTTGTTCAACAGTTAGCTGTCTTTGCTGCTAATACATACTTATCATATACGGGAAATAATGTTTTTAAATTTTTCTTACTTATAAAGGATTTGCTTACTAGAACTATATCCTCAACCAAGATAGGAAACCAGTGCTTTTGAGGTAAGACGCTACCTCCTGGCAGGTGGAGTATCAAGCACAAAATGTTGATTAGCTAGAGAACTGAATGCTTGAATACGTGACCAAGATAAAGATCAGGATCACAAGCCTACCATTTACCAAGATCTGTAACAGACCCTAGGAAATAGCACACACACACAGACACACACACAAGCACACACATGCACACGCACATGTACACCTAGTACAATGTTCCCTGTCTTCAAGGACTTTAAGATTTGGTTGAGGAAAAGGATTAAGCAAATAACCCAATTAAGTACAGAAATTGAGAAGTGCTATAGATGAAAAGTATAAGGTACTCGGAAACAGTTAAACAGCAAAACTTAATATTGATTGAAGAATTAGTAAATACTTTATTGAATGAAGATATCCAAAAGAGGAAAAACAGCGAGGTGAAGAGTGCAGTAAAAAACCTTCCAATAAAAGAAAAATCAGCTGGGCACTGTGGCTCATGCCTGTAATCCCAGCACTTTGGGAGGCCGAGGTGGGTGGATCACGAGGTCAGGAGATGGAGACCATCCTGGCTAACATGGTGAAACCCCGTGTCTACTAAAAATACAAAAAAAAAAAAAAAAATTATCCAGGTGTGGTGGCGGGTGCCTGTAGTCCCAGCTACTCGGGAGGCTGAGGCAGGAGCATGGCGTGAAACCTAGAGGCGGAGCTTGCAGTGAGTGGAGATCACGCCACTGCACTCCAGGGTGGGTGACAGAGTGAGATTCCGTCTCAAAAAAAGAAAAAGAAAAAGAATAAAGAGAAAAAAAAGAAAAAAGACAGAAAGAAAAATGTGAAGCTGAAGCAGATTTTTTATTATGATCGAATGAGTTAGCTTGCAGCAGACCGAAGTTTATTTTGAGAACAACTAGAAAAGTTACATAAATATTAAAAGGCATCAAAGTTCTGTTAAATCAATCAGGGTAAAGGGTCCAGAGGTTTGGAGAAAGAACTATAAAGAAGTGCACTAACATTCCTAAGCAAAGGTCTGAGAATATGGCTTTGCCTGGGCAAAAAGATCACCGCTGGAGGAAAGAGATATCTGGAGAGATTTCAGTGGTCTTGCAAGGCTTAAGTAAAAGAAAAAAGCAAAGTAAAGAAACGGTGGTACAAAGATCCTGAGAGAAGAGAGACTTGGAGAATTGTACCGGACACATGGTCAGTTTAACAGGTTATGAAGAAAGTTTCTGAAAAGCATAGCAAAGTTTTCAAGAGTTTCACCATGCTGGGGTGTACAAGGATTAAAGTTCTAGACCTTTCATGAAAAGGGCTAAGACATACTTTTAAGAGCCCTAGTGTTGGCCTGGCGCAGTGGCTCACACCTGTAATCCCAGCACTTTGGGAGGCCAAGGTGGGCGGATCACGAGGTTAGGAAATCGAGACCATCCTGGCTAACACGGTGAAACCGGGTCTCTACTAAAAATACAAAAAAATTAGCCAGGCGTGGTGGCGGGCGCCTGCAATCCCAGCTACTCCAGAGGCTGAGGCAGGAGAATAGGCTGAACCCAGGAGGTGGAGCTTGCCATGAGCTAAGATCACGCCACTGCACTCCAGCCTGGGCGACAGAGCGAGACTCTGTCTCAAAAAGAAAAAAAAAAAAAAAAAAAAAAATGGCCCTAGTGTTACCAGTGGGGGTTGGGTGGGGGTCTTACTAGGAGTTGTCCAGGTTCTTGGCATTTTGAACAAAGAATTGGACAAAATGCACAAACAAAGCAATGACAGAATAAAACAATGAAAGCACAGATTTATTTAAACAAAAGAACACTCCACAGAGTATGAGTCAGTTTGAGCAAGAGGCTCAAGAGCACTGGTTACAGAATTTTCTGGGACTTAAATATGCTCTAGACGTTTCCCAATGGTTACTTGGTTTACACCCTATGTAAATGAAGGAGTGGCCCCACAACCAGTCTGATTGGTTGTGGAAGGCATCCAATCAGAGGCTGAAGTGAAGTTACAAAGTTATAAGCTATGCACACATCTGATTGCTTGTGGGAGGGGACCAATCAGAGGCTGAAGTGAAGTTATAAAGTTACACCCCTATGCAAATAAACAATAGGCTCCTGACCAGACTGATTGGTTGTGGGAGGGGACCAGTGAGAGGTGCTTTCCATTTCTCATCTGCCACGCAGAAAGGAGAGGGCTGCAAAGGGAGTACCCTCTGTTCTTTTGTCCCTTGGGTGTGGAAAGTTGGGGTTTTCCTTTTGATTTAGTTCTAGGAAGTCAGAATGAATCGGCCTTAGATTCCCTGCTTCCAGATTTCATTCTTCTGTATGCCCTCAGCAAAAAAGAAATCCAGAAGTAGACTAAATATTATCAAAACCTTAACCTAGAAGTCACTGATCATATTAAGGACACAAGCCTCAGTATATCTTCCTTGATAAAGAAAGGGGAGGATAATATAATTTGAAATTTCTATTGATTTTTATGCCTAATGTCTAGCAGTTAGTCACATATTCTAAACATGCCAAAAAACAGAATTATATGATCAAACATTTAGAAAACATAAGAAATCAAAAATGGACTTACAGAAATCCAATTAGTGGAAATAGCAGATAAGGACATCAAAATAATTATAATTAAGATGTTCAAGAAAAGAGATAAAAATATGGACAAAAAAATTAAAAAGGTGGAAAATTTAGCCAGAGAGTTGAAAACTATTTTTAAAAATCTAATAAAACTTTTAGGGCTAAAGAAATAGCTATATTTAACAGCAGATTTCCCTTGCAAAAGAGTAGGGAATTTGAATATAGGTCTATGAAAAACATACTATACTATACTAAAGAGAGAAAAAAAGAAAATTACAGAAAAGTATGTGATAAACCTGTTGGAAAGAATGAAAAGCTCTAACATATGTGTAATTGGTGTCTTGAAAGGAGATGAGAGAGAATGGCGCAGCAGTGGAGAAAATGGTTGAGAATTTCTAAAACTGATGAAAGAGGCCAGGTCAGAAATTTGGGAAGTACAGTAAAATTCAGTATAAATAAAAAGTAAACCATAATGACATGATCAAATTAAGTCCATTATAATTAACTGCTAAATACCAGAGACAATGAGACAATTTTGAAAACAGTCCCATAAAAAAAATAAAGAGCCAGACAAGTAAGAATTTGTCAAGTTCCAGAAAAACATATTTAAAAATCATTGTTCTTAGACTTTAGTTAATTTTAAAAAATGATAATTATAATAATAAGAGGAATGATTCAAAACCAAGCTGCAAAAGGAAGAAATAGACAAAGTTATTCAGAATCTTGGAGACCATATTTAGGATTTTAGATTTTATCTTCAGGTAATGAAAGCCTTTGGAAGACTTAATAGGGGAATGACATGATCAAATATGCATAATTAAAAGCTTACCTTTGCAGTTCTGAGGAGAATGGATGGGGATGGGGGAAGAAAAGTAGTGGGAGACCAGGAATCTGGTCACCATAACTAGGAGTAAAATGTAATAAAACAAACAGAAGAACATTTGGCATAGCTATGACTGAAGTTTAGAGAACAACCACAAGCAAGGCTGAGTTGATACTTGGTCTCTACATGTTGAGTGAGACCTTGTAAAATATAATACCTCCAACCAATGATTGTTGGAATATAGACAAGACTGAAATTACTGGACGGGGTCCAATGATCGGTGGTCAAATCTAGAGTCTCCACTCTACTGCCCAGGCTGGAATGCACTGGCACAATTATAGCTCAGTGCAGCCTTGAACTCCTGGGCTCAAGTGATCCTCCTGCCACGGCCTCCTGAGTAGCTGGGACTGTAGGCATGCACCACCTCACCCGGCTAATTTTTTGATTGTAGAGATCAGGTCTTGCTATATTGCCTAGGCTGGTCTGGAAGTCATAGGCTCAAGTGATTCTCCCACCTTGACCTTCCAAAGTGCTGAGATTACAGGTATGAGCCACCACACCCAGCCTTCAGTTATCAAATCTGTGGATACCTAAAGTTTGCCAAGGTGAGGACCTGGGAATTTGATACTGCTCATATACACTGAAACAATATTTTGTCCTTTGTTGTGTTTTTATCCAGATAATTTTAGAGATGTTGATGCTGCATATAGTCATAATAGGGATAAAAATTCTAACTGCGGTCATGAAAGAGAAGGAAACTAAGATTTGCCAAGCACTTACTAGTGTCAGGCACCGTATTATATATTTTATATATTTCATCTCATTGAATTGTCACGATGACCTTGTAAAGCAGTCTTGTTCCCTTTATACAAGTGAGAAAATTGAAGCTAAATTTAAGTAATTTGATGAGAGTGAAAGAGTAGTTAAGAAACTTGTTTAGGAAGGCACAGCTACCAAATGGCAGCTGGAAATAAACCGTGTTCACTGACTTTGAAGTCTGTGATGCTTCCACTATAGCCTTGCTCTGCAAAACCCTTTAGATCTTTTTACATCATCACTCACACTTTCAGGTAAGGATTTCGGTTTTACAAAAAGTTGAGCAGGGAAGAAAGTAACCAGTACTGTCCCAGGAAGTGGGATCAAGGTGCAGAGTAATAAAAGGAAGGCAACTCAGTTTCAATGATTATTCTGATCTTTTTTTCCCCAACTTGGTGAGTCATATATAACTTTGTTTTATGATGACTTCTATTAACTGGAACAATAAAATATTAATAAGCATATACAATTCCATAGAATAAGATCATCGCAATGATATGAGAAAAAAGAGATAGTTACAATATCTAATGACATTTTGGAGAAACATATAGTTTCTTAAAATTTTTCTTTGTAAGTATGTAATTTTCTCTGTGTACAGATATCTAACCTTGGCACTGCCCCCCATCAGTTTTCAATTAAGACTGAGCTGAAAAATATGGAACATGGTATTACCCAATTTTATTCTTTAATGAAATATTACATGATGCATGGAAAATCCTATGCATCACATAAGACTTATTGTTTCTTTGGAAAGAATATGAAGGAACTGAAGAACAGTAATGCGTGAAAACGCATTTAATAAAAGTGACCTGATACCTCTGCTACAGGTTCCAAGCTCAGTATCTCATAAAGGATGACTACTCTTGAGAAGAAGCAGAAAACTGCAGAATTTCTTAAAAAGTAAAAGTAGAGATCAGATAGACTTTTAATTACATAGCTCCTGAAACAACAGCAAAATCCCCATAAACAATGTAGTTGTACTTTAGGAAAGACTGAGGGTGGTTCATGGAGGCTTTGAGAGATAGGGTCAGAAGAATCAACCACTCATTATCTGTGGACCATGATTCTTGAACACTTTGGATAGCATGGTGTTAAGCAATCAGCCTGCCTGGAATGGAATTAATATTTCGGCTCTGCTACCTACCAAATGTGTAATATTTTCAAGTTTATTGGAATTTTATATGCTTCAGTTTAGTAATGTAAAAAATAAACATAGTGGTGAAACCTATCCCATGAAGTTACTGTAATGTTTAAATGAGTTAATAGATGTAAACTAAAAATATTATCTGGAAAATAACCACCACTCCATAATTGTTAGATACTATGACATCACCACCACCACCACCACCACCATCATCATCATCATCATCATCATTTTAATGTTATGGTTAATGTATCTTTATGATCAACATTTCTCAGTTTTCTGCAACTTTCTCTTTGAGATGTCCATTTTGCTCAGACCACTTAACCATTTCATTTTGTCTCTTAGTCATTATTTTCCCTTTTTATTTTTCCATGTTTTTCCTTTCTTTCACCCTCCCTTCCTTCCTTTCTCTTCTTTATAACTCTGTTTTAAATTATTTTAAGTGTAATATTTGATGCATATAAAGTAATACTTATAACAGATTATAAAGTATAATAAATAGTCATAAATCAACCACTCCCATATCTACCACACAGATGAGGAAATAAAGCATCACCAGCACAACTTGGAAGCCCCAGTTTGCCTTGTCCTTGTTCCATCATCTCCCTTCATTTCCCATAAATTCACTAATATCTTGAACTTTCTCATTATCAGTATTTTTAAAATATATAACCATTTTTATCTCCTATGTCTGTATTCTTAATCAATGAATTGTTCAATGTTGCACGTCTTAAAACTTTATGTACATAAAATTTTTCTTTTATAGTCTTCCATGTCGCATTTTCACCTCTATCTTGTGATTCCAAGGTAGATCCATGCCAATTTTAGCTGTAGCTCGTTCATTTTTATTGCTTACTAGGATTCCAACATATAAATTCACCACAGAATTCTTTTTATCAATTTTATTGCTAACAGGTCTTGGTGTAGTCCCTAATTCTATGCTGTCATCAACAGTATTTCTGTGAACATTCTTATGCCTATTTGTTGGTTTGCATGTTTGAGATTTTCCTTAGGATACAATCCTATGAATGAATTGTTGGATAGTTGAGCATTTTCAACTTTACTAAATATTAATACCATTAGACTATTTTCTATGGTAACTATCATGCTCTACATCCCAACTAGCAATGTATATGAATTTGGTTACTCCAGAGACTCATTTGCACTAAATAGTAACTCTCTTTCTTTTTCTGCCTAGCAAAAACTTAAAATGAAATCTCCTTGGAATTCAGGACATAAGGGCCTATAACATTTTGCTGGTCCTGAAAACATTTATTTTTGGGTTTTGTTTGTTTTGTTTTTTTTAATCACAGTCAGTGAACAGTTTCTTCTTTAAAGCTTCCAATCTTATTACAACTTTAGTAGATGAGAATATTGAAAGTAATAATTTGAAAAAAGTTCCAGCAACATAATTGGCCCTTACATGCTGAACACCTTAAAAAAAAAAAAAAAGTTATAACAGAGTGGGCTATTATAGCTAAATGATTGAAAACATATCATCTCTGTTGACCTGATTAATCCGTGAAGATGTTGACAAGCTGAAAGAGATTCTCTTCGGGAAGGTTAGAGACCAAGGATACAGAGATTAAATTCCTCTACCTTGATATCTTGGGAATGGTATTGAGTCATGCTGGCAGAGCTTGGTGTGGAGGCTGACTTGTCTCAGGCAGTTCGTGTTCTATGGCTGTGCAATTCCAATGGCAAGAGCTAAAAAAATCAGATTAAATAATTTGCACTTTCTTTTTTTAAAAAACTATATGTACATACTTATATGTTTCTAATAATTAAATGCACAATGAAAAACAAATGTATTTCACTATATTTAAGATCACTTGTGACAGAAATTCCCTTAGTTTTCTATGTTAGAAATATAGTTTGATTCCATAAGCAAAATTTTGAGAGAGACTCTTTTCGTCTTTGATAATTGCAGTATACAAAATTCCCAATGGAGAGGGTTAAAGTCTTTCTCTCTCTTTTCTCTCTTTCTATATATACATATTTTATATATATCATATATATTTATATATGTACACACAAGTATATATATACTAGAATATATATACTTATATATATACTAGTATACGTATATTTATATATACAGGTATATATAAGTTTATATGTATACATATATATACATAAATATAAGTATACATATACTAGTATAAGTATATATACACTTATATATACACGTATATACATACACTTATATATGTATATATACGTATATATACACACACACACAAATATAAATAAATATATATATAAAAACGTGGGGGGTGGATAGATGTAGATTGCTTGGGAAGCAAGAAGTCTTGCAAAAATGGTCGGGCCCACAGAAATTCCATTTGGGCTGCCAAATTTGCATTAGTCCCGCCCACAGCTTGAAATGTCACCCCACCCTCTCTTTGCCATCTGCACCACCACCTACTGAATCCTATGTCTCTAGTCTTAGAGAACAGAAGCATCTGCCTATGACAGGCACATTCAGAATTGCCCCCCAAACAGATTCAAATGAAAATCCAAAAGATTTATTAAAGCAGAGTCAGAATATATATATATGTTTTTAGAGTCAAAGCTTTACAATTATAAGGTTTTCCGTCTGGTTTATTATTTCCTGATTTCTTCTACGTTATAAGCGTACAAATAGAGGATATTTTTATGACAGATCTAAAATCACTTTGATAAATTAGTAACATACAACCTCTGTAAATTTCTTCACTTGTTGCTAATTAAATGATGCAGCTATTTTTCTACTGAGTACTTGCCATTTATTAATTTATTCATCTAGTACACATTTTTGAGACCATAAAGTGTTCGTTAGAGAATCAATACAGTATGTTCGCACTACTCCTGAAGACCATGACCTAGTGCAGTGCTGTCTAATAAAAATATGATGTGTGGCACATAAGAAACATTTAATTTTCTAATGTCAGGTTAAAAAGAGTAAACAGGAAAAAGTAAAATTAATTTTACTAATATACAGTTAGTTGTCCCTCAGTATCCATGGGAGTTTAATTCCAGGACTTCCCGCAGACACCAAAATCCACAGATGCTCAAGTCCCGAAGTATTTGCATATAACCTATGCATATCCTCCTATATACTTTATTTATTTGTTTTTTTGATTGTTTGTTTTGTTTTGTTTTGTTTTATTTGACAGAGTCTTGCTCTGTCATCCAGGCTAGAGTGCAGTGGTGCGATTTCGGCTCACTGCAACCTCTACCACCTGGGCTCAAGTGATTGTCCTGCCTCAGCCACCCAAGTAGTTGGGATTACAGGCATGTACCACCACATCTGGGTAATTTTTGTATTTTTAATAGAGACGAGATTTTGCCATGTTCGCCAGACTGGTCTTGAACTCTTGGCCTCAAGTGATCCACCCGCCTTCACCTCTCAAAGTGCTGAGATTACAGGCCTGAGCCATTATGCCCAGCCTCCTCCTATACACTTTAAATTATCTCTAGTTACTTATAATACCTAACACAATGTAAATGCTACGTAAATAGTTGCTATACTGTGTTGTTTAAATAATAATGTTAAGGAAAAAAGGTTTGGATGTGTTCAGTACAGATATTTTAGATCCACAGTTCATTAAATCCATGGATGCAGAACCCACGAATATAGAAGACTGACTGTACTTTATTTATCTCAATATATCCAAGATTCTATCATTTCAACATGGAACCAATATAAAAATTATTATTGTGATGCTTTATGTTCTTTCTTTCTGGCACTGTTTTGGAAATCCTTTTCATATTTTACAGTTACAGCACATCTCAGTTTGGATGTGTTCCTTGCAAGTGCTCATTACCCACATGTGGTTAATGACTGCTATGTTGGACAGCGCAGGTCTAGCAGATAGATGATATTCATTCACTCTTTCAGAGCGAGGCAAATGGCATGCAAATAAGTACTCAATCAAAGTGTGATGAGGGGCTGTTTACAGGGACACTAGTTAATCTTACGAGACTAGAAAAGTTTTTCAGAAGAATTTTAGGCCAAGGATTAATTGAGAAATAGGAGTTATATTTGCACAATAAAGAAGCACCAGAGAGAAAAAGGCAGTTTTCCAGACCAAGCAAACAATATGTGCCACTTTAAGGCGCTGAAATAAGTCCAATATAGGAAGACATGTGCAACAGATATAGCAACTAATTATATATAATGGATTGACGTTCAAGATGCAATGGGAATATGGAGAATCAAGGATGCTGTGGTTAGGAAAGAAGGTAAAAAGTTTAACCAGGACTTGAAGAATGAATGGGAGTTTGTGAAAAGGATTAATAGGATTGGGAAGGAGAGAGGGTTTCCCAGGTAAAGCTTAAAGTTATAAATGAGCAAGGCAACATGGAAAATTTGAGATCGCTCCTTTAGGATGAAGATGAGAATATTTGTGGTAGTAGCAGGAAATGAAACAAAAGAGCAACACTGGGGCCAAATCACGCAGGGTCTTCTTTGCCAGGATCATATGAACTTTATGTCATAGATGACGAGCTCCTATTGAAGAGTAAAGCAATGCTGTGATCAGGCTGGTGCAGCAGAGCCTTCTCTCTGCATTGGAGAGTCATTATCATATTCTTGCCGTGGTACCCTGGTACATCTAGGACTGTCATCTTGTTGTTACTCACTGTCCTCTTGCTTTTTCTCACTGTCATCTTGCTTTTTAAATTCCTATGGAAACCTGCCTTTTGACAATAGAAACCAGTACCCTGGGAGCTGGACATCTATGATAGCATCTCATCATGTTTGCAACCTATTGCTTGGATCTGATCAACTTTCAAGTTCTCCTGTTAAAGGTAAACCCTTTCTTCACCTTGCTGCATATCTGAGCACTCCAGGTGGGAAGGCTGGGATCTTAGTATGCTAATAACAGTTTAAAGAATTTAGAACAGTCTTTTCTTTTTCAAAATTACCTGGAGTTTAGACAATTGTCTCACAAGACACTAAAAAATATCCTGCTTTTGTTCTGTAGGACACTTCTGAGCAGGTACTTCTTTTTCTTTAACAACCCTAGGCCCCTATAAAGAAAATAGTTGATTGGGAGAAGATTATACAGCACAGAAAGATAAAAGAGAAAAGTGTATTAACATAGTTTAAAGGATTATTTTACCTATTGCATGTGCAAGGATGTGTGAAAAAATTAAATTCTTTTAAATACACTGTAGGCTGCTTTGAACATTGATTTTTGTCTCATTTATTCATTGATTTAAAAATATCTACAGGCCAGGTGCAGTGGCTCATGCATGTGATCCCAGCACTTTCGGAGGCTGAGGCGGGCGGATCACCAGAGGTCAGGAGTTCAAGACCATCTCTACAAAAAATACAAAACAAAACAAAACAAAACAAAAAAATTAGCTGGGCACGGTCATGGGCGCCTGTAACACCAACTACTCAGGAGGCTGAGGCAAAAGAATTGCTTGAACCCAGGAGGCAGAGGTTTCAGTCAACTGAGATCATGCCACTGTACTCCAGCCTGGGTGACAAGAGTGAAACTCCATCCCAAAGAAAAATAAATAAAAATAAATAAAAATATCTACTGAGTTCCTACTAGGCCCAAGTGCTATATTCTGAGTGCTGTATATATAGTGATAGACAAGACAGATAAGGTCCTGGCCTCAATGAGAAAAGTGCTAAGAAGAAAAAATAAGACAATTGGATACTGAATAGAGCAGTAAGGATGCTTCCTTTCTCAAGTTATAGAAAAAAATAACAAAAATTTTAGTCAATAAGGATATTGATTATCTCATACAACATAAAGTTAGGGGTTAGAAGAGTTCCAGGGTAAATAATTCAAGAACTCACTTACTTCATCATTTACAGGAATTCTTCATGCTTTGCCATTTCCAACATGTTGGCCAGTCCTTTTTGCCCGCATATCCTGAGGACTCCAAAATAGCAGTCTCAGGGGTCATTTTCAGACAATGATACCCTGGTAATAGGAAAGGCAGCATTCTTTTTAAGCAGTGAGATACATTTTTCTAGAAGTGCAATGCCCTGGCCCCCACTCAAAACATCCTCTGTATTATATAACATGTTTATTCCTAAACCAATCAATTGTTAATACTCTGAGACAATGATGAATGCCTTAAAATAATCAAGTATCTTGGCCGGGCGTGGGTGGCTCATGACTAGTCCCAGCACTTTGGGTGGCCGAAGCAAGCGAGTCACTTGAGGTTGGGAGTTGGAGACCAGCCTGGCCAACATGATGAAATCCCATCTCTACTAAAAATAGGAAAATTAGCCAGTCATGGTAGCACTTGTTTGTAGTCCCAGCTACTCAGGAGGCAGAAGCAGGAGAATCGCTTGAACCAGGGAAGTGGGGGGTTGCAGTGAGCTGAAATCACGCCACTGTACTCCAACTTGGTGACAGAGCAAGACTCAGTCTAAAACAACAACAACAAAAACAAACAAAAACTATCAAGCATCTTGCTTTGGGGTTAGAAAGGGTCCAGTCTCCCTTGAAGATCTTGTTCTTCTAGGGGATGTGAATAATATCAAGGTCCTATCATCAAAGAGTGGCTGTAGAATAAGCAACGAAAAGTCTTTGCTACAGTGAGTGGTTGAATTGGAAGGAGTGGGAGATCTGAGAAATCTCTCTGAGATAAAATTGAACCAAGATCTAACTGATGAGAAAGACACAGCCATACAGCAATCTGGGGGAAGAATATTCCAGGCAAAGTGAAGAGCAAATGAAATGGATCCAAGATGGGGAAAAGTTTGATGTGCTTGAGGAAATAAAAAAGACAGTGTGGATGAAGTTCAGAGAATATTTGGGAAAGTGGAATTAAAAAGAAAAAAAAAAGGACCCAGAAGCAAGTACTAGCTCAATCTACAGTCTTGTGAGCCGCTGTAGGATGCTGAGTTTTATTCTGTTGAAACTTAGAGGTCATTGGAAAATTTTTAAGCTGGAGATCTTTTTTTTTTTTTTTTTTTGAAACAGAATCTCACTGTTACCCAGACTGAAGTGGAGTATTGAAATCATAGCTCACTGCAGCCTTGAACTCCTGGGCTCAAGCAATCCACCTGTTTCAGCCTCTCAAATGGCTGGTATTACAGGCATGAGCCACCATGCCCGTCCAAGCCAGAAAAAAATGTTAAGTCATTTAAAAACAGTCACTTTGGTTGCCATGTAGGAATGAGCCACAGTGAAGCAAAAGTAAAAACATTTAAGAAACAAATGTAGCAGAACAGGCAAAAAATCATTATAGCTAGTACAAGAACACTGTATTAAAGATGGCAAGGAGATGCCAGTTATATTTTGGGGTATTGCTGACATGACCTACCAATGGTTTGTTTGTCAAGGATATCAAAAGAGACAGAAATAAAACATAAGTTTTGGGTTTAGAGCCTGAGCAGTTGAGTTGATATTTGCACCATTAACTGAAATGGAAAGTTCTTGAGGAGAAACTGATTTTGTTGGGCTGAAGAAAATCAATAACTCTGTTTTGGACATGTTGAGTTTGACATTCCAATTACATCCTAGGAGAAATATGAATACAGAATTGGCCAGCGATCTGGACAGGGTTTTCAGCCAGAGACAATTTGGGTAATTATAATATGGATTAGATTTTAATTTGTGGGACTAGATGAGATCATCTAGAAAAAGGGAGATGGAGAAGAATTTCATCTGAGAACATACTAAAATTTACAGTTTTGTCCTATGAATCAAGATTAGCAAAGCATCCTAAAGAGGAACTACCAATAAGGTAAGAGAAAAGCCAGGATACTGGAGCATCTTGGAAATCAAGAGAAGGAAGTGTTATACGATTGAGAGGTAGTCAACTGGTCAGTGCTGCTGAGTGATAGAGTGAGAGAAAGACATAGGCTTTGGAAAATGGAAGTTGTTGAAGACTTAGATAATAGCCTTTAACTTAGTGAACTCTGTGTAAATAGTTGTTGAGTTAAAATGCTATTCTGGTCTGTCTTATTTTTCTATCTCACCACTGTCCCAAATTCCACTTATGATAAATATCTAAAATATAAACATTTTTAATACAGCATAATACATATTTTGCTTTAATGTGGCCTTGATGATTAGCCATTCTTAAAAAGACTTGATTTAACATATTGTTGGGCATAATTCTCCGAAGTTCTTTTAGATTTCTGTACATCTTGCTAGTGGAGGAACTTATAGCCTTTGTTCTGAACTCTTCCTAAAAATGTTTGTATAGGGAACAACCCTGAAAGATGAAGATGGTGTCTTCTTCTGGAACAAAAACATGTTTGTTTATTGTTGTGTATAAATATATGTGATGTATTCTATATATGGGGGAAACGCCAGTCATGCTTATCGTCCATTAGAAAGGATCTGTTTCCTAAGCTCAGAATTCCTCTCCAATAATGTAACCCACTACATGTACGGATAGCATCTAGCCCATTTCTTTTTTTTTTTTTTTTTGAGACAGAGTCTTGCACTGTTGCCCAGGCTGGAGTGCAGTGGCACCATCTCGGCTCACTGCAACCTCCGCCTCCCGGGTTCAAGCGATTCTCCTGCCTCAGCCTCTCGAGTAGCTGGGATTACAGGTGCGCGCCACCACGCCCAGCTAATTTTTGTATTTTTAATAGAGATGGGGTTTCACAATGTTGGCCAGGATGGTCTCGATCTCTTGAGCTTGTGATCTGCCCACCTCGGCCTCCCAAAGTGCTGGGATTACAGGCATGAGCCACTGGCACCCAGCCCATCTGTCTCTTTTCTAATCTGCCTGTGGGAATTGGCGTATAGGCCTAAAATGATAATACTCTGGTATCAGCTAATACAATGAGTAATAAAGTTCTTTTTTTTGGACCTAGGAGTCTCATGTCTTCCGTTAGCAACCAAAAATTGTGGCAAGCCAACATGATAGCTTGCAAGTACAATAAAATTTCCCATCCTTGGCAGTACTTGACACATAAATGTATCTCAGTGATCTAAGCTAATGAAAACAATTATTTATTTTCAGCTTATAATATTTAGTCTCCATAATTATTTCATTACATAGTTGTTGTTGTTGTTGTTGTTGTTTTTGCCCTGTGACAACTTAAAATGTTGTACACTTTCAAGCCTTACCTATATGACTTTGACTGCTATTTCCACTAGGAAAGGAGCTGTTCCTTGTGGACATTTGGTATAAAGAGGTATCTTGAACAGACATAGAGTGAATATTATAATAATATATCTAAAGATCTCCACAGTTTCTATCAAACTTTACAGTTCATATTCTACTTTTTTGTAACTAGAAATAGAAATGGAATTATGATGTTTTGAAATTGATACACTAGTTTCTGTGAAAAAGAAAAAATAAGTACTGCCATTGTTTTGTAACAAATATTGCTTCTGTAATACATGATAGTTTATTTTCTCCTTCTTCACACACTCAGAATAATAAATTACAGAGCTAGAAGAATCTCAGAGAGCAGATTTCTAATGCCTACTTTTACATATGAAGAAAGGAAAACTGAAGCATTAGTTGCTTAGTTAGTCATATTACCAGGTTGAATTTAGACTTCTGATTGTCAGCTAATTTTTCCTGTCACAGTGTTTTATATACCTATTCCCTCTGACTTCTGTCCTCTGTTAATCCCTTAGTGTGAAGAAGGAGGAATGTTCTGAAAAACAATGTATAGTGGCAAGAGAAATAATGTGGCAGATAAATGAGACAAAAAGGGTCAAGTTTATGGCTGAGGCTCCTCAGTCACCAATGGCCAGCTATCACCAGCAAATTCTACTAAAAATAAATTAACAACCCAAACTGGAATTTCTAAATCTGATCACTTAAAAAAAATCCCATTGACTAGAAATTCAGAGAAATTGTTACGAGCAAGTGATCAACAAATTAGCAATACCAGACACAATTTCAACATCCATTTATTCCTTTAATTAATTCCCCAGGCAGGTCAACTGAAAGAAATCACATGAGTCATTTGTCATTAAGTAGGACAAAAGCTCAGGAGTTTGATTATTTATATACATATGTAGTTTTTTCCTTTGCAACATATTTTTTAGGCATTACGTACATAGAATAAGAATCCTTCTGCAACTAGACATACAGCAATACTTTTTAACAGATTATAAATCAATTTTAGATTTCATCCAGTTTGTCTATGTTTAATTTTCCCTGCAGAGAAGGTACAAATTTAAAATTTATATCTTATACAGAGTAACATTCTTATTTGTTTATTTAATGGTCTAAGATTGATTATATTTCTTCTTTTGAATCTATTAAAAAGTGAACAAACCTCCATTTCATTTTTTCCTTTTATGTGTAATCTTGTTTACAACTCTATGTTTGTTGAGCCCACTTGATTTTAAGAATGATTGATTCCCTATCTCCAACCAACCTTGAGAATTTTGTTTAAATCAACCCCAATGAGATTCTGATTTTCCTCTTACTTAAGGGCTATAAAGCTGCACTGTCTAATCAGCAACACGATTTATATCTAACAAGTTCTTGATATTTAACTGGTAACTGGGAAGTTTATTCACTGCCATCTAAGTGGTGAGAATTATTTTTACTACATCAATCATTTCTATGGTTAAATGAGAAGCAACAGCGTGGCGAGTCTGAGCACAGCAGTTAACCGCTGTTAAGACAGAGACATTTTTTTTCCTTTAAATTTGCCTCAGCATTATGTCCTAGGGCTGGTTAAGCCACTTCTGGTGTTCTGGAGGGTTATAAGACTTTTACATGGACTTAAATTTGTGTACTTAAGAAATCATTGGCAAAGAAAAAAACTTTTTAATTGAAACCAACGTATACTTAAACTCATCCTCATTTGTATAAACAGTTTATCTTTTAAAAATACGCAGAAAAAATTGCCACGTTGCCTGTAACTGAAACTGAGTATATTAACATGCTTTTTCCTAAATATGCCAATAGATGCCAGTTATTATTTGATATGTGGGTTTCAGTTTCATGGCACAGCTATCTTTAGCTAAATATAGCTGTGCCATGAAACTGAATCCCATGTATTTATGAGGAGACAAACATGCCAAAATGGACTTCTTATGAAGAGGTAGTCCATTAAAGTGAATCTCTGTAAGGTTACTATACATTATCTTTATATCTTAAAAGCTGTGACAAAACGTACAGTGTTCTGTTTTGTGAGCTTAATTCAAAGGCTTGTTCATTCTATTATTGGTCTTGTAATGTCTCCTGCTTTTATGATTGTATTTTGGTGCCTCTCCCCAATGTAGTCTTGCCTGTTTGTCATTTCTTTGTTACTGAATATAAGTGAAAATGCCATAATATTGTTCTTCTGATTTTATTTAGGGAAATTTTGACTCACTGCTTCAGTTTTTATATCCTTACTCCCCTCTCAGCTGCTGTGGTTCACTCATGTTGGCTTTATGCCATTATAGTACCAATAAAAAAATTGTGACAGCATTATCATTAAGTGATGTTGTGTATTTGTATTTATATTTTTATATTTCTTGATATTACTTGCTGTTGTTACATTGAAGTCAAGTCAAGAAGGGTATTGGATTGTTAAATTATGGCTAATCATATTACTAAAATGTTAATAAGTAGATAAATATATAGCATGTAATCAAAACATCATTATTCACTTATGGAAATTTATGTAAGTGCTTTTTCAAAATTAAATGATCAAAGGAATTCACTAAAGTGGGGGTTGTGAAGTTATCTTAGTAAACCTGTTTATAATTGAGCAGGACCTTTTAATAGATTAACTGTCCTCAACAACTTGTTTTATAAACATAGCTTAATTTATTTGCAATAAACTATAGACAAAAATCACATTACCTATTTTATTTGAATTTACTCACCAATATGAATTTCTTTTCAAATGTAAAGCAATTTATCATTACAATCTATAATTTGCATGCAGACACTCTATTTGTTACCTATCCTGTTACAAATGGCCTTCTTCTCTTCAATTCTCACTTAATAGTCTGTCCTCAACAGAGCCGTAAAAAGAATTTTCTTAAATTGCAGGTCTTATATCATTATTCTATTGCAAAACATTCAGTGGGCCCCAATTTTCCTTTAGACCAAGGATAAACAGGTATTCAGAACACTTCACATTCTGGATACAACCTTCTTTGCAAAACTTATCCCTCTCTGTATGCGTTCGTGGATTGTAACACTTAGCAGAATTAAATTGTATGATATTTATTTGTTTTTTTAGACAAAAATACATTTAACTACTTAAATTATAATTCATCTTATTTAATAGTAACTTTTAAAGTTTTTGATGATGTTATGGACTTATAAGGTATCACACAGTCCTTTTTAATTTGGTACATATTTTTTGATTACTAAGAAATTTTGATCTGAGCTCAGAAACTTGTCACTTACTTGATATGACGTAAGTGGCAAAGTCAGAAATAGAATCTCCATCTTCTGATATTTAGTCCATTGGGTTTGGTTTCCAGTGGCTTTGGTTTCTTTCATATTACCAAGCTGCTTCAATATCAGGTTATCATTCAGCAACATCAATATTATTGTTATTACATAAAAAGAAAAGCAAAGCAAATAATAAAACTATAATGCAAGTTATTACATAAATATTAAATATTATTAAATCATTAAATAATTATATAATAACTATATTAATATAACTTTCATAAAATAGAAAAAGCAAATATGAAAACTGAGATAAAATATATGAGTCAATTCTTTTCGTACCTGGGACAATATTATATATACCATTTAGACATGATAAAAAATTGAAAATATTGTGATATGTTGTAACAGTTTAGGAAAAAGGATATTCATACATGTCATATCATTAGAGAATTTTAAGATTGTATGAATCTAAGATAGCATCTAGAAATGAATAATAGTAACCAAAAATGGGTATAAATTGCAAGATTGCTTTTTTTTTTTTTTTTTTGAGACAGGCTCTTGCTTTGTCACCCAGCATGGAGCATAATGGAATAATCACAGTTCACTGCAGCCTCTACCTCCTGGGCTCAAACAATCCTCCCTCCTTGGCCTCTCAAGAAGCTGAGACTACAGGTGCATGCCACCACACCCCACTAATTTATATATATATTTTTTATAGAGATGGAGTCTCACTATGTCGCCCAGGCTGATCTCCAACTCCAGAGCGCTGGGATTACAGGCTTGAGCAACTGTGCCCGGCCCCAAGATTGCATCTTAGTAGATGAGAGCTTGATAACGTTAAACTATCTCTTGTTTCCAGGTAGCAGAATTAAACTACTTCTAAATAATTGAAGTAAAAAGTCTTCTAGTATAGCAGACCCTCTGTAGTGGGAGTTTCCATATCCGTGGATACGGAGGGCTGAGTCTACCAGGCAATTTTACATAAGAAACTGGAGTATCTGTGGATTTTGAACTCTGCAAGAGTCCTGGAACTAATCCCCTTCAGATACCAAGGGATGATTGTGTCTATACTGCAAGACTTGCAGTCCTGCCTGCACCACTTATTGGCATGAGCTCTTGAGCAAGTTACTAAACCTTTCTATTCCTCAGTTTCCTTATCTATAGAATTAAGATAATAATAGAACTTACCTCATAGAATTGTTTTGAGGATTGGAAGATTTTATTCATGGTATACACTCAAAATAGTTCTGGACACATTTAAGGAGTTCATTTATGTTATGTACTCTGAACAGTACCTGGTTCAGTAATGTTAGCCATCACCATCATCATCATCAATATGTTCATCATCGAAAACAATAATAAAGAGCCTATGAAGTAAATACTTGTAAAATTTGGAAAGGAAGCATATTCATGGAATAGTATACATTTTCCGACAGCAGTTTCAGGTTAAAAGTAAAAGAGCCAAGGGATATCTAGCTGCATCAGTTTAATTAAGTCGGTTTAAATAAATCTGATATAAATTAGCCATAAGTCTAAAATGGAGACACCAAAGAAGTCAATGAGCATTTGTGACACAACAGTGAATTTGGGATTTATTATGAATTATGATCAACTTAAACATTCTTCATAAGTGAATTGCCAGAAAATTTCTATTCTGTCACCAAGTGTGTGGTTCTGCTTAAAAATTTTTTTGAGATGGAGTTTTGCTCTGTCACCCAGGAAGAGTGCAGTGGTGCAATCTTGGCTCACTGCAACCTCCGCCTCCTGAGTTCAAGCAACTCTCCCTGCCTCAGCCTCCCGAGTAGCTGGGATTACAGGTGGGTGCAACCACACCTGGCTAATTTTTGTATTTTTTTGTAGAGACGGGGTTTCACCATGTTGGCCAGACTGGTCTCGAACTCCTGACCTAAGGTGATCCACCCTCCTCAGCCTCCCAAAGTGCTGGGATTACAGGCATGAGCCACCGCACCTGGTCCTGGTTATGCTTAAATTAACAGACATCATACATTTAAAATAAGTATTTTTTAAATTAAATATATTAGATTTATCTAAGTAATAATAAATAATCACATTAACTGAAACATAATATAGTCTTAGCTTTTGGGTTATTTTCAAATAACTTGCTTTAAATGTAGGTAGCAAAATGGTCGCCACATTAAGCATGTAGAAGAGCTGTGATTTCTGGTTAGCTGGCTGAAATCAAATCATCAACTCGTCTCTGTTTATAAATTGTCTCAAGTATAAGTATGGATATTTTTCTTATAGTAAAATTCTGTGAAGATAAATAATGGTTTTAAATGTAATAAATTGTCATATATTGATTAAATGAAGTCTTTTGCAGAAATATTTTCACATGAAATTGTGGCTATGGTTCTCATTTCACCCTCTAGTGGTCTTACGACAATACTGCATTTTCCCTTTTTAGTCATCTCATAGTTGGTTCTACTTTCTTTGGTTAACACTTGTTTTACAGCTCAATGCTAAATGACTTAATCACATCTCTATATTAATGCATTGCTGTTGTTCAGTCTGTGCTAAAATACTGCTCTTAAAACAACAGAGAATAATGGGTTTTATTTTATTGTTTTCATGATGTTAATAGACTCAAGTCACATGTCCTGTCATCTACTTACTCTTTTCTATTAAGGTACTTTAATTAAATGTTTGATATCTCCAAAATACGCTCTAAAAATCCTCATGGAGGGAAAAAGTAATTGACAGTCTTCAGAATCTCATTGATTTACACTCTTCCCTCATCTGCAAACCAATTTAAAAATCATAATAAAGTGGTAAAAGATTATGGACCTGACAAAAGAAGGATAAACTTACACATTTTACTAATCCTATCTGGAAGCTTGAAATATACATCAGATTTCTACAAGATGGTGAAAGAGGAAAAACATGCTATTTTTGTTTTTTTTAAAAATGTTGTTCTAAAGCTCAATCATATGTGTTAATATGATACTGCATATTTTTCACCAAAAAGTGAGGTAAGCAAACAATAAGTAGTCTTACCTGAATTACATGGATCACTGACAACAGCAATGAATACTTGTAAAGGTTTGCAAACAACCACACAAGTTAACTTTTCACTAAGACCCTTTAAGGAGAATATCAGTCTGTAAGAAAATTTTTTATTTTGCAAATAACACTTTTTTCCCCAATAATATTTTGGGAAGTCTGAATTTAAGCATTTACTATTTGTTATTTACTTATTTTAGAGACAGGATCTTGCTCTGTCACCCAGGTTGGAGTGCAGTGGTACCGTCATAGCTCACTGTAGCCTTGAACACCTGGGTTTAAGTGATTCCTCTGCCTCAGCCTCCCAAAGTGCTGGGATTACAGGCATGAGCCACTGCACCTGGTCACATTTACTATTTGGTAGCATCATTGATAACTACATTTTTGGATCACTTTATCTTCTATCATGCATATACATATTTGTTATTTTCCCAGTAAGACTAAAGTTTGCCCTGTCTTCAGTTATCAGATGGTAAGTGATAGGTTTGAGGTTTTCTTGGTTTTCTCATGATGTATTTGCTATTCTGATTGAAGGAAAATTAACTATTGCCTACAGATTGTACAGTTACTGCACAATGATAATACTTGCAAACTACACGTATTTTCAAAGCAAATTTAATCACATAGAAAACTATATGTATTATTCCATTTTATGTGCCACAGAATTAACATATGGCCAAAAAAATTTTTTTTTGAAATTAGTTGGATTTTTCATTCATTTGGATGTTTATTTATTTATTTTTATTTTTATTTTTATTTTTTGAGACGGAGTCTTGCTGTGTCGCCAGGCTGGAGTGCAGTGGTGCGATCTCGGCTCACTGTAACCTCTGCCTCCCGGGTTCAAGCAATTCTCCTGCCTCAGCCTCCCAAGTAGCTGGGACTACAGGCGAGCGCGACCATGCCCAGCTAATTTTTGTACTCTTAGTAGAGACGGGGCTTCACCATGTTGGCCAGAATGGTCTCGATCTCTTGACCTCGTGATCCACCTGCCTCGGCCTCCCAAAGTGCTGGGATAACAGGCGTGAGCCACCACGCCTGGCCTGGATGTATATTTAATAAGAGTTAAAACAGATAAGACCTTTGCCCCCAGGAATCTTCTTTCTAGTCTTCTGGAAAGATGTAAAATAAATAATAATACACATAAATATATGACTACAAATATCTTCAGTGAAGAAAAAATAAGAATATAATGAAGATCAGAACAGGAGTATGTGATTTAGATTTTGGCATGTAGGAAACACTTTGCTGAGGAAATAATATTTAAGCTGAAACCTGAAAGATAATTCAGAGTTAGCCATATGGAAAGTTGGGAACAAGCTTCCCAGGCAGCAGAACTGTATGCTTAAAAATTCTAAGGTAGAAAACAGCTAAAAAGTGAATTACCAAGTAGTATTTACTATAATTCTGTATACTACAAAACTATACTTATATTCTTGTTCTTTTCCTTTGGGCATTTTTTGGTCTACGGAAAAACTTGTTATTATCAAATAATTTATTCATAATAAATATCTGTGTTAACTGGGTATCTCAGTAAATGAAAATTAAGATCAGCACACATCTATGTATATATACATATATATGGAATAGGCATGGCTAAGTACTCTAAGAACGATTTCAACAATTTTTTTATTCCTTAGAAAAAGAATGAGTGGTATTGACCTATTTTGCATATAATAACATTCAAAAGGATCTCAGCAGTAGGCTTCTCTCTCTCTTTTTTTTTCTGTTTTTGAGACAGGACAGCTCTGTTGTCCAGGTTGAAGTGCAGTAGCCCAAACCATGGCTTACTGCCACCTTGAACTGCTGGGCCCAACCTATCCTCCCACCTCAGCCTCTCAAGTAGCTGGGACTATAGGTGTGTGACACCATGCCTGGCTAATTTCTGTATTTTTTGTAGAGACGAGGTTTCACCACGTTGCCCAGACTGGTCTCCAACTTCCAAGCTCAAGGGATCTGCCTGCCTCGGCCTCCTAAAGTGCTGAGATTACAGGTGTGAACCACCATGCTGGCCAAGGCAACATCTTATAGATAGTAGTTTTTTTTGTTTGTTTGTTTGTTTTGTTGTTTTTTTTTACAGGGTCTCACTCTGTCACCCAGGGTTGAATGCAATGGCACAATCATAGTTCACTTTAACCTTGAACTCTTGGGCTCAAGCAATACTCCCACCTCAGGCTTCCCAGTAGCTAGGACTCTGGGCATGTTCCACTACTCCCAGGTAAATTTTAAATTCTTGGTAGAGACGGGAGTCTCATTACATTGCTCAGGCTGATCTCAAAGGCTTCACTTCAAGTAGTGACGTTCCTGCCTTGTCCTCCAAAGGACTGGGATTAGAGGGATGAGTTGCCCCCTGAGCCTAGATTGTGCTCTAGATTGTCCAGAGCATTAATCTGGAATTTTTCTTTTTGTTGGGTTTTGTTGTTTATTTTTTTCCCCTCTGTTCACTATTAAAGTATAGGACATTAATGATTCAGTAAAAATGTAAAGAAATGCCTATATCTTTATTTCCTGGTGTGACGGTTAATACTGAGTGTCAATTTGATGGGATTGAAGGATGCAAATATTGCTCCCAGGTGTGTCTGTGAGGGTGTTGCCAAAGGAGATTAACATTTGAGTCAGTGGGCTGGGAAAGGCAGACCCACCCTTAATCTGGGTGGGCATCATCTAATCAGCTGCAGGTGCAACCAGAATAAAAGGAGGCAGAAGAATGTGAAAAGACTAGACTGGCTTAGCCTCCCGGCCTACATCTTTCTCCCATGCTGGATGCTTCCTGCCCTCAAACACTGGACTCCAAGTTCTTCAGCTTTGGGACTTGGACTGGCTTCCTTGCTCCTTAGCTTGCAGACAGCCTGTTGTGGGAACTTGTGATTGTGTGAGATAGTACTCTTTAATAAACTCCCCTTTATATATACGTCTATCCTATTAGTTCTGTCCCTCTAGAGAACCCTGACTAATACATCTGGCTAAAGTAACAACCTCAGATATTATTTTTTAACACTTCCCTGTAAGACTTGAACTATAAGGCCATGTAAATTCCCAAGATGGCAAACCACCATCTTGGAATCTTAGGAGTGACATCCTCAAAATTTTTTAGAAGCAGATGATTGCTCAGTGACCAGCCCATTCCTTCTCACTTCTTAAAAATAAAGGAATCAAAATATAAACAAGAGCTTGTTTATCTGATCCTTTATACAAGATACACTATGAGTAAGGGTAAAACCTATGTCCTGGTCTTATTTTACACCTGTTGTCATAGCTTAATTTTTAGTGATATTCACTTTGACTTTCAAAAGTGTTCCAGTTTAAGACAATAAATTATATTGTCATTTTGCCTATTAGATCTTCAGTATAATCCATTAACAATAGCATGTCATACTGAAACCACCTAACCACTATTAGAAGTTGCCCAGTACCAGACAGAGTTCTTAGTTGCAAGACTTGGAAACTCTTTGTGGAAAACATAAGCAAAAAATGAATTTCTTGGAGGCATATGGGACAACTCGCTGTATGCAGAGAAAACTGAAGAACTAGTGTCCCTTTGCACCAAAACTAGAACAGCTCCTGGAGATGAGCTAAGAGAAACTGTTGAACAGCCTATTTAGGGTGCCACGAATTGAGACATTTTGCCTCAGAGTTTCATTGTGACATTCTGCTAAGATATCAAATTTAAAGACAGGGCATCTGATTGGTCTTGGGTCAAGTGTTCCTTTTTTTTCTTATTTATTTATTTATTTATTTAATTATACTCTAAGTTCTGGGGTACATATGCAGAACACGCAGTTTTGTTACACAGTTATACATGTGCCAAGGTGGTTCGCTGCACCCATCAAACCATCACCTGCATTAGGTATTTCTTCTAATGCTATCCCTCCCCTAGCCCCCCACCCCCAACAGGCCTTGGAGTATGCTCTTCCACTCTCTGTGTCCATGTGTTCTCATTGTTCAACTCCCACTCATGAGTGAGAACATGCGGTGTTTGGTTTTCTGCTCTCGTGTTAGTTGGCTGAGAATGATGGTTTCCAGCTTCATCCATCTCCCTGCAAAGGACATGAACTCATCCTTTTTTTATGGCTGCATAGTATTCCATGGTGTATATGTGCCACATTTTCTTAACCCAGTCTATCATTGATGGACATTTGGGTTGGTTCCAAGTCTTTGCTATTGTGA
Organism: Gorilla gorilla gorilla; assembly: GCF_029281585.2. Taxonomy (NCBI): domain Eukaryota; kingdom Metazoa; phylum Chordata; class Mammalia; order Primates; family Hominidae; genus Gorilla; species Gorilla gorilla. The sequence continues at coordinate 106,286,027 of NC_073230.2, read as the reverse complement.
ATAGTGCCACAATATATATATGTGTGCATGTGTCTTTATAGTAGAATGAGTTATAATCCTTTGGGTATATACACAGTAATGGGATTGCTGGGTCAAATGGTATTTCTACCTCTAGATCCTTGAGGAATTGCCACACTATCTTCCACAGTGGTTGAACTAATTTACACTACTAACAACACTGTAAAGGCATTCCTATTTCCACACATCCTCTCCAGCATCTGTTGTTTCCTGACTTTTTAATGATCGTCATTCTAACTGGTGTGAGATGGTATCTCACTGTGGTTTTCATTTGTATTTCTCTAATGACCAGTGATGATGAGCTTTTTTTAATATATCTGTTGGCTGCATAAATGCCTTCTTTTGAGAAGTGTCTGTTCATATCCTTTGTCCACTTTTTGATGGAGTTGTTAATTTTTTTCTTGTAAATTTGTTTAAGTTCTTTGTAGATTCTGGATATTACCCCTTAGTCAGATGGGTAGATTGCAAAAATTTTCTCCCATTCTGTATGTTGCCTGTTCACTCTGATGATAGTTTCTTTTGGTGGGCAGAAGCTCTTTAGTTTAATTAGATTCCATTTGTCAATTTTGTCTTTTGTTGCTGTTACTTCTGGTGTTTTTAGACATGAAGTCTTTGCCCATGTCTATGTCCTGAATGGTATTACCTAGGTTTTCTTCTAGGCTTTTTATGGTTTTAGGTCTTATGTTTAAGTCTTTAATCCATCTTGAGCTAATTTTTGTATAAGGTGTAAGGAAGGGGCCCAGTTTCAGTTTTCTGCCTATGGCTAGCCAGTTTTCCCAACACCATTTATTAAATAGACAGTCCCTTGCTTATTGCTTGTTTTTGTCATATTTGTCAAAGATCAGATGGTTGTAGATGCGTGGTGTTATTTCTGAGGCCTCTGTTCTGTTCCATTGGTCTATATATCTGGTTTGGTACAAGGACCATGCTGTTTTGGTTACTGTAGCTTTGTAGTATAGTTTGAGGTCTGGTAGCATGATGCCTCCAGCTTTGTTCTTTTTGCTTAGGATTGTCTTGGCTATACAGGCTCTTTCTTGGTTCCATATGAAGTTTAAAGTAGTTTTTTTCCAATTCTGGGAAGAAAGTCAATGGTAACTTGATGGGAATAGCATTAAATCTATATATTGTTCTGGGCAGTATGGCCATTTTCAAGATATTGATTCTTCCTATTCATGAGCATGGAATGTTTTTCCATTTGTTTGTGTCCTCTCTTATTTCCTTGAGCAGTGGTTTGTAGTTCTCTTTGAAGAGGTCCTTCACACTCCTTGTAAGCTGTATTCCTAGGTATTTTTTTCTCTTTGTAGCAATTGTGAATGGGAGTTCACTCATAACTTGGCTCTCTGTCTGTTATTGGTGTATAGAAATGCTTGTGATTTTGCACATTGATTTTGTATCCTGAGACTGCTGAAGTTGCTTATGAGCTTAAGGAGATTTTCAGCTGAGATGATGGGGTTTTCTAAATATACAATCATGTCATCTGCAAACAGAGACAATTTGACTTTCTCTTTTCGTTTTTGAATACCCTTATTTCTTTCTCTTGCCTGATTGCCCTGGCCAGAAACCCCCAATACCATGTTGAATAGAAGTGGTGAGAGAGGGCATCCTTGTCTTGTCTTCTGCCAGTTTTCTTTCTTTCTTTTTTTTTTTTTTTTTTGCGATGGAGTCTCGCTCTGTTGCCCAGGCTGGAGTGCAGTGGTGTGATCTTGGCTCACTGCAAGCTCTGCCTCCTGGGTTCATGACATTCTCCTGCCTCCTCAAGTAGCTGGAACTGCAGGTGCCCACCACCATGCCCGGCTAATTTTTTGTATTTTAATAGAGATGGGTTTTCTTTTTTTTTAGCCATTTTTTATGCTTTTTATTATTTTATCATATACAGGTAGAGAGAAGAATGTAAGTAATTCCCATAATAGTGTTGTAAGATTGTAATGGAGTGATTAATTTTATTTGGTATAATGAGTAATGGAACACATTTGGATCTTGATCTTAAAGGATGAGTAGGACTTTGTCAGTTAGGTTGGAAAAGGACAATTCTAGTTAAACAAAAAGTTCATTCTGCATTTCTACTTCAACAAGAGTAGGTCATTGCTTTTCAAGCTCCCAAGGCTAACATGACAGCAGGTTAGCACTATCTCACAAGTCCTTGTCAAGAATTTGCTACCATGGGAAAGAATCTTCATGTCAAGAAATTCTCCCTTAGTCAATTTCTTTTTTTCTTTTTTCTTTTTTTTTTTTGCAGGATGGTCTCGATCTCCTGACCTTGTGATCTGCCTGCCTCAGCCTCCCGAAGTGCTGGGATTACAGGCGTGAGCCACCGCGCCCGGCTATTGTGCTGGTTTTCAAAGGGAATGCTTCCAGTTTTTGCCCATTCAGTATGATATTGGCTGTGGGTTTGTCATAAATAATTCTTATTATTTTGAGACACATTCCATCAATACCTAGTTTATTGAAAGTTTTTAGCATGAAGGCCTGTTGAATTTTGTCAAAGGGCTTTCCTGCATCTATTGAGGTAACCATGTGGTTTTTGTCATTGGTTCTGTTTATGTGATGGATTATGTTTATGTATTTGCATATGTTGAACGAGACTTGCATCCCAGGGATGTCGTCTACTTGATCACAATGGATAAGTTTTCTAATGCGCTGCTGGATTTGGTTTGCCAGTGTTTTACTGAGGATTTTTGCATCGATGTTCATCAGAGATATTGGTCTAAAAATTTTTTGTTGTTGTGTCTCTGACAGGTTTTGGTATCAGGATGATGCTGGCCTCATTAAATGAGTTAGAGAGGATTCTCTCTTTTTCTATTGTTTGGAATAGTTTCAGAAGGAATCATACCAGCTCCTCTTTGTACCACTGGTAGAATTCGATTGTGAATCCTTCTGGTTCTGGACTTTTTTTGGCTGGTAGTCTATTAATTACTGCCTCAATTTCAGAACTTGTTATTGGTCTATTCAGGGATTTGACCTCTTCGTGCTTTAGACTTAGGAGGGTGTATGTGTCCAGGAATTTATCCATTTCTTCTAGATTTTCTAGTTTATTTGCATATCAGTGTTTATAGTATTCTCTGATGGTAGTTTGTTTTTCTGTGAGATCAGTGGTGATATCCCCTATATCATTTTTTCATTGCGTCTATTTGATTCTTCTCTTTTTTCTTCTTTTTTATTCTGGCTAACAGTCTACCTATTTTGTTGATCTTTTCAAAACACCAACTCCTGGATTCATTTATTTTTTGAAGGGTTTTTCATATCTCTATCTCCTTCAGTTCTGCTCTGATCTTAGTTATTTCTTGCCTTCTGCTAGCTTTTGAATTTGTTTGTTCTTGCTTCTCTAGTTCTTTTAATTTTGATGTTAGGGTGTCAATTTTAGATCTTTCCTACTTTCTCTTGTGGGCATTTAGTGCCATAAATTTCCCTCTACACACTGCTTTAAATGTGTCCCAGAGATTCTGGTACATTGTGTCTTTGTTCTCATTGGTTTCAGAAAACATCTTTATTTCTGCCTTCATTTTGTTATTTACCCAGTAGTCATTCAGGAGCAGGTTGTTCAGTTTCCATGTAGTTGTGCAGTTTTGAGTGAGTTTCTTAATCTTGAGTTCTAATTTGATTGCACTGTAGTCTGAGAGAGTGTTATGATTTCTGTTCTTTTGCATTTGCTGAGGAGTGTTTTACTTCCAATTATGTGGTCAATTTTAGAATAAGTGAGATGAGGTGGCTTGAAGAGTGTATACTTTGTTGATTTTGGGTGAAGAGTTCTGTAGATGTCTTTTAGGTCCACTTGGTCCAGAGCTGAGTTCAAGTCCTGAATAGCCTTGTTAATTTTTTTGTCTCGTTGATCTAATATTGACAGTGGGGTGTTAAAGTCTTCACTATTATTGTGTGGGAGTCTAAGTCTCTTTGTGATTCTCTAAGAACTTGCTTTATGTATCTGGGTGCTCCTGTATTGGGTGCCTATATATTTAGGATAGTTAGCTCTTCTTGATGCATTTATCCCTTTACGATTATGTAATGCCCTTCTTTGTCGCTTTTGATCTTTATTAGTTTAAAGTCTGCTTTATCAGAAGTTAGGATTGCAACTCCTGCTCTTTTTTGCTTTCCATTTGCTTGGTAAATATTCCTCCATCCCTTTATTTTGAGCCTACGTGTGTCTTTGCATGTGAGATGGGTCTCCTCAATACAGCACACTGATGGGTCTTGACTCTTTATCCAATTTGCCAGTCTGTCTTTTAATTGGGGCATTTAGCCCATTTACATGTAAGGTTAATATTGTTATGTGTGAATTTGACCTTTTCATTATGATGCTAGCTGATTATTTTGTCTGTTATTTGATGCAGTTTCTTCATAGTGTTGAAGGTCTTTACAATTTCATATGTTTTTGCAGTGGCTGGTACCAGTTGTTCCTTCCAGGTTTAGTGTTTGCTTCAGGAACTCTTGTAAGGCAGGCCTGGTCGTGACAAAATTTCGCAGCATTTGCTTGTCTGTAAAGAATTTTGTTTGTCCTTCACTTATGAAGCTTAGTTTGGCTGGATATGAAATTCTGGGTTGAAAATTCTTTTCTTTAAGAATGTTGAATATTGGCCCCCATTCTCTTCTGGCTTGCAGGGTTTCTGCTGAGAGATCCACCATTAGTCTGATGGGCTTCCCCTTGTGGGTAACCTGACCTTTCTCTCTGGCTGCCCTTAAAATTTTTTCCTTCATTTCAACCTTGGTGAATCTGACGATTATGTGTCTTGGGGTTGCTCTTCTTGAGGAGTATCTTTGTGGTGTTCTCTGTATTTCCTGAATTTCAATGTTGGTCTGTCTTGCTAGGTTGGGGAAGTTCTCCTGAATAATATCCTGAAGAGTGTTTTCCGACTTGGTTCCATTCTCTCTGTCATTTTCAGGTACACCAATCAAAAGTATATTTGGTCTTTTCACAAAGTCCCATATTTCTTGGTGGCTTTTTTCATTGCTTTTTATTTTTTTTTCTCTAATCTTGTCTTCTCACTTTATTTCATTAAGTTGATTTTCAATCTCTGATACCCTTTCTTCCACTTGATCGATTCAGCTATTGATACTTCTGTATGCTTCACGAAGTTCTTGTGCTGTGTTTTTCAGCTCCATCAGGTCATTTATGTTCTTCTCTGAACTGGTTATTCTAGTTAGCAATTCATCTAAACTTTTTTCAAGGCTGTTAGCTTCCCTGCATTGGGTTAGAACTTGCTCCTTCTGCTCAGAGGAGTTTGTTATTACCCACCTTCTGAAGCCTACTTCTGTCAATTCGTCAAACTCATTCTCCGTCCAGTTTTGTTCCCTTGCTGGGCAAGGAGTTATGATCCTTTGGAGGGGAAGAGGTATGGTGGTTTTCCGAATTTTCAGCCTTTTTGCACTGGTTTCTCCCCATCTTTGTGGATTTATCTACCTTTGGTCTTTGATGTTGGTGACCTTCGGATGGGGTCTCTGAGTGGTGTGCTATTCCTTTCTGTTTGTTAGTTTTCCTTCTAGCAGTCAGGCCCCTCTGCTGCAGGTCCTCCGGAGTTTGCTGGAGGTCCACTCTAGAACCTGTTGGTCTCAGTATCACCAGCGGAGGCTGCAAAACAGCAAAGATTGCTGCCTGTTCCTTCCTCTGGAAGCTTCGTCCCAGAGGGGCACCTGCCAGATGCCAACCAGAACTCTCCTGTATGAGGTGTCTGTCAGCCCCTACTGGGAGGTGCCTCCCAGTTAGGATACACAGGGGTCAGGGACCAACTTGAGGAGGCAATCTGACCCTTAGCAGAGCTTGAACGCTGATCTAGGAGGTCCACTGCACTTTTAAGAACTGTCAGGCAGGGACGTTTAATTCTGCTGAAGCTGCACCCACAGCTGCCCCTTCCCCTAAGTGTTCAGTTCCAGGGAGATGGGAGTTTTATCTACAAGTACCTTACTGGGGCTGCTGCCTGTTTTTCAGAGATGCCCTGCCCAGAGAGGAGAAATCTGGCAGTCTGGCCACAGTGGCCATGCTGAGCTGCGGTGGGCTCCGCCAAGATAGAAATTCCTGGTGGCTTTGTTTACACTGAGAGGATAAAACCACCTACTCAAACCTCAGCAATGGCGGACGCCCCTCCCTCAACCAAGGTCGAGGGTCCCAGGTCAATCTCAGACTGCTGCTGTGCTGGCAGCGAGAATTTCAACCCAGTGGATCTTAGTTTGCTGGGTTCTCTGGGGGTGGGACCCATCAAGCCCGACCACTTGGCTCCCTGGCTTCAGCCCCCTTTCCCGGGGAGTGAAGAGTTGTGTTTTGTTGGCGTTCCAGGTGCCACTGGGATATGGGAAAACAGCCCAAAGGGCCACCCAGGTTTGTACTTGAAACCCACGGCCCTGGTGGTGTAGGCACTGGAGGAAATTTCCTGGTCTATCCGTTGCGAAGACTGTGGGAAAAGCACAGTATCTGGGTCGGAGTTCACCCTTTCTCCTGGTGCAGTTTCTCAAGGCTTCCTTTGGCTGGGGGAATGAAATCCCTGACCACTTGCACTTCCCAGGTGAGGCGATGCCCCACCCTGCTTTGGCTCGCCCTCCATGGGCTGCACCCACTGTCCAAACCAGTCCCTATGAGATGAACCAAGTACCTCAGTTGGAAATGCAGAAATCACTCATCTGCGTCAATCTTGCTGTGAGCTGCAGAGACTGGAGCTGTTCCTATTCAGCCACCTTGCCAGTGTCCTTTTTTTTTTTTTTTTTTTTTTTAGATGGAGTCTCACCCTGTCACCCAGGCTGGAGTGCAGTGGCATGTGATCTCAGCTCACTGCAACCTCCACCTCCTGGGTTCAAATGATCCTCCTGTCTCAGCCTCCCGAGTAGCTGGGATTACAGCCACCTGCCATCATGCCCAGCTAATTTTTTTATTTTTAGTAGAGACGGGGTTTCACCATGTTGGCCAGGCTGGTCTAGAACTCCTGACCTCGTGATCTGCCCACCTCAGACTCCTAAAGTGCTGGGATTACAGGCTTGAGCCACCACACCTGGCCAAGTGTTCCTCTTAATGATAGGGAAGGTCGAGCACTTTAACTGGCAATTCTGCCAAATGATATACAATGGGAAAAGTGAAACAGAATTGAGGTAGAAGGAAAGGTTGCTGGGCAGGAAAATCACAAAGTTTCACCACCTACCATCAGGTAATATTGAGGATTTATCTCAGGGGAGGTTTCAACTGACATGTATGATGCAGTACAGTTGAGAAATCCTCTTTTAGAGATTTGAGTTCATTCTAAAGACATAGGAAGACTTTTATATTATCATTTTAACCAATTGTTTAAAATTTCTACTCAACTTACTTTCACAAAATCCTCAGGTAAAAGTAAAGAGGCATATGATGAACAACTGCTCTTTGCAGGTAAGCAAGTTCATCCACTTTTAACTCCTCCACATCTTGTTTCTGTTTGGATTTGTAGATGTAGTAACTGAGGAAACACACAAAAATATTAAAACAATGTTTGAGATCCATATTTCTCAATCTGGCATTTAATATTCTTCACAAGTAAACCCAATCCTATTTTTCCAGCTCTATCACACCTACTCAGATATCCTGGGAAATATATCTACTCATCAATTCCAAACATCCACAATGTTTTCGTGATCCACCCGCCTTGGCCTCCCAAAGTGCTGGGATTACAAGCATGAGCCACCGCACCTGGCCCAACAACGATTTCTTGATCCTTTGCTTTGTCAAAACCACCTTCTCCTTATCATATTCTATTGTGACATATCCTTCAAGGGCCAGCTCATCTTATACTTACAGTGAATAAATTTATCTTGCTTTCATAGGTCAGAAATATCGATCATACGTTGTAACTTTTCCTGGCAATTTCACTGTTTTGCATAAATTGTATTTCATGTGAATATGTCTTATACTTCCAACAACATCATACACTTCTTAAGAAGCAGAAATTATTTATCATAATTTTTTATATCCATAGCAGTGTGCCTTGAGATTTGTTAATTGAATATGAGTGTAAGTTTTAAGTAGCAATGACCAACTTCCACAGATAAACCCAAATAATTGCTATGCCCTTTGCTTTAAAAAAATGTTAAAAATAACTTTCTTACTATCTTTTATATGTTTATTCAAGAAAGTTTCCACACCTTTAAATAGCACTGGGTTCTTAGCCAGTTAGACCAATTAGCTCATATCCATTTATAGATTCAAAATGAGTGCACTCTTCTTGCATGACTCTAGTTGATGTAATTAAATGTCCTTTTATGACCTGAAAACCAGAGTGATGGTAATTTAAACAATTACAAATCTTGAAAATTCATACATTGGTATCATTCAATTAATTTCAATGTTTACATTAAACATAATACAAAATAACACATTCCTTTAGTTCCTTTATATTAAACTCTGTATATTGGTCCTGATTTTCGTACAATATAGACTTGCTGACACATCGTCAAGCTTTTGGCTGGTTTTATATAAATCTTTGAAAGAGTTTGAAAAAAATTCAACAGCAACATACAATTCCTTTACTAAAAACATCTATTGCTCTTCCAAATTTACTCATATAATTACTGCCATGTTAGCCTCATGTTCTATGACTTTTGCTAAAAGATGGTATTATAGTTTTATAATTACTGATTTCTTTCTGTCACCTGTAATGGAGTTGTTTTGTGCCAGAAAAACCATTAAACACAGACTGTTAAAGGATTTAACTAAGCTGGCTTTAAAAAAATACATACGTCACCACTTGTCTTTTGCTCTTAATTGGTAAGTCCAAACCTTTACAGTAGTAACTTTAAAATGACATTAAAAATTCTTTAAGTTTTTACCACTAGTGACTAGTGTTTGTTTACACATGCCATTCCCATCCCTTCAAGAATTTTTCATGTAAAGTTTATAATTTTTCTGTCTAAATTAAGATCTACAGATTTTTTGAAGCCGTATGCACTTATTTGAACATCTAGTCTAACCAATCACTTCACATAAGCATAGCTCTTTGTGAGTTGACATATACACATGAAACTGTTCCAAGCTGTGGCATTGTCAGGTCAGACTGCACCCAATTCTCTGAATTTAAGTGACAATGTAGTTATTGAAAGCATAGTGTTCATTTAGTCTTCTATAAATGCAAACAAATATGCTTTAAAAGTCCAAGGTACCATAATGCCCAGAAATGTGACCAGGATCACACTGTAACTACCCCAGTATTTATCAAGTGTAAATATTAATACATTGTAGAAAGTTTCTATATCCACAAACATGTTAAAAAAATCTGTGTTTATCTTTTTTCACGGTCAACAACCTCTCAAATATAATGTCTTGTTTTAAGGGAAAAAGGCATTATAATATCAAAAATAAATATAACTCTCTGTCTTGGTTCATTTTGTGTTGCTATAAGAGAATACCACAGACTGGATAATTTACAAAGCAAATACATTTATTTCTCTTAGTTCTGAAGGCTGAGAAGTCTACTATTAAAGTGCTAGCATCTGGTGAGGGCCTCCTTGCTGTATCAACCTATGATGGAGGGAGAGAGGGTGAGAGAGCACAAGAGAGATCAAGAGAAGAGGCCTCAGAACTCATTTTTATCAGGGACCCACTCCTGGTATAACAAAATTGATCTATTCATGAGGATAATTGCCTCCGAATGATCTCACTTCTAAATATTGTCACAGTGGGAACTACATTTCAACATGAGTTTTGGAGGGGATATTTAAACCACAGCACTCTCTAAACATGACAGTATCCTTGCTAAGTCTCCCAAAGTTTGTCCAAGTGGCCTTTGTGCTCCTTTCATGATACCTTTCTGCACACATCTCTACGACAGTATAATTGGTTATGACTTTAGAGTAATAACAGTAAATCATGGATTTGATAAGTATGTACCAGACAGTTTTTTTCAGTTCCAAACCAACAAACACACTTCTAAATGGACTTGATCTTTACATATTGTATTAGTTGGTAGGGCTGTAATAACAAAGTGCCACAGACTGGGTGGCTTAAACCAAAGAAATTAATTAATTAATTAATTTATTTTTTGAGACGGAGTCTCACTCTGTCACCCAGGCTGGAGTGCAGTGGCAAGATCTTGGCTCACTGCAAGCTCTGCCTCCTGGGTTCACGTCATTCTCCTGCCTCAGCCTCCCAAGTAGCTGGGACTACAGGCGCCTGCCACCACGCCTGGCTAATTTTTTGTATTTTTTAGTAGAGAGGGGGTTTCACCATGTTAGCCAGGATGGTCTCGATCTCCTGACCTCGTGATCCACCCGCCTCGGCCTCCCAAAGTGCTGGGATTACAGGCGTGAGCCACCACACTCGGCCAGAAATTTATTTTCTCACAGTTCTGGAGGCTGGAAGTTCAAGATCAAGGTGTTGGCAGGTTTGGACTTACCTGAGGCCTCAGTAATGTTAGATTAGGACTCACCTCAATGAACTCACTTAATCTTAACTCTTTAAAGGGATTATTTCCAAATCTAGTCATATTTTGAGGTACTGGGAATGAGGGCTTCAACATATAAAAATTTGGGGGAGTAGGGGTGGGAGGGGAACAATTCAGTCCATAATACACTGTGTCACTAAGCAAGAACAGTGAGCAAGAAAGCAAAGGCAAGTTATTTTGAAATCATCACACCCATGTGTGAAAATTTCCACTACACCGTGGCTGAAGATGATGCAAAGTTTATGGCATGTAAAAGAAAATAAGTTTTCCCATATAATTGGAATTTATCACCCATCCATACTTGCTTCATCAACTTTTTACCAGTAGATCCTTTTACTCTTTAGCATAGGGGTGCTCCAGGTGCATCACCTAGCATAGGGGTTTCCAAACTGTTTTGTGGAATGCTCTGTGATTCACAAATTCTTGACGTATATTTCACTTTGAATATATTTAAACTTGCACAGAAATGCATTACAGTTATAAAATAAAACTAAAAACAGCTCCAATTGGAACAACAGTGGAAGCCAATCATACATATAATGGGTGCTGCTGGGCTCAAGTGATCCTGCCACCTCAGCCTCCCAAGCAGTTAGGATTACAGGCAGGTGCCATCACATATGGCTTTTTTTTTTTTTTTTTTTTTTTTTTTTTTTTGGTAGAGACAGGGTCCTGGTATGTTGCCTGGGCTAGTCTTGATCTCCTGCCCTCAAGCTACCCTTCTGCCTCAGCCTCCTAGGGTTGCTGGGATTACAGGTATGAGCGACCATGCCCAGCTACTTTGCATGGTTTTTTAAAAATAGTTCAGACACTGTGCAGTTTTACTCACGTAAAATCACATAAGGAGGCACCATCCACGCCAGGCAAGTTGTGGGTACATTTGCCCAAGGCTTATTCTCATGACAGCACTCCAGACAATTTTGACTGCATTTAATAAGTGAATATCTTCATGATTTGTTACTTTGGTTATTTTCAGTGTTAACTGTCATTTGGAGGGAATCTCATATGACATGTATACTCATATTTTCTTCTGATTGGACAAATCCCAAATCCTTCTGCTTTCTGGGATCAGCATTAATTTTAATACTTATAGAATAGCAGAATGAGTCCCATCTCTCGTATTATGACTAGCATCCCAGTATTTCAGGGGAGAATGGATAGGAATTAGGTTACTTTTATTTTATACCTTAACTTTGGGCTTCACTTCACCTGCTCCACCATTTTTTGGATCTCATCTTGCTCTACCCACTTTGCCTCAGGCTGAATACTACTTCAGTTCTTTATTTCTCCAAAGCACTGCTTAAAAAAATTTTCTTGTAAATAATTTTACTAAAGTCTTACTGATATAGATTGGCAATCAGAAGCCTGCTTGGAACACAAACACAAAAAAGCAAAAACTTCAAATGCAATGCTAGACTTCATTATTTTTGGATACTTAATCAGTTCTTTCTATGTAATTTCTAATTGGTCTTGGAGCTCTGTGTACCCACAGCCTTCTGCTGTGTGCCTGGGGCTTTTGTCTCTTTTCTCCTCATAGCTGTACTCCCCTGACTATATTTCAAATATCCTCAGCTGGACACCCTCAGTCCCTTGAGTTATAATTAAACAATTTCTCTTACTTTCTTGGCAGAGAGTAGTTCCCTCTTTACTTTGTTCATTCCTTCCCAAACATACTCTTGGTGGATCTTGGCTTTAATGCCCAAAGGGGTTCTTTACTTCAAATAGGAAATAGAAATTGCCCCAATTTAAACTATGCCATATTTTTTATAAGGCGGAAAGAACTTGCCTATTGTTTGCTATAAAGAGAGTTCTTCTTTTTCTTTTTTCTATTCATGCTTTTTGGTGATGTTGAAAAAATTACCTATAAAAACAAGCTCTATATTAAGAATAGAAAAACGCAGGCTGGGTGCTGTGGCTCACGCCTGTAATCCCAGCACTTCGGGAAGCCAAGGCGGGTGTATCACCTGAGGCCAGGAGTTCAAGACCAGTCTGGCCAACGTGGCAAAAACCCGTCTCTACTAAAAATGGAAAAAATTAGCCGGGCGTGGTGGCACGCTCCTGTAGTCCCAGCTACTCAGGAGGCTGAGGCAGAATTGCTTGAACCCAGGAGGTGGAGGTTGCAGTGAGCCGAGATGGCACCACTGTACTGCAGCCTGGGAGACAGAGTGAGAGTCCATCTCAAAAAAAAAAAAAAAATGCAGAAAATATAACAATGTATATAGTTAAATATTAACCTCAAGATAAGTCATATTATACTATGTTATCTCAACCTTCAAGTAGTTATTGAACATATTGAAAGCAGTATATGAAATTTATGATTTGTGATTAACAGAAAAAAAGCATTTGCGTAAGGTAATTCAAAAAGAGGAAATCAAAATGGTTATAATTTGGTATGGGCATTTTCCTTTTATGTTAGAAAAATTATATATAATTATATACATAAAATATATACAAATTATAAAAATATTTTAATATGCATATGTGATATAAATTTATATTTGTTAATTATATTGATGTTATACAAACTGATATTTATATTATGCAAGTTATATAGTAAATTATATAATTATGATTATATATGTATATGAGAGGTGACAGCGTGCCGGCAGCCCTCGCTCGCTCTCGGCACCTCCTCAGCCTTGGTGCCCACTCTGGCCCACTTGAGGAGCCCTTCAGCCCACCGCTGCACTGTGGGAGCCCCTTTCTGGGCTGGCCAAGGCCAGAGCTGGCTCCCTCAGCTTGCGGGGAGGGTGTGGAGGGAGAGGTGCGGGCGGGAACCAGGGCTGCGCTCAGTGCTTGCAGGCCAGCGTGTGTTCTGGGTGGGCGTGGGCTCCGCCGGCCCCGCACTGGGAGTGACCGACCGGCCGGCCCGCAAGCCCCAGGCAGTGAGGGGCTTAGCACCTGGGCCAGCAGCTGCTGTGCTCGATTTCTCGCAGGGCCTTAGCTGCCTCCCCGCAGGGCAGGGCTTGGGACCTGCAGCCTGCCATGCCTGAGCCTCCCCCCACCTACCGTGGGCTCCTGCACAGCCCGAGCCTCCCCAACGAGCACCGCCCCCTGCTCCAAGGCGCCCAGTCCCAATGACCACCCAAGGGCTGAGGAGTGTAGGTGCATGGCACGGGCCAGGCAGGCAGCTCCACCTGCAGCCCCAGTGTGGGATCCACTGGGTGAAGCCAGCTGGGCTCCTGAGTCTAGTGGGGACTTGGAGAACCTTTATGTCTAGCTAAGGGATTGTAAATACACCAATCACCACTCTGTATCTGGCTCAAGGTTTGTAAACACACCAATCAGCACTCTGTGTCTAGCTCAGGGTTGGTGAATGCACCAGTTGGCACTTTGTATCTAGTTAATTTGGTGGGGACTTGGAGAATGTTTATGTCCAGCTAAGGGATCATGATTGCACCAATCAGCACTCTGTGTCTAGCTCAAGGTTTGTAAATGCACCAATCAGCACTCTGTGTCTAGCTCAGGGTTTGTAAATGCACCAATCAGCACCCTGTCAAAATGGACCAATCAGCTCTCTGTAAAACAGACCAATCAGCTCTCTGTAAAATGGAACAATCAACAGGATGTGGGTGGGGCCAGATAAGAGAATAAAAGCAGGTTGCCTGAGCCAGCAATGGCAACTGGCTCAGGTCCCCTTCCACAAAGTGGAAGCTGTGTTTTTTCACTCTTTGCAATAAATCTTTCTGCTGCTCACTCTTTGGGTCCACACTACCTTTAAGAGCTGTAACTCTCACCACGAAGCTCTGCAGCTTCACTCCTGAGGAAGCGAAACCACAAACCCACCAGAAGGAAGAAACTCTGAACACATCTGAACATCAGAACGAACAAACTCCGGACACGCCACCTTTAAGAACTGTAACACTCACTGCGAGGGTCCGCAGCTTCATTCTTGAAGTCAGTGAGACCAAGAACCCACAAATTCCGGACACATATATACATACAAAATATACAGAGAAAGCCATATAGCTATAGAAATATATACATTTTTTATATTTCATTGTAAAAAATATGAATAAAACCTTTGTATGTTTTATTGAGCAAAATTAAGTAGTTTAAAAACATTGGAATTATTCTTCATGTCTCTATTTATTTCACACTGCTAAGCCTACTCCTCAGTAAATTATTCATCTCTAGCTAAAAAATATTTCTGGAATCTGCTCCTTAACATGATCTCTACTGCTACCACCTGCAGTGGCTCTTGACACTACCTGCAGTTAGTCCAAACTTTACAGGCTCAGGGCCGAGTTCTCCACAAGACTTTTGTTATTTCAGACACCAGCCACACGCTCAGAGGTTCTTAGGTTCACCCTCACTTCTGACCAACTAGCAACACATTTGAAGATTCCTACACTACCTTTTCAGGCTTCATAATTTACTGAAACATATTCAGTAAAGGACTATACTTCAAATTGCAGTGTTATGATGGCAAAAATAATATAAATTGGACCAGCCAAAAGAAAAGACAGATAGGGTAATATCTGGGAGGATCCCAGATTAAAGCTTCCTATGTCTTCTTCCTGTGAGTCAGTACACGTCACCTTCCTAGCACATCAATGGGTAAAAATATGTACAGAATATTGTCAACCAGGGAAACTTGCCTGAGTTTTGGTGTCCAGAGTTTTTACTGGGGTTTCGCAATAGGCATGGATAATTGAATTGTTGACCACATGATTGAATTCAACCTTCAGCCCTCCCTTCCTCTAAAAGTTTAATGGTAGTTTAATGGTAGGCCCCTAGATAGTTTAAATCAGCAAGAATGAGTCGTCCCTGAAATTGGAGTTAGACATCTATTGTTTTCCTTAATTGACAGTATTAAATGTGTCAGATTAAGAAGAAACAGTCTGAAATATTTTTTCACCAATTAATGAACATATAAATGGCCATGGACCCAATTATTGACTAAAATAACACATTATTAAAACAGTAATTTATCTTTGAGATAAAATATTTCTTATTTCAACTGCTGGATTGAATTATCACAATAGTGTCATGAGATGATAAGGTGAAACATTTAAAACGTTTGTTTTTGTAAAAGAGTAGACAGTAAGTACTTTCAGCTTTATGAGCCATAAATTCTCTGTCACAACTATTCAACTATGTCACTGCACTGGAAAAGTAGCCATTAGCAACATGTAAATAAACAGGTGTGATTATCATTCATTACAACTTTGTTTACCAAAATAAGCAGCAGGTAGGATCTGGCTTATGGGTGATGGGCCAATGAAAAAGGATATGGTGGTAACTGTTATTTATGTCAAGCAGAATTTTCCCAATGCAATGCTGAAAAAACTACTAAAACAAATTGGATGCTAAAGGTTATATTGTTACCAAAACACCAGGGATTCGACCCAGGTCCTGCTGCTCGCTGCACAGAAAGCCAATAACTAACACAACAAGTATTGTCAGGGAAAAAGGCTTTAATGAGATCACCTCGAATCCATCTCCCTGACCAACTAAAATTGGGGGTTTCTATAGCAGAGAAAAAAATGTAATTATGTGTGGGAAAACTGGAGCTAGGAAGGGTAAGGAAGAGGAGTTGGTTAACACAAAGCAAGTGGTCAGTTAGGAAAGCAGGAATTAGGGAAGGGTGAGAAAGCAATCACGACTAATGAGGGGTCTGGCATCTCATTGTCTAGATGTAGCAATCTGGTGCCTTGCAGTTCTTTGATACATTTTGAGAACTCCGAAGGTCATTTCCTGAGGAAGAAACTCAGATAACACAAAATGTAAGTTTCAAGCTTTAAAACCTGAAAGGTCAATTTCTATGTTTATCCAAAAAAAACTGTCTATGGGATTATTGAGTTGGTTTCAATGAGACTTCCATCTTCTCATCAAAGAGTCTCACTGTCCTCATGGATACAATTTTATAGTAAATACAAGTTACACATTAGAACACATAAAATAAATTTGTTTTTGGACTTCTGTTTCTAGTAAAATGGAATAGATTTTTAAAATATATTCCACTAATTACAGCTAAAAATTCTAGACATTATATATAAAATAAATAATAAGACTCTGAAAGGTAGAGAAAAAAAGGCAGACAACTTAGAGGTGCTGAAACCAGAGAAAAAACATGATAGTAAATTCCCTGAGTTTTCTTTTGGCCTCATGTATCCCAGACAAAATGCTGGAAAAGTGACAAACTGGAAATATAAATAGGGGCAGACAAAAATACCCAATGAAAGCCTGTCCTCTGTAGCCAATTGATCAGGAAATGGAAGGTTTAGCAAGAAGGAAATATTTTACACAATAAATAACTGCTCTACTCTGGCTAAACACCAGAGAAATAACTGTGGCCCCAATCCTGCCCTCCTTGACAGCAAAGGCTAAGTGGGAAGCCTAGAATTATGCCGTTCCTTACCCACCTTCCTGGACAGTGTCAGAGAAGGCCAAGTAGGGAGCTAGGATGTTCTTCCCTACTGGGCAATAAGAAGTGCCCATTCTCACAGTGTCAGTGGAAATCAAGTGGGGTACATGGTCTTCCAACCCATGCAGTGACTAGGTGGCCTTTCCCCTGTTCACGAGGCGGGGGTCAGAGGAGGACTAATGAAGAATCAGGACATTCCCTGACACCAGAGATAATGAGGCCACTTCTGCCCTGCTGTCAGTGGTGGGCAGAACTCCTACCTTGACCAGCAGTAAGAAAGCACTCCTACTCCTCCCAGTTACTGTGGTATCAGCAGAGGGATCATGCATCATGGTATCAGTAGAAGGGAGCCAGAATTCCACCCATACCCGGCAGAGCAAAAAAATGTGTCTTCTTTAATCTCAATGAAGGCTGAGAGAGAACTTGGACTTCCACCCCTACCCGGCAGTAACAAGGTGGCACCCCTCTCTTCCTCTGCTGCAGCAGTATCACAGAAAGCCAGCTATGAGAGATTTACATAAAATCCAGAGTCTCATAATGTGATTCACAAAATATCCAGGTTTTAATTAAAAATATTATGTTATCATTCCAAGAAAAAGGAAAACCACAATTTGAATAAAAAGGAAAAATCAATACATACAAACATTGAGATGACAAACATGTTAGGAATTATCTGACCAATATTTTAAAGCAGAAATTTAAAACATGTTTTAACAAGCATTACAAATATGCTTGAACCAAATGAAAATAGAAAGTCTCAGAAAAGAAATAGAATATGACGGCAACAAAATACAATGAAAAAAAAGAACCAAAGGGAAATTCCAGAACTCAAGCATGCAATAACTGCAATAAAAACTCAGTGAGCAGAATCAACAGCAGAATGGAAACAACAGAGAGAAAATAGATTTTTTAAAAATTGACAAGACTGCAGAGACCTGTGGGACAATAATTAAAGAGCTAACATTCCTATCATCACTCTCCAGGAAGGAGTGTACAAAGAGGGCAGGACTGTGAAAGTACTCAACAATATGATGACTGAAACTAGTATAGGTACCTAGAATAATATGAAACTCTGAAGATTCAACAGTATAAACAAAACGAAACAATTGGAAAATGAACAAAAGGCATGAAGGCTAAATTAAGGTAAACTTTAGGAAGTTTAATGCCCTGACTATTGGAAACAGAATGACCATAAACCAGAAAGAACTCTTTAACTTATTCGGGTTAATTGGAATTTTTCGAGCTTATGGAAAATTTACTGAGTGAACTGTACCTCCATGGAGCAACTAATAAGGAGAATGTGCTTGTGATGCAAATGGCTATTTTTCTGCATAACAATTACTTCTGTTAACAATACATTTAAATGGTGTGTTTTTCCTGGGAATGATTTCCTTTCAGAGGAGGATCGTATTTATTGAATATAAAAGGCTGATGACAATAGCAAAAAGAACAGTGGTTCCAACCATCACATCTTGATATGACTTAATGGGGAAAAATTTACCAAGACATATTTATTTTATAAAGACTTCTCTCTGATGTGGCCAGAGGGAGATGTGACTATGGAAGAATGATTGGAGAGATGCAACACTGCTAACTAAAAAAACGGATAAAGAGAGCCCCAAGGCCGAAATGTTGGTGGTATTTGAAAGCTCAAAGAGGCAAGGAGATTAATTCTCCCTGTGAGCCTTTAGAAACTAAGACAGCCCTGTCAATACTTTCATATTAGCTCAGTGTGACCCATGTCAAATTTCCAACCTACAGAACTATAAAATAAATTTGTGTTGTTTTAAACCAAGTTTGGGACGATCTGTAATAGCACCAATAGAAAACAAATACAACTATTTCTATCTGTAAGAAAATTAACAGTTAATTCTATATAATCAATATACAATCCATATAAAATCTCTTCTAATTTTCTCTAAAAAAGTCTTTTATAGATTTTTACCCCCAAATCTACGATCCAGTGAAGTTTACACATTACATTTGGTTTTTGGTCTCTTTAGTCTCTTTTAATCTAGAACAGTAGCCTTCCCTTTGTCCTGACATTGACTGTTCTATTTAAGAGTTCAGGCTGGCTGTCTTATAGAATGTCCCTTATTTTGGATTTGTCTGAGTGCTTTTCACATGATTAGATTCAACTTAGATAATTTCTTGGCAAGGATACGTCATAGGCAATGATATGCACTTTTTATTGCTTCAAAGCTTGAGGCTCTTATCAGGTTGTCCAACTTTTGGTGAGTCTAAATTTGATCACTTGTTTTAGAAGATGACTGTGATTATTTTATTGTAAAAGCTATGGCTTTGTAATTGATGTCATCTGTAGAGTAATATTTTGAGAGTTTCAAATATCTTGTTCTCCAACAACTTTTCACCTAATGGCTTTACCATTGATTGATGATTCTTGCCTGCATTAGTTATTACATTGCAATTGAAAGATATGTTATTTTTCTCATTCTGTGATTTTTTTCTATATTTATGAAGCAGTATATTTTGTAAACACAGTCATCCCCATGGTATACATGGGGGATTGGTTCTAGGAACCAATCAGAGGATGCTCAAGTCCCTTATGTAAAATGACATAGTATTGGCATATAACCTATGCACATCATCCCATACACTTTAAATTATCGCTAGATTACTTAGAATTCCCAATACATCACATCACTTTATTTGTGAATTTACTTCATAGTAAAATCAAGTTTTGCCTTTTGGAACTTTGGGAAACTTTTTTGATCTGTCGTTTGTTGAATCTACAAATGTGGAACCAACAGATATGGAGGGCCAACTGTATAAGCTTTTCTATTTCCATTATTGCTTCTCTCTCTCTCTCTCTCTCTCTCTCTCCCTGTCGCTCTCTCAATCAGACTACTTAGGACATTTTTATGACTGTTTATAACCCATAAGCCTCTTCAAGAACAACACTGCTCTTTTGAATCCCACTAGTTTTAGAGAATTTCTTTGCTTTCAGACATAACAGAATATCCCAGATTCACCTTGTCCTGCCCCAAACCTGCAATCAAGCACTTAATTTATAAGAAGAAGGAGCTCTGGTTCCTTTTAATGAGGAATGGAATTTAGAAACCAAGATCTGAGTACCATATGCACTCATTGTTCTTGAGATACAAAGAGTTATTGATGCAATTAGGTTATCGATTTTTCAGTCTTTTTTCTTCTCTATCAATTTTCTTGTAAGTGCGGGGTTGGCTACATCCCCAAAGTTTTGAAATAAAGTATTTCATTACACTCACTTTAAAATATTTTCTAAATTGCTACTGTGATTTCTTCTTTGAGATATAAGTTTTTTAAAGAAGACTATTACTTAATTTCCAAATCTGTGAGGATTTTCTGGTTTTCTTTCTGCTGTTATATTATTTTAGTACTTTTAAGAATGTGAAGACTTGCCTGGCCCAGCATACGATCAATTGTGTTAAACATTCTATGTGAACTTGAAAAGAATGTGAATTCTACAATTTAGATGTAAGTTTATTAATCTGTTAGTTAGATCAACTTTGTTAGTAATGTTCAAATCTTCTATATCTTTATTGATTTCTAATGTGTTTTATTAGTTACAAAGAGATATGTGTTAAAATCTCCAATTATGGCTGTGAATTTGTGTTTTATGTGTTTTTGTTTTACATAGAGAAAGACAATGTTAGTAGGTACAACTAGAATTGCCATATCATTCTAGTGAATCAAAGCTTTAATTATGAAATATTCCTCTTTATTGGCAGTAATGCTTCTTGCCACTATTAGTATAACTATATGAGCTTTCTTTTAGTTTTTGAATACTATTTTTTTTTCATCCTTTTACTTTTGGTCTTTTATTTCAACTTAAGAAAAGTCTTTTGTAAGCAGCATAGGTTTTTAAATTTTTTTTTAAATCCAGTCTGAAAATCTTTGTTAGAGTTTTCGGTCTATTTACATTTACTGTAAGTACCATTATATTTGAGTTCAAATCTGCCACATTACTCTCTGCATTCTATTTATCCAACTCTGTTGTGCTTTTTTCTTTTCTTGCCTTCTCTCAGATTATTTTCTTATTATTTATATTATCTGCCTTGTTAGACTGATAATTGTATATTACTCTTTTATTCTTTTAGTGGTTACTCTAATAGTTACATTGCTAACTTATTAAAGTCTAATAAAAATTAATACTCAGCATTTCTTAGACAATGCAAACACATTGGAACATATTAACATGATTTATACCATTCCTGCTTTTTGTGTTATTATTAAAAAGTATGTTTAACTCCATAAAACATTGTTTATATTGTTTTATAAAGTCAATGTTTATGCAGAGTTATATTTATTATGTAGTCTTTTCATTGTTTTTCACTTCTGCTATATCTCTGTGCTGCCTTGTTGGATCATTTTTCTATGAGCAGATTCTTATAGCATATCTTTGAAATAATTACTGACACAATTACTGACATAAGAGTACATGTTAAGAAATGAATATGGGCTGGGCACAGTGGCTCACGCCTGTAATCCCAGCACATTGGGGGGCTGAGGCAAGCGGATTATCTGAGGTCAGGAGTTTGAGACCAGCCTGGGCAACACGGTGAAACCCCGTCTCTACTAAAAATACAAAAATTAGCTGGGCGTGGTGGCACATGCCTGTAATTTCAGCTACTCAGGAGGCTGAGGCAGGAGAATTGCTTGAGCGTGGGAGAAGGAGGTTGCAGTGAGCTGAGATCATGCCACTGCACTCCAGCCTGGCCAACAGAGCAACACTCTGTCTCAAAAAAAAAATACTAATATGAAATATAGCAGGGATACAGAAAACAAGTGAGTTGGGAAGTATTAAATCTGAAGAACTGGAAGGAAGGTCAAACGGGACTGTTTATAAGAGAGCTTCTTATTTCTTCAGGCTAACAACTGGCTTGCAGTTTTAAGACTCTTTAACAATCCAATAATAAGAGTCAACTTTAAAACTTTTAGGTGAAGCTTAAAACTGGGAAGAAATTGACTTTGAACCACAAGGGGAGTTGGTCCAATGACAGTGTTTTAGATTGGCATGTTGTGTTTTGATTACAATTATTCCATTCAGATTGCTTTCTACCCTCTACAATCTACACATGAGCACAGAGGAGGAAAAGCCTGTAATAAAAGAGAAAAAAAAGAAAAGAAAAGAAAAATAAAAAAAGAGGCAGTGTATATTTTTTAGATTCTTTTAAGGTGTGGATTCTGAGACAGACAATCCTAAAGTTTGAATCTCAGCTTTTATACTTCCAAGCTATTTTGTCTTAATTAATTATCTCTCCCTCTCTCTCTCTCTATGATCTTTTCATTTTCTCAGCTAGACAATGAATGTTATGAGAGTGCTTATCTTATTGGGTTCTTGTGAGAAATAAATGAGATTATCCTTAAAAGTGGTAACTCCATGCCTTACACTTAGTAAGAGCTCAATAAATGTTAGCTGCTCATACCCATGCAGTCTTTCAGGGAGACTGATGACACAGGGCAGCATTTCATCATGACAATTGTATGAATAAAATCTTTTATAGAATGTATGCGCAGAAGGAGACATTTCCACCCAGTTTGGTATAATGCCTGTTAAGAGAAACAGGTAAGTATAGTAACAGCCACACTAAGATCAGAAAGAAGTGGTAGAAATGACCTGAGTCAGGCTGCCAATAGGAAAACAGAAATAGCATAGGAAGAAATGTTGGGCACATCAAGGCAGAAGAAGCGAGAAGTTATGCTTCCTCAGCATGAGGTACCCCAGACCCAGGAAGGAGGGGTTGGGAACAAGTTTTATAGACACTCTGCTGGTGGAGTTGAGCAAGGGAGTTTTTTGTTGCTGTTGTTAATGCCATTGTTTCCTTTTTGTATCCTTCAGATTAGTGGAACCAGAGAGAACATCAGATTACATAGTATTATGTATACATATGACCTTAATACATAGCCGAAGAAGCCTAGTATAGCAGCAGAAGTCTTTTTCCTTGGGTTCATGGTACAGTCTAGAGAGAAAGAGGGCAATCTGAATAAGAAGACACTAATACACAGAGAAGAACTCAAATACATACAGTGGATGGTATTGGTGTCCTTCTCAGATCCCTTTTAGTGCCTAGTGCACCCATGTACCAGTCACTATGTGCATCAGCTGGTATCAACTCACAACCACCCCCTTCTCCCAAGACTTGCAAAACTGAAGCTGTCTCACCTAGAAGGCTATTTCTCACTCAGACCTGTGCTGACTGGCTGGGTCCTTTGCTTAACATGGAACTAACTTATTTGTATAATTTTCACTTGGAGTACCCCACTGTGGTCTCAGGATGAAACTAGCCTCTGAAACCACCTCTCTGACCTGTTCTGCTCCTACTGCTTCCCTTTCTGTAAGAAATCACTTGAACAAGAATCCTAATCTCAGGATTAATTTCCAGGAAGCCCAACCTATGACAAAAGGAAATACAGAAATAAATCCTAGTAGCTTTGAAGACAAATAAACATCATCAGAGAAGTTTATTTTTACAGGCTCTGGACCAAATGTATCATTTGGTCATTATCACTATCATTACAGGCTCTGTATCATTCACCACATAGAAACATTCTAAAAACATATTTTATGGATATTATTTCTAATCTCCAATTATCCATAGTCTTGCAAGGTATTAAAAATGTCTTTTGTGGCCGGGCGCGGTGGCTCACACCTGTAATCCCAACACTGGGAGGCCGAGGCGGGCGGTTCACGAGGTCAGGAGATCGAGACCATCCTGGCTAACACGGTGAAACCCCGTCTCTACTAAAAATACAAAAAAAATTAGCTGGGCGCGGTGGCAGGCGCTTGTAGTCCCAGCTACTCGGGAGGCTGAGGCAGGAAAATGGCGTGAACCGGCGGGGCTGAGCTTGCAGTGAGCCGAGATAGCGCCACTGCACTCCGGCCTGGGTAAAGAGCGAGGTTCCATCTCAAAAAAAAAAAAAAAAAAAAAAAAAAGTCTTTTGCTTTTTCTTATTAATAGCAATCTCTCATCCATATTCTGCTCTGCTCTTTAATTCACCAGAGTCATGCTGCCCACTTTCTGACTGATAGTGACAGCATAGGTATCTCTACGGCTTTGTCTAATAATAATAATAATAATAGTAAGTGCTGACATTTCTTGAACACTTTTACATCCCAATAGCTTTTGGAAGTACTTACATAGATTAACTCATTTAATCCTCAAAATGGCCCCATGAGATAGGGATCATTATTGTCCTTGTTTTGAAGAAGAGGAAACTAAAGCACAAAGTTTTTAAAGGCAACTTCTCAAGGTCACACAATGTGAATAGAGGCGTTAGGTTATTCCAGTACAGACTTTCTGAATACAGAGATCATGTTTTTAACCACTAGTCTCCTATATCCTACTCCCTCCCCACTCTACTACAGCTGAGGTGATATAATGGCTCCACACTCTCTCCGTTCTGTGTTACTTCCCATGGAGGAAAATACATAAGTTGCCCATATGATATATAGTCCTCGTCTCACCCAGAAAGATTTTCTTGTGAAAAAATAAGTGTTTATTATGGGAGATAATAAATATGTTATCTTACATGACAAAAAAGAATTTGCAGATGTGATTAAGTTAAAGACCTTGAGATGAAGTGATTATTCTGAATTATCTGGGTGGCCCACTGTAATCACAAGGATCCTTAAAAAAGGAAGTGGGGAGCCAGATTCAAGAGCCAGATGTCAGAGAAGCAGAGAAACATAACTCAGTCCAATGTTGCTGGCTTTGATGATGAAGGAAGGGGTTCAAGGCCAAGGAATGCAAGTGCCCTCTAGAAGCTGGAAAAGCAAGGAGATGGATTCTCCCTTTATCCTTTAGAAGGAAACACAGCCCTGCCAGCACTGTGATTTTAGGCAATGGAATTTATTTGACTTTTAACCTTCAGAACCATTTTGTGTTCTAAGCCAGTAAGTTTGCATTAATGTGTTATAGCAGCAGTAGAAAATTAATGCAGAGATTGAGATAATGCATGTAAGGCGATTACCATGGTGCATAACTGGAACATAGATCTAGTCTCCAACTATTAGGTATTATTATTATTGCTGTTTTTATTTATTATTAATGATATCATTTTGAATGTCTGAGAAGGCTTCAAAGAGCAATTATAGTCTAACTTGGTCTTGAAATATTGATAAACTAAAAACAATGGGAAGTGCCTGGTGGAAGGAAAAATGTTGGCAAAAATGTGGTAATGGATAACACAAGGTTTGCTGAGAGGCGGGTTTTGGAGATCCTTCAATGACAAACTTTATGCAATTGGAAACCTTTAGAGTTAGTGATATGTTGGAAGCTTTGTTTTCAAGAATTTAATCTGATGGGTAATTGACAGCGGGCAAAGTTCAAGAAAAAGACACTGACTCTAGTACTGAGATAAGAGCAAGAATTAAAGAAATATAGTGGAAGAATGCCGGGCGTGGTGGCTCACGCCTGTAATCCCAGCACTTTGGGAGGCTGAGGGGGGCAAATCACGAGGTCAGGAGACCGAGACCATCCTGGCTAACACAGTGAAACCCCGTCTCTACTAAAAAATACAAAAAATTAGCCGGGCGTGGTGGCGGCCACCTGTAGTCCCAGCTACTTGGGAGGCTGAGGCAGGAGAATGGCGTGAACCTGGGAGGCGGAGCTTGCAGTGAGCCGAGATCGTGCCACTGCACTCCAGCCTGGGCGACAGAGCAAGACTCCGTCTCAAAAAAAAAAAAAAAAAAAAAAAAAAAAATATATATATATATATATATATATAGTGGAAGAAGAAATAATGGGATGGCTAGAGTATGAACTTCCTGAGGGCTGGGCCTCTGTATCATTCATTTTTGGGGCACACCTAAGAGACAGTGTGACAGTATTGATTATGAAATATATACTAGTTTAACAAAGAAAGAAACCATTTAAAGAAAAGGCTAAATAAGATGTGACTTACATCTCCAAGTTCTGGGATAACATCTAGTATCTTTCTTTGAGTCTCAGTGTCTAGGAGAGTGTTTCCACTAATGCTCAAAAAAAGATTTATTTTGGATGGGTTTTATGCTTTTATTTCAACTCCATAATGAACTAAAGCTCTGTAGACAGGCAAGAATCAGAGATACTTGAATTGCCAGTAAAGAGATGATAATTGAATTAGTAAATGTGAGTAAACAAAACATTAGGATATAGTCCATATGGAAAAAACTCTGGATGATCCAGCAATTGCTATCATTGCCCAGAATCTGAGTCTCAAACTTCTTACTCCTTGACCAGTGTGTTCATGTCATACCACAGTTGTCTGATTAGAAATACTAAATGACTAATAATTATTAACAATATTTTTATTTTAAGCTACAAGCCAGAAAATATATCTACCTTCAACCTTGTTGTGATTATTAGTTAGCAAATGTTTCTAATTAATGTAAATCTTAAGGAGGCAGATACTGAAGAAGTGAAAGTACTTGGGATAATAATGTAGAAAAAATCAAGATACTGTTTTTGTATTAGCAAGGATTCATATGCTTTTATGTGTTCCCAGCAAAAGAATCATGATCTCCCCCCACCCATTAAATCATTTGATTGCACACACGGTCTTTTAAGAGTTCGCAAATGTCATGCAGTTTTAATATGATATTTGTGTGTGTGTGTGTGTGTATTTTGGGAAAGGTGTGCTTGCTAATAAATTTAAGAAAGCATGGCTGCATTTCATATGGCACCTAACCTCAGTACTGTGAAATATTGTCATGGTTACCTGCAAAGCAGCAGGATGTATGTGGGTGAAAGATGAGGTTCAAACAGTATAAGAATAGGCCCTTTAACAGAAACCAGATTATGGACAAAGAGAGGAAGGTGGAGGAAGGTAGGAGGAAGTGTGAGCAGACCAATGTTTAGCTGTTTTTAAAATAATGCATTGACTAAATAATTTCTTTTCTGTAGTCATGACCTGATAATTATTAGTTTCAAATGGTTGCATCTTAGAGACTGTGTCCTTTATGGAAGTTGCCCCACAACAAATTTGAAGAAAGTGGGAGTGAAATTATAAGTTATAAAAGTAAGGGAATTATTTAAGGAAATGATGAGTGTGTTCATTAGGACACAGGGTGGTCCCCGTACTTCAGGCTTTTGGAGATTATTGAAACACTTAATAATCCAGCTTGTAAGCTTCAGTACATTTACCTAGAATCTTTAGACCCCTTTGTGTTTAAAGTGCTTTGCAATGAATAATTTGTTGTTCATAAGCCCTCTCGTAAAAAAACAAAATTTCTTTCTATGGTTATTAAAAGTCTTCGTTATTGCCTAGATTTGTCAAAATCTAGGTTCATTCGACTTATTTGTAAAAAGTTACTCATTATTTCATTCTGTTTCCTACTTTTCAGCAGCTTGGTTAAAGTGTAATATTCTCTTGTTATTTTTACACTCCTCTATGAATTTAGAAGAGAGAGCAAATGGCTAAAAAGAAACGGCATTTTTAAAAGCATACATAGTTGAATAACAAATTTAACAACACTCTATCTAACCCTTAGCAAATACCAACCTAGGCTGTGGAGCAACAAAAACTAATAGAATATGATCTCCGTCATTAGGAATCTCACAGGATGGAAAAAAAAAAAAAAACATGCCACATGCACAAAACAGAAAAAAAGACAAATGTGATGAGCCCCATGTGAAGATGAGGAGCAAAGGGATTTGGGACTACAGAAGACTGAGCAATTAAAAGGAGACTAAGTTATAGACAAAGGTTATTAAAACAAAACTCCGACACAAGCTTGTTTACTATTCATATAATGAATATGAGAATTGATGCTTAAAACAAGTTTCTGAACATTCCCGTTAGGGATAACGTAAAACTAAGGACATCCTGTCACCCAAAGAAAAGCAACAAGTTCTGGCCGGGCGCGGTGGCTCACGCCTGTAATCCCAGCACTTTGGGAGGCCGAGGCGGGTGGATCACGAGGTCAGGAGATCGAGACCATCCTGGCTAACACGGTGAAACCCCGTCTCTACTAAAAATACTAAAAATTAGCCGGGCGTTGTGGCGGGCGCCTGTAGTTCCAGCTACTCGGGAGGCTGAGGCAGGAGAATGGCGTGAACCCAGGAGGCGGAGCTTGCAGTGAGCCGAGATCGCGCCACTGCACTCCAGCCTGGGCGACAGAGCGAGACTCCGTCTCAAAAAAAAAAAAAAAAAAAAAAAAAAAAAGAAAAGCAACAAGTTCTTTTTGAAAGACATAGATTCCTTGAATCTGATGATTCCATCTTAATTTACCTACTCTTGTAAATAATCTCAGATTAATATTTTATAATTGAAAATCATCTTATTTCTCTTACCACAGGCCTAAAATTGCTTTAGAAATATTTAAAAATGAATTGAATGACTAGATAAAATGAAAACAAGTTTGCAAAAAAAAATACAACTTCATGAAATAGAATCTGATTTATGAAGATACTCTTTCCATGAGGTTTAGCTTTTTTTCTAATAAATATTTTAGTACTATTATTTCTGCAGTTTAAATTGATGCTAAAGATGTATAGAAATGAAACTGGTAAGAAAAAAGTGATTTTTTTGTTTGTTTTGTTTTGTTTTTAATTCCCAGAAGAAAAGCCTCAAGCTGCAGCAGGACAGTTTTTCTCCAGGGTCCAATTATAACAGAGCCAATTATGTTTTGTGATGCATTCACGACCCTTGCAATTCTTCTACATGCATACATAAAACTCTGCACATGTATGTGTCAGAATTTACTAATATGTATTCCAAATATTGCTTCATCCATCAACAGAACTGTACACCCAAAAATGAAGTGGAAACTAAAATGTGCTTCATTAGCTTTTCAAATAATGTTAAATTTACAGACATGCTAAAGAGCAGGCTGCTGACTCAGATTGAGCCACACTCTTCAAGGTAAGAACCAATAAAGGTAAATATTTTCAGTTGATGATACAATTTTATTCTTTAAAAATTAGGCCGGGCGTGGTGGCTCACGCCTGTAATCCCAGAACTTTGGGAGGCCAACGCAGGTGGATCACGAGGTCAGGATATCAAGACCATCATGGCTAATATGGTGAAACCCCATCTCTGCTAAAAATACAAAAAAATTAGCCGGGTGTGGTGGCAGGCACCTGCAGTCCCAGCTACTCCGGAGGCTGAGGCCGGAGAATGTCGTGAACCCAGGAGGCAGAGCTTGCAGTGAGCCGAGATCCTGCCACTGCACTCCAGCCTGGGCCACAGAGCGAGACTCCATCTCAAAAAAAAAAAAAAAAATTACAGCTGCCTTTTGTGTCCCTGTATCGCACCAGCACACACACACACACACACACACACACACACACACACACACACACACACACACACAATCCACAGTCTTTTACAAGTCGAAATCTAAGATCTCATTTGCAGCCCGTTGACCCAAAATCCATAGCATTGTTGTGAACGTGCTGTGAACAAAAGCCAATACATCACTGTATACTACATGCTCTCTGGTTCTCATAATGGGAAAAAGATTCAGGAAGCAATACAAACATTTGCAAAGGAAAGAATCTTTTCTTATGAGATTTTGGTGTGACTTGTCTTTAAGGTGAATTGAGCTGTCATTCTTTTTTTTCCTATAAATAAAACATTACTGTTTTAATGCCAGCTGGGTTTTCCCCCTTAGAATATATCTTATAATGGAAAAATAATTCTCTTTTTGGAGAATAATTTTTTTCTTGTTCAATAACTCTAAGCCTTCTAATTCTTGCTTTGTCATTCTAGACCATACATCAGTAAGCATTCTATGATAACCGGAATAATATTTGTAAACATATTAATAAATGTTTCACCATAGATTTAGAACTGTAATTTTAGAGGTGAAAGCCATTCAGAAATCTCTCAATTTTAGTGATATGTAATTTGAGGGCCACAAATATTCATGGCCAAGATCTCCTGTGAGGGTCAGAAATGACAATAAGATAAATCTTACGATGGACTTTTGTTCCTTATTAGAGGGAGAAAAACACTTCAATCACATATTTGGTTACGTGCTTTTTTTTTAAAAGGCAGCAATAGTCCATTAATGGTTGTGAGTCTGGAGGGTAGACTGGAAACTTAAGCTTCCCTTCTCTCTCTCCCCAGTGATGTTGATAGAATTTTTTAAAACTTCTACACCCACAAAGAGAACAAAAAGGTGTGGTATCAGCAGGCAAGAGGTTTTATCAAATGTCTGGAAGACAGAAAGTGGATTGAAGAATGCCAACAGATAGAGCAGGCTGTGGGAATCCATTGTACAATCCCCACAGAGGAAATGAAGAGGAGGGAGTCCAAATTTGAACATGGAAATGTCTTATGTTACTGAGCACCAGGCACTTGACACCCCCTCCTCAAACCTCCACATGCAGAACAGCCTCTTGCCAGCATGTACCCAGTGAAACCTCCAACAGAGTGCAGTTCTCTAAATGACTCAATAGAGCCCTCTGGTAAGAAGTAAAGAAGCGGATTTGGATGTTGGCACCCCAGTTTAAATCTCCTTTAATTCTAGAATGTAAGGCATATCTGAAATAAAAGCCAGGTGTCTGAATTACCCTTCAGAATCAGTCAACATACTCTGTTAATGTACAAAGAGCACTTTTTTCCTATTATTTATTAACCAGTAACCCAAGATATTACTCATATTGTCAT
The DNA here is from genome assembly GCF_029281585.2 of Gorilla gorilla gorilla. Lineage (NCBI taxonomy): Eukaryota > Metazoa > Chordata > Mammalia > Primates > Hominidae > Gorilla > Gorilla gorilla. Next base: position 106,255,661 of record NC_073230.2, on the reverse strand, counting down.
TATGGATTGATAATTAAAATGTTTGAAAGTAGAATACAAATATAAAAACTAAAAAGATAGTACCAAGAGGAAATCAAGGCAATTTGCAGAACAAAGATAACATTCAAGAAATTGTTTACTGTCTTTATAGACATTCACTAAGATATTGCATCTATGAAAAATAATTACATGCTATGTAAAAGTAGCAATAAAAAATAAAAAAGCTACTGAAAATGAAAATGTATAATTAACAAACATAAATTGCATATGAACTTTGGAAGAGTAAATAAAGTATCCTGGAATATAGAACAAAATAATATAGAGTAAAAAAAAAGGAAAAATCTTAGATATAAATGATTAATCTAAGGGTTCTAATATGACTCAGTGGAGTTCAAATAGAGACTAAATTGCAGAAAATGGAAGGGGTGAATATAGGGGGAATTATCAAAGAAAAAATAGGCCGGTCGCAGTGGCTCACGCCTGTAATTCCAGCACCTTGGGAGGCTGAGGCAGATGGATCACCCGAGTTCAGGAGACCAGCCTGGCCAACATGGTGAAACCATGTCTCTACTAAAAATACAAAAACTAGCCAGGCATGGTGGCACACACCTGTAGTCCCAGCTACTAGGGAGGCTGAGGCAGGAGAATTGCTTGAACCTGGGAGACAGAGGTTGCAGTGAGCTGAGATTGGCCCACTGCACTCCAGCCTGGGTGACAGAGCCAGGTTCTGTCTCAAAAAAAAAAAAAAAAAATAGGAGAGGACAAACAAGTGTTCAGAATGAGAATTCCCATGGAGGGCTGATGCAGATGAATTTAAAAAGATCTAAGGATAAAGAGAAGATTTTAGAAATTGAGATTGGTGTACACACACGTGAGAGCATGTCAGTGAGACAGATCGATTTGAGGATATACTTTGGCAAAATGATGGATTAACTAAGAATGATTAAGACATTGGATCCAGTAAAAGGTGAATTTAAACCAAAATAGAAATAAAGAGAAGTCCCAACATGACAGTTCTAAAGCAGGCCTGGAGAGCAATCTGTCCAAATCAGAGCAGAAAGATGGAAGGTTCCTGGAAGGTATTTCTAGGGGGAAATAAAGTTCAAAACAAAGACAGTGTGGTTGCCAAGTTGGAATAAATTGAGGATATGAAAAAGGTGATGGCAGTGAGCCAGCTGAGAAATAAGCATGATAGTGGAGGACTTGAGAAAATATTGGATTTGGGTTAGATTTTGAAGTTTAAACTGATCAGATTTGCTAGAAGATTGGATGGTTGATGTGAACAAAAGAGCAAGGTCAAGTATAAGTCCAAGATTTTCATTTTAACTACCCAAGGGAATAAGAAAGGCCCTCAGAAATTTAAGGGTCAATAAAATATCTGTGCAAGAATGTGTGGTTTGTACAGACATAAGTCCAAATTAGAGCCAAAAGTCTGTGGGGTTCAAGAAGAATAAAATTAAGGAATGAAACTAAGATTAAAATTAAGGACTAAATGGCGTGATTCATATTAAAGATACTGAAGATAATGTGAGGTAAGCAAACATAGCTTTTACACAAAATGAGAGAAAAAAGGGATGTCGTAAACTTCAGGCAAAAACAAACTAACTACCAAACTGTATAAAATATGCATGACCTAACAAAGTAAATAGTTTTAGTTGGATAAAACTAACCAATGCCTGGCATTAGTTTGAGTCGTTCATTCATATAACCATTCTCAATTCATCCATTTGCATAACAATGAACTGCTATTATGTATCAGACAGTATTGGATATGTGGAAGAAATAATAGTAGACAAAATAGGTAAGTCTTTTATAAGCTTTCATTACATGAAGAAAGTGGATGATAAACAAATAAGAGATATAAATATAATGTAAGTAAAAGTACATTGCAGTAAACAAAATACAGTCAGAAAACAGAGAGTAGTGAAGAACACTTTTAAAAATGATGCTTGAGACCATGTGTGGTAGTGCACACCTGTAATCCCAGCACTTTGGGAGGTAGAGGCAGGGGTATCACTGGGGGTCAGGAGTTTGAGACCAGCCTGGCCAACATGGTGAAACCCCGTCTCTACTAAAAATACGAAAATTAGCCAGGCATGGTGGCACATGCCTGTAATCCCAGCTATTCAGGAGGCTGAAACAGGAGAATCTCCTGAACCCAGGAGGCGAAGGTTGCAGCGAGCTGAGATCATGCCACTGCACTGCAGCCTGGGCGACAGAGCGAGACTCTGTTTCAAAAAAAAAAAAAAAATTATATAAAAAAATAAAAATAAAAAGACAAAAATCAGCCAGGCGTGGTGGTACACTTCTGTAGTCTGAGCTACTTGGGAGGTTGAGGAGGGAGGCTCACCTGAGCCTGGTAAGTTGAGGCAGCAGTGAGCTGTGATAGCACCACTGTACTCCAGCACTCCAGCATGGGTGAGAGAGCAAGACCTTGTCTCAAAAAAAAAAAAATAATAATAATAATAAAATAAAATAAAGAAAGAAAAAAATAAAAAAAATTAAGAGATTGAGAAATTGTTCCTTGAGGAAATGACCTTTAAGCAGAGATATGAATTAAGTAGGGAGAGAGTTACTGAGATATCAGATACATATTTTAAAAGTTGTTCTAGAAAGTGTAAATTTTCTTGAATCAGTACTGTGCATTAGTATGAAGGAAGCAAGAATAAGTGAGAGGCAATGTGAAAAGAGAAGTTGGAAGAAGAGTTGGATGCCAGATTACACAGATTTTGTACTTTATTCTAAGTGGGATGGGAGGTTCGTAGAGAGTTCTGGAGAGGAACAAGGGGATCTGATTTACATTTTACAAGGTTTGGCCGGCTGTGGGAAGAAGATTGAGAGGATGGACTCAAGAGGGGAAACAAGATAAATTAGGAGTTAATGATAGTCATCCAGGTGAGAATAGGTATAGTATGATGTAATCATTACATATTGCATGCCTCTATCAAAATATCTCATGCACTCCATAAAGGTATACACCTATTGTATGCCCATGAAAATTAAAAATAAAAAACGTTAATATAGGGAACCTCCAGATATTAAGCACAGCATCTTCTGATTGTTTATCATAGTCTTGTATGGTTTGCAAAAAAAAAAAAAAGAAGAAAAAAAAAGAGACAGAGAGAAACACAGAATAGATATAGCAGTGGAAATGTTGAGAAAATATTTGATTTGGGTTATATTTTGAATGTAGAGCCGACAGAATTTGCTAGAGAACCAGATGTTCAATGCGAAAGAAAGAGCAGGATCGATCAAGCGCAACTTCAAGATTTTCATTTTAACAACTGGGTAAATGGTGCTGGCATTTATTGAGATGAGGAAAAAATAGGGTGGTTCTTAGCAGTGAACACCTTTGCTATCAAGATTATTTCCTCTGCTATGAGTTTCAGGAGCTCATTTGGAAAAGCACAACCATAATTTAACTCCTAATTCTAAGCTGTATTAGTCTTTTCCATGTAGCAGAGAATATAGAAAGCTATTGTTCCTGTCTAAACTGAGGTAAGAAATGAAAACAAGCATATACTGGGGAAAGGGAACATGTGTTACTATTTCAAAATATGATCGATGTAATATGTGTGTATAAATACATAGGCACATATGTACAAATTATATATACATTCTTGTTAAAGCATCCATGAAGGATGTATAAGCTTTTTATACAATGTTATCTTAGTTTGGGATCTCTAGAAGCAGAGCATGAGACAGAAATTTGGATGCCTGTCATTTATTGAGGGAGTGCTTTTCAGAGGGAAGAAACCTAAGGAAGGTAGGGAGTAAGGGCATTCGGATAGGAATGAGGAAGGGGCTGAGCCAGTTCCACACAGCATGATGGGGAAGGAGATGCTAAGAGCGTAACTGCACCTGTAATTTCTTTTACCTTGAGATGAGGGGGTTGGACTTTCATATTCTCTATCAGTTAGTCATTGAGTGATTATGGGCTTCCCTAGATGGCTGCCCTCATCAAATTCTTTTTTTTTTTTTTTTTTTTTGAGACGGAGACCCCCCACTCACTGCCGCCCAGGTTGAAGTGCGGTGGCATGATCTCACCTTACTGCAACGTCTACCGCCTGGGTTGAAGCGATTCTCCTACCTCAGCCATTGTGAGGAGTCAGATCCAAGAAGGAAGAGGAATGCATCTACATGAAAAGGAAAATGTATCTATAGAGAAAATTGGAGATTGGTAACATAAAGGGGATTGACGAAAGAAGTAAATATGTTAATCATCATGACAGCCAGATTCCTCGATATCATAGAAGGGAGACAGAAATATGAAAGGGAAGAAACTAAACTGAACCCTGTGGGGTTGAATGGGAGCTGGATGGGTAAGTGTGAAATAAAGGTTTCCAACAGACCAACACATAAGGCAGTAAATACAGATGTATATTGTGTTATGTTGCATGTGTACACACACACATTCCCTGGGTCTGTTCATTATCTGGGATCGGATCAGTAACATCTCAATAACACAAGCAAAATTAGAGTTCAAAACTTGGCTTCTCAAAACCATTTCCACTAAAAGTAATCAGGGCTCCTGGTAGAAATGATAATATCATATCTGGAGCAAGAAAATTATGAGATGAACCTAGAATATCTTGTGCCAGAAACAAAGAAACGCTCAAAGAATAAAGGCGATATATCAAAAGAACACAAAAGCAAGCTTAAAATGGGTCCCATTGGTCAACTAAGAAACAACATCAACAAGACAATAATGATAGTAATGGATTATAGCTTACTGAATCAAGTGGGAACCATGAATCTATACCAAAATAAATAAATTAATAAATTGAAACTGTAATAAGGAATAGGATATTTACATGGCTTTGAAGTCTCTTTACACAAAATATTTACTAATTTCCAAAAAAAAAAAAGAGCAACTTTACAGTATGCAATCTGAGTAGACATCATCTTAATCAAGTGGTCAAAATGAGCCATCATTAATGATGGAAAAAGCTGAAATCATGTGTCACCTGAAAGGATGCAAATAGGAGGATACAGTCACTGCTGTCATATTCCTACCAAAGATACATAATCTGAATCTAATCATGAGGAAACATCAGACATGCACAAACTAAGGGGCATTCTACAAAATTATTACCAACTACAGCAATGCAAAGGTCATGAAAATCAAGGGAAGACTAAGGAACTCTTCCATACTAAAGGAGGATAAACAAATATGAAAGTTTTTCTTTCCCTTTTTTTGGATATAGAGTCTCACTCTGTCATCCAGGCTGGAGTGCAGTGGCACCATCACAGTTCACTGTAGCCTCGACCTCCCAGGCTCAGGTGATTTTCCCACCTTAGCCCCTCGAGGAGCTGGGACTACAGGTGTGTGCCACCATACCCAGCTAATTTTTGTATTTTTTGTAGAGACATGTTTTCATCATGTTGCTCAGTTGGTCTCGAATACCTAGGCTCAAGCAATCCGTCCACCTCAGCCTCCAAAACTGCTGAGATTACAGGCATGAGCCACCTCATCCAGTCTTTTTTTCTTTAACAAAATGGAAAATATAAATCTGTATGAGCCACATACTGCTATATAAATTATATTTTAGTCATGATGTTGCTTGATGTAATTATAAACTGATGATGTTGGTTAATATGATTATAAATGAAATCATTTTGCAGAAAAGAAATTTTTAAAACAAGAAGCAATACATGAATGGATTCTGAGAATAAGATGGAAAAATGTATCAATGTTACTTTTCTAATTTTGATGGGTGTATTGTGGTTACATAGAAGGAAAGTCCTTGTTTATGGGAACTACACAATAAACTTTAGTATTTGAAAGGAATGGGATATCTATTTGGCAAATTAGCTTTCAAATAATTCATTTAAAAGATCTTTCTTTTCTGCAAATTTTTGGTTATTTCAAGATAAAAAATTAAAATTCCCAAAATTTATATTGACAAAATATCTCAAAACAATTCTGAAACCAGGTAGTTTGATTTTACACTTTTGAAATAAATTATCTCATATTTTATAGAAAAATATTATCTTTAGGCCTGGCGCGGTGGCTCACGCTTGTAATCCCAGCACTTTGGGAGGTCGAGGCTGGCGGATCACGAGGTCAGAAGATCGAGACCATCCCGGCTAACACGGTGAAACCCCATCTCCACTAAAAATACAAAAAATTAGCCAGGCGTGGTGGCGGGTGCCTGTAGTCCCAGCTACTCGGGAAGCTGAGGCAGGAGGATGGCGTGAACCCGGGAGGTGGAGCTTGCAGTGAGCTGAGATCGTGCCAGTGCACTCCAACCTGGGCGACAGAGTGAGACTCCGTCTCAGAAAAAAAAAAAAAGAAAAATATTATCTTTATAAACTGCCTTAGAATCTAGACAAAGAGGAATACCATTTCAACGTGGTATATGAAGTTATCATTCTGACACCCAAATGTCAAAATTTGTATGTATGATATAGAAAGTAATCACTTCTGTGACTATAATATATCTAAATAAAATACCGTCATTCTTAATTCCCTAGTAAATCATGAGCAATTAGGGTCAAGACCAGAAATAAATCTATTTAAAATGTAATGATTAAAAGCATGGGATCTGAGGTAAAATACATGTGATCTTGAATCCTTAAGCTGTCACTAGCTGGGTGAACTTAGATAAGCTCTCTGATCTCATTAAGCTTCAGTTTCTTTCTTATTAACCTACTTCATATAGGTGGAGGAAATAATTGAAATATACATATATAATAGGTGCTAATTATTACTAAAAGTAGAAGATTCATCAGTAATTATCTATTTACCTAATCAGAAAAATTAGAGTAGCCTCCTTTGATTCTAGAAGAGAACTTCATAAATTATAATACCTAATCCAGGACAGAATGGTTATAGGACCAATAGGTTTATATGCCTGCTATGTAGTAACAGACCAATACATCGAGACAGCAAGGATGCAGCAGAGAAAGCATTTAATGGTCAAAGGATGCTGAGCAAGGAAATGGAAGGATACCCTCAAACTCATCTCCTCTAAGAGTTCTGGGCTGGAGTTTTTTTAAAGGGATTGTGGAGAGTGAGGGGCTGGAGAATTGGTGTTGCTGATTGGTTGGGGTAAGTAAGGGGAATGAAATCCTTGGGACATGGAAACTGAATTCTTTGGTGAGTCAGCTTCTTGTAGGGTCCTTCAGACCAGCTGATGTTGGTAGTTTCACTGATATGTAGGATCTGAGGAAATATCTCAAAGGGAAAACTTAATGTTTTATGTTCAAGTCATTATCTATAGAGCAGTTAAGGGGAACTATAATCTTGTAACAGGGTCTACAAGATTCCAGGGCAGTAGGCACCAAACTATGAGGAAGCATGTCAGAGAGCAAGCTGACCTAATGATTAATGCTGACTGTGTTGCAAGCTTGGCTTATTTTCATTTCTCACCCCCTGCCCCGCTTCTTCCCTGATTATTTTACAAAGTTTACAGGGATGGTTTCAGAATTCACGCACATACACATACACACATAACTAGCACTAAAGTGATTTAATCTTTAACAAATTAGAGAATATCAATCTGCGTAAGTCATATGTTGCTACATAACAAATTATGTGTTGGTTGAGGTTGTAGTCATCTAAGGGCTAAACTGGAGCTCAAGGTTCTATTTTCAATGTTGCTAAACCTCATGAATAGTAAGATGAAACTAGCTGTTGGGAGGAAGTCCTCAGTTTTCCCTCCATGTGAGCTTGTTAAGGGCTGTTTGAATGTCATGGTACCTGGCTTCCCATAGAATGAGCAATCCAAAAGAGCAAGGCACAGGCTACAGTGCCTTTTGTTACAGTAGCCTAGGATGTCATTCCATCACATAGACCAGACCTGTTTCAGGGTGGAACGGTATTATGCAAGGGGATGAATAAGAAGAATTATGGATCACTGGGGGTCGTCTTGAAGCCTGGCTATCACACTATCTTAAACCAATAGCCACTGCCTCATCTATGCTGAAACTTGGAATGGACAACTGTTGGTTCACTACATTACTATCCCCACAAAACCCCCTATTTTAGAGACATCCACTCACCACAAACCAAATGGGTGCACCAGATACCTGCTGCTTATAGAAACTGACTCAAGATCATGATCATATTTTTTGGTCACATGACTCAGACTAGGCCAAGCAGTCTCTTTTCTATAAATTTGCCTTGGGACAAGGAGTTTCCAATATAAGTCTTGCTATTTTCTTGAAAGAAAGCGTTTTAAATTCAGAATTGGCTAGTGGTCATTTTGCAGCTTAAGAGAAAAAAGAAGCAATGTACAAAAAGAAATAGAAGAGAACTGGAGGGAGAATGTACACAGAAGTGGTTTTTGGTTGGTTGCCCATGCAGTATCTGTTTTATCTTTCAAAATTCCCAGCATATCTATATTTCCTTTTGGTGATATTAGAGATGCTGATATCACTCCTGACTTGTGGAGGAAACCACATAACCAAAGCACAGTTGATGATCACATTCCATCTTCAGGACATAGGTATGGCCTGGGGAACTTGCAAGCATAGTTTGGTCTCAGAAGCTCTCAGGTTTTTTAAAGACATTTGCTCTTTCCTGAAAGAATGAGAATACGAGGTAGCCTTAGGGTCTATTCGCTGCCATACTGAGATTAGGCTTAGGATAAATCTGGCATTGAGAAAGGTAGTGGAAAAAAAAAAAAGAAAATTGGTCCTTGTTGATATATTGAGAAACTATGGTTGGCTTTATATGAAGCCTCACCTGTCTCTGGACTTCTCAGTTATATGAGCCAATAAAGAGCCATTATTTTTCTGAAAGCTAGGGGAATTTTTATTTTGCAAATATAAAAATGTAAGAATACCTTTTTTTCTTTTTTCAAAATTTTGCTGGGAGAAAATAACAATAATTCCCAGATTTCTGGAAGGAGCCTAATGTGAGAATATTTTTAGTCTTGGCAATATTTTCACATTTCTTTTATTTACAGAGTTTCTTTTCTCCCTTCTTATAGTTTAGAGGAGAAGGCCTCTAATTATCCAGGCTTTACCCACAATGGGAATAGTTTTCTCTCCATATAATCATCAACCTAACAAAAAGCCTTAGCTATGTCTTCTGGCTTACAGAATACAGTTTGAATTCATGTCCATTTTACACATAAGATTGATTTTCTGTATTTCTGTATTTTTTCCCTACTCAAACTTCTAATTAAAAATTCAAATCTACAGAATGTTGAAAGAATATTGCAAAGAACAACCATAAGTACTTGACCTAGATTGAGCCCACTGTTAATAATATTTTGCCACATTTGCTCTATCTATCTTCCTACTCTCCTCTGTGTGGATACATACACAAACATAGACACAAATTTTGTTTTAGTTATCTACTGCTGGAATTCGTACACCCTCACACCTAGTGGCTTAAAATGCAATTTATTATTGCCTTTCATGCTTTCCTGGGCTGATTGGGATTAGGTAGGTGGTTTTTGCTTGGGGTCTCTCATGTGACATATATTTAGCAGTGGCTGTCGCTAAGGTTGGCTATTTGTTTCAGTTAACTGAACACCTAAGATGGTCCACTCACACTGCTATCATCTGTTGACCAAAGTGACCTCCTGTGTTAACTGTATTTTCATGTTTTCTTTATTTTTGATGCTTTGGAATCTGGTGTTTTGCTGCCTGGGGAGATAACGCCCCTCGTAGGCTAGCCAATTATTAGATATAGCAAACAACATGGCCAGCAGGGTGCCTTAACATGCGAATTAAGCAATTCAGAGCCCATACTCTGAACTACTTCCTCTAGCTGGCTCTTATGTCCCAGTAGACAATATTCCTATTTCCTAATCATCTTAAAGCCAGTTACCAGGCAAGCAGTGATAAGCCCTAGACCACAGAGCCTGCTGAAGTTATTCAAACTAGTCAATCCTCAGCCTGCTTATCCTGCCTTGCCTTTCTCATGAAAACCACAAGAAAGTCTCCTGCCCATGTTTCCTCCTCCCCACTTGTCTCTCCTGAATGACCCTGGTGATTACCCGCGTGCATGCCTCTCCTCTTGGGATCTGTGAGTGACAAACTACTTTGAATGGTAGTCATCTCTTGATCTGTCAGCCTCATTATACCTAAATAATAATAAAACCCACATTTAAAAACAACTTTCTATGTGGCTTAGCCTTCTCACAGTAAGGTGAATGTCTATAGGACATAGAAGTTTCCAATCTCTTAATACTTGGGCCCAGAAACTGGCACAGCACACTTCTACCACATTCTATTGGTCAGAGCAGTCACAGAGCCTGTGCCATTAAAGGGCAGGGTACATGGACCCCACCTTTTATTGGAATAAATGTCAAAGAATTTGTGGCCATCCTTAGTCTGCCATAGTCTATCTTAAGTCCACACATTATTTCTATGGCTCCTATATGTGAAATTTATTCAACCTCTTCTCATTTCTAAGATCCCAATATCTCATAACTATTAAAGCATCAGTCTAGGAGTTTGTCACTGAATTCAGGTCCAGATGCAGATGAAGTTACTTGAACATGATTCCTCGGGTCCAGGTGCAGTGAACATCCTTGGATGTTGCTTGTTGAGTATAACTGCTTACCATCTGAAGACCTTGCCACTAAAGAGGTAAGTTACTTGCTGTTCACAGACCCAACATACAATAGTGAAGCTGAGATTGAATAATCAAAATAGATATTCCCTTGGAAGGGGAGGAGAGAATGGGAAATGGAGTCATATAATAGTCACTGGTTTATAGCAATTCTGAAATCCAGCTGAGAGCCTGTCACTGTTAATTAGGGCCTATTCCTATTCACTGGGAATAATTCTGTGAGGTTCCTGACTCTATCATCCAGACTCTTAATTCTATTGGCTGAGTCATCCTCCCTTTTGGGTAAGAAATTTCCTATATGTGCAACTGAATAGATTTCTCAGCTTTCTCCCTGCCCTTAGAAGGTTGGGGAACCACAGGCCTATTTTTATGTTGTGCTGCCTCTGCTCCATAGTTTTCTATGAATCATATTGGGGTTCTCTCCGTTATCTAAACACCAGACCCACAGATCTCTTTAGACAGACTCTCCTCTATCTTGAGCTCAGTGTGAAGCTTCTGTGGGACAGTGCCCTAAAGGTTCCTCGAAGCCTGCTGTTTAATACAGAGGGACTACAAAGAACATTCTTCAGTTCTTTAGAAAGTTTTTTGTTTAACTGAAATAGTCAATTAGATCTTTCTGTCTTATAGAAACAAAGGGTTCTACAGCAGTACCCAAGTTGATCTCTGCCCCAAATTCATGTCTTGTTTTGTATTTGTTTATTTGTTTGTTTGTTTGTTTTTTCTGGGAAAGGCTGGAAACAGTTTTTTCCTTCATGGTATTTTATCATAAAGAGTGTATTAGTTTTCAAGTGCTACCATAACAAGCTGCCATAAACTGATTGGTTTAAAACAACAGAAATTTGTTCTCTCACAGTTCCGGAGGCTGGAAGTCCAAAATCAAGTGTTGGTAGGGCCGTCCCCTCTCTGGAGATTCTAGGGGAGAACCTCTCCTATTCTCTTAGCTTCTGGTGTTGCCAAAAATCCGTGGTGTGTTCCTTGGTTATTAGACACATCTCTGCAATCTTTGCTTCTATTGTAACATGGCATTCTTCCTCTGTCTTTCCATGTGTTGATGTCTCTTCTCTTCCTTATAAGGACACAAATCATACAGGACTATGGCTCACCTTAATGATCTCATCTTAACTTTATTACATATGGACAGACACTTTTTTTTTTTTTTCAAATAAGGTTAAATTTACAGGTACCTGAGGGCTAAGACTTCAACATTATTTTCTTAGGGGACACAATTCAACCTAAAACAGGCAAACTAGAAGAAGCCAGTTTCCGCTTTTAAAATTCCTCCTGGAAATCTTCCCAGCTAGATTGGCAAGCTTACTAGGTACCCTTTCTATTTTCTTTTCATTGCAGGTACCAGTACTGCCAAACTTTTCTTATTCTGCCACAAGAATCCCCTTCTCTCCATCTTATACTCACATTTTCAAACCTTTACCAAGTGTCTTCTCAAGGTTCTTCCAACTTCTGCCTACCACTCAGTTTCAAAGTCATTGCCACGTTTGGTGTTTTGATACAACAGTCTCTCTCTCTCCACACATACATACATGCTCAGTTGTATATATATATTTACATACACACAAATACACATACACAGACATATATATATATATATATATATATATATATATATATATATATATATGGTAAGACTTATTTTTGGACATCAAGATACTAATGATACTGCATAAAAAATCATCCTTCAGTACTTTGGCAAATGTGATCTAAGAATTCGGTTGTTTTCTCTCATTATCACAGTACAATTACTTGATTCAAAAAATTTAACTTGATACATCTTCAGATTTCCCATTTCCCATTTACAGTCTTTTAAAATCTGGAACCCAATTAAGAATTTCACATTTCAAAGATTTATGTCATTTTTGTTTAATTAATAATAATTTCTCACCTTTATTTTTTGTCTTTCATAATATTATCATTTCAAAAGAGTCCAGGCCAGTTGTTTTTCAGAATGTCACCTTCGTCTCCAAATTTCCCCAGACTATATAAACTGCTGATATTTGGTCACTTTTGACCTATAAAAACAAATTCTTATGATTCAACATAATAAATAGGTGATACAGCCTATCTATACCAGCAAGGTATAGAGCCATATAATAGCATTTTCATTATTAGTGGTTTTATTAAATTTAATAAGTGGTTAATGTTAATATCTACTAGAGTTTTCCATTGAAAATTTGTAATCTTACTTTGTAATTAATAATCTCTGAAGTTGGCTGGGCATGGTGACTCATGCCTGTAATCCCAGCATTTTGGGAGGCCTAAGTGGGTGGATTGCTTGAGGTCAGGAGTTTGAGACCAGCCTGGCCAACATGGTGAAACCCTGTCTCTACTAAAAATACAAAAAAAAAAAAAAAAATCAGCCAGGCATGGTGGCACACACCTGTAGTTCTAGCTACTTGGGAGGCTGAGGCACAAGAATTTCTTGAACCCTGGAGTTGGAGGTTGTAGTGAGTCGAGATCACACTACTGCACTCCAGCCTGGGTGACAGAGCAAGACTCTGTCTCAAAAAAAAAAAAAAAAAAAGAATCTCTGAAGTTACACTCCTGAAATGTTCTAAATAATGTATTTTCCAAAACATTTTGCTCAATGGTTTAATAATTCATTGAGAATTCTTTTTGTATCAATGATTGTAATACAGTTGGAAAACAGTGGGTTTTTTTTAGCTCTATCATTCCTTCAATCTTTAGTAGTTGGTTTTCTTTTCTTCCCCTGCAAACCTATTTGTTCATATTATAAACTAATCTGATAATAGTTTCTTGACATGACAACTAAAAGCACGCAAAATTGTACAAATACTTGCCTTGAGAATTACATTTTTTAAGAAATTAAACGATTTGGCATAGGCTGGATGGACCTTAATGTGGCCCCATGATTCTTGTAGCTTGTGCTTCACCCTATATAATCCCCTCCCCTTGAGTGTGGGTGGGACCTATAACTTGCTACTAACCAACAGAATGTGGCAACCATGAAGACATTTTGTAGATGTAGCTAAGGTCCTAAATCACTTGTTTTCAGTTAATCAAAAAGAAGATCATTTGAGTGGGCCTGACTTAATTAGGTGAAGACTTTTAAAAGAAGGACAAGGCCTGGCTGCTGTGGTGGCTCACACCTGCAATCCCAGCACTTTGGGAGGCCAAGATGGGCAAATCACCTGAGGTCAGGAGTTCAAGACCAGCCTGGCCAACATGGTGAAACCCTGTTTCTACTAAAAATACAAAAATTAGCTGGGCAGGGTGGTGGGCACCTGTAATCCCAGCTACTTGGGAGGCTGAGACAGGTGAATCGCTTGAACCCAGGAAGCAGAGGTTGCAGTGAGCTGAGATTACACCATTGCACTCCAGCCTGGGCAAGAGCAAAACTCTGTCTCAAAAAAATAAAGAAGGACAAGGCCCTCCCTGAGGTGACATGATGAAGGAAGTGGCCATGCTGGAGAAGATCACATGGCAGGGAACTGCAGGGCAGCTTCTAGGAACTGTAAGTAACTTCTAGGAAATGCACTTGGTCGATAGCACCTGAGGGCATCCTGCACAGACAGACAGCTGGTGAAAAAGCTGTGGCCTTCAGTCTTATAGCTACAAGGAAATGAATTCTGCCAAAAGCCTGAATAAACTGGCAGTCATATTTTTTCCATGTCAAGCCTCCAGATGAAAGTGTAGCCTGGCTGACTCATTGCAACCTTATGAGACTGAGCAGAGGATCCAGTTTTGTCATGCCTTGTCTCTTGATCCATGGAATCAATGAAATGTATGTTGTTTTAAGCTGCTAATTTTGTGTTAACTTATTAAATAACAATAGAGAACTAACATACTTAGTAGAATACAAACAGTAAGTAAATGAAACTGGTTATACAACTTTTTATCTAGCATAATCTCATTAAATATATATATATGTATATATATTTATATTTATATGGTAAAAAGATTGGAAGAAAATATAACAAACCATTAAGTATTTATCTAAGGAGGCTGGGATTGCAGGTGATTTTCATAGTCTTACTAATATTTTTGTGAATGTCACACATTTTGTATAATAAAAATTTACAGCCTGGCATGGTGGCTCACACCTGTAATCCCAGCACTTTGGGAGGCCGAGGCAGGCGGATCACGAGGTCAGGAGATCAAGACCATCCTGGCTAACACGGTGAAACCCCATTTCTACTAAAAATACAAAAAATTAGCCGGGCGTGGTGGTGGGCACCTGTAGTCCCAGCTACTTGGGAGGTTGAGGCAGGAGAATGGCGTGAACTCGGGAGACAGAGCTTGCAGTGTGCCGAGATTGCACCACTGCACTCCAGGCTGGGCGACAGAGTGAGACTCTGTCTCAAAAAAAAAAAAAAAAAATTACATAGAAATTATTTTTAATAAAAATTGTAGATAATTGATAAAAAGAAAAAAGTAATATAAGTTTCACTGAGAGAGTCACATGGTTAGCATCTTAGACCTGACGCTATCTCTAAATGGTTGAATCTACATTATTAACTAATCTCTGATGGAGAGGGGAAAATAGTTAATTCATAATCCCCTTTAAATGTCTAATATCTTGTAGTTCTATCGCCAATTTACCAGGCCAAAATATTTCTTTCTCATATTAACTAGAGCTTAATAAACATTCCATAAAAAAATCTGTATGTTTTTGACCCTTTTGACTTAAGAGTGGAATTACATGGAAGATCAGTAGGATTATCAATCTGCTTCTAATAATATATAACATGAATGCATCACATTACCACTATTACAACTACTAGTATAAAATTTTCTCCAATCTTCAAAAAACTTTAGTAAACACAAAAGTCTTACTTTAATATTATCCTGATTTTGAGTATATCATATAAAAAATTATATATTTAGACTTTTAATTTTTTCAGAAACTAAAATCTTCAGAATAGTATTTAGGAAAGTACTGTAAATTCTAACTATAAAGCCAGAATGCATTTCAAGTTGATTTGAGAAATGGTTTCATCATATATAGCAATAAGAATAAGAATTCCTAATGTCTTTACTCAGAAAAATGCCCTATTTTTAGCTTCCTTGAAATATACCTAGAGTAATTAAGCTAACACTAAATATATATGGCAGTTGATATGGTTTGGCTCTGTGTCCCCATCGAAATCTCATCTCGAATTGTAATCTCCACATGTAGAGGGAGAGATCTGGTGAGAGGTGATTGGATCATAGGGTTGGTTTCCCCCATGCTGTTCTTATGACAGTGAGTTCTCACAAGATCTGATAGTTTTACAAGGGCTCTTCCCCCTTCTTTTGTTTGCTCTCTCTCACCTGCCACCATGTAAGACATGCCTCTTTCCCTTCTGCCATGATTGTAAGTTTCATGAGGCCTCCCCAGCCATGGGGAACTGTGAGTCAGTTAAACCTCTTTTCTTTATAAATTACCCAGTCTTAGGGGAGTGAGTTCTCATGAGATCTGGTTGTTTGGTAAGTGTCTGGCACTTCCCCTGCATGTGTACTCTTTCCTGCTGCCATGAGAAAACATGCTTTGCTTCCCCTTTGCCTTCAGCCATGATTATAAGTTTTCTGAGGCCTCCCCAGCCATTCAGAACTGTGAGTCAATTACATTTTTTTCTTTGTAAATTACCCAGTCTCAGGTTTTTTTTGTTGTTGTTTTTGTTTTTGTTTTTTTGAGACAGAGTATCGCTCTGTTGCCAGGATGGAGTGCAGTGGCATAATCTTGGCTCACTGCAACCTCCACCTCCTGGATTCAAGTGATTCTCCTGCCTCAGCCTCCCAAGTAGCTGGGACTACAGGCATGAGCCACCACACCCAGCTAATTTTTGTATTTTTAGTAGAGATGGGGTTTCACCATATTGGCTAGGTTGGTCTCAATCTCTTGACTTCCTGATCTGCCCGCCTTGGCCTCCCAAAGTGCTGGGATTACAGGTGTGAGCCACCACACCTGGCCTCAGGTATTCTTTATAGTGGTGTGAAAAGGACTAATATAGCACCCAAAAGAGACTAGAAATAAATGTGCATTTTTTTCAGAATTTTTGCTCAATACTAATCAATACTACTTAATTAAATATATAGATTTGTGTTAATTGTTAAAAGGACTAAATTACTGAGTTGAATGGATTGCTTCTATGGGTCTGTCCCACATTCACCATATTGTTATTCACTTGTCTTTTGTATGTGTTTTTTTTGTTTTTGTTTTTGCTGTGGCTGTGATAATAGCCATCATCTTCTAAAATGCTATTATATAATCAAATTATAGGGAAGAAAACTTAAAATTAAAAAATATGAAGAAATTAAGTAGTTAACTTGTTGATATGCAAATTTTGGTAAATTACAAAATTTGTGCCTATAGATTATGTGTTTTCACAGGAACAGAGCTCTAAATTGATTGCTCTTATTGAAGGATCCAGCTTATAGGAGAATTTCTAAATAAAAACAATGTGCCATAGGAGATCCTGAAATGTTTGGATTTTTATGCATACCTGTTTGGTGTATAGTATAAAGATTTTGCAATTTAAAATTATGAAAGGAAGAAGGGTACAAGTTGAGCATCCCAAATCTGAAAATCTGAAATCCAAAATGCACCAAAATATGAAACTTTTTGAGCACTGATAGGATGCTCAAAGGAAATTTGCATTTTGAATTTTGGATTTTCAGATTGAGGATGCTCATCCGGTAAATACAATGCAAATAATCCAAAATCTGAAAATAATGTGAAACCTGAAACACTTCTAGTCCCCAGAATTTTGGATAAGGGATACTCAATTTTGGATAAGGGATATCTTATGTCAGTACACAATTGACAGTATTCCTATCTTGCAATGTTCTGAGTGAACTTGTCTTGGCTTCAGGGGCTTTACAATTCTAGTAACTACAATGTCTAGTTCATTTTGTAATTTTGTTAAAAATGCTAAATAAAATGCCATTATCTTCAGTTTGCATAATATTTATTTGTCATTTAAAAACTCTAGTTTTACATAATAATTTAAAAATGAGACTATTAATCCACATGCTGGTTCACTGCAGATTGCCCACCTACAGGAGTGTCATAGTCTGTTTCGTGCTGGTATAATAGAATACATGAGACTGGTTGATTTATAATTAATAGAAATTTATCGGTTCATGATTTTGGAGGCTGAGAAGTCCATGATCAAGGCACTGGCATCTGGCAAGGGTCTTTTTATTGGGTCATTCCATGGCAGAAGACAGAGGGGAAGAGGGTGAGGGTAGGGAGAGGGGGAGAGAGAGAGAGAGAGAGAGGAAAAAAGAAAGCAGAGAGTGGCAAACTTGTCCTTTTATAAAGAACCCACTCTCATGGCCGGGCGCTGTGGCTCACGCCTGTAATCTCAGCACTTTGGTAGGCTGAGGCGGGTGGATCACCTGAGGTCGGGAGTTCGAGACCAGCCTGACCAACATGGAGAAACCCCATCTCTACTAAAAATACAAAATTAGTCAGGCATAGTGCTGCATGCCTGTAATCCCAGCTACTTGGGAGGCTGAGGTAGGAGAATCACTTGAACCCAGGAGGCGGAGGTTGCGGTGAGCTGAGATTGCGCCATAGCACTCCAGCCTGGGCAACAAGAGTGAAACTCCGTCTCAAAAGAAAAGAAAAAAAAAAGAAAAGAATCCACTCTTGAAATAGCAAGTATTCTCTCTCAAGATAATGACATTGATCAGTTCATGAGGGTGGAGCCCTCATGACCTAATCACCACCTCTTATTAGGCGCCACCCCCTAGCAGTGTTGCATTGAAGATTGTTTCTATTACATGCTTTTGGGGAAACACATTCAAACCATAGCAGGGAGATTAGCAAAGACGACTGCCTAGCTTTGTTTGTAGTCTTATTTCACATTATTTTCTTGTAATGAATGGATGATAAAAATAACATTGAATTATGTACACATACTTAATTCAAAATATATGATAGAACACTTTATAAAACTTCAGCCACAATTTTAAAAAATCAACTTATATTTCATATTGAGAAAATCTGCTCAAAGAAAACTAAGTGTGTCTAGATGAGGCAGATAATTGGTGAGGTAACTGAAGAGAATATTTATTCTTCTTTTCCTTCATAATTTCATTGAACCCTCCAAGAGAAAGAAGTTAATATGTTAACGAACTCACTGTAAAAAATTTCAGCATACGTATTTCTCTATATAATCACTAAAAAATTATATATCACTATAGAAATCACTATAATCACTATAAAATTAACAGAAAAACCCAAGTAACAATTCCTTTATTTTTTTTACAGCGACTTGAAACCATAAATAGCCATGATAAAACACTATCCTTTTTGACATGAATACAGTATTTTTCATTCTTTTTTTCTTCTTAGAATTCCATTTATTTCAGAGTCATTATGGAGGAACCACTACAAGTACAAAGAAATATAAGTCTCTACATTATTTTGGTCCAAACATGCATATTTCAGGAATGCTGAATTTATCAGTAACCATTTCCACACAGGAAAGGTATGTTAAGTTATAATTTTAAAGCTTACCTCATTTCAAATTTACAGCCTGAGGTTTGATGTGAAATTGCAGAATGAACAAAAGCATAATCTGGGGGTATATATGACACAAAAGAAAGCAGGTAATTAAAAAGGAATTTGTAACATCCACATAGAAATATATTGTCGTGGATATTTAATCATTAGTCTACTGTGTTTTAAACTAAGCAGAAGCAATACTGTAGAGTATTAACCATTCAATTTGCACAGCAGTACGTCTGCATGAATTTATTTAGCAAAGCCACTTTCATTATTTTGACACATTAGAAAAAAATGGTTCTGTCTAATTGGCCTTCAAACTCCCACTTCCACCAGGTTGGTGTGTTAGTCTATTATTATTTCACATGATATGTGCTGTGTGGCACTCAGCGAACACAGCCTAGTTTCAGATCTGCTAACGAAGTTCATTGTGCCATCCATGTATTCCCTTTAATCGCATTCCTCTCCTTCTTTGGCAGTGATTATAAAAGCATACACCTTCAAAGGAAGTAAAGAAAGACATTAAATCTCAAGTAGGGTTCTCTATATAAACCCAGGTGGAATTGCACTGTTTGAACAGCTGATGCAGTTTTGAAGACTGAATTGAGAGGCAAAAGCACACCGTGTCTTCATTTCATTACCTGCAAGTGGTTTTATTAGTCTATTACTGAGGATTGTCCAATACTCATATTCTATTAAAAGTCAGAATGAATTAAAATTATTTCATAGGAAAAATAATATAAAAAACATGTAATCATTGTCCTATGACCACATGACAGCTTCACTCGTATATCAACAGATGCTTTAAAGAGCCTGTTAGATGATCCCACTGTAAAGCATTTTCTATGTTCCAAGCACTATTTCCTATTTCTCTTTTCTTTTCAAACTTCTTTCAGGCCCTTACTGTTTCCTTAATCTTATTTATTATCTTGCATTATATTTGATTTTTCCAATGGGAAACAGTCATTTAGGAACTCTGAATTCCTCCCTTCCTAAGTAAGAACCTATCTACATCTGTACATAAGTACCCTGCCTTCTCCAGTATTATGGATTGTCACCCTGCTTTTATCAAAGGCTGACTTTAACTGCCCTGCTTTAGTTCTGGAACCAATCCCCTCTTACCACCTCAGCAACTTTGTTTCTATAATTACTTTCTTCCTGCCATCATCAGTTTCTTCCTATCCATTGTGCTATTTCTCTCAGCATACAAACATGTTTTAGTATCACTTAAAACAAGTAAACCCCTCTGAGGCTCATCGTCTCCAACTGCCTCACCTTTACTCCTCTTCATAACAAAACATCTTCCTATGGTTACTGTCTCCACATCATTTTAAAAAAATTATTTAATGTAATTTAATTAATTAATTTATTTATTTATTCATTTATTTTGAGACATGGTCTCGCTCCATCGCCCAGGCTGGAGTGCAGCGGCATCATCACGGCTCACTGCAACCTCCTCCTCCAGGGCTCACATGATCCTCCCATGTCGGCCTCCTGAGTAGCTGGAACTACAGGTGCACACATCACCATGCCCAGCTAATTTTTATATATTTTTATATTTTTTGTAGAGATGGGGTTTTGCCATGTTGCCCAGGCTGGTATCCAACTCCTGGGCTCAAGTTATCTGTCTGTTTGGGCCTTTCAAAGTGCTAGAATTACAGGCATGAGCCACTGTGCCTAACTCCACATCATTTATTATTTGCATTTTGCTGTTTTTACTTCTCTTAATTCTGACTCACTTTTTCTTCAGAGATGTTTCAAAACAGACGTCAGACATCATATCTGTTTGCTCATAAATATTTCATATGTATCCCCCCAGTAAAGCCATTTAAAAATAACTACAATATTATTACCACACCAAAATAACAGTAATCCTGAATGAGCTAATATGCAATTAATTCAATATTTCTTAATTGTCTTAAAAATATAGTGTTCTGATGTACGTTATTTGGGTGATGGAGACCCTAAGAGACCTGTCTTCACCACTACACAATCTATGCATGTAAAAAAATTACGCTTGGCTGGGCACGGTGGCTCACGCCTGCTATCCCAGCACTTTGGGAGGCCGAGGTGGGCAGATCATGAGGTCAGGAGTTTGAGACCAGCCTGACCAACATGGTGAAACCCCGTCTCTACTAAAAATACAAAAATTAGCTGGGCATGGTGGTGCACGCCTGTAATCCCAGCTCAGCTACTCAGGAGGCTGAGGCAGAAGAATCACTTGAACCCAGGAGGCAGAGGTTGCAGTGAGCCGAGATCGTGCCACTGCACTCCAGCCTGGGTGACACAGCAAGACTTTGTCTCAAAAAAAAAAAATTACACTCATACCCCTCACATTTATATAAACAAGAAAAGTACACAGTTCCATCACCCTTTTAAAATGCCACTTATTGTTGAAGCAACTGAATCATGTCTCCCATGGAATTTGGCTGATCACTGCATCTTCTTCGTGTCATTTAACATGTCTTTCTATCCCCCATATCTCCTGAGAGCTGACAATTAGATCTAGTGACTTAATTAGATTAATATTTGTCTTTCTTTTGGGCTGAAATGCCAATATTGGCTTGTCAGTAACATTGCCCAAAAGCTCTATAAAAAAATCTTCATTTTACCCCCAGTTTTCCACTTTAAAAATTTATTTTTTGAGGCTCTAACAGTAACACTCTACCTCGTTTATTTTTTCATGTTCAACAGATAACTTCTGTGCTACTTCAAATGAAAACCGATTGACAAAAATTCCTCAACATCCTACCAGTGAGTTAATAAATCTGCCCCCATAAACACCTGTGCTTTTGTTAAAATTGAAAGAATAGTTTTTCCTATATAAGACTCATTTCTCCCTTCTCAGGGGAATTACTTCATTGATTTCTCTCTTCTAGGTCAACCTATTTTTCTTTCTGCTTTTACCGCATTAGCATTTTAACATGCTCTCATTTAAAAAATGATCAAAAAACTCCCTTTTAGTCCCTCAACCTTCTCCAGCTATCTCTTTCATTCTGATTCACGGCAAAACACTTTGAAGAAATTTTCTACACTCATCATGAATTCTTTCTTACCTCCCACTCACTTCTCAACCCATTGCAATCTGGCTTCTTCCCACCAACAATTCCACTGAAATTACAGTTGCCAAGAAAATCAGCAATTTCCACATCAGTAAATCAAATGAGCACTTTTCAGTTCTTATCTCGGTATCGGCTGGAAGTATTTGACAGACTTATGACTCTTCTTTTCTTGTAAAGTTTCTCTGTTTTGTTAGAAGATAAGATAATCTTGGCATACCCAAAAACAATAAAACAAACAAAACCCAGCACTCTCAGCTATATAGGAGCTACCCCAAAATGCATGATTTTACCATTTGCCACTTCTATTGGAGTGCCATAATTACCGTATGAGGATCTCTAAATGAATACTTTTGAATGTAGTATGGTCATAGATCCAAGACTTGTTCTGCCTCTATCTTTTATAATTTCAACTTTTGCTATAAATACTCAGACTAATTCCTAATGTCCACTTTCTTCATACAGAGGGTTTTAATCAGATAGTTAACTGCTTAGGAGGAGAGTCACTGCATTTAAAAGAACTGTATTCTTTTATTTTACTCTGGGCAGACAAGATCTTAGATTTTCTGTCCTTAAAAGCCAGTTAATTAAGACAGTGAATAGAGTATGGAAATAGAATTTTTGACCACTATATCTAAGAAATGTTTATGCAGTTGATAAGGCAATATTGTTTTCTAAATACTTGAGCACCACGGAATGAATTAAGAATGAATTAGAAAAATGAATACCAGGGCTAGATAGCTCCTGTTGGACAAGCCACTTTTATATTAAAATAATTAGCTACATTCTCATAATTCTATTATATACATTAGAGCAGCCTGATTCTTATTGCTCATTTGTAAGTAAAACATTTTGTAGCCAAAGAAAGTCATTAATTAATTAAAAATTCATATTGAGTAAAACTTTTCAATAAAAATACCTTGTGATTTCTCTGAGGCTGAGGCAGGAGGATCACTTGAGTCCAGGAGTTCAAGGCTGTACTGCACGATGATCACGCCTGTGAACAGCTAGTGCTTTCCAGCCTGGACAACATAATGGGAAGTTGTCTCTGAAAGAAAAAGAAAAAAGCATGGTAAAATGTGAGCCACAGATTGGAAGGAAATATTTATAGTATATGTATCTGGTGAAAGATTGGTAATTAGAAGATATAGAATATACAAAGAACTCTTACAGTTCATTATTAAGAAGGCAAACAATCAAAAAATCATTAGACAAGGGATATAAAGACATTTCAAAAGAGAAGACACAAAAATCACTAAATAGGCACATGAAAAGATATTTAATATCAATAATCAGAGAAAACAAATTAAAACAATGAAGACATACCAGTGCACACCCACAAAAACAGTTAACGTTAAAATGACTGAAAATACTAAGAGATGGCAAGAATATCTAGAGACTGGAAATCTCATACATTGTTGGTTGGAATGCATATTTCAAACACTGTTGCTGGGAATGCAAAATGGTGACCAATTTGAAAAACAATTCAGGATTTTTTGTATACATGAAGCATAAATTTAACATACAATAGAGCAATTATACTAGCATATATTTATTCAAGAGAAACAAAAACGTATGTTCACACAAATACTTTTACAGAACTATTCATATCACCTTATTCATAGAAGCCACAAACTGGAAAGAATGCAAACATCCTTCAGTACATGAATGGATAAACTGTGGTACATCCAAGCAATAAAATACTACTTGGTGACAAAAAGGCATAAACTACTGTTGCACACAACAACATAAATGCATCTGAATACCATTATGATAATTGAAAAAAAGACAGACACAGAAGATTATATACCATATGATTCCATTATATGAAATTCTGGAAAAGACAAAACCAACCTATAGAACAGAAAACACCACATTAGTTAGTTGGGGCCAGGTGTAAAGGATTGACTTCAAAACTGTGCAAGGAAAATTTTGGGGGTGATGTAATATCCCATATCTTGACTGTGATACAACAGGAGTGTGTAGAGAATCAAAAACACTTAAAAAATGGATGCCAGTTATTGTGTGTAAACTATGCAATAAAGTTGACATATAGTATACAACAACGTAAAAAGAATGAAATTTTAAGCCAAACTATAGAATATATTTTCTATGCACAAACTGATAAAAGTTAATATTCAGCATGAATAAAATGCCTACAAATCTATAAAGAAAAATATAACCCAATAGAAAATGGGCAAAAGAAGTGGATAGACATTTTCTAGAAAACAAGAACTACCAAAAACAGGTTGATTAATGGACAACCTCAGTAATTAGACAATGATGTATTGTTTATACCATGCTAGACTGGCAAAAATTCAAAACAACAGGACATCTCATACACTGCTGATGGAAGAGTAAACTGGTGAAACAACTTTGCAAAATAATTTGGTATTATCTTATTAATTGAACATGTTTATAGCCTATGAACTTCACTCGTAAGTATGCACCATAGAGGAACTCAGGCACAGGTATAAAAATGTTCACAGAAGCATTGTTTGTAACAACAAAAACCTGAAAAGAATACAAACGTTTACTGAAAAAAAATAAATAAAATTGGGTATGTTTATAATGGGAGTCTAAAACAGTGGCAATGAATAAACTATAACTGTATATCTCAATATAAATGAATTTTAGAACATTTTGAATACAAAATCACAGAAGATAAACTATAAATCAAAAAAATTTTTAAAGAAATAAATTCTTAGTAAATCTATAATGCAAAACAAAGGAATCTTTAAAAAATTTTAAAAGTGGTATCTTTTGTGGGAAAGCTGGAGCTTGAAATTTGGTGATTCTTGATAATATTCAAATTACATTTTGTCTGTGTTTTTACATGAGTGTTTTGTTTTCTTCTTATATTTTATGTTGTCCATTTGTCATATTTTTATTATCTTTCAAATATTCCATTACAAAAGTTAGAAAAATGGAAAAGCAATCAACCCATACATTTTTCTTGATATTTTTTCTCTCCATTTTACTCTTGACTTCCTTAAAATATAATAATACATCTAACACATTTTTAAAATAGATTCTTCTTCTAGATAGTCCTTTTGTATTTTTCAAATTGGATACCATACCCTTTCCTTAGGAAAGCCATTTTTGACAATTCAGATTATGTTCTCATGCTGTCTACTTCCTATAATTTTATCATCCTCTATTATAATTGCAAATCCATTAGTGAATAGCCTACTCCATATACCTTTCTTGGGAAAAAAGAATCATTTTGTTTAGCTTTTCATTGAACTCTGTTGTTTAGGCTAGTGGCACACAATGAACATTTCTTTGACATGTACTGTCCATATGGTAAATACTAGCCATATGTGGCCATTGAGCCTTTGAAATGTGGCTAGTGAAACTGAAGAAGTAAATTTTTAATTTTTTAAATTGATTGTATTTAAATTGATGGAAATCAATTTAAATTTCAATAGCCATATGTGCTACTGTACTGGACAGTGCTGGTGTAAATAATGGCATCTTGTATTAAATTGACTGCAACATAAAACTCTGTGGATAT
Source organism: Gorilla gorilla gorilla (assembly GCF_029281585.2). Classification (NCBI taxonomy): domain Eukaryota; kingdom Metazoa; phylum Chordata; class Mammalia; order Primates; family Hominidae; genus Gorilla; species Gorilla gorilla. Next base: position 106,230,102 of record NC_073230.2, on the reverse strand, counting down.
TAAAAAATGTAAAATGGATAAAATGTATAAATAAAGAAATAAATAAATTACATTTACCATGTATTTGTTTTTCAATTTTCTTATAGAACTGAGGAATTTTTTGACAGATCAGTTAGTGATTCTGGAGTCTTTTATTACATACTCACTTTGTAAAGAGGTAAAAGAAATTCCTAAGTTATTTCCTTTGATTGTACTTTATTCTCTCAGAATATGTAAGAAAGTTTATTAAACTACTCATCAGAATGAATGCAAATATCAGTAGTATACTTTTAGCAAACCTTATATTGGCCGAAGTTACCAAATATACCATAATGGTAGCTCTTCCACCTAAAACTGAACACTAAGTAGTTGACATATGTTCTGAGTTTGTGATAATTACGTATTTTTTGCTTGAAAGTGACAGAGGCCGGGCGTGGTGGCTCACGCCTGTAATCCCAGCACTTTGGGAGGCCAAAGCGGGCGGATCATGAGGTCAGGAGATCTAGACCATCCCGGCTAACACGGTGAAACCCCGTCTCTACTAAAAATACAAAAAAATTAGCCGGGCGTGGTGGCGGGAGCCTGTAGTCCCAGCTACTGGAGAGGCTGAGGCAGGAGAATGGCGTGAACCCGGGAGGCGGAGCTTGCAGTGAGCTGAGATCGCACCGCTGCTCTCCAGCCTGGGCGACAGAGTGAGACTCCGTCTCAAAAAAAAAAAAAAAAAAAGAAAGTGACAGAAACCCCAATTCAAAATGACTTACGGAAAAAAGAAAAATTGGCTTACATGACTGAAATGTTCATAGGTAAAGCTTCACGTGGGGTTGAAGAGCTCACATTTGCGATCTGTCTCGGGTTGTGTTTCCTCTGAGTGACCGCCATTCTCAGACACAGGGTGGGTGTCTTTGGCAGCTTCTGCTCCTTGTTATTCAATGCCCCTGTCCTATGGACAAGAAGTGGCATTTTTTTCCCATTGTTTTAATCAAGGTCCTGAATTTACTCTGATTTGATTGTGTAGGTCGGATACCAACCTGAATTAATCCCAAGGACCAGTGGAATATGGTGGTGTTTTGACAGAATATTAGAGATCACTCCTTTGAGAAACATTTGGACTGAGTGTAGAGAACAGGGTGTTTCCCAGAGAAAAATTAGGATATGGTTACTAAAGACGGGAAACTTACAATGAGAGGCTGAAAAACCTTAAATGTTCATTCCAGAGTTGTTCTGAATCATTCGAGCTCTTCAATTGTCTTGAAATATTAGGATTTACAAACTTCTGGCTAAGCAAGAGCTTGCCTTTTAGTGTCATTCAGAGTAACCAAAATAATATCATGATGCTGTGTATTCCATTAATTCTAAAATTGCTTAGGAATTGTACAGAAGTTCTAAGTTTACTTAGAATTAATGAAATAATTCTGATATAAAAGGGATATAACTGATATATCTTTTTCAAAGAATATTGATACTTCTGTTGGTTTTTCAATGGTGTTAAGTTACACCCTGTGCTTTACCAGAACATATTTGCCTCCTTATGAATAAAATCATGACATGCAAAAACCCTTAGCTCTGGGATGGATTATTTAACTGATCTATTTTCTTGAAGTGGAAACTGAAACCAATATGGCTTAAATGGTTCCTTAGTGTCATTTAATGGCCAAACTGGAAATAAAAATCATTCATTTCCTATAGTAGTACACTTCAAGAATCTCCAAACAAGTGGCAATTCTCATATGTATTTCTGAAGAAAAATATGTAATCTGCTAAATTTATTTAAGTTTGTTAATAATATTCATGCATCTTGAGGTGGGGGCCAGGGGGAATAGATTAAATACAAATAAAAGCAACAGGAAGTGGAAGGACAGAAAAATCCTCATGTAAATGTAACAAAAGGTCCAGTGTTTGAAATTTGAAAGTGGATTGTATGTCACATGAAATAGAGGGTCACATATTGAAATGACAGAGACTAGTGTACTTTCTGTCCTGATGGATAGTAGTAATGACATATAAGTAAGTGACACTCTCCATTCATGTGTTACTCTAAATTTTAAAATCAACATCAATAGCATATCACATAAAGGCTACAAAGTTGCATGTGTTCCTTTCTTATTGATTTTTATGTTAGGCACAGAATAACACATGGTGAAAGGGGAATTGTTATATTATCGTTTTCTTGTTTACTTACCCTAAGGTCTCTTTATAGTACAGACTTTCCTTACAAATACACTTCTCTGAGTCATTTGTATAAATACGCTTTACTACGTTGTATAAAAGATGTCTTTTTTCAGGTTTTTCTTTGAGGCTTATTTTCTTTCAGGTATTTGTTTCTTTTAGATATCAGGGGAAATTCTCAAAATCAATGATATTCCATTGTAAGACAAAAGTACAAAAATATTTTAGTATGATTTAAGAACCCAGTGGTTACTTTTAGGCACAGCATAGGGCCACTTTTGATCTAGCCATGTAAAAATTCAGACATATTCCATCACTTATTTCTATATTTCCTGTCATTCAATAATACTGAACTACTATTATTATTTAGTAAATGGCACTTTGATAAACACTGCTAGGTACTGTGCTAAGAACTTTACATACATAAGAAAATTCACACAACTCCATGGAAGAGATATTATTATTTAATCTTTATTTTGCTGCAGAGAAAACAGAAGCTTAGAAAGAAAAAGTGAAGTTTTCAGAGTCACCATAGGTAGCAGAAGCAAGGAGTCCAATCTCTACATGATCTCAACCCTATATTCTCACACTCAGTGCCATAGACAATGCCTCCTACTCGCTTCTCATAAACCACATTATTTAACACCTCCATTCTTCTTGAACTCAACTTCCATTGGTAGAAATGGCCTTAACATTTTCATCCATCAGAAAAACTCCTGTACATCCTTTCACTGAAGTCTCAGATCAAACATCAGCCTTTTGTGTCCTTCCGGTCTCCACCATAACAATTATCACAGGGCATTGTAATTGTTTGTTTTCTAAAATAACATCTCTCAGGCTGTGAATTCCTTGAGAGTGGCGATCAGGTGTTGTAAGTCTTTGACCCTGCAGTCTATCACAGAGTTTAGCTGTAGAAAAGAGATTATGATATATACTTACAAGCACACTCCATCATTATGTATCTCTCTGACACTACAACCCTACTGTGTAAGAAATAGCTGGCACACTTTATAAGGAAAACATCTTATTGTTAACTCAATAAGCACTTAATAAAAATACTGAAGAATGCAAAAATCAGGGGTTTTAAAAAAATTATTTTCCTTTTTAACTTTAGGTGCAAAAAATATAATTCAAACCTTATTGAATCCAAAATGTTGGAGATTTGAGAGCAGCTTTTGCTACGATATCAAACTGATCCCTGCTGGAAAGAGAATCTGCAAAAGGCAGAGAGTTCCATACTCCAACTGCTTTCTTTCTTGCCTCTTCCTCACCCTATAAATCTAATACTCTGCCTTCAGCCTGGGTTGGCAATAAATCACTACTTGATTCAGTTCCCTGGGAAGAATGACAAGGGAGTGGTGCCCATGGGGTTTCGGTTCCTCAGGATGAGGTCTGAAGGAACAGAAACCCCTATGGTTGTTAAGGCTCTAGATGACATATAAAAAAATAAAATCATACTATTCACACTGGGAAGATTAATCTCCTGTTAATATATGTTTTGTAAATTATGTGAAAAGGTTGCCCACAGCTAGCCAAGGTTTTACTCAAGGCTGCCTTTTATATTAGTGTTTGTGTATGTCAGGCTCCAGAATGTGAGAGGTGGAAGTAGGAGATAAGAAAGTAAATTTCCACGTTCTTATAAAATATTAATCATTTACATGATAAGCCCTTTCCACTTCATATGTAGGGAATAAGAAGCCATTGGAAGCCCGGGCATGGTGGCTCATGCCTGTAATCACAGCACTTTGGGAGGTCGAGGTGGGCGGATCACCTGAGGTCGGGAGTTTGAGACCAGCCTGACCAACATGGAGAAACCCAATCTCTACTACAAATACAAAACTAGCTGGGCGTGGTGGTGCATGTCTGTAATCCCAGCTAATCAGGATGCTGAGGCAGGAGAATCACTTGAACCCAGGAGGCGGAGGTTGCGGTGAGCTGAGATCCTGCCATGGCACTCCAGTCTGGGCAATAAGAGTGAAACTCCGCTAAAAACAAACAAACAAACAAACAAAAACCCAAAAAGCCATTGGAAGTGCAGGCAGGCAAGTAACTTGACCAGGTGTGTGTTTTAGAGACATCTGTCTAGCAACAGTACAGTCAGTGGAGATGGTCAAGACTGTAAACAGGGAGACTGCTAGGAGGCAATTATAATTATTTGATAATAAAGATGAACAGCAGGTGTTAATGAGGGGCAGTAACTTTTTTATATACATAAATACAATCTGTAGGATAAAATAAAAGTGATAAAAATAATTTCCAGATATTCTGGAATAAGTATCTAGGTGTAGGGTGCTAAACTTGAGGCTGACCATAGAGGAGCAGGTTTGGAGACAGATTTCACATTCAGATTTGTTCTTTTTAAGTTTTAAGGACTTCTAAATAACCCAGGATAATTTGTCCAGAAGACATATAGATTTTAGAAATATAACTAGTAGCACAGTAATACTTCCAGACACAAAATGTAACCTCCTTATTTTTTGTAATTTCTACTATTAATATTTTTTCTCTCCCTATCCCAAATTAACAAATAATTCCTGTTATAGTTTTAAAATATTTGATGTTATGAAGAAATCTACCATCTACCATTTTATTTCAACACAATCCTGGCTTATAGTTATCCTGGTTGAATGTATGACTCTGTGGTATAATTTTTAATCAATAATTAATCAATACTTTCAAGGAATCAAGATATATGAACGTTAAATACTAGATGGAGGGGAACAATCACAACATACAAGAGAAGTTATGATTTGACAAACGAGATAATATTTAGTTGGGCTTTGAACAATAAGTTGGTTCTGAAATGGGCATACTGAAGCAGAAAAAAAATTAAAGCTTGGAAACTTGACATGAGAACACAAATTTTACATGAATATTACAGTTCTATCACTGGTCTGTTCATGTTAAAAAGGAAAAAAATTCTGATCAAATATTATTTCTTTGTGCTATTAAGAATCACCAATCTGGATTAAAGGAAAATGTAACTGCTATAGATTTAAAATTACTTCTGGGCCCCAAATTACATTCAATAGAAGATTCATGGTATGTGTGTGTTTGTTTTTAAATAATTCCAACTTGTATTTTAGATTCACGGGTACATGTGCCAGTTTGTTACATGGGTATACTGTGTGATGCTGAGGTTTGGGGAACAATTGATCCTGTCACCTAGATACTGATCATAGTACCCAATAGGTAGTTTTGCAACCCTTGGCCCCCTCACTTCTTCCTCCTTCTAGTAGTCTCCAGTGTCTACTGTTGCCATCTTTATGTCCATGTGTACCCAATATTGAGCTCCCACTTACAAGTGAGAACATGTAGTATTTGGCTTTCTGTTCCTGCAGTAATTCGCTTAGGATAATGGCCTCCAGCTGCACTGATGTTGCTGCAAAGGACGTGATTTTATTTTCTTACGACTGCATAGTATTCCATGGTGTATATGTACCTCATTTTCTTTGTCCAATCACAGTTGCTGCACACCTAAGTTGATTCCATGCCTTTACTATTGTGAATAGTGCTACAATGAATATATGAGTCCATGTGTCTTTTTGGTAGAACAATTTATTTTCCTTTGGGTATGTTACCAGTAAGGGATTGCTGGATTGAATGGTAGTTCTAATGTAAGCTCTTCAAGAAATCTCCAAAGGGGCTTCACCCATTTACGTTCCCATCAACATAGTATAAGCATTCGCTTTTCTCTGCAGCCTCACCAACATTTGCTGTTGTTTGACTTTTTAATAATAGCCAGTCTGACTGATGTGAGATGGTATTTCATTGTAGCTTTGATTTTCATTTATCTGATAATTAGTGATGTTGAGTATTTTTTCACATGTTTGTTGGCTGCTTATATGTCTTCTTCAGAGAAGTATCTGTTCATGTCTTTTGCCCATTTTTAAATGGGGTTATTTGGTTTTTACTTGTTGAGTTGCTTAATTCTTTGTAGATTCTGTATATTAAACCTTTGTCAGATGCATAGTTTGCAAATATTTTCTTCCATTCTGTAGTTTGTTTGTGTATTCTGTTAATAGTTTCTTTTGCTTTGCAGAAGCTCTTTAGTTTAATTGGGCCTCACTTGTCAATTTCTAGTCAAAAATTCTTTGCCAAAGCTGATGTCCAGTATGGTGTTTCCTAGGTGTTGTTCTAGGATTCTCATACTTTGAGGTCTTACATTTAAATCTTTAATTCCTCTTGAGTTAATTTTTGCATATGGTGAAAGGTTGGAGTCCAGTTGCTTTCTTTCTTATATGGCTAGCCAGCGATCCCATTTATTGAATAGGGAGTCCTTTCTCCATTGATTTTTTTGTTCACTTCGTCAAAGATCAGATGACTGTAGGTGTGTGGCTTTATTTCCGGGTTCTCTATTCTGTTTTATTAGTCTATATGTCTGTTTTTGTACCTGTACCATGCTGTTTTGGTTACCATAGCCTTATAGTATAATTTGAAGTCAAGCAAAGTGATGCCTCTAGTGTTATTCTTTTTTCTTAGGATTGCTTTGACTATTTAGGCTCTTCTTTGGTTCCATAGGAACTTTAGAATAGTCTCTTTCTAATTCTGTGAGAAATGACATTGATAGTTTGATAGGAATAGTGCTGAATCTGTAGATTCCTTTGGGCATTATGGCCATTTTAACAATATTCATTCTTCCAGTCCATAGCATGGGATGTTTTTCCATTTTTGTGTGTGTCATCTATGATTTCTTTCAGTAGTGTTTTATAGTTCTTGTAGAGATCTTTCACCTCCTTAGTTAAATGTCTTCCTAAGTATATTATTTTATTTTATTTTATTATTTTATTGTGGCTATTGTAAATGAGATTGTGTTCTTGATGTAGCTCTCATCTTGAACGCTATTGGTGTACAGAAATGCTACTGAGTTTTGTACATTGATTTTGTCTCCTGAAACTTTACTGAAGTTGTCTATCAGTTCTACAAGCCGTTTGGTGGCATCTTTAGGGTTTTCTAGGTATAGAATCATATGGTCCACGAAGAGAGATTTGACTTCTTCTTTTCCTATTTAGATGCCTTTTATTTCTTTCTATTGCCTGATTTCTCTGGCTAAGACTTTTAGTACTATGTTGAATAAATAGGAATGGTGAGAATGGGAATTCTTGTCTTGTTCCTATTTTTTTTTTTTTTTTGAGACAGAGTCTCACTCTGTCGCCCAGGCTGGAGTGCAGTGGCGTGATCTCGGCTCACTGTAAGCTCTGCCTCCTGGGATCATGCCATCCTCCTGCCTCAGCCTCCCGAGTAGCTGGGACTACAGGCACGTGCTGCCACGCTCGGCTATTTTTTTTTTTTTTTTTTTTTTGTAGTAGAGAGGGGGTTTCACCATGTTAGCCAGTATGGTCTCGATCTCCTGACCTTGTGATCCACCTGCCTCGGCCTCCCAAAGTGCTGGGATTACAGGCATGAGTCACCGCACCTGGCCTTGTTCCTATTCTTAAATGGAATATTTTCAGCTTTTGCCTGTTCAGTATAATGTTGGCTGTGGGCTTTTCACAGAGAGCTCTTATTTTGTTGAGGTATGTTCCTTTGATGCCTAGTTTCTTCAGGGTTTCTATCATGAAAGGATACATGATATTTTTTCAAAAACTTTTCCATATCTATTGAGATGATCATATAGTTTTTGTTTTTAACTCTGTTTATGTGGTGAATCACATTTATTGATTTGCATATGTTGAAGGAACATTATGTCCTAAGAATAAAGCCTATTTGTTCATGATGAATCAACTCTTTAATGTGCTGCTGAATTTGGTTTGCTAGTATTTTGTTGGGGATTTTTGTGTTTATTTTAATCAAAGATATTGGCATGTTGTTTTCTTTTTCCCTTGTGTCATTACCAGGTTTTAGTATCAGGGTGATACTGGATTCATACGATGAATTAGGGAGAAGTCCTTCTTCCTAGAATTTTTGGAATAGCTTCATTATAATTGGTACTAGCTCTTCTTTGTATGCCCAGTAGAATTTGGCTGTGAATCCATTTGGCCCAGGGCCTTTTTTTGGTTGGTTGTTTTTTTCTGATTCAAGTTTGGAACTGGATATTTGTCTCTTTGGGGTTGCAATTTCTTCCTGTTTTAATCTTTGTAGGTCATGTGTTTCCAGGAGTTTTCCATTCCCTCTAGATTTTCTAGTTTTTGTGAAGAGAAGTAAACAACCTGGAAAACATATTTGAGAGAATCATTCAAGAAAATTTCCCTAATTTTGCTGCAGGAGTAGACATCCAGATACAAGAAATCAGAGAACACCTGCAAGATACTATACAAAATGAATATCACCATGACATACAGTCACCGGACTGTCCAAGATCAATGATAACAAAAAAAAAATCTTAAAGGCAGCTACAGGAAAAAGGTTAGATCATGTACAAAGAGAACTCTATCAGGGTAACAGTGGATTTCTCAGTAGAAACCTTACAAGCCAGGAGAGGTTGCACCTGTTTTCAGCATTATTAAAGAAAGGAAAGTCCAACCACAAATTTTACATTCTGCCAATTTAAGCTTCATGAGTGAAGGAGAAATACAAACTTTTCCAGACAAGCAAGTGCTAAGGGAATTTGTTACCACTAGACCAGCCTTATAAGAGATCCTTAAGGGAGCTGTAAACATGGAAATAACAGAATGATACCTGCTATCACAAAAACACATATAAGTACATATCCCACAGATTCCATAAAGCAACCCCACAATAGGAATTGCAAAGCAACCCTCTAGTAACTTGACAATACAATCAAAACCTCACATATCAATATTCATCTTGAACATAAATGGTATTAATGCCCCCACCCCCACTCCAAAAGACACAGAGGCTAGCTGCGGTGGCTCATGCCCGCAAACCCAACACTTTGGGAGGCCGAGGTGGGAGGATCACTTGAGCTCAGGAGTTCAAGACCAGCCTGAGCAAAATAATGAATCCTTATCATCTCTACCAAAAGTTTAAAAAAGAGCCAGGCATGGGAGCACATACCTGTTATCACAGCTACTTGGAAGACTGAGGCAGAAGGATTGCTTTTGCCCATGAGATTGAGACTACAGTGAGCTATGATTGTACCACTGCACTGAAGCCTGGGTAACATTTGACACCCTGCTTCAAAAAAACAAAAAAGAAAACCATAAAACAAAAGACACAGAGTAGCAAGTTGGATAAAACAACAAGACTCATCCTTCTGCTGTCTTCAAGAGACCCATTTCACAAGTAACAACATCTGTAGACTCAAAATAAAGGGTTGGAGAAAGATCTGTCACAAAAATGGAAATAAAAAATGAGCAGGGGTCATTATTCTTAAATCAAATAAAATAGACTTTAAACCAACAGTGAAAAAGGCCAAAGAAGGATATTATACAATAATAAAGGATTCAATTCAACAAGAAGACTTAACTATCATAAATATTATGCATTCAACATTGGAGCACCCAGATTCATAAAACAAGTTCTTCTAGACCTATAAAAAGACTTAGCCGCACAATAATATGGGGAGAGTTCAACACCCCACTAATAGTGTTAGACAGATCATCTAGGCAGAAAACTAACAAAAATTGTGGACTTAAATTTGACACTTGACCAATTGGACCTAGTAGACATCTATACAATAGTCCACCTGTCAACCATAGAATGTAATTTCTTCTCATCTGCCATCGGAACATACGCTGAGATCAACTAAGGCTTGGCCATAAAGCAAGTCTAAATAAGCTAAAAAAAAAAATTGAAATCTTACCAACCATAGTCTCAGACCACAGTGGAAAAAAAAGTAGAAATTAATACCAAAAAGATCTCTCAAAATCCACAATTACATGGAAATTAAACAATTTGCTCCTGAATGACTTTTGGGTAAACAAGGAAATAAAAGCAGAAATAAAAAAGTTTTTTAAAATAAATGAAAACAGAAACAACAACAACAACAAAAAACAGGTGTTGCAGAGAAAAAGGAATGCTTATACACTGTTGGCTGGAGTGTAAATTAGCTCAATTATTGTGGAAAACAGTGTGGAGATTCCCCAAAAATCTAAAAACAGAACTACCATTCAACCCAGCAATCCCATTACTGGCTATATGCTCAAAGGAATATACATTGTTCCATCATAAAGACACATGCACATGTATGTTCATTGCAGCACTATTCACACTAGCAAAGACATGGAATAAACTTAAATGCCCATCAATGGTAGACTGGATAAAGAAAATGTAGTACATAGACACTATGGAATCCTATGCAGCCATAAAAAAGCACAAGATCATGTCCTTTTCAAAAACATGGATGGAACTGGAGACCATTATCCTTAGCATACTAACACAGGAACAGAAAACCAAATATTGCATGTTCTCACTTATAAGTGAGAGCTAAGTGATGAGAACACATGGATACATAAAGGGGAACAACAGACACTAAGGACTATTGGAAGGTGAGAGAAGGGAGGGGATCAGGAAAAATAACTAATGGGTATTAGGCTTAATACTTAGGTGATGAAATCATCTGTACAACGAAACTCCATGACACAAGTTTACCTATATAACAAACCTGCACATGTACCCTGGAACCTAAAATAAATGTTAAAAAAAAGAGAGAAAAGAAAACAGAGACACAACATACCAAAATCTCTGCAAGGCAACAAAAGTACTGTTAAGAGGGAATTTTATAGCACTGAACACCTAGCTCAAGAAGTTAGAAAGTTCTCAAATTAACAATCTACTGTAACACCTAGAGGAACTAGAAAAACAAGAACAAACTAACCCCAACATTTACAATAGAAAAGACATAAATGAGGCCAGCACGGTGGCTCACGCCTGTAATCCCAGCACTTTGTGAGGCCCAGATGGGCAGATCACGAGGTCAGGAGATCGAGACCATCCTGGCTAACACAGTGAAACCCTGTCCCTACTAAAAACACAAAAAATTAGTGGGTCGTGGTGGTGGGCGCCTGTGGTCCCAGCTACTCGGGAGGCTGAGGCAGGAGAATGGCATGAACCCAGGAGGCAGAGCTTGCAGTGAGCCGAGATTGCGCCACTGCACTTCAGCCTGGGCAACAGAGCGAGACTCCATCTCAAAAAAAAAAAAAAAAAGATAAGACATAAACGAAATCTGAGCAGAAGTGAATGAAATTGAGACCCCAAAATCCATACAAAGAATCATCAAACCAAAAGTTGGTTTTTTGAAAGGATGAACAAGATGGATTAAAAAAAAAAATAGGAAAAAAAGAAAAAGAGAAAAGATCCGAATAAGCACAATCAGAAATAACAAAGGTGACATTATAATGATCCCACAGAAATACAAAAGATCCTCAGAGACCAGTACGTGTTGTTTCACTATAAGGAAAAGGAATGCAGAGAAAAAAGCAAGAAATACTATAATTAGGCATAATATAGAGGACTGTCTATAACTGGTTGATGTTAGCATCCACAAAAATAGATCATTGACTAGTACAACAATTTGCAGAAATAAATGAAGATTAAACCATGCAGGTTTGTAGCAAATCTTCCTTTGAAAATTTCATTTGAAGTAGATAATATGAAATTTCAATGCCTTGTCATGATGAGATACCTATTAAGATTAAGCATTGTCTATAATCAATAGATATGTTTATCTCAACAATGAAAATATTAATATAATATGGCATGGGCAAGCAGCATGTTTTATTTTTCTTTTTTTGAAACGGAGTCTCGCTCTGTCACCCAGCCTGGAGTACAGTGGCGCGATCTCCGCTCACTGCAAGCTCCGCCTCCTGGGTTCACGCCATTCTCCTGCCTCAGCCTCCCGAGCAGCTGGGACTACAGGCGCCCGCCACCAAGCCCGGCTAATTTTTTTTGGTATTTTCAGTAGAGACGGGGTTTCACCATGTTAGCCAGGGTGGTCTCGATTTCCTGACCTCGTGATCCGCCCGCCTCAGCCTCCCAAAGTGCTGGGATTATAGGCGTGAGACACCGCGCCCGTCTGCATGTTTTCTTTCTGAAAACAGAAGCCTGTGAGTTGTGTAAGTGAGTGAAATAAAAAATGCATTAAAGCAGGAAGAACACTGATATTCTGGCAGAATTTTTTAATCCCAATTTTATCTTTAAAACATTCTCAGTTTAAAATCATACACACAGACATGCATACATAATGTTAAAAAACATTTTATTATATTTTTAAAATGTGAGCTCCCCTTAGTATCATGTTTGTATTTGATTTAGCACCATTTCTGCGAACAAGATACTTTTGTATGGGCAATTTGATACATCATGCAAACAAAATTAATTCTAGGCTTTTAAATAATAATTTATGTGGTTCTTGGTGATATAACAAACATTTATTAAATCTAATAGTTGTCATAAAAAATAGAAATACTTCTGTTATTGGAGTCCGACTTTAAAGTCTTTACCTCAAGATATTAAAAATAAAATTGTCATGTAATCACATCTGAGAATTTTTATTTTTTTTTTCCTTGAAATTGTTATTAGATCTGGTTGTTTCTAAGAGGGAAAAGAAGCTGAAATGAGCTTCAAAGGACAGAACACTGTTGACGTGTATATAAGCATTGTATAGTCTCCCCCTGGCTTTTAAAAGAAATTTCAGTGACTGGTATTAATTCTTGACAGTTTTATTTCTAATATCCTCTGGTTGACATAAAAGAGCCTCTGTCAGTTTTTAAAATGGGCAGAACAGAATGGGAATAGAAAACCAGTGTAATATTATGAGTGAACTCTGATGCACCTGAAGTGGTAATCTGTTTTTCTTAATTAAAAGAGGGAAAAGAAAGCAACTTATACTATAAAACGCCGATATTTCAAATTCCCAATTAATAGTAAATACATATTTTAAACTCTTTTTTCTGTTGTACATAAAAAATGCAGTGTCTCTTGTTAGAAGCTTGTTTGTTGCTGAAACATTTTTTTTGGCACATTTTATTACATGAAACAATGCTCCTGACAGATTGCTTTCAGTTTCTCTGACATGCAAATAGAATCCATCTATACTTTGCTCTTACACACTTTTTGCAAAATCATTAAGAATAAGACAGGGTGGTCAGAGACACCTTTGGTTTGCAATGAATACTCAATGAAACAGTATGGGTAGGTCATTTAATATAGTTGTAATCGATTGCTGCTGTTGCCTTTCCGGCCAAGCTGTTGTGCAGGAACAGATTTTTAATTAAATAAATAGCTGGGTCGGCAGGCAGGTGCGCCCGGGCAAGCAACCTGCCCCGGGATTTGGTTTGCAGCAGTTGCTTGGCAACACAACACAGACGGTCTCTGAACAACAGCTGCACCCTCTGTTAGCAGCTAGCAGATGCTCACACCTCAGAGAATGGTGTCAGAAATAATGATTTGTGAATAATAGTTTGTAGAGCTCTCTAATAAACAGAAATAAAATAGCCTGAATGATAAAGGTCAAAGATATTCCAGACTGTTATAATGAATATGAATTTGGATCCAGTGAAATTATCAGAAAAAGACAATGAAGATGAAATATTACTGATACACTGTAACTAAAAAAAGAAAAAAGCAAAGAAACTTCTATTATATATGACACAAAGTGAGAGGTACTTTTACATTATTTCATTTAATTTTTCAAATAAATTTCTAAGTATTTCTATGTCTACTTTAGAAGATGAGACACTGAGTTTCAGAGAATTTAAATCATTTACAACTATAAATATAGTTTTCACTATTAATTTAGTATGCAAATTTAGGTAGAAATCAAAGATGGAATGTTTAACATATTACAAGAAAGAATATGTGTAATGTAATAACTGTTACTACTAGCAACTGGTAGCCATGTCAGTATAAAACTGTGTTCCTTATGTTGTTTCTATAGGATCATGCTTGAATTTAATATAACCAAAAGTTTGAGTAATTTGGTCTGTTGTTGTTAATTTAAAAATATCAAAAAAAGCAGGACTGGAAATTCTGGATCTCTGTAGTCACAAGAACGTATAATTAAGTTGTGACAAATCAGAACCTCCTACTACTTTATTCTTAACTGATTATCCCATGCCATATGGCCGAATTTTAATGTTTCTTTTAGTACAAATTAAGGTGAATAAAGTCATTAGAATTATCTATTTGTGTTTTGGTAAAATAAAAATTGCTTTAATGTTTATTTCAAAATTTGTAATATTTGTATTTTACATGAAGCTTTAACAGTTTTTTTTAAGGCAGTGTGTATACAAGATTTTTTTTCTGCAGTTCATCATCCTATGCACACATGGGGTATGAGAACCAAAGTACAAAGGGAGACTATATAATCACACAGATTAATCTCCTCTCTCACAACTGCACATATGCCCATGCTTTGCTAACTATGTGCCCAGCTTTTCCCTTAATTTACAATAAATGGAAACTCAGTAATAATAAAGCAGCTTGCTATAAAAATACATGAAGTGAGTTTTATCATTTTGATTATTTTTTAGTAAAAAAGTATATTTTCTTTTAAAACCATGTTTAAATAAAATCTCCACAAATATTTTTCAGTAGTCATAAATTTTCTATGAATCTTTAGATGAAAAATATTTATTCATTTTCCCTTTAAAGCTTTAAAAACTTGTTACCTAAATAACATTTTATAAGTGATCACATTTTTTTGAATAAAGTGTTACAGGTCTTTGAGAAGATAAAAATACTTCCATCCCAACAATTGAATATATAACTTATTTGGTGATATAGCATTGAGTTAATTTAATGTTGAGTGGTATATTAAATTATTCTTATTGGGTCAACAAATAAAAAGTTGCAGATATTCTAGACAGTGTTTCTTTCATAATCTTTTTAAGGATGTAAACGAGTCTAATAAATGAGTCATTTATATACATGAAGAATTGAATATTCCAAAAAGTTGACTTTCAAGAGCAAATCCCTAAGGAAAGAAAAAACCTTTTTTTTTTTTTTTTTTTTTTTTTTTAAAGAGGGCAATGTTTATCAATTAGGCATATTATTGGACTTTAGGAAAAAAGCCTCCATTCTTATTTATCCTTAACACAGATTTAAATGCTAAATAAATTTTTGACTAATATTCCAAAACTGCTTTACTTCATTAACTCATCAGTGTCATGTATGTATTGAAAGCAAGTGTAGGAAGTACTTCTCTGGATATTTGTTCAGGCAAATTTTTAGATAAAGCAGTCCTCGCAAAGAGATTTCTAACATCAGAGCTCACCACTGTAGTTTATGCATGTATATTTAATTTGTAAGTGGATTAGCTGTCCTCAAAGTCAACTCCTCCTAGAAGGGAAGTATGAATCTTTAATTTATAAAACTAACAAAAATAAGAGCAGTGTTGTAGTTTTATTACATAAATTTTAAAAAATAATATGTGTACATATATCACTAGAAAATAGAAAAGTAAAAATTTGCCTTAGTGGTATAATTTAAGGAGTTCTATTAACATATCCGGATATGATGCAGTGAGCATACTATATCTCTTTTATGATATTATTGCTAAAAATATACAATGCAATGAAATCATTAAAAATATCAGACAATCTGAAATTGAGAAATATTCTACAAAATAACTTGTCAGTACTCTTCAAGTGTCAATATCTTGAAAGAAAAGAAAGTTTGAGGAGATTTTCTGGGCTAATGGAGACTGAAGAATTTATAAGTAAACACATTGCAATCCTTTTTGGATCCTCGACCAGGAAAACGACATCAGTGAAACAGTTCGCAAAATTTAAATATAATCTACAGATTAGCAATTATTGTATCAATATTAACCTTCTGGTTTCTATCATTTTACTGTGGTTATATAAAATGTTAACATTTGGGGAGTGTGGTTGCAGGTGGAAATAGGACTTTTTTGAACTATTTTTGTAATTTTTTTATCTGTCTGAATAATTTCAAAATAAAAACTTAAAAAATTAAAATTTATTTCTCAGCATCAAGCCATTGTTGAATGTAAGTTGATATCTACTAAGAGCCAGGTGCAGTGGCTCACACCTGTAATCCTAGCCCTTTGGGAGGCTAAGGCTGGAGGATTGCTTGAGGCCAGAAGTTCGAGACCTGCCTGGGCAACATATTGAGACATTGTCTCTATAAAAAATAAAAGCTAAGTTAGCTGGACATGGTGGCTTACGCCTCTAGTCCCAGCTACTTGGGAGGCTTAAGCAGAAAGATTGCTTGAGCCCAGCAGTTCAAGGCCAGTGAGCTACGATCACGCTTCTGCACTCCAGCTTGAGCAACAGAGTGATATCTTGTCTCTTAAAAAAACAACAACAAACAAACAACTACTAAGAGCCACATTTTAGGCTCTTATTAATATCAACATCATTTTCTTTGTGATGGTGTCTGATGTCACTAAGTACAAAGGGCAAAAGGAAAACTTACACATATACATCAAATCAGATTCCTTGAGAGTAAAATGTGGACTTATAAATATTGGTAGAACACAAGTAAATTGGGACTGTTCAGAGAAAACTGGGGAGTATAATCACTGAATTTAGAGACCCTATTTAGAGAAGAACTATCTGGGCTTACAGAAGAACACACTCTGTAGTAACAGTGACTCATCCATCTTTGAGCTTTAACCACTTAGCACAGTACTTTGCATATAGTAAAAAGTCAATACATGTTTATTGAACTACATAGCAGTCTGGTGAAGAGGTCAACTTCATATGGGGACAAATGGCCTATTTCATCAGTTCAATGTGGGACTAGCCAGTCCACTCAGTAGATAAAGTTTGGGCAGATTTCCCACCTTATTGCTATATTTTCGAAACTATTAACATCCTTGGTATTTATAATCCCATATATGATACAAATCCAAGAGCCAGAAGAGATTGTTAACTCAGGAGAAGAGGTCACAGAAAGAAATGAATGGGCTGCTGAGACGTTCGATAGCAATGTTAAGAATTTCTGTGGTTGAAAAAAGAAAAGAAAATTGAATATCTTTACTTCTTTAGAGAAAGCATAAACAATGAGTCATTATTGAATTGAGAACTACTTTGTAGAGGGCAATCTAATTGTTGACTATGCCCCTGGAGGTGTAAATCAGAAAATCACTGGATACCACTAGTTCACAAATTCTCTTTCATCACACGCAAACAACAAATGCCTCAACAATCAATCAAACAGTTCATTCAGAATCTGGTGCTGTGTCAGAAAGTTTGCTAAATGGTATTTGTTACACTGCATTATCTTTCAGTAAGTAAGAATATAGTTTTTCTAAGTTTTTCTCTCAATCAAAACCACATATTGATATATACCTGCTGTCTTTCACAAGTCAAAAATACCAACAAAGCTATGAATTGCTTTCAGCTATGTGGAGATAACTCGGTTCATTCCCCTTGACAGGTTATAAACTTTAAGCATTAATTCTATATTTACATATTGCTGATTTAAAGGAGTGACTGTCACTTTACCTTTACTGATTATCAAATCAGTGACAATGTCTCAAATTAGGGTATAATTAATAAAGCAAGTATTCTTGCTAAATTTAAACAATGAGAATGTGGAAAGATTTTATTTTCTATGTCTTCCATTTTAATTAATAAATCAATGTTCTGCTAAGGATTGCAATGTATTTATGTAAAAGACAAAATAATTTTTGGAGGGCCTGAGGAAGGGGTAGTGATGGCGGGGTGTCATTAGGCTGACGTGAGCTTAGCGAAACTTTCATAAGTATTTGCTGATTTTATTTAGGAAAAAGCTCTTATTTAAAAACACTCAATGAAAAAAACACAGTAACAAAACCACAGAAAAAAATAAAATAAAATAAATGGAAACATTTAGGCATTAGGATTATATTTGTCAAAAATATGAATATAATTACTGATCATAGATTAGTTCTTGTTTTTTAACAAAACTTAAATTTTGATATTTCAGGAAAATGTCTTTTTATTTCCCCTAAGAAAAGAGAAATTAGAAATCAAGCAGGCATAAGTATTTATTCTCTCAACCTTGAGCATGCAAATCTCTGAATTTATATTTAACTGGAATAGTAACATTTAAAGACATTCTGGAAGTGGGAATGGGAGGAGGACTAGAGGGTATTAATTATGCTACATAAGCTGTCCAAAATATAAAGGAGATTTAATTCATCAGAAACAATGCAACTGGAGATTTTTTAAAAACAAAATATTTTCTTTATAATGTTTAAGATGTCTTCACACTCCTACATTTTACCCATATATTTCTCTAAAAGCATAACAGATCTAGGACCCCCAAGAACTGGACAAAAGTTCAGGGATTAGACGTGAGAATAAGAGAGCAGGAGGCAGAATGAAAAGGTAGACATAATTTCTTTCTTCATTTTAGATTCTAGACACAAAGGAGAGAACCAATCTTGAAACAGTTTATATTCCTTGGAGACGAACAATATGTAAATGAATAGCATTCTACTACTATTAAGTTTATCTGGGCCAGGTACAAGTTATATACATGGAAAAAGATCCAATTTTATTCTTAGTTTAGCAAGAATAAGAAGCTAAAATGGGGTCATTTTTAGTTATTTAAATTTAAATAACTCTGCTAATGCTGCCCTCCATTTCTCACATTATGAATATTCACAGTTTTGTGCGCCATGGTGTCAACTCTAGTTTCAGCAAGTTATCATTTATAACTTAAATATATATCAAAATGGATTGTCTTAATAAATATTTTAAAAGTCTTAATTGCTTTCTAGTGAACATTATATAAAAGCCAATGAGACTTTTGGAGTGAGTTGCTCCAGGGATGCCCAGACCTAGGAGAAGATAATTGTTGACCTTTTACATAAACAGGTATTTTCTTCAGTAAGAATTACATACTGGCATCACCTATAAAACTTTTGAAAAAATACTGATGTGCAGACTCCAATCCAGATCAATTAAACATCTCCTCTAGGACTGGGACCCCAGATACAGTAATTTTCAACTCCTCAGATGCTTATTTCAAGCCAGGGTTGAGAAACATTGATGTAAATGTTTTAATAAGGATTAAACCTCTCAGTGGTGGAAACTCAGCTTCCCACTTCCTTTCTCTCTCCCTCATACTAGCTGTGTGATTTGGCCAACTTTCCTCCTTTATAAAATGAGGATGAAACTAGTAACTCTCTCAGGGGATTGCTAAATTAATAACATGAGTTAATATTTGTAGAATAATTCAAACAATAGTAATAACTGTGTAAATGTCTGTAAAATAAATGTAAAAAACAAATCACGCCTTGGAGTAAAGGGGAAACCCATTTTAGGATGGTAAGGGAGTAGGTTTAGTAGTCTGAAGTCCTGAGAGGTCTCACAACAGTCAGAACATTATTAATGGTTTAGCTTGGGCTTGATCAAAAAGTCCAATCAAATAGAAATTGTTGCAATATTTGATGATTTATTTAGTTGTGAATGACCGAAATAAAACTGACTAAAAATTGTTGATGCACATAACTGAAAAGACCAGACCAGTGGCTCAAATGAGGCCTCATGGTTTGAAGACACTTTCTCCTCTTTTTTTTTTTTTTTTTTTTGAGACAGAGTCTCACTCTGTCACCGAGGCTGGAGTGAAGTGGCAGGATCTCAGTTCACTGCAACCTCTGCCTCCTGGGTTCAAGCAATTCCTGTGCCTCAGCCTCCCAAGTAGCTGGAATTACAGGCGCACACCACCACACTTGGCTAGTTTTTGTATTTTTAGTAGAGATGGGCTTTTGCCATGTTGCCCAGGCTGGTCTTGAACTGCTGATCTCAAGTAATCCACCTGCCTTGGCCTCCCAAAATGCTGGATTACAGGTATGAGCCACTGTGCCCGGCCACTTTCTCCTCTTTCTTAACTCTGCTTTTCTTTCTAGGCTTCAACCTCAGATATACTCTTCCTTTTCACAGCAAGTAGTTCCATCTTATATGCATTCTGTTTGGTAATTCAAGGAAAGAGAGACCATTCTTCCCTCTGTAGATCCATGCAGAGTCCCAAGATTGAGTTTCCTTGTCTCTGGCTTGCCCTGTCCAGAAGGGCGTTAATTGCCTTTGCTGCCCTGATATCACAGTCTTCCAGTTTTCTTACAGAAGAAGTCATCACTGAGTGCAGGGAAATTTGATGCTCAAATTAATTAGACCTAATTCATATGCTCATTTTGAGAAGTTGGAGTTAACCTTGCACAAACTACACAGATAGAGTGGGGGATTAGTAATCCCTGAAAGAAAAAGCAGGGTGCTTGTTATCAGGAAAGGGAAAACGGATGTGAAGCAGGCTAACAAAAACAGATGTCACCATGGTTAAGGGATAATCATTCTATGCCTCTTTGAGACTCCTTTAGTGGGAGCCTATGTTCAACTAGATTTGAAATCTGTGAGATGGCACATTCAGAGGCCCTGAAAGGATCTTCTCTCATTGCACAAAGCTGCCTGCCTGTTATTTCTGAAATTCTTTTAAGAGTGGACATAACATTTATGTTAAGACTTAAAATGGAAATTACTCGGGACAAGAGAAGATACTTCTCTAGACTCAAATTAAGATATAATTGGTTGACATGAGATCCTCTCTGGGGAAAAAAAAAGTTTTGATGGGACAAGAGGTAAAAGAAGCCAAGGAACAAGTAAATGGGCACAGAGAGGTGAAGCACTGGGCACACAGCCCACTGATCACAGCTGCCAAGGCTGGGCCCTTGTGAGAGCTCTAAAGCACCGGCTTCTCAGGAAGTCACATTCCGGCATCTTAGAGCGCTCAGTGTAACTCCCAATTTCATAAGCTGCCTAAAGTACTTTGATTCAAAATCAATTCTTTGGGTGGTTATAGATGGGATGGATTGTGGGTGCCAAAACAGTCCTTCAATTCAGTGAAAGCCTTGATTGTTTGATATTATGAGGATTAAATATTGTGGTTATTGGCTAATTTCTTTCACATTTAAAGATGTTGCTGGGACATCATGCAGACAAGCCAGTTTTAGCTCCAGCAACTGCCAGAAATGGCACTGTGACCTTAAGACTTGGACACTTTTATCTTGGAAACTGGACCACTAGAAGACTCTGAAAGATTTTACTTCCTTTTCCAGATACGCTTTTTTAGGGTGCTGTGTGTGATTCTGTTTTTATTTGGCTTGCCGCCCTTCAATTTCATTTACTCCTATTTAACAAATGTGTACTGAGCAACTGCTATACATCAGTGCTCCATGCAGAGTAATAAGGTGCTTTTTAAAAATTAGCTTCTCTGTGACCTCTGTGGTGAATTTGTCAGATTTCTGTTGTGAAATTTGGTTTGTGTTTTTTCTATAAATCTGACCTGTCGATTTAATCCTCCCATTTCTAACTTCTGCTTCTGTTTCTTCACTCTGCTGCCCAGAATTACATTAATGTGCCTTTGTTTCCATGACATCAGAATCCTCTGGTTTTCCCCCAAGTCCTTTCCGCTGTCTCTTTCTCTGTCTTCCTCACTCCTTCCATGTTAAGTGCTCTTTAGATCAAATTTCCTTATTCTTCTAGGTGGGCTACATGTCCCTTCTATATGTCCCCATAATATCTTACTAAAAAAAAAAAAATCATCCTGCACTGTAATGAGTTGTTTGCATGTTGGTATTTTAACCAGAATTTAAATTACTGGGGAAAGAAACTGGATAGTATTCACTGTTTTAACTACTACGAAGTCCAATGCCTAAAACTGAAAATAAACTCTACTCCTGATAGAGCAGATCCAAGATATTTTGCCTGAAGGAGACACATGACAGAGAGCATCAGGGCCATTCCAGGCCCATGAGATCGTGAAATTAGATCTAATGATATAAAGCAGCTCTTCCCCAAAACAGAAAACCATGGCACTTCCAGTCGAGGAATATGGAATCAGAATCTTTGTTAATCACTAGATAGTGTTGCAGACTTAGAAACCAAGGCCCTATACTTATACTTGGGTGTAAACTTTTACTTAACTCAGAGTTAAGACAGTACCTTTTGCCACATTTAAAAGAAAGTTAAATCTCAACATAGGTGGGCTGTGATACTGACTAAAAGAATAATTGGAGACCAGAGATTTTTATGGAAGAAATGAGCAATAATTGTTATTGAATAACTCAGGTAAAAAATGATTCTGCGAAACTTCTTAAGAAGGGCATGCTCGTCTGTCCAATAAATCTTCTTCTAGAAATTTGTATGCTGATGAGAATACTAAAATATGGAGAAAACAATTATAATGGAAGGAAGTACTGCTGAAGTGGTGTTCATGAGAAGTCAAGAGGAAACGGGATCTCGCATAGATGGACGGAATTGCCTTGGTTAAGAGTACAGAGAGTTCCTCCTTGTAGGAAAGGCTACACTAAGGGCAGAGACACAGGTGGGATCATGTAATTCCTCCTCTGATTGTTTTTGTTTTCACATTGAAATAAGTAACAGGTCATTACTGAGAATAAGGAGGTGCTTGAAGTTTAAAATATGAAAGTATGAAATATGAAAGTAAAGAAAGAAATACAAAGTAAGAAATATTAAAGTAAGAAAAAGAACTTTCTAATAAGAGTGGGAGAGCAGCGAATGACTTCCACATTGCTGAATCCACTGGCCATTTCTCTGGAAATTCGAATGATAGACACAGCGTTTAATATAGTTCTTTACGCTCTCCTTTTTAGAATACTTTCTTCGCATACTTGCTTTTTTTTTTTTTAATTTTTTGACCTTCTCAGCCTCTTTTGCTGGTTTTGTAGCATCTCCCCAAACTCCATCAGTTGAAGTGCCCCCCAGCTGGAAATCTGAAACTCTTTCAACCTACACTCCCTAGATGATCCAACCAATTTTCATGACTTTAAAAATCATGTATGTGCGGCCAGGCGCGGTGGCTCACGCTTATAATCCCAGCACTTTGGGAGGCCGAGGCGGGCGGATCACGAGGTCAGGAGACTGAGACCATCCTGGCTAACACGATGAAACCCCGTCTCTACTAAAAATACAAAAAATTAGCCTGGCGTGGTGGCGGGAGCCTGTAGTCCCAGATACTCGGGAGGCTGAGGCAGGAGAATGGCGTGAGCCCGGGAGGCGGAGCTTGCAGTGAGCCAAGATCGCGCCACTGCACTCCAGCCTGGGCGACAGAGCAAGACTCCGTCTCAACAAAAAACAAACAACAACAACAACAACAAAAATCATGTATGTGCTGATGGCTCTCGAATTTATACCTCCAGCCCAGATTTCTCTACCAATTCCAGATTAATATATACAACTGCCCACTTCATGTCTCCGCTTGGAATTGTACCATACATCTCAAACTTAATATGTACAAAATAGAACCCCTGAGACTCCCCACTCCTTACAAATCTGACCCTCCTTTTTTCTTTCCAAATTTGGTACATGACAGCTCCAATCTTCTGATTATCCACACACAGAACTTGGAGTCACTCTTCATGACTCCCTTTCAGCAAACCGCATTTCCAGTTCACCAATGTAAGTTTTTGGCTATAATTTAAAAATATATCCAGATCAAATCACATTCCCCCAATTCCACTGCAGCTACCACTCTGAACTAAGCTACCTTCACCTTTAGACTTCTAACTATTTACTCTTTTTTAGTCCACTCTTTCTTTTCCTCCATCTACTTCAGCTACAGTCCCCACCTCAATGTTCCTAGAATACACTAGGCATGTTCCCAGTTTAGGACTTTTGTACTTACTATTTTCTCTGCCTTGAACATTATTTCCTGTGTTAGCCATATGGCCTATTCCCTTGTTCTCTTCAAGTCTTTACAGATGTATAGAAAAGAGTATGAAAGATTATATATCAATATCTTATCATTAAAGTTTATAGAATACACACGCATACATACTTAATTTGGCTCTCTTCAGAGAGTGGAATTTAAGGTGATTTTTTGAAGTTTCTATTTTAATACATAAATAGTTTCTTAGTTTCTTAGTTCTAATGAACGTAACAATAATAAAGTTCTACCACGCTTCAAAAAATGCTTTCTTCAAATGGAGTTAAATAGTGCCATGACTTATAAACTTGCTATTCACTCTTCCTCATTGATATGATTAGTCTTTAGTAAATGTTATATGTGATATCTTCATCGCGCTCATCTTTTCTTCTCCATTAGTTTCGTTTGATATACTTTAGTGAGGGTTTAGAAGCCTAATACTTGAGATCTTCAATTGCATTTGAAGATTTTGTATTCACCTTTTACTGATATAACAAATGATTATAAGTGCATTTGGAATTACACTAGAATGAACATCACAGGGATGATTGGTATAGCAATGATGACGGTGAGAGTAACACACACTATTGTAGATTTCCTATGCATCCGACTCTACCATAAACACATACAATACTCAGACTAGTCTCATGAAAGAGATACTATTGCTTCACCCTTTTAAAGATAAGGAAACTGAGAAACAGATATGAGATTAAATAATTTGTCTAAGATTACCCAAATAAATCAGGGAGCTTGAATTCAAAGTGAGATTTGTTTGGTTTCAGTGGCTGTGATATTGGCCACTTTACTTTTCTACCAACAAAACGGTCATCTCTCTGTTAATAGCCTCCACAAGATGGGAATCAGATTAATTTAAACCGAGATTCAGGCAATGATGAAACTTATCAGAGGGATTTTTTCCACCTGGCACTAGATAACTCCTCACTCTCCCTAAGGTCTCCTGTTAAGCTATTAAATTGTTGGTATAAGACACAGGCATAAGGAGATAAGCACAAACATTAACTTCTAATTCTTCCTCTTTCACTAATTTGGTATAATTTTTCAACAACTTCTTTCTATATAGCAGATTTCTCAGTTTTAAAATTAATGTTTTTGGCTGGGTGCTGCGGCTCATGCCTGTAATCCCAGTACTTTGGGAGGCTGAGGCAGGCAGATCACTTGAGGTCAGAAGTTCCAGACTAGCCTGGTCAACATGGTGAAACCCCGTCTCTGCTAAAAATACAAAAATTAGCCAGCTGTGGTGGCAGGCACCTGCTACTAGGGAGGCTGGGGCAGGAGAATCGCTTCAACCCAGGAGATGGAGGTTGCAGTGAGCTGAGATTGCACCACTGCACTCCAGCCTGGGCAACAGAGCAAAACTCTTATCTCAAGGAAAAAAATAAATAAATAAAATAAAAAATAAAAAAATTAGTGTTTTTATTTTTTCTAAGAAAACTTCCAGTGCAGCATTTAAAAAATATTTTATAAATGTTTGCTTCAAATGTATAATTATACACCAGTAATATTTTATTCCAGTTGGAGACTCAGGAATCAATTTTACAATAAAATATTAAAATATAAAGAGGTTTTATAAATACATTTTGGCTTTCTATCATGTTAGTAGGGTGGTAGTGAAGACCATCACAGAGGTATTTAAGTTCTAAGGTAAGATCTTCCATTATTTTCAACAGTTATTGCTTAAACAAGAGCAGGCCACTAGGACTTTCATGGCCCCTGCTTCTTCTGTTGAAATGAGGCCAGAAGAGAACAGTGATTTGCTCTGGGGAGTGTTTGCCTTATGTAGACAAAGCCCTAAGAAGTAGACTCCTAATAGCTGTAGAGGGAAGGTTGAACGTTCAGAGCTTCTTGCAATGTTAATTAAAGTCTATCATTCTTTGGAGAACTTTGAACATAATGAACACTGGGAACATGGGTACTGCTTGGCTAATCAACATTAAGTTAAATGTAGATAGTGATTAGCACTATTATCCTCTGAGTTGACACATGTTCAATTCTGGGAATAAATAAAATTTTCTCTAATTTTTTGTAGTTTTAAAATTGGAAAAACGAATAGAATGAGAAATAAACTTTATACAGTCGCATGGTCAATCATGGTGTTTGAATCGCGTAAGTTGAAAAGGGGTATTTGGAAGCCTTAGCGGAAAAGTCAGGAAGCTTCAACCGACCTTTAAATTTCACATGTGCCTATTTTCTAACAAGAAAATATTTATATAGAAGCAGTGAGGAAGAACCATTCATTCTAACTACAGAAAAACCTTGCCATAACCCGAGAAGTGCGCCCTAAAAATACAATCGCATAAAATAAGGGGTTTCTTTCATTCAGATTTCTGTGTCCTGCTGCAATAGGACCCGTTTCCGGCGGTTTCACTGCAGCATCTAACCCCATTCCTTTCAGTCCCTGCTGTGGTTTGGCGCCATCTGGTGGAAGTTAGGCTCTGGTTTAAAAAGCAAGCAGTTGATTTTGGTTCCTGTGTGTGGATGCCAAGGACTTCCAGGATAGCGTTAGCGATTCTGAAACTTCCTAGTTAGTTTGCAATTGTTTCATCTCCCCAGACTCTCCAGCAGGAGAGTCTGACCCAGGAGAACATTGGAGATGAAGGGATCCACTATTTCTCCCACTTTTTCAGGTGGAGGATGAGAGGAGTGCAGCAGCCAATTCCCATTCACATTATATCCAAATTGGTGTTATCACAGCATTTTACTGAATGTATGCCCATCCATAAAGTATTGGTTGACTCTTAAGCTGAATTAAGGCTGGAGGCCAATGCTGGAGTTATCTACTCTTGCAAAGGCAGATAGATTTTTTCTTCCCTTGATTAATTTCCTAGCTGACCAGGCTTCCAGTTTTCATTGTCTCTGTCTGGGGCTTTTATTTAAGGTTCTGCTGGGTACCCAGCCCCTTTTTATGGTTCATTCTTTTTTGTCTGTAATCGTTGCAAGTTCCTCAGCTTAGTATTTCTTCATTATACACAGCAGTGTTTGCTTCAGAACTTCCAGAATCTCTTCACTGCTTTTGGCTGGTGGAGTGGTGCTTTGAATTTTATTACTTATATAGTTTGTATATTTTATAGCTTTCTACCAGCAAATTGAATTTAGTTTTATTTGTACATTTCTGTGATCTTTTCAAAGAGATTTGGAGAAGGAAGAGAGGTAACTATATTTGCTTAGGCAGTCACCTTGTTAGGGAGTTTGTTCCCTTATTTATTTATTTATTTATTTATTTATTTATTTATTTATTTACTTGAGATGGAGTCTCTGTCACCCAGGCTGGAGTACAGTGGCACGATCTTGGCTCACTGCAACCTCCGACTCCTGGGTTTAAGCAATTCTCCTGCCTCAGCCTCCTGAGTAGCTGGGATTACAGGCGCACACCACCATGTCAGCCTAATTTTTGTATTTTTAGTAGAGACGGGGTTTCACCATGTTGGTCAGGCTGGTCTCGAACTCCTGACCTCAAGCGATCCACCTGCATTGGCCTTTCAAAGTGCTGGGATTACAGGTGTGAGCCACAGCCCCCAGCCATTTGTTCCCTCTTTAATAGGTGAATGTATGCAACTCCTTCTGTTTGAATAACCAATAACGGCATTTCTCAGTTATGGACCGAATGTGAGGACACTGTGAGAAGGCAGCCATCTACCAGGCCAGAAGAGGGCCCTCACCAGCACCTGAGCATGCTTTGAAGCCAGGTGGATGCTGGCACCCTGCTCTTGGGCTTCCTACCTATATTAGTCCTTTCTCACACTGCTATGAAGAACTGCCCGAGTCTGGGTAATTTATAAAGATAAGAAGTTTAATTGACTCACCGTTCTGCATGGCTTGGAAGGCCTCAGGAAACTTACAATCATGGCAAAAGGCAAAGGAGAAACAGGCAACTTCTTCCCAAGATGGCAGGAGAGAGAATGCATGCAAGCAGGGGAAATGCCAGATGCTTATAAAACCATCGGATCTCATGAGACTCACTCATTATCATGAGAACAGCATGGGGGATGATCCAATTATGTCCACCTAGTCCTGCCCTTGACACATGGGGACTTCAATTCAAGGTGAGATTTTGGGTGGGGACACAGCCAAACCATATCATCCCACCCCTGACCCCTCCCAAATCTCATGTCCTCACATTTCAAAACACAATAATGCCTTTCCAATGTCCCTCAGAGTCTTAGCTCATTCCAGCATTAACCCCAAAGTTCAAGTCCAAAGTCTGATCTGAGACAAGGCAAGTCCCTTCTGCCTATGAGCCTGTAAAATCAAAAGCAAATTGGTTACTTCCTAGTCACAATGGGGGTACAGGCATTGGGTAAATACACCCTTCGCAAATGGGAGAAATTGGCCAAAACAAAAGGGCTACAGGCCCCATGCAAGTCTAAATTCAAAATGGATTTTGCAAATTTTCCAAACTTTTATGTTCTGCTTCCCTTTTAAATGTAAGTTTCAATTCCATGTTTTATCTTTGTGAATACATAAAACTGAATGCTTTTAATAGCATCCGAGTCACATAGTGAATGCTTTGCTGCTTAGAAATTTCTTCCACTAGATACCCTAAATCATCTCGCTGAAGTTCCAAGTTCCACAGATCTCTAGGGCAGGGGCAAAATGCTGCCAGTCTCTTTGATAAAACATAGGAAGAGTCACCTTTATTCCAGTTCCCCACAAGTTCCTCATCTCCGTCTGAGACCACCTCAGCCGGGACTCATTGTCCATATTACTATCAGCATGTTGGTCAAAGCTGTTCAACAAGTCTGTAGGAAGTTTCGAACTTTCCCACATCTTCCTGTCTTTTTTTTGAGCCCTCCAAACTGTTCCAACCTCTGCCTGTTACCCAGTTCCCAAGTCGCTTCCACATTTTCAGGTATCTTTACAGCAGCACCCCACTACCCGGTATTAATATACTGTATTAGCCTGTTCTCATGTTGCCATAAATAACTGCCCGAGACTGGGTAATTTATAAAGAAAAGAGGTTTAATTGACTCACAGTTTCCCATGGCTGGGGAGGCCTCAGGAAACTTACAATCATGGTGATAGGCATCCTTCACAGGGTGTCGGCAGAGAGAATAAGTGCAACCAGGGGAAATGCCAGATGCTTATAAAACCATCAGATCTTGTGAGACTCCCTCATTATCACGAGAACAGCATGGGGGAAACCGCTCCCATGATCCAATTACCTCCACCTGGTCCCACCCTTGACATGTGGAGATTACAATTCAAGATGAGATTTTGGGTGGGGACACAGCCAAACCATAACACTAGCCTTCAGAACTGTGAGAAACAAATGTTTACCCTTCAAGCCACCCAGTCTATGGCATTGGTGTAGCTCACTAATATCCACTCTATGCTTTCTCAGATTTCTAAAGTGTTGCCCTACATTATGTGTTCTTCATGTCTCCAACTTTTTTATTTCTTCTTCAAATAATTCCTGTTTTCAGTATTTGGAAAAGCTCTTCCTACCTCCACCATTCCTTTAATGAAAATGATGGCTGTAATCATCCTCTTCTGACCCCACTCTATAAAAACACTACAAACTCTTCTGCAAATATTTATTATCTTACAAATTGGACTTACCTTTCTAGTCAGAACAACAGCACTTGCAATCATTATTTTTCTTTTTTTCCAGTTTTTAAGAAAACGTTAGATTTATCATGAATATAGAAAACAAGGACTGACATTTTTGTACAGCACATAGTATAGTCAGATTTAATATACTGAAATATACTGATCCTGACACTGGTTTTTGTCTATTTTCAAATTTCTTTTTATTTCACCTTTATTGGGAACCCTTATTTCGCCTCATGTTTCTATACTTCAGTTTTCTCATTTGTAGAATTGGAATATTGGATTATGTTCTGTCCTAGAATTAACACAATAATAGCAATATCATTATCACCAGTAACTTATATTTGTGTAGCATTTTACTATTTACAAAAGACTTCTGTATGTTAGCAATTAAACTCAATATCCTTGAAAGCCAAAGATTGTAATTAATCATTTTAGAAATAAGAGAAATGAGCTTTAAGTAATTTGTACAAGGGAGAAAATTTGGTATGTGGTGGAGCTAAGATTAAAACTTAAGATCTCTGATTCTAAATTTCATGTTCTTTCTACCATGCCACAGTGTTTTCTTATTTGGGAGATCAGGGATATATCTATTTTTTTCCCTATTAGTCTATCATTTAATGACTTTTTAAATGCCAGACTGCTCTCTTTATAAAATGATGCAAAATGTATTGTACATGTGGTTTATCTTTATTGTTATTGTTGTTTTTTCAGAGACAGGGTCTCCCTCTATCACCCAGGCTGGAGTGCAGGGGTGCAATCGTAGCTTACTGCAGCCTCAAATCTCCTGGGCTCAAATGATCCTCCTGCCTCAGTCTCCCTCTTGAGTAGCTGGGACTACAGGCTTGTGCCACCATGCCTGGCTAATTTATTTTTATTTTCACTAGATACGGGGTCTCACTATGTTGCCCAGGCTTTCTCCAAGTCCTGACCTCAAGTAATCCTCCTGCTTCAGCCTCCCAAAGTGCTAGGATTACAGGAGTGAGCAACCATGCCCAGTCTACACATGGTTTACCTTAAGCCATTTCCAAAAAAAAAAAAAAAAAAAGCTAATTCTACTTTCAAAGAGACTTCCAATAAGCATGTGGGAAATCGCTACTGCTGTACTTAACACAGTCCTTCTCCACTGAAAGTGAGGAGTTTCCAAATTAGGGAAAAGATGCCAAGATCACCACCACAAAGAGGGGATGGCAGGGATTCGAAGGAAGTGAGACTGGGTTGGCACTGTGATATGACTTCCAGATTAGCTTTCTAACCCCAGAAAAGCCCAAAGAGCTCTAGAGATTGAAGAGAAACACCAAAAGATGCAGTTTTGTGACCAGAATGGGCACTGGTTTTGAAGCCAGATGAACCTGGGTTCACACCCTGCTCCCTCTCCTCTGACAAGCTGAGTAAACATGCTCAACTTTGCTGACCTCTTAGAGTCTGGGTTTTTTGATTTGCAAAATACCTACTACATGTGGCAAGGGGGAGGTTAAAACGTCATAATGTATAAAAAGCACCAAATTCAATGTCAAGAGTGTTGATAATATCTAATAACATGTCTGGTGTGATACCGTGATATAAGAAATATATTTGGTGTCTGCCCCCTGGTTCCTTGCACAAAACTCTCATAGATATGGGCTCTAGAAGAATCTTTTGTTCTGATATTTGGGTTTTGACCCCAGCTGCTGACCTTTATAATTCCTTTAATGATAGGAACCTTCCTAAGACCTTTATAATTTCTTTAAGGATAGGAACAACTGACACAGTTCCTAAATCTCCTGGAATTTTTGGCTGACAGGAACATCTTTTGTTCTAATGAAGTGACTCTCAGTGGGCTCCTGGATGGCCTCTGGTTGGGGTAGGCTGCCAGGGGAACAAACCATGTGATTAGAAGTTTGGAACTTTAGGTTCCGTCCCCTGGCCACTGAGGTAGGGAGGAGGACTGAAGATTAAACTGATCACCAATGGCCAATGATTTAATCAGATGTGCCTACATTATGAGGCTTCCATAAAACCTCTAAAAGACTAGGTATGGGGAGCTTCAGGATAGCTGAATGTGTGGAGGTTCCTGAGGATGGTGCACTCAGAGAGGGCCTGGAAGCTCTGCATCTCTTCTGTCATACCTCACCCTATGCATCTCTTCCACCTGGCATAGGTGGAACATTACAAAGCTGTTCATGTGTATCCTTTGTAATATCCTCTATGATAAATGGGTAGATGTTAGTAAAGTGTTTCCCTGAGTTGTATGAGCCACTTGAGCAAACTAATTGAAACCACGGAGGGGATCATGGGAACCCCAAATTATAGCCAGTCAGAAGTACAGGTCACAATCTGAGACTTGCAATTTGCATGTGAAGTGGGCACAGTGTTGTGAGATTGAGCCCTTAATCTGCGCAATCTGTTGCTATCTCCAGGTAGATAATGTCAGAATTGACTTAGAGGACACTAAGCTGGTGTCTTCTGGAAAATTGCTTGGTTTGTGGGGAAAAACCCACAACTGGGGTTAGAAGTGTTGTACTGAGTGGCTGTATAAGAGTTGAGGGAAAATAAAAACAGTTGTTTTTTTCTTCTTACATCTGGCTATACATTCAATCTGGTAGGTATACCAGATAGCAACTGAAACTAGATTATGTAATCTCTGCACCCATTAACAATTCTACCATTTAAAAATTATTCTGGACTATGATTTAAAAAAATATTTTAAGTGCTACCAATGTGCTGATATAAACAATGTCAAATTTAATGCTTTAACTTGAGAAACCCATACTTGCATTGAAGAAATTCACCCATTTAATAAATATTTACTGAGCATCTACTGGAGCTCAGTGCTGCGGAATAAGACAAGTATTTTCTCAGCCCTCATGGAGTTTATATTTTATTTACACTTTCACTTAATTGTCTAAATAAATAAAGCATGAATGCAATTTTTAGAAAATCTTGCCATTGATAAGTCAAAATTTACTTTTAACTTTGGTATAAACTTCCCTTGACAACACTAACTCCCACAAGAATAACAAGGCAATAGATAAGTTTGGCAGAGCAACTATTTATGTCCTGTCTTCTGTGTTGCCAGGGTGATGGTAGCAATATTGAAAACATTGGAGGTGGTTGTTATTGGCAAGGATCCCGACTTTCATTTCCAAATGGAAGGACTGTAAAAAGCAAAATGTAGGCTGGGATGTGGGCAGTAGACTGGCAATGGCTATACATAAACTGGATGAATGGATTATTGATGATTAACCAAATGTGTATGCTATTCTTGTTAATGTAACACTCATAGGCAATATTTCCTTAATGATATTCAAAAATCTATGACATTTTAGGGATTACATCAAATATTTTGGTTTTCTTTGAAAAGCTAAGCCCTATCATTGTATGCTTTCAAAAATTGTGATTTTGTGGCTTTTTTTTTTTTTTACCCATTTTCTCTTCCTCTCCTTTCTTTTGATGGAAAATAATTCAAAGGCATACTGAGCTTTTGGTCTCTCCACCAAAGAAGAATTGAAATGTTGCCACAGTATAAGTTTGGCTGCTAAAGAATTTTTTAAAACATTGAAATATATATTCTAAAGGAAATAAATGATTACATACTAACCCTGAAAAGAAAAAGTCATTTGTTAGGACTGCTAAATTGGAACGCACCACATGCATTCAGACATGTGAGCCAGAGGGAATTGGTGGTGATTTTTTCTCTCTTGCCAACTTCATTCAGTGAATCTCTAACTCCAAGCCAACTAGCGCATTGTTACCGAATTAATGAAAACAACAACAATAAACTCCTTGTGAAGAATGCTATGAATTGAGCCTATCAAACTCCACATCCTCCTCCCTATAGTGTGGTGCATTTATATGCTACAGAATCGAGAGAAAGAAAGAGAGAGAGACTGAGACTACATTTCTTAGATTTCTTTGCTGCTGAATTTCTTGATACAAATTAGGTTTTTCCAACGATATGTAATGCACAAAGTGATATTTGAAAGGCACAAGTAATATGGAGACATTTTGTATGTTTGATATAAATTTGTTGTTTGTGATAAAGTCATATTGATGAGAGGTTTATCTGCAGCGGAGTTTTAGTGTCTATTTTCTAGCTTCTTCGGTTTTGAGAAGCATTTTATAGCTACAACTCAGGCCCAGCCTGGAGCTCATTTCTCCAACTGTGGCAACTATTTAATTATTTATTTATTTTACTCTCAGTTCTGGGATACATGTGTAGAACATGCAGGTTTGTTACATAGATATACGTGTGCCATGATGGTTTGCTTCACCCATCAACCCGTCATCTACATTAGGCATTTCTCCTAATGCCATCCCTCGCCTTGCCCTCTACCCGCCAACAGGCCCCAGTGTGTGATGTTCCCCTCCGTGTGTCCATGAGTTCTCACTGATCAACTCCCACTTATGAGTGAGAATATGCAGTGTTTGGTTTTCTGTTCCTGTGTTAGTTTGCTGAGAATGATGGTTTCCAGCTTCATCCATGTTCCTGCAAAGGACAAGAGTTCATTCTTTTTTACGGCTACACAGTATTCCATGGTGTATATGTGCCACATTTTCTTTATCCAGCCTATCCTTGATGGACATTTGGTTCCAAGTCTTTGCTATTGTGAATAGTCCTGCAATAAACATGCATGTGCATGTGTCTTTACAGAATGATTTATAATAGTTTGGGTAGATACCCAGTAATGGGATGGCTGGGTCAAATGGTATTTCTGGTTCTAGATCCTTGAGGAATCGCCACACTGTCTTCCACAATGGTTGAATTAGTTTACAGTCCCACCAACAGTGTAAAAGTGTTCCTATTTCTCCACATCCTCCCCAGCATCTGTTGTTTCCTGACTTTTTAATGATCGCCATTCTAACTGGTGTGAGATGTTATCTCATTGTGGTTTTGATCTGCATTTCTCTAATGACCAGTGATGATGAGCATTTTTGCATGTGTCTGTTGGCTACATAAATGTCTTCTTTTGAGAAGTGTCTGTTCATATACTTTGCCCACTTTTTGATGGGGTTTTTTTCTTGTAAATTTGTTTAAGTTCTTTGTAGAGTCTGGATATTAGCCCTTTGTCAGATGGATAGATTGTAAACATTTTCTTCCATTCTTTAGGTTGCTGGTTCACTCTAATGATAGTGTCTTTTGCTGTGCAGAAGCTCTTTAATCAGATCCCTTTTGGCTTTTGTTGCCATCGCTTTTGGTGTTTTAGTCAGGAAGTTTTTGCCAGTGCCTATATCCCAAATGGTATTGCCTAGGATTTCTTCTAGGGTTTTTATGGTTTTAGGTCTTCCATTTAAGTCTTTAATCCATCTTGAGTTAATTTATGTATAAGGTGTAAGGAAGGTGTCCAGTTTCAGTTTTCTGCATATGGCTAGCCAGTTTTCCCAACACCATTTATTAAATAGGGCATCCTTTCCCCATTGCTTGTTTTTTTTCAGGTTTGTCAAAGATCAGATAGTGTAGATGTCTGGTGTTATTCCTGAGGCCTCTGTTCTGTTCCATTGGTCTATTATATACCTGTTTTGGTACCAGTAGCATGCTGTTTTGGTTACTGTAGCCTTGTAGTATAGTTTGAAGTCAGGTAGCATGTTGCCTCCAGCTTTGTTCTTTTGGCTTAGGATTGTCTTGGCAATGTGGGCTCTTTTTTGGTTCCATATGAAATTTAAAGTAGTTTTTTCCAATTCTGTGAAGAAAGTCAATGGTAGCTTGATGGAAATAGCGTTAAATCTATATATTACTCTGGGCAGTATGGCCATTTTCAAGATATTGATTCTTCCTATCCATGAGCATGGAATGTTTTTCCATTTGTTTGTCCTCTTTTATTTTGTTGAGCAGTGGTTTGTAGTTCTCCTTGAAGAGGTCCTTCACATCCCTTGTAAGTTGGATTCCTAGATATTTTATTCTCTTTGAAGCAATTGTGAATGGGAGTTCACTCATGATTTGAATCTCTATTATTGGTGTATAGGAATGCTTGTGATTTTTGCACATTGATTTTGTATCCTGAGACTTTGCTGAAGTTGCTTATCAGCTTAAGGAGTTTTTGGATTGAGACAATGGGGTTTTCTAAATGTACAATCATGTCATCTGCAACCAGAGACAATTTGACTTCCTGTTGTCCCATTTGAATACCTTTTATTTCTTTCTCTTGCCTGATTGCCCTGGCCAGAACTTCCAACATTATGTCGAATAGGAGTGGTAAGAGAGGGCATCCCTGTCTTGTGCTGGTTTTCAAAGGGAATGCTTCCAGCTTTTGCCCATTCAGTATGATATTGGCTGTGGGTTTGTCATAAATAGCTCTTATTGAGATATATTCCATCAATACCTAGTTTACTGAGAGGTTTTAGCATGAAGGGCTGTTGAATTTTATCGAAGGCCTTTTCTGCATCTATCATGTGGCTTTTGTCATTGGTTCTGTTTATGTGATGGATTATGTTTATTGATTTGTGTATGTTGAACCAGATTTGCATCCCTCGGATGAAGCCAACTTGATCATGGTGGATAAGCTTTTTAATGTGCTGCTGGATTCGGTTTGCCAGTATTTTATTGAGGATTTTGCATCGATGATCATTGGGGATATTGGCCTGAAATCTTGTGCGTGTGTGTGTGTGTCTGCCAGGTTTTG
The DNA here is from genome assembly GCF_029281585.2 of Gorilla gorilla gorilla. Taxonomy (NCBI): domain Eukaryota; kingdom Metazoa; phylum Chordata; class Mammalia; order Primates; family Hominidae; genus Gorilla; species Gorilla gorilla. Next base: position 106,194,271 of record NC_073230.2, on the reverse strand, counting down.
ATATCAGGATGATGCTGGCTTCATAAAATGAGTTAGGGAGGAGTCCCTCTTTTTCCATTGTTTGGAATAGTTTCGGAAGGAATGGTACCAGCTCCTCTTTGTACCTTTGGTAGAATTAGGATGATAATCTATCTGGATCTGGGCTGTTTTTGGTTGGTAGGCGACCAATTACTGCTTCAATTTTAGAACTTGCTTTTGGTATTCGACTTCTTCCTGGTATAGTCTTGGGAGGGTGTATGTATCCAGGAATTTATCCATTTCTTCTAGATTTTCTAGTTTGTTTGTGTAGAGCTGTTTGTAGTATTCTCTGATGGTAGTTTGTATTTCTGTGGGATCAGTGATGATATCTCCTTTATCAATTTTTATTGTGTCTATTTGATTCTTCTCTTTTTTCTTCTTTATTATTCTGGTTAGCAGTCTATTTTGTTAATCTTTTCAAAAAACCAGCTCTTGGATTCATTGATTTTTTTGAAGGGTTTTTCATGTCCCTATCTCCTTCAGTTCTGCTCTGATCTTATTTCTTGTTTTCTGCTAGCTTTTGAATTTATTTGCTCTTGCTTCTCTAGTTCTTTTAATTGTGATGTTGGGGAGTCGATTTTAGATCTTTCCTGCTTTCTCCTGTGGGCATTTAGTGCTATAAATTTCCCTCTACACATTGCTCTAAATGTGTCCCAGAGATTCTAGTATGTTCTGTCTGTTTTCTCATTAGTTTCGAAGAAATTATCTATGCCTTAATTTTATTATTTACCCAGTAGTCATTCAGGAGCAGGTTGTTCAGTTTCCATGTAGTTGTGTGGTTTTGAGTGAGTTTCTTAATCCTGAGTTCTAATTTGATTGCACTGTGTTCTGAGAGACTCTTTTTATGATTTCTGTTCTTTTACATTTAGTGAGGAATGTTTTACTTCTAATTATGTGGTCAATTTTAGAATAAGTGCTATGCAGTACTGAGAAGAATGTATATTCTGTTGATCTGGAGTGGAGAGTTCTGTAGATGTCTATTAGGTATGCTTCGTTCTGCACTGAGTTCAAGTCCTGAATATCCTTGTTAATTTTCTGCCTCGTTGATCTAATATTGACAATTGGGTGATGAAGTCTCCCACTATTATTGTGTGGGAGCCTAAGTCTCTTTGTAGGTCTCTAAGAACTTGCTTTATGAATCTGCATGCTCCTGTATTGAGTGCATATACATTTAGGATAGTTAGCTCTTCTTGTTGAATTGATCCCTTTACCATTATGTAATGCCCTTCTTTGTCTTTCTTTATCTTTGTTGGTTTAAACTCTGTTTTATCAGAGACTAGGATTGCAACCCCTGTTTTTTTTTTCTTTCCATTTGCTTGGTAAATATCCCTCCATCCCTTTATTTTGAGCCTATGTGTATCTTTGCACATGAGATGGGTCTCCTGAATACAGCACACTGATGCATCTTGACTCTTTATCCAATTTGCCAGTCTATGTCTTTTAATTGGGGCATTTAGCCCATTTACATTTAAGGTTAATATTCTTATGTGTGAATTTGATCCTGTCATCATGATGCTAGCTGGTTATTTTGCACATTAGTTGAATGCAGTTTCTTCATAGTGTCATTGGTCTTTATATTTTGGTATGTTTTTGCAGTGGCTGGTACCAGTTTTTCCTTTCCATATTTAGTGTTTCCTTCAGGAGCTCTTGTAAGGCAGGCCTGGTGGTTACAAAAATCCCTCAGCATTTGCTTGTCTGTAAAGGATTTTATTTCTCCTTCACTTATGAAGCATAGTTTGGCTGGATATGAAATTCTGTGTTGAAAACTCTTAAGAATATTGCATATTGGCCGCCACTCTTCTGGAATGTAGGGTTTCTGCAGAGAGATCCATTGTTAGTCTGATGGGCTTCCCTTTGTGGTTAACCTGACCTTTCTCTCTGGCTGCCCTTAACATTTTTTTCCTTTGTTTCATCCTTGGTGAATCTGATGATTATGTGTCTTGGGGTTGCTCTTCTTGAGGAGCATCTTAGTGGTGTTGTCTATTTCCTAAATTTGAATGTTGGCCTGTCTTGCTAGGTTGGGTAAGTTCTCCAAGATAATATCCTGAAGTGTGTTTTCCAGTTTGGTTCCATTCTCCCTGTCACTTTTAGGTACACCAATCAATTGTAGTTTTGGTATTTTCACATAGTCCTTGTGTTCTTCTCTAAGCTGGTTGTTCTAGTTAGCAGTTCCTGTAAACTTTTATCAAGGTTCTTAGCTTCCTTGTTGCAACCATTTTTTAAATTACCTAATGTTGTAAATCACTTTCTGGCCAAAATACGTAGTTTTAGTTTTCTGTACTAAACCTTGTCTGATGTGTATCTCATTTCCTTCTCTACTTAAAATCTTCAATCCATATCCACTCTCTGTGGAAAGTATCCAAATAATTAGCATGATATTAATGGATCTATATAACAATAAATACCTTACAATTATAGAAGCATCCTTTATTTTTCCATAAACTCATTCAGCTTTCAAATTCATTTACTCTTAATCCAGTATATTTAGCAGCACACATATGTTTTCTTACATTTCTCTCCTAACTTGTTTATTAAAATTTATCTTCCTTCAAATTCTCATTCTTATTCTCCTCTAATATGATAAGCCTCCTATGATTATCCAACAAGAATTGATCTCTATCTCACTTAAACTGATCTAGCATTTCTGTTTCTGTAGTATCACGTGAACCTCTTCAACACTATTCAATTTCAACTCAACATTGATGACTCTCTCTGCCAATTTGCATCATTGAGCACTGAACCCAATGATATGTCAGCACTCAGAATATATATTGAGTACTGAACTATGGGCCAATCATTGTGCTAGGCACTGGAGTGAGGTATAAAAACACAATCTTTGTCTTAATGAACCTTATATCTTAGTAGGATTTAAGTAATCATTAAACAAATCAACCCTAAACTATAAAAGTCTCAACTGATCAGTTTGATAAAGAGAAGCATGTGTTATGCTATTACAGGAGAATTTATCTGGTTTGAGGGTTAAGGAAAGCTAGCTATAGAAGTGACACTTGAGGTGATATCTAAAGGATGAACTGACATTAAATGTGATGGGGAGGAATACTGGTGACCTGGTGTGTCAGTATGTCTGCTGCCAAACTGACAACTAGTAAGGGAATGGAGCCCCTGCTCCATCTTACAGGGATCATTAGTAGCTGACAGATTCTAATGGAGTTTCCCCCTCACTTTACTTAGGAGATGGAGGAAGCACCTCGAGAATAGGGAATTACCCTCATCAAAGAACACACTTTCCTGTCCATAGGGGCTCACTGCACCCATCCCTTTGAGTGTGTCTCTTCTAGTCCCCAGTTTTCTATACACACACATACACACACAGAGATTTGAGAGGATGATTGGATTAACTATGAGCAAAATAACAATGAAATATAATACATTTATTGAATACATACCAGGGCCCAGGCACATTTCTATTTATTTACATCTATGTTGGCATTTAATCTGCACAATCACCCTACGGAGCATTTTTTTTTTTTTTTAAAGCACAGAAAATACCAAGACTTACAAAATCCTGATATAAGCACTATTGAACATTTACCATGGATTAAATATAACTGTTATATACACTTTTTATAGTTATTATGCTCATTTTACTGAGGGACAGGGAGATGAAGTGACTTGTTCATGGTTACATAGCTACTGTGGCCAGAACAGCATTTGAACCAGGCTGATTCAATACAGTACTTGTGCTATTAACCACTCTGTTGCTTTCTAGGACTGGTTATGACCCTGCTTAATAAATCTTGCAGGGAGGCTTCTGACCTCTATTTTTGGGGTATCTCTTTAGAAAGTGGGTGCTTAGAAGCTCTTTGTTCACAGCTTTGAGTTCTAATCACTAATTCTGGGTAACAAAAAATTTGCACTCATAATTTTATTATGTATGAGACATTTTGCATCATTCAACACATTTCTGGGTTTTTGTCTTTTCAGGGTAATAGATACTGATAAATGCATGTTATGGAATTTTAAAAATAATTAAAATATGATTAGGAATATGTGCTTTGTGGATAATGTATTATTTTGGATAATTACAGAATTACTAACTTCCATTAATTTGGAATGGTAAGAATGAACTGAACTATAGTAAAAAACTGAACTATAGTAAAAGAAGAATATATATATGTAAATATATATATTCATCAAGAATGAATGAGTAAATATCACCAACATCATTTTGCTGGCAAGAACATCAGCATAATGCACAGCATTTCTGTTAGAGATGTGCCTTGTAGAAAAATAATCTTGCCACACTCTTACAGATTCCTTTGTCATTATGCGAAAAATGTAGAAGCAGCATGGTTTTAAACAGGTCCTGTACTGAATTCTAAAAAATTCAGTACATTTTTATGCTCCTAAAGGAGCATAAGGGTGTTAGTAACACCTCAAAACCCTACGCAAAATTTGTGTTAATTTGTGTACATGTGTTTTACTGGGAGAAAAAGTTCATTGCTCTAAGTTTCTGGAATGGTTCCCCCAAAAGGTTAAGAAATGCTGTTGCAGCATAGCGACATACTTATCAACACTAAACAAATCTAAGATACTATATTCATTCATAATTATAAGAAAAGCATTCATCATTCTCTATTAAAAAAACATAATGTATAAAAATAGACTAATAAAGCATTAAAATAAGCATTGATTTACACACCTTTGTTATGAATGAAGTCAAGATGAGCCTCAGGCAGATTGATCCTGTGGAACTGATTTCCTGGCAGCAAAATTTTCCCTGTATCAGCAGCTCATTTTTGCTTTTTTCCTTTATTCTTATATCTTTTTAGTTGAGGTGATTTCAAGTGAGATAAAGTTCTGAGATCTAATTTTTCTTAAGGTTAAATGTTCGGTTTAAGGTTAAATGTTAAATAAAAAATCCTGAAACCTGTTACATTCCCCCTCAAATCTAATTTTCAGAAGGTATAATTATTGAAGTCTCAGTCATAGCAGAGATAACAGAATAATCTGATGGATAGTCATCTTCATAGCACAAAACTGGTACTTATTCTTAGGTAATGTTAAAAGGTTCATTTATAATAATATTGTTGGTTTTTGAGATTATTTTGTCATCTACTAATTTGTATGACTGAGGAAAAATAAATTTGTCTTAGAATCGAAAGCAAAAATGTAAAAGTAATATATATATATACACAAGGAATACATTTTAAAATAATTTTAATACATGATATGTTAATGTCAAACTTCACAGATGACACTCATTAGTGAAATTTCAGAAAAATAGACCAACCTAGACAATATACCAGAGATAATACATTTGCCTTATTTCTATTTCTGAATAATCTGAATAATACTCAAAATGTCTTTTTTTCCCCCAAACTTTAGGATTACTTTTCTGTGAAGAATGTCATTGGGATTTTGATAGGGATTGTATTGTATCTGCAGATTGCTTGGGGAGTATAGACATTTTAACAATATTAATTCTTCTAATCCATGAGCACAGGATATCTTTCCATTTATTAATATCTTCTTCAATTTCCTTTATCAATGTTTTATAGTTTTCATTATAGAGATACTTCATTTCTTTGGTTAAATTTATTCCTGGGTATTTTATTTTGCTGTAGCTATTGTAAATGGGATTTCTTTTTCATATATTTTACTGTTGTATATAGAAATACTACTGATTTTTGTATGATTTTGTATTCTGCAACCATACTGAATTTGTCCATTAGTTCTAACAGTCTCTTGGTGGAGTCCGTAGGGTTTTCTATACAGAAGATAATGTCATCTGCAAACAGGAACACTTTTACTTGCTCCTTTTCAATTTGGATGCCCTTTATTTCCTTCTCTTGCCTAATTGCTTTGTCTACGAGTTCCAGTACTATATTAAAAGGAAGTGGTAAAAGTAAGCAACCTTGTCTTCTTCCCAATTTTAGAGAAAAAGCTTTTAACTTTTCCCTGTTCAGTATTATGTTAACGCTGGGTTTGTCATATATGGCCTTTATTGTGTTGAGATACGTTCCTTCTACATATAATTTGTTAAGGATTTTTACCATGAAGTCATGTTGAATTTTATTGAATGCTTTTCCTGTGTCTATGGAGATGATCATATAATTTTTGTACATTCTATTAATGTAATGTAATGCAAATCAGTGTTTATTGATTTGCATATGTTGAGCCATCTTTGCATCCCTAGGATAAATTCCTCTTTAACCTAATGGATGATCTTTCTGATGTGCTGTTGAATTCACTTTGTTAGTAGTTTGTTGATGCTCATCAGGGATATTGTCCTGTAGTTTGCTATTTTTGTTATGTGCTTGTCTGGTTTTGATATCATGGAAATTTATTTTATTTTTTACATCTACAGATAAAATTATATATATTTACTATATACAACATGATGTTTTGAAGTATATATACATTGTGGAATTACTACATTTGGCTAACATGCATTATCTCACATAGTTATCAATATACATATTTCAAAATAAACAAAATCTAAGATGTGTTTTTTAGCAAAACTTATTTCTGCCAAAAGGATTTCAATTAGTATCATTTAAAGATTTTGCTGAGGAAAAAAAAGTTTTCAAACTTAAATGCTGAAAGCAATGATACTTTTATTCTGTAATTTTTTCTTTTTTTTAACTATACCAGACAGATGTGTTTTATTAAAAAAGAAACAAAATAATAACCTTTAATCAGAAAGTCTGATTAAATTCAATATTAACTCAAATTCTTAAAAATTTTCTGGAAAAGTCAAAAGGGTACATCACGAAAAGCAGGCAGCTGCTGACAATTCTTTGGTGGAAAAGTAACTTGCATACTTACCCAAGCTGCCCAAATGATTATCAAGCCAAGTTTGTTTTTCAAAAATAGGTTTTAAGACATATCAAAGAAATTATACAATACAAAAATTTAACAATATGACAATACACATAAATAATGTTTAAAATAAGCCTTTAAATCCTAGAAAACTAAAATGGGAAGAACTTACTGAAGGGTAACATACATAAAATAACGCATAATAGCAAGGAAAAATTCTAAACATTTTCCCAATGACTGACTAAGCTTCAAAAGACAGCTTAGAAAACGATTAACATGTAGTTTTCCTTTTTTCCTAGCCGATTCAGTTCTACTTAGATAAATCTGGCTACCAATCAAGACATATATAAATTAATTTTTTTCTACTCAATTACTACCATTTTTTTCTTTTTCACCTTTTCCCTAATTTTCTCTAGTAACACTTTTCCTTTGGTTTGATCGGTTGAACTCAAAAGGTTTAGTACCTAAAATGAATATCAACTCTTATTGGAATAGCACTTGGGAAATGCCATTCTAGAAAACGCAAATGTTTAACCAAGGTATTTGACATAAAGTTAAGCATCCATTCTCAACATGACAATGTCTCCCATGTTAATCACGAGGTTAATGGCTGCTCTTGGCTAGATTACATGACCCTGCATAATACTGTAATGCTCCCTGGTGAGGTACTGCAGAGCTATGTGCACAAACACCTACTCATTTAAGCGTTGAATAAATAGGAAGCATCATTTTAAACCATTGCAGTAGAATAAATTAAAAATAATGCATTTCTATTGGCCTGCTTTGCTTCTTGAGCTGGCTTGGAGTGCTGTTTGTGACATAGAAGACACAATTAGTTAATTAGTGGCAACTTCAAGCTCTTTAGACTTCAACACTTCTCGTTCTTCATGCCTCAGCATTTTTTTTGTGCAGTAATAATGGTATTCTTCATTAGCATCACCACTGTTTTGGGGCCAACACCTCCAGGAACTGGAGTGATACAACCAGCTTTTTGTCTGACTCCTTCAAAATCCACATCTCCAACTAACTTGGGCTTGCAGTTACGGGATCTTGAACTCTATTTATTCCCACATTAATGATGGCTGCTCCTTCCTTGATCATATCTGCTGTGATGAGATTTGGAATGCCTGCAGCAGATATTACAATATCTGCAAGAATGGTATGTTTCTTCAGCTGCTCTTTGGGAGTGTATCCATGAGATATTGTAACAGTAGCATCACCTCTGGGACCTTCATGCGTCCCATCTGTGCGCAGTAACATTGCAACTGGCATTTCAACATTTTTTGACCTTCCAGCCACAACCACATTCTTCCCTAGGGTGGGAATGCCAGTTTGCTTAATTATTTCCCACACACCCCATGAGGTAGCTGGTAACGTGGAATACTGGTCCAAACACATTCGCCCTACATTAATTACATGAAAGTCATCGACATCCTTGTCTGGAGAAAGGCATTACAGGTCTTTCTATCATCAATACGCCTGGAAGAGGCAGCTGAATAAGGCCATCTACATTATTATTCAGTTTATTGATTAAATTCAACAATTCTTCCTCTGAAATTGAAGCTGGTTTCATAATCGTCTCACCATTGATTACCACATCTGCAGCTGCCCTGGTTTTGTTGAGGACGTGAGTTACTCGCAGGATTCTCGCTGACCAGGTTCATGCTCAGGTATAGCCATTTGTTACCTGAGGCCACCCACTCTTCCACCTCCTGCCGCACTTCCTGCTTGATCTGCTGGGCCAGTTTCCTTCCAGAAATGACAACAGCTTCATTTCGAACTGCCCCGCGGTGGAAGGGGTGAGGGTGGAGGGAGCAGCGCTGACATGAGGAAGCGGCTGCCACAGCCCGGGCGATGACCTCGCCAGGAGGACTATTGTGTGATTTTCTATCACACCTTCAAAGTATTTTTATTCTCTTTCTTGTATTTTAGTAGTTACAAATATTTTCTTGGTCATTACTGATTTTTTTCCCTATATTGTGGTGGAAATGTTTATTCTTATATATGGATTTTTGCATTTTCAGGTTAAAATCTTACTCGGTGAAATCTCATTTTTTTTTTCCAGAGTTAAGCACAAAAGGGGAAAGATCAGTCTATAATAGAACGATGTAGTGAAACCTTAGCAGAAAAATATCTGGCAGTAGAAACAGAGGTGCCTCTCTGAGAGCTAAAGGTTATGTTTTCACTCTAAGCTATTTATTCGCCATCACTAATGAAGTTGAAAAAGAACTTTTTAAAAGTACTTGCTATGTTTTTCAAATCAAATTATGTATATCTACATTAGTAAACATAGGCACATATAATACACAGATAAGTTACTTTATTTAATAGTTCCTTGCTATTGGAATATTGATTCAACGCATAATTTAAGTGTGTAATAAGATCTTAGTTTTGTCTCCTTTTTCCCAGATCCATTTTCTTATAGTGAAACTAGAAAAATAGGACTTTCAGGATTTCCCCATCTCTATTCATCCATCCACTTTAAATTTTTAATTTAACAATATTTTTAGTATTATTTATTCATGAATTCATTTATTTAACAAATATTTCTTATTTTCTCCTGCCTGATACTATGCTTATTTCTGGTGATACAATAAGGAGAAACAGAGAATCCCTGTCTTCATGGAACTTAGAATCTATATAGGGAGACAGATGTTGTGATTATCACTTAATCATAACCCATGTTATATTGTGATTAATGGTACAGAGGTGTTCGGTGGTTTGGTTGAGGAATCTGAAGTAGAACTGAGATGAATGGAGGTTAGTAAGGGAAAGAAAAGACAAACGTGTAAAAAGAAAAGTTAGAGGTATGAGAACAGCAAGGCTGAAACAGCGCAAGACGTGTGGCAGACAATGAGGATAAAAAGACTGGGAGACTTCAAACCAGACAGGGCCTTACTAGCTACATTGTTTTACAAGGTTTTTTGCCCAACTGTTTTCCTCCTGATCCCATATAATAATGGAAAAACATTGAAGCAGTAGGCAATGTAGAAACATTGCTTGACTTGTATTTTGAGGAGATCACTTAGCTGCACTTTTGGGAATACTGGAGAGACATTGAAGAGTTTATGGGAGAAGTAGTTCATGGGAGAGATGATGGTATTTTCGACCAGGGTTATTACGGTGGAGAAACAAAGAAATGACTAGAATTAAGAGGTTAGTGTTAGTAGGGAAAAATTGACTTTGTTGGTGAATTGGAAAGGGTGGTGAGGGAAAAAAATGGTCAAAGATAACTGCTACTTAGATGGACAGTTACACACGTTAAAATATGTTACACTAAAAAGGGGGGATACGATTGTCTTAAGTTTGGTTTTGAATATATAAATATACGTAAGTGTTATCAGCAATCCAAGAGGAGATGGCAAGTAGGCAGTTAGATGTGTCTTGAATTAGAAATATAAATTTCTGAGTTATGTGCATATAGAAGAAAATGAATCTTCATGTGTTAAATGAGATTGATTAGGGGAAAAAAATATACAATGAGAAGGAGGCCCAGGAGCTACACTTGATTAACTCCAATATTACATGGACAAATTTCAGCATAAATCCGTGTTTTATTTGGCCCATAAATGTTCTTGGAGGAATTGGCTGGTGGCATTTATATAATGGGAGATTACACATAAAATTCCGCGTTCCTAGCTTCTCTTGAAAACCAGAAGCTATGACCATATTGATCTGGTATTCTAACTGAACTACAGGTGGCCAAAGTGGAGAAGCAGCTAACCTCCCTTAGATGCAGCATGCATTTTGCAGTTATTCACAATATCCACCACTCCCTACTCTCCATCACCTCTCTGGGTGGGCTGCCATTTGTTGTCACAACTTGTGGTTTTCCAAAAGCCCAATTCCATTACCTGTCTGCCCTGTTGCGTGTATTCAAATTTGTGGGGTCTGCATAGACTTTAAATTCTTCTAAAGTCTAGGCGGCAATAAATACCTGTAAACATACACTTATTGTACGCTGTGATAAGAACTCAAGTAGACACATACTGAAAGTCCCCGAGTAATAGAGGAGGGAGTCAATTGCTCTGCCTGGAAAAATAGAGGAAACCTAAGGAGGAGCGGTGTATTTTTCTCCAGCCCTGAACGACATCTAAGATTACTTTTTGTTGGTTTTATTTTGCTTTATCTTAAGAGAGAAATGGGAATAAAATTCTGAGAAAATAAAATTTTATAAAGTCATAGATGTTTCCTGGGAGTCAATTAAAAATTTGCTGTATGGGAGAAGAGAGACCAAATTTGGGAAGAAGGTCAAGATAGATTCTGAGAGATAATTTATGACAGGATGAAATAGAAATTCCATCCTTTAAGCACTACAGAGCCATGGGGAAAAAATAAAGTTGTGAAGTGACTCTCTGATGGGTAATCTTAGCCCTGTTATATCTGTTTACAAGATAAGGATGCATCTTCCATGTTTTTAATCATTTTATAGAGCCACCCACCTACTTTGTGTTGTGTGTTAAACACGAAATTGCTTCAGTTCAGATACCAATGATTTGTTCCACACTTTTTGTCTTGATTCTTAGAAGCAGACTATTCATGTGGAACAGAACTTTCCTTAATCTAAAGGCCATTCAGTCATTCAAACCAATAAACTTTCTTCTCCAGTTTAACTTCCAAGTTCAAAATTTTTTAGCCTCTAGAAACCAAATCTTTTCTATTTATCCAAACATCTACTCAAATAATTTAAAAAATTAAATTATTTAATTATATTGTAATAGTACATATTTAATACTTATAAAATAATTTATTTCTGTGAGATAATCAATATTTCTCCTAATTAACAAATTAAAATTCTAAGTAATTCAAAAACATTAGGCCCATTAACATATATCATTATTTTATTAAGACAAACTAATTTTAGCTTCTAAAAATAAGATGTAGACATTGATAGAATGGGAAAATAAAATGTAATAGCACAAGGGCAAATGCCAGTTTTTGAATTATATATAGTGATGATTCATGGGCAGAACCATAAATCTTAAATAATAGAGCACATTTATCTTGAGAGATTGTCACGAGCATATGGAACCTTCAGGTGTTGCACTGACTAATGACTACTCATAGACCAGAGTGAAATCCCAGCTTAATGTCTAGGTTCACGTATGTGTGTACACGATGAAAACTATATCATTAGAGCTTTTTGGTTTACTTTGTTTTTGTTTTTCACTAATTCGTAAGCTCCAGAAGAGAGAAAACTAGTGCTGAATAAATCAGATATCAAGTGATCCATTTATTTAAAAGATATGTTTTCCAAAACATAGAATGGCCATGTTCCAAATTACAAGCCTGTGTGTATATGCCTCTGTGTGTGTGTATGTGTGTCTGCACACATTTGTGTGTATTTAAATGTACAGACAATAACCCTAGTAGTCTCTCGTGCCATTGTGGACATTTGAACCAGTTTTCTTGTGGTAGTTTATTTTTAACATACAGAGGGGTTTTTTTAAGGAATGCTTAACAAAATGAAGCTAGCTGGGTAAATAGAGAAAAGTACACAGGAAGACATAATCTGACACAATATCTCCAGATTTGAGCTGGATGGCTGAGTTATTTTAGATATTAAACATAGAAGGTGAGGCCTAATATAGAGGTGCTGCTAATGAATTTTGAGGAACAGAACTAATTTAAATCCTTCCATCTCTGTAGTGCTCTTACATGGCTAGCAGAGCGAGCCCACATTTAAAAGCGGATGGAGTATTTTTTCCTTCAGGAAGTTAGCTATAGTGTATATATTGACTACCTGAAACAACAGTGCTCAAACCAAAGTGAAAGGAAAAAAAAATCCCTGCTCAGAAGCAAGAGAGGAGAACCAACAATGTGTGAAGGTCCCTGCTGTGCTTTTCTGTTCTCTGTGAAACTGAACGTATAGAAAGCCGCCTGGTTTTTGTTTCATCAACTCCACTGGATCCCTCTTGCACAAAGCTTTCAATATCAGGACAGCCTTGGGGGACTTCACTTATAACAATTCCTTCAGGATCACTCTTCTTGCTAAACCAGTCAGGTTATTTTTAGGTCTTAAGAGCAAGTGTTCCAGGTGAGGAACAAAACAGACTGAAGGGTAGGACTGTGGGAAGATTTCAGATTCAGCCACTGAACGCCCAGTAAATAGAGGCAATTATGTATAACCTCTCCTACATTTAATTTACTTTAAATATAGTTTTATGCATTTTACTTTAAAATAAATCTTCTGGAGTAGTTTTGTATGCAGAAAAAGAAAGAGGACAAATTTAGAAAACAATGACCCCCGACCCCACAAAAAAAAAAAAAAAAGCCAAGATATTATAGTGGGTTGTAAGCCTCACATCTATCAGATTTAATTTTTTCTCCTAAGAGGAAGTCAGTTCTGACAGCCTAAGCCTAGATTATCTTTGGCCTTAGACCAAATTCTTCTATGTGTCTGCAATTTGATTCTTGTTGATTTATCCCAGGGGTTTTTTCCAGATGAATAATTAATTAGAGTCCATGTCAATTTTCTATGGTCATTGAGTACTGTCAAAATCTTCCTAGAATACAACTTGTGATTTGTAAAATGTGAATTGTTACATATTCTATTCTCCTTGCAATTTTAAGGTTGTCTATATTCATGTGAGATTTGTCATTAAAAACTCAGTTAGTTGTCTAAGTATAATCCCTAACACACTTTCCTTGTTCAAATCTCTTTTTTATCACTTCAGTACCTCAGGAAACTTGTAGCTTAAACAGTTTGGATTTTATTATTTTACTATGACTCAGTAACCACTTAGCACCCATGATACATTAGATTGTAAAAATGTAGTTATTGTCTGCTTTTATAAAATTTAAAATTTTTATTTGATGGATACATTCTAGGAATTTTTTTTTTAACTGGGAAATAGTGACATAGTTTGGCTTTGTGTCTCCACCCAAATCTTATCTTGAATTGTAATCCCCAGGAGTTGAGGGAGGAACCTGATGGGAGGTGATTGGATTATGGGGGCGGTTTCCCCCATGCTATTCTTGCGATAGTGAGTTCTCACAAGATCTGATGGTTTTATAAGTGTTTGGCAAGTTCCTCCTTCACTCTTCTCTCTGTCTTTCCTGCCGCCTTGTGAAGAAGTTGTCTGCTTCCCCTTCAGCATGATTGTGAGTTTCCTGAGGCCTCCCCAGCCATGCAGAGCTGTGAGTCAATTAAACCTATTTCCTTTATAAATTACCCAGTCTTGGGTATTTCTTTATAGCAGTGTGAGAACAGACTAATACAAACAGCATATAAATAAATGATTGTATAAATAGTGAAATCAAATAATTAGAAAATGGAGATACAAAACCCACTTACGATTCTTGTTCTAAAATACAAAGGATGATTCTACAACTTTCCTCAGTAATCTTAATAAATTTTTATCATTTGTACATTAAGAATAATTGTAGTCGCAGCTAACATATTCTATATATTTTTAAAAAGTTTACTTCCCCAAAAAATCGTTTTTAAAAAGTCTTTTTGTTGAGTCTCATTTTTCAAATTATCTTTTATTTTTACTTTTGCAACACATTTAAAGTTTTAAATTCTTTCTTAGGTAAGAAACTGAAATCAATTTCATTAAGGGTTCAATCAGTTTGAATATGAAATGTTCTATAATTCATTTCATCCTTATCTCACAAACTTTTCCACTTTCATGTCATTGAAAAACTGTATGTATAATATTACTGACTTAGATTCAGTTAGCTCATCAAAATATGTAAAAATTCTTATGTGTTATTTATTATTATTATATTGTTTGGTTTTTCTTATATTGTTCTGTTTATTTCTCAAATGTACTAATATAGATGACAGTCATGCGACTAGATAAAATGTTGTAATATTTACTTGGAATTCACAACCCTCTACTCCCTATTCTCTTTTCCATTTTTCCTAATCTGTAACATGTATTTTTCATTTTACAACACTAATAAACATTGAAGACAAATGGATTTACTGTGCTTGTGTCCTAAATTCTATATATATGTGCTCCTTCTTCTCCACAGCTTTCTGCTCTTTTTCTTCTCATGTTTTCATCTAAGATAGCCTTTCCTTTCCTCAATATCATCTGTGAAGTTTTTACATCATCAACCTGAAGAAACACCTCCATATCTAAACTGTCATAGCAACTATTTGGTAAGTTAATTTGATCATTCTTTGATTAAACAAGGTTTCTTGAGCACCTATGTGTCAGACACTTTTCTAAATACTGCAAATACAACAGTGAATAAATAAAAAGACATATCCATGTCTTGAGCCAGGTGCAGTGGCTCATGCCCTGTAATCCCAGCACTTTGGGAGGCCGAGGCAGGTGTATCATTTGAGGTCAGGAGTTCAAGACCAGCCTGGTAAACATGGTGAAACTCTATCTCTACTAAAAATGCAAAAATTAGCCAGGCATGGTGGCGCACATCTGCTGTCCCAGCTGCTCGGGAGGCTGAGGGAGGAGAATTTGTCGAATCCAGGAGGTGGAGGTTGCAGCGAACTGAGATCGCACCACTGCACTCCAGCTTGGGTGACAGAATCAGACTCTGTCTCAAGAAGAAGAAGAAGAAGAAGAAGAAGAAGAAGAAGAAGAGGAAGAAGAAGAAGAAGAAGAAGAAGAAGAAGAGGAAGAAGAGGAAGAAGAGGAAGAAGAGGAAGAAGAGGAAGAAGAGGAAGAAGAGGAAGAAGAGGAAGAGGAGGAAGAAGAAGAAGAAGAAGGGGAAGAAGAGGAAGAAGAAGAAGAAGAAGAAGAAGGAGAAGAAGAAGAAAGAAAAAGAAAAAGAAAACCTGTTTCTTATTTCTTAATGAAACTTTCATTGTAATGAGTGAGACAGATCATAAAGCAAATACATAAATATGTAATTGAAAGGTGATAATAGAAATAAAGTAGATAAAGGTGATAGAAAGTGAGCTTTTGTATGTGGTGGGGAGAGTTGCTTCTAGTGTCCATTTTTTTCCTCATGTTTTCTGTCAAGTTCTACCTTCCTAAATGCAGGATTATTTTGGATTGAATGCCAGATTACATATGAGGAGTGGTTTAAATAATTTGAGGCTCTGATTATAATCCGGTGACGGCTAGTCTGTTTTCATTCCACTACTACTGAAAGACTAGGAGCGCTTTCAGGTTCTGGAAAAAAAGTCTCAAGTCTTGAACTCCAATTTTTCCTCCCCAGCCCTGTGGGGCAGCCAAGAGTTCTGCACAGTGGCACAGCATCCCAGCTACCTCTCGTGGAGTTAGTTGCCATGTGATGCCCACCATTGTTGGAAGTGGAATGAGCAGTGGATGAGGGGAGCTTTTAAATAGGGAGGTCAGAAAAGCCTTCTGACCTGTACGTGCTATACTAATGCAACTTGCTAGTTTTAAGCAATGACAGTGATCCGTGGGATCCTGATGGGGAGCTGCGGCTTCTTCAGCAAAGTCTTGATCTTTGAGAGGATGGTCATTTCACCTCTGCAGCATGGACTCTTTGCGGTCTGTTCAGGCTTTTTGGATAGAGGTTATACGCAGTAACACCCATTGCACTTTGGGTTTCCCTCACTTTATCTGGTGCACCTGTTCGCAGTTAGAATCTATGTAAGGGGAGGTGAAAACATACCTGAACTTCCTCCTTTACCCTGCTGTTTCCTTCCTCCTCCCACGATTCCCCAGAAGCCCAGAAGCAGAGGAGACAGACATTATTACTCTTCCCTGAAAGAATCTCCTATAACACAGAGCAGTCGGCTGTGTGCCTGAGGTATTGGGAGAGGACTGTGGAGGAATCCTCGGTGCTGGATCTTCTGACCTATTTAGTAAACCACCTTATTAAAAAACCAGGCAGACTACTATCTTGGAAAAGAAGATTTTTTTTTTTTTTTTTTTTGGAGACAGAGTCTCGCTCTGTCACCCAGGCTGGAATGCAGAGGCGCGATGTCAGCTCACTGCAACCTCCGCCTCCCGGGTTCAAGCGATTCTCCTGCCTCAGTCTCTCGAGTAGCTGGGATTACAGGCGCCCGCCACCTCGCCTGCTAATTTTTGTATATTTTGTACAGACGAGGTTTCGTCATGTTGGCCAGGCTGGTCTTGAACTCCTGACCTCAAGCGATCCACCCACCTCAGCCTCCCAAAGTGCTAGGATTACAGGCGTGAGCTACCATGCCTGGCCAGAAGATACATTTTTACCCATTTCTCCAGCCCCATTGCTCTTGAGTGACAGTCCTTCAGCCTGGCTTTAGAGATGGGAGACCACACAGATAGAACCTTTTTTTAATGAAGGAAGTAAAAATACATCAATTTATTCTTTACGTAATATTAACCCTGACAAACTAGAGAAATGTTCCTGCTGAATAATGTCCTCTTAAATGTGACTTCTTAGGTTGATCTGATTGTGACATTTCTACTCAGGAAATTGTTTCACCACTTAAATCCCAATAACCTATGTGAGAATGTTGTTTCAGCACCACCAAAGGTCAGTCAGAATGCAATAGTTTAAAATGAGTCATCATCTATTAAGTATTCTAGAGAGAAATGCTTATTACAACACTTACTTTTTAAAAAACCTTGATCCAAAAGATTTTGTTAAACCCCAGCAAGTATAACTTGCTACAAAGGGAACAGGTGTCTTTATTTATTTATTTTATTTATTTATTTTTTGAGACAGACTCTGGCTCTGTCGCCCAGACTGGAGTGCAAAGGCGCAATCTCGGCTCACTGCAAGCTCCGTCTCCCGGGTTCACACCATTCTCCTGCCTCAGCCTCCCGAGTGGCTGGGACTACAGGCACCTGCCAGCACGCCCGGCTAATTTTTTTGTATTTTTAGTAGAGATGGGGTTTCACCATGTTAGCCAGGATGGTCTCCATCTCCTAACATCATGATCCGCCCACCTTGGCCTCCCAAAGTGCTGGGATTACAGGCATGAGCCACTGCACCCGGCCCGGAACAGGTGTCTTTTACTGATTTGTTTTGTTTCCTAGATTTGCACAAACCCTAGTACTATGTAACTGGGCAGAGTGTTGATGTAGAAAGTAGACTCACCACATATTTTCTGCAGATTTTAATTACAACAACGTTTATCCCCTCTAGTGCAATATTAATCCCTATCTCCATCATCAAGTATTTATTGAGTTTAAACTCACGTAACTGCAAATGAGGGGGATAATAAGGCATACATAGACACGGGCATGGAATAGACTACAAGTATAAGGGGCATTTGGGAACCTGGGCAGTGAGACTAGGAGGCTAATTGTTCTAGGTAACAAGGATCATAAAGTTCAATGATTCCTGGGAAAAGAGGCACTCTCTCCATGTTATATTAAGTGCATGGGCTTTGGAGAGAGACTGCTGGGCTCAAATGCCATCTCTGTCATTTACTGGCTATGTGACTTTGGGCAAGTCACAAAAGATCCATTGTTACACTAGAGATGTTGTCATAGTGGATAATGTCCTTGTAAATGTGACTCCTTAGGATTGATCTGATTATGCATCTCCACTCAGGAGATTTTTCCTCACCAATTAAATCTTAATAACTTCTGTGAAAATCTAGCTCCAGTGCAGACTTTTATTTCTTTAATTTCTCTACATCCCCCAGCTCTCTAACTTATAAAATGGAGATAATGATAATGCTTTCCTTATTGGGCTATTAGAAAGATAAAATGAATCATTGTTTGCAATGCACTTAGAACAGTGCCTGAAACACATTACATACTATATAAATACAAATCAATGTATTCCCAGGAGCTGCCATTTTTCTACTAAAACCCCGGTATTGTATGAAACACTCTTTAATTCCATAGAGGACAAAGCAGAAGTAAGTGTTTGCAGGGCTAAAAAAAAAACTACGTACAGAATATATACAGTTTCCTTGATAATAAACAGCTATAGAAAGCTTATGGTCCTTATTGAAGGAATGCAAGCTTACTTAAATTCTGGCAGCGCAGAGACCTATGCATAGCTAGAGATAAAACAGACAAAAATTCTGAATACACTGTCCAGACTGCAAGCAATTGTCTCTCCAACTGACAGTAAATGCCATGGCATAAAAAGCAAGTATTCTTATGCAGACAGAGCAGAAGATGATCCTCCTGGGACTTAGAAGAGGCCAGTAGGTGGTGCAGAGCTAAAAGATGAAAGAAGGTTGAAATCTGAGTAGGAATATCATGAAGGGCTATGTGTTTTCACTGAACCCTCAGTACAAACCTTTCATAAATTAATACTGTAACCATACTATGATATATTTCTGGTTTGCTTCATCTGTATTTACACACATGAACACACACACACACTGCTTATGTTAACTGCTTAAATGATTAAGTGTTTTTCATCTTATAGAGCCCTTCAGTCACTTTTAGTAAATTCCTTTTGGATAACTAAACATTCAAGAGCCACTTCTTTTACATAATGTTATAGACAGGTGCCTGAATTAGGAGAACCCGAAAATAGGCACTCCACATACACTTTATAAAATGATGCCTTCATGACAATGTTCCTCATGAGATTGCATATTTTCATAGAAATTTTAATGTATTTGGGGGGAGTTTGTAAAAAGGAGTATACAGTGTTATTTGTACAGTTTTAATACTACATTTATTGCTCTGAAATAAAATTATAAAAAATATTTTTTCTTGAGCATCTAAACATTTATTTTAAATTTGATTGTATTCATTAAAAATTATAAGTTGCTATGATTAAGTCTTCAAACCCCTTAGACAGTAGATAAAAATGATTTGTAAAACTTATTAAGTATATGTATATGCCTCTTCTTTAAAAATCAGCACAATGGGCTTATTACATTTCTTACTTTTTCCAATACTGTTTTTGTATTTTTCTGGTATCATTGCCACTCTTATTTTGAAAACCTCTTAGGGATTCAGTGATATCATCTTGATTTCTTCTGATGATTTCAGTGATGCATGCAGAGCCGCATCACACAAATAATACTTTCTCAGATTCTCTGAGGTTGTAGAGACTTAGTATAAGATCAATAGGTTCTTTTGGAGTGACAAGAATGAGTTTGTGGTGATGATTGCACAATTTTGTGAACATATGGAAAACCGTTGAAATGTATACTTTAAATTGGTGAATTATATCTCAATAGAATTATGAAAAAAAAGCCAATCAATTATTGGTTGCATCTCCCAAGGGGATTCAAAATCTCGGCACTAATCATCATGTAACTTCCTTTTACTAGCCAAATTTTGGTTAGTTCTGTCAATATGGATTTTTAAGTCCACACCTTTCATATGTTTTATAATTTTGAGCCTGGTATCTTTCCCACCAAAATGATTTTTTGAAAGTCTTATTTGGCCAGTGTATGGCATGTAGTTATAATTCCTTAGAGGATTTCAATTCATACGATCATCAAAGTTTGACCTTCTGGGAAATCAGGAAGGAATCTGAATAGAGAGGCTCAAAGGAAGATACCTGTAGAGCAGGGGTCCCGAACCTCCAGGCCATGAACTCATACCAGTTTTTGGCCTGTTAGGAATCGGGGTACACAGTAGAAGGTGAGCAGGGGGCAAGCGAGTGAAGCTTCATCAGTATTTACAGCTGCTCCTCATCACTGGCATTACCGCCTGAGCTCCACCTCCCACCAGATAGCAGCAGCATTAGATTCTTAGAGCAGCACAAACCCTGTTGTGAATTGTGAATGCAAGGGATCCAGGTTGTGCACACCTTATGAGAATCTAATGCCTGATGATCTGTCATTGTCTCCCATCACCCCCAGATGGAACTGTCAAGTTGCAGGAAAACAAGCTCAGGGCTTCCACTGATTCTACATTATGGTGAGTTGTATAATTATTTCATTGTATATTATAATGTAATAATAATACAAATAAAGCACACAATAAATGTAATGCACTTGAATCATCCTGAAAATATCCCCCATCCCAACCCTGCTCCATGAAAAAATTATCTTCCCAGAAACCAGTCCCTGGTGCCAAAAATATTGGGGACTGCTGCTGTAGAATGTTTGGTAGTATAGTGGTTAGGTGCACTGTCCCTAGAGCCAAACTACCTAGAGTTAAATCCCAGCTGTGCATCCTGTTAATTGTGTGATCATGAGCACATTATACAACCTCTGTGTCTCAGTTTTCATCTGTGAAATGAGGATAATAACAAAATCTAACTCACACAGTTATTAGAAGGATTGAATGCATTAGCATGCATAAAGCATGAGAACATAGTAATTTGCTACTATTATGGTATTAGTAAGAACTTTATACTACTAATGATCATTATTTATTAATACACAATACCTTTCTACCCATCATCACTTTCTTGACTCTCCTTATAGTTGGTTACTTTTTGTGACCACCAGTATTAGTCTTCCTGTTCTTGGTGTAGTGACTATTTCCCATGCACTATTTGATTTACTCATTGTTCTTTATATTTAGGCTTGCATTAAACAGATGGAAACATATTTATATGTGTATTTCTAAAACTGATATATAAAAGCACTATACATATAGAAATGAATGGTCCACTAAACTACGTATTATAATGAATGTAAAAGCTAGTCATGTCTTATTTACCTTAGTTTTGTTTGACCATTCTGTTTCCACAAACTTTATAACTTCTCTTTTGAATATTATATGCCCATACCTTTTGTAGACTCAATGTGTACCAGTTGTCATCTTCATTATGATCAACATTATCATTAGTATAATTTTATTGCTCTAATGACCAAATTTGAAACTGGTTGGGGCAATGTGGCAAGACCCTGTCTCTACAAATAATAAAATAAAATAAAATAAAATAAAATAAAATAAAATAAAATAAAATAAAATAATAAAATAAAATAAAATAAAATAAATTAGCTGGGCATGGTGGCATGTGCCTATAGTCCCAGCTACTTGGGAAGCTCAGGCAGGATTGCTTGAGCCCAGGAGTTCGAGGCTACTGTAACCTATGATAACCCCACTGAATTTAAGCCTGGGCAACAGGCTCTTTTTAAGGAGACGATGTCGTTTTATGATAGCATCTAATCATTATCAGTTTAAAGAAATCTCACATAAATTCAGAGTAAATCTAACTTTTAAAAGGTTTCCTCTGCAGCAATGTGCTTTTGTACCATTTCTAAAGAAAAATTGATTTGGTAAGATTATTACCACTATAAATATAGACATAAATGTGGAAAAATCTTTCTTAGTATACCAGTTTGGCAACAAATAATGTGTGAATTACATATCAGAAGTAGAAAACTGGGATCAAACAGATTTTAATTAAAATTCTGGCTCAGCACCTACTGGCTCTATGACTCAGGGCAAGTTTACCTAATCTTTGTAAACTTTACTTTCAAAACAGAAACAACAACATCTGCCTCTTAGACTTATTGTGAGGATTACATGAAATAACATTTAAAATGACAGTGAACAAGGCTAGCACTTGCCATCTATGGACGTTATTAAATACTTTTTATTTATGAATGTATTATATGATTCTATAAAGTCCTTCTTCCTTGTTTAGAGTAACAGTATCATTATAGGTAAAATTCTTTCCCTCGAGTGTAGTGAACTGTGATAGTCCCCAAGATCTGGCATTTTTGGAAGCTTATTACGGGGACTACAAGTGGTAGTAGTGGAAGAGAGTTAAGAGAGCTCCAGACAGATCTCAGGTGATAGCTACTCTCTCTCTTACAGAAAATCTCTTGATGTGAATTTTGTTTTGT
Source organism: Gorilla gorilla gorilla (assembly GCF_029281585.2). NCBI lineage: Eukaryota > Metazoa > Chordata > Mammalia > Primates > Hominidae > Gorilla > Gorilla gorilla. Next base: position 106,171,860 of record NC_073230.2, on the reverse strand, counting down.
TTTTTTGAGACAGAGTTTCATTCTTGTTGCCTGACCGGAGTGCAATGGCACAATCTTGGCTCACTGCAAACTATGCCTTCAGGGTTCAAGCGATTCTCCTGCCTCAGCCTCCCCAGGAGTTGGGATTACAGGCATGCGCCACCATGCCTGGCTAATTTTTGTATTTTTAGTAGAGATGGGATTTCGCCATGTTGGTCAGGCTGGTCTCGAACTCCTGACCTTGGGTGATCCGCCCGCCGCGGCCTCCCAAAGTGCTGGGATTTCATGCATGAGCCACCAAGCTGGGCCTCTTCATGTGACTTTGAAGCAGACTTTTAATTTATGGAAATATTAAACAGAGTGGAAAAGGCACATGGGATTATTTGGGCTAACATATATGGCTTATATGTTCAAGATAAAGCCTTGAACATATAAGAATAATAAAATATTTTCATTATCTCATTTAATCTTTTCAAAATTTAGGTTAATAATTTCTTGTCTAAATTTATTGACGTTTGGCCGGGCACAGTGGCTCATGCCTGTAATCCCAGCACTTTGGGAGGCCGAGGCGGGCGGATCATGGGGTCAGGAGATCGAGACCATCCTGGCTAACACGGTGAAACCCCGTCTGTACTAAAAATACAAAAATTAGCCGGGCGTAGTGGCGGGCGCCTGTAGTCCCAGCTACTCGGGAGGCTGAGGCAGGAGAATGGCGTGAACCCGGGAGTCGGAGCTTGCAGTGAGCCGAGATTGTGCCACTGCACTCCAGCCTGGGCGACAGAGCGAGACTCCGTCTCAAAAAAAGATAAAATAAATTTATTGATGTTTAATAAGATGCTACTTGTCTAAATTTATTGACTTTTAATAAGATGTTGCTATGTGAGTTAATTTACGTAAAGCACTTTAATGATATTAATAAAAGACATTAATTTTTTTGTATGGTTCAGCTGGGCCCTCAAGAACTGCTATGAATCTTGGTTTGGGGGAAATATTTACTAAACAATAATGGCTCCCATTTAGTGTCACAATAAAGGGTACTTGAGGTTTGAGAATTTCTTCCTAAAAATGTGGTGTTAAACATAAGGTGCTGGCGCCCCTTAGCGTCCACATGGATTATTACAGCTACATTGATATTCACCTTCGTCTTTGGTACTTTGAATGTGAATAAACCTCCAAAGATCTGTGAGAAAATATGCTAATATAGAAATCCCCAAAATATATGTGTTAAGAATAACCTCTACACCACTACCTCCTTTGTGATAGTTTTAATAATCCTTATGCTGTTTCCATATTGTTAGATATCTTCTATTCAGAGAGCACAATAGATTCAATTTAGGTCTTGATGCCATATTTTCAGGTTACTGTTGTGCAATGTGGGTAAACTATGATAAAATAGGTTGTCCTTGGTGTCCAAATCTGGCCTAGATTCCTAGATTGCCCTAGGTAAGGCCATCATCATTTTAAATTGGTTTCTTATTCAAAATAGGCACTGTCCTGCTGTAGGTTGAGAATATTCTATTGTGCATTTCTTATTTAAAAAAAAATCAAAGTTTGATTCACAGTGAATGGTAATGAAAAAACTAGATTAAGGAGAAAATGTAGAAATTTGTCATTGCTCCTATATTTTGCAGTTAACAGTTTATTAGAAACTTATTTAGCTAAGGAAATGTTTTCATCAGTTATCTCAAATTCAATGCTAAGTTCTTGTTATTCTGATTTTTCTTGCATTCTTCATATTGTTCCTTATAGTTTTTATTAATGCTGTTCACCAAGTATTTCCAGTTCTCTTCCTGAGCACATGGTAGAATTATACTGTCCTCCTGTGAATTACACGTTAGCTATGCAGCTTGTTTTAGCCAATGAAATGCGAGTGAAACTATACATTTTACACGGGGGGGTAAAATTTTGAAGCCAATTATTTGCCTTTCTCTCCCTCTTTCATGATGACAAGAGTATTCCAGATGGAGGCTACTTTGTGTCCCAGGAGGAAAATAATGCAGTGTAGAGACCCCAAATGACCCGTAGCTGAAATAGAGCATGAATGAGAACCTAAACCTTTGCAGATTTTTGAGACAGAGTCTCGCTGTATTGCCAGGCTGGAGTGCAGTGGCGTGATCTCGGCTCACTGCAACCTCCGCGTCCTGGGTTCAAGCGATTCTCCTGCCTCAGCCTCCCAAGTCGCTGGGACGACAGGCATGCGCCACCATGACCAGCTATTTTTTTTTTTTTTGTCTGTATTTATTAGTAGACGAGGTTTCACCATGTTGGCCAGGTTGGTCTTGATCTCTACCTTGTGATCTGCCTGCCTCTGCCTCCCGAAGTGCTGGGATTACAGGTGTGAGCCACCGTGCCTGGCTACCTTTGCAATTTTAAGCCATAGAGATTTGACATGGTTCTTTACTGTAGCATAACATAGCCTATCATAACAGATACATTCCTCTTCTTAGATGTACCTACTTTTTAAAAATTCCATTAATATGAATTATTTATTGTTTTTGTAAAGTTTTTTAAAAAAAGATAATCCATATATTCATAATCATGACTTGATTAATAATTCACCACCAGTATTACAAACTGAGTTGTTTTTTCTATTAGTAGCAATAGGTTGTAGTTGGTTGTTAAAATATTTTCTCGAATGTGATGAACTAAATTTTGAGATGGCCTAAAAGGTAAAGATGACAAATGTCAGTTTGACTTTGCCCAGAATGTCCTTAAGAACAAATTTCTTTTTTATTTCCCTAGTATTCATTTAAACAGAAGTATACATTTTATGTCCATAAAAAGTTTATGAAATATAAAATTCTAATAATCCTTGCTAAACAAATATGAATATGATCAACCATTATACCATTAACTTTTAAGAAATCTGTCTTAACTTCGAACTGCCCTGGATTAAATCTGATATATCTAGAATCAAGAGAAACTGCAATGTTAAAACTAACAGCATAAATATTCAGAAATATTACCACTGTCATACAATTGTATAATCAACTTTTTTTTTTTTCCTTGTGGACAAATATGTAACTGGAGGACATTTTTATTTAGTTGCTTTTGGCTTCGGCACTTGCAGATACATAATTATCTTATTTTCCTTTTGTATTTTATCCTTTTTTATTATTTTTGGACAATAATTCATTCAGCTAGGCGCGGTGGCTCACGCTTGTAATCCCATCATTTTGGGAGGCCCAGGTGAGTGGATCACTTAAGGTCAGGAGTTCAAGACCAGCCTGGCCAATATGGCGAAACTCTATCTCTACTAAAAATACAAAAATTAGCCGGGCGTGGTGCATATGCCTGTAGTCCCAGCTACTCAAGAGGCTGAGGCAGGAGAGTTGCTTGAATTCAGGAGGCGGAGGTTGCAGTGAGCCAAGATCACACCATTGCGCTCCAGCCTGGCCAACAAGAGCGAGACTCTGTCTCAAAAAACAAAAACAACAACAACAAAACACTAACTTAATTCATTCATTCCACAAATAATCACTAAAAGCTTGCCATATACCACATACTGTTCAGTATTATGATTATTTAATTATTACCACAGCTTTCTTTGAAACAGGTGCAAGATAAAAATGGCATTCTATAGCTCTGAAATCTAGATATGGCTGTTTCTATAAGAGGTAAAATTTTCTAATAATTTTAATATTATAGATTTATTTTTACTGACATATAATTTACATGCAATAAGACAGATTTCAAGCATACTGTTTAATATGTTTTGAGGAATGTGTACACCTATAAAACTACCACTCCAGTGAAGTAATAATGGAATAAACTTCATGAGAATTGCTAAAATCACAAAAATTGGTAAGACTAAGATTTGATAAGAATGTATAATAATTGAAACTCTCATACATTGCTGGTAGAAGTGTCAAATAGCACAATCACTTTGGAAAATTGTCACTTTCTTTTTTTCTTTTTCTTTTACAGATAGGATCTCACTCTGTCGTGCAGGCTGAAGTATGATGGCATTTTTTTTTTTTTTTTTTTTTTGAGACAGAGTCTCACTCTGTTGCCCAGGCTGGAGTGCAGCAGTGCGATCTCGGCTCACTGCAAGCTCTGCCTCCTAGGTTCACGCCATTCTCCTGGATGGCACTTTAATAGCTCACTACAGCCTCAAGCTTCTAGGCTCAAGCAATGTTCCTGCCTCAGTCTCCCAAGTATCTGGGACTACAGGAGAGTGCCACCATGCCTGGCTAATTTTTGTATTTTTTTAGAGATAAGGTCTGGCTCTTTTGCCTAGGCTGATCTCAAACTCCTGGCTTCAAGCCTCCCAAAGTGTTGGGATTACAAATGTGAGCCATCATGCCTGCAGTTTCTTACAAATTTCAGCATATATCGATCTTAAATGTTAGCAATTCTACTCTAGCTATTTACCCAACAGAAATGACAACACATGTAAAAAAAAAATAAAAAAAATACACAAGAATTTTCATAGCAGTTTGATTTATAATTGTTCCAACTTTCAAAATGTCTATCAACTGCTAAATGAATGAACAATTTGTGGTATAGTCATAGAATGGAATACTGCTTAGCAATAAAAAGAAAAGTATACTCTGCTAACACATGGAACATATAAACAAATCTCAAACACACTGTTAGGCCAAAGAAGCTGGAGAGAAAAAGAGCATATAGTGCATGATTCCATTAATATGAAGTTCTAGAATAGGCAAAACTAAGCTGAGTTGATAGAAAACTAAGCTGAGTTGATAGAAACCAGAAGAGGGGTTGGCTCTGAGTGGAGGGGATTGGGGAGCTGTGTGTGTCCAGGAAATATAAGACAACTTCTCTGATGGCAGCTAAGCTAAAAGCTATCTTCTTAACTGTAAAAATATAAGTTAGAGGATAGTTATATTACCTCTTCAAAATGATGTAAGAAAATACCTGTAGGCCTAGAATCCATTGGAAATCATTTTTGAGTACAAGAATGAAGTTTTTTCTTTTTTTTCTTTTTTTTTTCAAGCTAACGAAAACAGAAAATTTGAGGTTCCTCTTTCCATGAGGATAGATTAGACCTTATCAAAAAACCTCCTGTCCGTCTTTCTCCACCTGCACCCAAAGTGCCCTATGAATTCTGGCAAAATGTAAAAGTTAATTACTTAAAAGAACTAGAGAATGGCCAAACACAGGCATACATTAACAAAAGAAAATGACACTGGGTAAGTTTCCATTTATTAATGGCTGCTTGCCTAGTCCATCCTTGAGCTGAAATGTGAATGCAAAGCTGCAGTCTTCCTATAGCTCTGAAATCAGAAAATTGTGTCCATAAAATCTGCACCCAAACTCCACTGACCTGTGAAAAATGTATGTCTGGCACAAACTATAAAAATCTAACTAGGTATAGAAGAACTAGAATAAGAATTCAACTGCCACCAACTTCATAGAAGGTAGTTTGGAGTTTACGTCCAATCAAATTGACTACATGCTAAAACAACAGATCAATATTTTATTGAGAAACATGGCAGAATCATGTATTATTTACAGTGTTGAGGATATGATTTAAAAGTACTAGCTACATAAAGAAATGGTAAAACAGAAAATATGATCCATATGCAAGAGAAAAGGCAATCAATGGAAACCAACCATAATATGACACAGATGTTAGATGTTAGGAAAAGGATTTTAATGTAGCTATTATAACTATGCACAAGAACAGACATACACTGATAAAAAATGAATACATCTCAGCAGAGTAATAAACAGAACCAAAGACAAAAACCACATGATTATCTCAATAGATGCAGAAAAGGCCTTTGACAGAATTCAACAACCCTTCATGCTAAAAACTCTCAATAAATTAGGTATTGATGGGATGTATCTCAAAATAATAAGAGCTATCTATGACAAACCCACAGCCAATATCCTACTGAATAGGCAAAAACTGGAAGCATTCCCTTTGAAAACTGGCACAAGACAGGGATGCCCTCTCTCACCACTCCTATTCAACATAGTGCTGGAAGTTCTGGCCAGGGCAATTAGGCAGAAGGAAATAAAGGGGATTCAATTAGGAAAAGAGGAAGTCTAATTGTCCCTGTCTGCAAATGGCATGGTTGTATATCTAGAAATCCCCATTGTCTCAGCCCCAAATCTCCTTAAGCTGATAAGCAACTTCAGCAAAGTCTCGGGATAGAAAATCAATGTACAAAAATCACAAGCATTCTTATACACCAATAACAGACAAACAGAGAGCCAAATCATGAGTGAACTCCCATTCACAATTGCTTCAAAGAGAATAAAATACCTAGGAATCCACCTTACAAGGGACGTGAAGGACCTCTTCAAGGAGAACTACAAACCACTGCTCAATGAAATTAAAGAGGATACAAACAAATGGAAGAACATTCCATGCTCATGGGTAGGAAGAATCAATATCATGAAAATGGCCATACTGCCCAAGGTAATTTACAGATTCAATGCCATCCCCATCAAGCTACCAATGACTTTCTTCACAGAATTGGAAAAAACTACTTTAAAGTTCATATGGAACCAAAAAAAGAGCCCGCATCACCAAGTCAATCCTAAGCCAAAAGAACAAAGCTGGAGGCATCACACTACCTGACTTCAAACTATACTGCAAGGCTACAGTAACCAAAACAGCATGGTACTGGTACCAAAACAGAGATATAGATCAATGGAACAGGACAGAGCCCTCAGAAATAATGCTGCATATCTACAACTATCCAATCTTTGACAAACCTGAGAAAAACAAGCAATGGGGAAAGGATTCTCTATTTAATAAATGGTGCTGGGAAAACTGGCTAGCCAAATCTAGAAAGCTGAAACTGGATCCCTTCCTTATACCTCATACAAAAATTAATTCAAGATGGATTAAAGACTTAAATGTTAGACCCAGAACCATAAAAACCCTAGAAGAAAACCTAGGCATTACCATTCAGGACACAGGCATGGGCAAGGACTTCATGTCTAAAACACCAAAAGCAATGGCAACAAAAGACAAAATTGACAAATGGGATCTAATGAAACTAAAGAGCTTCTGCACAGCAAAAGAAACTACCATCAGAGTGAACAGGCAACCTACAAAATGGGAGAAAATTTTCACAACCTACTCATCTGACAAAGGGCTAATATCCAGAAGCTACAATGAACTCAAACAAATTTACAGGAAAAAAACAAACAACCCCATCAAAAAGTGGGCGACACTTTTGAGAAGTGAACAGACACTTCTCAAAAGAAGACATTTATGCAGCCAAAAAACACATGAAAAAATGCTCACCATCACTGGCCATCAGAGAAATGCAAATCAAAACCACAATGAGATACCATCTCACACCAGTTAGAATGGCAATCATTAAAAAGTCAGGAAACTACAGGTCCTGGAGAGGATGTGGAGAAATAGGAACACTTTTACACTGTTGGTGGGACTGTAAACTAGTTCAACCATTGTGGAAGTCAGTGTGGCGATTCCTCAGGGATCTAGAACTAGAAATACCATTTGACCCAGCCATCCCATTACTGGGTATATACCCAAAGGACTATAAATCATGCTGCTATAAAGACACATGCACACGTATGTTTATTGCAGCACTATTCACAATAGCAAAGACTTGGAACCAACCCAAATGTCCAACAATGATAGACTGGATTAAGAAAATGTGGCACATATACACCATGGAATACTATGCAGCCATAAAAAATGAATGAGTTCATGTCGTCTGTAGGGACATGGATGAAATTGGAAATCATCATTCTGGGTAAACTATCGCAAGAACAAAAAACCAAACACCACATATTCTCACTCATAGGTGGGAATTGAAGAATGAGAACACATGGACACAGGAAGGGGAACATCACACTCTGGGGACTGTTGTGGGGTGGGGGGAGGGGGGAGGGATAGCATTAGGAGATATACCTAATGCTAAATGACGAGTTAATGGGTGCAGCACACCAGCATGGCACATGTATACATATGTAACTAACCTGCACATTGTGCACATGTACCCTAAAACTTAAAGTATAATAATAATTAAAATAAAAAAAGAAACTACAAATTAAACCAAAACATTCTAGCACTAATATATTTGCTAATATTTAAATTGTCTCTTAAATTTTTGTTTTATATATATATATATATATATATATATATATATATATATATGCTGGAATTTCTTTTTGTTTGATTTAAAGAAATTTTATTTACTATATCACTATTATAAATAATGAGGCTGGGTGAGGTGGCTCATGCCTGTAATCCTAACACTTAGAGGCCAAGGCAGGCAGATCACCTGAGGTCCGGAGTTCAAGACCAGCCTGGCCAACATGGCGAAATCCCATCTCTACTAAAAATACAGAAAAAATAAGCCTGGCATAGTGGTGAGCACCTGCAGTCCCAGCTACTCCAGAGGCTTAGGTCCCAAAAAAATACAAAACACACACACACAAAACATATATATAATTTCTGTAAAACAAACAAAAAGAAATTCTAGCATTGAAAACACAGTATCTGAAATTTAAAACTCACCGGATAAGTTAATGACAGACTGGAGATGACCAAAGTAAAGGATCAGTTAACTTGAAGACAGATCAATAGAAATTAGGAGTAGCCAAGGAAAAAGTATTTTAAAAGAACAGAACCTCAGGGACCTGCAGAACAATACCTGGGACTGGAGTCCCAGAGGACAAGGGAAAGAAGATAAAGTAGGAAAAAAATTGAAAAAAATAATGACCAAAATTTCCTCCCATTTCATAAAATATATAAATTTGCAGAGTTGATGAATCTTAAGCTTCAAGCATTGTCTATAGGCAGAAGATAAACGGCCCCATTTCATAAGAGGTTTTGGCATGAAGAAGAAATGAAAAAGAAGGTACAGGAAATATGCTGGTGATTTGAACACATAGACAGTATACAATAATAAAATAATGTCCTAATGAATTAAAAGGATAAAATTATGTGATGACAATAACATAAGTTTAAAAGGAGTGTGGTTAAAGTACCATATGGAAAGGGAAATGGTAGTGATTATCCTCAAATGTAAGTTATGTCTGTGGGTGACTACTGAAATAATGGCTGTACAGTGTAAAACATAGTAGGAGAGAGGATAGGCAGGATGACAGGAAATATCACCCTAGAATTCTATATCCAGACAATTTTCCATAAAGGTATTTCCAGATATTCAACCCCTCCCAAATATTCTTTAATTCCTCTTTTTCAGAAAACATCTGGAGAATATGCTCTGCCAAAAAAATGGTGAAGTGGGGAGGCAGGGAAGCAAGAACAATAAACGGAGTCATATTCATTTTCTGGGGCTGCCCTAACAATCTACAACAGATTGGGTGGCTTAAACTACAGGAATATATTTGCTTTTCTTTCTTGTTAAATTTTACAAATTTGTCTTTTTTTTTTTTTTTTTAAGAGAAAAGTTTTAAACTTCTAAGTTCTGGAATACCTGCGCAGGACATTCAGGTTTGTTACATGGGTAAACGTGTGTCATGGTGGTTTGCTGCACCTATCAACCCATCACCTAGGTATTAAGTCATGGAGGCATTAACTACGTATCCTGATGCTCCCCTTCCCCCCACTCCCCACCTACATGCCCCAGTGTGTCTTTGTGTTTCCCTCCCTGTGTCCATGTGTTCTCATCGTTCAGCTACCACTTACAAGTGAGATAATGCGGTGTTTGGTTTTCTGTTCCTGCGTTAGTTTGCTGAAGATAATGGCTTTGAGCTCCATCCACGTCCCTGCAAAGGACATGATTTCAGTCCTTTTTATGGCTGGATAGTATTCCATGGTGTGTATGTACCATATTTTCTTTATCCAGTCTAACATTGATGGGCATTTGGGTTGATTCCATATCTTTGCTATTGTGAATAGTGCTGCAATGAACATATGCATGCATATATCTTTATAATAGAATGACTTGTAAAGAATATATTTTTTATATGCTAGAGCCTAGAAGTCCAAGGTCAAGGTGTGGGCAGAGTTGGTTTCCTCTGAGGCCTTGCTCCTTGGGTTACGGATGGCTGCGCACTTGCTATCTCTTCATGAGGTGGTCCTTCTTTGCATACTGCCCCTGGTTTCTCTCTGTGTGTCTTAATCTCCTCTTCTTAGAAGGACCCTAGTCAGATTGGATTCGGGCATATATTAATGACTTCATTTTAATTTAATTACCTCTTTAAAGGTCCGTTCTTTAAATATGGTCACATTCTGAGGTACTGGCAATTAGGGTTTCAAAATATGAATTTTGGGGGAGCACAATTCAGTCCATGACAGGGGTATAAGAAAAAGGGGTAGTAAAGAAGCATAATTCCCAGTAATGAAGCTTTAGTGAAATTCCCAGGATGACAGCTGCAGCAGGCAGGCCAGAGAACCAGCAGTCCGAGTTGAAGCAGGAAGATGGAGGATTCCCACAGTGATAGCAACAAGAAAAACAAAAACTTTCAGATTTATCTGAAGTGTGAAAATATCGAGAAAATATTTACTCTTCTGGCAGATAGTTGAAGAGGAATTAGAGATAGATATATAGGAAACTTAGCAAATTAAAAATTTGGCAGTAATTTACTCCATAGAGAACAAAGAGTTGTACAAGAAAGGAAATACAAGCATAGCTATGATATGGCTTATCTGTAAATAGTATTTACATAGCTATAGTAATAAAAACCCTGGTTATTTTTCCAATTAAAATTGTGATGTAACTCTATTTAGAAGAAGGTCTGGGAAAATGTGAAAGAGGTCAATCTCACCTTCCATAATAGGAAGTAAATAATAAGACCTAAACCTGGAAAAAGCAAAAAAAAAGAAAAAAAAGAAAAAAATGGTTATAGTGTGCTCTTAAGGATATGGACATGACTAAGAGAAGAAGCTTCAGAGTTAGAGGAATTTGTTTCTGAGAATGAAACCAGAAGACAGATAGAGGTGAGACAGGACACTACCGTTTGGCATAAAAATTTAGACTTTTTAAGCTAAGAACATATATTTATAGCAAATGTTTGAAAAAAAAGCAAATTAAAAAATATATTGAAAAGCAGAATTTTGTATTAGCCTGTTCTTCCATTGCTGTAAATACACTGGGAAATTTACAAAGAAAATTACTGGAGACTGGGTAATTCATAAAGAAAAAAGGTTTAATTGGCTCACAGTTCCACAGCCTGTACAGGAAGCATGGCTGGTGGGGGGACCCTCAGGAAACTGGCAATCATGGTACAAGACAAAGTGGAAGCCAGCAGGTCCTTCATTGCTGGAGCAGGAGGAAGAGAGAGCAAAAGGGGAAGTGCCACGTACTTGTAAACCACCAGAGCTCATGAGAACTAACTCACTATCAAGAGAGGGGGAAGTCCATCCCCATGAGCTAATCACCTCCCACCGGGCCCCTCCTCCAACACTGAGGGTCACAACTTGAGATGAGATTTGGATGGGGACACACAGCCAAACCATATCATTTTGCCCCTGGCCCCTCCCAAATCTCATGTTCTCCTCGCATTTCAAAACATAATTATGCTTTCCCAACAGTCTTAACTCATTGCAGCATTAATTCAAAATTCCAAGTCCAAAGTCTCATACTAGCTAAGGCAAGTCCCTTCCACCTATGAACCTGTAAAATCAAAAACAAATTAGTTACACCAAGATACAATGGCAGTATAAGCATTGCCCAAATACTCCCATTCCAAAAGGGACAAATCCTCCAAAACAAAGGGGCTTCAGGCCCTATGCAAGTCTGAAATCCAGCAGGGCAGTCAAATTTTAAAGCTCCTAAATAATCTCCTTTGACTCCATGTCTCACATCCAGGCCACATTGATGCAAGGGGTGGGTTCCCAAGGCCTTGGGGAGCTCCACCCCTGTGGCTCCGCAGGGTCAGGCCCCCACAGCTGTTTTCAAAGGCTGGTTGTTGAGTGCCTGTGGCTTTTCCAGACACACAGTACAAGCTGTCAGTGGATCTACCATTCTGGGGTCTGGAGGATGGTGGCCCTCTTCTCACTGCTCTACTAGGCAGTGTCCCAACATTTCTCTGAATATATATGCTTACTGCCTTTTTTTGATGTCTCCACTCAGTATTTCGTAGATAGTTCTTAGTTCCTTATTCTCCAGGCATGTTTCCTCCTTCTCCTGAACCTCCACCCACTGTGTTTTTCCATGCACGAAATAGCACCATTATTCAGCCAGTCACCCAAGTCAGAAAGCTAAACATCATATGTCTCTGATTTACTGCCAACACATAATCACTGAATCCTATTGGTTCTACCTCTTTACAATCAGCTTCCTTTTCTCCATCTCTGCTGATTGTCACTTAGTTCTGGTATTACCAAACTTTTTATAGTTATTTACACAGGTACCAATTATTCCCTTGCCTTTAGTTCTAATCACATACTAGTTCTTCTGCTTGAACCAATTTTTTGTCTTCTCTTTTAGAGATGTGCAAAAACACTGGATCTTTCAGAAAGTTCTCCCTCACATATTCATCTCATTACTCATTTTGGCCTGGATATGATATTTGTGCCTATTATAATGATTGACTCACAGAAGATGAATAATTTTCTTTCAAGAATAAATAAATGGATTGAATTAATATTGATAAATTGTAAGAGAATGGGTTTGATTCTTCCATCATTGAGTAGGAGCCATTTCTAGGTTACTGAGGTTTAGGTAAAAAATTGTATATCTGTTCTACCTAAACTCTATGCTGGCTAGAATATTTTAAAATTGTTTTTATTGAAAAGTACAAATGTTCTAGCCATTATCTGCAAATTCAAATGCCATGGCTTTTAAATAAAGTAGAAAAATACCTGTCATTTTAGGTATTTTCTTTAACACATAGATATCGTGAAAGAAAGACCCTGCTACTTTAGGAAGTATCTTCTCTTGAAGAGGTTAAACTCAGTAGAAGAACACTGTCTGCTTAAAAGATATCAATCAGAGATTCAGCTACTCCTTTTCCCCTTCCTGTCCTCAGTTGAGCAACTGTCAGTTTGCCAGAAAAGACCTCAACCCTTGCTCTGCTAGGATGTCAGGGAGATACATATTCATTGAGGACTGCTCGGGACAGAGTGAACTTGATGGCTGCATTTCACTGTGCTTATTCTTAGAGAAAATTTATTTTAAGATACAAAATTTCTCCCTTATATTAGGATATAATCTTGACAGCTAAGGGGGTAAACAGTCACAAGAGGTTGCTCAATGGAAAAATTTCAGTAGCGCTAAGTTCAAGAAGAATTTAAAATGAAAGGACTGTATACAAGCAATGTAATTACCTTTGTCATCTCCTTCAACTTTTCAGTGCTGGAACTTTCCAGTAGCTAAACACACAACTAGAAATGAATCTATTTTCATATTTCTTCATATACATTTATAAATAGGAGGTGGCAAAATACAGATTACGTTGTTATGTATTTTTCCCTTTTTGTTTTTCTGCATATGATTGCATTGGGAAACAGAATTCATATGTGGTATCCCGGTCCATCTCTTACTTTGTGACCTTGAATAATTATTTTGGCAATTTAATGAAGCTGAGTTTCATTTTTTACAAGATAGAGATAATATAGTTTTGCTAAATCTAAAGCTTTTAAAACATATCAAATTAATTTATACGGAAGAGTACTATAATTGTAGAAGTGTTTACAAATGCAAAATATTCTTTCTTACATAATACACATATCATATTCATTGTTGAAGTTTCTAAACATAAGTTAATTAGAGACATATATTGCACTCAATATAGATATATTGTTTACATGGTTTGTTCATAGCATGAGTTTAGTAGGGCATTTTGTCAAAGGAGGCACAATTCTTCTCTAGAGTAGGTTTAGGTTATATGGTGAAAGAATTTGATGCTATGATTAGAAGTTAGGACATGATTTTTTTTTGGCAAACAAGTGAGATTGTTTTCATCCATTCTTATTTATTCTTATGTATTAGTTTTGTAATATATTTGAGCTACTACTAAGTAATAAGCTTTGTCTTAGGTGTTGAGGATAAAAAGATGAGCATTGCTCAGCCTTTGACATCTAGCTATGCACAATTTAGTAGGGATTCAGAAAGATAAAATTTGTAATAAAACACTCTGCACATTCTATCAAGTGTTATGAAAGTGTAAAAGAAGAGGTAATTAACTTTACATGGAGACGGGACAGATAGATCCAGAAATGCTTCATGGAGAACATCTAGATGTAAAGAACAAGTAAAGAGAGAAGGAGATATAAAGGAATTCTAAGTTAAAAAAGGACAGTAGCAAAAGGTAACATAACTAAATTCATGTATAAAGAACAAGGTACCTAAAGATTAGAATATGTGGTAAGGAAAATGTAATGATTATAGGAGGAAGGAAGGCAGATCATGGAGAGCTTGTTACCATGCTTAGAAATCTAAATTTTATTCTGCAGATACTGAGCTATATTAAAGAGTTGTAAATAGACAAGTGTCAAGTGTCCTAAGTCAGATTATGTGTGTGTGTGTGTGTGTGTGTGTGTGTGTGTGTGTGTGTGTTTATTCTGAAAGTGGTATGGAGAAGAAATTCCAGTGTAAAGAGTCCAAAATTAGGGTGATAGGAGGCTATTGCAACAGATTTTTAAAATGTTGAAGCTGTAAAATAAAATGCTTTTCATGAGGATAAAGATTTGGGATGATAAAGAAAAATAGTTTAGAAGTACAATGATTGAATGAAGATGAAATATGATAGAGAAGTCAATATCTAAACTGACTACTGGATTCAGATTTGGGTACGAAATGGGATGGTGGTTGCTATGGCTTGAATGTCCCCCTCTACAACTCATGTTGAAATTTAATTGTCATTGTGACAATATTAAGAGATGGGAGTTTGAGAAGGTGATTAGATTATGAAGCCTCTGCCAGTGCTGTTATCTCAGGAGTGGATTAGTTATTGCCTGAGTGGATTGGTATGAAAGTGAGCATTCTCTCACAGGAGCTCTCTTGCCCTTCTGCCATGGAATGATGCAGCAAGGAGGCCCTTACCAGATGATGGTGCTATGCTCCTGGGCTTCCCACCCCCATAGAATCACAAACCAAATAAACCCCTCTTAAAAAATAAAAATTAAAATACCTGATCTCAGGTATTCTGTTACAGCAACAGAAAACCGACTAAGAAAATTGATACCAAGAAGTGTGGTGGTGGCTATAACAATTATCTGGCTGGGCGCGGTGGCTCATGCCTGTAATCCCAGAACTTTGGGAGGCTGAGGGGGGCAGATCATGAGGTCAAGAGATTGAGACCATCCTGGCCAACATGGTGAAACTCCGTCTCTACTAAAAATACAAAAATTAGCTGGGTGTGGTGGCTTGTACCTGTAGTCCCAGCTACTCAGGAGGCTGAGGCAGGAGAATCGCTTGAACCCGGGAGGCAGAGGTTGCAGTGAGCCAAGATTACGCCACTGCACTCCAGCCTGGTGACGGAGCAAGACTCCTTCTCAAAAAAAAAAAAAATTTATCTGAAAACATGAAAATGACTTTAAAACTAGATAAGGGGTGCAGGCTGCAAGAACTTTGAGGAGAAGGCTAGAGAAAGGACAGCTTGCAATAAACAGAGCATTAAGGGCAATTCCAGTGAAAGCTCATAAAAAAGCTGTAAGGAAAGTCTGGAGCTTCTTAGTTATTATCTAAGAGGAAGCGATCAGAATGCTGATAGAAATACTGGCAGTAAAGTCTATTCTGATGAGGTCTCAGACAGAATTGAAGAACAAGAAATTGAAAACTGGAGTAAAGATTATCCTTGCTAAATCGTGGCAAAGAACTTGGTTGCATTGTGTCCATGCTCAGGGGCTTAATATAAGGTGGAATTTAAGGATGATGAACTAGGATATCTGGCAGAAGAATTTTCAGAACAAAATATTGAGGGAATCATGTGGCTATTTTTGGCTACTTACAGTAAGATCAGAGGAGAAAGGAATGATTTAAAGATAAAATTTATAATTGAAAGGGAAGCAGAAGAAAAAGTTTTAAAAACATTGCATCTTGGTCATGTAAAGAGTGAAAAGGCATCTTTAGGAGAGATTAGTACCAATAGAAGAGAACCAGATGCTCTTTATCAGGAAAATGGGGGAAAATCTAAAATTTGAGATCTTCATGGCTGCCCCTCCCATCATAAGCCCAGAGCTCTAGGAGGGCAGAATGGTTTCTGGGGAAGGACCTGGAGCACCTTCCAAAATCTTGCTGCCTAGAGCTGCCTCTGAACTCTGTTCCCTGTAGTCTGGTGCAGTGCTCCTCAGCCACCCCAACTGTGGCTCAAGCAGGCCCGGAGTAGCTTGGGATACTGCTATGGAAGGCACAAGCCTTAAGCTTGGCAGCATCCACATGGTGCTAATTCTGCAGGCTTACAGAACGCAAGCACTCTGGAGGCATAGTGATCTCCACTTAGACTTCAAAGAATGTATCCAACAGCCTGGGGACTCAGGCAGACACTTGTTGCAGGGGTGGAGGCACTGCAGTGAGTCCCTACTAGGGTAGTGCATGAGAACTGGGACTATGATTGAGGTATTGCATGGGAAGTGGGATCATGATCGATACCCCAGAACTGTAGATCTACCAGCGTTGGAAAGCTACAGGCACCCACCTCCCACCCATGAGAGCAGCCACATGACACGCACCTTGCAAAGCTATAGGGATGGGGCTGCCTGAGGCCTTGGGAGTCCAACCCCTACACCAGTGTGCCCAGGATGTGAGACATGGAGTCAAAGGAGGTTATTCTAGCATTTTAAGACATACTGTTTTTTCCCTGTTGAGTTTTGGACTTACTTGGGAAAAGTAACCCCTTTATTGTTACCCATTTTTCCCTTTTGGAATAGGAAAGTCTATCCTATATCTGTATCACCATTGTATTCTAGAGGTAGATAACTTGTGTTGAGTTCATATGCTCACAGTCAGAGTGAGTTTGCATCATGATGAATTGTGCCTTGAGTCTCACCCATGTCTGATTCAGATGAGACACTGGACTTTGAACTATTGAGTTGACGCTGGAATAAATTAAGACTTTGGAGGCTATTGGGATAGAATGAATGTATTTTGCGTGTGAGAAGGACATGAGTTTTAGGGGGCCAGGGATGGAATGCTTTGGTTTCCATGTCCCCTTCAAAGCTCTTGTTGAATTTTAACTTCCATTGTGATGCTATTAACAAGTGGGACCTTTAAGTGGTGATAGATCATGAGGGCTGTGCCCTCATTAATGGATTAATGCTCTTATGGCAGGAGTGGATTAATTTTTGTGAGAATGGGTTAGCTATTGCCAGAGTGGTTTGTTATAAAAGCAAGCTGTCTTCACACAAGCTTTCTTGACCTTCTGCCATGGAGTAAATCAGCATGAAGGCCATTGACAGATGTCAGTAACATGCTTTTAGACTTCTCAGCCTCCAGAATCATGTGCCAAATAAACCTCTAAATTACCCCAGTCTCAGGTAGTCTTTTATAGCAGCAGAAAACAGCCTAAATCAGTGGTTGTAGCTACAAGCAGATAGACAGGTTTGGGGTACAGGTATTAGTGGTTGAAAAATGGGTTTCATTTAGGATATGTTGAGTTTTACTGTTAAAGAATTCAAAAGGACTTTTTTGTTAAAAAGGCATATATACGTGTTTGACCTCTGTAGAGAATTGACAGGAATGAGTGAGAGAGAAATATTAAAGTTACCAAACTTTTATAAAGTTGATAGTTGAATTTTTGGATATGGATTAAAAAGCTTACAAGGATTGTTAAATATGAAAGAAAAAGCTTAGGAAGGAGAACTCTATGACTGGTTTTGGACAACTCTTATCAGGTAATGGTCCAGTAGCAATACTGAAATAAATTTCTTATGACATTAAAATATTATTCTGTCTTGAAATGAGATTAATGTTATTAACTCACTAATTAATCATACTGGCATAGAAAAATTATGTGAAGATACACATTAGAATAAAAGTTTAATATGAAAATTTCTAGGTATAACATATGTATATTTCTACATTTTAGGATTATTTATCAGAGCATGACCAAATTATAATATAGGCAATCTTGGAAAAATTACTGCTTCTTATATATTAGGTTCTTCAACTTTAAAACAAGGAACAGTGATGAATAGTTTACCTTCTAGCCCTACAATTTCAAGCAAGGCTAAATTAGAATCTAGGCTTTGCCACTTACTGGCAGTGAGCCTGTCATTGGCTTTAACCCTCTTAATGCACTTAACCATCTTATCCCTGCAGTTTCTTAGACCAGGCAGGGGAATGAAATATCAGTATAACTAGGCAAAATAATATAAAGTAGGTGACATTTGTCTATCTTGGCATCTTTAAAATTTTAATTAATAAGATCAAATTTTATTTATATATTCCCATCTTAATAGTTTACTTATAATATGCAATGAGCATATAGCCACTTATTTAGAAGAAGGAAATAACAGGGCACAGTCCTTTTATTTGATATATAATTTTGTAATTCTAGCTCAAAGATAGGTTCATGGTCTTGATTTGGTTTTGCCTTTGGGAAGAGTGTTTGTATATATATGTTTGTATATATATTTTAATTACTAGAGTTAGTTTTAGTCGTTGGGTTCTCAATATGATTATCTTCATGTCACTCAATATTTTTCTTCATGTCACTAAATTCTTTTTAGAAATGAGATATGCAGCATAGATACATAGTACTTAATAACAAAAGACAAGAAGCATTATTTTTTTCATCTTTAATTCTTGGCAAGGTACCTTGAATAATTTTGATCTATTGGCTGTTCTGTAACATTTTACATCACTTTATATCTATTAATGGATTAGTGCGCCTATTAGTGGATAAATTAAAAAAATTATGCATCATATTTTGACAAAAAGCTTTTCTTTTCTATGGATCTTATTGCTTTTATTTATTTTTATTCTTTTGAGAGCATTTAGAAATTTTTTCTTTTTAAATATAATTTATTTTCATTTTGATGTGATATATTTCATCTTCTCACTCTATAATCCTTATGCATTATCTCATTTTAAATCATTTCATATTATTTAAAATACCTACAAATATATTTAGCACAGTATCCAGAATTTACTTTATTTTGCTGAGTTTTCTTATGTTAATTTATTTTAGATTTTGACATAAAATTTTTTTCATCAATGTAGATGTGCTTCTACTTATTTAGTGGGACAGAATCCATCAAATTCAAGTGCCTTTATCATTGATGTTCTTATGTATAGAAATATTGATTAATCAAATTTTCCATATATACCAAATATTATTTTAAAGACTAAAAATAGATTATCCTGTATCTAAATATATAATGAGCAGAAGATAAACTTTCTTTGATGATTTATAACAGGGGTTTTCTCTGTAAATCCAGATGGCAATGGTTTCAGGCTTTGTGGACAAAAGGAAAACTTGAGGATATTATATAGTTTTTCATATGATGAAAGAAAACATTTTCACAATTTTTATTGACAAAATTAAAAATACAATATTTCAGTATGATTTTTTGTAATATTGGTCAACTAATGAAAAGACTTAAATTTGTTTTTGGAGGCATGATATTTTCCATAAATAATATTCAAAGATAGTGTTCCCTATCATTAAACTGGTTGCAAATGTTCATTTATAAAAAACGTTCTTAGCCTGAGAGTCATACAAACTGAGACAGTAAGCCAGATGTGGTCTGTGGGCTATAGTTTGTCACTGCCTGAGTTAAAGGCTGCTTCAGCAAAATTTGGACATTTTAGAAATGGTTGAGGATGTTGAAAAATTTTAATTTTAGTTATGTGACTTAATGAAATATAACAGTAATGAAACCCAATACTATAGCTATAGATATGTCTGAAAAACTGTGGTCTATCTGTTGTACTGTTTATAAACTTCATGCTTGATTACCTCTCCAGTAAGTCAGAAGTGATTGTTGGCAAATGAAAGAGGACTGGTCTGCAGATGAATTATGATAATAATGCTACCTAGTTTTCCCTCAAGATTAAGAGCTGAGCTACTGATTCTCTGACTCCTTTTCATGATTCATAAACAGTTCTAAAACCATTACACAAAATTATTTGTAAATATTTCATCACATTTTTCTAGACAAAGAAGAAAAAGAATATAGACTTCCCATGATGTGGATCACCCACGTCACCCATCAATGTAATGAGCTGCAAGGAGGCCTGACCACAAAAATCCCTGTCTGCTTAGCTGGGAATAATATGACTACTACATAAAGCTTCAGCTCTGGCCACATGATGAAAATCAAGGCTCTTTCCATTTCCAGTAATTTAAAGAGTATTACTAATCTTTAAGAGAAACCAAAGTGACTCAGGGTTAAGCTTCTCTTTTATTCCTTCTCTTATGCCAGTTTATTAGCTGGGATACATTATTATTACTAAGACATTTAACCTTTGACCTACAGATTTGGCTTCAATATATTGTCCTTCAAATCTGAGGCTGACCTCAGTAACCTGGCCAGCTCCTATTTTCTCTAAGGCCAGGGTGCTTCTCTCAGGATCAGAGGCTGTCTACAAGCCCCAGGCTTGAAACTGAGGCACTGATGCCTACTTTGGACCTTGGACACTGCATTCTGGTCTGTTTTCCTGGACCTCCACAGTCTGGCCAATACCAGAATCTCTACTGCAGCGCCTTGCTAGTGTTCTGAAATGATGCCCTGCAAATGCCTATCTATCCTCTGGGTCCAGTAAATGATCAAGTTTTCTGTAATAAGACAATTCAGAAAACTATAGTGAAAAATCATTGTTATACATATATGTATATACACCAATGCTATATATATAACTATATATTATTATAATATATAAGTATGTATTATTTTTATATATTTATTAATTATATAATATATAATATTTAATATATTTGCATATATAATACATATTATATATTATATTAGCATATATTATTATATATAAGGGTAATATATATGTATATATTAGTTGTGATGTCCTTCCCATTTTTGAGGTTGAAATGCCCTTTACTTTGTGAAATAATGCTGGTATTAAGTGTTTAATATTTAAGTCTTTAGTTGAAAAATAAATTGAAAATAATGTTTGCCTAAAGTTTTGTGATTTTACTAGAGCATAAAATCCCAAAGTCATGGAAAGGGGTAAGGACAGTTCTGGATTATTGCAGTTAGCTCATTATAGTCCTCACAGACACTGATGGCCGGTCCACTTTCACTTGTTGCTAATTATTCTGCTAATTGAGTCCCAAGTCCATTTGCAAGACTGCACTTTGTCCCATAGCCTGAAGAGTGCACCATCCCCAAGGATGGCGGTTTGGTGAGGAGTTATGTTCCATATTTTACCAGTCTAGACACTGATGACTACAAGACTTAAGAGATTTGCTTCGAGTGACAGGACTACATGGTCAATCAATGCCAAAGTGGAGCTAACATGAATGGTAGCAATTCAGCAAGTGCCTACAAATCAGAGTGGCTGAATCTATCTATCACATCCAATTCTGTTATAGGAAATAGGCTTGATGAAATACAATAACTTAATCCACCCAGAAACAACCTGCCCTATCCGTCAATCAGGATGTCACCTTCATATTTTTTCTTTCAAAATAACTTTCTTGTAGAAACTTTTTGTATTTGCCTAAACATCTCTTCATGTTTTACTTTCCTATAAACTTGTAGTGGTCCTCATTTTGTCACTTAAGTGGAAATATTGGGATTTAATTCACCAAGTGTTAGTGTAATATATAGGTTAATATGCATTTACATGTATTTTGTATTCATTATGCATTTTTATTAATTACTAGCACAATAAGTATAACATTTACTCTTGCAAATACATTTTATTGTTATGTAGGTAACTGAGAGCAATTTTTACTGGCTGCGTTTTAGAACAATATTTCTGCTACATTTTCCCACATATGCAAATGCATTTATATAAGCCTCATCTTAGATATATATTATGCAATGGGGTCACTATTCAAGAGCTGAAAATACCACGTAGATGAATATAAATTTTAGATTAAAAATGTTTTAGGAAGTGCCAACACTTTCAATTCCCCAAGTGCTTCAGATTAATCATGATCAAGCCCATAGCGGGAGACCGAAAGACAATTGCAAGAATATTGTTTAGTTCCTTGGAGAGGATTCATTACCTCAGACATTATTTGACATAAAAACAGATGTACCTCTGTCATTGTTTTGACCTCTCCAACAAGATGAACAACTAGGCTGATACACTTATTGATCAGAGCAAAACCCATTCCACCAGAAATAGACAATACATGCACCCCAGTGTAAATGAAGAATTAACTTCCAAGTAGATTGGCTATTAATCTGGAAACTGAAACAACACAACTAGCTGCCTGACAGTGCTACCTTTTTATTGTAGGTACAGAGATAAAAGGACTGTCTGCATTGCACAGTGGGCAATATTTTATTACTATGGGTAGTTTTGTATGAAGCCTGTAAATCAAATATGCCAAACTCCGTCTACATTCGAAGTGTGTTGAATATTGAAAGTGTTCATCATTTTGCAATTAGCTTGCCTCTGCTTTTTTCTCTAAAGGTCACATGAAGCATTTGTGAACGTTAGTGGGTGCTTATTGAACAAGTGATTCAGATGTTATTTCACGGTTATTGATATTTACAATATTAATATAATACCACCTTACAAAATGGTTCCATTAGCAAAATGTTATGAAGGGAGAATGGGGGGAGGTAAGGGGTGAAAAAATTACCTAATGGGTATAATGTACACTATTTGGGTGATGTTTACACTAAAACACAGACTTCACCATTTGATAATATATCCACATGCCCGGTGCGGTGGCTCAAGCCTGTAATCCCAGCACTTTGGGAGGCCAAGGTGAGCAGATTACCTGAGGTCAGGAGTTTGAGACCGGCCTGGCCAACATGGTGAAACCCCATCTCTACTAAAAATACAAAAATTAGCCGGGCGTGGTGACACATGCTTGTAATCCCCGCTACTCAGGAAGCTGAGGCAGGAGAATCGCTTGAACCCGGGAGGCAGAGGTTGCAGTGAGCCAAGATCATGCCACTCCACTCCAGCCTGGCTGACAGAGTGAGACTGTCTCAAAAAAAAGAAAATATATATATATCTATAGATATATATATCTATAGATATATATAGATAGATATATATATATCTATAGATATATATAGATATATATATATATATCTCCACGTAACAAAACTGGGCTTGTATGCCCCAAATCTATAATATAAATTATATATAATTTTAATTTTTCATATATAATTATATGTATATTAAAAATACACATTGTACAATAATGAGGTATAAAAAGAGCTTTTTGAATGAGTTAAAAACCTGTTTAAATTAGCTGGGAAAAATTTTTAAAACTTACTAGTTCTAAACTCTTTTCAAACCCTTCTGTGAGTTCTATTTTTCATCATTTCTAAGGACTAAAAAAATTAAAGCAACTGACAAATATTTAATGCAAATTGCTTATATATGACTGGGTGAAAGGGAGGAAAAATATTTTCCTGTCCCCTCCTAGGCTCATGGCTGAAAGCCTAACAACAAAAGACAGATTAACAAGAGAAAAGCATACACATTTATTTAATGTAAGTTGCACTTCACATGGCAGCCTTTATAAGGAAAGGAAGACCTGAAGAAGCAGTTAAACTCTGTATATTTCATAGTAGGTTTGATGAAGAATAAATAGTCATGGAGAAACATGATTGGAGGGCAAAGGGTATGATCTAATGATAATAAACTGGGGGAAACACAGCAAGGTCAATTTGTTCAGATTCTTTTTGTATCCCTATGTCTTCAGACACAAGGACATCCCTTTCCTCTGGGTATAGGGTGGCACCTCTCATATGAGGGTCTTTTGACTTGCTTCAGGGGAAAATTTAAAAATCCTTCTTAGGTTTTATGACATGCTTCAGGGGAGAAAGGCAAAGGGAAAGCGAGAGTGAATTTCCTGCCTCTGCTGTTTTCTCAAATGCCATTTTTGGGTAACATATCCTGAACTCCATCACTAGGTAAGGGCCAGGAATCATTCAGTAACTTCTTTAATTAAATGAAATTAAGGTAAATGTGTGTGTGTGTGTGCGTGTGTGTGTGTGTGTGTGTGTGTCTGTGTGTGTGTCTTGGGGAAAGGATAGTGGGAAAGCGGGACAGAAGAATGGTGGGATCTGGTTGTTTCCATATCTTTTCATTTCTCCTGAAATACCCTTTCTGTAATCAAGTAAGAAGCGACATTAGTTACATGAATATGTATATATTTATGTACACACACACATATACACAAACACACAACTGGACTTCTAGTCTTCTTCCCATCTAAAAGTTATAAAGGGGAAGAATGATGTGTGTTTACTGGAGTAAAAAATTTATATCAGGGATGCATGAATCAATCAATAGATTTTTCAAGATGATTTCATAGAACTTTTATGCCAACTCATATGCTATAAATATTAGATGTGCCATACAGAAATTGCTTTTTACCCATAGAGATTCACTGATAAATCCAAATCCCTCACCATGCTAAATGCAGACTTTCTGCAGAGATAAATGTCATTAACTATTGCTGTACCACTTAGTGCTTTCTCAGTCTACTTGGGAGCTATGTTCTTTTAGTAGACATCACAAAAAGAAAAGTTGTCTTTCTTGAAAGCTCAATTTTCTTTCATATAATAAAATTAAAAGTTGTTTAATTAGAAACCCTACTTAATAGCAATGATTACTAATTTATTTTAAATAAAAAATAAAATAATTTTAAGTGAAAAAAATTATAAATAGTAAAGATGCTCTCAAGACACAAGAGACCATTCATGAAATTTGGAAATACTTTTGAAAATTAAGAATAATTTTTAGACAACTTCTCCATCAGCATCCACCTTTTATAACAAACTGTCAACATAAAAGTATAAAATTTGCCAACATAAAAGTATAAAATTTATCATACAATCAGGATCACAGTTGTAAAAATGAACGACATGTAAATATTTTTTCCTTATGTGAGTTAAACTTGTTTGCAGCACAACCAATTTATATGTCATTCTTCTTAACTGTTGAAGTTCTTCAACAGTTGCTTTAACTACAGTGTTTAAGAATTTTAGAGGTGGTAGAAGAAATTTAGTAGACAGAATGCTGAAATATTCTTTGGCCTTTTATTTCAGAGGAAGACATTTTGGTTATAAGTGAGATATGGTGTATTGATGTTATCAGTAGTACTACTTCTGATGATTAATATATCTACATCACTTTAATGTAGAAGTGTTTTCATTTACATTTCTTATTTGATCTTTACAATAAACTAATGACATAGAGGGGTAGATAAGATAATATTTATTATCATTGATAAACAAGTAAGGAATTAAAACAGAATTTTAGAGATTCATCCGGGATCTTATTTTGAGAAACAGTAGAGAAGAGACTGACTCATTAACTAATCTTTTGATTTTCATTCTGGAGCCTTACATCATACTAAGTTGCTAATACACTTGATTTCCAAGTGTAGAGTATCTGTTTTATGGCTTATTAAAGGGCATTTAGGCACTGCTGATGATTCATTATGGTCTTCATTTTAATAACATTGCACCACTTTTAAACGAAAGAAGCGTATGAGATAATCCAAGACATTTGCGATGACAGAGAAAACAAAGGTGAAGGTTAGAAAAAATTCCAAGATGGTGTACTATTACAAGTCTGGATCATGTACCAGGAGACCATATCAAAGTTAAAGTATTTGGAATTTATATATTTTCATAATTTTATGGAAATGTAAATTACTCTATTTTTAAAAATTTCTCCTCTCGCTTTTTTCTAATTTTTTGGAAAAGTTTTTTATGAAATCCCCTTCTAATTTTTCCTTCACCTTCACAGATGAAAGACTAACTCTATTATTTCACTGCAGCCTGATTAATGACAGAATGCATAATCTGGAAAGGCTAGAAGGGTTGCAGATGATAGGCTGATTTGTCTCTCTCTCCCTCTCTCGATATATATATACATATATGTACATATATTTTATATATACATATATACATATATATAATACATACATATATACGTATATATAATATATATGTATATATAATATATACATATATACGTATATATAATATATACATATATACGTATATGTAATATATACATATATACGTATATGTAATATATACATATATACGTATATGTAATATATACATATATACGTATATGTAATATATACATATATACGTATATGTAATATATACATATATACGTATATATAATATATACATATATGTAATATATACATATATACGTATATATTATATATACGTATATGTATATACGTATATATGTACATATATGTATACACACGTATATATGTATATACACATATATATGTGTATATACATATATACATATATCTTAAGATATATATACATATATACATATATTTTAAGATATATACATATATTATATATGTATATTATATATGTATATATCTTAAAATATATATTTGTTATCATTGATAAACAAGGAATTGAAACAGAATTTAAGATATTTGTCTCTCTATATATATATCTTAAAATATATGCTTATTATCACTAATAAGGAATTGAAACAGAGTTTAAGAGATTTGTCTCTCCCTCTCTACATAAATCTTAAACTGTATATTTATTATCATTGATCAATAAGGAATTGAAACAGAATTTAAGATATTTGTCTCTCTCTACATATATCTCTGAAAATATATATTATCATTGATAAATCTTACATTCTGTTTCAATTCCTTATTTATCTCTCTCTATATATATCTTAAAATATATATATTATCATTGATAAACAAATAGGGAATTGAAACAGAGAATTGAAGAGATTTATCCAGGGTCTCATTTTGAGAAGCAGTAGAGCAGAGACTCATCAACTAGTCTTTTGATTCTAACTGTAGTGTCTTCCATCATGCTAAGCTGCTAATACAGTCATCTTCCAAGTGTAGCGTAAAAACAGAGAGCGCTGTTTTTTGAAAAGATCACATTATTTCCTTAAGATCGATTCCCAGAAGAGTAAGTTAGTTTAGAAAGATATAGTTTTTAGTGATGAAAGTTTTTATCAAAGTCTGGTTCAATTTAATTTTCATAAGCAGTGTTTGAATATACCAATTTCTCTGTACCTCTGGTTTCATCTTTATTATGTTAATGGGCTGGAAGAATACATTAACTCATTGAGTTAGTTAGCTTTTCCTTTATATTTGTGAGTTTAAACTATTTGTTTATTAATCATCAATATTTTCTCTTTTATAACTTCTTTTATGTATTGATTTATTCAACAATACTTATTGAATTCCTATTCTTTGCCAGATATTGCTTGACACTAAGAATCTAAAGTTGAGAAGAAAGTCGTTACTTTCAAACAGTTTGCCATCTGTTGGGTATAGGAAAGCAAAGGGAGGCAAAAAATAATTTGCTGGTATTCATCTTTTTCATGCTATAAATAAATTGTTACTAAGTAGTTCCCATTATCTGACAAAATATAATCCAAGAACTTTTTCTTTTTAGGCATTATTGCAAAGCAAATAAAGCGCATACTGTTAAGATAAAATGAAATGATTAAATGAGCATAAAGGTGCTGGGATATAAAGCATTAGATTTTAATGGATAATGTCAAATGAACCATTTAGTAAAACAAGAAATGCAAAATGACTATATACAATTTAAAACTGCAAATGATTAATAATCTCTTCTCTTTTATAAAACTGCCAAGTCTTTTGTGACATTAGATTAAAATAATTTTTTTCTGCACAATTTTCTTTCTTTCCAAAATGCTTCACTACTATCACATCTATTTAAAATAACTACCATCAGCATTCTATTCATTTTATTCAATGATCACTTTTAGGACATTGCAATTTGAAAAGCTAGGATAATTATGTAACATATTTAAGTCTATAGATCTATCTTGGAATGCATTGGCGCTAATACTTAACATTCGTATTATTATTATTTACAAAACACATTCAGTATAAAAATGTCTTGGAATCTGCAGCAAGGCATGGGAGGGAGAGATGATGAGTCAGTCCTCATTCAGAAACATGGTCATGGAAAGACAGCCAAAAGTCTCTAGCGAGACACACAATCTCCAAAAATCGTTTTGTAAACTTCCTTTCTGCCTATCTTCAGCTTTTTCTCCCTAAATACCTCTGTGCCTCACCATTGCTACTTCCTGTTCAATTAACATCTTTCCTATGATTGACTAGAACATTTCTACCAATTTCCAAGTTCCATTTCTCTATCTTTCCAAAATTTTTCTTGTCTCCATCTTTCTTCATATTTTGGGCAAATTAATTTCTTATTTGTGTGTTCTCAAAGCATTTTCTAACTCCCATTATGCCATCTACAAGTGGTAATATTGCAATATGTTTTCTGTTCCTCTCTCCCTTTTGCCAGGAATTCAGCACCTGAGGGAATATTTGTGGACTGTTAAGAGCAGATGTGAATAACTGAACTAATTACACACGTTTTGAGTAGTGAATGTTAGGATAGAGGTGACAGTTTCTATGGAAATATCTGTAGTGCTAAGTGTACAAGTCCTGGGGAGGACAGAAAAAAAATTACAGAGGGCCAATAATAAGCCTATTTCAGATCCCATTCACAAAAGTCTATTTGTTGGAAAATACTAAAGATCTTATTATTATAAAATCCTTTTCATTTTATAAGGAAATGCCATTGTATCAACCTGAGCTCCAGGGCATTTTGACACCATTTTCCATAATTTAAAAACTGTGTACAAAGATAAAAATATAAAACACTTTAATTCCCTGTAAGAGAAAATTTAGTTCTTTAATTTTTGATAAAAAATAATTATCTTTACTGTAGTTACATTTTACAACAGCTCACTTCAACGCTGGATGAATAAGATGATTTTTAAAACTCTGGAAAGTACATCATACATTACACTAGTAAGACTAATAGACTAGATATTGCTGGCAAGATGGACGAATAGAAACAGCTCTGGTCTGCAGCTCCCAGTGAGATCAACACAGAAGGTGGGTGATTTCTGCATTTTCAACTGAGATACCCGGTTCATCTCACTGGGACTGGTTGGAAAGTGGGTGCAGCCCAAGGAGGGCAAGCTGAAGCAGGGTGGGGCATTGCCTCACTTGGGAAGGGCAAGGGGTCAGGGAACTCCATCTCCCAGCCCAGGGAAGCCATTAGGGACTGCACTGTGCACTCCGGCCCAGATACTGTGCTTTTCCCACAGTCTTCGCAACCTGCAGACCAGGAGATTCCCGCTGGTGCCTGCGCCACCAGGGCCCTGGGTTTCCAGCACAAAACTGGACGGCCATTTGCGCAGACACTGAGCTAGCCCCAGGAGTTTTTTTTTCATACCCCAGTGGTACCTGGAACACCAGCGAGACAGAACTATTCACTCCCTTGGAAAAGGGCCTGAAGCCAGGGAGCCAAGTGGTCTGGCTCTTTGGGTCCCACCCCCATGGATCCCAGCAGGCTAAGATCAACAGGTTTGAAATTCTCGCTGCTAGTACAGCAGTCTGAGCTCAAGCTGGGATGCTAGAGCTTGGTAGAGGAGGGGCATCCACCATTGCTGAGGCTGGAGTAGGCAGTTTTACCCTCTCAGTGTAAACAAAGCCACCTGGAAGTTTGAACTGGGTGGAGCCCACTGCAGCTTAGCAAGGCCACTGCTGCCAGAATGCCTCTCTTAGATTCCCAGGGCCATCTCTGAAAAAAAGGCAGCAGCCCCAGTCAGGGACTTATAGATAAAATCTCCACCTCCCTGGGACAGAACACCTGGGGGAAGGGGTGCTTGTGGGTACAGTTTCAGCAGACTTAAACATCCCTGCCTGGCAGCTATGAAGACAGCAGCAGATCTAACAGCACAGCATTCGAGCTCTTCTAAGGGACAGACTGCCTCCTAAAGTGGGTCCCTGACCCCCATGTATCCTGACTGGGAGACACCTCCCAGTAGGGGCTGACAGACGCCTCATACAGAAGAGCTCTAGCTGGCATCTGGCAGGTGTCCCTCTGGGACGAAGCTTCCAGAGGAAGGAACAGGCAGCAATCTTTGCAGTTCTTCAGGCTCTGCCAGTGATACCTAGGCAAACAGGGTCTGGAGTGGACCTCCAGCAAACTCCAGCAGACCTGCAGCAGAGGGGCCTGACTGTTAGAAGGAAAACTAGCAGATAGAAATGAATAGTATCAACATCAACAAAAAGGATGTCCCCTCAGAGACCCCAGCCAAAGGTCATCAACTTCAGAGACCAAAGGTAGATAAATCCACAAAGATGGGGAGAAACCAGCACAAACAGGCTGAAAATTCCAAAAACCTGAACGTCTCTTCTCCTCCAAAGGATCACATCTCCTCCCCAGCAAGGAAACAAAACTGGATGGAGAGTGTCTTTGACGAATTGAGAGAAGTAGGCTTCAGAAGGTGGGTGATAACAAACTCCTCTGAGCTAAAGGAGCATGTTCTAACCCAATGCAAGGAAGTTAAGTACCTTGAAAAAAGGTTAAACAAATTGTTAACTAGAATAACTAGTTTAGAGAAGAACATAAATGACCTGATGGAGATGAAAAACACAGCAAGAGAACCTCGTGAAGCATACACAAGTATTAATAGCCAAATCAGTCAAGCAGAAGAAAGGGTAACAGAGATTGAAAATCAACTTAGTGAAATAAAGCAAGAAGACAAAATTAGAGAAAAAAGAGTGAAAAGAAACGAACAAAAACTCCAAGAAATATGGGACTATGTGAAAAGACCAAATCTATGTTTGATTATTGTACCTGAAAGTGACAGGGAGAATGAAACCAAGTTGGAAAACACTCTTCAGGATATTATTGAGGAGAACTTCCTCAACCTAGCAAGGCAGGCCAACATTCAAATTCAGGAAATACAGAGAACCACCAAGAGGATACTCCTCGAGAAGAGCAACCCCAAGACACATAATCATCAGATTCACCAAGGTTGAAATGAAGGAAAAAATATTAAGGGCAGCCAGAGAGAAAGGTCAGTTTACTCACAAAGGGACGCCCATCAGACTAATAGTGGACTCTCAGCAGAAACTCTACAAGCCAGAAGAGAGTGGAGGCCAATATTTAACATTCTTAAAGAAAAGAATTTTCAACCCAGAATTTCATATCCAGCCGAATTAAGCTTCATAAATGAAGGAGAAATAAAACCCTTTACAGACAAGCAAATGCTGAGAGATTTTGTCACCATCAGGCTTGCCTTACAAGAGCTCCTGAAGGAAGCACTAAACATGGAAAGGAACAACTGGTACCAGCCACTGCAAAAACATGCCAAATTGTAAAGACCATGGATGTTATGAAAAAACTGCATCAACTAATGGGCAAAATAATCAGCTAGCCTCATAATGAAAAGATCAAATTCACACATAACAATATTAACCTTAAATGTAAACAGGTTAAATGCCACAATTAAAAGACATAGACTGGCAAATTGGATAAAGAGTCAAGACTTACCAGTGTGCTGAATTCAGAGACCCATCTCATGTGCAAAGACTCACATAGGCTCAAAATAAAGGGGTGGAGGAATATTTACCAAGCAAAAGGAAAGCAAAAAAAAAAAAAAAAAAAAAACAACAACCAGGGATTGCAATCCTAGCCCCTGATAAAACAACTTTAAACCAACAAAGATCAAAAGAGACAAAGAAGGGCATTACATAAAGATAAAGGGATCAATGCAACAAGAAGAGCTAACTATCCTAAATATATATGCACGCAATACAGGAGCACCCAGATTCATAAAGCAAGTTCTTAGAGAGCTACAAGGAGACTTAGACTCCCACACACTAATAGTGGGAGACTTTAACACCCCACTGTTAAACTCTGTACCTCTCCACCCCAAATCAACAGAATATACATTCTTCTCAACACCACATCACACTTATTCTAAAATTGACCACATAATTAGAAGTAAAACATTCCTCAGAAAATGCAAAAGAACTAAAAAAAGACAGACTCTCAACCACAGTGCAATCAAATTAGAACCCAGGATTAAGAAACTGACTCAAAACCACATAACTACATGGAAACGGAGCAACCTGCTCCTGAATGACTACTGGGTAATAATGAAATGAAGGCAGAAATAAAGATGTGACACAAAGACAATGAGAACAAGGAACCAACATACCAGAATCTCTGGGACACATTGAAAGCAGTGTGTAGAGGGAAATTTATAGCACTAAATGCCCACAAGAGAAAGCAGGAAAGATCTAAAATTGACAACCTAACATCACAATTAAAAGAACTAGAGAAGCAAGAGCAAACACATTCAAAAGCTAGCAAAAGGCAAGAAATAAGATCAGAGCAGACCTGAAAGAGATAGAGACAAAGAAAACCCTTCAAAAAAAAAAATCCGGAAGCTGGTTTTTTGAAAAGATCAACAAAATAAATAGACTGCTAGCCAGACTAAAAAAGAAGAAAAGAGAGAAGAATCAAATAGATGCAATAAAATTGATAAAGGGGATATCACCACTGATCCCACAGAAATACAAATGACCATCAGAGAATACTATAAACACCTCTATGCAAATAAACTAGAAAATCTAGAAGAAATGGATAAGTTCCTGGACACATACACCCTTCAAAGACTAAACCAGGAAAAAGTCGAATCCATGAATAGACCAATAACAAGTTCTGAAATTGAGGCAGTAATTAATAGCCTACCAACCAAAAAAAGCCCAGGACCAGATGGATTCACAGTTGAATTCTACCACAGGTACAAAGAGAAGCTGGTACCATTGAGAGGTGAAGCCAGCTGGACTTCCAGGGTGGGTTGAGTGGGGACTTGGAGAACTTTTCTGTCTAGCTAAAGGTTTATAAACGCACCAATCAGCACTCTGTAAAAACACACTAATTAGTGCTCTGTGTTTAGCTAAAGGTTTGTAAACTCACCAATCAACACCCTGTAAAAACGGACTAATCGGCACTCTGTAAAATGGACCAATCAGCGCTCTGTAAAATGGACCAATCAGCAGGGTGTGGGCAGGGCCAAATAAGGCAATAAAAGCTGGCCACCTGAGCCAGCAGCGGCAACTTGCTTGGGTCCCCTTCCATGCTGTGGAAGCTTTGTTCTTTTGCTCTTCACAATAAATCTTGCTGCTGCTCACTTTTTGGGTCTGCACTACCTTTATGAGCTGTTAACACTCACTGTGAAGGTCTGTGGCTTCACTCCTGAAGTCAACGAGACCATGAACCCACCAGGAGCAACAAACCAACTCCAGACGTGCCACCTTTAAGAGCTGTAACACTCACTGTGAAGGTCTGTGGCTTCACTCCTGAAGTCAAGCAAGACCATGAACCCACCGGAAGGAAGAAACTCTAGACACATCTGAACATCTGAAGGAACAAACTCTGGACACACCATCTTTAAGAACTGTAACACTCACCATGAGGGTCCATGGCTTCATTCTTGAAGTCAGTGAGACCAAGAACCCACCAGAAGGAACAAATTCTGGACACATTTTGGTGAACACGAAGGGACTATCACCAAGCTGTGAGTACCATCAGACCCCTTTCACTTGCTATTCTGTCATATTTTTCCTTAGAATTCAGGGGCTAAATACCGGGTACCTGTTGGCCAGTTAAAAGCGACTAGCACGGCCACCGGACTAAAGACACGGGTGTCAGGCTTTCTAGGAAAGGGCTAACAACCCCTGACTCTTCAGAGTTGGGAGCATTGGTTTGCCTGGAACCAGCTTCTGCTTTTCCTGTACTTCTGGGCTGAGCCAAGGGTCAACAGAGAGGAAAGCCATTCAGCTCTGGGGTCCCGACAACAAGCTGGTTGACCCTGCGGCCATGAGCGGAACTCTTAAAGTCACATCACCCAAGCGAGACTCGCCCATTTATCCTATCTAACCTGACCCTTGCCTCCTGGGTCCTAACGTCTGTCAGACAAACTTCCTCCTGCCTCTCTTCTCTGAGGCTAGTCCTGCTTCTAAAAACCACTCCCTGTCTCTGGTGCTCTTCTAGTTTCTACTGTAAGAATGATTTCTAGTATAAACTTCAGTACTCTGTCACCTTCTTTAGGCACCTGGGCTCACCAATCAGAAAGATGTAATTTTTGCCCAAAGCCCTGTTGGGGCGGGGGACTATCTGGAATTTTAAGATCCCTCCTCAGACTAGCAGGCCTAACAAAAGCTATTCCTGAAGCTAGGATATGGGGAACTTCAGAAATGGTATCTTTCCTATCCATGTAAGTGAGGACAAAAGGCATCGCTCTTCCAGCCCTGGAGAACCCTTCCCTCCCTCAGGGTATGGCCCTCCACTTCATTTTTGGGGCATATAGGGGTAAGGTCCCAATACTAACAGGAGAATGCTTAGGACTCTAACAGGTTTTCAAGAATGTGTCAGTAAGAGCCACAAAATCCGATTTTTCTCAGTCCTTTTTGTGGTCTAGGAAGACAGGCAAGGGTGCAGGTTTTCGAGAAAGCGTTGGTAAGGGCCACTAAATCTGACTTTCCTTAGTCCTCCTTGTGGTCTAGGAGGAAAACTAGTGTTTCTGCTGCTGCATCGGTGAGCGCAACTATTCTGATCAGTAGGGTCCAGGGACCATTGAGGGTTCTTGGGCAGGGGTTGTTTCTGCTGCTGTGTCGGTGAGCACAACTATTCCAATCACCAGGGTCCAGGGACCGTTGTGAGTTCTTGGGCAGGCAGAGAAACAAACAAACCAAAACCATGGTTGGTTTTGTCTTTCAAATGGGAAACACTCAGGCATCAACAGGCTTACCCTTGAAATGCATCCTAAGCCATTGGGACCAATTCGACCCGCAAATCCTGAAAAAGAAGAGGCTCAATTTTTTCTGCACTACAGCTTGGCCCCAATATTCTCTCTCTGATGGGGAAAAATGGCCATCTGAGGGAAGTATAAATTACAATACTGTCCTGCAGCTTGATCTTTTCTGTAAGCGGGAAGGCAAATGGAGTGAAATACCTTCTGTCTAAGCTTTCTTTTCACTGAAGGAGAATACATAACTATGCAAAGCTTGCAATTTACATCCCACAGGAGGATCTCTCAGCTTACCTCCATATCCTAACTCTCCTTTCAATTAACGATAGGCCTCTTCTAATCTCCCCCACCCAGAAGGAAACAAGCACAGAAATCTCCAAAGGACCACAAAAACCCCTGGGCTATTGGTTATGTCCCCTTCAAGCTGTAGGGGGAGGGGAATTTGGCCCAACCTGGGTACATGTCTCCTTCTCCCTCTCTCATTTAAAGCAGATCAAGGTAGACCTTGGGAAGTTTTCAGATGGTCCTGATAGGTACATAGATGTCCTACAGGGTCTAGGGCAAACCTTCGATCTCACTTGGAGAGATGTCATGCTATTGTTAGATCTAATCCTGGCCTTTAAAGAAAAGAATGCAGCTTTAGCTGAAGCCCTAGAGTTTGGAGATACCTGGTATCTTAGTCAAGTAAATGACAGAATGACAGCAAAAGAAAGGGACAAATTCCCTACCGGTCAGCAAGCCATCCCCAGTATGGATCCCCACTGGGACCTTGACTCAGATCATGGGGACTGAAGTCACAAACATCTGTTGACCTGTGTTCTAGAAGGACTAAGGAGAATTAGGAAAAAGCCCATGAAATAGTCAATGATGTCCACCATAACTCAGGGAAAGGAAGAAAATCCTTTTGCCTTCCTCAAGCAGCTACTGGAGGACTTAAGAAAATATACTCCCATCACCCAACTCACTTGAGGGCCAATTGATCCTAAAACATAAGTTTATTACCCAATCAGCCGCAGATATCAGGAGAAAAGAACCAGCTCCAAAAGTGAGCCCTGGGCCCTGAACAAAATCTGGAGGCATTATTAAACCTGGCAACCTCAGTGTTCTATAATAGGGACCAAGAGGAACAGGCTGAAAAGGAAAAGCAGGATCAGAGAAAGGCCGCAGCCTTAGTCATGGCCCTTAGACAAACAAACCTTGGTGGTTCAAAGAGTACAGAAAATGGAGCAGGCCAGTCACCTGGTGGGCTTGTTACCAGTGTGGTTTACAAGGACACTTTAAAAATGATTGTCCAATGAGAAACAAGCTGCCCCCTCGCCCATGTCCACTATGCCAAGGCAATCACTGGAAGGTGCACTACCCCAGAGGACAAAGGTTTTCTGGTCCAGAAGCCCCCAACCAGATGATCCAACAACAGGACTGAGGGTGCATGGGGCAAGCGCCAGCTCATGTCATCACCCTCACTGGGCCCTGGGTACGTTTAACCATTGAGGGCCAGGAAATTGACTTCCTCCTGGACACTGGTGCAGCCTTCTCAGTGTTAATCTCCTGCCCCAGACAACTGTCCTCAAGGTCCATTACCATCCAGGGAATCCTGGGACAGCCTGTAACCAGGTATTTCTCCCACCTCCTCAGTTGTAATTGGGAGACTTTGCTCTTTTCATATGCCTTTCTTTTTATGCCTGAAAGTCCCATACCTTATTAGAGAGGGATTATATTAGCCAAAGCTGGAGCTATTATCTACATGAATATGGAAAACAAGTTACTCATTTGTTGTCCCCTGCTTTAGGAGGGAATCAACCCTGAAGTCTGGGCATTGGAAGGAACAAACTCAAGCTCCAGCCTTAAGCCTTCCCAGAGGATGAAGCTTTTCTTTATACATCACAGAGAGAGCAAGAATAGCTCTTGGGGTCCTTACTCAGACTTGTGGAACAACCCCATAACCAGTGGCATATCTAAGTAAGGAAATTGATATAGTAGCAAAAGGCTGGTCTCACTGTTTATGGGTAGTTGTGGTGGTGGCTGTCTTAGTGTCAGAGGCTATCAAAATAATACAAGGAAAGGATCTCACTGTCTGGACTACTCATGATGTAAATGGCATACTAGGTGCCAAAGGAAGTTTATGGCTATCATACAACTGACTGCTTAGATACCAGGTGCTACTCCTTGAGGGACCAATGCTTCAAATATGCATGTGTGCAACTCTCAACCCTGCCACTTTTCTCCCAGAGGATGGGGAACCAATCGAGCATGACTGCCAACAAATTGTAGTCCAGACTCATGCCACCTGAGATGATCTCTTAGAAGTCCCCTTAGCTAATCCTGTCCTTAACCTATACACCAATGGAAGTTCATTTCTGGAGAATGGGATATGAAGGGCAGGTCATGCCATAGTTAGTGATGTAACCATACTTGAAAGTAGGCCTCTTCCCCCAGGGACCAGCGCCCAGTTAGCAGAACTAGTGGCACTTACCCAAGCCTTAGAACTGGGAAAGGGAAAAAGAATAAATGTGTATACAGATAGCAAGTATGCTTATCTAATCCTACATGCCCATGCTGCAATATGGAAAGAAAGGGAGTTCCTAACCTCTGGGGGAACCCCCATTAAATACTACAAGGAAATTATGGAGTTATTGCATGCAGTGCAAAAATCCAAGGAGGTGGCAGTCTTACACTGCTAAAGCCATCAGAAAGGTGAAGGAGAAAAGGCAGAAGGAAACTGTCGGGCAGATGCTGAGGCCAAAATTGCTTCCAGGCTGAACCTCCCATTAGAAATACCTATGGAAGGACCCTTGGTATGGAACAACCCCTCCAAGAGATTAAGCCCCAGTATTCCCCAACTGAAACAGAATGGGGACTTTCACGGGGGCATAGTTTTCTCCCCTCAGGGTGGTTAATGACAGAAAAAGAAAGGTACTTATACCCGAAACCAGCCAGTGGAAAATACTGAAAATCCTCCACCAAACTTTTCATATGGGTATTGAAAACACTCATCAAATGGCCAAATCCCTATGTACAAGGCCAAATCTCCTCTGGATCATCTGACAAGTAGTCAAAGCCTGTGAGGTGTGCCAAAGGAATAATCCCTTGGTCCATTGTAAGGCCCCTTTGGGGGTACAAAGAATAGGTCACTATCCTGGAGGGGACTGGCAGTTAGACTTCACCCATATGCCTAAGTCAAAGGGATTTCAATACTTGTTGGTCTGCATTGCTACCTTTACAAATTGGATAGAAGCTTTCCCCTGCAAGACAGAGAAGGCTCAGGAAGTGATTAAAGTCCTAATTCATGAAATAACTCCTAGATTCAGGCTTCCTCAAAGCTTGCAGAGTGACAATGGTTCGGCTTTTAAAGCCATGATAACTCAGGGAATTTCCAGGGTGCCAGGGATACAATATCACTGCACCTGGAGGCCACAGTCCTCAGGGAAGGTCGAGAAGGCAAATGAAACACTCAAGAGGTATTTAAGGAAACTAACACAAGAAACTCAACTTCCATGGCCTACTTTTTTGCCCATGGCCTTGTTGAGAATCCGAAATTCTCACAAAATGGGGCTCAGTCCATATGAAATGTTATATGGACGACATTTT
This sequence comes from Gorilla gorilla gorilla, assembly GCF_029281585.2. NCBI lineage: Eukaryota > Metazoa > Chordata > Mammalia > Primates > Hominidae > Gorilla > Gorilla gorilla. Next base: position 106,133,698 of record NC_073230.2, on the reverse strand, counting down.
CTTACAAATGACCTCCCACTTGATCAGGAAATGGCCAACTTGGTCAAAGATATAACTTTTTTGGCAAAATATCAAAAAAACCTTAAAAACCTACCTGAAGGATGTCACAGAGAAAAGGGAACAGAGTTGTTTCAACCAGGAGATCTAGTGTTGGTCAAATTTCTCCCCTCTACCTCCCCATCTATGAACTCTTTGTGGGAAGGACCATACTCAGTAATCCTCTCTATCCCCACTGCAGTTAAGGTGGCAGGAGTGGAATCTTGGATTCACCACACCCAAGTTAAATTTTGGACACCCCCTGAGGAACCTCTGGGACAATCAGCTCAGGAGTCCCAAGATCAGCCAGACCAGCCTCGATACACCTGCGAACCGTTGGAGGACTTGCACCTCCTATATTGGAAGGAAACATCCCAGACTAAAAAGGCTCCTACCACTGATCCTGAAGAAAAACCCCTTCCTCCTTAAAAAAGATAAGTGAAAACCTACATAATCTTTATCTTTAACACCTCTCCTTGCCTCTTTAATGGAATCCTTCTACATTTCATCATATTATTAAGCAGCATACTAACCATACTCTTTGCGATAGGACTATATACTGGCTCCTGCTGGGACAAAAATCCTAATCACATCAACCTTCTTTTTATCTTTCTTCCTTCTGACAGCAATTTACTCCTACCTTTAACTCAGAATGGATAAAATGATCTCGTCTTCCAGAGCACCCTCTTTACCTTCCTATTTACTCTTTGCCTATCTATCCCTCCTACTTCCTTGGATACCTCATACAATTGCCCCTCACCTTCCACTACCTCCTAATTACCTCTACAAGACTCTCAACTTAACCCACTCTCTGCTAAGCCAGTCCAATCCTTCCCTGGAAAATGACTGTTGGCTTTGTATCTCTCTATCAACTTCTGCTTACGTTGCCACTCCCATTCCCACAAAAAACTGGGTCTTTACCAACTTAACCTACCACCCTTCTTAAGAAGGAAAAGACCCTTTCCAGACTTCTAAATATTCAGTCATTAGCCAACTTCCCCATCTCTGATAAGACCAAGAATACCCTAACAGGACATGCAACCCAACTTTTACGTTCTTACATTTCCAACCTCACCTATTACACAAGCAATGAAAAGCCCATACATGGCCCTGTAACTACGAATACTATCTTAACTTTCCAAGCCCCTTAATGCATCCAATGCAACCTGTTATCAGGCCTGCCCCTGGGGCACCTACCACCACATCAGTGTAATTACACCCTACAGCTTCAAGCCCCAACTGATCATAGTAACTTCCAAGTCATTCAGACAGCTCCATTCAGATGGCCTGTCTGCTTCTCAGGGCCTCCAAAAATCATCACCTCCTCCCTGCTTAACAAACAGTCCAGGTTTTGTAATGGCAAACATACTCCCTGCATGACCATTCACTCCTGGACCCCCTGCAGCAGCGCCTCCACCACTAGTGAATGCCTTCTCATCCCCTCTTTCAATCACTCTCTCGAATGGTTCCTAGTAGATACAAAAGTTTTTTCTCCAGTAGGAAAATAGAACACAGGGAGCCTCTCAGTTTGCTCCCAACATCCCTTTCCAGCCACTTACCGGAGCTACCTTGGCAAGTACTCTAGGAGCATGGGAAAATGAAAACAACAAACTCACACACCATTTTAACATACACAATCAGGTCTGCCCACCCAGCTAAGGTATATTCTTCGTATGTGGAACATCGACCTATATCTGCCTCCCCACTAACTAGACAGCCACCTGAATCTTAGTCTTTCTAAGTCCCAACAGTAACATTGCCCCAGGAAATCGGACCATATCAGTATCCCTCAAAGCTCAAGTCCATCAGTGCAGAGCCATACAACTAATACCCCTACTTATAGGGTTAGGAATGGCTACTGCTACAGGAACCAGAATAGCTAGTTTGTCTACTTCATTATCCTACTACCACACACTCTCAAATGATTTCTCAGACAGTTTGCAAGAAATAACGAAATCTATCCTTACTCTACAATCCCAAATAGACTCCTTGGCAGCAGTGACCCTCCAAAATGGCTGAGGCCTAGACCTCCTCACTGCTAAGAATGGAGGACTCTGCATTTTCTTAGGGGAAGAGTGTTTTTACACTAACCAGTGAGGGATAGTATGAGATGCCACTCGGAGTTTACAGGAAAAGGCTTCTGAAGTCAGACAATGCCTTTCAAACTCTATACCAACCTCTGGAGTTGGGCAACATGGCTTCTCCCCTTTCTAGGTCCCGTAACAGCCATCTTGCTATTACTTGCCTTTGAGCCCTGTATTTTTAACTTCCTTGTCAAATTTGTTTCCTCTGGATCGAGGCCATCGAGCTACAGATGGTCTTAACAAATGGAACCCCAAATGAGCTCAACCAACAACTTCTACTGAGGACCCCTGGACTAACCTGCTGGCCCTTTCACTGGCCTGAAGAATTCCCCTCTGGAGGACACTACAACTGCAGGACTCCTTCTTTGCCCCTATCCAGCAGGAAGTAGCTAGTGCTGTCATTGCCTAATTCCTAACAGCAGTTGGGGTGTCCTAGTTAGAGGGGAGACTGAGAGGTGAAGCCAGTTGGACTTCCTGGGTCGAGTGGGGACTTAGAGAACTTTTCTGTCTAGCTAAAGATTTGTAAACGCACCAATCAGCACTCTGTAAAAATGCACCAATCAGCACTCTGTGTCTAGCTAAAGGTTTGTAAATGCACCAATCAGCACTCTGTAAAAATGGACCAATCAGCACTCTGTAAAATGGAGCAATCAGCACTCTCTAAAATGGACCAATCAGCAGAATGTGAGTGTGGCCAAATAAGGGAATAAAAGCTGGCCACCTGAGCCAGCAGTGGCAACCCGCTCGGGTCCCCTTCCATGCTGTGGAAGCTTTGTTCTTTTGCTCTTCACAATAAATCTTGCTGCTGCTCACTCTTTGGGTCTGCACTACCTTTATGAGCTGAACACTCACTGCGAAGGTCTGCGGCTTCACTCCTGAAGTCAGTGAGACCATGAACCCACTGGGAGGAACAAACAACTCCAGACACGCCACCTTTAAGAGCTGTAACACTCACTGCGAAGGTCTGCGGCTTCACTCCTGAAGTCAAGTGAGACCACGAACCCACCAGAAGGAATAAACTCCGGACACATCTGAACATCTGAAGGAACAAACTCTGGACACACCATCTTTAAGAACTGTAACACTCATTGTGAGGGTCCGCAGCTTCATTCTTGAAGGCAGCAAGACCAAGAACCCACTGGAAGGAACAAATTCCAGACATACCATTCCTTCTGAAACTATTCCAAACAATAGAAAAAAACAGGGAATCCTCTCTAACTCATTTTATGAGGCCAGCATCATCCTAACACCAAAACCTTGCAGACACAACAAGAAAAGAAAATTTCAGGCCAATATCACTGATGAACATCAATGCAAAAATCCTAAATAGAATACTGACAAACTGAATCCAGCAGCACATCAAAAAGCTTATCCACTGTGATCAAGTCTGCTTCATCCCAGGGATGCAAGACTGGTTCAACATATGCAAATCAATAAACGTAATCCATCACATAAACAGAACCAATGACAAAAATCACATGATTATCTCAATAGATGCAGAAAAGGCCTGCGACAAAATTCAACAAACCTTCATGCTAAAAACTCTCAATAAACTAGGTATTGATGGAACATATTTCAAAATAATAAGAGCTATTTATGACAAACCCACAGCCAATATCATACTGAATGGGCAAAAGCTGGAAGCATTCCCTTTGAAAACCAGCACAAGACAAGGATGCCCTCTCTCACCACTCCTATTCAACATAGTATTAGAAGTTCGGGCCAGGGCAATGAGGCAAGAGAAACCAATAAAGTGTATTCAAATAGAAAAAGAGGGAGTCAAATTGTTTCTGTTTGCAGATGACATGATTGTATATTTAGAAAACCTTATTGTGTCAGCCCCAAATCTCCTTAAGCTGATAAGAAACTTCAGCAAAGTCTCAGAATACAAAATCAATGTGCAAAAATCACAAACATTCCTATACACCAATAATGGACAAACAGAGCCAAATCATGAATGAACTCCCATTCACAATTGCTATAAAGATAATAAAATACCTAGGAATACAACTTATAAGAAATGTGAAGAACCTCCTCAAGGAGAACTACAAACCACTGCTCAAGGAAATAAGAGAGGACACAAATGGTAAAACATTCCATGCTCATGGATAGGAAGAATCAATATCGTGAAAATCGACATAGTGCCCAGAGTAATTTATAGATTCAATGCTATCACCATCAAGCTACTGCTGCTCTCTTCACAGAATTAGAAAAAACTACTTTAAATTTCATATGGAACCAAAAAAGAGCCCATATAGCCAAGACAATCCTAAGCAGAAAGAACAAAGCTGGAGGCATCATGCTACCTGACTTCAAACTATACCACAAGCCTACAGTAACAAATACAGCATGGTACCAGTACCAAAAAAGATATATAAACCAATGGAACAGAACAGAAGCCTCAGAAATAATACCATACATCTACAACCACCTGATCTTCGATAAATCTGACAAAAACAAGCAATGGGGCAAGGATTCCCTATTTAATAAATGATTTTGGCTAGTCATATGCAGAAAGCTGGCACTGGATCCCTTCCTTACACCTTATACAAAAATTAACTCAAGATGGATTAAAGACTTAAATGTAAGAACTAAAACCATAAAAATCCTAGAAGAAAACCTAGGCAATACCATTCAGGACACAGACATGGGCAAAGACTTCATGACTAAAACACCAAAAGCAATGGCAACAAAAGCCAAAATAGACAAACCGTATCTAATTAAACTAAAGAGCTTCTGCACAGCAAAAGAAACTATCATCAAAGTGAACCAGCAACCTACAGAATGGGAGAAAATTGTTGCAATCTATCCATCTGACAAAGGGCTAATATCCAGAATCTTCAACGAACTTAAATTTACAAGAAAAAAAAAAAAACAACCCCATCAAAAAGTGGATGAAGGATATGAACATATGCTTCTCAAAAGAAGACATTTATGCAGCCAACAAATATATGGAAAAAAGGTCATCATCATTGGTCATTAGTGAAATGCAAATCAAAATGACAATGAGATAACATTTCATGCCAGTTAGAATGGCAATCGTTAAAATGTGCAGGAAACAACAGATGCTGGATAGGGTGTGGAGAAATAAGAATGCTTTTACACTGTTGATGGGAGTGTAAATTAGTTCACCCATTGTGGAAGACAGTGTGGTGATTCCTCAAGGATCTAGAACTAGAAACACCATTTGACTCAGCCATCCAATTACTGGGTATATACCCAAAGGATTATAAATCATTCTACTATAAAGACACATGCACACATATGTTTATTGCGGCACTGTTCACAACAGCAAAGACTTGCAACCAACCCAAATGCCCATCAATGATAGACTGGATAAAGAAAATGTGGCACACATACACCATGGAATACTATGCAGCTATAAAAAAGGATGAGTTCATGTCCTCTGCAGGGACATGGATGATGCTGGAAACCACCATTCTCAGCAAACTAACACAAGAATAGAAAACCAAACATCGCATGTTCTCACTCATAAGTGGGAGCTGAACAATGAGAATACATGGACACAGGGAGGGGAACATCACACACTGGGGCCTACCAGGAGGTGGCTGGCTAGGGGAGGGATAGCACTAGGAGAAATACCTAATGTAGATGACGAGTTGATGGGTGCAGCAAACCACCATGGCATGGGTATACCTATGTAACAAATCTGCATGCTCCGCACATGTAGCCCAGAACTTAAAGTATAATAAAAAAAACCTAATAGACTAAATAAGATTATAACTTAGTCTTACTGCTATTAAAGATAAGAAACGAAAATATCATATGCATTTTTTTCTAGGAAGAAATGTCTGGACAAAAGTGAAGGCAATCCACAATCTCTTATCAAATATGCTGGGGGCCAGATGTATTTTAGAACATAATATAGTTTGGATTTTGAAAAGATAGAATATTGATGATACCTAGTATTACCTAACACCTCATAGGGGCCTGGAGCAGCATTCCATAATCAAGCATGTTAACATTTCTTAAGTGAAATGTTAAGACTTAAAATAAGTACTATAAAGAAAAACTAAACAGTCTTTCTCCCTTTTTTTTTTCTGGTCAAGGTTTGCAGTTGGATGAATAAAGAAAACAGTTTCAGTTTTCAGACCTCCCTTGAATATTAATGTTGTGAATAAGGGAATGTGAACTTGTGCTGTTATACTTGAGTGTATAATATAGGCTACATCAAGGTCTAAAGACAGAACAGTGGACCACAATTCCTGAACTTACATATATGAAAATCTATATTTAAAAACTTCTATGCATCACATTGAACATATTTGTAGTTTTCAAAAACTAAACTTGAGTGAAAGAACTTTGCATGCATAAAAATGTCTCTGTTTGCAAGAGCTGATAGAACACTTATATATATATTGATCCTGTATTTGGCCATAATATGAACATCAATATATTATTAGAAGACCTACAAATTGTAAAGATAACATCTTTTATCACATTTGATATGAAACTAGGAATTTAAAAAAGAAAATATAAAAACTAACAGAAAATTTCTGCCCTTTTAACATGAAAATATTAATATTAATAACTATCTCCATAATATTGTGTCAAAGAGGCAATAACATCTGAAATCACAAATTTTTTTAGAAAAAAATAATCCCTGCATATATGAAATTATGAGATGTAGTGATACATTAAAAGTAGAGCATAGAAGAAAAGATATAGGCTAAATGTCACTTAACTAATGAAAAAAATACTAGATAAATTAAGAAAATATTCAACTCTAGAAAGAAAATAAAGTGAACGTTGCTTAAAGTAAGAAAAGGATGGAATGAGTAAAGATAAAAAATTAGATCATTGAACCAACTATTAAACAAACCAAAAGAACTGTCTTTTCGTGAATGAATAGTAAAAGAAATTATTTGAAAACCTATGTAAAAATAAAGGAATAGAAATACACCAAATAAGATACAAAATGGGAGATAAACAGTACAGTGGAAATTGAACTACGAAAGCTTGGTTTCTAAAATCTAAAAAAAAATATATTTGGGTGGAGGGTGGAGCCAAGATGGCCAAATAGGAACAGCTCCAGTCTACAGCTCCCAGCGTGAGCGAGGAAAAGACGGGTGATTTCTGCAATTCCAACTGAGGTACCAGGTTCATCTCACTGAGGAGTGTTGGTCAGTGGGTGCAGTGCACCAAGCGTGAGCCGAAGCAGGATGAGGTATCCTCCCACCTGGGGAGCACAAGGGGTCAGGGAATTCCCTTTCCTAGTCAAAGAAAGGGGTGACAGACGGCACCTGGGAAATCGGGTCACTCCCACCCTAATACTTCACTTTTCCGACAGTCTTAGCAAACGGCACACCAGGAGATTATATCTCGCGCATGGCTCAGAGGGTCCTATGCCCACGGAGCCTCGCGCGTTCCTAGCATAGCAGTCTGAGTTCAAACTGCAAGGCAGCAGCGAGGCTGGGGGAGGGGCGTGAGCCATTGCCGAGGCTTGAGTAGGTAAATAAACGGGCCGGGAAGCTGGAACTGGGTGGAGCCCACCACAGCTCAAGGAGGCCTGCCTGCCTCTGTAGACTCGACCTCTGGGGGCAGGGCATAGCCAAACAGAAGGCAGTGGAAACCTCTGCAGACTTACATGTCCCTGTCTGACAACTTTGAAAAGAGTAGTGGTTCTCCTAGCACGCAGCTGGAGATCTGACAACGGACAGACTGCCTCCTCAAGTTGGTCCCTGACCCCCAAGTAGCCTAACTGGGAGGCACCCCCTAGTAGGGGCAGACTGACACCTCACATGGCTGGGTACTCCTCTGAGATGAAACTTCCAGAGGAACGATCAGACAGCAACATTTGCTGTTCACCAATATTTGCTGTTCTGCAGCCTCCGCTGCTGATACCCAGGCAAACAGGGTCTGGAGTGGACCTCCGGCAAACTCCAACAAACCTGCAGCTGAGGGTCTTGACTGTTAGAAAGAAAACTAACAAACAGATAGGACATCCACACCAAAACCCCATGTGTAGGTCACCATCATCAAAGACCAAAGGTAGATAAAACCACAAAGATGGGGAAAAAATAGAGCAGAAAAACTGGAAACTCTAAAAATCAGAGTGCCTCTCTTCCTCCAAAGGAACACAGCTCCTCACCAGCAACGGAACAAAGCTGGATGGAGAATGACTTTGACGAGTTGAGAGAAGAAGGCTTCAGACGATCAAATTACTCTGAGCTAAAGGAGGAAGACCGAACGCATGGCAAAGAAGTTAAAAACCTTGAAAAAAGATTAGACTAATGGCTAACTAAAATAACCAATGCAGAGAAGTCCTTAAAGGACCTGATGGAGCTGAAAACCACGGCACGAGAACTACATGACAAATGCACAAGCCTCAGTAGCCGATCTGATCAACTGGAAGAAAGGGCATCAGTGGCGGAAGATCAAATGAATGAAATGAAGTGAGAAGAGAAGTTTAGAGAAAAAAGAATAAAAAGAAATGAACAAAGCCTCCAAGAAATATGGGATTATGTGAAAAGACCAAATCTACGTCTGATTGGTGTACCTTAAAGTGACAGGGAGAATGGAACCAAGTTGGAAAACACTCTGCAGGATATTATCCAGGAGAACTTCCCCAATCTAGCAAGGCAGGCCAACATTCAAATTCAGGAAATACAGAGAATGCCACAAAGATACTCCTCGAGAAGAGCAACTCCAAGACACATAATTGTCAGATTCACCAAAGTTGAAATGAAGGAAAAAATGTTAAGAGTAGCCAGAGAGAAAGGTCGGGTTACCCTCAAAGGGAAGCCCATCAGACTAACAGCTGATCTCTCAGCAGAAACTCTACAAGCCAGAAGAGAGTGGGGGCCAATATTCAACATTCTTAAAGAAAAGAATTTTCAACCCAGAATTTCATATCCAGCCAAACTAAGCTTCATAAGTGAAGGAGAAATAAAATCCTTTACAGACAAGCAAATGCTGAGAGATTTTGTCACCACCAGGCCTGCCCTAAAAGAGCTCCTGAAGGAAGCACTAAACATGGAAAGGAATAACCAGTACCAGCGACTGCAAAAACATGCCAAAATGTAAAGACCATCGAGGCTAGGAAGAAACTGCATCAACTAAAGAGCAAAATAACCAGCTAACATCATAATGACAGGATCAAATTCACACATAAAAATATTAACCTTAAATGGGTTAAATGCTCCAATTAAAAGACACAGACTGGCAAATTGGATAAAGAGTCAAGACCCATCAGTGTGCTGTATTCAGGAAACCCATCTCACGTGCAGAGACACACATAGGCTCAAAATAAAGGGGTGGAGGAAGATCTACCAAGCAAATGGAAAACAAAAAAAGGCAGGGATTGCAATCCTAGTCTCAGATAAAACAGACTTTAAACCAACAAAGATCAAAAGAGACAAAGAAGGCCATTACATAATGGTAAAGGGATCAATTCAACAAGAAGAGCTGACTATCCTAAATATACATGCACCCAATACAGGAGCAACCAGATTCATAAAGCAAGTCCTTAGTGACCTACAAAGAGACTTAGACTCCCACACAATAATAATGGGAGACTTTAACACCCCACTGTCAACATTAGACAGATCAAGAAGACAGAAAGTTAACAAGGATATCCAGGAATTGAACTCAGCTCTGCACCAAGTGGACCTAATAGACATCTACAGAACTCTCCACCCCATATCAACAGAATATACATTCTTTTCAGCACCACACCACACCTACTCCAAAATTGACCACATAGTTGGAAGTAAAGCACTCCTCAGCAAATGTAAAAGAACAGAAATTATAACAAACTGTCTCTCAGACCACAGTGCAATCAAACTAGAACTCAGGATTAAGAAACTCACTCAAAACCGCTCAACTACATGGAAACTGAACAACCTGCTCCTGAATGACTACTGGGTACATAACGAAATGAAGGCAGAAATAAAGATGTTCTTTGAAACCAATGAGAACAAAGACACAACATACCAGAATCTCTGGGACACATTCAAAGCAGTGTGTAGAGGGAAATTTATAGCACTAAATGCCCACAATAGAAAGCAGGAAAGATCTAAAATTGACACCCTAACATCACAATGAAAAGAACTAGAGAAGCAAGAGCAAACACATTCAAAAGCTTGCAGAAGGCAAGAAATAACTAAGGTCAGAGCAGAACTGAAGGAAATAGAGGCACAAAAAACCCTTCAAAAAATCAATGAATCTAGGAGCTGGTTTTTTGAAAAGATCAACAAAATTGGTAGACCGTTAGCAAGACTAATAAAGAAGAAAAGAGAGAAGAATCAAATAGACGCAATAAAAAATTATAAAGGGGATACCACCACCGATCCCACAGAAATACAAACTACCATCAGAGAATACTATAAACACCTCTACGCAAATAAATTGGAAAATCTAGGAGAAATGGATAAATTCCTCAACACATACACTCTCCCAAGACTAAAGCAGGAAGAAGTTGAATCTCTGAATAGACCAATAACAGGCTCTGATATTGAGGCAATAATTAATAGCTTACCAACCAAAAAAAGTCCAGGACCAGATGGATTCAAAGCCAAATTCTACCATGGGACAAGGAGGAGCTGGTACCATTCCTTCTGAAACTATTCCAATCAATAGAAAAAGAGGGAATCCTCCCTAACTCATTTTATGAGGCCAGCATCATTCTCATACCAAAGCCTGGCAGTGACATGACAAAAAAAGAGAATTTTAGACCAATATCCTTGATGAACATCAATGCAAAAATCCTCAATAAAATACTGGCAAACCAAATCCGGCAGCACATCAAAAAGCTTATCCACCATGATCAAGTGGGCTTCATCCCTGGGATGCACGGCTGGTTCAACATACGCAAATCAGTAAACGTAATCCAGCATGTAAACAGAACCAACGACAAAAACCACGATTATCTCAATAGATGCAGAAAAGCCCTTTGACAAAATTCAACAACACTTCATGCTAAAAACTCTCAATAAATTAGGTATTGATGGGACATATCTCAAAATAATAAGAGCTATCTATGACAAACCCACAGCCAATATCATACTGAATGGGCAAAAACTGGAAGCATTCCCTTTGAAAACTGGCACAAGACAGGGATGCCCTCTCTCACCACTCCTATTCAACATAGTGTTGGAAGTTCTGGCCGGGGCAATCAGGCAGGAGAAGGAAATAAAGGGTATTCAATTAGGAAAAGAGGAAGTCTAATTGTCCGTGTCTGCAAATGGCATGGTTGTATATCTAGAAAACTCCATTGTCTCAGCCCAAAATCTCCTTAAGCTGATAGGCAACTTCAGCAAAGTCTCAGGATACAAAATCAATGTGCAAAAATAACAAGCATTCTTATACACAAATAACAGACAAACAGAGAGCCAAATCAGAAATGAATTCCCATTCACAATTGCTTCAAAGAGAATAAAATACCTAGGAATCCAACTTACAAGGGATGTGAAAGACCTCTTCAAGGAGAACTACAAACCACTGCTCAATGAAATAAAAGAGGACACAAACAAATGGAAGAACATTCCATGCTCATGGGTAGGAAGCATCAATATCGTGAAAATGGCCATACTGCCCAAGGTAATTTATAGATTCAATGCCATCCCCATCAAGCTACCAATGACTTTCTTCACAGAATGGGAAAAAACTACTTTAAAGTTCATATGGAACCAAAAAAGAGCCCGCATTGCCAAGTCAATCATTAGCCAAAAGAACAAAGCTGAAGGCATCACGCTACCTAACTTCAAACTATACTGCAAGGCTACAGAAACCAAAACAGCATGGTACTGGTACCAAAACAGAGATATAGACCAATGGAACAGAACAGAGCCCTCAGAAATAATGCCGCATATCTACAACCATCTGATCTTTGACAAACCTGACAAAAAGAAGAAATGGGGAAAGGATTCCCTATTTAATAAATGGTGCTGGGAAAACTGGCTAGCCATATGTAGAAAGCTGAAACTGGATCCCTTCCTTACACCTTATACAAAAATTAATTCAAGACAGATTAAAGACTTAAATGTTAGACCTGAAACGATAAAAGCCCTAGAAGAAAACCTAGGCAATACCATTCAGGACATAGGCATGGGCAAGGACTTCATGTCTAAAACACCAAAAGCAGTGGGAACAAAAGCCGAAATTGACAAATGGGATCTAATTAAACTAAAGAGCTTCTGCACAGCAAAAGAAACTACCATCAGAGTGAACAGGCAACCTACAGAATGGGAGAAAATTTTTGCAATCTACTAATCTGACAAAGGGCTAATATCCAGAATCTACAGTGAACTCAAACAAATTTACAAGAAAAAAACAAACAACCCCATCAAAAAGTGGGTGAAGGATATGAACAGACACTTCTCAAAAGAAGACATTTATGCAGCCAAAAGACAGATGAAAAAATGCTCATCATCACTGGTTATCAGAGAAATGCAAATCAAAACCACAATGAGATACCATCTCACACCAGTTAGAATGGCAATCATTAAAAAGTCAGGAAACAAGAGGTGCTGGAAAGGATGTAGAGAAATAGGAACACTTTTACACTGTTGGTGGGACTGTAAACTAGTTCAACCATTGTGGAAGTCAATGTGGCTGTTCCTCAGGGATCTAGAACTAGAAATACCATTTGATCCAGCCATCCCATTACTGGGTATATACCCAAAGGATTATAAATCATGCTGCTATAAAGACACATGCACATGTATGTTTATTGCTGCACTATTCATAATAGCAAAGACTTGGAACCAAGCCAAATGTCCAACAATGATAGACTGGATTAAGAAAATGTGGCACATATACACCATGGAATACTATGCAGCCATAAAAAAATGATGAGTTCATGTCCTTTGTAGGGACATGGGTGAAGCTGGAAACCATCATTCTCAGCAAACTATCGCGAGGACAAAAAACCAAACACTGCATGTTCTCACTCATAGGTGGGAATTGAACAATGAGAACACATGGACACAGGAAGGGAACGTCACACACCGGGCCCTGTTGTGGGATGGGGGAGGGGGGAGGGATAGCATTAGGAGATATACCTAATGCTAAATGACGAGTTAATGGGTGCAGCACACCAACATGGCACATGTATACATGTGTAACAAACCTGCACATTGTGCACATGTACCCTAAAACTAAAGTATAATAAAAATATATATATATATTTCAAAACAAGTAGAATGATTTTCTAGCAAAATATTAAAACTAACTTCAGAAGAGTTAGAAATTCTAATCCAACTAGTTATTATAAAAGGAATTGAGAACATAATCAAATAATTGCAATTTCCCTCAAAATGCCAGGCATGATGAATTGTATAAAATATTAAAGGAAAAAAAATTTCTAGGCTGTTTAAAGCACCCCAAATCATAAAAAGAAGAAAAACTTCCAGATTATTTTAATGAAATATATATATATATATTATATAAACATCACAAAAATAGAATAAAACAAAAACTACGGTAATTTCATTTATATCTGTTAATGAAAACAATGCTAATTGAAATACCAGAAAAAAAAGTCACATGTGATATAATCAAGTGAGGTTAATTGTTGAGATGCAAATGTGGTTCAATGTTAACAATTCAATTTACTAATAGACCAATAGAGAAAATTCATAATATGCAAGGACTTTCCTAACATTCAATGTGATTTGCATTCTTCATAACATGTAAATCTATAGATAATTTCTTAATACATCATGGCAAATATTTAGTGATTAAAATATTGGAAACATTTTTCTTACAATTGGCAACAAGAGAAGAATGTGTAATATTTAATATTTTTATGGCTGTACTTGCAGGTACAACTTGAAAAGATGAAACAATTAAAATTAGAAAGGAAGATTCTACTTTTGACTAAAAGGAAGTAATAAAGACCAGATTTACTCTGTTGTCTTGTGATGGACAAGGTTTACTCCCAATAAATCATATAATTTTCCTCCCCTTGAGTCCATACTGGACCTGTGATCTGCTTCAAGTGAATAGAACATGGGAAAGATAAAGGGATTTTACAGATAGAGTTAAGGTTCCAAATCAGTTGAGTCTGAGTCAATCAAAAAGGAGATTGTCATGAGTGGGCTTGACTTTATAAAGTTGCCCTACAAGTAGTGTTGCAAGAGGAACTCATAGCAAGAAACTGCAGGTTACTTGTAGGAGCTGAGAGCAGCCATTGGATGAGAGATGGAAGAAAATGGGGATCTCAGCCCTACAGCTGCAAGGAATTGAATTCCATCAACAACCACATGAGCTTGGAAGAAGACACCCAGTTCCAGAAGAGAACTCAGTTCTGCCAACACCTTGACTTCAAGCTTGTGAGACCTTAACCACAGAACCCTATTATGCCATATCTGGACTCTTGGCCCATAGAAACTGTGAGATAATACAAGTATGTGTTGTTTTAAGCTACTAACTTTGTGGTAACTTACTGCACAGGAATAGAAACTAATACACACTTCAAATAACTAGAAAACCAGACAAAATATATGAAGTAGTTTAACTGCCTGGACAGCAAGCAATACACAGGAATGTGATTCCTACAATAAGAGAAATAAAATGAGCCTTGTAATTTTACCAGCTTTCTGCCTAGAGTCAGTATCTAGGCTGCAGTGCAGGGAAGAAAAAATTTAAACAGGTGGCTGCAGTCTCCCTGAATTAAGGAGACAGATATTAGAGTCCAGGGAGGCTAAGAGAGCTGGATTTTACAGGGTACAGTACTGGCGGGAAATTATTGCAACAGAGCTGTGGATATTTGCAGAGGTCTTTCTGAATATTTGGCTAAATACTAATCAGCCCACACAGACCTAGGCATAGTTTGTGCTCCATGGTAGAAAGACCTTCTAATACATGGGCATTGGGTAGAATCTTCAGCCCGGCATCGCGTTAGGAGTGGGGCCAAATTAACCCCTAGAATAATGGCTGCTCTGGACCTGCCCTCTGAAGATTTAAAGCAAGCCTCGAAATGTTTTTACCTATTTTAATTAAATGCCTACCAAAACAACACCCAAAACTATCTTAAGAAATACAACAAAATCCAACAATTAACCATGTAAAAATAACAATATCTGGCATCCAATAAGAAAATCACCAGGTAGACAAGCAAGAAAATATATTCCATAATTAGGAGAGAAATTAGTAATGGAAACCAACCAGAGCTTCCGGCGTCTTCTACGGGCCCCCTGGTCGGCTTCTGCGGTCTCCGTGACGGTGGCCGTGTTCTTCAGCTGCGCCTTCACTGCCTTCTGACCTGCACTCGCCCTCTACGTCTTCACCATCACCACTGAGCCATTGCATGCTGGTCATCATCTTGCTGCACGTGTTCTGGGACATTGTATTTTTTGATGGCTGCGAGAAGAAAAAGTGGTACATCCTTCTTATAGTTCTCCTGACCCATCTGCTGGTGTCAACCCGCACCTTCGTAAGTCCTCATTATGGAATAAACCTGCTGTCAGCATTTATAATCCTGGTGCTCATGGGCATCTGGGTGTTCTTTGTTGCTGGAGGCAGCTGCCTAAGCCTCAAACTCTGCCTAATCTGCCAAGACAAGGACTTTCTTCTTTACAACCAGTGCTCCAGATAACCTGTGGGAACCAGCACTTCCCAAACTGCAGACTACATCTTTTAGAGGAAGCACAACTGTGCCTCTTTCCAAAAAATCCCTTTTTTCAGGTGGAATTGAGAAAAAAAACAAAACTACCCAGATACGTGTTCCTTTCACTTGGCTTTCACACAACCGCTCTCCGAAAGGGATGCCTCAGTCTTGTGCGTCCTGGCTGCACGGGAATCACCTGGGCAATATAAATCCTGCTGATTCTGGGCTCCACCCTCCAGAGTTAATTGGCCTGGGCACACGGTGAGTTTTAAAAGCTTCCCAGGTGATTCTGATATGCAGCCAGGCAGAGAACCACTGGTTTGTTATCCAAATAGGAGTTCCCTGAGAACACAATAAGTGAATGACAATCTGGTGTTTAACTGTCTCCTAATCCAATTTGTACTGAGCAAGTAAGTATCTGAATGTCAAATTGTGGTTAACTTTTATCTTTGTAGTTCTGAAGTCACTAAAGGCTAAAGGGCTACGGCCTCTGTTAACTGTTTTCGTGTACTTCACTAGTACCATCTTAGAGCACGGTAGGCTGGGCTTATAAATGCAATCATAAATTACGCTGACCGACTATGATAATTTAGCCAAAGTAAGATACTGGTTAAGTTGTATTTTTCTGAAGTTCTTCCATTCAAGGTTTTGCTTTCTGAGGCATTACATTGTTTTTGAGTATAGATTACATTTTATTAACTAAAAATGATTGTTTTCTGACTTCGTGGGGACGGTATTCTAAAATCAAGAATTTTTATGCAATGTCTGTAAGTCCTTCCCCTGTTTAAAGCCTTCCATGGGCTCTGCCCCAAGGCCGTTGGCTGCAGCGTTCACCACCTGAGTGCCAGTTACTGGGCTAGTTGAGGTGAAGTGCATTGTTTTATCTCTGAGCAGCTGCACAGGAAGCTGAGTGATGTGTCCTGGGGCAGGCTTCACTGGAGCTGGTGGAAGTATAAACAGAAGCACGAGGAAATGAGCCAAAAGGGTGTTGTTGACACTTGCATTTGCTCCTGTGATATTAACACTTTCACCTAAATGCATCGGGGAACCTGCCCCGATAGTCACGTGGGTTCTTTTCTATTCTCCCTAAGCATCGGGTGGTTTGAGAAATAAAGGGACAGAGTACAAAAGAGAGAAATTTTAAAGCTGGGCGTCCAGGGGAGACATCACATGTCGGTAGGTTCCGTGATGCCCCCCAAGCCGCAAAACCAGCAAGTTTTTATTAGGGAGTTTCAAAAGGGGAGGGAGTGTACGAATAGGGTGTGGGTCACAGATGTCAAGTACTTCACAAGGTAATAGAATATCACAAGGCAAATGGAGGCAGGGCGAGATCACAGGACCACAGGACTGGGGCGAAATTAAAATTGCTAATGAAGTTTTGGGCACCATTGTCATTGATAACATCTTATCAGGAGACAGTGTTTTGAGAGCAACCAGTCTGACCAAAATTTATTAGGCGGGAATTTCTTCTTCCTAATAAGCCTGGGAGCGCTATGCGAGACTGGGGTCTGTTTCACCCCTGCAGTCTACAGACCATAAAAGATGGCCACACCCAGGGGGCTGTCTATAGACCTACCCCCAGGTGTGTATTCTCTTCCCCAGGGATGTTCCTTGCTGAGAAAAAGAATTCAGCGATATTTCTCCCATTTGCTTTTGAAAGAAGAGAAATATGGCTCTGTTCCACCCAGCTCACCAGCGGTCAGAGTTTAAGGTTATCTCTCTTATTCCCTGAACAATTGCTGTTATCCTGTTCTTTTTTCAAGGTGCCCAGATTTCATATTGTTCAAACACACATGCTCTACAATTTGTGCAATTAACGCAATTATCACATGGTCCTGAGGCGACATACATCCTCCTCAGTTTATGAGATGACAGGATTAAGAGATTAAAGTAAAGACAGACATAGGAAATCACAAGGGTATTGATTGGGGAAGTGTGAGTGTCCATGAAATCTTCACAATTTATGTTTAGAGATTGCAGTAAAGACAGACATAAGAAATTATAAAAGTATTAATTTGGGGAACTAATAAATGTCCATGAAATCTTCACAATCCATGTTCTTCTGCCATGGCTTCAGCCAGTCCCTCCGTTTGGGGTCCCTGACTTCCCACAACATAAATGGTTTAATGTAAAATTGGAAGTAGATCTTAAACTGCCAAATCTCACCCTAATGTACAATCCATATGCTCTTTAGATCTAGTCAATGTTTCTGGGTTTTGGTAGCAGATATGGCATTCGCTTTACAGGAATACCCAAAGTGTTCTTTCTGCTTCCAGACAACCCCTTTGATTTCCTTTATAAAGGGAAAATGCCAGCAAGTCATGCCTTTACTATTAGGAATTGTTCCCAGTTGATGTCTTTTGGGGAGCTGGTAGCGTGAAATGCAAATGACCTATACATTAAAGTGATGTCTCAGTTAAAGTGATGTCTCAGTGAATACCATACATGCAGCAGAACATTCAAAAGAGAGGAGCAGCAATGCTGAGGGGGTAGGGGAGTGGTAGTGGCAGGACAGATGGGTGGGTTTGACAGATTGTGGTGGGAAGAAAAACTAACATGTTTAAAACAAACATGGCCAGTGTTTTGGGCTAGCCACACATCATTCCAGAGACCAAAACCTTACTCATGAACTAGACCTTTATTGATATCAGTGAACCCCCATGTTTAAAATATTAGAATGTTTAGAGATAAAATAGAGATAATAGAGATAAAAAAAGAGTAGGCTTCCAGCAATGCTGTACATAGTCTGATAGGCAATTGTGGTTATTCTCCTAAAGTTTACTTCATCTCTAACACCAGAGCTTCTGCTGGAGTTTGCAGTTTTGCAGCTTTATACAAGATTTTCCTTTGACTGGAAGAGTCAAAGATATAAAGACTGAACAGTGACATTTACTGTGAACCATCAAGGGGAATAAGATACTCATCAAACTGGGATTATACTTAACATAGTGTTTTTTGAATAAGAAAATTACATATTTGGTTATTATGGACTTAAAACTCTGTTAAATGGATATTCTGATAAAATATTTGTTGATCTGTAGCATATGGAAAATCTGAGAATTTTAGCTTTACTCATCTTTAGTTTTGAGGATGTTCTCTGTGTGCTGATAGTTTCATATTAACTAAAAAAGCTGGGTATCGTAAAATCTCATTTATAAAAACTCAGATGAAGAGAAAGTTTTCTTTGATGGTGAGTCTGTTGTCTTAGTTCAAGAAATTATTTAATAATCCTTTGTTACCTGTGAATGAAGGAACTTTGTAATTCTGATTTCTCCTAAAACATGAGCTTTTCCAGAGTCAGCTTAGACACTGTTGTTGCAAATAGCCATGGTTTGCCTTATGCCAAGGAAGCCCAGAGGGAGGGCCTTGTCTTCCTCTGTTGCTGAGTATATATTGGGAATGCTTTTTAAATTTTTTTTGCATTTGTTATCTATAATGAGCTGTCTGAGCCCTGATAATATTGAGATGAACAGGAGGTATTGATGTTATACACTCCCTTCCATTCAGTATTTTCTGCTTGAAAGGAAATGTGGATATAGTTAAAGTTGACCTTGGAGAATTGTGAGTATTGTTGCAATTTCTGAATATATTACCATGTGAATAGTAGAGACTGTGTTGCTCTCTAGTATAAGCTATATTTATTTTTCATTCATTTTAATTAGTAGTTATAACTGGAGAAGTTTTGTTACCTTTATCCTGGCCTGCCTAACTGGCAGTATAATAGCAGCAGACTCTTTTAGAGCATCTTAATGAAAACATGGCTGAAAGGAATTAATGATGATATCTGCAGACTGCATAGAAAACGGCTTTTGTTCACAGTGTTAACATTGTCTTCTCAATCACATTTCAGTGTTTGTGGAGAGTGGCAGATTCACAAGAAAAACACTAGGTGTTCATATCCATAGAGTGGATGCAGAATAAGCAGTTGTGACAGGAGCTTCTTCCTGCCTAGTACTCCTCCCACTCACCTCAAAGCAGCCCCAGACAGGCATTAGCATTCAGTGTGGGCCCTTTGGCAGTCCTGAAGCCTGGCTGGGCCACCAAACAGGGTGGCAGCCTGTGGTGGGCATCAGCAGCCTGCTTCCTGGGAAGAGTTCCTTAAGGGCGTTGGCTGTTTTTGTTAGCTAAATTTTTTCTGGGCTCCACCATTCCTAATTCCAGGTAGACAAAATAGACGTCACACAAAACAATTTTAAAGTACTTTGCTTAGTGCATTTTGTTTATGATTGCAATGTTTGTTTCTCATTTAATAGGAGGCTTTTTACTTTAATCTATTACATTTTAGTGTTTAGAAGAGGTGAGTACTGTCACTATGTAAAATATGTAATATTTTATATGTTATACTATGACACATATACCTGCAATATCAGACCTTGCATTCAATATACAATGCAATTGACTCTTTGCAGACCTGCATTTTTCAGTGAACAATAAAAGGATTGTCTGGCACCAAAAAAAAAAAAAAAAAAAAAAAAAAGAGAGAGAAGCCAACCATGAAAGGACAGAGATGATGGAAGTGTCAGAGATGATGGAAGTGTCAAACATAGACTGGCAGATATTTAAACAGCTATTACACATTATGCAGCTATTCTGTGTTTTCTGTGTTTAAGAAAGTAGAAGAAAACATAAATATGGTGAGAGAAATGGAAGGTATTATTCTAAAAGTAGAATTTAGAATTTCCCTCTTACTGGGAAAAGAGGCTAGGCAGAGAAGGGAGAAATCTTGAAGATGCTTTTCCTCCTCTCTGAATCAGTACCCAGAACTTTACTTTCTACTCCTGGCCCTGTCCCCCACCTTCCTGTAAGCCACCCAGAGTCCTCAGAACTGCCCCAGCCTTTTGTCTGTGGCTCTGTCAATGGTGAGATGACCCCCACCTACATGCTGACCCAGCAGACTCTCTATGTTCCTGGGGGGAAATGGGGAGGGAGGGAAGGGGGGCAGTGCTTTCTCCAGTTTTGGGCCCTTGCTTATACCACTGCATAAGTGATTAAAATCTTATTTTTATTTTATTTTTGGCTTGTTGCTTTAATCGCCTACTATAGCACCTGGTAGGTCAGCTTTCTTTCTTTCAGCTCAGCTGAGCTCCTGAGAGTACAGAGACAAAAAAGACTGAAAAATAATGAACATCTATGACCTGTGACAAAATATCAGGCAGTTTAACATCATACAATTGGAGTACTAGGAAAAGACGGAGGGGACAGTACACAGAAAAAAAGAATGGAAAAATAATTGCCAAAATTTTCTGATTTTGAAGGAAATTTTAAATCTATAGACCCAAGAAGTTTAATAAATCTTAAGAATAAAAAATATTATAGGAAGATATATGTTATCATTTGTAAATTCCAGAAGAATCAAAGATTTAACTGTAAAAATATAAAACTTTAAACATGTTTTTAAAAGTTTAATTTAAAAAAATAATTGTGAGTACAAAGTTCTAAGTGTTATTCCAAACCTTGAAAATATTACAGAATTATTAATAAATTTGACCACTTAAGTTTTTTAATGTCTGTATGTAATGTACATTGTAAGCAAAGGACATGTTTATCATGTGTTTTACAAAAGGCGTCAGATTTAACAAAAAGCATGATGGAGCTTTGTAACCTATTAAAAGTTCTTGAAAAATCAATAAAACTACCGGCAAACAATGTAAAATAAAGTATATGAACAGTCAATTCACTGCAAAAGCCTATGAAAAGATGCTCAACCTCGCTCATAATTAAGGAAATGTAAATCAAAATGATAATAATGTGGGGACATTTTCCCCCTGTACGATTGAAAGGGATAATATTTGAAACCAGTGTAGCAGGAGTGTGTGACTTTGACATTCTTGCTTTGCTCAACAAAGAGAGATGTGGGAAACTCTTTGGAAGGAAATTTGATAATAGTGATCGATAATAACAATGTACCCATTCTTTGACACACAATTCAATTTTTAGGAAGTTATATTAAAATTACTCTGTCAGGTGCATTATAATAAATGAGTAAAAATACCCATTACTGCATTTTTATATTAATGAAAGACTAGAGAAAGCAATACCTAATGACATATGGACTGGTGTAAAAAACTATGTGGCAGTACAATGAAACGCAGTGAGGCTGATGAAAAGAATAAAATATGAATATAAAATTATTTCCAAGATATATTTTTTAAAAATCTAAAAAAAATAAGGTACAGAAGATGATGTATGTATTAAAACTATAGAAATTAGAGATCTTAAGATGGGGGAAAAAGAAACAACTATAGAGGGTATGTGTGTATATATGTAATACACCTGTACTCACATATCAGTTGGTATTGGCATAGACTGTGTCTGAGATAACTTTAGTTGCATTTGGTCAGGGAAATTAGGAGCCTACAAAAAGAAAGACACTTACATATCACAATTTACCTTTAAAATGTTTAGTTTTACAAGTTAAAAAGTTTTAAGTTAGCAAAACTATTCAACATTAGCTAACACAAAGGATTTTTTTTTCCTTAAGTAAAATAGATTTTTCATGTTTTTGGGCATACAGGTTGAGAGTAGTCATTCTTGTAGTCTATTTTTCAACGACAGTAAATCTTTGATATTAAAAAATGGAATAATTATAGTTTCAAGTATATGAGTTATCTGGAAAACTCATTGCATATAGTAATTTATAATCTTGCTGAAATTTGATTTAGAATCAATTAACTTATTACATTGAGGCTAGTCAAATGCACATTTCTAATTTTGATTTTGATGTGTTGGTTTCTAATTTACCAAGTTTACCTAATAAGCCTTATAATGAGATACAAATTGTGTGTGTGTGTGCAAGCCATTGCCAGTAATAGAAAACAATAAATCTAAGAAGCCACAACTGGGCAAATCAAAGTTTTGCACAAATTACAGAGAAGAATGCCAGCTCTGACATTTCCTCAGATTTATGCTTTGAATAAAGTTTATAAAAGCCATAAAAGGAAATAAAGAAAAAAGTGTATGTGAAGAAACGAAACTACCTGTTCCTTTTCTTCTGGGCATGAGGCCTTGGTTAAGAACGTTTTCAAGCCTTTATGTTATTTGTGTTGTATATTCATAAATTTGGAGGATTCACAAATGTTTGTAATACAGCCTTAAAACAGTTAATTTTTTGTCTGTCCTGTATCAGGTAGTTGTCGTACTCTTCATTTTTCCAGAGGCCAAAACTAAACCCATGGGCATCTTTATCTGGCTGCCTGTAGCGTGAACGCTTGTGAGGTAAGCACCATACTTTTCATTAGAAAATTGGGGTACTATTTGATGAAAATAATAAAATATCTTCCTGATGAATTATATGCAACTTCAGATGTTTGATGATATAATACTTGCAGTAAAGATCACTAAACTAGCATATAGGGAATAAAAGGTTTGCAACCTTAAGGCCCTACCTTATACATAGCAATTTAGCAAGAAGAAGCTCAAAATGATAATCCTCCAATGCTGTCACAATTACAGTACAATAAGCACAGTATATGTCAACCACACAACAGTTACGACAGCTCGCTGAATTATGACATCACCGAGCTGACTTCAACCCTTTTAATAAGTAACACGTAGCTGTTACTTATTAAATTTTTTTGCCATTTGAAAATTGTATTCCTGAATATCTGTGTGTTAAATAAAAATAAAAATAATCAAATTCAGCTTTATGAATAAAGGTGCTTGAAATAATTTAAGAAGATGGTTCTATAATTCCAGTACCTTAATATGATGCAACACAAGTGTGCTCCCTCAGTAAGTACCACATCTAAAATATGAATATATTTATTATGAAATAGTTAAAAAGCAAAAGCATACACTATGGTATCAGTCATAACTTATTTAAAAATCGAGACATTTCTGGGGCTGAAACTTGGGCCTTGTTTTACTTTCAGATCTTACCTTCTTCAATATATATGGCTCCTCAAAAGAGTCAGTGCATTAATCAAAACTTGCTATGAAGAAAAATGTCTTACAAAATGGACACAGATTAGACAATTTATTTTGTCTTCAGTTTATTGCTATAATTTAGTGTTCTGGAGCGGTATTGCTGAGAGGTCTGCCCTGGGAACAAAATACACTTCATTTATTTTCCAAGTGTTAGCAGCTATAAGACTAGATGGATAAGAAAGTGGTCATGTCATAAAAATACTGTGCTTGCCTTCATATCAGTTTAAATGGACCAAGTGGCCAAAATAGTCTCTAGATATCACTTGAAGTAGCCTTAGTGCTGGATGTGAAAATCTACATTTCTATTCAGATAAATGAGGATCCAAGTATATGCCTCACAAAATAATTGACTTTTCACAAGCAATTCCCATAGTTATTTCTTAAAGAGCAAATTCAATTGATGCATTTAATATTAATTGTTTAAAAATGGTGGTTGAAATAATTGCTTAAATTGAACCTTTGTTGCCTGTGTTAAGATATACTTGAGCCAAGAAGCAGTTTTTGAATTAATCAACATCATTCCATAGGTCATTTTTCTATTCAATTTCATCAAATTTTTTAGTGATTTCTCTATAACATTGTGTTTATTCTTAGGAACACATAATGACAATATAAGAATTCTATGCTATTCCGTAGAGATATCCTCAGCACTTCATTTGTGATTTTGCATGTCAATATTCATTCTCTAACCACTCTTAAGTTACTTCCTCCTGAGAAAAACGATTTTCCCTGTTGTTGGTAGGCCAACATCTCACAAAATCATACATTACAGGAAATGCATGAACAGCCAACAATAGTCTGGCCCAAGACCAACTTAGGCTTGAGACTTGTCTACAAACTTCTCTTTCACCATCCTCCATCATCAGAGCAGAGTTGCCAGGGCTGCCATAATTTCACATAGGAAATGAGACAGTGGAGGAATCCATACTGGACTTAGCAGCTGAAAAAATATGTGGCTTAGCCTCTTAGCTGCTTAGTTACAGAGGCACAGATGCCTCCTGAAAGCTTAACAGAAGGTGGGAAAGTTTATTTTAAAGCTTCATCTGTGCAGAAAAAAAAAAAAATGAAAGCATGCCCCTTTAGTTTATGAAGTTTATTAAACTAAGCATAGCAAAAAACGGCTGAGTAAATCCTAATGGAAGTTTGCATTTTAGTTATCTTATTTATAGGTAATTCATTAAATGAAATGAATTAATAGAATCATAGATTTAAGAAAGATGGTCTCCATTTAACCTATTAGGTATAAATTACCTGTTTGTCATATAATATTTTTATTACCTATGCTTTAATGGAATTAATTTTTTTGTCATTTCATTTAATCACACCTCAAATACTGAATATAGCTCAAATACTGAACTATAGTCAAAAGTTGTGAATATTGAAATACTTTTTTACTGCTCATTTAAAAACTAATTATTAAATGTCTACTAAGAAAAATGCACCATAAATAATTATTTTTGATAGAAAGTGATATATAGGTAATTCCAAATGAGTGATTATCAGATTTAATTTTAATATAAACATTCATAATATTCTGCCCTTATCAGCTTTTCTATTGATGTAAAGTTCTGGAAATTATCTATATGAAATAAGTAACTGGGGGTAAAGGAGGACATCTACCTGGCCAGATGGATAGGCTAAAAGAATTCTAGCAATAAATAAATAGAATAAAAGGAGCCACAACTGGATCATCTCCCCTTTTAAGCAGATGTGATTTCTAGAGTAATAACTTACAGGCTGGCATATTTATTTATTCTGTATATTTTACTAAGCATCTACTCTATGACAGATACTGAATAAGGCATCAAGATTCAAAAAGATATCAAGATTTTAAAAGACCATGTTCCTTTCCCTAAGAAGCTCACAGTCTAGTTGGCCTAGGAAGGTCTGTCAATTAATCATTAAAATACAATTTCATTTCCAGTATGAATGGGCATCACCCAGAAATTCTGTATTTTATAAACACTTTCTTCCTTAATTATATCTTTATAATTATATCTCACAAATATTGCATATTAGTGTTAACTCTAACAATATCTTGTTTTTCCAGCCCTCTCTCCTTTTATATGTCTTATGTATATTGCCTAAATGCATTAATTAAACCGTGTACAAGATACACTGGTGCTCAGAGGAAAGAGGATTATTCTGCCTATTAAGGTGAGACGTCACAAAGAATGTAAGTATAACACATAATTTGAATACTGAAAGATTAGAAGTCTGCTAGTTCTACAAGAGGCAGGATGTATTCTAAGTATGGAGAATATTATGTTTAACCATATGAAGATATAAAATCAATGCATGCTAGGAGTTGTAAGTAGTTCATTGCTAGATATTATGACAGGGTACAGAATGGCAGAATCTTGAGGTAGAAATAGTGAGAACAATTCAGCTAGGTAAAACTCATTTATTTTTATTATGATGGCTAACAAAATGGAAATTTGAAAAAAACAATGATCACTGTTGATAAATCATTTCTGTAATAAATATTTAATAAGATCGTATCTCTTTATTAATATATAAACAGGCAGGTATAAGAACTATATATATATACACACACACAATGGCCTTATCTATTGTATTAGTCAGCTTGGGTTGTCATAAGAAAATACCACAGATGACGGTTTAAACAGAGATTTATTTTCTCACATTTCTGGAGGCTGGCAGGTTCAAGATCATGCAAACTCTCTGGTGTTTTTTCTTAAATGGACACTAATCCTGTTGGATTAGGGCTCCAACTTTATAACTTCATTTAGCCTTAATTAATTCCTTACTTCAACTACAGCCACACTGGCAGTTAGATTTTCAACATATGAATCTGGGCATTGTCAGGAAGGGAGGGGGCTGCAGGCAGACACAAACATTCAGCCCGTAACATCTATCTACATCCAAGGTGTTAGTATAGTGAAGCCAATTATTCCACAAAAATAATCAGCCACTGTATTAGTTTGTTCTCATGTTGCTATGAAGAAATACCCAAGAAAGACTGGGTAATTTATAAAAAAAAAAAAAGATAGAGAGAGAGATTTAATTGACTCACAGTTCCTCATGGCTGGGGAGGCCTCCTCTTCACAGGGTGGCAGGAGAGAGAATGAATGCCAGCAAGGGAAATGCCAGATGCTTATAAAACCATCAGATCTTGTGAGAACTCACTCACTATCATGAGAATAGCATGGGGGAAACAGACCCCATGATCTAATCATGTCCCACCAGGTCCCTCCCATGACACATGGGGATTATGGGAACTACAATTCAAGATGAGATTTGGGTGGGGACACAACCAACCACATCAGTCACTTAATTAGATACATCAGCCAATGTGGTCAAATGCTAAGCCTTACTCTCTGTTTGTAGCTCAATACTAAATGAAAAGTACACTTGGTACTGTTTATGATCAAGTTTATGGCATTGGTTTTTCACATTTTATTTCTTGCATTCTTCTTTACATAATCAGTTGAGTTCTGAATGCTTTTTTTTTTTAGTAAAAAGTTTTCCTTAGCAGATGTCCACGACAGATTTTGCAAAATGAGACCATTGATAGGTGGATGCTATTGAGCAGAGGAGTGCTGCTCTCCCTAAAGAATTGCCAGACCGGAATAGCAGCTAAACCAGTCCACTATGAACAGTTTAACAACTCTAACAGCCTCAGAGTTTATAGCATACCTCTCACTAATAGCTAAAGTTCCATAAAAATGCCAGAATAGTTTTCATCTCTGTCTTTGTACCAGAATCTTCATTTAACTCCAAAGCAGACTAGTAGCATCACAATTACATTCTTTCCTTCATCTCATAAATTTAACTAGGGAATGCTGTGTGCCATGTATATTGTGTTTATTTTTCATTATAAATTCACAAAATTTGCTTGAAATGAATGAAAATTCTGTCTTGTCTACTATAGTCTGGTCATTGTGCCTTGCAAGCCAAGAAGAGCATTTGAATGCCAAGTGCAGAGCTCTGATTGGAGCTCAGTGTAGCTTCACTGTCAGCTCTCTAGTTTATCCAGATGGTGCCGGTTTTGCCCAATGTGTCATTTTTACTTTAAATGAACAATTTCACCCTTCAGTGCCAAAGAAAAATGGATCTTTTTTTATCCTTTGTGAATGAACTTAAGCTCTCTTTGAAGCATTAAAAAAAGTTTTTAAAAATGTGTAGCTTCAAGATCAAGATAACCATATTTGGAGACTATCTATTCCAACACATCCATGTAGCATGTTTAATTTCCTTCTATTTTATTTGTTTTTTTTCCTTATTTTTGTCATGTATTACAGTAATTTCTCTATTTTCTTTGTCTGTGGGTGTGTGTGTGGAGATAGAGTCTCACTATGTTGCCCAAGTTGGTCTCAAACTCCTGGCCTCATGTGATTTTCGTACCTTGGCTTCCCAAAGTGCTGGGCTTATAGGCATGAGCCACTACACCAAGCCCTACAGTAACTTCTCTAACACGGACCATCAACATAGATTTTTTTTCTCTAGCCAAATTAGAATAACTAAGGACAATTTCTTCTTCTCCTAGGCAATAAATCTTTTGTGTTAATATATTCTCTTGGCAAAGGGAAGGGTGAAGATCTTGGACTTACAAAGTGTGAACTAGTGATCATAGAAAAAGTACTTCTAATTGCTATTAATGAGCCCCTCTTGCTTCTGAGCCCTTAATCACTGCGTGTCATCTTCTCTTTACACCTGTCATCACCATTAAATAGAGCTCCTCAGAGTAGGACTATGTCTGATACAGCTTTACATTCCTAGAACCTAGCACATTGCTGGGTACATAGTGAAATTTCAAGAAGTAGTATTTTGGAGTGCTTAAGACCATGGTTTTCCAAGTCAAACAGATTTCACTGTGAGGTCTCACTCTGCCACTGATACTGGGTGACCTTTAGGCAATTACAGTAAATTTTTGTTGTTTTTATTCTCTTCTCATATTTTTGTTGTAGAATCCTGATTTTTTTTCACTTCCTCTTGAGAGAAGAGGATGTGGACAGGGTGGTCTGACCCCTCTCCAGTTGGAGAGATGATCATAAGATCTAGGCTAACTAATATACACATTCATTTACTGACGACAGTGACTGGTTCAAAGATAGGCACATCACTCAATTCAGGCTCTTTTGAGTGAGCCTGTGGTTTGTCAAAACTGTGGGGAAGAGAGAGCCCTCTTCCAGCTAGAAGTTAGCAGAGGGGATGAAGTGAAGCCAGAATATGTAGGTTGGCCTCTCATTAAACACTGTGACTTTTTTTTCTTTTTAAATCATGTGACACCAAAGCTGCAATTCTTGTCTCGAAAAAAATCTTCTAATGAAGAAAATCTTCATTTTCTGCCTTAACAGCTCTTTGTCTTACATAGTGACTCTCGATGAGAGGAAGGAAGGAAGGAAGAAGACACATTAGCTTAGAGAGAATTGTTAAAGCTTCACAAGCTGCACACCATACCTCTCCTCACATAGAGTGACTCTGTTAAGAGGATTTTAATTTTTAGGAGTGGATGTGTGGGGGGAAAAATGAGAATTTATCTTTTAGGACAGTAGTTTTCAAACCTGGTTGCAGAGTAGAATCATCCAAAGAGTTTTCAAAAAATAAGAATATCTGGAAGTGTTATTGAGCTTGAGTCTTTGTTTGCTTTATTTATTTATTTTTATTCTTTAGCTTCTGTATTAGTCAGCTTGGGATGCCATAACAAAGAGTCATAGACTAAGTAACTTAAACAACACAAATGTATTTTCTCACAGTTCCAGAGACTAGGAAGTCCAAAGTCAAGGTGCCAGCAAGATAGGTTTAATTGTGAGGTCTCGTCCCTTGGCTTGTAGGTGTCTGCCATCTGCCTCTGTGCTCATATGATCTCTTCTTTGAGAGTTCAGGGAGACAAAGCTAGCTCTCTGGTGTCTCGTCTTATAAGGGCAATAATCCCACCATGAGGATCCGCTTTTCTGACCTCATTCAACCCTAATTACCTCCCGAAGGCCCTGTCTTCACACTGAGGGTTAGGGTTTCAACATATTCATTTTGGGAAAACACAAACATAAATCCATAACAGCTTTCAGATGATTTCAACATGCTACCAGAATGAAACCACGCTTCAAGGGAAGGAAAAATATCTTTCCTATGCCTTTTCATAGGTTCATGGTTGTGGCTACTACAGCAGAAGGCAGATTAACAAAAGACAAGGATACAAATTTATTTAATATATGTTTTACACGATATGGAATCTTTCAAGAAGAAATGAAGATCCAAAGAAATGGCTAAACTTGTGTATTTTAATGCTAGGTTTGGTGAAGCGTGGGCAGTCATGGAGAAGCAGAATTAGACAAGAGTATGATCAAATGGTAATAAACAGAGAAAACTTAACAAGGTGTATTTGTTAAGGTTCTTCTCTGTGTCGCCATATCTTCAGAAACAAGGATGTGTTCCCTTCCTCTGGGTATTAAGAGTGTACCTCTTGAATGAAGGTCTTATGAGCTACTTCAGGGGATGGTCAGAAAATTCTTCCTAGGTTTTATGACCTGCTTCATGGGAGAAGAAGGGGGAGGTGAGATTGACCTGCCTGCTTGTGTGGTGTTCTCAAATTCTTTCGGCTTAAATACTTGGGGATAGCTTGTTCTGAACCTTATCAGCTACAAGCCAACCTTTGGATTATTCTTTTGTTTTTAACTTTTCTTTGGCCCCTTGACTTTGTATGTAGTAGAAAGATTTGCATGAGGAAGGTGTTCTATAAACATTTGCTGAATAAATGAGTTGCACTATATAAAGCAGAGGCCTTAACAATAACATGCTTGTCATGCTTTTGCAACTTTACAGGAATCACTGGTTTGGAATTTTGAATGTTACTCTGGTTTACTAGGTAGCATTTCTCTCTACTTTTACTGCGTAATTTCCAAAAAGATAATTTTACCTTCATACTGTCATAAAGAGAAGTATCAAATAAAAATTGTCGACCTTGCAAATTTAATTGATATTTGGGAAAAATAATAACTGTTATACACATGTTAGCAGTTATACGATTCACAGATTGGTTAAAAATAAATTTCAAAATCATACCCTCATTTGTTTGTGGCCTAATAAGTATCACATAAGTAACATAGGCAATAGTTGCTAAATGAAGGGAAGGGAAAAGAGAATATCCATTCAATTATTTATCAGAAGGCGATTTTTTTTTGGTATACATGCAAACCAGAGTTGACTTTTAGTATATCGGAGACTTTCTCGAACTGTCTCTTAATTCCACGTGTTGAATGACACTATATTTCAAATCATGTCTATACAGTAACATGGGATGAATTAGTACGTTTCCCAGTTATGTTTGGAAGGCCCATAAGATGCTTGTTATTTTTTCTGACCCTAGCAGTGTTATCATGAATAGAAGCTGCAAGATTCAGCTGCATTATGGATGAGTATTTTCATTCCTGGTTTAAAACACTTTCTACTGCAAAATATTGTCCCCTTCCAAAACTGTTAAAAACTGCAGTTATAAACTTAAGTACTATTTTTAACTTTTTGAAAATTAATATATTGTTTTAATAAACTATTCTGCTACTGAATGTCATGATAAAGAATCTTTGCCAGTGTTCACATGATCAAGAGACTGTGTTAACATTTATTATCACAAATGTCCTCATTAATATTTTATAGAATGGCTGGCATAGAAAGTGGCATTAAATCTCTGAAAGACTGCTGTCTTGCTTATTCATGCTTTTACTTGAATTTTGTTGTAGCAGTAGAGAATCAAAATTTGTAGGTGGTTTCAATGAATTTCAGACAAATTTCAAGTAATGTCACTATTTTTCAATTAATTCATTTTTATCTTTTCCATTCTAAATATAAAAATATGTTAATCAATGAGTAGTTAAAGTGTTTGGGCTACCAAAATATAGATAAGTAACCTTTCAAAAGGGCCCTTGAACATGGAATTCATTCTTTTAAAGTATTCAGGCTCTTCCCTATGTTAGACACTGCGAAAGCAGTATGGAAGTTTGGGAGAACTTCTTCCTTCCTGTGGGTCTTTATTATAGAGCAGCACTTTCCAGCAGAAGGGTCTGTGATGATGGAAATGTTCCTTTTCTGCTACACTGTCCCATATGATAGCCCCTAGGCACATGTGGCTTTGAGCACTTGAAAGGTGCCCATTGAAGCCAAGAAACTAAATTTTAATTTGCTTTAATTTTAATTAATTTACATTTACATATAAATAGTCACATGTAGCTCATGGCTACAAAAATGGACAAAGTGGCTATAGAGGTCATAAAATTAAAAACTCGTTTTCTCAGTATCCCTTTGCAATTAATAGTGATCATGTTTTGTGTTTCATGGTTATGACTGATGAGACTGTATCTGTCAGAGTGTGGTTGCAGAAGCAGAACCACGTGAGATAGAATAGTAAGACTTAATAAGAATAAAAGAATGAGAATAATATAATGGCTACACACTTGTCTTGTTGGAAGGGTTGAGTGTCATAATTTATCAGTTAGGAGTGTGTTCTGCAGCAAGAAACAGCTTTCAGGAAATCCATAAAGGATGGCAGGGAAGCTGTCACCTATGTATCCACCTGCCTGCACACTATGCTGGATACATCTCAGATTGCAAAAGCCAAGGAAGTGCTTGCTAAAGATCCCACTGACTCCCTGCAGTGGGTTGATTCTAGTGAACTCCCAGAGTCAAGGGAAATTATCTCCAATTATCTCAGCTGCTACTGAGAGCTACCATCAGAGAATAAGTGCTACTCCATCTCTGCTCTTCACATTGCCAGCTTGCAGTGTCCCTCGGTGGCAGAATCTAAGCCAGAATCCTATTGGAGAGATTCAGAGAGATACAGCTGTGGGCTTCTCCACTGTGACGCAGAAGAGAATGTACAAGGGGTCAGGGAATACCCCTGAGTTGACAAGGGGCATCCCGACACAGAGATTTAAGAGGGAGTTTGCTGTTATCAGTTCATCTTCTTGTTACCTCACATGTGGATAGGATGGCAGGAGGACTTGTGACCAGGAGGCAACAGACATATGGATGGCAATAGATATTCTACAATGGTGGAGTGGAAAGAGCCTCAGGGCTGGATGACATTGCTGAGTTACTGTACCAGCCTTGGATTGACTATATCTGTTGTTGTTAAGTTAGAGAAATTAAGCCACAATAGTTTATTTTTTTTGTTTATGTAATAGAAGACATTCCTAAGTGATACAGGAAAACTACAAAATTGTGCAAGACTTTCCCTCTCCCTAAGAAAGAGTTCACATTTAACAATTTTATTGGATCATAACTTACAGTTGTGGCAGTCATTTCAGGTCTGTTCCTTCCTTTTTATTTTTTGGTTTTATTTTTTCCTTTTCCTCTCCTCTCCCTCCGCCTCTCTTTCTCCCACCCCTTGAACTTATCTTTCCCCAAAATAGCTTTCTTTCTTTTTAATTTATTCACTAAATATTTTATAAGACCCTACTATGGACCATGTAGTAGGTACTTACAAAATCAAAATGCCCATGCTTTTATAAAGGGTTTTAAAATCACTGTGGTCCAATGTTATTTTAATTTATTTATTTATTTATTTATTTTGAGATGGAGTCTTGCTCTGTCACCCAGGCTGTAGTGCAGAGGCATGATCTCGGCCCACTGCAACCTCATCTCCTAGGTTCAAGTGATTCTCATGCCTCAGCCTCCCAACTAGCTGGGATTACAGGTGTGTGCCACCATGCCCAGCTAATTTTTGTATTTTTAGTAGAGATGGGTTTTCACCATATTGGATAGGCTGGTCTCGAACTCCTGACCTCAGGTAATCCACCTTCCTTGGCCTCCCAAAGTGCTGGGATTACTGGCATGAGCCACTGCCACTGGCCCAATGTTATTTTTGAGCCTTATCTTTTTTTAAAAAAAAGTATATTATAGTTGGTCTTCAATTTATAATTTCCTGACTTTCCCAAGAAACACTACATTTCCTCCAGACCTCTAGTACTCAACGTGGGATTTGAAGACCAGCAGGATTAGTATCATCCAGAAGCTTGCAAGAGAAGCAGAGTCCCAACTGTAAGAAGGACTTTTGCTTTATTAAAGATTTTTTGGAGGGTAAAGAAAAGAGCTGCACATATAATCTGATTTCAAAATTTCGAGAATGTGAAAAATGTGTGGTTTGGCATGGAAGAAATAAAATTTATATAGTATATATATAAAGTTATGTTTACCGTGTCAGTCAGGGCTGCCAAGGGATTCCAAAGCTGATTCACAAAGCTCACAATACACTTGAGGGGGAGGAGAAGATAAAGAAAAGTTGCTATGAAGTTATAGTTAGATAGGAGGAATAAGTTCCAGTGAGAATCTTAAGAGAATCTATTCTCATAATCTATTCTTATGAGAAACAATGAGAATCTATTGCACCATAAAATAATGTACTATATATTTCAAAATAGCTAGAAGAAAGGATTCTGAACATTTTCACCACAAAGAAATGATAAATGTTTGAGGTTACAGATTTGCTACTTACTCTAAATAATCATTACACAATAATACATATATCAAAACATCACATTGTACCCCATAAATATGTACAATTATTATGTGTCAGTTGAAAAGAAAATAAATTACAAATGTCAAAAAAAAAAGAGAGAAATATCTGATGGTTTTCCTTTGGCTAAAGAGATAAATCTTACATCCCAGAACGTGGATATAATAGACTTTACCATGAACCCTAAACTGTTCATGACATCTTCCTTTCCAGTGCCCACACACGGCATGCCCTTCCCTCTCCTAACTCTTCACCATTCAAGGAAGATGGCCCCTGCTCCCAGACTTCCCTGCTACACTCTTAGCCTGATTCTTCTTCTGCCCTTCTGTACTGGCAAACTAGTTATAATGCTTCAGGTTACAACTCAAAGAGGCACATCCTTTTCCCGCTTAGTGATGGCCTCCATCGGATTGTATTATGTTCAGTTATGTTTCTTCCTTCTCTGTCACTAGAATCTATGTTCCAAATCAGCATGGAGGGTTTTGCTGTTCTTGTTATCAATAATGTAATGTCTGATGTGATACATGCTCAAGAAGTGTTTGATAAATTATTTCAACAGTTAGTTTAGACCAAGTTAGGCTGCAGTTGAAACAAAAACAAAACTTAGCACTCTGTGGTTCTGAACAACCAAGGCTTATTTCTAGCTCAAGGTACATGCCTATCACAGGTCAGATGTGGTTCTGCCCCATGTCATTATCATTCCAAGTTCCAGGCGGGGAAACAGTCCCTGTATGAGACACTGCTTGTCTCAAGAGAGAGCAAGGGGAGACGTCGTCAAACCACAGAAAGGTTCTTAAAGCTTCTTTTTGAAAGTGTCTAATTTTCCTTACAATTTATTGGCCAAAGTGAATCATAGAAGATAAAAAGAAATATAAAATCTTTCTATAGGGAAGGACAGCAGATATTCTAAATCACAATACAACTTAATATAATTATCCATAATAACCCAAAACTCATTAATCACTTATTATGTAACAGGCATAGTGCTAAGTACTTCACAGGAATTATTGCCATTACAAGGCACTCGAGACTGCTAAAGGGCAGTAATTTATCAAGTCATACAGCTAATAAATGGCAGAGCTTAGTGACAGAGACAGTCTAATTTGAAGATTAAACATTTGGGTTTTCATACGGCTTTGCCATAAAAGATTTACTAAATAAATATAATTCCCAAGAAAAAGAGCAGAACTAATAGCAGCAGGCTGCCTGTTGAAGCCATGGTTTTGGTTACTAACTAGCTGATAAAGTACACATGCTCTCACAATCTGTCACAAATCTTTGTGTAAGGCTGTTGTTTCCAATCAGGGCCAAGTTTGCCCTGCAAGAGACATTTGGCAATGTATAGAGACATTTCTGGTTGTCACTACTTGCGGGTGGTGGTGGGAGGTTGGTTGTTACTGCCATCTAGCAGGTAGAGGCCAGGTATGCTGCAAAACATCCTAGGATTCACAGGACAGCCCCCACAACCAAGACTTATCTAGCCCAAAACGTCAATAGTGTCACCGTTGAAAAACCCTGAAGTGGGGAATGGGATAAAATATTTAGGTCATCTTTAAATATGAGACTTTATTCTTTAAGTAAATAATTATAGGAAGACATTTTCTACCCTGATTAAAACCTCATTAATTTTTACTTCATATCAATTTAAAACACCCCCAAACTTTTGATGTGTTTCTGTATTTCTAAAAATTATCCGCTGTTTATTTAGATACAGTGCAAGCTTCATTCAGATTTAGAAGGATGATATCATTCAGCAGGAAGGTGACATTTGGAGGAGAGGCTTTGAGCACCCCGGGATGTGGTCGCCAGTCACGGAGCAGAAGAGGCGGAAGCTGCTGAGAGCTCTGTTGGCTCTTGGAACCAAGTCACTTTCTGATGTACTCTAGCAACATTTTGCTCTCCCACATCTCTGCAAATGCACTTTATATTAATTAGCTAATGACTCTAGTGTTTTAATAATGAAAATTCAAGTAAATAATCAGTACCATTAATGGCCATTCTGTCTCCTCTTGTTGAACAAAACTAGCTTAATTTGCATAGTATAGGCAGGATTATTTCTTTATTATGTTAGACACGTTTTTCCTTGATATATCCCTTTGATTATTTCTAAAATGTCTCATTTCACTGAAAGATTTAAGAGAAAATTTATGACATATTTTGGCCAACTTCACTGATCAGTTTATGTTCCGATCTTTCTTTTATTTTCTTTTTTGAATCATATTAAATTATTTAAGTGGTATTATAACAACAAAATTAAGTACAAATTTTAACATAAACCTGCCTGTAGCAGCTTTTGATGGTGACATAGTTTGAACCATCAAATAATCAATGTTGAATCAGTGTTGGAAATCCTTGCCTGACACTTTGTTTATATAAAAAAAATTGATCGGTTTATGCAGGCTAAATATAGTGAGGTTTTGAGAAAACAGTGCAAACGCTGTCAAGCTTTTCCTGTAAAGGACATATTTTTAGGCTTTGAGAATCATACGCAACCACTCAACTCTATGATAGCACAAAAACAGCCACAGGCATATGTGAACAAATAGGGGTGGCTGTGTTCCCACTAAATTTATTTACATGCTAAAAAGTGGCTGGTCGAACTTGCCCTGCAGGAAGTATGTACTTGGCTGACGCTTGCCCTAATTAAATCAAAAGAGCAATCAAAATTGCACAGAAAGAAAAAACTTTCCCTCTAATGAGACCTAAGTACTCCACAAACTCTAGTGGGTTATAAAAACTCCCTGCCATCTGACCCAGACCCCATTCTCAGCATTTTTTTCCTCCTACGTTCCTTTATGTACCTCGTACACTAACATAAATAAGCCATTCTCTGACCTCTACACGAGATTTAGGAGTTCCATGGCTGTTATCCCTGTCACCCTTATAATATGTAGCATTCTACTTTAAATTTCAGCTCAGTTGTGTGCTGCTTAATGCTAGAGAATGACATTGTCGTGGTTTGTCTTTTACCCAGGTTAAGTAGCTTCCTGTATCTAACACAGGATGCTGAAACTGCAGGGTTGTGGGAAAGGCATATGCTTTAGGGTCAGACATACAATGGTTTAAATCTCAGTGCTGCCATTTGTTAGTTACATGACTTTGCACAAGATACTTGACCTCTTTGAAGCTTATTGTTTTATATGCAATATTAGCGAATGAACACCTGCATAGAAGTATTATAATTAGGAATAAATTAATTTGGTGAGATTGCATATGCAGGGGCTTCCGTGAATGTCAGGTATTCCCCAACTTTTCTCACCTTTAGGGAGTTATAATCATAAAATGAACCAAATAAATAAAAAAGTAAATAAAGTGTTTCAAGTCAAAGTCACCCAGTAAAATGTTTCTATTTTTGTTGAGAACACTTAAGGCAATAAAATATAGAAACAAAGAAAAAGAGTAAGGGCAATGAAACAGAAAAGAGATTTTTTTCTTTCCCTCCCTCCCTCCCTCCCTCCCTCCCTTCCTTCCTTCATTCCTTCCTTCCCTCCTTCCTTCCTTCTTTCCTTCCCTCCTTCCTTCCTCTCTCTCTCTCTTTCTTTTTCTTTTTTTTTTGAGATGAAGTTTCCCTCTGTCATCCAGGCTGGAGTACAGTGGCACAGTCATAGCTCACTGAAGCCTCAAACTCCTGGGCTCAAGCAATCCTCCTGCCTCAGCCTCCAGAGTAGCTAAGACTACAGGTGTGCACCACTGTGATGGTTAATATCATGTGTTAACTTGATTGGATTGAAGGATGCCTAGATAGCTGGTAAAGTATTGTTTCTGGGTGTGTCTGTGAGGGTGTTGCCAGAGGAGATCAACACTAGAGTCAGTGGACTGGGAGAGGAAGACCCACCCTCTATGTGGGTGAGCACCCTCCAATCGGCTGCCGACCTGGCTCGCACAAAGCAGGTGGAATGAGCTGACTCGCTGAATCTTTCGGCTTTCATCTTTCTCCTATGCTGGATGCTTCCTGCCCTTGAACATCAGATTCCAGGTTCCTCAGCCTTGGGATCTTGAACTTACACCAGTGCTTTGCTGGGGATCTCGGGCCTTCTGCAGACTGAAGGCTACACTGTCGGTTTCTCTACTTTCGAGGCTCTGAGACTCGGACTGAGTCGCTACTGGCTTCCTTGCTCCTCAGCTTGCAGACGGCCTGTCTTGGGACTTCACCTTGTGATGGTGTGAGTCAATTCTCCTTAATAAACTTCCTTTCATATATGCATATATCCTCTGCATAGTTCCGTCCCTCTGGAGAACCCTGACTAATAAAACCACCATGCCCAGCTAATTAAATTTTTTTTTAGAGATGCGGTCTTCCTACATTACCTAGGCTGGTCTGAAACTCCTGGCCCAAGCTATCCTCCCTCCTCAGCCTCTAAGTAGCTGGGATTACAGGTGCAAGCCACCCTGTCAGGTCCAGAAAAAAAGATTTTTATGTAGACCTAGGGGAATTAGATAGATAATAACTGTGGCATATCAAAATTTGGGGGTATAAATGTATTATTCAATAAGTGGTATGGAAACTACTACTGATTGAAAGAAACAATTTTAAAAAGTTCCAAATATCTCAATGGCATAAAATATTAAAAAATGAGGCCATAAACAAAACCAAGTTAAGTGCGAATTAATATATTTATAATATTAGAACATGGAAAGACTTTTAAATTAGCCATTAATTTAAAATCTTGAAAATTTTGACCCAATAAAATTAACAACAAAAATTCTGGATAACAATGAATAAATTCCAAAGACAAATTTGAAAAATTAATAACAATTTGAAACAAAACTTTAAGCATATAACAAAATGGTAATTTTTAATTTACAAAAAGTTTATGTAAATCAATAAGAAAGGATGAACTAACCAATTTTTTAAAAGAGAAAGAAGGCATTCTCCAAAAACTAGGAATGACAATAAATTGTAAGAAATTATGTTCAATCTCAGTAACAACTGAAGAAATGCAAATAAAAGAAAAAAATTGAATTTATCTCCTATTAAACTGTCAAAAAATTAGAATAGTTTGATTTTCCCAGTGTTGTCCAGGATGTGGGTAAATGAGCTATCTCATTCGTTGTTGTTGAGAGCAAAAATTGCTACATCCTTTCAGTAGGACAATTTGGCAATATCTATCAAAATTCAAAATACTTTTATCCTTTGCCCACTGATAAAAGTTCAGTTTATCAATGTACTTATAAAACGTTTGCGAAAATTTATATACAAGGGTATTCACTATAGAAATTTTTGTAAGAACAAAATGCTGAAAACAACCAAAATGTTGTTCACCAAGAGAATAGATTAATATATTACCATGTATTAATATATTATCGTGTATTAATATGATGGTATATTCTACCACAATAATAATGAAATGTAGATATATGTGCTAGCATGATGAGATCTCTAAAATCTATTTTAATTGAAAAAAAAATTTACGGTAATATGTTAAGATCTCTTTTGAGAAAATAAATGTAAAACTGGCTACATATTTGTGGCTCAATGTACATTTTGGTGATGGAAAGGAATCACAAGAAACTGTTAACAGTGGGTGCTTGAATATAGTGGTTAATATATGAATGGAAATTAAGAGGTGATGAGTATTTTACAGTATTTTAGGTTATATGCTTTTTAAACATTATATAATGATTTACATTATTATTAGTATTTGTCACAGTAGTCGAGTACACCTACTTGACTGGTTCTTACAGAGATGGGTGAGATTGGGGGCCATTTTATATTTTATTCTTTATTTTGAGAAAAAATCAATCAATATTTTAAATATAAATACACACACACCAATACAAGTATGTTTTTAAAGGTAAAACCATTCCCAAGAATTGTTTTAAGTGAGAGCATGTGGTTTGTACCAAATTGTGTTAAACATAAGGTAGCTATGGAGAGAACAAAATGCTAAAAACGAAGGAAATGATCCTCTAACAGCTTGTCGATAAATATATCTTGGTTTCTTGGTTTCCGTCAGTTTTTCTGCTCTCATCCACTATTTCTTAAAATATTTGTGAACCTCTAAATGTATGTTATTGAGGAATCACTAGATCTACATGCTCTTTTTGAATGTATACATGGTCAATACACTAATTATAAAGGTAACAATAACCTGTTTGTTAATGTGCACAGTCCCAATAACCAATATTTTCAAAACAATCAATGGATTATTGGTTAACTCAAAACCTGATTGATACTTTGGAAATAGAGTTTCAAAACATAATTCTTCGTACTATATTGTAAATCTAATTCCACTTACTATATGTAATCAACCTTGCCTTCAAATATTTTAAAAGGCTAATTGTCCAGGTTGTAGTGATGTTGTAAGATGGTGGAGAAATTATAGGAGAGTCACACCTTTCCTCAGCCCTTTCCTCAATGCTGCACCTTGGCTACTACACCTATCTATTCTTATTTCACATATCAGCTTTCCTAAATGGACATTCTACTTCTCAAAACATGTGTATTAACACTTTCCTTTTCTTTTTCTTGAAATATGAGCAAGTTTCCATCAAGAGAATTTAAAGCTGGGGTGGGGTGAGGGGAGGTTAGATGAAGTCTATATGATGATTTACCTCAGGGTCTGACATTGAATGTCTCAAATATGCTTCAGCATATCACCTAACATCCTATATTCCATTTATCTCTGTAAGTTTTGTTGTCTTTTTTTCTATAAAGGAATAAAGTTATGATTTTTTTCAAATGTACAGTAGTTGCTAGTAGGCTTTATACAAGTTAGTGTTGGTTTATTTTTTACCCATGGATATTAAATTTCGAGAAGTACAATTATGGTTTTTAATGAGAGTTTATATTGTAAGAATTTTGCAGAAGGCCAATTTAGATTTTTTTTTCTAGTGGGTATTTAACCATAGAAAGAGTTCAAAGATTACATTAGCACAACCAGATGAGTTCTTGATATTAAAAACAAATAGCTTACTTATTTAGATTCTCCTGACATTGGCCCACAGCTCTTATCTTTAAATGCTGGTTCTTACAAAGATGGGTCAGGAGGTAAATGAAAGACACTGTGAAAGGTCTTACAAGATGAAGACAGATTTGAACCAGTTAAGCTTTTTTTGTGAAACTGGCCTCCCATGCTCGGGGCAGTGTGATAAGTAGCACTCTCTGCTCCAAGTTGCTGATATATACCTTGAGAGTGGTGAGATGGGATTCTGTAGGCTGGTCCAGCCTTTGCTATGCTTCCCCTAATGACTGCAAGCCAGAGCCATTCAGTGATTCTCAGTATCCTCCTTCTAAAAGATCTGAGGCTTTAACATGAGAGCCTTCTTTCCCTATAATAATATACCTTAATCTGACACTTATTTACTCTTTTTCCTGGTTTTATGGGGAAGGCTCCTTCTAAGGCTCACGACTCATAAGTATTGAAGAAGTTGTTTATCAAGCATTCCATGATTCTCCTCTTTCTCCAACTTTTCTCTTTCTTCCTGATCCTTCTCTTTTCTGCATATATTTATTTTCTCCTCTTTTAAGAAAAGGAAACTCTTGCATCGATCTTCTTTACTTCTGGCTATCAGAGTACATTACTCCTTATGTTACGGGGTAAGCATTTTGAATGAGTGTATTTTTGCTTCCTGACTCTGACTTATTACCTACCACTCTCTTTTCAGTCCACTGCAATCTGTTCTCTGCCTTTATCTCATACCCAAGAGATCACTCAAGTCAAAGCACTCATGACTTGCCAACATTGAAAAACAACTGACAATCTTCTTTCGTATTTTAATTGACTTCTCTGTAGTAGTAAAAATGTTTCCCCTTTCTCATATTTCCCAACTTAACTTTTTTTTCATTTTTCCTGTGTTGCTAAGTCTCTTACTGCATCCTAGTTTCATTTCTTACTAGACTTTTCCATTACTACCCACTATATAAATGTAGCCCTTGCTAGAGCTCTCGTCTCCTTTCCTTTTCTTTCCTTTCTCCTTAAGCATACTTAACTAGCTTCACAACCTCTCCTACCACCTTTAACCTCACAATTTTCCAACCTATATCTTGAAATCTAACTCCTCTCATTTCTGGAGCTCATATATTCAACTACTTCACTGACATTCTTGTTAGATCCTCTCTTGGTCAGTTCATTCTTATTAGATGCTATCTTAGTACTTTACTATAACAAAATACTATAGACTTGGTGGCTTATAAACAACAGAAATTTATTTCTTACAGTTTTGGAGGCTGGAAATCTGAGATCAAGATATCAGCATGGTCGAGTTCTTGTGAGGGCTCTTCTGGGTTGCAGACTGCTGACTTATAGTCTTACATGGCAGAGAGCAGAGAGAGGAAGCTTGGGACTCTTATAAGGACACTAACCCCATTCATGAAGGCTTCATTCTTATAGCCTCATCTAATCCTAATGGCCTCCCAAAGGTCCCATCTCCTAATACCATGACATTGGGGAGTGGGATTTTAACATATTCAACATATTAATTTTGGAGGATAGAAATATTCAGTCCAGTACAGAGGCCTCACAGCTTCCTGAAATTTCACACAATCAAAACTGAACAAATCCGACTCTCCAAATCTGCTTCAAAAATGAACATTCTCTCTCCAGATCTCCTTAAAATTAAACATTTCTTCTCCAAATCTACTTCTCCTCTATTTTCCTTGCTTGTTATATTTAGATGCCTACCCAGTTCTTTCAAGTATTGCTCTTTAAAATATTATTTCATCCCTCTCAATCCTGGTTGTAGCGTCATGGTGCTGGAGGTGGCTGCTGCAGCGGCAGCATCCCTGTTCAACTGGGGAGACAATTGCTCCCTCAGTGGCTTGGTTTTGTGTTGTAGATTTGGGAGTTCTTTCTAAAAGTTCAAGTTAAAGCCTGCATCTTCAGCTTTCCAAATTACCCTATTAATACCAAACAAATAGAGATTTAATTTTACTATAACAGATTCTCTGCAACTGGATCTTTACCAATATAAACGACCAATATAATTTCCTTCTAATAACACTTGTTACTTTTCATCACATTTTTTTGGTTGATGTGTCCATTTCTTCTACTTGACTGTTAACTACCTGAGCATGCTATTCCTGCAGTAGTACACATGGTAGCTATTCAATGTTTATAACTGAATGCATTCACAAGTAAGTGGTATGTGCTATACAAAGATAACTTCATAATAACTATCTTTTCCTCTATGAGCTATTTAACATTATGCTTAAAATATTAATGAAAATGTGACTTCAACTCAGTATGCTAAAAATATCTTTTAATAATAGAAATTATCTTCCAAGACTACATTTTTCTTTAATGGTTGTATCTCATTTCCAAATTTTCTTTGATGAAGAAAACTACTTTTGCTGTTGTCCTAAAAGTTTTCATGCATGATTTCATGTTCTTTGTTGCACCTGAAAATAGAAATTGAAGTTATAAAGTTATAACTTTAAGATACATTGATGCTGTCAAACTGAAGGCCATGTAATTTTTTTCTTTGCATTCCTCTGTGGTTCTTAACATGTCAAGGATGACTAGTCACTTTCATTAAGCACTATGACCTGGGTATGAAAATCCAAAGATATTACAGAGCTTGTCAAAACAGCTTAGCTCTTTTGGCCTCTTCTGTGCCACTTATTTTAAAGCTTAGGAAATGAAAAGCAAAGAAAGAGTTTTAAATAATGACAGTTATGGTTAATAATTATAAATGATAAATTATAAATGATATTTAGTAGTGCCCATGTAAAATAAAGTCAGTTTGGAATATGGGGTGCAAAATTAAATGTCTGCAGGAATGGGGCAGGTTATGTAACAAGTGAAATGGGCTAAATTGGACAAAATGAGTTGGGGAGTATGGAGGGAAAGGAGATTATATTCATGGTCTAAAGGGGCTGGTACTACGCAGGAGGAACAAATTGGTGCCTTGCAGACAGATAAGCCCAGTGTGGCAGATCTGATTTTTAAAAGAGAAAACAGAAATAAAGAGTTTGCATGGATCATTCTGAACTGTAAATATTGCCACATACAAAAAATTTACAAACAAACGTAACTAAAATTTTGAGTCAATGTCAGCTCACAAGATTAGGTGCCAAGTCTAGGTTAGAATCTATTAAGAGGAGAACACTTCTTCACAATGTGACTTCCATGTAATACATTCATATTACATTTCCTCAGGAATAAACATTTATTGTTAACTACATACGTATATTTTTACAAAAAAATAGACTTTGGTCAATGATTTCTGAGTTTTTAATGTTTAGATCACCATTTAAAAACCTAACTAGTATTTTAATCAGTCATATTGAATGAATGAATAAACGATTGAGTGAATGAATGCTATAGAGGTAAGAAGGTGAATGTGAGGTAAAGCCTCATCATTGTTCTTTTAAAGCATGGATCTTGAAGTCAGGGACCTTACAAAG
This sequence comes from Gorilla gorilla gorilla, assembly GCF_029281585.2. Taxonomy (NCBI): domain Eukaryota; kingdom Metazoa; phylum Chordata; class Mammalia; order Primates; family Hominidae; genus Gorilla; species Gorilla gorilla. The sequence goes on along the minus strand of NC_073230.2, from coordinate 106,089,260 downwards.
CCACTGGAAAAAAAATGAGTATCTAAACAGAAAAGTAAATTTGATGTCACAAGCAATCAATCACTGCAAATTAGTAAAATGTAATCATTACACTTAGACTAGGCAGTGTTTTATTAGTACATCAAAATAAGTCTGTTCCTAAGGGAAATAATGCTAGGGATAAATAGATAACACAAAAGAGAAAGTAATTCACAAAGCTGTAGATACATAGGTGTATACTTGTGATTTTACCTAGATGTTTGCTACATATCCATTAATAACTTTTATATTTATTACCAACAAAATGAAAAAAAGACATCAGGTTACTCACTCAGCTGTGTAGTCAACTTCCTGGCTTCCAGTGACAGCTTCACTGCTTGTTAGCTGAATACTTGAGTTAAATACTTGATTTAATTCTCAGTTTCCCCATATCACAGGGTTGCTAGGAAGATGGAATGAGAAGTAAAGAGCTTGGGACACGGAATGTCACATTGTAAGCACTGAATAAATATTAGCTCTTATTATATATTTTCTAGCACCTCCCTTAAAAAGTATAGCTTGATTGACTGATAGACTATTTCTTGGTTCTCCAAATTTTTTATCTACTGAATGAATATTTCAAGTACTAAATATTATGCCAAGACTGAGAGAAAGATGAGCTTCTATCCTGGAAGTGCTCAATTACTAGTAGAGGATATAGAAACGCATACATGCCAAAAATTCAAAACAATGTGATTTTTTCATAGAGGTTTTTTTTTTATTTTTTATTTTTTACAAAATATTAAGAAATACATGTGGACCTGGAAGGGTTAAAAAAAGTTTGACATAGAGGTGATATTTAGGCTAAGCAAGTCCTGTAGGACAAGCAGAGGTTTTTTCCAGGTGGAGAAAAAGAAAGAATTAAGTTAAAAAGGAAACAGTAGCCGTGCACGGTGGCTCACGCCTGTAATCCCAGCACTTTGGGAGGCCGAAGTGGGCGGATCACGAGGTCAGGAGATCGAGACCATCCTGGCTAACACGGTGAAACCCTGTCTCTACTAAAAATACAAAAAAAAAAAAAAAAAAAAAATTAGCCAGGCGTGGTGGCGGGGGCCTGTAGTCCCAGCTACTCCGGAGGCTGAGGCAGGATAATGGTGTGAACCCAGGAGGCGGAGCTTGCAGTGAGCCGAGATCGCGCCACTGCACTCCAGCCTGGGCTACAGAGCGAGACTCCGTCTCAAAAAAAAAAAAAAAAAAAAAAGGAAACAGCACCAAATATTGTTTTCTCTGAAGAGCATATTTGGTGCAAGAAATGGGAAGTAGTTGTGACTCAGTGAAGTGTAGGAAGTTGAGAGGCCTGGGTTATCCCAGATTAATAACATGTTTTATCACAAAATACATACAAAAATGGATTCTACAGTTAGTGGTATACCAAAACAAGTGTTAAATATAATAAAATATTAGCAAGTGAAAGCAAATACCGAAAACAATGAAGTCAATGAAGCTTCACACTCCAGGCTCCACTTTCTTCTCTGTCCAAAATATACAGCACGATGTATCACATTATTACTCTTTCTAATTACTTCAACCTTTTCTTCTGTAGCAACCTCCTAAAAATTTTGGAGTCTTGGTATAAGCTGAATGTTCTTGCTTGAGGTTAATACTTAAGATGTACTCACTGGCTCCTCATCATTTCAGTTTGAAAATTGATTATAAGCTTTTGTTGTTGCTATCTATAGTCATGTCTTACTACTCCAAGAACACTTAGAAAAATGCATTAAACATAGTGATTATTAAAACGAATATACATGAACTAGGCTAATAAGACCTCTTTAAAACCATAATTTGCACAGATGGATGTTCTATCTTATGTGGATAAAACTTATTATCTAGCTTTTTACAATAATTTCTGCTTTTTAATTGAGGTTATTGTCCTAAATACTATCAGCTCACATATGGAAATTCTAAAAGGGACTAACAAGTCCGCTTCTTACTTCATATTTGGGAAAGCTCTTTGGAGGATTCTGTAGATATGAAGAGAATCCTAAAAAGTTGTATGAATTGCATTTATCTCAATCCATTATGTTTATTTTTTACTTATCAGAATGTTCCCTATCAAACATAGACTAAAGGGAAATAAGTCTAAGTTTTTCTGTGAACACCCAAGTACTGCTATCAGAATAAGATGACCTAATCATTATCTCAAAGGCAATTTGTGAGGATTAGCAGCGAATGTTTTTTTGACTTGCGTATTTGCCAAAATAATTCTGTTTGCTGTGTATATCCTTTTAGAGATCATTCTTTTTTTTTCTTGGATGAAAATCTACTTTTCCTGAAATTGAAATTGCTGACTACAACCTACAATATAAAGCTTTATAAATATTCCATTCAGATTTCTCAAAAGATTTAGTTGAAATTTTACCTATGATGACAGATGGGATAAGAAAGACAGGGCAACATTCTTTACGTATATTCTGAACAGACAAGATTTATGTTCCTGTTTTCTACAAAGGACAGAGGATGCCAGGCATCTCTCATAAATCTATTTACATTTGCCATAGGATGGATATCACAGCCAATGTTTGAGTGCATTAATTTGGGGTTCAAAAGAGTCATTTTCATTCAAAATGTGAAAAACGTGAGATGATGAAAGAATGATTTTAGTGGTATGCTGGTAAACATTTGAAAACTTGCCCCTTAGAAAAAGTTAAAAAAAAAAAAAAGCGCCCGGATTTGTGGCATTTTCTGATTTCCTTACTGTAAGTACTTTCACTATTTCCTATTTTCAAGTCACCAACATGGTGTCAACTGGCTTACAAATTCCTTAATTGGTTTCCAAGAGTCATTATGAGTTGGCTTAACACACCAGTGACTAGAACATGATATTTATTTTTACCTATCAATCAATTTCAAGCTCATTAATGACATGATCAAAATAATTACAGTTCATTTTTAAGTGAAAGTGGAAAATGTTGCTGCATTTTTCCTTTAGTGTAGAAGAAAAAATATATAAGTAGCTTTTGGAAAAATGGCACGAAATATCTCTATTTATATTGTAGGTTGTTTTGGGTGTGGTCTTCTTGCAAGCACCATTTTACTTTGAAAGTTATTAGAAAAAATAAATCATAGAAATTAGAAAGTGAATGGAAACAGTTTTTCTCCATTTAATTTCATTACAGTGGTACACAACAATCTCTTGACTAATGTTGTAGCAGTTTGTGGATTGATCAGAATAATTCTTATCTATAGACAAGGCCAGGAGTATCAAGATGCTAGGGTATAAAGTATATTTCCCCAAATATGTGTAATGCCTATACAAATTACTATTCATAGTATATTTTAATACTCTTTCAAATCAAAGGAAAAACAAAAACATCTGTTAGAGAGAAAAAAAGCCAATCATATAAACAGAAAACTTCCATGAAGTAAACTCCATCATTATCATCATTTTATTTTATAATTTTTAATTTTTGTGGGTACATAGTAGGTGTATATATTTATAGGATACATTAGATGTTTTGATACTGGCGTGCAATGTGAAATAAGCACATCACAGAAAATGGAATATCCATCTCCTCAAGTATTTATCCTTTGTGTTATAAACAATCCAATTATATTCCTTCAGTTATTTTTAAATGTACAATTAAATTATTATTGACTATAGTCACCCTGTTGTGCAATCAAATACTAGGTCTTATTCATTCTATTTTTTGTACCCATTAACCAAATCATCCCAACTTCCCCTTTTCACTTTCCACTACCTTCCCAGCCTCTGGTAACCATCCTTCTACTCCTTATCTACATGGGTTCAATTATTTTGATTTTTAGATCTCACAAATAAGTGTGAACATGGAATGTTTGTCTTTCTGTGCCTGGCTTATTTCACTTAACATAATGTCCTCCAGTTCCATCCATGTTGTTGCAAATGACTGAATCTCATTCTTTTTTATGGCTGAGTAGTACTCCATTTTGTATATGTACCACATCTTTATTCACTCATCTGTTGATGGATGTTTAGATTGCTTCCAAAAAAGTTGCAATGAACATGGGAGTGCAGATATTTCTTCGATATGCTAATTTCATTTCTTTTGGGTATATGCCCAGCAGTGGGATTGCTGGATCATATGGTAGCTCAATTTTTAGTTTGTTGAAGAACCTCTAAATTGTTCTCCATAGTGGTTGTACTAAATTACATTCCCACCAACAGTGTACAAGAATTTCCTTTTCTCTACATCCTCACCAGCATTTGTTATTTCCTGTCTTTTGGATACAAGCCACTTTCACTGAGGTGAGATGATATCTCATTGTATTTTTGATTTGCATTTTTCTGATGACCGATGATGCTGAGTACCTTTTCATATGTCTGTTTGCCATTTTGTATGTCTTCTTTTGAGAAATGTCTATTCAAATCTTTGCCTGATTTTTAATTGGTTTATTAGATTTTCTTCCTCATTAGCATCATTTTATACTTAAGAAAACTGAAATACAGAGAGGTTAAGTAATCTGTCTAGGGTCATGCAGCAGGTAAGTGTCAGAGCCAGGACTCAATGTCCTTTTGATACCGCTACCTACGTAATATACCTTTAATATTTATGGTTTAGAATTATCTGTGCATTGGATGGGCTCTTTTGATTGTTACCTGGAGAGACTTGCTCAGGTTTCCTAAACTACATAAGAAAACTGCATAAGAAAACAGGAATTATATTATGCAGCCAGGTCTCATTGAGTCCCAGAAAAGCTGCACACGCAACTTTCAGTGAAGAGACAAGAATTGCTAAAACCATACTTCATAAGGTACTGCAACACCATTCTGAATTCAGTGCAACTGTGGTTCTCATGTGATCTTATTCCCCCTCTACAGAAAATGTTCATTCATCTTCTTGGGGTTCAGAAAAATCATATCTCAAAGTATGGTGCTTTTGTATGCTGAACATTGGAAGGCTTAAGTAGCAGTCTCAGAACCAAGGTCTCACTGACCTTCTCCTGCCCTCCTATCTCACACCCCTCATTCTCTCCTGAAGTGAATCATGAAAACCAGAATTCCTCTTCCCCAAAGTGGGCCTTAGAAACTAGAATCCCTTTGCCCCATAGCAAGCCATAAAACCTAGAAATATTGCTCTAACCTTCCTCTACCTTTTTCTCTAGGAGCTGACTATAAAGAAATTCTCTGACCTACCTCTCTTTAATAGTAGGTCATAAGACCCTCAATCCAGATGGGTCCTGCCCCATATCAAGAAGGAAGAAATGATACCACAGACAGGCCAAGAGGAATCTGGACAGCTTTGCTGAGTTTCCCTACTCAGTCTATTATCTTTAGGTCTTCCCCTTTTGTCCAGTCACATTGCTACACAGCTGTTCATGCCTCACCAAACCTAAGCATAAAAATACACACTTTTCCCTGAGTCTTTGAGTCTTCATTTCTGAAGGCTTTAGTGTCACATAAAATTTTGAATAAACTGGTGTGCTTTTTTCTTGTTAACCTGTCTTTTTGATGCAGGATTTTTCTCAGTCACTTCGCCAGCTGGGAACCGCCGGCCGGTGACGCCCCCGCCTGGGCCTTGCTTGGCCATGCTACTTGCTGCAGGAGGTGGCCCACCCACTCAGCCCACCCAGGCTGTGCCTGGCTTGCACACTGGCTCAGCCCGCAGCTGGGCCAGGTGTGCCCCAGCCCATCTGTGTTATAGCTCATACTATGGGTTTGGTGATTCCTGAGTTCTTCTCCTGTGTCCTAGAAGAATGAGGATATGCTGACAATTGAAGGGTGAGGAGGGTGGAGAAGAATTTTATTGAGTGACAGAACAGCTCTCAGTGGAGAGGGGTCACAGGAGAGCTTCCCCACCCGAAGTCAGGTGGTTTCTCCCCCGGTGTGGATGAGTCTAGGGTTTTTACAAGCACAGGATGGGGAGGGGTGGGACGAAGGTAGCACTGGAAAAGGTAACTTTTGGTTAGTTTAAAAGCATTATTCAGAAAGAACCAATTGGGAAAGAGCAGGCAAACAGGAATAGAAGATCTCACTCCAGGTTGCAGGTCTCGGGCTGATTTTGGATTGAAGGTGGGGTTTCACTTGGGACCTTCCCCTGTCTACTTAGGCATTTGTCTACCTCCTGCTGCTCTCATTTTGTTATGAGTGTTGGCCATGCCCCTCATGATGGAGAGGAAAGGTATTAATCTCTACTATTTCTGATTCTACAATGTCTACTATTCGTGTTCTGGAATTTATTTGACTCCACTACTTTTTCTGTTCTTCTAAATTCCTTGGTTAAGCTGTGGAAAAAGAAATTCTGATTAACTCAGCAAATTAGTGTTGCACCTGTGTAAGCAGAGCTTTATGCTAAGCCATCTTTATGAAAGATACTAGATTATTCTTAAACAAGGAGACAGAGGAAGTAGGAGAAAGCACAACTTCAAGTTTGGGCAAATAGGTGAAAATACAGGAGAATGAAGGGATAATGATTTCAATATTGGTTGACTTTAGTCTTAGGTACTACAAAATACATGAGGGTATTTGTTCTATTAATTCTATTCATTAACAAGAAAAACTGAGTGGTCTGCAGGTCAGGAAAACCCATTAGTGAACCATCAGTGTACTTGTCATGTTTAAATCAGAGTATCTCTTAGCCATGCCATAACTTAGTCTCATATTCTTTTTTTATTTAAAAATTGTGTCAATTAAATATTTAAATTAAATCCCAATGCATTTTGAGTGTGAAGTTTTAATTAAAAGTCAGTACACTATGGTTTTCTCATGTAAATTTGTTGCTTGAAGGCTGCCTGGCAAATAAAAAAATAATAAAACAGAAAATGTCTTTGAGGTAAACTCAGCAAAAGCATAGATGCAGTTCCACTGAGTACTGCTGCATTGAAAATCCCTTCAGAGATAGGAAAAAATAATTCCTATCTGCAATACTGCACATTCCCTAAACTATGCTCTTTGAAGCAGTCATTAACAGCAGCATCCTCAGTGTATAGTGTTTTATGGTCTCACTGTGTGTGACAACATTACGCATCATTAAAAAGGGTAATTAGAATAAAAATGCAATGTTCCATACATCTTTTGAAATACATCACATATAGTCTGTCCTTGAAACAAAAAAGGGCATGAAAATAAAGTTAACTAACCTTTTAAAATACGTGAATAGAATAAGAATGAAATCTTTAGATTGCCTTAAAAGACACAATTAATAACTCTAAAACAAAGTGCTAAAAACAGAAAATTTCAGTGCTTGAGCAAGTAAAATAATGTTGTTAAGAACTGAACTGGTAATAGAGTAGAAGAGTAAAGAAAAACAAAACATATAAATGTCTCTTTGAAGAAACCATAGGATCAAGAAGAAAAAATTTATTGCTAGCAAGCAAAAAAATAGAAAAAATATGATAACTGTCCAATCTAAATACAAAACACCCGTATAATGACATATTATATAAACAATATCAGATATGCTTTCAAAGTGTAGTTACAAAAACAGTCACATTGTCATGGTAAAATGGCAAGATTTGAGATACCCAGCTCTACAGACAGAATTATTTAAAATCATAAAATCAAATGTTTAGTCTCACTGTATATCATCCAGAACTGTTAGCTGAAAAACACATAGTAATTTAAAAAATTATTTAGACTGAGTTACAAAATTACAGTGGCTCATGCTTGTAATCCCAGCACTTTGGGAGGCCAAGGCAGGAGGACCGCTTGAGCCTAGGAATTGAGACCAGCCTGGGCAACATAATGAGACCCCCATCTCTGTAAAAAATTTAAAAACTAGCCAGGTATGACGGTACATGCCTATGTTCCCAGCTACTCCAAAGGCTGAGGTGTGAGGATAGCTTGAGCCCTAGAGGTTGAGGCTGCAATGAGTCTTGATCACACCACTGCACTCTAGTCTGGGTGACAGAGTGAGACCCTGTCTCAAAAAAGTAAAAAAATAAAAAAATAAATAAAAATAAAAAAATGCTATTTCGAAGGATGAGTTCATTTTTTACATGGTTTCTAGCATATTTTTTCCTGAAGTAAAGCAAATGCTGACCAGTGTAAGAGTTCTACAGGGATGCTGGGTGTGAAATGCAAATTTTGGGGGAAAGTTTGTCATCTATGACTCAAGAGAAGCTGATAAAGTCAATGATAATGAGAACCCTCTGCTCCAGCATAGGGAAATGGAAGTTGAATTAAAAAGGTAACTCTTGTTTTGTTCAGGAGTAATGTATGCTTTAGCTTTGGGTCTAGGGTGAACTGAACTGTTGGGTGTATTTTTCCTTATTATACTTAGGTTTGATTTCAATCATACTTTCTGAAGAACCCCCATTGAAAATTATAGTTAAATGGATGCACTAATTTTTAAAGAGCTTTTTATAAAATATATCAGAAACATGAAAACAAAAACTTAAGTTTTAAACATTAAAAATGCCATGTTAAACATTAAAAATTAAATAACTATATTTCTTAGTTATTAAGAAAAATAACTTATTTCTTAGTTGTAGGTTGGTCATCATGAGAAATACTCCCTAAATTGGTTCAAATATTGACATGCCAGAGATGTTGATTTATGAATTCACAAGGTATTTTGAGATTGAAAGCCATGATTTCCACTAGGAATGAATTTACATTCTGCTTTAGGGAAACCAGATGACTTTCACTGCTTAATCATTCTGTTAAGTACTTCGTTAGTCACAACTTTAGCCTCAAGCCTCTATAGAGATTAGGGGAGCACACAGGAAAAGACTGACAAAGCTAAATTGAAAAGATTCGTGAAGTCTTGACTTAATATACAGGAACACTTTTGTTTCTTCACCAAATTTAAATTTCTAACTAGGATCATATTTTTATGTAAAAACTACTTTGAGCACTAAAGGATAAAAACAATTGACATTTTCATACACATATGGGGAAAAAAAACCTTAAACATGCCTCCTTGATACTTGCTAGTACTAGAAATCTTGGTCTTACCGAGGAAAATTTGCAAAGATCCTTACAAAAGGATTTCTTACATAAATCCAGATAGAGCCAAGTCATTTAGTCAATGATCAATGGTTATGCTTTCTTGTGGCACTTCCTTGTTGCTGCTGAGCATCATGGTCTTCAGGGTATTGCAGATATTCCATGGGGCCTTTGCTAGGAGAATTGTGGACGAAGGACCAAAATTATGAGCATTATTTGGGAGCTTGTTTGAAATACAAAATCTCAGGTGACATTCAAGACCTTGTGGATGACAATCTGCACTTTAACAAGATCTCCAGGTAGATCATATGCACGTTAAACTGAGAAGCACTGTTCTAAACTTGTCAGGGTCTCGCAGGTGAGTCTCACCTTTACAGTCTCTCACTTTCAAACCACAAGGATTTTCTAAGTACCATTTAACCCTCCCACTAAAATCAATGAGTCCTAGATTCCCTTCTGTGATTCAAAAAATTCTCCTTCTAAGTTGCAGTGAGCTAAGTTTCTGTCACTGGGAAGTAAGATGGATAATATTGAGGTACCTGGAAAGACAGACAAATGACTCTGGGTTTCACACACCTTCAGGTTACCATTACTTTTTTTGTTCAAGTACTTAAAATGAAGAAATATCTCAGACTTATAGGATTATTTTCCAGATGAAGGCCTCAGTTGGCCTACATGAACTATGACATTCCTATTTCACTTCTAACATAATTTAGATGTTATTTTACTAAAAGAGAATCCCCTGCTAGGCTCTACTCCAAAATGATGTACATTTTGGAAGGATCATTTACTTACGTGATGAGTTTCTTCCTATTTGTTTGTTTGTTTGTTTATTTATTTATTTTGAGACAGAATCTCACTCTGTCGCCCAGGCTAGAGTGCAGTGGCGCAATCTCGGCTCACTGCAAGCTCCGCCTCCCGGGTTCACGCCATTCTCCTGCCTCAGCCTCCTGAGTAGCTGGGACTACAGGCGCCCACCACCACGCCCGGCTTCTGGTTGTCCTCACTGTTCATTACACATTAATTATAATGCATTGGCATGCTAAAAGACACTTCCACCAGTGCCACGACAGTTTACAAATGCCATGGCAACTTCATGGAAGTTACCCTATATGGTCTAAAAAAGGGAGGAACTTTCAGTTCCCCAGGAATTGCCCACCCCTTTCCTAGAAAACTCAGGAATTATCCACACCTTGTTTCATATAATCAAGAAATAACCATAAAGATGATCAACCAGCAGCTCAGTCTGCTGCTCTGCATATGGAGCAGCTATTCTTTATTCTTCTACTTTCCTAATAAACTTGCTTTCACTTTTGTTACTGGAAAGGAGTCCCAATCTAGACCCAAAGAGAGGGTTCTTGGACTTCTTACAAGAAAGAATTTGGGGCGAATCCATACAGTAAAGTGAAAACAAGATTATTAAGAAAGTAAAGGAATAAAAGAATTGCTACTCCATAGGCAGAGCAGCAACATGGGCTGCTCTTTGGCTTTTTTTATGGTTATTTCTTAATTATATGGTAAACAAGGGGTGGATTATTCATGAGTTTTCCAGGAAAGGGGTGGGCAATTCCTGGAACTGAGGGTTCCTCCCCTTTTTAGATCATATAGGATAACTTCCTGAAGTTGCCATAGCATTTGTAAACTGTCATGGTGCTGATGGGAGTGTCTTTTAGCAGGCTAATCCATTATAATGAGCATATAATGAGGAGTGAGGATGTCACTTTTGTCACCATCTTGGTTTTGGTGGGTTTTGGACTTCTTTACCAATCCTTTTATCAGCAAGGTCTTTGTAACCCATACCTTGTGCCGACCTCCTATCTCACTCATCCTGTGACTTAGAATGTCTAACTTCCTGGGAATGCAGCCCAGTAGGTCTCAGCCTTATCTTACCCATACCCTATTCAAGATGGAGTTGCTCTGGTTTGAATACTTCTGACAGATTCGCCTCAAATTCTGTCTTGTGTGAAATCCAAGAACTCTCTCTTGTGGTCCGGATTGGGACCTCTTTTCTGATAACAGTTTGTGCCACAAGGAATGCCTCAAAGAAGAACACTGCACTGACAATTTCTAAACAGCAGCTTATTAGGGAAAGTGAGAGCAAATTGTTTTCCTTATGCATTGGCTCTGGAGTTCTCAGGGCAAGATGTCAGAAGCAGGATGCATCTTTGGATTGGTTGCTTCTTAAAAGGAGGATGGTTGGAAGTGAGATGAGATTCTAAGTGAAGAGAAGAAGTGTTGAGTCATCACACATTGTGAGGCTGCAATTACAAAGCTGATGATGATGGTTGTTCCGTTTTTCAGGATGATGGAGGAGAAAGGCAAATTAAACTGAAATGTTATACCTTTCCAAAATTAAAATCTCCATTTTTGTAACTATTCACTGTATGAAATATACTTTAACAAAACTTCAAATACACAAGAGGAAATATCTAATTAAATGCCATCTTGCCTTTAACAGCTAAAAGCTATGTGAAATCAATTCTATCTCCATGTTTCTGTATACACATTGTTTTTTAAAACTGATATACTTCAAGAAAGGAAGATAGCTATCTAAAGCCATCAGTTAGTGGGTGTCAAAATTGAGATATAAAGTTTGTATCGACTGTTCTAAATTCATTTATTCATTCTTTCCTTCATATGACTACTAGTTCCATGCTACAAGTTACCACCCAGAATGCCCAGCTCCAAGGATATACTGGTGCACAGCAAAAGTAGACTAGTCAATGTCTTCTGTAACATAATTTACGTACAACGAAATATTCAATCTTAAGAGTAACGTCACCCTAGAAAGTTCTCTGATGCCTCTTTCTAATCAATTTCCTCCCCATCCTTTGTGAGTTAAAGAACATTGTGATTTTTTTTCTGATATAACTTAGTTTTACCTGTTCTAGAACTTCACATAAATGGAATCATTCATGTATTCTTTATACACATGGAATTGTTTGTGGCTTTTGTGTGAGGCTTTTTAAAAAAAAAAAACTGAGCATAATATTTTTGAGATTTATTCTTGTTGTACATTAATCATTTATTGCTGTGTAACATGCCATTGTGGATACAGCACAATTTGTTTATTCATTCTAATAATGGACACTTGGGCTGTGTCCAGTTTTTTTCTATGATGAATAAAAATGCCATGAACATTCCTGTGCAAGGCTTTTTGTAGGACTGACACTAGAAATTCCAGCTACTTGGGAGGTTAGGATGGGAAGATCACTTGAAGTCTGGATTTCCAGGCTGCAGTGAGGTATGATCACACCACGGCACTCCGATCTAGACAATAGACTGAGACCCCATATGTAAAGAAAAAAAACCTCTTTTTATAAATATATGTTTTCATTCCTGGGGTATAAAGCATATATAAATTAATTTTATACAAAAAAAGCCAGATCATTTTTCAAAGAAGTTGTGCCATTTAACTCTCCCACTAACAATATGTGAGTGTTTGTATTGTTCTACGATCTCATCAACATTTATATTGTCACTCTTTTTAAAATTTTAGCCCTTATTGTGGATCCATCCATAGATAATTTAAAGAAAAAGTACAAGAATTTATTTTCTTATTTCCTAATAACATTCCCATTGATTATATACTCCCATTATATTTCTAACTTTTTTCAAACATTCTTGTAGTAGGCTTGGAAATATCCCGTATTAATATCTGGGTAAAGTGTGCCTTCTTATTTGCATAATAATGAGCGAGGCCTTGTAAATTAGGGAAAATAACTTTCTGTTATTTGAGGTTTTACTTGGTGAGTCCAAGGTTCTTTCGTCATCTTGGAAAAGAAGTTATGAATCTTCCTCATAACCTGAATCCTTCCTAAAGCAACACTGGACAAATGGCCATCCGTATTCTGTTTGGTCACTACCCGTAATGAGTGGTCTGCTTTACATGACGTCCCAATCCATGTTTTAATGTTCATAGTTTGTTGTTGCTGAATAAATCCAATTTGATCTCAGGTTTTTTATAGAATACCTGATTATGATAATGTGATATATCATTCATTCATTAAATGCATGTGTACTCATTTATAACAAATATTGTCACATATTCCAGACAGTTTCTGGGCAAAGTATTCAGGATCCAGTAGTGAATAGCAATGTCCTTAACTACATAATTTTTTTAGTCTAGAAATTAATCATTCTCTAGCATTGTTACTTACCTGGTTTTCCCTAGTCTCTTTTTCAAAATACAAAGTAGCACTTACAGGTGAACTGTACCTGTTACAGAGATGTATTTATAGCAACACCAGGAAGATATTTGTTTTCTTAAAAGATGGGGTCTGCAGCCTCAATCTCCTGGCCTCAAGTCTCTCATCCAGTTTCATGTAATTACCTGAAATAAGAATATTGTTTTCTAATATTCTTCTTCATTTAACATGTCTAGCTATTAAATATTATTAAGTTAAAAAAATCTCCTAAAATGTCAGTGCTTTGTTTGTTAATAAGTTGTGCTCTTCTCTAATTGAAAGAATATTAAAATGCATTTATATGAGTTGTCCTCATATTTACATAAAATGGTTTGAGCATATTTACAAAAAATGGTTTAAGGTTATCTAGAAAGTCCAATGTCTAGGGCTTCCTCAGAGACAGTATCTATTGGCTGCTTTTTCCTGGTGTGTAGGCCATACTTTCCTGATTCTCTGCATGTCTCCTAATTATTTTGTTAAAAACTAGAAAGTTAAATAATATAATGCACCAACTGTATAATTTAGATATTTCTTCAGGTTTATTATTTTTGCTGTTTCTTGTGGTGGTGGATTTCTGGAACTAATTCTTTAAAGTCTGTATTCTTTATTATGTGTAGCCACTGAAGTCTCTGCTCTGTTAAGCTTTGTGGTCAGGTAATGGTTGAACAGAGATTCCCCGTAATGCTTTGAATAAATAAATCTCTCAGCTCTTGCCAAGGGCTTGCTGTGTGTGTGTGTGTGTGTGTGTGTGTGTGTGTGTGTATGTGTATTTGTGTGTGTGTGTGTGTATGTGTATTTGTGTGTGTGTGTGTGTGTGTGTGTGTATGTTTGTTTGTTTGTTGGGGTATTGTCAGAGGCGTTTTAACCAGAGCAACTCCATCTTGAATAGGAGCTGGGTAAAATAAGGCTGAGACCTGATGGGCTGCATTCCCAGTAGGTTAGTCATTCTTAGTCACAGGATGAAATAGGAGGTTGGCACAACATACAGGTCATAAAGACCATGCTGATAAAACAGGTTGCAGTAAAGAAGCCGGCTAAAAGCCACCTATACCAAGATGGTGATGAGAGGGACCTCTGGTCATCCTTACTGCTCATTATACACTAGTTATAATGCATTAGCATGCTAAAAGACACTCCCACTAGTGCCATGATAGTTTACAGATGCCATGGCAATGTTAGGAAGTTACCCTATATAGTCTAAAATGGGGAGGAGCCCCCAGTTCTGGGAATTGCCCACCAGGAAACTCATGAATAATTCACCCCTTGTTTAGCATATAATCAAGAAATAAGCAGCAGCTTAGGCTGCTGCTCTGCCTATGGAGTAGCCATTCTTTTATTCCTTTACTTTCTTAATAAACTTGCTTTCACTTTATGGACTTACCCTGAATTCTTTTTTGCGCAAGATCCAAGAACCCTCTCTTGGGGTCTGGATGGGGACCCCTTTCCAGTAACAGTACGTTTTCAATGCTCCTGAGGGCAATTTACAACTCCTTCTCAGTCTTCACTTCCAACTTGCACAGAACCTCAAAGTCAACCAGAAGCAAGAGATTTGGGCTGTCTTCTGTCTTCCTTGATCATAGGCACAGCACTGAGTACATGTGTGGACTTCTAAATTTCCAGCAACATCTGAGCTTTTCATAGCCCTCTATGGACGTTCAATTCCTGCTTTTCCAAATAATTATCACTTGGTGTTTTGTACTAATGTCCTGAAAAGAGTGCTGTTCATGTAGAGGGATCTCTGATTCAGGTCAAAGGAAAAGAAGCCCCTGAGGATGGAGCTTCTTGGCAAGCTGCCATATAGGTCAAATAGTGACAGGTTTTTGAGGGCGGGGCTTGGGGATACTCCAGACCAGTTGGCCTCTGCAAGGGCTTGCTAGGCTGCTAGTTTTCACTGCTGTAGTTATAAGACTTTTGGTTTCCAAGGCTACTGCAGAGCAGGGGAAAGGGGCACATAAGAGACACATTAAATGCCATAAAGCTCACGGTTCATGCTAAGACTCAATTGTTTTTCTAGAGTAAATGCTCCTCAGATTGTTGCATGACTTTAGTTAATTTCCAGAATTCTGAAAATGTTCATTTTGACAGTGTTCGCCAGTGTTATCATTGCTTTTATGCAAGAGCAAATTTTCAGAAGTCTTTGCTTTTCCAGGAGTTAGTCCTCTATCTTGCAAATTTTATCATTATAAACGGGAAAATAATACTATCACTTCATGACACTAACAAGTGATATTGCATTTTTTTCTAAATGCCCTTCTAGTCTTCATTCATATAAATACATTTTATATAATATGATAATAACAAGATTTGTAGTCTGATTATTTTTCTTAATATTGTATGATGAACATTTTCTGTTTCTACATTTCTAATTCTGTGTTCCATATTACTGACATCTTACAATTTACAGCTTCTTTACTTCGATTATTTGTCTCTAATTGTTTGAGATTATAAAAAAATGCTATGATGTCTAATTTTGGATATTTTTCTTATGAAAAATTTCTAGGAAGCAGAATTAGCAGATCAAATGATTCTTACATAACTTTAAAAAAGTAGGAAGCATAATTAGTAGATCAAATGATTCTTATATAACTTTTAAAAAGTACAATACACTTTCCAAGACAGGACTGTATTTATAGTTATTTATTATTTCTCCTATGTCTTTACTTTTGTACACATGCCTGCCTTGTGAACATCTTTTTATTTTATGAGGTTAAGGGACCCACCAATAAAAATTTCCTTGATATACATTTTGTAAGCATTTATACATCTTATTTCTCTATTCATACTTTTTAGCAGTTAGTGAAATGACCAGTAGGGTTAAGCAAATGGAAATGTTTTATGCTATTTAAACTAAGATAATATTTATTAATATAATATCTATATTACAAGCTTCACTAGGTAATATTGAATTCCCTTAGGCAAGTGCTTCTAAAACTTTATTTTGGGCATGACTAAATTGGGAATTCTTGTTAAAGGTCAGATGCTGAATCAGTAGATCTGGGGCAGAGCCCAAGAATATGCATTTCTAATAAGTTCCATGAGCCATGAACCACAATATAAATAGCAAGACCTTGTGACATTCTTCTGTGTTTGTATTACTGCCCAGATGGTTAAAAGGATGAATTTAAAGGTATCCTAGTTCTGGTCAAATCTTGTTTTGAAATCTTCACCTTATTTAAAGAAATACACTGGGATTAGGACTCGAATGGGAATAGACAGATTTAACAATGATTCCTGGTGCATCCTCTTGGAGCAGACATATTCACTGATTAGTTCCCATCCTTCTAAACACAGCATCCTTCCCTTTCTCCTGTCTATCCGTTCTCTAGGAGCCTATTTTAGAAGACATCATCTAAAGTTCAAAGCTTGATAAAACACCTTGTTACTTTTCACTGGTTGTTAAATTGTATCAAGGATATAAATTGTTTAAATGAACAATACCTTTTACTATCAATACTAAACTTTTCTCTCTGATTTTTAAACTTAAAATTGAAAGTAGGATCACAGCAGCTCCCAGGAGGTATTTGCTTCAGAACGGTAGGCAATATTTCTAGTTTCAGTGCTTTTGTGATATGCCTATCATCTTCCATTCTTAAAAAAAACAAAAATGCAGACAGATGGCTATCTAGATTTTATAAATGGATTTAAAAAAATAAACTACATTTACCAGGATGTGCATTGTCAGTAGGATTTAGGGTATTAGCATATTCATTGTTCAAGTTTTAAAGTATTACAATGGAATTCTCTTCTTTAATGGAACTGTGTATTATTTGAATTAAACAAAATAGTTATAGCTTTAGTTTTTTAAAATTAACTATTTTATGTGGCTTAATAATGTAAAGTAAGTATTGTAATATTAAGTAGATCACTTAAAGTCATATGTAAATAAATCACAAGTGACTCAGGACAATCATAATGGATTGTGCAGACTTAAGAGAAGAACTTCTTATAAATATGGTACCTTAAAAATTACAACAAACCAGGTATAAAACAGATAACACAAAATTACAGTCTGGTTAAAAAAAAAAAAATCTCTGGCCTGGAAAATGCGTGGCCTTAGTTGGAGGTAGTCCTAAACTGATCATGACCTCACATACGTGCCAGAAGCAAATGAGGGAAGTATCTTATTTACAACATTGTAGGCTTCAAACGATTTCTTTAAAATTTTTTAAAGTACAAAACCAGAAAAATGGCCCCAAGTGTAGGTAGATCTCAGAGATGAGAAATATCTTAGATCTCAGCAAGCACAATAGCAGCAGCAGCAGAAACAGCTCTTCACATGCTGAAGAAATTAGAATGATCAGATTCAAACTATAAAACGATTGTGCTATGTTTAAAGAAGCAACAGTCTTGAAGATATCTGCTGGAAACAGTAAAATAAAGTGACATGGAATTATTAAGAAGGAGCTGAAAAATGTACAAGGATAAAAATAAATGAGATCTATTTTTTGAAATTCGGTACATATACTGAGGAACAGAGAAGTGAAATAGAGGATATAATGAAAAAGTATAATATAAATTCAATCAGGATCCTGAAAGGAGAGAAGATAGATTTGAATGGGGCAATATTCAAAGTGATAGTTGCTGAGAGTTTTCTAGAAATGATGAACAGCTATAATTCACTAATTCAAGCAGCTGAAAAAAACAAAAACAAAAATGCTAATCCAGATTGATAAGAAATTCTATACCTAGACACACCACAACTAAACTGTAGGGAAAAAGACAAATAGAAAATCCTAAAAGCAGTTGTACTAAAAAAGAGAGAGACTACTTTCAGAAAAGTAGCAGTCAGATTGAGAGAAAAAAGGAAGTTATTTACAGTTAAAAAGAAATGAGATTCTGAACACATATGGAGCAATTGGTCTTTGAATAGAATAACATGTACTCTGTTGTAATAAGAAGGAAGAAGATGGGTATAGAGGAAGATGTTCATAGATTCATGAGAGAAATGAGAGTGTTCCCATCAGTGAAATGTGAGACAAGATTATCAGTTAATGGTAAAGAAAGAGGATGTGGAAAGTCATGTATTCAAGAGTGGAAAACCAGAAAAATATATAATAGGATTGCAGGCAGTAATCAGTAATATTACATGAGAATTGTGGAAAAGTGATATAGGAGAGGCAGCTATAGCTTGACAAAGAAGGTCCTGAGTGACAGGAGATTTGAGAGATTCTGTAGCAGAGCAGATCAAGTGACTGCAGACAGGAGACTGGCTCAGCTGGCAAATGACAGCCAGAATGCATTTTGGAACGTATTCAATTTTCTCAGTGACTTCCACAAGTGCTTAAGGAGGGGAACGTGGTAAAATATCATTGACTATCTTTAATCAAAAGTTGTAGTGCTTTCCAGGTAAATATTAAATTTATCTGTGATTTCACACACTGGTTGAATCTCAGATCTGTAGTTTTCATATGCAATTAAATATCTATGCAAGAATGCATGCTGCATTCTCTGCCACACTCACTCAGTGATTCCAGATTGTTCTCTAGATATAGCTATAGAACTGCCCCGTATCATTATCTTGCCCATCTCTGCAAGAAGACAGAAGTCCCATCACATTTTTTTCAGGGTCATCTTTAATATGAAGTTGGGGAGAACTCAAAGGCTGTGGCAAAGCTCAGAGGCCATTTCTTAGGCATTATTTTATCTGCTGCCATCTGTGAGATGGTGGTAGTTTAAGCACATCAGAATATTTGAATTAGCCTATTGAAATAATCACTAGTTTAGTTTGAAAAAGAAGGTAAGTAATTTATGAGCCCACATTCTAGTTACAGCTTGTAAAACATTTGAACAGCTGGGCAAACGTTTCTTAATTGAATTAAAAGGAAGTAAAGAACAATTATTCACTGCAGTAATGGTATATAAATGGGTCCGATAAAAGCAATAGTGGGGATCATTGCATCCTAAGTACTTACTGCAGTTAACTAGCCTTGAGTTGTTGAGGAAGAAATGCCTTTGTGATGTGTGGGTAGCTCTAAGCAAGGACTAAATTGAGCAAATTCAACATTCCTCATGGTAAATAAGCATTTAACAATTCTGTAATCTACTTCTCCCCAACAATAACAGATTACTTCTCATTACTGTACTATTTAAGTTGTTGCTGAACATTTAGCTTATACATGCATTTAGAATTGTTCAAAAGTCCCTGACATCTTCTTATTGGTTGTGAAGTAAGTTTCGTAGTCTACACAGGATAGCATTCAATAATTGAATACCAATTTCAGGGTTGAGTACAGTTACTGTTCCAAAGTTCTATTTACCATTTTATTTCTAGCATTTAGGTCAGTACCAGTCCATGTAGGTGTGTAATTCATTTACTGTATTAACTTATTATACTTAGTACAATCATATCAAAATGCTCAAGGTCAAAGTTTGAAACATAGTTATGTTCCTGGAAAGATCTTCACCTAAAATTGGGGTAAAGATCACTACTCTTGTCTATATTATTATGTGTAGCTGTGTTATGTTATTCTGCCTACATTCTTCATATATAATTTAGTATGTCACTCAGGGAAGCCTTGTTTGTCACTAAGTACAGGACTTGTCTTCAGTTTGTACAGACTTCAAAAGACATTTGCCAAGTGGGTAGGCTTAGAGGTTGACTCATAGTTACAAAATTCAGAGGTGTGTATGTGTGTGTCTCTCTGTATGTTTATTTGATGTATTATTTATTACAATAAGAAATATAACTGCTAAGTGAAGCATCACAATTTTTATACGGGACATAACATTATTTTCACATTGCTTTTCACCTGATGAGAATTGACTTCAAACTCGGGCTTTATTTTCATATTTTAATGGATAATTGTATCAAACTAAGTTATCATGATTGGTCATTTCCCTTTAAAGGGTCTGCCAGCCACAGGGGTTGGTAATGGCAACGTTTACACTTCAAAACTTCCTCCCAGAACAGCCAGCAAGAACACCATGTGTGGTCTTAATCAGCTCTGTTTTTTATAGGTTTTTCTGCAGACCAAGCTCTATTTGCTTCTTTTTCCCTTGGCTTGACTTTTTCTTTAGTGATTTATTTCAACTTAGATAAGTTAATAGAACGAGAATGAAGTTACATCCAGATTTTTTTGTTTGAAATGTTGCTGCTCCTAGAACTTCATAGACACTCACTCATTTGACCCCAATGTAAGGCTCTTTGGTTCAAATATAGTCTTCACCACCCTAATCACTGGTGACAAAATGAGGCATAATTTCCCAAGTAACAGAGTCAAAATTAAAGTCTAGAGCAATCATTTAATATATTTTGCTTGTAATTCCAGTTGCACAATAAATGGAATGGATAAAGTTTGGTGAAACCAGGTTGATTATAACACCTTACATTTGCATGAAATGCTGTATTTCACAAAGCCTGTTTGAAACATTACCTCATTTCAGTTATAAGTCCAACTCATCTTGACTGAGATTAGCCCAATAGTATATGTGTGTGTCACTGAGGTTCAGAGAAGCTGGGTAATACCTACTAAATAGAATATGTGGGGAAGCCCAAGGGTTGTTGGTAATAATTTTCTTTAGATTAGGATGAATGCTGGTAGACATTTCAAAAGCCATGCCATACATATTTGTCCTTTGACCCCTAAAATATTCTTTATTTATTCATATGAACATAGATATTTGTTTAGACTGTAGCTAAATTAATGGGCATTCAAATTTTGTTATCTTCTTTGGGATTTTTCTTGCTCATATTCTAAACATATCTTTCTTTTGACCTTTTGTTTATGAAATAAACAGCTAGCATGAACTTTGGAAAATGAGTTTGGGTTCGATACATATTCATCAGATACATTTCTGTTGAAACTGTATTTTTTGTAACTCTCACAGATTTGTGAGGAAACTGTCATAGACGATTATTCAAGATACTGACAAGTTGATGAAAGTACTATAAGAACATCCAAGAGCATTTTATAGCTAAACATCGTTATTATTCACATTTAATTGTCCCAAATTCTTCATGAAAACAATAATCATTACCTAATTCTTTACATATATTAATAATCCCTATTATAGGATATTAATATATGTGATAATTGTTGATAATTGTATAAATCACTCATGATGCAAATTTTCCCTCTCAAAAAAAATTACTGAATGCGTTTCCAATTTTAATAAAAATTTCATGTCTCTCTAATAATCCCTTCAGTAGAAATCTAATAAAAGGATATGCATACAAGAGAAAATTACTGGACATTTTTTATTTCTCTTGATTTCAACTTTTATTTCTATAATAAATACTATGAATTACTTAAAGGGTTCGAATTTTTTAGTAGTATTTTGCACATATGTATATATATGTGTGTATATACATATACACACATATTACATATATATATATAACATAATTTTTCCTAGTATTAACAGTTAGCTACCAAAATTCTATCAGTACAGTATTGGTTTTAATTTCTTACCAGGAATTGATATAGGAATAACTAATATAGAATTTTTCAGGAGACAACTGAAAATAGACTGATGGGCCTTGGCCACAGACTCTTTTGGTTTTAATCCTGGCTTCATATCATCTTTACTTATTAGTTAACATAAGCCTGGAAAGAATTCAGCTCCCATAACAAAAAAATTATATATGGATATCGGTGGATATAGGTATAGTTGTATATGGATATGGACACATGAATCCATATAACCATATGGATATACAGATCAGAATACTTCTATCTCATAAGTTTGTTATGAAGATTGAAAAGAGAATACGATTAAAGGAACCAGAACATTCTGGCCAATAAATAAATAATTTGTCTTAAAATAGCAATGATAAAAGCCAACTTTCATTGAATACTTAACATGTGCCAGGCCCAAAGACAGAGTGATGAATAAAATAGTGAAGATAGTTCAACTCAAGGAGTTTATATCCAGGAGAGAGTAGAGAGATAGTAACTGAGTCAAACAATAAATAAAGAAGATTAAATAAATTATCTGGGTGATGCTATAGAAAGTTATCTTGTAGAACAAGTGCTTTACACAGAGTGAGAACTGAAAGCTTTTACAAGAAGATACCATTTGACCAGAGGCCAAAAGAATAAAAAGCAGACTACATAGAGATTGAGGGAAGGCCAAAAAGCATTAAGCTAGTTTGAGGAACCAAAAGAAAGATAGTTGAGACTTAGAGTTTTCTGAATTAGGAATTGTTTTAAAAGATCTGAGGGGAAAGCAGGAGCCAGATCATACACATTGTAGATCATGATAAGAAAGTTGGATTTTATTGTAGAGCATTCAGAAGCCACTGAAGGTTTCTAAGTAGGAGAGATTCATCATGGGAATTTAAGGTCTACTCTGGATGCTGTGTGGAGAATAAATTGTCAGGACAAAAGAGTGAAAAAAGGAGATCAGTCCAAAATTATTTAAGATGGTCTGGTAAGCATATGATGGCTTTTTAATCTGTCAAATAGTGAAGTGGTTCCCAAGCAGCAGTGCCTCTTCTGTTGGTCACACTTCTTCATATTTGTCTGATAGGAAGTCAGCAAGCCCAAATAGGTTTGGATCATTTATTACTCACTGAAGAGCAGGCAGCATAAACTTCATATTTCTCTTGGTTCCCTTTGGTCCAAAATCCCATGGGGGTAACACAGAGGTCGGCCTAGGTGAATATTGCACATGTAGTAGATCTGTGTCATGGTTGAAATTAAGATTAAGAGATCCTGATCTTGTCTAGGGGCTGATGGCAAACCTGCCCCTCTTCCCTTCCAGAAAGAGACATTATCTTTAGTACCCTGAAACATCTCCAGGGAGAGAGACTAGCTTTCTTACCTTGAATGTAAGCCAACCTAATCTCTGTTCTGAAGCACTTTGGCAAACATCTTTAAACAAAGATGTCAATGTCTTTTGCCCAGAAGAGCTGCAGAAGTGCACTGCCTCCCAGCACATCTATGATCAAAATTTTAAAGGAAGGTGTGGCTGAGGCATAAAATAATACAGTGTAGGATATCTCAACTTAGTTCCATTTGAAAATTTTTGCATGTCTTTTGCTTTTTAAAAACCATTTTTCCAGTTCCAAATGAAAACAAATACAAATATCGACAAAATCTCTAGAATTAATAAAAAGAATGCTATTGCTTTTCATTTTTATTGGATATACAATAATTTTATTTTTCTAATGTTTTAGTCATTTTCTATTCCCAAACTTTCCCTCTAGTTCTGTACATTTAAGTCTTTGCCTTTCCTGGTCATCCCTCTACTTATATTGCTTTGGCTGCCTCCGTGTATTCCCAGGGACTCCTATGCATAGCTCTGTCAGAGCACGTAGCATACTTCAGTTTGCTATTTTTTGTCTTTACCATTGATCTTACACTTCCTGAGGTCAAGAATAATGTCATTCACTTCCATATGACTAGCATACCATATTTTTACTTTAAGGGAGTAGAAGCTTGATAAAAGTTTGTTGAATAAATGTTGAATTGATAGCCATTGTTGCATTGTTTCAGTTCAAATATTTCCTTTTTTACAGTAATTAACTCCATGGGAAAGTACTATCTCCCTTTTAGGGACTTGTGTATCCATGGGTTCCTCATCCAGGAATTCAACCAACTGCAGACTAAAAATATCAAACAAATGAAAAATAATAATACAAAAATAAAGTAATACAAATAAAAAACAATACAACTACTATTTACATAACATCTATATTGTATTAGGTATTGTAAGTAACCTATAGATAGTTTAAAGTATACAGAGGCTGAACGTGGGGTACACGCAATTATGATAGCATTTTATACTAGGGACTTGAACATCTGTAGATTTTGGTATCCTCAGGAGTCCTGGAACCAATCCTCCTCCGATACTGTGACATTACTTTGTTTTTCATGGCAGTCGTTATTTATTTACATATTTTTTCCTCATGAAAGATAAGTAAGTCTTCTTGAGGGCAGAGGTGATACTATTTTTAATGACATACATCTTCTTAGTTCCCTGTAAAGAACCTGTATGGAGGAAGTCATCAAATATTTAAGTGAAATTGATGTAGCCAGGCGTGGTGGCATGCACCTGTACTCCCAGCTACTTGGGAGGCTGAGTCAGGAGAATCACTTGAACCCAGGAGGTGGAGGTTGCAGTGAGCCGAGATTGCAGCATTGCACTCCAGCCTGGGTGACAAGAGCGAAACTCTGTCTTTAAAAAAAAAAAAAAAAGAAATTGATGCAAGGCAGGTGAGCCCCCAAATTGGAGCTTAGCCCGGGAAGGTTCTTGGCTTTGCTCAGGAAAGAACTCAAGAGCAAGCTGACGGTAGAAGAAAGCAGCTTTACTGAGGTGGCAGTGTTGCTGCTCTGTGACTGCCCCTGCAGAGCAGGGCTGCCCCACAGGCAGTGCATGGAAAGTGGCAGTTCAGGGCAGTTCTGCAGTGATATTTATACCCACTTTTAATTACATGCAAATTAAGGTGCTGGTTGTTCAGAAATTTCTAGATAAATGGCGGTAACTTTCAGGTCATTGCCATGGAAGGGATAGTAGCCTCTGAGTGTTGCCATGGCAATGGTAAACTGACATGGCACAGGTGGGTGTGTCTTATGGAGAGATGCTTTCACCTCTTCCCTGTTTCAGCCAGTCTTCAATCCGGTCCAGAGTAAAGATCCACCACCTACCTCAGTACCCCCTCAGAGATTAGATACTCCTCCCTAATCTTAAGGGGGCTACAGAAAGGCAGAGGTCTATCTTCCGCAACTCCTTTCTTTTGAGTTTATGGGTGCAGGCCCTGCCCAGTATCAGAAGAGTAAAAATCTCTGCATACCTGATCTAAAGTGCCCCAAGGCAGGATGCCTTTATTCCCCAGGTCAGTAGACAGGATGGGGTGGAAGTCTTGTGTCAGCATTGTTGTTAACTGGGACTGCTGTAATGTAGAAGACAAACTTTACTAAGAGGTTAAACAAGCAAGGACCAACAATTAGTAATAACAAGACAGCTATCAAAGGTCCTAGGAGAAGTAAAAACCAGGTGAAACTTGGGAAGGCACTTTTGATAGTTGATGAGATATAATTAGGGTCAGTACCCTGGTTATATCTATGTAATCAGGTAACTTGCTCAAAGATCTTTTGCATGTTAACCTCAAGCTGTCCAGAGCTGTTAGTATATGTGCAGCAGATTTTGTTAGCAACTCTACAGGCTTAACTTTGTTCAGTTAATAAGCCAATGCTAGCCTGTTATTGAGAACTACATTTGCCAAAGAGTCTAGGGACTCTTGAATTCCCTCAGTGCCTGATCTGTGTTGATGGTTAAGGATTCTAGTGTTCGAGTCAAGTTCTTTAGCGTTGACTCCTGGTAGGCAATGTCACTCCAGGGTGCTGCTAGTCCTGTGGCCGCCCTGATTCCTGCAAGAATTAATTTCACTGCTTGCTTACTTCCTGTGTTTTGGGTCTTAAGGGTTATAGACTATAACCCCTGCAGGGGCAAGGGTGGCCAGTGTACATTTACCTGTGTTCCAAGTTTTTTTATACACAGGGGAAAGCTACTCCTAAAAGAACAGGCAGTTCCCCAGGGAATTGGGAGTGGTTATGGAGTGTGACTTCTTCCCATTCATGACTGCAAACAAAAATTACCCCAGCTGGGCACAAACAAAGGCCCTATGGGGTGTGATGTCTATTCTTTGCTGCCAAGTAGAGTCTATGAGATATTCTTCCTCTGTTTAAATGGGGGTGGCCAAACAACCCTTGTTTTCCAGAAGGATGTGGTACTCTCAGCTTCCTGGATTAGGCAGTAGTTTTTCCCCTGTATGTTCTGATCCAGGAGAAAGCACCATATGTGGTCTCCTCACTTACAAGTGGAATCCCACTTACCTTGCTGTGGCCTTGGGAACTTGGCAACTAGAGTTGAATCCAAGCATTGCAGGGAATCTTCTGCTTTTGTGTCATTAACCCAACAATGGGTGCAAAAGATAAAATCATTAATGCACTGGAGATATAGATACCCAACTTCCCAGGTCCAGGTAATAGTAGCTGGGGGGGTTCAGGTGGAATCCGTTATGTGGAGAGTTCTCCTTAACAAGCAGGGGTCTGGGTTCTTTGGGATTGCTATGGTTATTTAGGAAGTCTAGGGAGAAGGCTGTGAGATTTTCCAGATAGACCAGAAGGTGGAACTCTCTATCCTGGGGATGTTGATGACAAATACAGCAACGATGAAGATTTCCTGATGCTATAATTTTTGAAATATTTACTATAGAGTTTTTGTTCCCTCCCACACTGGATCAGGGTGATTGGGAGAGCAAACAGGACTCACAGTGACAGCATGGTGTCCAGTTGGGACTTAGAGTGACTTCTACACCCAACAAGGACAAAAGAAGTGTTTCAACCAGGAGAAGGTGGTTGGCCAAAGTGATAGAAAAGAGGTATTACAATCAGGAAGGGGAGAAAATTAATGCCCTTATTCTCATCCACAGCATCACATTACCACTTCTGGCTGAGTGTTGATTCTTTTAAATAGGTAGTGGAGGCCTTCCAAAGGTTCACAGATATATACAAGTCGTGGTGTCCCCCTTTTGTGCCTGTGACTCATAAGAAACAGGTTTTATCCTGGACAAGTATACCCAACTAGTTATTCCCTGAAGTTTAACAGCAGTGGGGGAACTTAATATCTGATAAGGGCCCTTTTATTTTGGTTGTAATTGATTCTTGGAGGATCCTTAATTTTAAAGTTTTTAGTAAGACTAAGTATTCTGGTTAGAGGCAATACTTTAGGTTCATATTCTTGAAAGACCTTGTGAACCTAGCCTAAATTTAAAATTTAGGGGGCATAGTGAGGTATGTCCAACCCCTTGTTTCCATCTTGGCCTGAATTTTTTTTTTTTATTTTTTAGATTTTTTTGGAGGATTTCCTTTGGCCAAGTGACTTAGAGTCAAAAGACTTATAGTCAATTAAACATTCTAGACCAGACAAGAGTGGAAGTGGGTAGAAACTCATTAGCCTTTAAAACCATTTTAAGCAATTTAAGAGTCAAAAAATAAAAACCAAAAATAAGATTCTACAACTGACTTAACTATAAATTCTGTGCATTGAGCTGCTATAATCTTGGCTTGTAGCAATTAGCTATACAAGACATAAGCACTTTGTTTAGGCATCTGTCTGCCTGTCCTTGATTTGGAGGGTCTGGATTGTTTCCCTCAAAACCCAGTCTTTGCAGTCTCACACGCACACCTCTTCTGAGATAGTCCCCAAGCCTGGAAGAATTGCATTGTTATAAATTCTGGAAGTAAAACGTGAAGAATCAGCAATGTTACTAACAAAAAGGCCATAAGCCTTCCCTAGTTTTGAGAATGACAGGGAAGGAGACTCACAGGTAGCTAAACATTTAAGCTATTCAGTATCAAGACATATAATAAGTTATATTAATTCAGTTAGAGGCAAAATTATTAAATGGATACAAGCTTGTCTCTGTGTCTCATGAAAGCACTTTACTTTGATTTTCCCCTTTGCCCAGGTTTAAAGACAAGGTTTTGGTTAACTTGAGTTTGGTGTTAGATGCTGGAAGGAATTGGTGCTTTCTCCAGATGAGCTATGTGTATCCAGGAGTCAGAGTCCGGTAACTTAACAGCACATGGATTAGTTACCTAATAAGATTACCTGATAACTTACCTAATTTGATTACCTGATAAGGAACTTGTCAAAGGTCTGGAGGTGGTGATCCTGGAAACCACGACCTGACTAGAAACTAAAAAAAGAATTTATAACCTTGTGATGATTAATTTTTATAGCTTTGATAAACTCCAGCAACAACCCAGAGATTTAAACTAGGATTTGATTCTGAGGTTGTTTGTCAAAGGTGTTAAAAGGCCCAAAATATTTGATCAATATGGAACCACAGGTTATTGTAAGCAATAGTTACTTGTTTATCCAAAGTGGTAACACCCTCTGCAATATGATTACCTCTCCTATGGGAAGCCCACTTAAATGACCTGAAAATTAAATTTGATGGAGAGAAAAAGAATAATTTGATCAAATGCAGGAAAAATGTGTTTAAGGCTATGAGTATAGCAAAAGAACACTCAAAGTTTTCCAGTTACACTGAAAATCTAGAAACATCAAGAAAAACCAAGAATCCCATGGCTGCTTTTTGTAGCTTTCTCCTGTCAAGGGCAGATTGAGTAATAAAATACATACCCAGGAGAGCTTGCCCTTCAGAAGAGTCTAGATTTGTATTGGTGTATTTCCTGAGTGTCTCAACCAAACCACCCTGAAACAGAGTGGGATTTTTTATTTTTCCCTGAGTTGTTTCTCTAACCTTGTCTTAATTGACTGGCTGAACTGCACACTCTTTCCTCCACTTTTTCTCCACGGTACGGCAAGCAGACAACAATATTTGCAAGTCATGACAAGTTAAATTAAAGAACTTAGTCAACTTAATGAACTCCTCTATAAACTTTTCTGAATTCTCTGAAAACTGACCACATTTTTCATTGCATGAAGCCAAGTTGCACATAGAAAATGGCACATGTACTCTAAATGTTCTGTTATTTCCATCAGCTACTGCCTGCAATGGACACAGGTTTGATTTTCGGGGCTGATATGGGGCCCTGCTCCTGGTGGTACTGGTTGGTTTTGCCTTCTTGGGAAGAGTGGGTATAGGCTGGGGATTGTTAGATAGGCTGGTACCTGATGACCTTGGGGTGAAATCCTTTATTAGAGAACTGGCAGGACCGCCCATCGGAACTGGGGGACTGAGGAGGCTCCAGAGAGGGTGTAGGCCTTCTAGGGGGAGCATCTAGTAGGGGGTCCCTTAGGCGTGGCTTCCTGGTGCCTGGAAGTAACATGAGCCAGTAAAAAGCTCTAAAAGCCTGCACATAAGGGACCTCTTCCCAATTTCCTTCTACAGAACTAATGTAAAATAATGTAAAGACCTGGGCCTAGGATGGATCTGTTTATTTTCTAATTGGTAACAGACCCAAACAGTGATGCAATAGAAAATGAGTTTCAAATTTGAATTCGCTCCAAGAACCTAAAAGACACCCCGGTGGCAAGTCATCTGGGATGCTCATCATTGTTCCCATGGATTGCTACAGGACTCAGAAGTTTTTCTAATTCTAGTGTGAGTAAAAGCAGCTGGGCTCTTGCAACTTTTCCTTTTTAGATTCTCACTTACTGCAGAGAAGGTGAAAGTATAGAAAGCAAGACATTATGAAAGTGGATTATATTTGCCAATGAACAAAGCATGACAAAAAAGTATTTTTATCAAGCAAAGTGTAGAATGAAAAGTGTAAATAAACTGACAATAAGAAAAACCTGTTATGGAAAGTGATATATTTAGGGCAGAAAGCAAGAAAAGGCAAGATCAAGATTCTCCTAGGGGAATGCCAATGCTGAAAACCCCGGAGCATCCAGCGGGCAGCCAATACCAAATGCTGAAAAGCTGGAGTAGCTGAGTATCAACCAGTGGGGTTCCCCACACCAAATGTCGGAAATCTTCAAGTATCTGGGGGCTGGCCAATGCTGAAAACCCCAGAACATCAGTGGGGTGGCCAACAGGAAACCCAAAGGCCTGGTTAGGGCCACAGAACAATGTGACTCTGGTGTCCCAGAGTCAACACAACAGGGGACTTCTCATAACCAAGTGTCTTGCTTTACACAATTGCCCAAATACAGTTAACAGAAAGTCAAAGCAAAAACAAAAAACCAACAAAAACTCTGCAGACCAAATGTACATTTTAGAACTGAAAATAAAATGGCTGGTTGAGCAATAAGATGAAGTCAGAAGAGAAAGGACCAGGGAAAGCAATGACAAGGATATCTTTGAATTTTTCATTATTAGAGAAGACTTTTGCAAAAATTTCTTGATATGACATTTATACATGGCATTCAGGACATGTTACCTCAAAATATGTCACCTTGGCATATTGACTATTTTAAACTGAAGCATTTGAGAAAAAACATGTGCAGAAATAACTTTCTGACCTTCCCCTGAAGTGGGTCATAAGACCCTCATGTGAAAGGTATCCTCCTTCCACCTGAAGGAATGGAGCAACCTTGTCTTCACAGAGGAAGAGACACCAATAGAAATCTGAACACACAGGCCTGGCTGTTTCCCCTGGTTTACTATAGCTCATACCTTGTCCTATCACATTTCTCCACAACTCTCCACTCTTGATCAAATCTAGCATTTAAAACACTTATTCTTCACTTCCTTATGAAGGCCGTGTGTCATGTGAAGCTATATTATAAATTTATATGCTTTTCTCTTATAAATCTGTTGTTTGTTACAGGGGCCCAACTGAGAACTTAGAAGAGTAAATGAGAAAGATATTATATTAGTCTGTTTTCACCCTGCTAATAACAACATACCCAAGACTGGGTAATTTATAAAGGAAAGAGGTTTAATTAACTCACAGTTCTACATGGCTGGGGAGGCCTCATAATCATGGCAGAAGGTGAATGAGGAGCAAAGTCACGTCTTGCATAGTGGTAGGCAAGAGGTGTGTGCAGGAGAACTCCCCTTTATAAAGCCATCAGATCTCCTGAGACTTATTCCTATCATAAGACCAGCACAAGAAAGACCCGCCCACATGATTTAATTACCTCCGCTGGGTCCCTCCCACGACATGGGAATTATGGGAGCTACAATTTAAGAGGAGATTTGGGTGGGGACACAGCCAAAAGATATCAGATATTTTTCCTCCCCTACAGACATGTATTTAGAGAGGGAGAGGTTGTTCTTTGTATCTTATTTTGTCATAATGTGACATGTCAATAAAACATTGTGATTATAATGGCATGTATGTTTATTTATGTTAAGAAATTCTAAATCGTCTCTAAAAAATCACATTCCTGAGAGTCTTTCATAATAACTATAAGGTTTTTTAAAAAAGCATTTTTCTCTCTCTCTTTACATAATCAAATTGAAGGTATTATTCTGGCCAGATTTTTAGATTTATTTTCTGAAAAATAATATAAGTTTATGCCAGATTGTGTGATGTTCTCTTTTGTTCTACAAATGCACATTTTGAAGCAGTGATAGAAATATTAGGATTCATAAACATTAAAAAATGTGGTGCTATTTTGACCTGCTGTGTTCCTTTTTCTAAAAATAACTCATATTTATTACATTTTCTTATTGAAATTTTAATATCTGGGTACTACAGTAATAAAACTGTTCAATAAATATGTAATGAGTGGTATTGTTAAGTATCTACTTTACATTACAGTCATACATAACTTTTGACATCCATAAAGGTGATTGTGTATTATAATAAAGTCTGAAGCAGTTATACTATTTTTCAGTTTTATTTTAGGTAACAGAATATTTTGTTCCAAGCATGTGGTAACCATAGTATTTGAATATCCAGTCCTATATATGGTGTTCAAGCTGTCCTGTTCCATTACTAATGTCCTTCAACTAGAAATTTAAAAATGTAGGTTTTCAATCCAATTTCACTATTACACCTACAGCCATTTGAATTTAAGAAAGTTCTTATCCTAAATCCAGTGTCTTTTTCTGTAATACTCAGTTCAAACACTCAATAAACATTTCCTGAGCCCTTGTTATATTCTAAACACTGTAAGCATAAGGTTGAAAGGCACAGACTTTAAGAGGTTAGTGGTGTCAAAGTATAATTTTCAAAAAGTTAGCCTGGGCAACATGGTGAAACCCTGTGTCTACCAAAAAAAAAAAAAAAAAAAAAAAATTCGCCAGGCTTAGTGGTGCACAACCCTGGCTCCAGCTACTCAGGAGGCTGAGATGGGAGGATTGCTCGAGCTGGGAAGGTGGGGGTGGCGGTGAGCCATGATGGTGCCACTCCAGCCTAGACAATGGAGGAAGACGCTGTCTCAAAAAAACAACCAAAAAGTTAAATATGTACCTGTCAAATGAGCATGAAGTGAACACATGTCAAATATTTAATTCTCTCCATAGTGCTAGAATCTGTAAGATGGTAATAGTGGTTCAAAGAAAGAAGGAAGTATTTAGACTAGCTGAAAAAGGAACACTTGAATAATGAAGGCTATTTGAACACTCCACCCCAGTATAGTCTCTTTGGCATATGGATTGTTTTGAGCTAAACACAACTGGGAACCAGCAGATGGAGAAAAAATTCTCTTTACCTTACTGCCTAAAAATAGAGAATAAATTTTCCCTTTTGTAAGGAAAATTATTTCCATTTATAAAGGAAATTTACATTTGTAATTGTGTCTCATACCAGAGATAACTCTTATGCGCTGAACAACTCTTATCTGCAGAAGACAACTGTTATTTACCATACATTTCTCCCCATTCTTACCTTCCCATAACATTCCTCCCCTGTGTAGAAGCCCCATACTCCTTTTCCTTTGTTTAGCCTAAAATGGTTTATAAGCCCCAAACACCTGCGTGCCTGCTTGAAGCTCATTTATTTGTGAGACTTCATTGCATATATGTGTAATTAAAACAGATTTTTCTCTTGTTAATCTATCTTTTAACAGTTTGATTTGTGGGCCTCAGTCATCGAACCTAGGAGGGCGGGGGGAATAATATTTTTCCTCCCTCATAACAAGATTGCTGATTTAAATGTAACCCTAGTTAATTATCTTACAAAAGATGTGAACAACAAAACCACATTGCTATAAAACAATCATTTGAATTTACTGGCTGGTGATTATCTTTGTAGAGTTGTAACTTACCTAAATCAATAGTAAATTAGCCTAGGGGCAGAAAGATGTGCTACTTTTCCTCAACCCATCTGAAGGGCAATGGCAACACTCTTATAACAAAAGACAAGTTAACCTGAGAAAAGCATAAATTTATTTAATAAAAGTTTTATGTGACACAAGAAACTTCAGCAATGGAGATGCAAAGACTCAGGGAAGACTGTCTGTTTTTATGCTTAGGTTCTATGAAGAATGCCCATCCATGTAGAAATGTGATTGGACAATGATGGTATGGCCTAATGATAATAGACTGAGGAGGGAAACTCAGCAAGGTTTTTCTCTCTGTGTAGCATTCCCTCCTCCTGGGTATAGGGCAGTACCCCTCTGAAATGACAGTCTGTTTGGCAAAGGCACTTGACAGCTGTAACTGAAGCACACCCTGAGAGTGATCCTATGGTCTAAGAAAAGTGTTGGTTCAGGGTTCTGAGCTAAGATATCTGGAAGTGGCCAATATGGAGAGTCACTCCTTATCTATGAAGGACATTTGAACCCTTGGCCCATCCTTTGGAATGCAGGCCATACAGGGGATTGAGGTCCTTTGTTTTGGGTTAAAAGGAAGCTGCTAGGTGGAGGGTGCTAAGTAGAAATGCTGCATAAACTACATGCTTTTTGCAAACGGTAGTCGCACTGGACTGCCCCGTACATAAGTCCTCAATACACCCTATTAGCTGTTTCTGGCTCTCTTCTGTGGCCTCTTGTGCACAGCACTATACTTATTGGAGCCAATAAGGGTCTAGCACAACAGGGTCTTCAAGAGAGAAGAGAGATGGGAGAGAGCAACCTTTCTAGGTTTTATGGCTCACTTTGTGGAAGAGAAGTTCTAGTTTGTATTATTGTATTTGTTTTCATGCTGCTCATAAAGACATACCTGAAACTGGGAACAAAAAGAGGTTTAATTGGACTTATAGTTCCACATGGCTGGGGAAGCCTCAGAATTATGGCAGAAGCTGAGAGGCACTTCTTACATGGTGGTGGCAAGAGAAAAATAAGGAGGAAGCAAAAGCGGAAACCCCTGATAGCCCCATCAGAGCTCCTGAGACTTATTCACTATCACAAGATAGCACAGGAAAGACCAGCCCTCATGATTCAATTACCTCCCCCTGGGTCCCTCCCACAACACATGGGAATTCTGGGAGATACAATTCAAGTTGAGATTTGGGTGGGGACACAGCCAAACTATATCATTTCACCCCTGGCCCCTCCAAATCTCATGTCCTCACATTTCAAAATCAATCGTACCTTCCCAATAGTCCCCAAAAGCCTTAACTCATTTTAGCATTAACCCAAAAGTCCACAATCCAAAGTCTCATCTGAGACAAGGCAAGTCCCCTCCAGCTATGAGTCTGTAAAATTAAAAGCAAGCTAGTTACTTCCTAGATACAATGGGGGTACAGATATTTGATAAATAAACCTGTTCCAAATGGGAGAAATTAGCCAAAACAAACTGCCATGCAAGGGGTTACAGGGCCCACACAAGCCCAAAATCCAGTGGGGCAGTCAAATTTGAAAGCTCCAAAATTATCTCCTTTGACTTCAGGTCTCACATCTAGGTCACACTGATGAAAAAGGTGAGTTCCCATGGTCTTGGGCAGCTCCACCCCTGTGACTTTGCAGGGTACAGTCTCCCTCCTGGTTGCTTTCACAGGCCGACGTTGAGTGTCTGCAGCTTTTCCAGGTGCACGGTGCAAGCTGCTGGTGGATCTGCCATTCTGGAGGATGGTGACCCTCTTCTCACAGCTCCACTAGGCAGTGCCCCAGTAGGGACTCTGTGTGGGGGCTCTGACCCCACATTTTCCTTCTGCACTGCCTTAGCAGATGTTCTTCATGAGGGCCCCACCCCTAAGGCAAACTTTTACCTGGGTATCCAGGCATTTCCATACATGTTCTGAAATCTAGGTGGAGGTTTTCAAACCTCAATTCTTGACTTCTGTGTACCTGTAGGCTCAACACCATGTGGAAGTTGCCAAGCCTTGAGGCCTCCACCCTCTGAAGCCAAAGCCTGAGCTGTATGTTGGCCCCTTTCAGCCATGGCTGGGCCTGACAATCTTCAAAAAATACACTAAAAGGAAATATTGCAATCTCTTTTGCTTGTTTACAAGTTTTGGGTACTTTTCTTGGAAGAGGGAAAGAGAGATCAGTAAAGTATGATAAGTGCTTTGATGTAAGCAGGAGCAGGGTACTATAAAACTAGAGGAGTCCCCACTTTTCTGTAGTTTTGCTTTCTGCAGATTCAGTTACCTGAGGTCAACCACGGTCTGAAAATATTAAATGTAAAATTCCAGAAATAATTTATAAGCTTTAAGTTGCATGCCATTTTGAGTAGCATGATGACCTCTCACACCATCCTGTTTCATTCTACCAAGGACATGAAACATTCCTTTGCCCAGCAAATCCATACTATGATATCTGCTTGATTAGTCACCTAGTAGCATCTTAGTTACCAGACAGACAAAAAAAACATAGTGTATATAGGGTTTGGTAGTATCTGCAGTTTCTGGCATTCACTGGAGGTCTTAGAATGTATTCCTCATAGATAAGAAGGGACTACTGTGCAGGAAAATAGTACTTATTGGGGACTGTGGGACGAGCAGAGGTGTTTTCAAGGAAGATGTGAAAATGCTAGGAACATTCCTTCTGAGACCTGAAGAACAGGTAATCAGACAGCAAAGGAGAAAAAACAATGTAAAGAGAGAACTCTGCCTTTGACTCCTCACTGGGCTACTGTGTGGATGATAGGAGACAAAAACTCCAAAAACAGTAAATAGAAAGGAAAAAAATCTGATTAATGAACAAATGCAAGAGTGGGAAGCAAAGTTGTTTTCTTCGTAGAAGGATTAATCTGACTCAGAAAGTGTAGAACAAATTAAGTAGTCAGAGACTCAAGGACACAGCTTTAGTATCAGCAGGAATGCTTCAAATAGCTTGAAAAAGACAACCTACTGGGGAATAATTCTTGACATTGTGACTATGGGTTGCCTGGAAATACTACTGGTTCTATTTATTATTATATTCTCTTGTCAAGGTTTCTCTATAGGAACAGTGATTATAGCTTGATATCAAGATTGTAGATTCCACAGGGACTCTTTTTAATGTATATAATTATGGTCAGTGACAAACAAGCATAATTTCAGCATCTGAATACTGTACGTTGGAGAAAGAGGCTTAACCTTAAAAATGTTAACCTAATCACAAATCACTTTCCATGACAACTCTTTTATACTTTCTGGTTAAATCTGGTTAATGATACCATTGGCATCATTACATCATTCATTCAATTATATTCAAATCATTACATCTTCAATTTATTTGCAAATCCATATGCAAACCTTTTTCTAAATATTTTTTTCTGAGATAGTAACAAAGGCTTGTTGAATTTTCTATGATGCCAGTTTTGGGCAACAGAAAACTTAGTTTAGTAATAATGTAAATTCTTTTGTTCCAAATATCTTTCACTACTTTTTAACTTAGGACTTTTGAAAACCAAATACAAAATAATTTAAAAGAATATGTACTCTCAGATCATTGAATAAAACAGTATTCATGAATAATGGCAGCTTTTATAAATTTATGCATGATAATCTCTAAATTATATATGAGAATCCTGAGAGCATTTTCAAATTCATTTTAACTAAAGGATTGACTTTAATAATTAGTCTTGCTTGTCTAGAAAATTATCTATGGTCTGATTTTTTTTCTTTCTCCTTTGTTTTCCAAGATTTCTTATTCCTCTACTATATATCCTCACTTATTTATTATGAGAAAGAGGATAGCAGCCCCTGACAGCTAAAAACTGTTCTTGAACTGTCGCTTAGCCCTCAGTCTTGCTGGCTGTTGACCTTGTGTCTGCTCTTCTCCTGTTGAACATAAACAATTTTATGACTACAACATCAGACAACACCATAGATGCCACCAACATCTGTGACTGTAATGGATAAAGACTAAAACAAGATGACTCTATAATTATGTCTAATAACAGACAAAAACATGCATATTATCAAAACCCAAAAATGACCAAACTCCTCCTCTGCTGGCTAATATGTGTGGCTCCTTTGCCAATCACAGCTTTAGCCATGTTCCCTTCTTCCCTCACTCTAGATGAGATTCATTAAGATACTGTAGCAGACCAGCTCCTAGGTGACCCAAGTTATTCCCACCTCCTAGTCATCACACCTATGTGTAATCCCCTTCCCTTGAATATACGCAGGATTTCTGACTTGCTTTTAACCAGAATAATATGGCAAAGATGATGTGATTTCACTGCTGTGACTATGCTGCGTAAGCTTGTTAACTCCCATCTTGCCAGCAGACACTCTTGACTATTACTGACTCTCCCACTCTGCCTTGCTGCCTTTGATTAAGCAAGCTGCTGTATGCAGAGGGCCACGTGGCAGGGAAATGAGGGCAGCCCCAGCTGACAGCCAGTAAGGACCTGAGGCTCTCAGTATGACAACTCAGAAAGAGCTGAATTCTGCTAACAATCTCCTGAGCATGGAAATTGAGCCTTCCCTAGTAGAGCCTTGAGATGAGACTACAGCTGCAGTTGACACGTTGCTTGCAGACCCTGAAAAACCCTGAAGCAGAGGATGCAGTTAAGCTGTGTCTAGAGTCCCAAATCACAGATATAGCAAGATAAATGTGCAGTTTTAATCCACTAAATGTGTGGTAATTTGTTATGCAATGATAGATAGCAGATACAATGGTCAATTGTAGAATTAACTCGAATTCCTGAAAACAATCAATGTATAACAAAGCCCCACTTCCTTCAAGCTGTCCCCAGGTCACCTAACAAAAGCCCAAATTTTATAATGCATTCTTAACAGCCTTTTTATTGAGACACACCCACAATTCCCACTGGTATGCATTTTCCTTTGTTACAGTGAGTAACCTCCTCAATTTTGCTCAATTGTAGCTGTATTTGTGGTGGCTTTAGGCTGTTGGATTGTGACACTTTGTCTTTCAATGCTGAGCTAGTTCTATCTGTTGACCACTGACCTTCCAAAAAGCCCCCATGCCCCCACAAAAAAAAACAAACCCTGTTATCAAACAAAACTAAGTTTATTACATCTGCTATAGAACTCTAGCTTGCCAGAATCTTAGTGGTGTCTTACAATGTAGAATTTAGGGGAGGATATTTATGAGGCTTTAGGTCCTTGGTAAGTGATTTTAAAGTGTGTGTTGCAAGGTGAGGAACTGGTTGGGACTGGGCAGCCTTAATGGCTTAATAATTTGGGATACCTGAGTACAACTAGGTGGAGATCCTGCAATGAGCTTTGATGAACAAATACTTTTGTCTTGATAATTAAGGTAAAGTAACGCATTGCTTAACTACCAGGATATATATATATATTTTTTTTTGAGATGGAGTTTCACTCTTGTTGCCCAGGCTGGAGTGCAATGGCACGATCTCAGCTCACTGCAACCTCCGCCTCCCAGGTTCAAGCAAGTCTCCTGCCTCAGCCTCCCGAGTGGCTGGGATTACAGGCGCTCACCGCCACACCAGGCTAATTTTTGTATTTTTAGTAGAGACAGGGTTTCACCATGTTGGCCAGGCTGGTTTTGAACCCCTGACCTCAAGTGATCCACCTGCCTTGGCCTCCCAAAGTGCTGGGATTACAGGCATGAGCATCCACCACACCTGGCCAGCTACTAGGATATGTTATAAGAAATGCATCGTTAGGTGATTTCGTCATTGTGTGAACATCAGAGTGAACTTACACAAACCTAGGTGGTATAGGCTATACACACCTAGGCTAAATGGTATAGACTATTGCTCCTACGCTACAGACCTGCACAGCGTTACTGTACTAAATACTATAGGCAAATTGTAACACAGATGGTCAGTATTTGTGTTTCTAAACATAGAAAAGGTACAAGAAGAATACAGTATTATAATCTTATAAGACTATTGTTGTATATGTGATCTGTCCTTGACTGAAACACCATTATGTGGTACATGCCTTTATTTTAATTTGTTTACTGTTATTTCCTAGGAGCAAATATTTCCTGGATCAGGTAGGTAAGTTATTTTTACTTGCCCCCAGTATTGTTTAACACTTTGACATAACAGTATGTTTTGTCTCAGTATTGTTTATCTTAAGGGCAGGGAATAAGGTTAGTTTCAATTTTCATATTATTGTATTATGGCCCTTGTTGCTATTTGTAGGGATGATCTGCTTAACAGCATAGTTCAAATTTCTCTTTAAATGCAGATGCTATTTGCTCTGCTGTAAAGGAGGATTGGCCTAACCCTAATTACCCCATATTTAATGTCCATTTATAGCTCTTTCCACCTTCTCTCATTCTCTATTTTCATCATAAGATCCTATGAGAACATTCCAAGTGGAAATGCAAAGAAGTTCTTAATTTAGTCCTTTTGGACGGATCTCAGTCTCAGGCCTGAGTGATGAACACAGTCCTCTCTGGGCATAGTGTGTACGTCCTGGCTCTTTCGAGTAATATTATTAAAATACTTTTTGGGTATAGCATTTCAGAGTTTTACTTTTTTTTTTTTTTTTTTTTTTGAGACAGAGTTTCACTCTTGTTGCCCAGGCTGGAATGCAATGGTGTGGTCTCTGCTCACTGCAACCTCTGCCTCCCGGGTTCAAGCGATTCTCCTGCCTCAGCCTCCCGAGTAGCTGGGATTACAGGCATGCGCCACCACACACGGCTAATTTTGTAGTTTTAGTAGAGACAGGGTTTCTCCATGTTGGTCAGGCTGGTCTTGAACTCCTGACCTCAGGTGATCTGCCCGCCTCGGCCTCCCAAAGTGTTGGGATTACAGGCGTGAGCCACTGCGCCAAGCCAAAGTTGTACTATTTAACAACCTCACACTCTCTATCTTGTGGTTATATCTATACCTACAATTTTTCCAATATTGAAATAGCCTATTTGATAATATGGAAACATTCCTACCAATTAAAAACTCCTTTTAAAAAATCCTAGACAGGAATAAAAATCTTTTGAAATGCATTGCCTTGTGATAAGGTGTCGAAGTTCTGTCTTCTCATTGGCAAGTCAACATGGTAGGAACTCATCTTTCTGTTCTTGCAGCTTTCAGTTCTAACCAACTCCTGTGCTGCTTCTCCTTTGGAATCTTTCTTTTCCACTTGCTGGGCAAACACAGAAAGGCAATTTCTTCCCTCTCTAGTCTTATCAGAAAATAACTGCAGGTATATAAAGTGTAAACTATATATGTATTATGGTTATGGGGCCAATGCAAAGTGTCATATAACTGGAGGTTTTTATTGACCATTAATTTAGGGCATATCAAATGCCAAGAACAGATATGTATAACTCAGGTCACAAATTTGAAGCAATTAACTCTGCTGTAGTTCACTGGGAGAAATAACCTCTTTTTTCCCTCTCTGTATCAGAGCTAGACATATTGTAGTAGGTACTACGCAATACATACTTGACTGATTCCAAGTCAAATAAATTCGACAGATATGATTGAGTGTCTATTACACGCCAGTCCCTTTTCAAGGTGCTTGTGATCTGTCTGTAAAGAAAAGCTTCCTGTCTCGCGAAGATTACATTCTAATAGGTGAAGCCAGACAATATATACTGAATAGGATAAATAATTGAACTAGGTGACATGTTAGGAAGTGACAGGTACTATGTAAAATGGAAAAAGTAGAGAATGTGAGAGGAATGTGGGGTGGTGGAGGGGATGATGGGGAAGACGTTACTGTTTTACAATGGCTGGGCCTTGATAAGGCAGAGTTTGCCAAAACATCTCAAAGAAGAGGTTTTCACTTAGAAGGAACAGCCACAACAAAGGCTCAAGGCCAGTGTCTCTAGCATGTCAGAAAACATGGAAGAAAGCCAGCGTGGCCACAGCAGAGTGAGCAAGGGAGAGAACAGCAGAGCAGTGGATGTCACACGTCACAAAGTGGTTTCTTCAGGTATTTTATTCTAGAATTCGCAATGACTTATTTCATCAAATTTCTCGTTTCAAAAATCACTTCCATGAATAGAAATAGCCAAATGAATATGGAAAATATTTTGATATTTCTTATTATGCATAATAATGGTCAAAAAATGCATTTGTATTATTAAATATATTATGATAAACAGATCTCATTTGGAATTATAAAAAGTCCATGAAAAAATTAATTTAAAAAATTCAGTTTTGGGTTAAACTTTCAATAAATACACTACCGAACTCTAAAAGTAAAGGGTAATTGAAACGCGTATACAAACAGAAGTTCAGTCTTAGCACAGATTTCTCACATTACAGAATCTCCATTAACGTTGGCTACTTCCCAATTTAGGGTTTTCTAGTGATTCAGGAATTTAGTCACTTAGTGTCATCTAGTGGCATTTCTTGGTATAGCAAATAAAAGAGTTTAAAAATATTTGTCAAATTGATATAAAAGGGGCAGAAATTGGCCAGGCGCGGTGGCTCACGCCTGTAATCCCAGCACTTTGGGAGGCCGAGGCGGGCGGATCACGAGGTCAGGAGATCGAGACCATCCTGGCTAACACGGTGAAACCCCGCCTCTACTAAAAATACAAAAAATTAGCCGGGCGTGGTGGCAGGCACCTGTAGTCCCAGCTACTCAGGAGGCCGAGGCAGAAGAATCGCGTGAACCCGGGAGGCGGAGCTTGCAGCGAGCCCAGATGGCGCCACTGCACTCCAGCCTGGGCGACAGAGCGAGACTCCGTCTCAAAAAAAAAAAAAAAAAGGAGCAGAAATTATGGATAGCCTTGGAAGCACTGTGGTATTAACCAATCAAATAATTTAAAGGCTGTTAAAATAATAACATGGGAAACAACCAAAGATAATCAATAAGGGAGTGATGGCCTTCACACTGATAACCCGACCGACCCCAACTAGGTATCGGAAGGCAGATTTTCAGAATTAGGGCTCTGTCTTTTTAGGTTTTATCAAACCCAAAGAATTAAAAAAAAAAGTTTCAGAGCTTGAAGAAACTATAAGCAGCCATCATTCCAGTATGTGAAAGTATAATACTAATGCTCACTTAATGATAGCAATGAGAATACCTCAAAATATTTAGTGCAATTACAATAAAAAATTAACGTAATTTATTGGTTGACCATTCTCTTCACTTCACCTCAATTTTTGTGACACATTTGTTGGTGTCGTCTTTCTATTGGAAAATCGCTTTATAATAAATCTTCTCAGGCCAGTGTGAGGTTTATTTTCAAATGTATTTCTTGTTCTCTGACTGATCGAACCATAAAGGGTCAATTCTGCCAGTCATTTGGGTAAGTGAGGAGCACTGCTCTGGGAGTCAGGAACCCTGCGTTCAGATCCAGCTCTGTCCAATTGTGAACTTAGGTCAACACTGTGAGTCTAGGTTTCAATGTCTTCACCTTAAAAAGAAGGCAAAAGTGTTTTGCTTTAAAAATATGTTGTTATAATAGCCTGTTATGCAACCGCATTGTAATAAGTAAATTTTATTACAATGCTTTACTATATTATTAATATTATTTTCTACTCCGTCATGTACTTAAATCTTAGCAGTTACAGAAATAATGAAATATCTTTCTCCAGGAAATTATAATACAGTTAGAGGCTTTTGAGATGATGATGGAGACAAGAATCTAAGATAGAAGAGAATTTTTATTCTAAAAAGAGAGAAAAGCGAAAATATTAATACATACTGTCTAAGAGAAAAGGGATCTAAATACAAATGGCACTATAAATATTTTAGACCTAAAGGACAAATATTCTGCTAGCTGTTGTCACTTGATTTTGATACTTTGTTTATCTTTTACTTCAGGGTTACAAAATCAGTGAGTCAAATTATTACATGCCTTGTAAGAGGTCATGATTTTAGAAGAGATTTTATTAAATCACTATTGCTATATGACATCTGAACTGTTAATAGTTTTTACATGCCATTAAAATACCCACTAGATATGTTAAACACGTTTAAATTGATAAAGCTTTTGCATCTGATTTCACTTTATTGTGTAGTATAAATTTTACTGGGATATTTTTATGGTAGAGCATAAAATACACAGGCATATCACCCTTTCTACAATACATTACTCACCTGAATCCTCAACATTTGGGACATCACATAGTATTGGAGAGCCTGAGTTCACATTATTTTGATTTTGTGATCTTGATTTTTAAATCTTGAATTAAAAAGTACAGTTCCAGAAATAGGTGATAAATAGATCAGTTAAATCTAAAGGCAGCAGTAAATCAGTAGTTTGAAAGCTTGTTTGTTGATAGGGATCTTAAGGGGCATTTCCTCAAAATACAGTTTGCTAAGCCATGTTCCAGACCTGCTAAATTAGAATCTTCAAAGAAGGAGTCTCAAAATGTTTTTGTAAAATGTACCCCCTGGAGATTATCGTCGTATTAATTTATAAAGCACAACTCTAATTCAAATATAAAATATAGCATAAGACACAATCTTAAAAGGCAAGATAAATAAGAACCCCTTTTCTAATACTTCTAACTTTGAATAAGTACCTTCACTAATTTAAGTCTTGGTTTTCTCTTCTGTAAAAAGGGTAACAATGATTGCACCTAAGTAAAGATAGGGTGGTGAACGTTGAGTCAATGCTCGTAAAACACCTAGTACATTACCTGGCACAAAATAAGGGCTTAGATAATATTAGTGTGATTATTGCAATGTCAACATCGTCATTCTTACAGAATGAATTCAGTTCTTATGATTTATAGTCACTTAAGAAATATTTATTCACAGTGGAAAATTTCTAAAGTTATTAAAGCTGTAGAGAAGTTGAATCGTAAAATAAGAGTATGTTGTACTCATGTTTTGTGTTTGCATAAATCTTGAAATAAACTTATTGGAAGTTCTTTGCTTTCAAAGAGTTATACTCCCACCTTGTGGCAAAGGGCTGTAGAGCAAAGACAACAGGACCTGACTCCCTTGGGGATCATGGGATCAAAAATTATTTATACAAGTGAAGAAATGAAAATAGCTTTACAAATATTGGCCAATAAATGTAAATGAATGAATAAATAAAAAAGTAAATTTTTAAACAGGAAAGTAAAATTAAGAAATAAAATACTAACTTGAGAATTGCAAATCTTTCACAGGCAGGATGCCGCCAAGGTAAAGATTTGCCAGGTGCATTCGTTTCTCGGGAGACCTCAGAGAACTGAGTAAGCCAGATTTGAGCTTTGAAAAGTCAACATGATCAGGGCACTAAGAGTTCGAGTTAGAGGCAACCCCCACTGTGTCTCAGATACTCAACTTAGGTAGAACATTGAACACGTGTTAGCCAGTTGAAGTTCATCATAACTTTATTTGTAGATTTGAACTTTATACATAGAATTCAAATTCCTAAAATCATTTTATGTGTATTTCAAGAATCCACTTAGAGAAATATTTAAGACTAATTTTATGTGAAATCTTGTCTTTCTATGTCCCGTTCCTCTCATATCCATTGTGTCTCCTTGACAGTTTTCAAGATGATGGAATTATTGATTTAGAATTAAAGCACAAATTTCATGAAGATTTTACTTTATTTCAATTTCATTGTTCAAAATAAATATTCAAAAATCAGACATTTATCCGATCTGCCATTAATGTGAAAAACGTTGATGTGAACTGTCAATGGTGCACTGAATTATTTCTTTCTTATCAAATTTCATCAGTTCAAATGTAGATTTTACTACTTACAAGCTTCAAGTTAGGAGCATTGGCCAGCTGAAATTAACTTTAAAAGGCCATTTGGTATAAAATAATTAATTAATTGCTAGCAAGCTTCTCAGCATTTTCTTATTTTGCATTTAATGAAACTCCTCTGAGCATGTCAAAGTATCCCCTACTCAGTTCTCACCCACAGGTATTCAATTATCACTCTATTAATATATAGACCAATAATGGCTTCCTTAGTCTACT
The DNA here is from genome assembly GCF_029281585.2 of Gorilla gorilla gorilla. Classification (NCBI taxonomy): domain Eukaryota; kingdom Metazoa; phylum Chordata; class Mammalia; order Primates; family Hominidae; genus Gorilla; species Gorilla gorilla. The sequence continues at coordinate 106,044,723 of NC_073230.2, read as the reverse complement.
TCACCATGCTAGCAATTAGAAGGAAATTACTCCTGAATAACATGGAGAAGGGGAACATTTCTTAATAGGTAGTTCTTTAAACTTAGAGAACTATGATAGTGCTTAGACTAATATAATTTGTAACAATTTTCCTGTTTTTAAAAAATGTGTCTTTAAAAAATAGAATGTTGGGCTGGGTGCTGTGGCTCACACCGGTAATCCCAGCACTTTGGGAGGCCGAGCCGGGCATGGTGGCAGTCGCCTGTAATCCCAGCTACTTGGGAGGCTGAGGCAGGAGAATCGCTTGAACCTGGGAGGCAGATGTTGCAGTGAGCCAAGATAGTGCCATTGCACTCCAGCTTGGGCGACAAGAGTGAAACTCCATCTCAAAATAAATAAATAAATAAATAAATAAATAAATAAATGTTGAAGGATTAAACAAAACAGGGAAACATTAAAGATCCTTGGCTATTGTGGGCCTGGCACGGTGGCTCACGCCCGTAATCCCAGCACTTTGGGAGGCTGAGGCAGGCGGATCACCTGAGGTCAAGAGATCAAGACCATCCTGGCCAACATGGTGAAACCCCATCTCTACTAAAAATACAAAAATTAGCTGAGCGTGGTGGCGCGTGCCTGTAGTCCCAGCTACTCGGGAGACTGAGGCAGGAGAATCGCTTGGACCAGGGAGTCGGAGGTTGCAGTGAGCCAAGATCGTGCCACAGCACTCCAGCCTGGGCAACAGAGTGAGACTCCATTAAAAAAAGTCAACAATATTTAATAATCAATGATTATTACAAATTTTTATATTGTAATACAACAAGGCATCTGTACATATCGATCAATTGTACACTAGAGTTATGATCCTCAGTGGGCTTATGGAATAATGATACAAAAACAAGCATTGGAACGACTATGATACATAATATAAACTGTTATGAGATTTCGGAGATGGGAGAGGTTACTTCTAAGAATGAAAAGTATCATAGCCAGTAATAAGAACTGTTCTCCATCAGTATTTTCAAGTTCCAAACTCATTATCCTTCTATGTAACCCATCTACTAAGTGCTACCAATAAATCATTCCCCAAATCTGCCTTCTCAGCTTGTAAACCTAATTGACTATTAAAACACCAACAGAAAAAAAATCAGAAAACAAATGTGAAATGATGCCACCAAAAGTTCATAGTTTTTATGAATGGAAATGAATGAATAAAATAGTAAATTTTATTGAATGAATGAATGAATGAATAAAAAAGTAAATTTCATAGATTTTATGAACTTTTGGTGGCATCATTGGGACCCAGAATCACTAGTCAATTTTTATTTGGCTTCGCTCAATTCTTTCCTTCATTCTTTTGGGCGTTGTTTTATTTTATTTTATTTTGTAGAGACAGGATCTAGCTATGTCGATCAGGCTGGTATTGAAGTCCTGGCCCCAAGTAATCCTTCCACCTTGGCTTCCCAATGTGCTGGGATTATGAGTGTGAGTCATCGTTTTGGGCAATTGCTTTGAAAGAACAACACTCTGTTCATATCCCTGTTCCTGTCTCCTTCAGAAATCTCCATTACTCTCCACCTCTCTCAGCTCTTTTATTTCCTTGAGAAACTTGTAGTCAGCAAATGTGTAGTTCTACAACTTTTTATACCACCCCTCACCTACAGATATATATGTATCATATCTTCTGCCATCTACAGTAAAGGGCTTATATATTTAGTTATTTTAGAGATGGGGTCTCACTCTGTTGCCGACACTGGAGTGGAATGGTGCAATCATATTATGCTAACCTCAAATTTCTAGGCTCAAGCAATCCTCCCGCCTCAGCCTCCCAATTAGCTGGGACTACAGGCATGTGCCACCATGCCTGGCTAATTTTTAAACAAAATTTGTAGAGAGGGGTCTCACTATGTTGCCCAGACTGGTTTTGAACTCCTGGCCTCAAGTGATTCTCCTTGAAGAAAGAGTAAAGAGGACTTTGTCTTGCAACTGGATACCAATTCAGCCACAGTAAAATAAATCACCAAGCAGGCCCCCATTCCAGGACGTTGCTCCTGGATGTCATTTCTAGACCTACCCTGGGTCAGGAGAGAACCCACTGCCCTGAAAGAAAGAACCCAGTCCTGTCAGGATCCATCATCTGCTGATTAAATAGCCCCTGGGCCTTGAATAAACATCACCAGCAGCCAGGCAGCAGTTGTCATGGGCGTTCAGCAAGATCCGGTGTCATACTGGCTTCAGGTGTGACCAGCACATTCCCAGCTACAGTGGCCTTGGCCATAGGCCTCCTTTCCTTTCTACTTTAGGAAAGGAGAGAAAGAGGAGTAAAAAGGATTTGACTTTCAGTAAAATTTGACTAAGCCAGTAATATTTGAATGAAGTCTATGCTACTTCATTTTTTATGTCTTATACTTTGAGATACACACCTGGTTCTGTAATAGATGTTGTAGATATGTATTGAGCAAGAGCCCTGATCCTGCCCTCACAGAGCTTACAGGCTGATTAGGTGAGAGACATTAATAATTTTATTACCATAGAATGATCAACTGTAATAAATACTATGTAGGAAAAATATGGAATGGTAGGAAAAATTAAAAGGTCAGATTCAGTCTAAAGAGTCAAAGAAAACTTGTGTTATTAGTTTGATTAGGGACTAACTTTCTAGTTATAGGGATAAAATCGGAGATAGTCATTTTGTTCTTCCAATGAAAAACATAAACACACTAAGCTTGAGGAGACAAAATACGCAGCAGTAGGGTTCTTACCAAATGTAATAGGAATGGCATAATGGACACTGTTGGGTCATGTCGATTCAGATGTCCCCAGGAGACAGTTATTTGGTCTGTTATTTCCATAAGCCAGTTGAAAACAGGCCTAATGTTGGACAAACTTCTAAGGAATTCAGGGAAGTGAGTTCCCAGACACAACCCTTCCACCAAATATTTAAATTCTAATGAGTCCTCTTTGCCAGTGGATGTGGCCTTCCCACCATCATATAAGCAGCTTTTCCACCCCTAGTGGTAGCAATTTCTGCACACTCAGTGGCAGTGGCCTCTCCATCCCTGGTTGAGAGCATTAAGCCTGCATTGGCTGAGAAATTTATTACAGAATGGCCTCCCTTGAGACAGTGGCCATGCAGCAATGATTCTCCTTAGGACCCACCCCATGACCCTTTTACGCTTTTAGACCTTTCACTAAACTAAAGTCCCAGCAGGCCCCTAAAGGTGAGGTACAAAGTGTGACTCATGAGAAGGTGTGCTGCACTCCAAAAGAACGAGTTGAATTTTCTAATTTACACAGACAGAAATCTGGGGAAAAATATGGAAATGGATGTTGAGGATATAGGATAATGACAGAAGGAAAATAAAGTGGAACCAGGCCAAACTTATTTATGTATGTATTTATTTATTTATTTTTGAGATAGGGTTTCACTGTATTGCCCAGGCTGGATTTGAACTTCTGAGTTCAAGAGATTCTCCTGCCTCAGCCTGGCAAGTAGCTAGAACTACAGGTGTGTGCCAAAATGTCCAGCTCCAAATTTATTGATATGGGCTCACTAAGCAGAGATTCTGCCTTTAAGGTTGCAGCTCAGGAAGTTTGGAGGGGCTCCTAACTCTTGGGTTGGTGAACTGAAACATGGACCAAAAGGTGGCCCACCATGAGTGAATTAGAAGTGCTGAGTCTGCCTTGATTTAATGTAGAGGAAAGGATTCAAAGCTTAGGAAGACTAGAATGTTAGACAGGATTTAGCTTTTAAGACCTACTTATACCCACACTGGGAGTGTCTAGAGGACATACTTTTCACCACTACTGTGAGAAATAAATCTGTGAGGTGGGGGAGGGGGAAGCATTTTTAAGAGTTCTGTGATCACTCTTACCTGTAGGCCAAGCTTTATAGTGAGGACTGCAGTCACTACATTGGATCAATGCAACGGGAGTAATTGCAATGGGAGTAATTTGATCCCAAGGTGGCAGGGGCCAAGTGGTGGCACTCAACCACCAAAAGCAAAATGCATATAATTATTGTAATGGACAGCAGAGTCAAAGCAGCAATCAGAATAGTGTGACTCACACAGACCTAAGGTGTTTGCTAGTTAATCCTGGTGTTCCTAGAAGTGAAGTAGATAGGAAGCCTACTAATTCTTACATGACCTATATAAGCAGAATATTTTTAGGTCAAATGGACAAAAATCTAACATGGATTACATAAGCAGAGTTATGGTCCCTCAATCAATTCCCAGATGAGCTATTTGCAGACCCAGAACCCTCTGAATGAAAGGGAGATTGGATCCCCTTGAGGAACGACTCTTGTACACTACCAAAAATGTTTACTGTTAATCTTTCTTGCAGCCTTTTCCAAAGGGACCTATGGCCTTTTAACAAGGTAATAGTGCATGGAGAAAAAGGAAGTAATCAGACCTCTCAGGGATTACTGAACACTGGCTCTGAAATGACAATAGTTCTAGAAAATCCAAAATATCACAGTGGTCCCCCTGTTAGAGTATCGCCTGATGGAGGTCAGGTGATCAAAGAAGTTTTAGCAGATCCATCTTACACTGGGCCCAGTGGGTCTCTCAACCCATCCTGTGGTTATTTCCCAAGCTCCAGAATGCATAATTGACATATATATTCTCCGCAGCTGGCAGAAAGCTTACATTAGTTCCCTGACTGTGGAGTGAGGGGTTATTATGTTGGGGAAGGCCAAGTGGAAGCCACTAGAACTGTGTTTACCTAGGAAAATAGCAAACAATAAATAGTATTCCATCCCTGGAAAGCTTGAAGATATTATTGCTACCACCAAGGACCTGAAAGGTGCAGGCGTGGTGACTTCTATCACATTCTCGTTCAACTCACCTGTTTATCCTGTGTAGCAGACAGATGAATCTTGGAAAATTGGAGTGAATTTTTACGAGCTTAACAAGCAGTAGCTCCAATTGCAGCTGCTGTATCAGATGTGGTTTCATTGCTTGAGCAAATCAACACATCCCCTGGTACCTAGTATGCAGCTAATGATCTGACAAGTATGTTTTTCTTCATACCTGTAAATAAGGACCACCAGAAGCAATTTGCTTTTCGCTGGCAAGTCGATACCCTTTCACTCTCCTATATCAGGGGTATAGCAACTCTTCAGGCTTATTTCGTAATTTAGTTTGCAGGGATCTGAATTGCCTTTCCCTTTCACAAGATATTACACTGGTCCATTACATTGATGACATTATGTTGATTGGACCTGGTGAGTAAGAAGTTGCAACTACTCTAGTCTTCTCTGTGTATCAGAGAATGGGAAGACATTTGAGTATCAGAGGATGGGAAATGATTCCAACAAAATTTCAGGGGCTTTCTGCATCAGTGAACATTTAAGGGGCCCAGTGATATGGGGCATGACAGGATAACTCCTTTAAGGTGAAGGATATGTTGTTGCATGTGGCTGCTTCCACAACGAGAAAAAGAGACAATGCCTAGTGGGCCTCTTTAGATTTTGGAGTTAACATACTACTCATTTGGGTGCGTCATTCCAACCCATATCAGGTGACTGTAAAAGCTGCTAATTTTGAGTGGGGCCCAGAGCAAGAGGGAGTTCTGCAGTAGGTCCAGGCTATTACTGTACAAGCTGCTCTGCTGCTTGAGCCATATGATACAGCAGATTAGAGTTCTTGAAGTGTCAGTGGCAGATAGGCATGATACATGTGAATTTCAGTACATACCCTTAGGATTTTGGAAAAAGTCTTGCCATCCTCCACAGAAAATTACTCTCTCTCTCTTTTGTTTTTAGAAACGCTCTTGGCCTACTACTGGGGCTTAGAGACCGAATGCTAAACCATGGGCCACCAAGTTACCACGGGCCCTGAGCTGCTCGTCGTAAACTGGGGGTTATCTGATCTGCCAAGCGATAAAGTTGGGTGTGCACAGCATCACTTCATCATGAAATGGAAGTGATATAGATTTTGATAGGCCTGAGCAGGCCCTGAAATCACAAGTAAGTTACATGAGTAAGTGACTCAATTGTCCGTGGTCTCTACTTCTGCTACATTGGCTTCTCTTTCCCAGCCTGCACCTATGGCCTCATAGGGAGTTCCCTAGGATCAGCTAACAGAAGAAGGGGACATTCAGGTCTGTTTTACAGATAGTGCTGCATGATATGCTGGCAGCACTTGAAAATGGACAGTGGCAGCACTACAGCCCCTTTCTGGGACATCCCTGAAGGACAGTCGTGAAGACAAATACTCTCAGTGGGAAAAACTTTGAAAAGTGCACCTGGTTGTTTACTCTGCTTGGAAGGAGAAATAGCCAGCAATGGGATTATGTACCAACTCACGGACTGTGGTAAATGGGTTAGCTGAATGGTCAGGGACCTGGAGGGAACATTTTTAGAAAATAGGTGACAAGAAAATCTTGCCGAGAGACATCAAAATGTGAAAGTATTTATGTCACATGTGAATGCTCACCAAAGGGTGACATCAGCAAAGAAGAGTTTTAATAATCAAGTAAATGAGATGTCCTCTTCTGTGGATACCAGTTAGCTCTTCCCCCCAACACTACTCAATGGGCTTATGAACAAAGTTGCCATGGTGGCAGGGATGGAGATTATGAATAAGCTTAGTAACATGGACTTTCATCCACCAAGGCTGACCTGATTGTGGCCATTGCTGAGTGCCTAATCTGTTAGCAGCAGAGACCAACAGAATCCACCATTCACTGCTGGTGATCAGCCAGCTACCTGGTGCTAGGTTGATTATATTGGACCACTTCTGCCATGGAGGGAATATCGTTTTGTTCTTACTGAAATAGACAGTGTAGATATGAATTTGCCTTCTCTGCATACAATGCGTCTGCAAAAACTACCATCCATAGATTTCTAGAATGCCTTATCCAGCATCATGGTATTAGACACAGGATTGCTTCTGATGCAGCTGGTTTGATAGAATGGTGGAATGGCCTTTTGAAGACTCAGCTACAGCACCAGCTATGTAACAATACCTTGCAGGGCTGAGGCGATGTTCTCCATAAAACTGTATATGTCTCAATTATCTTCCAGCATATTGTGCTGCTTCTCCTATAGCCAGGATTTATGGGTCAGGAATCAAGGATGGAAATCAGAGTGGAACCACTCACTATTACTCCTAGTGACCCATAAGCAAAATTTTTGCTTCCTGTTCCTACCACCTTATGCTTTGCTGACCTAGAGGTCTTAGTTCCAAAGGGAGGAATGCTTCCATTAGGAGACACAACATGATTCCATTGAACTGGAAGTTAAGACTGCTATCCAGCAACTTTGGACTCCTCATGTCTCTGAATCAACAGGAAAATAAGGGATTTACTGTGCTGGCAGGGGTGAGTGATCCTGACTACCAATGGGAAATTGAACTGCTACTCCACAATGGAGGTAAGGAAGAGGATTCCTGGAACACAGGAGATCCCTAAGGATGATTAAGATCAATGGAAAACGACAACAACCCAATCTAGACAGGACCGCTAACAGCCTAAGTCATTCAGGAATACAGGTTTGGGTCATCTACCAGATAAAGAACCGCACCCAGCTGACGTGTTTGTTGAAGGCCAAGGAAATACAGAATGAGTAGTGGGAGAAGATAGTTATAAATAGCAGCTCGGACCATGTGACCAGTTATGGAAATTAGGAGTATTTCCTCCTTAGCTTGTTCTGAATATGTGTGTGTGTGTGTTTGTGTGTGTGTGTGTGTGCATAGATAGATAAATGATAGATAGATAGATAGATATATAGATAGATAGATAGATAGATAGATAGATTTACCATAAGAAATTGACTCATACAGTTATGGAAGCTGAGATGTCTAAGATCTGCTGCCAGCAGGCTATATACGTCCCTTTGTTTTCTTTCCTTTCCTGTTCCCTTTTCATGTAACATAACATGTATTGACTTTATATCATATAATTTGTTTATTTATTTATTTATTTTGAGACAGAGTTTCACTCTTGTTGCCCAGGCTGGAGTGCAATGGTGCCATCTCAGCTCACTGAAACCTCTGTCTCCTGGGTTCAAGTCATTCTCCTGCCTCAACCTCCTGAATAGCTGGAATTACAGGCATGTGTCACCATGCCCGGCTAATTTTGTATTTTTACTAGCGATGGGGTTTCACCATGTTGGCCACGCTGATCTCGAACTCCTGACCTCAAGTGATCTGCCTGCCTCAGCCTCCCAAGTGCTGGGATTACAGGTGGGAGCCACCATGCCCAGCTATATCATAGTATTTAAGTATTGTTAATTTTACATCTCAGTACTCAAGTTATAGGATATCAAGGATAAGAGTAAACATCCCTCAAGGACTTTGCCTCCTCTTCTGGGGAAGGGGTTTGTGCATTTTCAGTTCTATGCAGGGTAGTTTTATCATATTAGATGGAATTATGAATTTGTTATTTTCTTTATTTGTAGATAAAATATGTTTAAGAAGATGCATATGAGTGCCAAACTGGCAAGGAGTAGGTTTGTGATGGTTAAACTTTTGTGTCAACTTGACTGGGCCAAGGGGTACCCAGAAAAATCATAATTTCTGGGTGTGTCTGTGAGGGTGTTTCTGGATGAAATTAATATTTGAACTAGTAAACTGAGTAAAGCAGATTGCCCTTCCCAATGTGGTTGGGCCTCATCCAAATCTGCTGAAAGACCTGAGTAGAATAAAAGGCTGAGTAAGAAAGAATTCTTTCTCTCTGTCTTTGAATGGGGACATTGGTCTATTTCTGTTTTCGAACTCACACGGAAACTTATGCCATCAGCTCTCTTGGTCCTCAGGCCTTCAAAATCAGACAGGAACTTATATCATCTGCTCACCTGGCTCTCAGGCCTTCAAACTCGACCTGGAACTATACCATCGGCTCTCCAGAGTCTCTAGCTTGCTGACTGCAAATTTTGGACTTCTCAGCCTCCGTAATTATGTGAGCCAACTCCTATGGCAAATTTATCTATCTGGATGTCTGTGTATCTATCCATCTACCTGTGTATCTATCCATCTACCTATGTATCTATTTATCTATCTATCAATCAATCACCAACCTATCTCCTATTGCTTCTGTTTCTCTAGCGAACCCAGACTAATACAGATTTGAAAGGAAAAAAAAGGATCTTAGTATATCCAGATTTTCTAAAACATGACCCTTTATGTTGATAGAAATTGTGTGCTTTTTTTGACATAAGATGCAGAGGAATAATAGTATCAGGATATTTTTTTTAAAAACTGCAAATAGACCAGTTTCTGTTTCCTACAGGAACTACTTTGTAGATCCTTTTAGAACAGCCTGAGTGAGATATTGGGGGTGTTGGATGGTAGAAAGCATTGATTTGGGTTGATATCAAATATATTTTTTTAAGCAGGGGAACCTTCTCTTCCATCCCACTACACTACTACACTCTTTGCATAAAGTCACCTTTTGTGGAGGACAAAGGTCTCTGCAAAATATTTTGAGGGAAAAGATAAGAAGGGTATGTTTGTATTGGATATAGATCTTCTACCTATATATCTGTATAGGTTGAAGAAAAGAAAAGAATAAAATACTTTAAATATAGATTTTGCTGTTACAGACAGGAAATGATGAATGCAGAAAGCTGAGGACCCAAAGCTGTCAGAAAAATCTGACTTAGCCTCATTAGATATTTAATAAATAAAACACAAATAGATCACAGCAGAAAGGCTTTCATTTCTGAGGGACTGCTAGGCCCAGATTTTGTGCATCTTCTCTGTTAACTGGGTCATCATTGATTAAAGAGTTTTTCTAGTGCACTTGGCATACTCATTCAGTATTAAACTGAACTCAATTCAACTGAACTCATGGGGCTCCAGCAGAGGGCGTGATTCACAAATGCTGGAGCAGGGGACGCTTTAGTAGAATATGTCTAGAAAAGCAAAGATGGATCTGGAATTTCCAGACTATTTCAACCTTTTCTTTTAGCAGTGTGCTGTATTCAGGTAATCAGTAATTCAAGCTAATATGAAAGAACAATGAGAAGCAGTAAGCTGTATTTTTGGAGAGATATTAATTATTGTATAAAATATTTTAAAATATTCACTGGAATGGGGTTTTAAAAATAAATTGAGTTTTTCTTTAAAATGCATGGAATGTGTCTTCTTTTATCAACATTAGCTGCCTTATTGATATTGAGTCCAGAAGCTGAGGGAAGAAAAAAAAAACATTTTTTAAAAATGCCAAGTTTGCAGCATATCTTAGGGAAGAAAAGTGACTGTAGTGAGCAAGTATCTATAGCTTGATAAGAGTTTTTAATAATGAATTCTAAACATCAGTAAATAAAACACCATTGAATAATAATGAACTTTGCTTCTTAGGTAAGTGTCTTAAAATACATATTTTGCACTTAAAACATCCAGATGTCAAAAATATTCAGGGACTATGGGGAAACTGATTGAGATGTTTAGGAATTAACCCCCATCATCAAGACCGCTTGGCCCCTTCTGATCTCAGAACAGCTTTCATAAAAATATTCTACTGTGAGTGCATGTCAGGGGTCTTCATGTCCAAGATAGGCTGAACTTCACGATGACTAGAATAAAACATTTCCCATAAGCGCTTCCTCTCTCCCATCTCCTGACTCAAGACCCCAACATTTGGTCTTGATGTTTCTGAGGACTGTGGGTTTGAGTTTTTAGTTTTAACCTATAAGTATTTGGCCTTCAGCCCTGACTCTCTCCTACTGTGCATAGGAAGGAAACTAAAAACATTCAGCTCACATTGAGCAATAATGCTTAACATATTAAAGGCAAAGTGATACTTTTAGTGGTAATTTTTGATAATGTTATTGATGGTAGCGATGATGATGATGAAGGACAACACTAACAAACAGAAAAAAAAAAGAACAGAAGAGAGCATAAAAAGTACCCAATAGAATGGCAATAAGCTAGATATGTTTGAACTGAGACCCTAGACCTCAATGAAAACAGAATAATTTCAATCTCAATTACATCTATCAATGTATCTAGTTCCTGGGATTTTTTTCTTCCCTGGGAGTAGACACACTTTCAAATTCCACTTTATGAGAGTACTAAACAATTGCAGAGGCAGCAGCTCTGAGCATTCCTTTGAAGTATGTACTAAAGAGGCATTTCAAGCACTGCTAAGAGTATGCTGCACCATCATTAAAAGCCAACATTAAAATTCAGAAATCAAAGGCATGTTTACACCAGGCTAAACCATTTTTTTCTTACACATTAAAAGAACATCAAGCTATCCAAAATGATTTAGTGAAAAAGTTCTCTTTTTTCTTGTTTACCCATCAACTGAGAAAGCACTGGGCCAGTGTTATTCTAGTTATCTCAGCATTTTTAGCATTCTCTTTGTATAAATTTTTTAAAAGGGCAAACTTCACATATACAATATCATACTTGTTATAAGAAATAGACTATTTGAGGAAACCAAAATTATACTTAAAACATACTAAGAAGAAAATTATGTTTATTGCTCTCCAAGATAGAATGGAATATGAGGTGCACTGATTTCTAATTCCAAACTGAATCCCATTTTTCCCTATGGCCTTAGGTTTTAATTGCCATTAGATTTCTCTATCCTACTTTTTCATATTTTATGAAGAGTTCTTGTAAATGACATGCTGTGGTGGCTGTGGACATGCCCTGCTCAGATCTTCATAAAAACCTCCTGTGGGAGGGTAGTTGATCAACAATTTCTAGCTGCTTCCCTCCTGAGCACTGAGGCCACACATCCTAAGCTGCTCCCAGACAATGGTCAAGCACAGCAGGGTAGAACCAGTCCATGCCTGCTCAAAGTGACGCCTCCTCTAATGAACACATTTTCTTTGAAGCGCCCTCCACCACCTTAGTGTGCCCAAGAGTTTTTCAGAACTGTTCTGCAGTCTGTAGGAGTCCTTCCTTCCCAATCCTTCCTTTTCTTTTCATTCTTCACAATCATGATGTTTCCATCTCAGTCTGAAGGCTCTTCCTTCAAAGGCAATACACCTGCAAATCCTTTGGACATCCAATCCTGTCCTGGTGTCTACTCAGAGGACCCAAACTGACACAGAGAGTGGTCTGAGAAAACAGGTGACAAGAAGCGGGTTGTGGGGACTGGATCATTCCCTCTCTAGTTGGCAAATAAGGTACCATACTGGACTTAGCAAGATGTCTGGCTTTTGAACAGAAATCTTCATAGCACCAGCGATAAGAGAGAATTAAATATGGGTGATGATGAGAAGGGCAAGAAGATTTTTGTTCAGAAGTTCTTCCTGGTTTAGTCTTGGGAGGGTGTATGTGTCCAGGAATTTATCCATTTCTTCTAGATTTTCTAGTTTATTTCCTTGGAGGTGTTTATAGTATTCTCTGATGGTAGTTTGTATTTCTGTGGTATGTCTTGTGACTTTTTTTATGTGTACCATGATTTAATAGATCTCATACATCAGAATTCTGATCATGAATGACTGACAGAATATTTTTCTTGGGCAGTCCCGACTTAACTAAGACTGGCTTGTGGTTAAATTAATATGTTTGGTTTTTTGAACGTTAATAGTAATTCTAATTCAGTAAATGCTATCGCTGTTTTTGTCTTCTGAAGATATGATTGGACTTTGTTAATAATGTTCAACTTTCCACAAAGATGGTGCATGCCATCTTAAAACCAATTAGAGAGTGGTTTTGTATTTAGATGTATATAACTTGTTATGTGACTATATTTAAATACTGGGGAAATCCGCCCTCTTTCTCAGAACCAAGCAAGACTCATTTGTGTTTTGTGTTATTTGCCTCCTAAAGGCTGGGCTGAAGATAAGGTGGCAAAGTCTACTTTATCTTTTTGGTTTTAACTATACCAACCTAATTAGAATTTCCTGTATCTAAAATGATTCCTTGGCCAGGTGTGATGGCTCATGCCTGTAGTCCTAGCAGTTTGGGAGGCCAAAGTGGGTGCATCACTTGAGGTCAGGAGTTCAAGATCAGCCTGGCCAATATGGTGAAACCTCATCTCTACTAAAAACACAAAAATTAGCCAAGTGTGTTAGCACATGCCTGTAATCCCAGCTACTCAGCAGGCTGAGGCAGGAGAATCGCTTGAACCCAGGAGGTGGAGGTTGCAGTGAGCCAAGATCGCATACCACTGACCTCCAGCCTGGGCAACAGAACAAGACTCTATCTGAAAAAAAAAAAAAAAGTTTCTTGTACTTATTGAAAGGCATTTTAGTGTGGTGTATGTGTAATATCAAATAAAGAATATTTAACACTTAAAAAGGAAATACATGGTCTGAAATGCAAAGCATAGATAATTTCTGAATAAGGTGGCAGCCCATTTGCTGCTGATTTCAGGAGTGATGACTTAGGAAAAGTCCCCAGGGAGAGGAATGTCCTTGGTGTGAGGATCAAGGCATTTGAAAGACACAGAGTGAACAATGCCTGTAAGGACAGCAGAACTATTTACTAAGTTGAAGTGTTGCTTTATAGAGGTATAATGATAAATGATAAGGAAGTTGACAAATTCGTAAAGTTAGCTGTGATAGCCAGAGGCCCTTTATGGTAGTTTAGGAAGAAGCCCTTACTTCCTGCAATGGAAGAGCTGATAGTTGTTGAGAAGCAGACCCGGGATTTCATAGTGAGAACTACAGAGGCTCCAGAGACATTTTAATGTTCAGCAAAGACAGTACAGGTTTCCCTTAAGGTTGGGGCTGTGGTTAGGATCTCTGGACCCCTACCAGATAGAATTGGAACACCTGAGTCAACGCTGACCGGGATGGCTTTAAAACCCCTGAGGTCCTCTCATAATCCAGGAAAGTCTTTCTTGAGGACTTAGAAGCCACTCTTTTGACATGTAATTTCGAGGAAAGATAGTGCACCTATCTTTCAGTTTCTGTGTGCGAATGGGAGCCTAACTTTTATGGGCACCAATTAGCAAACATGGATGGCCTAATAATTGAGAAAAAACATTTGCAAACTCAGGATTAGCACATCCCACTGATCAACCGCCCAACCCCCACCCCATGTCCTCCAGCACTTTTCCAGTAGATCATCCCAGTTCTGAAAATTCCTCCTTCCCTTTGTTTCAATAGAGTTGACTTCAGACGACCTCTCTCTTTTGTTTTAGCAGCTTTGAATAAAGTCTTCTTTGCCTTCCAGTGCAATTTTTACTTTGACCATATCACTGAGAATTGTGGCTTTTCAGACCCCTCTGACCTTCAGAATTTGCAAAAGGGAGAAGGCTGTCCCTCCCTAGTAAGAGCTAGTACTGCTCCCCCACAGGAAAAAGCTACAGAGCAGCCTCTCCTTTGCAAGACGACAGGTGACCTTCTCAAGAGTTGCCCCTCTTGCCTATCCTGATTATAAAGCTGAAAACTGTGACTGAATTCTAGCACAATCTAACTGGAGACATGCTGGGCTGATAAGGGAGAAATCAGTTTATAAACTGAAGGAGTTTCAGGTATATGCTACAATGTACAAACAGTAGCCAAGGGATCACCCCTGGGGTTAGGTTTGAGGGTGCTTGATCAAGGAAGACAGAGTGAAAGACTGAATAAGAACAATGGACTTGGCAACACTTTTTTTGAGACATTTGATTTTATACCCTGGTAAGGACCCCAGAATACAGAACAAACTTTCTGCTAAGAGTGGCTCTTAGAAGCCAGGAATAAGTGATGGCCCTGGCCGAGCAAAGTGGAAATGCCTGCATTGCCTGGCAGAAGCAAAAGGCTCAGGAATGTGGGCCTGATGGAATGCATGGCATGTAGGGCCAGAAGCCCCATTAAATGTTATGCTTCATGGGAGGTCACAGGGAGCCCTTCAGCCAACAGGAATCAATTGGTGAGGGCAGCAGCATCCATAAGTTCAGTGGCAGCTCATCTCAGAATGACGGGCTGTTGGATGGAGAGGGGCTCCCAGAACAGGTCTGATTAGTATTCATGAGCATGATGAGACCCTGAATAATTGAGGCTAAGTGGCAGGGCTTAACAGACAAAAGCAGGAGACACACAAGATTGGAGTAGTCAAGGGGGCTTGACCTTCAGGGAGTTATGGAGATTGTTAATACAATATGGCATCGCTAGGGGCAAAATAGATGGGTAGCTAATGAGCGAGCTGCTTGACATCTACAATCAGAAATAAGCTAGAATGAAAAAGCGGGAGGCTGAGGCCAGTTGCCACACATAAAGTTACAATGCTTTGCCTAGTTCTCATGCCTAAATTAATTTTGAGTTTCAGGATTCATTTACTAAACAGATGACCATGTGCCCATAAAGGAACAAGTCTCCAATACCAAGCATGTATATACTGTAATGATTCCCCAAGTCTTTTCTCAAAGGGACTTCTAGTTATTTACTCATGTGACCATTTACTAGGAAAAAAGAAGTACTCAGAGGAATGTTGAACAGATTTGTGAGTTGACGTTGATACCTGGTGACTCAGTGAATCATCATGGCGCTCTAGTTAGGGTGGAGATTTACAGGAGCCGTGTAATAAGTGGAGTCTGCTAAAGCCTGGCCTAGAGTGGATTCACTGTGTTCACAGACATATCTGGTGGTCATTTCCTGGTCTTCAATATGCAATTGGTATTTTACCTGGCATTTGGCATATTCCCCATGTTTGGTCTTTGGACTTCTTGGGAAAGACCAAGTGGAAACTTCTGAAATTATTCCTCCCTCCTACCTGTACGAAGATAGTAAATCAGTGTATCTCTGGGGGACAGGGAGGAAAGGTAGAATAAACATGCCATTCAAGAGCTAAAGGTTGCAGGGATGTATGGCCCTAGCATATCTCTGTTTAACTTACCATTCTTCCCCATGGGTAAAATAAATGGATCCTGGAGAATAAATATAGACTATAGATACTGTTAGCTCAGCCAAGTAATAGTTCTTGTTGTAGCTACTATACCATGGGTGGTACTTATTGCTAGAGCCAATATTAAGGCTTCAGGTAATGTAGTATGCAGATGTGGATTTTGCAAATGCATAATTTAAAAAAATTCTGATCAGAAAAAATCACGGAAATTTTCATATATGTGGAATGGACAGCAATATTGACTTACAGTTTTACCCTAGGACTATATTAACTCTTTCAACCCTTTGTCATAATATATTTAAAATTGATCTCAACCATCTGGACACTTCATAGGCTATTACATTGCTTTGTTGATTTATTATGATTTATTTATTTATTTTATTGATGACACTATGCTGATTTCGACAGTTCAAGAAACAGTGGCTAGTATTTTGGAAGCCTTGCAAAGACACATTTCTGAAAACTGCAATTTCAGTCAGGTTTTTTAGGGGTCCAGTGATCAGGGGCCCCTAAAGTATCCTGGACCCCTTTGAGGTATCCTGGATACTTTGAGGTATCCCCTGCAAATTAAAGGTCAAATTTATGTATCTTCTTGCCCTTATCACAGAAAAGGAAGCACCACACCTGAAAGACCTTTTTGGATAGTGGCTGGAACACATTTTGAACATAACAATATTGTCTAGCCCTTAAGTCCAGTGATATGAAAGGATGATAGCTTTAAATGAGTTCTAGAATAGAAAAGGGCTCTGCAGCTGGGTGAGGATGTGGGTCAAGCAGCCCTACCACTTGGATCATGTAATCTGTCCTGCTCTAAATTGTTGTAAACGTCAGTAGTGGGAGAAGATGGAATGTAAGTTTATGGTAAACCCCAGTGGGAGAATCTTAGTGTATCCTACTGGGATTCTGAAGCAAGGCCATAACATCTGCAGTGGGGAATTATACTCCATTTTAGAATCACCTTTTGGCATGACAGATGGCCCTAGTACAGATGAAACACTTGACCATGGGGCACCAAGTAAGCATGCTCCCGGAACTGCCCATAATGAGCTGGCTCTCTTAGATCTACGGTGTCATAAAATCAGCAGGCTCAGCAGCAGTCCATCACAAGTTAAAAGTACTACATTGGAGATCAAGTTTAAGCAACAACAAGGGCACAGGCAGGATGCATGAGCAGGTGGCCTAGACCCACATGTCACTCAGGATGGTTGTACCAGTGCTCTTTACTTGGTGCATTTTCTAAGACAAGCTGAAGAAAAAGAAAAATACCCATGCTTGATTTATAGACAGGCAGTCTCAGTATTTGAGCTCGAACTGAAAATGGATGACAGAAGACTGTAGCATTACTTGACAATCAGTAGAGAGAAAACATCTTCCCAACACGTGGAGGTGAAAAGGAAGAACTTGGTCATCCAGTCTGAGGAAGGAGAAATGTCCTGAGGGGATAATATATACAGATTTCTGGACATTTACTAATGGCATTGATGGCTGGTGAGGGGCCTGGGGGGAAAAGACTGGAGGATCAGAGACAAGAAGGTGAGGATAGAGGGTGGGTGGACACATGGGAACAGGTACAAAGTGTGAAGATTTTTGAATCTTAAGTTAATACCTAAGAAAGCATATATGAAAGAAGATATAGTGAACAATGAAGTAGTCAAAATGATTTGGTTAGATGAAGTTAGCCACCTTTGTCAATGACCTCTCCAGAAGTAGGATAATGGGCACATACATGAAATGGCCCAGTCATAATACTGGTATTTCTTGATCATGATCAAAGATTAGATTATACTTATGCTTATTGGTTTGCCTCGTAATTGTCCTCCATACCTTTCTATTGTGCTTAAAAATCTAAAAACTAAGAATTATGACAATTATATGAACAAATTATGAGGTTCAGAAAAAAATTGGAAATACCAGAAATTATAGAACTGGACAGGGTTCTAGCAGAAGCACAATACATTGCCCAGAAAGTGAGCTTATTTTATTGGTTATGTGTATTTAGATTCAGATATTGACTCAGATTATTAAAATTTAGTTTTAAATCTTGGCTAATTATAGTGATTTTTTGAGAAATTATGTGTAAATGGGCAACAAGCTAGAAAACAGAAGGATTTTATTTAAAGAATGCAATAGTGTTGTCAGTTTTGTTAGATCTGTGGGGAATACTGCGGATGATGTAGTCCAGCTCTTTAACTTGGGAAACCTGAGGCCTTAAGGATACCCGCCTAGTGTTGTAACACTAATTAGTGTCAAAATTATGGTTTAGAGCCCAATTCTTCTGACTAAATATCCTGTATTTTTTAAAACTAAGTCATATAGTCTCTTGTACATAGAATAACCTTACTTGAAAATACTGTGGCTACCCACATAAATCCGTACACCTTGAAATAACTGATCTATTCATTTAAGTTATCTTAATGAGGTGGCCTTGAATAAATCTTGTGTTTTGTTCTTTCAAAACAAAAGTAAAAATGGAATTGAGATAGTAGTTGTAATTTTAAAAAGTGTGAAAAGTGATAGCAGGTTAAAAATTCCCAAATTAATCCATGTAACAAAACTGCATTTGGACCCTCTAAATCTATGAAAATAAAAAAAATTACAAAATTCTCAAATTAGTAAATTGTCTCAACTATTTGTTCACAGATTTGAGAGTGAACGTCTTTTGGAAGGTGTTAATTAACCTCTTCCACCACTGGCCAATCTTTTTGATTGTTTACCTTCTGGAGAAGAGGTTACAGATTTTACCGACCTTATTTTCATCTTGTATTTCAATTCATTGTAAATTTACAATTGATTTCAATTCATTGTAAATTTACAATTTCAATATGCTTTTGGTCAGGTTAGTGACAACTCACTTTCAAGGTTATTTCCACTTTAGGGGTGTGTGTGTGTGTGTGTCTGTATGTGTGTGTGTGTGTTGGAGGTGGCAAGTTGTTGGGAAGTTAAGAATGTGACCAACTTGGTCTTAACATTTCCCTCAGCTTGACCACACTCATGACAGTGACAGGCTTCTTCTTCTTCTTCTTTCTTCTTTCCTCCTTCTCCTTCTTCTTCCTCCTCCTCCTCTTCCTTCTTCTCTCTCCTCCTTCTAATCCTCCTCCTCCACCTTTCCTCCTCCTCCTCCTTTTTAAAATCAGGAATGCTTTTGCAGAAAGAATAGACAGGCTTCTAGACTCAAAGCCTGCCTCAAGTCAGTTTTATAGAACAGTATGGTCTTTCTCAAGGATGATGGAGCCGTCGCTTTAAAATGCAGTCATCAAGGAAGATAGTGTCCCTATCTCCTAGTCTCTTGCTGGAGAGAGAGAACTTCAATGGATTCCTTGCTCCCAGGTGTAAATTCCTGTCATGTCATGAAGATAATGACAAATGTATTTGGAGTGGGAGAGGAGAAGGAAGAGGATTTACGTAGGCATTGAATTTAAGTATTTAAGTCTTCATTCTTCCCTCCTTCTCTTCCCTTAGCCAATTATGTCTACTTATTCCCCTATGAGGTAACCTATCCTTTCTTTTGCGATAATCATCCCCTGAATTTTCATAGTTATTAGAATCACACTATGTTTTTTGTCCACTTATATATAAAACTCATTCATATTGACATGTATAGCTCTTGTTTGTTCATTTTTGTCATTTCATGTTATTCTGTTGCATTAATATACTGTAAAATATTTACCTATTTTATTATCGATGTTTGGGTTGTTTTGAGTTTGTGGCTATAAAGAATGACACCAATATAAATATGCTTGCAAGGATGATATCAAAAATATTTAATGATGGGTAAAGCAAGGTCACATACCAATCATAACAATTGCCAAACCCATCTGAGTGGAAGCTTGGACGTGTCTCCTGGTGCACATTTTCAAAAATTTTTCTGATATCTGTATCTAGGAATGAAATTATTCAATTATAAGGCATTTACTTTGTAAAGGCATTTAACTTTACAAGGTAATTTCAAGCTATTTAAAAAAATGATTGTACCAATTTATGCTTATATCAATTTATGCTTACATGAGAATTGTTAATACATTGCCAATGTTTGAGTTCCCTAGAATATATTTTTGCCAATGTAATGTGCATATGATGTCTCATTGTAGTTTAAACTGGAATTAACCAGAAACTAATGAGTCTGGGCATCCATGCACGCTTCCTAATCATTTGAATTTCTTTGTCCTCTGATTTATTTATGTATTCTTGACAGTAGTCCTTTTAAAATTGCTTTAGATAACAAATATCTTTCTGAATTTTGTGGCATTTCTTATCAATATTTTTATAATTTATGAGAAACAGAAGTCTTTATTTTTATGTAGTTGCATTTATCAGGTTTGCCTTTAGTATTTTTCTGTCTTAAGAATTTTTTATAACTCGAGTTTATAAAATTTTTTCTGTATTATCCTCTAAATGGTTTATAAATTTGACTTTCACATTGAAGTTTTAAAATTAAATGCAATTTATTTTTGCTAATTGTGTGAAGTAAGATCCAGTTTTATCTTTTCAAGCAGTTAATTGACCCACACTATTCATTAAAAGTTCATGATTTTGTCGCAGATCTATTTTGCCTCCTGTGTTATATATATTTGTGTGTTAGTCTGCTGTTCTCACTATTTTGTTCTGTTGTTCAATTTATCTATCCTGTGTCGGTACTATGCTCTTTTAACTTTGGTCCTTTTTTTTTTTATTCCTTAGGATTGTCTAGAGTGTAACTTGTGTACTTTTATGAGTCTTGATAACTATTAGAAAATAGTTTTCAATCTTGTTCTTCCTCTTCAAGTATGCTTTGACTTTCTTGGCATTTCGTGCATCAACATAAATTTGTAATCTTCTTGTGAGATTTCACATATATTTAAAAATGTGGTTGCATTGGGCTGGGCGCAGTGGCTCACGCCTGTAATCCCAGCACTTTGGGAGGCCGAGGCGGGCGGATCACGAGGTCAAGAGTTCGAAACCAGCCTGACCAACATAGTGAAACCCCAACTCTACTAAAAATACAAAAATTAGCCGGGCGTAGTGGCGTGCACCTGTAATCCCAGCTCCTTGGGAGGCTGGGGCAGGAGAATCGCTTGAACCCGGGAGGCGGAGGTTACAGTGAGCCGAGATTGCACCACTACATTCCAGCTTGGCCAACAGCGCAAGACTCCGTCTCAAAAAAAAAAAAAAAAAAGAAAAAAGAAACAAGAAAAAATGTGGTTGCGTTGAATATCTGCATTTGTGATTTGGGAAGAGTTGAGTACCACTACAATATTCAACTTTTTCAATCAATGAACATGGTGTTCAGGTCTTATTTAATATATTATCTTAACAACATTCTTTGTAGAGGTCTTGAACCTCTTTGTTAATTTATTCCTAAGCATTTGATACCTTTGATGATAATAAAAATTATCTTTTAACAATTTCATTTGCATCTAGTAGAACTGACAAATTCATTTGTATATTCTAAAGAAAATTGTTGAGTGTTTGGATTTTCTAGGCATAAAGACATATAATCTACAAATAATTATAATTTTCTTTTCCTTTCTACTTCTTGTTCAATTATTTGTATTTTTTTCCTTGCCTTGATACATGACTGGGATCTTTGATACAATATTAAATAGAAATGATACAATAGGCATACTTGTTTTGTTTCTGGTCTCAAAAGAAAAGCCATTCACCAAGTTTTATACATAGATACAATTCATTAGATTTAAAGAGTACCATTCCATTCCAAGTGTGCTATAATGTTTTTATTATGAATGAATTTTTAATTTCTTCAAATATATCACAGTACCTTATCATTCTTATACCTTAGCATATTAATGTGGTAGATTTCATTAATTCATTTCCCAATATTAAAATACTCTTATGTAAATAGTATAATTTAACTTGATCATGATTCTTATCATTTTTATACATTGCTGGATTGGTTTTTTTCATTATCAGGTAGATATCTTGACATCCATGAAAATTTCTCATATCTGATTATGGTAACTTGGTTTTCTCTTTTGATTGGCATGGATTTTTTCATTTTATTAATCTTTTCAAATAATCAAATTTTGGAAGATTGTTTTCTTATAAATAATCCATGAAACCCTTCATTTCATAAATAATAAAAAATATGATAATACAAAAAAGTAAAAATATCAAAATTAAAAAACAATTTTTTTGGAGTTGTTATACAGGAAGGAAAGATTTCAAAATTTTTGCAATTATACTTTCATCATTATCTTTTAATAGATAACTATTTTGTCTCGATCTTCAAGATCTTTAGACTGTAGTTTGAGGCATTTTCAGGTTTTAATACCTAGAAAATAAATAGTCAAAAAGCCAAACTTTTAAACCATTCATCTATTTATAACTCTTTAGATCTGGCATTATCTTAAAAAAACTCCAATATATACTTCACCTAAGAATGCCCTTAAAAGTTTACCAGAAGTATATTACATAAAATTTGATCAATCAGTGTGAATACATTCCTAAATTTAATTATTGCAGAGAGAAGAATAGATAAAAAATAAAAATTTAAACCAACTAGTTTTTATACTGTTTTAAGGTTAAAAAATGATAGGTAACTTACTTGCTATAGCAAGAGAGTATCAAAGAATATAGTAAACATGTACGCCCCCTCGGACATGCCCTAATTGGCCAAAAAGGGTAAATCCAAGCATTAATATGAATAATAGCTTCAAAGAATTAAAGCATATCAAATATGTTTCAATCTTTGGTTTTATAATGACACTAAAAATAAAAACAAAAAGGAATTGGTTATTTTTGGAGGGTGGTAGGGAACTATCTGTTATTTTGAAATATGGTAAACAGATAAAGGGAAATTGTCCAGCTTTCTCTGCCTTTATCTGAGATTTCTTGTACAGACTGTAACACGGGGTAACCAAATATTGACTCAAAAAAAGTTTATCTTTTTCTAAATATTTCAAGAAGAAATAATGATTGATATATAATATTATCATTTTGCAACATTTAATTAATTAATAAATCTATTCTAGGGATTGAGCATCAGTGGCCACAAGCAGGACAAAGTAAGAGACCACCAGACATATGTGCCTCCCAGTCCAAGAATACAAGACTGACTTGTGACAAAGAAATTGAACATGATTTGGATCAAGCATATTGAAAAAAATATCAATGCACAAGTAACACAGAGGCAGAGAAACTTGTTAACTACCCTGTAGTATGCAATGAGCAAAATCCAGTTTGCGAGGAATCCTACAGGTGCAAAGACCAAGGTTTTTTTTCTTTTCTTTTCTTTTTTTTTTAAAGGCGATTCACTGAAAAAGAAGGGAGGGGGAGGAGAATAGGCAAATTAAAAGAAGCTTAGAAAAATATTAAAAATAGAACAGGACAACTACACTAGTGTTTTGTGGGCTCTGTGAGTGATAAATCAAGAAATTACTATCATTAAATCAGGATAGTGTTTTAGAAGGGTGGGAATGAGTTGTGATAAGGATGAGTTGAATGGAAGACTTATGAGATGGCTGGCAAAGTTCAATTGTTTGGCCTGGATGGTGGTTATAAAAATGTCTGACATACAATCATTTATGAAGCTATGCATTTGTTTAATTCTGTTTTCTGTATCTCTGCTATATTTGAAATACAAATTTAAAACTGGGCGAGTGAATATATTTACGATACAATTTTCAGAGACGTCCTGAAAAGTTTTATCTTTATATTAAGGATGAATTTATCAAGTTGATAAACACAAGAAGTCAAAGGTGATATTTTCAATATTTATTAGTAAGGCTGAGGCAACAGCCTTTATACAGCACAATTTACATAAGTTATCAAGATACATCTTGTATACAATCACAAAACCATGACATATTTTTACACAGAGTAAAACTTAAGACGGATTTACAAGCATTTTTTTTTTAAATGTAACTCTCATGTATTTTCAGGTCAATTTATACAGTCCTTAGTCCAAGAATTTGCGTTTGTCCATTAGATTTTTCCAAAGGGATTTGGGTAAAACAAACAAACAAAAAAACACATTAGCAAATCACCAACATGGCATGCAACATATAGTTAGAAACAAGACATATCTTCAAGTACTTTAGTTTTTATTTCAAAATCAGTTTTATTAAGATGTTTATGTTGTCAGACAAGAAAATTTTTTCTTAAACCTCATATGTGTTTTTAGGATATTAGCACACACATTAATCAGTAGTGGGAGCACCTGAGCACGTCACCAAACAAATATACAGACACAATCAAACAATAATCATATTCACATGCTGAATGCCAAATGAAATTAATATTTCAACTTCGTCTACTTTACCAAGTGTATACTTATGTACAAGGTAATGCATTAAGAAAATGCTCTCAATCTACCTATCAGATAAAGAATTTGATTAAATAATTTTGGCCTAATGGATACCTTTAATAATAGAACATGAAACATACAGAAAACAGCATTGTATCATATTCAATGAGAATATTTGTTTCACTCATTCATTACTGTATTACACCCAAGGCAAGTAATTATTAAATAAATAGCTCATAATTATTCATTGAGTCTTCTTTCACTTTCATTTCAAGCTCAAAAAGAGGGAAGGAAGATCACTTCTGTCATACATAACACATATATAGCTGTAGTTGGCTGATTTTGGAATATTTGACATTGTAGCAATGAAAATAAGTTTTTAAAAATATTGTTAGTTATGATTTAAATAATAAAGTAAAAAAATACTATAAACATCTTTATGATATTTTAATGAAATGAAGCATTGATCAAATAATTTCTAATAAATTGGGCACAATATAATATATACTTTTATTTTACTTCACATCACCACCACCGCTAATATCACTACTGCTACCACCACTATCATTACAGTCATTCCTATAATAAGAATCAATATCAGCTGGTTACCAGCTATAATATTCCCACAATATGACTATTTAAATGTGTGTGATCCACAAAATTAATTCCACTGGTATGCTGAAAATATGCGTTTAATTAGTGTAATTTATTAAAATATGGGCAATATTAAAGAGTAAAGATAACTGATGCCCCTTAGTCTTGATATTTTAAACTGAAATATAAATAAAGAGTTCAGAGTCACCAAAAATCTTCTTAATCTTAAGTAAAAACAGGGAAAACACCAACTTCTTGCTACTAGGGTTATTTGTGTCTGTAATGACTATTCTATATTCCCTGTCTTTTGTAAAAAATTCACTCTGTGCTTTTGTTTCTACAGCCGAAAGTTTCTTTAGGACCAAATTTGAAACCAAGAAGCAACATCAGTCTCTGATGACTCAATGAAATTGTGGGAAAAATTGAGATGCTCTTCAAGGTAAAAGTGCTGTAATTGGAGTAATTACGTATTATATAGAGATTACAAACTTTGTTAGTATTAGAATAAAAAAAAGTTAATTCCAATAAAATGAAATAAACTAAAGAGTGAAAAACCATGTACTGTGATATGTACAAAAAAGTAAAAAACACCAAGAGCCCTATTTGCAATAAAAAAGAAACAGTTTTGTTGTAAGAAGGGTAGTCAACATCATTCAGAAGAAACGCATTCATATAAGGATCAGTGTTGCATAGAATAATTCCAGTACAACCTAGAAGTTTGGTCAGCTGCAAACTTGGCACACTGGCAGGATCTTATGCTCTCTGAAGGGGAATGCTGGTGCACAAAAAGAAGCCCTGTTGTCAACTCTGCTGATTGACCTAGCCCCATCGCTAGTTCCTTGGAATGGAGGGGCTTCTATAATGGAAAGACTCCTACGCTTTCAGGTTAAATAGCTACCAAAGAGATAATCTTTGTTTTGGTGATCCCTCCATTTATATTATTCTAAAAGAAATTGCAACTGGAATGAAGAAAGCTAACTGGTCATACAAACTCTCATGCATACCTATGGATATGAGTGGCTGCAAAAGAGGATCAGAGATGAGTCAGGGTTTTCTTTTAAGGGCAAATACCAGAGCCTTTTTATGTCAGAAGGAGATCTCCTTGGACCTTTTCTTCCCCAATTATGAGTGATGATTATAGGCTTCTTCAAGTGCTAGCTTCTGCTGGAAATATCCATGGCAACCATCAGCAGATCTAATAGTTTCTAAAAATAAAATACTAGCAATATAATGTGTTTGATGATTCCACTCTCCCATGCTCATTTTAGAGCAAAGTCAATGGTAAATGACATTGTATTGTCAGTGGAGGGGGATTAAAAAATAGAGGGAAGAAAAGTTATGGTTATCTTTCTCAGTTTGGGGAAGAGCGAATTTGTATTCTGAAGTCATATATATATAATCTCCTGGGATATATTAGAAATTCTCTTATTTTTAGTGTTTTACAGTCCTCTCAAATTTAGAGCATTTTTTCTTTAAAAATGAGAAAATTCAATATCCAACCAATATCTAGAGATGGTTTTCTCTAATTCAACTAACACTTCACCCTTAAATAAAGCAGCAGGTTTTAAGCTCAGAATGCTCTGAGAAGCAATTTGATTTATTTATTTTGAGTAGAATACAGGAATAGGGTAAGACCAGCATTATTCATTTAATTTAGGATAACAAAATTTGCATTTTCATGTAATTCTTCACCTTTAGTCAGGTTAAAGTTTATATTTTAAATAAAAAATAAGTTTTGTGGCTAATTTACTGCTTTTATCCATGTCAATCCTTGCCATTGGTTTAGATGACGTTTTTCACATATAAAATTTGAGAATTAAAAAGATATGTAATAATTATTCCTCACTTCTGTGTATAAAACTATATTTGGAAATGTGCTTTCATCTTTCATGGATCATTGATTTATCATCACAACATCTCATCTGGAAGGTTAAGAATATATAATTATTTTTATCCTATAGATAAGAAAACTGGGGTAAAGTGAGTGTAAGTGACATGTGCAAGGTGACACAGTCAGTGGTAGAACTAAGACCAGAAGACAGGCTTTTATTCCCTGCTGAGTGTGTTTTCCACAACTTCACGTTACTTCCTTAATTAATAATGCTGATAGAGAAGAGGGTGCTTCATTTTAAGACTTGGACATTAGTTGTTTTATTCATTATTATTAAAATAGCTCAAAGTATATTTTAATCTCAGGTAAATGTTGACTTTTCACATATTTTCCCAACATTGATGAACTTGATCACTGTGATACTGTCACTAAAGTAAGAAAATACAGCACTAGAGAGAACTCGAGTTTAGTGTCATGTTTTCATGATACAATCAGTAAATGAATTAAGTCATTAAGGAAAAAAGCATAAAATATTATGAAATGAGGATCCATTTAATTAATCAATGTCACAAGATTAATATGGTTTGTTTGCCAGAGAAAGAATTTTCTTTCTCTGTCAATGCATCGCTCAAGAGAAAGGCAATGTGCAGGATAATACATTTATTTGCAGTTTCACAAAGAGTAAGTTATCATGCTTCCTAGAACATATCAGTTTACTCTAGGTCCTTTGGTACATAGACTGAAGATGTCTTGGCTTAATGGTAAATTATGAAGATTTTGATGGTTTCAACCAAAATTCCAATATTTTATGGGGCAACATTCTTCTTTGTTAGCCAGTCATAGTTTTATTTCTAGATAAATTCAATTTTATTTCTACCTAGCATTATCTTCACTCTACATCGTTTCAAATGATACGGAAACAAATGTGCTTTTACCACATGGATTCCAAAGTCAGTGTTGTACACGCTTGTAACATTTAGACACAGAGAAAACTGGTAAAATATGGCCTGAAAGCCACAATTTCTACATCTCCTCTTCCATTTTCCGTAAGAACACAGCCACCTCACTTCCAGCCTTGGACACATATTGTAGGTATATCTTATGTCAGAATCTGAAAGCAGCAAGTTGTCTGAATAGAAGATGATGAAGGAAGATTTTTGAAGTTTTGAAAACTGAGATTTGTTACATCAGTTCTTTCCTTTCAACCAAGGCTTCTTTGCATAAAGAATTACCTTTGTGCTGCATGAAAACCACATTAATCTTTGAGCCTCTGTCTTAAGCTATAGCTCAACTCTGCTCAAAGATTATTGTCTTAAGTAATCAAAATTTGTTTCACAGTTTCTCTTCACAGCCATGGGAATTTCGAGGTCTCAGAACTCCATTCTTTTTGTTTTCAGTATGTGAACTTTTTCAATTGAATATCTTTGTGTGATCCACAACAATAAATGTACAAGGTGTTAAGTATGTTTTTGCCTGTTGTTCCCACTCTTATGTTTGCCTCTCAAAACTTAGCTTTGTTCAATAGTATTCAACTATAGTCTTGATGTGAGGCTATTTAGAGCAGTTTCTATACCCTGAGAAGACATGTTTCTTCAATGCGTTTGAGTAGGACTGACCAAAAGTTTGTGCCAGTTGACTATTCTTTTTCTGAGATCCACTTTGTCAAGCCAGATACAGGCTTCACCAATCAAGGTCTTTTTCATAAACTTCCCTCCATTGGAGAAAAGTAAAATCTAGAAAAAATAGCCAAAAATAAACATATTTAATTTATACACATATACATGTGTATAGTTTTCAACCTCTTTTAAGGACATTTAATCATCAAAGAAATAGCACGAAAGAGGGTGACGCTGAGTAGAAGTAGCAGACATATTTGCAGGAGAACTGATAACCAAGGTGTTCTCAAAAGATTTGCATGTAATGTAAATTAATTAACATCAACATGTGTATTATTCTGCAAAGGCAAAGACACATTCTGAAGAATGTGAGAATACTAGGTAAGAAATGTGTAACTAGCTAATTCTAAGTTTATGCTTAAACTGATGGAAAGTTCCACAAAATAACTTTGCCAAATAATTTTTTACTAGTTTACACAAATCCAAATCAAATAAAAGATTATCTGTATTCTGAATAAATAAATATAACTTCACAGAGCATTGTTTTTATTTAGTATTAAATTTTCTGGTGATTTTACTATAGTATGTACGTCCAAGCTGTTTTCTGAAGTCATATGCAGAACTTATCACAAGGGTCTCAAACTAAATAATTTTTTTTTTTTCATTTTAAAGATGAGTTGAAGGAAAGGTAGAGAGCATTCAGTGGAGCTAGGCAGTAATCCTTATAATTTTATTCTCTTTTTCTCTTCAGAATCTCCTTCGGTTATATAATTTACCCTTATTCCTGGCGAAAACTTTTATGCTTCTGACTTCAAAATTTGTACTTCCAGATATGACTATCTCTTCTGGTTTCCGGTTCAGGGATTTCAAGTGACGTTGTATATTTTCACTCGAATCTCTGCCTTCTTATCAAATTCATTTCAGACAAACTATTGGTCTTTCTCTATTCTAAATTCCCTGACTACGTAATCTCTGTGAAATAATACATTTGTTGACACAGACTTCAGAGTGTCATTTCACATTTTTATTCCCTTCCGGTCTAATATCAGTTAATCTTCTCAATACATTTTTGCTTTGTAATATCTCTTATCTTTGTCTCTAATTCAAACCTTTAATTTCCTGTACCATGGTCTCTTCCTATATTTTTTTCTCATTCCCCCATTTCTACTTTTATTCCTTGTCTCTATATCTACTAAAGACATACTATGTGCAAAGCATTGTGCAGGCTGTAGGCAATGAAAATTAGGCCTTGCCCTAGAGAAACTGATAGCATAGAAGCAGTGACAGGTAAGTACAGATATTGTTACAAGACAGACTGGGATTGATAGCCTAATAATAGAAGCAAAATGCTTTGTGAATAAGGTAAGATGAATTATACCCAGGGTCATCGGTAAGGAGATGAAAGATGTGGAGTATTGTGACAGATGGCGAGAGTTGGAAAAGGGAGCTTTGAATGGGAGAAAAAATATGAGGAAAGGATTGGAGGCTTAACATGACTTGAAAACAGTCTGTTGTGACTTGGAGTGTTAAGTGAGTGGAAAAGTATCCAAGGAGCTGAGACTAAGTCAATACAACTAAAACTCACTTTGGAGGACTCTGAATGATTCAAGATAATGGTGAGTAATTAAAGAGCTTTAATGTAAACTAGGGTTTTAAAATGTAACTCTGGCAGTGCTGTGATGAAATGAACTAAAGGGATTAGACATAAACGACAATAGGCCAGGTAAACAGATGAAATGATTTGAATAACAAAGATGGGGGCCCAAAAAGGTTTAGTGGCAGTAAGCATGGAAATAAGAAGAATCTATGTAAAATAAACTCCGCAGACAGGGTAGAGAAGGCATGGCAGCTGATTGGATGGGGTGAGTGGGCTGTGGAATTCTAAAAGATTCCTGGGGAGATACTGCTGAAAATTAGTTAACTTCTCAAATGTCATATAGTGTATGATCAGTATACAAATATTGAATAATGGAATAAAAATAAATACAATATGAATGAGAAGTTTTAAATATCAACTACATAATACAGAGGTACCTGAAGAGAATGTCCTGCAGGACTTAGACTGAATCGAAATGTTTCATTGAATGAAGGCTCTCGATCATGTCTGCACACTCTTGTTTTTTTCTTGATCACCTTTTTTTGGGTAGAAATATTCATCACATATATTTTCACATATAAATCTGAAAATAAGAATTCAGCCCATTAAATTCCATCAATCATATAAATTTCTATTGAAAGAATTATAACTGTATACTGAGAGTTCTTGTTACATTTTGCACAAAGCCAGCAGGTTGTAAACAATTTGTTTCAGATAATATAAAATGATTAAAAGATATGTCTATTTTTTTTTTTTTGAGACAGGGTCTTACTCTGTCACCAGTCTGGAATGCAGTGGCCAGATAACTCACTTAACTTCAAACTCCTGGGCTCAAGTGATCTTTCTGCTTCAGTCTTCTACATAGAGGGACTACAGGCAGAAGCGACTACACCTAACTGATATATCTATTTTTCTTAACAATTTAAAATTGTCCTTCTGTTGTCTAATGAATATAACACTATAATGTATATGTTAATATATCTAGCTAAAAACTGAAAGAAAACAACTTGTTACATATGTTAATCAGTTATTTTTTCTGACATATTTGGTGTACAGTTCAAATTTTAGTTAACATTTTCCAGAATATGTAAGACACATCCCTAAAAAATTCTAGATATATTGATGATTATAATAGAATTAGATACCTGGTAGATGATCAGGAGACTTAAATTTGTATGTAATATTTCTGCATTGGAGAATTTCAACTATTAGTTGTTCACCATCTGTCTTCATTTCCTTCTTCAGTGCAATCTTGATTTCTCCCATTACTTGAGTTTTAGCTGGGAGAATTTAATAAAAATGTAAAGAAGTATGTAATGCCATATATGAAATGTTTAGTTCAATAATTCATTCATACATTCATTACTCTTTATCAAGTGCTAAGTATCTTATGACATCCTAAGTGCTAAATATCTTATGACTGTATTTTATTCATCTGTATATTTATTCACAGGTGAATAAATAAATTCACAGATGAATAAAATACACAAAATTTATCACAGATTCATTTATTCAGATATGAATAAAATACAGTCCATGCCCTTAAAGCCTGTAAAGAGTGAACAATCTTATGGGTAGACTGATAAATACACAGATGCTTACACCAAAGTATGTTAGATATAATGATAGCTTAGCAACAAGGGAGGTATGAAGAAATGCATGTAGATAAATTTTACTCAACTGTAGACTTTAGGGCAAAAGAAGTAACAGATATGACTGTATCAATTCATATAGATATGACTCTATCAAGAGATATGACTCTATATCAATTCATGCATTAATTCACTTATTCAATCTCCAACAAATATTTTATTTCCCACCCTACTCTGTGCTAAGCACTCCACTAGGAAGAGTGAATATAATGATAAGCCAAAACGTGAGTGCTTATTGGTTTCATGCTTTTTCTACCTATTGGGAAGAAAACCATTAATCAAATGTTTTCATCAATAAATATATAATTATAAAAAGAGGAAAGGTTCTGAAGTATAGAAGTATGGTTTCAATGGAGGCTAAAGCAAAGGAGCAGATGTTTAGGGAGGTGCTGCTTAAGCTGAAACCAGAAGGATGAGAGTTAATTAGGTGAGACGGATTAGGAAGGACATTCCAGAGAGAAGGAACAGTGTGTTCTCAAAAGGAAATATAACATGAGAAATAAATGCCTATGTGATAGTAACATATTGTAAATTGAAGCCATGTTAAGAATTTGGTTTTTCTGTTTAGATCTATAGGAATCCATTAAAGGTCTTTAAACATGGCTGTAGATAATTTATTCTCAAACATTTTGATCTCAGGAATTCTTTACACTCAAAAAAAATTAGTCTTCAAAGAACCTTTGTTTATGTGGATAACTACCAATATTAGAAATATAAAATTTCTAATTTTTAATTAAAATTGAAAAGTAGATATTCAAAAATATTTATTAATCAAATTAAATGACAATAACTGCTTTAATGAAAATGTTTTAATGAACATAATCATATATTCCAAACCAAAAAAAAATAGAGGTACTGTTTTATATTTTTTCAAATTTCATTAGTGCATGGCTTAATAGAGGACAACTGCATTCTCTTTCTTTCTCTCTCTTTCATTTCTTTCTTTCTTCTTCCTTCTGTAGAGATGGAGTCTTGCTATGTTGCCTAGGCTGGTCTCAAACTCATGGCCTTAAGCAATCCTCCTGCCTTGGCCTTACAAAGTGCTGGGATTACAGACATGAGCCATACTGTACCTCACCTCTTTTTTCCTTTTAGAGATAGGGTCTCACTCTGTTGCTCAGGCTGAAGTGCAGTGGCCCGATCATGGCTCACTGTAGCCTCAGACTTCTTAAGTCAACCATTGTATTTTGGTATGTGGCATAAGCACTTTAAGAATTTTTCCTATTTAGTCACACGAATATTAGAAAGAAATGCACTGAAGGATTTAGATTTTTAAACAGTTGAACTGATTCATCGAGGATACCCTTAAGTGAAACTCGCATTTTTGCCCTGTAAGAGCATGTTGGTAAATAAATAAAGTGTCTACTAGCATAGTTTCTTGCCACTGCCTTAATTGGAAATAAGTCCCTAGCACTTTCATGCACTATTACTTTGCACTACCAACATAAATATCAACCAAGTGAAAAAGGTAAGTAATTTCAGCGTATTTTGAAAATTTTGACTTTATGAACTTAAAAATCTCGCGGAACCATGGAGGTCTGTGAACCACATTTCGAGAACCACTGTTATAGAGTATAGTTGAGTAATTTTTGAAAGAAAATGAAATAACAAAACACTGTGAGTAAAGTTGTAAAAATATTAGGCTGTAGTTATTTGATCATTTTGATTTAATTTTGTCACATTTTGGGGATATAATTGATAGATGTATTCTTTTCTGGATTAAGCAACTGTTTGACGAAATTAACTTAAAATTTGTAAGTCCAGATATACCCTTACATGTGGAAAAATACCTATAACATATGTCTCCTCGCTCTCTTCCTCTGTCAGAAAACTAATACTGTAGTCCAAAAATTGACAAAATTATCTTCTATATGTTTTATAAACTAAAATACAAATCTTCCAGAGTTAAATAATAATTCATGAGCCAATGATTAGAGATAGTTCGTAGTAGAGAGATGTTTACTTTCAAGAAACTCTAAGCATAAGTCAAAGATTTTATATCCAGCTAACCTGTCTTTCAATTATCAAGCCTATTATTTTAAGCATGAAAGAACTCAGGGAATACTTCACAAAATTTGACTCTCTGAGAAATATATAAGATAAATTTCATCAAATGAAAGAGACAACTAGAGAAACTTCAGCAAAGGGACCGATGGTAATTATTCAATATAATTAATTGTAGAACTAAGATTGAGCAGTACATAGGTTGGTGGAAGAATAGTATGGAAATGTTATATTTATGACAAAGTATAAAGTATGAAACTAAAAATTAATGAATAAAGAAGGGAGAGAGAAAGAGGAAAGCAGAATGGGATTACTGATTTTTGTATAGGTAATAGGTAACAAAG
The DNA here is from genome assembly GCF_029281585.2 of Gorilla gorilla gorilla. Taxonomy (NCBI): domain Eukaryota; kingdom Metazoa; phylum Chordata; class Mammalia; order Primates; family Hominidae; genus Gorilla; species Gorilla gorilla. The sequence goes on along the minus strand of NC_073230.2, from coordinate 106,011,124 downwards.
GATGCCATTTAAAACTAACAAACCAGGCAGTCAATGGTCATGTAAGAGGAACAGGAGTTAGACATTATAAAAAGTATAAATAAAAGGAAAACCTTTAGAACAATGATACAAAGCTTTCTTAATTCCAAAAGAAAATTAAAAAACCCAGAGGCCAAGTGGAGAAATATCATGAATATGACATAATATACACAATGATTATAAAATAAAATGCAGAGTTGAGATTAAGCATATCTATTATATCACTAAACATGAGTAAGTTTTAGCTAGCCTATTTTAAAAATTGTTTCAGATTGGCTCACAAAGCAAAGCCTAGTTCTATACTATGTACAAGAAATACAACTAAAATCTGGTTTTATTCCAAATAGTAAAAAATACAGATATTGGCAAGTATGTCAGGCATATGGAATCAATAAGAGTGCAGAGGTTGAGATCTTATTCTCAGATAAAACAGAATTCAGGCCAAAATGCAGCAAACAAGACAAAGAAAGATACTGTATGAAACTAGAAATCCATAAATCATAATGAAGACACAACAGTTATCAATATCCGTGTACCACTTATGTAAAGTTGAAACTACAAAGTAAGATGCATGAATATAGAGGATTTGAGGAGGAGTAAAGATGATAATAATGCAATATTAACAGCGTAAGACAAGGCAAGTGAACTAAAAAACTAGATAAAATATTGAGACACTATAATCAATAAAGTAGATCTCATGGATATGTATCAAACACTATACCCTGATAATAATGAATATGCTTTTATCTTAATCATCTATAGAACATATTCAAAAACTGATCATATATTGAGTTACAAAGAAGACATTAGTGGGTTCTATAAAATGAAGCTATTATCAAATTATGTGATAATACACTCAATGGCTTTCAACTAACCAACTTTTGGGTGAATGGAAAAATATATGAAAAAATACAGAAGTTCTGAAAAATAATGGTAATAAAACACTATATATCAGAATCTGTAAGAGTTAAAGAAATGATCACATGAAAATAAATAGCTTTAAACTCCTATATCATTTCAAGTAATGATTAGAAAATACACATATTCTTCTATCTGCAAGTAATTATTAGAAAATACACATATTCTTCTATCTGCTATCAATAAAAAAACAAAAAATACAATTGGTTTAAATTCCAACTCAAAATCTAGAAAGGAACAACAAAATAAAATAAAAGTAAGTACAAGGAAGGAAATAATAAAGATGTCCACTAAAATTAATAAAGTAGGGAACAGAAAAAAAGTAGATAAAATTAATAAATCAAAATTCTGGTACTTTGAAAAACCCACCAACAAAATAGAAAAATTAATAGTGAATTTAGTTAATGTCATGTGGCTTCTTAACATTACTATTTAGAAATGACATGTGTTCTCTTAACTGTAACACTACTCTCCTCTCAAAGATTTGGTATAAAATGTCTGGTGTCATGAATATACCCTAATACTAATTGGCTCACATTTTGTTTATACATTCTTGACAGATGGGAAACTACAAATCTCACCTTATATGTTTCTTTGAATTTGTGAGGGCAAATTCAGTTCTGGTCACTTAACCATTTTAAATAATCATAAACAAGTCCATTAAAAATCTATCTTTTTTTAAAAGGACCTTCACAGGAAAATAAAGGATCTCTAAAATAAAAATGAGAAAATGAGACAAATCTTAATATCTCCCTTCTTCAATATCTAGAGAAGTTAGGGGGGGAGAAAAAAAAGTAAAATGTAGGAAAGTGTTAATCAGTACCAACAAAGCAAGGAATAGGTTATAGTCTCTGGACAGAAAACCCAAAGAAGTGATGTCTAGGAATGAAAAGGCAGTTTCTGGTAAGGTACAAGTCAGCAGAATTCTTGAGTACAACAGATATCACAAAATCTTGTCAGGAAAAGAGAAATGAATTGACAAAACCCTGAGAATTATTGCTAAATCCCCCATCTTAGGGAAGTAGATGAACAATGAGAGTAGCTAGCCCTAGGAAAAAATCAAAATAAACCTTTGAGAGTGGCAGCCTCGGCTTATCACTATGAAGATTCAAGAGTCTCAGTAGAATCAGGAAAAACAGACATGCCTCCCCATTACTGGAGCTCCAAGATAAAGTAGGGGAAATATGTAAAGCTTAGTATATCTTTTCATAGGAATAACATGCACCTCTGCTTGGTTGAGTGAACACTGACAGAAAACATTTAATCAAATGGTAAAAGAGGTAGCAAAAAACCTAGTTAAATAAGGTGGCAAATCTATCTATCAGGCACCTCTCACTCTTTCCTTTAAAGCCACAGAAAAGTAGATAGCTACTCCTCAATCTCTCAAACCATACCTGGGAGGGAAGGAAAAAGAGGTTTCTAACATGGAAGGGAGGGAGTCAAGGAAAATTCTCTCTTGCTATTTGGAGTCAATAGCAGTTGTGAATAGAATTGATCACACTAATGATCATGATGAAATAGAACAGCAAGACAAATTTTATCTGGGAGAAATTCACTTTTATAGGTCATAGTCTTCCATTATAGGCCTAAAAGCTCAACACACCGCATATGTGAAATTTGTTGTTTTTCACCTTCTCACTTGGGGAGAAAAGTGGAATTAAAAACTTGCTAATTGAAGTTCTCAAGTCATCACATTGCTTGTTTCTTTCTTGGAATGCTTAACTTCACAGGCTTCACAGTGTGATACTTGTGAAATTTTTTTTATAAGTTTCTCTCTGTTCAAAGATTGAACCAGCTTGTTCTTTGCTACTAAAGGAAAAAAGGACGTGCTTACTGAGGTTGTCTCAAAGCAGGTGGTTGCGTTGTGGGTCCATTGCTACCTCTTATATCTGACCTTTTATAGGTTTGTAATGCTTTTGTCTTTTGAAGCAAATACATGGATGGAGGCAAAATCCTCCATGTTTGCAGGTTGGGCAGCAGCTCCAGATCTGCTTGAGCCTTTGAACAAAACAAACAAACAAACAAACAAAAAACAAACAAACAACAAAAAACCATCACACACACAGAGGACATGTGATGATGTTTTATAATTTGGTTTGGATAAAGAGTGAAATGGCATTAGAAAATGCTTTGACCAGCCTTCACTTCTCCTGGTGTCCTGAAACTTACGCTTCTTTGGTTGTATTAAAAGAATAAAAATTAATCCTACTCTAGAGAAGATATTTATCCTATAATGTGGCACAAATCTACAACTTAAGAACAGGGAGGAGAAGAGGAAGGGATGGAGGATGTAGAAGTCATGGTTAAAAAGTCATGGTTAAAAATGAGATGACAAAATAATATATGAGGTGAAAATGGAGATGCCAGATCTAAGAACACTAATAATCACATTTTAAAACTATTAGTGAAGTAGAAACATCATGGAACAAAATGAGATAAGATAGAAATTAAGACTATTGACATGGAGGAAAGAAAGAATTAAGATAATACAGAGAACATAGAGAATAAAGGTAGAGAACAAGGATTGAGGTATGGAGAAGAAAACTATGACACATATAATCGTTTCTCAGAAAAAGTAAATTCAACAGAATAGAAAATAATATCTATTTAAAAATATCAAATTATTTCTCCCAAATAACAGAAGAATAAATCTGTGGACCAAAAGAGCATCCTATATTCCTGGAAATATTGATGAGTTGATACACTGATATATCCATTTAATATTATACTTCAAGAATATAGGAATCATTCTTAAAAGGATTCAGGAGAAAAAGAAATAAGTTCTCTGAAAGATATATCGACGTATAAAGGAAAGTCATTCTGAAATATATAAGACTATGGCAGAGGATACAGCAATGATTGAGTGAAAGAAAGAAGGAAAGAAAGGCAAAAAGGAGGGAGGGAGGGAAGGGAGAAAGAGACAGGGAGGGAGGAAGGACTTGAAGATGAAATCCAGACAATTAATAAAATAAGAAAGTGGAAGAGAACTAATTTACTTGCAATTTAAAACAGAGAATCAACTGATAAAATTTAAAATTAAAATATAGTATTAGGCTGGGGACGGTGGCTCACACCTGTAATCCCAGCAGTTTGGGAGGCACAACTGGATGGATCATTTGAGGACAGGAGTTCGAGACCAGCCTGGCCAACATGGCAAAAACCCGTCTTTACTAAAAATACAAAAATTAGCCGGGCATGGTGGCGCGAGCCTGTAATCCCAGCTCCTCGGGAGACTGAGGCAGGAGAATTGCCTGAACCTGGGAGGCAGAGGTTGTAGTGAGCCAGGATCATGCCACTGCATTCCAGCTTGGGTGACAGAGTGAGACTCTGTCTCAAAAAAAAAAAAAAAAGTATTAAAATGTATAATTATTCAACCTCAATATTTTAAATTTTGTCTCTTAAACTTCATGAAAATTTTTAATAAAGTAATATGGCTAAAATATTTATTGAAATTAACTCATTCGTTTTTTCCTTAAAATACAATTAAATTTAATACAATCATTTTTTGATGAACATGAATATTTTAATTCTACTTTAACAAAATTGATTCTTGCTTTCTCTTTAGCTAAAGTGTTTCTACTAATGTAACTGTCAAATTGGCTTATTTTTATCTTCCACTGTAGTTCTTAAATCACTTTCTGGTGCTTTATTCTCAATTAATAAATACAATGGCCTTCTCACTTTTGAATTTTCTCAGATAAAAATTATATATACATTTTATCTTTGAAAAATATGTGTATGTGATATCTATATGCATACATTTGTACACATACCTCTATCTCTAGCTATCTAATTTGCATTTATAGAGAAACATTACGATTAACAGAATACAATCATCATTTCACCAAAAGAAATAGATTGGTATAATTTCTATTTTACACATGAGAAAAAAGTGGTTTGGGTATTTCAAGTAACTTGCCAAGTCGTTAAATGGCCCTGGCTGAACTTTAATCTAGATCTTCTAATTTTAAGTCTAAGGCTCCTTTCTCTCATGGCCACTTTAGATTTTCTGTGAATAAGATTGCAAAAACACTGACTTCATGGGAATATTCACTTTAAAACATTTTTGTAACACAGTATCAGAATAAAAGAGTTTACAGAGGCTATTTTGCTTTTTTATTTTAGTCACATACTGGACTTTAGAAAGAGGAGATGGCATAGTAAGCAACTCTTTAAATTGTTTAAACAACGGAAGATGTCTTCCAGAAATTATTGTCTATGTAGGCACATTAGGTCAATTATGAAAATTGTTTAGATTAAACAATAAACACAGCAATGCTTTTTTTTGAAATATTCATCATTATGTGAAATTGCTAAAATATGAAAAGTGACTATTAATTGAGAAGATATTTCTTTTTTATTACATTATTGGTGTCTGTACCACTTAACTGGACATAGTATAAAGTGAGTTTACTGTCTCTCAGAATTCTAAGAATTCTATTGCAACCTCAGCAGCTGTTGCCAGTGCAAGACCATTTTAGGCAAAAGTCTCTTTAGAGGCAAGTTTTAAGTAACTGTAAATGAATACAATGTGGAAGAGAAAAGAAGGAAAGAATGATACCGTGTAAAAGAAAAGTCTGCGTAAGAAAAAAAGCAGAGTGAACAAAATTCTCATCCCATTACACTACATTTGCAAATTTTCACTAATAAATACCACATAGCAATGATGTAGGTCACTGGTGCTAGCTAGTGAAGTCTGAATTGGTGTCTGATAAGATGAATATTTAGCCGTGACAGTCTATCACCTCATAATTTGTTACCTAGCTCCCATCACTTATTCCAAATCTATAAAAACTCTAAGATGGATTTTAAAAACCAGGAATTCTGGCTTCTAGCCCCGTGAGATGGCAGGCAAGTCATTAAATCTTCTGCTCTAAATAATTGTGTTGGTTTACTTAGTTTTCAAACCCAGTCATTATGGAAAGTCTTATTAATGCCCTAATAGCTGTTAATAGCCAAAGTAGTGATGTATATTCCCACAAGTGTAATTTGATTTTCCTTCCTTTTATTGTTTCTATTCTACCAGTTTCAAGCCTAGGTGATGAAAGTGATGATCTTTTTCAAATGCCAAAATTACAAAGGTAAATTGTTAGTACAATCCCTGAAGTGATAATTACTCAATAAGCATTAATTCTTTTTATTTCTCCATATTCCCTTATTCTTTTTTAAAAAATTAGATTTTCAATTTGACAAATAATAATTCTAGATATTCATGGAGTACAACGTGATGTTTGATATGTGTTTATAATATGGAATGTTTAAATCATGCTAAGAAATAAACCCATCATCTCACTCAATTATCTTTTCTCTTCCAAAATTTTTGATGCAGTGGAAGACCATTAGAAGCACTTGACAATTTATGCCTAGAAAACATTAGGTTAATTGCTCAGTTCATTCAGAGTAAACCAAAAACCAATAAGATCTTGTATTCAAATATTCAGTAGATTTTAATAGAAATTTCTAAAAAAAAGAAAAAAAAGGACATTTTTCACTTTGCTGAATCTATTACAGAAAGTCAGCTCTCTATAATTTGTCCTGTTCACTAATCTTTCTCTATAATTTCCAATGAGGTGTATTAACATTACCCTGGCGTCTATAATAATTTTACCTAACATGCTGAAATTGTATCTCTCCTTTAAAAGATCAAAGGCCTTCTGACTCTGGTACTCAAGAATTACCTATAATTAGTGCTTTTCTTTTCTGCATACTATATCTTCGAGTAGCAAAGCAAGCTACTCGATTTTTTAAAAAAACAATTCTGATAATCTTATTTGCATTGAATTTTATCTTCTGGTATATCATTGTTTTACAAAGGCTATATTAAAGCCGCTGATATGTTTTAAATTTAATTCCCAGAAATATGTTTTCTGAACAAAGTTTCTTACTTCTACAGAACATTTTATGTGTAGGACAACATAGAAGGAATGAAGAACTGTATTTTTTTAAAGGTTTATCCTAGTTACTGTGTGTTTGAAAGAGGGAAGCAGAATGTAACTATTTTATTCCATAGTAGGTTAGATTTTATTATAAAATAAAAATACCATTATTGTAAGATCTCCTAAGTTCAGCTTGGATAAATTAGCCTGCTTATACAATGAAAATTGTATGAAAATGGAGCCACTAGCTAGCTCCCTTATTCAGATCCCTTTTTTTCTATGTATCTAACAAATGACTATAAACGTCTGAGTCCAGTTTTCACTAACACGTACTATGATTGAAGAGTTATAAAGAGAATTCCTAAGACAGAATTTGTTAAGTTCTTTAGGTTCAAATATAAATTATTTATTTAGAATGCAACTCACTGGATTTGGTTTTCAAGTAAAAAAGAATCTTCGCCCTTCAAATTTTTCAAGAAATATAATTTTCCACTCTCTCATAGTATAAACTCATCTGCAATCAAGTGGATAATATTATACTATTGTCAATGACAAATACCAATTGAATCACTTGAAAAATAACATGTAAACTTCTGTCATTGTATCTTGTTTTTTATCAACCATTTTAAATACAGTATATATTACTACCCTCACTTTAAAAAAAGGAGACTGACTAATTGACAAAGGTCACACAACTGGATTAAATGTTTCCATCAAGATAGCCCAGGATTATTGGCAACATTGTGGTAATCTATTATGTGATAATAATTTGGGGCCAAATTCATGTGTGTACTCCTAGGTGTGTATAAGTTGTGGAGACAGGACTGGTTATTTATGGGGAAATTAGCATTAGTGTGTGTATAAAGTGGGGAATTGGGGACCCAGGATTTGTGGGGAGTATATTCTGGAAAGATGAGTTACAATCAAGACAGGGAATAAATGCTTACCCATTTCCTTTCCAAAACATTAGCTTATGAAAGCATACTTCTTTTTTTTTGTTTGTGTTATATAGGGAGTTACAACAGACTCAAATGGTAACAACAATGTATTTCATTCGTTGAACAACGCTTGCTCTTCAGACGTTTTATATATTCCATGTACAGCCTTAAAGAACTGTCCCTTATTTATCTTTGTCTTTGTAGCCCATAGAAAAGTCAGCTAGTCTATATTAGATGTTTAATAAACAAATTTGTATTATTTCTCTAATCTTTCCAGCAATCCTACAAGGTAGATATCATTTCCACCTCTTTTGGAAGAAAGTAATTTATCAGCTCTAACTCAAAAACCCATGCTTGTCCCATGCTACTAAGCTGAGGCCATTGATGAGAGGTATTTCGGATATTTTTTTTCAAATCTATGGTTTCACCCAAAATAAATGATTGTCAATCTATTAATTTCATTTTTATTTATATGTATATCAGAGCCTCTATTATTGAAAGCTATGGGGTGGCCTCCTAGCACATTCTCATGTTTTAGGGCTAAGTGGGGGCTGAGGGAAGAGGCATTTTTAAGTGTTTTCATTAATTTTTTTTCCCCAAGGAAGAATAATTCTGTAAGCTTTCATTAATACCTTTATTTGAAATAACCCAGATTCAACGAGATATTTTATACAATAAGGCAGGCATTCTGGCCTAATAAGATTTAAAAGTTCTGTGAAAGTAGGACAAGCCTGCACATTCTCTCTGTATTCTGTTATATAAAGAAATCCTTTCTTTCTGAGATAAAGCCAGAAAGAACACAATTTTAAGCAGAAGAAAAGTTTTTTCTGATTGATCTCCTTCAGTGTTTTTTTTGGCATTTTTGTCCTTTTGGTATGTGCTTCTTAGCATTTATTTTACTGTGTCTGAAAATAACCAGATTTCTTTAAATTTTTTTGTAAGGGAAAGCCTCTTACTATTTTATAGGAGACAACAACAACAAAAATGTTTCACTATTACAGAGGAAAAACTGAAATTGTAAGTGGACATTACATTTAAAACATCTAGAGTTTTGAAATAATTTCTAAAAGCCTCAAGACCACAAAGCCCAGGAATAAGGTAGGAGAGCTGGTATGATAGACCAACATGCTGGCAAAGTCTCCTTCCAGAAAGCGGTCAAGCTTAACAAAACAAGGTAGTTTCCTGAGTTCCGAAGGCCTTGGCTACAACTCCCAAGCATTTATATTGACTTTTGATCTAAAAGCAGAGCACCCACCCAGGAGAAGTAGTGGGTCTGTATATCTTCTTTAAACTCAGAATAACATTAGGATCGTCATATAACCCATTTAGAAAATAAAACCAGAAAAAAGTATAATGTAAGAAAAACTAGGAGCTCCTGTGAGGAAAAATAATCTGTGTCTGTAAGTGAGAAGCTACCAATAGCTGTAGAACAATCTCCAGCTTCTCCCAGGAGTGGATGGTGGTGACCCTGCAGTCAGATAACCTCTGAGTGAACCTGTGAAGACCTCCTGAATGAACGTAAATAGCGGTGGCAGTCAAATGTTCCATTGGTCCATTAGGTTACTTGCATCATTTCTCCCTCTTTGTCCTTAAATTAATTTTATCACTCTTAAAATGCAATAAATGTGATCCTCCTTGCAGTTTTAACTGACTCTCTGGTTTTATGCTTTCTTTAGATGCAACATACAGTAATATTTTACTGTTCCATTCTATAAAACCCTTTCTCAACCCTATTTTTCCAGCTAACACTTCCTTAACTTAACTAACACTTAACTAACACTAGCTTAAGCTAACACTTCCTTCCTCCCTTCCTTAACTGTCATGCTAGATAAAAGAGCAAACTCTAATTCCACCCCAATTATTTGTTCTTAATCCACTTGTGTTATTTTTCTTTTTTTTTTTATCTCTTCAGTTCCCCTCTTCATTAGTCTCTTGCCTTCTTTTGCCCCAAGAGGAAGAACACTATGAACTTCATCACCTGGGTTTCCTTAGCTTCTGACTTCCAGGGTTTCAGTAATAATTACCAGCAAGAAATCTGAAGTAAGAGGAGAGAGCCCAGGGTACCTATATCCTTCCGTCATCCAATCCTGTCTGTTGTGGCATTGCTTTGCAGAGGTTATGACTTCCTACAAGGCTGTAGCTCTTATCCGGGATCCCCTCCAACATGGCGATAGCTCTTGCTGGATTCTGGCAGCAGCCTCCCTCCTCATGATTCTTTAGACCTAAAGGTAGTAATGGCTTTTTGTTGGGGTTAGTTCCTGTGTGCTTGCTTCATCTTCCCTAGTTAGTTCCTTTCACCTTCTTCCCTTTGTAAGAGCTCATTTCATTAAATTCTTTTTAACTACCCTCTTGAACATGTCAGCTGATTCTTGCTAGGACCTTATGTAAGAGCCACTATTGCATATGAAGTTAGATAAGAATCCAGAATTTTTTTCTCTTTATAGGGAGGTATTCTCCCAATTCCATCTATTAGACAGTCCCATTTGACTTGTGATGCCACTTTTGGTTCTCACGTATTCCTGGATCTATCTCTGTGCGTTGTACACCGTGCCATTATTCCTTTCACTTTGCACAAGTACCAGACCATTTTTATCATTATATCTTGATACCTTGCAGGGTAACTTTATCCTTGCATAAGTCAGGATAGACTAGATTCTGCTGCAGCAAAAAAAGTTGCTTTTGTTTTCCTATAGGTATCTTGGTTATTTTATATGTTAATTCCAAAATACTTTAATAATTTTTTAAAAGATTGGTTTTAGAGCAGTTTTATGTTCACAGCAAAATTGAGAGGAAGGTACAGAGATCTCCTGTATACACCCTGTCCCCAGACATACTTAGCCTCTCCCATTATAAACACTTTCCACCAGGGTAGTTCATTTGTTACAATTGATACACCTACAATGACACATCATGATACATCAGTATCACCCAAAGTCCAACATATAAATTAAGGTTCATTCTTGTTGTACATTCCAGGGGTTTGGAAAAATACATGACATATATCCACCATTATAGTATCATAAAGTATTTTACTGCCTCCCAAGTCTTCTGTGTTCTGCCTATTCATTCCTCCTCCCCGCTAAACCCCTGGCAGCCACTGATCTTTTTGCTGTTTCCATAGTTCTGCTTTTTCCTAATGTCGTATAGTTGAAACAAAGTAGATATAGACTTTTTAGATTTTTTTCATTTAGTATGCATTTAAGTTCCTTCCATGTCTTTCATAGCTTTATAGCTCATTCTTTTCAGTATTGAACAATATTCCATTGTCTGAACAATAAACCACAGTTTATTTATCCATTCATCTACAGAAGGACTTGTTTGCTTCCAAGATTTGGCAATTATGACTTAAGATGCTATAAACATCCATGGGCAGGTTTTTTTGTGGTCATGAGTTTTTAATTCCTTTGGGTAAATATTAAATAGCATGATTGTGGAATCATATAGTAAGAGCATATTTAATGTCGTATAAAATCGCCAAACTGTTTTCCAAAGTGGCTGTACCATTTTGCATTCCCACTGGCAATGAATGAGCATTCCTGTTGCTCCACATCTTCTCCAGCATTTGGTGATGTCAGTGTTCTGGATTTTCATCATTCTAATGGGTGTGCAGGGGTATATCACTGTTGTTTAATTTGCATTTCCTTGATGGCATATGATATAGAACATCTTTTCATATGCTTATTTGCCATCTATACATTTTTGGTAAGGTGTCTGTTAAGGTCTTTGCCTCATTTTTTAAATTTGTTGTTTGCATTCCTTAAAGTTCTTTTTATAGTTTGGATAACAGACCTTTATAAGTCTTTTGTAAATATTTTTTTCCCAGATTGTGGGGCTTATAGTTTTATTCTTTTGACAGTGTCTTTCTTGGATCAGAAATGTTGTAATTTTAATGAAGCCCGATTATTGAATTTTTCTTTCATAGACTGTGCCTTTGGTGTTATCCCCCCAAATTGTCTAGATTTTCTCCTATGTTATTTTCTATGAGTTTTATAGATTTGCATTTTGCATTAAAGTCTATAATTCATTTTATGTTAATTTTTATAAAGCATGAGTTCTGTGTCTAGGTTAACTTTTTTGCATGTGGAGGTCCAATTGTTCCAGCACCATTTGTGAATAGATAAAACACTTTTTAGTTTTGATATTATGAATAATATTATTATTGTTGTTACTGTTATTATGTATCTATGGTAACTTACTGGTGATATGAATAAATTCTTATTAGTTTTAACACTGATCTCTTGATTTAGTCAGTTTTTCTATATAGGTGTTCACATTGTTAACAAATAATTGGTTTTATTTTTTCCCTTGCAATTTTTATGCACCTTTGCATCTAATTTCATTTTCTTTTCATACTTATTAACCAAAACCAATACTAGGTTAAATATTAGTAGAAATAGTGGGCATCCTTGTTGAGCTAAGGGCATGAGCCAAAATCTATCCAATACGTAAAATAATGTTTTAATGAAATGTAAAAACTGGGCTGGGCGTGTAATCCCAGCACTTTGGGAGGCCAACGCCGGGAGACCACTTGACGTCAGGAGTTCCAGATCATCCTGGCCAACATGATGAAACCCTGCCTCTACTAAAAATACAAAAATTGAGCCAAGGGCATGAGCCAAAATCTATCCAATATGTAAAATAATGTTTTAATAAAATGTAAAATCTGGGCTGGGGATGGTGACTCATGCCTGTAATCCCAGCACTTTGGGAGGCCAAGGCTGGCAGATCACTTGAAGTCTAAAGTTCCAGATCATCTTGCCCAACATAGTGAAACCCTGTCTCTACTAAAAATACAAAAATTAGCTGGGTGTGGTGGCGTGTGCCTGTAATCCCAGCTACTCAGGAGGCTGAAGTGGAAGAATCACTTGAACCCAGGAGGTGGAGGTTGCAGTGAGCCAAGATCGTGCCACTGTACTCTAGCCTGGAAGACAGAGCGAGACTCCATCTCTCTCTTTCTCTCTCTCTCCTCTCTCTCTCTCTCTCTCTATATATATATATATATATACACACACACACACACATATACACATATGTGTATATGTATAGATATACATATATGTGTGTGTATATATAGATACACACACACACACACACACACACATACATACACACATACATATATATAAAACCTTGCTTCTCCAGTTCTTTTAGTTGTGATGTTAGGTTGTTAATTTGAGACATTCCCAACTTTTTAATGTTGATGTTTAGTGCTATAAATTTCCCCTTAACACTGCCTTAGGTGTGTCCCAGAGATTCTGGTATGTTGTAACTTTGTTCTCAATAGTTTCAAAGAACTTCTTGATTTCTGCCTTAATCCCAATCACAACTGCCACAAGAAGAATAAAATACCTAGGAATACAGCTAACCAGGGAGGTGAAAGCTATCTACAATGAGAATTACAAAATACTGCTCAAAGAAATCAGAGATGACACAAACATATGGGAAAACATCCCATGCTCATGGATCGGAAGAATCAATATCATGAAAATGACCATATTGCCCAAAGTAATTTACAGATTCAATGCCATTCCTATCAAAACACCAATGATATTCTTCAGAGAACTAGAAAAAATATTTTAAAATTCATATGAAACCAAAAAAGAGCATCAATACCCAAGACAATCCTAAGCAAAAAGAACAAAGTAGGAGGCATTATGCTCCCCTACTTCAACCTATACTACGGGGCTATAGTAACCAAAACAGCATGGCACTGGTACAAACACATGGACCAATGGAACCGAATAGAGAGCCCAGAAATAAGGCTGTACACCTACAACTATCTGATCTTTGGCAATGCTGACAAAAATGAGCAATGGGGAAAGGGGTCTGTCTTTAATAGACCTTGCTGAGGTCAGCTAAGCCAGTTGACTAGCTATATACAGAAGATTGAAACTGGACCCCTTCCTTACACCATATGCAGAAATCAACTCAAGATGGATTAAAGACTTAAATGTAAAACCAAAAAGTATAAAAACCCTGGAAGATTTACCTAGGTAGGTAATATCTAGTTCCCTCTGGACGTAGGAATGGACAAAGATTTTATAATGAAGACGCCAAAAGCAATTGCAATAAAAGCAAAAATTGACAAATGGGATCTAAGAAAACTAAAGAGTTTCTAAAGAAACTATCAAGAGAGGAAACAGACAAACTACAGAATGGGAGAAAATTTTTGCAAACTATGCATCTGACAAATATCTAAATCTAATATCCAGCATCTACAAGGAACTTAAACAAATTTACAAGCAAAGGCAAACGACCCCATTAAAAAGTGAGAAAAGGACATGAACAAGCACATTTCAAAAAAAGACATTCATGCAGCCAACAAGCATATGAAAAAAAGCTCAATATCACTGATCATAGAGGAATGCAAATCAAAACCACGATGAGATACCATATCATACCAGTCATAATGGCTCTTATTAAAAAGTCAAAAAAATAACAGATGCTGGCAAGGTTGTTTAGAAAAAAGAACACTTGCACGCTGTTAGTGGGAGTTCAACCACTGTGGAAAGCAGTTGAGTGATTTCTCAAAGACCTTAAAACAGAACTATCATTTGACCCAGCAATCCTATTACTGGTATATACTCAAAGGAATATAAATCATACTATTGTAAAGACACATGTATGCATACTTTCATTGAATATTGTTTTACTTTGTTTGTGGCATCATTTGCTGAACAAAAGTTTTAATCGTTAGTCTTTTACATTATGGTTTTCAGTTTAAAATTTCTTTATTATTTGGCCATCAGGTAGATATTTATTTTCTTCTGAAAGTTTTAGAATGTTACTTTTTATTTTGAATACTTAAACCACTCACAGTTATTTTTTGTTGCTTTTTACAATGTGAAGCACTAGTATTTTTTTTCCATGTAGGCAACCGATTTTCTCTGAGTCTTATTTATTTATCTGCCATGCCTTTCAATTTTTTTTATAAATAAAGTTTCCTGACCCTTGAGGATTTTTTCCTGGCCATCTGTTCAGTTTCTTTGGTCTGCTAGATTATACCTGTGCTGTACTAAAATATTTTATGTAATATTATACTTGATAACTAGAAACAGCTCTATTTTATCATTTTTCTTCAAAATTTTTTTAGTCCTTTGGCCTTTTATGTAAATTTTAGGGTCAACTCTCAAAATTCAACAGCAAACTTTATTTTTGTTATTTAATTGAACTTTCATGACATTTATATATTAACTTCTTGTTAATATATCAATCTTCATGATATTCATCTTTATGACATACTGTATTCGCGTCTTCTTTTGTGAACATCAACAATAGTTTTTTTACTTTCTCATACAGATATTATGAGTATTTTGTTAGATATATTTCCTGAAGTCTTAGACTTTGTGCTGCTATTGTTAAAAAGTTCTTTTTAAAACCGTGTTTTGAAGTGGTCATTGCAGGTGACATAGGAAAGATATTGCTTTTTGCCTTGATTTTTTCTCTTTGTCTGGTTTTCACATAATTTTTTTACCAGCTTTATTTTGAATAATAACTGAATAATATGTATCTTTTCATCCTCCCTTTTCAACCTTTCTGTGAGATCCAACTTTAGATGCATTTTCTGTAAACAACATGTAGTTAGATATATTTAATTACTTTGATTAACTTTGTCTTTTATTTGATGATTTAAGTGAATCAACATGAGTTTGTGGTGATTTGGAATTAATCATGTGTTTTTCAAATTCCTTTTTCATTGTACTTTTTCTACTCTTTTTCTTCTGCATCCTTAACGAAAGCTTTTAGCTATCAGTAACAGAAAATCTTACTTAGAATGAAGAAACAAACAAGAAATTTTTTTTCTGATGTAACAAGAAATCTAGAGGTAGACATAGGTTTACCACCTCAATATTGGTTTAGGAACTGGGTTTGTTCTTTATTTTTGCTCTCTGTTTTTTTTTCTTTCTTTTTTTAGACAGAGTCTTGCTCTGTTGCCCAGGCTGGAGTGCAATGGCTGTAATTTTTATTATTCGTTTTCATCATTTTTGTCTCATCGTTGCAAGATGCCTGCTACATACCCAGGGATCACTTTTGCCTTCTGGACAATAGTATTGGTAAGGGATATAAGGGTTTTACATCACAGGGTTCTTGGAAAGATGAAATGAACTAATAGAGTGCTCAGCATATTTTAAGCTCTCAATAGGTGTTAGTTATCAACAGTTGTTCTACAACAGAAATTACTCCTTACCATCCAGTTATTGTAAACCTCTTTCTGACTAAAAGTTCAGCTAATATGCTGTACTACATTTGGTTGGCAGGAACACCACATTTATAACTCCAGAGGGTACCATTCACAAACTGGTTTATGTGAATAGTGCCTCCTGAAATTGGCTGTTTACATCTTACTTGTCCATATATGGGCAGTACTGGTCTCAGGCCTCTTATTACATGAGACATTCAAGATTATTACTGTTTTTGATAAATACAAAATACAATTGCCATTAAAGTTGAAATTATTAAGTAGAGAATTTAGTAATCTATCTTAAACGAACCAATAGAACGTTTGTTCTGTGGACTAATTGCTATGGTTCCCCACTTCTTTTGAAAACCTGCTATCAATTTTCAGTCTTCCGGATTGATTGAAGATTGAAGTTAACCACCACTCTCTCCCAAGATGCCTTCTTAATGGAAAATACCTATCATCTCCCCAAATGCTTGAACAGCAAAATAAGCCTCTTGTATGTTTTTTGTTTGTTTGTTTGTTTGTTTTGTTTTGAACGGAGTCTCGCTCTGTCGCCCAGGCTGGAGTGCCGTGGCGCGATCTCCGCTCAATGCAAGCTCTGCCTCCCGGGTTCACGCCATTCTCCTGCCTCAGCCTCGTGAGTGGCTTATTTGTTCTTATTCTCAGTTTACATAGTGATACTACAAATAAGTGGTTACTAACAATATTAGAATTCTTCTAAGCCCACATATGTCTGACATTTTCCTCAAATGGTAAAGACAGTATCTGTAACAAAAATTTATTTTTTTGAGACAGTCTCAAATAAATAAAAGAAGCTTGAAATTGTAAAAATTGGGTGAATCATAATATTCAGATTGGTTGTTGTATGTTGAGAGTACACCATTTGATGCTGCAGGGATTGGGCTATAACTTTAGCTCACATAATTTAATTCTTGGGAACAGACTCAAAAGCAGTTCCTCATAGTGGATTTGTATGAGTTTTCTGAGAAAGAAGAAAAGTAAACTATTTTTAAATAATCAAAACACTAATAAATATTCAACAAATAAGAGAAATAAATAAGCAGTAATTCTGAAAAGAAATAAATTAACAAAAAATCAATAGATTGAAAAAATTTTTCATTTACCCAAATTAATTTATAGAAATGCTTCATTTCAGGTAAGGTAAAGATCATGCTCCTGACAATGTTTAATATAAATTTAATTAAATATCTTTATTATATTATGACTTACAACATAAAGAAACTACCATTTTTTGTTTATTTCTTCTAAAAATAACCAACAACCCCCTCCAGCCCCCCAAAAAAACTCAAAACAGAGTACATGTGCAGAACGTGTAAGTTTGTTCCATAGGTATACGTGTGCCATGGTGGTTTGCTGCAACTATTTACCCGTCCTTTAAGTTGCCTCCCTTTGCCCCCATACCCCCCAACAGGCCCTGATGTGTGTTGTTCCCCTCTCTGTGTCGATGTGTTCTCAATGAGTAACTGCCATTTCTGCTAATGCATGTAATTACATTTGTGTTGTTATGATATATATTGGTTTTCATCCAGGGTTCCTGGTTTATAACTCCCACAGCCCTTATTACAGTCTTTTGTTACAATGTTGGGTGTGTGAGGCCTCAAGGGCAGGCCTCAGGAAACAGAATCTCTCTCCTGCCCTCCTTTCAGCTGCCCCAAGGCAGAACTCTAATCTTCTCCCACCTTTCTGATGTGAGTCTTAAGACCCTCCCCAGGGAAGGTCCCACCCTGTACTCTGTGGGAAGAAATGTTGACATCATGAAGCTTCCATAAAAACCCGAAAGGATTGGGTTTGAGGAGCTTCTGGAGAGCTGAACACATGGAGGTTCCTGGAGGGTGGCATGCCCAGGGTGGGCATGGAAGATTCTCACCCCTTCCCCCATACCTTGCCCTGCACATCTCTTCATCTGTGTCCTTGATAGTAAACCTGTAAACATAAGGTTTCCCTGAGTTCTGTGAATTGTTTCAGCAAATTAATCATACCCACAGAGGAGATCACAGGAACCCCAACTTGAAGCCAGTCGGTCAGAACTTTCTAAGGCCCAGACTTGTGACAATACTTGTGTGTATTGGGAGGCAGTCTTGGGGACTGAGCCCTCGACATGTGGGTTCTGACACTAGCTCCAAGTAGATAGTGTTGGAATTAAATTGGAGGACACCCAGCTGGTATCTGTAATTTGGTGTGTGGGGAAAACAGCCCCCTAACCTCTGACGTTTGGTCACAGAAATCTCTGTTGCTTGTTGTGGTGTGAGAATTGTGGAAAAACATGATTTGAGGAGAGTTTTCTTGAAATAACATTCCCTTCCTTTTCCAGAAAAAAATCTTCTATACATAAATGCTCAGTTACAGCATGCAAACTACTAATAATTTATTTCATTATTTTCATTTATTTTGCTTAAATCACAGGGACTGGCTATGTCTGTTTTAGAGGACTGATTTTACAGTGCATCCAATATTGTAAATCTACTGTGGCAATATATGCTTAGCCAGAAGAAGTCGAAAGAGAAGAGAGTAGAATGTTCTATTCTGGAAATAGTTTTCATGTCACATATAAAAATGATATACTAAATGAATTATGTATAAATTCTAAATGAGCTTTGAAACTTTTTTACGTTAATATAAAATAGTATAGAATATCAAAATCCATTTCAGAAATTTACTACGGTTCACTGTTATGTTTTTCATTTCAAGCAAAACTCTTCTAAAGTTTCCATAATATAAATATATTTGAAAGTGTCTTATATGTTAGTATATACAGAGATGCCTTAACACAATCTCTTATCTGTCTAGTATCTTTTCTCCTCTTTCACCACTATCTCAAGAACATCTACTCCCAAATGCATATGGTTCTCTTAAGCTGGAAACCACCATACTCAATTTTCTTTGTCACAATGTTTGTTCCAGGTAAGTGCATCTGACCCACATAGGAAAAACCAGAGTGCTTCACTGAGGATGTTAGACATATTTTCTCCTTTGGGTCAAGAGTGTAAAACTAGGCCTCAAAGGAGCCAGCAACTTCATCCCTTGCCTTATAGAACAACCTGAGAAAAGGCCAACTTTCAGAGAAAAGCTGAGAAAAGATGTGAGAACTAAATAGGCTTGAGGCTGGTCTTTCCTGAGACTATAATATCTACATGTGAATTTCTTAGTATAGCCACCAGTAAACATTCTTTGGTTTTGAGTTTGTTTGTGGAGTTTTCCATCTCTTACCAGTGAAAATACTGCCTTATCTTAGAGTTAAAGAAATATCACATTTAAAAATTGCACCCTAGAGGGCCGGGTGCAGTGGCTCACCCCTGTAATCCCAGCACTTTGGGAGGCCGAGGCGGGCAGATCACGAGGTCAGGAGATCGAGACCATCCCGGCTAACATGGTGAAGCCCCATCTCTACTAAAAATACATTTAAAAAAAAAATTAGCCGGGCATGGTGGCGGGCTCCTGTAGTGCCAGCTACTCAGGAGGCTGAGGCAGGAGAATGGCGTGAACCTGGGAGGCGGAGATTGCAGTGAGCTGAGATCACACCACTGAACTCCAGCCTGGGCGACAGAGCGAGACTCCATCTCAAAACCAAACAAACAAACAAAAATTGCACCCTAGATGTAATGAAAAATTTAATGAATGTTAAAATTATTCAATATTGTTTTTAAATTAATTAAAAATAATTTAGGTATAAGAAAACATAAAGAACATATCATAAGAACCCATGCAATGGCTGGTCAGCTTAAGAAATCGAACAAATTCAGATGAAGCCAATAGGGTAATCCTTTCCCAATTGCTTCTCTCTCTCTTACCCCTGAAGTAATCATTATTAACTTGATTATTATAATTACCTTGTTATTTTAATTATATATAATTATATATGTATAGTTATATGTATGACATGTATGTATATATAGACACATACATACATGAATCCAGAAGCAATAGGCAAATTCTTAGCCCTTCTCACTGTATTAAATGATAAACCTGATACAGACATCATCATTTCTTTCCTGAATAATTGCAACAAATATTTGGAGGTCTTTCTTCTTTGACCCTTTTTCCCTTCAGAATATTCTCAGAAGAGTAATTAGGATCATCCTTTTAAAACTTGAGCCAGACTGTTTCATTCCTCACCTCAAAACCCTCCAATACTGTCCCACACCATGTTGTAAGTGAGAGTTCTTGCAGTGTTCAACAAGGCTTCTATTCTCTCTCTGACCTCATCACCTACCATTCTCTCCACTGCTCACTTCACCTGGGTCATACTCTTCCTGAAGGTGCTGGGCACACTTCTGCTGGTCATCCGGGAAAGTTATTTGTAGGATTCACACAGCTCTCTCCCTCATTTTCTTCAGTGATTACCTAAATGTCATTTTCTTGTGAGGCCTTTCCAGATAATATTATTTCCAAGATGGTTTTTTTTTTAATTGCAGATGCCCAGAATTGAATTGCCCGTATTCATCAATTCACAGCACACAACCGCACAATTAACATCTGTCTCTGCCAGAAACTGTATTTGTTTGGTACTTTGTTTAGTTTATATTTTTCCCTTTTATCTTCCTAACTTTATCATCCTCATTACCCTCCCAACCAAAGGCAACCAGTCTTGAGTATTTAGTGTATTTCTTTTCAATTCAACTTCTATGTATTTGTTTACATGAATGTTTACAAAAAGGTATATCTGTGAGAATATCTAGTTTGGCTTTCTATCTATTTATTCTGAACTAAAATAATATCATGCTGTGAATCTCATTATTTGTACTAATTTATTTCTCAAATCTATATTTTTGAAATCTATTGATTTTATTATATGTAGATCTAGATAATTTTTTTCTGACAGTTGCATGGTATTCCATTACTTTCCTATATTTTATGTATCTGTTCCTCTAGTTATGGAGAAATAAATATATTGCCTCCAGCTTTTTACAACCACAAAAAACTGGAAAACATTTCTTTACTAATGCCTTTGTAAATGTTTACTTAACAATTAATTTAAGTTTCTTCGGTATTACTTTATATTTCATTTTTTCCTTTAGCATCACAAAACAATTCTTCTTTATTATTCTAGGATAGTGGTCCTCTACCTTTTTGGCACTAGAGACTGGTTTTGTGGAAGACAATTATTCCATGGATTGGGGGCTGTGGGGGATGGTTTCAGGATGAAACTGTTTCATCTCAGATCATCAGGCATTAGATTCTCATAAGGAGCACACAACCTAGATCCATCACATGCGCAGTTCACAATAGGATTCGCATTCCTAAGAGAATCTAATGCCACTGCTGATCTGACAGGACGCAGAACTCAGGAGGTGATGCTCGCTTGGCTGCCACTCACCTCCTACTGTGTGGCCTGGTTTCTAACAGGCCACAGACCAATACAGGTCTGTGGTCCTAGGGTTGGGGACCCCTGTACTAGAAGAAATAAAGCTTTCAAAGTTATAAGCTAAGAAATTATTCTATATATTTCTATAGCCCACTATCTTTCCATCTCTCAATCATTTCAGCTCATAGTTTTGCAAAAGAGATAGAACTTAAAAAGATCATTACAATTGCAGGGTGATTGGTGCAATGATGGAGGCACTGACAGGAGCAAGAGAAAACTTCCTTAACAGAGCCAGCTGGAGAGCGCCCACAGATAGGTTCTTGAAAAAGTAAGCTGAGGGGTGGGTCTCAAAGGATGAAAAGGTGTTTTCCAGGATCAAGCATTTTGGGAACGGGTGATCATATTAAGCAAAGAGAACAGCAGGAGCAAACTTAACAAGAGAAACTGCAGAGCCTGTGTGGAAGACTCAACACAATTTTGATATAACCAGATGTAAAGTGGGAGAAAGGACATGTCAGGAGATAAACTGGAGAAGTAGAAAGAGGGGCTGGTTGTGGTAAAACCTAGCTAGAGTTATATGGTTCATGAGGTCCACAGAAATATTTTATGCTAGAGAGTGACAAAGTCAGATTAGATAGCGGCTGTAAAAGAGATGTGAAGATGATGATAATTCATCTTCAAAAACTTCTAAGGTAGATTAGGAGATCAGTGTGGACACTAGGCATTTCTTTTGGTGAAATGTGATGGAAACCTGAAGTTAGGCAGTAGTTAGAATGAAAAAAAGGAAAGAGATTTAAGAAATCCTGAAGAGGTAAAATCTGCAAGGATTTGGCAATTGCCTAACCGTGGAAATGAGACAGTGATTAGAAGAATAATGTAACTAAAACCAAACCTGAGATATAAAATACAGGAGGAGAAGAAATTTACAGGTTAAGAGCCATAGTATTTTCTTCTATCCTCTAGCAAAACAAACAAACAAAACTAAAATCCGATATATTTTCTATACCAATAAATTTGCATATTTAGAGTTTTAAATCTTAAAAGTTTGTTTAAATCGTTAACAAATTATTCTTAATTAGTTAAACAATTATGTTTAAGGAACATAAAATTGTATATTTCCATAACATATCTCCATATTATCCTGTTTGCCATTACAACAATTCAACCTAGATTGATTCTAGATCGTATTTTGCAAAATGAGTAATTAGTGACTCATTAATTAATAAAGACACAACTTTTTGTTTTGATACTTTAAGTTCTGAGGTACATGTGCAGAGCATGCAGGTTTCTTATAGGTATACACGTGCCATGGTGGTTTGCTGCACTCATCAACCTGTCATCTACATTAGGTATTTCTCCTAATGCTATCCCTCCCCTAGCTCCCCACCCCCCAACAGGCCCTGGTGTGTGATGTTCTCCACCCTGTGTACATGTGTTCTCATTGTTCATCTCCCACTTATGAGTGAGAACATATGGTGTTTGGTTTTCTGTCCTTGTGTAAGTTTGCTGAGAATCATGGTTTCCAGCTTCATCCATGTCCCCGCAAAGGACATGAACTCATCCTTTTTTATGGCTGCATAGTATTCCATGGTGTATATGTGCCACGTTTTCTTTATCCAGTCTATCACTGATAGGCGTTTGGGTTGGTTCCAAGTCTTTTCTATTGTGAACACACAATAAACATACGTGTGCATGTGTCTTTATAGGAGAATGATTTATAATTCTTTGGGTATATACCCAGTAATGGGATTACTGGGTCAAATGGTATTTCTAGTTCTAGATCCTTGAGGAATAACCACACTGTCTTCCACAATGGTTGAACTAATTTACACTCCCACCAAGAGTGTAAAAGCATTCCTACTTCTCCACATCCTCTCCAGCATCTGTTGTTTCCTGACTTTTTAATGATAGCCATTCTAACTGGCATGAGATGGTATCTCATTGTGGTTTTGATTTACATTTCTCTAATGACCAGTGATGATGAGTTTTTCTTCATGTGTTTATTGGCTGCATAAATATCTTCTTTTGAGAAGAAGACACAACTTTTAAAAGCAGGTTTTTAAATAACTCAATAATTTCATCTCATTCTATTGTTTTAACCCATGCCACAATTATTTATTTCCAGGAGCATTTTAGTAGAATATTTTATTTAAAATATATTTAAATACTTTATTAAGAAAAATATGAACAAGAAAATGATTAACTTTAGTTCTACAAAAGTTTAAAATATCACATGACATGCTAGACAAATCTCAATCTGAGACTGCTAATCCATGTTCCTAAAGTCATTGGAAAATGACATTCTGGAAATAGATCATATTCAGAGCTCTAAAACACCCATAAACCAATGAGCAACAGCTCATATTAATTTTACTCAGATAAACTTACAGCTGACTATTAAAAAAACGCTGTAAATTGGCTGAGGAATAACACAGCAGTCTCAACATCAAACTAAATCGCAAAATTTGACCTAAATTTTGACCCAGCCAAGTCATCATTAATTAAAAGGAAATGAACTCAAACTATCAGACTATCAAAAGTAATAAACACTTGAAGAAAAAGCTGTCTTGAAAATAAATTGTTGAGAAATAGTTCCTGTTCATTTGGCCTCTTGCAGTAACTGAAGTCATTATAAACTACCTTTTCCACCAATTAAAATAGAAGTCAAATAGAGCATGCCTCTGGTTAGCTAAACACAGAACCATAGAATGTGAAATGGACTCAGGCACTTCAGCACTAAAAGATGGCTTCAACCAATAAGTGTATTTATCTGATTTAATTTAATCAATCTGATTTAAATTTATAATTTATATATTTATGATTTAAATTTAATATATATTTAATATATAATTAATAATTACATATAATATATAATTTATATATAATTAATAATTTATATTAGTATATAAATTTAATATATACAATTGATATATTTATGATTTAAACTTAATAATCTGATTTAAAAAGCATTAATGAATGAAATAAATATTTTTCAAAAACCAAAATAATAACTCAGTTAACTGCCTTACTCTAGAAGATGTAGTATTTTGATAAATTACATTTCTTCTGGTTCAAGAAATTCCTTAATGTTCTCAGCGAACTTTGTGAAATGCATATAGCAACATTTAAGTCTTCCCAAAATAGAATTGTAATTTATTTTGACTAAGCCTGCTTTTCATAACTTATGGTAGCATTCTGAATTTCTGATCTCTTTGTATAATACCATAGATGCATAAAATAAAAAGTATTAAACTAATTCTCCTACTATTTTCAGGATATGCCCAAAATGTTTTAATTAAAAACATCAAATCCTTCTTCTAGACTTGTCTGCCAGAGATTTTCTGCCTTTACTGAGAGTGCTCCGCACACACACTCACATACTAACCAGAATATGGAAGAGTCAAATTGAATCAATTCTTTAAGTAACATAAAATTGTGTATTTCCATAACACGTCTCCATGTTATCATGTTTGCCATTGTAACAATTCAACCTAGATTGATACTAGATAATATTTCTGCAAAATAAATAGTGACTCATTAATTAATAAAGACAACTTTTAAAAGCAGGTTTTAAAATAACTCAATCATTCTATCCCATTCTGTTCTTTTAATCTGTATCACAATTATTTTCAGGAGGATTTTAGTGGAATATTTTATTTAAAATATATCTAAATACTTTATTAAGAAAACTATGAAAAAAATGATTAGTTATATAAAAGTTTAAAATATATCATGAAATGCTAGACAAATCTCAATCTGAGACTGTTAATCCATGTTCCTAAAGTCACAATCCTAAAGTCACAAGAAAACCACATTCTGAAAATACATAATATTCAGAGCTCTAAAACACCCATAAATCAATGAGCAACAGCTCATATTAATTTTACTCAGATAAGCTTGCTTGTAACTGTAAAAAATAGTTGAATCAATTAGATTGATTCAATTAGATTCTTAAATCGAAGAAGGATCAATTAGAATAACCTAATTGAATTAGAGTCTTCCATATTTGAAACAACAGGTCAATGTCATTATCTATATAAAGCTAAGAAAGCAAAATGTGGCCGGGCACAGTGGCTTATGCCTCTAACCCCAGCATTTTGGGAGACTGAGGCGGGTGGATCACCTGAGGTCAGGAGTTTGAGACCAGCCTGGCCAACATGGTGAAACCCCATCTCTACTAAAAATACGAAAGTTAACTGGGCGTGGTGGCAGGCACCTGTAATTCCAGCTACTGGGGAGGCTGAGGCAGGAGAATCACTTGAAGCTGGAAGGTGGAGGTTGCAGTGAGTCGAGATCGCACCACTGCGCTCCAGCCTGGGCAATAAAGTGAGATTCTGTCCCCAAAAAAGAGAGCAAAATGCAAACATTCTACCTAATTCAAACTCCAAATTACTCTTTTAACTCATCTTTAAAGTACTATATTGTCTTATAAAGCATAGTCAATTTATTTCTTCAAAATCCTGTGAAGGTTTGCTTTTCATCATGTTCAAACAGTTTCCCTGACTTTTAAAATCAGTTTTTACATTGCCCTCTGCTGTTAACATTTCTTTTCTGTTTAATCTTTCTAAATCATACTTGTGTTTAGTGATCATTTTACATGATGACCATTATCACATCATTTCATCTTTATGATGCTGGTGCCCGAAGCTGTTTTATTTGCATTTTGATTCTGAATCATTTTTAGAACAAAGAACCTCATTTGTCTTCCTAGATCACTCTCAGAGCTGTCTGTCCTGCATTTCGCACCTCTGCCCCTGCTTGCATTCCAGTCCTTATCTATTGAATTGCCTCCAAACGAGTCCCCCAACTTCAGATAAGATCCTCTCTAACCCATCCTTCAGAACCCCAAATCTGTGTAATTTTCCTTCTTAAAATCAATCTATATCTTCCAATTGCCTATTTACAGTGTGGAGTCTAAGTTCCTCCTCACAGCTTCAGATATTTCATAATTTATCTGAACTGTGACTGCTCTCAAATCCTATCTTGCACTACTCCCTCCAGCGCAGAACTATGCTACAGTCAGGCAACTTGTCCACAAGTTCACCAATATCACGTATTTTCTCATGTTGCAAAGGCTTTGACAATGATGTTTCCCCATATTGGAATCCTTGCCAGCATTCCTTCTACTATGAGTACACGTTACTTTTATTTCAAGAACTATTTAAAAAAATACTCCTGCCAGGAAGACTTTCCTTATCCTTCCTACAGCAGAGTACCTTAATATTCAATATACATTCACATCTGTCAGAACTCTATGCCAATTGTTCATGAACATGTTTGTCTGTCTTACTACACTGGTTCTTTTTGGCAGAGACACTGCATTAATAATCTTTGGTAGATCCAGCTGCGCTTGTGAAAAGAGAAGCACAGTCAATATAAATTCAGAGTTACTATACTTTTAAATAAATTATGTAGTTTTTAATTGAAGTAATAATCTCTCTGAGTTCAGTTTTAGGGTGGTAAACTCCTTAAAACCTGTATAACAACATACAGGATTAACAAGACTTTTCAAGGTGTCTTAGGTATGTCAGGCATATGCAAAAATCTAATGTTTTAACACACTCTCTCAATGTTTTTGTGTAAACATTTATTTCAGTTTTGCAATTATGCTATTAAGGTTGGTTTAGCCTTTGGTTTCTCTGAGTTTTTATTACTTGATTCAAACATATTTATCAAGTGGGAATTTTGTGCAAGTCCCTGTGCCAGACACTGGGAATAGCATAAATACGGTAATACCTTATTATAAAGGATTCCTGTGAGAGTTGGGTCCACCAGATTTTTTAAAGGACCTAGCCAAATGCTTGGCAAATAAATGAAAGTTGTGTTGTTGTTGTTATTGTTATTAAGGGGTATGTGTAGATTTTTTTAAAAAGATGAATCATCAATTAGAATGAATATATATAATCATTCAATATGACAATATCATAATAATATGTGTAAGATAAACCCTGCTACTGCTACTTAGCATTCCATAACACCAACAATAGTTGTCTGGGCTCCAGAGTGCAATGTAAATTAGGGAAATCACAATGGTGTGCTATTTCTTGGTAAGTGAGCATCCACTTTGGATGATAACAGCCTAAAATTGCATCTGCTTAGTGCAGGTCAAAACATGGCTTGAGTAGATAGCAAGTCTTTTTTCAAAGTAAAAGATTTAAACAGAATAATCCACCTCCACAGTTTTTAGTGGTACAAAGCAAATAATAGAATATATTGATGATTGTAGAGACTAGCAGTCAACATTTAATAAACAAGCTGTGTTGTGCTTTCCTCAGAGTCTATTATCTCATGTCCATAGTACTTTCTTATCTGTAAAACTGGTTCCTTAAGGGAAAGTAATACTTGGTTGACCAAGGGCTTCTTTTCTGAAATGTGCTGGTCTTTTCTTTTTCCAGTTTTATTTTTTTACTTACCTATAAAATATTTTCTTATACAGAAAATTATGTAAACTTCCAGGATTTTCTAGATAAAATAAATTTTAAAAAATTTTCATTAAAGTAATAAACTAAAAGGTGGGAAAGTGCATTATCTTCAATAAATTTTGTCATTTTTAAAAATTCTGAATTTTTTCTTCCTGAACATTTATAAATTTATTTTTAAACTTTCAGTGAACTGGAAAAAGAAGTTAAAAGTTAAAAACTTTGAATTTCATAGACTTTTTTTCCCCCAGAGATTTTGTATTTTACATCATCAAAGTCGGGTTTTTTAAAAGTGAAAAAACTTTGTCTATTCAACAATGAAGCTATCAGGAGGTCTTTAATGAGTGTGTCAGATAAAAAGAGTACTTAATTGTAATACCTACTACTGAAGAGTTTTAAGAGAATGGATATTCATAATAATTTAGGGGAATGGTAGAAAAGTATTTACTTCAAATAATACCGTTTTTTTCTTCTTATTATTATGCAGTTTGATTCCTATTGCTTGTTTTTCATTTCTTTATATAACAAAAGGTTGAATAATTTTATGGCTCTTTTTTTTTTTTTTTTTTTTTTGACAAGGTCTCACTCTGTCATCCAGGCTGGGGTGCAGTGGCATGATCTCGGCTCACTGTAACCTCTGCCTCCTGAGCCCAAGCGATACTCCCTCCTCAGCATCCCAAGTAGCTGGGACCACAGGCATGCGCCACCACACCCAGCTAATTTTTGTATTTTTTTTTAGAGATGGGGTTTTGCCATGTTGCCTAGGCTTGTCTTGAACTCTTGGACTCAAGCAATCTGCCCACTCCAGCCTCCCAAAGTGCTGGAATTACAGGGTGAGCCACCTCACCCCACCACCATTTTATATTTTTGACTTCTTTTTTAAAAAAATAAAATCTCACATCTCACATATCTCAACCCGTTATTTTACCGAACTCATAGTCAAATTGCTAAGAGAAACCCACTGCCAATTATTTTTTTTAATCTGTTTCTTGGGTTCTTTACATTCATATTTCTTAAAATAATTTTGTATTGCCTTTATAATATATGGGCTTTTTAAATTTTGGTATATGAAGATTTAGCTTTTCTCATCCTTGTCATATATTACAATCTTGGTTAAACTAACATTTGGAATTTATATTAACTTGCCTCTTTAATATGCATTTTTGAGAAAATTTGGTTCTTATATGGCAAGCTTTACTTAATTTTCTTTTTTTCCTTAAGTTATTAATTGCTTTTTTTTTTAACAATTTGCTCAGCTTTCTGCGTACCTATCTCTAACTGTTCTCAACACTTCCAAGAGCACCTCTTTCAATACTATTTTTCACTTGGCCAAACACATCATGACTTTTGTCAATTCTCTTCTCTCCTGCATGAGCACCCCATTCACTGCCCACGTGCAGCCTAGAACTCTCCATATATTTTTGTTTTTGAAATTCGTGTTATGGTGGAGATGTCAAAGACAAGGAAGAGTCACATTCTGTGCCAGTGCTATCCCTGGCTTTGACCTTCCCACCTGGGGTTTTTAAGGTAGTACCTATGTGTGTGGCTGACGCTCAGGTGAAGATGCAAAGCAGTATCAGCTCTGGTTTTGAGTTCCAGCTAAGTTGATGGGCACTCTGCCGCAGTTGCACCCATATGTTGAGAAAACAAAACTACAGGCTGGCTCTTCTGCTAGTGCTTCGTCACAGTGTATACCAGTTCACCTCCCTGGAGACAAACGCCATTCGAAATTGGGTTTTCAGGGCCCTGGAAGCATTGAATGAATCTCTAAACTTCTCTAGTTTCTGTGGAGGGCCAATTTTTTTAATTGGGCTACTAGAAATGTCTGTACCCCAAAATACATTGGAATCAAATTCAGATTTTTAATAACTGCTAATGAACTCTTCATATTTGATATTTGATCTCCACATTTGATATTTGATTTCCATATCTCTATATTTGATCAGATTTTCTCAGGCGTTCTTTATGCCTGCTGCATGGCTATTGTCTTTAGATTCTCCTTATCTCATCATGGAAGTCCTCTATTCTTTGTGTCTCTGGATTCACAAAGTATTGTGTGTGGGGTCAGGGTATGCTTCTATGTGGTTAATTCGCTATTTTGCTGGAGCATGTCTTCAAGGAGCTTCCTGAGATAGGTAGCATGGAAAGTAAAATGTACTTAGCCTTCTCAAAAATCATTTCCTTTTACCCTTACACTTGATGGATAGTTTGTGTATAGATTTTTAGTTTACAATCCCTTCCATTTAAAATTTCAAAGGCATTAATTATTATCCTTTTCTTTTTAAGCCTCTATTATTGCTGTTGAGATATTGTTTGAATTCTTATCTTTTCTTCTTCGTAGTTAATGTACATTAATTAATTATCTGGAGAAACCTTTAGCATCTTCTCTACGTTTCCTGTTTTCTGAATTATTATGATGTCTCACGCTGCAAGTCTCTTTATTTCTTGTCTTTCTAATGTGGAGATTTGTTTTCTTCAGTTTAAAGAAATGTGCTGTATTTTGAATAACGTTTCTTTTCATCTCTCCCTTTTCTGTGGAATTACTGCTAGTTAGAATTTGAGCCTGATAGGTTAATCACTTGTTTTTTAATAATTATAAGTTTTTTTGTTGTTATTGCTAATTTCTCTTCAGTGAAAAGCCATTGTTACTGACATGCTAGTTCATAATTTTTTTTTTTTTTTTTTTTTTTTTGAGACACAGTCTTGCTTTGTCATCCAGGCTAGAGTGCAGTGGCACGACCTCGGCTCACTGCACCCTCTGCCTCCTGGGCTCAAGCGATGCCCCCTATCTTAGCCTCCCTAGCAGCTGGAACCACAGGCATGCGCTACCACGCCCAGCTAATTTTTGTATTTTTTGTAGAGACGGGGTTTATGCCATGTTGACCAGGTTGGCCTTGAACTCCTGAGCTGAAGCAATCTGTTCTCCTCGTTCTCCCAAAGAGCTAGGACTAGAGACATGAGCCACTGCGCCTGGCTCTCCAGTTTATAATTTTTGACCTTGTTTGTTCTTGTTTGTCCTTTTTTGAGCAAAACATGGGAGATCCTTATTTAGTATAGTGATCATTTAGTGATCATACAAGTTACAATATTTTAATCTTATTTATCATTTGCTCATTGCTTTTATTTTTGATTTTACTATATGTGTTATTATTATTTATAGACAAAAATGTTTATTATTTCTTTGAAGCCTTATGGCTTCTTATCTTGCTTAGGAAATTGCCCCTCATATTCCACTAAGCCTGTACAAATCTTACTTGGATTTCCTTCAAACATTTTTATTATTCCATTTTAAAATTTCATCTCCTTAATTAACCTGAAAATTATTTGGTATATGGCAGTGACTAGAAGTCTAATTTTCTTTTCTTACTGAAGAAAATTATGGCAGAACTATTTGATAAACAAACCAACTTTTTCTATGGAATGAAATATCTGTTCCATTGGAATTTATAATAATCATTTACTTTAAAACCATATATGGACTGGTTAAGTTATCCATTTGCCCATTTATCTGTCTATTTTGTGTAATTTAATGTTGTTTTGAATACAGAAATTTTTAATATCTGATAAAACAAGATTTTTAATTTTGGCAAGCTACATAGCACCTGTAATGTAAATGGTGTTATTAGTTGATTGCCTATCATCATTAAGTATTGGATGTTTTCCTGCCCAAACCATTTAAGATAGTCTTATGAATTTAAAATGTTTTTTCATGAAATAGCTCTGTAACCTTCAATATCAAAATAAAAATGTTGGTAAGTACAATGGTAAGAGTCAGGTGATGTTAGATTAGCTATCTGTAGATTCTAACTCTTTTTAATAAGTTGACTATAAAATTCTACTTTGAATGGTTTTACTGCTCTAGTTCTCTGTTTTCTTGACTATATAAGGTGGAAATTATTATTTCAATTATTCCATATCTATATCTCCTACTGTCTTGTGACAAATGAACCAGACAATGTGAAGGCATTTAGAACAAAATAAACATTATATGTTTGTGATATTTACACATCTTTTGTTAATTTTCTACATCTATACTAAGAAATTATTCTTGGCTTGTATTTGTTGTGTTATTTGCTAAGTTTTAGTATTCTTATCTTGATTCAAAAGCCTCTCTCTCATAAGTAAATCAGAGCAACAACTCCCAGTGCAACATTTCAGAGACTTCTAGGTAAAGAAGACATTTCAAAAAATATTGAAAACTACTATTTCAGATATTAATCTCTGAAAGTCTAAAATATTCTGGGCTTTCATCAAGCAATTGACAATGCTTTGATGTGTGCTAAGATGAAGAAATACCCAAGATCACTTCCAGAAATTTAATTCATTTAACTTTTTAGTGGTCAATCGATACCCTCCAGAGATGAATCTGGCTTAGATTTAAGACACAGATTTTTAAAAAATATTTCAATAATAGGGTATTTTGCAGTAAATGCCATTAATTTTAAATTCCCAGTGAATAATCCAGGACTAGAAATAAGTGACACTGGATTTTAGATTCACGTAATTTAGGAAAATGTGATAAGGTGATAAGGTCCAGGGAAATCACACCCCAAATAGGAGGAGGCTTTCCCCTTGCACCTTCTGCTCTAGCTTCACTGAATAACTTCCCTTCTATATACCCCCAATCTTTTCTTCCATCTGTGATGATCCTCATGGTGTTCTTCAGTCTGAACTTGGCCTCATTCATTGCCACACGTCTAGACCTTGTTCAACTTTCAAAGCAGTCACTACTTGTAACCTCTTTCACAAAACCATGCTCCCCACCATCACTTCTACAGATGCTGCCATGCTTTTCAATGCTGAAATTCCAAAGCATATAATTTTCCCTCTGGCTTATATATTTTTGTTGTAATTATTCATTGCATGATGGTTATTAAAGCCCCTTCTCAGGATGATTGTTAAAATATACAATAGGTGTGGTACAGTCACCAACCAATCTGAATGGACCCTGGCTGTACACACCTGGTTCAGCAAGCATGCTTACTGGCTGCTGATGAAATAGAACCAGCCATACTAGATGGACAGTATGCTCCCTCAGATCAGTACATGTACTGAATTGATCTCTGTAGGATCCAAAGTTTTAATATAGTGTTTTGCATATAATAGATACACTCATATATAGCACTAATCAACTTTGGAAATATAAGAAAGGTAGCCTAAGTATTGGGAAAAATAAGACAGCAAGGTCACATATTTGTGGAGTGAATTACTGGATGCTATACTAATAGCTGTTATTATACTCTAATTGAGGATCTTCCATAATGGTTTCATATTTTCTCTTTGAGAGTAGAGCCTAGCAAATTTCTATAATGTTTGAGGTTTATTTGTTCTGGAAACTGAATTTCCATTCTTACTGAAACTAAATTGAATTTTATAAAGATACTAAAGAAAATAAATGATTTATTAGGGGTATTTGTTCTTCAAAGGTATACAGCCAAGAAAATTGAACTTCATGGAAAGTTGTGATTGCAATACTTTTTAAAGATGATGAACACCTGGTTTAGGAGACTTAATGGATCAAGACAGCTGCTACATGGATGCTCACTGGCAAAAAATAACAGTATTAAATACATCCATCTTAACTAACGGAAGGGTCAGATAGCTCAAAGGATGTAATTAGATGTTTTTAGTGTAAATTGGGAAAACACTCATCTGTACAATTTGAAAGTCTAATTGGTTTGATTTAAATCTTAAAGAAAAGTGGTCTTGTATAGCTCTCATTGTCAACAAGTGCACAATATTTTATCAATCCTGAATAATAATCATTTCTTTGGATGGGATCAAAATGACTCTCACATATACTTCTAATTTAATAATAGCTACAACTTAAAGGATGTTAACTGTATGCCAAATACAACACTTATTTTCGCTTTACATATGCACTTAATTAAATTGTGGAAATTCAATGATTGATTAGTGGAGATAGTCTGAAAAAGTATTACTGTTTTATACTACAACTTAGGTCGAATCCCAGAACCCTTCATAGAGCTCACATTCTGACCCATTGAACTAATCTCATGCTGGGATTAAAATTCATAAACAACTTCTATGAATAAGGTAAAACATTATTAGAGAAAATGACTATGTGGAAAATTATTGTTTTTAAATTAGAAGCAGAATAAATGGACTTGCTTAATAAGAATAACAAGAACATGGCTATTTAACATTAAAAATACTCAATGACATTCTCATCAGAAATTGCAACTCCATAAAACATTACTTTTTACATTCTGAACCCTATAAAGCAAAAACAAGAATAAAAATTGTATGTGAACAAACCGTCTAAAAGTGATTATTTAAAATCTATGATATACTCCGGATTAAAGTATGCTGTCCTAAAGCAAATCTTTGTAGATGAGTATTTCTTAGAGTGGACTAAGGTGTTCATAAAACAAAGTGCTTAAATGAATAATATATGTAATCAAGATGAAGTGGAACATTTCAAGGATCTATAATTTCAAGAAAACTGTGCTTATCTACAGAGTCACAGTTTTTCTGATGTCCTAGTGAAGGATTGAATGGAGGAAAAATACAATAAAAAAACTATATATTTTGTCTAAAAAAAATTGAATTGACTCTTGTTTGTTTTTGTTCCCCCGCTAAATTGGCTGTTTATGTTCACTGACAACAAAGGCAAGTAAAGATAATTATTTGGATCACTCAAAACAAACAAAACACTGATTAAACATATATCTCAAGTGCAACACAAATTTGATTCCATATTTCTACGTGGACAAAACAAAATCTTGCACTTTGCATTGATGTGTCCTTCTATCTGCATAGAGCAAACACATTCTTAATCATTTTCTCCTCACTCTGTTTATATATTCTTTCTAATTTAAAATTGCCTCTGAAAGTCTAATATTATTGAGTTTTCTTCTCCATATTATTAACTTTTTAAAATATTTTGCTTACAGTGCTTCATGCCCAATTCATATAGATATGTAGATTATAAATTTGATTATTGTCAAATGTCAATAGCAACTCAGTGAAAAACAACTTGTCCAAAATGTTGCTACCAAAAGGGCACTTGACTATAAATAACTCACATTATATTACATATTCTATCTTGTTCCCATCCTCAACCCCCGCCCCTCTGCTCAATAACTAATCTAAGATCAACTGTTGATCAGGGTCAGTTCGCTAAAGGGGAAACATATTGACTCATAAGTTTAAATAAAAATAAAGTCGCCTCTGATTGGCTCCTTCTTGGAAAGCAAGCATGTTTTGTGTGGGACTGATATGAAAGAAGAAAGCAGTATTAGGGTGAATAATTTCTGTTCATTGACAGCTGTTAACATTTATACTAAAACAATTTTATTTATAAACTTTAGGATTAAAGAAAGGTAAAATTAAGTAGCTAAAACTATGCATGAATTGCTTCACTATATATCTAAATTCTAGACTAATATGAAAATCAATAGCTGCTAATTGTATAGGTGATCATATTTGTTATTCATTTGCTCAACAAACATTCTCTAAGCAACTCTGTGGGCAAGGCTGTCTGCTAAGTGCTGGGATACCAAGAGGAATAAGCGCTATCTCTGGTTTGAGAGTTGTTCAGCCTTATGGAGGAGACAAAAATAGAAATAGGTAATTTAAATCAAAGAACAATGATAAAATATGCAAATTCTGTCAACTGTGTTTTAAGAGCATAGTAGGAAAAGGAGGCAAAATTGGGGAGAGGGTGAATTAAGTGCAGGGCATACGTAGTTTGATGCATCCATGTAAAATATTGTGCTGGCCCTATACTTATGTGCTCTCAGATGCATTCTTCGGTCTTTTCCTTGCTTTCTTCTCAGAGTAGCTGCCCTGTACAGTTTTCCAGACCTCTCCGTCAACTGGCTTCCAGTTGGTTTTGATCAGGCACTGGCAGAGATTGGAGAATGGGAGGAAGAGAGAACCAGGATATTTCTCCCCATCCTTGTCTGTCTCAGGATATATTTCTGGCATTGGCTGAATTTCTTTCATGTTTCTTGCTCCCAGAAAGCAGGCTTGTCCTGGTTTCGGCTCTCGCTGTCCTCTAGCTTATGGGGACAATAGCTATTTTTCTGCTGCTTCACTATCCCCCACTTAGTTTCTCAGCTTCTTTCACGAGTATATCATCAATTGCTAGTCATTTGTTTCCTCTATTTCAAATATTCAGAGCGATTTCTAGTTTCCTGGTTGGACACAAGTGCCTGACATACTGAGTCTAAATTCCAGGAGTTTGGGCAGCAGGTTTGGGACTAATCAACATATAAGAGAGAGTTCACGAGTGTACACAGAGATAGGGTAGGTAAAAAGATTGGTAGATTGAGGGTGGAACCCTGAAGTATATAGCAAGAGATAAAGGAAGCATAGCTTTTGAAGGAGCCCAAAGATTAATTTACAATTTTGAGTAGAACAAGAAAAATGTGGCATTCACTTAAGCCCCTGAGAAAACCTAGGTATCACTTAGACCCAGCATTTGTCAGATGAGGTTTCTGAAGACAGAGAAATGAGGTCACATATCTAATAAAGACCAGAATTGAAACCTAAACCTGTTTCCCTATGTAGTGCTCTTGTGATAACACACCCATTATCATGGTAATAGTGTGACATTTGGTGTCATTTTCACTTGTTCTGTCCTTGTTCTATGTGTGCACTTCAGTTTCCTTTTATATAAAGCCAATATACGTTATTAGTTACCTCATAGGTAATTATAAGAATTAAATGAGACAGTGCATGAAAAGTACTTAGAATAAACTACTTAGAATAGTTAAATGTATTGAGAGAGGTTGGAATGACACATGAAGGACAATAGGCCTGCTAGATTTTATTTATTTTATTTTTTGAGATGGAGTCTCCCTCTGTCGCCCAGGCTGGAGTGCAGTGGCGAGAGCTGGGCTTACTGCAAACTCTGCCTCCTGGATTCAAGCAATTCTCCTGCCTCAGCCTCCTGAGTAGCTGGGATTACAGGTGCGTGCCACCATGACTGTCTAATTTTTGTATTTTTAGTAGAGATGGGGTTTCGCCATGTTGGTCTCGAACTCCTGACCTCGTGATCTGCCCGCCTCGGCCTCCCAAAGTGCTGGGATTTCAGGCGTGAGCCACCGTGCCCAGCCAGGTTTACTAGATTTTATCACAGTATTATGAAAGGTAAGCTAGTCATTGTAAAGCTTATAGATACTCCTTTTATATGTTTGCTGACGTTAAGGATTTTTCACATTTGGTAATAATTTATTATTTGTTTAATAAAACGAAATTTGAACTTAAATTTGGTTTGTCTTTAGAAGTTAGTTTAGCAATTAATTTTTCTGTAAAATGATTTTTACACCATTAATTTCTTCTCAGCTTTGTATATTTAAGAATTTCCATGGACTTAAATGAGGTTCCATGATTGATTTTCTATTTGCATGATATTTTAAACAAAATATACGTTATATTTTTAAGTTCAAGATTTCCCTCCCACCCTGGGAAAGTCTTCTGAGTCTTTTTCACATCATCCTTCTCATTCTTCTTTCTCTTTTAATTTTTCAGTACCCCAAGTTACTTTAATGTTAAACACAAATGAGAAAATTGGGGAATTGTAAAATGAATACAGTCATTCTCATTTAATAGATAATGATATCTTACTACCTATTGCTTTTGCCATTAGTATGTAACATTTAAATTCATGTTAAAAGAAAAACAACTGAAACACTTATACTGTAGAATGCAGATTCAGCCAAAATCCAATATTGTAAATTTTTACTTACCTTCAGTGTCTGCTAGTCCTACTCCTACCCCTGGCTGTTTTACAGGCTCTTGTCCATTCTGTCCCATCTTCCCTCTGTTTAGAAATAAAATAAAATGATATATTCAGTTATGATCTCATGAATGCAAAGGAGGCTAAATTTGCATAAATAAAATGACATTGATAGTAATGGCAAAACCTGCAATTACTTTTGTACAACCGAGTATTTTTGGACTTGCAATAATTATTTGAATGGCACATACATACACAGTTAATTGCTCTATATCATAATTTTAAAATGTGAACTTGTTTATTATTCCTATTCAGGCCAAACAATATACCTCAACATTCAGTAGTTTTTATTTGTAGACTATTTATCAAAAAATAAGACCATCATGACATTTAGATATTTTGTTTTAGAATCTTTTATTTATTTCTAACTCAACAATGAGAAGGGGCTTTATATTTTTATATGTTGTACTGATGAGTTATTCCAGTTTTTTTGGTAAAAAGAGCAATATTGAATTAAATAATATATAAAAATGATATTTTAATAAAATATTTCTTATTTCATGTATTTTTTTTCAACTCCTTTCTGTGTTTTCCACTGTGTTGAGCAAACTGGCTTTTGTAGTCAGGCTGCTTGGTCTCTGCTTCTGGCTTTGC
Source organism: Gorilla gorilla gorilla (assembly GCF_029281585.2). Classification (NCBI taxonomy): domain Eukaryota; kingdom Metazoa; phylum Chordata; class Mammalia; order Primates; family Hominidae; genus Gorilla; species Gorilla gorilla. Next base: position 105,973,087 of record NC_073230.2, on the reverse strand, counting down.
TATTTCTTGCTATGTGTAATGTAAGGCAAAGTACCTGGTCAAGACTGTTTCTCCTTTTGTGATATAAAGATAATAATATTAGCTACATTTTGATTATGAAAAAAATCACATGAAAAATGCGTGAAAAGGTTTAACAGAGTGCCTGAGAAATAATAAGCATTCAATAAACATGGCATATTAACAGGTAGGCATGCTCATAGTAGCCTTAGAATTCAACCAAAATCTGCTAATCACTTTTAGTTTTCAGCTTCAAACTTTTTGGAAAGTCAACTAGATGAAGAATTCATGATACTTTGAGGATTGTAAGCTTAGAATGTTAATAATTTAACAGCTAAAGGACAGTAGACCACTTCTTATTTCTTCGGCTAGAGAAAAAGCTACATGGCACATGAAGAAGTTTGGAATTTGCCTTTATATATACTTAGATAAGGTGTTCTAAAAAGATGGAATAAAAACTTAAGTGTTATAGAAAGATGCTTGAACAAAAGAGCATCTTGATACTGCACTTTGTAGACAACACTTCTAGCATAGTGGGATTTACTAACAATTAATTATAACTTTCATAGGAAGTATTTGGTTTGCTGGACCTGCTGAAAATGTAACCATATTTATTTCTTAATAATCCAATTATATCTTACTTGAAAACTGCTCTAAAGATCCTCTTATTCTACTTCAGAGAAGGTGCTGAAATGTTTCTGCACATAATAAAAGAGGAACACATGTAAATTCAGAAATTATTTTATCTCAAAACCCATTACATTGTTCCATTATAATAATTCTAGGTTAAAGGTTTAAGTACAAATTTTTATTAAGTGTGTATGTGAGGGACCAAGTTCATGCAAATTAAGCAATTTCCAACATTTCCATTTTACCATATATATGTTAAACCATGGTCTGCATGGTCAACATCTGCATACATATTTAAGCAACACACAAAATTTTAGCTTATGTAATTGCTTCATCAAGATTCAAGACAAGTAGTTAAGAAAAAAAAAAGAACTCTGCTCTATGTGTTAGCATTAGAGAGGAAAAAAAGCTTAATAGCAGTAATCTTACTTTTATCAGTATGCTACGCTAGTAGAGTGAGCCAAAATATACCTTGTTACTGAGCCAAACTCTATTGAAAGTGCAGGTCTTTTTAGTATTGGTAATCTAGTAGATCAGAATACTAAAAAATAAATATTCTAATACTATCCCAGACTTAAAAAGTAGCTACTGTAAGTCTTAGTAACTGTAGTACAAGTACATTTTGATAATTTTTGGGGTTGTTCTTGAGTCTTAGACTTTATATGTTAATGGTGATACCCAGCCAGTCTTTGCTTTCAATTAAAACTGATTTTAACATAGGTACTTAGCCAATATGTGTAGTAAGTACATTTTGAAGATTGTACAAAAAACTTTCATAGGATTGTGAAGCTAAATTAAGTGCAAAGGAAATGTAACTGTGAGTCGTGTGAAGGATGTGGTTTCTCTGACTTTCCAATGACTGCACTTTAGCTCAGAACATTCTGGCTATACATTTTATAATTTATATTTTTAAATAATCACTAGATATTTATTAAACACTTTTACTAGCCCAAGCTATAATTTTATTAGATACAATGAGGGATATAAAAGAACTGCCAAATACTACTTCTTACACATATCCTATAATGGTTTTCAAAAGTAAATATTCGTTGTGCTCATATGGCAAAGCAAGAGTCTCCTAGACAGTTGTGAGAAGCTTTGATTTACAAGAGAAACAGGAAAATGGGAAAAATCAAAATTAGAATGTGGTATATATAAAATACATAATCTACTTATAATGCAGACATTCAAATATTGACAAAATGACATATTTGCTTTTCGGAATTATAACTTTATCATCAGTGTTAAATTATATATTTTGAAAGGTGCAGAAAAATTGGAAGGATAACAAATTATGTGTGGTTTAAAACCTTTCTAAATTCACATGACATTTACAGCTTAGAAAGAAATTTAAAGAATTTGTAGAAATTCTTTTCTGTCAAATTGGATCATCAGAAGTCAAAGACCAATGTGATTATATTTCTTTTAGGAAGAATTTCCAATAAAATAGAACTGATTAAGTACAAATAACTCTATTGAATCCATAGACTAAATCTCATAAAAGAAAAGAAAGCTAAGATGGACAGGTGATACAATAATAATTTGCTTAATTTAAATTGAAAAAAATGTAGTTCAAAACAACAAAATGAACTCGTTTTTCACTGTAAAAATCCATTTTCTCTAATGCTTTGCTTTTATAAACTGAACCATTATCAAAATATTATAATTGTTGTGGACATCAGAAGGAAAGATTTATAAAAACCTTTATTTTAAAACAAAGAGAAATAGAAAATCCACCCCCTGAAAAGTCTTCACTTAGCATTGGAGAAAATGAAAAAGACCATTTCACAACCCAGCTCAGGGTTGGCAAGCTCTGCAAAGTGCCAGTTAGTAAATATTTTAGATGGGCTGTATTCTAACGACTTAATTCTGCCCTGCAGCACAAAAGCAGCATCAGGCAACACAGAGCTAATAGGCACGGTTGTGTTCCAATACAACTTAGTTTATATTCACTGAAATTTCAATTTCCTATAATTTTCAAGTGTCACAAAATATCACACTTCTTTTGTTTTTTCCTACACATTCAAAAATGGAAATGCCATTTTTAACTCACAGGTCTTAGAAAACCAGGTGGTAGACTGCTTTTGCCCTGGCGTAAACCCTGGGACCTGGGTGGCCCAGTGGTATTTTCAAAATCCAGAAGACTAGTTAATGGGCAGGAGAAGGAAAAGTCAGGAAGTTTGGATTTTGTTATTGGAACAGACATAATCAACATATTTATCTTAAATGCCACCAATATGACCAAGGCGATTCTAACACATTAAGTATGCTAAAGTTTTGCATTTGATTTGCAAAATGACTCTTTTTTTTTGAGGCTTAACATTATGAGTGATTCTTATTCCAAGAGTGCCTACTCAGGGACCTATGCACTACTCGGTATTTGTTCTAGAAAGTATGGAAACACTTCGAAACCTTCAATGTTAATTGTAGAAGGATTTATAGTTGAAAAGTCTGTATGATTATTCACTATGTCCTCTATTTCAAATATGATATATGGATTCTTTGAATATGTTTAAATATCTCCTGATTCAAGGTAAATTAATATATGTTTGTCTCAAACACCAGTAATGTTTGTATTTGGTCATTATGTGATTAAAACATTACTGTATTCCTGCTGAACTTTATTCTGGCATGGCTAAGTGATTAGCAGTTTTAACATCAAATACAGATTGTATTGATTAAGTAGTTCTGGTAGTGACTAACATTTATCCTTAGAATTAACTGAATTATCCAATCTTTCTTGAACTATCTATTTTTACATAGGCATTAACAGTTCAAGTGTCTCAGGGACAATGACTCAGAATTGGGTAATTATCTAGTTATTTCCTGTTAACTGTTAAGAATGCCTTACTCATGATGCTGAGTAAGCTTTGTAGTAACAAAAAGAGACCCACTTACATCCTCGGAATAGGAAATAGATTAGTCTCCCCTGCAGTGCTGCTGCTTCCTTCACTGTCCACGCTATACCCACTGCCAAAGCTGCTGCCCGAGGAGCCGGTGGACACAGAGCTTTCTGCAGGCCGGTGATTGGGAGGCTTTGCTGCATGGTGTGGGAAGATTCAACACCACAGTCAATAAATGAAGCTGACATTGATCTACAAATGCATCATTATACATCTTCTTAATTTACATGTGACAAGAAACAGCTACTGAAGAACTCTACATTTTTCAGCCTGCCTTTTCGTTTCCTTTACTGATAATGAATGGTGGCAACAATAAATTATTTTACTGTTTTTATTGGACATCAAGGAAAAACAATCACCTTTAGGGAAAAAAACATTTAATTTTTAGACCAAGTTAAATAGTATGTAACTATGCTACTATTATTATTTTTGTGGTTTCTTTGTACAGTATTGCAAAAATGATATGGTAAATAAGAATTTTGGCTATTTCATGGAGAAAAGAATTTAGAAAGACTTGGGTAGATAGAAATGGCAAGATAAAGAAAATTGCTTAATTTTTTCCTATTACTAGACTATAATCTGTTTTTTTCTTAGAAACAAAAATGCAAAATAGAATTTTAAGAAGTGATTGAAAATTCTGTTTGTGTGTACCTCTGCCTACTATCTCCAGCAAGTTTTTAAAATTTAAAGATATTTATTTCTCTTCAGGCATTTCCTAGTTTATCATTGATACTTGTCTCAAGAATTTCCTAAGTTTGATATTTGAATATAAGAATCCATATTCCCATACAGACATTACAAATTTGTGCAATAAATTATGCAGTAGGGGTATAGTACTAATATTGTTGTCAGATTTGAGAAGAAATTTTGATGCAAAAAGAAGGAAGATAAGGCAAGTGTTTCCCTTATTTTGCTGGGGAGAAGTTTCTCTAGTAAGTTTTTGAAATTGTTGATATTTGTCTTCTGCCAGAGAGAGTGAACTTTTCGGTCACACCGATCTGATTTTGACTCCCAACCCACTCTTTAGCAACTGTACACTGCTTTTCTCATTTGAAAACAATGGAGTCAGTAATGCCTACCTCGTAAAATTGTGATTATGAGGAGTGAGATATGTAGGAGCTCAGCAACTTACTCTTCTTCCTCTTGTGATATTATTTGCCACATCCCCACTCTTCTCAAGGGCTTTACTGTCAACAGCTGTTTCTTACTGTCTTTGAGCTTAAATAGTCTTTGACAATGAATTTAACTCTATTCTCTTCTCAAGGTATCCCCACTCTTCTCAAGGGCTTTACTGTCAACAGCTGTTTCTTACTGTCTTTGAGCTTAAATAGTCTTTGACAATGAATTTAACTCTATTCTCTTCTCAAGGTACCCCCACTCTTCTCAAGGGCTTTACTGTCAACAGCTGTTTCTTACTGTTTTTGAGCTTAAATAGTCTTTGACAATGAATTTAACTCTATTCTCTTCTAAATCTAGATGTGTTCAAACCTACAGTTCTACTTAGAGTCTTTTTTCTTCATAAATGCATCCCTATCCCATTAGGAGTTTATTAGCCAGTTGGATAGAGTTATACTAATGGGTGAACAGTTGATAATCATTTCACGATCCTAAGATATTTACATATTTCTTAAGGATATGTATAAAAACACAATTATTCTTAATCTGGTGGAATTTTAACCAATATAATAACCACATGAAGTGAAACACATAAACATTGTGTGGGAAACCATTTGAGGACAGGAAATCCACCCTCAGGGTAGCTAGGATCAAGTCTTGCAAAGGATTTAACTTTTCCCCCATTTCTTCACTTTTTCAATTTCGGCGGTAGCAGGTTCTCTAAAGCCACAAGGAATTTTTATATATATTCCAGTGGTAGTAGGATCCCTTCCCGAGAATAGGGAACAAGAAAGAAATTGTTAATAGTCAATTGTATATCAGATGTGTATAAGTTAGAAACGGCTATTTAGAAAAAGGTGTTCCTAATTTATAGACATCTGATATGCAATTGACTAATTGAACTGAACGCTGTTAAACAACCAGTCACCAAGGAATTGCTAGTAACCCACAGGACTAGATTTGTGGAAACAGAATAGTTATGTTTCTGAATATTTTCTTTATTTTATGTAGAAGAAACCCAGATGGTGTAGTTAGTGTTAAAAAAGACTTCTTAAAAGAATAATTTTAAAAATGTAAAGGTAATGTGAGTAGGATGTAAAATGATAGACATGTATAAAGTAGATTAAAATGCATAACCTACATAATGAGTCAGATTAGTCAATTGATTATAAACAAAAGAAAGCTGTCATACTTTTTGATGGGATTCTATAATCCAATTCATAATTTTTAGTATGACATTGAATGGAAGACATTAATTTCATCAATTGGAAAATCACAATTTACTATTTTCAAACATAAACCTTAATTATTAGACACTAATATTCAATCAATTTATATTTATTAAATTAAAATAATTTTATTTCAAGAGCAAACTCACAATGAACAAAAATAGCTATATTATAAAAATGATTTATTATCTATGTTTCAAAATAGTCCATCCTTTGTTTTGTCAACTTTGGTTTTACCTGATGCAATTTTTAGTTCTATTCCTCTTCTGGAAAAGTTGAGAAATGTGTACAGAATATAAAATAGCATAATAAGAAGAAAGAAACAAAGCTAGAAATAAATTTAAGAAAATACAGTTTTTTTTTCCATCTTGCCAATCTCTTTGAATAGAATTCTCATTTTTAAAGCCTGTGCAAGTGTTGTCAATATTTTAAATGCAAACAAATAACATCTTATAAGAAATATTAAAAAAGAAAACCAAATGCAGGGGACATTTACCTATGATGGAATCAGTCTAACATCTCTGCAAAACATGATTACATCTAAGGTTCTGTCTATGGAAATTTTAGGCAGTTAGAAATTAGGTGAATAATTCAAATGAATCTAGATATTTGGAGTTATCACAACAAAACATCTGGTGCTGGATTAAATTCTGTATTCCTAACTTGGTATCTAAGTGTAGCACAGAGATACATAGCCTCACATTTGGTTAGTTTCTGAAAAATGAATTAAATTAAAACACACAACAGATCTTTTCTTCTTGCTGGGCTGTATCTGCATATCATAAAATGTGATAAAACAAAAAATGGAGAGGTTTTGATAAGCTGGTTCTAAGAATCCGTATTTTAATATATCTTTTCCAGATACTGGAAACATGTATTTACTCATTTCTTTCTCTTGAAACAGACTTCAAGAAATAAAACATCAATTCTATTAAATTGAGCTAAATCTGCATAAAGGCAAACTTTTTTTAACAAATAAAGTGTAATTTAGGACTTTATTATCTGAGGCTGGATCTTAGGTAATTTCAAGACATCTAATAATTTCCACCACATTCTTTATTTTGCCTCTCAAAAGAGTTTTTTATTGGTCTGGCCTTTCCAAATATATCTCTCATAATTCTCCTTCAAACATTTTACATGGAAGCCCTCTCAGTCCATTCACTCTGGCTCCCTTTGGTTTGGCTTTTTTCTTTCCAACTTTACTAAGCTCTCTTTTATGCCATCACTTTCTTGTATCTAAATTAAAGTTATCTGTAAAGGCCTAGCACAGAAATCACCTACTTCATGCATTTTTCCTCATTCTCCCATTCAGAAGTGACCTCTCCTATGTCTGGACTCTTGTAGCACATACTCTGTCGTTATTGGAAGCAAAACCTATGTTTTCTCCTTGGTAACTTCCTTAAAAGCTTGTCCTGGAACCATGTTTGAACAATATTTAATGAACAAATAATAATAATAATAATAATAATAATATATTAATACTTCTTTCCTTTAACCAAACAATCAAAACATCTGAATGATTTAGTAGATAATTTCACTTTTTAAATCAAGCTTTGTGTTTTATACAAATCATAAATTTCTCAACAAGAAGTCCACTTGATATGGAAGCTTTTTTTCCATGTTCTTTGTCAAAGAAACTTTAGGGAGTCATTTTTTTTAGCTTTTAAAATCAGAGATAACTTTCCTCTGTCATACTGTATAGAAAAAGGTGATCATTCAACTATATTTTTTAACCCCAATCTCCCAAAACACTGGTTTGATTGAAGGAAATATTTAATGAGAATACACTAAACATGAGAGATTGTAAGCTTATGAATTTCAAAAAGTTCATAATAGATCACAAATATTACATATATATTTAAAATGAAAGTGACAAAAGAAAATAATATGTAGAGTAACATTCTGTGGGAGCCAGCACTATTACAGACTCTAGAACTTGTCCTGATCCCATGCTTGTATGTAGGTAGTTGGAGAGCTCTGGGTTATATTTAAGTGTAATATATCTCTATTTTTTTATGTTATTGAAGGAAATAATATTTTAAACACACTAAGTATAATCTTCCATAATTTCATAATTTCAAAATCAAAAATTTATAAATATTCAACTTCTGCTTTATTCTTCCAACTCTTTTCATTAGAGTTTCAGAAACCAAGGACCTACTGTGTGTGAATGTATTACGCACCTGTGTATTACATATGAAAAAAGTTTATATAAACATTGAGAGGCTTTTCTTAGTAATAAGATACATCTTTGGGGCCATTTTTTATGAATTACATTTTTGTGTCTACTTTCTTTTTGAAATCCTAAGTGTATTACTAAGTACCAAGTAAAGGAAAGAGTGGATGCTATAAATATATGATAGAATCAGCTGACTCATAGAAAGTGTCCTGTGCCCCAAAAGAATAAATCTTAGAACGTTGAATCATTTTTGTAACTCAATTAATTGAGGGGGCATTTCAGGTAAACAAATGTTACGTTCTGTGATGCAATTCAATCTGTTTTAAATTATTCTTTGACCATTTCACTTTCTTTGGCTGTTAGATGGTTCAACATCATTGTGTTTTATTACTCCATTGTGGCTAACCTTAATTAAATCGGTAGTGTCTCTTTAGTTTGCTCTGTTGGCTTTTCCTCCCTCTACCACACAGTACTTAAATATGCAAAGCTATCACTGTACTTACCACATGATGGCAGCACTTTGCTCTGAGAGCACGGATCAAATGTAGACTTCACTTTTACTACTTTTATATCACATCCAGTTATCTGAAATTTAAAAGGCAAGGTCTCTGCCTATCCTACTAAATTCCAAAAATTTAGTGTTTGGAATGTAAATAGGTTGCTGTCTATGATGTTCCATTATTGGTTTTATATCTTTGGTCCAGCACAGAGCTATTTCCAAATATTCTGAGGAGTAATTTATTATGTAGGTAGCTTGTACTTTCCCAAATTACTTGGTTAATACAGTAGTAAATATCTTCCTAGATACAGTCTCTAAAATTTTAAGATTAACTGAAATAAAAAGCAATCAATAATTTTGTTTATTCCAATACTTTAATGATGGAACGGAAATAACTACCTAGCAGTTTTAGAAATCAAGTATTTGGGAATTTTTACCCCCTGTAGCTACCTTTAATTTAGCTAGTATTTACTTCAGGTACCTTTCTCCTCTCTTTCTTTGTTTCTTTCTCTGTCCATCCCTCTTTCCTTTCCTTCTTCCCGCTTCCTGTCTCTGTCATCTACCTGTTGTTATTGCTGTTACTGTTTTTGTTTTTTGATATTTTTACTAAAGGGATTTTGCAGTTTTATCTCATGTTTTAATTTTCTTTTGAACGCGGACCTGAAAATTTCAGGTTTTAAGTGTCATTGTGCCAGCATTATTTGGAATGTTTTACCTTGAATTATGTACAATCACACTTCATGTATGTTTTCTATTACAGTTCAGGGGTTCTAATTTAAGAAGAGATATTGCAACTTAAAAGTAATTTAGAAGTTTAATTTTTTTCCAAATCTACTTCAGTATAATTATTATCTATTTGGGAAAATCTAAAGCAAACTGGACACTAGAAAAATGGGCTAGCTTCAATAGAGCTATTTGTAGTTTTCACACACCACCAAATTACAAGTTTTCACAAATACAGGTGTTGAAACTCTGATATCTCTATCAATCATTTGTAAGTCGTTAGGCATGGAAGTTGAAGGAAGGATGTCATTGACAATTTCTTTTTTAAATGACAAATTATTAGATGACTATTAGTCATTACAGATATATTTTATATATATATGTAAACAATATATCTATTATAAAGGTATGACAAGTCATGAGAAATGGAATGTTGCAGGCTTTTTTCTTATAAAAATAAAAATATTTCCCTTAAGATATTTCACATTCATATAGTAGCTCCTTTTAGAGAAGAAGATGAAGACGGGTTGCCTCCATTTGCTGTGTTCCAGAAAGATGGTAAATCTCGTATGTTCACAGTTTTCTCTCTCCATGCACATTGGCCTTATGACTGAATTCTTAATGACATCTTAATGAACAATTTTAGTTTGTTTATAATGATTCATTATCTGGCTTTATAGATAATAAGATCAATGATCACTTCAGGAAACAGAAGTAATCGTATACAACAATGTAACAAATGAAAGTGAAGTTAGCTTAACAAATAACATGGTATAGAGGAATTTTTTCTTACATGAAAAAATACATGTTGGCTCCGTATACTATAATCCTTGCTTTTAAAAGGAAATCATAATGTTGCCTTTTAAGTAGGTCTTCATTTTTTTGAGGTGTTTTTAGTTCAGAAGTGATTTTGGAAGAAACCACTTAAAATATAGTTTAAGTAAGAATTAAAATTTTATAGTAAATAATGAAAGAAAGTTTGACTAAGACATTATCATATATGAAAATTAAGAAAGTAAATTCATTTTGTCTTTAATAAATTCAGGCCGTAATTCCAGCTATGTTCGAATAAATAGAATGAAAAAAGAATGTATCCAGTGCTGAGTTCCGGTTTGGTGCTAAAAAATGCAAATACAATAATGATCTTTATCTTTAAAAGATTAATAGCATGGGGGATCATATGTGAAAGAAAAAACATTCAATTTTGAGCTACATCAAATTTTCATGGGCAATTTTTAATTTTTCAATCTTCCTTTTATTCTCTTTTGAAGCAGAAGCATTTTCTTTCTTGCTGTTTGCTTGCACTACACTTGCATTAGGCTGTCAGACAGGTATTTCCAACTGACGATTGGAGAAAAAAAAACTCAAGCAGGAATAAAGACTACTGTAAAACATGCAGGGTTGTTTGAGTAAAAAGTCATTCTAAAAATAGTCATTTTGAAAAAAGTTCTTACATAATCCTGAAACTGTGAGAACTTACATCACGACTGCTTAGATAACAAGAATGCTGTCCTTAAATGGAATCCGAACATTTTGAAAATTCATTAAATTTTGCCCAAATGAAAAAGGTTGAGCACATTTCCAGTTTGTTTTCATATTATTCCAATTTGATCAATGGCCACGAAGTAAAGAGGAAGTTTGGACAGTTATTTGATAAATGCACGTCTGGTCTCATGAGACCTAACCTCTCTAGCTAATGTCATTAATCTTTCTCCAAACAGATTATATTAATGATCTATTAATCTATAACAATCATTTCATCAACCTTTCTCCAAATAGATCCTTAAAAAATACTTTCTGTCTATATATAGATTGTTATATTGCAGTGGATTGTACAGGTTATGATAGAACCAGAGGCAGAACAAATAAATTATAATTAATTATATTTTCCAGATATTTTTAAACATGATGATGTTTGGTTGCACATAAATGTAAATCAGTGACCAATTGCATTTTTCTTTTTCCTCTCAGTTGAAGATAGACAAAACTCACTTTTCTGACTCTTCATAATTTTTTCCAGATACCTTTAAATTGATTATTCAATAAATATTACTAGCATGAGAGATTCATGAAGACAGTAATATTTGACTATTTTGTTTGCTGTAGTATCACCAACACCTTGAAGAGTTTCTGTGATATTATTTGCACTAAAAATAATATCAGCAAATGTATGTAAAAATGATGACCTAATAAAGTAATTCAGATCATATTTTTCATAAATGATAAACACATTTGCAAATATCCTTTTGGCATTAAATATTTTGAAACTCATCAAATTATATACTTGAAATTGAGGATCAAGTATTTGGTAAGAAGCTTTCCATTTTTCCTCAAATTTGAATGAGAGTGATAATCTTCAGTTTTTCTATTGTTACGCCAATACAATTAATTGCCACTATATGGGATCAGTAATGTAGATAATGGAAGATGAAATTAATTGATAATTTATAAACAACTGTTTTTCTATAAATGTTACTTTCAAGATAAGAACAAGAAATTTTATTCTACCTTTATAACACTTCTGTCACTCTACTTCAGCTTGGAAGCAGCTTGATTAAAGCTGATAGGCAACTTATGAAATTTCAAAAGGAAAAAGTAATAATTACGGATGTGTAAATATAATTTAATCTATATCATTCCCAATAAAATAAAAAATTGCTATATAAATTGAAAAAATGTCATTTGTCAATCTTAATAATTATAAATTAACATCAAATGAGAAAGGAAAGAAGGGGTTCTGAAATGCAATAGAAGAGATATATAAGATATAGAAAATTTGGAGACAAACATGATAAACATGTTTTGGAAGAAGTCCTTGGTTATTCAGTCTTTGACTATTGTAAAAATTATGATTGTGCATAAGTCTAAGTTGGTGACTTTTAAATATTTTTAAGCTTAAATATATTTAAACACTTTAATATAATTTAATTTATAATAATTTATAAATTATAATTTAATATACTTAAATGTTTAAGCTGGACAACAAGCTGAAATATTTTAGTCTTATCTTATAACTTATTTAATAATCCAAAGAACTTTATATTATGTAGGTTATATCTACTGATATTTATCATATTCAAAATAAATAAAACATTAAAACAAAAAATCAACAAGCACATATTCCATTAGTCATCAAAGCAATGATAATATGACACCTTATGTAGCTGCTGGAAAACTCCATTGTACACTCGAGAAAAAAATGAGAGCAAAAAAGCAAATAACATGTTAATCTTCTTAAGAATATTTTGACCTTGCAGATCCCTGAAAGGGTTTCTGGGACACCCCCCGCCCCCACCAGGAATCAGTGAGAATTACTGGTCAAGACCCACAGTCATGGAAATGAAGTACTGTGAAAAATGAGAAGAAACTGATTAGCATCAGTTTCTTTGACAGTCACCTTAACAATTACATATGTCAAGATCATTTTATCATGCTATTTATTTTTAATTTTGTGTTTTGTACTGAAAAAAATATCAAGTTTTCAGCTTTCTTGAAAAGATTCATTATTGATATTAGCATTCATTTTAATGGTCTCTAAGCTTCTTAAGAACTTGTTTCACTCAGAACTTCACAACTCTAGAAATATATGGCATGAATTAAAAATATATTTTATCATAAAATCTTGTCTGTTCTATTTTTGGTTAAAAACAAACAAAACAAGAAAATAACTATGTTATTGTGCACAGAAACCCAGAGTAAATAATGATAATTGGCAGGCATAAAATAATGCAGATTCTTCCATAAAGAGGTTTTGTGTTCATAAAGTCTCTTTTGTACATTAATAATAGTTGGATGGAAGCAAAATGGTGATTCGATAGTTATTGACTTTATTAAATGTCATTGGCAATGAGGATGCTTTAAAACAAAAACTACATAATAGACCTATATAGAAAGACATTTGAATTAGGTAGTTGTAAAAATATGTTTTCAATATTTCTCTATATTCCAAGGTCTTTTTATAAAAAGAATCAGATAAAAATACAGTGTGATCTATAGAACTTGAAATACATGGTTTTCAATTTGAAATGTTTTAATGAGGAAAAGTGAATTTTGCTATGTTCTTTTTAAGAACAATATGGTAGAAATTATATTTCACTATCTTTCTTATACATTTGGAAATAGAAACCTGTGATCCTGGCTTTTACCAAACATTTCTTCCGAAAAATTTTTCTGCTTTGTTTGAGTTGTGGTATTAGGTTGGTGCAAAAGTGATTGCGGGTTTTGCCATTACTTTCAATGGTAAAAACCACAATTACTTTTTGCACCAACCTAATATTATTTTGATTAATCTGTTCAAATTATAATTAAATTAACAAATTATACTTTTCAGTATCTAAAACACATTAAAATATAAAATGATGGTTAGATCTACGTCATTCCTATTCACACATCTACCAAACTCAACACCCCGATCAAAATTTTATATTTCGGATATAATTTGGTTTCATTTGAAAATTCATGTGTTTTTGGCTTTTTAGTGATTCATTATATATTTACATGTACAGCACAGTAATAAAAATGAAAAAGAATATTTTCATGGTCTTGTTCAGTATACATGAAAATTCCCTTCATCTTACCCCATACCCACGTTTCTTCCCCCAGATCATGTTGCACAATGGAGAATGGGTGAAATATTATGGTTTACATGATGTATGTAATACATGTGGATGAAAAGTGGAAAAATAACCAAGCATTTCATGGATAGTTAGATATCTGGATTTGGGGACTATTATTAAATCAACAATTAGTGTCTTTGGCATTCCTCTACCACTCCTTGGGCAGCATATCCCTGGTTCCATGATCCTCCTATCCAAGTGAGAAAGTTGCCTGCCCCATGCTCTTATTGTACCCTGACTGCCCCCCACTGTGTCTCCATTGGCATTCTCATTTCCCTCCCCCATCAGCATTTACTTGCCTGTCTTACTTCCACAGGTCCTGCTCCCTGGTGGTAATTTGATAAACTAACTTTTTGAAAATAATTGCATTACAAAAACTAGGCTTTATGGGTATTATTTTTAAAGACATGTCATAAATAATATTTAAGAAACCTTGGTATGTTAAAATTTAGGCCTTTCTCTTCTTCTTAGATCATATATTAATAGTCTCATCCTCATTATTTAGGCCCATAGCTAGACCATATGACTAAGGCATAACAATTTTGAAGCCAAGTTTGGTGTTTAGATGGGCCAGTTGGTCTTACTTTTCACGTCAGATGAAATGAACATATAAATCCCCACTGTGGACCAGACCAAAGTATGCAGATGGCTCAGTGCAGATCCATGGCTACTACTGGAAAAGAACAGAAGTACCCATTGATGGTAGGTCAGTGAATTCATCTTCAGGAATGAAGATCCATAAACAAGAGATAGTGTGATATGGTCAGAGTTCTACATTTACTGTCTGATTCTGTATGTATAGCAGAGGTATTTCCAGCAATAAATTTAAATGACTATAGAAATATTTGAAAATGCATAGTCAATCATTCCAAGAAAATGTAGAATCTCTCAAAACCAAAACGTTAGAAAAGCATTTTGATTTTCACAGACAACAAAATAAATCCTTATCACCAGAGAAATAGGTATAGAACTCTGAAAGCTGAAATTGTCCAAATTGATTCTCTTAGATTTTGTTGGATGCTTGCTATGCGCATGCCCTTACAGTTTGAATTTTCTTTTTATTTTAAACTGCTCAAGTTAAAAAAAATTTTTTTTGCACAAACACATGGAAATGAGGAATGTAAAATTTGTTTTTATTAATCTTGTACATACAATGTTAAAGAAGACTTCACCTCCAAATGAAATTGATTTCTCTTATGCTTTTTCCTTTATTTTTCTTATGGGCCTGTCCTTTACAGAAACAGGGAAGGCTAAATTCCTTCTGACCAGAAGTGATCATCTGCTTCTGGTCAAAAGAAAATGGGATGCTGATTAGCTACTATCATTTGTACCCAGCAATTCCCTCCACTCCCAGTCCCACCCACTCCCAAACCCATCCACCCACTACCACTTGCCCAAGGCAGCAGCTCCCACAGAGTGATGGCTTAGTAAGAGTTCACCAAGGCAACACATGGATATGAAACTCTTCTTTGACAGGTGCCGCAAATGAGCTTTATTGAAAGCGGAGTTTCCAGTAGTGGTCTGTGGAAGTAGCATCAGGCTTTTCTCCTACAATTCAGCCACATCAGGGAACTCGAAATCATATTTCCTTGCATGACCTATCTAATAATTTATCGTCTCACCTAATCTCTCCAACCTGTCCCAATGGCTCTTGTTTTATTGACCAGGGTAGAGGGATATTTCTCCTCATCCTGTATTGCCTATTTCTAAATTTAAAACTCATACCTAAAATCTTAGTATCAAACAAAAATAGCTCAGGTTTTTCAAACTGTACTTAAATTTAGTATATTGGATTTCAACTAAATAAATCTTCAAGGTTTTAGGAATGCTTCAACTTGTTTTGGTCTTGATATAGTTTTCAAACAAACCAACAAATAAAAAATCTTTTGAAATGGCAAGGTTTGTGTTCAACCAAACCAACTAGCACGGGGAAAACAACAACAACAACCGAAAGTATTTCCAGAGGTTTTTAACTACGGAGAGTTGTTTAGGCCCCAGGATGTTTTTGCACAATCTGTCTAATCTTTCCCGTCAGGTGTTTTAGCATACAACTAAACCCCAGAGGGAAAGAAAAAATTTCTTTTGACTCACTCCATAATTCTTGTTTGACCCATATTTTATGCTAGTTCAAGCAGAAATCTGCTGAGAAGCTTACAAAAAATCTTTGAAAAGCTCTTTAGGGACAATTTTGTCACTCTTGATAGAAATGCCTACAGATGGACCCGCAGCCTTTTCTAATGGAGCTACAAACATTGCCTAATGCCTCACTGGGCTTGCACAGTGGGGAGGCTTCCTTTTGTTGGGTTAAATCAACAACCTTTAGAAAGGAGGACCATGTAGGTAGAGAGTATAAATGGAATTCCGCCATCATTTCTAGCTACCTCTAATCGTTTGTAAGAATTTAAGAGATAAGTCATAAATAACTAAATGACTGTTCTTATTAAAATTAGGAGAGTTTGATTTTAAAGGAGACAATGTATTCAAAAATTATAACTCAAAAAGTCACAAGACAATGTTATATTTGTCGGTTCTGAAAATTTCTAGCTGTGTGTTCTTATATCAGCCAGCCTACCCCTCTGACTCTGATTGCTCACCCATAAAACAGGGATAAGAATATTGAAATAACTACCTCATCCACTTAAGGTGATAAAATGAGAAATGGATGACAAAACACTCTGTACAACATGAAGAACTATTCAAATGCAGAGTATTATTTTCAGAATGCGGATGGGATTATACGAACTCCATTGTGAGGTTTGAAATGGGACACTTTTATCTAAGCACTTATGATTATTACTAATACTTCTGCAGTTAGTGAACAGGAACTTGCAGTTTCTTTTTATGTGTTTGTATCTCTGCCTAGTTTTTCTCTCTGCACTTTAAACAAATTATATTGCATTTTATATAAATTTAACACTATAGTATGTTTGCTTGAAGTGCCTGGAAATATACATGGATCAATTATATTGTTACACTTATAATAGCAGAAAAATTATACTTTAGAAAACAAGGCTTTTTAAGTTATTGTCTATTAGAACAAAATTAAACATGAAGGCATGCTGTGTTATCTAGTTTTCCTTTCAATTATGATTTTAATGAAGAGTGACTTCTAAGTCAATCACAAGACTAAATGTTTGAGAATATCTATTAGAACAGTATTCAAAAAAAGGGATTAAAAACACTTTAATATAAATTTTAAGGACTATGTCTAGGAAGAAAATCATATAAAATGTCATATAGAAACACTTAAGTCACAATAATTAAAAATAAGGTGTGAAATAAGGGAAGTGTTTGATTACTGTGAAATTTATAATTAAAAGAATATTTAAAGTACGAACGTGAATAACATGAAGAAATCAACTGAACTTATTTGATGGAAGAAAAGGTGAGAGGTGGAATTTTAAAAATGAAAGTTTTAGTAAGGCTAACAAGAAAAAAGAAATTGTGCTTTGATGATAATCTACAAACTGGGCTGAGTAACACATATTCAGAATTATCCTAATGTTTAAGCTGATTGTTTCCTTAATTACCTAATTTAGGAAACACCTCAGTGGTTTACCTCTGTAATGCGACATATATCTTACATTGCCACCACATATATAATTAATAGGGAGAAGGACATATGAAATGTTTTTAATTTTATGAGAATAAAAAGAATGCAATAGGAAAGTATAAGGCTTGATTTTAATTTTGTGCCAAATATAGACTCATAAAATCAAATATTTTAGGGCTGAGAGGTACTTAAGGGGGCAAATACTACTATCCTATTTTTTAAAAAAACATTATTTTAATATGTGCTTTTGAATTAAATTTGAAGATAATTGTATAATCACCCTAGCTTCATTCCTTGTCACTGGCAGTGGCACTCTTTCTTGGGGGAAAATTCTAGCAATGTTGGGGTCAGGTTACAGATGGATGTAAATTTGCTTTTCTTTCTGAACAGAGCTATGAGTTGAAGGTTAGCCACTTCTGCAAAGCAAGAGCTCATGGAATTTACCTTCCTCTATCCAGGAACCTGAGAAGATTGCAAAGTAGATCAGACGTGGGAGAGAGAAATAGCAGAAGTGTTGCCTAGGGCAGCCCAATCCCATTATTTATTTACATTTTAATGCAATCTCTGATGCTTTCATTTGGTGACAATTTTCCATCTATCTTATAGTGTTTCCAAGATGGAACTTTGTCCTGCTCTCAGATGTCCAATCATTACAGCTGTCACTAGCAATGAGGCAGTAATTAAAATCTATTGCAACGAAATCAATTGAGAAAACAAAACTGACACATTCATTTTAAGCTGCATCATATAACAATGGCTCAGAACCCAGTAGTTTATGAATGAAATAAAGATACTTTATTTATTACACAGGCACTTGGAGATTCACATGCCCAACACATCTGATACACTTAACAACTATGGAAACACGAGTGGAAAATGTCTGTTTGTAGGATCAAGAGAGAACTTTCACCATGTAAAGGTAAATGAGTGCATTAACAATTTTTCCTTTACTTTCCTCTAAGAATTTTCAAAATCCACTAAATTTTTTAAAGTTACACTTGAAATAATAGGCAACAAACACGGATCCACATTCCAACTGGTAGGCTAACTTGAACTGTGAGCAATTTAAACTTTTATCACAATGAAACATATTTATAGTCATGCTTGAACAGATTAGGTTAGTAGCATGCATTCCATTCTGCAATATGAATATTGTTAATCTATTTCCCAACAAAAGTCAAAAGATGCCCAGTGCATAGAAAAATACAAATCACTGTAGTCAATATATTACGGGACTGATCTTGGGACTTACATGGTGATGATGAAGTCCTGAAATGCCATGCCCACAAAAGCACATTAAAAAGTGGATAAACATATTTTATCAGACAATCTCTAAAAATTAAAGATGAGAGCTTTAAATTTGGGGATGTTCTTGCTGTGTGCTTTGAACAGGGCCTTTCTGCTCACCTCCTTCTGGCTTGACTGGTCCATCAGACATCACCTTCCTGAGGGCTAGCTGGCTTTGGTCTTGGTTGCCATTGGCTGGTGGAGGCAGATTATCAGACTGAGTTCTTTGAATGGGGAGGACTCCTGCTATGCTGTGTCTGTGCTGCTTCCTGGCATGATTAGACTGACCGCTTTTATGTGCTGCTGTGGCAGTGTGGGTGAAATGGAAACCCAGAGTATGTATCCTCAGATGGAACCAGCTTAAATGTTATTCATGCAAACAGAAGTGCTCTTTTGCTCTATTTAAATAGGTTGTGTTTTCAAATGCCAAAATGACACCACATGCACAGCACTAAAGGGGTTTAAAACTGGCTGTTTCTTTGAAAATGATGACTAGGGAGATGGAGAGAACAATGATCTATCTCCATTGCCTGGCTAATGCCTTTTAGAAGTAACAGGGTACCTACATTTGTGAAATATTTGCACGTATTAAGTTTTTATATAATTATATCAATTGACTAAATTTTCACAAATGAAATGAAAATACAGCAGTTAAGATAGGTCAATTGTTATACTTTGATTGACTTATAGCTACCAGACATAGCATGTCTTGATTTCCAGTGGTTAGAAAAAATATTTGTAAAATCTGTCATCACATACAAAGTGTGATCCAACAGAATGGACCCAATTGTGCTCCTCAGTGAGGTCGCATTGCCTCATCACATATGCTTACACATATATTAATTTAATGTAGTTTTTTGAGAATGTAAGAAATAAGATTTTCTTCACAGATTTTTCAGAAGACTACAATTTTTTGCACATGGAAAGCTACCATATTTCAGAAGCAAAATTTGTTAGTGTTTTAAAGCACTGTCTTGAAATGGCTTTTCCTCCAAGGTTCTAGAAGTTGACTGTTGGTTGCATTATCTTCTGCCTAGACTTTTTGAGTGTTTTCAGATACAAGAATCTAATTGAAAATCTGCTCTAAATACTTATATGTGTGCACTTTTTTTTTTTTTTGGTATAAGTCCTGGAAAACTGGCAGCCACTTGTGCTTATAATTTCTGTATTCTAAAAGATATTTAAGTGCAAACAAAAAGGACACACAACATTGCTTTGCTTCCAAACATCACAGACACTGTATCAAATGCTATGAGCCAGGTTGGATGGATGGTGGAAACAAAGGAGAAACAGCCAGTTTTATTTCAGTCTATGTAAATAAAAAAAATCTAAATAAGAAAGAGCATATTAATGTATTTATATCGTTCTTACACAGACAAAGGGACAGAGAACAGGGTGAGCAGAGGATGTTGAAAACTGAAAGCAAACAGGAAAGGACAGCAGGAAAGAAAGGCAACAGATGAACATTAAGCTGCCATGCTGAGGAATTTATTTGCGTCTTTTACTTGGTTGAATGCGGAGTTGTTGCACGGCAGCTTCGGCAGCAGCTATGGCAGCCCCTGCATCTTCCAGGTGGGTCTGAGTGACGCTGGTTTTGCTTTGACTGCGAGATGGTCCATGAGAACGGAGATGGCCTTCTGATGATGATTTTGAGCTACCAGGACTACTATGGGATTTCTCAATGGTGGGAACCTGCATGTCTGGTCACAAAAGGGTAAAACATGAGTTAAAGTTGTTCCAGCATTCCTCCTATCAAGCTTGGTCTACACATAATTTGAAACTGCCTAAAATTTATGTTAATTCTGAGTCTTATATGATTCATTTATGCAACTGGTCATCATACAGAATGATGATTAAACATCTGGGAAACAATTTGGGGGAGGAAAGGCAAAAGGATGATAGCAATGAGAAGAGAGAACTTTGAAAAAATAAATACATTCTGACTAGCTTCTAGTAATAAATATGTTAACTTTTAGTTTCACCAAGCACCTCTGCTAATTCCAGTAGAGGTCAGGTAGGAGACAGTACACACGAGGAGTTTTAAGTAAAAACAGGATGAAGGATGTGAATCACTAGGACATATTAAGTGTGGAGATTGTAGAATCATGCCTCAAACCATTGTAGAGAATGTATGGATCACATATTTCCTAAGGCAGTCATAGAAAGAGATCTTTATACTAATGATCTTGCAGAATGTTAAGCAAGATAAGAGTTGAGATGGCTAAGTGGAACCCATAAATGATCTATAAAACTCATTCATAAATAATCTACAGCACTCGTAGTCAGCAGTTTATGATATCAACTCAGTGGCCTACTGGACATGGACTCACTTTCTCATCTCCTAGAACACTTGCATTTATGATTCAGAGAATCTCATGTACAAAGAACCACTTTACAATTTGCTGGACTTTCCTAGAAAAGGTGACAAGGAAGTAATACTCAAGTCCAATATAAAAATTATATTTAATACTTACAAATAGTTCAGTATATCTAGGTAAGGAACCACATGTTTTATCCCATAGAGGCAGTAACTCAGTTTATGATGAGGATTAATGTTGTGTTGTAGGACAGTTGGTTATGAACCTCTCAAAGGAAAAGCTCATTTGAATGAGAGTGCTGTACATATTTGCATATTGCCAAACCCAATGTATGGCACTGTTATTTAAAAAATAATAATAGTTATTAAAAAATTAGCTTGAGTCCAACATTTAGGAAAGACTTAAGTAAATTTCAGCATACCAATTGTTTTGATGACAGGGGAAAATATTCTTTGTATGATAAATAAAAAGTAGCATGCAAAATTATATTTATTGGGTAAGACAATATTTATGGACAACCAGAGATTCAAACAATTAGAAGGATTATAACTTAATGATAATGATGATTATGTCTAGTCAATGAACTGGTAGGGATTTTTATATTATCTTTATGAAATACCCAAAAGCATTTTCTGAAATCATGTTATCATGGATTTTGAGGTGGAATAGACCAAATAGCTCATATAGTCACACCTTCTCCATTTTACATGTTGAAAAATGGACAGTTAGAGAAGTGAAGATTACAAAGTACTGCACCTAAGTATGGGTGATGACCTGAGAATAAAGCCCATTTCTCCTGATTCCATATCCATCACTCTTTACATGACATTATATTAAGTATTTTCCAGTCGTGTCTAATCTATTAATATAGGTTAAATGTACAAACATTCACACTAAGAAGATACAGACTGAACAAATAGACACAAAACTTTTTCTACTTAAAAAAATATTTCCTACCCTTTGATGGGTCAGGGAAGATACCATGGCTTCTGCTTTTGATAACAGATGGCTTTGGGGACTGCTGGCTGCTCTGACTGGAATGAGACTTGCCATGATCAATGCTTTCAGTCTGTTCTTTGAGAGAATACCACCTTGGAGTGTTATCGAGGTGAGATGTGCTAGATAAATCAATCAATACCTGAAAAAAAGTGTAACAAATAAATGAAATTTAGGGACTAAAGTATAATTGATTCATTACTTTTTCTATGTTCTAAAATTTATTCAAGGATATAAACCAAGGAATACAGTATAACTTTTGAGGATGATGATTCTTTCTTCCTCAGTTTTCTTCACCAATGATACTGGAAACAATGTCTTTTACATACTAGATGCTTAATAAATGTTTGCTTGAACTGAACTGTATAAAATTTTTGACTATTAACTAAATTATTTGGATATGATGTTAAAAGATAGGGTCACAAGTCAATCTGTTCATAAAACAAAACTTCTTTTTGTTGTAAGAGCTTATTTTAATCTTACACGGTGAAACCCCGTCTCTGCTAAAAATACAAAAAAATAAAAATTAGCTGGGCGTGGTGGCGGGCACCTGCAGTCCCAGCTGTGTGGGAGGCTGAGGCAGGAGAATGGCATGAACCCAGGAGGCAGAGCTTGCAGTGAGCTGAGATCACACCACTGCACTCCAGCCTGGGCGACAGAGCAAGATTCCGTCTCAAAAAACAAACAAATAAACAAACAAACAAAAACTCATAACTTATTTCAATCTTAAACTGGACTAGCAACCTTGAAAAATGTTTGATTTTAGTCACAAAAGGGACAAAATGGAAAAGAATGAGTAAGTTGCAATTACAAACTTATTTATTCTATTTTAAAACATACTTTAGTTCACATTTGAAATAGGGATATGACTACCACATTTTGTCATGGTTTAATTGGCAACTTTTTTTTTCTTAGTACATTGGTGCATTTTACAGTTGCTGACATCTTAGATATGATGAGCTAAAAAGAAATGAAAACCAGACCAATGGATATATGCTTTAGGCTCATGTAAACATAAGACCATAAATTAGAAGGACTTCAGTAAGTCACTTTTTTGAAATGAAACATAAAGTCAGGCATATTACTAATCTAGAGTACTCCTGCCTAGGATCAAGATTAGTCCAAGTGGCTAGAGCTGGATGGAGCCGGAAGGTAAGGGTCAAATGCTCCAGTTTTGGTGAAAAGAGATGTGCAAAGTCTTAAGAACCAAACAAGTCCTCATTATCACCTTGATTACACAAAAGGATGTTGTATTTTGTAGGTTTTGGATTTTTTGGAGATTATTTTTAACATGAATTCATAACTTCTGCCCTAAGCAGAACACTAAACAATGTGTATGTGTGTATATATATTATATATACTATATATAATATGTATAGTATATATACATTGTATATATAACGTGTATATATACATTATATATACACTGTAGACATACAATTGTATACACTGCATAGTATATATTATACATTGTATATAGACATATATACATTATATGTATACACACATTATATATACAATATATAAATATATGTATATACAATGTATAATATACGTATATATAACATATAATGTATAATGTGTATATATATACACAATGTGTACATATCTACATTATACATATAATATTCCTATATATAAACAATATGTGTATATATTATGTTCATATATATAAACAATGTATATATATAATAGATTAAAAATCACAAGATCTGTTCACGCTACCAATTTCATGATTAGGTTATTTGTTTATTTTTAAATTTTTACAAGTACATAGTAAGTGTACATATTTATGGGGTATATGAGATATTCTGATACAGGCATACAATTAGGTTATTTTGATTCCTTGATGTTAATGTAAAAATTGTTTTTATTGTTTTCTCCTACTTATAGTTTTGCTTCTTAAAATGTTTTCAGTGATTTTTCTCAGAATACTTAATTATAAATAACAACGCAATCAATATGTTACATCAAATCAATTAAAGAACTTGTAAATGCATTTTTAAAAGTCCAGGCCATTTTATAATATAATAAATTTGTTATTTCAGATCTCATTTGGACTCACAGTATGATTACATATCTTCCTATTGAAAGAAAATTTCATCTTAGAAATTAATTATAAAGTACATCAAGTGATAGAGTGAAAACCATTTCTTGAGTTAGTATTAATCTACTCAAATAGTAAATCAGGAAATAAATTCTATCTGCCAGAAGATTTTTTTCAGAAACGGCTATCTTATAAACTTCAGAAACATGCTTTGCATCGTGCTTTAATTGGTGGTTTACCATAGCAGCAAATAAGGGAAAGGAAGTCAGAGGCTTACCTCCCCAAGGAAGTCGTTGGATGAAAATCTATCATAATCCCAAACTGTCACCTCCAGTGTTTTCTTCTTGAGCTATATAGTTCAAATAGAAATCTAATTAAACCTATCTTTCCATCATACATTTTCTCATCACACATACAGTAGAATTTATTTTTTTCCTTAAACTCCTTCCATTTATGTGAAAATACTTAAAATTTTACCAAAAACTATGTAGCTTAAATATTAAATATTATGTAAAATTTGAATGATTTTGCACTCTAAACTAGTGTTTGATCATGTGGAACATTATTATTTTGTGAATAAAATGATAATTCTTATTTATTGTATCCCCACCTCATTTTCAAAAATAGAAATCAGAATTTATAAATACTCTAAATGTAAGAAATTCATAGATTGCAAAAACGTCTAGTACTATCTAGATGAAGTATTGGATTAAATGTTTCAGCAATTTCCAAAAAACTTAGTAGCATTGCCTTATTTCTGCAGGTGAGTTTATTTTAAATTCACAAACCCAGATTATAATTTATATCCAGCTTCGTCTTTGTAATGAAAATAATCTACTAGAAGACAAATTAAGAACCTCATTTTGAAAGACAGTTCACTTGTAAATTGGTTTATATGGGAACTGTCTTTATAGTCTTCTCTCTGAATTCAACCTTATACATTTCAGTTATTGTCTGTTACTCAAACAAAGATATAAAAATGCAGATTTTCAGAAATATAATAATGTAATTTTGCCTACAGTTACTTATCTGTGGTGATAATCCTTTATACTAGTCATCATTTTGCCTTCTTCTGTAGAGTTTAGCACCACAATGCCAGACTCTTAGGAGGCCTCAATTTAGCAAAGAGATGAGTTCCTAAAATATTGTCTAGTGGAGTAATACAGTTCTATGCACTGAATCTTATTTTTTTTGTGTATTGTGTATGAAAGTCAAAATATAGCCAGTTGGACAATGTGTTTCTCTCTCAAATATGATAAATGTGGCTTAGTCTAATAAAAATTTTAAATTCTGAAATAACAAATGGAAAATATTCCACTAGTTTTCTTATTTTATTTGTTTATGTTTTGGCTGCTTTGTCAAAATGTGCACATTTACTTTCACCCTACGCTTAAATGTCACTCATTTTTTTCCATTGGCTACATTTCTTACATGTATTTTACTCAACTTTTTCTGTTTGATTGGCAAAATGTATATAGATCCCAATTTTTGAATAATTGTGTTATCACTGTACTTATATTAGCCTAATTCTGTCACCTAGAAATAATCTTGACATACCTGTTCCATGGAAATACTTTTATAAATTACTGTTTGATTCCACTCAGGATTAAGACTTTTCTGGACATGTTTTGTCCTTCTCTTGTACTCAGCACTGAATTGGGAGAAAAGAAAGAGTTATCTTGATTATTCACCTTAGTTTATGACTTCACAGTTAAACTAAAGGACATGCAGACTATTCAAGATATTTTATTTCAAATCACTATATAATTATCTCATCATCCTCATGTCTTAAACCTTAGTTTAAGTTGAATGCACAGTGACAATTTAAAAATATGTTGGATGCTTGTAGTTTTCTTTGCCCTAATGATTTTTTTTTAAAGAAATGCTTGTAGGTGTTCTAAATATACTATAATTTCAGAAATCTTGCTCATTCCTGAATGTAGGAGATAATTATATGAACTAAATAGTAACATCAATGTTATTGCCCCATAAACAATAATTTGGTGTTTAACCTTACTATAGTTTTGTACATATGGAAAAGCAAAACTAAAACATTGTAATGAGTGTACTGAGAAAAAGATGAAGAATGGCTGTTGCTATGGCTCACATTCCATGAACACTTGTTACTGATATCTAAAGTATATTCCAACACTCTTGGTAAAGTATATTTAATGCAGTTATAAAGCAATTTTAATTAAATATAAATTTTTGGTTTCTGTCAATATGTTATTTTACAATTGATGAACCAAATAAAAATCTTTCCTCAATTATTAGAACTTGGGACATTTGCATTAATCCTTGACTTTCCATTTCCTCTGAGCACCAATTAGAAGCTTATATGCTACACATTTAAAAACAATTTATTTTCAAAGCCTATCCTAATTAAGTCTGGCAGAACATCTATAGCTGGCACCAACCTGCTGATGGGGTTGAAATTAGATTACTGTTACTTGCTATTACCAAATGGTGCCCACACAGACAAGGCCTTTCTCTAACTCTCACTGCTTTTTTCTGAATTTTCTGCCTAAGCTTATGTCTCACATTCTAAATAATACTTCATCTCTGGTGGGCACTAGAGTCCTGTAAACCAACCTCTCTGTCTGGGGGTCTTGACATGTGTCTGGACTTCACAAGTTGCCTTTCCCTAAAAGGGGGCTGGACCCTGACTCTTGTAATCTGTAGTTCTATTCCAAACTATAGCCAGACTAACTCTTGCTACATTCCTGGTCTCAAGTATTGCCATATCCTGGATGCCTAGAAATTTTCCCCAGCCACTAATTTACCTATGCATTGTAGAGAAAGCTATTGAGGATCAAACTCCAGCTCACCACTCACTTTTAAAGATGGGCCTGCAGGCAAGTACTTTCCTTGTATCTCTGATTTTATTTTCTTACCGGTCAGATACAAGGGAAATAACGCTCAACATTGACTGCATAATGGGATCACCTGAGTTCTGGTGGTGGGAGGTGGGTCAGTCAACCCTCCACCCACTTCCCTCTTACCCCTGCTTACTCCCCGAAGGAAAGTCTGATTTAATTAGTCTGGGATGAGGCTTAAGTATTAGGATTTTTGAAGGCTCGCAGGTGAATCTAATGTGTAGCGAAGATTAAGAAGCACCGAGTTGGTGTTTCATAACACTTCACAAGTCAGCCATTGTGAGCTGAATCCAACTGAAGAAATAAAGCAGAATTCCTCGCACTTCAACCTATTTGAATGTACACAATTAAGGGCAGAATTTGACAGCGGTCACTCAAGATAAATTACAAAGAATTTTAGGGAAATATACAGACAATGATTTAAAGAAAGAGGAGATCTCATAGACTGTGGATAGGAAGTTTCTATATATACTTTTTAGATACATTTGTCAATATCTAGTGAAGTTTAAGTTTATATACCCAAACATCCAAATATTCAATTTCTACTAATTCCACTTCTGCCATAGAGAAATTCTCCTACCTGTGAACAAGAAATTTGTTCAAGAACATTAATTGCAACATTATTTCAATAGTAAGCCAATAGAAGAACGAATAAATACATTGTGATATATTCATTTCAATGAAATAGTAAGTATCACTGAAAATCAATTAAATAAATTTTAAAAGCCTCCATATGTCAAGATAGATACATCTTGAAAAAAGTTTTGATCAAAAACTTAATATAGTATGGTATAATGGTATAAAGATAAAATCATGTGAAATAAGATTACACATTATATATACATGTATATATGACATACATATATAAATATCATAAGAAAGCTTGTAAATTATGAATATTAAAATCAATTTAGTGAGTTTTTCAATGGATAGGGAAGTGATTTCAGAGGGCTTCAGGGTATTATCTTTTAAAACATCTAAAACAAATATAGCAAAATCTTAAGATTTGACAAAATTGGATAGCAAGCACACAGGTATTTGTTAGGGTATTTTCTATAATTTTTAGTAAACTCGAAATATTTTATAATGAAAAATTCAAAAATTTTTAGTAAGATATG